>NC_058371.1:186014396-190814396 GCF_018350175.1 Felis catus | reverse complement strand
CCATAATGCAATAGCCATTTTTCTGCCCTCCCCCATTCCTATTCTTATGATTTTTCCACACTATTCTCATTAATTGGCATTGCTAGAGTCTGTCCCTTGGGGATTTGTCTCACCTTAGATGGCCTGTATGCAAAGCATCTCTCACCGTAGAAAGATCAACTTATAAATGTTTCCATGGCAACCATGGACTCCCAAAGACTGCTTAGCTCCTCCTTTGACCATGCATCTGAAAGCCAGCAAATTAGATACTTTTTAAAGTTTTATTTTAAAGCAAAGTCTACTTACCAATGACAAGCCACTATTTTTTAAAAGTGTAATTAGTTATGCAACCCCTGCTGATTGTTTGCAGTCTAAATCAAGCAGCTTTGAGCTGCACTCCTCCCTCAGCAACCCCCTCCCCTACCAATAGATTTTTTTTTTACTCCATTTTCTCCTGGAGTGGCCCTATTGGCATGAGTTTTGTACATAAATTGAAGAAATAAAATACAGTGATGTATTTCAAATAAAATCACATTCTCTCTAAGACTTGCCATATCTTTGTCCCAACAATCAGAAGATTTTATGTAGTATCAATGTTGCATAACACAATTGAACTTATTTTTGCTTTCACAAATTTTTGGAAAAGGAAGTGGGAAAATATTTTTAAACTTCCTTTTCTCTCTTTTTACTTGACAAATAAGAAAATGCTTGTCTAGTGGGAAATTCATGGAATGGTTGCATTCAGAGTTGTAAGTTGAAAAAGAGATCTAACTTGAAAGTTTCTTGTTCTTGTAATGATTTAAAACACAATGATTATATTTTTCTGAACAAAATATTGGGACAAATTGTCTCATACATTCTGTGGCAGTGGGAGAAAATGCTGGCAATAAGTGTTGTCTAGGAAAATATCATGAGTAAGGTCATTCTCCTCTAACTAGAGAAGAAAGAAGAGATGATCATAAGCTCTGGAGCAACTTCATGGAAGCATTACAAAGAGACACAGGCAGGTGATTTGCAGGTAAACTTCCATATACACTTAAACATCTCCTCCTATGGTCTCAGCCCTGTGCTCCATGTTACGGGATATTAAAAAGAATATTAAAAATTGTCTTTGGGAAACTTATAGTGTACTTGATGCAAAGGGAGCATAGCTAAAGCAATTGGCAAACAGTGGATAACAGGGGGTGGGTAATTCTTAGCTATGCTGCGCTGTCATCCTGGTAAAACTGCTGTTGGGGGGGGGGGGGAAGTAATTTTCTGTTTCTACAACTGAATCTAATTTCTTTTTACCCAATGGCTGAAACTTTGATATTTTCCCTCTTCCTACATTTTCTCAGTCACTTGGAACCTATCTCAGTCATTTTCGGTTTTTCCCTACTCTTCCTTCTCTCCTCCTTGGAGCAAGTAAGAAGGGCCTTTTGTAAAATCATGACACTGAAGTTGTGTAGGAAAAGGAGATTGATCTGTGTTGGCTTCAGGGCAGAGCTGGCATGTACTAGGGTGTTTGTTCTTGGCTGTCATGGCCCCTCGTGCTTGAGTTTGCTGAGATGACCAAAGTGTGCTTGGCTTCTGGTCACATGATTTATGCTGCTTTAATGCTTCCTCCCACTGACAAACCATTTTCAGAGGGGAATTCTGTCCTCTCTCTTTCTCTTTCTCTCTCTCCAGCCATAACAGTATTGGTCCAATCTTGGACTAGAAAAACTGGTCAAAAACATAGCATAATTGTTTTTTTGACATTAGTGCAGGCAGGGAGAACCCAAACAGAGCACAGTGGTTTTGTTGAGTTGAGGAGACATATGTCTGGAGGTCTAGATGAATAGAATTTTCAGGGTGGGATTTTGGAGAGAAGTAAACAGAGCAAAGAAGGAGTTCCAAAAATCTGCATAGGAGTCCTCTTAAGTCTCTGATTGAATACCAGCCTGTGAATGTATTGGATGAAATTCCACAAGTATGAATGTGAAACAGCTTCTGGGGGAAGAAAAATTTCCTGAGAACTGTAAGCTGAATAATTTCCAGACTCACACAGGACTGGAAATCATTTGACTTTTACACCCAGAATGGAGAGAACTTCTTACATATATGGGACAATTATTAAAAACCCTAGAAGGGTTGTGTCTTAGTAATGGTACTAAATTTTACCAATAGGTAAGTCTGCCGTGGATTACCCCTAAAATAGCTTGAAAATAATACTCAAGAGGAAAAAAATTGTTGAGCAAATAAAGCCATTTCTTGCTGTAATAGTCTAAAACTCTCTTATAGACTAAACCAAAATTTAGCGCCCAGCCATCTAAAACTCACAATATCTGGTATATTCAATCAAAAAGCATGAGGTATGTGAAGAAGCAAGAAATTGTGACTCATACCCAGGAGAAACAATAAGACCATAGAAATAAGTGCATAAATAATGGAGATGAAACAATTGCAGAGAGAGATTGTAAAAGAGCTTTTACAAATATGCTCAAGCTTTTAAAGACACATGAACCTAAAGAAGAAAGACATGGGAGAAATGTGTCAAAAACTGACAGAGACTCTGGACTAGAAAATAAGATATCTGAAATAAATTTTCTCTGAGTGCTCTTAAAACATGTTAGACACTTCAGAAGGAAAGATCAGTGAACTTGAAACACAGCAACAAAAACTGTCCGGAATGAAGAACAGAGGCAGGGAAAAATAAACAAAAACAAAAGTAAAGCTTAAGTAATTTGTGAATAATTACTAACACAACTTATTCTAACACACTTATTCTATAACTGGAGTCCCAGAATCTAAATTTTTCCATAAATCTAAAACTATTCTAAAAAATAAAGTGTATATAAAAATAATTAAAGGATAGAATAAGATATTCTATGATACCACTAATCATAGGAAAGTTAGGATGGGCATATTAAGATCAGAGATGGTAAATTTCTGGGCACTAACTATTGCCAGAGATAAAGAATTACATTTTATGATAGTTAAAAGATGGATTCATTATAAAGACATAGCCAATATAAATGGGTATAACTCTCATAGCAGGTATTCAAATTACATGAAGCAAAAATAATAGAACTAAAAGGAGCAATAGAATAATTCACAAATGTAGTTGGAAATTTCAACACCCCTCCATCACTAACTCAAGAAAAATCAATGGAGATTTAGAAGCAACTATCAACCAACTTGACTTAATTGATATTTATAGAGTTCTCTTTCCATCAGCTAAAGAATGTACATTTTCTTCTTTACCAGTATAGAGTGTATCTTATATTAAAAAACAGATGTCTCAGTTCTCTGCCCCACATTGGAATTGACTTAGAAATCAACCAAAAAGTATCTGGAAAATTCCCACACATCTGGAAATTAAAAACAGTGCTTCTAAATAACCCATGGGTCAAAGAAGAAATCACATGAGAAATTGAAAATATTTAACTGAAATAAAATAAAAACATAAAAATCATAGGATGGAGTGTTTTGGTCTGCTCAGCTGCTGTAACAAAATACCATAGACTGGGTGATGTAAACAACAGAGATTTATTTCTCACAGTTCTGGAAGCTAGGAAGGCCAAGATCAGGATCAGCCAGCCGATTCAGTTCCTCATGGGAGCTTTCTTCCTGGCTTACAGAAGGCCACTTCTTCCTGTGTCCTCACATGGCCTTTCTGTAGTACATGCATGGGAGAAGAGAAAGTGAGAGATCTCTTTTTCTCTTCCTCTTGTTACAAACTCACTAATCTGATCATGTGGGCCTACCCTCATAACCTCATCTATCCCCAATCATCTTCCAAAAGTCTCATCTCCAAATACCATCATGTTAAGGGTTACAGCTTCAATATATGAATTTGGGTGGGGGGGGCACAAACATTCAGTCCATAACATGTAACCAAAATATTGTTTAGTTTTCCAAAAGAAAAACAAAACTCTTGAGAGATTTTTCATCCTCCCATACTAGAACTCTGTACTCATTAAACAATTATTCTCTATTCCTCTCCCCCTAGCCCAGGGAAGCACTGTTTTACTTTCTGTCTCTAAGAATTTAACTATTCTAGATACCACACAGAAGTGGAATCATACAATATTTTCCTGTTGTATCTGGCTTATTTCACTTAGCATAATGTCTTCAAGGTTTTTCCATGTTATAGCAGAATTCCATTACTTTTTGAGGCAAAATAATATTCCACTGGATGTACATACTACATGTTGTTTATCTGTTGATTTATCAATGTATATTTGGTTTACATCTACTTTTTGATTCTCTTATTTTAATATATACCCAGAAATAGAATTTTTTTCAGAAGTGGAATTTTTGGATAGTTCAGTATTTAATATTCAATATGGTAGTTCAACATTTAATTTTTTGAGAAACTACCACACTCTTTTCCATAGTGACCACCAGTTTACATTCCCACCAGCAATGCAAAAAGGTCCTACTTTCTTCACATCCCTGTTAACATCTCTGTTGTCTTATTTTTTTGTTTTGTTTTGATAATAGCCACCCTAATGGGTGTGAAATGGTAGCTTATTGGGGTTTTGATTTGCATTTCTGTAATTATTAGTGACATTGAGCATCGTTTTGTGTGTTTATCGGTCAGTTGCATGTCTTCTTGGAAGAAATTCTATTCAAGTCTTTTGCTCAATTTTGAATTTTTAAATACTCAGATTAAAAATAAGAAAGGTTTTGGGTGCCTGGGTGGCTCAGTCAGTTAGGTGTCTGACTTCAGTTTAGGTGATGATCTCACAGTTCGTGAGTTCGAGCCCCACATTGGGTTCTGTGCTGACAGCTCAGAGCCTAGAGCGTGCTTTGGATTCTGTGTCTCGTTCTCTCTCTGCCCTACCCCACTCACACTCTGTCTGTCTATCTCAAAAGAAAATAAATATTTTTAAAAATTTTTAAAAATAAATAAAAATAAAAATAACAAAGATTTATAATCAGTTATGTTAAGCGACCTTAAAACACTAGAAAAAAAGCAAAGTAAACTCAAAATCAGGATATGGGGGGGAATATAAAAACAAGTATGGAAATCTATGAAATAAAAACCAGGAAAATAGAGAAAATTGATTAAACCTCCAGTCAGTTAGCAAGTCTTACCAATCCTTCCTCCTGAATATTTCTGTAATCTATAAACCCTTCTAAAGCCTAGGTTCTTAGATACCATACTACAGTGCCCTATGTAATAGGAACTTGTTTACCTGTTATCCACAATTGAAGACAAGAACTGTGTTGTTTTCATCTTGGTATCTCCAGTGTCTGGCATAGTACCTTGTTAATGATATGTGTTCAATTACTCCTTGACCAATTAATTCACAATCTGCCTTATATCAAAATGATAAGATAGAACAAAGCAAACGTATGTAGACAGTGTAGAACAGTGCAGGGAAGTATGGGGAAAGGACACAACATTTAGAATCAGAAAATTCACCTCTTAATTGTGTTACTCTACACAAATCCTTATGGCTCTGTGGATCCTCATCTGTAAAGTGGGTACAACTTGAATATAAAAAAATTTTTTTTGTGCCTCTTAATTCCCTTGGTGTCTCCATTCAGTAAAAACGATTTCATTGATTCAGATTTGAGGGTTAAATTGTCCTAGTCAAATTCTGCTCTATCTCATATTGGAATTGTACAGTGTCTCCATGTCTGCCTCTCATGGGCAATCTGAAAATTCACCTTCTTTTGTGTCACCATCTTTGAATTGTCATTCCAGCCTAAATCACTAGACATAAGAACCTTGAGGTCAGGTACAATGATTTGTCATCTTTGTCTTCCTTGAACCTAGCAAGTTCCTGGCATGGAGGAGAACATAATAAATCATCATTGAACAGTGGAGTAGAATAGGAATGATATCAGAGCCTACAGGAAAGAAAAACTGCTTAATGTTTTATTTCTGAAAGAAGCTAATGTAGAGTCCACTGCTCAGCAGCTCCAATTTCTTTATGTAACACTTGTCACTTGAAATGCCAAGGATGAGGTTCAGTATTTGATTCTTGGCAGACTTTTGCCGGGACCTCATTGATACCAGACTCCAAATTGTTTTCAGACTGTTTAGCAGATCTCTGTTCTTTTCTATAAGCACTGGAGAGCTCTTCTCTCTGGCACACGTTTTCTATACGATGCTTTCTTCATCAACTGACACTTGTGGAATTTGTCCATGCTTTCAAAGCAAAATAGAAACAGTGAACAGTACAAGAAAAACTGTAAACTTGACTGTGAACTAGCTAGCACAAGGTAGAAAACTATGAAGCTGGAAGTTCCTGAAAGTTCAGAGTCAAATCATAAAACTTCATCTGTCACAACACATTTATCTCTCCTGTCTGTGTCCACACCACATCCATCCTGTCAGTCCCCATTCCAATCCCACCTCCCATTATCACCAGACCATTACCCACTGTCCTCTGCTTTATCCGGATTTCTGTAGCATTTATAAATCGTGCCACAAAATCTAGCACCTGTTTAAAGTCTTTCTGTAAAAATAATTGTGTCTGTACCACACTATATTTTTGGAATGCTTTTAGGCGCACCTCATTTGGTCTTTACAGTTCTTTGGAGAAGGTATTAATGTTAATGTACCCATTTTACAGGTCCAAGCCGGAGGATCTCAGAGATTTACATGAGGTGATGTCCCCAAGTGGTAAGTTTTCTGATTTCAAACATGTTCACAGGCCTTGCTGAATGTTTCATATGGTTTACACATGCTTGCCTTGTTTTACCCATCTCCAACATAAGCACTGTGTGCCTTCCCAAGAGAGCCTTGTGTTCTACTAGGCACAAAACAACATGCTTAGTGATTGCTGTTTGTCCACTTCAAAGCATCTATTAGTGCAAAATTTCCATTTGTCCTAAAACATCATATTTCTGCTCTTTTGTAATGTTAAATGATCCTTGCTTCAGATTTTAACTAGCTGCTTAGGTGCTGTTTTGTGATGAGGCCTAGAGTAATAGAAAATAGAAAAAAAAAAACAAAACAAGAAACTTGAGATCATATAAGGTACCATCCTTCGTTTCCAGGCCAACATTGACTCTTCCTTCAGGTAAAGGACCCATCAACTTTTCTGGGGAACCAATTCCACATGGCTCTGTTGGTAGCGGGCTCTTATACCCTCTTTAGCACCCACAGAGCTGAGAACATGACTCAGGTCCAGACAAACACGTGGTGCTCTCATCAAGGTTATTGGTTCATCAATAGGCACATGATTCAAGAACAGCCAATCAGAATTCTTTATGAGATCTTTTTCTTTTTGCCAGCACTATGGGGAAGTGGAATTTTTCAGTGTGTCCCGCATGGAAAGAATTTACCTGAAAGAAATGGAGCCCCGGTTAACATCATTTGAGTACTTTATCCTTGCCACACTTAAACTTCACACTACACTTGATCTTTGCTGCTCAGTTACTTATTCTCCTTAATGCTTCAACTAGTTCAAGTTGGTTTTTTGTTACTTAAAAATTAAAAAAGTATAAACTAATACATTTGTTACTCTACAGAAGAGAAAATTCCTGTGTAAAAATGACTTAGTGAAAAAACACAAGTCTAGTTAGGGATAATATCTGAAAAGAAATAACCCAGAGTGCTATAATTTTTCTAAGACTTTTTCTAGTTTATCTTATTTTAGTATATGACTTTTTAGTTTTCTGGGTAAGAGTCTACAGCATCACTGCCTTTATACTACAAGACTGCATACGTGTATAGTCACAGTTATATTTCTGAATTTCAATATATTCAATAGTTACCACCCAGGATTAAGCCTCTTATTGTTCTGAGGTTCTGGGATTCTTTGATATCTGCTGTTCATGGATTATGGCATAGTATATGTTTGGTATATATGTCTGGTATATGTTTGGAGTACATGTTAGAGCTGTACTGGTAACAGAGGATCAGAGAAGCTACATAAAATTGCTCAATGTCACATATGGAGTAAGGGACAAAGTTAACATTCAAATTCAGTTCTATTTGACTCCAACCTATGATCTTTTTCTGTACCAGAGAACTTCACGTTTCTCTGCTTTCATCTGAGCTTTTCATTTTCCTGATGAGAAATATATATAAAGCTTAGAAAGTTTTACCACTTGTTCAGATCATTTAGTAGCAGAGTTGAACCTAATCACCAAACACCTAGATAATGCTCTGAGTGCTGAAGATAAGCACTCACAGTTACTACTTGGCTTTTGTGTAACCAGAACACTAGCTGACAATGGAATTATTTGCTTCTCATTATAGTTGAGTTGGTTTGCCACTTATAGTATCCAAATCCTTAGGGTTCTGGACTCTACAGCCTTAAAGAAATGCCTTTTAAGTACGTAAGTGTCCCATCCTCTAATAAGGGATATATTTGTCAGGGTTTTCCAGAGAAACAGAACAAACAGGATATAGACATAGATGTAGGTGCACATATAGATGAAGATACACATATATAGAAAGAGATTTATTCTGTGGAGTTGACTGACATGACTATATAGACTGAGAAGGTCCACAGTCTTCCATCTGCAAGCTGAAGGCCCAGGGAAGCCCATGATGCGGTTCTCATCCAAACCTGAGGGCTTGAGAACCACAGGGAGCTGAGGGTGTAAGTCCCAGTCTAAGTCTAAAAGCCTGAGGACCAAGCATGCTGATGTTAGCGGGGAGGAGAAGATGGATGTCCAGCAGAGAACACATTCTCCCTTTCTCTGCCTTTTTGTTCAGCTCAGGCCCTCAGGAATTAGATGATCCCCTTCCACCTTAGGAAGGCTGGAGCTTCTTGACTCAGTCTACCAAATTAAATTCTGTTTCTGTTGCAGAAACACCCTCACAGACACACTCAGAAATGATGTTTTACCAGATCTCTGGCCATCCCTTAGCCCAGCCAAGTCGACAAAATTAGCCATCACAAGAGGGGTAGGGCTGCCTAGCAAGTGTGCTTTCCTTACGAATCTATGACAGGCTGAAGGGTCAGCCCAGGCGGCCACCAAGGGCAAAAACAAAGAAAGACTTCAGAAGGCAAGTATAAAGCTATGTCAAGAGAGTTTTGGTGGTTACAGTTAAAGAAGCCAAATCTGTTGTTATGTCCCAAGGAAAAATATGGATCTGTGGATGAAAAAGAAACCAG
The DNA here is from genome assembly GCF_018350175.1 of Felis catus. Taxonomy (NCBI): domain Eukaryota; kingdom Metazoa; phylum Chordata; class Mammalia; order Carnivora; family Felidae; genus Felis; species Felis catus. Next base: position 190,805,364 of record NC_058371.1, on the reverse strand, counting down.
TGGGTGAAGACCTAAGTAGCAAAGGAATATAGTGGGTATTAAGGAACAAAGGCAAAGATGAGGTGTGGGGGTCTAGGATTTTCATGTTGTAGGATGCAGGGATGCTGATGTTATTGGTCTGCACTGCATGGTTCTTTGATAGATGAAGACTGTATTACAGGAGAATGTTGGTGTGGGCAATTTTTTTTGGTGTGGGCAATTTTTAGGAGAATTTAGGAATCCATTTCAAAATATACATGGTATGCCAATTTAGCCTTGCTTATCCTTATGGGTGAGTGCCTGTGTAATGCATCATTGCCAACACTAGGATTATCTTTGAAAAAAAACTTTGCTACTTTAATACTTAAAAAATATTAGCCATTAAATTCACATTTGCTTGATTATCAGGGAAGCTCATCATTTTTTTTCATATGTCCATATTTGTCATTTTACTTATGTGAATTATTTGCTAATTTCCTTTGCCTACTTTTGCTTTGGGATTTGAGTGATTTTTTAAATTGACTTGTAAACATTTTTTATAGATTAAGAATATCTTATCAGCATGTTTCTTATAATTAGTTTTCTTGGTAATTTTCACTTGAAGTTTTTCATTATTATGTTTTTTTGGGGGTAAATTTTTTTCATGTTTATTTATTTTTGAGAGAAAGAAATAAAAGAGAGAGCACGCGTGCATGTGAGCAGGAGAGAGGGAGGGGCAGAGAGAGAGGGGAAACACAGAATCTGAAGCAGGCTCCAGGCCCTGAGCTGTCAGCACAGAGCTTGACACTGGACTCAAACTCACCGACCATGAGATCATGACCTGAGCCAAAGTCGGACGCTTAACCAACTGAACCAACCTAAACTGACTGAGCCACCTAGGCACCCCTTCCATGATTATGTCTGATGTAGAGATGTCTTTTTCATTCACTATATTTAAGCTTAGAAAGCTTTTCTCTAGGGGAGTCTGGGTGGCTCAGTTGGTTGAGCATCAGGCTCTTGATTTCAGCTCAGGTCATGATCTCACAGTTTCTTGAATTCTTTCAGATCTTTGAAGTATTACCCACTAGATTTATTTATTTACTTAACATTAAACAGATAAGTTAATCTGGATTTTGTTCCAGTTTATGGTGTGTAGTAAAACACCAAACATTTTTTGCCTTATGATGAAAAATTCTTTAATAATATTTGTTGAATAATCCATCCATTTACCTGTTGAATGTGATAGTTGTTTTTACATTCACCAGCAATTGTTTCACACTTATTCTACTTAAATGCCTTAATGATTGTAGGTTTGCAGTATTTCTTAATATGTGGCAAGGTCGGTTCCCTTTTAATTTCACTTTAATTATAAAATTATTGTTACTCTCATTATCTGTTTATTATTTTCTACAAATCTTAGAATCGCTTAGTCAGTTTTCCCCAGAAATGTTATGGGAACTGCATGAAAACAGTTATGGTCCCTGCCCTAATAAAGTATAATTTACAAAAGGAGAGAGATACTAACCATATAAACAAAGAAGTGAATATATAATTTCAGATGATACATGTATTTGGTGACTGAAAATAAGAGTATGTGGGATTTGGAAGGCTAGTAGAGAAGCTACAAACATAATGTGTTCAGGGAAGATCTTTCTTTTTTTTAATGTTTATTTATTTATTTTGAGAGGGAGAGAGAGAGAGAGCATGGGCAGGAGAGGGGCAGAGAGAGAGTGAGAGGTTCCGAGCTGTCAGTGCAGAGCACTACATAGGACTTGAATTCACAAACTGGGAGATCTTGACCTGAGCTGAAATCAAGAGTCAGACACTTAACCAACCAGGTACCCCAAGGGAAGATCTTTCTAAGGAAAGGTCTGAAGCCAAGGTCTGAAGAATTGGAAGTATCCAGGCACCCAAAAAGCAAGAAACCAGGATAGACAAGGCAACCAGAACAAATATGCAAGGTCCTGAGGTGAATGAGTCTACCTGAGCATGTTTGAGAAGCTTAAAAAAATGTGAAGGGGCCTGAAGCATCACAGGCAAGGGGGAGAGGCAGGTGATGAAGCTGAACAGGATGACGAGGGCAGAGTTATGAGGGTGGAGTGTGTTTAAGGTGCAATGGGAAGTTGTTGAAAGATTTGAAGTAGGTCAATGGTATGATCAGATCTGTTTTAAAATGATTATTCTAGCTGCTCTGTGGAAAATACACTTTAGGGAGTATGAGCAAGAGGAGGCAGATCCAGAAGAGGCTGTTGCAGTAGTATTTGTAAGACATAATGCTATTAATCTTTAAATATTTATTTTGTATTCAGTTACTTTATTAGAAATCCTGTTTCTTATCATTCTAGAGACCTTTAAGTTGATTTATTGAGATTTATAGATACGTAAACATCACTTTCAATTAATATTTTTCTCAACATTTATAATATTATACCTATTGTACAGTTTCACACTCTATAGGAGTGTCTAGGTATTCCAGAGATGAAATCTGAAATAGTAAATGTGACAATGGTTATTTTCTCTTTTCTTTGATTTTAATGGTAATGCCTCATATGTGCCATGATTAAATATCATGAATTTTGTCTCATAGTGGTATTTTTATCATGTGATGTTTTTATCATGTTTTTATGTATAATAGACATTTGATTTTATTAATGCCATTTTTGGCATCTGTATGATAATCTCATTGTGTTTCTCTTTTGATTGTTATGTTCTCTCCTCTCATTGTTACATCTTTCAGTTATATAGTATTAATCCTGTCTTTTAGCTTGGGAGACTCTGTGGCAGGTGAGACCATTCACTAAAATAAGGAGCTGTGGAGGAGGGAAGTTAATTGATTTCCATAGTCACACAGGATTATCTGGTTTTAGACTTTCAAGTCTTTGCAAATGCAGCTTTAAACATAACATCTCCTTGCGTTCGTTTGCTAGTTTTTATGGGATGAACCTTGGTCCTGCAAGCAGGAAGGGCTAGAAAGAATGGAAAGAACCAGGGAGACAATGTGATATGGTCAAAGGTGCAAAGATTTGGGTGTTTCTTCGTTGCATGGTTCAAATGCCACCATGGACCTCACTAGTTGTATAGCTCCTGGCAGGGTACTGAACCCTCAAGGATAAGAATATCGGTTTTTCAGGAGGGCTGTGTGGATTGGATGATAAAATTTAAGTAAATAATTGAACACGTGGCTGGCATTGGGCAATTCTTATAGAGATATTCTCATAGAGATATTCTTATAGAGATATTTTAAGATGAGTATAGCTACTATGTTAAGAACTGTTTTATGCTAAAGTGTTAACTCATTCAATTTTCGTAGTAACCTGATGAGGACAACATTGTCATCATTATCCTAGTTTTACAAAGAGGGGGGAAATGAGCACCAAAAGTCTAAACGATTAACCTGAGAGGTCCCACTGTGAGTAAGTGGCAGTTCTAGGATGGGAACTGGGCAATGTAGTGCCACAGCCCCTTGACCACTCCTGGAGACATGACCTCTTGATGTAAGTACAGTGTGTCTCTTTCTGCATTCACTAAGCCTGCAAGCCCTTAGAAACTATGCAGTACAACCACTCCATTTTACAACTGAATAACGTGAGGTGAATGATTTACCAGGGAGGTAAGTGACTTTCCCAGCTCAAAAGCAAATGAATACCCAAACTAGGACTCAAATCCTGGTCTCCTCTTTCCTTTTCCATCTTTTGCAAGTAGAAGGGACATCCAGTGTCTCTACTTTGGAACATTTTGGGCTTACCCTCAGGCTCTTGGGTGGACTTCAAGTCCTATAAAGTGGCAAGAGGCATTTATCTGCATTGCATACTTCCTTGCAACCAATTTTTAAAAATGTTTCCTTTAGTTCAGTGATAATTATTTCAAGAGCTTTAATTATAAGCCTTTGTGGATCTTCAAGATGTTACTACAAGTGATTATAATGCAGAGGAAAATGAACAAAAAGCAAAAACTGAATAAAAAATTAAAAAGAAAATACCTGTGTATGTAAGTCTTGTAAATTTACCTAAGGCTTAATTCACCTGACCTAACTTGGATTTCTAGCTCAGCTCCAATAAATACAAACAGTGTTGGCTTCAGGATGCCAAAATGGATTCATTCCAAATGTGGATAAAGCAACACCTATGACACTGATTCCTGTTTTCTGATTGTCCAGTGTGATAACATCAGAGATTTGTTCCTCTGGAAGAAACCTTCCCCTGCTAATATTTGATGAGGAATAGTTGAGGCATTGGGAACTTAGATTCTAGGGATGTTGTCCACTAGCCGTTCGCTGTTGGAAGTCTTCATAATATTTTTTCTCTGTGTTCTCTGAATTTTCCACATTGTAGTATGGAGCTCCAGCATTCTTTTTCTGGCTTCTCTTTCAACTACTGTTGCACTGAACCTGACTAAATATCATCACACATCGGGTTAGTGGGATGGCATCACAGAAATTCCCCTGCATGGCTTTGTCCATATCTTGGAATGAATCTCAAATCCAAGAGTTGGAAAGGACAACTCCATGTCCCTTGTAATGGCCATTTGTTTTCTGATATAGGGAACTCATCACATCTTCCCCATAATTATGATCACCCAATAACTACTGTTTATTGAGAACTCACCATGCGTTGAATGCTCTCCACATATGACCTCTTTAATCCTTTCCACAACTTTATGAGGTAGTTATTATCACTCACATTTTACAGAAGAGAAAATGAAGGCCCAAGTTAAAAAAAAATCTAGCCCACAGTTTTACAATAGTGGAGATGAAGTTGAACCCCATTCTTCATTGGTTCTGAGATAAAACTCTATAGTCAACCTCTGCATCCTCACTGAGAAGTCAGTTATAGGATTGCATCATTTACACCAAAGGGATCAAGAGAAAGAAGTTTTATTTCTTCTTTCATAGCTCAACACTCCAGCTGCTGATTTAACCCAATTCCTTTATCACACCATGCTGGAAGCACAATGACTTTTCTGGGTCCTGAAAGTTTTACAATTATAATTAGTGAGTCTATATATATTGCTATTTTCCATTCTGTATTTTATAGGCAACATAGGCTGTAGGCAGTAGAGTGTATTAAGAACATGGACTGTAGTGTCATGCTGCTTGGGTTCAAAGCTAAGTTCCCCAACAAATTAACTATATGACTCTGGGCAAATTACTTACGTTCTCTACTTCCTCATTTCCAAAATGCAGATTTTGTAAAGATTTAAAGAGCTGGTAGGTGTGAAACACTTAGAGCAGTACCTGACACTTGGTAAGAGCCATCTGAATGGGTTTTCTATTAGTATCATTATTATATATCAGCCCAGCCTGCTTCCCAGTCTCTGTATTCCTGCTTTTTGGGGAGTTGGGGCTGGCTTGGGCTGCCTATCCTGAGACTGAATGTATTTTAGCACTTCATTTACATTTTGGGACTCACTCCAGTTTCACCCAGAACCTGTCTTTCCCATCACTCAATCCATTTCCACGCTGTTCCTGGCTTTTATGGTGTCACTTCCATGCTTACAACCCAGAATGGCTCCCTAGAGTTTCTCCTGTGGGGTCTATGCTTTATAGGGGCACACAAAAGTGAATCTAACTCTACCTGCCCATTCTTGACACCTGCCACTTTCCTTAGTGTGCCCAGTTCCAGTCTCTTGGAATAACTTGCCTCCCCAAATATACCTTCCAGGGGTCTTTATCATTCCATTTCTTCTGTCCAGAAAACTCTTACCTGAATGACGAAATTCCACCAAACATTTTGGATGCAGCTAAAAATGTTGTCTCTTTTGAGATATATCCATAGATCGCAATTGGCCTTTTCTTTTGGATTAACAAGACTTTATATGTTTGCTGTCTGATAGCCTGTGTGATGTTAGTGTGCTATGAGTAGCTATTTACCAGTATGTCTTCTCTATCATCTCTGTTCTGGGAGCTTAGTGAGGACAGAGGTGGAGACTGGTGATCGTTTTAAGACATGTACAGTACAGTGGATTGGAACATGAATTCTGCAGCCCAATTTTCTGGATTTAAATTCTAATTTGCTAACTCCAAACCATGTATAACCATGAACAAATCCCAGTGTGCTTCCCCTGGCCTCAGTCTCCTCATAGGTAAATCAGGTGTAATAATAGAAGTTGCCTCATAAGATTGTTGTGAGAATAAAATGAATTCATATATGCAAAGAGCACGGAAGATAACTAGGTCCATTGTAAGCATTCAAAAATATTGGCTGCTATTAGCGGATGATGATGATAATGGTGATTATACTTCTATTGTCTATCACTGGACATGGCATGATACATATATATGCTCAACCACTATTTGGTAATTGAATAGATGAATTCCAACTAAAAAAAATCTTTGCTTTCATAGAAATTCTAATTTTATATCATACCTTTAAAAACAAACAAACAAACAAACAAACAAAACACTGGTTTCTGTGTAAAACTTTTTCCATGTGCTTAGTAAACTAGGACCCTCTAAACCTGAAACCTCTGTTTTGCCTGTTTCATCCTTTCCAGGAACTGGAGTATGGTCCTCACACTCAGTCTTGGACACAGGCCTCTATCAGCTGACAGTCCCAGCTCTTTGTTTTGGACCCTGAGCAGCCTCAGGCCTGGATTCCCTGCCTGGCTTTGCCCTCCCTCCCTCTCTTGCATGCCTGTCTTTCTGGTCATTGACTACTTTCTGGATGGTGCCCCACTGTTGCCCATCTGTTCTGCAGCCCGTTTATCTTCCTGGCCTGATCTGGCCTTGTCCAAACTACCTTTGAGAGTGGCTCTCGTTCCCTACCTGGCCACGGGCCCTGTCCAGAGGATTCACTGGGTTCCATCTAAACACAGCTGAAAACAAAATAGTGAAGCATGGGAAAGGCCAATTCGGTTTGTGCTTTGGGTATCATCACCTCTTTTGCATTACTAAAAGGTAGAATGCTAAGTATCCCTGTTTTCCTTTGAAGGTATCCTTGTGGTGAACTAAATGATGTTAGCAGTGAACGATACTCAAAATATTTAATATTTGTAGTATGAGCACCCCCAAAATCAAAGTGAGTGCAGGATGTAAGCAACCAGTTTAGTTGTACCTGGGTATTCTCCTAAGTAAGCACTCAATAATGGAAGTTACTGTTATAACATTCCCTTGGGACCCCTATTAGGGACCAAAATATCTTTTTTTTTTTTTTTATGCGTTCCTTTGCACAGATTCTCTTATTAATGTTGCCACATTAAATACTGGATACCCAGTTGAATTTGAATTTCAGACAAACAGTCTATTGTTTTTGTTATAATTATGACCCATGTCATATTTGAGACAAATTCATTTAAAAGATCATTAATTGTTTATCTGAAATTCAAAGTTACCTGGGCATCCTGAGCTTTTGTTTGCAAAATTTGGCAATCCTATTTACTGTGCCTCATCCCCAACTATACTGTACTAACCTAAACGTTGTGTCTACCTTTATCACCATAAAGTTGAAATTCTCTGCATTTCTAGCACAGTGCTTGGCACACAATAGGTGTTCAAGAAATGTCTGCTAAATTTTGTTTTATTTGGAGGAGATTGATAGAAATCATAAAATGGAAGTCAAGTACAGGGAAAGCAATATAAAATGACAAAAATTCAAGGACTCCCTTTTCTATAGACAGTAATGCTGGCCTCCTGATGGAGCAGAGACTTGTGTGCATCAATTGTTCCCTAGAGAATGACTCATGTGAATTTGATTTATATCATATTCTGAAAAGGAACAAATAGCTTATCTAGAGAAATTGAAGTGCAGCATCATGGATAGCCTCTGGAAAGGCTGGCTAATGGCAGGTGTAGTTCTGCTGTAACTCAAAGGAGTGTATTGCCTTTTTTGTTTGGTAGGACATCTGCTATTCTTTAATAAGCTCTTCCAGTAGCCACAGTCCAAGCTTTCACTTTTCTGCAATGTTCAGCAGTCTCTAATCCTGGGGAAACATCTGAATGAGGCTGTTGGCACCAATGAGGTGGATGCACTGAACCACTTGAGCTCTGTCTGTGCCTGGTAAGGTGAAGTCCAAACTACTTAGCATGGCATTTCAGGTGATTCATAAACCTGCTTCTTCTGCATCCCAAGGCCCCCCTAATTCCCTACATCCCAGTCACACCAGAGATACTTACTAATCCTGAATATGCCTTGTTCTTTCATAACTTCCACACCTTTGCTTCTGCCATTGCTTCTGCCTGAGATGTTTCTCCCCACAGTTGCTTTTAGGTAGATCTTAAGCCTCCTTGAAAGTTTGCCTGTAAAGTCTCTGGTGCTCTGTGTAGCACTGCCCAACTTCTTATCATCATTTCACTTGAGCCCCTTTCTACCTTTGTTTCTGCCCAGAGCAGGTAAAAACTCCCTTTCTTGGGCTCCACGTGAATCAGAGATCTTTATGTGTTGGGAATTGCATCCAGCTATGAATAACAGGAACTTTACAAAAAATGACTCAAACTGATTAGGAATTTTATTTTTCTACTTAAATGTGCTGTCTAGGGGGTTGATATTCCAGGGCTGATACGGTGGCTCCGCAAGAGACTAGGCTTTCTCTGTTTCTCAGCTGAGCTATCCTCGATACTGCATCCTGACCCAGGGAATGTTTATTTCTGGGAGATCTTCAAGGGTGGGGGCTATATCATTAATTCCTTTGGTAATTTTTTCATTGTTCATATCCTTGTGGCACAGAGAATAGTGACCATGCAATAGAAGCTTATTAAATGAATGATAAACAAGTGAATAACTAATGAGATAATTTCTCTCTTGGAGAAAAGGGGAGAGTGCATATTTAATCATCATAAATAAACCTCAGATCCATGATCTATAGGATTAAGAAGAATATTTAGTGCTTTTCTATATTTGCTTTATATATCATACTTCAGTTTATTTTAGAAAAATATCCATTTTTTAGGCTCTTACTGTGTTAATTTGAAAAACAAACTTAAAATATAGCCTCCAAGTTAGAGTGTAATGTATTCCTAAAACACATGTTATAAAGTGGAATGTGCCTCTTATGGAAACAATATTATATTTGACACTTGTATTTTCAACCAAGGATTTGTCAACAAATAAATCACAGAAATGGTGATTAGTATGTCATAAAAACACAAAGCCGCAACAATAATTTAAAAGTGTAAAATTATGCCTTATGTCCTAAAAAATGAACATACACTAACAGTAAATATTTATGAAACAAGGGGTCTAAATGTACTATAAATTGTATGTATCACATACAAAATGCAACTCTATTGTGCCATAAACATGACTTAAAACTAACATGCTAGTGATAACGATCCTTTAAAGCTTTGGAATAGGTCCCATTGATCTTGTAACCTCAGGGCTCCCCATAATCCCTATCCCATAGAGTGCACTCAACACGTTTGTGCCTTGAATTAAACTGAGTCTATGTAGAGTACATAAAGCACTTTCACATCCTTTGTCTTTTTACTCTTCAAAAATACTTCTGTGTGTTTAGCTGTATGGAGAGCATCCCAATTCACAGATAAACTGAAGCTTGTAACAGTTAAATGACGAGTTTTCTCAAGACCAAAAAGTTAAGTTGTGGTGCCAAATCTCTTACCTCGTTTTTCCAACAAAGTTCAATATGTCTCCATGTGGCTTCACACAAACATCGATGATTCACATGACCCAGGTCTGTAGGTAAAAGCTTGAATAGCCAGGCCCTTGTTCTCTTAAGAAGTTTTCTTGGAATAGAGGCATTCGAAACCATTTTATTTATCTCAGTTCTGTCTTAATGTAGAATAATTACTAATAATGAGTATGATGGAATTGATGTTTTTCTCATCAAATGATAGTTTTGACAGGAAAATCTGACCTAAAATCTATCCCTGGTTCTTCTCCTGTCCCAGCTATTTTTATTAAGAACGGTAGTTTGCTATCAAGACAAAGAAAGGTCACCACATAACATTACGCAATAACTACTCCACTTGGCCTTTGTACGGTACTCAGAACACTTACCATTTCATGGAAATCTAGACACAATAATTGTCACTAAAAGAGCTTATACTTTTATATAGCCCCCAATGCATCTTTCAAGGGTTGCTAAAATAGGAAGACAATGGTATGCCGAGGGAACATCTTCCACTGGAGAGTAGGTACCTTGCAGTGTTCAAAACCATGACTACTGTGCATTCCAGTCCCTTCTCCACTTCTTACCAAAAGAGTGATCTTAGCAAGTTACTGAATCCTCTCTGGGTTATAGTTTTCTCATCTAATAAATGGGGATAAAAATGGTAACTACTTCATATGATTGTGAAGGTTAAATGTATTAAAATCCGTCAAGCATTGATAACAATGCTTGGCAAGAAGTAAGTGTTTAATGAATGGTAGCAAGTACTGTTATTGGCTTTATATTTTTGAACAATGGTGGGAACTTCTCATTGTCTGCCTAAAATGTACTGAGAGTTAGGAAGCAAGATAATTGCTTTTATTATGGATGCTAGTAAAATACAAATTAATGGTATATCTGTATGCAGACTGAATTACTATCATACATAATAAAGTGCTAGTTCTGTTTATAAGAATTGTGAAATTCACAATGAGAGTCAGATCTATGGTTACTACTAGATGGTAACCTATAAGAAGGAGGAGATCCTATCTGTGTTAATCACATCTGTTACTCACACAATTGGCACATTGTAGGTGCTTAATAAATATTTCTGTAATTAAGGAGTCAATAAGTGAATAAAATAATTACTAGCATTTCCATAAGTCTGACTTGTGATTAAGTCACCTCATAGCTACCCAGCGTGTTAAGTAAACCTCTGTAGAAAGTGACCATATTGATTTTACTACTGAATGTGTAAACTTGATATGTAGATGTACTCTTGTGAAATATAGTCGGGTTTTTTGAGTTTATAAAGATATGATGCACTATAAATTTTTATCAGTGCTAATTGTGAGTGTCTCAATTACTGAAATCCTAGTATTTCCACATTACCTCTGCTCTGGTTAATTATATAAACCACAATAGAAAAAAAGAGGCTGTAATTTAATGCATTTAAATTTGCCATGATGGAAAGGCTATCCATGACTGCTAAGTAGGAACTAAACGTTAAAAAAAAGTATTTAAATATGAACTTTGCAAACTGTAATGACTTTTCTGAGTAGAGAGCCTTTGTATTTCATGTCTGTCTTTGTCTTGAAGATTTTGCTGCTGACCAACTGTTAATAATTCACAAGTAACTTCTTAAGGAATAGTGTGTGGGGGTCATTTTGTGTGGTGCCCCTCTGTCTGGTTTACTGACTTTTAGAAAGATTAAAGAAGTGTTTATTTCCCTCCTGAGGGCTTGGTAAAGCTTGGGAACTACTCTCATGACCTAGAGATTTTGAAACTTCTATTATAATATGGATACAAAGAAGTGAACCACTGTATTAGTTTGAATAGCATGTTGAAATGTATAATTCTCTTTGTGTTGGTATGTTCTGTGAACATAGGATGCTCTCAGGTCTTCAAGTTTTATGTGCTTATTGGCTGTTGGGAACTTGATACTTTGCCACATAAACAATGTTAGCAAATGCGATTAAAAAACCACTACCTCCCTGCTTCACCCCTCAATCCATGTATTGCAAACATTATTTCTGTGGAAAATCTCATTCCAAATTCCAGCTCTTCTCTGTGCCTAATTCTGTGCTTAGTAGGACACAGGGATTCATTAAATGTTTAATGGACCAGGTGATGTCAAAAAGATTCCTCTGGAGCAATCCTAGAATTGGGGCTGCCATCGGATCTAATCCTTTCTATAGGGCCTCAAATGCCAAGAAAAATGTTTGGATATGTCAGCATTTATAACTAGAGAAAAATAGGCAGGAAGAAGCCCCTAAATCCTAAGAATTTGTGGTGAAGATAGGAATAAAATAATATTCTCAATAACAGGAGAAACTCATCATAGAATACTCATTATGCACCAGGAACTGTGCAAAATACCTTATATACATCATCTCATTTAATTCTCACAGCACTCATTTTATGAATGAGATGCCCAAGACTGAGAATAAGCAGCATATCTAAGGTGACAGATGGTACCCAAACCAGAGTGTCCTAGCTCCTGTTTTCATTCCTTTCTCTCTCCCTGCCCTGTCCCCAAAACTATTTTGCTTTGGTGAAGGTGCTGTCCCTGCAGGAGAGGCCAGCCACAGTCCTGTTGCTCTGTTGAGTACAATGTAGGAGAGAGAATCAGGCAACCCACTGTCTATGGATTCAGGCAATGCTTATGTCACCCTCTTCTGCAAAAGCAAATACTTTGTTTTCTGCCTGTGACTCCTATGTCTATTCCTAATTGTTTCTAACTTTGAGAAGGAAAGAATATGATTAATTACCAAACATAAAACTGCAGTTTGGGGAATACGATTAATTATCAACCTTCAAACCTAATGTGGACATAGTGTTGTGATACAATTTTATATTTGTTGGTTTGTGCCGGTTTTGTTGGTGTTTTAGAGGTCCTCTTTTTTATGACTATAGACGCTTCTTTAAACAGCACAAAGTGAACAGGAAGATCAATTAAAATACACAGGGAAAAGCACAAAAAAACCAACCCTCGCCCACGGGAACAGAGCCTCTGATAGCTACGTATAAACCCATCTTAAGCCAACCTTGCGGTGTGCTGGCTGGAGAAAGTGACATTTACACAGAAATGCCCTGCAGGCGAAAGAAATAAGAGTTGAAACTGAGCCACCATAAACATTGCGGCTCATAAACCTGCAAACAGGAAGGGTGACCTTTCCAAACGCTAGAAATGCACTTTTCAGCCTCTAAAATTCAAACAATTTTTGGTGTCAAAATTTCCTCAAGCTCCCAAGTTGCTGTTTTTATAAACATGGCTGAGTTGAAAACCATTGTAGCTGAAACTTCAGGTCTTCAGCATGGGGTCTGGTTGCTTCCCTGGAAGGGACGCAGACTGGCTAGTGGGCTTCTCTGGAAATCCTTTGCCACCATGTCTTCTGTTTGCAGTTGACGTGTGGAGAATTACAGAAATTAATATCTAACCCTTTTAACCTTTGCTGTCTGAAAGGCTCACCTCAGTGTATTCCCACAAATAGTGGAAAGTTCCACTAAAGTTCCACTTTCTTCAAGAGATGATAGATCAAAAACAACTTAGTATTACTCAGTTCTCACAAGGTTTGGATGCAAACTTGGGGTCAAAAGAACCAGGAAGGTTTAATAGAAACACAAGGAGACTTGGAGAAGAAGTGAAGACTCTCTACAATGGCATTAAGGGCTTTCACAAGGAAGAAGGGTGTAGTGGACTCTTGGTCTCCGTTTTGATGTGTTCAGATCCCTTTATCATTTCTGTCATCCCTGCCTCTGGCTTCCGTGTTCTTTGTTTTTCAAAGGCTCACACCTGACATCTTCCTTCAGGGGACTGTTCTCAGGCTGCTCAGCTGCTTTGCCCACAGACACAGGACAAATATGCAAAAGGTTTAGGTCCTCAGAGTGGCTTTTTAGTCATTGACTAATTTATGTTTGAGTAAGAAAGCACAGCTTCCTTGCCCCAAGTAGGAAAAAATTTAGGAGGTGTCATTTTTACTCTAGACATCTCCCTTGCAGAGTCTGGCCAAAGCCACCCTCTTAGGGACTTTGTCATTGCACCTTTACTCGAATCTTCCCTTTTCTGCCTCCTTCTCCCACTCCCTGACAAGTTCTTGTGGAAGCACCTCCGTAATAAATCACTGGCACAAAAATCCTTACTTCACGTCTGCTTCTGAGTAAGATTTATTCTGTTAATTCTGAAAAAAAAAAAAAAAAAAAGATTAGGACCAGTGGATAACAGTTAGCAGACTTCGATTCAACACAAGACAAAACTTTTTACAAATTGAATATCTCAAATATGATTTCGGAGAAACTGCCCAGAAATACTTAAATAGAGACTGGTTGAGTAATTATTGGTGCTATGCTTTGGAGGAGTTTGTGTCCCAAGTACAAAGTTGCCTTTTAGATTCCGTACCAGGGCCTTACCACTGGAATGTCATGGTATGCAAATGGGCCTCAGACCTTCACAGGTGAGCTGCCAACTTTGAATAGTATTTAACATGGATTTTCACAGCACTTGTTTATTTTTCAAATTATTATGGGGCTGTCTCTGTCAAGTAGGGAATGTAGCTGAGTGGGCTGCCCAGTGAGGCAGCTGCTACAGTTGAGAGACAGAGCATTAAATTGGCTCCAAGTTAACATTTGTGTGAGAACCTCACCTTACAAGAATATGAAAGACTGATTAATGCAGAAAACCTTTTTTTTTTAAAGGCAGAGAATGACTGGTGGTTGAGTGAATGGTACACACAGAATGATACACAGTGATTGCTTAGGCATCACACTGACTGAGCCAAATTTTTATTGATGTGGTTAGTAATGTTTGCCACCTTTTAACTTTTCTAAGATGGCTACCAGAGATTCTAGTGTTTGAAATCCCATTGACCCAAAAAGATCAACAACTGTTTTCTGACATAATTTCCCCTCCCCCCTCCTCAACTTTCAATGGCTCCCCTCTGCTTAGAGGTTAAAACCTCCATTTTTTGGCCGGACAGGTACAGATTCTCACAGTCCTGGGAACAGGTTTAATGGTGTCAGAGACAGAGCATTTGTCTTGGCTGCATCTAGAGACAGAGGAAGAAGAGGTCCCATACTGGGCATAGTTTAGATGTTACAAGGAAATATTACATTAGGAGAGAGTGGTAGGCAGGTCAGAGACTAACAGGAAACAGGAAAGCAAAAAATCATGAGAAGCCAAATTTGGAGAAAAGAAAAAAAACCCTCAAGTTAAAAAGTTGAAAAAGAATACTACAATTGCCCTAAGGGGAACTAATAGAGGTGGGCGTGAAATATTTCACAAAGCAGAGTTGAGGAAATTTCTGCCAAATGGCACCTTCCCAGAAGTACTGGGTGGCTGGGAACTTTGATATTTCCACTTCCTGGCCTCAATCTAACTACATAAAATCGAGATTTATTTGCAATCACTTTGTACTACTCCAGTTTCTCTGGGTTAATCCAGGTCCTTTATTCATTGATTTTACTCATGTAGCCATCCTCGTGTCAGCCAAACCAAATTCTACCCATCCCTAATGGCCAAGCACTGGACTCCTCACTACAGAATTTTCCCAGCCATTCCAGACTCTTAATATCTGTTGAAACCAAAGCACATTTCTCATACCGTTTATTTGACCCGTATCGTGAAATGCTTTCAGAGATTTTCTCTTTCTTTTGTATATGGCATCTTGCATATTGGATATTCATATATTTATCTCTTGCCTGATATATTAAATTGCTTATGCCTTAACTTCCCAAGTAGATCTCAGTCCAGAGATCACCCACTATATATGCAAATTACAGTCATTTGGATTATAAGATTTGCACATAAGAAGATAAATTCTCTGTATTGAAGGTTTAGGAAAGATTCCTGGCAACTGGTGTGTGTTAGGAAGCCTTGATGGAGGCTGGGGAATAGAACACAGCGGTTGAAAGATGTAACAGACTCAAAACCTTTAGGATTAGCATGTAGCCTCCGTAGAAGAAAAACCATACTAATAGCAATAATTGGTAGTGTTTCTTGAGCACAGTGCTAAATGTGCTTACTTACATTATTTCATTTAATCCTTCAACAAGAAATTTAATTTTTTGGTAGGTATTATAATTCTCATTTTAAAGATAAAGAAGTTAAAGCTCAAAAAGGGTAATTAATTTGCCCAAAGTCATGCACATTATTGAGGAGGAGTGACCAGATTCCAAAATTGTCTTAATGGTGTTATATTTGTTCCAACAACAATGAGATTATGTATGACATTTATAGTTTTAAAGGAATGTGAAAATTTGTCTCTTGAGCTGTATCTGCTCTGCCAAAGATTTGGGAACTAACTATGAGACCCTAATGGAACAGAGACTACAATTTATTTAAAAAAAATTGTTTTACTGTTTACTTATTTTTGAGGGGGGCATGCAGAGAAAGAGGGAGACACAGAATCTGAAGCAGGCTCCAGGCTCTGAGCTGTCAGCACAGAGCCAGACACGGGGCTCGAACTCAAGAGTGATGATATCATGATGTGAGCCAAAGTCAGACACTTAACTGACTGAGCCACCCCGGCTCCCCTAGAGACTATAGTTTATGATGTAAATGCTTGATTTGGTTTCTCATTTTCACTTCTTGGTCAGGTCCTTTGCATTCCTTTGAACATCCACATGTGAGATGTTTCTTCGGAGCATCATTTACCACTTGTCCAAGGATTTCTCTGATTACAAGGAACCACTTGGAGTAATGGAAGGGAACCTGGAGCTAAAAATCTAGTCCTGCTCCTACTACCTAAAATTGTAGGCCACTGAGATTGGAGGTCAAGGGGACTCCAGCTTAATCTGAGCTGCTTAATTATGTAAAAACACAGAACTATACCAAATGACACATTGTTGATCATTAATCGAAGGTTTGAGAAACATAAGCATGTATTACATCATTCTCCATACTTTTCTCCGTTTTTATTTCATAAAATGATATATGTTTTTAATTACATTTGAGAGCCACTATTTTCTTTTTAATTTTTCCAAATAAAAAAAGAACAACAAAAATAGAACTAAATAAAAATATAATATTTTTTGCCCCTACCATCATATTATAAATAAGAGGATATTTTAACACTAATAAAATACAGAGGACATAATTTCGGAATTGAAATGAGTCATTTAATTTCTGAAAACTTCACTTTATCCTCTTTATTGTCTATTTCTTTTCCTTGGTGTGGTGAAAACTTTGTTGTAGCCTTTATCCATCTACTTACTATCATTTGGGGCCCATTGAAGTGGATATTACTAAGCTCTGCTTGTGCCCTTCTATTGTGTCTATGCAACATTTGGGCTCTTTGTATACAGACAAAGCAGAGGAGAATTTAAGGCGCTTGACTGCTTCAAGGAAAGTATCAGTATACATTTGACCTGATTTCTGTTTTGTGTTCACATGAAATTATTTGTCCATTGACCCACATCAAGATTTCTGCCTCAGTTCTCCCCTTCCTTTCAAAATTAGTGTATCAGTCATCTATGAAAAAACCTATGTACAAATATGATGTCACAACCAGATCATGTAGAAATATATAGTGAATCCACATACTCAGTGTCCTGGAGATTTGTCAAAGGAAGAATAACATTAGGGTCAAGCGACTCTCACACCATCAAGTGTTTAGCTCATTAACTTTCTGCAAGATTGTGTCTCCCAACTATAACCTGATCATTCTGACTGTTCTCAAAAGCAAACTGTGTTCAGGGGAGCAGGTTTTGCTCAGCTGGGGATTCTCTGTTGTGAGCTTTTCCCCTTACTGTCTATCACAGCTTGGGTTTGGCAATTATTAGGAGTCATGGCATGAAAACAGTGACTCCCTATAGTTCATTGGGAAAGTGAGGCTTTGTAATGGGAGGACAAAGCAGGGGATCTGATGGTGGCTCTGAAATCTATGGAGATTTATTGTTGTGAGTTAGTGGTGTCAAGTTTGGGTCTGTTGCCATGGTGTTTGGCTACTTGGATTGTTTGTTTTAGCTTTTGTAAATGTGCCCAGATATGGGATGTGCATTCAGTCAACTGAAAGGAGGCTGAGGAAGCACGGTGAAAGAGGAAATAATTACACTATGGTTTGGGAATGAGTCAGAATCCCAAGGTATTATTTATTACTTGGTTTCATATAAATGCGCTCCTCAGCTTCCTTTTCAGAAATGAATTTCTGCTTTCATTTCATGGTAATCAATATTTGCAGCCCTGATCCCTGCAATCAAACATGGAACTCAGATTAACATTCAAACTAACAATATTTAAACAGGAAATTTGAACTTGATATGTGGATTACAGTCTTTACCTTTCAAATAAGACAAGGTTTACATAATCAGGCTTCATAATATTTTTTTTGCCAATGTCTGATATTTTCCCCTGGTTTTGGCCTTTCCACTTTCAATGTGATGTTTTGAACAAAAATTATTACCATGTAAACAGTTTTTCCCCCTTTCTTCATCTGGAACTTGTCCGAGATGACTTACCCCTCAGCTTTCTAACCGGAAATTCAATGGCTGTCTCTGTGTGGATCCAGTGAAATAAGTGGAGTTTCCCTGCACCAATGTGAATGTTGACTGTTATGAATTGCCTAAAATCCCATATGAAATACTTCAGAATCCTGACTTCTCAGTTTTTCTAAAGAGCAAATTTCAACAAACCAGGTGAACCAATGTCAGCATCCTGGTATAGAGGGGCTGGTGTAGATCTTCCTTTTATTTCTTCATTTACGCATGCATTGTTCTTTCATTCTTGCCTTCATATATTTCATAATGCATATACACATTTGTTCAAACGTATTCGTTCTGCATTCAACAGGAGCTTAATGGCACTTTACATGGTACCAGGCAAAAAGGGTAAAGGGAAGGGAATTAGAGATAAACAAGATTTACCTTAGAAGAGCACACAGTGTAATCTGGAGGAAAGACATGAGCCCATCTAGTAATAGTGTGGTGTATTACATTCCCTAACAGATAGTTTTGAAGCATTACAGCTCTGAAAAAGAGTGGTTTATTTTAACTTTAGTGTTGGTGAAGACAGCTGGAAAATGCTTTGTGGAGGGCATGGACCTTCATCTGGAACTTACAGATGATTTAGTTTTATCTAGGAGACAAGTTGTGGAGAATTTCAGGTGGAAGGAACTGGGTAAAGGTAATGATTTCTAATAAAAAAACGATTGGGTTTAGAAATTTTACAAGTTGAGATTTACTCATGTCCCTCTTATGCCTGATAACTGGCTACACTGAATGTTTTCAATGATCAGCCGGTTGCCTTGGCACGTGATAGATACAGCCACCAGGGAGCTAAGTGATCTACCTCTTTCAACTTTGTAAATCTTGGATTCTCAGGGGGGCTGAAACCCAAGTTTTCTGACTTGTAGGCTTCATTTGCTACCTAGCATTCTCATTCTTTTACAAGTTAATAATAGACTCTGCAAGTTGTGGATTGCAGTAGATTGAAATCCATACTAAAAATTAACCTTAACATAATATTTTGCTTTAAAAGTTTAACATTTGCATTGCTTCACAAATCAATTAAATATTGATGACTCCTAACACCATATCCCAGATGCTCTTCTGAATCCTTCCTGTACATCCTGAACTGCTTCCTAGATATCTCCCCAGACATGTGCCACAGAAACCACAAATTTCCAAAGCTAAACAATGCATCTTCTCTCTTGAACTGACTCCTTCTGTTTTCTATCTTAAAGTCATCACCAGTAATAGATGGTGGAGGCATCAGAGTTACTACTGTTGTTCTCTTCTTTTCACTTTGACCACTCTGTGGGGCCATCCAACCCACGTCTTGTCAATTCTAATCCCATCTAATGCTATGGTCTCTCTGCCTCTAGTCTCACCCTATTCCAATCCACCTTTCATGTACTCCAGATGCAAATTTGGTGATGTCATTCTTCTCATCAAAAGCCTGCAATGACTCACTGTTGTACATAGTGGTAGAGGTTAATGGGTATCCAGAAAAGATAATTAAAAGAAGGACAGAAGAATGAGGAAGGAAGGAAGGAAGGAAGGAAGGAAGGAAGGAAGGAAGGAAGGAAAAAAGGGAGGAAGGGGTATGTGTATGGGGAGGGAGGCAGGTTTGTTCCTTGATAAAATGAGTTAGAAAATGTTAGGTTGAACCATGTTAAATAGATGAATCTCCAAAATGGGGAATGTAGCATTTCCCATTTGCCAAGCTTATTTGACTATAAAAACCTATAGTTTCTGAGGAATGCTCATTAATATCTTATGGGACACTAGTATTTAAGAAAACTTGCTCTACTCATTTCTTATCAAGGTATTCAGAACACTTCTTTCTTACATGCCACAATTTCTGAATCCTTGAATATTTTGAAACACCAGTCAACTTGCTGTTCTCCCAAAACACTGTCTTTATTATTTCTAGTCTCTTTAATTCTCTCTCCCTTCTCCTGGGAAACAGACCTGAGGTACATCCTCTGTAATTCCAGCTACAGCTCTCAGAAAGACTTTTATCAGCTCCTTCTCTGTTTGACCCATAAGTTGTCCACACTGCTGTGAAAAAACATGAAATAGCAGCTGACATTTTGTTTATGAACCCGTCATTTATTGCTCATCTTATGTCTTACCAAATAATGCAATATTTGGGATACTTTAGTGTGAATAGTTGCCAAATCTATGGTAATCTTTTCTGCACTTGACTTGAATGCAGTAAGATGCTACTGGAGCTCTCAGGAAAAGAACTTTCTATTTGAGGAATTCTTCATGTGTAGCATCTTCTACATGAGGTATTAACTCTGCCTTGTGCATATGGAGTCATTGGAGAAGTTCCTTTGGGAGACGGAAGGAACACTACCTAACATTCACTAAGACCATTTCCAGAAAAGGTAAGTTTCTGTATGGTTCAAACATTTGTGACTCCTAGACTATCGTTTTGCAATACTCCAAAAATTAGAGCCAAACATTTTAATTTTTATTGTTGAGGTGTCCTAAAGATGGTTGATAGATAATTGAAAATCTTTTCAACAAAAATTTTAAAATGTTTATTTATTTATTTTGACAGAGATAGTATGCACATGAACGAGTGGGGGAGGGGCAGCTAGAGATGGAAAGAGAGAATCCCAAGCAGCCTCCATGCTGTCAGTGCAGAGCCCAATGTGGAGCTTGATCTCACTAAACATGAGATCGTGACTGGAGCCGAAATCGAGAATTGGATGCTTAACTGACTGAGCCACCCAGGCACGCTTGAAGATCTTTTTAAAATTCAATAATACCAGAAGCATTAAATAGTAATATTATTATTGACTCTGAAAGTTACCCTATCCCAAGTATTTACGTTAGAGTTAAAAAAACAAAACAAAACAGAATTTAGGCTTAAATAATTTGAAAACAATGTTCTGAAGCACTTGTGTTACTTATTTATTTCTGACTTTTTGAGAGCCTAATGATGGACCTAAGTCTTGCTGATTTTAATGAAGTCCGATTTCAAATCTCATTTTAAAAAGAATCAAGGGAAATTACTGCTCCAGTCTTATTGGCAAGACTTCTCTGCTTCCATTTTCTGTTTTGTTGAATGAGCATTATCAATTAGCTGTGAAGAAGTTCCTAGAAAAAAAATTGTTATTAATTTAATGTACATTTATTAGTCACTTAGATAATGGGAAAGTTTGGATGCAGATTCAATTATCAAGTCCTCTTACATTTTCAACAGTATCTGAATCAAGAAGAATGGTCCATTAATTACCTGTATTGTCAAGGGAGTCACTTGGGAGACTTTGGAACAAAAGGAGTATTCATTAGTAGAAAAAGAAAATGGATGGAGACTGAGTTCTTCATTTCTCGGTTTCATGCCAACTTTGAAAGTGGCTTAGCTGCAACTCTTAACAGTAGATTCCTGTAATTGCAGAGGATTTAATAATGTGTTTAGAACATCAGGATATGGCTTGCATTATCACCCACAAATGCAGCTTCTGGTTGGATTTCTGCTGCAGGGTACGCTTTCTTATGCTAGGAAAACTTGTACATCTTGAAGTTACTGTCTGATCCAATTTCTTTGCAATTGGGCCCAGACTCAAGCTAGCAGGGAAAGAGAAAAAGTTGTGTCCCTTTGGCCTACACTACACACCTATTTCCTTTGGGTATCCAGGGCCTTCCATGCAGCCACAGGTGCTTACCGTGGCTTATGGTGAATTTCCTATATTGAGGAAGGGTGATCTGTCCAATATGTTGTGGTTTCTAGGGTAGTTTCTGGAATGTTGAAATTCTTGGAATCATATGGCTCATGCCATACATTTTGATTCATGAAAATTATTCCACAAGGTCAAAGTCCCTGATTCTACCAATCTCTAACTCATTCAGTATTTACTGAGGAGTTCCAATGTGTCAGGCAATGTGGGACACAGTGAGTAGTACTGAGACATGGCCCTGACTCCAAAGAGGCAATATAGGAGGCAGAGGCAAATAAAAACACGATGGCAACAACCTCAGTATCTTTGGTGCTGGCTACGTGTGTGACCCAGTTTGTAGTTGAGGAAATTGAAGAATAGGCAACACAGCTAAATACTAGGAAGTGCTAGCATTTAAAATATGGTGGTCAGATAATAGAGCATAGGCTCTTACCAAGTCACTATTATTCCAGTTACTGCACTCATAGGATTATTTTGAGGCATAAATGAAATAACCCATATAAGGTTGTATAGCACTTGTCATATGCTAAATGCCCAACCAAATGCTAAATGTCAGTTGACATTATTGTTATTTTAATTATTCTCACCCTATCACCCATGTTGGAAGAGCAGAGTGGTTAAGCATGCTCTATGGTTTACAGACTGCAAGCAAATCCTGACTTGGATACTAAAAATGTGTGTGACCTTTGGCAGGGTGTTTAACTTCCTCACACCTCAGTTTCCTGGAAAATGGAGATTCGAGTGATAGCTCTCAGTAGAAAGTAACCTTCAAGGCAGCAGTAATGCTTTCTGTCCTGCTCTTTGCTGTAACCTCAGCTAATAGAACTCTGCTTGCCATACAGTAGGGGCTCAATAAATATCTGGCAAATGAATGAATATCTCCTAAAATCATTCTAAGGTCTAAATGTGTTAATAAATATAAAGCACTGAGGAAAATGCCTGGTATGAGGTAAGTATTCAGTTAGCATTAACTTGATTTTACTTAGGTAAGTATTCAGTTAGCATTAACTTGATTTTACTTATATTATTACTACTGTTGTTATTATCAAATGCAGCTTTCCTCGTGAGGCCCTCACTGGTGATCTCAACGGGACATGGTCTCTTTCTTCTCTGCAAATTTAAATGTATTTGTGTGGACTTGTCTCATGACACAGCTTATTTTTTGGGGTATCAGTTTTTACATGTTTTGCCTGCTCTAGGAGACTGAAAATTTCATGACCATTCACATTGCTAAAATGTCTTTGTGGCTGGCACAACATATTAGCAAACCTCTACTCTGACAACTCAGTCTTTTTCTTGCTTAATTAGGCTCCTATATTTTTCTACTAAGGTTTTGTTTGTGTGTTTCTTAAGTCAGATATACAAGGTCAGTAAGAGAGACAAAAACCAAGTCAGATCTGCAGTCTCATGGCTTTTCAGGGAAGACATTAGATACTGCCCCAGCCATTAATGGTTCCTCCCTTCTCAGATGGTGCTTTCCTCCTCTAGGTACTACTTAGACATGTCTGATGGAGGAATGCAGGGATGATTGGAAGATGAAATGCTTTCTTTCCGTGACTATTAATGACACAGGATGGACATTGAAGTCTTCTCTGAAAGCAAATATGTTTAAAGACAGGATGGAAAAAAATGGCTCTCTCAAGTAACAGCTGTGTGTGCATACAGCTTTAGAGCTACACACACACAATTTTCAGATGGTCTTTTGGGTAGGTGGAAGATGTAAAATTACACAGGAAAGGTAAAGTCTAGGTGAGAGATATTCAGATATAAGAGAGAGCTCATTCCTTTAGGATAGGGTTGAAGTAAGGCAGTAATAGTGTCCTGTTTAATGCATGTAATTTGGAAATTAATACCTTAGTAAGGTAACTCCCAAAGGAATGGTTCCACCAAGTGGTAGGATGCTGTGGTAGTAAGCAAAACAAAACAAAGCATATATTTGGGAGCCAGACTGACAGCAATTCTAATCCAGACTTTTCTGGATAGTCTCGGAAATACTGCCTACACCCTCTGAGACCTAGCAGCATCATTTATAGAGAGATCATGTGAATGTGGTAGGGGATGTTATTAGAGTTTACCATATCCTTCTGGACCACAGCAGACCACACCTTTCAGCCCCTTAGGAGTTTGGTCAAGTCATATGAATAATTTTGGACGATGAGTTATGAACAGAAGTGATGCAGATCACTTCCAGATCAAGGCAGTGAAATGCCACAGCAAAAATTTTCCACCTCTTTTTCCTCTAAGAAGTCTGAAAGAGGCCTTGTTTTGAGGTGGAGCTACAAGACGAAAGCATCTTGGACACTAACTACTACGTGAGAGATAGTTGCTCTAGAAAGTTAGCCTATTAGTTTATCTATATTTTCTTATTCATTGGCTCAACAAAGATAGACTACACAGCATAGCATATGGCACATAGACACTGAGTTAGCTCTTCTCCTTTGAGGATTTTGGGGAGATGGTTTGGAGTTGGAGAAATGTAGGAGCATTTGAGTCCATGTAGGTGTCCAATTAAATAGCACCTGTGTGAATGGCTAACCCATATATGACACTATTATCTGGCATCATGACTTCCTATGCCTGAAAGTGCCTGATACAAAATGGTGCTCAATGAAACTTTGCCGACTAAAAGTGGCATGGGAATCCGAGTTCATTTATTGGGTGTTCCAAATGAAGTGTTGCTACTGGATGGGATATGTTGGTCGGATTCACCAGACTAGATACGTCCTTACATTTGCTTAGTACTTGAGAGCTAGCAACTCAGTTTCAGAGATGTTATTTACAGTATCTCATGTAATGAATGATATGACATTGACTGTAGTCTTTTCCCAAACCTTCACTCTTCTCAAATAGGACAGGCTAGTCCTTACTTCCAAAGTAGCAGTATTTGACACAGAATTTATTTGGACAGAAAATGAAGCAGTAATGTACACAGAGCTGCTACTTGCAGTATGATAGTGTGTGCACTCCTCAGAGATGGTCTCTGTAGGCCAAGCCATGATCTCTGGCTCAAGGATGCCTTCTCTAAGTAAGGGGTGCTTTTTCTCCTGACATGGGGTACATCTGGGTTGCATCTGATCTGTGGAAGCGGGGAGGGATACTTTTTCTAATTTGTCCCAAGTGAATTAGTATTAGCTTAGGGAACAAATATATAGACACATTGTTGTGGTAACCAGCCTTCCAAAATGAATCTGGCTAATATCCATCTTCTGATCATCATGCCCTTGATAATCCCCTTCCCTTGAGCATAGGCTGGTCCTAGTGACTTGCTTTAAATGAATTTAATATGCTAAAGGTGATGGGCTATTACTTCCTAGATTCAGTTACAAAAGGCTGTAACTTTTGTCTTTCCAGCACTCTCTCTGTGGTGGGTGATACCTTTATTGACTTCTTACTTGCTCACTCTGGGGAAGCCAGTTTCATATGGAGAGGCCAACGTGGCACGAAACTGAAGGTGGTCTTTGACCAACAGTCAGTGTGGAACTGAGTTCCTTGTCCTAAAGTCCCTGAGAATTAAATCCTGCCAACAATCAATGAGAGAACTTGGAAGCATATATTCCTTTACGGAGGCTCAAGATGAATGAGTCCCTGGCTGACACTTGATTCCAGTCTTCTGAGAGACCCTGAGCTGGGTAATCCAGCTGAAGCACACCCAAATCTGTGGTATACAGCAATTCTGAGATGTGTGTTGTTTATGCTGCTGAGTTTTGGAGAAATATGTTATGCAGCAATGGACAAATAATATATATTGTGAAATGCCTCTCCACTCCTCACCTATTCTTTCCTCTTCAAATACCACTTAGGTTGCAGGCTCACCCCTATGTATCAGCCCTTGTGTCCAGCCCTTCTGACCAGCAGTATGTATTACATGCCCACCTTTGTCCATATGAAGGTGGGGCAGCATGATTTATGGAATCACATAGAATTAGACAAAGGAATTTCTCAGGCAGAGAAGCAGCCACACAGAGAGTAAGAGATGACCAAGTACAAGAGCTCAGGTAGGCAAGTAGTGCATTCTCAGGGTTTTATACAAAGAGTCGATCTTGAGTGGCCACTCATAGAATCCCTGAGCAACTACTTGGAAGACCCATCAACACAGGATCCCTTTCAGGGCTGAAACAATTTAGATGTCCTTCTACTCAGAGTAACTAAATGATAATATAAGACCCATCATTAACCCAAGAGCACATGTAGATGAGGTCCAACCATGAATCTGTAGGAAGTTTTAAGTGTTTGTGTATATGCTTTGATATCTAGATACCTTTACCTTTAATAGCAGCTGCAAAAAGGAGATACTAGTCAGAATATCCATTTGAGAAGCAGAATTTAGGGGCACAACTAGTCGTTTATTCTTCTTGACAAATCCTTAGTGCCACTGTTGGTAGATGGGCCCTGGGCTCCATAAACTGACTCAAATCCTCATTCTCATGCTGTAGATACCAAATGACTTTACTGTAAGGCCCCCACACATAGAAACTAGATTGATTAAACCCTGTTCAGATGGCAATCCTCAGTGGTACTTAGGTGAACTCAGTTGGGAAATAGTTCAGGTCAGTAAAACCATTGAATTAAACCCGTGTGAACATCCAGTTGATTGAGAACTTACCACATGGAGAGGAAAGACCACAGGATTTGGGTCAGCAGTTTAGGCTTAATGAGCATTAAGTAATTAGATGGTTGGGGGTAGGCAGTACGATATGATGTGGTTGTGCATTCACTCAGTAAAATGATACTTGCAGCACTTTAAAAAAATCAGCCCTGAAGCAGACCTTGTGATTTGTTTTTATAACAGTAAAGGAGAGATTTATTATTTCTATCTAGAGGTGATTTCATGCAATAGAATTCTTAAAATCATATACATAGTACTTAGGAGCAAAGTTTTAGAGACAAAAATGTCTCAATCAAACCTGGCTCTAGCTCTCACTGTGTGTCATTGGGCAAGTTAGTCAAACTTTGCCTCAGTTTCCTCATCCGTCAGATAAATATATCTACTAATCATACCTAACTCATGAGATTGCAGTATGGATCAGAATAGTTCCAGGGGTATCAAATGGAGAAATGGATGAGTTTACTGGTTGTATACACGGACCCTCCAGCCAGACTACCAGAAATTGAAGCTCAGACCCACCACTTCCCAGATGTTCACTAGCAAAGTAACTGCACATGGTTACATTTCTCTGTGCCTCAGTTTCTCACCTGTAAAATGGGGTGATAATAATTGTACCTATTAAGTTAGGTGGTAGTGAGAAATGATTTACTCATTTAAAACTATATATTGACTGAGCTTCTATTATAATCTAGCCACCATTCAAGGTGTTATTAGTATGCCAAAAATAAAGAATCACTAACTAGGTGTTCATGTTCTGGTAGATTAAGAGAGAACACACATGCACACACACACACACACACACACACATACACACACACACACATATCTTAGGAAGGGGAAGAAGGTTAGGTGTGCCAGTCAGGGAGGAAAATGGGAGATAAGAGTTAGGGCTGCCAGATAAGGAATAAGAGTTGGAGTTCCAGAAAGGGGGTGGACATGTTGTAGCAGCAATAGATAGGATGTTCAGAGTTGGTCTCATTAACATGAGGGTGTATGAACAAAGACTTGAAATAGATTAGGGACATATCATGCAGATATCTGAAGAGTATCCCAGGCAGAAGACCCACATAGACCAAAGCCCTGAGCTAGGAGCATGCCTGGCAGGCATATCTGAGGAACAATATGAATCCAATGTGGCTGGACCTGGGTGAAGTAGGAAGTGGGATGAGAGGGCTAATGGGGGTTTCTGGAATTGCAGATCCTTGGGCAACTGTTAGGATCTTTGGCTTCAAGTCTGAGTAAAATGGGCTGTCCTGTAAGATTACAAATGGAGAAGTGACATGATCTAATTTTTGTTTTAAGAAGATTGTTCTGGCTGCTGTGTTGAGAATAGATGTAGAGAGACAAGCACACATGTGGGAAGGCTTTTGTGGTGGACGTTCTGTGCTGTGTGTTCTTCTTAATTTCCGGGATCCCTTTCAGGTGACTTTACCATGTATTGGATTCTGTCCAACGCAGTGTAACCACAGGTGATTATGTCACTTCCTGTAGCAGTACTGAAGCCTTAGAAATTGTAGAACCATCAGATGAAAGAGGTCTGGGGTTTTCCACAGTACAGCTAGGAACAGAGTATCCTGGGAGAACCACCAGACCAGGGGCATCCACTTTGAACTTTGCATGAGATATATATCAACTTTTATTCTGTTAGGTCGTTCATAGCAGGGGATTGTTTTTTATAGCAGTTAACCTATTTGCTCAATGCAACCTGTTACAAGGTTTCTGCTAGTAACTCAGAAAGAAATGGTATCTCACATCATTGTGGTAGCAATGCAAGTGGTTGAGAAAATAGGGCCTTCTGTTGTGCGTTTGTGGATTTAAAGAAAGAAAAGTATCAAAGGTGACTTCACGTATTTTTACTTGAACAATTGCAAGAACGGAGCAACTAACGTGAGGAATTATATGTTTAGCAGTTTGGGCAGAAGGTCAGGAGTGTATTTATTGTTTTTAGTTTCACAGAACTATTAGACCTCCAGGTGAAGTTGTTGAGGAGACAGTTGTATATATGTGTCGAGTTTGAGAGAAAGGACTGGGCTGGAGACTTAAAACTTGAAAGTCATGGTGTATGGATGGCATTTAATGCTGTGGGATTGGGTATGATCACAAAGGGTTTAAGTATAAATAGGGAATTGAAATGAGAATTGTACTCTGGGCTACTTCAAAATTAAGAAGTAAGGGAGAGGACCAGAAACACAGAAAGGAGACTGAGAAGGAATAGTCAGCGAAGAAGTGGGAAAATGAAGGGAGTGTACTGACTTGGAAGCCGAGAAAGAGAAAGGAATTGTAAAAATGAGAGAAAACTCTCTGCTGAAAAGATCAATTTGGATCATTGTTGACCTTGATGGACCTTTTCCGTGGATGGATGGGAGTGAGGAATTGATTTTTAAGACATTTTAAGAGAATGGGAAGAGGGAAAATGGAGATGGTAATTCCAGAAAACTCTTTTTCAAGGCGTTTTGCTGCAAATGAGAGTGAAGAAATGAGGGAAGCCTTGTGCACTGCTGGTGGGAAGGTAAATTGGTGCAGCAACTATGAAAACACTGTGGAGGGTCCTAAAAAATTAAAAATAGAACTACCTTATCACCCAGCAATCCCACTTCTTGGTATTTATCCAAAGGAATTGAAATCAGAATCTCGAAGACATATTTGCACTTTCGCGTTCAGTCCAGCATTATTCACAATAGCCAAGACAAGGAAGCAACCAAAATGTCCACTGATGAATGAATGAATAAAGAAAATGTGGTATATACATCCAGTGGAATAATGTTCAGCCTTACTGTGGATGAATCTGGGGGACATTATGGTAAATGAAATAATCCAGACATAATAATAATCCAGGTACTAAGTTTTAGTTATACAAGATGAGTAAGTCCTAGAAATTGTGTATAGCACAATGCCTACAGAAAACAATACTGTATTGCATACTTAAAAACTTTCTAAGTGAGTGGATCTTTTGCTCTTATCTCAAAAAATTAACAATAAAGAGGATGGAAAGAAATTTTTAGAGGTGATGGACATATTTATGGCATAGATTTTGGAAATGATTTCACCACATGTACAATTATCTCCAAACTCATCAAGTTGTATACATTAAATATGTACAGCCTTTTGTATGTCAATCATACCTCAAAATAAAGTGGTTTAACAAAGAAGGATGAGTGTGGTTAAAATAACTTTTCTAAGGATAGAAAAAATACAAACACATTTGTGTATAAATGCAAATTTTTCAATAGAGAGAGGAATTCCGATTATGCTGGAGAGTAAGGATTATATTAGTTATTACTCTGAGGAAGGTTTTTCCCCATTCTATTGGTCTGTTTATTATATCTGCTTCAATATACATTGTTTTAGATATTGTATCTATATAGTATGCCTTACTATCTGGTAAATTACATCTTTCTATTTTCCATCATATTTCTACTCATCCTCCTGTGATCACATTCCAAGGTTATCATGGCAAGGCTAGGCTAGGCTCTGTATTCTTCTATATAAGTTCTATAATCCGCTATCGAGGTGATCATACACACACACACTCACACATACACACAAACATGTGTTGAGACTTTGAAAACAATTTGATAGAACATGTAGATTTATTTAATGAGAACTATTACTTTTATGAGATTGAGACTTCCTCTCCATGGGTATGATGTGTATTTTCATTAAGGTTTCCAAAAAAGTTTGACAAGTTTTTTTGAACAGTTTTGAACATCTCCAAACATTTACTTACAGGTTTTTTCCTTGCTGTCATAATGAAGTATTATTTAAGTAAAATAAAATTCATGCATCTGAAGTGTTCAATTTGAGAAATTTTGATAGTTGTATAAACCTATGTATATCCCAAACAAGATCTACATCATTTTTACTACCCTACACAGTTTTATAAATGACCTTTACTATAGAATTTTCACTTGCCACAAAGATAAGTACTTTCAGATTTATGTCATTAGTTTTGCATCTTCATGGGCTTCATGTAGGTTGGGTTGTATACAGTCTGCACTCTTTTGTGTCTGGCTCATCTTCAACATGATGTGTTGGGGGTTCTTTCATGTTGTTGCACGAGCAGCCTTTATTTCATTTGATTTTATGGTATGTAATATTCTATGGTGATATTATAGTGTATTTAGAGACATTTGGGTTGTTTCCAGTTTTTGCCTGTTATGAGCAAATCTCTTAAGAATTCTTAAGAGAATCGTGCAGTTCTTTTTGTGGGTAGATGTCTTTCTTTCTCTGGGGTAAATACCTGGGACAGCATGGCTAAGTCATAGGTAGATGTATAACTTTATAAGAAATTGCCAAAGCGAAGGGACCAAAGCGAAGGGATCATTTTATACCCTCACACCCTTACAGTTTTTCTTCCTTTGGAAATATCGGTCTTTTAAAAAACTTACATGCTACATTTGTTTCTTGCTGGCATATTAGCAATAAAAGTGAATTTTAAGATCACAAGTTGTTATTGTGTCAAGAAAAAAGTCTGAACTTTTTTATTAATAATGAGCTTATACATCAGTCTTCTTGGATTTTTCTGTGTCTGTTGGTTAACTCCTATTGGGAGTTACAAACATGCTGTCAATGCTAAAACATTCTCACATAACCAGTCTCTCTCCTCAAAGAGTTTACAATTTAATTTTGCATATAGGGGCAGAGTGTGAAATTTCTCACTAAATATCCATATGTTCCTCCACATTTCCCATCCTCAATTTGGATGGTGTCAGTATCACTAATTCTTGCCAATTCTTAACTCTTTTGAGGCAGTTATGAATGGGTGTGGCCTCTCTCTGGTCTTGATCTTCCTCATCCAAACTTCCCCCTTCTGTTTCTCCTATGCATTTAGCTGGAAGCAGAGAATTCCCAGTATGAGAGTTGAGGATAGAAGCAGCCAGGGGTCCCTTAATGGGTTCTTAGATAAGTGCACTGCTATGGGCCCACTCAGTTCACATTGGATGGTGATTTGAGAACGATTGCTTTGTTAAGCTATGGAAATCTGGAAGTTTATTTGCACCTGAAACTTAACTTAGCTTATCCTATTACAAAAAGATGTTAATTACAAAACAATTGGTGCTATTTTAAGATTAATCTTGGGGTGTAGGGAAACAGAGGATACCTGACCCAGTCCTAGAAGTTAGAGAATGTTTTCTAAAGGAATTAAAGTCTAAACTGAGATTGTAAAAATTAATAGGCACTATTGTATTTGAGCATAGTTCCTAGCACACGGTCATTCAAAAATGCTTTCTGAATGCATCAATGAATGCTATCAATGATCAAAACAGAGGTATGTTCCTGAGTACGTCTGCAAAGGGTTTCTGATTAATCTAACCCTTGAAAATGTGACATTTCTGTTTGGGCCACTTTTAGAGGCTAGGCTTTTTTGGAAAAAAACCTCCACGTATTTCAACTGTGGATTGATGACCTGGAAATGAAAACTTGTCTCCTCGCCTGCCTCACGCCACAGCATCGATGCAGTGCTACCCCACCAGCGTCTTCTCCTTGGGGTTTATGTTCCTGTGGCATGACAGTATTTACATTTCACAGGCAATTCTTTGAGGCTTCTCAAAAACAGGAAGCCAGAGCCCAGAGCAGGTAATTAAAAGCGAAACCAGGAGAGAGAACATAGGTGTTTACTTGTCTCTAGAAGACCACAAGGCCACAGGCTGAGGGGAAGGGGGTATGTGGGGAGAGAGAGGCTGAAAGGCAACTGGCCCAGTGACAGCAGTGACCTAATGATTCAGAGGTAAATCCATGGTAACCTGGGCGCAAACACCTGAGAGGAAACAAGTACTGAGGAAGGAAAATTTTCATTTTGGATGAAAAGAACTGGGAAGAAATCTTAAACATACTCATTATCTTCAATCTTAGGGCAATGTTAGAAGATGGTCATCACATGAAGACTTTAAAGGTCAATTATACAAACTTGTCAATTCTTCCACAGAGAGATGAGGATTTTATTAAAAAGAAATAGAAACCTCAGAGCTTTGTTTCAACACTTGAGGGGACAAGGTAAGGGCTCTTCTAATTGCTTTGTGTGTTTTCCCTGATGGGTTTTAAACACTCATATAATCAAGCCAAATGCATTTTTTTTCCTGGTGAGAACTACTGTCTATCTAACCAATGACAGATAGTATTAGGTGTAACATGTTCTGCAAGGGTTGCCATGGTAAGAGTTCATCTCCTTCCCCCCACCATGTTTCCATAAATAACAGAAAGGGAATGCACAGAAAGCATGTATAGAAAAGATGTCTGGGGTTAGAGTAATTACTTAGTGCTTTGCCATACTGGAGAGTCATCAGGTTTTATGTTAAATATATTTTGTACTAAAAGCTCTCTCTGTCTCATTCTCTGTCTCTCTGCCTCTCTGTATCTCTGTCTTTCCCTCTTCCCTTCTGTTTTGGTTAGATGGACTGATTTTCAACATCAGACAGTTCTAAGCATCACCATCCAACACTGGCAGGTTTAATTGATTTAATGAAACGGTAGTGTGCATGTGTGCATGTGTGTGTTCATGGTGTGTAATGGTGTGTGGTGTGTGTGTGTGTGTTTATGGTGTGGGTATATGGGATGTGTGTGTGTGTGTGTGTGTGTGTGTGTGTGGTATATGTGTATGTTGTCCGTGTGTGTATGTGTATGGTGTGTGTGTGTGTGTGTGTGTGTGTGTATGGTATATATGTGTGTGTATATATGATGTGTGTGATGTGTGTGTGTGTAGATGCAGTTGAGTTTTAGTAGCAGCCCACTCCTTATAAATGCCAACTCTGTCTTAATTTATTAGACTTGGGAGTCATCTGAGTTTTACAGTGGGGTTTCAAACACATCTTCATGTTTCCTTTCTAGGAAGGAAAACTAGGTTATCACTTGTTTGCCTCCTGACAATTTGTAAGCTGTTTTTGTGTAATTCTTAAAGCAATTCTCTCTTTTGAAGTGAATCACTATGAGGTGATATGAAAACTTTTCTTTTTTTTCCCTCTGAACAGATCAATCCTTGGTATTCAGTTTGGCCAATGCTCATTTAGTGCCTATTACGTGCTCTGTGATTTTCTGGGAAATGAGAGATAATTAGGATATGGTCCTTGTCCTCCATGAGTTCTTATTCTTCTGTTTTCAGAAGAATTAGTTTTCAGAACATTAGTCATGGGCTTAGAAGGGGTTTTTTTGCAGGCTAGAGAGATGCGGTTCTGGGGCAGATGCCTGGTCGAATGTCATGTAAGTTGAGTCTATAGGTCTGAGTAACCTAGGAGGGAGTGAGCATAGCTGGCTTGGTTGTCCAAAGGCAGAGCAGGCAGGAAGGGACACCCTTCTTGTGTATTCAGTCCTCAGTAGTTCCTAGGGAACCACAGCAACCAGAGGGCTGAGGTCAGAGCAGTCGGGAGAGGCAGATGGCCTCAGTTCTTCTGCCTCTCCCCAAGAGGCTTTCTGCTACCTTTTAAGCCAGAGCTGCTCTGGGACTACTGCTCAATTCCATCCTCCCAAGCTGGGCCCTCTGGACTTGAAGGGCAGTTGCTGAATTGGGATTACACGGCGCCTCTGTGTGAATATCCTGATGTAAACTTTCACTTTGGATGTTCAGGGTCCTGGTGGAACTGGGGGCCAACTACCTGACCAAGCACAAAGAAGTAATTAGAGTAGCAGTATATCTCAATATATGGCACATAAGATTTTTATACAGCGAACTTTGAAAAATAGTTCTGATTTTATTTTCATGTAATAGAAAAGAATTAACCAGCACATCAAACCTACAAAAGAGTAAATAATGTAAAATCATATAAAATAATATTTATAATAATAAAATAAATAATATGATAAATACTTTCAAGAAAAAAGTAGATGCATTTACAGAAAAGTGTTAAGTATAAATTGTTTATCATGTATTGATAGATTTAATTTAATGAAGGTTTTCCATGCATGTAGCAATCCAGTGTGAGTTGGCATCGTAGCTCTGCTTCATGGAGTCATGGAAGCCCCAGGTTCTTTCCAATTCGTTGCTCCAATACCCATGGAGCCTTGGAGTCCTCTGTTAGGTCATCTGAATGTGGTTGGGAGATGTGGTGATGGGAAAGGCTGGAGGATTACATGGGAAGTTCTGATGGGCCAGGCCTGGGGATGCTGTTTATCACGCCTACCACTTTCCTTTGGCCTATTTCCAGTCACGTGGGTGCACAAGTCCAAGGGAAGCTGGAAGCTTCCACGTATAGAAGAGGGAAATCATTTGGCAAACAACTTATCTCTGGCTCACATCAATATAACGAATTTCTTAAGGTCAAACACTCATGACTGACTTATGAGAACATTGATAAATAGGCGAAGAATTGAGCTCTGAAGGTTTTTGATTTTGAATCACAACACTGATTTCTTTTTATAGGTCTCAACACTGTCGTTTATTGGTGAGAAGAACATAGGCCCATTACTGGGGTCCTCGGGTGCTCAAAGGCCCTTTGAATAGAGTGAGGAAACCTATCTCGAGGGTTTTGGAGAGAATGATAGGCACTCATGTGTGTTTAGCATCATGCACAATACTTGGAATGAAATAGATGCTCATCATATGTTAATTCCCTCCCCCTAACATCCTTTCTTCTTCAGCTTTTTATTTAAATATTTGAGGAGAGACCTTTATCGCAAAGAAACCATGTTGGCAATTAAAGTGATAAAATATTTCTCCCCTTGGGGAGAAGGGTGTCTTCTCTTTTGCTGTATTGGCATGCTTTCAATTTAAATATCACGTTTTAAATTGTGCACACATTTTAAGAATTTTTTAAATCATCAGTGGTGTTTATTTTTAAAAACATTTACAAGCTAATCACTTTTGGTCTAGCTAGATTAAACCAACAGAAATTAAAATAAGCTTTCATAATAAAACCTTGTCTACAATGGCTCTAAGTAACCTTTTGGGGGGGGGTGGTCAGAAAACCTTGTTTTCTGTCATGTCTGTTTGCTTGGTACTTTCTATACAGGTCTGTCCTTTGACAGTGAGGACAGTGATGAGACATAAAGTCATTGAAGGGGGCAATTGTCCTTTAATATCCCCTGCAACCCGAGGCAAGAATTTCTGAAGTCATTTCGGGTTTATAGGGTTAAGTTTTATATTTATTGGCACATTTTCTTATTCATCCACAGTCATCGAATTCCCATAATCTATTGAGAAGTTCCTACTGTAACTTATAATGCCCCAACTTAAATTAGATTCTAAAACTAATGAAATTTAGCAAATCTATAGCAGTAACCAAATAATATTCTCCCCTCAATGAGCCCAGAAAAGTTTCATTTTATTATGAGTGAGGAAATTCTGTAGTTAATGGGTGGGAAATAAATCATAACACAAGCACCAGTAACTTATGCCTTATGTTTTTCCCATTGAGGCGACGGATAGGTAATTTGTTCTCTCCCCGAGACAGAGAAATCTCATAAGTGACACTGAGAGATAGTCATAAGAAGGTCCTCCAAGATTTCTGAGTCTGTTTAGAATTTCTAGTGGATTGAGAAATCACCAAAATGGTGTTAATGGTAATAATAAAAACTGTCATTTATTTGGTGCTTACTATGCCCTAGACCCTGAAGTAGTGCTTCACAGCTGGTTGAGATGAGGTTTCAGCCCCAGCTGGGTGATTCTAAAAGTTCTTACTTTTACCCTCTAAAGACAAAATGGGACAGAGGACCACTAGTCCTTTGGAATCATCAAGTTTGGAATCACAGAGGGTTCCACAATATTGTTCTGCCTGCTTCCTGTGAGATTGTAGGAAATCAATTCATCTTTCCAAATCTTCTCATTTCTAAAATGAGGATTACTGTTAACTCTATTGGAATTAAATTTAAAAAAAATTAAAATGAGAATTAAAAACACTTGGAAAAATAGTTTTCTTATCTAGGTAGGTTATTATGCTGAGTACAAGTTCATTTAGGGCCCTGGGGAAACTTAAAGGCTGAATGGCTAAATGGTCTTTACAAATAGATCATTTGGCTCAGATGTATTTCCTCTGCCTTAATGAGCCAGGGTAAGTGTTAGTAAGGTTGAATGCCATTTGGAATCCATTACATTTCATTCCACGAGTTATAGATTAATCCAACCTAACATTTACTGAGCACCTACAGTGGTCAAAAACTCATTCCAATGTTTCAGAAGAGCCACAAATAAAAAATAAGTTGTCATCTTGGTCAGCAGCAGATTCTTGATTGCAGATGATAGAAGCTAAGAATATCTAATGGAAAAAAGACAGTCTCTGTAACAAATGGTGCTGGGAGAACTGGACAGCAACATGCAGAAGAATGAAACTAGACCACTTTCTTACACCATTCACAAAAATAAACTCAAAATGGATAAAGGACCTGAATGTGAGACAGGAAACCATCAAAACCCTAGAGGAGAAAGCAAGAAAAAACCTCTCTGACCTCAGCCGCAACAATTTCTTACTTGACACATGCCCAAAGTCAAGGGAATTAAAAGCAAAAAATGAACTATTGGGACCTCATGAAGATAAAATGCTGCTGCAATGCAAAGGAAACATTCAAGAAAACTAAAAGGCAACCGACGGAATGGGAAAAGATATTTGCAAATGACGTATCGGACAAAGGGCTAGTATCCAAAATCTATAAAGAACTCACCAAACTCCACACCTGAAGAACAAATAATCCAGTGAAGAAATGGGCAGAAGACATGAATAGACACTTCTCTAAAGAAGACATCCAGATGGCCAACAGACACAAGAAAAGATGCTCAACGTCACTCCTCATCAGGGAAATACAAATCAAAACCACACTGAGATACCACCTCACACCAATCAGAGTGGCTAAAATGAACAAATTGGAGACTATAGATGCTAGAGAGGATGTGGAGAAATGGGAACCCTCTTGCACTGTTGGTGGGAATGCAAACTGGTGCAGCCGCTCTGGAAAATAGTGTGGAGGTTCCTCAAAAAATTAAAAATAGACCTACCCTATGACCCAGCAATAACACTTCTAGAAATTTACCCAAGCGATACAGGAGTGCTGATGCATAGGGGCACTTGTACCCCAATGTTTATGGCAACACTTTCAACAATAGCCAAATTATGGAAAGAGACTAAATGTCTATCAACTGATGAATGGATAAAGAAATTGTGGTTTGGGGCGCCTCGGTGGCTCAGTCGGTTAAGCGTCCAACTTCGACTCAGGTCATGATCTCACGGTTCGTGGGTTCGAGTCCCACATCGGGCTCTGTCCTGACAGCTCAGAGCCTGGAGCCTATTCCGGATTCTCTGTCTCCCCCTCTCTCTGCCCCTCCCCCACTCACACTCTGTCTCTGTCTCAAAAATAAATAAACATTAAAAAAAAAGAAATTGTGATTTATATACACAATGAAATACTATGTGACAATGAGAAAGAATGAAATATGGCCTTTTGTAGCAATGTGGATGGAACTGGAGAGTGTTATGCTAAGTGAAATAAGTCATAGAGAGAAAGACAGATACCATATGTTTTCACTCTTATGTGGATCCTGAGAAACTTAACAGAAGATCATGGGGGAGGGGAAGGGGAAAAAAAAGTTAGAGAGGGAGGGAGTCAAACCATAAAAAACTCTTAAAAACTGAGAATAAACTGAGGGTTGATGGGGGGTGGGAGGGAGGGGAAAGTGGGTGATGGGCACTGAGGAGGGCACCTGTTGGGATGAGCACTGAGTGTTGTATGGAAACCAATTTGATAATAAATTTCATATTAAAAAATAAGCTAAATAATAATAGGAAATGGATTGGCTTCCCTAACTAAAAGTAAAGGGGTATCCATCCAAGTAGTCAGTGATGCCATCAGCAGTTGGGTTCTGTTCATCTCTCAGCTCTGCTTTCCTCTGCATTGGGTATTCTTGTAGGTAAGATGGTATCTTGTTGCTGTTGATTCACAGCCTTTTGGTTTAATAGCTACTTTAACCCTACTGTAAAAGGAAATTCTATTTCTGAATAGTTCTGCGTGAATGCTAGGTGTCATTCTTATCAGCCTGGATTGGGTCACATGCCTACCCCTGAACTAATCCTTAAAGTGAGTGGGGGGTGCCATTCTTTTCTTTGACTTGAAGTAGGTAATATTGTACCCATTTTGTGGCCAGGGAATGGCATCTGCAGGTATACCAGAAGATGTGTAGAGAGGAAGATGGTTCTTATTAAGGGACATAAATTGAACCAGAGAACTGGATGTTCACAGTAGAGAGCATTTGGCTGGGCTATGAAGGAAGTGTGGGCTTTTGACATAGAAAGGGATGGGGAATATTTCAGGTGGAGAATCTAGCATGAGTGTGATGGTTAATTTTATTTGTCAACTTGATTGGACTAAGAGATGCTCAAGTAGTTGGTAAAACATTATTTCTGGATGTGTCTGTGAGGCTGTTTCTAGAAGAAGTTAGCATTTGAATCTGTAGACTGAGTCAAGAAGATTGCTCTCACCAGTGTGTGTGGGCCTCGTGCAACCCATGATTGGAGGAAAGGAGAATTTGCTCTCTGTTTGAGTTGGAACTCAACAACTTTAGACTCAGACTGAGTTATGCCAGTGGCTTTTCTGTTTTTCCAGCTTGCAGGTGCAGATCATAAGACTTCTCAGCTCCTACAATTGCATGAGCCAGTCCCTATGATAAGTCTCCTACTGGTTCTGTTCCTCTGAAGAACCCTGACTAATACAATGAGTGATGACACAGACACAGGAAATTTAGTTTGATTGAAGCATAGATTGTATAAGAAGTTTCAGTGGGTGATAGAGTGGAGTCACATAGTAGAATGTTTTGAATGCCAAACAAAAAACCTGAAATTTGTTTTCTGGACAATGAGAAGCCTGTGATCACTTTTGGGAATGGGAAGTAAAATATTTCCCACTACATGATGAGTCCCTTCAGAGCCAGGTAACTTTCTACCCACTTCTTTCCCAGTACAAGATAAAGTGCCCAGCACATAGCTGGGTCTCATTAAATACTTGGTGAAGGAGCATCAATTTCATTATCAAATGTCTAATGTTAGGTGTTTCTATGTGTCAGACACTATAACTGCTTTATAGGCACCTCATGGATGATCACAGAAACCATATGAGGGAGGTGTGCATTTTCCCTTTTATAGATGAGGACTCTGATACTTATAAATGTCAGGTGGTATAATGAGGACTGCACTTAAGGTCCTCTGTATTCAAATCACACGCTCTCACATCATAGCAGGGTGACTCCATGTAATTTGTGCAACACCTGACAGAATGTTAAGAGCTCCCCATATATACACTGGTCTTACTCAGGCCTCACTGTATTTCCATGAGGTAGGTGTTATTATCATTTCCCTTTTATGACTGATAAAATGAAATTCAGAGAGGAGAAGTAACTTGCCTGGAATCACAGAGCCAGTAAATTGAGGTGCTTGACTTGTATTTGGTAACTCTGTGTTCCAAATCCTTTCACCTTCTCCTACACCATTTAGTCTCCCCAACAGCTGCCAGGCCCTAAAGTGAACACGGTAGGGAAAATGATCTGTTAGTTTGTGTGTGTGTGTGTGTGTGTGTGTGTGTGTGTGTGTGCCAACTCTAACATTCAGAGATTCTAATCTTCCAACAAAATACTAAATGCGCATAGCACTTGTCTCAACTTTTCCAGATATAAAATGCAAGCCATGCAGGCTGAAATGGAACGACCGTTGAAATAAGCTCATGATTTTAGTTGAAGTGTTGCTGTTTAAGTCTCATGAAAAAAAAGGCTCAGTTAGCTTTCTTAGTATTGTTTTCCTGTTTCATAGAAACACCCAAAAATTCTCTGCTCTAGAGATCCTTTTACATTCCACCGGGCATTCATGTGAACTGGCCCAGTCCTCAGAGTGCTAACTCTTCTACAAAGGGCACTTGGCAAAGCGAACTGGCTTGTAAACCACTTCGACCCTGTAACTTGAACTTTCATGCAACACATGAGATATTCAAAGCGTCTCAGGATCAAACCCCTGCACAAATTAGGGATGGAGATGATGATGTATTTTTGTGTCATTTGACTCTGAAAAGTCAAAAGAGAACAAGGATCTGTTTTT
This sequence comes from Felis catus, assembly GCF_018350175.1. NCBI lineage: Eukaryota > Metazoa > Chordata > Mammalia > Carnivora > Felidae > Felis > Felis catus. The sequence continues at coordinate 190,765,138 of NC_058371.1, read as the reverse complement.
AGACTTCGTGCATATGTGGTATGTTGACATGATGTGAGGCAATAAAAACTGACAGTTAAAATGATAAAAAAACAAACAAACAAAAAACCTAACATCAGTTGAAGGCTTGGGCCAGTGTTCCACACACTCTATCAATTAATATATGTGGAATCTGCCTTTTAGCATGGAGACTTGCCTTTGTCTTTGTCTTTAGGACTTGCCTTTGTCTTTAGGTCATAGGTCTCTTTTTCTGGGAGAGAAGGATTTTGGTGAGTCTTTTATTAATTTCATTGACATAGACAAACCCACATCCCAAGACCCATCTTGCATTCTTGGGAAGGACCCAATTGACGGTGGAATTAATTACCCAAATGTAGATGCAGCTGATGGCAATATTAAGCCATTTGGTAACTTACATTAGACATATATTTTGGGTCCCTAAAAACTGCGCAAGGTATTTTTTACTCTAAATTTTGTTTTAAATTTCTCTATGTCTAAACATTATTTTTGTTTTAGGTAAATGTTTGCATGTTTTCTTGTCTAAGCATTTGCTCCCAGGAGTTGGAGAATGGAGGGCAGACCACCTGTGAAGGATGTGTTGGCTTGATTTTCTTCTCCATCACTATTGGAGGAAAGACTGTATTGGAGGGAAAAAGAGTTGGGATCCACTAAGGATAGCACAATATATTCCTGGCAGAACCACTAATGTGTGACATCCAGAGCTGAATATCCTTAAATAAATAAGTATTCTAGGAATGAACTATCAGATCATGTTGATTTCCAGGACTCTGAGATCAGATCACACTTTGTGGGGGGATGGAGTTTCCAGGGATAGGAAAGGGTATTTCCCCTGCCAGTAGTTGTAGGAAGAGATTAGTTCCAGGCCAGTATATGAGGTGGGACTTATATAAAGGGAGGAGAGTTTGGGATTGATGCTTTCTTTATTCTCTTTCTCTGTGGGGTTTTTCAAGGGAGCTTGCTGATCAGATGGACCTAGAGTCAAATTTATGGAGATGGACATTGATTCTGAGCGGGGTGTGTGTGGGAACACAAGAAGTCAGGGACAGATTCTGGTTTGAGTAGATACTTCTACTTAGGAGTAGCTTCTAAGTAGCCACAAAGGAAATAACTAATGGCAGAATAGTGATTCCTCTTTAAGCCAGGGTGGGCTGAGTCTCCAGTGTAGGATAACTGTCTCTATAAGATAGCAAATTTGACAAATCAGTTGATGTCAGAGACTGCAGCCTGCAAGGTGAAGAGAGTGGAGGAGAATAACAATAGTAACAAAGATATAAACAAACATTTGTTGAACATTCATTGAATACGTACCTTGTTTCATTCACTGTGCTAAGCTATAGCTTCAAGTACAAATGACTTCTTGCCTGTAAGATGCTCACACTCTGAGAGGCAGAGAGGGACTGGGACTAAATATGGGAACAGCAGATTCACACCTCCCTTCTCACCAAGGAAGAGCTACCAATTATTGAAAGTGGGATTTCACATACTGGTGAACTGTTATTTCTTTTCTTGCCTTCTTTGTATTTCTATCTCTAGACAAGAGCTTACAGTTAAATAGATATAAGTTAATTATGGGTGTTAGATACTGTACTTACATTATCTCATTTCATCTTTATAACCATCTTTTAAAGGTACGTAGGTAGCAGTCCTTATTTTCATGTTACATTAGTGACATAGGATAGTAAGGTTGACAGCCTTGCTCAAAGTAATGTGGAGACAAGGCAAGTTGTCTGCCACTTAGGCCCAAGGAGGAGAGAGGGAACATGACAGAAATTAAGAGGCACAATCTCTTGGGTCCCTTTGCCTTTCTTCAGAGCCATAATTCATTTTCAGAGTTTTATGACCTCCTCACGGTGAATCCACTCACCCATTCTGTACCATTTGTCCTTCTCCATCCTTCTTACCCTCTGCTATAGACTATTTGTGTTCTCCCCAAATTCATATGTTTGAACCTATTCTCCAGTGTGATAACTTTTAGAAGGTGTAATAGTATTAGAGGCCACTGTCTGGAAGGTGTTTAAGTCATGGGGGTGGCTTATGAAAGGGAATAGTGCCCTTAGGCATAGTGAGAAGATAGGCACTCTTTGAACCAGGAAGAAGGCCTTCACCAGATACTGAATCTGCCAGCACCTTGATCTTGGACTTCCCAGCCTCCAGAATTGTGAGGAATACTTTTCTGTTGTTTATACCAGTCTGTGGTATTCTGTTTAGCAGCCCAAACAGACTAAGACTTCCTTCAAATAGCTCCTGGTTAATACTGAATTTCTTATCATCCTAAAGTATGACGGTCCCTTTCACATCTATTTGTCTATGCATCTCCTGTCCTTTTTGCCTAGGGTTATCCTTCCTTCTTGTACAGTTGATAAAAAAACAAAACAAAACAAAAACAAAAACAAAAAATGCTTGTCTTTTAAAAATCAGGCTGATATCAAGTTTTCTAGAAAAAAAAAAGTTTAGCACAGTGTTTAAAAGCATGGCCTCTGGCTTTGTCACTTAGCGTCTGTGGGAATTCATTAAACTTTACTTAGTGTTCTCATATCTAAAATGTAGCCAGCAGAACTACCTGCATCATAGGATTATTAAAAGTATTAAATATAAAGGGCTTTCCATAGATCATGACACAGAGTGAATGCTGAATAAATGTTGTTACTTTAGTTATCCATGAAGACATCCCTGATTCCTCAAGTTCAGTTGACTACCTTCTCAGATGAATTGTAGATATTGCTCATATCTCTATTATAGAATCTGTTCTGTTATCTTACAATTATCTGTTTTTTTCTTTAAATTTCTATTTAAATTCTAGTTAGTTAACATTATAGTGTAATATTGTCTCCAGGATTAAAATGTAGTGATTCATCACTTACATATAACGCCCAGTGCTCAACAGAACAAGTGCCCTTGCTTAATACCCATCACCCATTTAGCCCATCCCCCACCCACTTCTCTCCATCAATCCTCAGTTTGTTCTCTATCATAAAGAGTCTCTTATAGTTTGTTTCCCTCTCTCTCTTTTTTTCCTCTGTTTTTCATGTTTTTTTCTTAAATTCCACATATGAGTGAAATCATATGGTATTTTACTTTCTCTGAAAGACTTATTTCACTTATCATAGTACACTCTGGCTCCATCCACATCATTGCAAATGGCAAGATTTCATTGCTTTTTGTGGCTGAATAATATTTAATTGCATGTATATACCACATCTCCTTTATCCATTCATTAATTGATGGACATTTGGGCTCTTTCTATAGTTTGGCTATTGTTGATAATAATGCTATAAAAATTGGGGTGCATGTGCCTGTTTCAATCAGCATTTTTGTATCCTTTGGATAAATACCTAGTAGTGCAGTTGCTGGATTAATAGGGTAGTTTTAACTTCTTGAGGAGCCTCCATACTATTCTCCAGAATGGCTGTACCAGTTTGCTTTCCTACCAACAGTGTAAGAGGGTTCCCCTTTCTCCATATCCTTGCCAAAACTTGTTATTTCTTGTGTTGTTGATTTTAACAATTCTGGTAGGTATGAGGTGCTATCTCATCATAGTTTTGATTTGTATTTCCCTAATGATGAGTGATGTTGAGTGTCTTTTCATGTGTCTGTTAGCCATCTAGATGGCTTCTTTAGAAAAATGTCTATTCATGTCTTCTGCCCATTTCTTCACTGGATTATTTATTTTTTTGGGTGTTGATTTTGCTAAGTTCTTTATAGATTTTGGATACTAACCCTTATCACATATGTAATTTGCAAATACATTCCCCCATTCTGTAGGCTGCCTTTTAGTTTTGTTGATTGTTTCCTTCACTGTGCAGAAGGTTTTGTCTTGATGAAGTCCTAATAGTTCATTTTTTCTGTTGTTTCCTTTGCCTCCAGTGATATATCTAGTAAGAGGTTGCTATGACTGATGTCAAAGAGGTTGCTCCCTGTGTTCTCCTTGGGGATTTTGATGGTTTCCTGTCTCACATTTAGGTCTTTCATCCATTTTGAATTTGTTTTTGTGTATGGTGTAAGAAAGTGGTCCAGTTTCATTTTTCTGCATGTTGCTGTCCAGTTTTCCCAACACTATTTGTTGAAAAGACTGTCTTTTTTCCATTGGGTATTCTTTCCTGCTTTGTCAAGGATGAGCTGACCATGTAGTTGTGGGTTTATTTCTGGGTTTTCTATTGTGTTCCATTGATCTATGTATCTGTTTTTGTGCCAGTGCTATACTGTCTTGATGACTATAGCTTTGTAATATAGCTTGAAGTCCAGGATCTTGATGCCTCCAGCTTTGCTTTGCTTTTTCAGGATTGCTTTGACTATTTGGGGTCGTTTTTTGGTTCTATAAAAATTTTAGTTCTGTGTAAAATGCTGGTGGTATTTTGATAGGGGTTGCATTAAATGTGTAGATTGCTTTGTGTAGTATAGATATTTTAACAGTGTTTGTTCTTCCCATCCATAAGAATGGGATCTTTTCCCATTTCTTTGTGTCTTCTTCAATTTCTTTCATAAGTGTTCTACAGTTTTTAGAGTACAGATCTTTTACCTCATTGGATAGGTTTATTCTTAGATATCTTACTGTTTTGGGTGCAATTGTAAATGGGATTGATTCCTTGATTTCTTTTTCTGCTGTTTTATTTTTGGTGTGTAGAAATGCAACAGATTTCTGTACATTGATTTTATATCCTGCGACTTTGCTAAATTCATGTACTAGTTCTAGAAAAGTTTTTGGTGGAGTCTTTTGGTTTTCTATATAGAGTATCATGTCATCTGCAAAGAGGGAAAGTTTGACTTCTTCCCTGTGATTTGGATGCCTTTTATTTCTTTTTGTTGTCTGATTGCTAAGGCTAAGACTTTTAGTACTATGTTAAGTAGTAATGGTGAGTGGACATACTTGTCTTGTTCCTGACGTAGAGGAAAAGCTCTCAGTTTTTCTCAGTTTTTCTCCATTGAGGATTATATTAGCTGTGAGTCTTTCATATATGACCTTTATGATATTGACAGATGTTTCCTCTATCATTACTTTGTTGAGGGTTTTTATCAAGAATGGATGCTGTATTTTGTCAAATGCTTTTTCTGCATCTATTTAAAGGATCATATGGTTCTTATCCTTTATTAATGTAGTATATTATGTTGAATTGATTTGTCAATATTGAACTACCCCTGGAGCATCCCAGGAATAAATTCTTGATAGTGGTTAATTATTCTTTTAATGTACTGTTGTATTTGATTTGCTAGTATTTTGTTGAGAATTTTTGCATCCAGTTTCATCAGGGATATTGGTCTATAATTCTCCTTCTTAGTGGGGTTTTTGTCTGGTTTTGGAATCAAGGTAATGCTGGACTTATAGAAGGGGTTGGGAAGTTTTCTTCCATTTCTAATTTTTGGAACAATTTAAGAAGAATAGGTATTAACTCTTCTTTAAATGTCTGGTAGAATTAGGAGTGCCTGTGTGGCTCTGTCAGTTAAGTGTCTGACTTCAGCTCAGATCATGATCTCACAGTTCGTGAGTTTGAGCCCCATGTCCAGCTTTCCGCTGACAGCTCAAAGCCTGGAGCCTGCTTCAGATTCTGTGTCCTCCTCTCTCTCTGCCCCTCCCCCCTCTTCAAAAATAAATAAACATTAAGAAACCAAACAAAAACAAAAACTTGTGGTATTCAGCCCCTCTCATTTTCCCAGTCAGTGGTTCTGGGAAAGAGTTTTTCTTGTGCAATCCCCTGTTTGTGCTTTCACTCTTTCTCTCTTGCTTCTCTCTCCCTGATTAAGTCTCCCTCCCCATCACAGCACTCACAGCTCTTCACTCTCCCAAATCAACTTGGCAGCTCCTACCTTCCATGATATGGCACTTTTTTTCACCTCTAGCTGTGCATTTTGCCCTCTCTGTCCTCATAGATTTTTTGGGTGTGCAAAATGATTTGATATTTATCTAGATGCGCTCGAGAGATGAGTCAAAAACCTAGGGTCTCCCTACTCCTCCGCCATTTTAACTCCCTTTGTAATTATCTAGGTAATTTCTTCTTATACCATCCTGTTTCCCACCTGTTACCTATTTCCTGTCAATAATAGTGCAAACTCTGCCTTCTGGGAACTCTAGGCTAAGGCAGTTGGGATCAGGAAAAATCCTGAAATGCAGACTCCAAGAATCTGTTTTGGAGCTGGATTACTCATGGCCCAGTGGCACTACAGGACCCATACTGATGGGAAGTAGTTGGGGGATAACCCCTGGATGCAGTGACCTTACAATTACTGATGTTTTCACCTATGATTATTTGGGATGAGATGAAAGGAGTAGGTGAGACATAATTTTATATAAAGGCTCTGATAAATAAACACTTTGGGGAAAATGATAATTAGAAAATACTAGAGTGGATTAACTACATTGCAATTCTCAGCAAATAAAACAATAGACTCAGAGCAATAAACTGCCAACTTGAAGCATGCTGTGAAAGTCAGAAGGGCTTAATGGCTATTTCAAAGAGCAGTGATCTATGTTCTAGCTATGACAGACTTTGTAGAGAATCAGGGAGCAGAGCTACAGAGTTGGCCAAATGCACAGCCATGGCCTATTTATTTTGTTAGGACCTTGATAGAAAAAGAGAGGAAGCCTGAAAATTGGCTGAGGATGTTGAACCCTCAAACTCCCTTGCATGCCCAACATAGGAAGGGGAAGCCACCTTCCTCTTGCTAGAGGGAAGCATTCTGTCCTTACTTGGATACTGTGTGAAACTCTGCCCTGGGACAGGGCCTCAGAGTGTTATCTCCTGTTCTCCTCAAGATCTGCCTCCATCACCCCTCACTTTCTCCAAAACAATATATCCAGGGTCAGATCCTAGCACTCACTGTCTAAATGAAGATGTACTGTCAGGGCCCAGGAAAAATAGCTTACACCCCAATGGAATTTCAGTAGTTGGCTAATGCATATTGGCAAGAACTGCAGAAACATTTGTGAGAATGGAATTAGAAGGTACTGGGGTAGGCAGAGAAGACTATCAGCCTGCTTGGAGAGAATTTTTTATGTCAGACTACTTACTTATGACTCTGGATTTGTGGTCTGGAAAAGATACCTGGGTCTTCTGCATAGGCACCTTGAACATTAAATATAAAGGTGAACTGCATACAGTGAATGGGGTGGTGATGACACAACCTTCTTGGAAGTTTCTTAAGGAATTGATCGGAAGGCTTGGGCAGGTGGAACTGTTTGAATGGCTCTACTACATAAGACCTTTGAGAATGCACCAGCTGACTATGTTTCCCAGGGAATCCACCCTCACCAAGAGAGTATGGAATTCATTTGTGAGGGGTGCACTAGATTTTTGCTCAGTTCAGTTGTGGCTGTTTTATGTAGGCATGGTTAGACAGTGGGAGATGTTGCCAAAAAACTGAGCTCCTTCACATATAAATGACGGATCTTAGGAATGGCAGAAGCCACATGGCCGCATCTGAATACCAGATGCAAGATAGAAATAATGATCATAATTGTCATCAAGGCCAGAGTGGCAATTGGGTGTCTTGTCCAACAGAAATAGGTGTGGTAATTATTATGACATTTCTTGGATGATGTGGGAAATGAGGGAAGGGAAAGGGGAGTGGGCGGGGGTGGGGGAAGAGAGAGGGATTGAGAGAGAGAAATGGAAAGTGAATTCAAGTGTTTCTCACATTATTCACATAATTTCTGACATTACATTTCTTTGTAATGTCAAAGAACATTAAGAGCTAGGGGGCAGAGGCTGACGTCAGTTGACACAATAAGAAATCATGCTCCCTCATTCAGTCTCCAGATATATATCAGTTCATAGACCCAGAACCTACTAGTGGAAGGAGATGCCAGATCTCCTTGATGATCTCTGAAAGAATAGTTTTATATAGTAAACATACCTCTTGTCCTTCCTTAAAGTGACCCACAGCCACTTGGCAGGGTAACTGCATTGGGGAAAGAGGAAACTTTAGACTTTTGATAGATCTCAGCTGTTAGATAAAGGGTATAAGCTAGTACTAATACTAGGAGTTCTCCAGCTAGAGTGGGAGCCAATGGAAGCATGGGAGTCAATGGAGTTTGGACCCAAGACCTTGTTTTTATGGTTATTGTTCAGGACTCAAATGGGATAGAAAGACTTAGCGTCTTGTGTGATGCTCATATTGGTCCTCCAAACTGTGGCATAAAGATTGTTAATTTAGAAAAGACTGTAAACTCCTGAACTGGCCTCCCCCATACCTGGCCATGATAGTTGATCAGAAATGATACTTCAGCTGTCAAAGATTCAAGGATACAGAGGTGGTGGTTTCATCATTGCCCCTTTCACCATCACGGGCTCTGCAAACACCAATGGATAGTAGAGGATTACAAGGGGCTACCAAAAACTTAACTCGGTGGCACTATAACCACAGCTGTTGGACCGGATATGATATCTTATGGCAGCAGATCATAACAGTTTCTAACATTGATGTGCATATACTTGGTTGGTAAATTCATTCTTTTTGACCTCATAAGTTGGGGGGCAGCCAAAAACATTTCACCTTCACAGGGCAGGACAGCAGTCATCATTCATTGTCTTCACTGGGGTCTATGTTAATTCTCCAACACTCTGTTGTAACAGTGCCTGGAGAGATCTTAACCATCTTGACTCAGACCTTCATGCTGTCCACTATATTGGTGCCATCACACTACCAAATTGCCTGTCATACTCCAAGTATTGGCAAACACACCAAATCATACAAAGGTGGATGGGCAAAGCAGCAATTCCTTAGATGAAGGAAATTTATGGAAGTGGGAAGGGCACAGGCAGATCCAAAAGGCCTATGTAAATTATATAACCAGATAGCCGAGACTCACTCTCATATTGCACAATGTGTGGCTACCGAGGCTCTCTCAACACACATCTGTGTTAGGGTATTTCCTATGACCAACTGACAAAGGAGGAAAGGGCCCATGCAGGTTCACAAATGGGTTGGCATGATATGTTGATGTTAGTCAAAAGAGGACCATTGCTCCATTATAGCACCACTTAGGGGTGGTGCTGAAGGACAGTAGTGAAGAGAAATCCTTTTATTGGGCAGAACCTCACACACCTTGTCTTCAGCTTGCTGTGAAGGGAGAAGCAGCTCCAGATACAGGTGTGTGTGCATTCATTCATTCATTCATTCATTCTTGGACAGTGGAGGTTGTCTTGGTTGGAAGGAACATGATTGGAAAATCAGGGTAAAGGAGCTGGTGGAAAGAACTATGTGGATGAACCTATGGCCATGGGCTCAAAGCGTGAGAATCCTTTTATTTGATGTAAATGCTTGACAGAGAGTGTCTGTCATGAAGGAGGTTTTCCATACCCAGGGGTAGAGGATCAGGATAATTTGATCTGTATTTCAGTGACCTCTGTCCTTGGTCAGTGCAGCTTGCTGTAGCCTCAAGGTGGCTGGTAACACTGTTATACAATGGTTTTCTAAAACCATAAAAACAATGTTTCTATTCATTTTATCAGTTCCTTTCTAACCTAACCACCCTTTGACCATATTCAGTTTTTATTGTTGTTGTGAAGATGTGATTTATAAATACAAAGAAAACTAACCATACATGTTTCCCAGTTAAGATCATAGGGAGAAAAAATAAGCTATAGGTATCTGTTAATTATAATTAATCCTTGCTATGAAATATTCTAACTACATAAATAAAGATCACCCTTCATAGATATAGAAGGATTTCCAAGTTATATATTTAAAGGGAAAAAATAAGAAGAAATGAAATAATTTGAAGAGTATGCTCTCTTCAGTATAAAGAAAAATGAATATATGATGCTACATACACATTAAATGTTTTGGTTAATTGATCTAATACTTTTAAAGTACTTCAAACTCTGAAGTCCTAATAGTTGATGCTTTGTAAGTGCTGGCTTATATTATTACATACACCACCATATATTACACTTGAATTTTAAATGATTTATTATTGGTATAGTAGTAATGTTGGTGGAGAAGGGTGTCGGTATGGGTCATAGAGGTTTTGTGTGTGTGTGTGTGTGTTTGTGTGGTTTTTTTTTTGTACCTTTGCGTCTGGTTGTTTTTTCAAATCAGATCCATATTTATACTTTTCCTCCTTTTTGTCTTTAAAGACATCAGGGCTCATTTGGACATTGAGTTAGTCAGCTATTTCTTGTTTCATTTTTTTTTTTAATTTTTTTTTCAACGTTTATTTATTTTTGGGACAGAGAGAGACAGAGCATGAACGGGGGAGGGGCAGAGAGAGAGGGAGACACAGAATCGGAAACAGGCTCCAGGCTCTGAGCCATCAGCCCAGAGCCTGACGCGGGGCTCGAACTCACAGACCGTGAGATCGTGACCTGGCTGAAGTCGGACGCTTAACCGACTGCGCCACCCAGGCGCCCCTTCTTGTTTCATTTTTGAGACTTCTCTAAAAACTTAAAAATAAATTTGTATAATAACAAAAAAAAAAACAAAGGTTAATTAAAAGAGAAGAAGATATTATCTTGAATATGAAATAACTATGATAAGGAAGAAAATTATGGTTTTGTGTATCAGAGAGATCAGGTTCTGCCCATTTACTGTTGGTGGGAACTTGAGTCGGTTCAGTTCATTTCTCCTGGCTTTGCTTTCCCTAGCTGTAAAATGGAAATAATGGCACCTACTGTATAGAATTACCCTGAGGATTGAGATAATCCTTTCAGTAAGGGGGAGGATGGCGATGCACACACACACACACACACACACACACACACACCAGAGTGAGAGCAATTTTCCTCCATAATAGAATTGTATGTGAGAGTAACAGGACAAAATATTTTGAATGCAAGGATTTGCAAGCTGGTTGCTCTGTAGATTTATTGCTAGGAAAATGTGACTTGTACAAATTCAAAGACACCAACAAAAAAGGGACAATGCCAATATAAACATCTCCTTCCTGTTTCTTTGTTGGAAAGTCAGACAGAAGAAAAGAGAAGAGATTTTGAGCCCAAGGACATTTTAAGCCCGTGATTTAGTCCTAAAATTATAGTCCTTCTCCGCTTTCCTGCTCATATGGAAGCACCTTTCTCCAGGTCCCTAGGTGTATTTGTGCCACTCAGAATAATTGGCTCATTAGGCGGCAGTGTTGCCCCTCATCCTGCACCCTTATCCCTCTAGTTAAGCTGAATGGAACAAAACGAGCTCTCTATTCAGACACTGCACAGCTTGCTATCTTTTTTGCATATCTCTAAGTCAAAGAAGACACAAAAGGATGTTTTCCCGAGTTAATTGGCGGCACACTCTCATCCTTAACTGTGAGTCTGGAAGGCTTTCAATGCCATGGTCATACTGCCCCCATGTGGTCAACTTTTGAAACTCTCCCAAATCCTTCAGTCAAGAGTAAAACTTAAAACGTTTTAAGGACCGATGCAATGAGCTCTTAAAGACTACAGCTGTGTTGGTTTCTTAGGAGAAGCTACTGTGATTATTTAGACAGAACAGCTAATTAACTTTCATAAGGAGGCTGAGTGTACTTCGTTTTGGAACTAGCTGCTAATTCTCCCAATAGTATGATTGTAGTTTTGAACTATTGGTACCTTAAGGCTTCTGCTCTGGCAAGAAAGGGTGCCTGCCTATTACATGGGGTTGGGGAAATAGGGTAATGCAGGCTTTAAGTTCCTTGAGATTCTAGATGTGATGGTGTAATAAAATGTATAGGAGCAGAGTGGAAGTTTCCTGTCGAAGTACTGTCACTTGAATGCTGTCACTTTTTAGGGGCATAAGCTGAACTAAATTTTTAAATCTCCTGAGTCCGTATTTTCTTGTTCTGAAAAAATGCTGTGCACAGTACCCCGAATATTTATTTTAAACTGAGTTATTTTATGAATTTTCTTGTAAAATTGCATTATGAAATATGAAATGCAATGTTAATCTTAGCTTATATAATCATTAAATATTTGAATATAACCTCAAGAGCCCCTGTGGTGAAAAGGCCCCCTGGTTTCAACTTGCTCAAACTTGGTTTTAGGTAAAACTGGACAAGCCAAGTGTCTAGATTTGAGGGCATCCATTTCCTTATCCCTCATTTGTAGATAATAGTTTTGCTTTACTTATCTCCTTGCAAATGTTATTGACATAGGCCTTTTGGGGAGAAATTGTGAAGACTGTATGTGGAGTGTGTTATATGCCTTTCCTTTTATTCCAGTGACAAGCACGTCTTTCCTCCTATTAACTAGCAATAGGGCCATTCACAGATCACCGAATCACTTCAAAGTAAATAAATAATCCCTATGAATTCATGCCTCATTTACTATAAATTATCATGGAGCCAGGAGCTAGAATCACCCATAGCCCTGAAGCATATAAAACTGTATGTCTTTAACTGGAGAATACAGTATTAGTTTCTTTATGGCAGGTGGCAATTAGAATAGGTTCTGTACCTGTGGATCCTGTTGGTTTTTACAGTGCCCCTACCCAAATGCATTTGCTGAATGACTTGGATGAAGAGAGTGAATAACTTACAAAGAAAAGTCTCCCTCCTCCTTCCAACATTAGTAATAAAATCATGTTCTGTTTTCCGTTAGCCCATTGCTCCATTAAAAGAAAGTTTCACATCAGAAAACACAATTCTTTTGTGACTGGCATGTCCTGAGGTCACATTACATTGAATGGAACTTTCCTTGGGTCTGGTGTGATGCACAGTCAAGCCACCTGTGTATATGTCCCTCACAGCTCTTCCCAGAGACAAGGATCAGCACTGCAGAAGTGGGGAGTCTGTGTCTTGCTGGGTCCCGAGAGCAGCTTGGCTTTAAGAGAATGGAGAAAACATTTACACACACACACACACACACACACACACACACCACATGATTTCTGGGAGAATACACTGATATTGAAAGAGTTTACCCTGGGGAATGAGAATGTGAATGGATAGTTGTAGGAAGATTAGGGCATTTCCATTTCTACTTTCAGGTTTAATGCTGTTTTCTTACTGTGAACATGTGAGTACATATCACTTCTGCATAAAAAATAATTGTGTACATATTAAAAAGAATGATGGAGTTCTATATGTGCAGGCAGTATAACTATAGTTAAAAATTATTATCTGTAAGGTTTTCAGGTAGAGAAAATGTATACTAAAATTTTTGCTGCCACATTTCCATTTTTAGATTGGACTTTTATATTGAACATGTATTCGTGAGTTACTTATATCATGAAAAAATATTTTTTGTACAGATCAGTTGAACTGGATGGTTGTTTCATGGTTGATGAAATATACTCACTTGTCTTGGGCCCTTCCAACAGTCTCTGCCCAAGTCTCCTTGTCTCTAGGCTGAGTCTCTCAAGAAGGTGTTTTCTACCCCCAGCCTCAGGCTAGATGAGGGGCCCCCACTGTACCCCGATAACATTCTGCTCTTCACCATGAGAGCTCATCATTCTGTACCTTAACTGCTTATTAATTGTCTGACCTAAGTAGGCCATAAGCAATTTAAGATTATATTTCGGTGTTTCAAGCATAGTGTCTGACATATAATAGGTTTCTGAAATCAATCTTTATTAAATGGATGGATAAACGGAAAGAAGGAAGGAAGGAAAGGAGAGGGGAAGGAGGAATATTTGTAAGACAGGTGGTCAAATTGGAGCTTCATGGAGAACAAAAGTGGGTCAGTTTTTATTCAGCTCTAAGGAATAAAAGAGAATTTTGATCACTACAGAGACCTATATCATTTGAAGACAAGAATTTTTCATCAGATTTGCCATGTTGTTATAACCTCTTTGAAAATATATGAGAAAAAACAATTAGAATATATGCACTGGTAAAAAAAAAAAGACCCAATTTATTACTTATTTTTTTTAATGTTTATTTACTTGTTTTTGAGAGAGAGGGTGTGCACACAAGTGGAGGAGAGGCAGAGAGAGAGAGAGAGAAACACAGAATCTGAAGCAGGCTCCAGGCTCTGAGTTGTTAGCACAGAGCCCTATGTGGGGCTTGAACCCTCGAACTGTGAGATCATGACTTGAGCCGAAGTCAGATGCTTAACCAACTGAGCCACCCAGATGCCCCAAAGACCCCATTCATAATACAAAAACATTGATGCATGGAAATAAATTTAAGAATTGCATGAGACCGACATAAAGAAAACCATGAAAATTTACTGAAGGAAATCAAAGGGGCCTGGAATAAATAAGAGGCTCGCTGTTTCAGTGCCTGGGAACACACAGTATTAAAGTGTCGTTAATTATTCACAAATGATTTTATACACCTGATGCAATTACAGCAAAACTCCCAGTGGAGTTGCTTCCTTCTCTTTCCTCCCCACCTTCCCTTCCCATTCCCTTCCTGTTCTTTCCTTCTCACACTGGCATCGTTTCTGCTTTTTGAGCTCCAAGCTCTCCCCAGGCCCAAAATTTTTGCCCCTGCTGTTCCTTATGCAGAATTTCTCTTTTCCTAGCTTTTCAAGTGGCTGTCTCTTTCAACACAGATCTCAGCCCAAATGTCACTATTTCTGAGAAATCTCTGAGCCACCCAACTTAAAGTAACTTGTAAGTCACTTTCTATTACATTACCCTGCTCCCTTTTCTTCATAGCACTTGCCATAATCTGAAAGTATTACATTTATGTATTTCCATGCATACTATCTATTTTTTCCTATTAGATGTAAGGTCTATGAGAGCAGGAGCATTGTTTGACTTCAGTCCACTGCGTTCCTATCCCCTAAAACAATGATAAGCACAAGAAAGGCACTCTTTTGGTTAGTTCTGGGTTTTTTGTTTTGTTTTGTTTTGTTTTTTGAGAAAGAGAGAGAGAATGTGAGCAGAGGAGGGCCAGAGAGAGAGAGAATCTTAAGCAGGCTTTGCACTGACAGTGCAGAGCCCCATGCGGGTCTCTAACACACAAACCATGAGATCATGACCTAAACAGGAGCCAAGAGTCAGACGCTTAACCGACTGAGCCACCAGGAGCCCCTTGGTTAGTTCTGTGCTTAATGAATGATCAGTTCTCCAATTTAGAATGACCATCCTAGTGATAGTTTCATCATACTTAACTATTTCCCTTTAAACATGCCCAGAGATTTATCAGACTGGTTTTAACTGTGTTTACATTTTATTAAAGACATTTCTGCTTTTTGCTTGGGTACAAGAATCAACCACTCATTTCTACCACAAAGCTGTGTAATTTTGGGTAAGTTGCTTAACATTTCCCAGCCTTGACTACCTCATCTGTAAGATAGGGATCATGAGCATACCAACCTGATAGGTTTCTTGTGAATAACAAAGGTATGAATAGATAATGGCAGCTTAATAAGAGACTCTTAAAAACTGAGAACAAACTGAGGGTTGATGGGGGATGGGAGGGAGAGGAGGGTGGGTGATGGGTATTGAGGAGGGCACCTTTTGGGCTGAGCACTGGGTGTTGTATGGAAACCAATTTGACAATAAATTTCATATATTGAAAAAGAATAAAAAAAAGATAATGGCAGCTTAAAACATTGTCTGGTATACTGTAAACTCTCAATAAATTTTATTCTCTTTTATTAACTATATAACATATTTGTTCATATCTGAAGTCCTCGCGTAGATGCTTCTTTACTTACGAACGTCCAGTTTCTGGAAGACTTTCCTAACTTATTTGTAAATCCAAAGTGACGCTCTATGAGGGCTAAGGTGAATGCATTGGTGTGAAGTTTGCTTTCACAAGAGAACCATCAAAGCTACTGGTAACGGTTTTGATGATCTCATTTGCACAGGCAGGACTCATAATTTTTTCACCTATTATTATTTAAATCTCCTCCTTCTTTGCCAGAAAATTTAAAGTCTTGCCTTCAAGTACTCTCACTGCATTTAAACAAACAGCAGTACAAATACGTGAATGCTAATAGGGATCTGTGGTTGCGGGCGGAGTTATTTTTGCTCTGGCAAATCACTCTTCACGTCTCTTCATTTAGCCAGTATTTACTGCGTGCTCACTTTGTACCAGGCACTGATACAGTCTTGGGGAATGGTGTGAGGAACAGGGAAGACTGGCCCCTTACACTGTACATTTACACACTGATGAAAGGACATGTACTGAAAATTTTAAATAGAAGACTTTAGGTATACACATTTTCAGATGGGGTTTGGCCCTTTAAGGATCCTGCAGCACACTGTATACAGGATTGTCTCCTCTTCAGGAGAATGTCACCCTTGCTTTCAGCATTAGATATAGATAAGCCATATGCTAAGTGATTTGACATTCAGTTTGATTTAAGCCGACTGACATTGACAGATTCATGCCAAAGTGTGTTAATTCTTAATCAGAAATAATATCCCTGTGGACCAATGAATGTGTGTAGCATTTAATTGGCAATGGTTGCTGCAAACTTTCTATAGTTGTAGACAGACAACAAGACCCAAACAGTTTAAGGGAAAAAAATGTAGTTTTGAAGCAGCTACATCAAAGAGAATTTATTATCCCTTTGTGTAAACTACATTCTATTCATTGAACATTCGTGCTGTCATTCAAGCATTCAAGAGCACCTTCTATGGATACCAGGGGCTCTGGGATAAATAGACACTGTATCCCTCAAGGAGCTTGTAGCCTGATGGTGGAATCCTACAAAAAAAAACACATGATTGGAAGGCAGTGTGATCAATTCCTTTATGATCTACAGGATAACCTGGTGCTGCCCTCCGCAGTAGAGCTGGGACATTGTACTATTCACTATTCAATTCAGTATTGAAATGTTTGCACAGGAAATAGAAATCACTGTTACTGCATATTGAGGAAATCTGCTTTTGAGTTTAGAATTCCAAGTCTTTGTAAATATTCTCCCTAGCAATGTGTGTTCAAAGACCCTCTTTCATTGCCACAGGGCAATCCAAAAAATGTAAATTTCCCGAGAGAATGCAACAGCCAACAGGGCACATTGGCACTGTGAACTCAGAGAGCAAGACTGCTGGATATCATGCTTCCCCCATTTTCTCACACTGGAAACCTGGGTGCCATCTGCCATCCTTGACTGCTCTCTGTCACTCTCCATACATACCCCATTAGTCATGACTTCTATCAGTCTTCTGTCTCTGACATATCTCTGGTGTAGAAATCTCCTTCTAGTCTACTCTTAGTCTGAGATGCAGCTTTGGCATCAGCAGCTTTCAAATTCCTCAGGTGAATCTAATGCATGGCAAAGTTGGAGAACCACTGGTTTGCAGATAAATCAGAACCTCTGGGGGTGAGGTCCAGATATCAAAATTTTGTTGAAGCTTACCAGATGATCCCAATGTGCCCCACTGTTGTAGTGCAACACATCTCAAACTTTGGTGTGTATACCCATCACCTGGGGGAACTTGCAAAAATGTGGACTCTGATTCAGTGATTCTGGGATGGGGCCTGAGAGTCTGCATTTCTGCAAAGTTTCTGAGTGATGGTTTGAGGACCCCACTGTGGGCAGTAAGAGACCAGAGTCCCGCAAGAGCCTCATAAATGGCCCACATACATTCACACCACTTCCCTGCTAATCTGTGTGGAATACTGCAGCCAGTGCAATCTTTCTAAAACACGTGATCATGCCACTTATCCCCTTAGAAGCCATTGTCAAATTATTAATACCTCTAGCATGAAGTTCCAAACCTTGTACCATGGTTTTCAAGTCCTTCTAAGCTCATGCCACTGCCCAACTCACCAGTTTTATCTCTAGCTACTCCTCCAGGAGATATTCCACCTGTGCCCCGGATGCTTGGATTTCATAACAACACCATGCTCCCTCTGGCCTCTGGGGCTTCTATACACTGTTCCCTCAGCTGGAACATTCCTAGAGTATCCTGACAAAATTTGTTTACTTGAGCTTAGATATCAATTCTTCTGATTTCTCCACCCACCCCCTGTCTTCAGCCAATATTAGGGACGCCTTTAACATCATCGTAATTATCCAGCCTAGTATAATTTTCTGACCACTTGGGTGTCTTGCTCATGAAGGATAGGATGTGTCTCCTTTATTCATTCCATTTTCCTAGTACAGTGTATATTAATTAAATAGATGAGCAGGTGCAATAAATATTCCTTAAATAAATACACAAATACCAGCAACATTTGTTGAGGGCTGAAACTTTGGTGGGAACTAGAAAACATTGTGAGCAAGTGTGTAACATGGATTATGACTTACTAACAAGCCTTCATACAGGAAGTGCATCTCTTGATCAAGGAAAACATAATATGGGGCTCATTTGAAGTTGTTTGGTCTTTGCAGAAAAATGACAAACTCTTCCTTTAACCACCTCTCATCTGCACCACTCACAGCACTTGTGGGTGCAAACGTGTGCGGGTGCATGTGTGTGTATGTGCACATATGCACACACTTAAGGATTATTTCTAGTTTCCATCTGTGAAGGAACTGGAGACTGGTAATTCACTGACTGTCCTTCCTCATTTCTTGTGCACAGTATATACAGTAAATTTTATGTTCAAAATATCATTGCCAAAAGTAATGTCAAGGAGCTTTCCCTCTATGTTTTTTACTCTCAGCAGTTTTATGATTTCATGTTTTACATTTAAGTGCTTAATCCATTAAAATTTTTTTAAGTTTATTTGTTTATTTATTTGGGGGTGGGGAGTCCAAGTAGAGGAGGGGCAGAGAGAAAGAAAGAGAGAGAGAGAATCCCAAGCAGCTCTGCACCATCAGCACGGAGACCGATGCAGGGCTCAAATCCACGGACTGTGAGATCATGACCTGAGCCGAAGTCAGACTCTTAACTGACTGAACCACCCAGGCACTCCCTTATATCTTTAACCCAGTTTGAGTTAATTTTTGTGGTTGGTATAGGATGGGCTCCAGTGTCATTTTTTTACATGTGGATATCTAGTTTTCCCAATGCCATTTATTGAACAGACTATCCTTTCTCTACAGTGTGTTCTTGGCACCCTCGTCAAAGGTTATATATGCATGGATTTATTTCTGGGCTCCCTATTTTTGTTCAGTTAGTCTGTGTGTCTGCACAACAGAGGAAATAACAAAATGAAAAGGCAGCTTATATATTTATTTGTAAACCACATAACTGATAATGGGTTAATATCTAAAATATATAAGGAACTTATGTAACTCAATAGCAAAAAAAAAAAAAAAAAAAAAAAAAAAGATAAGCTGATTAAAAAATGGGCAGAGGACCTGAATAGACATTTCCCCAAAGACATACAAATGGCCAACGTGTACATGTACAGGTGTTCAATATCACTAATCATCAGAGGAATGCAAATCCAAACCCAAACCACAATGAGATAAGACCTCACATGCTTTAGGATGGCTACTGTAAAAAAAAAACAAGCGATAAGTGATGGCAAGGATGTGGAGAAAAAGGAAAAGGAAAAAAAAAAACCCTTATATGTTGTTGGTGGAAATATAAGTTGATATAGCTATTATGGAAAACAGTGTGAAGGTTCCTTAAAAAATTAAAAAAAAGAACTACCGTATGATTCAGCAATATCACTTCTGGGTATATATCTGAAGGGGATAAAATCAGTATCTTGAAGAGATAATCTGCACTCACATGTTCATTGCAATATTTACAATAACCGTGATGTGTCAATCAATGGGTAAATGAATGAAGAAAATGTAAGATATATATATATATATATATATATATATATATATATATATTTATATTACATGTGTGTACATGCACATGTGCAAGCGCACACACATTCATGCACAGGAATGTCATTCAGCCACAAAAAAGGAAATCTTGGCATTTTTGGCAACATGGATGAATCCGGAGTGCATTATGCTAAGTGAAATAAGCCATACCGAGAAAGAAAAATACTGTGTTCTCACTTATCAGTGGAATATAAAAAAACAGTCATACTCATGGCAACAGAGACTGGAATGGTGGTTGCCAAGGGCTGGAGTATGGAAAAAGTGGGGAGATATCGGTCAAAGGGTACAAACTTTCAGTTATAAGATGAATAACTTCTAAGGAATTAATGTACAGCATGATGACTATCCTTAATAATACTGTATTGTGTACTAGAAATTTGCTAAGAGAGTGGATCTTATGTGTTCTCACCACCCACACAAAAGGTAACTATATGAGGTGATGGAGGTGTTAGTTAACTTAATTATAGTAATCATTTCACAAGTTATATGTATATCTAATCATCATATTGTACACTTTAAATATATACAATTTTATTTGTCAATTATACTTCAGTAAAGCTAGGGGGAATAAAGAACCACACATTTAGGAGATAAGCCAAGTTCTATAAAAGTATTAACTACAGCTCATTTGTTTCATATTTTATTATATTCTTGCAACAATATACTAAGATTTGAAAAAAAATAAAGTAACCTTTATATGGTTCTTTTTCCAGAGCTTGGTTTTAAGAATTCTCGAGATTCTTTTTGTTCATCTTTTATAATATATATATATAGGTTTCTGGTTCCTGGGAAGATGATGGTGTAGGAGGGCGCTGGGCTCACTGCGTCCTGTGGATCACTTAGATTCCACCCACACCTGCCTAAATAACCCAGAAAATCACCAGAAGACTAGCAGAACGGATTCTCCGGAGCCAAGTGTAGACGAGAGGCCCACAGGAGAGGGTACGAAGGGCATAGAGGTAGTGTGGGCTACACAGACTGGCAGGAGGGAGCTGGAGTGCAGGGGCAGCCTGCTGGCAAAGCAGAGCCCCTGAGTCTGGTTTGCAAAAGCGGAGGGGCCAGACGGAGTGTGTTCTGACAGCAAGGGGGACTTAACATCTGGAAGGTTATAAGATAACAGCTCTGCCCGGAGAGCGGGTGGGCTGAGGACAACGGGAGGGAGAGTTGTTGAGCCCCAGATGACAGAGCTCAGCTTGGCGGGGAACAAAGGCGCTAGCCAGTACCATCTCCCTCGCCCATTCCCCAGCCAAAATCCCAAAGGGAACCAGTTCCTGTCAGGGAACTTGCTTGCACTTTGCAAACACCCAACACTGTGTTTCTGTGGATCCATCCCTCTGGCAGTGGGTCTCACTCCCTCCTGGTGCCGCAGGGCCCTCCCAAAGCGGATCACCGAAGGAAAAGCGAGCTGAGTCTGCCCCTCCCTCCCCTGTGCACCTTGCCGATCCACCCCCGCTAATACGCCAGATCCCCAGCACCACAAGCCTGGCAGTGTGCAAGTAGACGGGCTGGGCCATGCCATCCCACAGTGAATCCCACCCCTAGGAGAGGGGAAGAGAAGGTACACACCAGTCTAACAATGGCCCCAGCAGTGGGCTGGGGGCAGACATTGGGTCTAACTGCAGCCCCGCCCACCAATGCAAGTTACTCCAGACAGCACAGAGGAAGAGCCCTGCAGTTCCGCACCACTCCAGGGACTATCCAAAATGACAAAACGGAAGAATTACCAACAAAAAACCCTCCAGGAAATAACAACAGCTAACAAACTGATCAAAAACGATTTAAACAATAAACAGAAAGTGAATTTTAGAATAATAGTCATAAAATTAATCGCTGGGCTTCAAAACAGTATAAAGGACAGCAGAGAATCTATTGCTATAGAGATCAAGGGACTAAGGAACAGCCAGGAGGAGCTAAAAAATGCTATTAATGATCTGCAAAATAAAATGGAGATGACCACAGCTTGGATTGAAGAGGCAGAGGAGAGAATAGGTGAACTAGAAGATAAAGTATGGAAAAAGAGGAAGCTGAGAAAAAGAGAGATAAAAAAAATCCAGGAGTATGAGGGGAAAATTAGAGAACTAAGTGATGCACTAAAGAGAAATAATCTATGCATAATTGGTATTCCAGAGGAGGAAGAGAGAGGGAAAGGTGCTGAAGGTGTACTTGAAGAAATAATAGCTGAGAACTTCCCGGATCTGGGGAAGGAAAAAGGCATTGAAATCCAAGAGGCACAGACAACTCCATTCAGACGTAACTTGAATCAATCTTCTGCATGACATATCATAGTGAAACTGGCAAAATACAAGGATAAAGAGAAAATTCTGAAAGCAGCAAGGGATAAACGTGCTCTAACATATAAAGGGAGACCGATAAGACTAGTGACCAATCTCTCTACAGAAACTTGGCAGGCCAGAAAAGAATGGCAGGAAATCTTCAATGTGATGAACAGAAAAAATATGCAGCCGAGAATCCTTTATCCAGCAAATCTGTCATTTAGAATAGAAGGAGAGATAAAGGTCTTCCCAAACAAACAAAAACTGAAGGAATTCGTCACCACTAAACCAGCCCTACAAGAGATCCTAAGGGGGAGCCTGTGAGACAAAGTACCAGAGACATCGCTACAAGCATGAAACCTACAGACATCACAATGACTCTAAACCCATATCTTTGTATAACACTGAATGTAAATGGACTAAATGCTCCAACCAAAAGACATAAGGTATCAGAATGGATAAAAAAACAAGACCCATGTATTTGCTGTCTACAAGACACTCATTTTAGACCTGAGGACACTTTCAGATTGAAAGTGAGGGGATGGAGAACTATTTATTGTGCTACTGGAAGTCAAAAGAAAGCTGGAGTAGCCATACTTATATCAGACAAACTAGACTTTAAATTAAAGGCTATAACAAGTGATGAAGAAGGGCATTATATAATAATTACAGGGTCTATCCATCAAGAAGAACTAACAATTATAAATGTCTATGTGCCGAATACAGAAGCCCCCAAATATATAAAACGATTACTCAGAAACATAAGAACCCTTATTGACAAGAATGTGGTAATTGCAGGGGACTCTAATACCCCACTTACAACAATGGATAGATCATCTAGACACATGGTCAATAAAGAAACAAGGGCCCTGAATGAGACATTGGATCAGATGGACTTGACAGATATATTTAGAACTCTGCATCCCAAAGCAACAGAATATACTTTCTTCTCGAGTACACATGGAACATTCTCCAAGATAGATCACATACTGGGTCACAAAACAGCCCTTCATAAGTATACAAGAATTGAAATTGTACCATGCATACTTTCAGACCACAATGCTATGAAGCTTGAAATCAACCACAGGAAAAAGTCTGGAAAACCTCCAAAAGCATGGAGGTTAAAGAACACCCTACTAAAGAATGAATGGGTCCACCAGGCAATTAGAGAAGAAATTAAAAAATATATGGAAACAAATGAAAATGAAAATACAACAATCCAAACGCTTTGGGATGCAGCAAAGAGTTCTGAGAGGAAAATACATTGCAATCCAGGCCTATCTCAAGAAACAAGAATAATCCCAAATACAAAATCTAACAGCACACCTAAAGGAAATAGAAGCAGAGCAGCAAAGACACCCCAAACCCAGAAGAAGAGAAATAATAAAGATCAGAGCAGAAATAAACAATATAGAATCTCAAAAAACTGTAGAGCAGATCAACAAAACCAAGAGTTGGTTTTTGGAAAAAATAAACAAAATTGACAAACCTCTAGCCAGGCTTCTCAAAGAGAAAAGGGAGATGACCCAAATAGATAAAATCATGAATGAAAATGGAATTATTACAACCAATCCCTCAGAGATACAAGCAATTATCAGGGAATACTATGAAAAATTGTATGCCAACAAATTGGACAACCTGGAAGAAATGGACAAATTCCTAAACACCCAAACCCTTCCAAAACTCAATCAGGAGGAAATCGAAAGCTTGAACAGACCCATAACCAGCGAAGAAATTGAATCGGTCATCAAAAATCTCCCAAGAAATGAGAGTCCAGGACCAGATGGCTTCCCAGGGAAGTTCTACCAGACGTTTAAAGCAGAGATAATACCTATCCTTCTCAAGCTATTCCAAGAAATAGAAAGGGAAGGAAAACTTCCAGACTCATTCTATGAAGCCAGTATTACTTTGATTCCTAAACCAGACAGAGACCCAGTAAAAAAAGAGAACTACAGGCCAATATCCCTGTTGAATATGGATGCAAAAATTCTCAATAAGATACTAGCAAATCGAATTCAACAGCATATAAAAGAATTATTCACCATGATCAAGTGGGATTCATTCCTGGGATGCAGGGCTGGTTCAACATTCGCAAATCAATCAACGTGATACATCACATTAAGAAAAGAAAAGAGAAGAACCATATGATCCTGTCAATCGATGCAGAAAAAGCATTTGACAAAATTCAGTACCCTTTCTTAATAAAAACTCTCGAGAAAGTCGGGATAGAAGGAACATACTTAAACATCATAAAAGCCATTTATGAAAAGCCCACAGCTAACATCATCCTCAACGGGGAAAAACTGAGAGCTTTCCCCCTGAGATCAGGAATACAACAGGGATGTCCACTCTCACCGCTGTTGTTTAACATAGTGTTGGAAGTGCTAGCATCAGCAATCAGACAACAAAAGGAAATCAAAGGCATCAAAATTGGCAAAGATGAAGTCAAGCTCTCACTTTTGCAGATGACATATTATACATGGAAAATCCGATAGACTCCACCAAAAGTCTGCTAGAACTGATACATGAATTCAGCAAAGTTGCAGGATACAAAATCAATGTACAGAAATCAGTTGCATTCTTATACAATAATAATGAAGCAACAGAAAGACAAATAAAGAAACTGATGCCATTCACAGTTGCACCAAGAAGCATAAAATACCTAGGAATAAATCTAACCAACAATGTAAAATATCTGTATGCTGAAAACTATAGAAAGCTTATGAAGGAAATTGAAGAAGATATAAAGAAATGGAAAAACATTCCATGCTCATGGGTTGGAAGAATAAATATTGTCAAAATGTCAATACTACCCAAAGCTATCTACACATTCAATGCAATCCCAATCAAAATTGCACCAGCATTCTTCTCGAAACTAGAACAAGCAATCCTAAAATTCGTATGGAACCACAAAAGGCCCCGAATAGCCAAAGGAATTTTGAAGAAGAAGACCAAAGCGGGAGGCATCACAATCCCAGACTTTAGCCTGTACTACAAAGCTGTAATCATCAAGACAGCATGGTATTGGCACAAAAACAGACACATAGACCAATGGAATAGAATAGAAACCCCAGAACTAGACCCACAGATATATGGCCACCTAATCTTTGACAAAGCAGGAAAGAATATCCAATGGAAAAAAGACAGTCTCTTTAACAAATGGTGCTGGGAGAACTGAACAGCAACATGCAGAAGTTTGAAACTAGACCATTTTCTTACACCATTCACAAAAATAAACTCAAAATGGATAAAGGACCTGAATGTGAGACAGGAAACCATCAAACCCCTAGAGGAGAAAGCAGGAAAAGACCTCTCTGACCTCAGCCGCAGCAATCTCTTACTCGACACATCCCCAAAGGCAAGGGAATTAAAAGCAAAAGTGAATTACTGGGACCTATGAAGATAAAAAGCTTCTGCACAGCAAAGGAAACAGTGAACAAAACTAAAAGGCAACCAACGGAATGGGAAAAGAGATTTGCAAATGACATATCGGACAAAGGGCTAGTATCCAAAATCTATAAAGAGCTCACCAAACTCCACACCCGAAAAACAAATAATCCAGTGAAGAAATGGGCAGAAGACATGAATAGACACTTCCCTAAAGAAGACATCTGGATGGCCAATAGGCACATGAAAAGATGCTCAACGTCACTCCTCATCAGGGAAATACAAATCAAAACCACACTGAGATATCACCTCATGCCAGTCAGAGTGGCCAAAATGAACAAATCAGGAGACTATAGATGCTGGAGAGGATGTGGAGAAACGGGAACCCTCTTGCACTGTTGGTGGGAATGCAAACTGGTGCAGCCGCTCTAGAAAACAGTGTGGAGTTTCCTCAAAAATTAAAAATAGACCTACCCTATGACCCAGCAGTAGCACTGCTAGGAATTTACCCAAGGGATACAGGAGGGCTGATGCATAGGGGCACTTGTACCCCAATGTTTATAGCAGCACTCTCAACAATAGCCAAATTATGGAAAGAGCCTAAATGTCCATCAACTCATGAATGGATAAAGAAATTGTGGTTTATACACACAATGGAGTACTACGTGACAATGAGAAAGAATGAAATATGGCCCTTTGTAGCAACGTGGATGGAACTGGAGAGTGTGATGCTAAGTGAAATAAGCCATACAGAGAAAGACAGATACCATATGTTTTCACTCTTATGTGGATCCTGAGAAACTTAACAGAAACCCATGGGGGAGGGGAAGGAAAAAAAAAAAGAGGTTAGACTGGGAGAGAGCCAAAGCATAAGGAGACTCTTAAAAACTGAGAACAAACTGAGGGTTGATGGGGGGTGGGAGAGAGGGGAGGGTAGTTGATGGGTATTGAAGAGGGCTTCTTTTGGGAAGCACTGGGTATTGTATGGAAAGCAATTTGACAATAAATTTCATATATTAAAAAAAGAAAAGAAAAAATATATATGTACACACACACACAAATATATATCCATATGTACATATGCAAATGAAATGCACATATCTGAATTGGATAGATTCCCACTGGATGGATGTCCATAGTTGGGAAAACCAGTTTTTCAGCCTCTTCTCAAGAGGAGCATCTTCTCCAAACTCTTTTGGCCTCTGGGCTTGGCTGATACTGAATGCTTACCTGGAACATCCAGAAGTGAAATATGTCACAGTATAATGGAGGCTTTCATCCAATAGCATGGAAAGTTAAGCTAAATGGACTTCAAGGATCTTTCTTTTTTCTTTTCTTTTCTTCCTTCCTTCCTTCCTTCCTTCCTTCCTTCCTTCCTTCCTCCCTCCCTCCCTCCCTCCCTCCCTCCCTTCTTTCCTCCCTTCCTACTTCCTTCTTTCTTTCCTTTTTAACTTCTTCCCATTAAACTGACAAGTTGTTTATAAAGATATAATGAGGTAATTTATGTGAAGAGCTTAGTATCCCACTTGACATGTATTAGGCGCCCAGTAAGAAATGGCTGGTATCATAATTCTTATCTTAACAATGGTCGTATTTCCAACTTTCTTCCGTGGTTCCCTTGATAACCTGCTAATATGAAAACCTGTTGTAAAATCAACTTTGGAAGGATGTGAAGTGAAATAAGAACCTTCATTATGAAAGTTCAAAAGCAGCACTGAAGCTAAGAAATACCACTGCTCTTTGGGATGATGTTCAGAGTATGATGCAGGATTCAAATTTGACTCCAGATCTCTGGGATCTGGGACCCTGGGAAGAAACATCCTTTTAAGAAAAATAAAGTATCTTTCAGCTTTTATACAGTCAGGAACTACCAAGAGAATTGTCAGTTTTGTAGTTGGCACCCTTAGGCCTCCTTTGCTAAAAGGGATACTCAGTTGCTATAGCAGCACCTACTTTAGAGGTATTTTTATGCAGGTATAAGTCTTTGTAAAAAATAGTAGTGGAGTGGCTGTGAGTGAAATATCACTTGCAAACTTCAATTTGAGGCTCATGTTGAGTCTGGAATAAAATGTAGGTGTGAATTGTCTACAGTCAAGGAATCTATATGTGGATATTAGAAAAGATTTGTTGATAAAAAAAAACAGAATCTTTTAAAAATCTGGTTACAACAGCTGTTTATAGGGACAAGAATACAAAGACTAGTGGAGAATTTGTTGTCCAAAGAGAGATTTCATTTTTCAGGATTTTAGAAAGGGAGGGAAAAAAAAATCCCAAGGAAGGGATTCATGGAATAACATAGCTTAGAGGAATGAATATCACCATTTCTTATAGCTGGACCATGGGGTGCCTGGGTGGCTCAGTCAGTTAAGTGTCCAACCTGTGATTTCAGCTGAGTTCATGATCTCACGGTTCGTGAGTTCGAGCCCTGCATCTGGCACTGACAGCGTGGAGCCTGCTTGGGATTCTCTCTCACTCTCTTTCCCTCTGTGCCTCCCCTGTTCATGCTGTCCCTCTCATTCTCTCAAAATAAATAAACATTAGAAAAAAAGAACTGGACCAAATTCTGAAAGCATCTAAATATCACAGGAAGAGTATTGTTTCTATACTTTAAACTGTTGAGAAAGGAGTCTCTCATTCCTTTGAGCCCCTTCCCATAATATCAAAGGAAATCAGGAAAAGTGTGTGGGCATGAGTATGATTATGGGTAGGGATTTCCACAGATTTTTGGAAGACAGAATAGATGGGACAAGGGAAGCCACTGCAGCATAGACACATAGCAAAAGAGGATCTTTCAGAAGAGATGAGGATCCGTCTGGGTGGGCTCATTCTTAGGGATTACCAACGGGGTGGGTAGCCCTAAAATTGGCATGATGAATTGAGGATCCACTAGTGGGACAATTGCACTAACGTGGGGGCATCACCATCCTCCCCCACACCTCTGACGATGGTGGTGGAGTTAGGTGCTGAGGAGAGGTTTGGGGCGCCCCGGCCTCTCTCTTTCTCAAGGTGGATCTGCACAGACACTGAAGTTCTGAGCTGCACGTTCCAGGATTTTGCAATAATGCTGAACTTGATGTGGTTTGATGAGGTGTATAAACTTTTTATAAAAGTTTTTTTTTTTTAATGTTTATTTGTTTTCGAGAGAGAAAGAGAGAGAGAGAGAGCATGAGCAGGGGAGGGGCAGAGAGAGAGGGAGGGAGACACAGAATCGAAAGCAGGCTCCAGGCTCTGAGTGGTCAGCACAGAGCCTGATGCGGGGCTTGAACCCACGAACTGTAAGATCATGACCTGAGCTGAAGTTGGATACTTAACCAACTAGCCACCCAGGTGCCCCAAAAGTTTTGTTTTCTTAAAGCTATTCTGTAATGTTTGATTTTTTTTTTTTTACCATGTGTATATATGATTTGGATAAACCAAAAATTACCAAAAAAGTATGTAAAGGGAGAAGATAGGAAGGAGAGGAAGGAGGGAGGGCGGGAAGGCAGATGGGTAGGAGTGAGTCAGCAGAGCACAGCTTTGATGCCACTGCCTCCATGACCACTATTACGGAACAGCTGCTGTTTCTGCCACAGCCACAACTACAGCTTGGACTTAATTGTGTTCCAGACACTGGCTAAGTGTTTTGAATGCATTGTCTAATTTAATGCCTTTCATTCTTAGTCTCCAAGAAACAAGGAGTGATAAATTCTGACTAATGACCATCTTGATACGGATCTCTTCCATCTTTAATCTGTCTTGAGAAATAATGGCCCTCTGCACATCTTCTATCAGATGTTTTACTGAGCCTGGACACAGCATATTTAGAAAGAAAATTTCTTACAGCAAACACAACTTCAGTCTTCAATATTTGACGAGCTGACATGTGAAAGAAAATTAAATTTGTTCTCAAATGTTAGAGAGCATGCTCATGGCATACACTGTAATTCAGTATGTCTGATACAGGGTGTTCCTTTTTAAGTTGCACCTCAGCTGATTCTAGCCCAGGTTGTATATGCACTGTTCATGGAGAGGCGTTAGGGGCGGGGGCTGTACTCTAGGCTTCCTTCCACCTCTACGAGCCTCTGACCTTCTCAGATTGATGCCTTGCTTAGGTTTTAGCTTGGAAATGCCAGATAGATAATACTTTTCTTGTGATATGAATAGAAATCATCCTCATGATCAATAAAAGAAGATCATTCAATCCAAGTTATTTGACTTTTGGTTTCCATCCCTTACCGTTCAGTTGAGGTATTATTCATAGCAGCTTTTTTATGTAGGGAAAAAAAAAAACCAAATTTAAGAAGGCTGTGCAAATATGAATATAAATATAAAAATACATCCTGCTGTTTTGCTTAAAAAACAAGGCAAACAGATAAAACTGGTTCTAGCCTGAAAGATTGGTTTTTCAATATACAAGAAAGCAGATTACCTCATCAAATGTTCATTTCTACTCTGAGAGGCACAAATTCCCACCAAAGATGCTAAGTACATGGAATGATGTTTCTATTTGCTGAGCTAATGGGTTTCCCATGTTTTCTTACTGCAGTCTGGCAAAATTAAAAGAGAAAAACTGTTATTCCATTTTTGGGGACTTTACAAAAAATCACGTGCTTCATAAGACTTAAAATTACAGTCTTCTAAAATTAAGAGTCATAACCAATGAAGCAAACAGTGTGGGAAAGGCAAGCTTCTATTTTTGCTGATTTTGTGTTCTAACAACTTTGGTTCTGTCATTTACCCTTTATTTAAATAAAGCAGCTTCTTAATACTGTATGTATTTGTATGAAAGAACTAAAGAATCTTCAACTAATACTAAATATAATTGAAAATGTTTCCAAACAATAGATTTGGTATTTATAATTAATATCACCCATAGTCATAAGCCTTGGAGTAATGAGAATCTAGTTACCTGTTTTATTTGGCAAACTACTGGGTCCATGAAGAAAATCATATTGTTCATAATTTTCATTTCAATTTTAGAAACACACAGTGACTCTAGTCAGTAATAATCCAAGTGATTCATCTAGTATTTCGTCTTCCTAAATCCAATCAAAAGGAAGTCAAGAAGATGGAAAGAATGCAATTTTAAAAATTTATAAAAGTCTTGCCATATTTCAGTTGCCTGAGTAAGTCCTTGAAATTTTGTCCTGAAGAAAATAAGAAAAAGGAGAATAAACAAGTAAGATGATATTTCCTTATATAATATTATGTTTTTATTACCATGCCTTTGAGCCCCAAATTTTCGTTATTGAAAACAATTTGGGAGAATCACACAGAGGAAATCTCTACCAAAATGTAGTAGATTTCTTTTCTTTCTTTTTTTTTTTAAATTTTTTAAGTTTATTTATTTTTGAGAGAGAGAGAGAGCATGTGGGGGGAGGGAGGGGCAGAGAAAGAGGGAGAGACAGAATCCAAAGCAGGCTCCAGGCTCTGAGCTGTCAGCACAGAGCCTGACTTGGGGCTCGAACTCACAAACTGTGAGATCATGGCATGAGCCGAAGTTGGACGCCCAACTGACTGAGCCACCCAGGGACCCCAAAATGTATTAGAGTTCATTCTTCCTTTCTTCCTCCCTTTGTTCCTTCCTCTGTCCCCCGCTTTGTTCCTTTCAGGCTATCAATTAAATTATAACAATTCAAACCTGCTTGATGAGGATATCTTAGTGACTGTAAATGTTCAGTGTTGAGGCCTTTAGGACACAGTTTAGATTTCTTCTCCTCCAATACCACCCTCACTTCCTTTCTCCTCCTCTTTCTCCTCCCCCTTCTCCTCGTCCTCCTCCTCATTCTCCCCACTTTCATTCCTTTTTAAAATATTTTCATACAGAATCATCCAGGCAACCTGGCTAGATCCTTTTCCAGGAAAAACAAAACAAAACAAAACAAAACAACAAAAAAAAAACAACTGTGTGGAAAATCACCAAAAATCAGAAACATCCAGTGCTTGTGTTGACTTTGGCATTTCAACTGTGTCATTTTCACAACTTGAGGGTAATATAATTGATGAAAAGATGTCAACAGACCAAGTTGAAGAATAAAATGTTCCTTAAATGGCACAGGATTTGCATGTTCCCAGAGGGAGGCACATATTCTCCAAGTCTCTCAAATTTCCCTTCAGAGAAATACAGTGGCTGATAAAACAACCTAAGCAAAAGGTAGCTTCAACTAGTTGTCAGAAGTGTGTTATCATTCTCATAGAATTTTATATTCTGCTGCCTCTGTCTACCCTTGCCTACATGTTTTGGCCACAAAGCTGTCCTATCGTTAGCCTTGTTGACAGCAACCTAGCACATTTCTGAGGACTCTGTATAAAACCACTTCTCAGGAATAGCATTCCTAAAAGGTCCAAGGTCCATATTTTCAGGTTTATTCATGCACACATGTGTGCATTTTACATTCTTTACATTATTATACATCATTTATGTACACATATGTATGGGCACATACATGTGCACACACGTAGAGAGAGAGCTTTATATAGGTATCGACATTAATTTATCACATACATGTATTACTCTACTTGTAAATTGGCTAATATGCCTATGTATGACATACATAGAAGGTGATGATCATTATTAATGACCACAGATATCAAAGTCTTCTTGATAATGTATGTGGATATTTTACTTTTTATCAAATTTTATGAACTTATTGTTTATTTTGCCAATATAAAACTAATAATAGGAGTAGGAGGAATAACAGCTGTGATTTTTTTTTCTTTACTCATTTTGTATTTGCATTTTGTGCTTGAATTGCATGATCTCTAACCGATGATGTCTTTGAAGGAAATATTTTCAAGTTACCTTTCTACTTTATGAGGGAATTGCAGACATCACTATTTGCCCTGATATCTGGTTTCCCGCTACTTCTCGATGTGTTAGACGATTTATTTGTTCCTTTGCAATCTGATTAGGTATAGCCATATGCAATTTCTGGCTTATGACGTTGGGCAAACTGACATGTGTTACTTCTGTAAAAGAGCATTTACATGTAGGTGTGAAACCTCCTGTTTTCTCTTCTTCCTATCCTTGTTGAGCAGGGACTTTCCCAATTGAAAAGTATAAATAGAAGCTACATTAATTTCCTTCTACTGCACAAAAGCTACTCTTCATCCTGTTTTAGGACAATATAGTCTTTAGAAAACAAATCTCTACAAAATAACAGGATTATGAACCTGATTGGATTTCCTGTGGAACACCGTAGAAGGACCTGAGTTGTCTCCTACTTACCATAGATCAAACTCCCACATGTGAGTTGAAACTATTATGGGAATTGAGGCTTTTAAATTTTTTACTTATTAACTTATTTTTAAATATATTTTTTAAAGTATTTATTTATTTATTTATTTATTTATTTATTTATTTATTGAGAGAGACAGAGAGAACATGAGCAGAGGAGAGGCAGAGAGAGAGAGAGAGAGAGAGAGAGAGAGAGAAACTCCAAGCAGGCTCATTTTGCTCAGTGCACAGAGCCAGCTTCTGGGCTTGAACTCATGAGATCATGAGCTAAACAGAAATCAAGAGTCACATGCTTAACTGACTGAGCCACCCAGGTGCCCTAGACTTCTTTATTCTTTGTAACAAACCAAGTGAAGAATCAGAATCTTTAAAGCCATTCTGTAGTATGTCAAAGGAGACAAGGTGTGCTACAGTTAGAATCATGAAGGCTTTGTCCTGTAACAAACTTATTATTCCAAGGAGTTTTTACAAATCAGTATTAGAACATGGATGTGGCTTCTTCAGCTTTGGGGAAGGAGAGGTATATTCCAAGGGAAAGTGCATGGTTCAATGATTTTAAATACTTTGTTTGTTTGTTGTTAGTTTGAGAGAGAGAAGGGGAGAATCTCAAGCAGGCTCCATACTCAGTGCGGAGCCCAACACAGGACTCGATCCCGTATTCCTGGGATCACAATCTGAGCTGAAATCAAGATGGTCAACTGACTGAGCCACCCAATGCCCCTCAGTTCAGTGATTTTAAAATTACTGTGAGTTTCTGTTTCAGTGTTTCAGCCTTTAGCTGAAGATCGTTTCTTGTAGGGAATTAATTCCCACACTTCCCTCAGGAGGTCCCAAAGGCAGACTTCAGTGCCTTGATTTTGAGACAAGAATATTAGTATGTATCAGGAGTGTGGTCAGTGTCCAAAAAGAGATTGTAAAAACTGTGTTAAGAGGCAGTTTACTAATAGAATCAATGTAACAATTAAAGATAGATGTCTAAATGGCTTTTCACAATCATTCGTCTGACATTTACAACAGGTTTGATGAGAGTTCATTCCATCTACTAAATGCTAGGTACCAGGTTGTAAAGACAAACAGGACATTATTTTCGTGCTTGAAGGGCTCAGAAACTGGTGGAGAACCCAGAGAACCCATTAGTTATGGAAGAGTGAAGAATGAAATATGGCAAGAGAAACGCAGGGTTCTGCAGCAAGAAAAACCTTCCTCAGAGTGACGGCTGTTGTCCTGGGAAGTGTTGGCCAGAAACGGGAGAAAGCATTCTAAGAGGATGCAATTGAACTTGAAAATACCTGGTGTAAGCAGACCTTGGCCTAAGTAGATCAGGTTGAATTAAGCTCACTAGCAGCCAAGAATGCTAAAAAAATGCTCTCACAAACACCACTCCCTATTCTCTTCCTCTAGTCTAGCCTAGCATTGTGTAGTGATTACTTGTTACAATTTTTTTCTTTCCCACTAGAATGTGAACAGAGAGGGGTCATGCTTACGTCACCATCTTTGTGTCCATGATCATTGTGCTTTTAAAACATGGCAAATGAGGGACGCCTAAATCTCATGGAGAGGCTAGAGAATGCATGTCACCTTGCTGAACACGAGTCAGGAGGCCCTATTTCTAGATTGACCTTGCCCCTCACTCCTTTGTGGCTTCTGGCAAGGCACTGTGTGAATCCACCCTATGGTTTCCTCATGTGTATAGCAAGCACATGAGATTAGATGCTTTCTAAAATCCTTGAATCTCAATCTGGATGAGTCTGTGATTCTTCCTAGTTAGGCTATGGAGCTTCAGTTTGGTTTAGAAATGAGTACGGCTTTTGTATCCTTTTAGGACAACTCGCTCAGTGCTTTCTAACATTGGAGTGTCTGCTTGGAAGTCAGAAAGTCTTAGTTGCCAATCCTAGTTCAGCTTAACCTCTATCAAGTTTAGCTTTCTCTGTTGTAACATGAAAAATACAGATTCCCATTATGTATATTTATTTTGAAGATTAAATGAGGTAATTTACAAAAGTGCCAATCATATTGCCTGGCACGTAGGTGCTAGAAAACGTTAGCTCTCTTGTCTAGTGTATATGGAGTAATTAATTACTCAGTAGATACTTGTTGATTATTTTCCCTTAAGGATTAGTCCAAAGCAAAAGGAGATGATAAAGTTAGGCAGAAATTCTGTAGTCTTCTCTTACACTGCTCTTGCCTGAGAGGAGAAAGCCAAAAGGCTGACATTGTCACACACCCCTTCTTAGTTCTCAGGTGTTGTTATCTATTTAACAAAACAAATTCTCTGAGTATCTGTACTGTGAAAGCCATTGCATTAGATTCTTTAGTATAACAAGTCTGCCTAATACACTGAGAAGGGAAATGAACACAGTTTGAGATGAAGTTTTCTGAAACTCAAATCAGGAAATATGACCTGACAAATACCCATGTGCTTTGGGGGGTGTTGAGACAGACTGTTTGAAATTGATTGTCATAGAAATGAGAAGAGCATATATATAAGAGGGTCATTTTCTTCCCAGGTTCCTGTCACATCCACTTCACCAACCAATTCCTCCTCCTTGGTCAAATATAAGCTCTTTTCTATAGTCATTTCCTCTACCTACTGGGACATGAAATTGTCAGCCACATACAAATACCTTCAATATCAGAGATAAAGTGATACATGCCCTAGGACAGGTGATGGACATATTCCTACAGGAATTCAGAGACAAAGAAGGTGTCTGCAGTTGGCTCTTTTTCCTTGCTGCACTCTTCCCTAAACCCTTACTAGCCAGGGTTCAGGCAACATATGCTTTCTCATAAATTGGAATATAATTTGGAGCAAGGTCAGAGAAAAATCAATAAATAACATTTTAGATCTGAAGTGACATGGCTTTTACGTATTGTCACTTTTTACAGGTGTTTGATTTAAAAGCACATGTTGTTAAAGAAGTTGTGAATGTCTTTCTCTATGGTTTTCTGGTAGAAAAAAGTAATTCTTGGATACATATATTTTCTGAATTCTTTAAAGGCATTCTAATTAAATGTTGGACACCTGCTACAGCATCCCTCAGTTTAAGTTAATCAAAATTTTAAAATTAACTTTCTAAGCTTGTCTGTATTGTTTGCTCAAAGGACAAAAAATAGGTTGGCGGGTTTAGACAGGCCTGTAACGTATGCAACAAATACAACATAGGACTTTTTTGGATGAAAGGTGAAATGGAGACATTATTGGTCCCTGCTATGGACTAAGTTGTGTTCCACCACAATTCATATATTGAAGCCCTAACCCTCAATGTGATGATATGGGGAGTCAGGGGTCTTTGGGAGATAATTAGGTTTAGGTGAGGTCATGAGGGTAGACCCTTTATGATGGGATTAGAACCCTAATATGAAAATACACCAGAGAGCTTTCATTCCCTCTCTCTCTGCCATGTGAGGACACAGTGAAAAGGTGGCCAGCTGCGAACCAAGCCAAAGGCCCTCACCAGAACTGGAACATGCTGGTACCCTGAACTCAGACTTCCAGCCTTTGGAATTGTGAGAACATCTATTTGTATTGTTTAATACAATACTGTAGCCTGAGCTATAGTCACATCTTCCCTTCGTGCATATATCGTACATTTCAGATGTGGAAATTGAGCATGGAATTCAGGTGGAGCTACTTTCTGGGGAGAGTCATGGCAAATACCTCAATTTTTCATGCTGCTGCCTTGTTTGTCTGAACAAATTGGTGACTCGGTGTGTCATGGGGTTGGATGGAAACAGTACGTGCCCTTCCCACGGCTGGGGTAAGATGGTTTCACTTCCGAGTGGCCTTGAGCCACCGCTGAGGACCTGTGGCCCAGGACTCAGTGGGACTCCACTGATTTCTTACAGTTCTCAGACAGATGGAGGAGTTTGTATGCCTCTCCCCTCTCTACCCCAAACCTCAGTCTCTCAGCTAAAACAAATGATAGAGAAACAATAGCAACTGAGGCTTTTCAGTGTCTGTATTGTGGCAGGGGCTCTGTTAGAGACTTCCTTCAGATCATTCCAGTCGATGCAGGTGTATTTCCCTCAATTTAGAATCGTGTGTAGTGAAGCCTGTGGAGAGAAGGTGACTAAGTAGTGTGGGTGGGGTGGAGCTGGGGCTCCGCTCCGGGAGCATCCGATGTTCCTGTCCTGCGTGTGTGCTCTGGGCTGCTGCATGGGTCTAATCATCATTTTCCTTAATTGAGATAAGAAGAGATCTTTTGTCCACTGGGAGAATGCCCCCTACTAGGAAAGCCATGGTACTGAAGGCAGAATTTGTGTCTGGGGAGTAGAGCAAAAATTCTAGCCCTCACCTCAGCAGTTGGCTCTGCCTCTCAGTGAAGGAAAAGAGAGGGGCTTAATGACAGTCCTAGAGGTGGAGCAGCCAAGATATGCTGTTTTATGGAACATACCCCCTCTTCTTCTGTGTCCTTGGAAATTACTCGAGGCACAAAGTTGTAAGACATTTAATTAACAGAAAACATTTTTATGTGCTCGGTTCAAATATTGGATGGGCATTACAATGTAAACAAGCAAAAATTGACAGAGAGAAATTGAACAATTCCTCATTAGAATGAGCAATTTTTAGTGTATCCCTCTCAGTAATTGATAGACATGGATTATCCAACAAATACAATTAAGTCTTAAAATTTTTTTTAATGTTTATTTATTTTTGAGAGAGAGAGAGAGACAGAGCTTGAGTGAGGGAGGGGCAGAGAGAGGGAGACACAGAATCCAAAGTAGGTTTAAGGCTCCAAGCTTTTGGCACAGAGCCCCACATGGCGCCTGAACCCACGAACCGCGAGAGCATGACCTGAGGTGAAGTTGGACACTCAACCAACTGAGCCACCCAGGTGCCCCTACCCATCTCTCTTCTTTAGACTACAGCTTTGTGAGGATAAGAGGTCTTTTTTTTTCTGTTTTGTTAACTGATATTGCCAGAACCTAAAACAATACCTACCATGCATATGTTCTCAGTAACTATTGACTGGTTAAAGACCTTTAACTCTATAATCTATAAACTGTTAGCATCGTGTCCCACGTCCCAACCAAGATTCTGAGACCCTATCTTCTGGCTGAAGATATCTCTGATTGTTCATGAAGATGGATAAGACAGTCTGGACTCTGGACTCTGAAATAAAATCTAACTTCTTGAGAGATCTTAGTCTATTTAATATTCCACTTGTTTATGTTAAATATTATCTGGATGGAGTATATGGAATAATATATTTAGTATTCTAAACCCAGGTCTCACAAGCAGCCTTCTTTGCTAATGGATATCAGTGCTTCTTTACCTGTGATCCTCAAGTTATTGTGAATTCAAATCCAGAAGTGGTGTGTCTGTGCCCACATATACTCAACGTGAGTGTGTATGTGTCACAGCTGGAAAGGGAAGAAGAGAGGAGAGGAGTACACACACTTCTGCACACATGCCAGGGAATAGAAGACTCAGGATGCGACTCATGGCAACCTTTTCTGTCTTCTCTCGTCAATCTCAGTGTTTTTTTCATGTATTTTGAAGAGTGATTACCATGGAAACTATTAAAAAACTCAAAAGGCATTATAGTTTTATATTTTCCACTTAGAGCCTCTAACAATGGGTGCCTTGCAGATACTCAACTTCTTAATCTTTTCCTTACAATTATACAATGTTGTTTACCTTATTTTATACAATGAAACAAATACAGACTTGTATTGTTAATGTAGTTGTTTGTAGTCATGTTGGTTTGTCTTTATCACTCACAAACTCGGCATTGGGTTTGGATTTCCAAGAGACAATACCAAATCTGATATCTCAAGGAAATTATTATGTTCCTTGGACAAATTTCCTGAATTTAACCATATTTCTTATTTTATGTGTAAGAAAAAAAAAGATTTCACTTTTATGACAGAATGAGAATAATATTTTAAATATCTCATGTGATAGGAATCATACTTATAACAAATATTGTCAAAACATTATGGAGATCAGTCTATGCCAGGGTTTCCTTTTTTTTTTTAACCACCTGCTTTATTAAGAAAAATTGAAAATTGCACACTGAGACAAAAATTACGAAAACATACTTGGTATGCTTAGAACTAGAGGCTTTGTCTTTTGTTGTTGAAATATACTACAGAGATGAGTGTCTGGAGAATTGAAATCCATTTTGTTTTTTCACTGCCATGCATAATGTGTTGAGATTCAACAATTGCCAGTTGGACCTCTTCCTATGCTGTCTATATTTGTACAATATGCCTTCTGCTAGTCATGATAATGAATGATAAAAAAATTACACCAGTTGGTGGCAATGTTGTTATCACAGCAATGGTCACTTAGTTAAAATCACAAAGCTATGCTTATTTCTCCCTTATTAACTCTGTTTTTTGGAGTTTCTAACTTGTGCTACAAGTTATTTCTGGCTTGAAAGTGAAGCCAGGTTTTCTATAACCTCCAAGTATTCATCTTGTTATCTTTAAATCTTTTTCATTACTGAAAGCAAACTAAATGTGAAGTAATAAATAGCAGGATTGTGTGGGCTGAAAAAGCAAATTCTGAAGACCACAGGAAACTATGTCAGACATTGCCTTGCCTCATCAAGAATTTATACATACATGCAGTGGAGAGCAATTTTGGATCCTGGTTCTCAAATGCCTTTCATCTGGTATTCTGTTTTAGAACTTATTACTTAATAGGCAGAATATGTGATATTTAGTGAAAACTTCCCTGAACATCAATTTTTATCCAACTAAAATCAGAAAACCTTCCAAGATAAGCAATTGATAAAGTTTAACTGTCTAAATTTATTTCATGTGTAGAATGGACAGATGGGATACAAGAATACATCTGGTGGTTGGAAATTGAGCACATACATTCATTGGCCTAAACTTGTGCTAGAATTCTTTACCCTCTGCTTCAGACTTCTACTCGTCAAAGAAATCTTTCCAAATAACATCCCAGTTTGAATTAATATTTCTACCTCCACTGTTACCAACTTCTAAAATGCCTGATTTATATCTCTATTATGGTACTTATCACAACTTGACTTACACCGATTACTTGCACACATACGTTTCTCCCATTAAACATCAATTTAATTCAACAAAGTTTACTGGGCACCATGTGCCAGTCACACTGCTGGACATCAGTATTATGAACTCTGCGAACTCAGTGGCTTTGTCTTGTTCAATTTTGTGTCCCTCATTGTTCCTACTATCAAGAAACATCAGTAAGTGTTTGTTGACTTTGATGAGATTAGAGCCTTTATTTTTAAAGGATGATGCCGGTGTACTTGCCCCTCGATTAAATACAAATGGGCAAACCTAGTGTCAACAACCAAATAGATGATCTGATTAAAAGAGAATGGACAGAGACTCAAACGCCAGGGATAAAGCAGGTGGAGGAACAGCAAAATGCAGCAGGAAAGATACAGAGTGAGGGAAACAAGAGTAGCAATAATAGTAACAGAAACACCCACCACCACATTTATCAAGCTACATGCTTTCTATGAATTAGCTCATTTAATCCTCCCAACAGCTTCCAAGGTGGAGAATATTATCATTATCCCCCTTTTATAGATAAGGAACCTTGTCAGTGTTATTCTTAGCTTCCTATCTAAATTCTGCTTCCCGTTCCTTCCTTTCTATGTATCTAGTTGGTTCAGATATTCACCTTTCCCAACATAGACCAAATACCCCCATGAAAATTGAGGCCATCCCTGGTTCTGGGAGATCTAACTATTGGTTTAACAATAGCTCCATCCCTTGCCAATGGTTTGTTCAGGAATTCAGGCCTAAGATGTTAAGCTCGTGGCATTGCCTGGTCTTAGGAACTGGTTTAGGAATAGGCATGTGACCCATTTTGGGCTGAAGGCTTGCTGGAAGCTCCTAGGGAAAAAGATCTTTCTCGCTCTGAAAAGAGAGATCCTGAAGCAAATTTCCTCTCAATTTAACAGTGAGCAGATATAAAGTCAGAAACAGCTACAGACATTTTGCCACCATGATGCGACTAAGGAGGGCTTCTGATTTGATGAGCCAATGCATTTACTCTCTTTAAACGTCAAACTGGGTCAGAGTTTTTGTTTTGATTGGTTAGTTGCTGCTGAAATCATCCTGTTTGACATAAACCTGAGGCATAAAAGAGGTTAAGTGATTTTTCCAAGTTATACATATGGTAAGTTAAAGACTCAGCCCCGAAGGCCAGTTCTAAACCCTTTTCTGTGCATTACCTCCCTGTGGCAGTCTGGAGAAATTCTACATGAATTTGTACTTTTGCTGAGTCAGTTTGGGTTTCCTTAACAGGTTTCAGTTTCTGTCACTATTATGGACAACTTTCTCCAGCATGAAATTCTGCTGTGGGAGACCTTTTATTGGCCCACTATCTCTACGGCCCAATTCCCTCCTGTCACCCTCAGTGAGGGGAGCCACTTTCTTAAACCCCTGGATAATGAATGCAAGGCTGCTTCAACTCAGACAAATCTCTCAGAATTCGCAGTCATACACACATTTGTGAAGCTGTCCCTGTTAGGATACTCCTGTGGTCCCATGGATTCAGCAACCCAGCCTCCTAAGAAATGCAGCCCTGATCTGGTCTTCCTCACGACAACGTGATTTGGGCTTCTGCCCTCATTCCTTTTAGTCCTGATGTGCCCAAGTCCAGGATCTTCTTTCTCTTGCTAACCCAGCCTTAAGATGCTATGCTTTGTAATTAAAATAGGGTGTGGCTGGGACAGTACATTTGTTATGGTCAAAGATGACCCATGCATACTACAAACCAGTATTCAAGGCATTGTGTGATTGACGAACTATGACTCATGTCTGAAACGATAGAGTTGGTGTAAAACCTAGATTAATTCAAAACTCAATGACAGGAAGAAGAAAAGACAAGAGAGAGAAGTTGTTACAATGAATGGGAATATTGTATCTTGTTTTTAATAATTCTCTGAGAACCCACAATAGTTAATGCTCTCCCTCTGCCCTACCTTTTGACTCCACCTCCTAAAGGTTTGTGCTGGATTCTTTTAAGATTTGGAGTTCTTGCTTGGTGAATGTGAAAAATGGAGACACAAATAGCTGGTGTATTGAATTGCCCCAAGGACATAATGAAGTTATCTTGGCAGATGAATCAAATGATAGTTCTTAAGCAAAAATTGGGAAAATAATCTAATGTTTATGTTGCATTGCCAAGAGTCACATCTTTTAAAATTTCAAAGGAGAAACTAACCGCCTGGAAACCTTGATAAATGTATGTTGACATCCCAGAAAAGAGTGGCTATTCAATTACTTCCATACTATATCAGCTGAACCAGGAGATGAAAAGCATATGGTTGGAAAATGCCCCCAAGTTCATGAAGCCTTTGACTGTTTCTAAAATATTTGATATTAATATCCCTTTTGAGTTGGTCTCAAAGTATTTCCTTTCAACAAAGAAATTTGAAGGAGGAAGATTAGCCAATGTTAGGAGTCAATTCAGATCACATACACAAATGTACTTATTCATACCTTCATTCCTTCCTTCCTTCCTTCATTCATTCTATCAGTTAATCATAAACTCTGCAAATATCTTTGAGGCATTCATTTTACTATAGATTCTGTGCTAGGCTCCAAAACTACCAAAATACATGAGAAAAGTTCATTTAAGAAACTCACAGTGGGGTCACCTCAGTGGCTCAGTCATTTGAGCGTCCAACTCTTGATTTCAGCTCAGGTGATGATCTGGGGTTGTGGGATTGAGCCCCACATCAGACTCCATGCTGAGTGTGGAGCCTGCTTAGAATTCTCTCTCCCTCTCTCTCTCTCTTTCTCTGTCCCTCCCTCCCTCCCTCTCTCTCTCCCTCTGCCCCTCTCCCGGTGTGAACTCTCTAAATAAATAGAAACTCACAGTGTAGTGGGGTATGGAGGAGGGAGTTAGGATCCTACAAATATTCATCTGACTTATTGTGACTGATCTGTGCCCACCCAGAGGCTGGGAAGGTGATGGGGAACAAGAAGGATGAGCTAAGCTCTCCAGGGAGGAAGACACCAAGAAAATGACACATGGACAGACACAAAAAGGAAGAGGATGCTTCACCATACAGGGAAAGAGGGACAAAATCATAGGATAGAAGAAGGAGCACAAAGGATAGGATGCACGAAGCAGCATGTAGGACTTCTTGACATAGGCTCAGCGAGCACTAGAGGGAGGGAGAGTGTATGAGACTGGAAAGATCAATGGGGCCAGAGCAAAAAGGGCCATAGGTTCAGACATTTTGATTTTACATTCTAATTGAGTCACTGAAAGACTTTGTTTTAGCAAATGATTCTTTAGAAGATTTACTTGACAGTAGAGAAGGATGGGGAGGAGAAGGCTGTATGTTCATAACTAGAGTAAGCATGTGATTTTTGTCTGACTAGGTCTCTCTTTCAGGTAAAGTGACCCATTTCTTCTTTCTGAAGAACATTCTCTCTACTGTTTTTCATGTACATGATGCAGGTAGATTCACCCTTCAGATCTAGGGCAGAGCACGAGACCCAGGCCTGGCCAACACTACACAGCCAGTGCCCCAGATAGTCTGTGTGAGCTAGAGCACATCATTTAACCTTTGTGCCTCAGTGTCCTCCACTGAGAAAGGGGAACATTCCTTGCAATTTGTTTCGAAGGTAAAAGGTGACAATTAAAATACAAATAGCAGAGTAATGAGTTCATAGTGGGTCTGCCATAGATATTAGTTGAATTTAAATTCCTTTGCATTCACCACGAGGAGCAAGTAAGATGATATATACAGAATGCTTTTATACAGAGTGATTCAAATGTTAATTTTTTTTTTCTGGATAGGATTAGAGTATCAAAAGAAGAAGGAGGATGCAGATTATCTGATCAACCTCACCTTTTTGTTTAGTGTATTCATTTAAACGTTAATACATTCCAAAGATAAACCTGCATCATTTATAGATGATAGGGGGGATCTTGAGAGAAGATGTCCTCTAGTAAACATGGTTTGCTATTCGGAGTGCAATAGAACTGCCTCCTCTCAGATGAAGATGTTATGGTAATATATTTAGAGAAAATAATGGGAGTCTACCCTTAAAAAACCAAGAAAAGTTAGGTTTCACTTGTATTATTTTCTGATTGAGAATGTTTGGAGTGTGTATGTATGTGTATCACATGTACACACATATGTGTGTATCACATCATACATGCATAATATGTAATAATATATATGTACATGTACATATGTAATAAAATATCTTACATCCAAACTGGTTATGGTGCCTTCAAAGTTGTAGGTAATTTCAACTACCCCTACTTAATGATACTCTTGGTGTATGGAAGCATAAGGGTAATAATCAATATACATTCAGCAATTGCAACAAGACATGTGTTTAATACCTTATAAATGAAATACTATAGCCAGTGACATTTTACAGATGAAAAGGCTGAAGCACAGAGAGGCTAACACACTGGTTCACGTTTTCAGAGCTGTTTACTAGTAGAGCTCAGATCTGAATCCATGTAGTCTGACTGCAGACCCGTTTTTCACTTCTCGTATAAAGAAAACAATAAACAGGAGTAGATTCCTTAAATCATTGTTGCACTATAGGCTAACTAACTTGAATGTAAATTTAAAAATAAAAAATAAAAATAAAAGAACCAATCTGTAGAAATCAGCTAGGAGGCTGATTCTAAGATTATTCTGTAGTTAAAATCCCATTTATCATAAAAACAAAATCTCACAGAAGTTTCCTTGGCAACCCTTAAGCTGG
The DNA here is from genome assembly GCF_018350175.1 of Felis catus. Lineage (NCBI taxonomy): Eukaryota > Metazoa > Chordata > Mammalia > Carnivora > Felidae > Felis > Felis catus. The sequence continues at coordinate 190,721,015 of NC_058371.1, read as the reverse complement.
CCTCTAAAAGTGCTAAGGTCCTTCCTGGTTTTGCTTAGTAATATTTGAGCCGGAATGGGAATGGCAGGGTGAGTTGGCTTGACTCCCTACCTAAATTCACAGGTGACCTTCAACGTAGTAGGTGGGCATGGCCGAGGAATGATTTGCCCCTCTGACGCAAAGCTCACAGCCCACCTCCTCGCTCTTTTCCTTAACTCTTTTGCTCCCTCCCCAGTCAAACCTCATCTGTTCACTGACTGCCAGACATACTGCCAGACAGGTAGACGACATGGGAAACTGGAATGTGGGGTAGAAAAAAAGATAAAGCAAAAAGCATTGGGAGATGTTCAACTAAGCTAAGAATTTCTCACTATAATGCAGGAATACTCTAGGAGATGAAGACATGGGGATTTGAAATTTTAGGATGAACACCAACCTTCCCTTGTGTGTGTGTTGGAAAGAAAGGGACAGAGAGTGGACTCTTTTCTGCATATTAATCACCAATAACCCTTCACTCCCCTTGAAAGGAGCAGACTGATTATAAGAAGTAAGACAAGATCCAGGGCTTCCAAATACCTTTCCTTAATGGAGGCTAATAAGCCCTTTGAACATTCCAGACCGTGTAGATATCTTCTGAGAAATCATCTTAAGAGCAGTGACCTGGGAACTACGCAGATCAGAATTTTGTATTCAATAGGAGCCTGTATTAGATACATTTAATTTAAAACCAAAGAATCACACCTAACCCTGCAATGCAATGGAAAATCAGCTTCTAAGATTGTAGTATACCACACTCCTGACAATTTCACACACAAAAAAATGTGTATGTAATTCTTCCAGGAATCATTTTTGTGTCTGCTATTCATTCATTTTAAATGTCTTTTCTATTCCCTTGGTAAGTAATGAATGTTCTTCTTTGTGCCTCCACCGGCTGTTTTGTCTAATCAGCTTTCTTGGACAAGTGGACAGAAAACATTTGTTGAATAGCCTGTGATAAAAGCTGTCAGGAGTGGTTGAGAATGCTTTTCTTGCTTACTTTATGCAGCCGTGGAAGAAATTAGATATGCATGTCATACTGAGGGCATCTCATTTTGAGACTTAGCTGGTGCTTTTGAAACAATACTAATTTTCCAATTAGAGTCTATGTAGACCATGGAGCTCCTTATGAATGAAAATCAAGCATGAATTGCATTTAGATGAATTCCTTGAAGCAGGATTAACAATACTCAGGGTGAAGGAAACTGATGCTGGCTCTAGTCTTTTACAGATTGTTAGAGCCGGAATTTAAAGATCATTTACCAAATTCCTAACTTTATAAAGAAAGACTGGATACAGAGAAGGAAATGGTTTCCCTAATGTTGGCTCCCGACTCAATGTTCATGCCCATTCTCCAGGTAGATCTGTGTTTAGAATTTTATATATTCTTCTATTTTGTAGTTGATGTTGGTATTCATTTGATATAAGTATTTATTGATTTACAGTTATGGCACCACATTTATTCGATGTTTTGTTTTGGCAGTTGCAGTGGGGTTATCAGTTTGTTACTTTCATTTCTAATGTTTTTCTTTCAGTGACTTCCTTCCCACTTTAAAAATGCATGTATCTTAAAATTGGTGGACTACAAATGAAATCGAAAGTTTACTTTTATACCATTTGTATTTTCTTGATTGGCTTAGAGACTGGGATATTGTATTACGATTGTATCATTTTTCTTTTCCCAGAATATGTCAGAATGGCCATGCTTTGTATGTATCTCTAAATAATTCTAGGACTAAAAGGTCACATAGGAATTATCTAAGCCTCCACCCACAGTATTTTACAATGAAGAAATTTAGACTCAGTTAATTTAAATCAGCAGTCACAGATTCAGATATTTACATGATATAGGCAAAGATCCTGGCATAAGACAATAGGGCTTAAGGGCTCAGATTTCAGCCAAACGTAGCTGAATTCACATTAATTTAAAAAAAAACTGAGCAGTCCAAACATTAGGCTACTATTCTAAGGCAGTGTACATAAAAGGCTTCCCACTTTTGACTTTGATTTACATCCAGTGTCTGATACATAAGCCACTACTGGGAAGCAAGAATTAAGACCCTGCTCTTCTAAATCTAAGTGCCTGGCTCCTTCCACTGCACTGCATGGTTTTCCCCCATCTTCCGAGGTATCCAGCTGCTCCTTTATTTTAATCACATCATCTGTGTTGGTGAGGATAAATTACATCGAAAAGTTTTTGTTGGCGGCAGCAGCAGTCAGGCAATAATAAAAAGTATTTTGAGGAATTTTCTTGACTTTTCACCTCATGAGTATGTGTGTGTATGTGTTCTGTGTATATGTATGTCTGTGTATATATATATATATATATATATATATATATATGTGTGTGTGTGTGTGTGTGTGTGTGTTAGTTGTCATCTTGGCTCATGAACTGGATTTCTTTTCTGTATTACACTGCTCAATTGAGTTGGCACAGGTTTATATGCTGCCATAGTTTCTATGTCTAAGCTTTGAAATGGTTCTTTTCCCAATCCTTTATAGAGCATTGCTTATTTATCATGATCTGCATAAATCAACAGTTAAATGCATGCTCTTAGAGCCTTTCTTTAACACCATTGATTGGCTAAAGGAGATTTGCAGAAGGGACAGACTCTAGAGATTGATGAAAGCAATCTGTCAGTGTTTCCCCCTGGTTTCTCACCAGTGCCTCGTTTGAAATTTCTAGATCCTTCCTTAGTACACACCAACCAATGTTTGGCAGCTTATTTGTACTGTTTTTGCCAAATAGCACGGGGTTAGTTTTGATGTAATTTAATGATTTTCACCCTAATATTAGTGAAAGATACTTTAATGGGAAGAAACCAGGATATACCAAAGATACACTCTGCTCTTTTTCTTGTATGAGAAAAGCTTTTCTGACAGTACTTGTGCCAGAAACCAGCCTTTAATCTCCAAGAATTCCAGAGAAAGCATCAAGGAGAAAGGTGTTTATAAACAGGGCACTTGCAGAGGGAATTTGTGAAACCTGGATATTCAGTAAGGGGAGAAGAAAACAGCTTCATCTCTGCAGGTATACGTTCATCATATTCTTGTTAGAAGATTCATTGATGGTCAAAGGCAAAACCTATATGTGTGTGTTATAATGTTCAATTTTAAATGTTTCAGTGCAGTCAAATAATAGTGTCCTCCCCCCCCCCATTTGAGCTATAAGTAAATAAACCTTATTCAAATTCCAGTCAGGAAAAGTCCCAGTAATGGAAACTAACACGGTATTGTCTGTCTGAAAAATATTGCAAGGGATTTATTGGTGCCCAGACCAAAATAGTCATTCCCCAGTGTGGCTTCCTACACCATGCCTCTCATACTTGGTAGAAAGGAAAGGAAAGAGGAGAGTGGATGTGCCAGGTTACCCTGATGTAACATACTGCCTACAATAAAGTTGTATTTGCAGACACTCAGCCACTCTTTTCTCTACTTTCTACCAAAGATCAACAGTAACTTGAATTTCTATAGCATTTCACATTTTATAAACCTCCTTTGTATACATTATGTATGATAGACTTTCCTACCAACCACCATGCTGGTGGAATTAACTTTACCTTATAACTGAAAAGAGAAAAAGAAGTTCATGAAAGCAGAAGTATGAAAAACAAAGAAGTCATGGCTGAGTTTGCTGAGGTCATGAATGTGACAACAATGATCACGATGTCCTGAAGAATTTAAGCTAGAACCACGTTACTTGTTTTCTGGTTCCAAAATTAGTGTCTATTTTGTGATTCATTTAATAAATGTTCATTGACTATTTATTATGGGACAGTCACTATCTTAGTTTCTAAGGCTACAAAGGTAAGTATGACATAGTTCTTGTTTTCAAGGACCTCAAATCCAGTGAGGGAGGCAGTAGAAGATGCAAGCAATTACAATATACAGTGTGGTGAGTGCTCCAAGTGATCCCAGTATAGGAAGCCATTGGGAGCATAGAGAAACAGCACCTGGCACAGATTTGGAGAGCAGTGACCATTTTTGAGAAAAGCTACACTTATCCAAGTTCTGAAGGACATACTGATATTTTGTAAGTAAAGCAAGATTCATAAAGGCATTAGTAACAGCAGGGAGTAAGTGTGTAAAGATCCAGAGGTAGGAAAGAATGTGAACAAGAAGCAGAATGAGTGAATGCGTCAACTTTGGTGATCTGGGTGAAATTCAATCTTACTGGAGCAAAGGTTGAGAAGCAGGAAGTGATGAGAGATCAGGCTGGAGATATTAGCAGGGGGCCTTGTTTGCTGTATCTTTTCTCTTTCCAACACATTTGGCTATATATCTGAACATATAAGTCAGTCTGCCCTATGCTTCTAATCAGGAAAACCCTGCTGTTCTTGGTGCCTGAATGCAGCCAGAACTGCTAATGGGCCCTCCTTTGACCTTTGGTTTTTGAGGCAGGGAGTCAGAGTCTTGAAGACAGTCAGGAGAGTCATCGACTGACTTACAGAGAATCACGATTACAATTAGGGAGACCTGGGCTCTTGGCACTAAATTTGGCAAAGCAGAAATCCCTCTGCTGACTAGCTCTCTAGAAGGTGTTATCCCTCAGCTGCTTGCTAAGATTCTTTAGGCACCAGATACTGGAAGGTGAAATAGCCCGACAGGGTATTCTGGTAATTTAATATTAGGTACAGACATGGTAATCCACGTCTAGGCTTGTTTTATTGAGACAAACTTGTCTTAGGAGAGGGATATACTTTCTAATATTTCTGTGGCCTGACTTATAACTCGTAGTTGTTAATGTCTCAGCTAGACTCAATCAGACACAATAATCTGGCTTATTAAATACAGGGTCAAGCACTATATAGTACTTTAAATTGGCATTTTGAGTTCCCAAGAATTCTATAGGTAGCTGTAGAAACTACCTTTGGCAATTACATAGTTCCTAATAAAGGGAAACCATATTGGATTAGAATATTTAGGACACATTTATTGAGATACTTCTGTAGAGTTAACACTCAGATTCACCATGGAAGATAAGTAACACAAGATTATTCCATGGGATGAATTTTTTATTTCAGGGAATATTTTCACCAAAGATCAGGGAAGACTTCCATCTTGTCAGGCCATAAAGTGGTTAGTATTTCCTTATAAAAATTTTGTTTTAAATGTGCATTTTTTTTTTCAGAGAGAGAGAGAGAGAATATGAGCAAGGGAGGGACAGAGAGAGAGGAAGACACAGAATCTGAAGCAGGCTCCAGACTCCAAGCTGTCAGCACAGAGCCCAGTGCAGGGCTCGAACTCACGAACTGCTAGATCATGACCTAAGCCAAAATTGAATGCTTTACTGACTGAGCCACCCAGGCACCCCTAGTATTTCCTTATAAATTCAGTGAATTGAGGTTTCAATTCTTTATGTCAGATGTTAGAAAAACAGCTGTTTTTCAACAAATTTTGTCTTTTATTTAAGAAAATAGAAGGTAAAAAATAAGATTTTGCTTGCACTAGTTTCTCAGCCATTTTCTGGTGAGACCCTTCTTTAGAATTGCTGAAATGGTATTTGTAGGTTGAATTGTGTCCCCTTAAAAGATATTTTGAAGTGTCAACACCCAGAACCTCAGAATGTCACCTTATTTGGGAATAGAGCTGCAGCGAATATAATTAATTAAGATGAGATTATGCTGGAGTAGGGTGTGCCCTATTCAAATACGACTCCGCTCCTTATAAAAGGGGGAGAGAGAGAAACATAGGAAGAAAGCCATGTAAAGTCAGAGGTAGAGATTGGAGTGACGTGTCTATAACCTAAGGAATGACAAGGATTGCCAACCGTTATCAGAAGCCAGGAAGAAGCATGAAAAAGTGTCATTCAGAGCCCTCAGAGGGAACCAATCCTGCTGGTTTGTTGAATTTGGGCTGCTTGCCTCCACAACTGTCAATCAGTTTATGTTGTGTTAAGGCACCTAGTTTGTGGTACTTTGTTATGGCAGTCCTAGGAAACTAAGACAAATGGCCTGAGCAGAACTGGAGACTGTCCTTCCACACTTCCCTGCTTGAGAAGGTGATCTTGAGCTACATGGATATGGTCTGGTCCCTGTTTTTCTCATCTGACATGAACTGCCTCCGTCCCTTCTTTATAGGATGTTTGACAAGGTGGATATCCAATTAAAATTTCTTTTTTTACATTTGGATCACTGAAAGATGGACTTCTTAATCTTGTAGAAATGTTACAAAAACGAAAGCACTCAAAAATTTTCATGATGTCATATAAGCATATCTTTTACTGTAGCACATCTTTTATTTCCCCCTTGATTATAATTTATATAAATTGACTCCTAGGACTGTGACACTGTAGGTCTTCTCTATCCTGCTGCCCTTGTGACACTTCTTCAGAACTATATGTTCACAGGTGAAGGAAAAACAATCCCAAGACAAGTGGCCAAGGCCTCAGCCTCCCAGGTGGGGTTGTCCTACAGTACATGGCCTACTTTGTTCCTCAGTCTTCCTCCTGATGGAGAACAGTTAGGCACTAAACTGTGGGAGGCATGGAAAAATCCTTGTATTTGACCATTATCCGAAGCAAAACAAGAGACCGTGGTTTGTGTTAGTTTGACTTGCAGTAGCACTGGGCTAATAAAATAATGACAACTAGTAGATCATCATAAGGTTTAAGGATACTCATTTGGAACTATTACCCTAGCAACTCACAGTCCACCAATCACGTCTTAATTTGACTGCTAATTTCTGTTAAATTTTGCCTGTTGTTGGTTCATTTAATTTCCAACGAGGCAGCCACTCCTTGGGTTAATTTGTCATATTGTGTTTGATAAATTTTTTCCATTTCAGTTCAGTTTAGATAATTATAATCTAAAAACTGAGATAGACCTCAATTTATCACAGCCTTATAATGTTCGCTTATGGTAAAACAAACACCATGTATAAACAAAAACAAATGTCATGTAAAACACTACTCCTCAGGCACAATGTTTTTTGTCCTCCAATGGTGGGGGGGAGGGGTTTAATAATTAGGTTCTCCATAGCTGTGGAGAACACAGCCCTCACATGCGCTCATGATAACATTAGTTGGTTTAATTAAATTGTGACACCAGATCCATTGGCCTAATGTTGACGTAGCCCAGCCATTCTGCACTGTCAGAGGAATGCCCTGATGTTCACCCACTCTTCATTAGAGCAAAAGCAACTGCTATGAAAGAACCTTATGTGAATAAAGAAGCAAGTGAAACAGAGACACTAAAACAAGCTTATTCAAATACGTTCTGTAGCAAGACCACAGGTTGTTTTTCTTGCTTGGTTTTGGTAGGTGACCAATTTGTCCACAAAACAAAGGAAGTGTGAACAAAAGTAGATTTGTTTTGGTGCCCTGAGCCACAGGCAAGTTGACCGTGCAATCACATTACAGCACTGAAGCAGTCTCCACTATTGACAATGAGAAGTGGTTTTTACGAGTTTGGAAAAGTTACAAGAACTACCTTCAAGGATATTAAAAGCTACTAAGAACCAAATGCTTGTGCTCCCACTCCCCGTCCCTAAACTCGTATGTTGAAATCCTAATCCCCAGTGTGATGCTATTAAGAGGTGGAGATGTTAGGAGGCTTAGGTGGTGGGGGCTCTGCCCTCATCAGTGCCTGTATAAAAAGAGACAGATAAACTTGCTGTGTAGTTCTCTGCTCCCCACCATGGGAGGATGGAAGGAGAAAGTGACCACTGGCAAGTCAGGAAGCAGGATCTCACCAGACAGTGGATCCTGCCAGGACCTTTGTCATAGGCTTCCCCGACTCCCAAACTCTGAGAACTCAATGCCTGTGGTTTAAGCCACCCAGCTGATGATATTTTTGGCATGTTTTTCAAAGGATGGAGATTAAGGCTGCTGTCATTATTAATCTATGATTTTACAGTTTTGGATTTTTGAGCTTTACAATTTGTTTTCTGTCTCCCGATTACTGAGTTTTTGTTTTTATTACATCTTGCTTGCAATATGGAGGGTTGGGAGAGAGTACCATTGAGTATTTATGATGTGGCCTTAATGTGTCATGCAAGAGAAAATTTAAAAATCAGAAAGTATTAGTTATAATCCAGCTCTTCGATTTTTTAAGTGTGTATCCTTGGAAAAGTTGACCTCCGTGTGTTTGTTTTTTCTTTATGTGCAGGCAGAAGTTTGTTAGAATAAGACCTACGTAAACCGGAATTCAAGTTCCTAGTGCTGGATCCAATTTATCAGTTCTGTTTGGGGTGAGGAATAATAGCCAGAAGCAGCAGGACACAGCATGGGACTTTATTACAGGTAAGAAGTATGAAAACGATCTTCTTTTAAGGCAGACAACAGGAAGGGTCAAAATCAAAATCTAAGTGCAGTAGAATTGCTCTCTGGCATAGAAAACACCTTCCTTTAAAACATAACATTTATTCCCTGAAAAAGCAAGGGACTATAATGACACAGTAAGAAGAATATTTTTTCACATATTTTCAGTCAGCTGGAGATATATGATTCTCACTGTTTTATATACTCTGTTTCCTTATCTTCTGTGATACCACCTTTCCCTGGTGTCACATATACCCACTGAGTCTCTGCTATTCCTTTTTTTTTTTAATCTAAGTTTGTTTTCTTTTAACTGGCCAGTGTATGGTAGAGTTCCCTTAGAGCTGGGCCTGTACCTTATTCTCACCCTGCGGAAAGCCTCACATACAACCACAGTTTTAATCATCACCATATGCTAACACCTCCCGAATATAAACCCCCCAAGTTCTGACCTTTCGTTAGTTTCAGATCTTCGTATCAACTATCTGTTTCACGTCTCCACTTGGATGTCTCAAAGCTACCTCTGATTGAACACATGCAAAGACAAATGCCTGATTGTCATCTGCAAACCTGGATTTTTTTTCCAGGTGCTCTCCTCAATCAATGACGTTGCCTTCCATCAAGTTGCATACACGAAATGTTAAGACTCCCACCCTGGAATGCTTTTTCCCCATCTTGAGTTCACAAACTTCTCTATATTTCTGCCATTATTTTCCTGTCCAAGCTATGTCATGTCTTATTTGAACTATAACAAATAACATGTGTTCTCTCATCAGGACACATGTGCTGGACATAGCTGGAAGCTAGCAGGCAAGGCAGGTCAGTGATGGAGTTCTCAAAGTTGCATCTTCTAAGGCACAAGGTTTAGTGGAGAAGGCTGTAGAGTAGATCTGGAGGGCCACATTCAACATGAGCATGTTGCTGGTCAGTTCTCTGACTCACATACTGCCTCATTTCCTGCTGTTGTCTCTAACACTCTCTTCTATCCACAGTGGGTTTTTTCATTTAGCTACTAGAATAAACTCCCTACTTTGTTTATGCTGATGGTTCCACTTGGGAGGACCCCATTGCCCAACCCTTTTACTGGGATAACATCTACTTATTTCTTACATGTTAGCTCCAACATCACTTCTACATAGAAGGCTTCTCCAGAGTCTCAAACTAGGTCCAGCTGTTATATACTCCCACAATACCATGTACCTTTCTTTCATTGTATTTGTTATAGTTTTAATTTTATAGTTTTTCTCTGATTTAAAATTTTTTTTATGTTTATTTATTTTTGAGACAGAAAGAGACAGAGTGTGAGTGGGGGAGGGGCAGAGAGAAGGAGACATAGAATGTGAAGCAGGCTTCAGACTCTGAGCTGTCAGCACAGAACCCGATGTGGGGCTCAAACTCATAAACCGTGAGATCATGACCTGAGCCTAAGTCAGATGCTTAACCAACTGAGCCACCTTTTCTCTGATCTTTTGATTAATGCATAACTCCTCTGTGACACTGTCGGCTCCTCAGTATCTAAATGATGCATGGACGTGATAGATGTTTGCATATTTGTCAAGTGAATGAATCATGTATTATAACATACCATGTAAGTATAAAGGAAGAAAGAAAGTGTCAAATGGAGACTCCGTTATTTCAGCTATCCTTTTAAATTTGAGGACTTTTTAAATACTGTATTTCAATCTACTTAGTGAATATGGTACAGAGTAGTGCAAATGAGTAGAGCTTAGTTTTCAAAGGAAGCGTTGGATAGAATTAGGTAAAGAACTTTCTTATTGCGAAAGTTGTCATGGGGCATTTAAAAATCATAGTTCTGTTCTTTGGCTTAGGTTTTCTGGTAGGAAATCAACCAAATAAATACAGCATTGCTGAGCACTTCCTAGACTTTTTCCCCATAGGTTCTTTCTTTGATATTACTTGTCAAAGTGTGCATACTTCTGTTGCTAAAGGAAATTGTTGAGGGCAAGAGGAGTGATTTTTAATCTGGATTTGGAGTGGGGATATTTATTTGAGGCATTTTTAGACACCAAATTGAAGAGTACTTAAGTGATGGATCATGAGAAATTACTCTTCTATCAGGTCTCAGAGGGAACCTGAGACTTGGCATGCTTTTTCATTGTGTATCTTGGAGAAAGAATGGAAAAAGCTGAGAGGCAAGCAAAAAAAGCACTTCAAGTCTTCAGGTGTTAGGCGCTTATGTTTTGAGAAAACTGAGTTGTGTGGAGGATTATATTAGTGAAATGTGAATCTATCACCTGCCATTTGTGGTTCAAATTCCACTTGGGTGGGAAATAAATACATTATATTTCACTTACTGATATGATTTAAAGAGTGTATGTAAAACACACTGGGAGCTTGTATCCAAATCCCTGAAACTATATATCATCAGTTTAATGGGTATTGTGGTCACCGCTTAATGGGTATGGGTATGATTTAAATTTATCCCATACTGTGTTCATACTATTATACTATTTTTTTAGCCTATAATGGTTTAGTGAGCAGAATAATGATTAGGGGTCAATAGGACACTGAGACTAACCAGATAAAACCAAGAATCTCAAGCTTGTCACCTTTACATTTTTACTTGGTATTTTATTTCACATATTTGTGTTAGTAATTGGCCTTCAAAACAAACCATGTAAAATGAAAGGAGTTTTTCTCTTTGGTGTTTAATGTGAGTAAATTAAAATGTCAAATGACATATTGTTATGTTAGCAGAGAACGGATATTTATCAAACACTTAGTATGTGTCTGCCACAGTGTTGGGAACTGTATTGGTTAGCTCTTGCAACAATACAGCTGCATAAGAAATTATCCTGATACCAGTTACTTAGTCATTTATTCTCAAGCATCTGCTAGTCAGTGCTGGTGGTACTGTTGATCTAGGCTGGGCTCTGCTGGGCAGCCCTGTTTCAAGCTGCAAATCAGTGAAGTGATAGGAGCAGTTCTACTTCATGTGACTTTCATTCTCCTTTGACCAGTAAGCTAGTTGAGGCATGTTCTTCTCATGACAATGGCAGTAGCACAAGAGAACAAAAAGAAATGTACTAGGTCCACTGAGGACCTAGGCTCAGAAATGGAATATTTATCACATCTACCCACCTGTGTCTTGACCAAAGCCAGTTATAGCCAAGCTAAAAGCACATGAGAGATGCACACACTTCCTGAAGACATGGCAAAAGTGTAGATGGGCGAAGTGGTGAAGGATTGGGTCCAATCGTTCTATTATAGGGACACTTTAAATTCTTTGTCAAACTTAATTATTACAGCAACTGTATGCAAAATTTAGGGGTAAAGAAACTAAAGTTCAAGAGGTTGAGTAGCTTTCTCCAGTACACAAAATAACTAAATAGAAAGTTGAGATTCAACATCAGGTTTGTTTTGACTTCAGAGCCCATGTTTTTCCTATCGGAGCATTTCTCAATGTTATATTTCTTCTAAAGTTTAAGCATAAATCACTAAGTAGAAAAAGAGGGAAAAATGAATATTTTATTGATATAGGTTTTCCTCCTAATTTAATTTTACTCTTTTGAAAAAATTAATACATAATATTCTAAGTAAAAAGTTAAATCTTTGTCAACTGATTTTTGCTTTTCCTGGATCTTCATCTTTCTTGGATGTTAGGAAAAAAGGAAAAAAGAAACACAACAAAAGAAAAATTAGTATTTTTCAAAAAGTAAAAACTTTAAATTATATCCAAAATCAAAACCTAAAAATCTATTCTGATTCTATTTTACCCTAGAATGCCTTGGGATTATGTTCTTATGAATTTATCTTAATTTTTTTTGTATCTGAATCCTGATGACATGTGGCTTATTCTCCCTGTTTTCTAAATTTACCAACTTTTGGTTCAATATATTGAACATTTTTATGGTTCTACAGTCAATGTGCTAAATCCTATGATTATAAAGATAAGTAAACGCTATTAATAATTTATTAAATGTCAGTCATGGTCTGGACTCTTTATCCATCCTATCTCATTTGGTATTCACAAAAACCACGTAAATTAGAAGGTGATTATACTATGTGCATTGTAGATAAGAGGCTCGATGAGATTAATACACATGCTCTGTTTCCCACAGCTCGAAAAGGCATATAACCAGGGCCTGTCTCCATTCAAAACCTGTGCTATTAACCACTGTACCACATTAATTCTCCACTAGGAGTGGGTCATAATCTAGTGTGGGAGTCGAGGAAAGCAATAACAGTACGGAGAGAGGTGGAGGAGCACAGATAAAATTGCAATGCATTGTCCTTGAAAACGTGGTTATGTGATTGGTGTTATGGAAACACAGTGAAACAAGTATTTAGGTCTGCAAGAAGAATTCTTGGGGAAAACACCAGCAGTGGAGAAACAAAGGAAAAGGGTATAATAAGTTGTGAATGTTGGAAAGCAAGGCACAACAATTCTTTGGGGGCTGTTTGTGCGTTTATTATTTATGCTGCAATAATACTGTATAAGTAGCCACAAAACCTTAATACTATAGAATAACAAGTTTTTATTTAGCTCACAAGTTTGTGGGTTGAGTGGAGAATGACTGGCATAGGATAGGCTTGGCTGAGAGGCTCTGATGATCTTGGCTGTATTCAGGAACACATCAGGAGATAGGTAGCTGATCATGGCTGGGCCCAGTTACAGAACAGAGCTTTGTATCACATCTTTCTCATCTCCTTCCTGGGACCAGCCTGGAAATGTTCTTATGGAGATAGCAGATGCTCAAAAGAATGCCTTAGAAACTCACACTTTTCTTAAGATCTTAGACTCAAAATTAGCACGCCACACTTTCTGACTTATTTGAATCCTCAAATGAAGTCAAATGCCTAATCCAAATTAATGTGGAAATATATTCCATCTCTTCAGTGGAAGATATTGTAAAGTAACATTACAAAGGACATGAATACAGGGAAGAGTGAAGAATTGAGAAGAGGAGAATTCTGGGAAGATGGCAGATTAGAAAGCACCAGGAATCTGGCTCCCCATGTAGACAACAATTGCCTTGGCAGGATCTGTCTAATAGAACTATTTTGGAATTCGGGAGTCTGTTGAAGGCTTGCAACTTCCAGGGGAAGACTTGAACAGTAAATTGTGATTAATTTCAGTCAATTTCAGCTGTTAGAACAGTAGTTGCTACCCATTCCCCAAATCCAGCCATGTGGCAGGCAGCTGTGCAGTTGTTCCTGGAACAGCTTGCAGAAGTTTTCAGGAGCCAGGGTGTGCGGAAAGAACACTGTCTTCCAAATATCCAGGACTTGTGCTCTGATCATTTGTTGCTGCTCCTGATGACAGAGGTGAAGACAGGGTGGTGGCCATGATTTTGCTCCTGACCCATTGTTGCAGGCCCCTCTCTGGCTGAAGTGACTTCCATGGAATGTAAAAGGCCGGGACCTCCCTACTCCTGGTCCTTCATTTTTCTCTTTTCCCCTTTTGGGAGTCAGACATTGAAGACTAAGCAATTCTGTATATGGGGGAAAGTAGAAAGTGACCACATATACCTAAGGGAAGGCACAGGCTCTGAAAAGACCTTAAGTTTTACACCTCAAGATGGATATACAGTGCAGAGAAGCCATAATAATAAACAAACAAACAAAACAAAACATACACACCAAACCCAGCAAACCCTGGGGAAGAGGGAGAATCTGATTCCAGAATTAACCACATTATTAGATTCAAATGTTCTGTTTCCAACAAAAAATCACAAGGCTGATATACTCAAACTACTATAAGAAAAAGTGTCCACCAAGAATCCTGAATCCAACAAACTTGTCCTCTACAAGTAAGGGAGAAATTAAGGACATTCCCAGGTAAACAAAAGCTGAGAGAATTCACTGTCACTAGACTTGACATCAGAAAATGCTGAAGGGTGTTGTGTAGATTGAGAGGAAAGGACACTAGACAGTAAACTGGAGTCAAAGAAATAAAGAGCAGAGTGAAGTTAAGTACATGGGCAGTTATAAAATCTTGTATTATAACAATGGTGAGTAACTCCACTTTTTGTTCTGTGTGTGATGAAGGGACCAAAACATCAAAGAAAATCATTAGCCTGCAAGCTAGTATTATTATAACTTCAGTTTGTCACTCCACATTTTGTTTTCTACATATTTTTTAAGTTTATGTATTTTTTTTTGAGAGAGAGACAGAGAGAGAGAGAGCTGGGGAGGGGTAGGAAGAGTGGGAGAGAGAAAATCCCAAGCAGGTCTGCACTGTCAGCACAGACCCCGACTGGGACTTGAACTCACGAACCGTGGGATCATGACTTGAGCCAAAACCAAGAGTGGGACATTTAACTGAGCCACACAGGTATCCCTGTTTTCTACATCATTTAAGAGAATGGTGCATTAAAAGTTATTAGTTTATGTTTTTGGCCACACTGATAAAGATGGCATTTTGTGATATTAAGAACTGAAAAAGATAGAGACACAGCTGTTAATGAAGCAGAATTTTTTTTATGTTATTGAAGTTAAGCTAGTATAGGTTCAAATTAGAGTGTTCTAATTTCAGGATGTTCAGTGTAATCCCCATGGGGAACCAAAAATAAAACAAAGGAAGGATAGATACAAAAGGAAGTGAAAAAGAAATTTGACCACTTCATGCAAAAACTCAGCTAAACACAAAAGAAGACAGCAAAAAGGAAATGAGGACTAAAAGCCCTCGTAGGCATATAGAAAACAAATAGCAACATGATAGAAATAAATGCCTTCTTATCAGTAGTTGCTTTAAATGTGAAAAGAATAAACTCTCCATCAAAAGACAGAGATTGGCAGAATAAATTTAAACACCAACAACACATGATCCAACTCCATTCTGTCTATAAGAGACTCACTTTAGATCCGAAGGTACAAACAGATGGAAAGTGGAAGGATTTTGAATAAGGATAATAGTAAGCAAAGGAGAGTGGGGGAACTTACTAACATCAGACAAAATCAGTTTAAATCAATGCCTATCAGACGCAGGATGATATACTGGAAAGTGCTCTGGATTCAAATACTAGCTCTACAATATACCAACCTACATGACCCTGGGTTAAATTTAGAGAGATCCCATTTTTTTTTTTTTTTTTTTATTTAATGGAGATCGCTTTTCACAGCTATTGCAAAGATTAGATGTAAAGCACATAAATCACATGACACATATGTGTCATGTGTACATATATTCTACTCTTTGAATGTATAAAAACTAACTTTCCACCACAGCCATCATTGATCAGGAAGAACCATCAAAACCCTTAGATGAAAGTGCGTGTGGCAGCAGAAAGGGATATGGCACACTGAGCCCTGAGGAACTGTTCTAGAATTGAAGGAGATAAAAAAGACCAGACAACTAAATGTGAGCATAATCCTGGGTTGGATCTTGAACCCCCCACCCCCACAAAAAGTGAAAGTTCCTAAAAAAAAGACATTATTGGGGACATTGGCAAAACTTGATGCTGTATGTTAGATAATAGCATTTTATTTTTAATATTAGATTTCTTGAATTTGGTAATTGTACTGTGGTTAGGTAAGAGAATGTCCTTGTTCTTAGAAGATATACACCGAGTATTTAGTGGTGAAGGCTCACGATACTTATAATTTACTCTCAGTAGCCCAGGACAATAATACTAAGATTAAGAAGAAGAATAGCAATAATGGGTATGTAATTAGAGACAGAGGAAATGCCAAAGCATCAAAATCCTAAAAACTGATGAGTCCACATAAAGAATATAGGGTATGCATTGTACTCTTCTTCCTATAGGTTTGAAAACCTTCAAAATAAAACAGAAAATTGAAAAAAGAGAAAAAAAAACCAGGAAGGCCAAAAATGTGATCTGCCACAGTGTGGAATATACACGTACAATGTCTACACTGGCTGTCTGTTAGCAAATGCCTGAACTGCTAGTGAGGGATACATTTTATATAACCTACTAGAACACACAGACATATTTATGCATATGTATGTATAAAACAGAAACAAAAGTTTCACAAAGCAATATTTATTCCCATTTATCCTAACTTATCCACTCATATATTGTCTTGTTTTCTGTTTTATTCCCTCCTATTCTACTGGATTTTATTTTTTTTATATGATTTCTTTTTTTTTTTAATTTTTTTTTTAACGTTTATTTATTTTTGAGACAGAGAGAGACAGAGCATGAACAGGGGAGGGGCAGAGAGAGAGAGAGACACAGAATCCGAAACAGGCTCCAGGCTCTGAGCTGTCAGCACAGAGCCCGACGCGGGGCTCGAACTCACGGACTGTGAGATCATGACCTGAGCCGAAGTCGGATGCTTAACCGACCAAGCCACCCAGGCGCCCCTGGATTTTATTTTATTTTATTTTTTTAATTTTTTTTCAACGTTTATTTATTTTTGGGACAGAGAGAGACGGAGCATGAGCAAGGGCAGAGAGAGAGGGAGACACAGAATCAGAAACAGGCTCCAGGCTCTGAGCCATCAGCCCAGAGCCTGACGCGGGGCTCGAACTCATGGACCGCGAGATCGTGACCTGGCTGAAGTCGGACGCTTAACCGACTGCGCCACCCAGGCGCCCCCTGGATTTTATTTTTAAAAAACTCTTTGCCTCCTATTGAATTGATTTAATTGTGTCCTAATAGGTCACAAGCCACAGTCCAAAAATCATGAAGCATGGGAAATTTTGAATATCTGGCAAGATATTAAGTGGAGTGGAGTTTAGAGGTAGAAAGAATCACACAACCTGACATATATTCACCATGGAGAGGGAATTAAAGTTGTTTCATTGAGGAAGGTACAGTGAATGCAAGAGGCACTCATGTACAAGCCTAATAGGTTTTTGGTACTTTTGACTTTGATGTTTTCAGTATAGTTATACTACAGAGAACAGTTCTACAGTTCTATACTACAGAGAATAATTTGGTAATAATAGTTGCACAAAAGTTCTTTACAGTGACTCCTAAAAAATAGCTATGGTTTAATTCTAATTACATGGGTTTCAGTTAATGAGTGTTTTGGTGTATTAAGTATTTGTCTGTGCATCATAGCATGTTAATAGAGATCAGATTACAGGCACGGTTCCAAAGAGCTTACAATTCAAGCTTATAAAGATAGCTCTAAAAATTATGTCCCCAATAATGAAGGCTGTGAATTTTTTTTGAACTTTTACTATGTACTAGGCTCTGTTCCAAGTGGCTTATATGCATCATCTCATTTAAATTCACAGCAGCCTTGCGAGGTGATTACCATCTTTCAACTTAATTCAGAGTGAAGAAACTAAAAGCTCAAAGAGGTGAAGCTCCCTTCCAAGTTTGCACAGCTAGTACATAAGGAAGTAAGGATTTGAACCAGAGTCTTTTTACTCTAATATCTAAGAGCAAGACTCTTAAACAATATAGAATATAAGCTGGAAGTGGTATGAATGGAATTTCTGGTAGAACTTTTAGAGAGAGTGTGGCCTTACTAACACCTTGATTCCAGACTCCTGACCTCCAGAACTGTGGGAGAATCAATTCTCATCATTTGAAGCCTCCGATTTGAGGGACTTTGTTATGGCAGCCCTGGGAAACTAATGTAGGCAGTTTGACAAATACAGGAATATTAATTCAATAATCAGGTTTCCTGCAAGTTACGCAGAGGAGCAAAGTGAGGATTTAAGAACCAAATGTGAGGTTTAAGAAGCTGGATTTTTAGGATTTGCACAGGCCTAGATTATTGAATTTCCAGGTGCAGGCTGAATATTAACTGCCCAATGCAATAAGGTTTTGTACATAATTCTGATCAAGAATTATGTCTCTTTGTTGTGTTCGTGCTTCATTTCACATATAATTCAATAACAGCATGGCCATTGATTCTTGAGTAAGTTCTATAGCAGAGATTAATCATGGCTTTGTTTCATGAGCACTTTGGTGACCAAGGAAAAATAATTATCGCAGGCCAAGTCATCAGTGTCATTGCTGTCAGGGCTCAGCACAGAGGCAGGGACAGCCTGACAGTGAACCATGGGCGGGATAAGTAAGATGGAAAGGCTTGACCCTGTCCCTGGCGGTGCTCAGCAGTCCAAATCCAATAACACAAGCATACCCAGCAAGGAGCATGCATGATTCCAGAGTTCTCAGTGGGTCAAATCAAAGGAATGAGTTGGGACACAAGTTTAGAATGTTAAGGTCCCATGCAAGAATTGGGACACAGGATCACTGGATATAATTCTTCACACACAAAAATGATGAATCTGATTCTTTTGAAGTCTCCTGATTTTTAAGTATTGTCAACTAATTCAAATTAAATAATACCCTGCAGGTTGTACTGAGAACATCAGTGGGCCATATACATCACTATGGACCACGGGGAGACCTCTGATGAATAAATTTCTCTTTACAGTTGAGTCTAAGGACATCAGGATTTGGGGAATGAACGTAAAGAGCAGAGCCAGGCAAAGATTTCAATCTTCCTCATTTGCAGGTGGCATTTTACGGTACAGAGCTGGGCTTCACTAGGATCCTGTGGCCCAGTTAGTGGAGTGAAGAAAAAAAAAAAAAAGAAAAAGAAAATCAAGAAGACCCTCGGAACCAAAGATGGGATCGACAGGGTCTGGTCTAACTGATTGACCACCCATAGCCATGAGATTAGGGGAGGTTGAGAAGACCTGCTTGCTCCGTCCCCCTGAAGTGTGAGAATTTAGGTAGTAAAAATCCAAACTTCTTTTACACCCACTCGTTATTGCGATTGGAAACTTCAATAGTCTGTGAGTATGGCTTCTCACTTTTCAAGAGTGAAATGATGACGACGCGGGTGCCTGTTATCATGATCTGCCACAAGAAAAAGGGCTGAAAAGTGGGAGCTGGTGATCAGTGAAATCTGGAAAACATAGCTCTCAGAGCTGTGGTGTCTGGCCCATGAGCTGCCCTTGTTTATAGGTAGGAGGGAGCTGGGGTTTGAAGTAGCTGTGGGCCACAGGTAGGCTCTGAGCACTTGAAATGTGGCTAGTCCAAACTGAAATGTACTCTTAGTGCAAATCCATACCAGGTTTCAAAGATTTATTACAAAAAAGTCGGTAAAAGGTAGCATTAATATTTTTATGATGATACATTGAATAAAAATATTCTGCATCTATGGAGCTAAGTAAAATATATTAACACTATTCTCAACTGTTTACTTCTACTGTTTTTATTTTTTATTTTTATTTTTTTTAATTTTTTTTTCAACGTTTATTTATTTTTGGGACAGAGAGAGACAGAGCATGAATGGGGGAGGGGCAGAGAGAGAGGGAGACACAGAATTGGAAACAGTCTCCAGGCTCTGAGCCATCAGCCCAGAGCCTGCTGCGGGGCTCGAACTCACGGACCGCGAGATCGTGACCTGGCTGAAGTCGGACGCTTAACCGATTGTGCCACCCAGGCGCCCCATTTTTTATTTTTATTTTTTAATATAGTTTATTGTCATATTGGTTTCCATACCACTTCTACTGTTTTTAATGTCACTACCAAATTAAAAAAAATTACACGTGTCCTGTATTTGTGGCTCACATTTCTTTCTTTTTTTTTTATTTTTTTTTAATGTTTACTTATTTTTGAGACAGAGAGAGGCAGAGCATGAACAGGGGAGGGGCAGAGAGAGAGGGAGACACAGAATCCGAAACAGGCTTCAGGCTCTGAGCTGTCGGCACAGAGCCCAACGCGGGGCTCGAACTCACGGACCATGAGATCATGACCTGAGCCGAAGTCAGAAGCTTAACCGACCGAGCCACCCAGGCGCCCCTCACATTTATTTCTTTTGGACAACACTGTGTCAGAGGCTCATGAGTGACATAGCCATTTGACATGCATCAAAAACCTGAGTTTCTGGCTAGTGTCTCACTTAGTAGCTGGGTAAGAGAGTGTCCTGTAGACCAAAGCAGTGTTTATTTTTCAGGAATTAGGCAAATAATATGACCTCATGAACATGCTTTTACATGTAGGTATTTCCTACAAATATTTGTCCCAAATACTTTGGGTTCAATGCAAGAACATGAGGCAGCTGAGGAATGCCTGTCAAGGCAATCTTCCCTTCGATGAGAAAGTATAATACTAAATCATAGCAGAAATTATAGTTTACACGCTGCATTAGCCATCTTAATCTGCATAGTATATTTTCTATAATGAATTTCCATGTGATAACAACAAGTCCAGATGTAGCATTTGGATGATCAGTAAGCTTTTTAGATCAATTTATTATGAATGAAAGAGGCATTTATCTCTACCTCACACAATTTAATTTGCATTCCCTTTCTAGAAATCTTAAAAGCTCAGTAGAGGGAACGGTAAGGGACATTAAACCAATTCAAAGTGGTAAGCACTTAGTTTCCTCGTGTAACATGGTAGTCTTTAGAATACAAATGGAGACATTAATTTGGAAAGAAAGTATAAATTTTGCTTGGTGTTGAAGGAAATATATGAGTTTATGCTATTCAGGCAAATGAAGAATCATTTGTCAGAAAATTATTGTTTCTAACAAGAAATTCAAATATTGTCAATTTGAATTTAAATTATAGGAAGGATTGCTATATCCATTCAGGAAGACAGGAATTTAAATGCATGACACTGCTAAGACATGCATAATGTTCTTAGCATTATTTTATGTATACAGTGCTATTGATGTGTGTGTGTGTGTGTGTATAATTGTCACGGTCCAATGGCATTTGTTAAATGTCCTTTATGTGCATTAGATTGTGTTAAAATATTAAAATTATAAACTGTTAAGGCTGGCATGGAAAGGAACTGTGGTTCAGTCCTCTGCCCAAAGCTTGTAGTCCACACTGGCATTATTTCCAGAGGATTATTATCTGGATACCTGTGCTTCAAACCTTTGCCACTAAGGGATTCATAACGTCACAGAGCACATTCACATTTTAGCACCTCTTGACATTTTCAGACATTTTCATTTGTTAGCCATGGTCTTCCTTTACATGATTTCAAATTCTACTTCCCTAGAGCTTATAAGTGTAGGAAAGTATCTCTAGCGGCCAGGTATGCTACATTTTAGTAGTTCATAGGAACACTCAATACATACTTCTGAATAAATAATATTAAAATCGTAAAAATTTATCCTCTTACATATCATCCTCCTTAATCAGGTAATATAATATTTTGCTCTCTTGTCTGAAGGGTGATGGCTTAAGAAAAGTTTATAATATAAAGCTGTAGGGTAGGTAGGAATTTGGGCCATAGAGTAGAGTCTTGGATTAAAAAAAAAAATCTCTTAGCACTTAACACTGGTTCTTTGTCCTGAGACAAATTATTTAACTTCATTCGGACAAGCTCTGCTTTCATGTTGGCATATGAAATCAGACTTCATTTGTTACAATGGTTATTTTAACTTTAAATATTTGGATTAATAATCCAAGCAAACTCCTTACCTCAACAAGAGAGTCAGGTCAAGAAGATCTGTCGAGGGTAATCAAAGAAAAAGACAAACTACTTACTCTTGGGGAGCCTGTCACTAAATTGAGAAGATAAACATATTCACGTGGAAGGATAACTGATTGACATGTACCATGATATCAAAGAGGCAAGAGACTGTGGTGGTTAAGAGCATGGGCTCTGGAGCCAAGCTGCCTGAGTCTACATTTCCACTTTATGGCTTACTAGTTGTGTGTCTTGGAGAGACCACTTAATCTCACTGAGCCTCATCTGTAAAATGGGAATAATAAAAGTACTTGAAGGCATCGTGAGAATTAATTGACAATATGCATGAAGTTTGAACAGCGCTGGTTACATAGATGTATAGGCATCCATGAATCATATATGCATACTTACAAGCATCTATAGAGGCAGAGGGGAAGGAATATTTTTGTGCAGCAAAGAGTATGAATAAAGGAAGTGAAAGGTCCAGAGTTAACAATTGTCTTGATTTCCCTTGGGTAGCCTCTGTGTTTATGTCGTTCTTGAGGCAGCACTCTCGTCTTTGATGCATCTCAGAGATTATTGTTCCCCTGTAATATACAAGCAGGAAATGGATGTTTTCTGAAGATACCATGGAGAGATTCTTCCAGATCTCTTTTCTAATGCTAACCACCTCATCTCTCCACTCTTTCTCAAGGCTAACCCTCCACGACTTCTCTACTGATACTAGTTCCGCCAGCATCCTACTAGACCCCGGCATTTCCCTTAAACCCTGAGCCCCAGTATGCTTCCTGTTTGAAGCTTGACACTCACCACACTGCTCAGTAAAGAGTCTGCCTCAGAAACTCCTCTTGTTAAGCAGAGAGGAGGCTGCTAGAACATTCTTTCCCTCTGAAAAACAAACCAATGGAAGAAAGTGTGATCTTACCTATCAGAATGTCAGAGGACAGACACTAATAAGAATGTCTGAGAAAGATGATTGGACTTCATTCAGTAGGGCTGAGAAACTACAGCAAGATTTTAGATCAGAAAAATAACAGAATGAATACAGTGCTTCTGGAGAGAAACTATTTGAGTTGGTCAGAAAAATCAGAAATGGAATCCTGAGCTTTTGTGATTCGACCTTGAGAAAATTACTCTTTGTTTAAATGTTATTACTCCATCTTTACAATATGGAGAGAGGTTTGAGTTCAAGGATGATTTATTCTTTCCAAGTCAGAAATCCCCAGTTTTCAAGGAGCTCACCATCTGTTATAGAAAATGAGTTGAGATAAAAATCATGCCTCAAGAGCCTGGAGGATCTAAGAGAACATGTTCCAGAGTGAAAAGTCTTTCGTTTCTGAATTGATATTTTCACGACTTGCTAGATTGATGAGGATTTTCATGATTCTTCCTTCAAA
Source organism: Felis catus (assembly GCF_018350175.1). Taxonomy (NCBI): domain Eukaryota; kingdom Metazoa; phylum Chordata; class Mammalia; order Carnivora; family Felidae; genus Felis; species Felis catus. Next base: position 190,698,018 of record NC_058371.1, on the reverse strand, counting down.
ATGTGCCAATCAATATTGAATTCACTGTGTTGCTCTTTTATGCAAGACTTTCATGGATTTTCCTTTTTCTTTGGAGGCTGACCTTTGTCCTTGCTGTCTTCTCTGCAAGCCATTTTGCCTTTCTAGTAAGAGAGCAGGGATAAAGGAAAGCACAGATGAGCACCTTCTCTGTGCTGAGCTAGGTCCATACATATATAGACACCCCTGGGAGCTAAATGATCTGAGTTTTACAGTTTTACAGATTACCAGTATAAGTTTAGAATTTGGAGACGTGAAATAACTTTTCCAAATCTTGGATAAATGGCTGAATCCCAAGACGAGGGATGTCTGTTTGGATGATTTAGCTATTTTTTAAAATATAGGGAAGTAATTACTAGAAAAGCCAGGGTAATAGTTAGTTGGGAGGATGAGAAGAAGAGGATATGATGGGGATGGGGCCCATGAAAGGGGCTTTTCAAATAGGAAGCAACTATTTCTTGTCCTGGGTGGTTTCCATGTAATAGTAATTAAGCTATGCATTTTATTTACATGGTTATCTGAACTTATGTTTTATTTTACAACAAAAAGATTGTGAAAATTATCCAAAATCATCAGGATTTTAGTGTTGTAGGTAAGATTTGAACTGGACAATGATTCTACGAGGAATCTGTGCCATTCCTGGCAGTAAAAAGCTGTAGCTATTTACTATACATGTTGGCCAATGAAAGTTTAAGAAAACCTCATGGATGTTCTCTATTACACTTCTTCATTTCCTAAGTTGATTTCAGAAATGCAACATAAATAATCTTACTTTTCAAAATGAACTTGAAGAATGAGAGGTAATGCTACTAAATTACACACCTTGAGCACGAATTCAAATAAATGAAAATGCCACAGTCTTGAAATTGTATTTTGAGTAAAATGACTCAAATAATATTCAATCACAATTCAATACCATTGTTCCCAGTGGTCCAGGATGTTAAACTTTTTATTCTTATTCTTCTGGGCCTTTAATTGCTTCATGATAAAGAGACCTAAGTGGCTTATGTGCCTTTGTTTTGAGGATGTCCTATCTTCTTTTCTTCTCAGTAAAGTTGTGCAAAGACCTTTACTTCATTTCTACACTGTACAGTGCTTGAGAGGATTAAAAAAGCAAGAATAGATTTTACATTCTGTTGAAATTCATGAGTGCCTTGCTGTTTAAAAAACATTTTTAATATAGGAGACCATTAATTACTAGGATTCTGATTGTAATTGCCTGGTCTTAGAATTGATGAACAAAGCCATTTTGGAAAGCAATCAATTTGAAATCTAATTTGTTGGCGAAATGAACCATATAAACAAAATGCCACTTGCAGTTTGTCTAAAATGAGATGTGCTTAACGAGCCCATCATCTTCTGCGATCCTCATCACTATGGGTCGAAGCCACCTCAAATGTCATCAGTCGGATCCAGTGCACAGAAAGCTGAAATAGAACACGGCGCTATGAGCAGAGTGAAATGCAAAACAGATGGTTCTGCCATCCCTGCAGGGTGACTTTGGGGGGCAGCTCTAGGGTGAAAGCAGAGCAGCTACTAAAATGAACTAAATGTAGCAACACACTCCTCTCCCCTCCAAAAGTAGCTGGGGTGGTCTAAGGTAACCCATCCCATTCACATGGATTCAGAGTACAAATGACAAAAGTTCAAGAAACTGAATTTGAGAGAAAGGTTCTGAATTATTTTTTATGAAATGTGCATACACAATAACACGTGAATGCACACACACAGAAAACATATAACGCATGTATAAAACATATTATATGTGTGTGGAGAGAGAGTGAGCAAAAGGTATCTGATGGGCCACTCTAGAATCTGTGCTTTCAGGACAAAATTGGGCTCAGCAGTCACTTGTTCTTTCCATTACTTAAAGAAATAATCTCATTTAAAAGTCTTACTACTGGCTTCTTACTGCATGATACGCAGAGGTTGTATATTTTTGAGATAGGTTGTAAAATAAAAATTAGCATGTAGTAGTTGAGATTTTAAAGTTAAACTTGTCATCTAGTTATTTTAAATTTGATAGGTCATGTGTATCTTGAGGCTTATTTATTCATTTATTTATTTTACTCTATTGGCATAATAAAGCCAGGAACTAGTTGAAAGTACAGTAGTATCAGGGCTTTGTGAAGCTGACATTATAAAACTGAAATCAACATGAAGAAAGCTAATCCTACCAGGAGACCTTGGGGAATAGATGAGAACTGGAAAAAAAAACCCTTCTGAGTCAAGCAGTCCATGTCTATCCAATATCAAGTAGGGGAGAGAGGAGGGGAAATAAGAGGCTTACATGTCTAGGTGATATTACTCAAGAACAAGAAGGGAGTTTCTAGTTCAGAAAGCTCCAGAAGGCAGCCCCAGTCTGGGGCCTTTTTTTTTTTTTTTTTTTTTTTTTTAGTTATTGGGTTTATCTTATTTATGATTAGTTGTGTTAGGTGTAGTTTAATGAAGTATGTGAAGGAGGTAGGCTCTAAATGGCTAAAAGCTGGTGTTTGGGCTATATTTAAAGCAATTGGATGTGTGAGAATTTGAGTTTGGCCCTAATAGGCTGTGCGGTAATGGTCCCAGCCTGCTGTGTAGAAGGAAACAATGTGGGACATTTTAGGCTCATACACAGAGGACATCTCCAGACCATCTATGTAACAGATGGTATCAGGAGTGATGGAAAGGTAGCATCAGTAAGATTTACTGGGAGTGTGCATACATAAAAGGGGGAAAGGAAAAAGTAAGGTTATCTTTTAGGTTTTTGGTTTGGGCAACTGGGTGATGCTATTTTCTGAGATAAGAAATATGACTCTGTGTGTATGTGTGTGTGCAATAAAGAGTTCAATTCTAGACATGTTAAGTTTATGATAAAGTTTTAAAAGCAATGCCCTCTAATAATCACCTATGGTAATCTCAATTCTCCTTATCAGTGGAAGGGAAAGGCAAACACGGGTTGCCCAGCCTCTGAAATCCCAACCCAGCTCTGGCAAACACACTGTGTCCTAGTCCAAAAATCTAACCTTGCAGTCATATCTACTGGAAGAGATGATGAAACCTGGAAGTCTAATTACACAAACGTATTTACACTCAAAATACAGTGTCAGTGGGAGAAATAATAGGCATATGAGGTGCTCCATAAGGTCTGAGGTGAGGTGACTTGGATTTGCACATTTAGATTAAATTAAAACACTCTAAGTTTTGTACAGCATCAGGCAAGAAAGAAAATGAAAGATATGCAGATTGGAAACAGATAAAACCTTTTTTTAAAAAAATACAAATAACATGAGGGGTGCCTCGGTGGCTCAGTCGGTTAAGCATCTGGCTCTTGATTTCACCTCAGGTCATGATCTCAGTTTGTGAGTTTGAGCCCCTCATCAGGCTCTGAGTTGGTGGTGTGGAGCCTGCTGGGGATTCTCTCTCTCCCTTTCTCTCTGCCACTCTGTGTGCATTCTCTCTCTCTCGAAATAAATAAACTTAAAAAAATATAGATAACATGATTGTACACAGAGAATATCTCAAAGAATCCCTAAAAGAATATAGAAGTGAGTTTGGTCATGCTGTAGAAACAAGGTCAGTGTACAAAATTCATTCGTATTTTTATGTACTAGCCTTGGACAACTGGAGATTGAAGCAAAAACAACATCATTTTCAATAATTCCTGAAAACAGGAAATATGTGACGATAAATCTGACAACTAATGTGAAGGATTTGCATGCTAGGAACTGTCAAGCATTGCTGAGAAAATCAAAGACACACCACTTAGAATACTAAAAACAAAAACAAGTAAAGCGAAGGATTCAGAGCAACGGGAACTCTCACCCACTGCTGGTGAGAATACAAAATGGCGCGGCTGCTTTGGAAACTAATTTTTCAGTGCCTTTTCAAGTTAAATATATACTAACTATATGATTCAGAAATTGCATTCCTAGATATTGACCCAAGCTAGATTATAGCAATACCCACACTAAAATCTATATGTAAATATTTACAGCAGCTTTATTCATAGTCACCTAAACTGGAAATAACTTAAATGTTCATCAGCTGGAGAATAGAAACAAATTATGGTGCATTCATACAATAGAATATGACTCCACAGTAAGAAGGAAAAAAACTGGTGGCATACACAATATATATAAGAATGAATCTCAAAAGCATTATATCAGTGAAAGAAACCAGAATTAAAAGGCTACATGCTCTATAATGCCATTTATATAACATTTTAGAAAGGCAAAATTATAGGAAAAGAGATTCATGGTTAATAGGAACTATATTTGGGGGGACAGAGATTGACTAAAAAGGCATAAGTCATTAAAATATAGTTGTGATATTAACTAAAGATTTAGAGGAATCTGTTTAAAAGAATTTGTTTCTATGGGGCTTATTATGAAATTAAGTTATTTCTGACCACACTCCATTTTTCTCTAATCAGAGGCAATGCTTCTACATTTGGTTAATTTATCTATTTATTTCCATTACTCTGAATAATATGCCTCTATGTTGACTTCTTGATGCTTGTATTTGGGGCATTTTCTATTGGCTGTAGGTGATGGAATGACAGAGGATAAGGACTTGGCTATCTTTCACTCTTTCCATATACCTTTACAAAATCACACATTCCCAGTCACCAATGTCACATCCTTCTACTTTGCTTGTATTCTAGTTACAAGTGGATTATTAATCACCAGTTTACAGAGGGGAACATTCACACATATTTCTCATCAGAAATAACAGAAGCCAGAAGTCAATGGAAACATATTTTCAAGACTTGAAAGAATAGAAAAAACAATCTGTCAACTTACATTTCACTTTCCAATAACAATATTCTTCAACAATTAACGCAATATAAAGACCTTTCCTTTCCTTTTTCTCTTTTTTTTTTTTTAGTATTGCAGATATTTTAATTGCTTTGGCTTTGAATTGTTACATAAGAGTTTAAAGTACAAATAAATCACACATATTTTTCAAATTCATACCTTTTCAGAGTATATTAAATGATATATCAAGTGCTATGTCATGTAATCACAAATTATTACAGTAAGAACCTTAAAATTGGTAATCCAATGCTTTCCCAAGTTTTATTTAGAATGTATTATCATGTTTGGACACTTTCCAAATGTTTCAGGGCTATGTTAAGCAACATATAAATATGGTAACCTCAGAATCTTCCTAGGCAATCCATTCCATCTTTGGATATTCCTAAGAGTTAGAAAGACATTTCACTATAAGAAAATAAGTATAATTTCTCTTCCTTTGACAGCGTTTCAGATATTCAAATATAGCTATTGTATGCATTAACTGTTAAAAAGCTGAAGTCTACTATACTAAACATAGAAAAATTAGAAAGCATGTGAAATTTAAAATGTTTCTTTAGCTATTTGATAGATCAGGCAGAAGGCACATATAGCCTATATAACAAAAAACAGAGGGCACATGTAATGCCATATAATGCAATTAATTGGAAATCATGAAAATAAATTTGTTTCCACAATACTTTTGAGAATGCTGACTATTGGACTAGTCACTAACATTGTTGTAAAGGTAAGAAAGCCTGCTGAAGACAATTAATCAGGTACCATCAAAGACCTTTTCATGTAAACAAAGAGTTATGATAATAGTTCATCACCATCAAACCTGCTCTGGGAGGAAGTTATTCAGTCTGAAGGAAAGTGGTCTTAGATAAAAACTTGAATCTGTGGGTAAGAATGAAGAGCATCAGGACCCATGGCGACGTAAAAATGAAGAAGCATATATATTTTTGTCTGTCAACTTCTTTAAAAGGAAATTGACTGTTAACATTTTTTTAATGTTTATTTATTTTTGAGAGAGAGAGAGAGACCAAGCACAAGCGGGGTAGGGGCAAAGAGAGAGAGACACATATAATCTGAAGCAGGCTTCAAGCTCTGAGCTGTCAGCACAGAGCCAGACACAGGACTTGAACTCGTGAACCGCAAGCTCATGACCTGAGCTGGAGTCGGTTGCTTAACCAGCTGAGCCACCCAGGCGACCTGGAAGTTGACTGTTTAAAGGAAAATAATAAAATTGTATTGGGTTTATAATACATATAAAGTAGAATATATAGCAACAGTAGTATAAATGAAAGGGTGGTTAAGCAGAATTATGTGTAACAACAGAAAGTACTATAGTATTAATTCTAAGTAAATTGTGATAATAAATAGATGCATGCTATAGTCTCAACAGCAACCACTAAAACTAATCCAAAGTATAGTTAAAAATTAAAAATCAACTTAAAAAAATGAAATGCTATCAAAAATTCAATCCTGAATATGCATATACCTAAATGTGTGTGCACCTAGTAACAGAGATTCAAAGTGCATAAAGCAAACAGTGACAGAATTAAAGGGAGAAAAGACAAAAAGCACATAGTTGGGAATTTTGAGAACCATTTCTTATAAATTGATAGAACAAGTAGGAAAAAATAAGGGATGATAAAGAAGTTTGGAACAACACTACCAACCCACCTATACCTAATCGGGATTTACAGGGAACAACTTGTTCCAACTACTATAAATCCTTTGCAAATGCACGTGAAAATTCACCAAAATACACCACATGCAGGGCCATAAATGACTCTCAGTACATTTTGAAAGACTGTAATCTCACAGGGTATTTTTTTTTTACCAAATAGAATTAATTTAAAAATCAATATGGAATCTAGAATATCCTCAAATATTTCTACATTTCAACAAAGCAAACGAACAAACAAAAAGCAAAAAACAAACACACAAACAATCCCCCCGCCCCCCCCCACTCCTGCCACACACACACCACTTCTAAATCACCACTGGGTTAGGGAAGAAAACCCAATGGGTAAACCTGAAGTCATTTCAGAATGAATGATGATAAAAGCTCAGTGAACGTGTAAAATGTCTGCAGTCAGATCCTGTAAGTTCAACACCCAACATTGCAACTTTCTGACTGTACAACCTTTGGCAACTTCCTTAGTATTTCTGCAATATAGTTTCTTCATTTATAAAGTAGTGATAATGTGGTGACGTTTCTCTGCTTTGATGTTTGACTGTCATATGTGTTATTTGTTGCTTTTTTCATGTTTATTTATTTATTTTGAAGAAAGAGAGCATGCGTTTGCGCACGCGTGCACGCACGCGCGCGCACACACACACACACACACACACACACACACACACACGAGTGAATGGGGGAGGGGCAGGAACAGAGGCGAAGAGAGAATCCCATGCAGGCTCTGAGCTGTCAGTGCAGAGGCCCTCATGGGGCTGGATCTCAGGAACCATGAGATAATGACCTGACCCGAAATCAAGAGTCGGATGCTTAACCAACCAAGCCATCCAGGAACCCCTCGTATGTGTTATTTAAAGCTTACTTTTCCAAATGCATAGTTTAATTTTTACTATTATTACTGTTAAAGACTTCTTTCTTTTTTTTATTTAGAGAGAAAGAGAGAGAGAAAGAACGAGTGAGTGAGTGCGAGCTGGGGAGAGGAGCAGAGGGAGAAAGGGAATTTTAAGCAGATTCCATTCTCAGCAAGGAGCCCAATGTATGGCTCCATCCCATGACCCTGGGATGGTGACCTGAGCCAAAATCAAGTCGGACACTCAACCAACTGAGCCACCCAGGCAACCCTGTTACAGGTTTCTAACTGCACATTTTAGACAAATAATATGGGCTGTAAATGTTTTCTTTGAAATATGTTGAGATTTGCTTTTTTATATTATGTGTGACCAATTCTGTGGATGTCTCATGTGCTTGGGAAGTATATGTGTTCTGTAATTAGGGGGATAAAGTTCTACATATTTTCAGTATGTTCAAACAAACCATATACACTTTTTTTTTGGTCTGCTAGATTGACAAAATTTACTGAGGGCATTTGGATTTATGACACTATGTTTGCCAAACTCTCCTTATAATATGGATGTCTTTTGGTTTATGTATTTTAAAGTCATATAATTCTGTGCATAAAATCTCGATAAAAATCATCTTGATGTAGGGGCGCCTGGATGGCTCAGTCAGTTAAGTGTCTGACTTTGGCTCAGGTGATGATCTCACGGCTCATACGTTTGAGCCTCGTATCAGGCCCTGTGCTGACAGCCCAGAACCTGGAGCCTGCTTCAGATTCTGTGTCTCTCTCTGCCCCTCCTCTGCTTGCATATCTCTCTCTCTCTCTCTCTCTCTCTCTCTCTCTCTCTCAAAATAAATAAACATTTGATGAGTTTAACTTGATGAGTTAAACTTTTTTGTATTAAGTGTTGGCCTTACATTCCAAATAATGCTTTTTGGCCTTATTTCCTTTTTGTCTGATAATAATATAAATGGACTATCTCAATATTAGTGTTTCTTGATGTATTTTTTCACTTCCTTTCAATGTTTTTGTATCCTAAAGTTTTAGATCTGTTCTTTGCAAATAACATGTAGTTGAATTTTTGCTATTTTATATACTATATGAAAATCTGTGATCTCCGAGCATAGAATTTGGTTCATCAACATTTATTAATCATCAATGTATTTGAACATATCTCTATTATTCTTATTTTGGGTTTTTGATATACTCTGCTTCATTTATGCATCTTAAAAAACCTCATTTCCTGCCTACTGTTGTGGTGATTGTGGGTTTTTAACTCAATTTTCTTGAAATATGCTTATAATTTTAGAAGTTGTACACTTTAATTTTATTATTTTGTTTACCTGAAAAATTAAATGTGCATATTTAGCTTCAGTCTTATCTAAAAAGATTTATTAATATTAGTTTTGTTCATTGAGTGAATCATCCTCCTCCTGAACAATGCAAGAACATAGAATGCTTTAACTCCAGGCACCTTATCTGTCTTACACATTGCATATATATAGCATTTTACTTCTATCTCAAATTTTTAATCCTCATATTAGACTTAGTTAATTTTATTTTATGCAGTCAATGTTTGTTTAGGTTTATTTATATGTTTACCAGTTTCTTTATTAGCTATTAATTTTTTATATTTTGAAAATTCTTATTGAGATTCATTTTGCCTTCATCTTGGTAGTACGTTCTTCATGCTATAATAATCTCTCTTTTCCTTTTTCTGCCTGCAGAAACAATGACTTAGCTGGTATACAGTGTTAGATTTATGGATATTTTGTCTCAGCATTTCCATTGTTGTCACTGAGAATCCTGCTGTTTAATTTCTTTTTTATAATAAGCAATCACCTTTTTTTTTTTCTTTCTGGTTGCTTCAAAAGTAATTCCTTCATTGATGGCATTATGCAGACTTATTAAGAAGAGTCTAGAAGTAGATTTTTATTTATGTCTTCTGTTGGTGTTTTTGTGAATCCTGTTCTGATTTTCTAAGTCATCATCAATTCTTAAAATATGATCCCTTCCAATATTACCTCTCTCATTACTACTATTCTCTCCTTTTGGAATTCTGATTGAAGGCATGTTAGTTTTTCAAAAATACTTTCCTCCATAGTTCTTTGTCTCTCCTTCACATATTTTATGTCTCTACCTTTCTATGTTGCATTCTCTAGTTTCTTTAGATATGTATTTCACTTACGTATTTCTTCCACTGTGTACATGCTTTCATTTAAACTCTATGTTAAGGTTTTAACTACAGTGTTGACATTCATCATTTTTAGAAAAGTTATTTTTCAAATATTCCTTGTTATATTTTTACACTCTTTTGTTTCTTATTCATATTTTAAATTCCATCTGATATTTATTTCTTTAAACATTTCAAGCATAGTTGCCCTATATTCTGGATCTGATAATTACACTATTTGGAATCCCAGGGGTCTATTTTCATGATTTCTTTTTCTATTCATGGTAAGTTGTTTTCTTATGAATTTTTAAGTTTTTAGTTAATACATATCTGTTTGAATTTAATCCACAGAATTCTGTTCAGGTCTAAGAAGTTACAGACAAACTCTTTCATCAAGAATGTGCACTTCTTTCTGCCTGGCAACTGGAGGTGTCCATATGAAGTTGCTTTTTGGCATGGTTTTCTAGACCAAACAGCAGTAAGTCTTTGAGGGCAGACCTATGATTTGTAATTTTCCTCCTAATGTCTTTTTTTTTTCTTTCTTACATCAAAGTCAATATAAAGAAGTATTTTGCCATCGTCCTTTGTCAGTAATGCTGTTAGAAGTTCCATACTTCTTCTTTTTTTAACTTTTTAAATATTTGTTTATTTTTGAGAGAGAGTGAGACAGTGCTAGCAGGGGAGGGACAGAGACAGAGAGAGGAAGATACAGAATCTGAAACAGGCTCCAGGCTCTGAGCTGCCAGCATAGAGCCTGATGCGGGGCTCGAACTTGGGAATGGCGAGATCATGGCTTGAGCAGAAATCAGATGCTTAACCGACTAAGCCACCCAGGTGCCCCAGAAGTTCCATACTTCTAAAGGGGTTTCCAGTGTAACTCAACTTGCCCAGGCCAAAGTCCTCTCATAGGACATCAAACCACTAGGATCCCAATATCACCCAATACCTCCTGGTTGGATGTTGGTTGCATCCGTCCTATGCCCTTCTTATCTCACTTCTTGTTTCTTTCTGGTTTCTAGTTATTTCCTCAACTCAAATTCATTATGACTTCATCATATGAGGTGTCTTCAAGATGTCTGCCCCATTCTCATTTTTAAGAAATAAATAGAAATATTTGTATTTAATATAATTTTAAATGTTATATTTTTGGTTTCTTCACTTGTTTCACTTGAAAATAGTATGCAAGGACTCTCCCAGGTACTGTGGGGGCTTTAAAGAAAAACATGGAGAACTTGTCCTTGAAGAATGTATCAGAAGAATCATATGGAACTGTAATGCAAGGTAGAAATTCAAGTACCATAAAAGGAGTCCAGGTGAGTGGGAACAAGGGGACATGCCATTTGAGGAAGGGAGTATACAGAATTAGAAAAACTGTCACTACTTCTTAGTACACTCTTTCTTAGAACAATGAAACCTCTGCCCACAACATTGCTGTCTTTTCATGACTGGTTCCTCCCTCCACTCCTTGCCTAGTTAGAGCCATTTCTGCAGTTGGATCCTGGCTCCATCATCACTTTCAAATGGAAGCCTTCTGTGACATCCTGTAAAGGTTCAAGTTCAAGTTTTTGTTGTACACCCCTAACACTATGTGCTTCTCACTCACAGACTCTAACAGAGTTGCAATTTTAGATGCATTTAGCATGCTTAGTTTTGGTTTCTCCTCTATACTGTGCATCCTAAGAAGTCAATGATAATATCTGATTTTTGCTCATCATTGAATCTCTAGCACCTGGAATTGTGCTTGGAAAAATTTGATTCTCAATACATATTTTTTGAGTGATTGAATGAATCCCTTATATTTTATGTCATTTACTGATTATGTAGGCCTTTTGGTTATGGCTCTATCTAGTCCATTGCTTAACATATTGATTAGTCAAACATATAGCCTATTGGTAGACAAAAGACACCTTCACTGGCCACATTTCTGTTAGCTGTGGCAACCGAGTGACCCATGTTCAGGCGCCTTTGGAGGCTATAAGATTTATGAGGTTGGAATAGTCTAGGGCTTTCTCTCCTCCCTGGCCTGCACTAACCCACAGTTCTTAGCCTCTGTGTCAGCTGAACTTAAAGATTAATAAAAGCCACAAAAGATAATATAATATATTTTAGAGTTGAACTTAGAGATTTAAAAAACCACTAGCTTGTTCTGGACTACACAAGGACCTCTTAGAAGTGCTCAGGAAATAAAATAGCTTCTGGATTCTACCATAAGAACATTATATAAGATTTTATATATTTATACATTCCTTGGCTGCAGTTATAGATACTTGTGAGACAAAATGGAAATTAAAAATAAACAAAAATAGATCAAAATTTAGACACAGGGAATAAAACTATAAAAGTAAGTTGTGAGATGGTGGACCAGAGATGACATGGACTGGGTTAAGTTTTAGTTTCTCTGGATAGGTATATAAAAGGAGAACAATGTTGTTGTGGGGAGAAGAGAAAGTTTTTCCTAGACTTGTGAGGCCCCTTAGTAAGGATATGCAGAATGAGAGTCTGCAAGGCTGGCCAGAGGGCATAATCTGGCCATCAAGAGGATAGTATCCAATCTGTGGCAGAATTCAGAGGTCTCCACTGAATGTAAGGCGAAACAGGAGAGCAAGTGGGGGGCTGTAACCATTGAAGCGATATGTTAAAAATGGCAGCCAGGAGAGCAATTCTAGAAGTATTAGGCTGAGCTTTTGTCTCCAGGATAAGGGTCTTCCTGATTCTCCTGGATCATCCACAAAGCCTTCTATTGACTTCCCACTGCTGCCGAGGCCATTGAAGACTGTCTGGGGAAGGAGACTGAATGAGAGGCAGTTAGACAAACACTGAGCTCTCCCTCCTGATGGGGCTGACTGTGCCAGGCTCTCAGAGGACATAACGTGCTTGTTAAGGTTTGGTGAATAGCACCAGTCTCCACGGAGGACGATTTGGGTTCCCATAGAGAAGTCATCAACACAGGGTAAGAATTCAGCCAATTATGCCTCACCTCATCAGTCCTATTTAGATGGTAACCCCATGGGGCATGGACCATGTCTTTCCCTGTGTATTGTACAGTGTTGAGGAAACATTTGGCACTCAATAAATACCAATCAAGAGCTTGTTTCTTGTCCCCCTCAGCCTCCCACTGAGCTGATCTGAGGAAGGAATTCCCTTTGAAGTCCCTTGTCTCCATGCTTTTTGATAAACAACACAGAGGCACAGAGAAAGATGAAGCATCTATACAGTCCTGGGACTGTATCCACTGTTTTTGGTATCCACAGATGACAAATCTTATCTCTGTAGTGATATGGCTGGGGAGTGAGGACATGTTTAGTGGGACCATGCAGTAAAAAAAGCCCATCTTCCATAAACATTGTCTTGCTTCTCGTTTCTCACAGATGAATGATTTGTGCTTTCTAGCATCTATTAACACCACTGTTAAGCTGTCTTGCTGAGCTGAGAGAGCCTTTGTAAGTTTAATTTACTTCAATTGTTCATGAGTTTTACCATATATAGAGAGGAAAGAAAAGTACGGGTGAAAAAGAAATTAGAAGAGAAAATAAAAAATAAACATTGTAAGAATAAGGAAGAATTTTTTTTAAACAGGTAACCTGTGATAACTTTAATAAGCCTTGCCAAGGAGTTCCCTATGGCTTTGATGTGTCTCCATTGAAAAATGGCTTTATTTTGGAGTGCTTGGGTGGCTCAGTTGGTTAAGTGTCTGACTTCAGCTCAGGTCATGATCTCACTGTTCGTGAGTTCGAGCCCTGCATCAGGCTCTGTGCTGACGGCTTAGAGCCTGGAGCCTGCTTCAGATTCTGTCTCCATCTCTCTGCCTCTCCCCTTCTCTCTCTCTCTCACTCAAATATAAAATAAAACATAAAAAACCTTTTTTTAAAGAAACCTGGCTTTTTTTTTGTTGTGAAAATGTAATTTTTGTATCAGGGATAAAATGATTTACAAGTTATATATATATATATATATATATATATATATATATACACAAGTTTTATATATTTACAAGTTTTATATATATATATATATAAAGAAAATATGTATGTATATATAAAGAAAATAATATGCTACAAGTAAAATAAGGCATCTGAATTAACACATGTATATACTATGCATATGTATGATCAAAAGAACATACAATTTTCTTTACATACTGGAAAATCTCTCAAAGTGTTCTCTTAAAGTACTAAGGCCAAGACATCATGAAAGGGAGGACTAATGAGGTTAAATAATCCTAGAAGATGTGGCCATGGGGTGGAATGATGACAGCTCTTTTTTCGTATACTCATGGTTCCATGTCTGTCTGTCTGTCTTTCTCTTCCCTCCCCCTCTTCCTTTCTCTTTTCCTTTTTCCCTCCTTCTGAGTATTTTAACTATAAAAACTATTCCACCTGAAAATTTACAAAGATGAAGATTTTCCTTAGACTTTGATTTAGAAAGACACTTAGTGTCTCTTATGTTGAACAACAAACAGAATGAGAATAAGGCATGACACAGCCAGGATTTAAAAGAGAAGTGTCATGCCTACTCATGTTTCTTTTGAAGATAAGGCAAAACAGCTAAATTATGTTCTAAAAGGTGTTATAGCTCTAAAAAGAATGATTAAAAATTATGAATATCTTGGCCCAAAGATAATAGAAATTAGGAGATTTTCTTTTTGAAAATTTCCCATTCTGTTGTTGGCTCCTTAAACTTATCTACCCCTAAATTGAGCCCAAAATGTAGGCATTAAAATTGTAATAACTAAAATAAGAGGGGATTCACTCAATGCAGTGGATATTTTGTTACCTTTGGACATGATAATGAGTTCTAAGGTTGAAATCATGGACTTAAAGTGTCTTGAATGCGGATGAAATTAGCTCTCTTCTGTATGGGAGAATTATATCATAGCCAGAGTGCTGCATTCAGTGTTCAATACCATTAGAACTCAGGAGAGTGACTGACATATTGAAGAAAATTGAAACCTAATATGTTAATGAAAGGTTGAAGAAGCAATGAAATCTTCATTTAGAACAGAGAAGGTTGAGAAAGTAGGTGTGTTGGAAAAATTAAAGTTGATTAAGTCATATTAAGTTTTAAAACAAAAATTTAAAACAACTGCTTGGGGCTGGAGGTAAGGTGGTGGTTAAGTTATTTCCTTAGGTGATAATCTATCTTTTCTATTATCACTGCCAAGGTTTAGGGGATGATAATGAGCAGGATGTTCACATATGAATGTTGATTTTTTTTTTAATTTTTTTTAAGTTTATTTATTTTTGAGACAGAGAGAGACAGAGCATGAACGGGGGAGGGGCAGAGAGAGAGGGAGACACAGAATCAGAAGCAGGCTCCAGGCTCTGAGCCATTAGCCCAGAGCCCGACGCGGGGCTCAAACTCAGGGACCGCGAGATCGTGACCTGAGCTGAAGTCGGACGCTAAACCGACTGAGCCACCCAGGCGCCCCTATGAATGTTGATCTTAAGCTCAAGACCAAATAACAGTTAATGCCCCAAATTATATTCATTCATTCAGTTAGTTTTTCATTAAATAATTATTGATGTCATGTACTGGATAAGACTGATATCTGCTAGGAAATTGGAGGTTGAATAAAAATGATATGCTATCTGAACCTATGGATTTTAGTTTCTAGAAAGACAGTTTAATCAATCAGCAACAAATCTGGGACTTAATTATATTGTGGTGAGTACTAAAACAAGTATCAAGTGCTAAGAGGGCATATGTCAGAGGGGATCTAAGCTTCCCTGGTGGTGGGTGGGGTGGTCATGAAGGTCTTCCCAGAAGAAATTGTATTATTCTGAGTTGTGGATATAAGGAGAGCAAAGCAGAGAATGGGCCAGGTAGACAGAAGAGTAAGTTTGAATAAGAACATGGGAAGAAGGTCCTAGGGAAGAAGCACTATGACACATTGCAGAGTGGGGACACCTGTATAATGAGGACTCAAAAGGGAGAGGGTGTTTCATGTGATGAGAAAGATGAAGCCTTATAAGCTTTGATAAGGGTTTGGAGCTTTATTCTTTTTTTTTTTTTAAATATGTTTTTTTTTTTTCAACGTTTATTTTTATTTTTGGGACAGAGAGAAACAGAGCATGAACGGGGGAGGGGCAGAGAGAGAGGGAGACACAGAATCGGAAACAGGCTCCAGTCTCTGAGCCATCAGCCCAGAGCCTGACGCGGGGCTCGAACTCACGGACTGCGAGATCGTGACCTGGCTGAAGTCGGACGCTTAACCGACTGCGCCACCCAGGCGCCCCTGGAGCTTTATTCTAAGAACAAGGAGATGATGCTAAAAAGCTTTAAGTAGGGAAATGATGATATCACAGGGTTCACGTTTTTGCTAAATCATGTTGACAGTAGTGTGGAGGAATGGTTTGGAAGGCTTCAAGGTCTTACATGGGGAGATGCCTTAGAAGCATCCCCCTACCACCCCCTTCCACCAGGCATATATTCTTGTTACCGGCTGATGAAAAACAGGGAAAATCTATCCAAAGAGAAATCCAAATGCTGTCTGTCACTAGCAATGGGAAACTGTAACCTCTTCCTATCAGGGTGAAATCATCATGCTCCTCTTGCATAACCCATGGCCTCCAAATGCTGGTTTTGCACCCTGTTGGAGCTCCTTCTCCCTGGACAGACCCTAATTAATCCTACATGTTGTGTAGGATTGTCACTAAACATCCCAGGTAAACTTGGGAGACAAGATTGTTATCATCCCCAATTCTATTTCTTCAACTGGACCAGAAGAAAACAAAAATTGTAATTTTCCCATCAAGGATAACCTAAGTCTTTCAATCTTTAAATAGAATGCTGTTTGGAGCTCTTTGTTCTATCATTATTTTTCTATTTTTATTCTTAATGTGTTTTTATTCTGCAGACATATTCCCTATTGTAATATGTTGCTTGATAGTAAATGGTGCTTAATTCTTGTTGGATTTCAATGAACATAAGAATGTTACCTATTGCTTGAACTGTTGTAGGTAGTTAAGCTGTTTAATTGGGCCCCAGTTAAAACTGTGAATTTAGGTTGCTAAATTCGCACCTTGCACTAGTCATCTTTTAATTTTCTTTGTATCGGTATACACATTTTTTCCTCCAGCTTTATTGTGCTATAACTGACAATTATTGTGTATATTTAAGGTGTACAACTTGTTGATTTGATATATGTATGTATTGTTAAATATTCACTACAGTCAATCTAGTTAACATATCCATCATTTTGAGGGGGGGTGAAAACATTTAATATTTACTCCCCTAGCAAATTTTAAGTATATAATGTAATATTGTTAACTATATTCACATTGTTGTGCATTAGATCTCTCTAGAACTTATTTATCTTGCATAAGTGAAACTTTGTGCCCCTTGACCAACATCTCTCCCATTTCCTCCTCTCTGCATCCCCTAATAACTACCATTCTGCTCTGCTTCTAGAGTTTGATTACTTCAGGTTATGCATGTAAGTGAGATCATGCATTATTTGCCTTTCTCTGGGTGGCTTATTTCACTTAGCAAAATGTCCTCAAGTTTCATCCATGTTATCACAACTGGCAGTATTTCCTTTTTTATGGCTAAATAATACTCTATTCTAACATAATATTAGTAAGTTATTGTATATAACTAATATACATATAAATAACATATCTCTTACAATTTTTTTGTCCATTCATTCATCAATGGACATTTAGACTAATTCCGTAATATGGCTACTGTGGGTAATGCTGAGTTCTATTTTTAATTTTTTGAGGAACCTCCATACAGTTTTATGTAATATCTGTACCAATTTACATTGGCCAACAGTGTACAAGGATTCTCTTTCCCCACATCCTCATTAGCATTTGTCTTTTTTATAATAGCCATTCTCAAGATGTGGGGAGATACCTCATTGTGGTGTTAATTTGCATTTCCCTGACATTTCTGAAGTTGAGCACCTTTTCATATAGCTGTTTGTTATTGGTATATCTTCTTTTGAGAAACGTCTATTCAGGTTCTTTGTTCAGTTTTTAAGCAAGTGTGTGTTTGTTTTTGTTTCTGAGTTGTGTGAGTTCCTTATATATTTGGGATATTAACTTTAGTTCTGTTTATTTAATTCACAAAATATTAGTGTCATCTATATATCGTGTGTGTGTGTGTGTGTGTGTGTAATGGGGTGTTGGTAAGGAAAGGCAACATCATATCTGCCTGCATGGAGTTTACAGGCATTAAAACAATGTATGTTATCATTCAATGAATATTGTCTGCCGACTGTGTGTAAGCACTGCATTAGGAACAGCGTTTTTAGAGTTAACCTCTGTTATCTCTGCCCTTGTGGAAGAATTTATATAGACCAGTGGCAGAGAGAGATGATAAACAGTTAAGCAAACAAAAATATAACTACAAGTTCAATTAATGCTTGGAGGGAATTTCAGGGGACTATGAGAGAAAATGATGGAGATTGGCAATCAAAGAAACCTATCTGAGAAATGATGCTTAGTTGAGAGTTGAATAATCAAAAGGGATTAGCCAGGCTCTGTACTAATTATTGTGTATTCACGCTACTACTTTATGTTTGCTTTTTAAGGTATTTAAAGCACATGTGAGAATTTTATATTCTAAATTATTTTTGGAGAGACAGAGACTGCAAGCAGGGAAGGGTAGAGAGAGAGGGAGAGAGAGAATCTTAAGTGGGCTCCATGCCGAGAGTGGAGTCAGACACGGGCTCAGTCTCACAACTGTGAGATCAGGACCTGAGCCGGAATCAGGAGTCAAACACTTAACCGACTGAGCCACGTAAGTGCCCCGAGAATTTTACATCCTTGACTTGAGAAGCATATAACTGATTTGAATGTTGAGGGATATTTAATTTGTTAAATGCATACAGCTTTGAGTTATGAGATGTAATAAGTGTGTTAATATTAAGAGAAGTATTAACTATATAATAATTAATAAGCTGAACTTAGGAAAGAATAGTGGCTATTTCTCTTCAGACCCCAAAGTCTCCTTAGCACTAAGGTGAGAATCATCTCTGAAAAGTTAACTAATAGAGGTCTTCCTCCTAGAAGCCTGTTCTCTACTTCACTTGCCTACATTTAATAGTAAATACTGCCTTGTATGGCTGCGTAGGGAAGTATATCTATTTATTAAGTCCCTCTTACTCATTTTCCCAGTCATCCAACTCATTCATATATTCATTAAACATTCACCAAATTCTTACTTTAAGCCAGGTACCATAATGGCACTGGGTATAGAAAATCAATTAAGACAGGAGCCTTGCTGTCAAGGAGTGTCAGAGCAGAAGAACCCAGAGATAAATTAATTTGTTATCACAGAAAATGCAGCAACTTCTATAGCAGAGCTAACCAAAAGGGTATGAGAACACAACAGAGGAGCATCTTAACCAGGAGGAAGAAGAAAGGCCTTCTGGAAGAAGGTGTCCTTGAATTGAATTTGTCCTTAAGAAGAGCATTGCTGGGAGAAGGAAAGGCATAGCTAAAAAGATCCTGAAACAACACTGGCACAGGCTATTCATGAAGTAAAAAATAGATTAGTTTTATTGGAGCAAAGGGTGTATTCATTCCAGGTCATCGGCCCCTATTGTGTGCAACATCCTCTGGTAGGCATTGAAGGGTACGGTGCTGCACAAGAAAAACGACCCCGTTGTCTTGGAGTTTATAGACTATAGAGAATGGCAAAGATGAATTAGAAAATCAGGCAGGGATCAAATTATGAAGGGCCTTATGTATTAAGCTAAAGTGTCTACATTTTATCCTGTGTAAGTAAGAGGATTACAAGGCCAGTTAAACTTAATTTAAGAAAGATCAGCCTGGTTATAATATAGAGCCTGGATTGGGGAGATGAAGGTATTAGAGATTTGACACAAAAGGACTAATTAAGAGACTATACTAAGAAGTAAGACAAGAACTGATGGATCCCTGGCCAGGCAGGAGGATGTTGTGGATGGATCCCTGGTCAGGCAGGAGGATGTTGTGGATGAGATTAATTTAGAGATATTAAGGAGGTAGGATCTATAACTAGTCAGGGGGAATAAAAGAGACAAAGGAATCAAGGATGACTCCTGTTATTCTGCCTTCAGAGGCTTTATGAATGTTGTTGCAATTCTCCAAGGCTTAGATTACTAGAACACAGGAGTTGGAATGAATCCATAAGCTTATATATTTATGTATTATGTTCTCATGAAATTAGGAGCTCTTTGAAGATAGGAAGCTTTTCTTAGGCCTTCCTTATAACTTTACTTTTTTTCCTCACTATAAGCAGTCTTCCCTATCTATGTTAGAACTCAAACATCATTTAATGAGTTAAGAATTAGATTTTTCTTCTGCTATAGAGTAGATTTTACATGTTCCTTTATACATTTCAAATGAAGAGAGGTGGTGAATTTTGGCAATTTGAGACTTCCCTTTTACTGGGAAAAAGAAATCTAGGGGCGCCTGGGTGGCGCAGTCGGTTAAGTGTCCGACTTCGGCCAGGTCAGGATCTCGCGGTCCGTGAGTTCGAGCCCCGCGTCAGGCTCTGGGCTGATGGCTCAGAGCCTGGAGCCTGTTTCCGATTCTGTGTCTCCCTCTCTCTCTGCCCCTCCCCCGTTCATGCTCTGTCTCTCTCTGTCCCAAAAATAAATAAACGTTGAAAAAAAAAATTAAAAAAAAAAAAAAGAAAAAAAAATCTAGAATATAAACTAGAAGCATACGCAGTTCTTTATATCTGAATTATGAATTATAGAAAAGTACAAAAAAATCTTTCCCATCGCTACATAAATACTGCTTTACATTTTTTTCTGAAATGCAACTCTCAAAAGCTTCCTAGTTACTTAATAAAAATAACCCTATTCTATATCACAGCCCACAATCTGCCCCTGTATTTTAGTGAGCCATGAACTAGACAGGCAGTTCTTCACAGGCACACAACCTTCCCTCTCAGGAAGTCGCCTCTCAATGAAAGAAGAAAAAGGTATGCCTCTGTCAGCGTGATGCAATGTCCAAGTAATCCAGAGGAAATGCTATAGTGAATATTATATAGGAAAGAGTCAATGGGGACTATGGAAGCTCTCTAATGGAAAGTCAAGGTGAGCAATGAATGTTTCACTGATATCCAGAGTCCTTGATGGATTGCTTATGCTGTCTCCCACCACCTCAAGACACACCCTCACTTTGGTTTAATGTATTCATCTTCCTCCAATACCCTTCCTGTATTTGGGCTAGGAGAGGAAACACACACTCAAGTTAGGAAGAACTAGAAAATGCTCTGCAGCAAACTAATGGGAGAACAAACTCTCAGGAAGCTTGAGGCTAAAGGGGAGTCATAGCAACCAGCTAATAGTTGTTGAATGTTAAATCTGAGGAGAGCTTTTCATTTGTGAAGATGAAGAAAACAGGTATGAGACACAGAAATTACCTTCAAGGCACTTACAGTCTACATGCCGAGCCCAAATAGATGGAAGGATAGTGAAATGTATTTTTGAAATCATTGTTATGAAACCATGATATAGTAAACTTCTCTTGCACAGAGCTTAGGCACGCACCTACCACAAAGATGATGATTATTCTTCTCTCTTTTTTATTTCTGTAAGAGTTGGCAGGGAAGAATCCAAAGAATATATAATATGTAAATTATAATAAGGACAATAAAATTGAAGTAGGATTTCTTAAAGCTTTCTTGTAACATGGCATCATAATGGTATATAGCTTGTACTGTATAATACCCATTTGATGTCACAGGGGAACCAAGGTTCCTGTTTTTTAACCATCTAGAAATGAACTTTTTGGGATGTGTTACAATTACAAGGATGCATTTCTCTGAAAGGCTATTTTGCAGAGATAGCCACAACTACATTTGGGGGTTCCAATGCAAGAGAAGACATCAGAAGGTCCCAAATCTGGACATAGCCAGACACTTCCTCTGCTCCGCACTGAGAGTTGATGCCTGCAAAAGTGCGGCAAGGGCATTTCTGCACACGCGTCCAGCCTTTCCTCATTGAAGGTTTATGGGGCTTGTAATGTCAAGATTCATGAATTTCAGGGACTGTACTCGTCCTTGGATCAGATTTGGACGCGGCTTTTGATCAGTGAAGTGAAACAATTAATTATAATAAATAATGCTACTAGGAGTCCTCACACAGTCAGTTGATGGAGGAGGGGAGCCAAAGAAATAAAGCTCGTTTCTGGCAGAACCTCATCATCTGGCCGTCTGGATCAGATCCTGTTTGGCTACGGCACCCACGGCTCACTAGGCTGTTGGTGAAAGGCACAGTTGCTCTATCTTCTCAGCCCGTGGGTAGTATCAGGTTCTGGTGAGTATTGAGGGTAGTAGACTGAGGTCAAAAAAATCGGAGATGAAGGCAAAATTTCTTTGTATTCGTCTCTGTTTGATTGCTTTGTGCCTTGAAGCACATGATTTAATTATTTTCATCATTGCCTCAGCTTCCTCAGCTACCAATCTCACTGAAGGCAATAAAATTATTCAGCCTTTACAAAAAAATGCCGCCATAATAATTTCTGACTCGATGAATAGTTAAGGCTATAAACTCAGCTCTTTGGATGACCATGTGCAATTGAAAACACCAACCTAGGGTTTTCTCAGCAGTTAAAGGAAAACATAACCTTACGTGAGATGGAAGTACTCAGCTTGTAATTTTCTTAGTAGATACTTGTGATTCATTACCTACAACTTACATTCACCAACTCCAATCCACACAAGAGTCCTCTGTGCAGACATTATTATCTGTACCCTAAAAATGAGGAAAAGAATGCTCAGACCTTGACATCAGTTGGCTTTCCCCAAGGAAGTTCAAGAAAGTCCCGTACTCTTGTGCTGAGTTGACATTATACAGTGTGGGGAAGGGGCAGGAGTGGAGCTGGAGGGAGGCCAGAAATGAGTGCTTGAGGTCTGACAAAAGCAAATCAAAGGATAAGTCTGGAGCAGGAAATGCTGCAAATGGAGAGGAATTGGGGCTCCCACGCCTAAGCTAATAATCATGAAGACAAGGAGGAGGAGCTGTCAGAAATGAACCAGAGGACCCTGGGGTTCTCTAAAAGTGTTATTTCCTTGGAAGACCGCAGCAGGAGATACTGACTCTGTCCGGTACCCTGGGAGCCTTCCCTCTGCATTTGTATGTGCTTTTTAATATATGGGTGTGCGTGTGTATGTTTGTGATTTCTTTATTAAAAGGGCTTGCAGGATCCAATCCTTGGCTCATTGTAAACTTATACAAGTTAGTCCTAAGGCTCACTTTTCTCTTCTGAAACTGAGAACAATTAAACTGTAATCCCACAGAGATGTTGCATGGAATAAATGAATGTGCAGCACTTCACATAATGCCTGTTTAAACTAAGCATGTAGTAATTGTCAATAGTTACTCATTCATTTATTTGCCTAGCCTCTTTCTTTCTTTTACACTTGCTCACTTATTCACTTCCTTAAACTCACCATGTTGCAAGGCTTTAGATGATGGTCATTCCATGTTGCACAGGGACCATCATGTGGAAAGAATTGTACTGGAGTAATAGAGACAGGACTGTGTGTGTGTGTGTGTGTGTGTGTGTGTGTGTGTTGAGTGTGGCGGGTCTCATTGAAGATGTGCTTAACGTATAGCAACAAAGCTGTTCCAAAAATATAGTGTGTGTCCAGTGACATTTCACTACCCACATGAGGGTGTATGAGGGTATATAGAGTACTAGGGTGGTGGTAACCAGCAAAGACCCGAAAGTATTAGTGTCCTGTCCAAACTACAAAGGAGCTAAAGTGGGGCTGGCTGGTTTTGCCCATTGTCATGGATGGACTTGGTTTTCTGTTAAATATCTGGCCAGAGAGACATATTACACTTATTTGTAATAAATTGGTAGCTGAGAGATTTTAAGTTCTTTTTCGACTTCTATGTTATTAGTACTTCCCAAGTGTCCTTCTCCTTTAGTAGAAAATGTATTCACTGTCACCTGCCACGAAAGTGTTAACAATAGGCACCCCTTAGATTTCACTGTCTTTCAGAGTTTGCAAAGAGTCTTTCTGGGAGGCCCATCAATTCCTCAGTGTTGTTGGGCTGCTGATGGGGACTGATAAAGAGAACAGAGGTTTTAGTGTTGGATAGTGTGCCTCTCAATCTTAATTTAACTACTTACCAGTTGTGTGACCTTGGGCAAATGACTTGATCTTACTGAGTCTGAGTTTCCTTATCTTATGAAATTAATACCTGTCTCCCAGAGGTGCTGTGAAGATTAAATGGGGTGAAGCACATTAAATGTCCACGACAGTATCTGGACCTGACTAACTGCATCATCAGTGTGAACCCAATTGCCAAGTCTCTTGAGACATTAAGGGCAAATTCAAGCCTCAGATAGGGGGTTGGATCAAATGATCTTTAAGTAACTGTCGAATACTAAGATTCTACGACCGTAAGGTCACAAACTTTGCGGCAACACGGAGAAATAATGCCCTCAATTGCAGGCTTGCTGCTTCTTCCTGTCTCCTCCTGTAAATCACTGCATGGCTGGGAGCACCAGTCACCTGACCTCTTTAGGGCTTGACATTTGTCAAGTGTTAATGGGATATTCCCATTTATATGATAACGGTGAGAAATGATTGCTGATATTTTAAAATAAAGGGCACTATATGTTCATAAGCAATTAATCAGGATATTTTTGCCACATGAGAATGGATTGAAACTACAGCAGGAAGATAGAATCCAGGGTTGGCTGTGTTCAAATTCCAGTTCCTCCAAGGGGCCGGTGACAAATAGCTTTACCTTGTACTTCCCTTATTAGTAAAATGGGGATGATAATCCCTACCCACTGAGTCTCATGAGGATTAAATGAAATAAAGCCCATAAAGTACCTCCCATGAAAAATAATATATAATAAAAATAAAGAAAATAAAACATATAATGTTTCTACCAATGAAAATAATTATGATACTAAAAGAATGGATTAAGAAATATTTGTGGTTAGTAGACATAACATATCCACATTAGACACTGGAATTTCTCATTCTTGAAAGTTTTCTAATAATATAAAGATTAAATTTTGCTGGGGGTTTAAATGTATTTCCTTACTTTCCTTTCCTTTAGAATAGGATTCCACAAACTGTCTGTAAAGGGACAAATAGTAAATATTTTGGGCCATATGGTCTCTGTCGAAAGGGATCAGTTCTGTTGTATGAAAACAGCCATAACAATAGGTAATGAGTGGGTGTGGCTGTGAGCCAATAAAACTACTCACAAAAGCAGGCCACAGGCTGGCTGGGGCTTGTGGGCTATAGTTTGCCAATCCTTGTTGTAGAGCCCGATTTACCCAACAATATGTATCAAACTACATTGCATAAAATGCTGTCTTTGAATTGTTCAAAGTGCAAAGATAAGTCAGTGTCTTTACCTGGGGAAATAAAACACAAATTTAAAACCAAAACCAAAAATTTTTATTACTAGAAAGTAATTGGCCAGAAATAGACTTAAAAAAAGTTAACATGATAAAAGCTAAGAAAATCTTGATTTTTTGCCAATTTCTCACTATGTGTGCGACTTTGAGCAAATTATTCAAGGATTCTAAGAATCAGTTTGCTCTAAGGTTCTATTAAATGGAGATAATACTATTTACCTTCTGGAGTTTTGGGAAGAATTAAGATAAAGCTCACAGAGCACATAGCAAATTGACTAGCACGTAGTAAGCAGTAAATACAGCATATTAGTTACTGTTATTCAGAAGATTGAAGGAACATGACCAGTCACTCCAAGAATATAATCCCTGCTGAAGTCATAGTACACTAAGCCATGCTTCAACTCTCACTGGCCTACCTTCTTAAATCCTACTCATCTTTAAAGATTGTGAGTACACATCTCTTTCTCTGGGAAGATTTCCCCATAATCGGAATTGTTATAATGTGCTGTCTGTACCTATATCTTTGATTCAATTTCCTGCCTATTTTTAGGTGTCATGAACATGAACTTCTCTTTGCAGAATTAATCCTTGAGACTATGACTCTCTTAGTGCGTTTTGTTCACTCGTACAGCACAGCGCACGGTTCTCAGCAGATGAATGCTTTGTTGAGGCCTGACTCTCTAAGATGTGTTGCACCCCCATGGTCCCACGTTGTCACAATAATCATTTGCCTGTAACTTCACCTTGCTATTGGTTGCTATTGGTCTGTAAAAGATATTAGGATATTATCTGTGAATGGTAAGTATTCTTAATATATATCTGGGATTATTGTCCATAATACATCTTTATCAACTTAACCTTAAGAGGGTTTACTCCCTACAGTGAAGTTCTATGACATATCTGCTCATTTTGCTCAGCCTTTCAGTTCTGCAGCCTGAAATAAACACTGGTTTTGCTTTCTCAGGCTCACTGACAATTGGAAATGAATGTTACCACTTCATTGTTATTAGGTTGAACCATAAAATTGCCATTTTTTGTAGGTCAAGTGGTTGAATATTAAGAATTTCACAGGGATCAACTAAGGCTATTTTTATTAGTATTGTTATACAGTGATAGCACTTAAAATTTTTTTTAATGTTTATTTATTTTGAGAGACAGAGAGAGACAGAGACACAGAATCCAAAGTGGGCTCCAGGCTCTGAGCTGTCAGTACAGAGCCCAATGTGGTGCTTGAAACCCACAAACTGTGAGATCATGACTTGAGACGAAGTCAGACACTTAACTGACTGAGCCACCCAGGCACCCCTAGTGATAACATTTTTGAATAGAGTTTAAGCTGAAAATGAATTTCCACCATTGGGTAGACCTGTTAATGTTGTGATTTGCATTATGTATTGCAATTAAGTATCTATCTCTGGGCACCTGGGTGGCTCAGTGGGTTAAACGACTTTTGAGCTCCATTCAGGTCATGATCTCACAGATGGTGAGATCTAGCCCTGCATTGCACTGTCAGTGCAGAGCCTGCTTGGGATTCTCTCTCTCTCCCTCTCTTTCTGTCCCTCCCCTACTGATGCTCTTTCTGTCTCTCAAAATAAATGAACAGATAAAACAAAGTTAGAAAAAAAGTGTCTATCTCTTTTAGTTCTATTTGCAACAACTTAATCACTGTTTTTTTTTCAATAAATGAGATTTATTGTCAAATTGGTTTCCATACAACACCCAGTGCTCATCCCAAAAGGTGCCCTCGTCAATACCCATCACCCACCCTCCCCTCCCTCCCACCCCCCATCAACCCTCAGTTTGTTCTCAGTTTTTAAGAGTCTCTTATGCTTTGGCTCTCTCCCACTCTAACCTCTTTTTTTTTCTTCCCCTCCCCCATGGGTTTTAATCACTGTTTAATCATTCACACTCAATAATATATAGGTACTTTATATATGATTATAGTTAATTAATTTAACAGCTATTATATATCTATAATACAACTTCATGCATTAATGCCAAGCTAAACAAAGAAAGGTTATGCGTTCTTAGAAGCACATAGCTGGTTAAAAAATATGGAAGACAGGGTATGGGGGCAAATTCTAGGGAAGAACATAGAATAAGTCCACTAACTCATTCTAGAACAGTAAGGGTGGATTTAACAGATTGGTTACATAAATGGCTCTAACTTCTCACTCATTGTCATCCACATCCTTTGTGAGGTGACTTTGTAGCTCCACCCAGCAATGGGTAGAATCTGTTTGCTCACCTCTTGATTTTGGATTGGTCTTGTAACTTGCTTTGGTCAAAAGAAGTTGGCAGAAGTCATGTTGTGTCAGCTTTTGACTTAGGTTCTGAGTAGCCTTTCCTATATCCACTTGGTTTTGATGGAGCTCTGGACATGGTGTCCCAAAATATGACACCTTGACATGTTGAATATTTCAAGCTGAAGCAGTTTGAGAAAATGGAAGAAGCAGCAGGATCACTCCGACCTCCATCCCCCCTTATTCCCTAAAACAGGTCATCAACCCCTCACATGAGAGGTGACATGGCCTAGCAGCCAACTGTAGACAAAGTAATCCAATCATCCAGTTTAGCCCCACCTAAACTGCTGATCCACAAATTATGAGTCCAATGGCACCGAAGTTTGGGGGCAGTTTGTTAAACAGAAAGTGATTAGTGATACATAGATTTCAGAGAGAAAGTTAGATTTCAGCTAGTTGTTGCAATTAAAAAAGAGATTCCCAGATTTAAGAAAAGGGGAGGAGATAGAGAATTCAAGGCAGAGCAAGTGTTGTACAGACAGGATTCAAAAGGCTTCTGTTGTTCTAAAAAAGTGAGAAATCCAGTAAATCAGATCATACTGATGATATAGAACATAGAAGGTATGTGAATATGTGTGTAAGTGTGGTTATGCGTGTTTGGGAAATTGGTCGGATATGATGAGAAATAAATCTGGAAAAGCAGGTTGGGATGAGACTGCAAAAAAACCTGTAGAACAAACTTATGAAATGGATTTTATCTCACATGTTGTCTTTGTTTACCTGTAAACACTTTGATGTGGGCTGAGGAAAAATTGAAGGATGAAGAGAGGCTACTAGTCATTGAGAGACTCTACATGCCAAACACTAGGACTGCGAACACTTTATACACCTGTCATCTCCTACAGCTCTCCTATCACTTTTAGGGGTGTTAGGCTAATTTATGGAAAGAGAAGAAATCTTAGAGGTTGGGACACCATTATGCCCTGGTTTGTCTGGACAGTCCTAACTTACACCTGCTGTCTCAGCAGACAACAGTGGTTCTTTAAATGTGAAAAAGTCTGCCTTTGCATGACATGTTACATTGTCCTACTTAGAGGGGTTTTTAATTACCTGCTTTTTCACAATTGAATAAGTGGTAGATCTGAGGTTTGAATCTACAAGACATATTAATGATAACTATTAAACTGACAATGTTTAGTGCATATAGGTGTGTTAAATATTTGCTTAATATTTTGTTTTTATGAAGATTTGGGAATGAGCATTTTTATCCTGTGGGGTGTAGCCCTGGCATAATTTGAGTAGGAAGAAAACTTGTCCCAATTTATAGAAAATCAAACCGTCATAAGAATGTATCTTTTATGCCCATCAATTCCTCAGTGTTGTTGGGCTGCTGATGGGGACTGATAAAGAGAACAGAGGTTTAGTGTTGGATATGCAAATTCAGATTCATCTATATTGACAAAAAGAAGAAACTTTAAAAAATCTTAGTACATGGAACATGAAACATGTATACAGTTAGTTGCGTTGTGTGGGTAAAGGGGCAGAAAGTTCAACCATTTTCACCCACTCACATTTGAAGTAAATCAGTAGATATGGCATTATCTTTACTCTTGAATGGATATCATTATCATATCTGCCTTCCTCTGCCAACCAGCATAATTACCAAGCATATGCACTTTAGCTAAGTCAATCAAAGCACAATTCTGACTCAGAGATTTAGAGAGGTGTCATGGTACCTGACTTAAGTTCTGAAAAGAGATCATATTCTTTTTCCCCAGTTGGGCCCCATGAATACCTCTCAGCAAACTTGATGTTAATTGCTTTGTTGTAGAGTAGGTCAAGTGTGCTGTCAGTTCTTTCTGATTATATTTTTCCTGGAGCTTTTTAGTATCCAAACTTGTCTTGCTCTATCACACACAACTGATGTTATACATGATCAGCAAATTAACATACTGCCCAAACAATTTCCTGTGGCCGTTAGGCAGTCTGATCAGAAGCTGCTCTGAGCTTCACCACAAATGAGTAAGCCTAATTTGGAAAATATTGAAAAGAGAATACGAAACAGAGCCTTCAGCTCTATAGTGTAGAATATAACGGTCCCTTTATTATGAGGCAATGCTGGACATGGCATAGGTGTGTTTACACAAAGGATTATGATTCTGGGGCTGTGACCTTTAATGACATGTGTTCTAAAGGGTCTGTGCCTGGAAGGACTTCTGGATTGGACTAAGTAATCTCTGAGCATCTTCTGGGCTGTCCATGCTGTAGGCATAAGAGTGAGAAACTATTTGTGTTCATATACTAGTGAAAGCAGAACCCAATCAAACCATTCTGAGTTCAAATCCTGCATTCCAAACTTATCAAGGACAATTGACTGGTAATTGAAGACCAAATTGTTGTTTTTCAGATTGTAAAAGGAAGACATTTAGAAATTTGAAAAATTTGCAAAATCCAGAAAAGAATATGGAAAAAAATCAGCATACCAACCTGGCAGCTATTAACATGTTAGCTATTTCCTTGATATATAATTATGTCATACTGGGTCGATGTCACTTCTACCTTGCTTTTTACCCCACAGCATTAACAAAATTTGTGAATTTTCTAAGCTATTAATAAGTTTGAGAACATTTAACTGGTTTTATGCTTTTCTTTTTTTTTTTTAATTTTTTTTTCAACGTTTATTTATTTTTGGGACAGAGAGAGACCGAGCATGAACGGGGGAGGGGCAGAGAGAGAGGGAGACACAGAATCGGAAACAGGCTCCAGGCTCTGAGCCATCAGCCCAGAGACTGACGCGGGGCTCGAACCCACGGACCGCGAGATCGTGACCTGGCTGAAGTCGGACGCTTAACCGACTGCGCCACCCAGGCGTCCCAGGTTTTATGCTTCTCAAAGTTATGGATGTGCCCCCAAGTATTTAATCCTTTTTTTATGTACATTTAGATTGTTTCCAATTTTTTTTTATTATTATTAACTCTGAGAAGCATCTTCCTACATTTGTGTTTGTCTCCATCGCTGGTTATTGCTTTTGTTTAGGCTGTAGAATTCGTATTACTGGTTTTAAAGTTGTGAACTTAAGTTATTTATATAGTAATATCTTTTCAGAATTTTTAAATTTCAGTAAATCTGATGGCTTTATGATTAAAATATTATTAAAATTTAAAACCAAAAATGAACCTGGCCTTCTTCTTCTTAGAGGGAGTAACTTTCAAAAGTTTTATTGTTTCTAATAGTATTTTACACCCTATCATCTAATAACATGTGTATATTGTTAACATTGCTAACTGTTCAGGATTGGACATCATGTATTGTCCTTCTACTATGAAAAACGAACATTTAGTTTTTTTTTTAATTTATTTGAATTCAAGTTAGTTAACATACAGTGTAGTATTGATTTCATGAGTAGAACCCAGTGATTCATCACATACATACAACACCCGGTGCTCATCCTGACAAGTGCCCTCCTTAAAGCTCATCACTCATTTAGCCCATCCCCCAACCCAACTCCCCTCCAGCAACCCTCAGTTTTTTCTCTGTATTTAAGAGTTTCTTACGGTTTGTCACCTCTCTGATTTTAGCTTATTTTTCCTTCCCTTCCCCTATGCTCATCTGTTTTGTTTCTTAAATTCCACATATAAGTGAAATCATATGATATTTGTCTTTCTCTGATTGACTTATTTCACTTAGCATAACATGCTCTAGTTCCATCCATGTTGTTGCAGATGGCAACATACATATATAAGTATATATACGACAGTTTCTATATCCATTCATCAGTTGATGGACATTTGGGCTCTTTCCATAATTTAGCTATTGTTGATAGTGCTGCTATAAACATTGGGGTGCATATGCCCCTTCAAATCAACATTTTTATATCCTTTGGATAAACAACTAGTAGTGCAATTGCTGGGTTGTAGGATAGTTCTATTTTTAATTTTTTGAGGAATCTCCATACTGTTTTCCAAACATTTAGTTTCTTAAATCTCTTTTCTTTCTCCTTACCATTTCCTCAAACACTTCTTTTCCCTTCCTCACCCAATATAATTAAAGCAAATATTGGTTAAGTACTCAGTATTCAGTGTCTATGGTATTATGATTGTGTAAATATTATTTACAGATGGGCTAAATTACATATGATAGATTTCATTTTTTGTGTAACTTTTAATTTTCCTGGAGCTCATCATTGCCTTTATTTTTAAGTGGTGAGTTTTCTGTGTACCTATTACCAATTCATCTGCACATTTTCTAAGAAAATTATAGTAGTCAGGGCACCTGGGTGGCTCAGTCGGTTGAGCATCTGACTTCGGCTCAGGTCACGATCTCCCAGTTCCTGGGTTCGAGCCCCGCATTGGGCCCTGTGCTGACAGCTCAGAGCCTGAAGCCTGCTTCAGATTCTGTGTCTCTATCTCTCTGTCCCTTCCCCCACTGTGCTCTGGCTCTCTCTTAAAAATAAACATTAAAAATAAAAAAAAAGAAAATTATAGTTGTCAAATATATAAGGAAGTTTATAGCTTTTATATTTTATGTCTGTGTCCCTCCTGGAGTTCTCTGACCATCTACCTTAAAGAGTTTATTCCGAGGCCACCCCAATTCCTAGTGGCCACTAGTCTTTTCTTCTCCATAATTCTGTCATTTCAAGAATGCTATATAAATGGAATTATGTAGTATATAACCTCTTAGGTTTTTCTTTTTTCAATCAGTATAATTCCCTTGAGGTCTAAGTTGTGTGTGGATCAATACTTTGTTCCTTTTTATTACTGAGTAGTATTCCATAGTTTGCTTAACCTTTACCCATTGAAGGACATCTGGGTTTTCTGTTTTGGCTGAATGACATTCATTCTCTACAAAAGTTGTCTTGATTTTTATCTCCAAAAGAAGTATCATAGTTAAATATGCACCTCCTCCCTCACTTAATAGTGAAAGGGTTTTATAACCTCTGAATGTCTATGTCCCAGAACTTTGCATAGTTCTGCCACATAATAAATTCTCAGAATAAATTTGGTTTCTGGACAACTAAGATGTGAGTAACAGAAGAGTTAGAGTAACTACTGTAGGATTCCAGAGATTACTGTGTTTGAGGATTCTTTTGTGGCTTCACAGAATAAAAGGGACTTTGAATAATAATGTCTTTTGAAGAATAGAAAAAATATGGTCAACTAGCATGCAATGGAGAAGTTTCCCCATTGCTTGATTAAAAGCATCTAGCAAGGAAAGTATGTTAACATAGCTGAATGGATCAAATTGGATAGAATAGAATTTGTGTAGATGACTCAAGGGAAGTGGGATGGAAAGATAGATTGAGACCAGATTGAGCATGACCTGAATGTCCAGGTAAAGGTTTTGACTTTTTCTCATAGACTTTCAAAAGCCATGTCAAATTTATGTTTAGAGAAGGACTGATGAGACCAGCATTTTAGTGAGTGATTGGTGGCAGTTGTTGCAATACTGCAGCTATTTATGTTCAGATGATATGTATATCCTTGCCTGTAGTTGGATAGATCTCAAGTGCTGTACTGTTTTGGGATAAGCAATCACCACATCATGAAAAGTTTCTGTTACCATTTAGAGGGAGGATACACAAAGGGTGAAGGAGCTCTGAAGACAGTTGCCAGAATCCTTATCAGGGAAGAATGGAGACTGACAAATTTCAGTTCCCGAAACCTGTAGCCATTTTGCCCGGCTTCCTGTCCTCATCGTCAAAAGCCTCATAATGACAGTAAAATATGCAGTCCCCATGACTTTTGCTCCTCACATGTAATTTTCACATAATGTATCACTTAATCCTTACTGGAAGTTTGTGTGGAAGATATTTTTACATTCTAGAGATGGAATACTTCGGTCCTATGGATGTGTCTTGTGGGGCTACTAATAGGTCAAGAGAATACTACCTTTTGGAGGAAAAGTAGGAGAACGAGAACACGCGCACAAGAGTCTGGAGGGTCTTCAAAAACCAAACTAGAGGAATTCTGGTACCATCATTAAATCAAAATGGAGCAATGAGGCCCTGCATGGAAGAAAATCAACTGCGCAGAGCACACAAAGGAAATTGGGGTGAAGTAGAAGCAGATGACCCAGAGAGTCCTGGGAAGGGATGTTTGAAAGCGTAGCAATGTTGACGGTTATTTGCCTTATTGACTCCTGATATATGAGTCAGTTAGTACAACCTAAAGAAATAGAATGTATCTGTATCTATATCTACATTGATAGTGATACAGAGATGTTATTTATATATTTATATTATATTATTAATAAAATATTTATTTTAAGGAATTGGCACATGCAATTTTGGGTGCTGTCAAATCTGAAATACGCAGGGCAGTCTAGAAGGCTGGAGGAGAGTTGATGTTGCAGCTATAGTTCTGGAGACAGAATTCTTTCTTGGGGAACCTCAATCTTTTCTCTTAAGACCTTGAAGACTGATTGAACCAGGTCCACCCACATTATGGAGGGTAGTTTGCTTTACTTAAAGTCTACCCACTTCCCCTAGAAATTCTGGGCCTGGAAAGGTCAACACCTTTTAGATGGTTGGTGATCAAAAGGGCATTTGAATTCATCTTTGTCCATGTGCTGCCCCAGCAGGAACAAGGCTGCCTAAAAATTTGGCAGGCCACTGCCCTGCCCACTCCATACTTGCATCTTGTGTTCATTGTTAAAAGATGAACTGAGAATCTATTCGGAATCAGGCAGCACCCCACCAGAAGTGGTTAGCAGCTTTCTACCAACAGAAGCTGGGGAGAGACTTTCCAAGAGAAAGGCAGGCAAAGTAAGGACATTATTGTGTGGCCATAGCTTAATGCCTACTTGACTGTGATTGGTTGTCCCTAGTGTTTTGACTTCATAGCCTTGAAGCATTTACCAGCTTAGCTTCTGGTTTGCTTACAAAGGCTGCCAGGGCATTACATCCACATAAGTGCAATGGCCTCCTTATTTAATTAATTTCACACCACCTCTAAACATATGCTTTGATCATCTTGAGCTTATCCTCTTCCTGATCACATTGAGATACTTTATAATCCTGACCTTCATCCACATTATTCCTCCTCCCCAGAATACCCTCCTCCTGATGTGGAGAAACGGGAACCCTCTTGCACTGTTGGTGCAACCACACTCAGGTATCACCTCACGCCAGTCAGAGTGGCCAAAATGAACAAATCAGGAGACTATAGATGCTGGAGAGGATGTGGAGAAACGGGAACCCTCTTGTACTGTTGGTGGGAATGCAAATTGGTGCAGCCGCTCTGGAAAGCAGTGTGGAGGTTCCTCAGAAAATTAAAAATAGACCTACCCTATGACCCAGCAATAGCATTGCTAGGAATTTATCCAAGGGATACAGGAGTACTGATGCATAGGGGCACTTGTACCCCAATGTTCATAGCAGCACTCTCAACAATAGCCAAATTATGGAAAGAGCCTAAATGTCCATCAACTGATGAATGGATAAAGAAATTGTGGTTTATATACACAATGGAATACTATGTGGCAATGAGAAAAAATGAAATATGGCCTTTTGTAGCAACGTGGATGGAACTGGAGAGTGTGATGCTAAGTGAAATAAGCCATACAGAGAAAGACAGATACCATATGTTTTCACTCTTACGTGGATCCTGAGAAACTTAACAGAAGACCATGGGGGAGGGGACGGAAAAAAAAAAAGAGGTTAGAGTGGGAGAGAGCCAAAGCATAAGAGACTCTTAAAAACAGAACAAACTGAGGGTTGATGGGTTGGAAGGAGGGGAGGGTGGGTGATGGGTATTGAGGAGGGCACCTTTTGAGATGAGCACTGGGTGTTGTATGGAAACCAGTTTGACAATAAATTCCATATATTGAAAAAAAAAAAAAAGAATACCCTCCTCCTAATCATCTAGTTGGAAAACTTCTGCTGATCCTTCTGTGTGGATGAACAGCTTCTCTTCCTATGTGAATACTTCTAGGACCTGCATTACTACAGAGCTAACTAGTTTTTGCTGCACTTTCTATACACGCTTCTGTCAGAGTGTCCACAGCATAGATGATTAGTTAGCTGTATGTTTGCCTATGCTGGTACACAAAACTCTTGAAGAGAGGGAGTGTGTTATTTATTGTAGCATCCCCATGCTTGACATCTAGTAGGGACCCAGAATGCATTTGTTGGGTAAACAAGTAAATGAGAATTCTTACTACTTGAAGATAATATTTTAATGTGATAGAACAATTATTTTTTCCAGTTGTGTCATTCCCTAGTAAAGTAATTATTCTTTCACCAATTTTTTAAAGTTTTCTTCTAAATAGAAGACTTATACAACTTATTTTTAACACATAGTACTATAATTTTTTAAAGAAGAAGCCAACGGTTATTTAGGAAACTCAAAAGAGAAGCTAAAGACTCTGTGAAGTATAAAAATTTGCCAGAATAGTAGTACCTGCCTCTGGATTATTTTTTTTCACCAGGGAAAACCAAAACCAAAAATGAAACAAAAACAAAGTGTTTTTCACAAATGATTGAAATTTGACCTCCAGGCAAAGGAATAATGAACTAGAAAATAATGTAGAATTTGTTTTATAGATTAATTGTGAATAATTAAAAAGGTATTCATTGAACAAACAGCAATAAAAATTGCAAAGATGCTATATAAAAGAAAATATAATTAATGCTATGTCTATGGAATAATAAAATACTGTATTTATAGCCCAGTTATTTTGGTACTATTTAAAACACTACCATTAGTTAACTTTAAGCCTTTGGGAAGAATTCTTATACTCTCTTGCTTCAATTTCTCCACTTATAAAATAGTTCCACAATGCTCTACACTCTAAACTCTGACTCACGATTTAACTTTACCGATTTCTGTCAAAAAATGATCTAAGACGTGATACCCAAAATACCCACTAGATGGCAGGGTTCCCATTTCAAAAGAAGGGCTACTTTTCTTGTTCCAAAACAAGAGCCTCCGACAAACAGAATTTGAAATGTGTTTATTTGTACGGCTATAAAAATGGCACATCTGATCCAGTTTTCCACTGGGTTCCATGTTTTTCAGTGATTTGCATCCAATTTTTTTTTAAGGCAGATTGAGGAAGTTATTTTATATGCAGTCACAGTCTTTCCAAATAATCAAAGTTAATCCCTAGTTCTTCTTTTTAATCAGACATTACATGTACACAATGTCATTAGCAGATTTGAAAAAAATATAGAGAGAGAACCATTCATTAAGTAGTTTGTGATTTTTGAGCACAGTTCTATAGAGCCCTCAGCAAGTGTAAGTGTGAATATCTCTGGAATTTCTTTTCAGTTCCAGAAAGCCAAAGCAACACCTGCTAAATTTCGTTGGATTCCTGACAGGACGCTCACTGCTG
The DNA here is from genome assembly GCF_018350175.1 of Felis catus. Lineage (NCBI taxonomy): Eukaryota > Metazoa > Chordata > Mammalia > Carnivora > Felidae > Felis > Felis catus. The sequence goes on along the minus strand of NC_058371.1, from coordinate 190,661,595 downwards.
TTTAAAAACTATTCCTACCCTGGCTGGTTGTGACTGGCTGAGACCGAATATTGCAAAGGTAAATTGAACTGAATTTCCAGACAAGTGAAGGTGCTTTGATCAACTAAGTAAATGTATGTGGGTAATCTTTGAAAAACAAATGGCATGCCTACAGTGATGTTTTCATTATTACCATTTATTATGATTATTATTGTTGCTGACTTGTCTTTTCTAAAACCTTCACAGAAGTGTTTTCTAAGAAACTTAAGAAATGCATTTCTTTTAAATCTAACATAGCAGACCAACTGCGTCTCAACCAAAATGAGTTTTTTCCATTCTCAAAGTACATACTGAGTTAACACTTTATTAAAGAGAAAAAGGAATCATCCAAACTTCTCTGAAAATCCCAGATTTTCTCATTCTCAATATTTTCCAGAGATTGCCAGACTTTCTAGCTTAAACAAATGAAAATTATCCCAAGGCAGAGTTATCTGAAGCATTTATAACCCTGCCTTTCTATTGGCAAAGCAACACAACACATAAAAAAGAATCCCTCTTAGCATAAAACAAAGCGATATATTGTGTGGTCTTCAGGGTAAAATATGAAACAAATACACAGAAGAGCTACCTTCCTCCATTTAAAACAACAACAGCAAAACCAGGTTATTCTTGTCTTCCCCCCCCCCTTTCTTATGAGGTTATTCTTGTCCTCCTCCCCTCCCCACCCCCATCCTTGTGATGGACAATAGGGCTTTTAAATCCCTCTCCAGCCTCTGAGCAGTGTTTAGACACAAAGTATTTTCATATATCATGAGATCTCTGTCTTCCTGCCTAATCCTACTGTATCATAATGCCTCATAGCACAATGGAGATGCTTGCATGCCTAATTTCCATAAATTACACAGCCCGACGTTTTCATAAAGACAAATTCCAATTGTAAACTATTAAACCTAATTCAGCATCCTTTGATGTCTCTGAGAAAGACTGGGGCAAGTTTAAGCATTCCCACATGGGAGCTTGTCCCCTGGAGTAGGTGAACGGAAAGGAGGGAGGTGATATTTTGCCCTTCTTATCTCTGCATTAACTTGGGTGTGTTCTGAGATTGAAGTTAGTGCCTTTACAGAAACACTTAAAAGATAAATCCTAAACGCTGGGGACAAACTAACGTAGGCCACTTCTCCCAAAAGGTAAGCTCTAGATCTGAATCAATAGTCTTACTCTTTAGATTATTTGATGTTAATTTTTCTTCTTTATTTCCAAACTCTGTCCTTCCAAGCTCCTTTGTAACTGGGTCCTGAGATCAAAGCAAACACCAGCCAGGACTTTCTTTTCAGGTACCATCAGTTTTCATCATTTAGTTGTGGAATTTCCTCGACAGATCTTGTTCTCAGCATCCTGTTGACATTATTTAACATAGAGGTTATAAAGAATTCTGTGAACCTTCTCCCTTCCTGTTTAGTTTCACTCCTCAATGGAGCCTAGTGCTCAGAAGCGGCTCTTTTAAATCTGAACGGCCGGATCACCTCCCCCAAAGCAGGAAAGGTGTGAAAAGCAAACAGAGGAAAGCAAATACAGTGGCTTTCAACAGTTCCTCAGTGCTTGCTTTGGTGTGAGAGGTGATTCAGGGAGTGAGAAATTCGGAGCTTGAGGCAGGATGGAGACCATGGATACATTTCTAGGTCCTGCTGAGTTAGTCCTTCACAGGGCGGCTTTGTTATGAGATGTGAAGTGTTATGAATTCCTGGACCCCCACACTGCACACTGGTGTGCAGTATGCAAATGTAAGTGCTTTTAAACACCAGAGAGGGGTCACCAACTAGAACTAGTGAGCTGGAAGCTTCCGTAGTCCTGTAATTACTCCTGATGGAATAATCCACCCGTACCTCTGGGAAGAGGTTCTTTTCCCCTAACTATGTTGTAAACGCTGGCTGGACACCATGAGGACCAGGCCAGCAATCTCCATGTGGGTAATCTCAGGTCCAAATGAGTTGAAATGTCATAACAGAGAAGTAGTGCCAGAAGGTCCTTTAACAGCAACTTGAACTTCGTAAGCACAATACAAAGCAGCTGTTGATGGCCCCAGGCTGGTGGAATGTGATGGGTGTGAGCCAGAGGCCTTGGTGGGCAGATGGGTGTGGGTCCCCTGCCAGGGTGGCACTTCGAGGCAGGCAGCAAGAGACCAGGCAGAAGAAGGAATCCTGTCCTCACATGGCTACCAGTGAAGGGACACGATGTCAAAGTAGGTGGGAGACCTTCTCCACTCCTGGTGCGCCATGAAGGTTTCCGTAAATTCATTTTTGACGAGCAAGCAGCAGAAATGCAGGCATCTGAACCACGAGAGGACGGGGGGTGAATCAGCACCCAGCATGGATTTGGGGCTTAGACAAATTGTAATTTCATCAATTCTGTTTGCCATTTCTTTGTAAATTCATTTTGTTTTTAAAATTATATCTGATGCGACATTTCTGTGATATTATCAACGTCAAGTCCCTACAATAAAACAGAAACTTCAGTGTGGTTTTATTCTGCTACTTCCTACCCAAACCCCAATTTTTGTTTTTGTAATCTGAGACTCACGTTCCAGGCTTGTAATAAATGTGTATTTTCTTATGTGATTATAAGGTTATGAACATTGTAAGTATATACATATTTATATATTATTTTAATTTACATTATAATACTTTGTGAGAAGTATTTTCTCATTTGCTTTAAGTGTATAAACTTTAACAATAACTGTTCAGGCTTACGCTACATGTAATTTTATTTCTCATTACCATTTGTTTGTAATACTAGGATTCCCTCCTATCTTTGTGTCTAGGCTTTCATTCTTTTCTCAGCCAACTGTCACAAAACGTTTAATGTGCTTTTCACACAGGATATGAGAGCAAAGTGTAGTCTCTAAATTCACATATGAGATTGTTGTTCTGTTTTTCTTATACCAGAACAGCAAGATGGGTTGTTGTAGAATTTTTGGTCAAAAGTTTGTCGACTGAAAACACAGAAATTTCATTTATTCAACCTATTGAGCACCTACTATATGCCAGGGTCTCCTAGGTGCTACAGACAAGTGAAGAAGATTACAGAGTCTTTGACATTTTTGAACTTGCATTTATTGGAGGTTGAAAGACAGTTTTTCCTTCCTTTCTCCCTCCATGCCTTCTTTCTCTTCCTTCTTATTTTGAGTACATGCAAACAAGTGTCTTTCTCCTTTATTTTTGAATTTGAAAAATGTAATTGAGCACATTACTGTGACTGTGTAAAATGAGGAGTATAACATGAAACTGTGTCTCTTTTCACTAATTTTTTTTCTGGTCCGTGGGTGACCTTTCAAATTATAAATTGTTATGTTAAACACCTGTTAAGCACACTTCCATCTTCATGTTTTATTTTAATCTTTGCTGTTACTGTTTTTGTCACTTTTTCTTTTTATTCTGGCATCTAGGATCATTTGTTAGGCTAGCTCTCTCCTTCACTAATTTGTTTTTTGATTGTATTCAGTGACAATCTACTTTGCAGTTGTTAATTCAGCAATCATGTGTTTAATCCCCGAGTATTGTTTCCTGATCTGAAATCGTGCTTTCTTCAGGACAGCCTGTACTAGTTGTTTTGTTGTGTACGTCTTCTCTAACTTGTTAAGAACAAAATTCAGGTGTTTTCAAAAATATCATTTCTGGCAGCAAACCTGTTCCACTGACGTGTGTTTGCATCTTCCACAGACTGTTCTCTTTCTTTTGAACCATGGTATCTTTTCTATATCTGAACGTTTCTTTTTGCTCATCTTTTCAAAGAGATGGCCCTGTTGGCTTTGTGTAGACTGTATAGGTTGAAATGAATCCTGTCAGTGAGGTTTTCTGTCTGATTCTTACAGATCCAAATGAAGGGATAGAGAAAAAGGTTTCACTGATTCTACCTCCTCTTAGCCAGCAATGAGGAATAGGTGGATGGTGGGGATTAAAAAGGGAGCTAATGCCACAACTTTTAGTGGGCGAAGTAATTCCTTGTCATTTTGTCCAAACTCTCAGGGGCCCTCCTAGATAGTTATCTTTCCCTGACAGCCACAGATGACTCTCTGATCTCTGTGACCTCTGGCATCAGAAGTGCCAGCACCTTTACTGGGGGCCCTTGAGAGTTATGCAAATCCATCCTACCTTCTCTACTAGACCTCTTCCTTTTTTTTTTTTTCCTCCAGAAAACAATGCTATTCCTTCATACAAAAGGATTTTCTGTCCGCTTTTACAGTAATCTGATTTCGTTCAAACTATACTTTGGCACAGTCTATCAGCTCTCCCCCCACTAACTTCCTTCCTCTTTTTCTTCTGTAGGATTAGATGTTTTGGCTGGTTACATGGCTGACGAGCTAAAGACAGTCTAAGCAGCCTCCCTCCTAGTTGGTTTTCATCATGTGACTGGATCACGTGTCTGGATAGGGGAATTGACGTCCTAGGTGCAACCTCATGCCTTTTAACTCATGTAGTCCTTTTCTTTTTCCTTCCTGTTCAGTGGAATGTGCATATGGTGGAAGGAGCTAGAAAAGTCCTGTTAGGCATGAGATATGAATTACACATTAGGGATGGCAGAAGATAGAATAAGCCTGGGTTCCAAACACACACCATTGGATATCACACCTGCAATATGCATGCTGAGACTGTCATGTGAGAAATAAACATCTCCATCCTTTAGCAGTTATATTGGTCATTATTACGTCTAACAGAAATCTCTGTGCATGTCACCCTGCTTTGGTTTCCAGTGGTAAGGTAAGTTTTTCCTTATTTTCTTCTTGTATCAGTTGTTTTCGTGCAATCTAAGAGGAGGAGACATCACTACCTGCTCCCATTCCTGAAATGGCGTCAAAGACTGGCAGAACTCTGTATGAAGACAATATTACTTGATCTGTGATTGGTTTCTCCCCTCCCTACCTGCTTCTTGCCATACTGCTATAGTACTGTCAAGAGGTCATGCCTTTATTCGTTGACGAAGCACTTGTTATTTAGAACCTAGTACTATATAGCTTCGGTAAGCACTAAAGATACTTCAGGATTTTTCGAAGACCTATCATTTAATAAGAGAGAAAGAGATGTAAAAAAATAAGCACACTAAAGCTTATAGGGAAGAATGTATAGGGGGACAGTGAGAGTATGGGGCATGGAGGGCAGGGTGGCAGATGAGTTTGACCCGACGGGGTCTCTGCCACTCTTATTTATGAGCTTTTAAAGAATTCACTTCCCTTTAATGTTTTGTGTCCACAAGACTCCCAGGCACATATGCTGATTTTTTTCTCTCTTTGTTGTGAAGAATGAGTGAGTGGTTAAAAGGTAATTAGTTAATGAGCTTGAGATAATTGTGAATTAAGTTGTAAGCACTAGTAGTAATATTGAGAAGTGACTTTAGTTGTTCAACTCAAGAAATACTTAAGTACTGACATTACAGAATTCCTTCCCTTGTAACTCCTGTAACAGTTTTCCTTGTTATGAGTTTTGCTATAAATTATATGCTTAAGATAGAGCATAGACCTCTGAGTGCTAAGCAACGTGTCAGATAAGCAATATAACAGTAATCATTTGTTGAGGGAAGAGAGAAAGAAAGTAGAAGGAAGAAAAGGGGGAAGGGAGGAAAGAAGGAAAGAAGGAAGGATTGATTGAATGCATTGTGGCATAGCCTATCTTGCTGACTAGATTACAAGAAACCACGACTTCTAATTCTTATGCATGGTGCTTATTAAGTATGTCTGATGCATTATTTAAATTGTTAATATTGTCAAAGAAAAAATTAAAAAAAGGAAAACATAAGTAGCTGTGTCATTTCTGTTGGTTGTCAAGAAACCTAAGTTAAACGCCAAGCTTGGCAACTTACTAGCTCGGTGGTCCTTGGCATGATAATTAACCTCTTTGGATCTTAAGTTCCTCATCTGTTGTTTGGGCATTATATCCATCCTGCAGTCTTTTTGTATCAATGAAATGGGACAGCTGTGAAATTACTTAGTAAAGATGCAAGCATATAGTAAATACAGAATACATGTTAATGTCATGTGCATTTTAATAATACTATACTTTATTTTTTATTTGCAACAGTTTAAAAATGCAGAAAAGTTTATATTTTAAATAATAAATATCCATTTTAAATATATGCAGAAACTGTCTTATAGGAAGTGGGCATCATTTTTTATCTCTTTGAAATTGTTTTTCCATTACAATTTACCCATATATTATCCCAATGTATTTTTATTTTGAAAGACTTTTATTGATTCATCATCTGCCATTACTGTAACAAAAAATATGTAGAAAAAAATGGAAATTAAAATTTCTTATGGCCAAAAACCTGTAAATATTTTGTAGTTTCTTCTGGATGGAATTCCCAATTCAAAAATTGACACATGGGAAAAACAATGTAAGTATATTAAAATATTGCTAATATATATTAAATGTAAAAGGTGAAATTTTATTGGAAATTCATTTCTTGTTAAGATGGGTCGGGCTGAAATTTTAAGTTTTGATTAAGAAGGCTTCTCTGACATCCCTGAACTGTCCTTTTATTAAGCAAACCAGAGGTTTCCCTTCTTTAGAGCAACTCACCATAGTTACATTAAGGGTGAGGGTCTTCTTATTTTCAAGAAATCAAGAATAAGAGGTTGCGAAACCAGAAGTGAAGAAAGAGATCCTACCAGTTATTCTTCAGCTAGTTTAACACTAGGAATTATGACATATATTGAGCATATGGAAACTGATTCCCAGAAAATGAACTTTGCAGATTTAACCTCAAGGTGGAGGCAGTTGTGAAGAGGAAGCAAAGATAAGTAAGACAAATAGAAGTTAAAATACAACACATTGCCTTTGTATATTTTAAAAATATTCTTGTTCCTTTTTCTAAGTAGAAAATAAACATGCTAGTAGTAGAAATTTCTACTGTATAATAAATCTTAACAAACAATTCAGGTACAAACATTTACATATGTACTCGAGAATCTCTGTAAAAACACTATAAGAAACACTATACTTTGTGTTACACGCTTTAATATATTTCTATGAATTTATTTGTATTTTAAGCATTTTTTTATTATATACTGTATATTTGTAAACAAATCTTTCTTTCCAAGCTAAGCATGTAAATCTCTATATTTCTATCAAAGGAACAAAAATTTATGTTTTTATTCATTATAATTCAGTTTAAAATAGAATCTAATTTCCTGTATGATTTATTTGACCCATGACATTTGTATAAATATGTTATTTTATTTCCAAATAATTTAGATTTCTTTTTAGGCTGCCCTTGGTATCCTTTGTCTTTTCTCAAAACAGCAACCAGAATGATGCTATTAATATGTAAGTCAGATTACATTACTGCAGTCCTCAAAGTTAGGTCAACATAGATTTTTACAAGATCCCATTTTATATATGACTAAGTTGGAAAAAACTTACCACATAATACAGCACTGACTGCAAAACATATCTCTATTTCAGTGATGTTAAAATGTGAAAATAAAATGAAACTTATGCCTTAGAATTGATGAAATGTATTATTGTCTTCTCAGCTCAAAACTCATGACCCTCAACCCCTTAGTGGAATCCACAGTAATTACAATAGTGTTCGGAACCCTCAGGTCATCGTCCAGTTCCCTTCCTTGCCTTCCTGCTTCTCTCTCGGCCATCCTGCTGCACTCACCCTGGTTCATACAGCTTTTGCCACTGCAGACATTCTGAACTTGCTGTGCTCAGAGACCCCAGATACACTCCTACCTCAGGGCCTTTCAAATATCCTATTTTTTTTCTGACTCAGTGTCAATTCCCCGTCTTCCAGATTACCACATGGCGAACTCCCCCCACTCCCCCCTCCCCCCCCTTAAGTCTCCATCTCACCTTCTCAGTGAGACCTTCCTCACCTACCGGATTCAAACTTGCCAATACCTGTTTCCCCTCCCATATCCCTGATCCTCCTTCTCAGTTTTCTTTCTCTCTACTGCACTTACCAAAATTTAACTTCCTACAGAAAAATCCTACAAATACCTCCCGATTAATATTTTCTAAGTGAAATACCTCTTGGTTATTAAGACCCAGACTTCACAGGGTGGTTTTGAATGCAACATTGTTTGTCCAGTGTTTAAAAAGAAAAAAAAATTATATATATATATCTCCACAAGTCTACATTTTTTCAAACAAAACAAGGTACATGAAAAGTCTTGAGTTATATTCCAAATACAATTGATAGAACATTAAAATTTCAGCAAGGGAGAGGTGAATGTCAACTAAGGAGATGTAGATCATGAAACTATGTAGCCAGAAGCTATTTGTTAACAACAACATCAATCATTTGGTGTGCAAAAGCAGTGGTAAGTATTTTACATCCCAATGTAAAAATTTGTTATTAATATTTAGGTATTTGATTATGTTTTAATTATGTTGTAATATATTGGTTGGATTTGGATAATAATATATAATATATTATTATTTTCCTGATTTAAAGTTATGGAAGATATGTTCCTATGAAGTTAGAATTTTCATGCAAAAACATCTTGTTTAAAGGAATGGATGAGATGATTAGTGATGTTAAATGTAAGATGTCTGTATGTATTTTACTGATTGTATTATTATTATACACAGAAAGCTAGGGATTTTGCTGTTTTACTCACTGTGATATTATTAGAGCTAGAGCCTGACACATGGTAGGGGTTTAAAAAATATTAGCTGAGTGAATGATTATTTCTGACCTTTTTGATATTCTTGCTTTTTTATTCACTTCATAGTCAACTAACTGAGTTATTTTTTTTATTGCTTCTAAGAGTTTTTCAGATAATTCTTACATATTCCCTCAGTAGAATATAGAATTATTTATGAATGATAATTTTGTCTTTCCTTTTCTAAAGGAAAGACTCATGTCTTATTTCATTGTCTAGAGCTTTGAGAAGACATTCAATCTTGGTTTTTATAGCAAGCATAACTGCCTCGGTCTTAGTTTTCATGAGTTATGTATTAATGTCTCTATTGGTTCTTCAATAACATGATGTTAATTGGTGTTTGGTTAGTACTTAGCACATTAAGAACTCTTTTATTATTTTTTAAAAAGTTTATTTATTTAGTTTGAGAAGGCAAGCGTGCGTGAGTACAGGTGTGTCCAGGAGACTGCAGGGAGAGGGGAAGAGAGAGAGGGAGAGAGAATCCCAAGCAAACTTTGCTCAGTGCAGATGACATGTGGCTTGATCCCATGACCTTGAGATCATGACCTGAGCTGATATTAAGAGTCTGACTCTTAACTGACTGAGCCACCAAGGTGCCCCTCTTTTATTCATTTGTTTTTAAATTAATTAATTTATTTTGAGAGAGAGAAAGAGAGCATGAGCAGGGGAGGGGCAGAGAGAGAGAGAGAGAGAGAGAGAGAGAGAGAGAGAGAGAGAGAGAATCTGACCAGGCTCCATGCCATCAGCACAGAGCCCAATATGGGCCTCAAACCCATGAACTGTGAGATTATGACCTGAGCTGAAATCAAGAGCCGGTGGCTTAACTGACTGAGCCACCCAGGTGCCCCTATACAGAAAATTGTGTTTTTGAGTGGAGTGATACAGTTTTATCTGAATGCATATACAGTTTTAATTTTACTCCATGTTTTTAAGATAGTAGACTTCTTGATACTGATTCCCCCTTTCTTTCCTTGGATAATTGGATTTTACATATTTATTCCACTGAAATTGATTGGCATATCTGTCATATAAACTAGATTATTTCGTGGTTAGAAATAATCTCAAACATCAGTGACTTAAAACAACAAAGACTAGTTTTTAGCCTCACAAATCCTACTTGGGTGTGGGTGAATCTCTGGGGCAACTGTTGGCAGGTGTTAAATTGGTACTTTCTCTGTGTCTGAACACAACTGCCTCAGTCTCTGGAGCAGGGGAAGATAGAGGTGAAGAATTGGGCACTAGTAATACACTGATAGCAACCCAAAATCATTAATTTCTGCACATTTCACTGGCTATAGAAACTCACATGGCCTTGGCTAAATTCAAGAAGACCTAGAAGTAAAATCCTTCCATTTGCCAAGAAAGATGGGAAAATGAATACTGGTGAGCAGTAGCAAGTCTGACCCAATGGGCTAGTATTTTATTGAGGATATTTATGCGTGCATTCATAAGTAAAATCTGTGTGTAAATATTCCTCGTGCCATCTTTGTAAAACTTATTAGGGATATGTTAGGATTCTAAAATGTGTCAATGCCAACATGATGGTGTTTGGAGATGGGGTCTTTGGGAGAGAATTAGGATTAGAGGAGGTTATGAGGATGGGGTCCTAATGATGGGATTAGTGTCCTTAAAAGAAGAGACATCAGAGGGCTTGCTCTCCCTCTCTCTCTCTGCCATGGAAGCACACAGTCAGTAGGTGACTGCTTCAAGATGGAAGAGAGCTCTCACCAGAACACAACCAACGCAGGCATTCTGATATGAGACTTCCAGCCTTCAGAACTGTGAGACAATAAATTTCTGTTGCTTTAAGCCTCTCAGTTTTTAATACCGTGTTATGGCTACCCTCGGAAAGTAAGGCAGCATCCCTCTCCAAAAACTAAGGAAAAGTAGCATCTAGTATGCCTCTTTAGATATTAGTCAGCTTGAACTGCCATAAAAAACAAACAAACAAGCAAACAAACAAACAAAAATACCGCAGACTGGGTGGTTCAAACAATAGAAATTTCTCTCTCAACAGTTCTGGAGGCTGGATGTCTAAGATCAAGGTGCTGGCAAGGTGGATTTCATTCCAAAGCTGCTTCTCTTGGCTGGCAGGTGCTGCTAGCTCGCTGTGTGCTCACATGAGCACTTATCTTTCCTTACAAGCCTATCAGACAAAGATACGGAACAACACATTCCATATCTAGGAATATTGTTCCAGCCATTTGCTGAGTGACACAGATACATTGTGTCACAGATATACTGAATGGCACATATACCAAATGACATGGCTTTGAGTGGGGCCTGGAGCAGGAAAGGCGCTGTAGCAAATCTAGGCCAAGAGACAATCAACTTTCCTTTTGCGTCATATGATCCTGTACACTCTGTGGCGTTGGAAGTGTTCGTAGTGGGCAAGGATGCACTGTAGAGTTTGTGGCAAGCTTGGTAGGAGAATCACAACTCAAAACCCTGGGATCCTAGGATGAGACCGTGCCATTTACTGCAGACGATTTCCTGTACGTCCTTTTAGAAACAGTTTGTGGCATGTTACTGGGCCCTAGGAGAGATGGACCATTTGGCTGTCAGACACCAAATGACCCTATGGCCAGAACTTCTCATTACTATGGAGGTCTGTCACACCCACTGAGCCATGAAGTGGGTCCCAGTGCTGAACAAGTCCAGCAGCTGTCCATCCTAAGGTGGAAATGGTGTATCTGGGATGGAGTATTGGGACTGGAGAATACTTGTATATACGTGAGCAGGTAGGCTTGCATGTCACCCACAATTGCACCGGTGCTCCTTCTCTGGCTTGCACGTAGATCTATAAAGGGGTTCTGTACCAATGTTTGAAGTAAAGTAAGTTTGGCTTATGAACGAATCAGCTTGTGCATGGGTGAAAAATGGTGGCAGAGAGGGACATGCGAGGCACCAGGGTGATTTGGCTGCCTCCTGGTCACCCTTGTCCCACGGCAACTGTGAGTGGCTATGTGCAGCAACCCTGAACTGAGAAGACTGTGAACCTTCGTGTATTAAGGTTTGGCCCACAGCATCAGGGTTAAGCCCCTGAAATGAACTTAAGATGCTTGGTGGAGGCGAGGGAAGATGCCTGTCGTTGGGCTCTGGGATCAACTGCGGCCCCAGGGGCTGTATAGTCAGCCCCTCCCAGGAGACTCTTTTTTTCCAAGTTTTTGCACAGGCCAATCCCTCCCAGAAATCCGTGACGAGAGCCGCTCGCTGTCAGTTCCAATCTAAGCTGGTCTTTCGGGAAGAGACTTCTTCCAAAAGTTCACGTTTTGTGGGAAGGGATAACTAATCACCACTCCATGGTTTGTTACAAGCTCTGAATAGCACCTTTTTGGTAACAATCACGTAAACGTATCGAACCACGTTGGGAAGCAGGGGGTAATAAAAACACGACCGGGTAAGAACGCGTGCGTGCGTGCGCGTATGTGCCTGTACGTGCGTGCGTGCATTGCGTGCGCCCGTGTGCATGAGTGCGCATGCGTGCGCGTGCCTGCGTTTACACGCATGCGTGCTGGAGGCTGACAAAAGAAACCCTGCCGGAGCTTCGTCTTCTGTGGAGGAGTCTGATAGATTACAACTGAAACCGAGAAGGCAAGTAATAGCAGTAAGGGCACAGAATGAAGAGGCAAATAAGACTATCCAGCTAAAGAACTGAGAGAGATTGCTCTGGGGAAAGGGAGATAGGTAGAGTGAGGTTACTCTTTGTTTTCAAAGGGGGAGTATTGTGCTTTCTTAAATATGTGCATGCTATGCTCTGGTATAGACCTTTCACCTTTTTTAAAACATGTGCATGCTTATTTATGACTGAAGACAAAAAATTTGCATACTGACTAAATACTTGAGGGTGATTTCACTTCTTAATCCCTCACCCTTTCTCTTTATAATGAACAATGTAGGATTTTCAGTTCAGTATTATATAGTATTAAGTTATAAATTTTAATGTCACTTATCTTCTGTTTTACGTTAAACTTTGTAATGATTTTATAAGTATATTGACATTTTAGACGTAACTGTATTTCAGTTTTTCCTTCCTTCTTTCCGTCTCTCCTTCCTTTCGTCCCTCCCTTTTTCCTAAATTTAAGTTTGTCATTCTTCAGCTCTCTATTTGGATTATCTCTACCTAGCTAGACCAAACCTTTTGGAATTTTTAATAACATATTCAGGGGAGGCAGATGGGCACCTGAATCCTAGAATAAAATTCCAGAGACAGCATCATACAAGGATGTTACAACTTATAAAACTCTGTTATTTCAAGGAACAAGGATGCGCTCTGAAACTTGTGTTCTATGATGATGAAGGCTGATGTTGAATATGTATGTGAACGATTAGAAAAAGCAGATTCATAAAATACGAGTTGGAAAAGCAATATTTTAAATTCTGACGTGATTTACATAAAATATTATTTTATGTGAGTGAATAACATATAGCTTAATTATTGAAAGTGTGTATTTAAGTATTTTGAACATATCCATAAAAACGTACAGTATCAAATTTGCCAAAAACTTACGTTAGGATATTTTCATTGAAGAAAATGTCCTCAGTCTTTATTTAGAGATATATGGTATTGACTGTTGAATGTTCAGATGATCCAGTGAGTTACAGTCTTTACTATGCAGATGAACAAGTGGAGGCTTAGAAGTTAAATTGATGCTCAGTGTCACACAGCTAGTAGAGGGGAGAGATGGGATTTGAATCACCCAAGAAACTCTTAAGGCATCTTAGTATGATTTATACCAGTTCCTTTGTTTAGGAGAATCGGTGCTAAAATTGGAGCTGGCGATGGGAAAGTCTGGGAAGTCAGGGTTTCAGGTACAGGACAGTCTTGGTTGAAGTTTACAGCAGAGGTTCTGGGAAAAAAGAGCAGTATTCTAAGTAAGACAGCACTCAAGGGAGAGGGCATATGGTAAAATATAAGGAACATGTGGACAGATAGTAATTACTTACCATTTTCTCATAAAGCAGTCCTTGCTAAGGGCACGGCACCCGTTTTTTCTGTCTCATAAAGCAGTCCACCTGTGCCGCACCCCATCTTCCTTGTAACTGCTTAGAAGTTTCCTGCTCTTCTGCTCTGTTGGAATGCCTTCTCTGAACTACCTGCTCCCTTCCTTTGAGCCCCCTTGTGCACATGTCTGCCATCATCATCATTATCGTCTTCACCCAGTAACTTACATGGCAATTATTTATTTGCATGTCTCGCTCCACACAGCATCGTTCGCTTTTTCAGGTAGTGTTGAAGTTCTTCAAAAGCATGTCTCTGCAAAGCCTAGCTGAGTGTCTGGAACATAAGACAGGACCAGTAGTGGAGCTGGGATTTGAACCCAGCTCTGGTTATTACCTGAAAGAACAAATGAATGACAAACAGATTCCCGTGCAGATCTATGTGGGCGGTGGGGTTTAGGAGTACACTTGAAATGATTTTTCCTTGTTTTGATATTTTTATCTTGGAGAAAAGAATTTGTGATCTTTCACAGAATGGTAGATTACATTTGAAATCTCAGGGGATAATTTAATGTGTGATCATCTATCATTCTGCAACTTGTTTTCCAAAGCTAGTTGTGTTTTTATCATCTCGAATATTTGGACCTTACACTGAGACCATGAGGTACTGAGATAATTAAGTTGGGCCATAAAGGATGAGCAGCATATGGTCATGTGGGAGGGAGGGAGCTCTCCTTCCCATTACGCCCCCCATGAGACACAGAAATTTCGACTGGCTTTTAATTTGCAAGCTTTTAAACTTACATAACCAACTTTCCTATTAGACACCTTGACATAATTGAGTGAAAAAGAAGTAAATTGTGCTAAACCTCTAGTAGAAAATGAGCCCCAGTCCATGACTGTAGAGGAACATGTTTTGCATTGTCAGGGAGTCATAGTGAGACTAATAGGGCTTTGATCAGTCAATCTGGAGGAGAAGACACAAAGTTTACTCTGGAGACTGTTTCTTTCAGAAGAACTGACTATTTCGTTGTTTGAGAACCAGTGGAAGGGGAAACTGGTGTTCCCCCCAAGATGTGCTGTTCTTTCCACAGGCAGTCATTTCTATTCATGTTATAGTAACACAATCACTGACTGAAGAGTTTGTTCTAAGAAGTTAGTCCATTCTGCAGCAAACCAGCCTTTCTCCGCTCTCCTATAGAGACATCGCAAATGTGCTTTGCATCCTTCACACCTAATTTATGCAAAGGATCTCTTGCCCGGGGGACTCTTCTGCTCACTTTGGTGACAAGTAAATGTGGCAGGTGTCTCAGGAAGCACACACAACAGTTCATCCAGAGATAGTTTAACTTGAAAATTTTCTCACATGTGCAATATCTCTGAGTCTAACATTGTGATTGAAATTTGTAGATTTTGTTTCCTCTTTCATCTCTTTCCATCTCAGACATGGTTTGCTAACTTACGGTGGACCTCGTTGCAGGGCTGGAAGTGAGGAGAACTTTAGATTGCCTCTGCCAGAAAATAGCCATTTGACCCTGCTTATGAGTAAACTCTTGAACCTACAAAATGGGTTGGTGGTGGTGGGGAGGGAGAGTTGGATGAGATGATCTCTCCATGGCTTTAAATACTACTTCTGTGCTAAGGATTTACTCATAGGGATCTTCAGCCCAGTTTTTGAAACAGAGGTGGGAATTTTTAACCAGATATTCTCAAATACCTCAAGGACAGCAGGCAAACGCCACACACACACACACACACACACACACACACACACACACACTGAGCCGAGCATCTTTGCAGTTTTCCTGTTGTCCCCTGTGGTTGTGAATAATGTCATCATCCTTTCAGGTGCCCAGGAAGACACTTTGACATCATCCTTGGTATTACAGCTGAGTTAGCTACCTAACCTACAAAGCTGTGTGAGTGTTTGCTCTAAATTTCTCCTCATTCATGCCTCGTGTGTTAGACTGACCTCGATGAATTTGAATCTGAATCATTGTTTAATAAAGACAATATTTTCTTAATAGTTATGGCACAGGTATATTTCCCCTTTGAGTAGCTACAGCTTTTGTTGTTACGACTAAGTCATGAGACCGAAGTGAGAATGAGAGAGACAGGAAGAGAGGAAAGGAGACATAGAAGCTCTCTTCTGGGTTGGGTTTCAGACAGGGAAATGGAGATTGAAGGGCAGGGGGTGGGATGTCCATGTACTGCTCCCCACTCACCTCCTTTCAGAGGAACATTATTCTCCACTCTTTATGGTATAGCCTGGGGACACTCCAACCTTGGATTTAGCAAGACATCAGTGTACTCTGATGCGTGGGAAGTAGTTTACACATGACTGAAGAAGACGTCCAAAGGGGGTTAGTGGTGTCCCAAACTAAAGGAGGCCTGGAATTGGGGAGAGGAGGTCACAGGGGCAGGGACTTGGGACCTAAGCCTAGAAACTACAGCACGGATATCAACAGTCAGTAGGATTTAAGCACAACCAGACAGAGACTTCTGCCTCATTTGCTTATTACTGCCTATTTGTAGAACCTAAATCATTGCCTGGTATATACCAGGTACCCAATAAATATTAATTGAATAAATAGGTGTGACAACATACCTAAAAGAATCCGATGTGATCAATTAGACTTCTGTAGGCATCATCACAGGATATCCAGAGACCAGGCAGGGTGCCAGACCTGTTTCTGTCTGGGAAACAGGAGAAGCCAACAATGCCAACATGTGGTCCCAGAGCTGATGCCAGGTTGATATGTAAGTTCCCTACTCCCACCTCAAAACTTAGTTTTTAAGTTAAGGGCAGGGGAAAGGGAAACAAACCCTGAATTCTCTGTGCCTAAACTGATTAAATAATGATAATAATAATAATAATAATAATAATAATAATAAACATTTAAAAACGTGAAGGAGCATATAGTGTCCTTAATTGACTATTTTAAATTTTTTCTCCGATCTCTTGAGAGAACATGAAATTAGTTCTAGAAAAGGAAGTTAGTTGTAAGGTGTGATTTGGACCTCATTGGAATTGCTGTCATCTTCTGCCGTCTTTCTGCTGCCAGTTTTGTTCCTTTGTAAAACTCTTTAATGACTGCATAACATGGGAGAAAGTTGAGCATTCAGACCCTACGCGGCTTCACTGTGTCTTCAATCTCATCTTGTCTGCTCTGTATCTCTTCTGTGTTCTCTATTTCAAGGCCACCACGTTAGACAGCTGGCCCCGGGGAGAGTGACTGTGAATATCTGGTCCATTTAGGGGCACCCTTTCCTGATTCACATCAAGGTGCTGTGAGGAGCTAATGATGCTTAGTCTTCAGTTGCCAACACCTTCCCACAAACACATGCATTCTCCCCCCCCCCCCACCCCAGCTTTCCCTCTCTAGTTCACATTCACACTCAATCCCGTTGCTGTTCCCTCCAAGTCCACCAGACCTCTGGTATACCAGATCTCCATCCGGCCACCACTTCACTCCTCCCTTCTGCTTTAAAGAACATGTATACATTAAGTTCTAACTAAAATGTTAACCTCCCCTGTGAATTTCTGCCCCCCTTTTCTGTGCCCAGTGGCAAAATTAAGTATTCTCTCCTTTCTATCCATTTCTATCTTGCACATACTTCTACCCCAGCAGCCTTAACATTTTATTCTTTTTGTTGTGCAAATAATTAGCATTGCAGGTATTTAGAGCCATGGGTTCTGCCTTCTTCATCTTTGTATCTCTAGGACCTGTATGATCTCTGGTTCATAATTGGACAAAATAATGTTTTTTTCCAGTGAATGTTCTCTGCAGTTTGTTTCAGTTCTAATGAGCTGAGATTAAACGAAAAATGGATTTTAAGATTAGAAACACAATTGGATTGAGTTCCTAAAGAAACCCCTTGGAACTCAGGTTTTACCTGATATTGATGATACTTCCCTTAGCATTTTCTAAGCCTGAGATAAGTCGAATTAAGTTCCAGTGTAAAGAGGTGATGCAACGGGCTGGACATTGACTAGATTTGAGTTTCAGCTCTCATTTCAGATACACCGTAGCTTTGCAACCTTGGGAAAGTCACTGGACATGTTTGACTTCAACTTTTTCTTTCATTTAAGGAAAACTAATAGCTGTCTTAAAATGGTGGTTATAATAAAAAAAAATGTGCTAGCGCATGTGGCTGGTCTTTGGAGATTGTGAAGCAATATTGTTTCTCAGGATAATGCCTTTTGGGAAGTTTTTTGTCCCCTTTTACTCCTCCTTCAAATCAGAAGCAGGAAAACAAATCCTTGAGTAGGAGTTGGAGGGTAACGATTGGGAGAATAAAATAAGAAACATTTTTATAATAACTAGTGCTGCAATCATTGCTAAGATTGGCTCTCATTTTATAATGAAACATGATTCTGTGAAATAGTAGTTAGCTAAATGTCAAATGAAGGTTATTCCATTAAAATGCTGTTTTAGTCCAATCAAGCAAAGACATGCCGCTATTACTCTTACAGAGTACAGCTATTAGTGTTTTTTTGTGTTTATGCAATTTTCTTTGGCTGGAGGAGTTTCTGCTATTCTTTATTCAGCATTCCTATGGTAGAACAATTTGGCTGGGAATCTTCACATTAATGAAAAATTACACATTTCAACATATAATACTTATTAAAGTAACTCTGTAGTGTACTATGTATGTCTGTGTATGTGTGTATAATTCTCATCTATTATTTCAAAATGGGACTGTGTGTTAAGGAATAAAAACATATGCAGTGCTCTGTCTTGATACTAAGTTTGGTGAAATGCAGTATGTGCTACTACAGGAAGAATTAGCTTTAAAATCAGAATCTGACCATTTGTCTTAGATACTACACTTAACACATGAGTTTGGGCAAATAATTTAAACTTCCTGAGGCCATCCATAAAGTTAAAAATAGTTATAATGTCTCAACCTTATTATTTCTTACTTGTTGTAAGGTGAAAAGTAATCAAGTAAAAAAAAAAAAAAAACACTCTAAAACTGATGTCTACGGTAGTAGATGAAATCAAAGGAATTACAGTGAAGCCCAGAGCATAGCCTTTAGGGCAGGCAGATTGGTCTCATATTGTGTCTCTACCAGTTATTAACTGGGTCAACTTCTGTAGCCCCATTTGTTAAAAATGGGAAAAGGGATGTGTCTTATAAAGTCGTTGTGAGGAAACCATGGGGTGACACTTTTAAAAGGCTTTGCATATGATGGACGTGCAAATATCAGCAACGCCAGGATCCTCCCCTTCAACTGTGCCTGTAAATCCAAAGTAATCAAGCTTTCTCCATTTTCTGAAAAAGTTGGTTGAGGACATTCTAGCCTGTAATGCTCATAACTTGCTTCTGATCATAGTTGTGGCATTTCTTTTGGGCATTTTTGTTTTGTTTCGTTTTTACGAAACGAGATACCTGTGCTGGAATCTTGATAATTTGTGACTGCCTCTCCCACTCATTCTTTTGTCGCATCGACTTGACAGATGCGTCCGTGCAGATGAGGCAGACACTCTTTTAAGGTCACATGCTAGTGTACTTTCCCAGCACAGGCCTTTGTGAGAAATGAAGGAAAGGTTACTTTTATTTTTTATTATTTTGTTTTGTTTTATTTAGGAGGAATTTAGGGGCTAGAAGAATCTGATAAAATAATGGGCATGATACAAGATACGTTCATTGCTACTCCATCATATTTTAGCTCTCTTCTCCTTGCTGACAAGTACAAAGCACTGGCTTCACAAGGAGAGTAATGATAAATATCTTAAAAGGGCGCACTTCCTTTGTCTTTTCAGCACATAAATGGAAAAATTGTTTTATTTCAGTTGAATAGAGTTAGCTCCATTTCTACCACATCTCTTTGTCTTCTTTCTCATTTTTTAACAGTTTATTTATTTGTGCATGAGAGAGAGAGAGAGAGTGGGGGAGGGCAGAAAGAGAGGGAGAGAATCCCAAGTGGGCTCTGTGCTCTCATTGCAGAACCTAATGGGGGGCTCAAAGCCACAAACTATGAGATCATGACCTGAGCTGAAATCAAGAGTTGGACACTTAACTGACTGAGCTGTCCAGGCACCCCTTCTTATTTTTTTTGCTCCTTTAAAGCTTCTGTTTCTTGAATATTTCATAGTATACATATGTAAAATTTCTGTATATATATGCATATATAAATATATATATGTGTATACATGTATATACATACATGAAATAAACGTGGATATGTAGGTATATATACATGTAGATGTATGTTTGTGTGTGTGTATATATATACACACACATAATATGTTCATATGTATGGAGATACGTGTGTGTGTGTATACATATACATATACATATACATATACATATACATATACATATACATGTTCTGAGAACCACTACTCAGTGTAACTCAGGGTGTCTTATACACACAATTCTAGAATTTTAGACTTGGCCAAGAATATTGGTAGGTGCCATTTTCTTCTTTCATAAATATCCTCTTCAGAATTTTCTCTAAAACAGCCCACTGGTAGGTGTGAACTCTGATTTATTCCCAGCCACAATGACAAATGATTGTTAATGGCGTGCCATGGAATTTCCTCCTTAATTTCTTCTTGTTTGAAGAAATAATATATATTGTGTCCAAACTATCCATGGAAGGATGCAGGGTAGACCTAGACATTTCCAGAACCAGACAGACACTTAGAGGATTTCTGTTTAGCTTCACTTCAGACTTCAGAGGAGGAAATAGAGGCACTGGAGACTTTTGTGGGTTTGGCCAATATACAGTATGCTAAATCCCAGAGTCCCAGCTAGTGCTGCCAGCAACAATTACTTTTTATTTTTAAAACCTTTTTTTCCCCTGTGATTTTACTCAGATTACAAATTAAGAATATTTGTAAAGTGAAAAAAAATTGTATCTGATGACAACTGCTAATATGGATGTTTTAATCAGTTCTCATCCTAAATGTTGTAAGACATATGCCTTAATAGAAATCTTAGTTGATTAGTAATGTGAGTCTGTGACCATCCATTCATCCATCCAACCACCCACCCAGTAACACTTATTGAACATTTATCATGAGTACAAATCTATGCCAGGCTTGAGAATGAAATGAATGATGAAGACCTAGCCTTGAAAGTGTTTACAGCTTCCTGGAGGCTAAAAGACAAGCACAGAATGGGTTGTAGTTCAGGATAAAATACAGTAAGTGTCTTCAGAGTGGCATGGCAAATTACCATTGGGATATGGAGAAGGAAATGTTACTTTTAGCTGTGGCTTAGCCTGAAGTGAGAAGGATGTCTTGAACCAAACACTAAATGGGGAAGATAGTTAATTCTGAGAACAGATGGGATAAACGTACGGAGATAGGACAAATAATGAATAGTGAGGCATGCTGAAGGGTTTCTGCATGAAGGAGATAGTGGAAGGGAAAGCTAGAGAAGTAGTATGAGATGTGATCTTGAAGGGCATTGAATGCTGGGGCGTAGGGTTTGATTATGAAGCAGTGGGGTTCAGGGGATGTTCTATGCATAATGGCTTGGGAGGAAAATGAGTCAATGAAACTGCTGTCCGGGGGGGAAAGTGTCATTATATGAGCTGGGGGAGTAGGGAATTTTAAATAAAAGGTAGTAAACAAAGACTTTGAATAAAGTTGGTATGGTGATCTCACACACACACACACACACACACACACACACACACACACACACAAACATTGGAACAAGTAACTAGAATGTGACATTTGAGAATGTAGTTAATTGGAGTGATTATGGTAGAAGTCATGGTGAAGTTAAGTCATGTTGTGTGAAACTGACTAAATGGTCTGTAGGTAGTAGATCTAGAAATCTTGAAAAATATTTGAGAAATATGCTGTGAGCCTCTGCCAGTGTCTGCCATGATGCCTACCACATTGTAAGACTTCAGTCAATATTTGTGGAATGCACCACTAAAAAAAATACATAAATCTTGATAAGCCACACATTTTCTCTTTGTGGAATTAGCTATAGCTACACTTAACACACAGATAGAACCCACCATCTGGTTCATTAAGAGCAACACATCTGCATGTGTGACAGTTTCGAAGTGTGTATCTAAATTTGAAAATATGTATAGAAATTACAGAGAATACAGCAAGGATAAAAGAGTCAGACGCTTTGAATTTTAATATTTGCTCTCCTTTAGGCAAGTTCTTTAACCTTTCTGCCTCAGTTTCCTCCATTCTGTAGGATAGAGATAATAAAGTAGATAGGTCATAGCGATGTAATGAGGATAATGCATTAATATATAAAAGTGCTTAGAAGCGACTCTGACACATGACACACATGATATTAACATTTAAACATTAATATTGGTATTATTCAAGAATGTGCTTTTTAGAATTTGCATGATCCCTTGTATTCAACCTTAAAATTTACTAACCATGTTCGCACTCAGTATCTTAATTTATTTCTCCTTCCCACTTCCATCGTTTCCATGCAGTTGGTGAGAAAACTAAGAATCTGTCAGGTCAGTTGACCTGCCTAAGATGGAATTACGTCTCAAACCTACATCTGCTAGTGATGGCCATTAATTTCTTAGTCGTAGTTGGGCACCAGGCATTGTTTTAAGAACTTTGTTAAAATAATTTCATTGACTCATTACTAAGCAAGAGTAGGAATCAGAGGATCAGATAGCAAGTCATGGTGGGGGGAATTCAAGTCTGGCCCTACATCTTCAAAGCTCATGCTCTGAGTCATCAAACCAGAAGTGTCCTGATGTAGAGTGGGAGGAAGACCGTAATCATTTAGGAAAGATGGAAGAAGGGCAGCTCTTAAGAGTACCCAATGGATGAAGTCTTCTCAGGTTCTCTAGGATCTTGGCTCAAGATTCCTGGTAGTGCTGATGCCTTTCTAAGTTCTGACATGCCAGAGCTCAGTTCTTCCTCCTTCATTTCCGAGGCCCATCTCTTTGACTTCCCTGGCGTCACTCTACCTGGGCTCTGAGCAAACAACCGCAACCATAAACCCTTCATGTAGGTGCAGAGAAGAGCTGTTTTTCATCAGGTCAGTGTAGGCAGCCTGGGCTGCCAACTTCCCATCAAAGCCTCATAAACCCTTTTATGAGGCTCATAAAACGCTGCCTACTCCTGTTAGGGGAGAAGAGGACAGCCATCAGACCCAAATCATGCTGGTTTCAATTGCTTCATTTCCATACATCAGACTCCTTGGAAAACCAAATGCCAGCCACGGCCAAATTATAAAGTGGTCTTTGTGTTCCTGTGGTGTCCCTTTACCAGGCATCCCATGCCCTGTGGTGCACAGTAGTGTTTGATTACCCTGGAGAGCAGTTCTGGGTGATGCAGTGAGCAGCAAGGAGTGCGGGGAACCATGTCTCCCATTCAGAGCTGAAAGTGTTGACTGCCAAATGGGTTCTGTTTTCTCTGCATGGACATTTAGAGGGAACACGTCCTGACAGTCCCTCATGGCTTCGCCACTGCAGTTGGACATCGAATCTGCCCTATCTGTATCCATGTTTGTGGCATGGATTGTAGTTGCCAAAGGAGAAGATAACCACCTTGTTAATTAGGTTCACGGAGCTGCCCAGCCTCCAAGGTTTTCTTATTTAACTGCCTACATAATGCTTCATCTTCTCTGTTTTGCCATAGAGAACCAGCCAGTTTGAGAATGCAGTAATGGAAATATAGTTACCTAGTTTTCCAGTTAGTAGATATTTTTTTTTAATTTTTTTTTTAACGTTTTATTTATTTTTGAGACAGAGAGAGACAGAGCATGAACGGAGGAGGGGCAGAGAGAGGGAGACACAGAATCGGAAGCAGGCTCCAGGCTCTGAGCCATCAGCCCAGAGCCTGACGCGGGGCTCGAACTCACGGACCGCGAGATCGTGACCTGAGCCGAAGTCGGATGCTCAACCGACTGAGCCACCCAGGCGCCCCAGTAGGTATTTTTTTTTCAAATTAATGTTTTATTTATTCTTGACAGAAAGAGAGACAGAGCATGAGTGAGGGAGGGGCAGAGAGCAGGACACAGAATCTGAAGCAGGCTCCAGGTTCTGAGCTGTCAGCACAGAGCCCGACATGGGGCTTGAACCCAGGAGTGGTGAGATCATGACCTGAGCTGAAGTCGGACGGTCAACTGACTGAGCCACCCAGGCGCCCCAGTTAGTAGGTATTTTAATCTCACTATGCTATAAGCTCCTTTAGGGACAGGTATACTTCTATTTCCTTATTTGTAAGTATATACTCTTTTTACCTGGTATATATAGAGAGTGCAAAACTGTTCAATAATGAATCACTATTATTACACATATCAGTCAGTATATGCTAGGTTATTCTGTGGTAACAAACACAAAATTGAAGGTTTATTTCTCATTCTTGATGTAAGTTCATCTCAATATGGTTTTTCCATGCCATTTTTACTCTGAGATCCAGACAATTGCATCGATTGTCTTCTATCTATAGTCTTCTATCTAGACTATTCCTGATCTCTTGACAGAGGGAAAGAGGACATGATGTGAACCACATGCTGGTTTGCAAGTTTCTGCTTGGGAGTGAGACACCTTAGTTCCACTCATATTTCATTGACCAGTTGAAATGAAGACCAAGTCTGACTTCAAATTAAAATTAAAATTAAAATTAAAATCCTCCCACACTCAATCCCTTTCTTAATCTCTTTTATGTCTTGTCAGGGTTCAATATTTACTTTCAGTTGATGCCCCTAAAATGTAGTTTAGGGCACACAATATTTCATTGTAATTTTAAACAGGCACGACTGATTTGAAACCCACAATAGCAGATACATTTCTGACACTTGAGGATAAAGCCAGTGACAAGAGAACAAACCAATATTGATGATTTGGAGTGGAAAAGCTTCATATGTTTTGTGCTCAGCACCCCAGTCTTATACATCTACAGTCCTGTATTAGAAAGATCAATGCTCAGAATAGCAATGCCTCTAGCACTGGAATGATCTTCAATCATTAAAGACAACTTCTGTTATTGCCATCAGCTTATAGTTACCAAAGCAAAGCAAAAACTTGATACATCTTAAGAAAGTTTTCAACAAAAAATAATTGAAACAAACAAACACAAAAAAGATTTGAAGCCACTTTTCAGTTTTGACAGGAATACAGGGAGGCACCCGAACATTACATTCAGGAATGGTTTTATTCTACTTTTTATATTATTCTGTGCAAAGCCATTCCTTCAAGTAAATGACCTGAAGTAAGATTATAACTGATGTTGAGTTGGCTAACAGACTAGAAAGGGGAAGATAAAAATGAAATTAAAAATGGAGTCCTTAGCAATAAAATTTAAAAAACAAGGAATTCTGAGAGAGACTGCACTTCAAGTTAGTTTTGAGGAATGGGAGGAAAGAGAAATTAATGTTGACTGGTTTAATGTCTGCAAAACATTGTACTGGATGCTTTTTACATATGGGGTTTTGTAATAAACAACTCCGTGCAAGAATTACCTCCTATGAGAAAGCTCTCCTTTCACCCTTCAAAGTCAGGTGATAATTAAATATAGTGATAACTAATATATGTTGGAAATTTACTATGTGCTAAATCAGGGGTTTTCAATTACCTGTGTGACTTTGCTCATTTTGCTCCCCAGAGACATTTGGCAATGTCTGGAGACATTTTGGGTTGTCACAACTGGTGGGGGAGGGTGGAGAGTGTTGCCCTACTGGCATCCAGTGGATCAAAGCCAGGGCTGCTTTAAATATCCTATAAGGCAAGGACCGCCCCCACTACAAAGAATTATTTACCCATGATGTCAACAGTGCTGAGACTGAGAAATCCTGTGCTAAAGTTCCAAGGGTTCATATTAATAAATATTAGCTAATTTAATTAACTAATTCTCATAATAGTTTATGAACATATAGTATGTTTTTTTTACCTGTTACAGATGAGAAAACTGAGGCAAAAGGCATTAAATAATTTCCCCAAGATTATATTGCTGGTGAGAATCGGGGCCCATGTTTGAAGATAGGCAACCAGGCTCCAGATTCTTAACCACTGTCCTGAGTCTTGTCACTATCATGTGAGTTTTGTGAGAGTGGGAATTCTGTATATTTGCTACTGTTTTCCACCAGCTTCTAGTACAATGCCCATAGTAGTGTTTTAAAAATAGATGTTGAGTAAATGAATGGTATAAGGAGTTTATCCTCATTGTTTTCCAGGTGAGTACTAGTTAGTTAAGAAAATTGCTCCCGATTTTCAGTCTTAAAGAATCTTCTATTAAGTATCTTCTATAGAGTCTAAAAAAATTTTGTGCAACCATCATACATAGTTTATTCAGTAACAGTACATTTATTTAAAGTCCATATGAGCCTGTGGTCAACATGAGGTGAAGTTATGGTTCATTCATGGTACTATTGAGTATTCATTATGTGCTTTGTGGTGGCAGAATTTCTAACCTTCTCTCCCTATACACCTTTGTCTCAAGTCAAAGATTCCATGCCCTTGTGAAATATCATGTGAATATGATGAGATGTCACTCCCAGGATTATATTATGCTATAAGGCATAGTTTGACCTTAAAATTGGGAGGTTATTTGGGTGGCCTCTGTTTAGTCACATGAGTCTTTAAAAGCAGAGAGCTTTCTCTGGTAGATGAAGAAGTCCAAGAGACTCAAAGCATGAGGGGGATTTGATGTATCATTGCTGGTTTGAAGAGAAGGGGCTACAAGAGAAAGCATGCATATGGTCCTCAGGAGCTGAAATAGGTCCTGGCTGTTAGCCAGGAAGGGAAGGACCTCAGTCTTTTCCCAGTCTCCAGATAACAGCCCAGTCCAGCCAACATTTTGATGTCAGTCTTATGACGCTCTGGACATAGATCTCAGTGGATTGTGACCTATAGAGCTGCAAGCTAATACATGATGTTGTGATAAGCTATTAAATTTATTCTGTATTATGGAGGATATATGGTACATAGTAGTTGCCCCATGAATATTTTTTAATAAATGAATAGATGTATATTTGAATACTTATTAACTATTACAAATAACACATAATTTTGGCTCTGCAAATATTGTTGTAAGTGCTTTAATCCCTATGTAATCATTTAATCCTTACAACAACCCTGTGTAGTGGGTTTCTATTATCTCCAACAACACTGTGTAGTAGGTTACTATTATTATCTCTAACACCCCTGTGTAGTGGGTTAGTATTATCTCCAACAGCCCTATGTAGTGGGTTACTATTATAACCTCCAATAACTACATGTAGTGGGTTATTGTTATCATCTCCAACAGCTCTATGTAGTATGTTTCTATTACCTCCATTTTAAAGATGAGGGCACAGCACAGAGAGGTAAACAACTTGTCAAAATTTGCAGGGCTAATAATTTTGTATCTGAGATTTAATTCTGGGCAGTCTGGCTTTAGAGTCTGGGATATTAACAACTATTCCAAATGGCTTATAAACTGTGATAAATGACATAAAGGAGAAATAGTGGAGGGAGGAGAAAGGTGAAGGGAGATGACCTAGCCTGGGGTGTCAGGAAATGCTTTTTTTTTTTGTAAAGAGTTTTAAGCTAAACTTTGATGGGTCAATAGTAATTAACTAGGAAAAGACTATGAACAAATATTTCAAAAGGAAAACATTTGGGGGAACTCTAGTAAAAAGCACATGAGACCTACATTTCTGTTAGTCTGTGCATGCTAGATAAATGGATTGTTTTTGACGAACTTTAATAATGGGAAGAGTATAAGGACATCCAAAAATTTAGTTTTGCCAGATTAGGAACCAATGAATGATGACATTAGATACTCTACTGGTTTGATAGCCACACAGGAAAAGGGGAAACAAAATAAAACAAATCGAAACACCTTTTTATTCTCCTAGAACTAAGGTTGAAAACTACAGTTCACAGGTCAAATCTGGCCCACTCACTTTTTGTAAATAAAGTTTTATCAGAGCACAGCCACACTCATTTGTTTACATATTGTCTATGGCTACTTGCGCACCACAAGAGCAGAGTTGAGTACTTGTGACAGAGAACATCAGAATGCAAAGCATAAATATTTACTATGTGGACGGTTTCAGAAAACATTTGCTGACTGCTGTACCAGAACAATGCTGCCAATACCTGAAAAAATAATATTTTTGTGTCAATTACATGGTCCAGTATTAATTTTTTTTTCCAGTAGGAATATCCAGACGTTTGGCTTTGGAAAGTATAAAGAATCTGGCAGTTGGGCTTTTGTTTGCATAGAGATTATCTGAATGACTGTGGCTATGGTCTGATAAATCAGTGCACCTGCTCTACTGAATAAGTGGAAGGCTTTTTGGAAGCTCAATAATATGGCTATGTACTTTTATCCATAAATGAAAATGCTTAAAAAATTCTAGGAGGTTTAATTTCTGCCAGGCTTCCCATGAAAAATAAACCCAACATATTTCAAACAGCATGCAAACAAACCTAAAAGAGATCTGTAATTAGTTGTTATTGCATATGGATTTCAGCACAAATTAGAGGAAATAATATCAAGGTGGCCAGAGTTCATTGCTAGTGTTTGTCTCTAAAGCACATTTTTTGTTCATAAGTTTTTATATAATTTTTTAAGCCTGTTTCACATTATTTAGATCCTCCTAATAATTCTTTAAAAGTCCTATGACTTTGCCGTAATGGCTTTTTCCATAGTATCAAATATAGTAAATGAATAGACATAGAGGCCGTTTGTACAACTTTGTATTGACATACAATGTGTGTTCAGAAAAACGCACAAATCGTATGTCCAGTTCTATGTATTTTCACAAAGTAAACACATCTGTGTAAAGAGTGCTGGGATCAAGGAACAAAGTCACCAGAAGCCCTCTTCTGCCTTTTGTGAGTCAAAATCCAACACAAGGGTAACCCTTATTCTCACTTGTAACACAAAATATTAGTTGTGCCTGCTTTTATTTACTCTTTTGTGTCTTTTACTCAACCTCTTGTCTATGGGATTCATCCACGTTATTACATACAGTGCTAAATTCTTCATTCTCATGACTGTAAATTATTCCATTGACTGAATATATAATTTTTGTTTATTCTGTTGTTGAGGTGTATTTGGGTAGTTTCCAGACTGAGACTATTACAAATAGCGCTGTAGTGAACCTTCTATTACATGCCTTTTCTTGAACATTTATATATATTTCTCATCCTTTTTGCACAGTGGAAGTGTTTTATACGTAAACATATTTATTATATATATGCATACACATTTGTTGGGTTTCTGTAAAATGAATTATTTTTCTTTAGTATATTGTTTCTTGCCCAAAATGAAAGAGACTAGTTCATTTGAAATTATTCTTGATAATGAATTTAAAAATCCATTGTCATGGAATCAATAAATCGCATACTTGGGAGAACTTCAGAGGTCATCTCAAGGTCATCTTCAGGATTAATTTGATTGATGTATCACTTGTCTTAATATTCTCAACAAATAGGCAACTAGCTTCAGTTTATTTACCTCCAGGTAGAAGAAACTCACTTCCTGAAGAGGAAGCTACATAAATTTTCATAAAGCTCAAATATTTAGGAAGTTATTTCTTATATTAAGCTGGAATACAGCTTGGGATATCTTTTGATACAACTTCTACTTCAAAAGTAATAGATTTGAGCTTACTTTCTCTTCTGTATGGTGATCTTGTGGATATTGAAAGACAGTCATTGTGCCTTTGAAAAATGTCATTTTTTTCTCTTTCACATTGATAGTTGTTTCTAGATTCTTCACCATCATGTGAACATTAGATTGATATAGTCTAGTCTGTCACCATCTCTTTTAAATATTGATGCTTGCTTAAAAAAAAAAGAGGGCGGGGAGAGGTTTTAGAAAACAGATGCAAAAATAATCAACAAATGTTATTTCTGGATACCAGGAAAACGTATTTAATTAAATAAGTTTTGACTTACATTTTTCCTAGGAGTTCTAAGATAAACTTAAAAACCTTGAAAAATTAAAAAGCATAAACGATATGATGTTCAAAATTGAGCAAAAATCCCCTACAGGATCACTGACCCAGTGCAGAACAGAAAACAACTATTTTCTCATTTATACTGATCCTGATTTTTCTATAAGCACGGTTTCATTATTTCATTTTTGACAAATCATCATATGTGTGAGATACAGTTAATGAAAATCTTGTAATAACTTTCACGCATTCACTCAGTAGTTATTTATTAAACATCCAATGACCAAATAACAGGAGTTATTCGAGTCTCTCCTCTTAAGGGGCATGTAGCTGGTGAGAGAAGTAAAGCTATAAATCTCCCAGTACAAAACATATGGTAAAATCTACAACACTGGTGACCACATAAAAGGAGCCCCTGACCCATTTCAGAGACTTTTCTTGTGGAATACTGAGTCCTCGAGTGAAGATGCTCAAGGCTTCTAGGGAGCAGGGACAGTATATGCACAACGTGCCCAGAAGGGAGAAGTGTGGGTGTAATGGGATCCTGGAGGAAGGTTAGGGAGGTGAGAAGCATGGGTTAGACAGGAGGCTGAAGGGTCAACCAGAGACCAGATTCCTCAAGGCTTTTTGAGAGGTACTTTGACTTCACTGGGGCATCAGTAACACATTTACGCAGGGAAGTGGCATGATCAGACTGTGTATCCGAACACCCATGATGGGGGCATACCACCCTGCCAGTACAGTCAGTTCTATGTGCGTATATGTTTATCCTCAGTAATTTCAATTTAGATAGAAATTTCATCATTGAATAAATAGCATTCTGTAGTCAGTGTGTAGTTAACTTTAAATGGGGAGAAGCTAATGAAAAAGACATTTTTTTTCCCTAAACCAGATTTGAAATTTTCATTTTTCCTGGCTCTCTCGTAGATGTTAACTTCAGACTTCAAATATTTATTTAATTTTACTGGTGTTGGTGGATTTACTATCTTTGAAAACCAAGTGTGACATAACTTTATTTCATATTAATAATGCTGTCTGAGCTTGGTTTCTGTGACTTTTGGATACTATTTGGAACATAAAGACCATCTTCTGGAAGTGGAATAAGACCTTTGCAGCTGTGCTTGTGTTAAGCGGTTTCAGTCCAAAAATAATCATGCTCTTGTATTACCATAGGGCACCGGGCTTTCTTTTGTGTTCAGCATTGATTTGGATCTGTAAAATTTAGTATGCCAAGTTTGTCATCAAATCCTTGGAACTCAGGCGAGAGAATGGAGTTTGAGGTTAGTTTTGCAGAAACAGAGCTTTTTATTAATATTGGAAAGTAGCCACATTGATTCAAGGAAGGGTGGAAAAACAGTACTGTGTCTCTTTCAGTTTGAAACAACACGCAACCTCTTGCTAAGTGCTTTACTCCGAAGGGCTGAAAATGCATAGTGTTGGGCTGCCTGAAAATCAGCACTGGAGGGAGGAGGAATAATTGAATAATGTCTTCCCTCCAAAAAAATGTCAGGCTCTTTGCCTGAGCAGGCTCATTTGCCCACTGCTCTTTGGCATCCATCAAATCCAGCTCTTTCACATCAGTCAGATTGTCCAGGTGATAAGCACAGAATTTGTTCTGGCCAGTGGGTCTGTGCCTGCATTTTCACATTTGGCTAGGTTAGCCTGGGTTCCCTCAACAGGCTGTCATGAGTGGAGGAAAGGGAGAAACTGTGTCCTCACAGAACCTTGTGTTAAAAATTACGTTTCGCCAGGCACCTGGGTGGCTCAGTCTGTGGAGCGTCCGACTTTGGGTCAGGTCATGATCTCACGATTTGTGAGTTCAAGCCCCACATCTGGCTCACTGCTGTCAGTGTGGAGCCTGCTTCGGATCCTCTGTTCCCCTCTCTCTCTGCCCCTCCCTTCTCACACACTCTCTGTCTCTCAAAAATGAATAAACTTAAAAAAAAAATTACATTTAGCTTACAAAACCACTTCAGCCTACCTGTACGCACAGTTGTGAGTGCCCGAAATAAGAGAACTTTGGATTACCATGCCCCTCCCTGCAAAAATCGTACCTGGTTGGCACATTTTTAAAAATTTATTCTGTTATGGGTTGAATTGTGTCACCACAAAAGATATTGAAATCCTAACTCTGACTACCTTGGTGCTGAGTCCTAACCCCCACTACCTCAGAATATGACGTGATTGGGAAGAGGGTTGTTGCAGAAATAATTAGGTAAGATGAGGTCATACTGGAGCAGAGTGGAGCCATGAGCCAATATGACTGTGTCCTTACAAGAAGGGGAAGTTTGGACAGAGACACATACGGGGAAAACTCCGCGTGAAGACTGGAGGGATTTTGTTACAAGCCAAGGGACTTCCAGAAGCTAGGAGAGAGGCCTGGAACAGACACTTCCGTTGTGCTTTCAGAGGGAGCATAGTCCTGCTGACACCTTGATCTTGGACTTCAAGCCTCCAGAACTGTGACATGGTATATTTCTGTTGTTTAAGCCACTCACTTTGTGGTACTTTGTTAAGGCAGCCCTAGAAAACTAATATACTCTCTTCATGTAACAATCAAATCTTTTTTTTTTTTTTTTAACTTTTGTTTCATGAGCATAAGTACTGAGCCTAAAGGCAAACTTGACATCTTGGTACCCTGGACTGACTTGCAGTCTGGGCTTCTTCTAGAAATAGCTCTGCTTTGAGCTGTTCTAATATAATGGCCATATTTAATAAAATCTGAGACTAACACCCAGACTCATTATCAACTAGCTAAGTGGTGATCTTGCCCAGGTTGTCGTAGATGCCCTGAGGGAATGATGATATACCCTCCAAAGTCCAGCGATAGCCCACAGTGGTAGACTCTTTCCATGCAAGTCTAGATGGACCATATTAAAGACTTTAGGCATAGCCCCAAGATTACTTCTACTGGCCAAACTAGTGCCATAATTCATTTTTAATACATAGGTCTTTTCTTCTGTCCTTAACTCTGGAAATAAAATTTGCCAATTTGGAATGTTAGAATTATTTTAGAAGTGGCTTTAGAGCTATAAAGGTAATTTAAGATGAGGTTAACCATATTTCTGTTTGGAAAAAGTCAGTAACCCAACTTGCAATCTTCCAAAATTCTTTCTGTGGTGTATCTAACAGACATGTTTGATTAGTAACCATGTGCAGTGCATCTTGTGGAAGATGCAAGTGACAGTGTAGATAGTGAGCTCCTCTATGTGTCTAACTTAATAGATATTTATTAAGTGAGAATAAATTAAGAGGAATGTTAAGTCATTCAACAGTGAATTATTTGGAACTCACCGTGCGCCTGGTGCCATACTGTGCCTTGTAGAGGTAGCAGTGGGTAGGACAAAATGGGCTCCTCAGGAACTTTCCATTATAAGACGGCAAGGAATACACACTAGAAGGGAGAGAAGATAAATGCAGAAATGACTGTATTGAAATCAGATGTGGATAAAATGACTTGAATGTTTTCCATTCCTTAAGTCCTTCCCCTCTCCTCCCCCCCCCCCCTTACTCCACCTTTGCAATCTCAGGAACATATTCATTACACAGGATAATTGGTAAATTTATAATGGCACAAACAATAAGCATAATATGATTAGAAAATTTCTGAGCTCATTAGCATAAAAACACAGTTATACACTTTTTACTATACACTAGAGGGGTGAGTAGGTCAACATGGGCATGTGAGTTTCTTTTCTTACCGATGGTCATTGGAAAAGGAGGGAATGTTAATTTATTTCAGGGAGTCTGCTCCAGACTGCTATACCAGTATGTGCTATTATAATTAAAATTGCTAGTCTTAATTACTGTAGAAGTATGGTCAGTTTTGGGAAAATGTTCTAATATCGAAAAAATTTGAAGATTTTAATTTCTTTATATGTCAGTGTGGATAATAACCACTAATGATTCATCTAACAAGTAATAATGTGCAGAGGTAGGAACTAAATGGGGAAGATGAAATGCTGGGTTCTAGTTTTTGTTGTGCTACTAACTTTTATGCGGTTAAAGGTAAAACATGTTTTCCTTCTGAGGATTACTATTTTTTTATCATCTGTAGAATTAGGTGCACTGCCTACATGATCATTTTCCTTGTAGCATTGAGATTCTACTTTACAAAATTAGCTCAGTTAGGACAAGAGGCTCATGATGTCCATGTTTTGGGTTCTCTCTAGCTGGATGCTGGCCAGCTGCTCTTGCCTGCATAAGGCTTAGCCATCTCCATTCATGTCAGCTATTGAGGAAATAGCTAGTAATAATAGGGAACGTTGGTACCAGACATTATGTTAAGGGTCTTACTGTCTCTGATGTGTTATTTTTCCCCACAAACCAGGACATTAGTAGTGATACTGTCTGCATTTTATAGATGGGAAAAGTGTTCTGGGTCATTCAGTTGGGAGTGAGGACTAGATTTGTACCCAGGTGTACCTGACTCCACAGAGTCTGGGTGCTTGAGTTCCAGGCTTCCTGAGAAGGTTGAAGGTCACCCCCAAAAGGTATGTCCCACTCTTGGAATTGGTGAATATGACCTTATTTAGAAAAAGGCTCTTTGTGAATGTAATTAAGAATCTCAAGGTGAGATCATCCTTGTTTTAGTGTATGCTCTACCTCTAATGACACATGCTCTTATAAGAGACAGAAAAAGGGACACAATGACACACAAGGGAGCAGGCCACGGGAAGGCAGAGGCAGAGATTAAATGATGCAATTTCAAGTCAAGGAGCATCTGGAACCACTAGAAACAGGAAGAGGCAGGGGGAGATTCTCCCCTGGAACTTTGGGAGGGGATGTGGCCCTAATGACACCTTGACTTTGGACTTCTGGCCTCTAGAACTGTGGGAGAATAGATTTCTATTGTTTTGATCAGCAAATTTGTAATCATTTTTTATGGAGGCCCGATTAAACTAACATAGCTTCTAATCTGGTAGATCTTTAAAATCATCGGAAGCTTCTCTTAAATGCAGACAGCAGTGCTTGAGCCAGATAAACTGAACGAAGATGGTGTTTGTACACCAGGCACTTAGTTGCTGCCAGCCTACAGCAGACTGTACTCTGAAAATGACAATCCCTGCCCAACCTGCCCTTTCACCTGTACCAGGGTGACTTCAGTTAGCGTGCGCAGGACAAATGCTTCAGTAAGTGATCTAGAATTTCACACCAAGAGTTCCCTGAACCTTCCTCAGTCTTCTCGTCGCTCAGAAATTTCTGGCAAAAATTGCAATGGTGCAGTACAGTTTTTATTTGAACTTTAAAATATCAACCAAACCCCAAATTGAATATCAACAAAACTCAAAATTAAAGGGTTGGTTACAGGGTTCATGTCGCTGCTCCTTTCCCTTATCATCTGAAAGGTGAGAACACAGTTCTTTAGCAGGATAGCAGGAGTTAGGTTGGAACTCAGGTAAACTCTCTGATTTCAAATCTCAGAATCTTCGTGTGTGTATTGTTTGGTTCTATCATGGATACTTGGTTCACTGTGGGGTAATCCTTTATAGAAATGCTTGGGTAGAAAGCAGCCTTGTTCTCTCTGTAAAATTAGAAGTCACCAGTTTTCATCAAAGCTCTGGACAAAAAGGGCTTTACTTTTGGAAAATCTCAGAAAAAACTTAGGATATAAGTATTGTGAGAATGTAAATCTACATATATCACAGTATATAAAATAATCTCAGAGGTACAATTTCTAAGTCAGTAGAAAGATAATGGAAATGATACCCAACTTGTAGGAACTTCTGCAAGATAACTTTGAGAATAAGATGGTACCTAATACAGTGAGTGCTTGGCACTGATAGGTATGGCACATACTGTTTTCATTTTTTCTAGTATCTTTTAACCAACTTGAGATTTTTTTCTTTCAGTCTCATCTGCTTTATATTTTCCTAAGTGTATGCTTCTCATAAATAACTTTTTATCATGAAATTACTCTGGAGTCTTCTGTATTTATTATTACATGTTCAGGAATTTTTGTTAGGTGTTTATTTAGAAAAGATGTACAATCATTGTTTAATGGAGTAGACATAAAGGTGAGACTCTAAGGAAAGATAATGCACTATGGCTAAATAATAATTTTATCTCACTCTGTGGTTAATTGAATCAAGAATACTTTTATTTGGTTCCATACAGAAGAGAGAGAAGTTTTTTTGTTTGTTATTTCTTTATTTTGAGAGAGAGAGAGAGGGAGAGAGTTACTCCCAAGCATGCTCTGTGTTTTAGCGCAGAGCCTGACGTGGGGCTCAATCCCATGAACCGTGAGATCATGACCTGACCTGAGATGAAATCAAGAGTAGGACACTCAACCAAATGAGTCACCCCCCCCTTTAAATGTTTATTTGAGGGAAAGAGAATTTCTTTTGGTCCCAAGGACTACAAGCAACTGCATATTATTCTTGCCTTTCTAATTTTACTGAGCTTTTCAGCAGAGTCTATTTTGTTTGGGTTTGAGGACAGAAGTTATTCCCAAGGAAAGAAAGATATTTTTGACTTCTATTTTGCCTTGATTTTGTGGTAACAGTAACATTTAATTGGGTAAGGATTTGCAAAACCAGCTTTTTTCCTCCCTTCTCCCTATAGCTTTCTTCTCTTTTAAGTATCACTGAAGGTCCTTTTGATAATAGCAGACTCTGTTAATCACAGATTCATGGAAAATTATTAGATTTGCCTATTTCACAAGAAGACGGTAAGTAATGTTCAAGAAATTATATTACTGTAGTGTCATTAGGTCTACAACCTTAGGCTATGTATTGGTATAAATTGGTTTAACAGGTAACTGGAATTCTTCTGTAATTTTACAATAATAGGAATTAATATTTACTAAATGTTTTCTGTAGTCTGGGAATTGTATTGGCATTTTGCAGACATTTTCTCATGTAATTCTCTGCCTGTGTCCAGTTAAAAGGTGAGGTAATTGGAACTCAGAGAAATTATATAATTTGTCTAAGGTTTAACAGTAACAATTAGTGATTGTTAATAATAGCTACTAACAATAATACAGTAGTGATGTACAAACTACTAATGTATTACTAGTATATTACCGACCCAAAGGTTCAAGACAGTGCATATCTTATTATCATCACTATGTGCTCAATCAGAATACTTCACACTAAATTGCATGGCAGTTTTCCCCATGCATGTTT
The DNA here is from genome assembly GCF_018350175.1 of Felis catus. Classification (NCBI taxonomy): domain Eukaryota; kingdom Metazoa; phylum Chordata; class Mammalia; order Carnivora; family Felidae; genus Felis; species Felis catus. Next base: position 190,625,031 of record NC_058371.1, on the reverse strand, counting down.
TGGTTAAGCATGTTTGGTTAAGCTAAATGTTTTGGTTAAGTTTCATTGACACACAGTTATAGTAATATATTCAATTAAAGCAAAGTATTTAGCATTAAATTGAGAGTTGGCAGAGGAAGCGGGCAAACCCTTATATTAGTTATCTATTCTGCATAAAAATGAAAACAAACTTACGGACCTAAAATAACAAACATTTCTTTCTCACAGTATTTGTAGGTCAGTAATCTGTGCACAGCTTTCCTGGGTCTTTCATGAGGCTCCATTTAAGGGGTCAGCAAGGGTTGGGGTGTCATATGAAAACTCTGCTGAGGAAGGATCTGCTTCCAAGCAATGCTTATGAGGCTGATTGCCAAATTCTTATCCTTTTGGGCTTCTGGGCTGGAGACCAGAGTTTCTAGCTCGCTGTTGACAGGAGACTATCCTTAGTTCCTTTCCACGTGGGCCTTCCCAACATGGGCATCTTGCTCCATTAGGCAAGGCAGAGAGTCGGCTACCAAGTCAGAATTTTGTAATCTAATCACAGAGATAATGTTTACTAATAACTCTGAAATATTCTACTGGTTACTGAAGGTAGGAAATTATGAAAGATTATGGATATTAGGTGGCAGGAACCATGAGTGCCATCTTAGAAGCAACTTACTCTATATCCTTTCCTCTTTTTTTTTTCTCTTTTTTTCTTTTGTTTTTGTTTTTGTTTTTTTTCGCCATTTTGCTGTGTTGGAATTCTTTGTTTTAGTCCTCTTGATACCTTGTAGGGAATAATTAAAAAGGAAGCAAGGTTCTTTTAGAAATTGATTGATTGATTGAGAGAGGGCGTGAGTGTGAGTGGGGGGGAGGGGGAGGGGGGGAGAGAGAGAGAGAGAGAGAGAGAGAGAGAGAGAGAGAGAGAGAACATTAAGCAGGCTCCATGCTCAGTGCAGATCCCAATGCGGGGCTTGATCCCACAACCCTAGGATCATGACCTGAGTGGAAGTCAAGAGTTGGATGCCTAACCACTAAGCCACCCCAGGAAGCAAGGTTCTTAAATTGGGTTCCCTGTCCCTGAAGTCTCCTTTCTGATGTCTGTGATATAATTTATCTGACTCTCTACCTTTTTGGAATCTATGACTCTCTATGTATTTATTGGCTATAGACAGTCCCTTCTATTGTCACATCAAAGTATGTATTTTGTTTTTTTAATAAACTTTTTTTTTCTAGAGCAGTATTGTGTTCCCAGAAAAAAAAAATGAGCAGAAAATAAAGTTTCCATGTACCCTCTGACCTCTCCTCTCACACAGCTTCTGCCATTATCAGTATCCTATTCCACTTGTTATAAGTGATAAACCTACATTGATACATCATTATCACCCTGGATTGAGAGAGCTGGTAAAGAACCAAGATTAAGAGATTATACAGCAGGAAGAGAGATGGAATCCTGCAGGTCATCGCTAAAGAGGGGTGGTGATGAGAACACGCTTTTATTTTGGTGTTAGTTGTTTGATGTGCAACCCCAGCTGTCCTTCATTTATCACAAACTTTTTTGGTAAACTCCAGGAAATCTACATTGCTCATGAGGAGTTTGATGAAAGGATATGTTTTGAGAGGAGAACCTGAAGGACTAAATCTTTTTTAAAAGATTGGTTTGTTGTGAAAACAAAGGCTCCCCACTAAAAAAAAAAAAAGGCATATATGAACAAATAAAGGAACTTCTCTAATGTGCTTGGTAATGCGCTCCCTGCTGGCGATGCATGCAGAACTGAGTATGGTATAGACCCTGCCTTCACAGAAGCCATTATCTTCACTACAGCCTATCTTGTAAATCTCATAGTGGACTAATTGGCAGCCTGATTAAAAAGTTATTGGTAAATGTGTCTTCAAAAAAGATTTCTTGGTTAAAGAGGTTTGGAAAATGGTGCATGCTCTAACTCCTCTTGGAGATTCCCAAAGTTCTTTAGTACATTAGAACTTAAGAAGTCTGTAACTCAGTCACATGGACTTACTTAAATTTGTGTAAGCCAGTCTCTTCCAAATGTATTTGCTTCTGGAACTCTTTTTTTTTTTTTAGGAGCACCCCTATTATCTTCTCTTGGACATTTCCTGGGAAAATCTCACTTAGAAAATACAACTATAGCAAGAAAAAGTACAAAATATTATTTTTTAATAAGGGGCATGAATTTGTTAACATAACAAGAGCTATCATTCTCTTTGAAGTTCTTTGAGAATTCTAACCATTATAATTGTATCAGTTAGGGTAAGTAACAAGAGCTGCTGTGACAAACACCTCCTAAATCTCAGTGACTCGGTGTAAAAAAGTTTCTCGTTTATGCTACAGTTACAGTGCTGGCTGGCAGGGAGCATTGTTCTGTGGAGTCATTTAGTGAGTCAGGCTTCCTCCAGGACATGCCTCCTAACCTAAGCCATTCATTGTGTCAGGCTTTATGCAGTGATATTCTTGAAGCATCAGAGAGGCCTTCCCTTGATCCCATGCACCCAGTTGGCACCTGAGGAAGAGAGTCCTCACAGAGAATTATGCAGATAGTTTTGGGGGTGGGCCTAGAAATGACAGACATCACTTCTGCCCACATTTCATTGTCACAGACATCACTTCTGCCCACATTTCATTTTTGTCAATGTCAAATGGTCATGTGTATGTCTATGACTGTGCCATGCAAAAAGAAGAGAACACAGATCTGGGTGAGCATTTGCAATTACTGTAATGAAGTTTGAAAGTGTGTACAAGTTTACTAGTGGGATGTAGTACGTAAGGGTATTTTAGGCACAAGGAGCTACCTGAATAAAGGGCACAGGTTCATAAAATGGAAGGAGCTCTTGAAGAACTGTGAGGTGAGTTTGGAGACACAGTTTGGGACAAGACAGTAAAGAATCTTAAACCATCTTAATGATTTTGGACCTTATATTGTAAATGATTAGAAATCAATGGTGGATTTCAAGGTGAGTAGATAAATGTATTTATTTTATATAAGCAGCTCTGATAAGGTGTACAAGATGGACCGGAGAGAGAGGAGATTTCTGGAAATAGGGAATACTGGGTAGGAAGCTGTTGCACTTGCCTGGAGGAGAGGGTTCAGATTCCTAATGGGGATTGCAGTGGAGATAAGGAGGACAAGCTAAATTGGACAGATAGGTAATTTCTTGGAAAAATCAGTAATACTTGATAAAGTGGTTGTTAAGGTGGAGTACTGGAAGAGAGAAAGGAGTTTAAAATTTCTGTGTTTTGACCTTGAAGAGATGGTGTCATAATTTATCCCATGTCATTTTGGAGCTAAACCAGATTTGGGGGTAAAGATAGTTATATTTTTTCACATTGCATTTAATGCGATTATTGGAGGTATGTGCCTGGAGTTGAAAGAGAATAAACTATCATTTGCGGAATAATAAGTGCATAGACTCAGTTTGAAATCGTGAAAATCAATAAAGTCACCCATGGATCACAACTCGGGGAGTAAAACTGGAAAGGGAGCCAAAAGGAGAGAACGCTGAACAAGGATGAGAGTTAAATGATGGATAGAGAAAGAAAACACTGTGAAGTTGCCTTAGTTATCAGAAATGAGAGTTTATCCAGAGGAGCATGGTGTCCAGTAAGGGAAAAAAAATGCCCTTGCATAAAACATGATATCCAAGAACTTTCCTTTCTTGAGTAGCACAGACATTTTTGTCAATGTCAAATGGAAAAATAAAATGCATTGCTATTGGGAGTAAAAACAAAACAAAACAAAACAAATCTCTGTAACCATTACTTAAAACATGTTTCTGAACTTGTTGCTTGACTAATACAAAGCATTTGTGTTGCAAACATGGCAGCAGATATCATTTTTCTCCATAGAATGATATTTGGTAAACACTGCATTTCACTGGAAAAATAAGGGGATGCCATTTCAGTATCCACAGTGCGTGTTATGGAACAAGTGCCAGTGTGGGAAGTCAGGATGCTGTAGTCATATTTGACCACTGATGCTTGCATGCTGACTTTGTGGGAAGATGGAAATGATTGTCACAGTTTTATTTACTTAGAGGAAGAAATAAGAAATGAGTTCCATGACAAATGCATATCCAAGAGATATTTCTGTGCAGGAGAAAAGAAATAGCTGCTAAGTGGATCCTGATTTGGGTCATAATCAAAGCTTGACAATTTTTATATTTATTTATTTGTGAGCGTTTCCTTTGTGGACTTTTAAATGGACATTTATAAAAGGTTTAGTATTTTTGGCAGGGGAAATGCATAAAGAACATGTTGTCATCTTGGAATGTGAATAAGGAAACAAGAAATACATTAGTCTATCCATTTCTTACTTTGTTTAAAGAAAGAGAAGGATATTGAGCATTAGCTATATTATTAAATTAGGGCTCCCTGTGGATCTGTGCATTATCCAACCAGATGTGTGTGCTGTATGTGCCTCTTTGTTCTAAACATCATTGTCTTTCTAGACTGAGTGAATCAGCAGTGTTCCAAGTAGATTGAGAGTGGTATGGAATAAAGGAAAAATAAGGAGAGAATTTGGTCTGTTTTCTGCACAACACATCCAAACTTCAAAAGTTTGCTGTAGTCATAGCTCATTTCAGTTCCCTCTGGCTTAGGCACTTCCCCGCTCCTACACTCCATTGAAACCACTCTGAGCAAGCCTGCCAGTGATCCTTCCAGTGTGCGGGGGCAGGGCACTTTATGTCACGCCCCTGTGACAGCTCTGTTGTTTTGCTGCTTTGGCCTCCACGAAACCATCCACTGTTGGTTCTTTTCTTACTCTGTGGCCACTCCCTCTCCTTTCTGTTCCACACCTCTGCAGGACACCCACGTGTGGTTTGTCTCCAGATTCTCATCTTTAAGGCTCCTTTCTGCTGACTTTGTACCAATTTTCTATGTATGGGCTCCAGGCATTACAAAATTAGAAAGATGGGTTTGGAGATCATGTCAAATGGATTAAAGAACTCAAAACAACATTCAAAAATCATTATTAATGAGGGCACCTGGGTGGCTCAGCCGGTTAGACATCTGACTCTAGATTTCAGCTCCGGTCATGATCTTGTGAGTTTAAGCCACCCACATCAGGCTCCGTGCTGACAGTACAGCACCTGCTTGGGATTCTCTCTCTCTCTCTCTCTCTCTCTCTCTCTCTCTCTCTCTCTCTCTCTTTCTCTGTCCCTCCCATGCTCGCTCTCTCTCTCTCTCTCAAAAATAAATTAAGAAAACATTAAAAAAGAAAGTCATTAGTGATTATGATACAGCTCAAAAATGTATCATGATATAAGAAAAAAACACAGTCATTGCACTACTTGAATGGGCTCCCTCCACACTGGTTAGGTAGGGTTGTTGTCTGCCTGTACATCTCACTGACCAACCAGACAAACTTCTAACACATTGCAGCAATGCCCTACTCAATCGTTCTTTGGCACCGGCCTAACACTGTAATAGACTTAGACTTACAGCACAGCATACCCGATACTACACCCTGCAAAACATCACACAGTCCACTCAGGCCAGTGTTCTGCCTCTTAACAATATTCCACTGCAGCCAAATAGGTTTTATACAGAGACGAAAGTACAGCAAACCTGTGAAGGAATCTTTGGGGTTCACGTATCTTGTGGGACTTGCTGCTTGATTCCCATGCCCCCTGCTGATCACATTCTCAACAGTCCTCAGGGACCTACACTTCCTTCTCAGTGCCAGGGACTCCCAAAGATTATTTCCATCTGCCCAGTTAGAATTCCTAAATAATGGTTCTGCATCCACATCAGGCAAAGGTTGAGTCCTTACTTTTCACCACTCCCCATGACGCACCCACATGGATTCCCGATTCAGTTTGTAGCACCACCACTATCCAGCTAAGTGTTCACTGAGAAGTCAGGTTGTCGTTTTAATCCTTTCTTTACCCTTTAATAACCTCTGGTTTTTACTCCTCTCCTTTTATCCGGCCCACCCTTTGCCCAGTTACGCACCAGTTAATATGTCTTGTCAGTTGTGCCCTATAAATAATTCTTAATTCAGTGCCCTGGTTTCTGTATTCAGTATGTCCTACAGTTCACCAACAAAGTTGATAGTATTTTGTGACAGAGATAAGATTATATCCAGGAGCGTCCCCACATTTCCCATCCCCCTCGTGGTTAGATGAGAGGCACAAAACACTTCTGGCCAGGGGACTTTGAGTGGAAGTGATGCATAAGTCTCCTGGCCTAAGAAATTTAAAAACAGAAATTATTTCTCCACGCCCATTTTTTTCCCTCCCCGACCAAACCTTGAGGCCAGATGTTTCAGATTCTGTGCCTTCAAGATGGCTGAAGAGTTTGGCATGGATCAGGGTTGGTAAGAACAACACCTGAGATTCTAGATCTCACTTAGCCCATCCTGACTAATACACTTTGTAACTATTCTTCTTAATGCCAGTGGTTTTCCCTTTCTGTCCACTTTCTGCGCCATTACTGCTATCTTTCTAAATGTACCTCACTTAGTTCTCCTTATTATGTGATTTATTGATCCCTGATGTCTGTAAAGTCCTCATGCTCTGATAGCACACACAACGTCCTATAGGATCCTGCCATGATTACCTGAAGACTCTTGTCTTCTGCAAGCTCTTTATGCATGTCCCTCCCCGCCCCCAAGTACATCAAACAATACATTGGGGCTTATTACGTTTCTTTTTTTTTTTTTTTTTAAATGTAGGCTGTTTATTTTTATGCAAGTAATGGGTAAATACATTCTCACTGTAACAAGTCAAACAGTATAGGAGTATATAAAGCAAAATGTAAAATTTTCCCTTTCTCTTCTTTTCCTTTACATTCATTCTCATCCCCAGAATTCAAAACCATGGTCTGTCAACACGTTGGGGTGCATTCTTTTTAGTCTGCTTTCTAAGCCCTAACTTACATCAATGTACATACTCACATGTATCTTTTTCTAAAAATAAATGGTGTTCTGTTTATAAACCATTCTGCAGTTGTAGTCTTATTGTCTCTGATACATTTTATATTTTATTTCTACTGCTTAGAAGCTCCTGTCCTTATTCTGTCCAGTACGCATTTGTCTTTGAAGGTGCAGCACAAGCATCAACTTTTGGGTGAAGTCTTCCCCTAAACCTCAGCCCTACAGGATAGATTCTGCTCTTATTCCTACATCAGAGTTCTTATGCTTACTGCACTCAAGTGTAATTATGTCTGTGAAATACTTTAACCATTTAGTGATTTTTCATGCATGTCGTGGGTACTTCTCAAATACTTACATGAATAACATTTGTTATACATTCAATAAACCTTCTAAACTCTTCGCTTTTATTTAGCACCATGCCTAGTGTTAGGAGGAATTCTCTTAAAATCAAGCCTGTAATCAACACAGATTTGTGTAGCTTTGACTAGAATGCACAAATTTAAAGGAAAAAAAAATCTGAATTGAATAACTGGTACCACACAATTTTTCTTTCTCTCTTTTTTGTCTTCATTCTATTTCCTTCCTAGCTGGAACTGTAGTAATTTCATTTCTCTGAAATCAAAACATTTCCATCTTCTGCTTATAACTCTTCAGTGGACCCCTGCTCTCAAGTAAACTCCATATTATTTTGGAGTTTTGTGATCTAGCCTTTTGCTGTGTTTATCTCTTACAATTCTATAATACCTTGTACTTACCTTACTGTTGGGCACCCTCCACTGATGTTATCTGCCTGTCTATCATTCTTGCTTGGGAATGTGAATACCATCCAGAACAGGATACTGTCTTTCTCAGTAATACAGCCCAAGGACATAGTAAGAACACAATAAATGCATAAAGTATTTTTTTGATGAATTAGAATATGCTTTTATTGTGCATTATTAAATAGCTAACAATTTGCTGAATGCTTTTTGTGTGCCAGATAAAGAACTAAGTCCTTTACAAATCCAATCTCATTGAATTCTCACTCTGATCCTGTGATGAAGACACTGTTTCCATTTAACAGATGATGAAACTGAGCCTTACTGAGGTCAAATAAATTGGTTAGCAGTACATAGCTCATAAGTAAAAAGCCAAACCCTCCTGAACTCTAAGAATTCAAACCCTGTTACCCTTCTGCTGTACTTGGTGGTGACATAGAATTTATTCTACTGTCTTTTCTATTTTGAAAAGATTGGTTTTCAAATGTGTTGTTATGGCCTGAATGTTTTTGCCCCCCCCCCCCTTTCCCAATTCGTATGTATTGAAACTTTGCTCCCCAGTGTAATGATATTCAGAGGTAGAGCCTTTAATTCAGATGAGATGAGGTCATGAGGGTGGGGCCCTCATGACTGGGATTAGCTCCCTTGTAGGAGTCACGTGAGAGCTTGCTTCCTCTCTTTGCTCTTGGCCATGTGAGAATACAAGGAGAAATCAGCAGTCTTCAAACCAGTCCTCATCAGAATCCAGCTATGCTGGCACCCTAATCTCAGAATTTCAGCTCCCAGAACTGTGAAAAAAAAAAAAAAAAAAAAGATCTGTTGTTCGTAAGGCACCCAATCTATGGTGCTTTGTTATAGCAACTTGGACCTGACCAAGATATGTGTCATATCATAGCTTTAGTGTTTTTCCCCAATAGCTCCAAATTTTTCTTCTTCCCTCTGTCCCCTCTTTTCTTGTTTTCTGTCTTCCTGCCATTTTACTTTTCTCTTTCATTGAAGCTTTAAAGACCATGCTAGGCAACATCTGTGCAAAGGCATGACTTCAAGAAGATCTCAAGCCTTATTGGCTAGATCTGAAATTTTAGGGAGAGACCATCCATGGCCATTTCAGTGTGCCTCCAAGACCCTTTTAACAGTGACTAAGCCTGAACACATCCATATATCTTTTCTTCTTTCCAAGCTCCCCAGAGATCCAGCCTGCTCTCCTTTCTCTTGGATTCTGCCACCACTCACTATACGCCTTGGATTTCTTCCCCCCACACCTAGTTGTAGGGAGGGTGCATTTCTTTAAATGCTTCTCTTTCTAGCTTCCCTGAAGACATACATAGTACTATTTTTAAAAATTTCTGTAAGATATTTTTGATGTTTATTTTTTAGCGAGAGAGAGAGAGAGAGCAAGCAGGGGAGGGGCAGAGAAAGAGAGGGAGACACAGAATCTGAAGCAGACTTTGGGCTCTGAGCTGGCAGCACAGAGCCCGACACGGGGCTCTAACTCACAAACTGCGAGATATGACCTGAGCCGAAGTCAAAATCTTAACCAAGTGAGCCACCCATGTGTCCCTAAAAATCTCTTTTAGATTTCAAAACTATTTTTTTTTCCCCAGCTCTGCTGAAGTGAATCTAAGAATTCAGTTCCTTCAAGTGCCCCAATACTTGCATTTCTTTATTAATAGGTACTAAGACAGAAGGAGACTCCTAAGTAGCTGGAGGGAACCTGGAGTCAGTTTCTCTGGGGCTGCTGTTCTAGAACTCTTCACGTGAGACCACAAACTCCAAGCCCACAAGTAAATAAAAGCCACCAGGTTCCTTTTCATGCATACAGAATACTTTGCTCCTGAATTGGCAAGCAAAAAAACTCAAGACACTGACTCCTTTGGGGCAGAGAATGAAGGTATGTTCATGTGGTGGGCACTAAATGCTGTCGATTATCTACTTCTGGGAATGAGCGGAGAAACCTTATTCCTCATACATTTTATTCATTGATTTATTCATGCAGAAAGTACTTACTGAGCACATAGTGCACATGCTTCTCGAAGCTCACAACTTATGGAAGACTTCCTCCAGTCTTAGACTGCACCTCTTATCCTGGTCAGCAATTGCCGATAGTCACTCTTGGAGAAACTAGCCTGTAGCACACCAATTGTTGGTAACAGTTCACAACAAAATTAACCATTTCCTGTATTGAATTGTGCTATTTATGAGCTTATCAGCTGTTGAAGGGGCCACATTATTTAGTAGTGTCACTCCTTGCTAAAATAACATCAGAGAATGTCAGTGACTCCCCTTTGCCCTCAGCACTAAGTGTGAACTCTGTGTCATAGTGCAGGAGGCGCTATAGTAACTGAGCCCTAATTTCAACTTGTCTGTCACCACTCTGGTTTGTGCATTGCCCGTGAACAAATCGGGACTGCTGGAAGTTCCTCCCACATAGCAATATGTTTCTTATTTCCTTTAATTCCTGTCTACCTGTAACGTTTCCCTCTCCTGTGGCCCCCTTCTTCCCAGCCCCATCTTGGTACAGCACCTCAAATCAGCTCTTCCTAATAATCTCTATTGGTTCAGTTTCCCATGACTCCATTAGAAGCTGTCCCTAACCCCAGGAATTAGGTTTTCTTACTCCTTTTCTATATTCCCTAAATGCTGCCTTTTTGTACTCAGTTGCCTCTCTGCAGTTTTAACAACTCATTTCTGTGTCTGACTGTCCACTACACTGTGACCTTCTTTTTAAAAACAATTTTTTTAATGTTTTTATTTACTTTTACTTTTGAGACAGAGAGAGACAGAGCATGAGCAGGGGAGGGGCAGAGAGAGAGAGAGAGAGAGGAAGACACAGAATCTGAAGCAGGCTCCAGGCTTTGAGCTGTCAGCACAGAGCCTGACACAGGGCTCAAACTCACAGACTGTGAAATCATGACCTGAGCTGAAGTTGAATGCTTAACCAACTGAGGCACCCAGGCACCCTATCCACTGTGACCTTCTTAAAGGCAGGAACTCTGCCTTGATCCTTCTCTATACACCCGGGTTCTTACATAATACGTGACACATAGCAGAAATGAATGAAGTAATCAGTAAATAAATGCAAGAATAGTGAGATTTAGTTTTGTATCAGTTTGGAATGCTTTAGTATTGAGTAACAGATCCTAGTACCTAGAAAATAGTGGTTCTCATGTAATATGAGTATCTAGGTGGTCCTGTGCTGGTACATGGGATCCGTATGTGTCTTCAGTCATCCAGGCTCTTGTGTACTTTCAGTCTTCATCTTAAATGACATCTCTCAGGTCTTCTCATGGTCACAGGGTGACTGGAGCTATGCAGTCATGTCTGCATCCTTGACAGGAAGAAGCAGGAAAAGTGAGTACAGTTACTTGGCAATTAAGTAAAGTGATTTTGGGGCACTTTCCCCAAAGGCCTACCAACCATTAATCTCATTAGCCAGAATTTAATCATGTGACCACTAACGTCTGCAGCTGAATCTTGGCTGTTTTGAGTTTTAGTTGGATAAGTTGTCATTTCTAACAAGTCAGGGTTCTGTTAAGATGGAAAAGAGGAGAATGGATATTGTCTGCTCAGACAATAAAGATGTCTGATGTTATGATTTCGGTGAAGGCTGTAACTCCAAATTTCATTAAAATGTCTAAATTCTTTGTGTGGCCACTTATGAATTAAGGTCTAGTTAGGGAAAGAGATCCATGGTTCAGCATGAGAGCATAAATACAGGGGGTTTAGAAAAGCTGGAAGGCCAAATAGGGTCCTAAGAGGGAATCTAAGTCTTGACAGTGCTAGGAAGTGCAACCACCTTCTACCCCTAGAAGTGAACTACTATGAGGAGGTAGGTCGTGCCACTAGGGTCTAGGAGCCACGCATATGCCCTGGGATCGTGGACATCAGTGGAAGTTGCCCAGAGAAGCCTGGTACCATAGCGGAGATACAGCCGCTATCAGACACAAGATCGAGACTGTAAAATAGTCTAGATTCTTCCTCCCTCCTGCCTTCAATCTCCACTAGTGTCTCCCATTCACCGCACATGGTTAGAAGCCTGTTGGCAAAGGCAGCTTGGGAAGGTTTGCAGAAACAGCCCACTGTGACCAGGGAATGGATCTGAAAGAAAATGGCAGATGTCTGGCACAGACACTATGGTAGTGGGGCAACGAACAAACTGTAACTAAATGCAACTTTTCGTAAATCTATAGGGGAAGGAATACACAGTAGTGGAGCGTGTTCTAACTTGTATTCAGAAGTAGATTTATTACCAGCCCCTCCTCTTACCAGCTGTCGTACTTTTAGCAAGCCACACAAACTCTGTGAACCTCAGCTTCTTAATTAACAAAACAGAGATACTGGGGTGCCTGGGTGACTCCGTCGATTAAGCCTCCAACTCTTGATTTCAGCTCAGATCGTGATCTCACGGTTCATGAGTTTGAGCCCCACATCGGGCTCTGTGCTGACAGTCATGGAGCCTGCTTGGGATTTCTGTCTCCCTCTCTCTCTGCTCCTCTCCCATTTGCATGCACACACGCGCTCTCTTCCTCTTGCTCTCAAAATAAATAAATAAATAAATAGTTTTTTTAAAAATGGAGATGTTAAGTCTCATTTACTGTCCTCAAGGGGTATGAGAATGTTTAGGAGATAATATATGGAAAGCCACCCGTATGTGTACATTATAAAGGAGGTATTTGAAGACTTACTAAGCATCTGATACATGCCAGGTACTATCCGTGCTTTGCCTGCATCATCTCATTTAACCTTCACATCAGTATTTGTAGGTAGGAATAAATAGAGCCATTTACAATTAAAACTGAAGAGCATGGTAAGAATTGAGGCTGGAGAGGTTGATAGGGACTCAGTTCTAAAAAGCCTTTTGGATGTTGTTACAGAGAGTTGATTTTTTTTTTTTTTTATGTTATGGGGAGTCTTGGAAGCCTTTCAAACAGACAAGAGACATAGATTTGATCACAAATGAGATCTAAATTTTAAAAATGCCAACTTGGGTGTCAGGGAGGAGGTGAATGGAGGTGGGAGGAAGTGGTGAAATGGAGAGAGCAGGATCAATAATCAACACCTGCTTAATTCTTTTTCATATCCACTTTAATCCAGCATTTCATAATACTAGGATTTTTTTATTATCTAAGAGGAAAAACATGCTGTATACAGACTTTGAAATAAATGTTTCCTGAGAAGATTTGCTAAACCTTGATCAAAACTGATATCTATGGAAGGATTAAGGTTAGAATTTCCTTGGAACATTTGCTGATTTGTTTTTGCTGGTTAAGCTCTAATGCCTTTATGCTGCTAAAAGGTATGGATTTGACTTAGAGCCATGTTCCATCTGATCAGTACAGAGTTTGTGATTGGAATCCGTGTGGGGTATCATGTGTGTCTTCCTGCTCCTGGGCTCATGTGGGTTGATACGTTTTTGTACACGGTTCCCTGCGCCTGTTTCCCTGTGTCTGATGTTGTGTATATGACAGATGCATTCTCAGAGGCTGGTGCAGAGGGCAAAAGGAGAACCTGTCATGTCTGGAAAACCCTGCATCTGCTTTAGAGGAACCAACGGTGATCTTTTTAGAATCAAAACTCTGAACAGACCTATTTATTTTTTACTATTTTATTTGAAAATATTAATTGATACAAGCCAGGGTATGGTCTCTTCCACTGAGAATACCTCATGTGCTGGATTATGTGATGGTCCTCAGCACCATTCCCAGTGTCCCTGTTGTGCTCTGCTTGGTGTCTCAGGAGCCAGAAGACCAGGAACTACATTTCCCAGCATTTCTTATTATGTGTTTCTGGCTTGCTTTCTTTCCTCTAATAAGTGACACTGCATTAATGTTGGAAGATAGAAGGGAGCGGAAGCCATGATACTTCTTTGTCAGTTGTAGGTAGCACCTGGCCTTCAACAGATTTGAGTCTCAACATCAACAGTGGCTTCTGGGGACACTTTGAAAATCATCTGCCTAATATTCCAGGCAGCAGCGACCATCTGAGAGTGGTTTCCTGGAGTTCCTGACCTGGTTGAAACTTGATGATTCTCAGAAGGCAGGTCAGGTGTATCTGAGAGGTGGCCAGTCAGCCTTCTCCAGCCTTGCTTTCTTCCAGAGTTATTGGCACTAAATTCTAGGTATTAAATCCTTTTCTGCTTGAAATACCTAGAGCATCTCCTGTTTTATTTTCCAAACCTGACTAACATACCCCATGGATACTGGTACCCCATGTTATTTAGAAATATAAGGAGAAAATTACTTTTTTTAAATAGTTAATTACTCTATCAGAACTCATGATAGACTGAAGGACAATTTGAATGACAAAATCAGGTGCATATACTAAAACATTTTTCTGTCTAAGATGGCATCACATTCCTTGAACCAGACCTTTGAAAATTCAGGATCTTTTGAGTTATGCCTTCCACACTCCAAAGGCCATCACTTTTCCTTATAGAAAACATCTTACAGGCCTTTTCTGTAACTGTTCTAGACAAATATGTGGCCATTCTGGGTTGGAAACAATAAAAATGTCACCTGAGACTTCTTTTACACATGTATGAACAGCATATTACATAAGTACAACTCATGACTTAAACATGCCTGTATGTTGGTCTTCCTCCATGTTTTTACTCAGATAAAATGCAGAATTATAGTCACCTTAAGAAATAAATCTTACTTTAATTCAGAAATTTGGTGTTTAGCGTATATTATTTATCAAATGGGTGTCATATGTAGGAGATGAATCACTGGGTTCTACTCCTGAAGCCAAGACTACACTGTGTGTTAAACTAACTTGAATTTAAATAAAAAAAAATAATAAAGTATGAATTGCAAAATCCTGGAAACAAACTAAATGATTATTAGTGGAATAACTAAATTCTTATCATTAAATAAATTATTGTTCCATAAAACAAACAAACAAACAAACAACCAAACAACACTGTGAACTTGATTGAATGTCAGTCTTCTCCCTTCCTCAGGCCCCGACCTGCCTCAGGGTAAAAGCCTGTAATTGGTTGTTTTCCCTCTTGTTTCTCTGCCTGCTTCTCTTCCTTCACTACCATTTGTTTGCTTCCCAGATTCTGAGAGCTTCAGGTTTAAAGAAAGGGGATGGAGAAGTGATAACATAAAAAAGGACATAAATTTAATCTGTTCTCATGTAACTGGCTTTATGTTCTCTGGTGCTGTCTTGTGTTTAAAGCTAGGTCTTTATCTTAGGATTGCTGTTTTGGGCTTTTTTTAGGTCTCTCTTGGACTCTTGTACCTGTAGTGCCCTTGGCGTATGTGCAGATGTGCATCTCTAGTTCAACTTTTTGCCTTAGGCTCCTTGTGAACCCCTCACAAACCAGTGTTCACATAATATATGGCTTCTTGAGGCTGAATTCCTTCTGTTCCTATAAACTGAATTATTGGAAAGGTACCAAGATGATCACAAGTCAGCTCTTTGTCTCCTGATTTGCCCACATCAGGTCAGTGGGAAACACCCATGAATCCTTTTCACTGATCAACTCAGAGACCACAGCCATTCACCCATCTTCCCTCTGATTTTTCCTGATGCACGTGATCTCCCCTTCCCCTCCTTTTCCATGAACATCTGTGATGATTTTTTTCATTCGAGCCTAATTATTTTAATGCCTTTGTTTAGTTATATTGAATCTGAAAATTCTCCCATGGAGGTATTATTATCTTTTTTTTAAATTTTATAATCTCGTTCTGATTTCTAGACCTCTTTTTCACACTCTTCCATAATAGAGTTGTTAGACGCTGATTTCTGGAGCCAGAGTAACTCTTTGGAAGTCTCTGTCTGTACTTCACCAGCTGCATGACCTTGGGCCAATTATTTAACCTCCCTGCACCTTACTTTTCTCATCTGTAAAATGGGGATATGATTTGTATCTTGTGATACAATAGTTTCTTGTGAAAAATAAATGGTGCGACCCATGTGAAGTCTTTATTTAGTACAGTGCCTGTGCTCAATAAATATTGGCTGTTTTGCTATTACGATCTATGTCTAATTACACTTTTACTTCCCCAAATGACACCTCTTAACAGTTACTTTCTCAGAGTAACAAGTGAAGTAATTTGTGGGGGAGGAATCTCATCCCTTCTAACGTTGGTGGGGGGGGGGTCACTGGAAGTTCAAAAGCATGCTAACATGATTTGCATGGAGAGAACTTATGACAGAAACACTAACATGGAGAAGGTAATACATAGGACCCAGAACAAGCCTTGGAGTTGAGTGGAGAAGGAACTAGCAGGGTAAGCAAACAAACAAGCAAATGAACAGCTGTTAATGTCACAGAAGAAATAGAATAACTGCTTATGCAAATTGTGAAATGAGAGATGTGCTCAAAAGAAAGGATGTCAGTATTATTCATTACCGCAGAGAAGTTAAGGAAATCAACTACTTCAGTAAGAGCTTCAACTATGATAGGTGCCTGCTGTGCACCAAGGACCGCCCCAGGCAATGGCTCCAAGGCAAACGCAGCAGATCCAAACCGTGTCTTCAGATTTATGACCCAGAAGATAATTTCTTGAAGGTATTATAAAGAAATCTATTTTGTATCCTGCATGAGCAGTGGTTCTCAACCTAGGGAGCTTATAAAAACACCAGTGGTGGGTTTCACTTCTCAAAGATTCTGATTTAATTGGTCTGAGTAGTCTGGAGCTTTAGAAAATTTCCAAATTCTGGTTTCCAGTCAGGAATGAGAATCACGTTCTAGAGAATGGTTCTCGAAAGTATGGGTTGGGCCAGCAGAATGATCACCACCTGTACATTTGTTGGGAATGTGAATTCACTGGCCATTCCCCACATGTACTGAGTTAGAAATACTGTAAGTGGGCCTAACATGTCCTGTAAGTTCTTCAGATGATTCTGGTGCACACTAAAATTTGAGAACCCTCACATTAGCACAGTGTTTCAGTGGTGTGTTTGAGGGAAGGAAGGCTAGATTGTCAATTTTGCGTGAAGGCTGTGTGATAAGGAAATGCAGGTGGGGAACGTGCCCACAGTTCGGCGATAAGGAGTAGTTGAGCCGACTCCCCTCATCTCCTCCTTTGCCTTCTGTGTCTGCTTCCATTTTGTCTTTGCTCCTGGTTTATGCAGCTTCATCCTCTTTATTCAGAAGACATGGAGAAAGACCAACATATAGGTATGTTTGATGAAGTCATGAGTTGTATTCCTTAGACCCTGCAGGTGAGCTGAGCTGCTGTACACACCTTGCTCCTGGTGGGAACATTGTGTGAAATCTGATAGGGAAGCCGGGATGAATCGGAAGGGGAAAGTGAACGTGTGTGTCGATGCTCTGAGGGTAACTAACCTGCCCTTTGCTTTTCATCAAGTAGATCGCAGAACTGGGATGGGATTAGAATTCAGGGCTGTTTCTCTGTAAAATAGGTGCCTTTTCTCCCTGCTGTTACACTAATCTGTGTCTTCTTCCTGGACACAATCCTAGACCATGGTGCCCAGTCTTGCACACTCGAGATGTGGCTGTGTGACTGGTTCTAGTTTACGTGAGCGGAAGTGGGTGCAGCACTTCAGGGACTGGCTAATGAAATATCACACGTACGTTTTTATTCTCCATGCTCTTTCTCTTTCTGGTAGCTTCATGCAGATATGTCTGCCAACGTTGTTAGTAAAGATAGTGCGGCAAATAAGATGACAGGAGCCTAGCTCCCTGAATCACCACTTGAAGACATGTGACAAGCTTTGAACTTTACCTAAGAGGTAAATAAACTTCCGAAATTTGAGTGGTAAGTGAAAAAGAAGCTGGCAGAACCCTGACACCCCCCAACTCTGCAATGACTGTCAGTCAGGAACTCCCGCATTGCATTGCTGCTAACCATGTCTTTTTCCTTCTTATCCCTCCTGCTCACTCTCACACCTACACCCTTTAAGAACTTTCTGGCAGGGCTAAAATAGTCTGAGCCTTTGTGCTTCACCTGCTTTTGCTGTGATGGATTAATTTCTGCCTATAATTTGTTTGCTTTGTGTGGGTTTAAGAGTGAGACTTTTGTCTCCAGAATAGGATGCTAGTAGGCTTCAGCATTGCGCTTAGCAGTGAAAGCATGGCCAATAAGCTAACAAGTGAGCCGATGTTTGAGCAATCATCTTACTAGGTTCTGTTAGAGACTCTCTTTGCTTCTATGCTGCTAATCTTTGATTCAAAACTCCCATTTGCTTCACATATATTGTTGGACAAAGCTTGGAGAGAAAATTAATCCCCAAGGGCTTTCTGGAAATCAGCAAAACAGATTTTTGAGCCCATGATACATTCTTTAACAACATTCATGAGGTTAGCGTCATTAGAAAGCGAATTCAGATTATCGGTTGGTCTTCCTATGTATTTTTTAATGCACTTTGACTAAATAGAGTCTGATGCTACAACTGGTTCTCATTATGCACTAATTACTTGCTAAATTTGATTCAGAAGAACAAAGAAATTTTGAGTTATTCAAGGACAAAAAAGTCTCCAATTCTCAAAAATACACATTTTTTACATTCCTACTACTCAAAAATAGCTAACACATATTTCTTCATGTTTGAGGGGAAAATCTCCCAGGCTAAGGAATTTGTTCCAAGTTTTGTCAAGGAAAGAATTTATGCTTTAATTTGGTGCCTTAAAATAGAAGAATGTTGGAATAAGGCTATCTCCTTAGTTCTAAAATGCCTTTATTTAATAGTATATTTAGAGTAACTTTGACTTTGACTTTTTAGTGTGACTTTGACTTTCCCAAAGTGTTGTGACTCTTGATAATCTATTAACGTTGATTATTTAAGGCAAGTACTTACGATAAACTTTTCATGCTATGTACCTTCTTTGAAATTTGCAGCGTTACCAGCATATTGAAAGTTCTGGCATGTTCTCCTGTAAAGACAGCCTTCTCATCCCCTGGCCAAATGTTGTTTCATAAAAAACTTGCTTCCTAAATATGCTTAGCCACTTCTATGTTTTTGTGTACTTGCCCTAGAAATTCTTTCTGTAAAAACACAGTTCTGTTTGTTCTTTTGCTAATTTTCACCTATTTTTCTCAAAGTCCTGCAACATCAATATGATTCCTGTCATATTTGATTCCTGTCATTTATATTGTTTGTTATTTCCTTCATTATCCAACATGGTGCTATGCTAGGCACCCCATACATATTTCTTTAAAACCTGACCACAGAAGAATACCTGGTGATGGAAACACGTAAAAACTCTGCTTCACTACCGTATACAAAAGGTGTGACATTTCTGAAGTTGCTTTGGATTTTTCTATTGACATTTGGCCTGTTTGGATGAGGCTAATAATACAGTTAGTCTGGGGCATCAACATATATTTGGGAAAAATATGTTACTGACAATGATGCACTCCTCAAGGTCCAAAGGACTTAGTTCTGACCTAGAGATGCTTTCATAATAAAACTCCGTTGTAATTACGTGTTTGTCTGTCTTCCCTGCTGGACTGTAGATCCTTGAGGGCAAGGATGCCCCCACATCCTCACAACCTTGTGCAGTGACTGGCAGAAATGCTCAGTGGATCTTAGATGATGTGTGATTGCACTTGGGATTTCTATATAGAAAGAAACTCTCTAGTTCTGACTCGTCTAGGGCATCTGTGCACTCAGCTTCGATGTTTCTGGGACACGGATTGAAGTCATACCCTCAGCTCATGATCTGGCAGGGAATTTTCCATATTTATAATGTACATTATCAATATAGTTTGAAAAATATTTTAATTCTCATGGGACCCCCCCGGATTATAGGTGGTTTATTTTCCAGGGTCTATTGCTTATACTCACCACTGCAAGTTTGGAAACTTTGAGACTAAAGTGTCATTTTAACCACCAATTTTTACTCTAGTTCATCATGTCCAGAAACGATTTTATTGTTTTCATCTTCCAAAATCAAGTGTAGAAACAATATATTCATGTATAAGAGATGTGAACTGGAAGTAGGTTCAGGAAAGCAGATTCAGAAAGACACTTCTCATAATTTGAAGCTCTTGATTTTCTTGAAAAGTTGTGATTTCTCTCATAAATTAAACTACGAATAAAGCAATCTACAAATCAACTAAAGGTATATAACAAAAAGGAAAAATGTAAAAGAGATTCAAAAGTGTAATTTAGTAGAAATTATTATTACTATGCTTGATGGTAATATTAAATCAAAGTTTATTGATTACTTAATATTATTAATGAAAAGTTGTTCATGACATTTGTTGATAGACAGACTCTATTCAGGACCATCATGATAGTTGTAGGAATCGTGGCAGTGGGGTTTTGCAGTGAGGGAGAAAGATTTGGTTCAACCTTGAATACAACAAGGAAAAGTAGGAATTTATAGCCAAGGAAGTAGGGTAGGGTGTAGTGGATGGAAAATTACTAACAGGAAACGTCAGGAATAAGGGGGGATTTCAGCTAAACCAGCGTAGTTCTTGCTGGAACCAGACTGGGTGATCAGACGTCACCTGGGAGATGGTAGTAGGATGAGGAACCTTGTTAGATATGGAGGGTAAACAGATATAGAGGGTGGGAGATTCTGTTTAGCTAGTGTAGCAGGATTCATGCTAAAATTGGACACCGCGGAGACCAAGGGAGCCCAAGTGTTGAGGGGTAGAGGGAAGTGTAGATGGAAAGAGGACTCAGAAGAACCTGACTAGAGTTTGGTGAAGGAGAGACTCTTTGTCAATATATGTAGTCTTTTTTGTTTTATTAATACCAAATTGGAATGGACATACCAACCTGGCTAGTGATTAATGATTAAACTCATATTTTTTTTAACTTTTGTTAAACTTTTATTTAGTGGGGGAAACTGATAGTGTAATTAAAATATGAAAACAACAGAATATTCAAATACTAATTTCAATACTGATTTTTTTCAAAATTGTCAAATATTTTACTTATTTATTTATTTATCTATCTATTTATTTATTTATTTTGAGTGAGAGAGTGTGTGAATGTGAGTACAGAGGGGTGGAGAGAAAGGGAGAGAGGGAATCCTAAGCAGATTCCACACTGTCAGCACAAAGCCTGACATGGGGCTTGAGCCTGTGAACCATAAGATCATGACCTGAACTGAAATGAAGAGTCGGACATTTATTCGACTGAGCCACCCAGACATCCCCCAATTTTTATTTTTTAATTAAAAATTTAAATGTTATATTTGAAAACTATGTAAAGTAAATGACTTGATCACGTTAAACCGCACCATGCTAAGCATTATTCATCTTGGGAATTTCTGCTGAAGTCAACAACTAGCGAAGATAACAAAGTGATGCTAACAGACTTGCAGATACTGAGGCAGTGCTCTCAAAAACATTACTATTAAACGCATTGTGGGGATTCTAATACTTTCACCAATTCATCTTCAAAAAAAATACTTAAATGTTTAATATGGCAGGAAGAAGGTTAACTTCACCTTTTATGCTTATAAACCCATGACCCTCCATACTCTGTGTTCAGTGCCTAAAATGGTGGCACTTGGCCCAACTCTGTAGTTGAGTCTTGACTCATAACTCTCAATAATTATACACTATACTTTAAGGGGATCATATACTTAAGGACTGTTTGAAACTTTCCTTTTTCTCTGCGTACCTACGTCCCCTGCTTTCTCCCATCTCTCTTCCACAGCCTTCTCTTTCATGAACATTATCCACCTTGCTCATGTGGCCTCAAAATAGTGTAGCCTTCCTCAGGGATCAGGGAAGAAAGAGGCGTTATATGAGTAGAGCAAGGAAAAGACTGTGGCCTCTGTAGTGTCAGTGACTTTGCACACGATATCAGTTTCTCCAGTTGATTCCTATGATGTTTTCCGACAGGAGAAAAACAGGCCAGCTTCTCTGCTGGTTGCAGCTAATCTGAGTGTTGTTCTGACCTGATGCCTGCGAACTGTGAGGTTGTGACTTGGAACGAAGCAGGCAGAGCATCAGTAAATGTGCTCCAGTGACACACAGTTGTTACCAGTGACCCATTGCTAAAGTCATCACTTTAGTGTATATTTTTATAATTAAGTATAATTAACAACATTTGTGAAATTCTCTCTGGAAAATTATAGGGATTTTGAGAATATTTTTGCCAGTGTTTTTATTTTCTCTGACAGTCCTACATTTCTAATAAACTTGTATGTTCCCAGCATGTTCATTTTTAATACGGAAATTCATATAAAAAGTGGAATTTTAGTACCATAGTACTGCAGTATTTAAGGTCAGGAATCACTGGCTTTCCTGGTTTCTGAGATCTCCCAGAGAGGCCTGACTCCCTCATTGATGCCCAGGTGGACACATCAGTAACAGATGTATGGGAAAAGAGATGAAAAACGAGGGGATGCTGAAACATTTGCCTCTTTGGGGCACCTGGGTGGCTCAGTCGATGGAGCATCTGACTTTGACTCATGTCATGATCTTATGGGTCATGAGTTCCAGCTCCACATCTGGCTTGCTGCTATCAGCACAGAACCCACTTTGGAGCTTCTGTCCCCGTCTCTCTCTGCCCCTTTTCTCTTGCGTGATCTCTGTTTTTTAATAAATTTAAAAATCTTAACAAAACAAAAAATTTGCCTCTTTGACCTCTGAAAGGGTGGGAATGGGAAAAACACGGACTTTGAGGCTAGGCATGTTGGTTGGAAAAAAAAAAAGTTGTTTTCCTTTTCTTTAATAATGATACTTTTTAGAGTTGAAAGGAACCTAAGGGTGCCTCATACTCCTTAGGCATGCTGTAGATTGGAACTGTTATGCTATAGCTGTATGTGGGATATCTTATTTCTTGGGTCAAGCAGTGCAGACCTTAAATTTCCCACATTAAAGGTAGCCTTTTAATGTGCTCCATTCACAACTCCCTAGAATGTACAGTCTTTAATTTCTACCTTCAACTCCCCTTCCCACCATAATCTCTGTAATTTATAGAACCATAAGAAAATTTATGCATTGGGCTAATTACACTCCCAAGGTTAAGATATAAGAACTAAATAAAACAACTTTACCAAAAAATTCATGGTAAATCTTTTGAGGACTACAGTTTTCATCTGATATTCTGATTTTGTGATCTTGGTGGAAATTGGAGGAGTGTGCTAAGTGATTTTGTAATCAGGAGGATGATAATTCTACATTCCGAATGAACCAGAATGTAAACTGCCTAGGGGAAAAAATTATCACTGAAGTGCACACCTAGTTGTTTCCGACATTGAAATATGGTAGCTGATAGAATTTCTCATCTGTGCATGTTAATCAATATATCTACAATATTAATTGTATATGATTATCTTTCATCATTTGTAAAGTGGAGATAATGCTGATATCAGTGATTTAGAGTCATGGACTTTGGGTGCCATGATTAGCTTTATTTGAGGATTAAGAGAGGCTAAATAACATAATAGAGGAGATACAAATTAAAATTTCAAGGTGCATACAAATGAAAGTCACTGTTATATAGAGACATAAGGGGTGTGTGCGTGTATGTGATTCTTGGTTGGCTTAGGTCTTATATTAAAGTTCCCAAATGCTCAGGGTACTACTATTAAAAATTGTGTCCAAATCAAAAGCCCATCCTACTAGATGTAATCATTTAATATGCTTTAAGGAAGTATAGAACATTCATGGATAAATGAAAGATTACTTAATAAATTGTATTGCCACAGTTGGCAAGCTTTTTGAAACAATGGCTGATTTGTTTCCTCATCTGTAGGAATATTTGTCGTTTTTTGGCAACTCAACATCTTTTGAACACCTATGTTATGCTTGGAGAACTTCCCACGTTGTAAATTCCACCTCTTCAAAGTCAAAATTTTGAACAGTCTCCCAGCCTCTTTCAGTG
This sequence comes from Felis catus, assembly GCF_018350175.1. NCBI lineage: Eukaryota > Metazoa > Chordata > Mammalia > Carnivora > Felidae > Felis > Felis catus. The sequence goes on along the minus strand of NC_058371.1, from coordinate 190,601,648 downwards.
GTGCATCGGAGCATTTGACCTAGGGTTCAAAAATTGTTACCTTCTAGCTCATGACTTAGGTCATATGCTAGTAAAGGAAGAAGTGGGTGGTGCTTAGACTCGATCTTTTGGCAGAGATAGTGGCAGAGACACCTGGCTTTTTCTTTGTAATCATGATCCCTAACTGATACATCATTTCACTCCATAGACCAAAAAAATTCCAGACAGATTTAAAGTGTTACATTTTAAAGTGTAGATTTTTAGGGGCGCCTGGGTGGCTAAGTATAGCATCAGACTTCAGCTCAGGTTATGATCTCGCGGTTCATGAGTTCAAGCCTGTGTTGGGCTCAGTGCTGACAGCTCAGAGCCTGGATTCTGTGTATCCCATTCTTTCTGCCCCTCCCCTGATTGTACTGTGTCTCTGTTTCTCTCAAAAACAAATAAACATTAAAAAATTCTTTAAAAATGTAGGGGCGCCTGGGTGGCTCAGTCAGTTAAGCGCCCAACTTCGCTCAGGTCATGATCTCGCGGTTTGTGAGTTTGAGCCCTGCGTGGGGCTCTGTGCTGACAGCTTGGAGCCTGGAGCCTGCTTGGGATTCTGTGTCTCCCTCTCTCTCTGCCCCTCCCCTGATCATGCTCTGTCTCTCTCTCAAAAATAAATAAACATTAAAAAATTTTTTAAAATAAAATGTAGGTTTTTAAAGCATGTACAAAAAGTAAAAGTGAATCACTATCAAATCTAGGAATGAAAAATCATTGTATTTTTAAAAAGAGATGGAAAAAATTACAAAAGGAAAATCAACATGGGAAATTAAATTATTTTCTCTCTCTATAATATTTCCAACAAATGCAACATGTAATAGATTAATTGCTTTATTATATAATAAACTCATAAAAGACTTATGAGAGAACAAATATTATTACTGAAAGCTTGAGTTAAATAGCAAAGAAATGAGGGGCACCTGGCTGGCTCAGTTGGAAGAGTGTCTGGCTCTTGATCTCAGGGTCGTGAATTACTAAATAAATTTGGGTGTAGAGATTCCTTAAATAAATAAAACTTAAAAATATATAAATAGCAAAGAAATGAGAAGAGAATTTACAGAGTATCCAAGATAAATGGGTAATAAACATTTGAGTAAAATGTTCAAACCCATTGGAAATGAAAAAAAATTTAAATTAAAGCCATGGTGAAACATAATTTATTGCCTGTGTAATCAGTATTTTTTTTTTTTTTTAAGAGAGAGCACATGTGAGTGGGGACGTGGGGAGGAAGACAGGGGCAGAGCAGAGAGAGAGTCTTAAGCAGGCTCCACGCCCAGGGTGGAGGCTGATGCAGGACTCTGTCTCATGACCCTGAGATATGATTTGAGCAGAAGTCCAGTCGGATGCTTAACCAGCTAGCCACCCAGGTGCCCCAATATTTTTCCTTTTAATAGAAATCCATCAGGCTGATGAGTGTATAGAAAACTGGCATACTCAGTTTTGGAGAGAGTTCAAATTGATATAACCTATTTTGGGAAATATTTAAAAAATATGTCAAAATATTAATGTTTCTTGAACTAGTAAGTAGTTCCCCTCTGAGAAATATTTTGTTAAGGAAATGATCCAAAATATCCAAAAAGATTTTTGCATAGGATACTTACTGAAGCAGTAGTTCTTGAAGTATAGAAATTAAAATATTAAAATGTGAAAAAAAACCCTTCAGCAATACAGAAATAGTTAAGTACATATAAACAATTCATATAATTGAATATTATGAAATTGTTAAAATTATGTTTCCAAAGAATATTCAATAGCATGAAAAATACACATATTATAATTTAAATGAAAATTGAGGTAACAAAATTATTTTCTGACTCGAAGAATGTCAGCAATGAATTCTTCTGGGGGGGGGGGATTTGGTACTTGTTTCCCCTTTTGAAATATATTTATCTTTGCAAATTAAAATTTCATAATAAAGAAAGAAGTTCCCTAAAATTAATTTTGTCCATAAGAAAAACTGGTTTGACTAAATTTATTTTAAAAACAAAATAAATTAAATTAAACAGCCCTTGTTGGAAACAACTTGTTTGATGGAATAATTTGTTTTTCAGTTTTCCACTGCCAAGATCATTTATTTCAGACAATGCTTTTATCTTGTGCCTTGCTTAGAAACCTCGTTGGCTTCCTGTTTCCTATGCCTTCAAGTCTAAACCTCTTTGCTTTTCAAGGCCGTCTATAATTGTGTTCCACCAAAAATTATTCCCCCTTACTCTGTCTTCTGCTTCTGTAGATTCCAAAATGTATTAAAATCACCCTTGAAACTCCACACTTGCTCATAAAACACACACACACACACTGTCTTTCTTAGACTGCTTATCAGTCTGAGAAACTTGTACTGCTCATTCACTCATACAACAAATAATCAGAGTCTACTAGGGACCAGGTGCTGCTGTAGGTCCTGGGGATACAAAGTTAAAAGGTTCAGGAGGGGGCGCCTGGGTGGCTCAGTCATTTAAGCCTCTTACTCTTGGTTTCAGCTCAGGTCATGGTCTCACAGTTTGTGGGTTCGAGCCCTGCATCGGATTCTGTGCTGTCAATGTGGAGCCTGCTTGGGATTCTCTCTCTCTGTCTCTGTCTCTGTCTCTCTCCCCCACCCTCTCTCTGTCCCTCTCTCTCTCCCTCTCTCTCTTCCCCTCCCCAGCTGGCTGTCTCTCTCTCAAAATAAATAAACAAACAAACAAACAAACAAAAATAATAAAAAGGTTCAGGAGCCTGTTCCCATGGAAATTTTTGCCTGGAGGAAATGTTATTTAGTGATTAATCCTCTAAAAGCCAAGAAGTACATCGACTCCTCTATAGATTTAAATCTAATTATGTATTTCTAATATGTGAATTATTTCTAATTTATTTGTAATTATATATATTCTTTTATTGCCTGTAACGTCCTGTAAGGAGGCCCAGTCTCCTTGTGGAAAGAGAAAAAGGCTTCATCCAAATGTTGCCTGCTAGATTGAGGTACTCACTCTCAGCTGCTTGGAGTGGTGGTGCCCATTGGCTCTCAGCTGACACCTCTTTGGTAATTGCTGTCAGTCAAAAAGATTGTGCCTTTCCTCAGGGTACGTCGCTCTGCCTTTGGGGGCCCACATTTAATACCTGGTTGACTGAGGCAGGAGTCGAAAGGCCCCCGTTCCTTTTTCTCAAGGGAGGATATACTAAAGGCTATCCTAGTTCAACTTCATGGCAGTTAAATTTCTTCCTCAGCCTAGCCTTGAATCTCTCACCCTCCTACATGCTGTTCTCTAGAGTATTCACCAGTACCTCTCATTCATCCAAATTTTAGTATCGGTATCTGTTTTCCAGGAAGTCCTACCTACAGTAACTAAGTTAAAACAATGAAAATGTTAATATCACCTGTTAGTTACCCTTAGGTACTCTCTGCAAGATCAGGTCAACAACCTCACTACTCTCAACCCCATACTTTATATTTTTTCCACGGCAACGCCATTGGTCACTGATCTCTCTTCTGCCATGGACTTTGCAGGTCTTAGCCACATTTCTTCTTCTTCTTCTTCTTCTTCTTCTTCTTCTTCTTCTTCTTCTTCTTCTTCTTCTTCTTCTTCTTCTAATATGAAATTTATTGTCAAATTGGTTTCCATACAACACCCAGTGCTCATCCCAACAGGTGCCCTCCTCAATACCCATCACCCACCCACCCCTCCCTCCCACCCCCCATAAATCCTCAGTTTGTTCTCAGTTTTTAGGAGTCTCTTATGTTTTGGCTCCCTCTGTCTCTAACCTTTTTTTTTTTTTTCCTTCCAGTCCCCCATGGTCTTCTGTTAAGTTTCTCAGGATCCACACGGGAGTGAAAACATATGGAATCTGTCCTTCTCTGTATGACTTATTTCACTTAGCATAACACTCTCAATTCCATCCACTTTGCTACAAAAGGCCATATTTCATTCTTTCTCATTGCCACGTAGTATTCCATTGTGTATATAAACCACAATTTCTTTATCCATTCGTCAGTTGATGGACATTTAGGCTCTTTCCATAATTTGGCTATTGTTGAAAGTGCTGCTATAAACATTGGGGTACAAGTGCTCCTATGCATCAGCTCTCCTGTATCCCTTGGGTAAATTCTTAGCAGTGCTACTGCTGGGTCATAGGGTAGATCTATTTTTAGTTTGTTGAGGAACCTCCACACTGTTTTCCAGAGCGGCTGCACCAGTTTGCATTCCCACCAACAGTGCAAGAGGGTTCCCGTTTCTCCACATCCTCGCCAGCATCTATAGTCTCCTGTTTTGTTCATTTTAGCTACTCTGACTGGCATGAGGTGATATCTCAGTGTGGTTTTGATTTGTATTTCTCTGATAAGGAGCGATGTTGAGCATCTTTTCATGTGCCTGTTGGCCATCTGGATGTCTTCTTTAGAGAAGTGTCTATTTATGTTTTCTGCCCATTTCTTCACTGGATTATTTGTTTTTCGGGTGTGGAGTTTGGTGAGCTCTATAGATTTTGGATACTAGCCCTTTGTCTGATACGTCATTTGCAAATATCTTTTCCCATTCCGTCGGTTGCCTTTTAGTTTTGTTGATTGTTTCCTTTGCAGTGCAGAAGTTTTTATCTTCATGAAGTCCCAGTAGTTCATTTTTGCTCTTAATTCCCTTGCCTTTGGAGATGTGTCAAGTAAGAAGTTGCTGCGGCTGAGGTCAGAGAGGTTTTTCCCTGCTTTCTTCTCTAGGGTTTTGATGGTTTCCTGTCTCACATTCAGGTCCTTTATCCATTTTGAGTTTGTTTTTGTGAATGGTGTAAGAAAGTGGTCTAGTTTCATCCTTCTGCATGTTGCTGTCCAGTTCTCCTAGCACCATTTGTTAAAGAGACTTTTTTCCATTGGATATTCTTTTTGATTTGTCAAAGATTAGTTGAGAGAGCCACATTTCATAGCACTTAATTCTTATTGACTTCTGTTGTTCACTGTTGCTTCAGAATGTTTTGGGCATATGGTTGTACTTGACATTCTCTTGCTGATTCTTACCTTGTGTTGTGTGTCCATAGTAAGCTTTTAAGCACTAGAAACTGGCAGTGCCTTTGAAGAGACTAAATTGTCTTCGTACCTGCTGTGCTATTTATTCACTTTTCAGCCTGCTTCACTACCTGTGCAGAGAATATAATTTTATTGTCTCGGCATTGCAATCTTATTCACAAGAGGCAAAGCACTAGTCCATACACGGCCATTTGTAGTGCTGCTTGAGAATTATGATCTGCCTTATGCCTAGATTAAAATCAAGGCTGTTTTAGTTTCTAGGGCTTCTGAAATAAAGTACCACTAACTTGACGGCTTAAAACAAAAATTCATCTCTGATAGTTCTAGAGGTCAAAACTCCCAAGTCAAGGAGTTGTCAGAGCTGTGCTGTCTCTGAAGGCTCTAGGGAAGGAGCCTTCCTCGCTGCTTCTGAGCTTCTGCTGGTTGCTGGCAATCCTTGGGGCTTCCTTGGCTCATCAGCTCCTCACTCCAGTCTCTGCTTCCATCATCACATGACTTTCTCCCAGCGTGTCTCTGTGTCCAATATTCTGTCTTCTTAAAGGGACACCAGTCATATTGGATCAGAACCCATCCTAACCTAGTATGCTCTCATGTTAACCTGATCATATCTTCAAAGATCCATTTGCAAATAAGGTTACATTCATAAGCATTAGGAGTTAGGACTTGAACATATCTTTTTGAAAGACACAACTCAGCCTATAACAAATACATACTTTGCTCTGTCCTTAGTTTCCTGTTCCAAGATCAGTATGACAGATGCTACAGTAATGCTAAGCATCCTCAGTTGAAGAAAATTGTTTTTATTTATTGGTTGGAATGTGACGTCACACCTAGGAAAAGTTCACAATAAATTACATTAAAAACCAATAGAGCCACCTGTAGGCATTGGGTGTGCCTTTTGTGATTATCTGATGCCCTCCTCATCCCTTTCTCTGCCTGTGCCTGTGTCTTCTTTGCCTAAGGTATGCAGGTTCAACATTCAACACAGTTCTGTAATCTCCTAATTGTACCTTCTGTTTCAAACCTTTCCTTTATCTTTCTTTCCTCTTATCCAACTTTCATGTCCTGTGTCCATCTACAGATTGTATAAAACGATGGGAGTTATATGGATGTCTCCTCCTTTTCCAAACTTTCTATACTGACTTCTGCAATGAAATAAATAGGGAACTTTAATTCAGGCAGATGTTGAGATATTTTTTTAAATGTGGAGAGAAAGTACTCCACGGACAAATAAATTTAGGAGTTATTGTGTACTAAATCTTTCACAGTTCTAGAGGCCAAAAATTCAAAAACCACACTTCCAGATTTGCAAGGCCTTTAGAATATTTAGGTTTGTGAGAATTCCCATAAGCAAACAAAAACAACAAAACATGTTTAGTTTGGTTTAAGTCAGTGCTTCCCAAATGTATTTAATCACAACACACACTGAGGAGAGCTAAGTTGTAGAACTTTTTCATAACCTCTGTCTGGGAAACAAAATAAAATTGTCATCATCTTGGTATGTCTCTGTACATCGAAGGCTTTTCTAGATTAGTCAGTGACCCCTAAACTGATTAGAGCCAGTAATGAGAACCTCAGACAATAGCATTGGTTTCTAAGGGACAGGCTCATCCCCTTTAGGAGTATTTTCACATAGGTGTTAAAAATATGGATTCCAGAATCTCATTGCCTGAGTTTAAGTTACTTCTCCACAATGACAAATTATTTGTCTTTGACTAAATTCTTTAATATTTCTTGGCTCAGTTTCCTCATTTATAAAATGATGATAATGACAATAATACCTACTTATAGTATGATTATAGAGCTGGAATAATCTGTGTAAAATGCCTAGCATAGTCCTCAGCACCCACTTCAGTCTCAGCCTGAATTTCCACCTCCTCATTCTCTACACACACACCGACACACACACCACAACACACACACACACACACACACACACACACTCACACACAGCACTATTATTACTAACATCATATTGAATGGTAGATATCTCCCCATCGTTCCATCTTACTGCTTTTTGCCTGTGGGCTTTGGAAAGGACACTGAGTTGGGCGTCAGGCTATCAGAGCTATGGCTCCAGTTCTGGGACTACTCATTTGAGAGGCCCGGGGAAATCAGTTCTCTGCAGGTTTCATTTTTCTTTACCTGTGAAATGCACACAAGATACAAACAGTCTCCTCTGGTCCAAAACTTTGAAAATCAACTTAAAAACATTCAACAACAGCATAATGGGCATTTTGTTGCCATGAATAAAGATTTTATATTCTCATGCTGTGTAACACTTCCCCTTATTGCAGTAGATTTTACTTTATGCTCGTCGTTGCCATAGCACCAAACTTTGTAGAGAGTCACAGTAAGATGATCTTACGGGAGGCCTCAAAGATTTGAAGAAAAACATTGAAATGTTAGAAGTTCGTTTACCACAGCTTCATAGATTCTTTTGACCTTACTGGGGACTTAGATATCAGTAGGCCTAGTGTAGGGATAAGGTTATGGACCTGAAGTCACAAGACCTACATAATTATCTTCATTCTACCAGTTTTCATTTGCTTTAGCCCTTTGTCCTCAGTTTCCTCATCTGTAAAATGGAATCTCTACCTTCATAGCATTATTCTTAGATACCATGTGTCAATCTACTCTACATGCCTTTTGGATAGTAGGCCCTGAATACACGTGTGCTCTTAGAATTGCTAGGTTATCCCACAGTTTTACTGATTAGAAAACTGTGACTCAGAGATTGAAATGCCTGACCTGGAAGTCACAGAAAACTAATAACAGAGCAGCGACTGGATTCAGGTTTTGAGCCTGATTATCCTTCCCTTTCCCAAGCAATTGTGTCCCAGCGAGAATGGCTATAAAACCATCTAATTGCTTTAGTCATCCAGTTTGATTATTCTCAAAAGCCCTAAATCACTTTGGCTTACTTTTCAAATTAAATTAATTTTTAAACAGAATCTTTTGAGTCCATGATTTTTCTGGTAAGTGATACCTAACAGAAGTTTTCTGTGTAGATCGAATAAAAAAATCAATTCAACTCCAAGTTATTTATTAATTACTATATGAAGGAAGAGAATATATGATTTTATGTTTAACCCTTTTAGGGGAAAATGTCCCCCCTTGTTTTTCATGAGGAGATTTTTTTTTTTGCCAGACCTTAGCATGTGAATGTTTATCCACACAACAGTATTATTTTGAAATCTGCTAAATGCCAGATACTGTTCTAGGTGAAGAGGAGAGAGTAGTGAGCAAGACAGGTTAAGTTCTGTTTTCCTGGAGGTAGTGTTCTAATACAGAGGTCAGCAAACTATGGCCTCCATTCAAATGTGGCCTGTTGCTAGTTTCTGAAAATAGTGTTTAATTGGAACACAGCTGTGCTAATTCATTTCTGTTTGCCTGTGACTCTTGCACTACAGTGGCGGAGTAGGGAAGTTGGAGCAGAGATCCTATAGACCTCAAAGCCTAACATATTTACTATCTAACCCTTTATAGAAAATGTTTATCCACCCCATCCAGTGGGATAAGCCATTCAATAAACAAGTAAACAAACAAAAATTATTTTAGATACTATGAATAAAATAAAACAAGATTATGTAATAGAGGTGCCAGAGAGAATTTTTATATTTGAGTGATTGTTGAAGGTCTTTCCGAGGTGGTGACCTTTGACCTGAGACACGAACAGTAAGAAGTGAGTCAAGAACCAGGTAGCAAAGTGTTTCTGGAAACACCAACAGCAAGTACAAAAGAGTGATCAAGAGCCATCATTGGTGGTATGTTGTAAGGGCAAGGTGGAAAAAAGAGAAAGAATATCCAGGGTTTGAATCACAGGGACCCCTCTTTGAGGGAGAGTGACATTTGACCTGAAAAACTGGGGAAAACTTGACATGTTAGGTCATCGTGCCTCCCTCCTGTCTCTTCTACACCTACCACCATGGTTCAGGGCAAAGTCATTTTTCCTGTATGGATAAAAGTTTGCATATTTCTGTTCTCTTTCAACTTTTCCTCTTGCCATTGGGTGGACAACTCTGAGTCCTTTTGGTTTGATATCCTAGGTTCTGAGAGGGATATAGCATAGTAATAAAGTTGTACTATATTTTAGTTCTGATTTGGCTTATTTTGTGCTCCTAATTGACTACAACCCAGAGAGGAAAGAAAAAGAGATTCATTAGCAGTTTCATGGGAAGATTTCTTTCAGTTAAGTGTAATGGCTTTATATCACAAAGTAGAGTCCAGTGCAAATTTTCATGAATAAAATACAATTTACATACAGAACAAATGAACCGTCTAGGCAATATAGAGTCTAACATCATATTCTAAAATGCAAATGAAATCTTGCTGTGATCTGCATTTTAAACTGTAATTGTCTGTGTAAGTCAGGGGCAAATGAGCAAAGAATAATTAAAATGCAGAAGACTGTATAGGTAGCTACAGCTCTTCTAACTAAAGGGATGTCTGTCCTCTGTTAGGAGAACTGGGAAGACCATAGATACAAGGTTGATGGAGTTGCAAGAAGTGTCCAAGCATTTGTCTTAGTACAAATAACATAGCCGTTAGGTAGATTTTTGCCTCCATCCAAGCCATTCTTTTTTTTTTTTTTCAACGTTTTTTATTTATTTTTGGGACAGAGAGAGACAGAGCATGAACGGGGGAGGGGCAGAGAGAGAGGGAGACACAGAATCGGAAGCAGGCTCCAGGCTCTGAGCCATCAGCCCAGAGCCTGACGCGGGGCTCGAACTCACGGACCGCGAGATCGTGACCTGGCTGAAGTCGGACGCTTAACCGACTGCGCCACCCAGGCGCCCCATCCAAGCCATTCTTAACTTACTTTACCCATATACTCGTATAAGCCTCATGATACCCTTATTATTATTGTTACCTAATAATTATTAGCATTAATATATTCATAATATTATTACAGAAATGATAATTAATTATTAATATTAATCCATACAGTTGAATTTAGTGGCAGAATTGGGATCCCATCCGAAGCCATCTGATTCCAGAGCCCATGCTCTTAAGACACAGTCCTCACAGTAATGATGGGGATTGCTGTGAAGCAGGCTGTTCTAGACAAGAAGGTGCCTGGGCTTTGCAGTCATGTGGATCCAAATTCAAACCTCAGATCTGTTTCTCATGGGCTGTATGATTTGAAAGATCTCATTTACGTAGGTATGCAATCCAGTTTCCTCATCTTCAAGTTGGGGATAAAACACATAGCTCATAAGATTGTTTGGAGGATTAGAGGAAGTCAGATGAGGAGAGCATCAAGTAGGGCATCTCCTACAGAGTAGGCACCCTGCAAGGGGGAAGCCATTTTTATAGCTGCTGCATTTACACAGCAATGGAGTGAATTCCAGTTCAAAGTAGTAATATGTTAACAATTTCCTGGTCACACTTGGTTTGAATATCTAAAATGTAACTGATTTTTTAAAAATTAAAACTGAAATTAATTATTTGCAGACGTACGAGTTGAGATTCCACACAGATTGTTTTATCACAGCTCTGGTACCCACGTGGACTCACAGCAGGGGCATGAGGTTGTGGGCGAGAGTCACAGGGGTGATCAGTGGCTGACACAGAACCACACATCAAAAGACATAGAGAACTCAAACCAGAAACATGTAACCATGTTGTAAACAGTTATCCTATCATGTGGGGTCACCTTTTCCTAGTGACTACTTCTGTAGGCTTTGTGTACTGCCAAGTAGAATAAATCCAAGCAGTTATGTTTAATACAAGAAACTCACAGTTGTTGAATCCAGTTATTTGCTGGTGCTTCCTGTGCCCAGAGTAAAAATTTCCAGGGAACAGCATCCCTAGAAACATAGACCAAGGCAACGTCTGTGCTTTGATGTTTCACCTTTATTATATCGGGGTTCTAGGTAAAATCAGGGCCAAAATTCATCTCCCCATTATAGAACTTTCTTTTATTATGGGCAAGTTTTATACCAGCTAGTATTATTCAGCACTTTTACATGCTAGGTGATTCTCTATTATCTTATTGAATTGTTTTTATTGAAGTATAGTTGATACACAGTGGTACCTTAATTTCAGGTATACAGCATAGTGATTCAACATTAATTATGATGTACCCACAAGTGTAGCTACCATCTGTCACTATAAACGCTATTAGAATACCATTCGCTATATTCGCCATGCTGTACCTTTCATCCCTGTGACTTATTCTTTCCGTATCTGGGAATCTGTACCTCCCACTCTCCATCCATTTTGCCCATCTCCTCTGGCGACCCCCAGTTTGTTCTCTGTATTTGTGGGTCTATTTCTGCTTTTCCCTTCTTTCTTAGATTCCATTTCTTTCTTAGATTCATTTCTTTCTTAGATTCCACACTTAAGTGAAATCCTATGGTATTTGCCCTTCTTAGTCTGACTTACTTTACTTAGTATAATACCTTCTAGGTCCATCCATGTTGTTGTAAATAGCACAATCTCATCCTTTTTTAAGGCTGCATAATATTGCACTGTATATGTGTGTGTGTATGTGTGTGTGTGTGTGGTGTATATACCATATTTTCTTTATTCATCTGTTGATGAACTTGGACTGCTTCCATACCTTGGCTATTATAAATAATGGTACAGTAAACAGGTTCATATATCTTTTTATATTCATGTTTTCATTTCCTATGGGTAAATGCCCAATAGTGGAATTATCATGTGATAATTCTACTTTTATTTTATTTTTTAATACAATTTATTGTCAGGTTGGCTTCCATACAACACCCAGTGCTCATCCCAACAAGTGCCCTCCTCACTTCCCATCACCTACTTTCCCCTCTCCCCCACCCCATCTACCCTCAGTTTGTTCTCTGTATTTAAGAGTCTCTTATACTTTGCCTCCCTCCCTCTCTGTTTATAACTATTTTCCCCCTTCCCCTCCCCCATGTTCTTCTGTTAAGTTTCTCAAGATCCACATATGAGTGAAAACATATGATATCTGTCTTTCTCTGACTGACTTACTTCACTTAGCATAATACTCTCCAGTTCCATCCACATTACTGCAAATGGCCAGATTTCATTCTTTCTCATTGCCATGTAGTATTTCATTGTATATATAAACCACATCTTCTTTATCCATTCATCAGTTGATGGACATTTAGGCTCTTTCCATAATTTGGCTATTGTTGAAAGTGCTGCTATAAACACTGGGGTACGATTGCCCCTGTGCATCAGCACTCCTGTATCCCTTGGGTAAATTCCTAGCAGTGCTATTGCTGGGTCATAGGGTAGTTCTATTTTTAGTTTTTGAGGAACCTCCACACTGTTTTCCAGAGTGGCTGCACCAGTTTGCATTCCTACCAACAGTGCAGGAGAGTTCCCGTTTCTCCACATCCTCGCCAGCATCTATAGTCTCCTATTTGTTCATTTTAGCCACTCTGACTGGCGTGAGGTAGTATCTCAGTGTGGCTTTGATTTGTATTTCCCTGATGATAAGGGACATTGCATCTTTTCATGTGTCTGTTTGCCATCTGGATGTCTTTTTTGGAAAAGTATCTGTTCATGTCTTCTGCCCATTTCTTCACTGGATTATTTGTTTTTCGGGTGTGGAGTTTGGTGAGTTCTTTATAGATTTTGGATACTAGCCCTTTGTCCGATATGTCATTTGCAAATATCTTTTCCCATGATAGTTCTACTTTTAATTTTTTGAGGAAGCCCCATTTTGAGGAGTAGGGTGAGCATTCCTACCAACAACCCATGAGGGTTCTTTTTTCTCCGTATCCTTGCCAACACTTGTATTTCTTGTGTTTTGATGGTAGCCATTATGACAGGTATAAGGTGATAGTTCATTGTGGTTATGATTTGCATTTCCCTGATGATGAGTGATGTTGAGCACCCTTTCATGTGTCTGTTGGCCATCTGTATGTCTTTGGGGAAGTGTCTATTAAGATCTTCTGCCCATTTTTTAATCAGATTGGTTTTGTTTGTTTTGGTGCTGAGTTATATAAATTCTCATGCACTTTGGATATTAATCCCTTATCAGATACATCATTTGATACATTTTCTCCCGCTCAGTAAGTTGTCTTTTCATTTTGTTGATGGTTTCCTTCGTTGTGCAAATGCTTTTTATTTTGGTGTAGCCCCAGTAGTTTACTTTTGATTCTCTATTCTTTTAGATTTGTTTCCAATCCTTTCAGAAGCCCTTAGGATAATGTTAGGGAGCATAAGGTTTAGGACGTTAGTAACTCACAAGGGTTACACTTCTGGCATCAAAGTAGCAGAGTTTGGGGCTCAGGTTCTCTAGTTCCAAAGTCTGTGTCCCGTTCTCTATGCCATGCTTCTTTCTACTTGCAGCTCATGACTAATGAAAATTTCGACCTACCAGTAAAACTTAAAGTTATCTAGAACTTACCATTTGAGTCCTCTATGGGCTGATCTAGGTTTCTACTCATATTTCTATAGCATATTCCTCATAGGCTGGTAAAACAAATGCAGTCAGAACATATGCTTCCAATTCTGTCTCCCTCCCTCTGTCCCTGAAAAAAAGAAAAATCCCAAATAAACAAAACCCTCATGGCCATATCATTCAAGGAACTAGCATTAGAAATTCAAAGACTTTATTAAGCTCTATTTTCTTAGCATCAAAATATCTTGTCTATATGATCAAAACTTTTGCTGATTCACTAGAAAAAAATTACCCAAGGCAGCTATTTGTTAATCATCTAAATATTTGTCAAGCAGATGTTGGTGTGTTAAAAGGGTAAACCTATAATCTCAAAGACTTTTGTGTCTATACAGATTATTGGTTTTGGTTCTCCAAGTCAAAGCCTTCACCTTGTAGCAATATAAAGCCACCCCCCTTTTTTTTCCCTAAAAGTTAATTTCTCTAAGCAGATTCTCTCCAGTGGAAGGACATCTCTTGAGTGGTCACTATGGAGATTTGTTTAATGTGATCCTTATTTTTGACTTGGAACCTCTAGTGTGTATCTAGATACCTTCTTTTTTTAATTTGGTAAAAGAAAGAAATGGTGAGTGGTTGAAAAAATGAGGATATCAGAAAAGCCACCTGTTCTATTTAAACTTTAAAAAATGATACATTTTTATGTTTATTTTTAAAGCCATGCAAATGGAAAACACATGGTCTAATTTTATTTATTCACTATGGAAATTTTCATGAATAGAGATTATGAGCATAAAGATATACAGTGTTGTTCACCTGGACTAAGCTGTGGCCTGAGCTTATAAAGAAAATGTTCCACAGCATCCACCTTCAGCTATTTGGAGAATCTGGCTTATGTTCACATGGAACATGGCTTTTCTCTTACCAAGGGGAATGTGATGTAACAGCCAAAGATGCCTGGAAGAGATTGCTTTCTCTCCTACAAAAGAATCCTTGATGGCATAATTTCAGGTATAATGACACCTATGGAGGCCTTGCATTTTAGAAAACGGAGAGAAATTTACGTGGGGTGACGAACCCCTGACTTTTGATATTCACAGGGCACTTTGTTTTTGCCAAGCTCCTAATTTTATTCTCGCAATAGTCTTGTGAATCAGATGCTGTTGATTTTTATTTTAGAAATGAAGAAACTGAGGCACAGGGTTTAAGTGAGATCCACTAAATTACCCCAGATGGGAAATGTAGGAGTTTAGATTATAACCTTGCCCTTTGGCACTAGAGCCCACATTCTTCGCATTACAACACATTGCCTTTCTAAGTGCCCTTTCAGCCAGGCTGGCTCAGCAGACCCTCTCAACAGAGGTCCCTCCTCAGCTCTCCTTCTGCTCATCTGTGTCAGCCATTCCCTTCATAATTCTTCATTCATTGTATAGGAGAAAAGAGAGCAGATTCCTGTTTTGCAGATTTTTAGCTAAAACTGCCCTATCCCCTTTTACAATTTAGTTTGTTACAGGTGAGAGAACATGAATATGTATGTACTAAACCTCCAGTGTTCAATCTAACCAAAACCATAGTGGAAATGAGAAATAATAATACCAAGTTACAATTTCAGTGAACCATAGAATCTCAAGATTGGAAGGAATCTTAAATGGTCAGTTTCAGTCTTGGTTATTTCTGAAGCTATGCTGTGTCATAGGTGCCTGGACAAGACTGGTGTTGTTACAGAAGATTAGGTGCCGCATAATCACAGTGAAGATTAATTCAGTGTTCCCCATTTGCACCAGTGTTATAAGTAAATTAATCATATAGTCATATATATAATCATCACCCATTTTACATATATATGTATATGTATGTGTGTGCATATATATATAACTCTATGAAATATTTTTTTAATTATTCCATTTTAGAGATGAGGAAACTGAGGCATAGGCTTATATAATCTCCGTAAATCACATATCCAGTAAGCAGTAGCTGGAATTCGAATGTAGGAAATGTGGCTCCAGCACTGCAAAGATGATGACTTTGTGAATGATGTTGTTTCCATGATCTCTTGTAAGTTCTTTTCCTGTTACATAGGAAAGCTGTTGATTTTTATACATTTACTTTGCTTTTGGGTAACTTAGTGACCGCAGTTATTAGTTGTAATAGCTTTTCAGTGATGCCTTCTGAGTTTTCTAGGTGTGCAATCATAGCATCTACAAATAAGAACACTGTCTCTTCTTTCATTCCGATTGTTATACCCCATATCAGGTTCTTGCTTTAATAGATTGGGTAAATGCAGGTTATAGTTGTCATGATGAAGATGCCGTGGAATTTTGGAGACTCGATAAGCAGCTAAGAAGCTTTTCAGGTATAATGTAATAATAATGGTCTGGCCTAAATAATGGCGTCGTAAAATCAATATCTATTAGAGGGGAATTTTATATTAAAAATTGACTTTAACTTAGGGATAAGGTCTGGGAAACACTAAAAGGTCTTGAACCTGAAGCATGCAAATGTAATTGATAATGATCAGGAAATTGACTTTATTTTAATGGCTGCTGAATTCCAGTAATCTATTCATCTGAAACAAAGCAACTAGAAAAAAAATAATTGGAACTTTCAGTTTATAAGCAGTTCTAGTAATGTGTCTTTAAGAGAAATTAACATATATATTGTTTTTACTTTTACAGCCTCTCTGTAGTCCGATATTTGCTCTACCTACAAAATATATTGTACAAAGTTAGAATAATGCTTATCTAATTTATGAAGTAACTTGAAAAGCAATAATAAACTGATTCATTTAGCCTTTTAAAACCTTAAGATGGATTATACACTGGTTTTTCAAATTTAGTCCTCTGCAGAATCATTAGGTTAGTTAGCTCTTAAGAGAGGTTGTTACCAGAAGATCCTTGATTTTATTAGTTGGGGGAGTGAAACCTAGAAATCTACATCTTTTAGCTATCAGTCCAGGTAATTCTGATACTCTGAGAAACCCCTGGTCTTGGGCTTTACAGTTTGCACCTGCACTTTGAATTTGTGTGCTGTATTTGGTACACACAGCCCTGTCACTCACACACCAAATTTCAACATCACCGAATGTTTCTTTGAACACTGCATGTTGTTAAGTTTTTCCATATCGCTGTCCATATGGTCTGACTTCTGAGAGTGTCCTGATTTCCTCCCAGAATAATAGCCAAGTTAACCTTCTAACTCTATTTAGGCTCAGGGGAGTCTTGGTTTTCTTCCTCAGGGTGGTGGGATCGAGGGTCTGCATGCCCCTCACAAGGGGAGGAGGCAGCCAAGTGATCCTTTCTCTAGTGGCACTGAGTGGAAGGAACACATGTGACACAGTGTTCCTGCACATATATGGAAGCCTCTAGGAGAGTCCCCAGCCTATGCAAGTCTCCTATCCTTTGGTGAGCTTTAAACAACCAAATGAGGATTAAACAAAAGCAAAATTTTTAAAAAGCACTTCTATTACTCCTATGTATTTTGCCTAGCCTCAAGGAGGAGGTAGAACAGTGTTTAATATGGTCTACTCCGTAAAAATAAAAAGAAGATACTATATACATGTGAGTATAAGGGAATAAAAAATGGGAATGTACAGTGTTTTTATCTACCTAAAGTAATTACCAATAAAGAAAGGGGAGAAAGGGCTAAAATTACACTACTGCTAAAATTGAGGATTTCCAGAGATGGATTAAAAACACAGTTGTGAACCAGAAATACGATGCTACCAAACACCTTGGCCCTGTTCACATGAAAGTGGGTACAAATATCCTGCCTGTCCATTGTTCAAAACCCAAGTTGCATCTCACTGGGATGATTGATTAGCCAGCATTCTGAGATATTTGGAAAGGAAGGAAGACTGGTGGTGTGTCATAGGAGCTGTATATCCCACAAATAAACTTCAGTTGGGACTGAAACACAAAAGCTCAGTCCCAGGAAGTCATTGGTGAATTGAGTCAACTTACTGCCTCTGATCACATGAGTACCAGATTGTTAGGTTTTGGCTCTGGAGGAGCACCTCTCACGCCACATACTCAGAATTCGACCATGGGCTCTGCATTGCACATCATCGTTACAGTTTATTTATTGGAGAATAAAACAAACACAATAAATACAGCCTACCACACCAAGCAACCAAGCGACCAACCACCAAAATACTGCAGAACAAGAGAAAGAAAATAGTGTCCTTAAGACAGTCCTCCAAGAAGGTATCCCAAGCTGTGTCAGTCAGTGGCAGTATCTATGGGATAAGTTTAAACTTCCAGGACCAACTGTGACCGAGGCAGCACTCTGAATGGAGTTTCCAAAATATCCTTATAGAAATAGTTTCAGCGTATTAGAATTTACATAATTTGCAAGATTTTTTACATTCTCTCTTTTTTTCTGTTGAAAGAAAGGGGGAGCCCCATCTCTTCTGATTCCTCCTAGGTGGTCCTGTTGTTCCTTCATGGGAGCAGAAAGGGTATAATTTTTTGCTTCTTTCAAATCCTAAGTGGAGGTTAGTGCTCTGCCTTTTTTGTCTGCTGCATTCCCAGGACTGTCTCTTCTACCATTTGTGTAAGAGCCCAGCAGGGGGCTTTCATTATCTTTTATCTAACTGTGGTCTTCCTTGCTTTCCCCCCTTGTTTCCTTTCTTTCTGCAGGTATCTTCATTTTCATTTCACTGGGATGTTTCTTTGAAAAAGGAGAAAGTAGTATGCTCCTTTAAAAGGATTTCTCATTCAGAACATAGATTAATAAATTGAGAGGAAGGAGATGAATTGAGAAAGTTACAACTCGAAACACTGCAATTGTGGGAGAGAAAAAGAGGGAGAGAATAGTAGATAGTGTGAAACAATCTAAAGCAGAACACTGAAAAACCTCTATTCAGAAATGCAACAAATCGGACATTCCCTTTCGTCTGTCAATCTCCTATTCTCAATTCTTATATACCATCTCTTTTTCCTGATGCGCAGTCTGAAGTATTTCCTCTCATGAAAAGAATAGAGTTTTTCAAACTCAAGAGCCTAATTAGGAACAAGGTTTCCCATCCTTTCAGGATTGCCTTGTAAGTTCGGCTTCTCTTTCCTGCACTATTTACAATGGAGGCATTTACAATAAAGGGCATCACAGTAGGATACTGCCATCATTGGTAGTATCAAAATGAGAACAGTGGAGAGAAAATAGACATAGGTTCAAGTACTGCAGTGTCCATTCTTTGTTAAGTGTTTTTGTCTAATGCAATAACAAGTAGGCACACACCATATTGGAATGACACCAAGTGGATTGTGAAACACCTCGACGCTGTCATTAAATTGCTACAGCCATATGGACTCAGCCTCAGATTTGGTATTGGAAAAAGGTTGCTCACTTCCAAAATTTGACACCACTTTTCCAGGCTGCTTTTGTTTAGCCTTCAGGCAGTAGTACAACGAGAAATAGAGATGTCAGAGACGGCTGAGAGAAAGGAAAACTTTTCATGGGGAGGATGTATAGGATATTGGTTTTAATCACATGCAGCAGCGGTTCTTAAATGGTAGCATGTATAAGAACCACCTGGAGAGCAAGATTCCTGGACCTTTTAATCGGATGTTCTGCGAAAGAGCCCAATAATTTACATTTCCAGTATACTTCTGGTTGATGCCAGTGCTTCCAGTAATTTCCTGGACCACGTTTGGAGCAGCAAGGATGTAGAGCACAATGTTTCTAGGGAGGAAAATTAAATAGGAAATTTTGAAATTATCCTTATCTTTCTCTCACACATATCCCACTCCCCTGAGCCCTCACACCCTCCGCCACAATTTCCAATCACTGGTCTGGTAGCTTCCAGTCACAAATTACCTCTTTAATGTACCCCCATATATCCACCCTCCACTTCAATGCAAACCTTAATTATTTTTTGCCCGAGTCTTCGATAGTATCTTGACTGATCCCCCAGCCTCCAGTCTTGTCTCAATTTAATCTCGCCTGCGCGTAACTTCCTTTTTAAAATAAAATCTCATCAAACTGTTCCTCTGATTAAAATCCAACAAAGGCCTCCAATTCTGTACAGAGTGAAGTCCAAGCTTCTTAGCATTGCACATTAGTCCTTCCTGATCTCTCCCTCATCCATCTGTCCAGTTTTCTCTCAAGCAGTTTGCCAACCCATCCCCTCAAGCAGTGCTTTATTTATCTGACAGCCATGTTGAGTCACTTGTGGATTCCTGAACACACAAAGCTATCGTCTCCCCTCTGAAATATCCTTAATTTTCAGTTGGGAGGAATTTCCATTGGTCATTAAAAATCCCACTTGGGCATAACTCCTCTGTGAAATTTTCCTTGACCCTTCAAGAGCCAGCTCCATAAAGCCCGCCCTCTTCTGTGGTCACTTATCAACTTGTAGTAATTATTTGCTTATTTTCTTCTCCTAAACATTTAGTGTGATTTCCTTGAAGGCAGGGAGCAAAATGTGACTTGCGCAGCATCTTGTACAATGATGTTTATTCATTTAAGTTGATTTTAAGATCAAATCACATTTGAAGTTTTCCACTTTTCAGATATAGAGAGAAGAGTGGAAAAATCAAGGAATTGTGTGACAACCTCTAAAAGAGGGCTACAGAGTGATATGATGGTTTGCTGAAGTGAGACAGTTCAATCAAATAGGATTTCTGTCTTATTAAGAGGCTTATGCAGATCACTGTAAGGACCAGAAACACTTTGAAAGCAGTTAGTGTGTCTGTCTTTGTTTCAAGCCTTATGCTTTAAGTGCATTGTTTAAATACTCAGTAAAAATATCGCCAATTCTATATAGAGCATGCAAATTGCTAATACTTGGGTTATTTTATTCCAGCTGTGCTGTGCTTTGAAAAACTATTGGATATCCTTTACCCCATTAAACATGAAGCCTACAGCAAGTCTGAAGATTTACAAAGTATCTATTTTCCTATTAACCAAGAGGAAAAAAGAAGCTTTATCAAGTACAACACAACAGAATACTTTCCCCCTTCCTCCTCTCCCGTTCTCTGGGTACACCAGCCAGAATCCAGGCAACCTGGACGTTACATTCTTACATCCAAGGCCACGGGCAACTCTTAAAGACTTCAACTTTAAGACAGAATGTAGGTTATGAAACCAAACAATCCTGGCCCTAAGCACTACATGAATAGGCCACGGAAAATTCACTGGAGTGGACAGCATAGACTTAAGCTGGCAGCGACAGGAGACCCAGACAGCGACCCAAGGCAGGTGGCACTCTGAAAAATGCTAGTTTCTGAAGTGTGTGACCTGGAGTTTGGTTCTCCATACGATTCCATGGCAATCTAGGGAAGGGAAGTCTCCCAGTGAACATGTCATATTTTTTGTTTTTCGTAGCTTAAATTCTCATAGATCAGTGATTCATGTATGTGACTCTCTAGCTGGCTTCAGTCTATTAGAGCACTTTGCTTTCTTCAACATGGGCTCTGGGCTGAGAAGAGAAGGAAGAGGGGATTGTGGAGCTGATGCTGGGCTCTGATTTCATGCAAGGCTCAGGTATGTGCTAGTATGATGCCACTGCACAGTGTGGTTGGGGGAGTATCCTGTTCTTTGGCTCATTTGACCTCAGATCCTCTTTATAAACCTCCTTGTAAAGAATCTAAACAATCCCTGCTACCATATAATTCAGGAACAAATTCATACCTTCTGGGGCATTTTGACCAAGGAGAGTCCTTAAGGTAGCCCTGGTGTTCCCACTGGAGAATACACCAACATTTGTAACCTTTGAAAGCATAACTATGCTCACGGTTGCCAAGGAAATCAAGAGAACAGAGCACGACTGTTGCAATTTTATTGTCTGTTTCAGGAACTATAGCCTCCAGATGGAGGAGATAAAATACAGCCTGTGGGTCATTTATGTGATAGTTTTGTTCTCTCTCCCTCCAGATTTTCACCTCTTTGCTTGAATCTTGTCTGCATCGTCTTTGGGAAGTGTCCATACATTCTAGCGTAAACAACCCTAGTGATGGAGGAATTCATTACTTCTAGAGAGAACACTCGCCTGCCTGCAGAGTCTCTGATTTTTAATTCTTAGAACAAATACAATCTCCTTTCAAACTGCAAGTCATTTAGTTTTGGAAAACATTACCAATGCTTCTAGCTCCTTTTTAACATTATTTCTCTTTAACCTCTTGGTTAAATTTCCCAATTTTTAAATTTCCCAATTTTTAAATTTTATTACATTTAATGCAACTTATGTAAAATCCTATGTTAACCTTATTTTTGATGATTGGGTATTTTATTATGTGTTCATTGCTAAAATATAAAAAAATTCATAGTTTTAAAACCATTTGAGGTTTTCCAGACAGAATAAGGTTTTAATTCTTAGGGTATATATGTATAAAAATATAAATATATTTATAAATTGTACTCTGAATGGAAGAGAGACATATTTTGAGTGCTACACAGCAAGATTGTCACTTTTCATATTTTAGATTTTCATACTTTAATGTGGTATAAAACTATCAAAGCCCTAAGTTGTCATTCATAACATATTTCGGTATATTAAGTTTACCTTGCAGAAAACAGCCCAAGATTGTTTTTTTTCTTAAAAATATATATATGTACGTTGTATGTTTTTGACCCTAGTAGTTAAGACCTTACATAATCTGTGTCCGTCTCTTCAGTGCCATTTTGAATATGGCTACTTGTCACTAGCGTACTGGTGACCTTGCACTCTACTGCTTTGTTCCAGCCTCTGATTTAAACGTGGAACAGAACAGACTACCCTGTTCTTCTAAATATACATCTTCCCAGGATGAGAATTTAATTTTATATAACATATATAGAAATATATGTGTGTGTGTGTGTATGTGTGTGTGCATATCTTGTGACAAATTGAAGTTTATCCTAGGAATGTGATGATTGTTCAGCATTTGAAAATTAACCAGGGGTGCCCGGCTGGCTCAGTCAGTAGAGCACATGACTCATAATCCCAGGGTCATGAGTTCAAGCCTCAGGTCAGGGGTAGAGCCTATTTAAAAAATTAATCAGTATAATTTATCACACCAGCAATCAAAAGATGAAAAATCATTTGATCCTCGCAGAAGATGCAGAAATGACTTCATCAAAATTCAATATCCATTCATGATAAAAGCTCTTAGCAAAGTAGGAACAGAAGGAAACTTCCTCAACATGATAGAAGGCATCTGTCTCCACAAGAAGATAACTAACTTGTTAATGGTGGAAAACTGAACGCTTGTCTCTTAAGATCGAGAACAAGACAAGTTTTCCCACTCCTACCACTTTCATGAATATTGTACTCTATGTTCTAGTCAGTAAACTGAGGTGAGAAAAAGATATGAATTCATACCAGTAGGAGTGAAAGAAATAAAACAGTCTCTATTTTCAGACCACATAATTATCTATTTAGAAAATGTCAAAGAGTTTACAAAAAAAACTGCTGGAACTGTGGTAGGGTCCCCTCCCTGAGGAATAAAAAATACAGAAACAAAAACACCCAAAAAACCTCAAGGCAACCTGGCTATACGCATACGTGACAACATCCCTCACGACCTTGTAACATGAGACCACTTAATCAGACCTCATGTTTGTGTGTTAACTGTATATGGGAGACAAATAAAAAATGTATAATAAACTATGCCACATGGTGCTCGGGGCTCAGTTCTTCAGGTACAAACCCAGATGAGCTGTGCTGGCATGAGTAAAGTTGCTTCCTGGAAAGAAAAGCCTCCGTGTCATGACTCTCTATGCGAGAATCCTGCTGCAGAACTAGGGGCGCCTGGGTGGCTCAGTCAGTCAAGCATCTGACTCTTGGTTTTAGCTCAGATCACTGAGTCTCACAGTTCCTGGGTTCGAGTTCCATGTTGAGCCCCACAGTCTCATGGTTTGTGGATTCAAGTCCTGCATTCAAGCCCCACTGTCAGCGCAGAGCCTGCTTGGGATTCTTTTTCTCCCTTTCTCTATGCCCCTCTGCTCTCTTTTTCTCAAAAATAAATAAACATAAAAAAACCCCACAAAACCACTGAAACTAAAAAAGTTTAGCACAGTTTCAGGATATAAAGCCAATGCACAAAAACTAATAACATTTCTATGTATTAAAAATTATTTATTTTGAATTTTAAAAACATAATTTATAATAGTACCAAAAACATGAAATAATTGGGTATGTGTATAATAAAATGTGTGCAAATTCTGTACACTGAACACTAAAAAAACAGTGATGAATGAAATATTTGAACGGATATATACATTATTCATGAATTATAAGTTATTATCTATGTCATTTATCTCTAAATTGCTCATTTGCTTCAACTCAGTCTAAATTAAAATTCAACAAAATATCGTTTTAAAAATCAATATTGTGATTTTAAAGTTTATATGGAAAGGCAATGGAACTAGAATAGAATAGAATTTTTCAAATTTTTTGGAGTACTTGGACTACCTAATTGTAAGACTTATATAGCTATATTATTCAAAGCATTGTGGCTAAAATTACAGATACAAAGATCAAAGAAATAGTAGAGAGTCCAGAAGTAGACCTAAGGCATATGATCAATGGAATTTTAACAAAGGAGTGAAGGCAATTCATGGTTGAAATGACCATCTTTTCAACAAATGATGCTAGAACAATTAGAAATTTGTATGCAAATAGCAAAACAAAATCTTTGATTCTTAAACTCAGAATGGGTCATATAACCTAAAAATAAAATCCAAAAATGTGAAAGTTTTAGAAAATAACATGGAAAAATCTCTGTGACTCTGCATAGGCAAAGGTTTCTTTAGTTATGCTACCAGAACACAATCTACAAAAGAAAAAAATAAGATATGTTGGAATTTATCAACATAGAGAATTTCAAAACTGCTGCTCTTTGAAAGACACTCTTAAGAAAATAAAACTACAAGCTATAGACTGAAAGAAAATATTTAATATCACATATCTGTTAAGAAATCTGTATCCAGAATAAATGAAGACCACCTAGAACTCAATGGGAAGAAAACAAACAATAATTGAAATATGTTTTTGAAAAAAAATACACTGATACCTTAAGCAAAGAAGATATGCAGATGGCAAATAAGCGCATGTAAAAATGCTAAACATCGTTAGTCACGAGGGAAATCTCCGTTGAGAGTATGATGAAATAACTACTATTAACGTGGCAAGGATTTTAGTAACATAATAGTGTTTGTGAAGATGTGGAGCCACTGGGATGCTCATAATTTGCTGTTGAGAATGCAAAATGGTACATTAATTGTGGTAAACAGGTTGGTAATCCCTTAAAAATGTTAAAGGTTCAATTACTATCCCATTTCTAGGAATTCACCCACGTGAAACAAATACTTTTTTAATGTAAAAATTGTATGCAAATATTGTGTTAATTTTATTCATAATTGACAAAAACTTGTCCATTAACAGGTCAATGGATGAACAAATCATGGTGCGTTACACTATGGAATACTACTTGGCAAAGAAAAGGAACAAACTACTGATACATGTACAAATGGATGAATCTCAGATGTGTTCTAGTAAGTGAAAGAAGGCAGCTCCCATAGGTTACATACTGCATGATTCCATGTGTATGACATCCTGGATAATATCAGGGTATAGACCCCAAAAATGGATCAATTATTGTCAGAGACTGGGGTAAGAGGGAAGAATGATGACAAAGGGGAATGGGGGAATTTTTTGTGTGTTAATGGATTTTTCTATGTTTTTGATTTTGGTTATTTAGTGTGACTATGCATTAGCAAAACTCAGAAAACTATATACTAAGAACTGTAATTTATAACTTAATGAAAGATAATTGCTATAAAGAGGATTTAGAAAGAAGCAATGAAAGTCATCTAGGATTATGTTTTAGCCCAGATGATATAGATTGGAAATGTCACAGGGTTTTAAAAAAGGAGTGAATCACCATAAACTGGAAGATCAGGAAGTTCTGTTAGAGAGGGATATAGTATTTTATTCAGGTTTTGTTGAAAGGAATGGAAAAAAGTCATGTTCAGAATGGTGAGGGGAACTGTTTGAACAGAATTGTGGTCACTTTGTACCATAATGATTTATTTTGCAATTTTTTTAATGAATTGGAAAAGGCAACCAAGTATAACAAAAGATTTAAAATTCTGCTTTATTATGAACCAGTTATAAGATTTTGGATGTTACTCAAAAGTTTTGAAAATCTATTTTGATATCCTTTAGAAGAGAAATAACAGGAATAATAATTTCCAAGATTCAACAGCTAACCAACATTTACTTAGCACCTAAATAATTCCAGAAGTGGCTCTGACCATTGCCAGGTGAGGGACCAGGTGCAAGTTACTTAACCTCTCTGAACTTCTTTGCTCCTCTCTAAAAAGAGAATGGTGATGATACTTACATGCACGCACTGTTGAGATGACATGGTCAGTAGTGCTCAGCTTGTCTGTACTTGTTTTAGATCAACTATATACTCAAGTGGTACAGCCCAAGCATGGAGAACACAGTATTCAAAGCCAATAAAGAAAGAGAAATCTGATGCATTCAGGAAACTATAATAGTTGGATGTAGCTGATAATCAAGGTTTAAGGGAGAAAAGATGGGTAGTAGCTAAACCGTGAAGAACTATGTGTGTTTTGGCCAGAAGCTTTTATTTTTCTCTAATTATGAGAATTGGAATGGAGGAGTGTTGACTTATGTAAGAAATATTTGAGAGGGGGCTCCTGGGTGGCGCAGTCGGTTAAGTGTCCGACTTCATCCAGGTCACGATCTCGCGGTCCGTGAGTTCAAGCCCCGCGTCAGGCTCTGGGCTGATGGCTCAGAGCCTGGAGCCTGTTTCCAATTCTGTGTCTCCCTCTCTCTCTGCCCCTCCCTGGTTCATGCTCTGTCTCTCTCTGTCCCCAAAAATAAATAAACGTTGAAAAAAAATTAAAAAAAAAATAAAAAAAGAAATATTTGGGAGGCAGAGCATAGTGTTTAGTGACAAATTGGGATGGGAAATGAGGGACAAAAAGAAATCTAGGAGAACTCATCAATTTCTGGCATAAGTGACCTGGATGTTTTTTATGTTAGTACCTAGCTAGGAAATGAAGTACCAGAAAGAGTTGTGCATGTCTTTGAGTGTGTGAGTGTGTGTGTGTGTGCGCGCGCACACACGCACGCATGTGGCTGTGTATATTGGATTGGAAGGTGAGAATGGTTGAAGAGTTTGAGTTTAGTAATGTTGACTTTGAGGAGGTAATGGGTAACAAGAAGCAGTTTTTAATAAGCAGCTATATATTTGGATCTGTAATTTAGAAGAGAGGTGTGAGCCTGAAGGAAATTTGTGAATTTAAGAACATAGGTGATAGTTGCAGGTATAGAAATGAAATGCATTGAATATGTAAAGTATACAGAGAAGAGACCCACATACATAACTCCAGAAAATACAAATATTTCATGTGTAGGATGAGGAATTGAGTTCGAGGTAAAGACTCGAGGCAGAGACTAGATGATTCTGGCAATAAAAATAGTAAAGGCTAGTTAACATTGACTTTATTATATAATAGACTCTGTGCCCAGTTATATACTATTATGATCTCACTTTATATGTGGGGAAATGGACGCTTAGTGAGAATAAATGATATCCCAAGGCATGCAGCTACAGGTGATGGATCAGGGTTTGAAGCTCAAGAAGTCTTGACTGCAGAGCTTGAGTTCTTACAAAGTAAACCCAACTTGGAGGGTTGTTAGAAAAGTCGTGGGAAGAGAGGAGTGAATAAAGGAGTGTTTAGCTGCACTAAAGTGAAGTTTGTACATTTTACATTGCATTTCATAACTAGGAAGAGAAGCCATGAATGATCTTGAAAAGAGACAGTCCACGCATACGGCAGGAGGTGAAGCCAGATTACAGAACACTGAGCAAGTAGAACAGGGACAACAGTAAATATAATCTTGGTGGTGGTGCCAAGATCACTTTTTCAGTAGTCACAGCCCTTTGGGTTTATGGAATAACTTTTAAGAAGACAAAGAACTGACTGGTTTGTAGAAAATGTACAGATTTTTAACACGCACGTATATGCCGCATGAAGGTGGTGAGGGAAGTGAAACCACTATGTTGACTAAGGAAGATCCCCTTTTTTAGCAACAATGCCCCCTACTGTCCATTCAAACCCAACTTTTTGGGACTGGTTCTTCTGTCCACCTGAATAACAGAGTTAGGTTGGGCCTCATGAATCTTCTGCTCACACTCAGTTATTGAAAAGTTCTTTGTAACTTCTCCCCACAAAGGATTACTAATCTGATCATTAATTTGTTCAGTGTAGAGCAGTAATCAAAATCTCAAAACTTTGTTTGGCAGGCCAACTTTCCCATTCCATATCTTAGCTAGAACTTGCTTCAAGTGGATTGCATGCAGGAGTAGGGGCAGGGCTTCACTGAGTGCTGCTCCTTCTACTACCAGAACTTTTGTTCTTCCATACATTTTTGACCAGTAAACTTGGGAAATTTTCAGCACTGGTGGAAAGATACATGGGACAGCAAAAAATGCTTTCATTCCAAAAGATGTTGTGAATGAACTAGATTTAGTGCTCCCTGGGTCTAGGAGCTGTTTGAAAAGTTGACTCATGCATTCATTGATAAGTTTTCTGGGTTCTCTTGAGACCCTCTTCTCCTCACTGGGAACTCTCTGATCTAATTGTCTAAACAGATGAGTATATTAAGTTAATTGCCTGGGCAGTTATGACTTCTTAAGCTTTTGGTGACAGAAAATACAATTCTAGTTTTCAAGGAATCTTCCAAGGTCCCTTGCCTTTATACCTGTGGGAGAATAAAACTCATTCTGTTTCACTTTCTCCTGCATAGTGTACCATAGGAACCAGCTACTTTGGCCATATCTTCTTAGGCGATGCAATTGATTCCCAAACTGCTATTACCAGTGCTGTTTCCAGTGGCCTCTTTAGTCAGCTTCTCCCTCTTTACATTTTTCAGGCGAGAGACGTAAATGAGTCCACTTCATCTCCCAAGTTTCCAGGACATGTATTAAACATCCCACCTGTCCATTGGATTCCTTAGGTTTGAGGTGAAGGGTAGAAACTCCCATCCCTGACCTCTTGGGAATAGTAGGACTCCTAGCATCCCAATGGCTTTCTGTAAAACTCCTCCTTAATTTCTAACTTCTCAACATTTTATACTTTCCATGTGGGAGACGTGTTGAAAACTGTGAATTAGTTTTGTTGTAAAATCTTGGGTAGTCTTGGGCGTCAGATTTTTAGGTCTTTGCCTAAATTGATTCTAAAATAATTTATTTAAATTGATTATGACTTGAAACCGAGAGGATTTTTGCTCTCATTTGCATGAAGTCCTCCCTAGAAAGAAAAGCATGCTGAAGAAAGAGTTCAGAGTACTGACCCATGCCTGCAGATGCTGGTGTTGTATCGCTGAATGAGTAAATTCAGTTGAACATTAATTAAAATAGCAGTACAGTGAATTAGCACAGCTTTCTTGTGCAACATAATGATCGATAAAGGAAAGACACAGGTGCCTTGGAGAAAAATTTAACCCAAGTGCAAATCTTTTATTCATAAGTTTCAAATTAAATCTGCTTGACTTTTGAAAGCTCCATTCAAACATTAATAAATGTTTTCATATCAAAGGGGGAAAATGCCACACTTCTTTTGTAAACTAAAATGCATATGATTTTACATGTTCCCAACTGAAAAACATGAGTCAAGCACAGTGTATAAATGAGAAAAATATTCAAATGAGTTTATTGTAAGCAGAAGCTGTGGTACAAGTTACGTCCACAATTGCAAGGTGTAGTTATGAACAGTAATCTTGTCACACATTTATGTTTGTCAAACAGAGATCTTGACTAAAGAATTCAATTTATGTTAGAGTGACAATTTCAAGTATTTTACTATCATAATCATTAAACAGGTGTCTGTAAAGACCTTTGCAGTTAAAGTAAGATAAACATGGAGAAAAAATAAGAAATAAAAGAAAACCAGTCACTCTCGTTATGAACACTAGATGTTTACAGGGCTAACCTCAAGATGGTCCAGAGAGACTCAGGAAGGGCACCTTCCAGTGGTACATTCACACGTGTTCTCATAGTTTACAGCATTCTGTTTTACAGAAAGACAAAATGGAAACCAGACTCTTGGGCTCATGGTCCTTGGAGTGGTTGATTTTATTCTGTGAATGCAAAGGACCCTAGTTAAGACCCTAGTCAAAATATATGCAAGGTATTCTGTGAGGACTTCTCACTAAAGAATAAACACAGAGCACTTAAGAAAACAAGAATAAAATTACCAAAGACAGCTCCAGCTTGGGAACCAATATAAATTCTGTTTCTCACTTTGGATTGTTTTAGAGATGTGCAGATTAATTTCTTGGACTCCTGGTGAGTCAGCAATATTTTCTTAAGTTAAGATCATGTTAGTATGATCCTGAGATGAAAGCAGAAAATAAAGTGAAATAAAATAAAGTCCTTCATGATTTACAGAGTCTTCCCATCTCCCCACTATCATGAGGGAAATGGTAGTGATATAAGAGTATTCATAATAGATCTGATTGTGAACTGACTCTGTGGTGGTTAAAATGTGAGTTTGGGGAGTCAAATGACCAGGGTTCTAATTGTGGATTTATACTTAATGCATTTATTTACAGGCTAGAAATTAAGGAAGGTGGTGGAAGGTTAACTTTGCGTGGGGAATGCTTTATTTATTTACTTTAAAAAATTTTTTTAAGTTTATTTACTTGTTTCGAGAGAGACAGACAGTGCAAGTGGGGGAGGGGCAGAAAGAGAGGGAGAGAGAGAGAATCCCAAGCAGGGTCCTCACTGTCAGTGCAGAGACCAATGTGGGGCTCAAAGCCACAAACCCATGAGATCATGCCCTGAGCCGAAACCAAGAGTCGGATGCTTAACCGACTGAGCCACCTAGGCGCCCCAGGTAAACTGCATGGGGAATGCTTTAAAGAAACCCAAAGATGAGGGAGCATATGGTGTAGGTGAAATCTTAAGGTTGTTTCCTGACACATTTCCACTTTACTTCCATCATGTCAGATTACACATCCTAAAACATTACTTTGATTATTTAGTGTTCTGTTCAGGAAATTACACTTCAGTGCTGTTACTCTAAACTGCCATCTCCCTCCCCATCAAAGTTCTCGTCTCTTCAATTCCAGTTGAAGGACCTTCAGGATCACACATCAGTATATTTTTCCAGATCTTTTAACATTTTACATTCTGTGGTCCTTCTGTGTTCATTGAACTGGGTGCTTAACTTTTCCTTGGAAAATCTTAAACATTCTTCTTTTCAGTGTTCTCGTTTGTCCCATCTGTAACGTTGCCCTCACCCCCACACTCCACCTCCCTTCAGTACCAGCTCACACCCCCAAATATCACCTTCTCTACAAAGCTGTCTATGGCAATTTCAAGATGAAATGAACTCTTCTTTTTTTAAATGTTGGCAGTGCATCCTGGATACCTTTCAGTGTATTTACACATCTACCTCTAGTACGTTCAAAGTGGTGGACTTAGGAGTGTAAGCAGAGACCAATTTACTTCTCTTCTTGTCACTCTCTTTGCTGCATCGTCCCTCCCCTTCCCAGTCCAATACAGATCTTCCTCGACTACAGTGGCGTCCCTTCCCAATAAATATATTGTTAAGTTGAAAACCTTGTAAATAGAAAATACACAAAGTATACCTCACCAACCAATTACTTTCACACCATCATAAAGTCAAAAAATCTTAAGTCAAACCATTGTAAGTTGGGGACATCTGTCTTTGAACTGATCCATAGCTTTTTTTTGCCATTTTCATATATAAACAAAGTTTCATTTCTAGATATTTTTAAAAGTCCAGTCAAGCCTGCATTAAAACTTCAGTCTCTTTGCTCTTTGCAGTGCAGTTCTAAGCAGCTTCAGCAAGGTGTAGATTTAAGCGTTCCAAAGAGAGTGTCTGACATGAAATCCCTTTGCCTTACCAAGGATGCTAGTCAAATTTTGCAGAAAAACATTCTATATGTTCTGACCCAGTAACAGAATAGGATGGGTCTTTGAAATTCTATAGCTCAGAAAATTAAAGCCTGATGTTAGTATCCCTCCTGACAAGCACACAAATTTCTCAATGGAATACCTTTCTGGCTTTATATTTTGAGTTTGGGTTGGGGAAACATAATAAGTAGTATTGGAGGGAAAACTAATATGGCACCCATTTCCCAGCTCCTCCCTTGGGACAGAAAGAAAAGAGTGGAATCAATATAATACACCACATTAACAGAAGGAAGGGGAAAACCCCCCTGTATGATCTTCTCATTTGATGCAGAAAATCATTTGGTGAAAGTCAACACCCTTTATAAAAACTCAACAAACTAGGAATAGAAGGAAGACCATGTGTGAAAACCCACAGCTAACATCATAATCAGTGGCGAAAGACTGAAAGCCCTTCCTCCAAGATTGGGGAAAAAAGGATGTTTGCTGTTGCCACTTCTCTTCAGCAAAGTACTGGACATCCTAGAAGGAGCAGTTAGGCAAAACAAAGAAAAAAATGAATCCAAATTGGAATGGAAGAAGTAATATTATTTCTGTTTGCAGCAATATGATCTTGTATGTTGAAATCCCTAGAGATTCCACATATACAAAAAACCCACAACCTGTTAGAACTAATAAAAGAACTTAGCAAACTTGTAGGGTAAGAAACCAATACACAACATCAGTTGCATTTCTTTATACTGCGTACCGTACTATTAAAGAATAGTGCATAATCTGAAAAGGAAATTAAAAATAAACTATCATTTTCAAAGCATCAAAAAGAATAAAATACTTAGGAATAAACTTAACCAGCAAGGCAAAAGATATATATACTTAAAACTACAAAACATTGCTGAAACAAATTTTAAGAAGACACAAATAAATGGAAAAACATCCTGTGCTGATGGATTGGAATATTTAATTGTTAAGATGTCTATACCACCCAAAGCAATCTGCAGATTTAATGTAATACTTATCAAAATTCCATTAACATTTTTTTTGTAAATGGTATTACAAAATCTACCCTAAAATTCATAATGGAATCTCAAGGGACGCCAGAGGGCCAAAACGATCTTGAAAAAATGCAGAGTTGATGGTCTTACACTTCTTAACTCAAAAGTTATTGCCAAGCTAAAGTAATCAAAATAGGGTGGTTAGTAGTAAAAACCATACATATAGATCAATGGAATAGAATAGAAAGCCCCAAAATAAGCCCTCACATATATGGTCAAATGATCTTCAACAAACATGAAAAAACTATTAAATGGGAACAGAACAGTCCCTTCAACAGAGGGAAAACTGGGTATCCATATGCAAAAGAATGAAGTTGCACCCTTACCAAACCAAACACTATATACAAAAATTAACTGAAAATGGATGAAAGATCTGAACATAAAAGAGAAACCTACCAAACTCTTAGAAGGAAACATAGGGAAAAAGTTTCATGACATAATTTTGCCAATGATTTATTGGATATAATACCAAAAGCACAAGCAACAAAAGTAAAAATAGATACATTGACTTACATCAATGTTAAAAACTTGTGTACATCAAAATACAAAATCAATAGAGTGAACAGATAGCTTCTAGAATAGGAGATACTTACAAATTATATATCTGATAAGGGGTTAATATCCAGAACATATAATGAACTCCTACTGTTCAGCAACAAAAACAAGCAACCCAATTAAAAATTTACAAAGAGGGCACCTGGGTGACTCAGTTGGTTAAGCATCTGACTTTGGCTCAGGTCAGTCTTGCGTGGTCTGTGAGTTCAAGCCCGTGTTGGGCTCTGTGCTGACAAATCAGAGCCCGGAGCCTGCTTTGGATTCTGTGTCTCCCTTTCTCTCTGCCCCTCTCCCTTTCCCTCCCTCCCTCTCTCCCTCTCTCTCTCTCAAAAATAAACAATAAAATTTTTTAAAAAATGTACAAAGTACTTGAATATACATTTTTCCAAAGAAGATATGCAAATATCCAAGAAAGACATGACAGGATAATCAACATCACCAATCTTACAGGAACATAAATCAAAGCATAATGAGATACTACCTCACATCCATTAGGATGGCTAGTCTAAAAAAACAAACAAATAAAAAACCCCAGAAAATAGCAAGTGTTGGCAAGGAGAAATTGATACTCTTGTGCACTTTTGGGGAGGATGTAAAATAATATAGCCACTGTGGAAAATAGTATAGGGATTTTTCACAAAGCTGGGCAAAAAATTACCATGTAATCCATCAATTTCACTTGTGGGTATATACTCAAAAGAATTGAAAGCCAGGTCTCAGAGATACTTGCCCATTCATGTTTATAGCAGTGTTACTTGCAACAGCCAGAAGGCAGAAGCAACCCGTGTCCATCTGGTGAGTGGATAAACACAATGTTCTATTAAAGATGAAATTATTCTGACACTTGTTCAAACAGTAATGGAAACTCCATTCAAGACTATTGCAACAGGGGCCTTTCGATAGGGAAAGAAATCAGGAATAAAAGGACAAGTGGGAATTTATAGTCAATGAGCAGAGTGAGGTAGTTAGTGAATTTTTAAAGAGGAGGCATCAAGGGAGGGTATTCCTGCTGAACCAACTTAGACTCAGCAGGGTTCATGCTGAAAGCAGACCAAGGGATTAAATATCAGAGGGGGATGAGGAACTTAATCAGATATCAAGAGTGACCAGATATCAAGAGTTGAGTATTATCTTCATACTGACTTAGCAGGAGTCTTGCTAAGACTGAGCTATGCAGCCTCAGCAAGGACAGAGGCCAAGGTTGAGGCCTATTTGAGAAGAGGGCTCAGAGGAGTCTAATTAAAGTTTGCTCAAGGAAAGAGCCTGTCAGTGGTGTTGTGGAAATTAATAAAGAGAGACCTCAGTAAAGTAGAGTTGGAAGGCTAGAAGGAGGAGCCATACCATTTGACATCGGTTATGGAAAGAATTGTCAGTTACAGACCTCAACAGGGAAAAGATGTATGTTGCATTTCCTATAAGAAGTCGACTCCCCCTGCAGCTCAGCCAATGAGAAACTGTCATCACCTGGACTCCAGTGGACTTCCATTCAAAACGGTTCCTGCCAACCTCCTCCTATTTCTTTGTAAAATAATGTTTCTCTCCTTTGTTTGACTTGACTGTGGTTTTGCCATATCATGCTTGGACCAAATTGCAGTTCTCTACTATTCCCCCCCCCCCCAAAAAAAAAACATTTTTTTCTGGTAAAATAACTGACAATTTTATATTTAAGGTTAACAGTAAATACATACAAGAGAATATTATTCAGCCTTAAAAAGGAAGGGAATTCTGATACATGCCTTCAGGACGTTATGGTAAGTCAAATTTAAGTCAGCCATAAAAAGACAAATACTGTGTGATTCCACTTACGTGTACCTAGAGCAGTCAAATGAAGAGACAGAAGGTAGGGTGGTGGTTGCCAGTGTCTGGGGAGAAGGGGAAGTGAGGAATTATTCAATGGGTATAAATCTTCAATTTTATAAGATGAAAGACTTCTCTGAATTGGTTGCACAGCATTGTGCATGTACTTAAATAAACTGTACACCTACAAAGATTAAGATGGTAAATTTTATGTTATATTTAATCACAATTACAAATAAATGTATTCTTCAAGAGTGTACGTGCTTCTCGTTGCTGTCCATCATCACTTAGATTTTAGGAAAGTTTGAGCCTTAGAACAATTATTTTGAAAGTCATCACATGTGACCTACATTGAAACTTATTGCATTGGAATGTATTCACCTATAACTGAATCTTCTCAATCCTGGTTGCTTTTTTTGAAAAATCAGAATCTGCTGGAATACTTTAATCAAGTGTTTCATGGATGGAATCCATGAAACTTCAGATTTTGACACTTTTATTGAATTACAGTTATTGACAACAAAGCTTGCAAATGAGAAGTCAATGACACTTAATTACAACAAAATCAAAGTAGAAATTTAACAGATTGAAGAATGAGTGCTCAAATATGTATAAGACATAATTTTGAAATTCCCTTTTTGTGCTTTGGAACATCTTGATTGGTAAAAAAAAAATTCATTGGAGTTGTTACTGGTTGAATTCATATTTAATAACAGAGTGAAACAAAATTGATGAGGCCTAATTTTACAGCATGTGATTTCGAAACATTAAAAAATTTGAATGGAGAAGTTATTTGATGAGTTTTACCCTGCCAAAATATTTGTTGAAGAAATATACTCTGAATGGAGAAAGAAATAATACCTGTGAGAACATTTGAGTTCTAATTTGTACAGGTTAGCATAGAAAAATGACTGAAAATATTGTTCATTTTGCAGAAGTTTCTGAGTTTCCCAGTTATCTCAGCACCTACAGAAGGAATAGTCTCTCAAATACAAAAATCAGGGTCTTCATAGAAGAGTGGAAGATGTCAACAGTTTCAACTTTATAAACCACAAAATGTAACTTTGAGACAAGTTTCAGGCACATCCTCTCCAATAGTTAGTGTTACTGGACTTCAATTTAAAAAAAAAATTTTTTTTCAACGTTTTAATTTATTTTTTTGGGACAGAGAGAAACAGAGCATGAACGGGGGAGGGTCAGAGAGAGAGGGAGACAGAATCGGAAACAGGCTCCAGGCTCCGAGCCATCAGCCCAGAGCCCGACACGGGGCTCAAACTCACGGACCGCGAGATCGTGACCTGGCTGAAGTCGGACACTTAACCGACTGCGCCACCCAGGCACCCCTGGACTTCAATTTTTAATATTCTTAGGGTGTTAAATGGTTTCATGGTGGGAAAGTGTACATTCTTGGAGCTTTATTTCTATTTTTATATTGTTAAGTCATATTTTTTGAATTAAATTCTCTGATTCTTTACTGCTGATATGTAATTGAAAAAAATTGGGGCCAGAGATAATATTCTTAGATTGCAGATATTTTTCCACAGGAAAACATAAGTGTTATTTCATATTTTGTTGTTGTGAAGTCACAATTGGGGCAAGAAGCTACCAAAACAAGCCTGAGGAGATCACCTGGGTGCCACACCTATTCCTCTCTACCCCCATTTTGTGACCGCAGTCTGATGTCTCCTTGGTGATCAGTGACTTCTGCCAAGATGGTGATTCCTTTCCTTCACTGCTGGTCCTTGGACAGAGGGTCCCGTCGTGCCCCGGCACCTGTTGTAGCCAATGGTTCTGTAGTACCTTTGCTGTGTCTCCTGGAGAAAGTGTGCTCTCTTTGGGGAACAAGGTCTCATGATGTCCCGCCTGCTGTAGGTGGCCTCTCCTTATTGCCAGCTGGGCGGCAAGTGATCCATCTCCAGAACCCCTCACGGTACCTGCTTTCTCCGACCAATTTCAGTATCGTTTATTGGTGGTTGGCATCACTGGATGTAGATGCTAGGATGGAGTTTAGCCTGCTTGATGTTGATTAGGAATTAGCTCCTTTGGAAGAAAGAAGACGAAAGCTAGATTGGGTCCAAGGAGACACCGAATCATGTCAAAGGCCTGGCAAAGTCTCTTCCAACTCGACAAGGAGCTCTGGAACAAACACAGACCATCAGAGTTGCCCAAAGTTGAGCCAAAATGATTGGGCCTTAATACCCAAGAACTGATCGGTGATCAGATGTGGGCGACCCTAAGGAGAGAAAGAGAGAGAGGGAGAGAGAGAGAAGACTTTGGACGTTTGCTTTTCAACTTGTAGAATAGTAGTCCAAACTAATCAGACTTAAAAACAAGATAAGATAACTCTAGCTGACACCTTTGGATATGTATACGTGCAAAAAGAATTGATCCCTTTATTCTGTCACTAACTAGAGTTAGTCTGTATTAGGGATCACCAAACTACAATGAACCAAATCCAGTCTGCCCCCCATTTTTGTATGGCCTGAAAGCTAAGATTATTTTTACATTAAAAAAAAATTTTTTTTTCAACGTTTATTTATTTTTGGGACAGAGAGAGAGCATGAACGGGGGAGGGGCAGAGAGAGAGAGGGAGACACAGAATAGGAAACAGGCTCCAGGCTCTGAGCCATCAGCCCAGAGCCTGACGCGGGGCTCGAACTCACGGACCGCGAGATTGTGACCTGGCTGAAGTCGGACACTTAACCGACTGTGCCACCCAGGCGCCCCATTTTTACATTTTTAAATTGCTAAACAAATTAAAAAAAAATTGTGGTAGAGGGTAAAGTCTGGGGTTGTGATGCCTCCTGCTTTGGTCTTCTTCAATATTACTTTGTCTATTTGGGGTCTTTTGTGGTTCCATACAAATTTTAGGATTGCTTGTTCTAACTTCGAGAAGAATGCTGGTGCAATTTTGTTTGGGATTGCATTGAATGTGTAGATAGCTTTGGGTAGTATTGACATTTTAACAATATTCTTCCAATCCATGAGCACAGAATGTATTTCCATTTCTTTGTATCTTCTTCAATTTCCTTCATAAGCTTTCTATAGTTTTCAGCATACAGATCTTTTACATCTTTCGTTAGGTTTATTCCTAGGTATTTTATGATTCTTGGTGCAATGGTGAATAGGATCTGTTTCTTTATTTCTCTTTCTGTTTCATTATTAGTGTATAAGAATGCAACTGATTTCTGTACATTAATTTTGTATCCTGCGACTTTGCTGAATTCATGTATCAGTTCTAGCGGACTTTTGGTGGAGTCTATCAGGTTTTTCATGTATAATATCATGTCATCTGCAAAAAGTGAAAGCTTGACTTCATCTTTGCCAATTTTGATGCCTTTGATTTTGTTGTCTGATTGCTGAAACTGTAATCATCAAGACAGCATGGTATTGGCACAAAAAGAGACACATAGACCAATGGAATAGAATAGAGATTCCAGAATTGGACCCACAAAAGGATGGCCAACTAATCTTTGACAAAGCAGGAAAGAATATCCAATGGAAAAAAGACAGTCTCTAACAAATGGTGCTGGGAGAACTGGACAGCAACATTCAGAAGAATGAAACTAGACCACTTTCTTACACCATTCACAAAAATAAACTCAAAATGGATAAAGGACCTGAATGTGAGACAGGAAATCATCAAAACCCTAGAGGAGAAAGCAGGAAAAAACCTCTCTGACCTCAGCCGCAGCAATTTCTTACTTGACACATCTCCAAAGGCAAGGGAATTAAAAGCAAAAATGAACTATTGGGACCTCATGAAGATAAAAAGCATCTGCACAGCAAAGGAAACAATCAACAAAACTAAAAGGCAACTGATGGAATGGGAAAATATATTTGCAAATGACATATCAGACAAAGGGCAGGTATCCAAAATCTATAAAGAGCTCACCAAACTCCACACCCGAAAAACAAATAATCCAGTGAAGAAATGGGCAGAAAACATGAATAGACACTTCTCTAAAGACATCTAGATGGCTAACAGGCACATGGAAAGATGCTCAACGTCACTCCTCATCAGGGAAATACAAATCAAAACCACACTCAGATATCACCTCATGCCAGTCAGAGTGGCTAAAATGAACAAATCAGGAGACTATAGATGCTGGAGAGGATGTGGAGAAATGGGAACTCTCTTGCACTGGTGGTGGGAATGCAAATTGGAAAACAGTGTGGAGGTTCCTCAAAAAAATAAAAATAGATCTACCCTATGACCCAGCAATAGCACTGCTAGGAATTTACCCAAGGGTTACAGGAATGCTGATGCATAGGGGCACTTGTACCCCAATGTTTATAGCAGCACTCTCAACAATAGCCAAATTATGGAAAGAGCCTAAATGTCCATCAACTGATGAATGGGCAAAGAAATTGTGGTTTATATACACAATGGAATACTACTTGGCAATGAGAAAGAATGAAATATGGCCTTTTGTAGCAACGTGGATGGAACTGGAGAGTGTTATGCTAAGTGAAATAAGTCACACAGAGAAAGACAGATACCATATGTTTCGCTCTTATGTGGATCCTGAGAAACTTTACAGAAGACCATGGGGGAGGGGAAGGAAAAAAAAAGAGGTTAGAGAGGGAGGGAGCCAACCCATAAGTGACTCTTAAAAACAGAATAAACTGAGGGTTGATGCGGCAGGGAGAGGTCGGGGAAAGTGGGTGATGGACATTGTGGGGGGGCACCTGTTGGGATGAGCACTGGGTGTTGTATGGAAACCAATTTGACAATAAATTTCATATTAAAAAAAATTGTGGCATGTGAAGACCAAATGAAATTCAAAATTCCATCATAATACATAAACTATATTGAAACACAAAATATACCAGTTTCAGTACATATTGTATTTATCTGCTTCGATGCTACAAGACGGAGTTAAGCAATTGTGACAGATATTATGGTCTGCAAAGTCTGTGATAATTTACAGTCTGGTTCTGGTGTTTGATGTCTCCCAGTTGACAGCCATACTCTTGAGGGATCCAAATTCTGATTTATAATTCTTACAAATTTTGGATACATGTGACCCATTTCTAGTGTTCGAGGAGAGACTTTGATGAAAGATGCTAACAACTCCTCTCTGAGAGGTGATGTCAATAAAGTTTTAGAGTCAGCAGGCGTAGGAACACTCACTGCCTGCCATTTGAGCCAAATTAGTAAATATCCAAACAGGTTACACTGTGTGTCTTGCTTTGGGCCTGGAACATCCTGGCAATTATCACATAGCTTCATGAATCACTCCCATTCTCTGTCATATGCTTCTAGCTTTTTTTGTTGTTGTTGTTCTTTTGTTTTCTTTTCTTTTCTTTCCTTTTTTTTTTAAGTATGCTTTATGCCCAACTGAAAGCCCAACACAGGGTTTGAACTCACAACCCTGAGATCATGACCTGAGCTGAGATCAAGAGTCAGATGCTTAATTAACTGAGTCACCAAGGTGTCCCTCTAGCTTTCTTTTTAATTGTATTTTTGCTGTTCTCTAAATATTTCTGTGGATTCATCTTCTTATCTTACTATTTCTAATGTCTTGCTGAGCTTAACCTGCATGTTAACATTTAATTAAGCGGCAGCGTGGGTCAAACCACAATTTGAAAAAAATTCTATCTCGGAGTTTTTCCAGGTTGCTGTGGGGTCTTCATTCAACCCATTCCCTATCCCAAATTATGTTTTCTTTTTCCTTGTTTCTCTCTAAGGATCTGTCCTCTTTACTGATTTCAGCATTCAGTTATCTTCTGTGTTATTTTTTTTTCCTTTCATTGGTCTTCTTAGTTCCTTCTTCAAGTATGTCCCTCCTTATTCTTTACAGAAACAAAGTATAACAGTAGAAAATGAAAATTTTTGACTGATTTCTTTTGAAACAGCTTTATTAAGGTGTAATTGATATACAAAGAACTGCATATATTTAATGTGTACAAATTGATGAGTTTGGACATATGCAAACACCTCTGATACCTTAACCAGAATAAAGAAAAAAGAGACATATCCAACACCTTCCAGAATGTTGTATCCCTTTGGTTTTTGTTTTCATTGTTTGGTTTTTTGTTTTTTTTGTTTGTTTGTTTGTTTTTATGAGTTGTTGCTCAGTGGGTACTAAGTTTCAGTAATGCTAGGTGAATTAGTCCTGCAGATTTGTTGTGCAGCCTAGTGTCTATAGTTAACAATATGGGATCATGTACTTCAAAATTTGTTAAGAGAGTAGATTTCATGTAATGTGTTCTTATCACATATACGCACAGAACCATACACACAAATTAATTCCTGTGATTTCTTAGATTTACACTTAGTAAGGTGAAAGGAAGGAAGCTTAGAATAATCTAATTTTCTGTTGGCAATGATTGGGATGTGTATCTCACCCTCGTGGTTATTGGAACTTACATGCAAGTGTCTATATTTTCGCGTGTATCAGCTCACGTGTATCAGCTTCTCATCTGCAGAAGGTTGTATAATGCATCCTTGTAAGGGCGGTACCTTCATAGCTCATAGTCACATGGAGCCTTAGTAAATATTATGAAATATCAAATTAGAAAAATCATGGAAAATAATTTTCCTCTAACTAAATCCCAGCTGTGTTTTGTCCTGTGCTACATTTTTTTTTTTTTGTGGACCTGTCTAGATAAATGTATGACTTCACAAGTTTTCTTGAAGTGTGTGAGAAGGACAGGGCTCATCGAGGTGACAGGATCCTGTAACACTTTGACATCAGTTGCTTTGACTACTTTGGGCTGAGTCGATTTTTTATATCCTGATATTAGTTGACATCATGTGCGAAAATATCATGTAGGGAAATAGTCCACAAGCTGACGTAGTCCTGACCCAGAAACTTCTCTGGGAGCAAGAGTTCCACTTGAATCCATCTTCTGCAGTTTTTTTCAACTTGCAGAGTAAATGTGTTGACATATATATGCTTGTTCACCCAGACAACATTTATTGAGCACCAGCGATAAGTTAAGGTCTCAGATATAAAGATGAATTAAGACATCTTTAACCCCCTCAAGGTGTTCAGAGCCTAGTATAGAGACAAACTCATAAATCATACTACAAGGAGATATAACACACTGTGACAGAAGTATGTACATGGGAAGAAAGAAAGATTTGTCAGAGAAGGGAGTATTTGTGCTAAGAACCCAGGGGTATGTAGGAATAACCAGGACAACAAGGACATCCAATTCCAGACAGAGTTGGGTGGGTGATATCTGGTTTCTAAAGATCTCTCCTGGGACCATGAGCCATACCTCATGGTATTCCTGCCTTTATGTGGTCCCCAGTCCTTAACTGGGCTGGCCCTTTGCCTCTCACTGTGGCAGAGTTGATGCTGTGTAACTTCTGAGGCTAGACCTTAAGAAACGTTACACTTCCACCTAGGCCCCTTGGAACTCTTGCTTTTAGGATGTTTCTTCTTATAAGCCACTGCAGAAGAGCCCCTGCTTGAAGCCCGTAGGGTGTGAGAAGTCTGACCCTTGGCAAGAGACTCTGAGGATGGGATGTCACACTGAGAACGAGAGTCCACGGAGCCTTGTGTTGAGGCACCAGACATGTACATGAAGAGACTTAGAAGTATGACTTCTAGTCCCAGACACCTTAGCTGAAGCCACATGGAGCCAGGCCCTTTATAAACTCCTGATTCTCAATAATATGAGCAAAATGAAAGACTGTTTTAAGCCACTAAGTTTTGGAGTAGTTTGTTACACAGCAATAAACAACTGAAATAGAGAGTATGTGTGCATAATGCAGAGGTAAGTATGAAAAAATGCATTCTAACCTGAATAACAAGTAGTTTAATAGCTTAATGCGACTAGAGAAAGAATTCTCAGGAACTATATTAGTTAGAACACCTGCAGGTTTAAGTGTGGGAACACGAGCTGAGTCTGAGTCCAGAAGTGGAGCTGATTTCAAGCGTGAAAGGGACAAACGAGTCCATTGAAGTCCTTAGTCCCTGTCTTGTCTCCCTCCTACTCCCATTTCTTCTCTCTCTCTCTGCAACCCTGTACTTGTCACTCTTTCCTACATCGTGGAGAAGATGACAATGAACACCTTCAATTCACCTTACTGCAGCTTTGTGATCCTTTTACATCTAGCTCCAAACTGAGTATTCCAAGAGAAAGATTCATTGGCTCCACATTGTTCATTTGTCCATTCCTGGATCAAACACTGTGGCTAGTAAAATGGGCCGTTATGATTCATTAAGTCCAAGTCAGCTTTTCTGCTCAGGGGGTAAGGGGGGGGTAATGGGTGGCAGTTGTACTCAAATCAAATTAATAAAGTTAGAAAGAAGCAATTTCCCCAAGGAACAGGGAGTGTTAGACAAAAGTTGTTTACTACAGAAAGAATAGCAGTAAGTGAACGTATCTCAGCAGGTGTTTGCCATGGCAAGTTTTAGATTTTGAGTGCAGGTATAGGCAGAATTTTTACCAAAATATAGCCACTGTAGGTATGACTGATTAGATGTGTTCTCGTGGCTATATTGTTTGCCAAAGCTTTGTGCATTTCTTTATCTCTGTACTTAGCCTTATTTTGTTTTTACCAAAAAATATGAGTATTTAGGGAAAATATTGATAGAAAAATCGAGTGTTTCTTCCAGTTGTACAGATGGGTTTGTGTCATTTAGCACCTATCTTATTCATCTATGACATACTGTTTCAAGATACTTAGTAAAGGACATTAGTCTATATGACATCAATTTTTTCCTTCCTTCATTCACTAAATGTTTAGTGAGATGATTCTTTCTTAGATTAGACTGATGGATGGATGGATGGATGGGAAGATGGAAGGATGGATGGATAGATAGAAAGAATTGACCTGTAGTTTTCTGGTGACCAAAAAACATGGGATGCATATACAAAGATGCCCAGTTATTCCAGTTTTGATTTTCTACAAAAGAAAACATAAAATTGAAGCTTTTTCCAGCAATCAAAAAAAAGGCAGATGACACAAAAATAGTGAGAGGTCCTTAGCAATATCTTTAATTATATCTTTCTTACAGAAAAAAAGAAAAAATCCGGACACTTTCTGAAACAAGACAGCACCTACCCTTGATCACTTATACAATAGTGTAAGAAAGATGTATAATCAGGAAGCACAGCAATCTTCGTGATATAATTGTTCTGTAGTGAGGATGCATTGGGCGCTATCAAAACAAAAATGGTGCATTGTTAACACAGCTGATCCCAATGGGTTAAGTTCTCTCTGTGGCCACACTCGTGCTATGGAAGTTTGACTGCTCTGCTGTGGGGTATGCTGGAAGCAACTCCGGGACAGATACAGGCTGGGTACTTTGGCAAGGCCTTTAGATGCCCATTAAATGACTCTAGATAGGGCTGTGGGAGCAGGAGACAGAAAGTTTTATGGGAACATGGGCTAGGATATAAGCACCCACCTTAGGGTGCCTTAGAAAAGGCTTGACTTCTTTCCAGATATCTTGGCCTGCCTCTTTAA
Organism: Felis catus; assembly: GCF_018350175.1. Lineage (NCBI taxonomy): Eukaryota > Metazoa > Chordata > Mammalia > Carnivora > Felidae > Felis > Felis catus. The sequence continues at coordinate 190,557,559 of NC_058371.1, read as the reverse complement.
GCACAAAGTCAGAGTGGTAGATAAATGTTATTTTAAGGATTTCCCCTGCAAAGAAGAAACTGACATACTCTTCCTTTTTAATTAGTTCCTCTCTTTGACAGCTATCAGAAATATTATTCAGTGTTGCTATGCTCTATATAGTGAGGTTAGGAAAAGCAAAAGGAATGAGTCTTTCCTGACAGTGGTAAAGGAGGACTAATTAAGATATGCATGAGGGAGAGTAGAGGTAGTGGTTAGCAGAAAGAGTCTAAGGATGGATTTGGTGGGCGTGAATCCTGACAACACTACCTGCTAATAACTCTGTGACCTTGAAGGAGTTACTTAATCTCTCTGTGCCTCAGTGTCCTCATTTGTAAAATGGAGGTAATTATATGTAATTTACGGAATTGTGTAAAGGATTAAAAGAATTCATGCAAAATGGTTGGAACACAACTGACGCACAGGACACTCAATATATATGTAAATTGACATTGTTTGCTTAGCGTATTAATAATAGAAGTGTCATTAGATACCTTCTCATATATCTGTCCCTATCTGCCTGCCTGTTTGTCTGTCCATCCATCTATCTATCTGTCTATGTATCTATCTGACTACTCATCTATCTGAACTATTTATCTATTTTTGCACATAGATATATAATCTCCATCTCATAGGCGTGCCAACTGAGGCACAAAGAACTCTGAGCAACTCTGCCAGTGGATCTGAGTCATTTGTTTTAACTGAAAAAAAGCAAGCAAACAAAAAAAACCCCCACCTCATCCAGAATAATATAAATCAAGCTTATACCAGGGTTAATTTCACTGAGTCTGAAGACACAAGCTAAATGTGTCATGAAATGTGTTAAGAAAATAATCTTTCAGATATCAGCAACCTTCTGCTTACTAGTCTGTTCTTTTAAGGGTTGCACTTTTCATTTTGAAGGAGTTGGGCTCATGGCATTCACAAACACTCCATGTACTGTTACATCGTGTCAAGCAGTGCTTCTTCATAAGGTGGGGAAAAGGGAAATGAAACTCGGTTCTGGAATGTTCTCAGTCGACACAAATCAAGCACCTGAAACCTCCAAGTTATAAAACACACCTGCATGGCACATTCGTTAAGAGCACAGGCTTTGTAGTCAGGCTGCCTAGTAATGAATCTGGGCTCAGAAATGTCCTCGCTGTGTGATCCTCAGCAAGTTAATAACCTCTCTTTGTTCAGATTCCTCATCCATGGGTGATAACAGTTCCCACCTCATAGGATTATGGTGATAATTAAATAAATTAATATATGAAAGGCAATGAGGACAGCACCTGATAAGTAATAAGAACTCATGAATATTTGTTATAAATTTTCTGCTTAGGGGCGCCTGGGTGGCGCAGTCGGTTAAGCGTCCGACTTCAGCCAGGTCACAATCTCACGGTCCGTGGGTTCGAGCCCCGCATCAGGCTCTGGGCTGATGGCTCAGAGCCTGGAGCCTGTTTCCGATTCTGTGTCTCCCTCTCTCTCTGCCCCTCCCCTGTTCATGCTCTGTCTCTCTCTGTCCCCAAAATAAATAAACGTTGAAAAAAAATTAAAAAAAAAATTTTCTGCTTAAAAACCTGTATCAGGAAAGTTAAATAATAGATCATCCTTTAGCCAAACACTCCAAGGTCAGGGTTCCTACCAAGTTTATTTTGTGCCTCTCTCCATGTTACTCCTTTGTACCAACAACACTGAATTCTTTTTGGTCTTCCAACATGCCGACTTCTTTCTAATGTCACGATTTTAGTGTTGGCTGTTTTCCTTGCCTGAAATTATCCTGTCTTCTTACCCTTCAGGTCTAGGTCTCAGTTGAATGTCAACAATTTGAAATGGAGGTCTGACCATTCTCCTGCCTAAGCTTCTCCTTCACCAAGGCACAGTTGATTCCTGACTTCAGCACCCTATTTCCTTCATAGCATGTATCAGAATGTAGTTAATTCATTGTTTATTGTTTTCTTCTGTCTCCTCCATTCAGTTGTAAGCTCCATGAAAAGCAGAAACTTTGTCCTTTCTACTGCTTTTCAGAAACGAGTAGATGAAATCCAAGTATAAACCACAGGATAAAACAGAACCTGACTATATTCTTTTTCCCTTAGAGTTTACTGTCATACTTCTAGACCGTGACATTATATACTTTGTAATCCATTGTCTAGCGGGTTTTTTGTAAAGTGGTGTAACACCTCAGGGTTTCTGAGCATAGCAATTTCGATGCCTAAACACAGACTCATATGATCTTAGAGCTAAAAGAGAGCTTAGAAGTCTTATAGACCAATGTGGTCATATTACTGATGACAGTGTGGGGTCTTGGAGTACAGGAATGACTTGTCCAATGCTATATAGTTTATCAGAGCAAGAGTTAGACCAGCTTGCTCCCCATCTTATGTTTTTTCCAAACCGTCATTGTGTCTTTTTTCTATTTTCACAGGTAACTGTCTTTCATTTCTTTCAGTTAGAAACCCTTCACTAGGTGTCTAACCTGTCTACCTGACCACACACTCCAGAGATATTGTAGAGAGTTTCCTACTCTCAAGAAGTGTGCATTTGATAGAAACACAATTTTATAGGATAATTACAATTATTCAGAGACAGCTATGCAAGGTCAAAATAACAGCTCTCTGTTGATTGCTTATTGCGATTTGCATCATACAATGCTTTTTTTCTCAGACTCAATCTCAGCTAATCATTAAAAACCTGGTAGATTAGATATTTCTTTTTTGACTTGCAGGTGGAGAAACTGGCTGAGACATTTTATGATGAAGTCTGCAGGATGGTGTAGCTGGGGCTTGCATGCATATCCTCTTACAATTAAGTTTCAGTTAGAGTGGTCAGAAGTAAGACATAGGAAGTCAGATGATAGCAGATTGTATTCCAACTCTGCTGCTTTTTAGCCATGTGACCACAGATATTCCCATTCAACATCTCAGTTTTTTCATCTGTTAAATGGAGTGATAATTCCTATGAGAAACCAGTGCTTGTGTGAAATGGTAGCACAGTGCTGGACATTTGGAAATGTTCTCTATATGATGATGATGATGATGATGATGACGACTTTTTATAGTCAGCTATTGCTCCATTGTCCTTAGCTAGGTTAAATTTCCAATTTAGCCTGGAATTAAAGTATGCGAATCAGGAATGACAAATGTGAAATGCTCTTAAAAGTAATAGCTATTTCCTTTCATTGTATAATGAACTGAGTAAATTTTCCAATGCCTTTCATTGGCTCTAAAATATTGAGGTTATTTTTTGATCCCAGGAGATGCAGATTTATGTCAGGATTGGATTTTGGGTCATAAGAGGTTATTTTATGATCAATGGTGACATTGACCCCTCCCTTGCTTCCCCGTATGATTTTATGAAAGCTAGTCGTATTTTATATTACTGATAAATATTCAGTTTACCATGTGGGACAGATTTGAAAGGGTGATCCAAATGTACACGTTTTCATATGCATTCCTTTTGTTTTTTAACTAACAGTGCTGCACAAGCCTACTATGTATTTCTGGTCTTTAATTTCACACACTTAGGTACTCTTAAGGACTTTCTCTAGACTAGACCATGCTTCTTAGTTTTAACATGCAAAGGAATCATTTGGGGATTTTAGGAAATTGCAGATTCTGATTCTGCAGGTTTGCTACGAGATCCAGCATTTCTATCAAATATACAATCTTTGAGTAACAAGGCTCTGATAGTTCCTGAAACTAAGTTTTTAAAATACATGCATTCCTGGGTCCTGCTCTCAGAGATTCTGATTTAGTAAGACTAGAATCAGATACCTGTATTTTTAAGTGCCTAGGTGAGTAATTCTGATAACATGTCTTGTTTTGGAACTGCCAAAAATATATTCCCCTTATGAATGTTTTGATTAATCTGGGTCCAGTCTATCTTTGCAGTTTGCCCTTCTATGCCCTGTTCTTTGTCTATGCTAGCGCCACATCAAATTACTTAAATTTTCTTAATATTATCTCTCTTTATGTGCTTTTCTTTGCTTTTTAAAAAAAAATCAGATTTTCCTTCTGTTTATTGAAGAATGACTACTTACCCTTAAAGATAGAGCTCTATTTCCTCACAGCCAATAGATTGGTGTATATGTCTACTCTATAAATATTGAAGAAAATGGATTCATAAATATCTCCTTGACTATGTAACTGAACTTAGAAATAGTCTCATATGCGGTGTTTTGTAGTGTGGGCAGATGGGCTAACCCCAGATCTAGATAGATTCATGGACTCTGGCTGGGGGTGAGATGTTACTCCAGCTTGAAAGGCATAATATCAAGTCATCAATCACCAACTGTAGAGCCAACCTCCTGAGCAAAAACTCCATTTATCGTTTGTCAATTGGAAGGAATACAATTGACTGGAACCAGCTGGCTTTGACCTCTCCAAAAGGCTATGACCCATTTAATCAGTTTGGAATGCATCCATAACTTTGAAGGTGGATAAGGAAGGATGGAAAGCACGGATAGAGTCAGCTAAGACCAGCAATCTCCCCATTTAAGTGTTTGATGTAAGAGGCACAATAATTAAAAAAGAAAAAGCTATGAGTGAGGTCAGGGGTAAAGGTAGGAAGATGGGTCATTCTTTACGATTTCGAAAACTGACAAACTATGTTTAGTTTGGAAAGACCTGAACAACCTCACATAACTCAGCCTGGGCTCCATGTCATCAACAGTGTAGGGAAATAACAAAATTTGCTGTTCCTGCTTTATATCTGTCATCTAAACCACTCCAGGGACAGTAATCCTGGGTAGTGTCTTTCAGTGCCATTTCCCTGGAGAGATGGCGTTATTAATAAGACATACATTGAAAACTCATATACTTTCGCCTATCTGCTTTTTATTTTCCCTCTTCCTAATGCAATTTCACTAATATCTTGGAAACTAGACAAACAAGGGAAGTTCTTCATTGCTTATGCTTTCTAAGTGTGCTCCCCAAATTGAAACGCTATAAGACATGCAAATATGGGTCTAGGAGATTGGAAATGATCTCTTAAATTTGTATGGTATTTTCCTTTGGAAGAGTATTACTACATTTGCTTTATTTTATCCCCACTTCATTAAACTGATTCACTTGCCTTTCCTTATTTTCCAAAATGGTAACCCCTCCATAATTTTAACTTCAAGCATCTTCTTTTTCCTCATGCCTTTAGGGTTCATTCCCTTTAATTTAATATTTCCTGAAGCCCACTAAGACTTAGAATCCCCTGACATTTCATTTTCCTGACACTCTTCCTCTCATGACCTCACTTAATCAGCATTGATTCCAGGCTCCATTACTCATAATTTTTATACTCCCTCGGCTTCTCTACCATTCTTTACCTTTATTATATTTGTTTTGACTGAACACCTATCGTGGTTAATTCCAACTCTTCTTCTTCTATACATGTATCTGAACAGCTAAAGATATCTGGAGAGAATTTCCCTTCCCCAGTCCTAGCCCCACATATTCAAACAGTCACATCCATGCTTACCACTCTCCCTTCAAATTTGTAACCATAACCTTGTGACTCTTGAAACCAACTCAAAATCCAACTGAACTCTAGACCAGGGGTTGGTAAATGTTTTCTGTAGAGGGCCAGATAGTATTTTAAGCTTTGGGAGCCATATGGTTTCTGTCACAATTTGACTATCTGATCAGGAAAGCAGCCATAGATAGTACATAAATAAATGGGTGTGGCTGTCTTCCAACAAAAGTAGCTACAAAAACAAGCAGAGGGCTGGATTTGGTGCACAAGCTGTAGCTTCGTGGCCTTTCTCCAGACCAACCTTCTGCTGTCCTGGTGACTATTTTGTATCTTCTCTCTTTCCTCAGACCTTCTACACATACTCCCCACTCCATGCCAAGTCTTTGCTAGTTAATTTTGCTCTCTGTTTTATTAAAATAGCAAAAGAAAACAGAAAGGAAGAAGCACATCTTCTATCCTCTCTGGATGTGAGCCCATTTTACCCTGCATTTTCTCCCATCCCTGTGGATGAAATACCCATGTTTCTCTTTGAGTCCAACTGCACCCCTTTTGTAGTGGATCCCATACCCTCTTCTCCACTTCAGGGAAGGTTCCAGCAATCCTTTTCTCTCTTTTGTGTACTATTAATTTTTCTCTCTTTGATGAATCGTTCATATCAGCATATAAATATGCTGTGATGTGCCATCTAAAAAAGAGAGAAGGAAAAAAATTTACTCCTTGACCTCACATTCCTCTTTAGCCAAAGCTCCATTTTCTGCTCCCCTCACAGCAAATCTCAGTGAGTCATTTATACTTATATCTTCCTTCCTTCTCCTCTGGCCTTTCTTGAACCCACCCCTCAGATTCTGTCCTCATCATTTCATTACAGCAGCTCATTACTGTTGACCTACCCTAGTTACCTTCTCATTGTCAACTCCAGTATCTATTATGAGTCTGTATATCAGCAACATTTAAGAAAATTGGTAATTGCATCCTCTTTGCCATATCACCTTCATGTGGCTCCTGGGATCCACTCTCTTCTTGCCTCCTATATCTTTGGCCGCTTCTTCTCTGGCTCATGATTTTATAGTCTACAGGTTAAATGCCACCTTTCAGAGACCTTCCCTGATCACCCTATATAGCATAGTGACCACACTACAATGTTCTCTATCCCCCTTCCTTGTTTTATTTTCTCCATAGCACTTATCACCATAAAACTCATCATATATTTACATATGTTTGTGTTTATCGCCCTTGCCTCTGTCCACTAGAAAATTTGTACCCTTTCACCTACATCTCCCCATTTTCCTTTCCACCAGCCCTGGCAACCATCATTCTGTTTCTTTCTGTTCTCTGTTTATATGAAATTGACATTGATTTTTTTTTTCAGATTCCACATATAAGTGATACCAGACAGTATTTTTCTTTCTCTGTCTAGCTTATTTCACTTAGCATAATGCCCTCCACATTCATGCATGTTTTTGCAAATGGCCAGATTTCTTTTTGTTTTATGGCTGAACAGTACTCCCGTGTGTGTGTGTGTGTGTGTGTGTGTGTGTGTGTGTGTGTATCATCCAATAGACATTTTTGACATACAAATGGGCAACATTAGTGCTCAACTAATCAACAGGGAAATGCAAATCAGAACCATAATACAGTATTACCTCACACCTGTTAGGATGGCTATTATCAGAAAGACAAAGGATTACAAATGTTGGTGAGAATGTGGAGAAAAGAGAATCCATGTAAACTGTTAGTGGGAATATAAATTGGTACAGCCATTATGGAAAACAACATGGCAGTTCTTAAAAAAATTTAAAATAGAACTACAATGTGATCCAGCAATCACACTTCTGGGTATACACTCAAAGGAAATAAAATCAGAATCTCAAACATATATCTGCATGCCCATGTTCATTAAGTATTCACAATAGACAGGATATGAAAACAACATAGATGTCCTTCGATGAATGGATAGAGAAAACATGGCAACTGCAGCTTTTAAACATGAGAACATTAACCACCTACACCCCTGTCTGCTCAACTTTAATGACCCAGCTCTTAACTACTGTGTCATGCTCACAATAATTTTGAGTGGAGGAAGGAAAAAATAGGCAAACAGAGTGAATGGAATATCATATCTATTTTTCCTCATTATATCCAGCCTGGCCTGCTGGAGAAATCTCATAATATGTTAATTCTATAAATAATAACCTTGTCAATGCTTATGGAGGGCAACTGTAATCCTACCAGATCTCTTCTGCAAAAACATCTCGCTGTCTTGGCCACTGCTGGCTCCATGACTTCCAGCTCATTAGTATCTTCAGACTTCTGAATGTCTGAAGGATGTCTATAAACTTAGGTGTGTGATCTGACCACAGTGGGTCTGAGGTCAAAGAGTGTAGCACTAGTGGCCAGAAGCCTGGGTATCCTGGAGTGATTCTGGCTCTAGCACTAACTAGCTTTCTGCTTTTCTCTCAGTGATTTAACCTCTACGTGAATCAGTTTGTTTATCTGTAAAATGGGGTTGGTAAGGTTCCTCAAGGATTGTGAAGAGGATTGAAATAGTTAATGTCAGTAAAGAGCTTAGGAAAGTATCTAGTGGATAGTAAACTCTAATGAATTATTTGTTAAAACTGATTTATCTTTGCCTCTCTTGAGTGTGACTTTAGTAATGCAGTGAAAGTGGCAGTGAGCTTTGTGGTGGGTGATTTTTATTGTATTGTATTGTATTGTATTGTATTGTATTGTATTGTATTGTACTGTATAAGAGAGAGAGAGAGAGAGAGAGAGAGAGAGAGAGAGAGAGAGAGATTGAGACCATGAGCTGGGGAGAGGGGCAGAGGGAGAAAGAGAGAATCCCAGGCAGGCTCCATGCTTAGTGCAGAGCCTGACACTGGGCTTGTTCTCACAACCCTGGGATCATGACCTGAGCTGAAATCAAGAGTCGGACGCTCCACTGACAGCCACCCACGTGCCTCTGGTGGGCCATTTTAACCTTCCCTTGGAAAGAGCGTGGAGAAATAATTTAGGCTTTGTCTCCCTGGGGCTGGAAATTTCTTCTGACTAATTTGACCTGTCAATTCAGAAGAGTAAAGGGAAAAAAAAGTTACCAGACACCCAGTCAGTTCAGTTAAACATCAGTTTGGGTGATTATTTCACATTTAGCTGACTGGCTGTTTGCCTGAGGAGATTAAAATGGCTTGTTTTGGTGTCACCTGGCATAGGCTGAGAGCTGACAAATGACTTTTGAATTTAGGGAGATGGAGTCTGTGATGACTGTCCAAGGTTACAACTGTGCCCAGGGTCATGACTCCAGGGCACGAAGAGGAAATCGCCAGGCTAATTAGATGCCCATTGGTGACCAAACATTACTATAACTCCTGGATTTGGAGGCCTGAATTGGTTTTGCTTTCTGTGTTTTGGCCAACTGTACCAGATCTAGGTTTGCCTGGCTGCTGCATAGCTGTGTGGACCCAGGGGATATGATCGCTGCTCTCTCTCCATAACATTGAGAAAGCTTCCCATCTGAACTTTGTCACTTCTGTCTTCTGTTATTCTTCTCCCCAGCATTCCTTGTAAAAGTTCAGTTAATGTGTTCCGAGTAAAGCCTGAGTGGGGCTGTACAGTGAATGGGCACTGAACTGGACTCAGGCTCAGAGATTAGACAAGATCCAATTGAAAGGCATGGGTAATCCAAAAATAGAGTCACTTTTTTTAGAGTAAGAGTATACAGCTGACCTTTGAACAACATGGGCTTGAACTCTGTGGGTCCATTTATAAGTATATTTTTTTTCAGTAAGTACAGTATAATATTGTAAATGTGTTTTCTCTTCCTTATGATTTTCTTTTCTCTAGTTTATTGCAAGAATACAGTACATGATACATATAACATACAAAATATGTGTTAATCAATTGCTTATGTTATCGGTAAGGCTTCTGGTTAGCAGTAGGTGATTAGTAGTCAGGTTTGGGGGAAGTCCATAGCTACACATGGATTTTCAACGGGGAGTCGATCTCTCTAATCTCCATGTTATTCCAGGACCAACTGTATTTAAGAGGGTCAGAGTTGTTCCTCATTAGAGTTTTTCTTAGAACCTAGTGACATTACCAACAACTAGGGCCCCGTTACGGGGAGATTTGGCAATTTCCAGCTGAGAAATGCTGAACAGGCCAGGTAGGACCTCACTCCTCCTCCCTCTTAAAGGACATACTGAAGTGTGTGCATTTGTGTGTGTTTAATGGTTTCTGACCTCAAATCACTATAATTCAGTGCCATAAAGTGTTAATGCTGACCAATCAATTCCTCTGCTGATGAAACACTCTAGACCCGAGAGGACTTCATCTCCTCCTTCCCACAAATTAAAACTATGCCTTTCTCTGAGCACGACCTTCCTTGTGTTTCTTTCCTAGTCATGTATGTAGTAACATCTACAACCATGCTACCCTTGGTGTGGTCCCACAAACAACAGCATGGGCATGACCTGGGAACCTATCAGAAATGTAGAATCTCAGGGTCTACCCTACATCTATGGAGTGAGAATCCTCATTTTCACCAGACCTCTGGATGATTCGAATCCACTTCAGAGTTCGAGAAGCACTGCACTAGAACAGTAGTATTTCCAACAGAATTCTTGATGGGGTTGCAGGAGTTGATTTTTAGATAGTAAGTTAGATAATTGTTGGTTTCTTAGGAATCTGGTTTCATATAATAGTAAATGACATTGTATGATGTTATTCCCTTTCCAATTCTTTTCCTCCTGTTTAGAGAGTCTAAATTCTAAGTTAGATGTTTTAATACTTTGTCAATGCCTGCACCTCTCCCTTTTCAAAAAAGAAGACCAGACTCAGCTATCTTTGGCAGCCAACAATATCTAGCTATAATTTAGCAATATTGCTTACTTTTCACTATATTTTTATGCATACTCTGTTGCAAACTGAGTTGCTTTTTCTTCAGTGGAATGGGATATACAGTTAATCTATAAGCAAATTTATTTCTGTTAAAAATGTGAGTTGGATTCATATGGAAATCTTAAGTACGTAATAGTAACTGTGGCGCATGGATAGGACAAAACTCATGCAGATGATATTTAAAGGATTGTAGTTAAGCCAGCATTGATTCCAAGGTCTGAAATTAGAGTGCGGCTTCTAGCATATCTCCATGCCTTGCAAGTACTATGCTCTCAGCCGGGAGTGGCCTGGCTTCTCCTCCCCTTCATCTGTCTTTGGTCTCAGGTAGCACCTCCTCCAGAAAGTCTTCCCCAAACACCAGCCTGGTTGAGTTACATGCTCCTCTTTCTCAGGGCTTCCAAAATACCCTGTGAATAATTTTATCTCTTCATTCTCTCATTGTTTTATCATTTTCTGCACACATGCATTTTTGTATTTCCAGTGCCTTGCAAAATGCTCACTGACATCATGAGCACAGGTTAAATGTTGACAGAATACATAAATAAGAGAGATGGTGACATCTCTAACTTCCTCTCTTGACCCATAAGTTTAAGAACACTTGGAGCAGCCTGAAGGAGTCCAGGGGCCACCCCTGCCACAGGTCTCCCTGTATTGCTACTGGAGACACTCCCGGTACATCAACTGCTTGTTCCAAGTGGTACTGTAGTCATCACCTCGGCCCTCCTGGCACGTCCTCTCTGAAGATCTGGTCCCTGAGTGCGGCAAGGCTGCCTGTAGCCTTCATCCTATCTCTGCGTTTGTGGGACGACCGTCCCTTTGGGCTTTTTGTGGGTTTCGTTTATATAAGTCAGATTTGGCTTGCAGACTGATCTGTAGTGCTTGTGAGGAACTTCATGTTTTGGAAGTGAAATTCCGTAACTATTATCAACAAATAAAGAAATTCTTAGATATGGCTGATTCAGATATTTCACTATTTACTGAAGGTCCAGGAAGGCCCCCAGGGACAGTTTTCATCTGCCTTCTGAGCAAAGCTGGATATACAAATTCAGAAATATTTAAAAGAAAAAAAAATGCCTAAAGTAATACATGTTCATTTGAAGGAGTCTAAGGAAAGGCACAAAGAATAAAATAATGATTGCCATGTTATTGCCCAGAGATAATTGTTGTTACTATTTGGGTGTATCTCTGTTGGGTCTTCTTTTTCTACAGAAGTTATGTGTGTTGCGTATTTTTCTTGAAATCAAAGCATATACATTTTGTCTTCCATTTTTTCATCTATCATTATGTATCTTCATGCTTTGTACCCATGTAATGAAATAATCTTTTAAACGTTTTTTGTTAGCAATGTAAAATCCCATCATAAAGCAGGATTTCCAAACATCAGCATTCCTAAAGTTTTGGACTGGATAATTCTTTATTGTGGGGGCCTTTCCTGTGCATCGTAGAATGTTTAGCAACGTACCTGGACCCTACCCACTAGATCTCCCTGCCTCCCAGATGGGACAAGCAAAAACATTTCTGGATATTGCCAAATGTCTCCTGGGGTTCAAAATTGCCCTCAGTTGAGAATCACTAATAAAGAGGAACCATAATGTACATATCCTTCTTCTGTTGATGGAAACTTCAGTTGTTTCTACTTTTTGATAGAGTATGTTCAGCCTCAAAGAACATCTTTCTTTCTCCCAACCTCTCTCTGTCTCTGTTTTACTCTCTATCTCACTGTCTTTCTCTTTTTGCTTTAATCTATTTCAGTTATCTTTGGACTTGTAATTTCTAAGTGACTGAGTGAAAAAGATGCCCAGGGTTAAGAAGAGTAACAGATGAAGCCAGTATGGGTAGGAAGACTGACTGTTTGTGAGACAAAGCTTTGCAGTATGGTGAAGTATGGAGGAAACCCCTCTATTTGAAATTGTCTGACTCAGAGGAAATAGTGCCAGGACACCAACTCAACCAACCTGTGTTAAAATTCTTATCTGCCTCATATTTCCCTCATCCTGATCAACCACATAATAGTATATTTTTTCTAAGCTTCTATTTTTTATTGGTAACATAATGGTACCTAATTTAAAAATTAGGATTAAATGCATGTTGCAAGGATTAAATGAAAAAAAAAAAAGACCTGTATTTTATTACAACACCTGGACCAGTACATATTATTGGACAGGTAAATAAGCTCTATTTAAGGATGAGGAGGAGGCTAGTATGGCTGGAATGTTGTGGATGAGGGGGAAAGAGGCAGAAGGTACAGCAGCAGATGAGGAAGTCAGGGGCCGGATCATATGGTCTCTCAGGAAAGGACAGTTTGGATTTTAAGTGCAGTGAAAAGTAACTGGAAGGTTTGAAGCCAAAGTGCTCCATGATCTGATCTATGCATTAGAAGGATCTGCCTTGCACAGAGAATGGAGTATGAGTACCCCAAGTTGAGGCTTTGGAGATGAGTTGCAGGTGTCCAGGTGTTAGGTGGTGGGGCTTGCTCTAGGATTTTGTCAGGGACGATTATGAGAAGCAGTCAGATGCTGACCGTATTTTGGAGACAGTGTTGGTAGGATTTGCTGACAGATTGCTGAGCTGTGGAAAACAGAGAAAGGAATCAAGAATGACTCTCAGGCCAAGTTAGTGAGTGAGAAGGCAGGGCGCCATTTACTGGAATGGAGAAACTATAAAGAAGCAGGTTTTGGAAAGCTAATCAGTATTTTCATTTAGGCATGCAAAGTTTGGAATGTTTATTAGATACATAAGAAGAGATATTGAGACAGTATACAGTCTGAAGCTCAGAGAGTAGGTGAGAACTTGCGATTCATATTTAGGAATCCTGAGTAATTAGAGGCTACTTCATGCCCTGCACTTGGAGGAGATCTCCGTAAGATGAGAATGTTGACAGAGAAGAGACTGCCTCTTGGTGAATTCCTGCACACTGTGCCACAGAGAAGTGAATGCTGTAGGTCTAGCTGAAGAAGGGGACTGATACTACTTAAGATAACATTGAGGATGTTCCAGCACCAGGGGGCGGGGGGTGGGGGGGCACCAGGAGGATGAATTCTGTGTCCAGGACTCCCAGCTAAGTCAAAAATTTCTGCCTCAGTCGTGGCAGAGAAACCAAACTGATAGGACCATGAAGGAGAGGCATGTGGGCGGGAGGGAGTGAGGGTGGGTGATAGGCCACCAGAGACATCCACCTGACACCTCGGCATTGAATAGGTCCCTGATCTTGACACCACCCCAGCAGGGTGCCCTTCAAGAGCCCTTGGCACTTCAAAGAATGTGATATACTGAGAAGAGCTGAAATTCTCACGAGCTAGACAAGGAATGGGCAATTGAACCAAACTAAGTTGATCGAAAGAAAATAATGAAATAAGATATGCTTCGTGTGGCCTGAGATGTGCACCTGCTACCCCTGATTGGGATCACTGATGGTGCAAATACACTTACCTGATTAACAGAAAGAGGTTTGGGGTTGTGGTGGTGGTGGTGGTTGTTCATACTTTTCTCATTCCCGGGGAATGCTGGTACTTGCCTCGTGTGCCAGTTTGGGAAGATGATCTTAAAAAAAAAAAAAAACAAAAAAAAACTTTCTGCATAGTGATGAGTTAAGGAAGTATCTCTCTCTGCCTGGAGTCCTGAACCTGACAGAGTTAACACAGTGAAACCTGCCATACATTTAATCAGAGGAGGTTAATTTGATTTTCTAAAATTAAGCACAGCATCAGTTTGTCATTAGGCCTCAGAACTGCTGTGTTTCTGAAGTCACTGCGAATACCCCGAAAGGGCTTTATTCGATATGAGTAATACCAACCTACAAATATATCAATGATAATGAGCATCTAAATGTTTTGTAAGGAAAAATGAAAAAAAAAATCCCTGACAAGCATGAATGGTGACTCGTGATGGCCAGAATTTTTAAAATTTATGATCATTACAAGATGAAAAAATAATTATGAATAATAAAAATCTGTTAGGATAATTAGCTGTAATGAATGCTCGTGGTGAGCTAAATGAACTGGAACAATTTAAGGCGGTAGCTCATAATTTGCATTTTGTGTTATGTCAGATCATTTTATCATTAGAAAGAGAGCAAAGGAGAAGAGAGAAAGATAAGGAGCCAGAGGAGACAAAAGGGAAGCTGATGAGAAAAATGAAGTAAAATAAACTGTCCAGCTTTCTCTATTCCTGTTTCCTAAAAAGGAAAAGAAAAAGAAAAAAAGGTGAAAAATGCTGTGCGTTGCATTTTTCCCCTTTAGTTTTGCATCAGTTCCAACTTGTTCTGGGATGGTGTCAATAACGTGGGAAAATAAAAATTAATCAGTGTAGAAGACATTCGAGTCTGACACGCTTGCCTTTGAACCTCCACCTAGCTTTTTATGCATGATGTGACACAGGCGGCTTCCTCACTGGCCCAAGATGTGCACTAAGTCTCAGCGATAATCAGTAAAATGGGCCAATAATAGATACTGGCTTAAGTTACGGTGAGGAGTGAACATATCCTATTCACAGCTCTTAGTAGATACTCATTATGCACCTGCGTGCTCCTGAACATCTTCACTCGAACTAAGCCATTTAGTCCTCCTGACAACTATAATCATAAGTGCTGTGATGATCTTTTCTACAGGTGAGAAAACGAGACCTAAATGACGGAATACAAATAGTGAGTGATGGAGCAGGTTTCGGTGCCCAGGCAGGCACCCAGGAGCTGGGCTACAGCATTCACATCATCCACCACTGCTCTAAGCAGCCTCTGCTAGCCAGCATCAACACTGGGCCTGGGGCACAGCTTTATAAAGGTCACTATCTTTCCTGACTACTTTGTGTGTGCAGGAGAGAGTGTGCATTTGCATTCATGAGTGGGTTTTGTTTCAGTTAATTCAGTTCTGCAGCCTGAAAGGCGACACTTGGAGATGGCTTTCAGACTCCTTCAGTGTAGCCCAGTCCTATGCACTGTGAGAAGGCAAGGTTACTAAAAAGCAACTTTCTCTGTTGGGAGGGTGGTGAGCAGTTCTCAGAGGTAGGTTCTTCCTGCCATTAAGCAGTATTGAAGGGCCACCACTCACCATCTCATCACTCATCACAGGACACTTAGGATGATTCCCAGCACACAGGCTGACTCAGCCGATTGAGCCTTCTTCCCTGTACCTGGATTCAGGGCCTCTCCAGGTGAGGCCCAAGATGGTAGTGAGGTGT
The DNA here is from genome assembly GCF_018350175.1 of Felis catus. Lineage (NCBI taxonomy): Eukaryota > Metazoa > Chordata > Mammalia > Carnivora > Felidae > Felis > Felis catus. The sequence goes on along the minus strand of NC_058371.1, from coordinate 190,542,028 downwards.
GGAGGGGGATTGGTCCTGTGCCCCGGGAGCAGGAAGATGGGAGACCTCATGTGCCCCAGCCTGCTCTTCTCTACTTGGGCATTATTTGCAAATGAAGTTAAGCATACTCTCCCAGTATGTGTCTGCTTAGATAATATTAGAAGAGGTGCTTATTACATCCTTTTAATTTTTAAACATGAACCTTGAAAATAGAGCCCATTTTTATAACCCTATTCTGTGACTTCATTTTCTAGGATAGCAGGAGCTTTGTCAAATGGGAATGCCTTGGATTTTGCACATCACTGAGAAAACTGGCATGGTTTATACTGAGTTAAACGTGTGGGCTCTGTCAGGATGTGGATGGCTGGCCCTTCTCCATCGTATTGAGACATAAAATAAATGCAAACCCCAAATATAGAACACACTGACATTAAGTGGGATTCCTCATCTTGTACATTAGCTCCTTTCCTAGATGTGCATTTTTTCCCAAGAGAAATACAATGACTGGGGACCCCGGCCCTGGCCCCTCCTCTCCTGTCCCCGCAGCCCACCTCTATCTTCTTTCCCCAGGTCCCCCCTCACCTGCTCCCATGCTCCTGTTTGCTCTTTGGTGGTCTGTCTGCTGGAGGTTAGCAAATGACTGTGCATGAAGCTGGAAGCTTCCCCTCTCATTCCCCTACCCCCAGTCAGTTCCCTCAGCTCCTACTGTAATCCTCCAGGGCAAGGGTTTATATCTCTCTTTCTGCCTTGGAGGATGTGCCTCCACTTGTTAGACAAATGCCTCCAGGCTGAGCAGGGGTCGGCAGGATTTGCTGTTAAAGAAAAGAAAGAAGACAAGAGGTTGAAAAGTTCTCTTTCAGAAGCATTTCTGCTTTGGGCAACTGCTCCAGCCAAGTTCCCCAGGCAAAGCCATGGGGCTGAGTTTAAGGCTCCATATCATTTTCTTCTGTGCATGTCAAGTCAGACAGGAAATTTGTCTGAGATTTGGATGGTCTTGCCCACTGAAAGGGCATATTTGCTGCCCAGTGGTTACTGAAGTCTCATACATGAAATGTTGTTTTTGTTTGATTATAATCAGAAAGGATTTGGTTTCTTTAGCATGCACAAGGGTCCTTACTCACAGATGAGGTTAGCTTCAGGCAAAACAAAAATGTAAGGAAAAACAGCGTGGGTTGACAATTATCTCTGGTCTCTAACAAGAATTGTTTTGCTCTCATTTTCTTGTCAATTGGTTCGTTAAAGAAGAAAAGGAGACAGAGACAGAGAGAGACAGGTATTTCTTTAACTTCTTAAGATGTTTAGTCAAGCAATGTGGACATTATCTTTGCTGAAGCAGTGGATTTTAGTCATCTTTCAGTGACGAAAAGAATACTCAAGATTCAGTTTCCAGATTTGCCATTTTCTCAGAGCACCTAGTGAAAGAATTTTTTTCCCCAGTTTACAAATTGGGGTTTCTTACAAAGGCAATATATGGTCAGGTTATTTGAACTACCTTTAATCAAAGAGTTCAAAGTCCCCTATTCCAAGGCCTAGATTTGTTGTTTTTACATTAATTGTACATGTTTGTCATTTCTGGGTCAAAGTAAATTTTTGTCTAAACCAAATACTTTTATGTAAGACAAGGACAGTTGGACATCAAAATATAAATTCCCCCAGGAACGGCTTCAAACTATTTCTTTTGATAGCATTCTGCCTGACATGTTCAGTGCACCCATCACATCAAAGCTGATTCCATCTTAAAAAACAAAAAACAAAAACAAAAACAAAACTCCACAAAAAATAACAAGGAAGAAGCTTTTTAATTCTGTTTTTCTTAGAAAATGCATGTTTCAGTTTTCTCTCCATGTGTATTTTTAAAACCATTGATGCACTTTCAAAAGAGGATTTTCAGTAACCTTGAGTAGAGATGTAGAATGCACAGTTCTTATTTTGAACACATAGAACCTGACAGATTGAGGGAAAGTTGTTAGAGGAGGTCACTTTGGGGGCAGTTCTATAAAATGTTTAATGCTGACCTCATTGTCCACAAACAGAATGAAAGCCTTCAAATTACTTTCTCTTCTTAGATGGTGATAAGTTGACACGGTGTAGAGCACACCTCCTTTCCATTATCGTTGCCAAACTCCTGGGCTCTGGCTTTCTGATGTACCTGAGCCATCATACAAGGTCTTCTGCTGCACAAGAGATGGATTGCTGAGATCAGAAGCGAATGACCTTCGTGGAAGGATCCACAAAGTACTGATTAAAATGTTATCATTAAGGGAAACACATTATGTAAGAAAAATGCGTAGATTGAATGTAGATTTATGGCACTTCATACTCTGCCTTAAAAGCCTTTAGAAAGTTGATTTGGAAGTGGAATTTTTGCTAAAATATTTGTGCTTCGAAGACTCTAGCAATAATAGCTATGGTAAAGTAAAGAATACGCTTAAAAGATTTCATGAACTTATTTCATAACAGCTCTTTGAATATCCAGTAAATGCCAGATGAGTAGTGGGGACACAGATAATTGCTATGGCTACTGCCCTTATAGAACAAAAACATCTGTTTGGACAGGCAGAGTAGAAATCCTCAACTGTTCTTTTTTTTTTTTTTTTTTTTTTTTTTTTTTTAAATTTTTTTTTTCAACGTTTATTCATTTTTGCGACAGAGAGAGACAGAGCATGAACGGGGGAGGGGCAGAGAGAGAGGGAGACACAGAATCGGAAACAGGCTCCAGGCTCTGAGCCATCAGCCCAGAGCCCGACGCGGGGCTCGAACTCGCGGACCGCGAGATCGTGACCTGGCTGAAGTCGGACGCTTAACCGACTGCGCCACCCAGGCGCCCCAATCCTCAACTGTTCTAACAGAGGTACATGCTCAAAAGATGAGCACCCAGGGAAGAGGGAGGTGATCAGTAGGGACGTTGTGGAAGAGGAAACCTTTGAGTTTACTCTACCTGTGAAGTGTCTTTGGAGAGAACAATATATTAGAAATTCGATAAAGTTGGCCAATGTTAGCCATTGTGTCTGACAAACTCAGGTCTTTCTTTTAGCTAAAACTGTCCCAACTTTAGCATGAAATCTGGGAAACAGGCCTGGGCTCTTTGTGGTGTGATATATTTGGATCAAGAATAATGTAGAACCCAAGACTTCTTACTGTTGAAGTTTCTCAGCTCGATTTTGGGCCTCCCTTTTCTTCTTCCTCTTTGTTCTCTGCCCACCTTACCTCTTGTACCTTTAATCATTGGCTGTATCCCAATGACCCACCAATTATACCTCTGTCCCACACTTCTCTTCTGAATTTCAGACTGACAGAGCCTACTGTCTTGCCTACATCTCTTGTTCTCTAGAGGGTCTTGGAGAAATCTCTGAAATCAAGTCAGAATTTATTTTGATGAGTAACACTCTAGTCCAAATAGATGTAACCAGAAACTCCATGTTTTTACTTAATCACTTCTAGGTTTCCTCCACATTAAATCTGCCACCAAATTCTGTTGATTCTACTTTTTAACCTTCCTTCAAATATGGCAATTTACCTTCAGAACTATCACTAAAATTTTCCCCCAAACTACAGTAAACTTTTGCTGGTTTCATTACAAAATTATTTTTTTGTCCCTGTATCAGTCAGGGTTTTCCAGATTCTCCAGAGAAAATGAAGATAAACATGATAAAGATAGATAAAAATAAAGACAAAGACATAGATATATAGATACAATCTATCTATGTTTCTCCTACCGTATGATGAATTGCTTTGAATTTGATGATCCTATCCTCCAAATTTCTAAACCAAAGATATTGAATCTATCTTCTGTATGAATAAATAGATGAAAAGACATTATTTTTAATATTCTCAACATAGCTTATTATCTGCAGCTATTTTTTCAAGTGCTTTTAGTCTATTAAACTAATTCACAGAGTCTGCTTTTGAATTGCAATCTAGGGGTTTCTAGATTCCTAAAATGGTAATCTTTTCACTAAGTTTTGTCTCTGTAGGGAAGTTAGGTTTAAATTGTTTTGACATTGGGTGTTGTTAGAATTCTTCAGATAAACAGAATCAATAGGATATCTATCTTTATGTGAGTATATATAGATATAGGTATTTATAGAGAGAGATACATAGAAAGAGATTTATTATGAGAGACTGACTGTCTTGGGTGATTATGGAGGATGAGAAGTCCCACAATCTGCCGTCTGCAAACTGGAGCCCAGTGAAGACATTGGTGTAGCTCCATTTCAAACCCAAAGACCCAAGAACCAGAAACAACAATGACTGAGGGCAGGAGAGATGGATCTTCCAGCTCAAGAAAGAGAGCAAATTCACCCTTCCTCTGCCCTTTTGTTCTATTCAGTCCCTCTATTGGTTGGATGAAGCCTACTTACATGGGTGAGGGTGATCTTTATTCAGTTCACCAATCAAATGCTAATCTCTTATGGAAACCCTCACAGATCCACCAAGAAATAATGTTCTCCTAGCTATCTGGGCTTCTTTTAGACCAGTCAAGTTGACACAAATTAATTATTGCATTGGGCAAATCACTTAATCCCATGAGGATCAGTTTTCTCTCAAGTAAAATGAGGATGCAGTCATCTACTTCTCAGCAGGCTGGAAAGATAGAATTATTTTTTCCCAGTTCCTTGTGCCAATGGGGTATATTATAAATTCTTAACATTGTTCAATTTTATTTTTTTCAGATCAATCTAGTAGTATGATAAAAAAAAGAGAGAGACGAGAGTTCTGGGTATAAAGAAGATAATGCCTGTAATTTTTGAGCCCTTCAAGGAGAAAAAAAGAGTAGGATCAATGGATTTAAGTCATGATGCTACATAAGGACTAGTAGAATTGGAATATAGAGTAAGCTGGAAAGAAAGGGGATGCTGGTCAGAGAAGGGTGTGCATGGACAGTCACCATAGCTGGAAATGATAAGGTTGAGGTGGAGCCATGGGGATGAGTGACTGTAGCAGGTGAGTTGGCATCAACACTGAAAGAGAGAGGCCAAGATGGGGAAGAATAATCTAAAAAAGTATATTGGAATTATCTAGCACATAAAACAGAACTAGTATGCTAGAGAGAGTATAAGTAGCCCAGAAGTTAAAATGGTCAAAAAATGACCTACATATTTTTACCAGATTACATTATAGAGTCAAAAGTCTTGAACCTTACTTTCTATACTTCCATTTACTAATTATGTAATCTTGTAAAAATTCTTTCTCTGAGTGTTAGATTTCTCATTGTAAAATGAATATAAGGAGAGCTATCCTGCATTCCAGAATATTTTTTTTTTAATTTTTTTTTCAACGTTTATTTATTTTTGGGACAGAGAGAGACAGAGCATGAACGGGGGAGGGGCAGAGAGAGAGGGAGACACAGAATCGGAAACAGTCTCCAGACTCTGAGCCATCAGCCCAGAGCCCGACGCGGGGCTGGAACTCACGGACCACGAGATCGTGACCTGGCTGAAGTCGGACGCTTAACCGACTGCGCCACCCAGGCGCCCCCAGAATATTTTTTTTAGATGATAAGAAATGATCATATGAAAACTATCTGGTATAATGCATAAACACTATGAGAAGGGTAGAGTGTCATTTTGACCTTTACATCTTGACCTTCATTTTTCAGATTAATTTCATCTAACACTTGGGACACTCAGTCTGTGGTACAGTGAGGGAACAGTCATCTTTTTTCAAGTCTTTTAAATGGGAGGCTGGATGACATTTAGAACTGCTTTATTCACTTTCCTATATTACCTATTTTCAAATACCTTGCTCTGATAACTAAATATGGAAGATGGTTTTATTCAATAAATATAGACGATCTGCTGGATGTCAACCACATATTTATGGTATGAGATAAGTTACAACCCATTTTAAAATATTTTTGTGAGTTTTTCTATTTTAAAATATTTTCCCCCTATGTGAGGAAAGTACTCAAATTTTCTGACAACCTAGATGATTCTTCATTGACAAGGATTTCTGTAGTGCCCCAGATTCAACACTATACCCTCTTACCCAGCCATAAAACACTGATGGAATTAATTAACTAAAATAGAAAAAAGCAAGCAAGCAAGGAAGTACACAAACAAAATTAACTAGAACATTTGAACCTGCATATATACTTACAACTAATTATAAAAAGACCTTAAGTTGTGTACAACTTTATGTTATATTAGAATTGTATATTTTGAGTCAAAGATCAATAGAATTAATCTTGTTTTTGTAATAATAATTGCTAATAGTTTTTTGTTTTTTTTGGTTTTTTTTTTTGATTACTAATAGTTTTGAATACTTTTACAGAGTGTACCAAATATATAATGACCCTGCTCTAGTGATAATCAAAGTCCCCAATTTATCTGTGACAATAGATTCAGATTCTTAGATAGCAAGGGGTATACCATTTTTGTATTTTTATTTCCAGGACCTAGCACACAGTAAATCCTTAGTAAATATTAATTGCTTTTAATTAAATTAAAGACAGGTGGAATTTATATAGAATAAAATGATCTTAAAGTGAATTATAAAACTGAAACCAAACCAAGTTAATATTTTCATGAAATATTTTCATGAAAATAAGTATTTCTAAGTTAATCTCATATAAGTCATAAAACTGAGTATCTCAAATATTTTTTTTTTATCTTTGGTTTTTAAGCAAGCAACAGCTATGCAAAATGCATCTGGATGTTAAGAACATGTTTGTGTAGGATAAGTAATTTACCATGTCTGACACTGAACAGTAGTTTTAACTGACCCCTTCACCCTTCAGACATCTGGTATGTCTTTAAAAATAGTGCAGAATAAAAGGTAATATAGAAGAAAAACTTGCTCAAGGGTTTAGGGATATAAGCTTGGTGGGCTGTGGGATTATGGATGTATATGCTTTTAATCATGAAAGATTATGAACATGCAATCAGAATTTTTTATTAAAATATAAATAGCTTCTGAACAACCATTGGAATTTGAAATTGAAGTAGTGAGCTCCAAGGGCAATGCAATTTTCTTAACAATAACAGCTTCTATTCTATGAGAATTTTTATTTTGCCAGGCATGGCGATAGGCAAATTGAGTTCATTACCTTTCATCCTTAAAACCGTCTTGAAAAATAGGTATCGTCCTCAGTTTAATTATGAAGAAACTGAAGTGCAAATTGTTGACTACACTAGCCACAGGTCACAAAATAGAAACTAGTGGAACAAGATATGACTTCAGGTCTCACAGATACTGAGGCATATGCTCTTTTGGCCGCTACCTCTGAGAGTTGGAAGACCAAGATAGTGATAATGTGAACACTTTACATGTCTTACCATATTTAATCCTTACGGCAACCCTGTGAATAAACTGAGGAACAGAGAAGTTATCTGACTTGGCCAAGGGCAGACAGCTGGCATGTGAGACCAGGCTCTGAAGTACAGAACTACACCATCTTTAAATAAGATAAATTATGGGGGCACCTGAGTGGCTCAGCTGGTTAGGCAAACGACTCGTTAATTTGGCTCAGGGTGGTTGTGGGATCTAGCCCCCGTGGGCTCTGCACTGACAGTGCAGAGCTTGCTTGGGATTTTCTCTCTCCCTCTGCCCCTCCCTTGTTCACTCTTTCTCTCTCAAAATAAATAAAGAAACTTAAACAAAAAAGATACATTATGAATAGCTCCTACCTCAAAGCATGACACACATTAAGCACCAAGGAAATTGTCAGCTGGTTGGCCTCTCTCTCTCTCTCTCTCTCTCTCTGTCTCTCTTTCTCTCTTTCTCTTAAAACAGTAAGTTTCTTTTCTCAGTTCCAGAGTCTAGAAGTCTGAAAATTCAGGGTCAGTAAAGGGATCCTGGGAAGAATCCTTCCTTGTTTCTTCTAGCTTCTGATAGTCCCAGTAGTTCTTTAGCTTTTGACAGCCTACCTCCAGTCTCTGCCTTCATCTTCACATAAGCACCTTCCTTTTTATCTGTCTTTGTGTCTCTCTTCTTATAAGGTCACTAATCATATTGAATTAGCCTATTCTAATGACCTTACCTTGATCACATCTGCAAAGAATGTGTTTCCAGATGAAGTCATATTTATGGGGGAAGGAGGTCTTTTGAGGGGACATGGTCAGCCTATAATAGCCATGGCATACTCTTAATTAAATGATTTAATGTGTGTAACATTCTACAAGACAAAGTCTTTGGTCTCTATCTACATTTTTTTTTAAGTTTATTTATTTTTGAGAGAGGGAGAGCACTAGTGGGGGAGGGGCAGAGAGAGAGGGGAGAGAATCCCAAGCAGGATCCACGCTCAGCACGGAGCCCCATGCAGGGAGGGCTAAATGTCATGACCGTGAGATCATGACCTGAGCTGATATCAAAAGATGCTCAACCGACAGAGCCACCCAGCTGCCCCTATTTCTACCTATTTCTAATGCCTTCCGGAGAGTGAGTACTAACTATTTTGTTGAATGAATCATGAAAATGATACTATGTGCGTAGTGCGTATAGTTATATAAAAAAAAACAAATACTAGATAGATGGAGGATAACTTCTCAAACTATTGTTTTATTTGACATCTTGGCCCTCCCATTTATAAGAGAGTTACGATTTTCTGCATTTCGGTTTATAGAAATAATCTGGCACAGTCATTACTTTTGCATTATATCTGTTTTGTAAATCCTCGTAGTCTGAGCATTTTCATCTAAATGCCAGGCAATTTGTGATTACTCTTTGTTTTATGACCTTCAGTTAGTATGCAGTATATTAGACAGTACTCGTTCAGCACCTATAACAATTTTGCTTAATATGAGCACAAGTTTTCCTGAGGCGCTAACCCACTTCCTGGGTCTGAATAAATGAAATATAATCCAGTACTTCTTCGACGATCTTCAATCGACTTATCTTAGAATGGTGTGACAAAAAGACCCATGTTTTTGGGCATGATTAGTTTCTTTGGAAATCTATGCTAATCCTAGCTCATAGTTTAGTGTATTTTCTTACCAGGCTATTTTCGTGAATAAATAGTTCATCATTCTAGTGAAGCTAGAAATAAATATGCTTATGGAGAGAAGAGTTTTTATACCACCATCATATGGCAGATCATTGAACTTCATCATTTCCCTTCATGAATTTAGATGAAACTGGTGGAGACCATTAAGGGATATTTATTTGATTTTTAGTCATTTTCTCCCTCCACCCATCACATACGATTGAGAATTTACTTGTATATTCTTTGCCTCTGTTTAAACAGGACATCTGTTTTTGAGAGCCAGAAGTAATGATTTTTATAACTTTTTTATTACCTTGGTGCCTAGCACAATAAGAGGCACACAGTTGGTGCTTGGCACTTCTGGTTGGTTCATGTTCTCCGTCAGCTGAGAAGGGGTGCAAAGTTGTGGTTAAGTGTTCACGAACTGATATCATATAAACCTCGGGTCTAATCTTCCTTGATTCCTACTGGCTGTGTAATTTTGAATTAGCAATAATCGTGCGTTGGGTAAACCTCATTGGCTATAATACCGCCACTGCGCAAAGCTCTGGCTGTATGATTTTGAACAAGTTGTTTAATTTTTAGCTTTTCACCTGTGCGTTGGGGCAAATAATAGCCCCTTACCTTGTGGGATCAGAATGTGGTTGACATATTGTAAAGGTTGAAGATATTATTGGCATTAGTTATTTATTTTAAAATATTTATTGAACACCTACTATAAGCCAGTTAGGGCCTGAGCTAAGGTTAAGGAAATCAAGCTTTTGACTTGAGGGAGACCAAGAAATGACAAGATACATAATAGGATGTGATAAGCATTATAACCCATCATGTGAAAACAGCACAGCAAGTGTCTAAATGCCTAAGAAAATCAAGGAAGAATTCAGAGAGAAAGGCGTATTTGATCAGATACCTAAAGATGAATCAGATTAAAGCAGGGAAATCACAGACATTTAAATACATGATTAAATAGCTCTTTTATCTGATAAGTACTTCCACAGAATTTGCATGCTTATGGGTATTAAGGTTCTCCAGAGAAACAGAGTTAGTAGTAGCAATTCATGAATCTGGCAGCATCCCATCCAGTGGTAGAGAGCTGCTCTGAGGAGTTGTACATAATAAAAGGTTTTTACAAATGAGAGGGTGGGGCAAGAACTTATTAGCAAAAGAAAAGAAAGGTTTGTGTCTGGGCAGGACCCCTTTTTGGGATGAAGGCAACTGCAACAATAGGGTTTTGTTTTTATTATGCAGATGACCTCACTAGTGTGGATCAGGAAATTTTAGACTGACTCTTAAAAGGTAACATTCCTGGGATAGGTTGAAATTGTAAGTAAGTCTCCGTTAGCTGTTCTGGTGGGGGGGGGGGGGCGGCAAATGGTTCCATTTTGGGCTTGTGTCTTTTTAAATAGATCTGTATCTATGTCATGAGATATTTATGAGGAATTGGCTCATATGATTACGGAAGCCAAGAGGTCCCACGATCTGTCATCTGCAAGCTGTAGACCCAGGAAAGCTGGCTGGTAATTCAGTTCAGATTTGAAGACTTGAGAAATAGAGGAGCCAGTGGTCTAAATCTGAGTCTGAAAGCCAAAGATCAGATGAGATGATGCAGCTCAGACAGCGAGGCAGGAAAAGGGGGTGAATCCTTCCTTCCTCCACCTTTTGTTCTATTCAGGCCCTCACCAGATTGGAGGGTGCCACCTTATGAAGGAAGGGGATCCATGATTCAGATGCTAATCTCATCTGGAAACACCTCACAGACACACCCAGAAGAATGTTAAATTTGAGCCTGGGAAAGTGGACAGAGGACAGAGGGGAGAAGGAACTTCATTTAAGGACACTACCAAGGAGTTGAACACGTCACTTCCATCACAATTAGCTGGCCTTAGCTGGCGGAAACTTAGGGGGTCTTAACTAGTTGCAAGGGAGTCTGCGATGTATAGTCTTTAACCAGGAGGCTAGTGCTCCGCTGAAACTCAGCGGCTTCATTATTAAAAATAGAAAAGGAAAAATGGATACTAGGGAATAATTAGTAATCTGTATCACATGCATGTCATTGCACAGTTCTCTAGGGGTGATCTTATTGTCTACATTCAATGGATAAGATAGTTGAAATTCAGAGAGAGGAGAGTACTTGTCAAAAGTCACTTAAATATGTAGATCAAAGAAGAAGAATGATTATAATCAAGGCAGCAGCACTACACTAGGTTCTAAAAGAGAAGGAAAACACATATCTACTTAATGTTGTTTTGCCACCCATCAGGAAACAGGCAGCTGCAGTTTTCACATGCCATTGGCAAGCCTGTTTTGCAGGCAATCTTGTGGGAGATGACATAACAGGAAGAAAATTAAATCACTGAAAGTAGTAGCTAGAGTTAAGCCCTTGGGGGGTCGGGGGGAGCAAGGTTTGTTTTCAATTACTTGATTATATGATTAGACAGGTCTCACAGATTCTCCTATATGCCTTGGGTAGTTAAAATCTCCATTTTTTAAACCATCAGCTTTAGTTGAATTTTCAATTTGAGAGAAAAACCTGGGAACACAAGTAATATAAGTTTGCACACAAAACAAATTCAACCCTGAAAATACAGGGATGACAAGATAATAAAAAATGCAGGAGCAAAAACGTTGGACAAGCCTATCAGTTTGCCAAAATTTTGAGGTCAGATGTCTATGAGCCATGAAATTGTTTAAAAATTGCCCTGGATAAATAAATATATGTCTGGAAGGATAGCTTACACAATAATTTTTGAGCTTTCTCCTTAGGAAAATGATAAGAAAAGTTAGGTGCGTGCGAGGGAAAATGCTGTAGGGCCAGTGATAATAAGAATACTAGGGAATATATCCATGCATTAAGAGGACATATTCAGCAGTACATAATCACTGTCTCACTCCTCCCGTTCATGGGGAGAAATTTCTGAGCGACTTCAATTATTTTTTTAATGTTTTATTTATTTTTTGAGAGAGAGTGTTACAGAACCAGGCTGGATCGCTGGCAGAAAAACCAAGTGGCACTCGGAGATCTTGGTGGATCCGAGTTTTATTTTACACCTTGGGGCTCAAAGGAGCTCCTTCTCCAGAGATCTGAGTCCCAAGCACAAGCATGGGGGACAATTTATCTTCTGTTACTTCCGCATTCCCCATTAGTAGTAATTTGACACCCATGGCAAGCAGGGCAGGAAGAAGAACCTGGAAGAAGAGTCTCTAAGCTAGGAACTAGAGTTTATGTTAGTCCCGTGGCCATCTTATGGTGCAGAACTTTACTTATTTTCCCAGCAGGAGCAAGCAAGCAGGGCAGGGGCAAAGAGAGGGGGGACAGAGGTTCCGAAATGGGCTCTGCGCTGACAAGGTGATAGCAGTGAGCCCGTTGTGGGGCTGGAATTCAAGAACCATGAGATCACTACCTGAGGCGAAGTCCGATGCTTAACCAATGGAACCATCCAAGTGCCCCAGGAGCTTCCAATTATTTTAAAACAATCTTAGGGGGCCCTGGGTGGCTCTGTTGGTTGAGCATCTGACTCTTGATTTCAGATCGGATCATGATCCTAGGCTCCCCTCTGAGCATGGAGCCTACTTAAGATTCTCTCTCTCTCCATCTGCCCCTCTCCCCGACTCGTGCTTGCTCTCTCTCTCTCTCTCTCAGAAAAAAAAAAGAAGAAAAGAAAAAAAAATCTTAAAAACTTTTAAGCGTTAAAAATGTTAAATCAACTATCTAATATTAGAGTTATATACTTTTAAAATCCTTTGACTTTTTTTATTGTATTAGAAAGACTCAGATTCCACTAGGTTTTACACTCCTTTTTTTTTACCTTATCAATCCTCCTTAAAGAAAGGTTGAAAGGTAACTTTGGAGGGAAGTAGGGAGGTTTTAGTAGGAGGCAACAAACACTGAGAACCTAGAATTTGAAAACAGATGTGCCTGTATATGGAGTATCATGGTTATAAAGAGAATCTCAGTTGATTTATTTGGTGAAATTCATTGATTAATGAGAGCCATAACAAAAAGAATGCTATGCCCTCAGCATTTCACATTACAGTCTCACCTCTATAGATTCCTCATCTTAGTGTCCCCACCCACCAAAAGCTGATGAATAAATTCAGAATCCTAATATAAGTAGCTTTTGGAAAGTTTTCTCTCCTTGGTTATCAATCAATATTTGAATAATAAACACTCAGTGAGCCCTATAATATATTAATTTTCAAGTGTGCAGAATTAAGCAAAAATTTTTTTTGTTTTTTTTGTTTTTAAATGTTTATTTTTGAGAGAGACAGAGACAGAGTGTGAGTGGGGGCGGGGTAGAGAGAAAGGGAGACAGAATCCAGAACAGGCTCCAGGCTCTGAGCTGTCAGCACAGAGCCCAACGCGGGGCTCCAACTCACAAGCCATGAGATCATGACCTGAGCTGAAGTCAGATACTTAACCGACTGAGCCACCCAGGTACCCCGGATTAAGCAAAATTTTTAACTATGATAATAGAAAAATGCTGTTAAGACTTTATGCAGATTAATTTGAGGACTTTATAAAATGTACCATACTTGTATGTTCTATTTATCCTGTCTTTGAGGATATCTGAAATTTCCACCACTTTATGCAGTCCTTTGGATAAGGCTGTACATATATTAGTGTGTAAGGGCTACCGTGACACATGTGTGGGGGCCAAGGGTAGGCTGCCCCAATATGGATCATTTAGACATGAAGACTATTTTGAGTAAAATGCAATCAAAGCCCAACTAATTCAGGAAAAGCTTTTAACTTCCCCTTCAGCTACCTCAATTTACATTGTAAAGGAGAACCTATATCAGAAAGAGAGCTATTAACAGAGATTCCTTTTCACCTAAGAAACTTATCTGTATAACAGGGCAGCCTTTTTTTTTTTTTTTTCAGACATCTCTTACAGATCTGGTAATGATCTTCCTCCTCTTTGAGACTCCTACTCCTCTCCTTGGCCCAGGATGTCAGGTAAGCCTCCTGTTGCCTGTCTTTGGAATTTCATGTCTTTGTGGATTCCTTATACATAGGACACTAAATTTGATTTTCTCCTGTTAATCTGTGTCATGCAAATTTAATAGTTAGTCCAGACAAAAAATCTTGGACAGAGGAAAATTTCTTCCTCCCCAGTAACAGAATATCACAGACTGTGTGGCTTCAACCATAGACATTTATTTTTTAATAGTGCTAGAGGCTTCACATCCAATAGCAAGGCGATGGCAGAGTTGGTATCTGGTCTCTGGTGAGACCTTTCTTTTGGGTTGCAGAAGGCTAACTTCTCACTGTGTCCTCACATGGGCTTCCTTCTGTGCCTGCACAGGGGGTTGGGGGAGACAGGGAGAGATTGAAATCTCTATATTAGAAACTCATTTAATTTAAGGTTAAATGTCTATCTCCAAATTCAGTCACATTGGGAGTCAGAGCTTTAACATACAGATTTTGATGAAATACATTTCAGTCTATAATAAATTGTGCTTTCCCCCTCCCACAAACACTATGAGAAAAAAAATCTATATCCTGAGTGTAGAAGTGGGCCAGAGACTTTTAAAATATCTCCTCAAGGGGCACCTAGGTGGCTCAGTTGGTTAAGCTTCCTACTTTGACTCAGGTCCTGATCTCACAGTTCAGGAGTTCAAGCCCCGCATTGGGCTCTGCACTGACAGCTCAGAGCCTGGAGCCTACTTTGTATTCTGTATCTCCCCCCCTCTCTCCCTGTCCCTCCCCTGCCTGTGCTCTCTCTCAAAAGTAAATAAATAAGCATTAAAAATAAAATAAAATATCTCCTCAACATGGGCAGTTTTAACATATTTATCAGCTGTCATTTTGAAGTCACAAAGTAAGGTTTTGGTCGTGTGGGACATGGTTATGATATAATGACCTAAGAAAAGAAAAGATATTCATTTGCAGGTAGGAAAGGTCTCATGGGGCACAAGTAGTTGAAAGTTGAAATGAGGAACAGGGATGTGAAATGGGCTGTAGGAATTATATTTGTCCCATTCTTGTTCCTCTGGCATAAGCCATCTCCCTTTCTATTCTTTGGCTAACAAAAAGTTCTTAGTAATACCCTATTGTAATTTACTGTCACTATCTTGATCCCCTTCTTGGGTCTCATTGTCTTGTTGTCTTCGATGTTTTTGATCTGTGACATTTGATCCTAATTTCAGTCCTTGGACATGTTGACAGAAGTTCTTGTTAGACATAATATTAAAGTAATAACTGAATATGCTCATTTAAGAATAATAGTTGATTCTATTGTACACTTTTCTATAAAAACATTTACCAACATTTCCTGAGAACTTCATGTGCTAAGTGTTCTACATTAATCTTTCCATTGCATTCTCTTAATAGCTCCAAACATGTTCTTTATTAGCTCCATTCTCTTCTGGTATTGAACTTAGTTAGATCCCCTCCATTTAGCCACTGTCCCTTGTTAAATTGCCATATTCTTATCTCATAATCAAGCTGCACCTATCCTTTAGGATATAACTTAGGATATAAGATTACAGAGACGTAGAATGGAAGATTGCTTCAAACCTGAGTCCCTAGGACACAAGAGCACCAACAGCAGGTGGCCAATTCACTGGGAAACATCCATCAGACCTTCTTTTTTTTTTTTTTTTTTTTTTTTTTTGCTGCTGAGTAATGAAGACAACTGCTTGATGGGGTGGATTTTCCACTTGACGCTATGTTGTTGTTTACCACTATGTTGTTGTTTCTGGAGACCTGTCATCTCCCCTAAGGTCACCTCTAACCTGTGCACTGTGGTCTGCTCATCTGTTTTATTGTGGCTGCACATCAAGGGCTCCCTTTCTCCTGAAATCCCAGGAATTTTACTGATAAACAGCCATTTGGAATGAAAGAGTGTTTTAGTCATATGGTTGTGCTTTCAAATTCTTAATCTCTTTTAAACATCTTTTGTTACTCATTTAATGTAGCTTGAATTAGATTATGTTAGAGTTGATTTAAATTAAATGTAATCTATGAACTATTTTAAGCAACTTTTATATTAATGTATAATAATTATGTTGAATGAGTACCTTAATATGTACCTGGCATTATAACTAAAACGAGAGAGTATAGAATACTAACAAAGGTCTGAAAGTTAAATATTTGTTACCTCCATTTAAAGATGCAGAGAATGGGGGGCGCCTGGGTGGCTCAGTCAGTTAAGTGGCCGACTTCAGCTCAGGTCAGGATCTCGCGGTCCGTGAGTTTGAGCCCCGCGTCAGGCTCTGGGCTGATGGCTCAGAGCCTGGAGCCTGTTTCCGATTCTGTGTCTCCCTCTCTCCCTGCCCCTCCCCCGTTCATGCTCTGTCTCTCTCTGTCTCAAAAATAAATAAAACGTTAAAAAAAAAATTAAAAAAATAATAAAGATGCAGAGAATGAGGCACAGAGAGGCTAAACATCTTTTCCAGTACTACAGAACTTATAAATGGCAGACAGAGTTGGGATTTAAAGCCATGCCTGACAAACTGCATCATTTCTGATATGTTTGATACTGTTATTCTATGGTTTCTGAAATGAGTCTGACTTTCTCACAGGTGACCACAGTCACTACAGTCAGTTTTTGTTGTTGTTGTTGTTTTTACAGTCAGTTTTTAACCTGGTATGTTTGAAAGACTTGGTTTTTTTGTTTCCCTCATTTTTTCATCTATTTTTCAGAACAGACCCAGATTGCTTTATATGTTTATGATATAAGTAAAAATCATGCCTCCTTTGTATATATTAGAAGAAACTTTCTTTGTCTTGAATAAAATAATACCAGAGACCAATCTAGATGAGAATTTTCTTGAACCATGTTAAAGAAAAAATAGAAGATATTAATTTTTGTTTGGCATTTTAACTTTAAAGACACTTTATGCTCTTGAACATTACAGATTTGGCTAAACCCTGGGTCCTGTTTTTCATCCCTAAGCCTATCTATGGCTTCAAAATCAATATGCAAATTTTGTGAATGGCCATATTTGGGTGTTTTTTGAGGGTATGTTTTCTAGTCTGGACTTCATATCTGTGTTTCCAAATGAGTGTGCATTTCTGAATGAATATATACAAGTCTATTTTTTTTTTCCCACAGAGATGGTTTTATTTCCAATGAGGTCTATAATGAAGTTGGGGTAGCTTCTGATATTTAAGAGAATTAAAATCCTGCTTCAAGAGAATTCAGCATTAGCTCTTCTATTTGTCGATATTCTCCCATTCCCAGGTCCCTCTGCTCGCTTATTTTCTGACTAAAACCATAAGCACTCTCAGAGCCAATTTTCAAAAATTTTACTTTGAAATTTTTATTTGATCAGCAGCCTCAAGATCTGAAGGGGATTACATTTTTCCCCTTTTCTTGTTTCTCGAACTAGCATAAATAATCCTCTTTGTGATAATACCCTGTCTCCCAGAGCGCTTGTTTATCATAAGAGGACTCTTGTTTCCATGGACTAATGCACTCAGAAGCTTGGCTGACTTTCTGATGCAAATGTCAGACAGGAACCATGTCTTTGCTTTTCCAGCCAAATTGCTTGGTTTTTACAACACTATGTTTGATTTATAGGGGTCTTTGAAATATTGAAATCACCCCCTGCACTAAAAAAAAAAAAAATGCAATATGTAGGCATTTTAGTATGGGAACATTAATAAGAATAATTTATAGGGGAAATGGGTTGCAGGGTTTTGGAAAATACTCAACTCTGAGCAAAATACGGTAGTGTCCATGAACAACACTGACATTCTAAAAGGAGGTACCTATATTGAGGAGTAACCAGAGCCAATCCCAAGAGAGTATAATAATTTCTTAGATTTAAATAACATTTATAAAAATAACAAAGAAAAGGAATGTAAGAAATCAATTTATTTTGTTTTTCTCATAGTATGTTTATTATTATTTTTTTATTGATAAATGGTTCAAAGTGACCATCAACCACATGCTTACTAAAAAATAAGGTTTCTATCTAGGCGTTTATCTGAAGACCATAGTTGTGTCTATATAGGAAGCTGGGTGGATAGAGAAGGAAACCATTGTACATATTCAATATGCCAGGAATAGGGTATGACGGCTTATATGACTTTTTAGATTTCATTCCTTCCATATGACATGAGAAATGGGTGTTAGTGTTCACATATCATTGCCAGGAGTCAGAGAAGTAAAATGACATGCCTAACATCTCATGGTCAGTAAACCTTAGGTCAGATGTGCAATACAGAGAACATGTTGGTGAAAAGAAGAGAATAGAGTGAAACAATAGACTGATTTGAAAACATAGTGATTTTATACATAGTTTTAACATACCAAAATACTACCACATCCAGTGAGTCAAAAATTATCTCTTCAAACGCATGATATGATTTCAACCCCAGTTGGTGCGTGGGTATTGTGGGAATAGGCAATGGGTCTGGAAATGTGATTTGCATCCATCTTCAGAGTTGTCTCATCATGGTTTTATGTACCAATTAATTGGTTTTATGACCATTTTAAGGTCAGAGGGAATCTCTCAAGATGCTTTCAACCAGGACCATGTTTGACAATAGACACATGACAATAAAAATTAAAATAAGGAGTAAGACAATTGTAGAAAGGTAATGGAAGAACAAAGAAAACAGGAAAATTAAGGGAGAAATGTTGATTGAATCCAATACCCTAGAGACACAGACTGCTCTGGATAATTTTATTCATTTGTGTTTGATTATGTTTTGAACACTTGGTATGTAGCAGCCTTTGTTCTGGATGGTGAAGATAGACCTCAAGGAGCTTACAACCTAGTAGGCATGACAACCAAAGAGATATGTGATGGTGCCACCACAGGGATAATTGGGAGTCACCATGGGAGACACATGGAGGGCCCCTAACCCAACCTGAAAATGTTGGGAAAGCCTTCTTAATGGAAGTGGCAGTTAGACAGGGCTGAGACTAGAGAGGTAAGAAAGAGTTAGGCAAAGATAGGGAGCTTTGGGCAGGGGACATAAAAGTGTTCCAGGCATATTCTTTGATGTATATGAGAGTGAAATAGCACATTTTAGGAGATATAAGTAGTTGGAATTCTTGGAGTATAGAGTGAGAGATAGGAATTAGGAAGTAGGATTATGAATAGACTAAGAGGCTACATATTCTGCCTTTGATTAAAGCAAACATCAGGGTGCCTGGGTGGCTCAGTTGGTTAAGCATCTGACTCATGATTTCAGCTCAAGTCATGATACCATGGTTTGTGAGTTCAAGCTCTGCATCAGGCTCTGTACTAACAGTGCAGGGCTTGCTTGGGATTCTCTCTCTCTCTCTACCCCTCCCCCACTCATGCTCTCACTCTATCTCAAAATGAATTAATTAAAAAAATTATAAAAAATAAGTAAAGCGAACATTGTTATCACCACTGCCATCATTATGTCGTTCATTTATTTACTATTCACAAGCATTTATTATATAGCAGATACTCTGCCATTTAATATGGCATGAGTGTCCTACAACAGTTTGGGGAAACATTCCTGTGTTTCCTTTTTACTCTCATACTCACAATACTGCTGAAACCAGATGTGTGGGCTTTTTACACATCAGTGAATACTCTGTGACACCAAGTAGGGTGTCCTATAATTCATTTCAGTTCTGATACTGTCTAGTACTGGGAGATAGCATCAGATCTCACAAGTTAAGTGCTCAGTCCCACAAGACTGTGCCAATTCGGAAGTCTGTTGCAAGTCTCAGGCTGTCATTTGTACTTCTGACTGACTCTTATATAATTTGGGGTTCCCATGACCCCCTCCTTGGATTCAGTAATTTGTTAGAATGGCTCACAGAACTCAGGGAAACACTAAATTATGTTTATCAGTGTACTGTAAAGGAAATAATAAAGGGTAAAGACGAACAGTCAGATGAAGAGATGCACAGAGTGAGTCTGGAAGTGTCTGTAGCACAAGACATTCTGCCCCCATGGAGTTGCAGCACGTGGATGTGTCCACCAATCTGGAAGTTCTCTGAACCCTGTACTTTTGGGATTTTTTTATGAGGTCCTCAACACATAGGTGTATGGTCAGTCAGCTCAGTGTCCAGTCCCACTCCCCTCCCTGAAAGTGGGAGGTAGGATGGAAAGTTCTAAGCTTCTAATCATGGCTTGGTCATTCTGGTGACCAGCTCCCATCATGAAACCATCTGGGAGCCCACTAAGAGTTGCCTCATTAGGATAAAAGATATTCCTATTACCCAGGACATTCTAAAGGATTTAGGAGTTTTGTATCAGGAACCAGGGTCAAAGTTCAAATACTAGAACAAAAGATGTTCCTAGTGTTCCTATTAGGTAGGAAATTGTAAAGATTTTAGGAGCTCTGTTCAAAGAACTTGGGCCAGAGATCAACATGTTTTTCATATTATTTCATGCTTTATTTATTGAATCCTTGTATCCTCCATAAGCCAAAATTTTCATTGTGCTTAAAAGTTGTTAATATATATATATTAGATACTTACTAAGTTGTCTTGATATTGTAACTGATTCTAGATAGCAGCTAAGGTTAAAACTATGGGAAATTAAGAAAATATTTACAATAATGTCAAGAACAATACATTCATTAAAAATAAACTAGAACAAAAGAAGTATAAGACTTGTACATTGGGAAGTATACAATATCATTAAAAGAAATTTTAAATGATGTAAATAAGTGGAAAGACATTATTTTTATGGAATGAAAGATTTAATATTGTTAAGGTGATAATACTCCCAAAATTAATCTACAAACTCAAGGAATTCCTGTCAATATCTAGCTGCCCTTTTTGTTTTTTCAGAAATTGACCAGCTTTCTAAAATTCATAGGGAAACGGACCCAGAATGGCCAAAACAATTGTGTAAAAAGGAAACAAAATCAGAGGACTAACACTTTAAAATTTCAAAATTTATTAAAAAGCTACAGTAATCAGTGCAGTGTGGTACTGGCATAAGGATTTGTATCAATGGAACAGAATTGAGAGTCCAAAAATAAACTCTCATAGTCAATTGATTTTTGACATGAGTGTCAAGACAATACACTGGGAGAAAGAATAGATTTTAGAGGAACAGACTTCCAGTTATAAATAAATAAGCCACAAGGATGAAAAGTACAGCACAGGAAATACAGTCAGTAATATCATAATGGCTTTGTATGGAGACAGATGGTAACTACACATACCCTGCGGAGCATAGCATAATGTATAGAATTGTGGAATCACTATGTTGCATACCTGAAACTAAAATAACATTGCACGTCAACTATACTTCAACTTAAAAAAAGAGAATGGTTTTTACAACAGTTTTTTTCAACAGATCCAGACAACTACCTATGTGCAAAAGAATAACATTAGACCCCCACCTTATACAATATACAAACATTAACTCAAAATGAATCAAAGGCATAGTGTAAAAGCTGAAACTAGAAGGAAACATGGGAGTAAATCTTCCTTTGAAGATTTCCTTTGACTTTGAATTAGGCAATGGTTTCTTAAATATTATACCCAAAGTAAAAATAGACAAATTGGACTCAATTAAAATTTAAAATACTTTTGTGCTATGAAGGACACAACCAAGAAGATGAAAAGAGAACCTATACATGGGTGAAAATGTTTGCAAATCATATATCTGGTTAGGGACTCATATAGAGAATATGTACCGAAAACCCTTTTACAAGTCAACTATAAAAAAAAATAACCCAATTAAATAGGTCAAAAGGACTTAAATAGATATTTCTTCAAAGAAGATATGTAAATGGCAATAAGCACATGAAAAGAAGGTAGGCCTGGTTAGTCATCAGGGAAATGGAAATCAAAATCACAGTGAGACAGTCTACCCACAAGGATGGCTGTAATAAAAAAGTCAGATAATAACAAGTACTGGTGAATAATAATAATGAGTGATGTGAGGAAATCAGAACCCACATAAACTACACGTGGGAATATAAAATGGTGCGGCTACTTTGGACAATAGTCTGGCAATTCTTAAAACAGTGAAACATAGTGTTTCACTTTCGCAATTCCATTCTAAGGTGTGTACATATATCTCTCTGTGTGTGTATAGATCTATATGTCTATGCATATATATCTATTTCTATATATATCTCCAAGAGAATTGAAAACATGTCTGCACAAAAACTTCTACATGAATGCTTATACAAGTATAATTTAAATTAGGGAAAAAGTAGACACAATCTAAATGTCCATCAACTAATAAATGGATAAACAAAATGCAGTGTATTTACACAATGGGATATTATTTAGCTATAAAAAGGAATAAAGTACTTAATGTATGCTATGAAAAGATGATCCTTGAAAGTGTTTTGCTAAATGAAAATAGCCAGATTAAAAAGACCACATATTGTATGAGTCCACTTATGCAAAATGTCAGAATAGACAAATTCATGAAGACAGAAAGTAGATTAGTGAAAAAGTAAATGAGGATGATTTAGAAGTCTCTTCTTTCTTTCCCCTGCAATAAGCATTGATTTATCCAAAAGGCACATTATACACAATGCTTTAGGCCCATGAAAAGTTTTACTGCAGTTTCAATAAAGAATATACTCTTGTTATCCACCTTCCACAAATGCAGTAAAAGAGGATTTTTTATTTTTAGTGGGGGAACAGGTCAACAAGGGGAGTGTGGGATAGAGCCCACCAGTGTCATAATGAGATCCTTTCTATTTCGCTTGAACACCTCGCTCCATCCCACCTGCAAAGTAGAGATTCCTAGAATGAAACACAAAGCTACATTTCTTTGTGCGAAATTGCAAAAATGGCCATCATTCTTTGCAATACTGCCCATTTAGCGGTGGGCTCAGTTTCCCCATGCCTTATATCTGTTAAACCTTTGATCTGGAGGCTGTGACAAATGTGACATTGTGACAGTTTCAAGCCTATGCCCCAAGAGGTCTTAACAGTTTCCAGGCTCATGCCCTTGGAACTGAGCATGTGGACAAGCTGGGCTAGCCTGCTGGAGGATAAGGGAGCAGGTGGAGGGAGGATCCAGTCATCACATATGACCCAGGAAGCCATTTTAAACCAGCAAGTCCAATCTGCCTGACACCTGATGTGAGGCATACACCTGATAGCAGAGATCAGTGGAACGTGGCTCCTTAATAGCTTACAATAACAGCCCAATGTAGCCACTAACATTTTAATGGTGGACTCCAGTTCCTATGTACTAGTTCACAAAAACTACATAAAACTTACAATTTTGAAATATTTATTATTGAGTTTGGTTATGTTCATTTGACCTATCTGGAATACTTTTTCTTCAGTGGAATTTAGAAGATTATGTCCTTCCCCTGATTTCAGAAGGATTAGCGGTTAACACTGTGTTGGGAGTCAAAATGGTCTCTAGATTAAAATATGTGATCTTGGCATGAGCAGGGACTGAAATATAATTTCCAACTCTTGGATCAACCTCAGACATCACATATAAGCTCTTTTTCTTGCAAAGCAGCATGATAATTTACTTTATTCAATTATTTAAAAGTGCTAACAATAACAACAGAAAATAAAAGTGCTAACAGAATATGGAAACAGTAACAGCATACAACACATTGGGTTTTTGAACACATAGCCTCAGGGTCCAGCCAATGGTGATTTTTATGACTTCAAAATATACTTTTGAAAAAGTGAAAGATACTCTTCACTTGCACTGTGCAGTTAGATGGCCAAGCAAATAAAGACTCTCCCTTTTAGTTTGACTCTGAAACAAATTGGTTATTATTTTTTCTCCAACAAAAGTAATTGTAAGTCTTAAGTCACACCACACCACAAAACAAACCCCAGATAGTTGCAGGATTAAATAAAAAAGGATGAAACTGATATAAATATACTTTAATCTGTAAGATGGGATGAGAAGACGCTCTCATCATAAAAGCAAGGGAAAAATCACAAAAGGATATATGAGATTTGATGCTTTTGAAATATTTTGTAAAAATATCATAAAATTCAAATTCAAATAGAAAACTGGAAGCAAACACTACATGCAACACATATGGCACATTAAACGTTAATATCATTTATACATAAAGTTCATACGGATCAAAAAGGAAAAAGTCCCATAATTCATAAGAAAGTAATTACATGTTTTATCAACTTCAAAAAACTCACTTGTAATCAAAGACATGCTAAATAAAAATAATAGACTAAATAATAATCTTATTTTCACCCGTCAGTAATTCAGCAAATGAACTGAAGCCCTGCTTTTACTGAGTACTATTGCTAGGTCTTACTTTTACAAAACTAAATCACCTTCCTTTTGGGGGGGCGAAGGGGGGTTGAGTTGTGTGTGAGAAAAATAGACCAATAGGTCCACAATGCATGGATATGCAGGTTGTGCACTGCTTTAAAGTGCTCAGTTTAAGATTCACATGGTCTCCTTAAGACCATGCAGTGCTCCACCCCATCGAGCCATAAACCCTGGAATGAGTTCCATCTATTCAGTAAAATTTGGTATTACACATATGTTTATAGGCTAGTAGAGGCTCAACATGTGTGCACACACATATAAAACATGTAAGCGTAATATGGTAACTCCTAAAGGAAATTTTTAGAATTCTCTGAGACCACGGTCTGGTGTCTAAGGACAGGATTCTGGGAGGAGAGGTCATGAGCAGAGTCTTGAAAGGAACACTGAAATTGATGTCATGAATAAACATGCATAGAGAACAGAAACTGTAATGCTCTAGAAGTGAGAGAATACACGGCACATTCAGCATGACTGGACTTTAGTGAGTGCAGAGAGTGTCTTTGATGGTTGAGGCTGGGAAATAAGGAAGAAAAAGATAGGAAGGACTTTATATAACATATTACTTGCTAGGCATTTATCCTAGGTAGGTGACAGGGAATCGTGAACAAGTTGCCAAGCAGGAAAATGACAAAGACATTTGAGTTTTAGGGAGATTAATCTGGCTACACTACGGAGAATAGATTGATAATGGCCTTGGGAAGGGATTAAGTCTGGCAAGTTTCTCTGTTTCTCTGAGTTTCTGCTCCCTAGGCCTTCCAGCCTTGCTATGGTACTAGACTTGAGTTCTCCGAAATATCTGTCTACACCAAATAGATATTCTTTCCTACCCTACTCCCCTTCTTCTACATTGTATATAATATGACAAGTTCACAGTTAATGAATGTGTAAGTCATAGGTCCAAGTACATACAGAATTTGAGTCTGACACAAATTACCATAATCTGAGCCCCAAATTTCTGTGAGAGGGAAGATGGTAGTTTTAGACAGTGTTGGATGATTTGTTGAGTTTCACAGCCATGACCTGGTCTCAGAGTCACACATTATAAGGCAGGCTGCTGCCCTTCCTTGTTCCAGGGAATGATGATGGAGAAATTCCTAGGAAAAGGGAGGAGTTTTGAATTCACTTAGACTCATTTCAATATGCTATACTAAATCAGGGAAGGCTTTTATTTTAAATGCAAGCCAGGAAAGTTGGCTTTAAAGGGGGAGATGTAAGGGAATAGGAGGAACATCAAAGAGAATGGCAGACATAGTTATGAAAACTATCTGAAATATATCAAGAATTTTAATATCACTTATACCTTTGACCTTGCAATTTCCTTTCTAGTTTTCCAGGTGCTCTGGATATATCAGGTGTTCTAAATTACTGGAGTCTCTTTACTTCCTCTCTGCTTTCTTCTAGAAAAATCTAGTACTTCTTGATCTGTTCTCTTTGCTTCAGCACCTTTAATACACTGGGAAGTTTTCTTCTAGATTGTAGTTTTTGACATCTGAGCTTATGCTTATGCATTTTATGGGGGGGGGGCTAAAATATCTCTTCCTCAACTTTCTTTTGTATCCTTTTTCCTCATCATTGTCAGGAACCAAGCCCGTCATCAAGTCCTGCAGGAATATTTGTATTTCAGGACGGATGGACTATTCTTCCCCTATGACACTTTCCACCATGCTCTCATTTCACTTACTTCCATGAACAGGGAAGATATTTTTGTAAAACTCTTATAACGAGAGTGTTTATTCTTAGAGGCTACAGACCATGTCTTCTTCATCTTAATAACTTGAAAGAATACTAGACTGCTTTGTCGAATGAATTTAATAAAAAAGATGACTATAGTCAAAGATATTGAGGAGGAACAGGGTAAAGATACTGATTAATGTTATCTTTGCTTAAAAGATTGACATATTAAGATATCTGGAGAGAAAATGAGGAAATAAAAAAGAAATACTTTCTGATCTAATAAAGGGAGAAGAAAGTTCATGAGAAAAAAATAATATCTAGTCAAATGCTTTCTCGAAAAGACGAAAAATAAAGAATCATAGAGCGTGTAGGATAAATAGAAAGCAAAACAGGAAATAGAACTAAATCCAAATATATCAATAATCAAAATGAACGTAATCTCCAGGTAACAGACAAGTGTATTGAGCAATGGCTTAAAAAATAATCCAACTGCAAGGCGATTACAAAAGGCATAAGAAAGTGGGAGTTTGCAACTAAAAGAATTGAAAATAACACTAAGCAAATACTTTTTAATACTTAAAAAAACTTTTAGTTCTTTTAAATATTTGTAGCTTAGCATTATTTGCAATATCAGTTGTAAAACTAGAAGCCTGGGGAAAAATTCTCATGACAACAAAGTAAATAAATAAATTATGTTAAAATAATGCAACTCATACTAAACAGGAGTGAAAACAAATGAATTTAGACACGTACATCAACAAAGATGAATACAAAAATCAGGAGGACAATCCTAAAAGCAAGTCCTGAAAGCAAGCAAAAAATATATATATTTTAATGTAAAGTTTAAAACATGCGAACCTGTGGTGCCTGGGTGGCTCATTAGTTAAGCTTTAGACTCTTGATTTTGCCTCTGGTCATGACCTCACAATTAGTTACATCTAGCCCTGCGTCCAGCTCTACTCTGACAGTACTTAGCCTGCTTAGGATTCTCTCTCCTCTCTCTTTGCCCCTCTCCCCCTTCTCTCTCAAAATAAACTTTAAAAACAAAACCAAAAACAATGAGAACTTAAGCAATGCATTCTTTCGGAATATAACCGGAATATTCTTTCGGGAATATAAACATATGACAAAGACAATAAAAAGGAGAAACAATAATAAACACAGAATTAATGACAGAGGTTACCTCTTATATGGAAGAAGACTGAGATCAGGCATACACAGTGGACTTGAAATATATTGGCGATTTTTTATTTGGTGGGTGCACTGGTAATCTATTCAATATCAGTCTTTAAGCCAAAATTTGTAAATAAATAAATAAATACACTCACACATGCATGTATATACATATATACATTTATATAGAGAGTTTGTGTTAATGTATTTCAAAATAAAATTAAACACAGGGGGGCACCTGGGTGGCTCAGTCTGTTAGGCATCTGATTCTTGATCTCAGCTCTGGTCTTGATCTTAGGGTCCGAGTTCAAGCCCCACAAAACAAAACAAAAACAACTAAATTAAACACAGGATTCAAATGAATATATTTTGTGAAATTTTGTAAATATTTATTGAAAATAGTGGACAAGTACCTACATGTTAGAAACTTGACAAGAATCAACAGATTTCATATCTCTACATGATGCAATGTCAGAGAAATCATTTATGATGTAATATTGAGCTAAAATATGGTAACAAGCTGGAAAATGCTGAGAATAATGGTTTCCATTATGTAAAACACATTTAATAGGGTTGAAAAGAAATAAATGAATATCCAAACAGTGGTGTTTCCATTTGGTAGGGTTATAAATATATTCTTTCTCTTGCTTCCATATATTTAACTTCCCAGATATTGTACATATTGCACATATTGGGTTATTTTGAGTGCAGGTAAGTATATGTTATTTTTATGATTTAAAAACACAATCATAATCAATAGCAAAGGATTTTAAGAACAAGTACCAGAAAATAGCCACACATATTTTGCTCTATAGCCTTTGATTAATAAAGCACTTTCTCCTTTTGCTAGTTTACCTGGAAATCTGATAATAGTGAATAATTAGCATTTATAGTAAAGACAACTTCTGATTTGGTACATGGCAGTGGCCTGGGTGCATTATAAATATGTGATGGGAACCATGCCTTGGGTTCCCCTGAGCACAAGTGAATCTTCTAACTGAGTGCATTTCTTGGGGGAACGCTTGGGCTGAAATGAGATCTTGGCTTTTACGAAGAAAGATGCTTCTATGACAAAGTAGCTCCCATACTTGTCCCACGTGAATCTTTGCCCTTATACTTTAACTGGTACATAATGGGGACAAAGGGTAACTGCTATACAGGTTTGAGCAGTGCTGCATGTGCTCCAGTGAATATTCTCACTCGAGAGAAGTGTCTAATTGTGCTATGCTGGAAGTATGGACTTCCTAGTCTAGATTCTTGAAAGTGAATGTAATGCCAGTTCTGGCCACTGGGCTGACATAGGGCAAGCCATAAGCAAGTGTTTTCTAAATTAAAAGCAAAAATGCCTATGCAAAAATACAATAGTCTTATTCTGATTTCTAACGGTTATTTTAATTAATTCTTTTAAAATAATTAATGATAAATTTTATTACTATTTCATCAAGAATCTCAAGAATCTTCCTTTCCTTGGGCCTTTATTTTAGACAAAATTGTTGGGTAGGTGATATCTATATTTAATGCCATCAATTACAACTCATGAAAGCCTTGTACCAATATTCTTTTGTTAGTTTTGTATATTTAAAAGCAATTGCTTTCAGTAAAAAATACAACAACCGTTTATAATCAATTTTTAGTGAGTATTAAACCTTATTTCGGATTGTGGAATATAACCAACCTCCCTCCCTCACTTCCTTACTTTTTTCCTTTTTTCCTTCTTTCTTCTTTTACCTATCTGCCCTTCCCTCCCTTCTTCCTTTCCTTTCTTTAAATCAAAATGAATAAACATACTAGAGAGATGTTTGAGTGGGAAAGAGAGCCTCTTGGAAACTGAAATCACAGCTAAACCCAAAATTAGATTTTGTACTTCTTATCAAATAGTTGATTCCTTATATTTAATACCAGTCTTGCTTACATGCATATTTGGGAAAGATCACAATACTGATGATGAAAAAGGTTAAAAAATTGTTTCAAGAGAGCCCATGGTTTTTGATTGTTGTGGCCCAGGAATTATCTTGGAACTAAATATCCTTTTATTTTTTATCCTATGTCTTCAAGTAACACAAGAGAGTGTCAAAGTTAATAAATTTAAGATAGTTTGTCTCAGAACAGAACTTAGAAGATTTGTGTTAATTCTTCTGTTGTGTTTCTGATTTGAAGTACAAAAGAAGTAATAAATACCATGTTTTAGTATAAATACTACTTTTATAAAATACCTCTACAGTTTATTTAAATATGTTTACAGAACTATTCCTGAAAAGTTGTATTTCAGACATCCAGTTCAAGTCATTTCCCTTGGGTAAGACAAATAATGATAATCTCAACAGAAAAATATATAATTTCAAATTTGCTTCATTACTTAACCATCTTTGCCACAAACTACGAGCTAACAATTTAAATTTTGACATGGACACTATAGAGGTTTATTTAAGAAGTTCAATTTTGTAGCTAGAATAAATTTATTCTAAATATTCCAAATGTTTCAGTTTTATAAGAAGATTTGGGATTTTGGATATTGTAAGATTTGTTAAATGCAAAAATGTGATTTCTAGGGAAATTGGAGGCTGTTGTTTATACCAAAGATAGCTGTTACAAGATGACAAGGAACCATGAACTTATTCAAAAGTACAGACATTTACAGTTCTAGCAAATCTTATTTAGGATCTCTGGAACACTCAAAATTGACTCAGTAAATTGCCACAATTCCTGCCTTGTTACCTGATGTGGTAAGTTGGCGGTACTGAAGGCTGTTGTACCCGGAACAAAGGCAGCTGATAGGAGAGGGCACTATTATCATGCAAAGCTTGAAATCTAGTTTCACATCACCACAACCCCCAGACATGTACACCTGAAATGGATTATTTTGTAATTTAGAACTCATCGAAAAATAAAATAATTTTCTTTCTTCTTTAAGCTTTGTTGGAAATGTAAGCTTATAAATAGGAATAAATACATAAGAACCATAGAGTTATTGTTCCTAGAAGAGATTTGTAGGTAGCTGACTTCTCTTGTCTAAATTTTGATGGTTTGAAACAGCCAGGATGATAAATGCACTCAGTGATTAAAACTGATATCTTAAGACCTTTAATAATGATCTAAAATATTTGGTTGAAATTACCATCCAGTGTAGTACATCTCAGTTAAAGTGATTAAATATGCATTTCTTCCCAACTTATTCTTATGGTAGAATAAATACTACCATATCTAGCTTCAGAAGAACATCATAGTGGCTTTGGACAAGGTTACTTTAACTCATCATAAGTTTTTTGAAGTGAAATTATGATATCTCTCAAAGGGGAGCAAGCTGTTATATTTTTTCTAGGACTGAAAAAGCAACATGTCTTTTGAAAATGTGGTAGTTCTCTAACCAGAACATTGTCAGAAAGCCCTGAAAATGAAATTGAATTATTGTAAAGATAATTAAAATTTTTACCTGTCAATTGATTGACCCGTGTTTTGCAAAAATGCTTACATATTTGCATATGTACAAATGTACATACAGAGTAGTGCAGTTCTTATAATAAAGTATATGCTTGCAACTTTGAAATAAAGACAAATGAATCCATGCCTGGACTCTGTAATATATTGTCAGTAGAGAAAGAATTGAGTTTTCCCAGCTGCATCAATTTGTCAGTTTTGTTGACAGACTGGGTACAATAAATTTCCATCCAGAGAAATCCATTCAGAGGCTCATCTCTTCCAGAAAATGTCTGCAATTCTTTTTATACATAGTGTTTGCCATGAACTGAAGAAGAGATTTTGGGTGATATCTGCATCTTCAGCTGGAGCCTTTTTTCTGTGGTCTTTCCTTAGAACAGAGGTTCAAGGAGAGAGTAGAGAGAGGCTAGGAAGAGATAGAAAGTATTAATGCTGTGGGTGTAGTTAATTCTACATGGGGTGGGACAAGACAGCCACCTTAAAAATAACAAAAACTGGAGAAGTACCTGTGTATCTAGAAACCACATACCTGATAAATAACCTTTAAAATAAATCATGTGTACAATGTGATGTATAAATTGAACTGTGGAAACCATCACCTGGACTTGCTTATATGGCCACCAGTTGCTTGAGATGAGAGTAGTGAGCCTGGTTTATATGTAGCATAATGATAACACATGCAGAGGATTCTGTGTGAGCTAGTAAAATGAACTCAACTTTTGTAGATGTGTGGGGTGTCTTAGTTGAGGCATGCAGACTGGTGAAAAAAGTTACTTATGTTTCCAGTTGAATGTTTGAGTTACTCTACATCTTCGAGCATATGACTTCTGAACTAAGAATATAAGGACTAGCTAATATGTTTCCCTCTTTCCTACCGATTGTCAAGTTTTAAAACTCTCCCAGAAATTACAGATTTGACAATAGCCAAAGTATGGAAAGAGCCCAAATGTCCATCAACAGATGAATGGATAAAGATGTTGTGCCATATATATATATATATATATATATTACTGAGTATATATGAGTATTACTCAGCAATCAAAAAGAATGAAATCTTGCCATTTGTAACAAGGTGGATAGAACTAAAGGTTATTATGCTAAGTGAAGTAAGTCAGTCAGAGAAAGACAAATATCATATGACTTCACTCATATGGGGAATTTGAGATACAAAACAGATAAACATAAGGGAAGGAAGCAAAAATAATATAAAAACAGGGAAGGGGAGAAAACATGAGAGACTCTTAAATACGGAGAATAAACTGAAGGTTGCTAGAAGGGCTGTGGGTGGGGGGTTGGGCTAAACGGAAAAGTGGCATTAAGGAAGACACTTGCTGAGATGAGCACTGGGTAGTATACATAGGGGATGAATCACTGGAATCTACTCCTGAAATCATTATTGCACTACATGCTAACTAAGCTGGATGTAATTTAAAAATAATTATTAAAAAAAAAATTACTGACTTTTGGAGAAGTGAGTAATTTTCTTGAATTTACAGCTATTAAGAACAGAAGTTGGACCTGAACCTGTATCTTTTGGTATTTACATTTTTCAACAAATATGCTGTTTTTCTTAAAGCTCCTCCCAAATTTAGGGTTCATGATATCGATATGTATCAATTCCAGGTAATTGCTAGAATCAGATTGCAAAGACTTGTATTCCGAATTAGATCTGTGGGAGATAAAAAGACTGCATAATCTTGGTTACCCTGGTCTTGGCATTTAGTATGCAATTTTATGTATGCTATCTCTGAACTTCATTTATCTATGGCATTATTTCCATATCCAGATTCAGTATTATATGTGGAGATTTAAAAAAAAAATTCCATGGATATATGTGTATGTATGTTTGTGCATGTGAATGTATAAAATGCCAACCAGTAATATTGTTATCGGCATCATTATCATTTTAGGATACTATTCATTTAAACCCTGACTTGGTATGTGGTTTGTGAAAAACAAAACAGAAGCACTTTTTTTTGATAATTTATTCATTATGAACTCTTTCCCTTGACCTTTAAATTCCAAGTTTATCTGGAAAATTCATTTCAGTGGCCTTAAACATAGAACTCTCCTGGAAATCAGAACTTTTTCAACTCAATCACAGTATCCAGTTTTGGTCTTAAGATGAATACATTTAAAAAAAATATGACTGACTGACAAATATTATTTGACCTTCCAGACATTTGTAAATAGGGCCCCGAGCCATCTAAGACATTTCCTCAAAAGGGACCTTACCAAAAGCATTCTCAAATAGTTATAAAATATCTAAATATTTTTATGGAAGCCATATAACTTATTTTAGCAGCTAAAACATATCAATTACTACAAATAGCCTTAGCCCTTTAGGTGAAAACAACAAAAAAGGAACTTTTGAAGTAATAAGTATATGAATCATATTGAAATCTTTACATTTCAAGTGTATGCATTTTTATTTTGGACTTATTATTTCCATTCTTAATTTCTAAAATGTTTTTGTGATCATCTCGCTTAATACTTTAAAAAAAAAATTACGGTCTATTTATATTTGAGAGAGAGACAGGGTGTGAACGGGGCAGGGGGTGGGCAGAGAGAGAGAGGGAGACACAGAATCTGAAGCAGGCTCCAGGCTCTGCGCTAACAGCAGAGAGCCTGAGGCAGGGTTTGAACTCATGAACCATGACATCGTGATCTGAGCCGAAGTCGGACACTTAACCAACTGAGCTACCCAAGTGCCCCGCTTAATAGTTTTGATGAGTCTTTTTCTTTATGGGAAATTCTTGTAGATAGTATAGTGGTTCTCATATTTCTATGTAAGTAGGTCTAATACCTGGCAAATATGTAATTTTTGAAACTTGTCTGAATGCATCATGGAGTCTGCATATTCACTTCTAGTGACCTGAATAACGGTCCTCCGAAGAGGTCCGCGTCCCGCTTCTGGGAACTGGTGTTACCTTATATGGCAGAAGGGACCTTGCAGTTGTGATGATGAAATTGTGAGATATGAAGATTATCCTGGACTATCTAGATGGGGCTAATGTAATCACACATGTCCTTATTAGAGGGAGGCGGGGAAGGAGATTTGACCATAGAAGAAAAAGATGAGAGGATGATGGAAACATAGGATGAATCGATCCATTGTAAGATGGAGGAAGGGGGCATGAATCAAGAAGTGCAAACAGCCTCTAGAAGATAAAATAACAACAACAAAAACAGCAACAACAAGAAAATGGATTCCCCTTTGAATCTCACAGAAGGAACAGAGCCCCACCAGCACATTGATTTTAGACTTCTGACCTCTGAAACTAGGAGAATGAATTTGTATGGTTTTAATCCAACACAGTTTTTTTGTTTTGTTTTGTTTTGTTTTGTTTTGTTTTTTTACAGCAGCAGTAAAGCAGTAGGAAGCTAATCCACCACTGGGCAGGATAACTGAAATTATACATGTTTTTGTCCTACCTCCTTTAAATAAAATATTAGTTGAAAAAATCTGGAATTTGACAGTTTTCAGAGATGGCAGCTAAGGAATTTTATAATGGTTGTGATGACTCTGATATATGGGTATAGGTTAAAGAGAAAGGGGGAGAAGATGGAAAACATCCTCCTTAACTGGTGGTTACTCTGAGTGGAATTGTTTTTAACAAATGAGGTGGTCGGTGCCTCCCTTTGCAAAAGCAATGATCTCTTCAGCTGATATTAATAAATGATACTGGCAATGATACTAGCTCATTTTTTCATGTCCTTCCCAATCTTCACATTCTCCATATCTTAGATCTTTTCACTCATTCATGAACACTGCCTAATGCACCAGAACATTGCATTAAGTGGCTATCTGGCACTCTATATAAGCATTAAAATAAAAGAGTCATCAGGAAGGAAAAAAAAGATTATAGTAGAAAGAAAGGCCTTTTGTAAATTGCTTTCCAAGAGCTAGGCACCATTCCAGGAAAATGAAGGGCACTTTCAATGGACTTTAACCTTCTCCCTTTGGTGGTATTAAAAGACCTTCTTTGGGACATTATACAAGCCAATGGTGAATATTTTGCCAGAAATTTTCCATTAAAATTGTAATCACTTAATACTCCGAGGTTAGCCAAAGAGATTTTATTATATACAGAGTGATGTTAAAATTTGCATTTTAAGTTAATTACTATTAACAGAACAAGCCTGTCAAATATTTCTCCTTTTGGGACTCATCCAACTAGATTTTATTTTTTCCATATATTTGTGCCAAAATATCAAGAATTCCCATTGAGGAAAAGAAATAGTGGTTCTTTTTAAGAAGAAAACCTATGTTTTCAGTACTGTTATTCTTAGGAGAAATAAATATTCCTGACAGGTTGAAAGTGATAGAAACTTAGACACGAGAACGTAAACATTCCATATACCTTGTCTATAATGAGCATTTAAAGTTCAACAAAATGAAACTTGAAAGAAATGTTAGTGTTGGTTAAAGTGAAATATAAAGAGAGAGATGTGAAATATATGATGATACCATAGTCACTTATGAAATACAGGTGTAGAACCAAATTAGAGAATTTTATGTGCAGGTTCAGCTATAGTCTGTGATCACTCTCTACACCTCATTCTTTCTCCCATTAGTTAATTTGCTTGAAATCAGGGTTAGAAAAGAAGAGATTAAGCTTGCATATTTACTATATGCCATGTACTGTCTATCTCATTTATACCACTTGGTTAACTGCATTTCAGAAACTAAAGGAAGACTGAAACCTTGGGAGGTACCTTACTTAAGACTTTGCAGGTAGCACATGATGGAGAGAAGATGGGAAGTTAAGTCTTTTGATGCAAAGACTATGCTCTTTCCTCAGATTGGCGGGGTCGGCGGGGGGGGGGCCGGTATTCTGAAAAATGAGTGTCAAAAGGGGAAAGGGAATGTCCGATATTTCTTAATGGAGTTGATGTAGAAGGAATGGTATTGTCAAGGTCTGTTGAATTGTTGTATGAGGTTTTGTTCTTTGTATATATGTGTATGTATACACATGTATGTATGTAACAACTGGTAGCATCTGTTAGTGGAGAGATTCTTTCACCAAAATTTCCTTTTCACAATCTTTGGAATGGTTTTGCAAAGCTGAAGTAATTAAATGGATCTGTGATCATAATGACAGTCTAGTATTTATAGAAACCCAGAACTGATAAGTAAATTACATATGTATTATTTTTGCTAATTGCTATCTAATCTTATCTAGGAGAAAAGTTGTATAATTGTCATTTTGCAATGGCCAGAAGTATTTTTATTGACCTATAGAGATAGCAGACTATAGTATACTAAACCTATAGAAATAATGTTAGAAAAAATTTTAAAGGCATTATGAGCCAGATAAGCTTTTAATTTGTTTAAGTGAATGCCAGCACAGTCCTTACAATTACCTTATGAAGTATGTGCTATTGTAGTCTCCATTTTACATACTCAAGAACTGAGCTCCACAGAAGTAAAGTAACTTGTACAGAGTCACCCAGGTAATAAGAGATATAATTGGGATTCAGTGACATCCTGGCTTTAGAGCGCATATGATGCAATATTTGATTTCTAATAGGAGCTGGACAGATTGTCTTAGGATAGTAAAATGAAGGGGAAAATAGGGAAGGAATAGTAAGATGAAACTTCCTAGAGCTAAACTATGATGTGCATCATCAGCACAAAAGAGTCCATCAAGGACAGAGGAGGATGAATGGAAATTCACAGTTAGGCACATCTCTCATGAAATCTCAAAGTATAAAAGATATTTTAAAAGATTCCAAAAATACACAGAGACAAAACAACAAGCTGGCTACTCACAAAGAAATGAGAATTAGAATGGTATTTGACTTTTCGTCAGCAAAACTGAATGTGACAGTGGGGGGAAAAAGTTATTCTAAGTTCCAAAGGAAAAGGCGATTCCTTGCCAAAATATCAAGGTCAAGTGCAGCTTAGACACATATTTGGATATACATGGACTTCTAAAGTTTACCACTAACCTCCTAAAGTGATTTTCTAGAATGCACTCCAACAAATTTAAGACAAAATACAGGAAGAAGGAAGACATGGGATTCAAAACACATCATGTAAAACTTGAGTAAAATTTAAAAATCCAGCTTTTAACTGTACAGTTGGCTTAGAAGATGAATAAACTAAAGTAGAACAGCAAGTCAAAAGTTTAAGGAAGTCATTGAAGAAAATGGATTCACTGTAATAAATAAAATCATATGAAAGTTATATGACCTTAGTGCAGTTTTTCTGAATCTGACTATTGGCATTTAGGGTTAGATAATTCTTTAGTGTGGGGGACTGTCCTGTGAATTGTAGGATGTTTAGCAGCAACTTGAAACACGATGAAGTGCCATTATCCTTGTATTGTGTGGTATGTGTTCAATAAATATTTGTTCATTGAACTCGGTTTATAAAAATAAAAAGAATAAATGTCAGAAGCATTTATGGAAAAAGTAGTGGTAAATAAAACATAGAAGTACATGGGGCATTGTATTAGCTAATATCATGAAAAGGAAAGAAATGTCTTCATTTGATAGGTTGTAACACAAAATTTAAGTAAGTATGCAAATCTATATAAATGAATAGGACACTGGAAATAAAATTTGACATAATTTGGGAAGAACAGGTATATAGAAAGCACGACAGGAGGTAATTGAATCATAACCATTTTATTTTATATTAGGAAGATATACTGTATCAAGTTGAAAATCAGCAATAGATATATTAACACTCTGTATGGTTTTGGAGATAATTTCTAGGATTATTAAAAAAAACAAAAAATAAAACAAAAATGCAAATAAAACCCATATTACAAAATAAATAAAACAAAACTCCTATTAATGAGATAAGGGTAAACAATTGGGAAAGTCAATGCATTTGTGTCTTTAACTCTCTTATACTGTTTAATTTATACATTTTCATTTGCTTTTCTTAAAGCAAAACTTACGTATTTTATGGACGAGCTTTGGGAAAATATCAGAATGACCTCGCCAAGTAATGGGCTAGTTGTTTCATATGAAACCTAATGTCCTCTTTAGGATCATTGAATGGAGATGGAGAAATTTGTAGAAAAGTTATGAGGAAATGCCCCTGTAGAAAACTCCAGACCAAGGAATGGCACAATAAGACTTATATTTTAAAAGTAGCACTTTCAGGGCTGAATGGTTAATGGGTCAAAGAAGTAACAGAGACAAGTATACAATTAGGAGTTATTTTCAATTAAAAGGTAAGAATAATGGTGACTTGAACTCAGAAGCAGCTCTGGATTGGATAGAGGACTAACAGTCTGATGAGAAACTTGGGAAACAAGAGGGGCAGGAGGTAGAAGCAAATCATCATACAAGATAAAGGAAAAAAGAAAGGTTAGGATAACCTCTGTGTTGTTCCACTGGAAGATTGAATGAATGCTGACATCACCCACTATAAGAGGTAAAATAGGAGAAGAAAGAGTTTTATTTGGGAGAAAGGGAAAATGAATAATTTTGGAAAATGTTGACGATGAGGGCTTATTGTTCATTCATGACGAAGTTGGAAATACAGGACCGAGGACTGAGGAGTGAATTGGAAATAGGAATTTGCTGAAAATCTTCAGTCTAGTGCTACTGTCTTCAAGATTATACCAATGTGGGAAATGGTATGCTACTCAGGGCTCTTGCACTTAGCTGTGTAAGCTTGGAGAAATTATGTCCTCTCTCTACCAATAATGTGGGGCAAAAGTAGGATAAGACAATGTTAAAGATATCTTAAGATTTGGGGAATTTGTCAAGCTTGCTTATTGAAATTTGTCTAATATTGATAGTTAGGTTTGTAATGTCAAGGGAGTTTTACTAGATACAGAAAGACTGAGTTGTAGTCCATGTTACAGAGCAATGTGCATTCTAATCAGATTCCCTCTATATTTGTTTTTTTCCCCCCAAGAACCTGGGAAGAAAATGAATACTGTACTGAGGCAGAAATTTTCACAGCTGCAAGTCTCTGACATAATGCCACTCACTTGTTTTATTATTGTGCTCATGGATTATATCTCATGCGGTGAGGCTTAATATGTTCCTGATTTTAAGCAAAGCATTGCTCTTATTTATTTTCAATCAATTTATAATAATCATATTGTTGTTAATTTAAAAAATACCTTAAGGGGAGCTTGGTGAGTTAGGAAGGGATGCGCTCTGGGATTCTGGGGGATCTTTCAAGGATAATGCACATGTTTCTGGGTAAAGAAATGGAATTTTGGACTGAGCAAATTTTTGTGGTTCAGAATGATGCGATCTTGTTCAGTTTATATTTCCTGATTTTATCCTGATTGTTCAGAACACAGTTAATTTTTTCCTTGTTCTTTCTCTGGGCCTCTCTGGTCTAGAATGGAAATATGTCTTCTCTAAGCATTTGGGAAATAGCCCAATATGAAACTCCTTTATCAAATCCTATGTGCAACATTTCCCTGGGAAAAAGGCCAAAATTGACCACTTATGCCAGATAGGGAAAACTCAGCAGGTTTTCCAAATTTGAACACTATGATTCTTCCAACAAAGATTTTTGAAAGCCAAGATAGGGTTTGCATATTTTGGTTTACAATACTCAAACTGAAATTTGATTCACCTTGCTTTTCATTAAGTACCAGGAAGAGGATTTTCCTAGAATTCAGCCTAATCTGCTTCCAACTGTATTCTCTGAATTTAAGAGCATTTCAAATGATTAAAAAATAACCTTGGATCTGTAATTCAGCCACAGTGCACATGATCAGAGGAGAACCGACTTAAATCATGTTATCTTATAGATAAATGACCCTCTACTATGAGTAAGGAGGAGAACTGTATTTTTTATTTTTATTTTATGTTTTATTTATTTATTTTTTAATTAAAAATATTTTTTAATGTTTATTTATTTTTGACAGAGACAGAGACAGAATGCAAGTGGGTTAGGGGCAGAGAGAGAGGGAGACACAGAATCCAAAGCAGGCTCCAGGCTCTGAGCTGTCAGCACAGAGCCTGACGTGGGGCTCGAACTCACGAGCTGTGAGGTCGTGACTTGAGCCAAAGTTGGACGCTCAACTGACTGAGCCACCTATGCACCCCAGGGAGGAGAATTTTAGATTTATAAAATCGATGATTGAAAATGAGAGAATTCCAAGTTCTATTCTAAAGCCTACATTTTGGAAAAATGCTTTCTACTTAATGCTTATTGGCTAATACAGGGAGTGACACACCTTAAATTAGTTTAAGGATTTGTTCTTTGAGTTGATAGTCTCTCTTTTTGGTAACACAGCTTAGTACTTTAGTCCATGTTAGAATCCACATTCTTATGCTATAGATTAATTGGAAATTAAATATTTTTATCACTCACCATTATATCAAGTGAAAACTTTACATGAAAACTCGTCCGCTAGGGAGAGGGATGGGATTAATTCATGGTCTCTCACATAAATTACACGTGTTGGGTCTTCCTAGGTACACCAGGGAAGCTATTTTACCGAAATCTTAGAAATCTGAAAGAGAAAGCGCTAGGAGACTATTCAGCCTTATGTTAGATACACATCAAAATAAGCCCCAGGGCTTTAAGTGGTTTCATGGGCAATAAAAAATACCCCATTTTTGAGTTGGATTCACCTAGACTTATAATAATCAGGTATTTTTTTCTTAAGTTTAATGAAATTAACCTTCTCTTGATCACAACAGTGTGCATTGCTAAAAGATATACAAATGCAATAAAATTTGGATTTGTAGCTCTAAGTATATCTTAAAGATAACATTTGAAAAATATTTTTCTAATGGCTATATTTTTTTCACTTTCAATTACATTTTGTCTGTGGGTAGTAGTTACAAATATAAATATTGTTTGCATGGTAGCTGATGGTGTACTTATTTGAATAGCCCAGAACCTCCTTACAGAAATAGATATAACCACTAAAATAACATATCAGTAATATAACAGGTAACATCTACAGGAAAATCATATGAAAATTATTCCTTTATGTGTGGGGTCAAACCAAAAACAGCAGTAAGAACTGTATGATTTCAACAAATCTGCAAGAAAAAGCAGAAACAGAGAGTAAATAATCTTCAAATGTCCCTGAGCACTGAAGAATCCAGAAATTGGTGCATTTGTTGTAGAAAACTTGATGGAAAAATCTTAAGCAGCTCAACTAGAAGTGTCTACAGAGGCTTAGCTTTTCAAGGAAATTAATGGTGACCAAAGGAATTTCAGACAACGTTGAGCCTTGTGGTTAATGAAATCCTCACTTTTAGAATAAAGCACCAGATGTAGGTAAAATTACAGTGAGTGGAATGCACACTGAGCAGAAAATAGGCATTAAGTACAAAGGAGATAGTTCATATAAAAGTCAGCAAAAGGAATAGAGCTAGCACATCTCAGAAAATAGAAGGCCATCTTTTTGAATCTTATATGACAAGAGTGGAGAAAATTGCTCTAGGGTCATGTGATTAGATGGTATTTTAGCCTACCCTCCCCTTCTAGGAGTCCAGGAAAACCTATTTTCACTTAGAAATCAGCTGTTGAAATATATTGTAATAGAAATCTTTTAAATTTTTATAAGTGAGCAAAATAACATGCCTGTAGACATTTAATTATTTCCAGAAAGACATGCACAAAAAGAGGTAAAACCTATGTTGGTATTTGAAATCATCCAAAAAGGAATTAAGGAAACAATAGAAATCATAATTAGAAAATCTTGGTGAAAATTCATTCAACAAATGAGAATATAAAGAACCAACAGATTTCATACAACAATAAGGAATGAAAGAAAAAAAGATAACCTCAGAAGTAAAGTTTAAACAAGAAAGAAGACCACAGATAGGTCATAGGGATGTAGGTAGTGGAAAGAAGAGAAAAAAGGAAAGACAATAGAAATAAAGAAAAAAAAAGGGCTTTGAGATAATGATATATATACAAAGGGGTAATGATGATGCAACATATGTATAATGGTAGTCCTAGCGGAAGAAGGAGAGGAGGAGAAGAAACCATACTAGAAATTGGAATTCAACTAAATTTTCTTGGAATAAAAAATTACTTGAAACTACATATTGAAAGGACACACTACACCAGGAAGATTAATTTTTAGCACAATTATGGACATTAGAGAAACAATTTTTAGGCATCTTCCCCAAAAGATAGAGTCATTTGCAAGAAAAATAAGATGGTTACCAGAATTTATGCAAGTACTATTTTGTGCCAGAAGACAATGTAGTAATATATGTGAGAAAAAAAAATGTAAGCCCACAGTTACACATCCAAACTGATGTTAAAATGTAAATACATTTTACATAATATAGATATCCTATTACTAACATGCATAGTGTCAATTACTTTTTTGTGAGTCCTTCATAAGAAATGTACTAGAGAAAGATCTTAGGGTATTGAAAAAGCCTAAAGAAGCACTGTCATAAGTATTTACAGTAAGCATTGAATGTAATTTTATCAATAGAACTAAAATCAGTTTAGGAAGAATGAGAGGAAGGAAAGCAGAATGAGTTTATTGATTGCCTAATGGACATAAACTAGGAGTTAAAGTATATGTCCTTAAATTAGGTACAATGAGAGAGAAGGCAGAGAAGGAAGAGGTTTTACTCAAAAAAACTCGCTTGTGGTAGAAAACAAGTAGACATTATTCAAAAAGAAAAAAAAGAATAAAGAAGTATAGAGGTAACTATTACAAAATAATACAAATTTGTCTAAATACTCAAGATATGCAGAGGGTATGAGAGTGACAATAGGATGAAAGAGGAAAGGGAGAGAGAGACTGTAGTAAAAGGACATTTAGATTGTAAACATAAGGTGAAAAATACCGTGAAACTCAGAAAGTCCGAACAATTAACATATCAGTCAAGGTTCTGTCAGGAAGACAGAAGCCACCCTATCTATTCAGGTATAATTTTTTTAATGTAGAATGAGGGGATTAAATATCTGTTGGAAGAGGCGGAGGGTCAGGGATCAGTGAAGCTCCCGCTGAAAGCTAGAGGGTCTCCTGCAAGTCAGACGAGTCAACACTGACATCTCAACTGGAAGTACCAAAGTAGATCGATCATTCTCAAACTGGAAGCTGCTGCAATTCTTGCTAGTCTGAGAATTCTCCACCAAATATCTCAACCTGTAGGGGAGATGAGGGTAACTCTTTAATAAGAGTTGTCAGGAATTTCTCCTGTGCCCATTGTCCAGCTACAATTGTCTTAAGAGAAGAATGTCTTCTCTTTCATTTTGATCTTTTAAAAATTATTTTAGGGGCGCCTGGGTGGCGCAGTCGGTTAAGCCTCCGACTTCAGCCAGGTCACGATCTCGCGGTCAGTGAGTTTGAGCCCCGCGTCGGGCTCTGGGCTGATGGCTCAGAGCCTGGAGCCTGTTTCCGATTCTGTGTCTCCCTCTCTCTCTGCCCTTCCCCCGTTCATGCTCTGTCTCTCTCTGTCCCAAAAATAAATAAACGTTGAAAAAAAATAAAAATTATTTTAAATGTTTTAAAATATAATTTATACAGTGTATAAATTATACCAGTGTGCTCTTGGTTTCAGAGGTAGATTCCTGTGATTCATCGCTTACATACAACACCCAGTGCTCATCCCAACAAGTGCTCTCCTCAATGCCCATCACCCATTTTCCCCTCTCCCCTTGCACCCATCCCCCCCTCCTCCCTTCCCGCCCCTCCTCCCCCCCATCAACCCTCAGTTGGTCCTCTGTATTTAAGAGTCCCTTATGGCTTGCCTCCCTCTCTGTTTGAAATTATTTTTCCCTTATCTTCCCCCATGGTCTTCTGTTAAGTTTCTCAAGTTCCACACACAAGTCAACCAGAGAAAGACAGATATCATATGTTTTCACTCATTTTGATCTTTTAAATTCATACAAGTTCCCCTTACAGTCTTTTCCCCAGAACCATACATAGAAGGAGATTTTGGGAAATGCATCAGATAGGAGTGGGCTAAAGATGGTGCAGAGTTAATATCACAGTTAGCAAAGAAAATCATTCAGTATGCTGCATACAAGAAATGCATCTGTAACAAAGAGGTTCTGAAACGTTTACAATGAAATAGTGCACAAAGATGTACTAGACAACTGCAAATGAAAAAGAAAACACAGGGGTCATGATTTTGGTATTTGACAAAATTGAATGAGGCTGAGAGACAAAAAGGAGACAAGAACACTTTAAAATGTTAAAGGCTATATTTAATAATAGAGATGAGTTATTAAATATGCCTGCATGTAATAACAGCAATGACTCACATAAAAATAAACAAGAGATACAAGAAAAATAGAATACAGAAATAACATAATGGCATTTCCTCACCGTAGATATTAATAGCAACATTAAAAAAAGGTATCACATGGGGCACCTGAATGGCCCAGTTGGTTAAGCGTCCTACTTTGGCTCAGGTCATTATCTCTTGGTTCATGAGTTCAAGCCCTATGTTGGGCTCTGTGCTGAAAAGTCTGAGCCTGGAGCCTGCTTCAGATTCTGTGTCTCCCTCTCTCTCTGTCCCTCCCCTTCTGGTGCTCTGTCTCTCTCAAAAATAAAAACATTAAAAATAATTAAAAATAAAAAAATGTATCTCATGGCTAGTATAGCTTTAAACTGTTAATAATTCAGGAAAAACAAAATTTATTGTATTTTAGTTATATACATTTTAGATAAAGTTATATATAATACACATATATATCTTTTTAAGTTTCTAGTTTTATGAAGCGTTAATGCCTTTTGTGCGTTTTATCTGTTGGTTTGTCTATTTGTAAAAGGTTTATAGAAGCTTTTGATACTTCATACTGATACCCTTTGTCTGAGCATATTACAAGGTTGTATCATAGAACTCAAGCGGCTACATACATCCAGTTGAGTCCACTTGTGCCGCAGTAGGGTGGTTGGCATATTTATACCTAGCCCCTTCTTACAGAGTTCTGGCTTCTATGTAAGTGGGCCACTCCATTCCTAAGGATTCTGGCTGCAATTAATTATGCAATCTAGCACATTACATATCCC
Organism: Felis catus; assembly: GCF_018350175.1. Taxonomy (NCBI): domain Eukaryota; kingdom Metazoa; phylum Chordata; class Mammalia; order Carnivora; family Felidae; genus Felis; species Felis catus. The sequence goes on along the minus strand of NC_058371.1, from coordinate 190,497,709 downwards.
TCCTAGGTGTCTTTCATTTATCACCAGTACTTAATATTTACAACTAAGGTTGCAGCTAATTCTCTTTGCCTCTTGATTTGATTCAGCCTATGCTTTTACTACCTCACTGGATTCTTTATTGTTTTCAGATTTTTCTGTCTGGCTGCAGGCTTCAATTTTATAGTCATTTTATTGACACTGTTTAATTTATTTTAGAATGATTTCCACACTGGTAAAAGTATATTTCTCAATGTACGAACTTCTGTGCTCAGAAATATCCCATTATGTGAATCTTATTCCACACTGATAGTGGAAAAATGTGTTTATGGGATGGTTGAGTTTGGTCGTGACAGCATTTCCATTTCTCTCCCTTAGGTGAGGAAAATCAGTAAAAAAGGTAAACTGTAAGCCTCGGTGAAAATGTGCAATTATACTGTCATGCAGACTCAGTCCTCAGATTCCCCTCCCTCTTTATACCTGTTTCAAAGAAATAGAAACATTCTGGGCTGTGCTACCCATTTTCCCCTCTCTATTCTCCCTTCCTAGAAAGCCAGGTCTTGTCTCCAAAGTCCAATCAAGTGTCTACAACTGTATCATACCAGGAACAGATCTTCTTGGTGACAACTTTATCTGGCAGATTCTTGACTTGTTCTGGGAACACTGAGACATACTGATGCTAGGTTATTTGGACACTGTACCCTATTGACCTAACTATATATATTTTCAATCATATCTATCCTAAGTTAGACATGATTCAGATCAGATATTATTTCTCTCTACTCCATTCGACCCCACAAACTTTTTCCTTTTCCTTTTCCTTCTTTCTTAACTTTCATACCATAAGTGTTCTATATTTGGCCTAGATTATATGCTTTAATTATCTTATTCTAAAATTTTTATCTTAGGGTATGAGAAGAACAATCAACTTTCAAATTTCAAGGGAAAAGGAGGTCTTGAAAGATGAGGAGGGCTTAGGCAAGCAGGGAGAGGGGAAATAATATTCAAAGAGCATAGAATAATTTTAAATTCAATACAGGTGCTAGTATACACAATATTTCATACATAATGTAAATACTGTATTTACTTCTATTATTGCTTATGGTATAATCATTTAAACTTTAAATGCCTGCATCATACAATTCAATCAAACACATATTATGTCATAAGGAATCATGGATGAAAATTTCACTGATTCATGATTATATTTTCTCCTTACTCTTGTCTAACATTTATAAAGATCACATCAAGAATATAAACTCTGGAAGCAGATTATCTGAGTTTGGATTGCGTCTCTAATACTTCCTTGTGGTAAAATCTTGGTCAAATTACTTAATCTTTCTCTGCTTCATTTGGCTCATTTATGAAAAGGCAATATTAATCCTGCACATACCTCCTATTCATGTTGTAATGATAAAATGAATTTGTATATGTTAATGGCTTAGAACAGTGCCTGGTATCATTGTGAGGGATATGAAACAAATAAAGGCTGGGCAAGAGGTGAATAGCAGATGTGCACTAGGGCCATTTCAAACTATTTTTTTTAATTAGACATTTTTGTTACTTCCATTTCCATTTCTAGTCCTTTCTCCTACCTCTGAGGTTGCCTGTGTCTTAAAGTAGCAAGGAAGTTCCAAACTGTAAACTAGGAGATACTACTTGCAAATCAAAACAAGGTCTTACCATCTTGTCTTTCTGCAGCTCAAAGTCGACTGCTCTAGGTTGACCTAAGAGAGTCTCCAGAGCTTCCCTGCAAAACAAGCCACAGCCAAATAATCAACACCCTAATAATTTAACTACCCTTTGAAATTTAAGATAATTTCAGAGGATTTTAGATTGGTTTAGCAAATAAAAGATTAAAGGAGAGAAATCTTATATTTTGATTAGTGATTCACGAAAAGATGGTAAAAGTTGGCTCAAAATACTCCATTTATTTTTACCCAGCTTGATTCATTATCCAGAACTCTTCAAATATTTAATCACTGTATTTGGAATTAGTTATCAGGCGCTTATTCCAGCACTTTTAATATTAATATTTATCTTTGTTTAAAGCTGTATTTGTATATAACAACATTTATAGAGATTAAAGAGACTTTGCATGTCTTTGAGGATTTATGCTATGTAACCAAGTTAAGGGAACATTAAACAGGCCTTTCCATGCCAAAAAGATCTGCTGTTATAAGGAAAACAGTTCTCTTATCTATTGTACTGTGTTCCCAGTCCTACTTTAAGTACTGAAGATAAAGTTGATAAAAATGAATGAACTGACACATAGATCAATGTAACAGAATAGAAAGCCCAAAAATAGTTCCACATAAATGTGGTCAATTGATTTTTGACAAAGGTGCAAAAACTATTGAGTAGAGAAAGAATAACCTTTTCCAAAAGTGGTGTTGAAACCATTGGTCATTTGCCAAAAAAAAAAAAAAAGGAAAGAAAGAAAAAAGAAAAGAAAAACTCAAGCTATGCACATCTGTAGCACGGATGATTTGGCCTGAACAACTAGAAAGTTTGAATTGCCAATAAATAAGATGAAGCCTGCAGGGGAAGCAAGCCTGCTGGCTAAGGGAGGAGAAACAAGCTTACCACTTTTAGAAACATTAGGTTTGAAGTCCTTATTCATCATCTAAGTGAAGATGTCTAGGAAGTAGTTGTATTTATGAGTCTAGTGTCCTATGGAGAGACTTGGATGGAAGATTCACATTTGGGAGTTGTCAGACTGGAGATAATATTTAAAAACTTGAGTTTGAAAGAGATCAGTTAGTGAATAAGTATAGATAGAATAGGAATCTGAGGATTGACACCCAAGCCCTTCCATTGCCTAGAGATCAAAATATGATGAGAAACAAAGGTAAATGAAAAGTTGCCAGTGATGTAGAAAGAGAACTAACTGAGAGAGATATCCCTGAAGTGAATAAATGAGTTTCAAAAAGACATTGATGAACTATGTCAGATATAGCTGGTAACTGAAGAAGTATGTGGGCTTCTAATGGAAAAGAGCAGTTTCAGTGGAATGATGAGTTGAATGCTTGATCAGATTGGGTTCAGAAAAGAATGGGAAATGAGTTGGTAACATAACATATATGTACCTTTTTTGAGAAGGTTTTCTATAAGGACAAATATAATCTGGAAGGCATTGGAGAGTCAGAGGAGAATTTCCTGTTGGTTTTTAACTTGAGAGTCATTATAGTATATTTATATGCTAATGAGCATGATCCAATGAAGAGTAACAGGTGGATGAATTACAGATTTTGAAACATCCATGACCAACTCAAGTGGGTGAGAAAAGATGAATTCAAGCACACCACTGTTGGGACTGGCCCTAGGTGCATGGACATAAGTGCGGTGAAGTAGGACTCTGTAGATGCAAATGTAGTTTTATTGTAGATATTTTGGTCAGAGCATATTGATATGCCTTCTAATTCTTTCCATTTTGTCAATGAAATGCAATCCTAGAACAGTTACAGTTCTATTTTCTATGGAAAATAGAAAAGGAAATAAATTGGTAGTATAGTCTCTGGGTATCCATAATGGCTTGTGTGAAGTTAGAGTTGTGTGAAGTAAATCTACTTAGTAGGGTTTTATCTAACCAAATTCAGTGCACAAGTAGAGATTGGACACAGGTAGGGAGCTGGAGTTTTGCCAGGTAAGTACAACACAGGAGCAAAGAAGTAGATGTTGTATACTAGAGTATCATTAAAATCATGGATCTTATTTGAAGGTAAAGGGGTAAGTGCACCATTGTACATTCCCTAATCAGCCCTCGATCCATGGTGCAAAGCTTCCAATACAAAGGACATTGGCAGCACCATTGTTATAGATGAACGTGATTTAAAATATACCAACATCTTTTACTGATAGTCCAGCTAGAGAAATATTCACACTGATTACTGTGATTTTCATCTCCTAGAGTAATACCTTATGTGGACCAGACAGGTTCCAAACAGATGAGGGAATTGAAAGTCAGAGAAGAAAGTCCCTTGCCCAAGGCACCAGACAGTGACTGAGCTAGGATTAGACCTGTTGCATCCTTTTACATGAGCTGTGCCCTGCCTGCTGACTCCACACTGCATCAGCCTGTGCCTCAGGTCATATTTAATTCCATGTGTTAGTCTGAGTTCTGGTTTGGAACAACTGTTATCTGACTTGCAATTTCCTTTGTATCCATTAGCGAAAAGGTCAAAAGTTTTGACTATAACCAAAACCCACCTCTAATAAATGGCAGGCGTTTTTTCCTCTTACCTCAGTCTCAAAGCAGTAGGATACAAAACTCAAAAGCCTCTCTTTATGCAGTACAAATTACATACGGCATTAGAGAGCTGAGAGAGTTTGGAAACTAAATCTCAAAGGCAAATATAAAGTAATTAAATAACTTATTTTTAGGGTCAGTGTTTATTTTCTCATCAAATGTGCATCACTCAAGGAAATAAAAATTAAGAAAATATCTTTTATCAAAACACCAAGTGGAAATTTAATTTTAGAAGGAAGAGACTGGTCTGTTTTTCACCATGGAGGCTAATCTCTGGAGAATTGCTCCACTGAAACTGTGGTGTGTTCCTTATACATGCACTGCTTCCTACTGAAAGAACACATACGGAAGCATTTGTCTGCACTTTGCTCATATTAAGCCATTTAGAAATAAGTTATTTTGGTTTGGAACTACTGTAGTTCAGTTATTAAAATGTTGAGGTCTGTTCTTTGGTAACATGTTGACATTTGTTTATGATGCTAGTGTCTGAACTTTCTCATTCATCCTCACATGGCATTCTGACAGAGAGTTGCAAATGATGGCATTTCAGATGTGTCACCATCACCTCCATACCTACCATACAATTATATGTCCCACAAGCATCTGAAGTGGAACATTTTAATACCAATCTTATTTTTTTCTCCCAATTTTTCTCCCATCAAGCAGCACCCTCTCTGGATTTTCTTGTCATCCACTAGGGGGTCCAAGCAAGATGTCTGGCATTTATCCTAGGCCCCATAGCCCAGTGGGTAAAAAATTCAGGCTCTAGAGCTAGATAGACATGCATTCAGATCTTGACTCTTTATCTTATTTTTAACATGTTATTTAGCCTTCCTAAGCACCATGTTTCTCATCTTTAAAAGTTAGCAATAATGGTGGCTAACCCATAGGATTATTTTGAATATTCACAAAGATAATACACTTCATAAATATTTAGTAGGTCCCTACTATCTAGTATTGTGTGGCTACCCCAGTGAGCAAAGTAGACAAGGTTAATCCTTTAATTGGGTAAACATACTAGTTGGGAAAACAGATATTAAAGCAACACACTATTAAACAAGCATGATCATATCAAGTAATAAATGCCATGATATATATGAAAGAGATTGGGGCATTATATTGGCAGGATAGGGAGGGGAAAATAAAGTGCAGTGAGGTTAAAATAAGAACCCAGGAATGTAGAGATCTGGGGGCAGGATTTCAGTCCCAGGGAGGGGGCAGTTATTACCAAAGCATTAAGGTGAGACTGGTGTTCTTGAAACATGTTCAACAGTAGAAAGTAGGCCAATATCATCAGGAGGAATGAAAAAGAAGCAGAAAGGTGCAGATGACATCAGAAATTTTGCAGAGAACAGATAATATCACTTTTAAATACTTGAAAATCAATGACAATGGAAGAATATAAGATATCAAGATTTGTGGATATAATGTGTACCTGCATATATTAGATGGAGAAAACAATTGGAAAATAAAACTTTATAAAAATACCTTTGATAATAGCACCAAAATCCCCAAATACTTAAGGATATATCTAACAAAACATAGCCAAGTTCTCCATACTAAAAACTGTAGAATGCTAATAAAACCACTGTAGACATAAATGAGAGATCTGTTGTACTCATGAGTTGGAATGCTCATAATTATTAACATGTCAAATTCTAAAATTATTCTAAGGATTCATAACAATGATAGTCAACATTTTAGCCCCTGTTTTTTATTTTATGTTAACAGGCTGATTCTAAAATATATATGGAAATGCAAAGGATTCAGAATAGCCAGAACAAATGAAGGCCTTATCCCAGTTACAAATCATAGACCTAATTATAAATCTAAGAGAATAAAACATCTAAAGCACAGGATAAAATCTTTGCTACCCCAACATTGGCAAAGATTTCTTAGATAAAATTTAAAAGCATGAAGCATGACATAAAAATAATTTGTTGGATCTCACTAAAGTTTAAGAATTGCCATTGAAAGACTTAAGATGAAAAAGAAAGGTTATATAGTGGTACAAAATACTCACAACATATATATGAGACAGACTTGTTTCCAGAATATATAAAGAATGTTACAACTCAATCAGATAAACCATTCCATGTATATTGGGCAAAATATTAGACACCTTGCAAGAGAAGAGATATATATATAGCAAATAAGTATATAAAAAGATACTCAATATCATTAATTAGCAGGGAAATGCAACCTTAAATCAAAGTGAGATACTGCTGCATATCCATTAGATTGGCTAAAATGAAAAAGAATGAGCATACCAAGTATTGACAAGGATTTAAAGTAACGAAGTCTCATATACTGATGGTAGAAATGTAAAATGGTACAACACTTGCAAAATAGTTTGGCTGTTTTTTAAAGCATTGAATGTATACCTTCTTTGTGACTCAGCCATACTCTTCCTTGTTATTTATGTAAGAGGAAAACAAAAACATATGTAAGAATAATGACTTATAAGTGAATGTTCCTAGAAGCTTTATTTCTAATGGCCTCAAAATGAAAACAACTCAAATGTCCATAAATACGTGAATGGATACTTAAAGCTTAAAAGGAATGAACTATTGATATATAGAACATAAATCTCACAATCATTACATTGAGTGAAAGAAACAAGGCAAGAAAGCATTTACACTTCATGATTCCATGGATATAAAATGCTAGACCATATAAACTAATTTATACTGTCAGAAAACATGTCAGTACCTTCCTGGAGACAGCAGTGGAGTAGAGAATATATTGCATATGGGTGCAAGCAAACTTCAGGTGATGATTGAAACATTAATTATCTTGATTTTGTGGTTGATTTCATATGCATATACAAATGTCATAATCGTTGAAGTTGTACTATTCAAATATATGGTATTTACTTCAATGATATCTCAATAATGTCATCACATTTTTAAAAAATCTGACAGACAAACATTTGGGGAAATACGATCATCCTCAGCTACTGAGAATTTAAATAGACACATTTTATAACTTGACACATCCTGATAAAATTGAAAATATGCTCATATATTCCAGTTCTGCAAAGGAAAACTTTCCCACACTTGCAAAGAAATATCTAGAGGGGTCCTCTGCAGTATTGTTTATAATAGGCAGGATGTTTAAATTAGAAAAATATTCTTCAGTAGGTAGATGGACGAATAAAATATAGTATAGTCATATAGTGCAATATTATATGATACTTTTAATACAAATAAACTAGATCTGTAAATAGAAGTATGGGTAGATATATAAAACATCATAACTGAGTGAAAAAGAAACAATACAAGATCATATATGCAATATGATATAATCCATGGAAATTAAACATATGTCAAAATTATATCTTTTGTGTATGTGTATGTATACATTTATAAACATGGGCATATATAAGCTGTTAGTATATAAAAAATGCACTAAACTCATTATGTACTTTTTTTCTTCATGGTCCAGATAGTGTATAGGGAAATGCAACTGAAGGGATCTCAGAGCTTAAGGAAGTTTTACCTTTATCTGTAATGTGTCATTGCCTGAAAAACCTTGAACAAGTACTATCAGATGTTAATGCTATTAATTCTGAGTGTTTGGGATACAGGCATTTGTTATATTATTTAATATTTTCAAAGGCTTCTCAAATGCACACAAACAGCAATTTATTTTATAATAGTAAATAATGGTTTTTATATGTGCTTAAAACATAATCTGAAAGAACACAAACAAAAATTATAACAGTTGTTACTTTTAGAAGAAAGGAATGGGATTTAGGAAAGGTAATTGGTAGTGGTGGGGGAGGGAGGGTAAGTTAGTCAGTAGTTTTTGCCTTTATCTGTTGTGTTCAAATTTTGACAATGAGAACATATTTGTGTCTTACTTTTGTATTAAAATAAGTACTTCGTGAAATAGAACTAACAATAAAATGGTGAGCCACTGGGCCAAGTTACCCGGTAGAAGCAAATATATGCTGCTTTCACAATACTGAGAAAAGGTAGTTATGGAGGTAGAGAATAGTTTCTAAAAAACTTTCTGTTCTGAGAAGGTAACTCCTGAATGAACTCTAGAATTTAACACAGTGTTTAATTCAGGAGTCCACTGGTTTGGACTAGAACAATATACATTCTTATTTTCACTAGTTTCTAACTGAAATTTAGCATTCCCATCAACTACAAATGAGAACAGCAGATCTCATTGGTACTGGTAGACCTGTGACTTTATTCCTAATAAAAAACATGGTATTTTTTAAATCATATTATAGCTATTATGGATATATGAAAAGATCACTTAACTCATTACTAATTGAAAATTAGAGTAGTCATTAGATTTGCTGCAAGATCCTGCTACTTAAGGAATTAACAAAAAAAAAGAAAAAAATATATTTAAAATTTTGTCATTTTAAAAAATGTCAACTGTCTTCCTTTGTTTTCAAATATATATGTAATAGTTTAAAAAATGTTGTTCTGAAATGAAGTAAATAAGCTTCACTAGACTGTCAGAGGGGTTTACAACATACACAAAAACGTTAGGGCCTCTGATCTAAAAGAATGCATCATGCAAGGATTGGTGAAGGGTGCGGTGGACTGGGAGTGCTGAGTGGGGTTGGGGTGGATTGGAATAGGCAAAGGACGCTGGATGTGGCCATGAGAGCATGAGGGAATATGGCACCATAGGATATTTTATTTTATTTTATTTTATTTTATTTTATTTTATTTTATTTTATTTTATTTTATTTTATTGATTGATTGTAGTTACCCAGAGGTGGGGGAGTGGGGGGAGTCTATTCTTACCAATCTAATCAGCAGGTGGTTTGGTTCAGGAAGTGAGTAAATTTGGAGCAAGAAAGCATATCATGGAAAAAAAAATGCTTCTCAAAGTCTGTACTTCATACTACTTTACATGAGAAAATTATTATCTTCAGATTTGTAAACATGAGTTGATAGTTTATAATTACTTACCACCAGGTACTCTGTTGAAAAAAGAATTCTGTGAGATGCACATGATTAAATTGATCTGATTAGAAAATTTGGGTGTCTCCATGATTATCTACATCCAGATGGAAAATGAAAAATGCAGAGAAACATTGTGTATTTTGTCCAGATCAATAGAATTATTGCCTTCAAATAAAATTTTTCTTAGAGTTCTAATAGGTAAAAATGAGGCAAAACTGGTCTGCTTGGTGAGCTAATGGGAAAGCAAGAATTCTGCCTACTGTCTGTCCACTTTATCCATCATGGAAGCCCAGGAGGCTACTTTACCAAACCTAAGGTTCCATATACCTCAACATCTAGATATTTGGAACCATCCATCTTTTTCCCTGGCATTTTTCACTTTAATCTGTACTTTTGACACTGTGTAGTCTCAGCTATATGCTTTTAAATATTATTATCATTTTTTGTTCTTTGTATATCTGTATATCAAAAATGTTAGAATTTCAGTGTTGACATTGTGATCTCCATCTCTTATTTTCTGACAGTGTAGGAGCACTATTTAGAAGAGCAGGGAGGTAAAAGTCCTCTTTGTTTTCTCTCCCATTCATTTTACCTTCTGAGTCATTGACCCTGAAAAAGTCCTTAGAGTCCCTTGGTAATCATATCCTCAATTTCATTTCAGTAATATTTCGCTTAGCTTATGTTCTTTACCATGTTTTTCTCAACTTTAATACTTTCAAGTCTTGAGTGATTATTCATTTTGTATATGAGAGATTGACACCTGTAAATTGACCTTCATATACTCAATTTCAACCTTGCTGTGATGTATCACAAAGGAAATCTCAAAATATTCCATGGTGGCATTAGCTGTCAGTCAATAGTTCTACCTTGGAAAGTTCATAAGGATATGTTTAATTATGTAAATTTAATACTAACTTTTATTTTGTTTTGCTTTATTTTATAAAAATGACTGGGGGAGAAAAACAAAAGCTTCATATTATGTTATAATTAAGTACAGTGATAAATAATCTATAGATATGTCCAAGGCACAAGTCTCATTCTGGATTAGCTGGGTACTCACTGAAGATAAGCATGTCTATATAGGTCCAGTTATGTCAGAAAGAGCACTTTTATGTACTAATAGAATCTCCACCACATAGCATATCTGCTGGTCAACTGACACAATTTTCTTTTTCACAAATTTTAGAGATAACGAAGTAAGGAGGCTTCTTGTACAGAATCTTGCTTCCAGCCAGCCCTTTGTGTACAACTGTGGTTCTGCTCACTGATACTGCTTGAGGCTCTGTAACTTTGAGCAAATCACTTAAACCTTCTGAACTTCTTTCCTCATTCATGAAATGGCAAGGGTTTGACTAGCTGATCTCTAAAGTCCCTTCCAGAGCCATTGTTATAAGACTTAATATTTACTGGATTGAAGCAAGATACAGTCCTGGCCTTCTCCCAGCCATTACATAAAACTGGAATTAACCCACACCTCCAGCTAGCTGTCTCTGACATCTCATACACCACATTTTAGTGTATTGATTGGATGATAACCTTTTCAAAACAAGACATCTAGTGCGCTGCTCTTTTATATCACAGGCTGTCTTTGATGCTTCGAAGCCATGTATTCTCTTTAGATAAAGTATAAACTTATTTTATTATATCTTAGAAATTTTGGCATTAAGGAAAAAAGATTCCAGAATAAAATCAATAGGCATCAACTTTCCTTCAACATGTTGCTTTTAAAATTAAATGCCAACTGGTAATTTACTCCCAGATCTGTTCAGACTTTACCGTAACTGAAAGTAGCTTCAGACGATTATTTTTTCCAGCTAGGAAATTGATCTCATACATTACATCTAAATAGTTTAAATCTGTGTGCTATTAGTAAACTGCCTAAGGAGGTCTCCAGTCTGTACAATATTAATTCAGATAAGCTTGAGATTTGTTAGCATAATAATGAGGTAATAGTTTGTTTAATTTAATCTTGACACAGTGATATGTGACACTTCAATAATAGCTAATGTGACCTTAAAGGTTAATGATGGCATCACTCATCTGAAGTGACAGACTACTTCAAGTTCTCCTGTAGTCGATCTTAATTCTATTTTTTTTTATTAGGTTACTGGTGTAGTAATGAAGCTTCAGTGAACTATTATCTGGAATTGCAAACTCTGCCAAATTAGTTCCAGAGGTCACATGATGAGACATTTCATTGTAATAGTAAATGGCATATGATAATAGACACAAAGGGGTAGAAATGTTTCTACGTAGATTATAAAATGCAGGAACTTTTCAGAGATGCTTCTGTATGTGGAATTTTCTCAGCTAACACGTTGAAGTTTTCTCAGGCTATCGTGTTATATCATTCACCCCCCTCTTACTTTGTGCAACAATCATATATGTGGCTGCTGTGTCACATAAACCACAGTGTTTGGTCATGTGAAGAAAAGAGAGATGAACCAGAATACGAGCCAGTCTGTAAGAAGTTTCAAATATACTCTGGGAAAGACAACAAATAGACAAATTGCAGGTGATCTGTGATAGAAGGGAATGAACACAATTGCCTAATGAGAGAAAAAAACTTACAGTGCTTTCAGATTCATAGGAGGATGAGAGAAATTTCTACCCACTAGAGGCCTGGGAATGCCATTTCCTGGCTCATCCTCAAGCAGGAGAATTCACAAATGTTCTGATTAAAACATACTTTATTTTTGTGTAGACTTTCTGACTTTTGCAGGAAGTTACTGTTACTCTACTGTATTGGACGCTGGAGAGAGATGGAAGGGTGAAGGATGAATGTGATGAATATAGATACATAAATGGATGTTATGGAATTGAGAAAGGCATTTTTTGGTCATCAAGATATAGAGGGACTAGCTTCAAAAGTATAGCTGTCTAAGCAACTTGAAAAAGGAAAACTAGGTGAATGATCTTGAATGTTGAGGTTTGTATGCATATTTCTCTAATCCATATATAGGATATGTAATATATACAGAAAACTTCTTCAGTGTGAGAAGTTTAGAAACCCATGGAGAGTCAGATTATCTAATATTATGCTTCAGATACTCTGAGGTGATCTTCTTTTTGACCTCTTTTATTTTAGTTTTTGAAAATTCAGCCTGTCTCTTCAGTGTTAATAAAGCCAAGGAAGTATTTGTCTTGGGTTAGGAAACCAATGTATCTTAAGTCTCCCACAGTGTTTATTTGTCAGATTTGGGGAAGCCTTCATGTTTGGATTCCCCTCACATACCCCCCTCCCTCCTGAATGGTTCATGGATAATTAGAAGCGTAGAGTGTTGGTTAAAGAGAAATGAAACGATGGGACTAAATTATTCCATGTGGTTGGTGTGTGACCTTCAAGCCACTGCTGAATGCATTTTTGTAGAAAACTCAATTCATTTGTGTAATGTATCAGCTCCCTCTTGTGACTATCCAGCAGCCAATTTGACGAGGAGGAAATAAAGGCACCTTTTATCTACTTCCATTTCCTTAGTAGAGTGTTAGGACAGAATTGTTCAAGGATAATCATACTCATGCAAAGAAAAACTCAAGTCATGGAAATTAGTAAGACTAGGGCCCTTTGAGCTCTGACTCCTATGACAAGTTCTTACCCACAATTCAGTCTATAAAGGGCCTATATAAGTGTTAGTTGAGTGAATGCCTTACCAGCCTGCGGACCCTAAGTGTATAATGTACGTCAGATTATAGCAGGTGATATTAGATAAATATTATATCAAGAATACTGTGGCATGCCATTTATTTTCGTCTTTTTAAAATTTATTTATTTTGGGAGAGAGTGTGAGTCCCCACACATATGAGCGGGGGAGGGGCAGAGAGAGGGAAAGAGAGAGAGAATCCCAAGCATGCTCCGCACCCGCACCGGCAGCACAAGGATTCCGATGTAGGGCTTGAACCCATGAACTGCGAGATCATGACCTGAGCCGAAATCAAGAGTCGGACACTCAACTGACTGAGCTACCCAGGTGCCCCTGCCATTTATTTTCTAATGCTGATATTTTCCATAGACTATTAAGGCCACCTAAAGTCATTTTCTCTGAACATAACAATAAAATAAATAAAATAAAATAAAATAAAATAAAATAAAATAAAATAAAATAAAATAAAATAAAATAAAATAAAATAAAATAAAATAAAAAATAAAATAAAATATAAAATAAAATAAAAAATAGAGAAGTTTTTCCAGTCGTCAGATCTTATTCTGTTCTCAAACATGTCTTTTAGAGTGCCTATCTTAATGGACTCTAATCCATTCTTGTTTTGTTAAATAACTATAGTTAATTTTACAGTTCGTAAATAACTTTATGCCTTTTCTCAATTGCCTCTTGTTGTGTTTAGCCTGGGAGGTAGATGTTGGCATTCTCTTTGGCACAGGCCGGGGCTGTGAAAGTACAAATCTCAGGGAAGTCCATTCTCAACTAGCAAATGGTGAACCTGATCTGAAGACCCAGTCTTGGGACCTGGTTTTCTTACTCTAGGACCAGTCTTGTTTTGTTTACACAAGTGTTCTCAAAGCGTTTAAAGAGCCCTCTGCTACTATCATGTCAAGGCCAACAGGGCACTTGTAAACTGCAAAATCAGGTGCCCACACCAGCCTTATTTAATCAGAACTTCTGGCTTCTGATGTTGTTCCTAACTTATTTGCTCTCTGTGTATATTTCTTTTTCATGTCTTCATGTCTTTCAGCTTCTTAAAAAAATCCTTAACATGAGTTTAATGCCATTATTAAATATTCATCCATATAGCTGTGTTATAAATATTTACTGAACTCCTACTATGTGCCTCACACAGAGCCCCAGGATACAATGGCAGATGAATACGTTATAATAGTTGACATCCTAGCTTGCGTTGTCACTTGGGCAAATCAGCCATCAGGCTGATTAGTCTTATTATTGGCTTTGAACATGCAGGAGGCATTCAAATTGAGATTGATTCCATTCTTTTCAAGATAGACAGTCTCTTAGAAAGTAAAAGGAACAAAAAGAAAACAACTTGTATTCATAACCCAGTGAGAAGTGCCAGGAAGGAGACCTCAGGTAGTCCTGATACAACACTTAGGGAGTCTTAAGCAGAAAGATGACAGGTCAAAAATCCACTTAAAACCATCTCACTGTGTATCCAACTACCCAGCCCATTCCCTTCAGCCCCCACTGGTTTCTTTTGAAAGGAACTCACCGTGTAAGCAGGTGAGGGAATTTGTAACAGAGCATGATCAAAAGCAAATTGGGTAAGCGAGGGAAAGCAATTACACAGGGAGATCATTAATTGGAGGGCTTATCTCTTCAGTGAGTTTGGAATGTGTAAACTGCAGTGTTGTGAATTGAATTTCACGCACTCCCATTGTTTGTGAAGAGCTGGCTGTGTGTGGGAGGTGCTGAGTGATTTGCTAAAAGTGTTGTAAGAACACCAGCAATCAAAAAGCCACTGGGCTCTGCAAAGCCCAGAATTGTGTGTGAAGGTGCAAAGTCATGAGGCCGAAGTGAACTGGGACTTTTTACTGAAATAGAGCTTGAAACTAAGGAAGTACAATCAGTTATAAAGGGTAGTTTAGAGAAAGGCAGGGCAGAGGGGATTGGAAAAGGTCTGGCTAAGATCCCGTTTCATCCATCAAATTTAGACTCCTGCTGGGACAAGGTCTACCTGGGCTTGGGGTAAAAAGGCTCCTTGAAGTTCACAAAGCTTATAAAAAAGAGTCTGTTAGGAATCACACCCATATATATTCAAGAGAAATAAGAAGTCATTTTAAACCATTCCTGTATCTAGACAGGAAACACGAGGAAGCAGGGGGCCCGGTTACTTTCAATCCTGACATTCCATTCCAGGCACTCAAGCGCTCACCTGCTTTGACATTCTTACCCGTGCTACCTTCCAGCAAGCCATGCCACCTCTAACCTCTGTTGCCTTTGCCTGGATTTTTTGCGGACCTAGTTGGCCGACCTAAGTTGCAATCCAACTCTCAAATCCTAGCTCTGGTATTAATTCCTCTTTGAAATGAGTCTAGGTTAAGAATACTTCATGATGGTGGAGTAGTATCTATCATAGCATCTGGCCCCTGCCTAACCTCAGCAGCCTCACCTCATGCTTTTCTACCTTTCCTTTGGTTTTCCCCAGTCTGTAACATCTTCACACATTCTGTGATGCCTTTCTCAAAGACTATGAATCCCTTTTCATCCTTTAGAACTTTCTCCAGATGTCAGTCCCACAGGGCAACCCTTTCTGGTCCTCGGGTTAAATGGTCTAAAAGCAGCCTCCACCTCTTTGAAACACAGAGTATTTGGTGTTTATCTCCCTCACGATACTGTAAACTCAGTGAGGTTAGGGCTATATCTGTATTGGCCTCTGGTTGTGTCACTGCTTTCTGGCATACCACCTGGCATTTATGAGACCCCAACCACTGCACATTGTCTTTATTCTTTCTTCTCTGTGGACTGTGAAATCCTTGAGCTCAAGGACTCTGTATTAGTTTTTTTTTCCCCTTGGGTCATAACAAAATACCTGGGGCATAACAGATATTAAATAAATGTGTGTTAAATGAATAAAACCTAGAAGAAAATATCTGCGCAGGGTTTCTCAGTCTAGGCACTGTTGACGTTTTGGGCTATGTGGTTCTTTGATGTGGAGGGCCATTCAGTAAGATGTTCAGCAGCATCCCCGGTCTCCACCCACCAACACTTCACACAGTTATAAAACCCAAAAATTCCTCCAGACTTTGCAAAATATTCCCACTGGGGGAGGGGCAGTGGTTATGGGTGTGCAAAATCACCTCAGGCTGAGAACCACTGATCTAGAGTACATGTCTTTAAATCACCCAAACTGTGAACAGAAACTGCCAGCTTTTGGGAAAAAAAAAAAAAAGTGACCTATGGACAACAGATAACAATTATAAAATTCATTTAGGATTATTTGAATTGAAGATTAATTTAACTGATGCAGACTATCATCCAAGCTGCTTAGGGAACCAAATTTTATGTAGGCAGATAAAGGAGTTAGTAAATTTTCTCAGAATATTCTTAGTAAGGATTAAATGAGATGGTGTACATAGAAGCATCTTACATCCCTGACCAGCTCATAGTAGCACTTAAGTGAATGAGATTTTCTTTTGTTGATCTAATCAAAGCATTTGGTTTCAGTTAATCACTGGTAACAAGAAAAAATTTAAAAGAGTTTAATCAAATGAAAACACTTACACACACATAATCCATTTAGTTGATTTTTTTTTTAAGGCAAAACTTTTTGACCAGTTGATTGACTGAGTTCTTTGTTAGGGGACTGGTGTTTTGGCGTAAAGAGTGGGTTATTTTCTTTCCTGCTGGGCAACACTAAATTATATCCCACCAACTTACACTCCCTTGGAATGACTCACACAGTAGTTGATGCTGGAGTTCACCTAAGGTGAAGGTTTGGGTTATATGAGGTCAGACTTTCTCCATGAAGCAGGACAAACAAAAATTTATAACACCAGGCTTCTTGCTGTAATTTCCAGAAGTCGATGGCCACTGACCCCTCCCCAAACTCTTTCCTGGAAAGAAAGTATAGGAATTCCCCCCAGAGGCTCCTGGAAGATGGAGAGTTTCTGGGTAAGTAGATTTTTTTTCTTCTACACCCAGGAGGATTCATGGCTGACTGAGTAGTAAATGCACTCTCAGTGTTTCAGCTCACAAATAAAGGAGTAAAACAAGAAGGTCTGCCTGGGTATTGGCTGAAATGGAAATGGACAATAAGCAACGGAGTTTGTAAGAAAATACATCCTGCTGGACAAAATGTGATTGCTATTTTGGAAAGAATTGCAAAATTGGAAGGCACAGGGAAGTATAGATGTCATGCACTTTAAATTGAGGTCAACGTTAGATATAACAGTTTATGAAATGAGATTTGCAAGAACAAACAGTTGATTTAGATTGCTGTGTGGCTATAAGCCTGGGAGGGAGTGTGAGAATTTTTGGAGGTGGAGAAGGGAGGTCTGTAGATATGTCTGCAGAACACCTAGGATTATTATTGCTGTGTTTCAGTGAGCTTTATTCCTGTATTTGGGCTTGGACTTAAAATTGCTTGCTTCGCCATAGCTTCCCTAATGTGAAATACTTTGTGTGATACATAGAAAATCCTCAATGCATTTTTTTTCTGTGATCTATGCACTGAAGTTTCTTCATGATTTACAAACTAAAAACTAAACAAAACAATAATTTCATACTTCTTTCTTTTTTCCAACTTATGATTCCTTTCTCATAAGACACATGGACATAACTGTAATGTCTTTAGGTAGCTATGTGATTTTCAGACAATCATAACCACTCTGGCCTCAGTTTCCATATTTGGGGAAGGAAGGATTTGGCAGCTTAACAGAGTATTAATTCTTCAACTTGACTCCTGTCTGCTTTAACCTAAACCCATTTTCTTTTGCCTACTTCAGTTTAAGATGAACTCAGATTCAAAGATGGGTGTCTGGGCTTCCAGGATTGCCCCACTCTGGTTATGACTTGGAATTTGATGAAAGGGCATAGATTCTTATATTGAATGAGAAATATTAGAGATTAATGTCAGCCCACAGTCAGGAGCCTATGATCCAACATCAGGGATATGTAAATAAGACCAAACAAGCTAGAAAACTGAGGAAAATATTGGCTCTATGACCTTGGGCAACTTACTCCTTGTCTTCAGTTTCTTTATGTGTAAAATGGAGTTTGCCATTCTTCCCACAGAAGTTTTCTAGAAAGAAAGAAGAGGCAATGTTCACAGTAGCCTCAGATCAAGATAAAGGGCAAGAGATCATAAAAAGAGTCATGATAGAAAATGAGGCTGCTCAGAGTAATTCTGCATCTTAGAATCTCATAGATTTGTTTCATCACAGTTACTCTGGTCCACTGGCCAGGCGGTAACGTGCGGGTGACCAATATCACCCTGTGGGTTGCAACAGCCCTTCTGTGACTTGGGTATGGAATTTTACAAAAGCTAATTACCACCTGTCTCCTTACCAGACTGTATTAGTCTGCTCAGGCTACCCTAACAGAATGCCAGATTGGGCGGTTTTAAACAACAGAAATTTATTTTAGCACCGTTCTGGAGGCTAGAAGTCCAAGATCAAAGTGCCAGCAGGGCTGGCTCCTGGTGAAGCTGCTCTCCATGGGTTGTAGGTGGTACCTTCTCACTGTGTCTTCTCATAGCTCCTTCTCTGTGCATGCACACAGAGAGAATTCTCATGTGTCTCTTCTTTTTCTTACAAGGTTTCCATTTCTATCAGATTAGGGCTCCACCCTTATGACCTCATTTAACCTTAATGCCTCCCTAATGGCGCTATCTCCAAATATAGTCATATTGAGGGTTAAGGCATCAACACAAGAATGGGGGGCACAATTCAGTCCATTACACCCACCATCTATTCAGTCTCCTTGGTATCTGTAGGCTCCATGGGAAAGATGCTTGAGGAGAGACAGAGTAGCAGGAGTGTCTCAAGCAAGTTACTTGTAGATCCTAGGACTAATTGGATCTATGGTATGGAATGTTTGCTGACTCCCACTTATAAATCCATCTATCTGGAACAATACATCAAAAAATCTCAACCAGCCATGTGAAAATAGCACTGGACTTTGTGTTTCATATTTTAATTTCGTTACTTACTGTGTGGTCTTGGAAAACTTACTTTTGATCTATCTGAGCTTCAGTTTTTCCATCTGCAAACAGGAATAATAAGGTACTATCCCTGTTTGAATATGGACAAACTACCACTAAGGTAACTACCATTTTTACCTATGTCTTGTATCTTCTGTTACTCTTTACTCTGTAAAATTTCTTCCCTATTTCATGATCAGCCCATGTTTTACCTCTTTCATGAAGATTTCTATGATATCCTAAAGTATTCTTTCCTATCAGTAATCCAATGAGATTCACACGGTACCTCGAATTAATGACTCATTCAGGGGTTGTTTATGTACACCCCCATCATGTTTTGAGAGAAGTCTCTGTAAATTGTTATTTTTAATAAACCTCTGCACATTTTATAAGTGCAATCATTATTTCTTAAATAGAATGCGCTGACTGAATCTAGTTTAAGAAACAAATATTATAGAAAAAAGCAGAAACCATCCCAGGAAATCCTTCAAAGATACCCTTGGCTGATTTTTGTGCCTGTCACAATGGCATCTGTCATAAAACCTAACACACACTTCTCTAATTGTTCATTTACTTACTCTTCTCCCCACTATATTCTGAGATCATAGAGGATAAGTACTATCTAATTTCTATCTGTACCCTAGGGCTGTTCTGCTACCTATTAGATTACAGGTTTTTCTGATCTATTGAATGGTGGAGGTATATAATCAAAATACAGGGGTGTAGCTCAACTTGTTTATTTTTCCACTAAAATATTTACTTTCCTAGTAGCATACCCCAGGGGCTAGTGTCCTTTCACTAGTTAAACAAAGATTTATGGAATACCTACAGGGTATTAAGATCTCTAATTGACAAGATGAATTTACAGAGAAGAAAGACCCAGCTCCTAATTTTAATACTTCAGTCCTGTAGAAGAGGTCTACCAGGAAACAGAAAATTATACTACAGTGTGAGAGATACACTGGGAGAGAAGGAAGCACAGAAGCTTCCGAGCCCAGAGGAAGCCCAGCTGTTCCAAGGCGCTCTCTTCCCTCATATGCACCAGGGTCTTTCCCCCCTCAAAGTCTCCACACATGTTCTTCATCTGCCAAGAACATACTTTTTCCTGCTGCCCATATGGTTCACTCCTAATTATTCATGTTTCAGCTCCAGTGTCACCTCAAAAGAAAGACATTCTGGATATTCTAACTTTCAGGTCAGCTTCTATTCTTTTTCACATTTCCTTTGTTTCCTTTATAGCATTTATGGAATTCCATATTGGACTCACACAGTTTGTTTTTTTGCTTCCATAATCTCTTTCTTCCCCATTGGACTGTGCATCCTATGAATGGAGCATCTGTGTCTTTTTGGTTCAACACTATTTGAAGCAGTGGAATCAGTCCCTGGAATAACATAATAGTTCACAAAACATCAGCTGGTTGAATAAATCCAAGTATGAATGAGCAGAGAAATGTCCAGCCCCAAGGGAACCAGTCAGGAGAAGAAACAAGAAGAGCTAACAAGTAAAGTTTGTTTAAGATTTTTCTACAACTCAGAGTGCTTAGATCTTCCCCTCTGCACATTTGTCAGAAGCAACATTTCGTAGATGAGAAAATCTGAAACCCAAAGCGAAGTCCCTCATGCAGAGGTAAACAAGCAAAAAGTAATACATGGTGGAATGAGAGCCTCGTGGTCAGGTTGATTTTGAATCCAAATCCTCTACTTTTCCATGAATTATGACAGTATCTCAAGCACCTGCAGGCTGCAGGAATTGCCGTTCTTAACCATTCATTTCCTTCTGGGGAAGCACATTCTTTACTACTCCAAAGTATTTTATAAGCACAACATATCCAGGATTCAGTGACATAGATAAAGGGATTTCTGTCATTCCCTTATTAAGTCCTACAGACTTTTTAATTTCTGTTTCTGGAATCTCTTCTCTTATTTTACTGTTCATGATATTTTGTTTTACATGACTTTGGGCCTGTTGTCATCCAGATAAGGAATATTAAATTTCTGATAACATCTTGCGTCTCCATGCACTTTACATATTCTGCAGCAATTGCTTTGTTCACTGTTAATTCTTTGCTTCACCAGAGTTAATTCCTTTATTAACAACCTCAGGTTTTCAATTCTCTGTCTAGCCAACATCTCCTAATTTCTTCTTCCAGTTCCCTTTATGTATTATTGAATCCTCTAAGTGAATTATTTAACTCTGCATAGCATTTTGGGATGTGATTTGCATGAAACATGTTGTACAAACTAAAAGCGTATCATATTAAAATGTGTATAATTGCTTGAAGAAAATGTCCCCTGGGAATGCATTGTGCTATATATAATGGCTGTGGGGAAATTTTGAGCTCTAATATGACAGCAACATGAAACAAACAAAAAAGAGTGACATAGTTACATAGGATGATTTGACTTGCATTTAAGTAGATAGCATGTGTTCATGTGCCAACTAGGCTCTTTTTGTTTTGGTTTAAATTTTCTTTTTCCCTTGACTTGTAATGGAAAGAACAAAAGGGGAATTTTACCCTTAACTAATCTGTACAACAATTGTTTAGAGTGAGTATTATTATCTCCATTTTATAGATAAGTCAAAGATTTATCGGTGACAAATAAAGATGTTAGTCGACATGAAGGTCTTTCTGATTCCGAAGTTTCTAGCCTTTGTCTAAATTTCTGCTTATTAAGAGTGTATGACCTCTTACACTGGGTGGCTCAGTCGGTTGAGCGTCTGACTTGGGCTCAGATCATGATCTCACGGCCTGTGAGTTCAAGCCCCGCATGGGGTTCGCTGCTGTCAGTGTAGGGCCCGCTTTACATTTTCTGTCCCCTTCTGTCTGTGCCCCTCCCCAGCTCGTGCTCTTTCTGAAAGATAAATAAACATTTAAAAACAAAACAAAACGAATATATGACAGATGATATAGTGTAACTGTAAAAGTTAATGACTTTTGTCATAGAGCTGAACAAAGAATGAGTTAGGGGGTTTAAGGTACAGATATATTGGCAAGACAGAATATTTTCTTCTAGAACATTTTTCTAGGGGCACCTGGGTGGCTCAGTCGGTTGAGCGTCCCACTTCAGCTCAGGTCATGACCTTGTGGTCTGTGAGTTAGAGCCCTGAGTCGGGCTCTGTGCTGACAGCTCGGAGCCTGGAACCTGCTTTGGATTCTGTGTCTCCCTCTCTCTCTGCCCCTCCCCCGCTCATGCTCTCTCTCTCTCTCTCTCTCTCTCTCTCTCTGTCTCTCTCTCTCTCTCTCTCTCTGTCAAAAATAAATAAACGTTAAAAAAAAAGTTAGAACATTTTTCTAGAACTTGAGCATGGAAGTTAGGTTCTTCTAATTATACCATCTCTCAAGTGGTAGCAGCGCTGGTTATAGTGCAAGTGTTTATATTAAAACTTCAGGGGCACTTGGGTGGTTCAGTTGGTTAAGCGTCTGACTTGGGCTCAGGTCTGATCTCACAGTTCTTGAGTTCAAGTCCTGCGTTGGGCTCTGTGCTCACAGCTCAGAGCCTGGAACCTGCTTCAGATTCTATGTCTTCCTCTCTGTCTCTGCCCCTCCCCTGCTTGTGCTCTCTCTCTGTCTCTCAAAAATGAACAAAAACATTAAAAAAGTTAAAAAAAGTTTTTGGTGAACTATAAAAGCCCTTAATAATCTAGACCCACCTTTGACCCCAGCCTAATTCTCATTGTTTTCTCATTTTTTCTGTAGTCAGAGGACTTATCACTAACTTTGAAACACTTTTCTTGAAATACCATTTACATATATTTCTGGATAATGGAATGAATTAGTATCTTTCTCTCACCTCCATTTTCTCAGAAGGAAGAAGGGTGGGGAATAATAATAATACCTCATCCAGCAAAACTGCTGCTCTTCTTGTAGAGGAACAGAGAAGCAACATAGAAGGCAAATGTAGATAGATTATCTTTGTTTTAGTCAGCACAGGCTACTATAACAAAATACCAAAACTGGTGACTTGTCAACAACAGAATCGTATTTCTCATAGTTCTAGAAGCTGAAACTCCAAGATGAAGGAACCAGCAGGTTTGGTGTGTGGTGAGGGACAGCTTCCTGATTCTTAGATGGCCGTCTTCTTGGTGTATCCTCAACATGGCAGTGAGAGAAGAAGCAAACTCTCTTGTGACTCCTACAAGGACACTAATCCCAATCCCTCATTACCTCACCTAATTTTAATTAATTTCCATCGTCCCACATCCTGATATCACCCCATTGGAGAGTAGGATTTCAAAATATGAATTTTAGGAGTACACAAATATTCAGTCTGTAATAGTGTTTAATTGTTTCTAGGCAACAGAGTAAGTCTCAGCTAATGGAATAAATGCCCTTTCATCAATATGGGGTTGAACTGTGCTGGCTCAGAGGAAAATGTATGTTTATCTTAACTGAGTTTTCTCATCTCAGGGGAAATATGGTCAGTAGGGTCTCAGAGGCCCATATTCAAACCAGTTCATGCAATTAGAACATGGTTCTTCTCCAGAAATTGGAACATAAAGTGCACAAGCTGAGACTGTGGTGATGTTTGAATCTGCAAACCAAGAGGCATCAAGGGATGAAATCTCATGGGGAGAGAAAAAGTTGAATGTTTGAGAGAGGGGATCCCCTGATCTGAGAAGCTTGAACTGAGTTTTGAAGAGAGGGTTGTACAAATCTGAGTGTAGAAGGTGGGGTGGGGAGTGTGGTCCTGAGAGTGAGGGGTGGGTGGAAGGAGAATCCACGCAGGACAGACCTTTTGCAAAGGCACATGTGAGGTAGTTCCTAACCCCAGCATGCATGCATACACGCACACACGCACACTCACACACAGATTTATTTGGTCCTCTGTGACTCTGTATCACAAAGAATTTGCATAGATGCATTCTAAATGAGAGTGTTTGCTCTGATGGAGGCAGATGGCTCGGAATGGCTTTTGGGTCAAGTATGTACCCCAAATCAGGAAATAAATCTTTCAACCTGGGCAGCACACAGAAGATTCCTGGCCCTATACAGAGCAAAGTTGATTTTTAAACCACTGTGTAAGTTCATAATGCATATTAGCCCATGTCAAATGTCAATGCCCCTTGAAGCAGTTCTAATTCTCTCTAGCCAGGAATGAGTATTTTGGTATTTTCTAACTTTGTCATTTTTTACATATGATTCATTGAGGATGTGCTTTGTGCCAAGAAATGTGTGAGGCTTTAAAGAGCTGCCCTGAGCAGGTTCACATGGGTACATGCATCAAGATTCCACATAGAAAGATGACCAGTGTAAAGGTAAAAGACCTTTTTTGTGAGTAGGAACCATAAATTTCCATTCTAGCTTTTTGGTATTTGGTGCACCAAATGATTTGAATTGCTAAATAAATGCAATGCGAAATGTTCTCTTTTTCAAAAATTACATTCTATTCCCTATGGAAGAATTTTGTAAAATTAAGTTTGTCCAATCCAAGGAGAAATTGGATATCATAAGGAATTAATCCTGTTTTGCAGATCTTGACCCCCAAATCTTTATTATGATAATCATGGATATTGACATTCAAAGACTAACATGAAAGTAGCACTTGGGTACTAGTTTGTTCTGTTCCTAAGGAACTTCATATTGCAAAATTGCATTATAAAAGTAAATTGATGTGGGAGTATGGTATGAGAGGTTGATACCCGTTAAAAACTCCAACTATTCTGCAGAGGTTTCAATTTAAAGGGTTTTTTATTAGAATAGAAATGCTTAGCTATAAAACCTTAAGATGAGTTTTAAAAAATCCAGAATTTGACTACATCTTGCTCTTGACCAATACTAACGATCTCACAATATTTATAATCACTAGCACCATCATTTGCATATTACTTCTATACATTCATATAATTTCATCATCTTTATCTCTAATGATTACAATAAACAATGCATAAAGCCACTGAATCATTGGTCATGTTAATAATTTCTTCATGATCATGTCACTAGTTTGTGACCATTATTAGCATGGTGCACCCCATGTTCTCAAAAACCAATGACAGCTATCATTTGTTAAATTCTTACTCTTTTCCAGATATCTTCTAAGCACTTTTACATAAAATATTTAATTTATCATCCCAACAGCCCTATGAGATTCATACTGATTATAATCCTCCATTAGTAAAGATAAAATGGACTCTGAGTTAGTAAATAGCTGCACTAGGATTTGAGCCCCAGTAATGGAGTCTCCATAGTTCATAGTCTTAACAAATCCAACTTGCTAGCATCCCTTGTTAATCAAATGGCCTTTTGAAAATCAGAGCTGTAAAAATGCTTTACTTTATCAAGATAATATAGGTTGTAGGGAGAAATTAGTATGTTGTGCTATATATAATAAATTTGAATAAACTATGTATTAAAAGAAATATATGTGGTAATGGAGGTCTGTTACAAATTTCCAATTACTTCTTACTCAAGTATTTACCATTTTGATCCACCATGTCTGAGGAACACATCTCTTTTGTGGCTTAAATTATCTTTCTCTTTTCCATTGATTCTGATAATCTTTTTTTGGTTTATTTCAATTTCTGTGCTGCATCATCTACTTCGTACTTTGATGCTCTTTTATCATTGGCAGAAAAAGTACATTTGTTTATGCACTAAACCAAATTGTATTCTTTAAATACTATTTATTTATTACTTGATTTTTTTTCTAAAAAGGACTTTGCTTCCCAATGTGGGTCATGCATAATACTGGTGGTTTGCCTGATTTATTGATTAAGGAATACAGCCATATGCTATAATTCTGTCTCCACCTGAGTATTCTAGGACAATATTCTATATATTGATAGCATTTATTTGGTTATTTATTGTCAATGACTGTAGGGGGGATTTTAGAAACTTAAGAAAAATTATACAAACATTGTCAATTATAGTCTCACCCGAAAATAGATTTTTCCATGAGTTAGCACCCTGACATAGCCTATGCAATAAAATTTAACGCTATATCACTCTCACAGAGTTGGTCTCTAGCTGTGACAATTTATTGCATGTCCAATGTCATGTAGATTATCATTCAACTTGTTCAGTGGATCATTATGAGACCTATCTAACCAGTGTGCCTCAGTCCAGCTGGATTGCTGTCAATGAGTTATTTAACCTCCTAAAACAGTTTATTAACTTATAAGATGTAAGATGTGACTTGGATGTAATTTGCAGTACGCTACCTACAACATGTTGAATAAGAGCTGTATAAATGTCTGATCTCTTTATTAAGTTGAGGGTGTTCCCTTGTCTTCCTAGTTTTCTGAGAATTTTAATGAGGAACGAATGATAAATTTTGTCAAATGCTTTTTGTTCTGTACAAGTGGGTACGGTTATATGGTTTTTCTTCTTTAGACTGTTACTGTGCTGTACTCGCTGAGGTCCTATATGACCTAATTTCCAGGTAATATTCATATTATCCCCTAGTATTCTCCCTTTTTCCTTCTCTGGTCTAGACGCATTACCTACTTTCTGTTTCTTGACCACTTCATGCCTTTGGACCTTTGTACTTCTTGCTCATCTAGCCTTTTCCTAAGATAGCCATATGGTTAAAATCTTTACTTCCCTGAAGTTTTGGATCAGATTTTATCTTCTTAATGAGCCATACATTGACAATTCAATTCAATAATGTAACCTGAACCTGCATCTTCTGAATCCCCTCAATCTGTATTGTTTTTTGCATAACATTTATTGATATGCCCCGATTCGAGAGACCCCCCGAAAACAAACCACCAGAGTCCAGAGTCAAAGCCAAGCGGCAAGGGTCGTTTATTGCAGGTTCAAACCCGGTCCTCCGCGCACTCGTTGCCGGTGACGCTAAGAGGCCCCTAGCAAGGATCTTACAGCTTCTTTTATAGACAGGAACAAACAAGTTAGGGATTTTTTTGAGGTTACAGAGCTGTTATTGGTTGACATTTAAATTTGAACGCTCAGCAGAACTTGATTGGTTCCCGCCTTTATTTCAAACCACTCAGCAGAACTTGATTGGTTCCCGCCTTTAGGTCAGACTACAACCGGGCACGCCCTGGCTGGTTTCGGGAATGGGGGGGGGGGGGGGGGAGTCTTTTCTTTGCAGTTGTGAGTACACCTGGTAATTTTTCTCTTAGTCTCTCATTATCACTTTCTAATGTTTTGTATTTGCATTATGTTTATTGAGTATCTCTATTTTTGTTCCTCCATTCTATTGCTTCCTCTCTCTTGCTCGCTCCCCTACAAAAAAAAAAATGTAAGCTCCATGAAAGCAAGAACTTTTATTTCTTTTGTTTTTCTGCCATTTTCCCAGTATCTGGAACTGGCTGATAGTAGGTACAGTATCCAAATTAGCTCAACGAATGACTAGTTCACAGAATGAATGCTTGAATGGGCTCTGCTTTTGTCTTTGTTAGCTCATTCTCACCTATTGTAAGTAGGTTTCCCATGTGACTGAGGGAGAAGTGAGATATGGTCATAGGGAACACCAGCCGTATTTCATATTACCTTAGGGAATCCAGAGGAAAGAGCGATGAATAAGGGATAGAGGAGAGATTCAGAAAAGAATTGTAAGAATTGTGATGAGCCAAGCTTGGCTAGTGTTTCTAAACTTGTCAGGAGTTGTATGAGAAAAGGTCTCTTCCAGAATCAGAGCCATGTGGATCTTGGATTAGGGTGGGACCGAGTCATTTATCTAGAGGAAGTAGCATGCTTTACTAGAAGAAAGAGGTAAGGAGACGTTGGGTGAGCCAGATATATCAGTCCACTTTAAATCATCTTGAGGTAGAAGTTACTCAAAAAGCTACTCAAGCTAACTCTTCCAAGTTACTTTCTTAACCATCGAAAATTCAGAAAATTTTGTTTACATTGTACTTTGCTCCCAAACCTTTTCAACTAACCACATTGTTAGTTCTTTCTAAGTACACACAAAGAGGGCTCTTGGGTAGCCACAAAACCTGTGTTTATTTTAAAGAAAATTGCTTTAGTCAGCAAAGATAACTTTTCCATATTGGCAAAGCTCTCCACAACTTATAGCAATTATGGAAAGATACAGAGTTGAGAAAGGATACCACAAATGAAAATAAACATGACATTTTATAATAGATAGATACAGTAATGTTGAGAAAACACTTAAAAAAAGAGAAGTTATTGAAAATATGAAGTTTCCTATAGCATCTTACATTTGCCTATGTGAGAAGTTAAATCCTATTGAGTGAAACAAAATAGCAGTGACATTATATTATTTAAGTAATAGTATTTAACATTTATTTAATATTTACATATTTTGTCTAATACTATTTAATATTTAGTATATTATTTAAAACTCCTTATCATAACACTAAGAGATAGGAGTTCTTCTCTTATTTTACAGATAAAGAAATCAAATTCTCAGTACTTTAATTCATTTAATATCAACCACGAAGAAATGGGGGATTGGACTAGCCTAGAGTTATCTGATTCTAAACTTCAACTTTCTGTATTAGACAACAATAGAGAAAGCTCCTAAGAGGCTTGAGTCTATTCTCTTCTAATTCATAATATCATACAGTTTACTGAACTGTTATAAGTGAGGGAGATGCTGCAAGGCTGGGCCGGGCTCATCAGGTTCAAAAGCTCTGTGTGTTTGTTTGTTTTTTTTTTTTTTTGTGCATACCCAAGATCCAAACCTGTGACGTGAACATCAGTTCATATACTGCCTTTTGTGCTTGTTATTAACACAGGTCCGTGGTTCAGAATAGAAGTCAATTAGTGAAATACAGACATGAAAATGTATATTTAAGCCTATCTTTATTATATCGAGGTTGATCTCTATGGTAAAAACAATTAATTACAACTCAAGAAAATATTCCCGATGAAAAGCGTTTTATTGTCTATGCCTTATAGTCACTTATGTAATGAGTATAAGAACTTCTATTATACTGTCATTTGTAGCAAAGATTTAAAGTAATTAAATACTCAGTTTATTTTTATAACAATGCAATGTTCAAGAAGAATGTTATTTTCTGTTCCTTGAACTAGGATAACATCAGAAATCTTGAAACCCAGTAAAGTACAGGGAATCGAGCAGCATATTAGTTTTGAAGAACAGACACATATTTAACTAAGGAGAAGTATTCCTATGGTATCTTTATATTGTGATATCTATTAACACTTCCATCTCTGATAGTAAACACCATAGGAATTCCAGTAAGACACGTTATGAGAGGTCCTGTTGGCTGATACTTCTCCTTATTTGTTTGGTGAAACTGGGCAAGTCATTTAACTTCTCTGAGTCACTGAGCCTTCATTTGTTAATACGGATACGCTTGTCACAAATACTTTGTTAGGATACAGTATGACCACACACACACACACACACACACACACACACACACAGTCATTTGTAAAGTCCAAAGCACTGAAAAGGAATTGTTCTTAATGAATTCTTAGTCACTCTAAAATTTTTTTTTCAACAGTTTTGTCACTGTTGTCATTGGCCGAAAGTTCTTGTAACCAAAACTTGCCTTATCAAACAGAAAACCAAGGTGGGAAGTGGTGGGGGAGGGGTGTTATTTGTATAATATCCTTGACATGTTTTCGCTAGCTAAAACTTGAACACTTATCTTTATAGATGTAGAAATTAATGAAAACATTTGTCTTTGTGTGTTAGGAGCATTTCCTTTTAAGGAAAAGGTTGGTATTGGCAAGAAACATAGCTGCAGCATTGGGAATTTTGTTATAAAATTACTAAGCAGCAAATATATGCAACAATTAAGTAAGCTTTGGATAGTGTGTTCAATATTTATTTAAAGAAATAGTTACCATGGCACCTTGCAGAAAAATGCACCAGTATCTGAAAACAAAAACAGCAATTTTAGTATTGTTCTTTAAAAAATATGCATATATAGAAACAACACTGGGGGTTAATATTACAAAAGCATGTCGATGTGTGCCTTAAAACATATATTCCAATTGGGAGACTATTTCAGGAAAAAAATAGTTAAATGAAAGTTTGTTTATAAGCTTTATCACTTTTATTTATATAGCTAGGTGATTCCACTTATGTAAATTAAGATGAGATAACTTTTTGGGAGAAAATAGAATCACATGTCCCTTGATAAACCACCTGCATTTATCTTTATTTCTACACTTTGCCTTTGGCTCTGTGGCCTCTAACTTGCCACATTACTTCTATTTCTCAGAATGTGAATTCCCGCAACAGGCAAAGTTCTTTCACGATTTTTGCTTCATACAGTGGCTTCATTTGACTTACATTCTTTCCTACATCCCACAACACCTCTCCTTGGTGTGCTCTGTTTTATCCTTTAAAATTTAGCCAAGATGTTTTCACGTTTTGAACTTTACTACCTAGTAAAATTAAGAGCTTCTTTGTGTCTTTATAATTATTTTCATTTACTTCTGTAACAATGCAGTGTAACTCCAGGTTGCGTGTCTGACTCATCAGCCGAACACTAGCTCCTTAAGAAAAAGTTTCACAAAGGAAAGGATTAATAGATTCAGAATTATTTATTCATTTATTCTTTATTTCAACAAATATTTATAGAGCATTTACCATATGTCAAGCAAGCAGCTATCAATAAAAATTCACAGTCCCTGCCTTCAGTGAGTTCAGACTCACACAGAACTGTCTCTCCTAGGGGAGGCAGACATTTATTTATCAAACAATCTTAGAATTTATGTTTACTTATTTTTGAGAGAGTGCAAATGGGGGAGGGGCAGAGAGAGGGGGACAGAGGATCCGAAGCGGGCTGCGTGCTGATAGGCTGACAGCAGCAAGCCCAATGTGGGGCTCGAACTCAAGAATAGCCAAAGCTGGATGCTCAACTGACTGAGCCACTAAGGTGCCCCAGAATTGAGTTTACTTTTACAATCATGGTAAATTCTGTGAGGGTCGTGGTATTGTGGTAGGGCACCTCTAGGAGGATTTGGTGAGGATTTGCCCAGGCGAGAGGTGATGGTAATTTGGATTAGATATAGACATATAGATATAGAATAAGCCAGATTTGAGAGAACATTGACAGGTGACACTAATGAGACTTTTTGATGAATTGAGAGGTTCGGGGGATTGAGGGAGTGTCAGATGTCAAGGATGCTGATCAGATTTCTGCCTTGAGTCCCTCCAGCTGCCAGTCTTAGACTGGGAGTTCCTGGAGGCAGAAGGTGGCTCTCATTCAGCCTTGTGGCTTCTTCAAGGGTTTACTCTTCGTCATTATATTGTTTGCTTAGTCTTTAGTGTTTAAGACAGTTACTATGTTCACGACACTGTTTCTGGGTTGGTTTGTTTGTTTTAAGTTACAAATAAAGCAGAATTCCTTCCCTTCAGGTACTTATTATGGCTCAATTAGGGACAGAACTATTATATATTGTCTCCTATTCTCTTATGGAGTAGTGTGCCAGGTATGATGATTGAAGAAGGTACATTGGGATCGCAAAGGCATAAACTTACTACACATAGAAAAACGTGAGAAGAAAAAATATAATGGAAGTAATTAAATATAAGAATGGCCTTGAGAGAGGAGTATGATTTTGAAAGGTACCTGTAGGTATCCTGGCATGGTAAACATCTAAAACAATACCTAGAAGTGAGAAAATGGAGCGGAGGTACACAGCAATAATGAACAGTCTAGTTTAGTGGGGACACAAAGTGAGACAAAAATAAAAGGAGAGCACTGAAAATGTGGATTTGAATTTTGATTGATGTTATGAGGATTATTTGCTTAATTTAGTATGTAGGACGTTTTAGGGGTTAGACATAATAATTAGTAAGAATTGGAATGGGAGAGACATAGGATACTGGAATATACTTGGTAGTCCAGAAAATATTTACTTAGTGTATGGTCAGCACAGGTTATGTTTGAATTTGACACATGAGGGTCAGAAAATAAGAAAGGTTGACATACTAGTAGAAATGATGCTGGATCCTATAACGAACAGACCCCAAATTGCCAAGGTTTGACAAAATTGAGCTTTATGTCTCCTATAACTTTCCAAAGAAGATGTTCCTGGAAGGGTAGTGTCTTTTCACCATGTGGTGACTTACGGACCCCAAATACATCATCTTCTGGTTCCTCCATGCTCTACTGCCTTGGAATACTTTCATCCAGCTGACAGAAAGGGAAATAGAGCACGTAGGAGGAAGAGCTACTTCCTAAAAGCTCAGCCTGAAAATTATACATATAACTTCCACTTCCACTGCCTTGTGGATGGGTCACATAGCCAAATCAGAATACAAAGAAGGCAGGGAAATATAATTGGGTCATGTATCCAGGCAAAGAAGAGGAGAACAGGGTTAAAGAGGCAGCTAGCTCCCTCTTTCACAGATGATTTTGATGATTGTCACATGTAACTGTGTGTAGATGTTGCTGTCACCAACTCGTATAAACAACACTCATCAAGAGGAGTGATGCCAAACATGTTTAATGCAAAGTGCTTTTCTGTAGGCCATTCTACTGGAGATTTCAGGCAGAAATGTGCTTTGTAAGTCTGAAATTTGGAGAAAACCTTTGATTTGCTTTTTGAATATGGGGGGAGAATTTACAGACTAAGCTGACTGTTGTAGAAGTATTCAATCAATACAAATAAGTTGGTGCTAGAAATAAAATGATGGATGAAATAGATGCGATGCCTTTCTTTAGTGTAAGAGAAAGGGAATTAGGAAATTGACGAGAGGGCAGTTTAGATCAACACTGTCCAATAGAAGGCTCTGTGATGATGGATATGTTCTATATCTGTTCTGGTCAATACAGTAACCGCTAGCCACATGTGGCTATTGAACACTTGAAATGTGGCCAGTGTGACTAAGGAACCAAATTTTTATTTTTATTTAATTGTAATAAATTTAAGTTTAATTCCAAGTGGATTGAAACTCCTCATGGACAAAGACTATGTTTTGACTCATTTGAACAATAACAATCAACAGCAATGATGACAAATACGCCTGGGGCACTTACCCTATGCCAAGCACAATTCAAAGCACTTTGCACATCTTCACCAATTTAACCTTTGTAACAACACTGTGAGATTAGTCATATTACTATAAATCTCCTTTTTGTATCATAAGGAAACTAAAATGCCGAGTTATGAGCTGTATTTCCTTCTCTTAGAAAATATACACTCCAGTGCAGGAAATAGACGAAAGATCATTCTAAGAGCAGTGAAGAAAACCAGTAAGCACTTACAATGAGCTAGGGAGCAAAGACTGGAATTCACCCAGCGAAGGAAATGAAGAGGCTACTATAGAAATGGAGCTAAGGCAGGGTGGCAGAGCTGGCTGTATAAAATCTCTTATAAACACCCATCAGTGCACTTCCTTCTTTCTTTTCTCTATCCCAGAATTACAGAATGTTCAGATTACTCCTATACCTACATGGCAGACACCCACTTGTCTTTTGACTTTAATCTTACTTTGGATTGCAGCATGTGGAGACCTGACAGTATGGAAATACTGAAATTTCAAAACTGAAAGGAGCCCTTTCCCCCTCCCTGGCCCCTCCCCTGGCCCCTGGCTTCAGTTGATGTGACTCTTAGTCTGCTTACGGCTGGAGGTGGCTGCCATGGCCTGGATGCCCTTTCCTCAGAATGGAACAGGTCAGCCTGCCTGGAGCTGAGCTCAGCCCATTTCCATGCATCATTAAGGCTGGATAATGATTAGCTAAATTATTCCTTCTCTAAGGCTAATGAGCTGTGAGGTGATACATTTGTGGTTCAGTCTAAAAGATATAAAGTAGATGAAGTTTTTGTCCAGAAAATCCTCCTCTAGAAACCATCAGCTTGGTTCTTCTTTTGTCATCCTAGAGAAAACTGGCCCACATTGCAGCCCAAATCATTTACAAACTGTTACCAACTTTGGGACAATAACAGGGTTTTCTCTTAGTTTATCCTGTGTATATGTGTACATATGGGTATATTTGTTTTTGTGAAAACGTGACAATGTATACAGTCCCAGAGGTCTCTCGATTGGGGCAATAATACATTTTTGTTGTTGTTGTTCTTTTCACTTTCCTTTTGAATTTGAATGCATTTATGCATTGCTGATATGTTTATATAGATTTATCTTTCATGTCGATGCATGCAATATAAGATAGTTCTGAAAGAGATGGCTGTCTTATATGTGAATGAAGAAACTCTGAGTTTAAAGGGGTTGTATGTACATCATCATGTGACTGTGTGTATTTAAATCTGCATAGATGGAGTTTGACAGTTTGACATTTATAAAGAAAGTCACAACTAGATTTACTGATGTCACATGTTGTTATGGAAACTCTGTGTTTGTTAGGGTAGGCTCAGCTGTGGAAACAAAAGCATCAGTGGCTTGACATTTCTTCCTCACATAGTCGTCCTGGAAGATTGTTCAGGTAGAGAGAGCACCTCTCCTCCCCTCAGCCCTGCCTTGACCCAATCTCTCTCTTGCTTATGGCTGTGCTGTCCCTTGGGACAGAAGAGCAGAGGAACTGTGGAAGTAGAACCCCAGCTCTCTTCAGAATTCTGACCAAGAATTTTCCCACATCGTCTCTGCCAACATACCAATGGAGAGAGCCCAGTTGTGTGCTCTAACTGCAAGAGAGGTTGGGACATTTAGTCTAGATTTGTATCTAGCTGGGATCTCCATTCTGTTGGAAGTAAAGAATTGATTTTGGTGAGCAGCTGAGTTTCTGTCATATTTTGGATATACAAAATATTATTTAGATCCAATTGGCATATATTCATTCCACTTTTTAAATGTAAAAATACAACTTTCGTTTTTCATATGTTCAAAATGAATACTGTCTTACTGTCTCCCCCATTCCCCTGGCTTCTTTTGACTTCATTTATATATATTATATATATATATATATATATATATATATATATATATATATATATATATATATAATATATATATATATTATATATTGTGTATCTGCTCTTGAAATGCTTTGAGTCCTCCAGTTCACCCCAGGCTCCAAACCCCCCACATAGAAGTAGATCAATCTTTGTAATATTTCTCTCCTTTCTTCTTTAATATTCTTGCTACCACTGCCTTTCAGACCTGGAGACCATCTTAACTAAACTTTACTATCAGGTTCCCAGGGAGACTTCTGCCTCCTATCTTTCTGTCGTCAAATCCATCCTACACACTACTTCTAGGTTCAATCTGCACAACCCCTGAACCCTCCAAAATCCCTAGCTCAAATTTATGATGATTTTTCACAATAATTTTGGATTTAGATCTGCTTTACCCTGAGAGTCAAGGTCCTTCTCACCATGGTACCAATTTGCCTTCCGTGTACCGTCCTGAAATCTACAGAACACACTGTGGTTCAGTCATTTCCCAGAATCTGTGTTTATTACTTTCCTATTGCTACTATGCCAATTTACCCAAACTTAGTAGTTTAAGATTAGACAAATCTATTCTCCTTTATTTCTAGAGGTCAGAACTTCAAGTGGGTCTCACTGAGCTAAAATCAAGGTGTCATCCTGTCTGTGTTTCTTTCTGGAGGCTACAGGGTAGAATCCATTTTTCTGCCTTTCCAGCTTTTAGAAGGTACCTATATTCCTGGGTTCTTGTGGCTTCCTACTTCCATCTTTAAAACCTTCGATTGCATCACTCCAACGTGCTTCGTTTGTTCTCTTTCTCTCTCTTTTGCAATTACATTGAGACCACCCACATAGTCCAGGATAATGTCCCTATGTTAAAGACAGGTGATTAGTTACGTTAATACCATCCACAACCTTAATTCCCTTTGCCATATAACCTGACATACTCACATGTTCTGGGTATTAGGACATGGACATCCTTTAAAGGGGGCATTATTCTGCTCACCATACCATGTTTTCTTCTCTCTTGATTCCTGCGTATTTTTTCCCTCTTTTATCTCTTTTCCCACCTCAGAATGATCTTTCTGAGCCCCTTTACCCTTTGAAACCCTACTCGTCGTTCATTCATCTTATTCAACTTCTCCAGATTCTAGTCACTGGAAGAATATGCATCCATTCTTTGTATTTTGTCACTTTTAAAACACATTGCCTGGTTTGCTTAGAGTTTGAACGACAAAAACCACTGATTGCATTTTGAGTTATCTCTGTGGGTTGATTGCAGTCTTCTTGGAGGGAAGGCACTATGCTTTGTTCATTTCTTACTGGCCTTCATAGACTTTAAGAATGTTTTTACATGTAGTAACCACACATGTAATTTTTGTTGCATTAAATAGAATTTACTCATTAACCACCAGCAACCAAGGGGCACAGTAGCATAAGTAATCCTTTAAGAGCAGGCAACCCACAACTAACTTGCATATGTTTTAGGAATGCTTCTTATGTGGCTTTTCCAAGACATGTCTAGTTAAATTTTCCTCCTTATACTGATTTTATTTCATATAGTTTCTCTCCTGTATGGACTCATGAGTAAACATGAAGATATCACCTTTGACAGCATGCTTACCCACACTCATCACATTTATTGGCCTTCTCCCTGAAATGGATTCTCTGGAGAAATAACATTTAGACATTTGTCTGAAGATTTTCTCACAACAGAAAAGCTTGTAGAGTTTCCCCCTGTGTAAGTTCTCTGATGAATGACAAAGTTGATTTCCAAACTCATTTTTTTTCTATAAGTATCCCAAGTATAGATTTTCTTCCCATGGGGACCCCTTGGTTGGCCTTTTGGCAAACTAGCTTTCTCAGCCTTTTACCCTGATGTGGATTTTGTCTGATGCTTTGATCAAATGTTGATTTAGGAGCTTACTTAAATCTCATTTTCAGGCACAGTCTTTAATTATTTTCTTTACTTGAGGGCTTTCCTGTTAATACTAGGTTACCTATATCTTCCAGATTTTGAGGATACACATCATTAACTATTTTTTACTGAAGTTTTATTGAAACTTTCTTAAAGATGGGGTCTTTAATTCAAAACTAAATCTCACATTGACATATAATGTCCTTAGAGCATGTGTTTGTGAGCCCAGTTGCCTCCCTCTTTTACGGGGACAGGGACTGTAGAATGCATGGTCTAAGCAATGTTACTTGGGCTAGATCACTGGTTCTCCAACTTGAGCTCACATCACATGCCTCAGAATCACCTGGACAACTTGTCAAGCCAGAGAGTGGGGGCCTCACTCCCAGAGTTTCTGGGATGGGCTGAGAATTTGCATTTTTCTCAAGGTCTCGGGTGATGCTGTGGGAACCACACCATGAGAAACACTGATAGATAGTACTCCCCAGGAAGAGACAATCCAAAAAAGAGTAAGCAAATGTGTTCATATAATCATTAACTTATTTATTCATTCATTGAATAAATATTTACTGTGTGCCTACTCTATTTGATTGTGGAGATTACATTCTTTTCTTTATATTCATTTTATCTATTCAGAAAGAGATATAGAAATGTCCTATATTTTGCATGAATTAATATTTAAGATAATTTATATAAATGTATTCATACATTAGCATCTAATTTATGATCTGCTTCTTACAAAATGTAACTCAATTCAACGATTATTTATAGAGTGCCTGCCTTCTGCTAAGCTTTGTACTAGCAACAGAAAGTAAAATAAGAAATTTTAAAATGATTAGATTTATTAAAATGCTTCTCGGCCTCCCTGTAGTCTCCCATGAATCATGTATAGATTTATAAATTTGGCTATTGACCTTACTATAATCAAATGGATAATTAGTTTAAACTTACATGCTATTGTCATGTATTGTGCTAGCCAAATTTCATTTGGCTTTCCTTTTCATTTCAACTTTTGTTGTTAGAGCTAAACTGAGAAAAAATACTGCTGAGTGCAGAAATACGTAATGTATGAAAATCTTATGTTAAATCTATATTCATTATTTATTTTAGTTATATTTATATCCATTGGATTTCATTTCTTATTAAAACATTATAGTAAACTAAAAAAAAGTTTTTAAAATAAAATAGATGATTCAGAATTCAAAAACCTAAGTTCATTAATGGCTCTGTTGTGCCAGTGTGTGCACATGCACATATTCTAACATTGCCTGCTGGCTCTTGTCTGTATGTGTATTTCTTATACTCTCGAGGTGTTCGTAACTTTTAGTTTCCTTTTTTCACTTATTATATTATAAACGATTTCCCACTTTTATAGTATTCATAATTATTTAAAAGGCTTCATAAATTTTTATTTAGGTAAACTTGCTCAGCGTTTTCCTTCATTTTATGCATATAAATCCTTCTGTCTCTAATTTAGAAAAAATTTGAAATATTCTTAAGAAATGTTTCTAGCTAGGAGAGAGGTTCTATGGTCAAAGTCTTGAATATTTTAATGACATTTTAAATGAGAATCTTATTAATATATAATGTAAATGGTAGTGTATGAAGATAATGATATTTTAAAAGTTTATCATCATTGGGAATTTATGATTTTTAGTCATGTGATATTAAATGTGATTTTTATTTTTAATTTGCATGTGTTTTATTACCAGTGAATTTAATCATTCTGTTCTGTTGATTTATAATTTTTCCTTCCTGTTCTTTATTAAACAGGTCTTTTGAGTTAATAGAATATGCTTTATTTATTTATCTATTTATCTTTAGTGGATAAAGATAGTGTTCTTTATAACTGTGGACTTTGAGCATAAACCATAATCTTATTTCAAGTTTCTATTAACATTAAATAGAAACTGCACATTTAACTAAAATAATTTGAAACTGCATTTTCCAATGAAAAGGAACATTTTTCTCATCAAACTTTTAATACTAAGAAAGAAAAAATCCATAATTTCAACACTCAAAAAGATTTCACCTTAGTAGTAATATAAAAAATTAGAAAAGAGCTTTTATAATGTAAAAATGCATACAAAATAGCATTACCATTAGATATTTTATTGTATGTTAGATGATAAAACTATTGTGGGAACTCTTGAAAAAAATTCTTACTATATTAATGCTGTGGCTGAACTGCATCCCCCAAATTTATATGTTGAACCCCTAACCCTCAAAGTGACTCTATCTGGAGATAGGGTATTTTAGGAACAAATTGGGGTTATATGAAGTGATAAGGGTGGGGTCTTAATCCAATAGGATCGATGACCTTATAAGAAGAGGAAAAGATCTCTCTGTCTCTTTCTCTGTCTGTCTCCTTCTCCACATGTGTGCACCAAGGAAAGCCCATAAGAGGGCACACAGCAAGAAAGCAGCCACTACAAGCCAGAAAAGAGTTCTCACTATAACCTGACCATGCTGGCCCACTCATCTTGGACTTCTAGGCTCCAGAACTTTGAGAGAGTAAATTTCTATTGTTTAAGCCTCCCAGTCTATGGAATTTTGTTATGACAACCTAAGCATACTAAGACATAATTAATAATATAATAATAATATAATAAAAATATATGAACGACAATAATAATAATAGTAATACATGTACTTATATGAGTGTATCTTTCCTGTTACCTAAGGAAAATATATTCATTGGAGAATAATGCAGAACTTTGTTTTGGAACAACCAGAATATATGCTTTCCAGTTCTGCCAGGATTTTCCCAATTATGTTAATAGAAATAATCATCTCCTTCTTAGTTTTCTTTTTTTCACCACAAACAGTCACTATGGTATTGTATATGAAAATGGCTTGCCAGTAGAAAACACGATAGAAGTAAACATGGAGGGGCACCTGGGTGGCTCAGTTTGTTATGCTCAGGTCATGATCTCATAGCTCGTGAGTTTGAGCCCCGTGTCAGGCTCTGTGCTGATGGTTCAGAGCCTGGAACCTGCTTCAGATTCTGTGTCTCACTCTCTCTCTGCCCCTTCCCCACTCACACTCTGTCTGTCTGTCTTTCTCTGTGTCTTTCTCTAAATAAATATTTATGAAAAAAAGA
Source organism: Felis catus (assembly GCF_018350175.1). Taxonomy (NCBI): domain Eukaryota; kingdom Metazoa; phylum Chordata; class Mammalia; order Carnivora; family Felidae; genus Felis; species Felis catus. Next base: position 190,458,177 of record NC_058371.1, on the reverse strand, counting down.
AGTAAAGATGGATTATTGAATGATAAAGTCCATAGGTACCCACTGAGCATCTGCTGTACTGTCCGGACCATATTCTTTTTGTCATAATCTACCTCATCAGAATTATCTCCTCCAATACAAATTACAATATAAAAAAGAAAAAATAAACCAAATGGATTTTGGATGCATCCATGAACAGATACTTTATAGTTAGAAGTGGTCTGAAGTTCTAATCTGGTTCTTAAATTGAGGAATCTGGCATTCTTATATACTTACAGACATTCTCTTGCCCTCATCCCACAGTGTGAGGGAATACTTTCAAAGGGCACATTTTGGAAAATGATGAGTTGTTTGTAACTTGTTCTATTTATAGAAGTAGGGAGCATTGGTTAATCTGAATCATTGCTCTCTGTTCTATGTCTGACATAGAACCACAGGAACCTGGAAATTTACACAAGTTTTCACCTTCCCCACCCCTTACAGTCTCCGCACACGCTGTCAATTTTGCTACATAAATAAACTTAGCAAAGTATGTAATTTTGGGGGAAGGTTGTTATCTGAGATGAAGAAAACAATGTCAGCTAAACTAGGGACAAAAACCTTACAGCTTCGGGTTTTAGATTTATAGTCCAGAATCACTATCCCAAACTATTTCATCTGCATTAGCAAGACTTCATATCCTCAGGGGTAAAAGGCTAAAATGAATATTTATCATGGCCCAGGGTCTTGTTCACATTTTTTATGTCTGCTTGTTTTTGTTTCTGTTATATAACTGGGAAAGTTTGCTGGGATAGACAGGCCAGGACATCAGGCATATGATGGGCTCTCAAGGCGCTTTTGTTGAACCCTGGGGCACCTGGGTGGCTCAGTCAGCTTCAGCTCAGTTCATGATCTCATGGTTTGTGAGTTTGAGTCCCACCTCAGGCTCCCTGCTGTCAGCTTGTCAGTGCAGAGCCCACTTCAGATCCTCTGTCCCCCCTCTCTCCGCCCCTCCCTTGCTTGTGCTGTCCCTAAAATAAATAAATACTAAAAAAAGACCTATTTGTTAAACCAAATGCATTTTCATGTTATCAAAACTTCAGATAAAACTCTAGATTTACTTATTTACTAACATTGTAGCCTTGTACCTGTTACTTTTATTCTCTGAATCTCATCTGACAAATGGGCATAATAATAGCTACCCAGGTTTGATGTGAAGATTAGGAAGTTAAATAAATATAAAGTAATGCTTACAAAGTGGATGATCTGGGTCTGGAGTATATTAGTTACTCCTTCCGTGTTAGATATCCTATCCTAGCTTACTTTAAAAAGAGAACTAAAGAAGATTTTATTGTCATTTTTGTTAAATCATCTCATTTAAGAAGAGCCAAGACAAATCCCACAAAATTTAGAAATGGGGACAGTTTTTGGCATCTACCATCTGTAGAAATTCAGAACAAGAATTAATTTTCATTATATTACCTAGATAACTGCTTCAGTGAAGAGTTTGTATTTTCAGAAGCTATTTCACTTTTCCAAGCCACTTTTCCATGGAATATCTCATTTCCTTCTCATGATAAAACTTGGAGGATAGAGCAATTATCAGCCCTGTTTTACAAATTGGAAAATATTATAAAGATAAGTAAACTCACCTGAATTTAAACAAGCTGTGTCTCAGTTCCCCACGTCTGTTACTTTGCTATCTTTATCATCTCAATTACATAGTTATGACTATGTGATTAATGAATACTACAACCTAGGAGGTATACTTCCCTGCATTTCTTCTTCTCCCTCACGTCCAATACTTCTCTAGTTCCATTGCCCCTGCTTCCAAGGTATATTCTGAATCCATCAGTTTTTCACCATTAAATGTTTATTTATTTTTGAGAGAGAGAGAGAGAGAACAGGGAAGGGGCAGAGAGACATGGAGACACAGAATCTGAAGCAGGCGCCAGGCTCTGAATCGTCAACACAGAGCCCAATGCGGGGCTTGAACCCACAAGCTATGAGATCATGACCTGAGCTGAAGTCGGATGCTTAACTGACTGAGCCACCCAGGCACCCCTCACCATTACATGTTCACTCCCTTAATCATGGCCAGCATTACATGTTACTTGGCATTGTTGTGATGGTAAGAAGAAAATAGAAAAAAAAAATTAACTGAAAAGTTAAAAACAAATACTTGTTATTTTAATTGAGGTTTTAGGGGTTCAACAAATAATATTCCCTTCCTCTACCTGAATCCTTAAGCAGTAGGGAGAGAGTGATAGTAATTTGACAAACAGAGTTAAAGGTATCACCTTTATTACCCCCTGAATGCAGTTCAACACTTTCTTTTGTTCATTAATGAAACTTATGACCTTTTTCTGGGTGAATTTATGGCTTCAGCTTGTGAAATATCTTTTATTCCACCCATAAGTCTGGGTATTCTAAATCTGCCTCATTATTTGGTTCTTCTTTAAGCCATGAACAATCAGGTTAGAGTTATTCTACTTTGTGTTAATTGGAGGGCTGACAGTGAAATGAACTGCCCAAACAAAATGATGCCTACTAGGCTTCCTTTAGGTCTTTGCCTTTTCCCAGATGCAATCTCGCAGCACAGTGTCCCTGCCCCACCAAAGGAAGCTGCCATTCTCTCCTGTTCTGTGGATGACTTAAAGTGAGACTTGCCTGATATCTTTTCAGTTTTATACTTTTTCACCTTGGCATCATCTTACATATAATGTCTAATCTCTACCTCAATGGCTTCTGCAGAGGTCAAGTCACAATCTTGTAGTTCAAGATCAAGCTGTGCCTTTACATAGTCAAGGCCAGCATGGACTGCTCAATAAGGTAGAGCTGTCCAAGTTTTCCAAGGTCCTTGCAAGGCTTGTTGCCAAAGATCTATATTTTCTATGAGCTTTGCCTGCTAAAAATAGCCCTACCTATATCAGTGAAGTCAGTTAGCTGTGAACAAAGCCTTCATAAACCATAATGATCCACCAAGGACAAAAATTCCACTTGGGCCACACTTACTAAAAGCACTAAGAATAAAGCTGCCAGCCAATCTCTCTCTTTCTCTTTCTGCCTCTGTCTCTGTCTCTCTGTTTCTGTCTCTCTTGCCCACGCGCTCTAGTATTTTGTTCCCCAGAGCTGCTGCTTATATTTTCTCAAGGTTCCTAACCAGGTTAATGCATGCAAATATTGGAATTTGAAGGAATTTAATAACTAACAACTTTGTTCCTAACCTTAGTTCAGAACAAAATGAAATCCAGGATACAGAGACAAGGAGAATCAGGGTATCTGCTTTATTGATATTATGGTAAATGTAGACACTGGCTATACATCTCTAAGCAAGAGGGCTTGCTAATACTTTATTCCCAAATTGAACATACTCACCTTGTCACAGGTAGTACTGCATGATTGAAGACTTTGTCTAACATGGCAGAGTCCACCCACTCCATAGAAGAGCAGGATGCAGTTCTATGTGAGCAGGAAGAACCCAGACAGAACAGAGGAAGATACTGTGGCCAGAATGGTTAACTTTTGTTCCTAACCGCACCACAAAGCTGGCTGATTTCTCCTAGCATGGAAGCAATAAGATGGGTGGAGGCAGAGCCGGAAGTTCATTTAACTGAAGTTTCTTCACCTGGAAGCATGAGAAGTAGAGAATTATTATTTTGCTACCAACAAGTATCATCAAGATTCTGAACTTCATTTCTCAAAAGAAGAAACAAACACTGAGAACTTAAGTGATCTGAGAAACTAATGTTCATTAATTGCATACTAATATCAGAGAGAGATGCTCGTATATATATGCAGCTGGTATGTTTTTTTTCTCAATCTACTTATTTTGATGGTGATGATGATGATTAGAATATGCTAGTTGCTTAGGGTATTAAACAGAACCTTCCTTATGAAGCACTATCTTATAAAACTCCTCGATGCTTTTTTTTTGGACCAGTGCTTCTAAGTATGTGGTGATAAGGAGTGTGGTCACAAATCAGAATGAGTGGGAGAGGAGGGCTCTTTTCAGACTAAGTTATGCAGGTAGAGTTCTGGTATTTAACTCCACCATCTCCAGTTGAGAATCTGTTCTCAAGTGAGCTACAGGAATAAAGACCTCTATTCCTCAGGTACCTGGGCCTGAAAACTTTTAAAGACCATTACTTTCGAGTAATGTTTTAATTTCCCATCACCGTGCCCATATATAACTCCACTAGGCCCTCCATTGGCCCTCCATTGGGACCCTCAGCTTAGCACCTCCTCATTGCCTTCCACCTACCTAAGGCCTCTTGTAAATCTGCCTTCCCCTACTATTCCCTCTTCCTCCCCCAACCCATATGAGGATGTTCTGCTTAACCTAATAGAAAAGGTGTCTGAATTTTAAATCTTATCACAGAGCAAAGCTTTCAAGTGGCTCAATCTTTTCATACGTCTATTTAATCCTGAAATAGTTATGGGAATCTCCATGTGCCAGACCCTGCACAAGAGCTCAGGTTGCTAAGGTGAGGAGGACACAAAAATGGCCACGAAGGACCTTAGGTTGCAGCCAGAGCCACATTTCCTGAAGTGTCCTTAGAACCTTGCTACTAAAGTGTGGTGCCCCATGGCATTGCGTCCAAAATGCTGAATCTTAGGCCTCACTTTTGACTTATTAAATCAGAATCTTTATTTTATATATTTACTATTGTTTTTTTTTTTAATGTTTATTTATTTTTGAGAAAGAGAGAGAGAGCACAAAAAGGGGAGGGACCGAGAGAGAGACACACACACAGAATCCGAAGCAGGCTCCGGGCTCTGGGCTGTCAGCACAGAACCTGACACGGGGCTTGAACTCGCAAACCGTGAGATCGTGACCTGAGCCAAAGTCGGATGCCCAACTGACTGAGCCACCAGGCGCCCCCCCCCCATAATATTCCATTATTAAAACTCTTTCATATTCTTTTCAAATTCAGAAATCTGGGTCAGATCAAGCTGAACAATGTTTTCTATTGAAAAACCTTTCATAGGATTTATATGGTACTTTGCCATTTTCATGTCTTAAGTAGCACATATGGTACATTGTATTTTCAAAATTTTTGACCAAGGAACCACATTTATTGCAGAATATTCAATAGAACGAGGGTTTTGGAAAGTGCTTTTTGAAAATTTTAGTTCACATGTTTTTTCTTTTCTTTTCCCTTCTTTTAACTTTAATCTTTTTGGAAGTTTTCATGTCATTATTTTTATAATCTATTGTAACAAACACCCTTCTTTCCACCATACTTTCTTCTATTAATAGAAATTGTTTGTAGCATTTAGAATCATTACCTCTTGTTTTAGTCTATGTGGCTTGGTAAAATTAACTCATTCCCTAGGCATGGGTGAGCAAGTGACTCAGAACTGGCTAATCCTGAGTATTTGGGGTTTAAGGATAGGTATATATCAACTCTGCTGAGCCACTGAAGTTAGCTGGGGGATGCTCTGAAAGAGACAGAAGAGGAGAGAGAAGGGGAGAGTAAACATGGAAAACTGTGGCTCTGATGACAGAGTACCATATGAGCATAGAGCTTGGACATGGACTTCCACTGTTTTAAATTTAACTTATTTGGAGTTAGGATTCTATTGTTTAAACAATAACAGTCCTATTTAATGTATCTGGTCCATTTAATATGCGGTTGGGTCAGACATTGGACCTTTTCAGAAGATTTGTGACTTGGCTTGTAGCCAGTGCTCCTCAAATGTCTGGTGTAGATGGTGAGGTTAAGGCCCATCCTGGAGACCAGGCTTTTCTAATTGTTGCCACTGGCAGTGGTCTTTAGTGTTCTGGACAAAAGCATTTAATATCCCTTGAAAATCTCTTTAAAAGTGATTGTGAAACCTGGCTACTCCCCAGAATCATCTGGAAATCTTGCTGAATAATAACAGAATTTTGGACAAATACAGTTATATATTGGAGTTCTTAGGGTGAGATCCAGGAGGCTGTGCTTGTAACAACTTCCCATCTGTTGATTCCTAGTGCAGCCAGCCTGGCATTGGTCCATGGACAATGCTGCAACCCACCCCCCACCCCCCGCCACCCCCCCACCACCACACACACCCTGCTTCACAAAAGATCTTTACCTTCTCTTGGCTTGAGTGTTTTCTGGCTGGGAGTCAGTTCTTTTCCAAAGTAGCCACAGATAGAGCCCTCCACCTACTGAGATCAATTTCTTGGGAGGCAGTCAACATTAGGACTCTGTATTAAATCCTTCCTGAGTACTTTTTCCTATATTGGAAGCATCAGCCATATTTACCATCTTAATGTGTTATGTCAGAATGTCAAAATGTTTAACTACATTTTCATGCATTATCTCAATCCTCTTGTAGAATTGCCCTATAAAATATATGATGCTCGGTTAAATTTGATATAAACAATATCTTTTTCATGTAAGTGTGTCTGAAATATTACATGGGGCATACTTATGCTGAAAATGTATTTGTTTTTATATGAATTCCAAATTTAACCGGGCTTTCTATATTTTTATTTGCTAAATCTGGTAACCCTATGGCCTCATCACAATCTATGAGAGAGGCAGAGAAAGTATTTGTTTTATTTGATTTTATAGATGAGGAAATTGATATTTTGCAAGCCCGTGGCTTTCTCCTTGTCACACAATTAGTGACATCTAGGTTTTCTCAGTTCTGGTCCAGGACTCTGTCTTTTCACTGTTTTAGCTTAAGGGATGATTCATGAAGAATCCTAACTTCTATAGTTAATTTCAGCATACATTATTTTAGCATATAGTGGGGGCAGAAGGGTTATAAGAATGATATAGACTTTTTCCCTGACTTTAAACTGATGTCAAAGTATTAAAAATAGTTTGGGAGAGAAAAACTATATATTCTTATAAACTAGTGGATTCCCATATAATTGGAAGAAAGTATATTTATTTAAATATTGGCTAAGTAGGAGTCTCTAGGTCTGGAGAAAGTCCAATGAACATAGCACAATCCATAACATGAATAAGAACTAAATATAAATCGTTATTTGATTAAGGAATAGGAAACTGTCTTCCTTGGTCGAGTTCAGAAACTGGAAATTAACATCATGGTCCAGGGGTTAAGACCCTGAACTTTGAGGTCAAATTACCTGGGTTCAAACCTGGCTCTATTATCCTACTCTGTGCCCTTAGGCAAGTTGCTTAAATAATCTGTGAGTCAGTTTCTCACCTATAGAATGGAACTAAGTCTTATAAACATTTCCTAGAATTGTCATGAGGATTAATTAATTCAATTCAAGCAAGTGCTTTACGGCAGTGATGGCAAGTGGTAAATACTCAATAAACTTAAGCTGCTATGATTATTACTATTTTTCTTCTGCAGCTGTTGATACCAGCATGTGCCATGATTATTCCAGGTGTCTCCTTGCCCCAAATTGCCTTGCTTACTGGTTCCATTAACAGCAACAGTAAGTCATGTAAATTCAAACAAGTTTCGCATCAGACGCTCTGCTTATTAACAGACTACAGCGGCTATAAATGGTGAAAGCCTAGAGTGTTACCCTGCTGTCAAAGCCTGCCCCTAATTCTAAGAATTAAGTCAAGTACTCTGCTTATACTCACCTCCAGTGTGGTTTTATTTGACTGTCTCCTAGCTTTTCAAGGTAGAGTGAATTCAGTCAAGGACTCACTTTGAAAACGTAATTTGTCATAAATTCAAGCTTGATTTCTTATCTTCATTTAATCAGTGGAAGAATATTGGAAATTTGAAGCAATAAGATATAGATAATTTGAAGTTTGAGCCTCAGCACGTCAGACTAAGGTCCTTTGGACGCAGGTCCCTAAAATGAGTCTAGTTGTCATGGCCAACTTCCTTAGCCCAACATATCTCCCTCCATCTGCCAGGAGTTTGAGCATTTGATAGGTCTGTGCCCTTTCTTCAGCTGGTTGCACTGCCCCATTACTGATGACTTTAAAACACTCAAACCACTAATGTAATATGCAGCACCTGCAAATACTGTGAAATATTAGCAGAGTGGTAATGAAAATTGACTGCAAGTATAATGACAACAGGTGAAATTATTCATAGCCTGCTCATGTAGCAAACTTAAGATATAAACTCAATGAGCATAAATGGAATACATTCATGACAAATATGAAAATATCCCAAACTGCTAAAGTAATAAAAGTAAATATAATAAATCTTTGCTGCAAATATAATAAGGTCCCTAACTGCAAATGCAATAAAACTTATCAACAGCTGCAGTATATTTGGAACATATTATATAGCTTTACAAAGAATTATACCCCCTGCTGGTATGACCTCAACAATGTCATGCTTTGTCTTTTTCCAGTGAGTACAAGTCTAGCAGACTACATGTTGCCCAGTATATATTAAGTATGACAGAGCGTTAATACAACCAGGTTTGGATTGAAAATGAAATGCTCAATCCAGATGTGCACTTTGGCCATTCGGCAAGCATAGCCAAAGGCTGTGGATCTCCCACCAGGGGCTGAAATGTAGCCAGAAAAGCTAAGCATGGGAGGTGAGGAATTGATGAATCACTGGATAACCTTTTTGTTGCTTGGCTATGGTATCCAAATCAGGAAAATGAGCTGTGTGCTGGACTAAGGGAATGGGGGCAGGAAGACGGGAGTGAGAAAGGGCTGTGGGGGTGACAATGTTCTGTAAAAATCATTCATGTGACAGGGGCTATGCTAAGTATCTTGGATCTTTCCACTTTTTCCCCTTTATCCTTCTTTCTTCCCACAATTGAGCACATATCTGTTGAATACCTACCAGTTTACAGATACTAATTATATTCAGGGAGAAGGAGTAAATAATACAGTCATTGTCCCTGGCCGTGTGAGGCCCTTATTAAGTATTTAGGGGGGACCAGAAAGTAGCAAAAGCAATTCTAATACGTTGCAGTTCCATCTGTCACCAGCCAATTGAAGAGGGTCTGGGACAGAAGGCCGACAAATCCCAACATTTAAGGGATGGGCAGTTAGCTTACATTTCTCTCTCCACATTCCATCTCACATTCAGCCAGGTCCTTGTATAGCTCTTACATTTTTAATCAAATGTAACACTAAGAACTGAACAGAAATAGATTACCAGCAATGGCAACAGGACATCGTGACTATGAATCTCAAACTTGGCAAATCTGTAAACACTATTGCCTCTTCTAAACTACCTGTGCATTTTTCCTTTAAACTTTACTATTCTTTTCTCAAATATTAAAAAATTTAGTTCATTACAACTATTGAGGCAATTCAACCCCCCACCCGTCCCCATGTGGCCTGACGTACAGTGACCGATGTTAACACCCTGATGGATATGGTACCAGGTCTAACTCCTTGCTCATGGAAGCTCAGATACACACATATAAGGGTTTTGTAGTTTTCTGTATACACATTCCTTTTCGTCTTGCTTTACTCCCTTAATACTATAACATGGACATCTCTTTAGGTCAATAAATACAAAAATAATTCATTATTTTAAAATATTGCATAATATTTCATTCACTGAACTGTCAGTTAACCAACATTTGGATTTCTTGCAGTGTTTTTCTCTTTCTTCCTACTTGTTGGCTTTTTGGCCAGCACCACTCCCCCCCCACCCACACCACCCAATACCGCAGTAGGTGTCTTTGTACATATTTCTTTGCATATATGAGCTTTCATTCTGCAATACTTAAAACCAAAGTGAAATGTAAAGGCTGTCGGACTCAGGTTTTTAATTAATATGTTGACACATCACTCTCCAAAATGCAGTAGCGACTCACATTCTTACTATCAGCCATGTGGCTGCCTGTTTACCAGGTCTAGTTACTAGGATGAGGCTTTATTTTACTTTACATTATTTTTTAATTTGAGAGGTGAAATACGGTTTTTCATTATGTCTTAAGCTTCCAACTGCCAGTGAGGCTGATAATCTCTGTGTTTATTGTCCATTTGGATTTCTTACTGTGTGAACTGCCTATTCATATAATTTCCTGATTTTTCATTTTTTTTTTACCATTATGGGAGAGTTTTTTTTTTCTTTTGGTTACTTATTTTTGAGCGAGAGAGAGAGAGAGAGAGAGAGAGAGAGAGAGAGAAAGCATGAGCAGGGAAGGGACAGAGAGAGAAGGAGACACAGAATGTGAAGCAAACTCCATGCTCTGAGCTGTCAGTGCAGAGTCCGACATGGGGCTTGAACTCAGGAACTATGAGATCATGACCTGAGCCGAAGTCAGCCACTTAACTGACTGACCCACCCAGGCACCGAGAGTTTTACATATATTTGAAATAGCAGTCATTTACCTATCATATGAGTTGCAAATATTTTTATTTGATTCTGTCATGAAATTCTTATTATGTCCATTTTTGGTTGTGATATCTGGGCCTTCTCTCACTTTGGTGGGTTTATTCTTTCCCCAAAAAAGTTATAGGAGCCCTCCTAAATTTTATTTAAATAATTATCTTAAATATATGTATAAATTTATCAAATGTATACGGACATCATTATTTACTATGACTTTTAATTTAAATATATTTATGTAACATAATTATTTTATTACACAATTTTACTTTAAATTATCTGTAAGAAATTTATTTTTTAAATTATCTTATTTTATGTGGCCTATGCTTTATTTTCCTACTGATGGCTTGCTGCTTGTGTTGGCCATGACATAACCCTCCATTTTGCTACCTTACTGTGCTGTAACTTGTCACATATTCAGTCATACTTTCCCAGGTGGATCTATGTTGAACTAGTGATTCTGACCATCCAGTTGTCTATATATCTATTCAGTTGGTATATTACTTCTCTATAATGGATTTATTGTAAGTTTCGGTATAGACTCAGACAAATTTCCTTCCCTATTCCTTTTGGTTTGTTTTGCTTTGTTTTGTTTGCCACAATCAGATATATATCCTTTCAAATGGACTTCACAATCATCATATCCAATTCTAAAATGATAAGTTGGTATTCTTATTTATAATACATTTCTCTTATAATAATGGAAAGATTTACACTTTTGTAGATTATGATTTTCCTATTGAAATACATGGTTGTTACTCTATATTTTCAGGTTTTAGATTATACATTTCAATGAACATTTACTATTTCCTTCATCTGAGAGTCTTAAACAGTTTTCACAGATTTTTAATAAGTATTGTGTCATTTAACACCACTTTTATAAACAGAATTTTTCTTCATTTTTCATTCTATCTGGTTGACAGCAGAAATATACTTGGCATATCTATCAGTCTCTAATTTTGATGGTTCATCTTTGTGTGTGTTTGTATGCATGTGTGTTGTTTTGTTTACACTAGATTGTTTTGATGATTCTAGTTATGCAAACATATCTATAAAGAGAGATGATTTTCTTTTTCAACAGTCAGTGGACTTAGATACATAACTTTATTTTTGACTTACTAACTAGTGTCCCTATAGCAATGTAGGATTATAATGTCTTATTCCTAATTTTAATGGAAATGACATTGCATCTAATTAGTTAGAATGGTCTTTTCTGTTTGTTTGAATAGTATTTTGTCCCCTCTTTACCTAATAACTTTGATTACAAATGATGAATTGCATCAATATATCAATTGTATCGAATTCATTTTTAAATATATTACGCTAAGAATTTATTTTTTCTTTTCAGTATATTGATTTAATGTACTCTACAGTATACACAGAGATCCTCACATTCTTTGAATAATTTAATTTGATTATGCTGTATTATTACTTTATAAATAGGGTTCAACTTTTCTTAGAACTTACTTTTTAGAGCGATATTAGGTTCACAGCAAAATTGAGTGGAAGGTACACTGATTTCCCAATTTCTAATTTCTAATTTAGAAACTGGACATTGTTATTCAGAATGTGATTGGTGTAAAGTTTTTGATATCTTTTTTACCTTGATATTAAAATATTAAGGTTTCATTAATTTCTAAAAATGGAATGAGGAGCTTTCAATCTTTTATAATCTGAAAAAGGTTTTAATAGCGCTAGTTTACATGTATTAAGCAAAAAATTAAATTTAAAGATTATATAGAACTCATCCATATAATTCTAATAAAAGAATCTAGGCTCATACCTTTATAAATGGTAAAATACTTAATTTATTCCACCATCTTTCTATAGTTATTTGTCTATTTAAGTTCTCTACTCTCTTTGGGATCAATTTTGATAATTTATACTTCACTAGATAGTCATTCATTTTTCTTCAACTATTCCAATTAGTTTCCCTAATTTTGCACACAATATTTGTGTTTAAATATTTTAAACTCTTTTGAATATATGATTATGCTTCATTTTTCATTCCTAATAATTGTTTTTTCATTTTCCCTTTTTTTCTTAATTAGAATTTTGTCAATTTTGTGATATTTTTTAAAAACACACTGTAAAGGTGGGTTTTTGTTTTGTTTTGTTTTGTTTTGAGCAATCTCTATACCCAGCGTGTGGCTCAAACTCACAATCCCGAGATCAAGAGTTACGTGCTCTGCTGACTGAGCCAGCCAGATGCCCCTCACACTGTAGAGTTTTAAAAAATCTTTTCTACAATTTATTTTTTGTTTTCTATATTTTAATGATATTGTGTTTTTGTAAATTATTTTCTTTTGATTTTAAGGATGCTAAACAATAGCCAAACTCTTGCAAAAGTGATAAAAATCATTCCTAAATATTGTAGCCTCTCCTACTCTAAATATTTATTCAGATAAATTTTGTCTAGTTGCTATGATCTCATATTGAATATTCTGTCTTCACTTCCCCTGTATTGTTGCATTTTTATTTTTTCAATTATATATGTGTAAATCTCTGAATTTTCGTGTCTAAGATACATAATGTACAGTCATTAATTTGCAAGAGTCTAGCCATTTATATCCTTTTTTTCTTCTTGCCCTTATTTATGAGTTGAAACTGCTTTCAATTATCAGAAATAATATACAATACACCAATAAACATTATTGCCTAAGTATTTTTTTATGTTGAATTACTTCCTTGGGGTATATTTCCTGATGTGCTTTTAGCAGACAGAATCTTAAGGTGGGCCCCGTGATCTGTACCTTCTGTTACTCACAGTCTTCCGTAATTCCTTCCCTTTATGTGTGGTGGTGGCCCTTCATTTACTTTGAAATGATAGAATATGACAAAGGTGATGGAATATATGTGATTATGTGTGCATGATTATGTTATTTTATAATGCCCATCTTGCTAATCTGTCCCTTGCTGGCTTTGAGGCAGCAATCAGCTATGTTGGGGAGTTCCATATGGCAAGGAACAGTGTGTGGCCTCTAGGAGGTAAGAGCACAACCACAAAGAACTGATCTACCACCAACTCAAGTGAGCTTGGATTTTCCAAGCAAGCCTCAGATGAGACCCCAGTGCTAGCTGACTCTTTGGCCACAGCCTTGTGAGACCCCAGGAGAGGGTCCAGCTGCCTCAGCTCAGCCATGACAATTTCTATCCCACAGAAACTGTGATACAATAAGTATGTGTTGTTTTAAGCTACTGCCTTATAGAAATATTGTTGTGCAGTAATAGAAATACACCATTATTAGGTTATATTTATATAACTATTATATATATATGTATGTGTGCACACATATATACACACATACATATATATATATATATATATATATATATATATATATGTATGTGTGTATACGCACATAATTTTTATTAATGAGACCAAAGATTGTCAAGGTTTCACTGTTATTTATCCCGTCTCTGGTGTGGACTGCCAGCTCCTGTCCTTTGTCTTTCAGCTGTTAAAGTTTGGGAATTAATTATTAAAGTTTGGGAATTAATTAATTAATAATCTACTACCAAAAAAATCAGTTCTTTTTTTAAGTTTATTTATTTTGACTGAGACAGAACATGTGCGAGTGTGTGGGATGGGCAGAGAGAGGGAGAGAGAGAATCCCAAGCAGGCTCCACACTGTCAGAGAGAAGCCGTATGTGAGGCTCAGTCCCATGAACGTGAGATCATGACCTGAGCTGAGATCAAAACTCAGACGCTTAACTGACTGAGGCACACAGGAGCCCCTTCAAGCAACCGTTATATATTTTGGAGTGTAAATCTTTGTCACAGCAATAAAAAAAAAAAAAACTTTACACTCTCTAGGCAACTTTTAAATCATGCAGATCTTTTCTTCACTTTTAATAGTTTCTCTCTATGTCCTTAACAAACGCAGAGTCCATTTTTTTTAATGCAAAACTAACACTTATTGAGCAATCGCTATTTGCCAGACAGTTTCTGCATGATACAGCTATGTGACCTGTCCACGATTGAGTTTCCAGCATTGCAAACAGTGACTGGCATATAATAGTTTTCAACAAATAATTATTGGATTAAAAACAGGATTTAATTGAGTGATTAATAAGAAAGTCTGAGAAGCACCCAACTTGAAGGTGAATGAAGAAGAGTAAACATATAGAAACTTCTGAGTACATGATTCACTAAAATATTGTTTCTAGCATGGCAATTATCTTGCACTATACTTCTGTGTATTCTTTTGTACTCTTAGAAACACTTTCATTTGATTCTTTCCAAAGCCTGGTGAAGTTGGCATAACAAATGCATTTACCTGAACTCAAAAATCCAAGAATTCAGGTAACTTGTATATCATAGAGATACCGTGTGTCAGAGTTGGAGAAAGAACCCAAACTTCTGACTCCGGTGCTCTTGCCATCACTCACAAGCTATCTTCAACTGCTTATTTTAGGATCTTCTCCTGTGGAATGAAATGTGTTGTATCATCTGTTTTATATTATTATTTTTTCCCATGTATTATGTTATGTCTCCCCAGCAAGATCATGAGTTTTATTATGGTCTTATATGTCTATTCAAGGTAATGTGGGACGTAGTAAGTTCTCACTGAATGGGTGTTGAGGGATAGGATAAATGACATCACACCTGTGACTCAGCTGTCCATACACACACATCTTTGAATATCTCAATTCCTTTGTCCACCTTCAGGCATAGACATCATGCAGCTGAATCTGGTGTTAGGCTCTGCTAATGATGTGGAACATGAAAAGTACACCCTTTGCAATCTCCGTATGACAGAACAGAAATGGATGGGTCACGCTTTGATTTGTATAGTGCCCTTGGCTAGGCCATACATGTTATCTTTCTAAGTACCTACATTATAAAACACAGGCTAGAAAATTCAGAAGCAGGCATATATCAGTGGGAATGATGATAGTTTCCTTCTGGAGCAGTGAAAGAAAAATATATCTTTTTATTATACTCCCTCATACAGTTACCTTGATGACTTTATAGAAGGTTACATTTCTTATATGATCTTTGGCTAAACGTCGTATTTATTTCCATGTCTTTGTAGTCATTCTTACATATTTTGAAAGTGAATCCTCAGTTTTTGAAGATATATCTTTGTGAAAGAAACTAACATCAGGTTTTGCTTCCTCGAGAGTGCTGGGGGATAAATATGTATTTTCCAGGGATCTAGGAAGATATAAAGTAGAAGAAGGCACTTGAGGAAACTGAAACAGCACACACAGTGATATAGAGACATGTTCAGGAAAATTCAAGAGCTGGTACCTCTAAGGTGGAAGATGGGTGTAGAGAAATTGAGATAAAGGAGGAGGAAAACATAAGCCTGAAAGCCACTTGAAGAAGTGTGAACCTTCTACAGAAGGCAAATAAGAATCATCCAAAGCTAACAGAATGACATAATCCCTTGGTGACTGGGTGTAATTGAAGGGAGAAATATGGAAGTAGTAGCAAAAGCAGCTGTTAATAAATTAAAGAGACTTTGGGGGAAGGCAGAAATGAGAAAGAAGAATACAGTTTTAGATCATATTTGAATTTGAATTTGAGTGCATCAGAATCCTTCAGCAGCTTAGATTCCCTCTGAGCCTTGGCTTGTAAATCTGTAAAGTGGAAATAATATCTTTTCCAAATAAAGTTCTTTTGATGAAATACAAAAGTGTATAATCGTATAGGGGAGTGCAGTATTAGGCATTCACTAAGTGATACTATTACAGTTGTTGTTACTTAACTTGAAACAAGATGCTGCCTAACTTGGCCCCTGCTTTGCCCTGTATCTTTACCTCTCATCATTTCCCACTCCCAAAATGTGAAGTTTCAGCAACATTGACTATAACTCATAGTATGTTGTATCTTTGCTACTTCTGCCTTTTGTGCTGCAATATTTTTCTCTATGGCATTTCCTTTTCATCCTTGAAATCTCCCTACAGGATTTTAACCCATCTGGAAGGCTTTCCATCCTTCTCTATTACTCATATGTTTTCTGGGCGTTTCTTTAAAATATCTTGTTAGAACGTTCTCTTTATGTCTCTACTTCTTTCACTAGATACCATCTTGTTGGAGTCTGTGGCCATGCTGAACTCATCATTTGATCCCCAGCATTAGGTATATACCTTACTACAACTGTCAATAACTGTGTAATTTAAAAGGTAGATAATTATTTTTAAAAAGCTAGTAATAGCAGTTGTGCGGATGAAAGAGAAAAAGGCATTTAAATAAGTAAATATATCTGGAGATGAGGAAGTAAAGGCTTAAAGAAACACCTAGCAGATGAAACAGAGAACATTTGGTGATTTCTTTACCATTGTAGTTAAATACAATAAGAGGGAGGAGTCCAGTTTAACTCATGCTTTTTGATGTGGAGAGTTACTCCTGGTGCCATTGCCCGAGATGGGGAATCCAGATGGAGGTGCACATGTGCAGGCTGCCGGTGAAGGATGCTTGTGAGGCATCTGAGAACGTACAAGATTTAGATGGAAATGCATCATAATCAGACCTCAGTAATGCGATTTGCATTCACTTCTCATTCTGCTTGCAGAGTTATTCCTCCCATTCTTCATCTTGGTAATTGCTGACGGTTTCCAAAATTTGACCCAGGTCCCTGTCCTCCAGGGAGCTTTGCCTAACATGCGGGTTCTCTCTAGCATGCACATCTCGCTTCTCTCTGGCATAGGACTTATCACACTGTCTCAGAGGAGATGCTCAGCGCTTATTCATTTATTTTTTAATGAAGACTTATGGAATCAATAAGACTGACCTCTTTCAAAAAAAATTAAAAAAATTTAGTTCCATAGCACTAAAAATTAGCCCTTACTGTAAAAATGTAAAAGAAACAATATACCCCAAGACTCTGGAAAGCACAAACCTTTATTAAGGCCAGATGGATTTTTTTCCCCCTCAAATGAAAGCCTGCTAAAGCACAACATTAGAGAAGATATCACTTTACTTTTAATTTGTATTCCCCGTTTCAGAATTACAAGAGTTAATACTTCAGGTTATGTTAAGCTGAATTTGTCCTGCATTAATATTTTAAATAAAGATTCCTGCTTGGGGGGTGGGTCACTGAGTTGGTTGGAAGGAAAGTCAGGACTCAGCCCACATAAACCTTCCAACATTGAGGAAATGATTGTTCTTCTTGAAAATTTTTTTGTAAATTGTGTCAGGTGGCCCTCACTTTAGAAAGCAACAATTCTAGGGAGAGCACATCAGAAATAAAACTTGTCAAGTGCCATTCAAGAAAAGATGTTGCCCACTCTGGGCCCCAAAATTTTACCGTGATGATCTCGAGTGCATCTATCTGATTTCAGTATCTTTTCATAACAGGCAAGCAGGTGTTGTTCAAAGGGACTTTAGGAAGAAGGTGGCGTCACTTAGGAAAACAGAACACTTGTTCAGACCATATACAACTTACTGTACATCTAGATAGAGATATTGCCAGTTGCAAGGAATACATCATAGGTATTTCAGACAAACATCAATTTTTAAAACTTTCACTAAATATAGCTAGGTAATTGTTTGACAGTGGTTCAGATTTCTCCTCTTTCCTTTTAGTTTCATGTATCCTGTTGAGGGTGATTCAGGCATTATCCACCCACACTTATGTGGGTGTTAATGAGAATCATATCATTCAAATCATGCAAGTCAAATTATCACATTTTGCAGTGCCTGGCCAAAGGTACACGTTCAACAAATATTCTTTCCTATACTTTTCTGCTTAACACCCCCACGATACTTTAGTGACTCCTTTGTGAATGTGATAAAGTACTATTTAGGTTCTTGGTAAATACGTTTTGCACACTGGTTTTTCTTTCATTGTAGTATCACTATAAAATGTAAGTGAGAAGATTTAAGTCCTAACCATCGTGGAGATCTATATATCTGCTAGCTATCGATCCAGCTTATGGAAAGGCACAGAGAGCCTAAATTGTGCTGAGCAAGTGGGTTTTTAAAACACAATTGCATTTCTTTGACTAGGGGCTCTGGTACAGTAATTACTTTTCTTCAAAAGAAACTTCTTAGCCCATCACAATGGCAACAGACCTAATAAAGCCAAATAGATCCTCGAAGTTATTGGAGCTGATCTTCTAGCTGATAGAAGCTATTTCCTTTAGTGTGAAAAGGAACACATCTCTGGCCTTTATTTTCTGGTTATAAAATTCAAATAAAGTATCTGGTAGCATTTTGCTACCAAACCCTGCCTTGTCTGTCTCTTTCATGCATTTCTAAATGTTCTTACAAGTTATTTGATTTTTAGAGTAAATTGCCCATTGAAATTTAATTTGTCATCACTGTTGTTTGCAAGACTAGAAGCGTTTTGGACTGCTTTATAAATTGACTGGGATAGAGTATAGGGTGTATGAGAATCTTGCTACTACATTGTTGGCAGAGATGGTGTTGGAACTAGTATCCTAAAAACACCCATTCCTCTAGTTGGGCCCTCCGCTCACTTGCTATAGAGGCTGATGATGGAAAAGGAACTTGGCAGATGAAGCACAAAGTTTGCAAGGTTTATCGGGGCCAGGACTGGAGTAAAGGCAAGTAAAGGCATCTAGGCTACCACATTTAATGAGACGTTCCTTCCAAGGTCACGCAAGGCCTTTACTTGCTTCCCTAGAGGCAACCAATTTATCAAGCAAGACTTTTCCTGATTTAGTCAATGCATAATGGGATGCCTTTCAATCTAGAGGTTATAATAACAAAAATTTATATTCATTTAGATGTGCCCTATAAATAAAGCCTGATCTTAAGTGTTTTTTTCATTATCTTAGTATATCCTCCTATAACACTATGAGATAGATTCTGATAGCTCTATTAAGTTGTAGCTCATCATTTTATTTTATTTTTTTATATTTATTTTTGAGAGAGAGAGAGAGAGAGAGAGAATCTGAAGCAGGCTCTAAGCTCTGAGCTGTCAGCACAGAGCCCGACATGGGGCTCGAACCCACAAACTGTGAGATCATGACCTAAGCCAAAGTTGGATGCTTAACTGACTGAGCCACCCAGGTGCCCCTGTAGGCCATCATTTTAAAGATGAGCTAACAGGCACAGAGAAACAAAGTTTTTCCAAGGACTCACAATGGGTTTGAGATAAGAGCTGCGATTAAAACATAGATGCAACATGCTGGAGAGCTGGGATTCAAACCCAAGTTGTAAGACTGACTGTCATTTCAAAGGAAACTCTAAAGCATTTCCCCCATGTAAACAGGAGGCTAGAGTGACAGTCGGGGACCCAGGGCTTGGTTTAAGATCAGGACAAGGTTGGTTGGTGGAAGCTGAGTATGTAATTAAAAGAAATTGAAAAAGGCTATTATGAAGATGGCAGAACTGGCACTATATTTGCTAAGACATAACAAAACACCACAGGCTGAGTGGCTTAACCAATAGACATTTATTCGAGCATAATTCTGGAGGCTGGAATTCCAAGATCAAAAGTGTTGGCAGGTATGGTTTCTCCTGAGGCCTCTCTAGTTGGCTTGCAGATCACTGCCTTCTTACTGTGTCTTCACATGGCCACATGTGGCTTTTCCTCTGTTTGTGTGTGTATTCCTGGCATCTCTTCTTCTTACAAGGACACCAGTCCAATTGGATTAGCCCCCCCCCCCCATGACCTTGTTTCACCTAAATTACCTCTCTAAAGTCCCTGTCTCCAAATACAGACACATTGGGGTCAGATCTTCAGTCTGTGAATTTGGGGCAGATATAATACAGTCCATAAGAGGTACAGAGAGTTGATTTGACTCCTATTGTCCAAAGGGGAAGCATCAATCAGGGTAGGCTAGGATCTGAGGCAATAACAAGCAACCTCACATTCTTGGTGAGTTAATACGATCGGTGTTAGTTTCTTGTTCACATTATGGGCACAATATGGCTCTTCGGAAGCATCATGTATTCTCTCAGGGGCCCAGGATATCAGAGTCTTATTTTGACACCTACTTCTACCATGTGGAGAATGGAAAAAAAGAAACTTGGAAAATTATTTTTAAGGCTTCTACCTGCAGGTGACACATATCACTTCCTCTCACATTTCAGTGGCCCAAACAAACCATAAACTAAGCTTAAATTGAAAGGAAGTGGAAAGTATAGTCCTACCACTGTATGTCTGGGAGAAGCACATGGGGCTACCTGGGAAGCAAGAATCAGATCTTGAGCAAAAATGCCCTTTATTTCCTTGGTGGGGAAGCAGCTTTAAGGATGTAGGCTGTTTCAACTATTTTTTGTGTATTCTATTTGATTTTGATTTTGGTTTAAAGGAGCAATTTAATTCTTTACTTTGTATTGCAAGATATTTGGCATTTCTGACCATACCCAATAAAAGCCAGCAACTCTTCTCCACCTCATTATGAGAATAAGAAACACCCCCTAAAGTTTCAAACCACCCTGAGGAAGGGAACTGTGGGCTGGAAGAACCAACTACTGGGAATACAAAGTGTTGTAATTTAGGAATGTTCGCTCACACACAAGATTCATTTCTCAATTCCAGACCTTAGGTCTGTTTGTCAATAAAAACAACGACAAATTCACTTGCTCACAAATACCACTCATTTTCTGAGCACAAGAAATGGGAATGGAGCTAAAATACTGAAATATGTTCACCAAGGGTCAGGTACTACCAGAGCATAAATAATTCTGTAAGAGATATGATGTCAGAGAAACGAATAATAAGAAGAAAGAGATTTAGACCAAAGGAAACAAAGCAGGAGTTGGTATAGCCCTGACATCTGCAGAATGTGCAGGGAGAAATTTGCCTACATGCCTGTAATGTTTGGACTTAAGAAGCAGACCTAAATATTAATTGCAACAAATCTTAAATACAACAATTTGCAGAAACCATGTGGAAATACTCAGTTGGGCGTGTTAGGGTCTGCCTGCATAAGTGGGGAAACATATTGCTGACTATGGCCAACATCAAAACTAGTGAAATGTACAGATTTTAATACCTCATTTCACTGTTGTTTTGCAGCAGTAAAATACTTTTGCAATTATATAGCTTCGAGTATTTCTTATGGAAAATTACTTTTCCCCAACATAATGACCTTCTAAGTTGTGGTAATACTTCATTTTAATTTCAAAACTATTTATACCACTTATAGTTAGTGCCATATGATTTAGAACTTTATTTTATGGTCTCTTATTCTCCACTCTTTTGTTGTATAAATATTTCCTACCTAATATGACTTTTTAAAAATGATGCTGGTATAAATATGTCAAAGGAGGAGGTAAAATTAATATCCTTCATGTTTCTACACATTTTAGAAGCATGAAAATGAAAATAAAAACAGAAAATATAAGAAAAATTAAGGGAATTTATTTAGGTAGTTCAAAAATTGATATATAAACATTAATGTTTTTTCTATATAAAAACAATAACCAAATAAAAATCATACTATAAAGTTCCCATATACAAGAGTGATATAAAACAAAAGATGAACTACCTAGGAATGGACTGAAAAAATAAGTATTATTTATAGGAAGACAAAATTTTTTAAAAATTCTGTTGAGCATAAGTGAAGTTTTAAGTAATTGAGCACTCTTGTATTGCAACACTCAATATAGTAAAAGTTTGAATTCACCCAAATTCATCTATAAACTCAATACAACCCAAAGTAAAACACAAATCAATTTCGTTGAAAATAAACATGGGGTAGTAGCTAGGAAAATAATGAAAAAGAGGAATACTAAGCATAATGTATCAAACTAGATATTAAAACTTGTTATAAAGTAATGGTAATTAAAATATTTTTTTACTGATGAGTGAGCACATCAATCAGGATGGACTAGTATATTCTGTAGCAAAAAATCATCTCAATGTCATCATGATCTACAATGACAAAGGTTTAGCTTTTTGCTCATTCTGCAGTCCATTGCAGGTGACCTCCGAGCTCTGTACACATCGCCTGACTATGAAACACTATCATCTTGAGCATTGCATGTTATCATGACAGATAGATAAACGAGGTTTTGTTTTTTTTTTTTTTTTTTTTTTTTTTTTTTACTGTTTGTTTATGTTTGAGACCGAGCAAGAGACAGAGTGCAAGTGGGGGAGGGACAGACAGAGGGAGACACAGAATCTGAAGCAGGCTCCAGGCTCCTAGCTGTCAGCACAGAGCCTGATGCGGGGCTCCAACTCATGAACTGTGAGATCATGACCTGAGAATGACCTGAGCTGAAGTCAGACGCTTAACCGACTGAGCCAGTCAGGCGCCCCTAAAAGAGTTTTAAAGTAGCTTGCATTCATAATGAAATACTTCAGCACCTGTCATTTCTGTCCTTAGCTCATTGGACAGAAGTGAGCACATCTAGCCTCAAGGGGCCTGGGAACTGGAGCCCTGCCATATGCCTGGAAGACAGGGAGCCAGAAATATTTGGTGATAGGCAGTAATGACTAGCACAATTAGAATAAGCAAATAAGTCAGTTAAGGGTCCAACTCTTGATTTTGTCTCGGGTCATGATCTCATGACTCGTAAGATTGAGCCCCACATGGGTCTCTGCCCTGAGACCGTGGAGCCTGCTTGGGAATCTCTCTCTCTCTCTCTCTCTCTCTCTCTCTCTCTCTCTCTCTCTCTCTCTCTCTTTCTCCCCCCCGTCTCTCTCTCTCTCTGTCTCTCTCCCTTTCTCTCTCTTTCTCTCCCCTCCGCCTCTCAAAATAAATAAGTAAACATTGAAAAAAGAAATAATCGGGCACCTGGGTGGCTCAGTTGGTTGAGTGTCCGACTTCAGCTTGGGTAACCATCTCATGGTCCGTGAGTTCGAGCCCTGAATGGGGCTCTGTGCTGACAGCTTGGAGCCTGGAGCCTACTTCTGATTCTGTGTCTCCCTCTCTCTGCCCCTCCCCCCACTCATGCTCTGTCTCTCTCTGTCAAAAATAAATAAACTTAAAAAAAGTGGGAAAAAAATAGGCAAATAAAGCAAGCAGAAACATCCTAAGGTAGACTATATAAGTGAAGACTATATAAATGAAGTTTCTAATAAAGTTTGAAATATAATTTTGAAATTATACATTTTTGTGTGTGTGTGTGTGTGTGTTTGTGTGTGTGTGTGTGTGCACGCATGTATTCTTTACTAAATAACTAATCATTCAAGAGATATTTACCTTTCTACCTTGGACCTGCAATATGCTGGGAGCTATTACACATCCAGGGATATGCTGGAGGAAGAAACAAACCAAATCCCTACCTTTATTTTCCTTACTGAGATACAGACCTGAGGATACCTGACCCATGCCCTCACAGATCATAACCTGTCCACGAGAAAAGCAGATATTACTAATAGCACACAACATTTTGCATGAATTTTTTAATTACATGTGCATTACCCTTCCGGGTAGATTGTTTGGACACTTGTTTTTATTCTCCATTTCTCTTTACGCTTTAATATCCACTTCTCATGAAGATAATTTTTTTTTGACACAGGAATTTATGCCATGTTTTTTTTTTTAAATATTTGGGTCACAGACTATAAACCAAATGTTTCTATTTATACACTTTAGTCTAAAAAATGTATGTTCATTATTTTACATAAAATGCATAATTATGTGTATTAATTGTGTAACGATTTTAAAAAATACTAAATGAGAAAGAAGAAAATAATTTCTTATAATCTGCCTCCTATAGGTGTCCATTTTAATATTCAAATGTGTCCTTATTCCTTTCTTCTATATAGTAACTACCATATAGGAACTAGCAGTTTCTTTAAAGTTTCAAAAAAACTGAGCTAAAAAACCTGAGCTCAGTTTGATTTTTAATCTTAACATTAAATAACTTTTTGGTATCCTGTTCAAACTGTTTCTATGTATTTTTCTATTAAGTTCTTTTATTTCTTTTTGGATAAATATTGTTGCATATTGCCTTGGAATACATAAAAGAATACATAAAAGTTGTAATGTCTTCCATATCAGTCATATCCTTCCTCCCCCCCTTTTAAATAGACGCTATGTTTAGAGTAACTTTAGATTCTTAGCAAAATTGAGGAGAAAGTATAGAGTTTCCATATACAACCTCCCCCACTATCAGCATTCCCCACCAGAGTAGTCCATTTGTTACCATCGAAGAACCTACATTGATACATTACTATTATTCCAAGTCTATAGTTTATATTGGGGTTCATTTTTGGTGTTAGGTCGCTTATGGGTTTTGACAAATTAACAATGACATGTATCCACCATTACAGTATGATACAGAATGGTGACACTACTCTAAAAATCCTCCTATTCATCCCTCTCTATCTCCCAGCCCCAGCAATCACTAAACTTTTACTGTCTCCATAGTTTTACCTTTTCCAGAAGGTCATGTAGTTGGAATCATACAGTAAACAGCCTTTTCAGGTTGGCTTCTTTCATTTAGGAACATGCGTTTAAGTTTCCTCCATGTCTTTTCATGGCTTGATAGCTCATTTCTTTTTAGTACTAAATAATATTCCATTGTCTGGGTGTATCACTGTTTGTTTATCCATTCCCTTACTGAAGAACATCTTGGTTGCTTCCAAGTTTTGGAAATTATGAATAAAGCTGCTATAAACATTTGTGCAGAGATTTTGTATGGACATAAGTTTTCAATTTCTTTGGGTAAATGCCAAGGAGCGTGATTGCTGGAGCATATGGTAAGAGTATGTTTAGTTTTGTACGAAACTGCCAAACTGTCTTCCAAAGTGGTGGTGCCACTTTGCATTCCCACTCGCAGTGTGTAAGAGTTCCTGTGGCTCCACATCATCGCCAGTCCTTGGATTGACAGTGTGCTGGATTTCGGCCATCCTAACAGGTATGTGGTGGTATTTCATTGCTTTTAATTTTTGATTCCTTACTGACATATGATATTGAATATCTTTTCATATGCTTATTTGCCATCTGTATGTCTTCTTTGGTGAGTTGTCTGTTCAGGTCTTTTGCCCATTTTTTAAAGTGGGTTGTTCATTTTCTCCCTGTTGTAGAATTTTTTGTATATTTTGGATAATCGTCCTTTATCAGATATGTCTTTTGCAAGTATTTTCATCTAGTCTATGGCTTGCCTTTTTCTCTTGACTGGCTTTCACAGAGCAGAAGTTTTTAATTTTAGTGCAATCCAAGATCAATTATTTCTTTCCTGGTTTGGATCTTTAAGTGTTGTAGCTAAAGTCATGGCCATACCCAAGAATATCTAGATTTGCTCCTATGTTATCTTCTAGGAATTTTATTTTATTTTATTTTTTCATTTGACATTTAGGTCTGTGATCCATTTTGAGTTAATTTTTGTGAAGAATGTGAGGTTTGTGTCTAGTGTCTAGATTCGTTTGTTTGCATGTGGATGTCCAGCTGTTCTAGTACCATTTGTTAAAAAAATTTGCTTTTCTCCATTGTATTGCCTTTTGCTCCTTTGTCAAAGATCAGTTGACTGTATTTGTGTCGGTTTGTCTCTAGGCTCTCTAATCCATTATATTGATCTCTTTGTCTATTCTTTCACCGATACCATGGTGTTTTGATTATTATAGTTTTTTAGTAAGTTTTGAAGTCAGGTAGCATCAGTAGTCCAACTTTGTTCTCTCCCTACAATAATGTGTTGGTTTTTCTGATCTTTTGTCTCTCCATATAAACTTTAGAATCAGTTTATTGATATCTAAAAAATAACTTGCTGAGATTTTAGTTGATATTGCATTGAATCTATACATCATGTTGAGAGGAACTGACATTTTGATAGTATTGAGTCTTTCTATTCATTCATAGGGAATATATGTCCATTTATTTATTTAGCTCTTTGATTTGATTCATCAGTTTTATAGTTTTTCTCTTTTAGATCTTATCCATATTTTGTTAGATTTATACTTAAGCGTTTCATGTTTTGGGATGCTAATATGAATGTAATTTACTTTAAATTTCAAACTCTCCTCTATCATTGCTGATACATAGAGAAGTAATTATGTTTTGAATACTAACCTTAAAACTTGCAGCCTTGCTATAATCTCTTAATAGTTCCAGGGGCGCCTGGGTGGCTTGGTTGGTTAAGCGCCCGACTTCGGCTCAGGTCATGATCTCATGGTCCGTGAGTTCAAGCCCCACGTTGGGCTCTGTGCTGACA
The DNA here is from genome assembly GCF_018350175.1 of Felis catus. Lineage (NCBI taxonomy): Eukaryota > Metazoa > Chordata > Mammalia > Carnivora > Felidae > Felis > Felis catus. The sequence goes on along the minus strand of NC_058371.1, from coordinate 190,431,941 downwards.
GCTCGGAGCCTGGAGCCTGTTTCAGATTCTGTGTCTCCCTGTCTCTCTGCCCCTCCCTGTTCATGCTCTGTCTCTGTCTCAAAAATAAATAAACATTAAAAAAAAATTAAAAAAAAAATAGTTCCAGTGGTCTTATCCTTTTTCATTAAATTTGTATTTTTTCTTATTTTTTTCAGAGCTTCTAGAATTGTAACTATTTAGTTGCCTTAATGTAAAATTTCGCTCTTATTATTTAAAAAATTCATATTCAGTTTTTAAATTCTCTAATTATTGTTTTTTATCTTAAAATATTTTCCTTCCACTTTTCTTTCCTTGATTTAATGGTAATTTTACTTAAGTTTTGGCTTTAATGAGTACATTCAGTATTCTTTTCCTGTTTTCTCTGACTATAAAGATATTTATGCTGCTTGATTTGACACTGAATACAACTTTATATGTATTTTATGCCTAGGCTAGAACAAGGGATAAACTGGAGTCACAGGGCTGCTGAACTTACTAGCTCATGATACTGGGCACATAAAATGAGACAATAGTAGTATCTTCCACAGAAAGTACTTGTAATAATTAAATGAACTAATCACTGAAATCTATGAATTAGAGAAGTCATTATTACTAATATTTTTTCTATTTTTTCAACATATTTTTTCTATATTTAGATGCTATGAAGTTTATTTTTTTAATGTTTATTTATTTTTGAGCACGAGAGAGAGAGCACGAGTGGGAGAGAGGCAGAAAGAGGGGGAGACACAGAATCCAAAGCAGGCTCCAGGCTCTGAGTGGTCAGCACAGAGCCCCACACGGGGCTCAAACTCACAAACCGTGAGATCATGACCTGAGGCAAGACCAGACACTTAACAGACTGAGCCACCAGGCACCCCGATGCTGTGAAATTTATAAGACATGTCTGAACTAATTTTATTATGGATTGTATGGCATTCGGCCACGCCCATTTGTTTGTATATTATCTATAGTTGCTTTCGCACTACAATGCCAAAGTAGCTGAGACAGATAAATGGCCTGTAAAAATTAAAATATTTATTATTTGTTCCTTTAAAGGAAAAAAAACACACTTTCTTACCCTGCATATTGCCTTGAAAACAGCAGCATTTAGGTACTTTTTGTATGATCTACTGCATTCTTTATCTTGCTTAACTAGGGTAGGATTTATTTTGTGGGGTTATATTTGTAGGTTTAGCTAGAACCAGGAATGGAAAGAGAGCAGAGGTCCACAAGGAAGACCACTGATCTAGGAAGGTATTTATAGAGAAGGGAGCTGTGTGGGTTTTTTCATTCAGATCATCTTCCTGAGGATGCAGAACCTCTCCACATATTTTTAAAACCAGGACTGAGCCCATTACAGGATGCTCTGATAGTATGGAGAGGGTGGGGGAAAGGAAGGGGTTGGAGATAGAATTTATGGACAAATTTTAAATGGATTTTAGGATTAACTGGATTTTCAGGATATTTAAAAATTATAAACTATAATGGCTTTGAAAATAAATAGGATAAATAGGCCATATAAGCTACTTTCTTTGAATTTTGCTAAAAGTGCAAATTGTCCCAAATGAATGACCCCAGCTCCCCACCACAATGCTGATTTTGGAACATCACCAGTATTGTATTTCCATTTATCATAAGGGGCTTTGGAACATTTTTTAAAATGGTCAAGAGATAACCGATTTGAAATAAGCTTAATTTACATAATAAATATATGAAATATAGTAATTTTAGGAGACCCTATGATATGACATTCAGTTAAGCAAACAAAAATCAAATAACCACAGAGTCAGGCAGCATGAACTCAAAGAACAATATAGTATTTAGTGGAGGAAAAAAATTTTTTCTTGTAACATACTTTCTTAAATTCTGTGCAAAACCAGAGCACTTACGGTCTCTTTGATTATTTTGGCACACAATCATATTCAGTCTTGTTACATTATTTTATTTTTGTTGTCTTGTGGTCTAACTCCTGGATCATTAACTATTGACGAGATAATATTTTAAGAACTAGATTCAGACTCCTTGAAACAAGCGGCCAAGTTTTTTATATGCACAAATTCTCCAGCCAAGAAATGTAATAAAACACAAATAGAAATTATCCTAGATACTATTTCCAGTCCCCTTTACTTGCTTATGTCCTGCATAACCTCCCTGGTCCTGGCTTCCTTGTGTGGCAGGTATATAATGAGAAAACACCATTCTTTCCTTCAGGGAGCTTGCATTCTGGTGGAGAAGTTAGACCACACGTGAGTACACACACATTTTCATAAGTAATGATACAGAGCTGGGGAAACAAGACTAGAAACATTGGCAATATAGTGTGACAATAGACAGGGCAACTTCAGAGTAAGAGCTCAAGAAAGCCGAGATTCAATTATGAAAAGGAGCCTCCCTCAAGAGGTTGAGAGGGCAGCATGTTTCAGACAGAGTGAATAGTCAGTGTGGGGTCTCTGAGGCAAGAACCAGGTCTGCTGGCTCCGGAAATGGCCAGTTTGCTGTGGCTTGAGCCGAATCCAAAGGACAGGAAGCTGCTGTTGAATACAACGTTGGAGATGCATATGGGGAGGGCATTGGGAGGTTTTAAACCAGGAAGGAGAATGATCTGACTTTCACTCTAAAGGATAATTTTAGCTGCTGTGTAGAAAATGTATGTTAGGACTCAAAAAGTGAAAACATAGAGACCGAAGGGGGAAGGGGACTATTGTTAAGAGTCTTGGTTAGAAATAAAGGTGACTTGAATGCCAGTGACTTTAGTAGGTTTAGAACAAAGTGGGTGGACCAGGGTATGTTTTGGGAAAAGGGCTTGGTAAATCTTATTGCACTGTGGAAATGTAGTATTATTAGAGTTGATAAATATTTTTAATATCCATCTCAACAATTAATTACTTGAGCCCTTTTCCCTCTCTCCCTTTTTCCTTCCTTCCTTCCTTCCTTCCTTCCTTCCTTCCTTCCTTCCTTCCTTTCCCTTCCTTTCCTTCTTTTTTTTCTCTTTCTTTTTCTTTCTTTCTTTCTTTCTTTTTCTTTCTTTCTTTCTTTCTTTCTTTCTTTCTTTCTTTCTTTCTTTCTTTCAGCTCACACTAAGCACATTGATGTACAATAACAGTCTTTTTTCCCCAGTCCTTTCTCCATATAAGAAACTAGCTTTTGATAAAATCAGATCCGGGCATATAGTTGCTACTTGATAAATATTTGCCGTATTAATGACTGCATGAATAAAATATGAGAGACTCACTACAAAGCTGATGGGTCAAGGAGATATTTGAATGAATGAAACATAGATTGAAGGAGTTTATTGCTACAAATGAAAATCAGTTGACAGTCTCTTCATTTCAAGATGGGAATTTTACAATGTCACTGACCCTGGGATATGTTTTTACATGAAATTTCTTGGCAGCATTAGCTTAGTCTGTTAGCATGAAATAATGTATATAAATGGGCTTTGAAAAGAACAAAGCTTTGTGTCAACAATAGTAAGAATTGCTATCATTTATTTTCTGACCCCTATGTGTCATACCTTATGCTAGGCATTTGCACATACATTACCTTGTTAATTCTCACAAAAACCATAGAGGAAGGACATTATCCCTTTGTTTTAAAATTGAGGGATCTGTTACTCAGAAATGTTATTTAACAGCTGAATGAAGGATACAATGTTCAAACCCTTATCTGACTCATTCCATTGCCTCAGTAAACGAGGACATTACTGTCTTGATTTTGAAATAAATATTAACACATAGTTCTCTAATACATAGTTGATTTCTTTGGAGAATGTCTTAGAAATTATATTATATATGCCAACAAATCATAGAATTACAGATTTAGAGATTGAGAGATAGGTCTATAAGTGACCAGATAGTTCTTCATATGTAATTCCTTGTCTGACTTTCACATGCTCAAGGTCATTGGAAAGCAAAGCTAGGATTCAAATCCAATTTGGTGCTCTTCAGACCATAGCATACTGATTCAGAATTTGACATTTTGTTCATCTCTATGTTTATAAGAAGACTAAGATAAAAGACCCAGAGAAATCTTTGAAAGGGCTCATTTTGCCATTGGTGAAAAGAATTTGTGGTTTACTTGAAAGAAAAAGATGACATGATAGGAGTAACAAATAGCTTTGGCTTTAAAAAACAGTATGCCCTACAAAATACCTAAAAGTAATGAAACAGGAGTACTTAGCATTATCATAAGAGGGCAGTAATTATATGTAGAGAAATGTGGAGATGAAGTTGAAGCTGTTGGATGTCACCTGGGTCAGAAGCAGACACCTGTGGAACTCATGGCAGGAAAAGTGGAAAGCTGTGGCAGATGACAGGAAGATGACTGCATTGGGCTTTCTAGAGATTTCTCAACTGAAGAAGGGATTCTCATATCCCTGATCTTTCAGCTCAAAATCGCCCCCAAATGACAAATACTCAGACTGCTTTTTTGTTTCTTCCTCCAACACTATGACTTCCGAGTCAAGGAACACCTACGGAGAACAGAGAACTTAAGCCTAAGAATGAGTCCATCCAGTCAGGACACATACTCTAAATGTCTACTTTGAACCCATCCGTAGCGACAAACTCAGAATGTCCCCTACCCTCACCAGAGTCCTCAGAAGTGATTAAAGTCTATACATGTGAATAAGGCAACTGATTTCTCAGGAAACTGTGGCTACATTGAGCTCATGAGAATTACAATGTTTTTTTAGTGGTGATTGTCCTTATTTCTCTCTGATACTCAAAAACTCTGTTTTCTTATGAGTTTCCAATGAATCCTGAGTCTTTGCTATGATAACCAGAAGCTGTGGATATTAATCACATTCATGACAATATAAAAAAATGGAATGGAAAAATCTGAGAAACAAGTTCATTTAGATAGGCTGCAATTTATTATGGGCCACAACACTAGGAGTAAGCTAGAACCTTAAGCTGACATTCTTTTGGGGGTTTTCCATACTATTTGTCATATGGATGGTTAAAAGTAAATTGCAGTTCCTTGGCTGGATGTGGGATAGGGTGTCATGAGGGTTGTACAGATTCATGTTTGGGAAGCTTGGGCTGAAAAGACTATGAAGGTTTTCATGTTTATATTGATTGAAGTGCTTCCCCGTTATATTGTGATCCAGCTGTAGCTCAGCATTTACTTTGTTCAACTCACTCATAGGACTTGGAGAGCCTGCAACCCACTGGGAGAAGGAATGTAAAAGTGTTTTCAAATCAGTGGATTTAATGTGTGCGAAAAAAACCGATCATAGAAATAAGAGCCAGAAGAAATTAAGAAAGACCCAAAGCAGTAGTTTTTAATGGAAGATATGTCTAAATCACTCACTTTAAGTCATTGTCCCCCAATTAATTGATGCCTCTTATGCCTAGGCTATAGTAGAATATACCCTACCCTGGGTATCTGAGTAATCTCTACACTGAACATGAGGCTCGAACTTACAACTCCAAAATCAAGAGTCATATGCTCTACTAACTGAGCCAGCCATGTGCCCAGATCTGGGCCTTTTGTACAAGGACCTCTAGTGTGTCCGGTGGGTGAGAAAGATTAACAGCCTGTGGTTACCATTGTAGCCATTGGAGAAGGACACAGAGACTTCTGGGAGCACAGAGAAGAGCACCTAGTCCCATCTTGCAGGTGAGTCTCTATTGAGACGTCTTGTATCATTCTTTCCATCTCCACCATACCCTTATGGCAGTGCTTGGGATGAGTTATATTCCAGTGCAGTGTTTCCTGGCCCAACCCCGAGTCTCAGATACCTGTGCTCTTTCTCCACCTTCCCCCACACCCCAAGTGTCAGGAACGAACCACACTAAGTATCTCTTTTGGTAAGATTTCTGTTCCTTGTGTGCTATGTCAGAGACTGGTCTCCAAGCTTCTTTTATGCCCCAACCTAAATTCTGCCCACTTGGCTGGTACTCACAGTGCTTTACCCAGTGAGTGCTTAATAAAAATGTATTGTTCAGAACGCTAACATCTGAGTGTCGGCTTCCTAGATTCCTTCTGCTGGGACACATTCCTGAAAGCTCAACTCTCCCATGCTTCTAACTTTTTGGATTTTAAGCTCACTCTATCAAAAGTGATAGAGGCTAACAGTTTGGGGTCATACAGATTTTCACATGATTTTAAATTTAAATTTTATATAAGCTTAATAAATCCTTTGCCTAATACTAATATTTCTTTGGGAGGAAGTTATTTAGAAAAATAAGATATTATGCAGAATTGCCCCCAGGAATCTGTCTAGTGCTTCCCTTCCAAACAAAGCAAGAGTTTTACCAGTATTTCCAGGTGACCTACAAATAGAGCGCCTGCAAATAGACCTGCAGATGGTGAGTGACCAAAAGTAACATGCACGGGCTGAGCCTTCTGCTCATTTCTTACCATAAAAACCTCTCCAAATCCTTACTTCTCCTACAAGTTAGCTGTTGTGACTATCTTCATTTTACAGATGAGGAGACTAAGTTTAATAGAATTTTGATGATTTGCCTAAGGTCATCCAGCAGGTAAGCCAGCCTGAGGGATCTGACCTCTGTTCTGACTCTTTCCCAAAGCCCCTACTCTTAGAGAAATAGAATCAAGTGACTGAGAAACAGGAGATTTGGGTTCAGATTGGCTGTAGTTCCTGTCCCAGTTCTTCCCTGCAGCCCTCAGCAGATTACAGTTTCCCTGAGCACTAGTGTCATTATCAATAAAATGGGAATAAAAAAAAGACTAAATGATTAAATTAGCTGTTAAATGTGCTAAATGAGTCCCTAGTAAGAGCTAATGTTTATCCAGCAGTTATCATATGTTGGGCACTGCTTGAAGCATAGGGCATGTATTAACTCATTTAATAACAACCATATGGCTGCAGGGCAAATACTATGCCTTCTTTATAGTTCCAGAAACTGAGGCATAAAGAGTTTAAGAGATTTCTTTGCCAAAGATCTCACAGCAAGAAGTAGAAGAACAGGAATTTGAACCCTGGCTAGCTGGCTCCATGATCTTATTTATCTTTATGCTACATAGCATGTGCTAATGCACAGTTTAGTATATTAGGTCATAGTAAACCCTCAAAAACTGTTAGTTTCCCTTACTCTATTTATTGCTATTAGATGCAAGCAATAAACACGCTACCTGACATCAGCTTACTGTGAACTAGTACAATGCTGTCTTAAGACTATCGCAAAGAGCAAGTAAAATGAGGATATTCAAATCAATACTGATGGATTAGAAATCAGTAAAATGTTTTAACTCCTGGAGATATGGGCATTCACAATTGATATTTATTTGGCAGAGGTTTTCAGGGTAACACTTTTCACATAGTGTGCAAAGGTGGTAATAGTCACGGTCTGGCTTGGTAACTCCTCCCACACTCATATCTGTGTTGATTAAGGAAGTCTATACTTCACCATCCAGGTTTCTCCTACTCCTTGGTTCATGTATTTTCAAAACTATTGGTGAGTTCTGATTGAAAGTAAGTTATTTGGAGGGTCCTAGGGAGCCATTACTATGGAGCCACCATGGCTAATGGACCTGAAGACCATTCCATGGTGAGTCTCCAAGGAATGACAGCTTGAGATATAGCATATGTGCTTGGAGAGCTTTCGAGGGACAGCAGACTGCATTTTTGGCCTTATTGTTTCAGAATGCCAAGGCATCATGGGGACATGACTGTTAACAATAGAGCCTTGCCATTAGTTTGCTGTTAGTTTTTCTCAAGGCTTTCTGAGTGACAGTCCCTGGGGAGAGTGAATTATCATCCTTAACTTGTAACTTAACTGCTCCTTTTGTCATTCTGCATAATTGCTGTCACCCAGGTAAAACTAAATGGTTTTTCTCCCTGGTAAATTCTCCCACACTCAGCTTGGAGCCCTTCAGGCAAGACAGGCAGTGGGGAACCTGGGCAGATAATGTGGTGATCTGAAATGATGCCTGGAAGAGGAGAGTCTTTGAAAGGCTTTGTCTCTGAAAACAAATGCCAAGCACAGCGAAGGCACTGGTTTAAATAACTAAAGTTACATTTTATTCAGCAGTGACAAAAATAGGTATTGCAATTCCATGTGCCACATGGTTGTCGTGGAGAATAGATTAGTTAATACATTCCTAGTGCCTAGCCCAGTGTGTGGCTTTAAATAAGAGTTCAGTAAATGTTAGTTTTCATTCCTTTGTGACATTATGTGTTTAATCGTTACAACATGTTTCTAGGTAGTCATTTTTAGTTTCATTATATAGACAAGAAAAGTGAACTTTATTGGACCTGGCATTTCAAAGTAGGTGGGCTTAACGCTAAAGCTCTAAAGTGGATGTTCTTAACTTCCAGAATGGCTCTCTGACTTACTCAGTGACTTGTGTCAAGTGAGATATCAAGATAGTCAGTCTCCTCCCTAGGTGCGGCCAATTAAGAATCTTTGGGGCTGATGATACACTATCAGGTCTATCAGTTACCAGTTTACCATTATTTGAATGGATTATTTCATTTTTTCATAAAGCTGTATTTTCATAAAATGAATATGATAGGTTAAATACAATATTTTTTTTTTTTTGAAAAATTACTGCTTTGGTACTTTTTTGGTTGTTTTCATGAAGGACCCGAGACATTGACAATAATAGCACGGTTGTAACAAGAATGCTAATAATGATGGTATAATGATAATGATGGCTATACTTACCATTTATTGAGAACTTAGTATGTGCCAAGTGTTGCTCTAAGAACTTTTAATTAATTATCTCATTTAATCCTCACTGTTCAGGGGCTATCATTGTCTCTGAATTATATATTATAAAACTGAGACTCAGAGAGTTAAGAGTAACAAAACCAAAAGTCACAGGTATTAAATGGATGAAGTAGAATTTGAATCCAGGCAGGCAGACCTCTGACACAGAAGTCTCTTACACAGGTAGTAAATGATAAATTGAGACTCAAACCCAACACTCCCTCTCACATGCTCATATTATTTTCTCCTTCTTCAAATCCATGATGAGCATGGGTGGTGCCTCTGGAATGCATCTTCTGCTTTACTCACAATGGTTAGATTTGCTACATAACTAGACAACACATACTCATTCCATTTTAGAAAGTGAAATTTTCTTAGACTTTAGTATAATGCATATTAGCAATATCCAAATAAATAAACCAGAGTATATAATATAGGACTGAGTTCCTTGACTATTTAGATGGTTCTCAGTCAGTTGGGAAGGACAAGAGAAGTAGGCATGGGGGCTGGAGCCTGGGGAGTGAAGGAAGTCTCTTTGGAACCATGTTAGTATTTCTAGAAAAGGGATATATATGTACACTGAAAAACATTCATATGACTATTGTTTTCTCTATATACAAACTACAGGGAGTTAAACTCCGAAAAATCTTTGTTGGTGAGTATAGTAGAACATGGGTTAATAAGAGAGGCCAAATGACATTGAACTACCCGAAAGTGTGTCTAGTTTTTGCTAACACATACCTTAGGTTCAGACAAATGTGTACTTGAAGACTGATTACGTTTTGGAACTAGTTATTTTGACCGAGCCTCAACTTCTTCATCTTTAAAACAGAGCTTCTGATACTTTTCTTGCAGGTATAGTTTCTAGCCCATGGCAGGAACTTTATTACTGGAAATTATTCTTGTTATTATTATTATTATCATTATTATTATCACAGTCATCTATTTTAAGAACAAGGTAAAAGTAATATTCAGTGGAAAAAAGATCTGCAGTTCTGATAAATTCATATCCACATTAATTTTATTCTTGATGCTCCATAATCTACTTAATATGTATGTCTTTCTGTAAGCACTGATAATTGTACATATACTCCGCTTTATACCCTACTTCTTTCTCTTTTTCAGAATCTCTCTGATCTCTCTTTCAAAGTAGGTTCTGTCTTCAGTTTATGCTTCATGACTTTTCTTTCTAAGGTACTCAGAACAAGAGATTCCAGTTTTTGTAGCATACATATTTTGCACTGAAACAACAACAACACCCCCCCCAAAAAAAAAAAACAAAGAGCAATTGTAACTCCTGACCACGCTCACTGAGAAAAAGCAGGTATTGTGATTTGTTCATTTCTTGGGGAAATTCCTCATACATGGTCTTAAAACATACAAAGGTCTGGTTCCATATTGATGGGCTTTTAAAAATAAATGTGAAGAAAAAAAATGTGAAGACCAGCTTGTTACCCACCCACCCCCAACTCCGGAAATACACTGAGTTGCAAATTCCAGCTACATTCTTTGAGGGGCTAAAGTCATTGTGAGGAGTGTCCCTGAGAACAAATCACCCCAGTGATCAGTTGGTGGTGGTGCTGCCACTTTCTCATGGTCTGGACCTTAGTCACCAGGGTCAACTATTTTGCAGCTGCCCTAGCAGGTGTAAGGGGGAGTTGATGATATTTAACCCAGGATATCAGCCAAGAATTATTTATCTGTCAAAACTTTTCAAATACATGTCAGTGTTACTGGGCCTGCTGAGCCTGAGACCGCCTGCTTATCCGTGAGGAGGATCTTTAGATACTTTCGGAAGGCAGGAGACAGAAACCTCATCTCCAAAACTGCCAGGTGAAAAAGAAGAGAGACGCTATTTTGAATCCCTCTTCTCTTCCACTGTCAACAAATGTCCTTGGACTTTTGTCTCCACAAGGAGCAACCCTGAATTTTGAGTCAGGACAAAAAACAAAAAACAATTCCTTCCTTCCCAGACTCCCCTCACAGGACTTCAGATTCCAAAAGTTGGCTTTGACGCACCTGGTTTTCCAGGTGTTTGCTGTGTGTTTCATTGACTCAAATTAAATTTGCTTAGACACTTCTTTCAAGTGTAGGAACACTGACCTCTTCCAGTTGCCTCCCATGTTCCTTTTCTTGTTCCGACCCCCTGAACTGCAGTCCACACAGGGCTTCCTGCTCCTCTCAATCTCTGAACCCCTCAGTTAGAAGACACAATGGGGCAACATTTGGTTTGCAGAAGACAGCAGCATAATGCTTGCCTTCTATTCGGTTCTATATAAATTTTCTCCCAGATCAAGTGTGTTTAGAGGGAAGAGAGAGAAAGAAAAAGGAAACGTGTGTGTGTGTGTGTGTGTGTGTGTGTGTGTGTGTGTGTGTATGTGTGTGTGTGTGTGCGTGCACGCACATGTAAGAGAGAGAGAAAGAGATGGAAGATGGAAGGTGGGGTACCCTTACGGTCCTGCTGATAAAAAACAGCAGATATTTGGAAGCACATTACAGTTTTATTTTTCTGCCAAACCACAATGCTGAGGGATTTGACTGCTGGGAGAGAAAAAAAGAGGGCACATTTGTCAGACTTTTCATTTCCATGTGTACTTGTGGAATTGGTAAATAAAATATCTGAGCAGATAGAAATTGCTCTGGTGTCCAGTGGCTTTAGGGCTGAGGGTCTACCTTACGTTGTTGCAAGACCTCACTCTGGCTTAGCACAGCTTTGTATTGAGTGAAGATATTTGAAAACCATTTCCCTATAGAAGGCCAGCTGAAAAATCAGTTTGTTTGCTGAAAAGTAAGCTCCCAGGTATGAGGAGAACATCAAGAGATGTGTTTTGAAAAATCTTGGTATTTCTACATACTGTGTGATTTCAGTGCAAATTTTGGGACATAGTAGGCACTTGATAAATGCTAGATGAATGAATACATGCACTATGCTATGTTTATATCACATGTGTTGAATAGTTTACTATTTTGCTTTTGATCTAAGTAGTGGGTCAATATGGGTCCATGTGATGTTTAAGAAAAAAGATGTTTATAAAAAAAAGTTGGAAAAGACAGCAATCCAACTTAGGTGTTCAATACATGTCAGTGGGATAAATTAAAAATTCCCTACTGAAAAATATCACCAGTAAAGTAATTTTATTCTGCCTTTTGCTTCAAGGCTATGGGACCTGGGATATAAGCAGAACATACATTAACCATGTATTTATGGTAAACTCTTGCCATTCCTTTTAAAGAATTCCCATGGCAATCTATTTCTGGATTTGTCCAGAACAGTTGTTTAAGTCATAATTAAAACATTTTCCTTGGTTCGGAAAGGAAGAGGAATGGAGCCCTTGGCTGCCCAGCTGAGAAGAACAGCCCTTCGTGGAGAAGTAGGTGACATTCTTTCCGCGCATAAATCAGTGGCTTAATCCTTAGCAACAGACCTAATCATTGCTTCAGGCTTTCCAGCTGAGTGGAACCAACATCAAGATATGAGGACAGTTAAAGAAAGCTCTTGTTGTTCACAGACTGATTAAATTCTATATGTCATCGCTCCGTTTTTAAGGTGAAAATTAATAGAAGTTAGGAAACTTTCCCAGCATCCTCAAATGACTAAATATTTAATTATAGGAGATAGAATAGCCTAAGTCTGCAGCTACACACGCAGCCTGATGTGTCTGCTTAACAGTCCTTCATCTTACCTTGTACGACAGTGTCCCTTATGATGAACTGCTTTCAGAAAAGAGTTCCTGGGGAATATTTGCCACCTCTTGAATAACATCAGTTGATTTCCTTTTATCAGACCACAGTATCTTTGTGCCTAATGATGTTTTTCCTTCTCACTTTGGCTTAGAGAGAGGACAGGGTCAAATTTCTCACTCTGCTACAGACTTCATAAAGACCAAAGAGTTTTTACACTATACATTCCCTATTGCTTGCGGAAGGCTTTCTGTATGTAACATTTAAATGTTATTTTTCTCTTTCTATTTAACAGTCTTGTATGTGTGTGTTTTACAAACTGTCAGACACTTCTTTTGGCATTATGTGATCTGTAAATAACACTTTTTGAATTATAAATTTAATCACAAACTGTACTAAAATCATTACCGGCTATGACATTTCTGGCAAGTTTCAGAACTCTTCTATGCTTTCATTTTCTTATCTGTAAAAAGGGGATACTAATATTTATCTTCTAGTGTGATGATGAGGACCAAATGAATTAATGATACAAATTATGAACTCATGGATTCTGAGTTCCTTGACAGCTTAGGAGGTGATTTAATCAATTTTAGATTTAGGGCCTCAGACCACACCTGGACTTCATCTCATTGCCTTTGGCCACGGGATCTTCTAGGCCTGCGATGGCTTTGTGTCTTTCTCAAACACCTATTTAACTTCACCTTTACAATGTCTTCCCACCTCCTGCCAGCCCAGAATAATTCCTTGGTCCTCATTACCCTGCTATTCTGTATATACCAGCATTTCTCAGCTTTGACGCTATTGACATTTGGGGCTGGTTAATTCTTTGTTGTGGGTATCTGTCCTGTTCATTGTAAGATATTGATCAGCATCCCTAACCTCTGCCCACTAGATGCCGGTAAGGTCCTCTCCGTATGACAACCATAAGTGTCTCCAGCTATTACCAAATATCCCCTGCTGGGCAAAGCTACCCTGGTCAAGAAGAATGGTGAATACCTCTCTTATACCACTTAACAACATGTTATGGTTCTTATTTCATTTAATAAACATTTATGTAGTACATATAAATATCAGATATTTTTCTAAAAGTGACATGAACAAATTGATAGTAACACTTTTGAGTTAGGTGTTAGTGTCACATCAGTTCACAGCTGAGGGAAAAGAGGCACAGAGAAGCTAAAGTGTCTTGTCCAAGAGTGGGGATTCATACGTGGGTAGTTTGGGTCCAGAACCCATAGTCCTAACCATCATACTGTGCTTTTTCTCTTGTGAATGAATTTGCCTCTAGCCTGGACTGCGTAAGCCCTGTCAGCCCAGGGAGTGTGGGAAAATGGGGATGGGATTCAGGCGTGGGAATTACCTTTGTAATTATCTTTGATTCCAGAACATGAAACACAGTAAAAAGGTTAAGGTAGATGGATGAGTGCTTGTCAGTAATTCGACCTCTTTCGCAAAGAATGTCTTCTATCCCAGAGGGAAGCCAAGGTTTCAAGTCTAATGTAGAATAATTTCTAGATAAGGAAACTGAGGCTGGGAGATTAAATGACTTCCCAAGGCCACAAGGCTGGTGAATGGCAGAGGCAGGTCTTCTAACACACAGTTCAGTGCTCTTTTACCATTTCCGGGCTGTGTTCCTTCTGGGGGGCTACAATAATCTATGTGTGTATGTGTCAAGATCAACTTCATCTTCATTATCATCGTGTGTATGTGTCAAGATCAACTTCATCTTCATTATCATCATCCCCATCCAGGTTTCATTGTTTATTTATTCTTTCCTAAAACTATTTGGGTATGTATCAAAAAATCCACAGTGTAGGGCTTATCTACTGTACTTTTTTTTTTTTTCCATCCATGACACAAATTCAAAGATCAAACTGTTTAACCCCTCTACTAATGACTCCCTTCCCAACAGGACCATTTTTCAAGTCACCCTATGCTAACTATATCTCAATAAAGCTGGGAAACAATCATTCTAAGATCTTTGATTGTGATTACTGGGTTTTGTTCCCCTCAGAGTCCAGCTTCTTGAAGATCTGCATAAATGATGTTTGATTTATCAACGTGAGCAATTATCAATTACTGACTTTTCAGATGTCAGATATAGTGGTAGATCGATTATGGAATCATTAGGGCTTTTCATGCTTTCAAATTACATCCCCCTGGTCCTTTATGTAATTGTCCTTTGGTCTGCCATTGATAATGATGACAGAAAGTAAGGGTACAACTGCTGTCCTGACTCACAATTACTGGAGCCAGAAAAGAATCTTAAGTTAGGAAATTAAATATGTATAATATTACTAATAAGACTGGGTCACAGCTGAATGATATCATCAAAATAAATCTTACATGCAAGTAGGTATTCTTCACTTAAATTTTATCTGATTTATGGAACACCCAGAAGGTTCTTTCCCTTCCTTTATATATCTACTTACTCGAAGTCTATAATGTCTTAAATTCCAGCATTAATGAATACGTCCTTTTACTTGCTATGTTATTTTAAAAGCCAATAGCCCTGGGAAGGAAGCACTAATTAAAATTAATTCACACTGAGGTATTAACAGCAGGGCATAGTGGAGAAAATTTCTAGACACAGAGTTAAAAGACTTACTAACTTGCCTTGTTACTTTAAACAAGTCACTTAACCTCTCCCAGCTTGAGTTTCTTCATCTGGAAATTAGAGATGATGAACTGACCCATAGATTCCTATTGTGAGCATTAAATAATGAAATCAAGTGAAAATACTTTCTAAAGCCTAATATGCTATTTTTTTTCCAGTTTTCATGACATGTTTCTAACTAAAAAACCAGGACACAAAACCACTGAATGCCTGAGATGGAGACATTTAAAATAGATTTCCTGGACTTCAAAGTTTTAGCTACAGTAATTTGTGTGTGTGTGTGTGTGTGTGTGTGTGTGTGTGTGTGTGTGTTTAAATAAAGAGCTTGCAGGATTTCTGGAGTTTCAGAGAGAAGATTGAAGGCCAACTGATATTGGAACTATGAAAAGATTTCTCAAATACTCTCCAGATACTACACTCCCTACTAGTTACTCATGACCCTTACAGACTTGTGGATGTCCCTTTTGCATTTGAAAATATAAGGAGTCCCCGCTCTGGAAAGCAGTGTGGAGGTTCCTCAGAAAATTAAAAATAGACCTACCCTATGACCCAGCAATAGCACTGCTAGGAATTTATCCAAGGGATACAGGAGTACTGATGCATAGGGCCACTTGTACCCCAATGTTCATAGCAGCACTCTCAACAATAGCCAAATTATGGAAAGAGCCTAAATGTCCATCAACTGATGAATGGATAAAGAAATTGTGGTTTATATACACAATGGAATATTACGTGGCAATGAGAAAAAATGAAATATGGCCTTTTGTAGCAACGTGGATGGAACTGGAGAGTGTGATGCTAAGTGAAATAAGCCATACAGAGAAAGACAGATACCATATGGTTTCACTCTTATGTGGACCCTGAGAAATTAACAGGAACCCATGGGGGAGGGGAAGGAAAAAAAAATAGGTTAGAGTGGGAGAGAGCCAAAGCATAAGAGACTCTTAAAAACTGAGAACAAACTGAGGGTTGATGGGGGGGTGGGAGGGAGGAGAGGGTGGGTGAGGGGTATTGAGGAGGGCACCTTTTGGGATGAGCACTGGGTGTTGTATGGAAACTAATTTGTCAATAAATTTCATATAAAAAAAAAAAAGAAAATATAAGGAGTCATTATTCAGCTCCTGACCAGATTTTTAAAATCTAGAGTGGAAGTTATATTACTATATCATTTTAGGGAACTGCTATTGAAAACCATCTATTAAAAGGATAAACCAATGTGTAAACCAACTAGACTAAGTGGAGGGATGGAAACTGAGTTTTTGGATACCAACTTGTGAGTGTCTTGGCAACCACCAATCTAAATCTTAACAGTAAAGGGAAATGACTATTGCATTCAGGGCTGGTCACCTGAAAACTGTGTTTGTCAAGGATCTGGAAGTTACCTGCTCTACCTTATGCAAAATCCCACTGTTAGACATAGCATTGCCTCACCAGGCGTTGTGGGAATACCATTGCCTTGTGGAGTGGTTAGACCAAACAAATGGTTGCCCATCTAGACAAGGAACAGTGAACTGTCCATCACTTTCCTCTAACTTCATAGTCATGTGCCATTACTAGCCACTCTACTCTGCCAGGCTTTTTACAAACTTTATATATTTTAATTTTTTCAACAATGGAGTGAGAGAAATAAGTATTCTCATCCTCTCTGTGTTGCTGAGAAAATTACTAAAGCTACAGAAGTTAAGTGTGTATTTGTCAGATGTGGAGTTGCGATTCAAACTTTGATGTTCTTGCTTTAAGTGAGCATTTTGTACCACACACAACCAGAGAATAAATGAACCCAAACATATCACATGGTCAAGTCTTAACAGTACTTTAAAAAAAATTTTTTTTTAATGTTTACTTATTTTTGAGACAATGCAAGAGACAGAGTGCAAGCAGCAGAGGGGCAGACAGAGGGAGACACAGAATCTGAAGCGGGCTCCAGGATCTGAGCTGTCAGCCCAGAGCTGGATGCGGGGCTGGAACTCACAAACAGTGAGATCATGACCTGAGCTGAAGTCAAACGCTTAACCAACTGAGCCACTCAGGCACCCCAGGTCCTAATAGCACTTTAAAGCTCAGCATAGATGGCAGGTCTTTAACCTCAAATCAGAACTTGGGTCCTCTGAACTCCTATGGTTCTTTATTTAAACCTCTTACTGCTTTTATTGTCTCTTATTTTAAATAGCAGAACCATTCATAAGTATCTCTCCTATTAAGCTTAATGTTGTGATATTTCCTACAGTTTCATCATATTTTTTCCATCATGTTTCTTCATTCATTCATTCATTCATTCATACCTCCCATGTTTGAACCCTAGGAATACAGAAATAAATACAGTGGGCATGACCCAGTGGTTCTCATTCCAACTGTTGTTAAGTGAATGAAATACAGGCCTCCTTGACTATTTTAGTTACTTCCCCAGATCCCTGGAGATATAAATTATCCTTTCATAGCGCTTCACTCACACATGTTTTTTATTTTAGATTTTTTTTTCCTACCAAGTATGTATTTCTAGCAAGTGATACTCAGGGTCTGGGAAGTAAGTTCTCACATGGTGGAACCTTTTGTCACCTATTTCAAAGACAAAATCCATGTCTCTCCTTCATCTCATTCTTGCTTTTACAGCCATAAACTTGTCTATATTCATTATAATCGTAGTTGCTG
Source organism: Felis catus (assembly GCF_018350175.1). Lineage (NCBI taxonomy): Eukaryota > Metazoa > Chordata > Mammalia > Carnivora > Felidae > Felis > Felis catus. The sequence continues at coordinate 190,414,313 of NC_058371.1, read as the reverse complement.
ACACAGATAATCAGCCCAGTATGGGAAGGGGGGTTTTGGAGTTTTCACAAGGCTGGAGAAGAGTTCCCTGGGTGAAATTTACCCAGGTCCATGGCAAAATTCTTGTGCTGGTATGTAACACGTTTAGAGGCTTTTATTTTCTAGGGTATTCGCTCCTGTGAACAGCACCCCACATCTACCTTTTTATTTTGTTTTTTAATATTTCTGCCATTGTTTTTGAAAAGACTTTTATAATACTTTTAGATTTTATAATATTTTTAGATTTACAGATGCCTTGCAAAGATAATGTAGTGAGTTGCCATATACACTTCACCTAGTTTTCCTGATCGTTAACACCATATATTTCCATGGTACATGTCACAAAACTAAGGACTTGACATTGGCACATTACTATTACCTAAAGTCCAGACTTAATTTTGATTTCAGCAGTTTTTTTCCATTAAACTCCTCTTTTTCAGTATCCAGTTCAGGGTACCACATTTCATTTAGTTGTCCCCATAGTCCTTCTGGTCTATAATAGTCTTGCCCTGTTTGTCATAACTTCAACTGTTTGGAAGATTTGGAGCCAGATATCTTGTGGAATTGCCCTCAACTGGGTTTGTCTGATCATTTTCTCACAATTAGAATGGGGATATAGATTTGGGGAAGAATGCCACAGAAATGGAGTGCCATTTTCATTACATCCTGTTAGGGGTGCATGATATCCACATGACATTGCTGGTGATATTAACCTTCATCAGTTGTTTAATATAGTGTTTTTCAGGTTCTTCATTGTGCAGTTATTATTTTTCCATTTCCCTGTGCCATTCTGTGGAAAGAACTACTAAGTCTAGCATTTTCTCAAGGAAGATAGAGGAGGACATCTAAGCTTTGTTCTTCTGATCATTGGTATCAGAATTATTCTCTAAGAAAGTTCTGTTGCTTCATCATATTGATTTATTCAGTCCTTTGTAACACATGGAATCATGCATTTATTTTAAACTTTGGGTTATAATCCAATGCTACATTATTTATTATGTTGCTCAAATTGTTCTAGCTCTGGCTGTTGGACACTATTTTAGGTTCTGCCACTACTTTTTGTTTTATGTGCTAACAGAAACAAATTTGCTGTCTGTTTTGAGAATTAACATAGTCAATACTTGGTTAACCAGCTATAAAACAGCATGAAAAAAAAATCATCCTGCTGCCCCATGAGGACAGCAACTTTGGTTCAGTCCTGGGCCTTGGTACTTAGAGAACAGTTCTAACAGTAAACACTCCATGACTGTGAATTGATTGTGTAGGAGCTCTATATGCCCTTAAATTGCTTGATAAAAACAACTTCCTGTTACAACTGTACTATTGTTAACTGTCCTTTTTAGACAAATTCTATCACACAAGTATATGTACATGTATTTACATGCACAAGCAAGTAGATATAACCTTCCTGCAACAGTCAGTTTTCATTTTCTGCCACCTACTTTTTCTCTTCTCCTTGTCATTTACTCTTGCCAACCTCAGAATCCTTGGTCTTTTCCAATCTCATCCCATCCCCTGTTCTTACCTTGATTCGGTGTAACCCCTCTTTCACTCAGCACCCATGGAGGGAACTATTGACAAAGTGAGGACAGTATCTTTTAGACATATATAAATTGGATTGTAGGGAAAGGACAATCCATATTCCAGGAGATAGAAGTGGCTTTTGTTTGTCAAAGAGTTGAAAATAGAATGAGTATACCTTTAAATATGATTTGGCCTGATTTATTCTTTCATTCTGCATTTATCCTACACATATAAGTTGAGGGCACTAAGTGCTATGATATATTAATATGCAAAAGGGGACTGTGCCTCCCACCAGCCTCCTCCCTCCAAGAAATTTGTTGGAGTTGACTGAAGTGATTGTTTCCAGATTTAAATTATCATAATTACTAAATATACAAAGTTAAATTCCTTTAAAGGTTGTTGAGGGACTTTTTAATAACAGAGCTGGAAACTTCTTTAGCAGTCAACAGTGAGAAGTAGTGGAGTATATGCAGTCCTGCTCTTCCATCAGCTTCCAAGAAACAACATTCCCTTCACACTTTGTTTTCTTTTACCAATAAAGTTAGGAGTCTAGCCTCAACTATTTCAAAAGTCCTTCTGGCTAAAAAATTCTATTTTCTAATGGGAAGAACAATCACTTTGAATCAAGAGACTAGGACTTGAATTCTGATCCCATTATTCTAGGTAAATTACTTAACATCTCTGAGGCTCAATTTCCTGATCAGTAGAAATTGATTGAATATTCTCAGATAGTTTTGGAATATGTAAAATATACAATTAAAATATGCCTTCATTTCAGTGTCATTTCCCTCCTTGTCTTTGACTTCTAATACTCTGAAGAAGACTTTGAATTGATAGATATGGTCTTAAATTCCAATCCATCCTTAGGCAAACTACTTAACTTCTCTGGGTATTCAGTTTCCTGACTTGTAGAAATGGAGCTGATATGATGATTCTTTTATTATTATTTTCTTGATGATGAATGAGATTATGTATTGGAAATATCTGATTCAAATATGTCATTAATATATGCTAGTTCTTTCCTCTTTTTAGACCCCAACATGATTTTGGTTGTGTTTGCCCAGAAGAATAGACAGCATTAAGACAGAAATCTGGGGCACCTGGGTGGCTCAGTCAGTTGAGCATCTGACTTCGGCCTAGGTCATGATCTCATGGTTCATGAGTTCGAGCCCCACATCAGGCTCTGTGCTGAAAGCTCAGAGCCTGGAGCCTGCTTCAGATTCTGTGTCTCCCTCTGTCTCTGCCCCGACCCCACTCATGCTCTATCTCTCTCTCAAAAATAAACGTTTAAAAAAAAATTAAAAAAAAAAAAAGACAGAAATGTGTTCCAATAGAGAGAGCATGAGCTTTGGAGTCAAGGAGATTCAAGAGTGAATCCTGGCTCAGTGACTCATTAGTGCTTGAAATGTACCTTCCAGCATTTATTTTCCTCATTTGTAAAATAGCACAAGTTGTTTTGAGGAGATTAAACCCGGTCGTGCATTTGAAATGGTGTTGCTTCTTTTTTGAAGTAAGGCCACTAAAAAAGTACAGTACTTTTTTTTTTTAATTTTTTTTTTCAACGTTTATTTATTTTTGGGACAGAGAGAGACAGAGCATGAACGGGGGAGGGGCAGAGAGAGAGGGAGACACAGAATCGGAAACAGGCTCCAGGCTCTGAGCCATCAGCCCAGAGCCTGACGCGGGGCCCGAACTCACGGACCGCGAGATCGTGACCTGGCTGAAGTCGGACGCTTAACCGACTGCGCCACCCAGGTGCCCCAGTACAGTACTTTTAATACAGGAGTAGAGTGAATCTGATTTTTGCCTCATTATGGAAATACTGTTTTCAATATGTATTTCTGAAACTGTAACTAGAGTAACCTCATCCTTGAATCACAGCTCTGAACAAACATGGGAAACGTTCTGGGTGATAATGTCATTAGCCCTTTTATGGATCTAGCATCTTACTCATTTATTCAACTAGTATTAACTGAACACCTACTATGTACTTGTGTCTATTCTGGTTGTTGTTTGTTTTAGGTTCTCTGGAAACGTTGTTTCTCATAAAGTATTAGGTGATGCCAATGAAAAAAATCACCAAGCTACACAATTATGTAATTATATGTATTTGGTTATCAGACTATTATATCATGAACTATGCTTGATATAAAAAATGATACATAAAAATATATTTCAGGGCAGTAAACATTGTATTTTCAAGTATGCTAACCAAAAGTTGAGTGCTGCTTTCTATCTGGGGAAGAGTGATTCTTCATAAATGACAGATGATATGCTTCACATAAGCCAAAAAAGCATTGAAAATGTCTGTGAAAAGCATTTGAGAAGTACTTGGATTTTCTGTAAACTTTATGGATATTTTTCCTTGAGTTTGAAAAAAACAGTCTCTAATTCTACAGAGATTCTAGCAGTAGGTTGATGCATGCCCTATCTCTGCTGTCCATCAAGATAATCCTTTTCACGGACTCCTGGAACTCTGAAGCCATGCCTTTGTTCCATAAAAGACCTAATTGTGCAATTCTTATTAACATGTGTGCATGTCAACAATAATTCTCTTTGGAAAATTAGCCTAAGTGGTCTTGATACTTGAGGACCAGCAGGCCTTTTGAATTCTCAATGTATGGTTATTCATCTGCTAGATAATGTAACAACAGAGAAAAATAAACATATACATGCTTGGGACTAACAGACAGGAGGTATACAATAGCATTCTGATTAGTGGCATGTGACATATAAGCACTTGTTAGAACTGCAGTTTCCAAAGTCAAACAAACTGGTTTTTACCCAGATCCTACCATTTCCTGATGATGTGGCCTTGGGAGAATTTCTGTATCTCTTCTCAAACTGGGCTTCCTCCTATAGCAACCGGATTGAGTCAGTTCCCTAACTTACTGGGTTGCCATAATGATTAACTTAAATGATGCACCTGAAGTGCTTAGTTCAGAGGTTTGTGCACCTTACGTGCTCAATGAATGGTTGATATTATTATTATTATTATTATTACTATTATTATTGTAAGTGATGACAATATTGATGATGGGCTCAGAGCAGTAAGAAGAAAGGCGATCTCCCAAATATCCTCTATTATTTCAGTTCAGGAGCTGGTTTATTCTCTAGCTGTTTCCAGAATATTCTACCTCCCTTTGAGCATTTCCATTTCTACTTCCTATTGCAATGTGGCTCACACTGAAATTGTTCTCCACAGAGAATCCAGGGGGAGTTTGTGGTATAGGAATAAGAAAGCAGCAGCAAAAATAAAGAAGGCTTGTTTAGTGGACGCTACCTGGGCTTTCGAGTAAAACAGAGCTGGGTTCGGCTTGCTGTCCCTCATTTGCTATCTCTGTGAGATCCTGCACACATCTCTTTTTCTCCTACTCCTCTGGTTCTCATCTGTAAAGGAGGAAAATCACACCTATGTCCCAGGGTTAATAAGAAAGTTCAGCAAGATAAAGAACCCATAAGGATCAAGACAATGAAGGACAAAACATTCAAATAGAAAAATGAACAAGACATGACCAGGAATTTTACGAAAGAAGAGACACAAATGACTGTAAATATATTATGAGATTTTCAGTTTCACTAGTAATCTGGAAAATGCAAGTAAAAGTGTAATGAGATACTATTTTACCTATTAAATACCAGTAAAATGTGGAGGAATAGGAACTCTCATCCATGATGATGAAAGAATAAACCGGTACAACTATTTCAGAAAACAATTTGTCATTAATTCATAGAGCTAAAGGTTTGCAAATACTAGGACCTAACAATTTTGTTGCCTAGTCTTTACATAAAGGAAATATTTTGGGAAAATAGACTATGAAGATGATTGACATTTTGTATCACCATCTATATTCCAAGGGCTTTACAATGTCTTTTATTCTCTCAGAGATTCTGTAAATGTGGCTCTTAACTCCAGATAAAATATTCATGTGGCACAATCCTTGCAGATCATACTCTAGAGTACCATTTATAATTTCATGATTTAATTAAGTGCTGGCCCGTGTACAGACACATGTACAGTGTGTCAGTTTATTCATCCAGGGGACTGATCAGACACGATTGTCAAAAGGACAAGGCAGTGGAATCAGTGAAGATACATGCTTTGCATCATGTCGCAGGTCTAAATGAAACACACGTTCTAGCCCCTGCTGCATCTTAGCCAACGGTTGGCCTTTCCAGCAAAGTTTATAAATTAATCTTCACATAAACTTTATTCATAAATCACAAGTATCTAATTACATGGTTTGGGACTTCTACTTTACATCCCAGACTTTCTTCTGTCTTTCTTTGCAAGATACTACTCTACTTGGTGATAGGAAATGAATACACACAAAATTATGAATAATATGTCACCATTTGTTTCCATGGTAAAATACTTCAAAAACAGTTTGTCTTAACCAAGTTCCGTGTAGTAGACTCATCAGACAAACCCCTTTATGGTATAAAACATATTGGCATCCACAACACTGTGAGCATTTAGGTCAGAAGTCTCCTTTCTGGTTTAGTGATTTGCTGGCACTGTAACTTGCTGAGCTGTTTGCTTACCCAGAGATAGTTTCCTTTTGATTCCCAATGGGATTATGTCAGTATTTCTTGTCATTACTTACATAATTTTATTAAATATTACATAAATTCAGTTAAGTAAAAGTGTGAAAGTATAAAGGAGTATTAATTATAATAATAAAAATTATGTTAAAAGACTCAATAAAGGAGAATTTCTTAAAATACTTTAGAAATTAGGTGTAGGTGAGACCTAGGTGCAACAAGATAGGGAAAACAATCATAAATTTTCAGGTGAATGCAATAGACTGATACCTTTCACATGTGCCTCTAAATTCTAGCTTCAATTTAACAATTCTGGAGTTGGATATTTTTTAAGAAGCATTATAGGTGAAATTTATATAAGAAAAATAAAGGAAGTGCAAATATGGACATAAGCATGTCATTTTAATATGTTTTGGCTAAAACCATTATGTTTTCCTGCTGTATTCAACCTTTTAAATTAATTGATTACCATGCGGATCAGGTTTGATAAAATGGATTCTAGAGTAGTGATAAAGTTTTAATATCTAATATAGATTATTAGGAAAAAAGAGCCAGCATTAGGCAGTATTGCATGTGCAGATAGTATAGAAAGGTATTTTCTTAGCTAAATCTAAAATAATGGGCACCTAGAGCCTCATTACTCGACGTGTTTTGAACTATGTGACCCTCCATCCAGGTTGCTGGAGAAGTTATTCCTAGTTTTGTTTTGGGATCAAACTTGATATATTCTAAGGTCTTTATGCATTCAGTAAAAACTTGTTCATCTGAAACCCTAAAATCAAGAATTTTCTTTTTCTTTTCTTTTCTTTTCTTTTTTTTTTTTTTAAGTTTATTTATTTATTTTGAGAGAGACAGAGATCGCATGAGAAGGGGAAGGGACACAGAAAGAGGGAGAGAGAGCCTGATGCAGGGCTCAAACCCACAAAACCATGAGGTCATGACCTGAGCTGAAACCAAGAATCAGACGCTTAACCGTCTAACCATTTGAGCCACCCAGGCGCCCCAAGATTTTTATTTTCAAAGAGTAAGACAGCATGATACTATAGATGTAAAAGATGATACTTTTCCTTGGATAGACTTTTCGGAGTTAACTTGGGAGTGGGGTGTGTGTAATTCGCAGAGCCCTCTTATGAGTTCCTCAGGGTGTCCAAAAGTGGGTTGGAGGAAGGATGTTTCTTCTCTCTCTAGTTACAGAAGGTGAACTATCCACTGACTGCCTACAGCTGAGATAATATTAACAATAGCCACCAAACTTTCTTGTCAAGTTAAATAGTACCCACAGAAATTCTTACGTGTTCTTGGCATTTGCTTTGCTGGTACCATAATAGGCTGATTAGCAGCTCTGCTCTTTCAAAAGGACCATCATTTAGGGTTCTGTCTCTTTGACCACTCCCAGTTTTCAAGTATGATTCATATTGCCATATGGATGTGGGCTTTTACATTGTAATCAGTCATGTTTTACTTTATGGAAATGATATTTAAGAAGGTGCAAGATGGTTATGGCTTGTAATTGAATGGGTTATAGGTACGAGGAATAAAGAAATCTTAGAAATGCACTGGAGATCTTACAAAGTGAAACGGGTGAAATGGCAGTTCTACAGTCCCTTTCCAATTAGTTTGAAACTTGCTGGTGTCTTTACTAGTAGTTCACTGGAGCCTTTTGAGCTCCTAAATCTTTGATCAAAGTCAAATCTTAGCTCCACTCCTCCACTCTAATAAAAATAATAGTTAACATATATTGAAGCCATATTGCATACCAGGAGCCATATTGAAGGCTTCACATTTTATTTAATGCTTTCAAATCAGTGAATCAAACATAAGTGTGCCTAAGAATCTCCTAGAGAGCTGTTAAAATACAGATTCTTAGCTAATGCGTCCCCTTCCTGCAGTTCTAATTCAGATTTCTGGGGTAGGACTCAAGAGTTTGCATTCCTAGCAACCTCCTATGTGACTTGACAAGATGCTGCTGGTCCAATAATCACACTTTGAGTAGCTCTACAGATGATTTTCTGAGTCAGCTAGTACTATAATTATCCCCATTTCACCCATGAGAAAACTTAGCCTCAGAAAAAAAGGGTAAGTCATTTTCCCAAGATTAAGATATAGGAAATGATAGAGCCAGGACTTGAATTTGACAACAAAATTCACTATCTTCTGCATATATTACACCTTGACTCTAGGTGGATTCCATTTTTGTTTGATTTGCGAGTTAGGTCCTTGATATGCCTGAGTGAGTTTGACCTACAAACTGGATTCCTATGGCTAGCAGAACTGGGGAGAAAAATTCTTACTGATGGAAAGGAGGAAAAATAATTTTTCCTCTAATCTTCTAGGTTCTTGACTGAGATATGACTTATATTAAAACACAAATTAACAAGAGAGAAACAAACAGAAGTTTAATAGCATGCATACCTCCTGTATACAAGGGCGATGACCAAAAAACTGAGCAAATCCCTGAAATGGGCTGAGCCACCACCTTAAAAACCATCTCTAGCTAAAGACAGAAGAAGATGTTGGGGGTAGGGAAGCCAGTTTGGAAAGGTTATCAGGCAAAGCACAATAAACAAGGGAATGGTTGTTATGCTAATTTAAGTGCTTTATTGATAAGAGTTTCTAGAGATTTCCTCTTCCTTCTCTTCCTGGTATAGAGAGGGAAACACCCTAACCAAAGGAGATATTCTTTGTAAATGTTAACGTCTCTTACAAAAGGGTAATTTCTACTTGGTTTTCAGAGGTTTTCCTCTGTCTGCTGTTTCTTAAAAATAATCAGCCTAAAATAATCCGTAGGCCAAAGAGCCATATTTTGGGATGGCAATTTCTGCTCCCCTTTGCTGGATTCTGTGTCACCAAAAGAAGCAGATGGCTGTAAAGACTAGAGAAATGCAATTCTGGTAATCTGGTGATCTAACTGTGTAGTTTCAGACACAGGTTGCCAGGATCTGTGAATAGTTAGCTGAGCCATTGGCAACATCCCAGAATCTCAGCAGGACTAGAGATTCTGAATGGACAATATTTCTTTGTTGAATTCCTAAAACTAAAATTAATCATGACTGGACATTGTTTAGAAATTGTCTGGGTGTATACTTTCCAGTAATTGATTTGTTTCCACATGGACACCTTGTTTTCGTTGTAAATGGTTTTCTTTGATGGGTTGTTTTATTCCTCTTTGTGTATGCCAGGAGACAGTGTGATGTAACTATAGTGATCATGTGTTTCTTGAGGCCACGTTACTTTTTTTCCTCTGGAATCTAGGCTTGTAGCCTACAGAATGATGGGATATGGGACATTCTTTGACTCTTAGTTAAGCCTAGCTTCTGAAACCAGCTTATCTTGTGCCTGTATTTGCTTCTCAAATATCGTATTCACCAGCTCAAGAATGCTAAGCAAATCTGACTTTTGGATGGTAGCACTATCGACAAGAAGGTAACCCAATAGTATATAGTAGAACTCGTACAAAGTTAGTGTTAATTGTATATTTAAACATTAGAATGGAATGAAGGCAAAGCAAAGTGGAATCCAGCATTAAAATTAGTATGATTCATTGATAAGATGCTGTAGAGTGGGATCACAAGGGAATTTACAAGTGACCTTTCAGGACTTTGGAATAGCCACTTAGGACAATAGGTCTTGCTTATTTTAGGTACTCCCAAGTACTCAATCCTTGAGATTCAGGGGCACCATGAGGAAAAAAAGACATTTGTTTTATGGATGGAGAGCTTTATATCCAGCTGATGTGTTTTAATCATGGTTGTAGCCATCTTTCTTTGAGCCCTCAAGGGAAATACACAAGGCAATTTTATCATTTGCCCTTATCAATATTTGGCCTTTGGGACCCCCCCCCCCCCCAGCCTATGAGTTGAAATTGATATGAGCACAAAGGGCTTCTTTATGTTCACTAAAATAGTGTGATAGTTGAGTGTACAGTTTCCTGAAGTCAGAATTCCTGGGTTCAAACACCATCTCTGCCTTTTACTAGCTGTAGGGCCTTGGATAATGGAGTTATCCTGTCTGGCCTCAGTTTTCTCATCTATAGAATGAGATCCATAGGGCCAGTGAAAGGATCAAATGAGTTAATTGATGTGAAACATTTAGAAAGTGCCTGATACCTAGCAAATGCTACATCAAAGGTGAGTGTCAATTATTGTATTTGGTGGTAACAAAGTCAAGAAAAGAGAGGTTGGTGACCTACTATGGTTCTTTATCCTGATTGCCCTTCCAATCTACTCATTCTGAAGTGAGCCAAACCATACATGGAAGTATCCCACAGAAAGGTAGCAGCTCCTCTAAGCACTCTATTTTAGGTCTATTTACTCTGGGCTCCACACTAGTTTCTGCTGGGAAAGGGATCCCTCTGAAGGGAAATGTGCTCCAGGCCTATCTTACTGCAGCAATTGTAGAAGAGGAGCATTACAAAGAGAAAAGAACTTATTCAGTGGAAAAGGAGTTTTAAAAACTTCTATGTTCCTCTTTCTAAAGGAGGCCCCTTGTCACTTGGCCCACTGTTTCTCCTAGGACTAAGTTTGTCTCTAATAGATACCTCTTCTCCATTTCTTCTTGGAATGTGGCAGAGACCCAGAAGAGGCCCCATTTGAGATCACTTGCATATCAAAGTACAATCCCTAAAGGGCATGCCCAAGAGTATTGTGTGTACTATACTAAATGGCTATATGGCTATGGCAGCTTCACTGTCAGATCTTGGTTATTTTTCTTTGGATTTTGGTTTATTGTTGTTGTTTTAATGATAAAATTTTTAATTCTTGTAATTCCATAGCATCATGTATCTGATAAACGTTTTCCTTTTGTTTTGTTACATTTTATCAATCCAAAAGAAATTCATGTGTTAAATCTTTAGAATCACAGAGTTATCATGTTGTCATTACCCCTTTCCATTTTTTTGCCTTTGTTGAGATATAATTAACATGTAACATTGTTTAAGTCAAAGGTGTGCAGTGTTGGTTTGATACACTTACATATTGCAAAAGGATTACTTTCATAGCATTAGCATAACATGACCTCCATCATATCACATAATTACCATTTCCTTTTTGCAATGAGAACATTTGAGACCTACTCTCTTAGCAACTTTCAAGTATACGATATAGTATTGTTAGCTATAGTGTATTTTAGATCTCAAGAACTTTTTTATTATGTATCTGGAAGTTTATACCCTATGACCAACATCTCCCCATTTCTCTCACTACCCTCCCCCCCAGCTCCTAGCAACCACCACTCTACTCTATTTTCATTAATTTAACTTTTTTAAAATTAAAATTTCAAGTATAAGTCGTATCATACTGTATATGTCTTTCTTCATCCGACTTATTTCACCTAGCAGAATGCCCTCAAGTTTCATCCATGTTTTTGCAAACAGCAGAACCTCCTTTTGCATGGCTGAATAATATTCCATTGTGTATATGTACCATAGCTTTATCCACCATCTGGTGATACACAGGTTATTTCCATATCTTGGCTATTGTGAACAATGCTGCAGTGAACATAAGAGTGCAGACATCTTGGGGTGCCTGGGTGGTGCAGTCGGTTAAGCGTCCGACTTCAGCCAGGTCACGATCTCACGGTCTGTGGGTTCGAGCCCTGCGTCGGGCTCTGGGCTGATGGCTCGGAGCCTGGGGCCTGTTTCCGATTCTGTGTCTCCCTCTCTCTCTGCCCCTCCCCCGTTCATGCTCTGTCTCTCTCTGTCCCAAAAATAAAATTAAAAAAAAAAAAAAAAAAAGAGTGCAGACATCTTTTTGAGATCCTATTTTCATTTCCTTTGGACATATACCCAGAAGGGGTGTTGTTGGTATTATAGTAGTTCAATTTTTAATTTTTTGAGGAACCTCCATACTGTTTTCCATAGTGGTTCTACCAATTTCATTCCCACCAACAATGCTCTTTTCTTCACATCTTTGCCAACACTTGGTATCTTTTGTCTTTCTGATGATAGCCATTCTAACATTTCATTTTGTTTTTGATTTGCATTTCCCTGATGACTAGTGCTGCTGTTGAACACTCTTTCCTGTACCAGTTGGCCATTTGTATGTCTTCTTTGGGGAAAATATGTATTTAGTTCCTCTGCCTTTTTTTTTTTTTCTTTTCTTTTCTTTTTTAAATCAGATTGCTTGTTAAATTGCTATTGAGTTGCATGAGTTCTTTATACATTTTGGGTATTAATCCCTTATTAGATACATGATTTGTAAATATTTTTGTCCATTCCATAGGCTGCCTTTTCATTTTGTCAATTGCTTCTTTTTCTCTGCAGAAATTTTTACTTTGCTGTAGTTCCACTTATTAATTCTAGCTTTTGGTGCTTGTGCTTTTGGTGTCATATCCAAAAAATCATTGCCAAGACCAATGTCAAGAGACTTTTTCCCTATGTTTTTTTTCTAGGAGTTTTATGGTTTTAGTTGTTATATTTATGTATTTAATTCATTTCCAGTTAATTTTTGTTAAGTGGTATAAGTAGTTGTCTGATTTCGTTCTTCCACATCTGGTTATTCTTTTTTTTTTTAATTTTTTTTTAACGTTTATTTTATTTTTGAGTCAGAGACAGAGCATGAATGGGGGAGGGCCAGAGACAGAGGGAGACACAGAATCCAAAACAGGCTCCAGGCTCTGAGCTATCAGCACAGAGCCCAACGCGGGGCTCGAACTCATGGACTGTGAGATCATGACCTGAGCCGAAGTCGGACGCTTAACCGACTGAGCCACCCAGGCGCCCCCACATCTGGTTATTCAGATGGATATCTGGTTACTGAGTTTTCCAAAAATATTTATTAAAGAGACTATCCATTTCCTATATGAGTATTCTTGGCCCTCTTGTCAAAAATTGAACATATGTATGAGGATTTATTTCTCGACTCGTGTTTATTTTTATGCCACAACCATATTGTTTTTATTACTCCATCTTTATAGTATAGTTTGAAATCAAGAAGTGTGATGTCTCCAGCTTTGTTCTTCTTTCTCAGGATTGCCTTGGCTTTTCAGGGTCTTTTGTGAATCCATACAAATTTTAGGATTGCTTTTTCTCTAATTGTGTGAAAAATGCTGCTGGCATTTTGATAGGGATTGCACTGAATCTATAAAAAGCTCTGGGTAGTATGGACATTTTAACAATATTAATTATTTCAATCCATGAACGTAGTATATTTCCATTTAGTTTTGATTTCTGGCTGTTTCAACTTATTTCATCAAAGTCTTATAATAATTTTCAGTGTACAGATCTTTTCTCTCCTTGGTTAAATACATTACTACGAATTTTACTGGTTTTTTATTTATTTTATTGTGATTAGGATTAATTCCTTTATTTATTTTTCAGATATTTCAGTATTAGTGTATTGAAACACAACTTATTTCTGTATACTAATTTTGTACTATGTAACTTTATTGAACTTGTTGAATAGTTCTTAAAAATTTTTTTTTTTGATGTTTATTTATTTTTAAGAGAGAGAGAGACACACACACACACACACACACAGTGTGAGCGGGGGAGGGGCAAAGAGAGAGGGAGACACAGAATCCAAAGGAGGCTCCAGGCTCCAAGCTGTCAGCACAGAGCCTGATGCAGGGCTTGAGCTCATGAACTGTGAGATCATGACCTGAGCCAAAATCTGACACCCAACTGACTGAGCCACTCAGTCAGTTTTTTTATTATTTGAACTTTTTTTACATGAACTTTTATTATTTGAACTTTTATTACATGAACTTTTTTATTAGTTGTAATGTGTTTTTTGTTTTGTTTTGTTTTGTTTTCTGGTGGAGCCTTTAGGATTTTCTATACATGACATATCATCTGCAAACAAAGACAGTTTTACTTCTTCCTTTCCAATTTGGATGCCTTATATTTCTTTATCTTGGCTGATTGCTATGATTGCTTTAGAATTTAGATTATGCTGGCCTTGTGGAATGAGTTTGGGAGTCTTCCTTCTTCTTCTAATTTTTGCAAGAGTTTGAGAAAGAATGCCATTAGTTCTTCTGTAAATGTTTGGTAGAATTGCCAATGAAACCATCTAGTCCTGGGTGCTTTTTTTGTTGTTGTTGGTTGGCCACCCTACTTTGAATTAGGCAGGTTCAAACCCCTTTTCCAGCCACTTCTATGTTCCAGGAAACTGTTTTTCCTTCATCTTGAGAGAAACTTGACTAAATCAGAAGTCTAGGTGATTGAAGAAGGTATAGAAGTCTGCTTGTCCTATACTCTAATGCATGTACAAAGAAGAAACTGTGGAATGCAACACGGCATTAGAGAAGCAGTTGATAGCTGCTGTATGCAGTATTCAAGGTTTGCAATTTGAATGCCATCCAGAGTAATTCTTAAATACCACCAAGTTAAGGACAGGATGTTATGGTTTCAGGACTATGGTAAAAGGTTATAGTACCTGTGGCTAACTGATGAGGGTTACTGCAAATCATCATACTACTCCCATTATATTAATACAATTCATTCTAATTCAATTTAGTAGATCCCATTCCAGTGATCAAATTTCAATTGCAGCTATCAACAGCACCCCCCCCCCCACCTTTATAATCAATCAGAGCACCTCTTTTCATGTAGTCAAAGGATCTGCAAAATAAAGTTGAAAGCATTTTGAAAAGGTCAAAAATGTTCCTCAAATGCAGCTTATTACTTAAATATATTCTGAGCATTCAGAAGTCCTGCACAGCCATGGTATCCTTATTCTCCCCTAAAGTCAACTGTTGAATATTGAAAGATAGAATAATTTTGTAACTAGGTCAATCATTGCATTGAGTATACAACCTACTGAAACTGTCTTTATTTCTCAAATTGTTCATCAAAGAGTGTGTGTGTGTGTGTGTGTGTGTGTGTGTGTGTACATAGAATCAGACCAAAGAAGCAGGGGTGACCTACTGTTTTATTTAATAGACATCCTGAGCAAGATCAAAGCAACATCTCCCTCCCACATGGGATAGGGTCTTTCTTGTGACTGGATTACATTTTGCTTGCCACAGGTTTTAAGTTAAACTATAATGGTAAGCTTAAAAAATAGGAATGGTAGAATAAAGAAGATTCAAGGATGATTGAAAACAGTCTTTCAAAGGTACTATTGAAAGTATTTAATGCTTTCTATGCTTCCTTTCTCTATTGAACTCATAAATTTATAACTCAGAAGTTTGTACAAATGTTAAAAAAAATTTTTCCACATGCTATAGTTTTTATTTTTGTTTTGTTTTGTTTTGTTTTGTTTTTAACTAGTGCCTGATTCAGTGTCCAAGTAAATATATTATCTCCCATGACACGGAAAATAGTGTATTAATATATTTTCTACCAAACAGGTTTCCTAACTGGAGACACTGCGTTTTCCAAGGAAATAAACCCCTAAAATGTCAATATGAATAAATTACTAATAACGAACTCTTCACTTATCTTTAATGCTTTGCCAAACACCAACTTGATTGAAATGCTGATATTTAGTAGAAAGAAGAAAGGGGGTATCTTGGGGAAGAATCAAACTAACAAGAGTAGTGGAGTAGAGCATTTCTGTGTCAAATTCCATCTGAACAATCCTGTTTTTTTAAAGGTCGGAAGCCCATACATACTTGGAATTTTTGCTCTCTGCCTTTGATTTAAAGCACAAAATCAAAAGCCTGTTCTATGAAAAGAAGTGCACTTGAGCAACCCTGGAATGTGCTGAAGCCTTTCTACAAATTAATCTCTTCTTTAGTGAAGTGAAACATCGGGACCATTCAGGGACAGTGGGAGGGGCTCGGGGGCTTGAACTGGAGCCAAGCTTAATGAGACGGAGTTGGAGGCAAAATGGAATTGAACTGTACCTTGTTAACTGGTGAAAGCTGTGAACGAGGTGGACTTACTGGCCAAGAATTCTTTCCCTTTGTTGAAATTAACTACAGGGGATATTTTGAGGTAGTTTTCATGATCTTTAAAGATTATGGAATATTTTTAAAACTTTATATATATGTATATAAAGAGAAGCAGTTGATAGCTGCTGTATGCAGTATTCAAGGTTTGCAATTTGAATGCCATCCAGAGTAATTCTTAAATACCACCAAGTTAAGGACAGGATGTTATGGTTTCAGGACTATGGTAAAAGGTTATAGTACCTGTGGCTAACTGATGAGGGTTACTGCAAATCATCATACTACTCCCATTATATTAATGCAATTCATTCTAATTCAATTTAGTAGATCCTATATATATATATATATATATATATATATATATATATATAGACTTGAGATAATTCTCTAATTCTGATTGCCAAATTTCTCACTGCCTTGAAGACACACAATTTATGTTTCAGAAGAGTAAACATTTACTTGTTTGGCCATTTTATTGGGAATCTATGTTGCTAGCCACTCTATCAGGTGCTAGAGAAAAAGGGATGATAATCTGATAATCATAGTACCAGGCCCAGAGTGACTCACATTCCAGTGAGAAGGGCTTGGATTTCTCAGCCCCAGTGAGAAAAGCAGAAACCAAGAGACCAGGTAAGCATCAGGCATTTTGCTTAACTTCTCTGAGCAAATAATTTCTCTGAGGCACCATGACATATCTTTCCCTGCTAGAGACTTTTCTGTGATCCAATGCTGGTTTATTCCATAAGTTTCCTCTATAAAAAATTTTCTAGGTAGGAAGCCACATATCTTCAGACTGAATGTTCAGCTAGAACTCAGGATACCTGGGTTTTATGACAGAAAAAGATCATCTTGAACAGTTACCAAAACATTCTATGCCCTAGTTTCCGCTTTTGTAAAATGAAGATGAGACCTTCTCAGTGGGGTTATGGGAACAGAGTGCTGCCAACACTTAGCTATACCTTAACATGTTTCTCAGAAATGAGGTATTTGTTTAGCATCTTCTGATCATTCAGAAAATCCTAATTTTGGTGGCTGTGTTCTGTCTTAAGAACCTGACTTCTAAAGTGTTCATGGGATAGAATAATACTGTGCCTAGAATACCATTGGGTTAAGTGTGGGATTCTAATGGTCTTTTAAGGTCTCTACAGACTGAATGAGTCTCCAAATCCATGAGTAAAGTGGGTAACTAATATGTGCATAGGGGTAAGGGAGAAAATCTTAAACTCTATTTATGTTTGTTTTGTCTCATCTGTTATTACTTTCCACAATTATGTGTTTCATAATGCATGTAAAATATTAGAATAGTGTATATATATGTACATTATATATACTTTATTAATAAGTACATATGTATTATGAGTGCATGCTCAACTTTTCCTTATTGACATACTTTATGGTCAACAAAGGTAGGAGATTCCTGTTTTAGATATGGAACAGCTAGTTATTGGAAATATATCTCCCTTCAGTCAAAAGTTGATAAAGTGTCCAAACAAAGTTTAATTCAAATTATCTTTAATATGAACCTAGGAAGCCCCCTAGATATAAAAACAGAACCAGTTTCTGTCATTATTTTTCTATTTTAATGGGTTTGCACTCTGACACTCTGATTTGGAGAGGTTCTCTGAAACCTGAAAGCCTTTTTTTTAACACCAGCTTTCCGGATTCTTTTATAGCATGGGAAAGGCTACAAAAAAGAAACACACGTGGGGAGCCTGGGTGGCTCAGTAGGTTAGGCATCTGACTTCAGCTCAGGTCATGATCTGGCAGTTCATGAGTTTGAGGTTCATGAGTTTGAGCCCTGTATTGGGCTGTCTGCTGTCAGCACAGAGCCTGCTTTAGGTCCTGTCCCCCTCTCTCTGCCCCTCCTCTGCAAGTGTGCTCTCTTTCTAAAAAAATAAATAAACATTTAAAAAAATGAAACGCTTCGATGTATTCTTCAGAGCATTTCTTGGCCCTGCAGGATATTTGCATCCTCAGATTCACTGTCATCCCTTTCTACCTTATTGTGAGCTCTGGGGAAGCTGGCCACAGTGACTGCATCATCTAAAGTTCTTTGGCTTCTGACTTCGGTTTGCACTTGGACAATGAGAAGGCCTGGCAGGGTACAAATAGTGGAAGAAGATAAAGTGTGGAATATTTATGATCTCAGCTCCCTCCTGACAAGATGGCAAGTTGGCTGTTGCTGACTGGCCACAACCTCTGTCCCCCAGACCTCTCCTACAGGCACAGGTCACCTGCTTCCTGGTGCTATTGCCTCCTTTTGCTTGTTCAGATTGACAGAGAATAAGAACAATCTTGCTATTGCTGTGTTGTCTCCTGTTGGTTTCCTAAACCCTGTCCCTAGGTTGTAAATAGATCTATCATTAAAGTTTCTGTAATTGCTCCTTTTGGTTTGCATCAATTTCCTGTCAGGACCCTGAGTGAGTCTCCAGATCAACTCACCTCTCTTCCTAAACTGCAGGAGATACATAGGTGGATAATCTATGGACCCAGATCTGGCTATGCTCCAAGTTTATTTGTTCTTACATTCAAAGAAGGTTTTTGATGTTCTTATTAAAGCAGAGTTATTGTGTTTTTAAGTAATATACACAATAGTCAACTTCCAGCAGAAAATATTATGCCTATGGTTATTCTTACCTGGAGCATTTCTGGAAAAGGAAGCTAGTATCTACTGAGACAATTGCCTTTCAGGAGGTCACACAAACAAGGATATGATCAAGTAAAGAAAATTACAACATACAGGGATAAGTGCTTAATAGGAAAAGATGGCGAGTTTATTTGGAAACCAAGTGCCAGACATGTCCTGGTGGAGTTAGCTGGCTTCCCAGGGAATGCATATAGTTGATTACAATATAGTTTGGATACATAGAGATCCAAATTTAGGAGGAAAATATGCCTTCTACTAAGTTTAGATTTTTAGAATAGCTACTACTACTAACAATAATACCTAGCATTTATTGAGTGCTTTGTGTTTTCCAAGTATTAACATATTTAATTTTCACAAGAACCCATAAAATAGGCACTATTGCTAGCCTCTCTCTCTCTCTCTCTCTTTTTTTTTTTTTTTTTTTTTTTTTGGTTTGGTCAAAGAAACTAAAGAATATAAGAAGAAATTCACCCAAGATGGGAATCTATGCAATCTAGCTCCACAGATAAGCTTATGATTTCACATATAATGTTGACTTAACAAAAAACATTTTGAGAAAGAAAATAATTTTTTCTTCCTCCCCACCATATAGTACATTTGCTTCATTTTTAGAATAACAAAAAGAGTTTTACTGCTAGACTTCTTTTTTTCATTCTAGGAAGTCCTTTTCAGCAGTTACAATTGGATTATTTCAGCAAGAGACAAAAAATACTATACTTCCTGTGAGATATATTTAAAGGGATACATTTTTTAACAGAGAGGGTTTTGGCTTTTCAGTAGTTATAACATTAGTGCAAGAGTCCTTTTTGAAGCAAATAAAAGTACTTTTTAAAGTCAAGACCTAATTGTCCAAAGCTTCTCCCAGGCTGGTCACATATCAGTGTCTTAGTTGTCCACCGATAGTCTGGGATGTGTAAGGAGCAGAGACTAATATTTCAACTTTAGTTTACTATTAGAAATCCACTTGGAAATCTACTCCCTTAGAGAAGCTGTGAAATCTCCTGGATGTTTAAAATATATCACATTGGCTGGGGTTTTTTTTTTTCCCTCTCTCTTTCTCTCTCTCTCTCTCTCTCTCTCCCTTTTTTTTTTTTTTAAATCACATTCAACTATGAGTTTCTCCTGGGAGGAAACAGATCTGGTTGGCAAACTGTGGCCACAACCTTGGTTAGAGTATGTGATTTATCCTGCATGGACAAATGGGAGGGGCCTGAGTGCTCTGGGTTCTGGTCTGCTCTGATGCTGCACAGACCCTGGCCTTGCTCCCGAAATCTGGCTGCGTGTATCTTTGGGGCCAGGCTATATTGTAGATCAAATACATTCTGTCAGAAGATCTCTTACTAACCTCCTAGGATTATCCTGCATTTCTGAGAGTAAAGTTCAGACTCTGTAGAAATAGCATTTCCCATAGAATTCACAGTGTAAGATCTATCAAAAGAGTAAAAGAAAAGAAAAGAAAAAAAGAATGCATGTCACGTGAGATCATTATTAAGAAAGAGAACGATTTTCTGATGGAAAATTCCAGGCTCCCTTTGAACAACTGCCTTGGAGAATGTCCTTAGGAAACAGAGGTCTTACATCTAATATGTCATTAACTATGCTTATGATTTCCTTCGAGTGTTTATAGGTGGGAGTCAGGGTGTGGAATGTACAAATATTACACAAAAACTACAGCACAGTGATTGCTTCCTCTGCCAGTCCACTTTCCGGAAAGTCATGAAACATTACAATGGCATCTCTGGTATGCACAGAAATTTAGGCTTTTACCTTTATTTAACCTCACAAGCTAGGTCTGACCTAGAGTCTGAATCACATGCATACTAAGACAAACATTTTGAATGAATTTGGAAATTCAGGGCATGCGTGTTGTGGACAAGATTAAAATCCCTCTGTCCCAGAGAGATCTTCCTCAGCCCTACTCCTGCTTGACATTAAGGAAGAGATATTTTCTGTAGAAAAGAAACCAAAAATAATGTCAAGTTGGGGCCTCAGCTGTAATCCACATTAACCATTGTCGATTTGTCCACTAAAGCTGTGGAGCTATTGTCAGCTGAATTGTTGAGAACCGAGCACTAATGGGACCAAAGGTCACTGGTCTGGTTTAGCTCTTGGAACTGTCATAACTCCACCCCATCTGGCACAGTTATGCCCTTTCCCATCAGGTTATAGGGTTTTCAGAACTGATATGGAGCCTGGAGCTTGATGTTTCAATCAGATGACTGAACTCTGGTATAAACTCAGTGCTTCTTTGGTCTGAGACCTTGAACAATATGTTTAAGTTCTATCTTAGCCTCAATTTTCTTTTCCAAAGGGCTTTTGGAAATATCATAATTTCACCATCTGAATTCTTAGCCCATGGATGATAGTTAATATAGTGTACATTTCTTGTGTCCCATGCAGTGCCTTGCATGCTGCCAGATATAAAGACAAAATTAGAGAAGTCCTTACTGATTTATATGGTGCCACAAGAATAGACTGAATGATGGCAAATTTCCTCTATAATATCAAATAATAATGACGATAGTAGAAGTAATAGCGGTAGAGCCACTAACATGTGTCAACAGCGTGACATTTTGTAAAAGTTAGTATTTATTTTGATCCTCAGCATAACCCTCTGAATCAGGTATTATCACCATATCCAATTTATGGCTGAGGAAACAGAACGACACTCAAGTTACTTGAGCAAGGTCAATAATAAAGAAGTGACCAGGAATTGCTTAAACTTAGTTCCAAAGGTAGTGTCATTTAACCACTACAGACCTTCCTGGATTTGGACACCCAGGCATTTCTATTACGTACAAGTATCTCTTTATTCAATCTGTTTGACTACTGTAGAGCATTCAACACATGCAGATTGGTCTAGCAGAGGAGAGAAAGTAGACATAGAGTATGATTCTACCTGACTATTTACTTTGTTACTAGCTTCCAACCATGAGAGAGTTTCAGAAGTGGAGAAAATGTAAAGTTTTCCAGCACGTATTTCCTTGATCTCCTTTATAAACAAACTAAATCAGATTGCCCTGGGTTTATTTATGCTCTTTGGGAAAAGATATAATTTGCTCTCATTTAGATTTTTGGGTTAAAGCTGGTTTCCATCCAAAGGTAGACTGGTGAATTAAAAAACCCTACCTGCAAGCAAACCTCAAACTAACCATATTCTTGAGTAAAAGCATGAATAATTTTAACTTTCTTTTGTCAAGGATCACTTTCTCCTCTGGTTCTTCATACCTTTAGGGCATTATTGATCCAGCTTTCTTCTCCACCAGATCTTTTTCAAAGTTGCCTAAAAAACTTTTCCATCTGTCTTTATAACTGGAACACCAAGAAGGAGCCTACTTATTGGGAAAGTTTAGTAATTTTTTTATACATCTTTTAAATGTTGGTGCTATGGACCAAATTTTGCAACCTCTCTCCCTGCATGTTGAAGTCCTAACCTCCAAAGTGACTATTTTTGGAGATAGGGCTTTTAGGGGGTAATAAAGGTTAAATGACGTCATGAGGCTGGGGACCCAATCCAATAGGATTGGTGGCTTTACGAGAAGAGGGGAAGAGATTTCTCCCTATCGCACCCCTCCCTTAACCCTCTCTCCTACCTTTTCCTCTCTCTCTCCTCTGCACACAACTAGGAAGGGCTATGTGAGCATATGGAGTGATTGCAGCCATATATATGCAAGCCAAGAAGAGAGCCCTTACCAGTACCTGACTATACAGGCACCCTGATCTTGGACTTCTGGCCTCCAGAATTATGAGAAAATAAATTTGTGTTGTTTAAACCACCTAGACTGTGATATTGAGTATGGCAGTCCCAACAAACTAATACATATTCTTTTATGTATTTGGAACATTGGAGTGAGCAATGGGTGTAATTTTTGAGTAAAAAAAGCCTTCTTAGTACCTTTGATGTCATATCAGCACTCAAAGTTTTGATAGGCAAATAGAATTTTATTCTAGTTTTGCTTAGAATAATAAAATCATACCAACCTTAGGTATTATCTCTTCCAATCTTCTCATTTTATATATGAGGAAATTGAGGCATAGATGAGGGGATCACATTAGTTGGTTATAAAGTATGTACTAGAGTTCAAATATTAGATTTCTGTTTCTTTATTCCTGTTGCCATATAAAATGTTTCATCTTGTTTTTATCTTTTTACCATCGATTTAGTTGTACATATTTGCTTCATAACCTTCAATGTCAATGTGTTTACCTTTAATAAATATTTGTTTGTTCCTTTAATGCATACTTTGGAATATATTTTCTCTACCTGTTTTTACTATCTTATAAACCACATGGTTTTCAGGGATTACACTAACAAGATTTCCCGTTTCTTGTACACTTAACAAATGACAGTGGTGTTCAGCTTCATTAAAAGGTTGATTTTGCTCTAAAAGGAACATGTGATTTTTTATTTAATGTACTGAATTTGTAATTATAGACTGTAATTAAGTTATAGTCACTGTCCTTAAATTTTCTTCACTTTGTATTACTAGACACTTTTCCCCCCACTTTTTGCATGAAAAAAGATCTCTGGCTGTTTCCATTTTTAATTTTGCTTTCTTGAGCTACAAAAGAGCTTTTGTTATGCCCTCACAAGAAGTGCTGATGCCTTGTGAAGTCTATCGATGGCTTTGTCAGATAGAGTCTTGGCACAGCCTCAAATAAGTACTCAATCTTCATAGATTGATGCTATGTATAGATATGCATGGTACTTCGTAGGCTTTTTGAAGACCATCTCTGATCTTTTTCAAATAAGATAGTTTAATCTCAATATCACATTGAAGTGGTACGGAACCCCCCTTTCAGTGGTTAAAAGTGTATTTTAATCAAAAGGCTATCATGATGTTGAAAGCAAATGTTTCTACAGGACCTAAAAGTTTACAAAGCAATTTCACATACATGATTTCACAAGCTCTTCACTCGAAGCATGTGAGAAGTTTACAGGACGAATAATATTACATTCATTTTGCAGATGATGAAATGGATAATGTGAAATCTTAAATGCCTGACTTAGGACGAACCACCATTAAGAATTGAAATCCATTATTTTTTGTCTCCAATTCCTTCTTTTCTTTTTTTGTCCTCTATGCATTTTCTTGCACATTGCATCTCTCCATCATTAGGTTATTATTTTCTTTAAAAAATAAGTTTTGCTGAGTTTCTGCTAGGCTATGAGGATAGAAACATAAACTTGGGTTAAATAAAATTTGGCTATTAGTTCCAGCTACTAAGCAGATATTTTTAAAATCAGCAGTTGCTTAATTTAGTTCCATTTTCACACTAATTTATGTGATTGGTGATAGCTTTGGTTAGTCATGGCCTAGACCCCTTGACGTTCAATTCTTTTCTTTTTGTTTTTTAATGTTTATTTATTTTTGAGAGAGAGAGAGCAAGAGCGAGAGAGAGAGCGCAGGGAAGGAGCACAGAGAAAGGGAGACACAGGATCCAAAGCAGGCTTCAGTCTCTGAGCTGTCAGCCCAGAGCCCAATGCGCGGATTGGACCCACAAATGGTGAGATAATGACCTGAGACAAAGTCAGACATTTAACCAGCTGAGCAGCCGGGCGCCCCATGTTCAATTCTTATACACAGTGCTCTCATCGGGCAAGAAATGGCACTCAAAGCATATCTGGGCCTCTGTTACTGTTTGTGAGGGTCCATTTGACAATATATTCCAGCTTAGAAACTTGGAAAGACACTGATACTGTAGAGGTTAATAACCTTTCAGACCTACCTGGCTTTGGAGCTTGACTTTCACATGAGCCAAGATACTTAACCTCTGTAAGTCTCATTTTCTTCAATGTAATAAAAAAAATGGAAATAATGATAGTATCTCCATCACGGGTTTAGAAACAATTAATAAATAAGAAAATTATTTTGCACAGTGTAAACTCTTGCTCCCAGAAGTTTATTTCCTAAAATCAAAGCTAACCCAAATTCAGAGTCTCAAATATTTCTTGCCTCGATTATGAAATTCATTTTTTTAGTTGAATATAGTTCTTCACAGTCTCCTTCCATTGAACCATTCCAAATTTTACCCCTTTCCATTTTCACGCAACTTTCATTCCAGCCACACTGGAAAGGCAACCATCCCTTCCCATCTATACTGTCCTTCCTATTGCACCAAATGTTTATATTTTCTTTATCCTACCGAATGTTTATATTTTCTTTATCCTACCGTCATTTGTTGCAATACCCTCTCCTCCTGCTAGGAAAGCCCCACACTTCTGCAAGATGAAGCACACCAAGAGTTTATTGCTCTGCCATCTGTTTCCAAGGAACTTTTTCCCTTGTGTCTATTGCAAGGGAACTTGCAATACTTTCTGAACTTAATTGTGCTTTCTTGCCCACAGCCCTGACTCTTGCACTAGATGTTGAGTTTCTTAGAGCAAATATTCCATTTGATTCATCTTTGCATTCCTAGTGTCAGGCACAGAGCAGATAGTCAATAATTGTTAGACTGAATTGAACTTATCAATTAATCCATAAGTTATTACAGAATATCTACTATGTGCCTGGGAGAATGCATTGGACAATGCATTTGCCTGTGAACTATTTAAAGTTCACTGAGTAAAAACTTGAAAGATAAAACACTTAGTGAGCTTTTGCTTAATTAAATGAGACGATCACTATAAATAATTAAATGAGATGATCACAGTGCCTAGAATATCACAGATTCTCACAGACTTTAGTCCTTTTACCCAAAGGAGGAAATGTTTTCAAATCTGAAATGATGAGAACAGTGCTTTTTCTTTGAGAAAATTGTTCAAAACTCATTAAGAAATTGTTTATAAAGACATTTGAAATAATATTTAGATAAACAGCTTTTTCAGCCAGTTTTACTCTGGTGACTTTAATATCCTCTGAAAATGTCTGAATTTTAAGTTAGAACATTTCCAGAGAATCCCAGAAAACCCATATCTCACTGGTCTTCAGTTGATGGATAAATAATAACATCAGTTTTATTTTGTTTTCAATTTGAGCTAACCCAACAAATTAATAAGCATGGGAAAAACAATGATAGAATAAAATAAAAATATGTCTATGTAGGTGGAACTAATTCATTATTTGCATTATTTTCTCTTTTCTCAATTTGAAGAATACAGTTTAAATCTCGCTAAAGAAAATTTATAAATTTTTAAAAAAGTTTTTTTAATGTTTTATTTATTTTTGAGACAGGGAGAGACAGAGCATGAACAGGGGAGGGTCAGGGAGACACAGAATCTGAAACAGGCTCCAGGCTCTGAGCTGTCAGCACAGAGCCCAGTGCGGGGCTTGAACTCACGGACTGCAAGATCATGACCTGAGCCGAAGTTGGCTGCTCATCCGACTGAGCCACCCAGGCGCCCCCAAAATTTATAAAATTAAATAGTTCTTGGAGCCCATTTGTCCATCACTCCTAAGTAACTACAGATGCAATAAACTGGTTTTGACTCCCTTCCTTATATCAATCAACTACCTTATGTTTACCCAAACTGATTTTATCTTTATATTCTTTGTCCTGGGGTTCAAAATAATGCATCCAGCTCTCTGCTTTGGTGTTGGTGTGCAAGATGATACCATTTTGGGGAATCTATCATATTGATTAGTAAGATTGCTTAAGAGAAAAGCAATACTTTTTGAATATCAGGTTAGAAAGGCCAAAATTAGGGGAAAAATTAATTTTATTTCAGTAACCCTAACGCAAAACTAAATTCTTGTCTTTTAGAAGAAAGATACAAGACATAAGACAACTTTTAAGTTGTGAGAATTAAATCACATCATTAATGTGACCAAGTAAATACTTGGTAAGAGTTAGCTATTAATATTAAAGTTAGACCTTCAGCTGCAAACTTTGCATCAATCTCCTGTTAATATTTAATCTTAATTTATGTTAATTATAATAGTAATCATGCATTGTTTTCATAAAGCACATATGATTTGAATTGGTGATAAGGCATTACAAAGAAGATTGGCAGAGAAATAACCTTTGGGAAGAATGCAGAGACCTATGCATTTATTCATGCATCCACCTATCTATCCATCAGTCCATCCAAGATTTCCATTCACTTACTCAATACATATTAGATTTGTAACTCCATTATGCCATACTACGTTGGCTTTGGCAATGGGTCAACTTGCCTAAGCTGAACTTCACTTTCCAAAACTCCTGTTCCTATGTTTCCCATCAGGGTGGGTCACAAGAGGGATTCTGCTGTGAGATATGAAGGGTGGAAGTGAAATAACAGCCCTGGTGTAGCTTACACACATTGTCTGGTCTGCATCTGTGCTTATTGGTATAAGCCCGTGCTCAGGCCGCAACAACCTTTCCTTAGATACATCTTTGTCTGCTCTGCCTCCTGGACCAGGTGTATATGTTTAGCTCTGTGATGCAGAGCCCTGCAAGACACTGACCCCATTAAGGTCAAAGTCAGCAAGAATTGACACAGGTCTCACACTGTCCTGGGCTCCCACTGCTGCTGTGTTTCCAGCTCATCCTTATTTTCACCCATGTTATATTATCTTCCCTTCCCAATTACATGCCTTGCAGACTTCAAGCTTTAATATCAGACATGAACTCAATAACCTATAGAAATTGCTTATCCTGCTCTCACAATTGCATATGGTCAAATATCTGTAGCAAATCTTCTCATTAAATATATATCCCAGAGATTCTCCTTCTCTGATTGAACCTGGACTGACCCACAAACCTAGCCTTACAACTGTTATCATTGAATCATATTATTCTATAAGGGAAAGAACACTAGAATTTATTCTAAATAAACCTACTTGAACACACCATTCTCTTCTTCAGAGGGAATATATTTGTTGCTTGGTTCAGAAATATTCTACTTAACTTCAGTATTTTTTTATTTGCTTTTTTTCCTATGGAAACTGTAACTTTTAAAACTGATGATTCCATTTTGAACTGACTTTTAAAAATCATATTTCCAAATATTTCTATGCCTTTTGTCTAGCTTTGAACCCTGTGGCTATTTAGTTGACTGATGGCTTTATTTTGTTTACTGACCCTTAAATTATATCTTCCCTGATTTCCTCATCTTCTTCAAAGTGTAATTTATCCTTTTATTATATTTATCTCAGTGTGCTACATTAAATTACCCTTTTTGAGGGGAGGGGAAGTAGGTACAAATAATAAATGAAAATGAATTGTTCAATATTTTCTTCAGCTTACTATTTATTATATACATAGTTATAAATTTTAACTACTAAGTAGAAGTAAGAAGTTTTCTAATTAATTACAAACATGACATTATAAACCTCCAAAGAAAGAACCCTAATGAATAGAGTAAAACTAATATTATATTATACTCAAGAATGTGTAGCTAACTGAACATGTGTGGTGTTCAACTGTCTCTCTTTTTTCCACTCATCTATCATTTATTCTTTTCTTAATTGATTTACTCAAGCACCAGAATCAGCTATTTAATACTATTGAGGAAAAGTGTTAAATATCGGAAGTACAAATTTCCTGCACATCAACTAATGGGGAAAATAAATGAAGAATGGAGGAAAATACAGTACATGATGTGTTAAGCATTATGTTACACACAAGTACAGAGAACACAGACTGGAGGCGAGGTGTTTGCAACTCAGGATTGGATGAACTCAACTCAGGACAGGGTTGTCAGGAAAGGTCTGCAAAGGATTAACCAGGACCAAGTTTGGAAGAGAGTGAAGGAATAAGAAAGAATAGAAATATGTTGTAGGGAAGCAACATATAGAGAGGCATGAAGAGAACGTGACATTTTGAGACTTGCAAATAGATATCAATGTGACTAAATGTTAGAATATGTAGTTGGATGAAAAGGATGGTTTTGTAAGCACACTATGTGTCTTACTAACAAGTTTGGTCTTTATCCTGAGGGCAAATAGAGTTCTAGAAGAATTTTTATGTGAGAGAGTAACAATTTCACGTTTAAGTTTACCTCCACACGTATACCTTAATAATAATCTCAAGTTTAACATGGGTCAACAGAGACCCATTATTTCTTCCTGAGACTCACTCTTCCCCCAGGCTTCCCTGTCTCAAAAAATGGTAATGCTATCTGTTGAGTGCTCAAACCAAATATTTAGGCATCTTTCTTGTTTTTCTTTTTCCCTTGCCCTTCATATCCAATTCACTCTCACTCCACTAACTCCTAAACATATTTTGAATCCATACACTCCTCTGCACACCCACTTCTAGTGAGCCAAACTAAGTCATTTGTCTTTTTTTTCTTTGTAATAGCTTTCTAGGTAATTTCGAGTACCTACCCAGTCTTTTTTTACATACTCATTTTAATTATCTACATTGGATCTACCACTCTCTGATATTATGTTGTCCTTGCTGTCTTGCTTATTTTTATCTGTGTCCTTTTAGAGTGTAAATTAAAAAATTGGTCCTGGTCCTGTTCACCAACACATAGAGCAGTACCTGGCAAAGAGAATGCACTTAAGAAATTGTGTTGCATTGATGGATACAAATGTAAGAATGATTGTTCTGGAGACAGGGTGAAGAATGGTTTCCAGAGGGGCAAGCCTAGATTAGTTAAATAGATAAGAGTAGTTAAAAGGCTGTTTAGCAAACACTGCTTCCTTTACCCACTATGCTGGTTTCCCCTGAAGCTCTGTTGGGCAGTTCTGTGCCCTGGGACAGCATGCTATTTCAAGCACCTCACTTATGTCGGCTTTTCTGTCTCAGAACTTATTTGCAGAGTAGCTCAGAAGTTCTGGAGATTTAACATTCCTGGGGCCACCCTTTCAATGGGAAAGGAGAAGGGATATGGAAAGGGGAGAAGGAATAAAGACCCACTTCCCGTCCTTCAGAGGGAAAATTCTGAGGTTCATTCTCCATGGTTCTGCAGAGCTTCCCCAGCACCACTGAGCTCCATTACCCACAGAGGGAAGCAGCACAGTAACACAGCTTTGATTGATTTTTCTTCCTTCACTGGCTCACTCTTCCAGCTCTCTTATTCCTGCTCTGGGATCACCTCACCAATCAACTACCCTCACTCAAGTCCCTGTCTCAGATTTTGTTGTCACAGAAAACTCAAATTAATATAACTCTTTTGTGTTAATGTGTGCAAGAAGAGATGACGATTTGCAAGCTCTTTGGTGGTGAAAGTGACAGGGTTTTGAGACTGTTTTAATGGGATGATGAGGAAGTAACATAGGAGAGGGAATTCAAGAATTCTCAAGTGTATGTTGGTGTAATCCATTCTGATGGGAAAGAGGTTGGGGGAGGCATAGAATGAGTAGTTAAGTGTTCTAGTACGACAACCAAGGGCAAAAGTCCAGAAAGTAGTTAAAGATGAGAGTATGGGCCTCAGAAAAATTCTGTAAATCAAGTAAAGTTTCTTGGAGTCAGTTTCAGCTTGGTGTGGGAAATAGTTGAAGCGAAAGCAGAGACAGTCCCAAATGGAAGATGGGTAGAATGAGAAAACAAGAAGAAAAAGAACAGATCCTTGTGCTAAGGACCCCTCAAACTCCTGAAATAAAGAGAACAAAATGTCCACATTTGAATGACTTCAGCTGTTCAGTGCTACTAGTGTTCTACTAGTTATTTATTGATGCGTTGCACATAAAGTGGTCTATGGTTCACTATTTGAAGGTGGCTGAAACATACATAGTTTTCATTGAAGTAAAGCTTTCACATTTTAAAATCTAATATGCTTTGAGAAATTTCAAAAAAGGAGGAAATGTGTGGCATTTCTCAACATTATTTGATATTTTTCTCACTTAAGAAACCACAGAAAATATTCTTTAGTAAACATTAGTTTAGCTGCACTTGAAATTTTTGTCTAGTTATAGTATCTGATGCTTACATTCCCCCAAATTGAAATGGTCTCCAGAAATGGCCTGTTTCCTGACCCAAAGAACTTGAATGAACCTCAATGAACTCCCAGATATCAGACATTCTATAAATTATAATAAATGTAAATGAAACAGAAATTTATTTTGTCAAAACAAACCATTGCATTAAAACATTCTTAGCAAAGTTTACAGTGTGTTAGAAAAAACGGGAAAATATTCAGAGGTTCAGAGGTTTAGGAGATAAATTTAAAAACAAACTATCATGTCTTGGATATCCCTTCCAGATTGCATGGTAAATACAGGGCAGTGGTCTTATCTGGGCTTTCACAAGGAGACCATCTACCAGTATTTCCTGGCCACAGGGAAGGTCAGCTACTGCTGGTCTCCAGGCCAGCAGACTCAATCCCATTTAATGTCCAAACCTAGTTGGTCAGATAAGATCTTACAATGGTAATCTTAATCCAGTAGGCAGTCTTCACACCCCTCCTGAAGATGTGTTTTCCCAAACTATAGCCTGACTCTGGTCTTGGCTGTGATTACTCTGTCTGACTTATTGTGCCATTCTCTGATAGACACTCCTGTTTTTATCCAGGTAAGGAGGCTTGCCTTGAATTCTACCCTGTTTGCTTGTGACTCTGACAACCTGACAAAGTCCTGTTAATCTTTGTCAGGGGCAGAGATAGAGTATGTGAAAACTGTCCCTATACTTTAACTTCTAAAACCAGATGGATTCTCCTATACCCAGTACTCTAGCATTCCACTGAGTACGACCATACCACCACCTTGATACACTTACTGCTCTACTCATCTACTTTAATATTTACTCCAAAAGAAGCATGAAACAAGACTGATTGCAAGTTCTTTCAAGAACATTGTTATGTGGGTGCTATTACTGAGTAAGCATAATAACTATAAACGTATAAACATATATACATACATACGCTATAGTGTATTCTCATCATAGTGGAAACTCCTATCCAGATTTTACTAATTGAAACGGAGGAAAAAGGCAGAGGGAGAGAGGAAAACCTTGAGAGCATATTGTTCAAGACTTAAGACTGAGAGAGGGCAAACAAACCAAAGACACATGTTCACTTATTGATTCATTCAATAGACACTCTCTGAGAACCGCTATATGTCAGACACTGTTCTATATACAGGAAACATAATTATAAAAAGAGACATAAAAATTCTCTCCCTTCATGGCCATTCAGTGAGTACATTCGTAGCACATCTGTTTTTAAAGTAAATTCAGCTAATTTGGACAGATCCAATTAAGGACAGTCAATGTGTTCTAGTATCCAATTTGAAACTTGTTTTCCTATGGTAGATAAAATGCCTAAGTAAGCCAAGGCTAGTTTGTTAGACACAAAAACTATGATCACATAATCGGTTTTATTTGCCTCTATTCACGTTTAGTAAGAATTGAGTAGAGTTTTTAATGTGGGAATTTTAAAGACAAAAAAAATGGGACAAAATTTTAAACACTACATTTTCTAAAGAATTCATTGGTACACAGCATGACTCATTATAATGTAAATATATAAATACAAACTGCTTTGATTTAATCACCAATCTCAGTCTACTAGAAATTGAAGTAGAGGAGAGTCAACTCATGTGCAGGAAATGTTTTAAGCACAACCTTGGGGCTTGTCAATATTTTCCTTCTTTCCTCTCCTCTCTAACCACCCCCCCCCCCCGCCCCCTGCTCATTTTTTCCTTTCCAGATACGTTTTAGTATCTGGAAGGCTTTTCCTCTCTCTGAAAGTTTGTTCTCTGCAAAGACTCTCAGACTCCTCTGGCACAAACATAACTGTAATTGCTCAGAGGAAAAATTCACTCATAATCTAATTCTGCTAACGGTTATCTAACCTAATTGCTATTTGATATTGTTTACCACTTCCTCTTTCATAAAACTCTTATTTTGCTTTAACAACACCCTTATTTCTTAGTCTCTTTACATTCATATTCCTTCTCAATCCATTCTTTATTTAACCACATCTTAAATATTTATATTACCCATACTCTTTAATTCAGTCCTTTTGTTACTCCTCAGTGAAACATGGTTTCAAGATGCTTAGCTATATAGTCTATAGCTATGGAATTCACTCTGTAATTAATTAATTAATTCACAAATTGACTAAATCTTTCATGAAATGGCCCTTTCCTATCCGTAATTCCTGGTCCAACATGTGGTCTCATTATTCTACTATTGTATCTGGAAAGATAATTAAGATTAAAATATCTCACAGAATTTTAAGTTTAATAAAATTCAGTGGGTGACAAATAACAGAAACTACTCTACTCCACTTCAGAAAACAAAACAAAAAAAAAGGACTAATTGAAGTACTGTTGTGGCAGCTCAGAAAATCCAAGGGTGGAGAGATAGTTGGGCCTTGGGAACAAATTGGAACCAAATACTCAAATGTCACTGTTTCTGTCTGTTAGGGGACTATTGCCACAATAGTGCTGAACAAACACTATTTCAAGAAGGCATAAGTAAAATAAATAAAATAAAATAAAATAAAATAAAATAAAATAAAATAAAATAAAA
The DNA here is from genome assembly GCF_018350175.1 of Felis catus. Classification (NCBI taxonomy): domain Eukaryota; kingdom Metazoa; phylum Chordata; class Mammalia; order Carnivora; family Felidae; genus Felis; species Felis catus. The sequence continues at coordinate 190,381,402 of NC_058371.1, read as the reverse complement.
TAAAATAAAATAAAATAAAATAAAAAATATTTATAATATTTTATAATAAAATATTTTATAATATTATCATGCTGCAACTGAAAAAAAAAAAGAAAGTATAGGGGTGCCTGGGTGGCTCAGTTGGTTAAGCGTCCAACTTCGGCTTAGGTCATGATCTTGCAGTTTGTGAGTTCAAGTCCCACATCGGGCTCTGTGCTGACAGCTCAGAGCCTGGAGCCTGCTTCGGATTCTATGTCTCCCTCTCTGTCTCTGCCCCTTCTCCACTCATACTCTGTTTGTCTCTCTCTCTCTCTCAAAAATAAAGATTAAAAGAAATGTTTTTAAGTAAACAAATTAAAAAAAGGTATGTAACAGTAAGAATTTATTTATTTTTCTTGCTTATAGGGTTTGCAGGTTAGTTCGAGAAGCTTGCTTCAGGCTGTCGCTTGGCTGGGCTGGACTGGGATTTTCCCTAAGTTTGGATTCGACTTGTGTATGCTTCATGTGCTTTCTCATTCTTTTTGGACCGAAAGCGACCTGGAGTGTGCACTTCTCCTAGTGCATCCCTAAAATGAATACATCAGTCTGAGCAGAAATAAACGATAGCTATTAAAGCCTCAGCCTGCAGTGGGTGTACTGACACTTTGATCCCTATTCCATTGGCCAAAGTAAATTACATAGCCAAGCTCAACATCAGTGAAACAAGGAAAGGTACCTACCTTCAGTGGGAGGTACTGCAAAGTCACCTTGTAAAGGGTGTGGCCATATATGGGGTGACCATAAAGAATTGGGGAATAATAATCCAAACCACCATACTCCCTCTGTCTATTATCTTGAATTATATATAATCATGAAGGGTATCACAAATCATTCAGTTTCCCAGGCTATAAGCCTTGGAAATGCCTTTGGCATATCCACATTCCTAATCACCTATATCAACTCAGTCATAAAGTTCCTCTGTTCTTTTTTTCTTAACTTTGTTTGCTTGTTTGTTTTTTTTTTGTTTATTTATTTATTTATGAGAGAGAGAGAGAGAGAGAGAGAGAGAGAGAGAGCGCACACCAGCAGAGGAGGGGCAGAGAGAGAGGGAGGAGAGAGGATCCCAAGCAGGATCCACACTGTCAGTGCAGAGCCCAACATAAGCATGGTCTCACAACTGAGATCATAACCTGAGCTGAAACCAAGAGTCAGACGCTTAACCAACTGAGCCACACAGGCGCCCCTCCTGTGTTCTTCTCTCTCACTCCCATCCCTACTTTCTTTTTTAAAAATGTTTATTTATTTTGAGAGAGAGAGAGAGAGAGAGAGAGAGAATGTATGAGTTGGGGGAGAGGGCAGAGGAAGAGGGAGAGGGAGAGAGGGAATCCCAAGAGGTATTTATGCCCAGCACAGAGCCTGACACAGGGCTCTAGATCCCATAACCCTGGGATCGTGACCTGAGCCAAAATCAAGTGTCATACACTTAACCTACTGAACCACACAGGCACCCCCACTATTTTCATTTTTATTACTACTGCTCGATTTTAGGTTTTACTGCTTTTATGTTAATGTATACATGTAGGTTTTATTGTATCTATATTATTATATAATACAAACATGCTTACATAAAATATAAATTTATATATATATACACATATATACGTATATATAATATCTAAATATTATATATAGATTCTTGCTATATCCCTGAACTGGTTTTCTGCCCCCAGCTTCCTCCTACTCTTACCCATGGACTACGCAGCACTTTGAGCTCCACATTTCCCTTTCTAAAGCAGGCTTCTGCGATTTTATATTACTTCTGATAGAGCTTTAATTATTTCCCATTTTCAGAGATTAAAATTCCTTAGCATGGAACAGAAGTCCATTCATAGTCTTCTCCCAACTCATTTTTCAAGTTTCATTTGCTTCTATCACCCAGTATGAACCTACACTTCAATCACAAATAATTACTTGTCATTCTGTGTACTTGTATATGGATTTCACTTGTAGGATGTCCCGTTAGCTACCTTTTACATCTCTGCCTGTGATACCTGTTTTAGACCCAGCCTCCAATTTTACATCTTGTGGGAAGCCTTAGCTGTGTCAGACCTTCCCATGCCCCTCCACAATACTTCACTTATCTAACGTATTATCTGCCACATTACTAGAATATTCACTACTAAGCATTTTATACACCACATTTATTTTCATTGCTGCTTTAACCCTTTGAAGTGAGCATTATTCTTCACTTTACTGAAGAAATCACGGTTCAGAAAACTTAAGTAACTTAACCAAGGTCAATGTACTTAATAAGTGAAAAGGGTAATGTTCAAAGCCAGGTGCACTGGACCTCATGGAATGTGTTTATAAACATTACAACGCTTCACAATGTGTAATTACACATTTATGCATCTATCTATTTTTCCAGTGCTGTGATTTAATCAAAGTGAGGACTCGATTTTTCTCATTTTTACATTACTACCAGCCACTGTTCATCCCCAGGTGTCTGTTGGAAAATTTGTAGCATGAACAAATAAACACTAAAGTGAAGTGTCGTGAAACAACTTAACTGTCCACTGACAGATACCTGGGAATGTGATAGAAAAGCAAGGGAGAGATAGAAAGGAAAGACCTGGAATGGTTAGAGTCGAATTCAGAGAGAGCTTGGAAACAGTGAACTGTAAGCTTTTTAGCAAGGGAAATTGCCTTATGGATCCAAACATGTGCCCTCCAGAATTTCTAGCATGCTAAAGAAGGCAATCTCGATGCATTATAGTGCATGTTTTATTTCATTTTCTTCCTGTTGTAAAAATGACTCAGTTCTGCTTGAAAAAGGAAAGTATTTACTTTTGTTTTTTGAATAACTTCCTGGGGAGAACTGTTAGGTTTATTGGGGAAGGGAGGTGGGAAACTTCAAAATTGGCTTTATTATGCACATTTTGAAAGTGCTGTTAAGATATCATAAAGTAGCTTTTTTTTAATAGGGGTCTCATTCCTACTGTCAGACTGTAATTATTAACATAACCCTCTCGGCACTCTCTTGTCATCCCCACCTGAATGTCCTCTCTTGTTTTATCTGTGATCTTTCTCTGGCTTTATGAGTTTAGAGAGCCCTTGGCTACTCTCTAATGAGACAAAACCTGGTTTCTGTAGCCTAGTCACCCTCTATTGCTTGAAGGGAGAAAGGAGAAAGTTCACTGGAAGGTAAAGAGAAAAAAAACAAAAAAACCCTGGCAGACCTAATCTCCTTAATATCCTTTTTGTAACTACCAAGAATAACCTGCCTGATACTGAATTTTTGTTTTTGCTTGACCAAAGTAACAAAAAAGAAAAAAAAAAGGAAAAGAAAAGAAGAAGAAGGAAAGAAAGAAAAAGAAATTGTAGCCCTACAATATTTCCCCTTGGGGGAATTAGCCTTATCTTGGTGTTCTCTATCTCTCCTGTGATCTCTAAATGCTGACAAATCTGCTGAACAACAAGCCTCGGTGTTTCCTTCTGGACCCCCAAGTCCTCTTCTTACAGCCGTTGGCCTGGGGCGAGGTTTTTCAATCAGTGTCAGCTTCAAGCCAGCAGCTCGCATCCTACTGCAAAATTTATGGAGCATGCTGATGAGAACAATGTGGCTCCCTGGGAAGATGACTGGGAATTGGCGGAGGAGTTTTGTAGGTCTGAGCTCTGCAGCTGGCCATCGATTGTTCCTTCATCTGGTTGGACTTCAAAAGGCTGCATGCCTTGTTATCTGTTTTGCACCCCTAACCAAAAGCTACTTTGGGAGCACAAGACACTTCTTAGAGTACGTTAGAGCATTTTCCACAACCTCATGTCCCGTTTTGCAGAGACCACTCCTTATCCAAGCTTTCTAAGGTGATAGGGGAGAGAAAAAGGAGTGATGCGTTTGATCGGTCAGTTACCTGAACTGTCTCAAATGCAGGTGGCCAGGAGGTAAAAGAATGAATGTATTAAATGGTAGTGAAAGCATTGGCACAGTATCTACTATGTAGTATACACTAAATGAGCACTTGGAGAGGAAATCAAATGTAGACTCTGAAGCCAGATTGCCTGGCTATGAATCCTGCTTCTCTCTTCCATATCAACTACAAGAACATAAGCAGTAATTTAACTTACTAGTGTTACAGCTTTGTCATCTACAGCATAGAGACAAAATTAGCAAGGTCTCCTAGGGATGGTGTAAGGACTGTGTAGAAAAATACATGGACATTCTTACACTTGGCTCATTGAATGTGCTTAGTTAATGTTAGTTATCTGTTGAATAGGAACAGTAACTGAATAGGGAAAATGGATCCCAGCCATTCAAGGGTCTAATTCCTCTCATTCTTCACATAATCTCTGATACGGCTAACCACAGCAACATCACAGCCACAACTGTGATTTGTATTTCAGAAATTGTATTTCTGAAAGTGACCTGAGGAGAAAGATCTATCTGATGTAACATATATCACATATTATATACTATGTACACTATATGTACTATATTATATACTTATATGTTTGTATATAAATATTTTGTTTATTTATTTTGAGAGAGAGAGTGTGAGCAGGGGGAGGGGCACCCAATGCGGGGCTTGATCTCAGGAACTGTAAGATCATGACCTGAGCTGAAACCAAGAGTCTGAGGCTTAACTGACTGAGCCACCCAGGCATTTCTATATATAAATCATTCTGATGTACAGTACATACAAATCTTATTTATATATGTATAGGTACATTATATATAATATAATATAATATAATATAATATAATATAATATAATATAATATAATATAATATATTGATTCTATAATTAATTATATTATTTCTACATTAATATAGTATTAATTAATATATAATTATATATAATATATTAATTATCTTATGCTATATTATATTATATTATATTATATATTATGATATGTAATCTTATTTTCAAGCCCACTTTTGATACTACTGCTAAATTTGAAATCAGTATGTTTGTAAAGAGAAAAACTGTTTTGAAATCTGAGTGTCTGGATTGTGATTGTATTTGTATTAACTGCCTGAGAGCTGCTGTTTTGATATTACCTGGTTTAAAGATTATTTGTTTTACCAGCTTTTCGGGATACTATTTCATCTGGGCTAAAAAAGTTTCTTTGGAGAAGCACATTCTGACTTAACTAATCTAGAATGGGGGCAAAGACCATCAGAGTCCACATGTAAGACAGAGGGGAATGATGCTGGGGGATTTTACTTTGTAATTTTCCTGGTTTTTAGAGTGCCGGTCATTCTGAACTTCCATTTCATTTTTTGGTCAGTTTATTTAAATACAGTTCTTCCCAAAAGGAGATTGATGAAAGAGAGTTATGGATCATTTTCAGTGATATATACAAGACAGCAGTCCAAGGGACTGTTAGATATGTCCAGATGCAGTCAATTTTATATAGGTATAGTTTTTGGCCAAATTATAAATCAAAAGAGGCATCCAGATGTGGTGGAAAAGACATGGGGATTTGGAGTCAGATAGAATTGGGTTTGATTCTTAACTCTACCGCTTGTGAGCTGGTGACCCCAAAGTTTTAGATTTCTGAGTTTTCTCATTTATGCTTAAGGACTTCAGTGTTATTTCTCTGAGCCTCAATTTCTATACAGAGATAGTTATACATCCTTGCTGTTAAGTATTAAAAATAAAATACTGCTGGATAATTCGGTCAACAACCAACTTGACTGAGATTTTTTTTTTTGACATTTAAAATAGAAACATCACTTTTATTCACAAGTTAGGGCCACAATGGACAGCTTCCAAGAAGTCCTAAGATAGTCCCAGGACAACAGAGTGTAAAATTGTAGCAGACAGGTTAATACTCTTCACCCTTATCCTCTCTCTCAGCACTATTTGCTCCAATTTCTTCATACTCCTTCTCAAAGGCATGGGCCTCAGAAAACTCTCCTTCCTCCATGCCCTCATCCACATACCAGTACACACAGGCATGCTTGGCATACATCAGGTCAAAGTTGTGGTCCAGGCGAGCCCTGGCCTCAGCAATGACTGTGGTGTTGCTCAGCATACACACAGCTGCCTGTACTTTGGCCAGGTCTCCACCAGGTACCACACGGTTGGAGGCTGGTAATTAGTGCCAACTTTGAAGCCAGTGGGGCACCAGTCCACAAACTAGATGGTACACTTGGTCTTGATAGTGGCAGTGGCAGCATTGACATCTTTGGGAACCTCATCAGCATGGTACTACAGGCAGAAAGCCATGTATTTACCATGGCAAGGATCACATTTAGAGCCATCTGGTTAGCTGGCTCAAAGCATGCACTGGTGATCTCTGCTGCAGTAAGCTGTTCATGGTAGGCTTTCTACCATGGGCATCAGGCTGGTCTGGAATTCTGTCAGATCAACATTCAGGGCTCCATCGTATCTGAGGGAAGCAGTAATGGAAGACACAGTCTGGCTAATTAGGCGGTTAAGATTAGTACAGTTTGGGTGTTCAATATCAAGGTTTCTACAACAGATGTCATAGATGGTCTCATTGTCTACCATGAAGGTGCAATCAAAGTGCTCCAGGGTGGTGTGGGTAGTCAGGAGGTATTTGTAGGGTTCCACTACAGCTGTGGAAACATAGGGGGTTGGATAAAAGGAGAACTCCAGGTTGAACTTCTTGCTATAATCGAGAGAGAAACATTCCATCAGGCAGGTGAACATGGAACTAGTTTCCCCTCCAAAGCTGTGGAAAACCAAGAAACCTGAAGACCTGTGCACTGGTCAGCCAGCTTACGAATTCTAAGACAAGGTCAGTGATCTCCTTGCCAATGGTGTAGTGTCCTCGGGTATCGTTATTGGCAGCATCTTCCTTGCTTGTGACGAGATGCTCATGATGGAAGAACTGGAAGTAGGTGCCAGTGTGAACTTCATCAATGACTGTGGGTTTCAGGTCTGCAAAAACTGCCCTGGGCACTTGCTTTCCAGCACCCATCTCATTGAAGAAGGTGTTGAAGGAGTCATCTCCTCCCCCAGTGGTCTTGTCACTTGGCATCTGGCCATTGGGCTGGATGCTGTGTTCCAGGCCATAGAGCTCCCAGCAGGCACTGCCAATCTGAACACCAGCCTGGCCAACATGTATGGAGATATACTCACACGTGACTGAGACTTTTAGGGCTCCTTGGGGTTAGAGGAGGTGAGGGGACAATGACAAGGATCTCCCACTGACAGCTACCAAGGAGTCTGGTGAAGAAGTGACCTGAGATAGTTTTTATATTGGATTCATACTTTTGAGTGGTAAGAATTCTCTCCCTAATACAGTGCCAATTAGAATTGTTAAATTGTAGTCCAAGTTTTAATGAGATGAAAATAGCATAGGTTTTGGAGATAAGATTAAGTGGACATGAATTTTAGATTTTATTATTTTTTTTATTAGGAGTTTATTTTTTTAAGAGCAGTTTTAGGTTCACAGCAAAATTGAGGGGAAGGTACAGAGAGTTCCCTATACCCCTGTGCCCCTACACATGAACACAGCCTTTCCCATTATCAGTAGCTCCTAAGAGAGTGGTACATTTGTTAAAATTGATGATGACGAACATACATTGACGCATCATAATTACCCGCAGTACCTTGTTTACATGATTGTTCACTCTTAGTGTTAAACATTCTTTGTGTTTGCACAAATGTACAATGAAATTTATCTACTATTGTTTCATACAGAGTATTTTTCCTGTCTTAAACATCTTCTGTTATCTGTCCATCATTCTTACCCCTGACTCTAGCAACCTCTGGCAACCACTGATCTTTTTGCTGTCTCAATAGTTCTGTCTTTTCCAGAATGTCATAGTTGGAATTATTCAGTATATAGCTTTCATGAATTGGCTTTTTTCACTTAGTAATATGCATTTAAGTTAATCTCTTAACAAGGTTTTGATAGCTCTTTTCTTTACTCAGCACTGGAGGTGACACTGTTTCCCCCTTACCCCCATTCACCTATTGAAAGACATTTTCATTGCTTTCAAGTTTTGGTAGTTATGAATAAAGCTTCTATAAACATTTGTGTACATGTTTTTGTGTGAATGTAAGTTTTCAACCCATCTGGGTAAATATCAAGGAGCAGGATTGCTCGATCATACGGCAAGAGTGTGTTTATTTAGTATGAAACTGCCAAACTGGTTTCCAGAGTGGTTGTACCATGTTACATTCCCATAAACAGTGAATTAGAGTTTCTGTTGCTCCACAACCTGGCCAGCAATTGGTTCTGTCAGTGTTCTGCAGGCTTTGGTACTTAGTCTAATAATCCAGAGCAAGTTAATTCATATATTGGCATCTCAGCTTCTTTGTTGGTAAAATAGGATGTACTGAACTTGAAGCTTTATGAAGTTTTTTGGACAGTGTTCAACATGCATTATTTTTTCTTATTTTATTCTTAAATAGGAATTTGCTATTTTTCTGTTTTGTTTGAAGCAAAGGAAATGAAACCCTAAGTCACTGATCTCATACAGCTTTGTACCTTTGCATCTTTTTCCTCTGTCCTAGAATATTCCTCTTTCCTTTCTTCTCTACCTAGTAAACTTTTACTTTTCTTTCAAGACCCTTCAAGAAGAAACACTTGGAGGAATATACTCTGTTAGACATCATTTCAGCCATTTGCTGGATTATTTTTAATAACATAATGTACTTTAAATATCTCCATGAGATTGGAGAAGTAAAATGGGAATCTCAAGATCACACCATTCACAGGTAACAGAGAAGTAAAGGGTCTGATATTCTAATCTGGATTTATATAACCCTAAAGTACTTTGCAAATTTTCTTTTCATTCTCCTGTCTGCCTCTGCTGCCAGAGGGCTTTGTGTTCATCTTTCTTCTAACATTTATGTAAATTCAGTAGAATCATTTTTACATACTCCTCTTCCCTGGTAAACTATGAATGTGTCAAAGTCAGGGATCTTAGCTTGTTGATCATTGCATCTCAGCTCCCGAAGCACTCTTTGTATACACTGGATACTTAGTCAGTGCTTGGGCTAACATATGCACCAAATGTTGACATCCAGTTTTCAAATAATCAGTTTGTCATACAATGGAGGTATTAGCAAAAGGATGCTTAGCAGGATGTAATTTTCTTGTGTCATTCAGAAAATTCTACAGGACAAAGAAGGGCTTTAGGAGAAACACATCATTTTAAATATCAGTTATCAACAACCACAAGAGCAAACATATGTTCTGTTTAAAGTCATATCTTTACTGTAACTGTCTGTAAATTTCCACACAATCTACAAATAGTCACATTTTCTTGACAGCTGTCAGTACTTAAAATTTTAGTCTGGACCATGCAGACTTATGCACATTATTCATGAGTCTCCCCAGTACAGTATTTATAGAGAGATCAATGAAAAGATGGTCTGTGGGATTTACATAAATAAGTTTTAAAAGATTCCACATATTCTCATATCCTATTATTACACAGAAAATTAATTAAATCAATTTAATAAGAAGCCAGATTTTCCCATTAATGGTAACTATTTAAAACTTTAAAAATAACACCTTTTCAACCACATATAGAAGAAACAAAATTTACTGACCTTATTTGATTGGTTATCTATTTTTGTAAGTCCCCAAAGTAGCAAACAATTACTCTTGTCAGTTTTTGTTACAGTCTTGGAAAGATCTAGGGCAACCCTTTTTCATTTTTTTCTTTCTTCATCATGTTTTAATGCAGACAACAAGGACACTTCACAGGCTTATGCCAAAGACATCAATCGTTTTTTAATGAGGCCATAACCCTGAGTAGGTCATGGAATATTAAAAATAAATGAACATATTGCTGTCACTGGGGATTGAACTCTCTCGGCTGAAGGGTATCGATGAGGAAACACAATACCAGGACACAATACACTGAACTGCCTACGTTTCAAAAGGCAGTTAATTAGTAGACGCTATATGAACAGCCCCCTTGCCCATGTCCTTGGTGTGTTCAAGTCATGTCTGTGTCAATGAGAGAAACTTGCACTGCTCTTCTCAATAGAGGGCCAATTGGCTGAGACACATGACCAGGCTTTATCTACACAGGCAATTGGGAGAATTAAAAGGTCAGTCATTGAATAGTAAAGATTTCACTCTTAGTGGCCTTGTCTAGCAAGCAGATGATCCTCATGAATGAGCAAGAATGAGAATTATTGTTTGTGAGGACCTGGACCCAATCAATGGAAACTGAGGGGAAGGGAGAGTTGAATGAGAAGATAGGGTGTTACTATAATGACATTTAGGCTCTTCATCTTCAGCTCCTTAGCTGTCCCTCCAGACTCATCATCCACTATTCACTATCACACAGTCAGTGTAGAACCAAGATGGAAGCTCCCTTATTTCCTGTTAACATCTTCTGTGTCTAACCTGCTGGCCATTGTACATGTTGCTCACTTCCTCTGGGATATTCTTACCTATCTACTGGATAATGCCTATTCTTTATTCTGGTCTCAGACCATGTGCTACCCCTTCTGTGAAGTTCTCCTGACTCAGGCAGACCCTCTTGATCCATTGTGGGCCCCTCTGGCACAAATGCTTAAAATTGCCCACCAGATTTGCACAGCAAGGTGGTATCTCTGCAAAGCAGTTGCTCAGGGAGGGGCTTCACTTTCCAGATTGCCTTTCCTCTAGGTATGATCCTTCAGTCAGCTTTTGCTGTGGCCTGTGGGCAGAAATGTTATGCATCCCTTTCAAAGTGAGGTGTTTAGGAAGAGGTTGTGTCCTCTTCTGGCTCTCTTTCCATGTCCCGCAGTCCTCCAGCTGAATACAGAGACAGAAAGACCCTAGAGGATGGCTGAGGAAGGACATGGCTAAATAACATATGGAAGAAAACCACCTCTAGGCCATACGGAAACACTTGTATTTCAGCTATTGAGATTTTGAACTCATTAATTTTGCCAACTAAGATTTCCCTTATGGTGAACTATCCAAGAAATAGTTTAATATATTGACTCTGTGCCAAGAAAACGTGAATTTTGAAACTCTAATTTTTTTGTAGTATGATACAATCAATGTGCGTCTCTTTGTGGTAGACTTGGGGAAAATGTCTTGTCACCTTTGTAGCTCTGATGCCTCACAAACTGGTCACACTGTAATGGGAACAAAATAAAATAAGATGAATGAATGGTAATCTCAAAACTACCCTTTAATGAGCACCTTCTCTGCACAGTAATATATGTCATTTATCTCTGTTAATCTGCAACATCTGTGTAATGAGTATTAATACCAGTGTTTTCCAGAAGATCATAATCATTTATTCATTCAACCAGTATATGTTGATTCCTGATTCTGTACTGTAGATTTTGCAAGAAACTAGAGACAAAACTATGAAAAGAGAGACTTGTTTTTTTGTTCTTTCGAAGCTTAGTTAGTATAGTACATTAATTTACAAATTTTATATTCAGTGTTGCTGGGGAAGCTTTTTAAAAATATAAATTCCTGGGGAACCTGGGTGGCTCATTTGGTTAAACATCTGACCTTGATTTTGGCTCATGTCAGGATATTATGGTTCATGAGTTCGGGCCTCTCAAAGGGCTCTGTGCTGACAGTGCAGAGCCTGCTTGGGATTTTCTCTCATCCTCTCTCTCTGCCCCTCCCATGCTCTCTCTTCCTTAAAAAAAAAGAAAAAGAAATATATATATATATATATATATATATATATATATATATATATATTCCTACTAATGTTCAGGTTGAAACAGCCCAGTATAGCAATGCTGGAATGTTAATTAGATTTTTCTACCCCTAAACCGGTATTCTTTCGGAATTAAATTATTAGCAGGTTGTTGTCTGTTCCATGAAGAGTATTGATAGTGAGATAAGTCAATTTGGTTAACTGGCTGTCATAATTTGGTTACTAACAGGTAAGAGAGACGCAAGATGATATTACCTTTCAGTCTATTGAAATTTGGCAAGAAATTGATTCACAATTGTGCAGGCTGTTTGGCTACTTTGGAAGAACAACCAGATATTCTTTGCCATTGATCTAGCTCTCTCTCCATAGTCAGTTTTGGAGATAATTTATATTCATAAATGGTCCTAGAGCTGGAAGGAAAACCAGACAAAGTGGTAAAGTAATTTCTCCAAGGGCAGAGCAGCGATTTGAACCTTGTACTCTTCAGTTCTAATTTACTATGCCCTGGATGGAATTGCATTTTTCCCCTCTAATCTGCCCCTCTTTATTTTAAACTGAGCACTTCTATTGTTCAGGATGTATTAAGACTTTAGGGCAGAGAACAGTCTAAAAAACACCATCTCTTTACATTACATCATTTTTTAAAAGACAATTTTTTAAAAAGTTTATTTATTTATTTTGAGAGAAAAAGAGAGAGAGTACAAGTGGGGGAGGGCCAGAGAGAGAGGGAGAAAGAGAGAGAGAGAGAGAGAGAGAGAGAGAGAGAGAGAGAGGGAGAGAGAGAGAGAGAGAGAGAGAATCCCAAGCAGGCTCTGCACTGTCAGCCCAGAGCCCAACACAGGGCTCAAACCCATGAAATGTGAGATCATGACCTCAGCCGAAATCAAGAGTCAGATGCTTAACCGACTGAGCCAACTAGGTGCCCCTATATTCAATTTTGTTAAAAGAATTAGCTTCCTGAGTCTAATATTAAGAACACTAAACTCTCAGATGTCTTATGAATAGGGAGAAACTTTCAGCCAGTGTGATGAAATATCTTAAAGGCTAGTTGTCATATTAGTTTGCTAGAGTGGCCATAGCAGAATACCACAGACTGGGTGGCTTAAACAATAGAATTTTATTTTTTCACAGTCCTTGAAGCTAGATGTCCAAGATCAAGACGCTGGCAGGTTTGCTTTCTTCTGAGACTTGAACTCTTCTTGGTTTGCAGATGGTCCCTTTATCACCGTGTCCTTAAATGGTCTTTTTCTGTGTATCTCTGGTACCTTTTTATATGTCCAAGTTTCCTCTTCTTATAAAGGCACTGGTCATATTGGAACAAGACACACTTATGTAAAGGCCTCATTTTAACTTAATCACGCACAAACTGGTGCAGCCACTCTGGAAAACAGTGTGGAGTTTCCTCAAATAATTAAAAATAGAACTACCCTATGACCCAGCAATAGCACTGCTAGGAATTTACCCAAGGAATACAGGAGCATTGATGCATAGGGACACATGTACCCGTATGTTTACAGCAGTGCTTTCAACAATAGTCAAATTATGGAAAGAACCTAAATGTTCATCAACTGATGAATGGTTAAAGAAGATGTGGTTTATATATACAATGCAATACTACTTTAAGCAAGAAGAAAGAATGAAATTGTGCCAGTTGCAGCAACGTGGATGGAACTGGAGGGTATTATGCTAAGTGAAATACGTCAGTCAGAGAAAGACAGAAATCATGTTTTCAACCATATGTGAATCTTGAGAAACTTAACAGAAGACCATGGGGGAAGGGAAGGGGAAAAAATAGTTACAGAGGGGGAGGGAGGCAAACCATAAGAGACTCTTAAATACAGAGAACAAACTGAGGGTTGATGGGAGTGGGGGAGAGGGGAAAGTGGGTGATGGGCATTGAGGAGGTCACTTGTTGGGATGAGCAGTGGGTATTGTATGTAAGCCAATTCGACATTAAATTAAATAAAAAAATAAAGACCTTATCTCCAAATATAGTCACATTCTGAGGTGCTAGGACTTAGGGTTCAACATATAAATTTAGGGGGTTACAAATCATCCCATAGCAGTTGCTAACGAATAGTTTTGAATAACACCAATAAAGATGCCATAAGCAATTGTCCATCTCATGAAATTTACTAAGTTTTTTGTTTTTTTTCTGAAAAAACAAATTCAAGTAAAAATAAACACCAGTCTTGATTTAGTTCCCTCACATAAAAATATGTTATATCCATGACGATGCCATAACATCATTATCCTTTTAATAAACCTATGGACTCCAAAATATATGAAATCATTGTTCTATATGGATATATTGAAATGACTCCTGAGTGCATTTGTCTTGGTATCTGGTGAACCAGTTTATTACCTGAATTCTAATTGCATTCTCTCCAGATAAGTGAACTTTTGCAGATGACCTTCATCTCTACCAAAGCAGTGATGGTGCAGTACCTGATTTCTTCCTTGCCTAAGTCGGTGCAACCTCATAATGGTATCCTTATACCCATGTAGCAATTGTTCTTTTGCTTAGAGTCTGAAATTCAATTGCTTGACAGTTAAAATTCACAGTACAAGGTCAATTATTATGGATGATACTAGCTTGTAGCTAAGCCTTCTCCTTGTCTTTGTTTGCATGTCAGCTGGATTTCTCTGTGAGCGTAAATCCCATCAATACCCATCCAAGGAAACTAGCTTGAAAAATAATTGAGAGTGCATTTGAGCAATGATCAAACAAAGCTTTTTGTATTTTCAGAATAAATTTCAGGGAATGCATAGCAAATATCCCATTTTGGCAGCTAAATGCAAATGTTTATACAGTAGGGTAGACTACATATATGGACTCCTTTATCAAATATCAGTGAAAGTGGTTCCAGGAGCTGCCATTCCTCAGGAGAAGCAATATAATGTAGTTGTTATGAACACAGGTAGCTCAGTGGTTTCTCTCACAGTCTGGCTTCTGCTATCCCCTTCCTGGGGGGTTAGGTGTTTTGACACAATTCTTAACCTTTTTGTGACTTACTTTACTCTCATGTTGCACGCAAATGATGAAAATCATCCCTGATCATTAGAGATTTGAATATGACAATGGATGTAAAGTTCTTAGCCACATTGGCTGGTGTATATTGCGTTATCAGTAAAAGTTAACTTCACATATGACTCTAGAATACGTTGTAAAAATGTATTTTTCTAACAGATCTGAAATATATCTGTGAGGCCCAGCAATACGTGGGACTTTTGCTATTGAACGCCAAGTTATAAATTTTCCTGAGTCCTGTTACCAGAGTCCTGAGTTTTCTTGGTTCACATGCTGCTCCCATGAAAGGAGGTTTCCCCCAGTGGGTTAGAATTGGACTGCATTTGAGCATCCACAGCACAGCAAAGCAGGGGCGATATACTCTTCTGCAGATTCTATTCCTTTCGTAATTCTTATTTCAGTAGCATCAGAAACTGCCTTCCGATTAATCATTTTCATCAGCTTACAAGATAAATTATTTGGTGTATTTTCTTTGTTCTTTTTTCCTTTGCCAACTTCCCATATAGCTAGTTGTTTGAAAAGGAAACAAAAAATTAGTTCCTGTTATTCACATGTGGCTTATTGATTTGCTCAATAGCATCCATAATACATATTAATAGTGTCTTAGGAAGATATACTTTTAACTTTAAAAAATGGTGCCCATCTAATTTAAAATAAAAATAACGAAAGGGAGAGATAGAAACAGAGAGACAGAGCAAGAAGAGGAGGAAAAGAAGAGGGAGAGTGGGGGAAGAAGAGGAGAAGAAGATAGAGGAGGAAGTGGGGAGGAGGAGGGAAAGGAAAAGAGAAGAAGAAAGAGAATAAGAAGAGGGTTAGAGGGAGGAGGAGAAGAAGAAAGAACAATAATAAAAAAGAAGGGAAAAGGAAGAAGAGATATAAGAAAATAAAAACCCCAAGTCTTATATTTGGAAGTTGAATGTAAAAACATCTTTAAACCTTTTTTTTTTACCCACCTGAAACTTTTATTTGGTAAAAGTCAACCATCGTCTTCCTCAGGAAACAGGAAGCTATTATTTTAAAAATGCTGATGTAGGTAGGAAATATTCAATTCAGTTAAGTCCTACAGATAATTCATGAACCTTGTATATATTTAATTTCCTGTGAGATATAAAGAAAAAAATGTATTTTTGTTTGGTGTAAAAGTAAATAAAATAGAGTGAATTTTGAGTCACATTTAGGTTCATATCCCAGCTTCAATATATGTGACTTCCCCTTGGGATAGTGACTAACTCTGTTTCTTTTTGTACATAATAGGGGTAAAGTTTCCTATTTAAAACGCTTGTTTTGAAGAAAAAACAAACAGTGCATATGAAGTACTGAGAAGACCAGACACACAACATCTTTGTAATATATTTCAGTTTTATATCTGCCTGCCTTCAAGGAACTTGGGTTTTCTTTGGCACAGCACAGCATGAGTATATGATATACTGTGTCAATTACCAGGTTGTATGTGGTTACGGAACAGCAGGAGCTACTCCGACAGTGAGGTACTTGGAGAACTCAAGGAAGGGACAAGCCAGGGCCTCATGGAGCAGAAGAGAGTGGAGTTGGTGGCTGAAAGGAAAAGAGGGGGGCTTCTTTGCAGAAAGGAAGACTGGTGTTTAAGCAGGGCAATGGAAGTAGAGGTGGCTGAAGAAAAATGAGGAAAAAAAGGCTAACATTTCTTTAGCTTCCATGGTTCAAAAATTTCCTATACAGCTTCTTTGGAGGAGTCATTGGCTTGGATAGTGACAAGAAGACAGTGTTCCCACGGATGTAGTAAAATCACCAAATAGAAATTTTGTAGAATGATTCTTTTGTTGATGGCTCCTACAGGAGCCTTCCTTCCTGGGATCAGATCATCACATCCTTATTATAGAGACATCTGAAAATAGGGCAAAGGAAGCTACTTTTACTTTTTTTCAAGACCGTGAACAGTATTTATAATCATGGATTGAGTGTTTCTAATATTCAGCCATGGTACTGAGCACCTCACAAAATTTACAATTGATAACATGCTGCCAGGCATTTTTAGTTACTTACTAATTAAAGGGAAAAAAACTGAAACTATAAGAGTTTAAGCAACTTGATCAAGCATCCACAGTTTTAAGTAGAATAGCCAAGTCTTTTTGTTATATATATATATATATATATATATATATATATATATATATCCCCAATATGGGGCTAAAATTCACAACCTTGAGATCAAGAGTCTTATTCTCTTCCAACTGAGCCAGCCAGGTGCCCTACCTAAGAATGGCCAAGTCTTGTATCAAGATTCCTTCCTTCCCTCCCCTGAGGATTAATAAAATCTTATTTTTTAAGTTATCATACAGTAAAATCGACTTGTTCACATTGATAAAATTAATTGACTAAATTTTTAAGCATGTAGATTTGTGTCACTACAACTATAATCAAGATTTAGAACAGTCCCATCATCCCCAGAATTCCACATGTTATATTTTTAAGTTTACTTATTTATTTTGAGGAAGCAGAAGGGCAGAGAGAGAGAGAGAGAGGGGGAGTGAGAGCAGGCTCCATGCTGTCAGCACAGAAACCAATGTGGGTCTCGATCTCATGAACCGTGTGATCATGACCTGAGCCAAAATCAAGAGTCACTTAACTGACTCAGCCACCCAGGTGCCCCAAATCCTACATGTTCTATATCTTTATAGTCAACCCCTACTTCTACTCCTAACCTCCGTACAGAATCATACAGTGCATATGTGCTTGAGACTGGCTTCTTCCACTAAGTATAATGCCTTTGAGGCTCATATGGGTTGTTGCATGTATCAGTAGTTTGTCCCTTTTTATTACTGAATAGTGTTCCAAAGCATGGATATACCACAGTTTGTTTATTCACCACCCACTGATGTTCATGAATCCAGATTCATTTGATATTTCCTATCACCAAGCTAAGAAATTTTTCTATAAGCCCTTAGAAAATTCTTCTATCTCACCAATAATTCATAATGTTGTTTTTCTCAGTCTTAGTTTCTTTGATAGCACTCTTTTTCTTCTTTTTATGTACCTAAGTAAGCAGTCTAGTGATTAGGAGTATATATTCTATAGCCAGACTTCTTAGGTTTAAATATTTGCTCTGCAATTTACTTGCTGTGTAACACTGACAAGTTATTTAATCTCAATGGGCCTCAGTTTCTTTATCTGTAAAATAGGGATAATAGTGCCTACCTTGTAAGTTTCTTGTTAAGATGAAAAGAAATGATGCACACACACAATTTTTTGAAAGCTGCCTGCCACATAGTTACTACTGTAAAATGTTAGGCATCTCCATAAATATAATGAAATCATATACCCCCAAAATTTTAAAGCACATTTTTTATATGTGTATGCATTAATAGGCTTAAGTTGAACTTCCAGTATCAAATACTGATGACGGGGCTGAAAAATTAGTGGCGAGTACCATATTTTATGCTTTCAGGGTAGATAGAGTATAGGAAAATAAATCAACACCATTCATGTCTGTTGGATAACTGCTCTGAACACTGGCAGTGAGAAGTGAATCAAGTTTTATATGATAAAAATGGGATTATGTTTCTAACTACATTTGAATCTCAAGCAGCGAGATAAATGTGTTGATTCTTGCAGTTTGACAAAATGGATTGACTCTACTTCTACTTCTTATATTACGCCCATCCGTTCGTTCTTTTCTCAAGGGAGCATAACAAAGAGATGAGATTATAAAAGCAAAGACAAAGAATCACCCCTTTTCTCTGTCCTTGTTTAAAAAATGCTTTTGGGCATTGATCTTTTAAAAGTGTTTATATTTATTTTCTTCCTAAGTCAGAAGGGCAAAGGTGGGCTTGGGGTTTGTGCATGCAGAATATTCACTTTTGATATTTAATCGAAGCTTATATAAATCTATTTGGATCACTAATATAATTATACTGAAAATCTGTTGAGATACGGATTTTCCTTGAAAGTTCAAGCTCCTCTGGGTTACAAATAAAGCCACAACATTTAACCTGAACAGTTTGGAATAAGACAGAAAATGACATGTTTACCCTCTTTCTGAAAATAAACAAAATCAAAACTATCTTTCCATCTCATTGCCATATAGGAAGAAAATAAATACACACAGAAATGCACTGACATACACTTGAAACAGGAAAATCATAATCCATGGCGTTTTTTTTCCACAAACGGATATGTACATGTGTTCCCTTCTCATGTATCCATTTATGACTAGAACAGTTTATTCAGAATTTTTTATATACTTTCACAAATTTATCATTGCTAAGGGAATGTCCATTTATCTGTCCCTGACTGTAGAACTCTTGACATCATCTTTGGTGTGTGACTTCATAAACTATGACCATATTTTCCAAGTAATATGACTCTTTCTTTGACATTTGACTTTGTCCTCGTCTCCTTTGACATATTCTTCGATTTACGCATTTTCTTCTTGTTTGCTGTCCATTGACAGCAATGACTCTTAAGAAGGTCAGAGATTTACCTTATGAATAGATTTTAATAATAGTCTTCCTGTAATCTTCTGTTTTTAATGTTTCCTGTTTGCCCATCCTACTTTACCAAACAAATTCATAAATCACTTATTTATGACTTCTCTGCTCAAAAGCCTGTTCCTTACCTATGTTTTCTCCACCTGTAGTGATCCAACAGCTTACTTGATGTCAGTTTCTACCTATCTGGTGTTCAGGTAAAACATCGTGCAGTCATCCTTAATTCTTGGGCTTTCTTCCCATCCACTTACACATCAATCAATCAGATGATCCATTTTTCTCTACAGCAATTGTTTTGAGACTCTATTCTCACTCTTCTTCTGCTACCTCTTTATGGGCTAAGAAATAGTGTATAGCTGCATAAATTATTTCAAGTTACTCCAAAACTTTATGGTTTAAACCAATATTTAATTTTTCTCCATTATGTTCGGGTTTGAGAAGTCTCCACTGAATGGTTCTTACTTGAGGTCTTTCATGCATTTATAGTCAGATGACACATGAGACTAGATGTCCAGGATGGTTTACTCACTTGGCTGGCTATTGATACTGCTGTTTACTGAAGCTCAGGTGGACTTGTCAACTGGACCATCTGCATATGGATTTTCCATGTAGCTTGGGTTTCTCAGAGCATGGCGGTTAGGTTGTTAGTTGGAATTTCTCAAGAGTGAACTTAAAAAGAAATTGTTTGAAACTTTTTATGAGGTCCTTCTGCTACTTCCATCTCATTTTATTATTTGGGTAAGTCACTAAGCACTCCCCAGATTCGAAAGGAGGGGGATGAATGAGTTTCCCCCTGTGAAGTTTGAAGAGGAGCATATTGCAGTGCCTAACACAGGGAAGGAAGGAACTGGGAGAGATCACCTTGGGGACTCAACAGTAGCCCTTCACTTTTGTCTTTGTTTCCTTCTTTGTCCCCTCCCTTCACTGTTATTTCTGAATCGTCAAGAGTAGTTATTTCTAAATATAAATCAGATTGTGTTAGTTCTCTGCTCAAAACCCTGCAATGGCTCCCCATTTCACTTAGAGTAAAAGCCGAAATTCTACAAAACCCTACACAATTTGACATCTTGTTACTCTCTAAACTTCTTTTCCACTGCCACTCTGTTTTAGACACACTGGTTTCCTCCTAGTTTTTTAAAACATTCCCGGCATTTTCCTGACTCTGGGACATTTGCATTGTCTCTTCTTCACTCAGCTAGCTGCATAGTTGCATTCCTCATGTGTTGTCTTTGTTTAAATGTCAGCTTCTCAGTGAGGTCTAAAATGAATATCGGATTGTAGAGCTACAACCTCACCTCAGTTTAGGGTTCCTCCATCTAACTAAGGTAAGTGATTTCATTAATTTCTCTCTTGATAGGGATCTTGATTTGTTAAATGGTCTGGTGCACTCTTGCTCCTCTCAGATACACTGGAGGTGAGTTTTGGAGAACAATAGTTTTGTCATAGATTTTGGACATTTACTATCTGTAAGTAAATGTGTGTATAACTCAAATGTAACCTCAAGCATCTGTACCTGTCTTAGGCTATTCTCTCATTGAAGTGCTGTAACATTGCCACACCTGAAGAGGCTTGGGTCTTCTAGAACAACCTATTCTACATTAGTCAAATGCTTTCTTCCTTCCACTGATTCAGTCTTTCTCTTCTCAGTATAAGAAATGTCCTCCACCCTTTTCAGTATGTTACCCATTTTCAAATCTCAGCTTCTATCCCTGAGAAGGATAGAAGCTATTTCTATTTCTATTTCTATTTCTATTTCTATTTCTATTTCTATTTCTATTTCTATTTCTATTTCTATTTCTATTTCTATTCATGCTCCAAACTCTTGGAGATTAATCAGTTTAATGAGAATATCTTTTAATTCAGTGGTTCTTAAAGGGTGGTCCCTGGTGGTTTCTGAAGCTCTTTCAAGAAGTCTGTCGGGTTAAGATACTTTTCAAAATAAAACTAAAAACTTACTTGCCTTTTTTACTCTCTTGTTCTTCAAAAAGGCAGCATTAAACCCATACCTAGTGATAAATTAGGTTCTGCAATACAGCTCCGAATATCATATCCTGTGGTTTCCAAATAGGGTAGAAAAAAGGAAAACATAGCACACTCATGTTTTCTAAATAGAGTGAGCAATAGAATAAAAGGAATGTAATTGCAAAATTGGGTTTAAAAAGTATAATTGCAAAGTCAGGTAAAAAAGATCTGGTGTGAAACTCTGAGAAACAGACTACCAAAATGTTTGTTTCAGTCAAAGGAATTCCAGCCCTAATTATTAGCACCTAATCATGATACCTCAATCTTTGGGTGTGTTTCCTGATTGGCCCATTGTCAATGATATATGAGGTGTTAGACTGAGAACAAAGTTAAGACAAGGTGTCAACTACCACATCTGGAATGGATTGAACCTTCCTTCCAGCCCTATTGTTAACACCCTCTTAACACCTTTCTTTTTATACTGCCTAGGCCAGGGAAGGGTAAATTGGTGGATAGCTAAGACAGTACAGCTGGAAGTACTTGTCTACTGTATACATAACCTTCTTCATGGGAGGAATTATTCCATACTATGAATACACTTGAATTCTGTTGATGTGGACAGTCTCATCTGTTTAATTGACAGCCCACTTTTCCCTTTGTACACACATCCCCAAATAATTCAAGGAAACAATTAATTCAAATGAAATACATTGATTGAGTGCCTTTTTTTTAGATATACTGAGAGATCCTATATTAACCACATACACTGAGAGATTAAATATAAGCAGGATGTAGACTTTGAATGGCTTTCCCAGAAAGGATAATGGAGTTAGACTAGTAAACTATATTTTCATTTAAAGTTTTCTTTCTAAATCAACTGCTCCTATTTGTAAGGCAGTTTCAGTGGTGTGAGAGGTAGGAAGACTATATCAAAAAAGAGAGGAAAACTCTACTCACACCACAGATGTACCCAAGTCCCTCACAGCCCTGGGCCAATGGTATAATAATGTAATCTTAAGGGAATATAAAAAGAGCCTTGTTTCTAGGGGTACCAAGCATCAGTAGGCACAAGTTCAAGTCCAAGTGCTGACATTCACCAGGAAAAAGTGCCCCTTCATTTCTGTAGGTGCCACTTTCTTCAACTGTAAAAAAAATAAGGGGGGCCCTAAGCTCCTATTCAGATTTGAAAATCCTATGGCTTTAAGTAAATATGTACTTTTAAGCCCACAGATGTGGTGGAAATGCAGCTGCAGGCACTTGTCCTCTGAAGTGGACGTGATAAGAGGATCTGTTTGAGCTAAGTTGTCACTCTGATTTCTGACTGTCTCCCAGCCCCTGTCCCTGCAGTCACTCAAAGGACAGACCCACTCAACTGTGCAGTACAATCCAAAAAGAAGTGACAGGCATGCAGAAATCTCAGCCACCAACACGTGTTCTTGTAGGGAATGCCATAAGCACTGAACCCCTGGAGCCACAAGGGCCGAAAACTGAGTCAAAGAGGCACATGCATCTGCTTAAGCAAAAATATGGCTGGCTGACACTTTTATGGGAGGTCCTGAAGGGAAGACAGAAACTCAGAGATGCAAAATGATGAGAATGGATACCTAAAGGAGCATATGTTGTTTAGGTACTTTTGGCTTCAATACAGGACACTAATATTTCAAAATAAGTGGAAAATAATTAGTATCGATTCCTTTTCTGATTCAGTGCAGTCATATTAATCAAACCCTTTAGAATGCATTTTGATGTAACCTGACCGCATAGAAAGTTTACTACAACTTGGCCTTCCTTTAAATATTTGTATGCAATATGTGGCTGATATTTTAAATCAGAACCACATTCATTTGTGTACCCTAAATACCCTACAGTCCTCGTTAAAAATGAACAGTCTTCTGTCTAATAACTCCTGAGGTTGTTGAATTTCACAAACTCACCACTCCCCCTTCCTGAATTTTATTTTACTACTTGGTCAACAGGAACTGTTTGCTGTGTTTGGAGATTTCAGGTCATATTTGTCCAGTTTGAAAGTTAGCACTGAATTCTAAGCTAGATTTGCCACATGGGCTTTATGGGGAGATTCTGGGTGAAATGAAATACTCTGCTAAGATAATAATATTCTCATAATCTCCACTTATTAAATTGTCAAGTGTGGTGAGAGTCTTTATTAGCATTTGCTCCTTTCACTTTTCTTTTTCAACAGTCAGCAATAAAACTTTCCTCTTCTCTCAAAACACACGTATAAGTTGACCATTATTTCTATTTCTGATGGGAAGGATTTGTTTTGCTGAGATGCATCTAAAGCATTTTTTTCAAAATATGCACACAAAGCATATGAAAAACCCTTATCTGTGTGTGATGGTGTAAATTGACTGCTTTCATTATAATTGTAGTTTGTAAACAACTTTCTCTTAATAGGCATTATTTCCTAGAGACATTTCCCCAGAAATTGTACACATTTATGCACATCCATTGCTGAAAAATTCTCCATATAGCAATGAATGATGCTAAGATAGTTTTGATAGTTGGCGGAGATCTTCACACGAAGCTGCAAGTGGATGGCAACACATGCGATTCAGAGGTAAAAGAATTGGCAGCTGAAAGCTACACTGAGGATGTTTTTTAGATACCCATGATTAAGAACATCCTTCCCCCTTCCTTTGCCTTCCAACTCACAGCAGGTTAATGATATTGCCTCCATAGGGAAGCATCAGCCTGCCATCTCGACAGTTGGGAGGGTTAACTTGACTTCTAAGGAAAGCTATACAGGAGTACTGAGCAATAAAGGGCCTGGAGTCCAGGAACGAGAAACAATTAGAGATCACTTCATTAATGCTTAATGATGTGGAACAAGCATACAGCAAAGCTGATTGTGTGTTCTGTCTTAGCCAGTGATGCTCACATAATGCCAGTGTGGAGCTATAAATACCTCTGCACTATAGGCTATGGATCAAAGAAGGCAGGAGATGAAATTATCTGGGGAACCCTGATATGACAGATTGGAGAAAAACCAGAAAATGACGGGTGTGGATCCCACTGCCAATCTCAGCTCAGGTTGGGGAAATGTTATATACTTTTCATATTTGATTCTCTAAGCCTAATTCCTAATAGGAATGGGTAAATCCCACTGAGAATTTCTGTTCCTAATAATGCATTAAGCATCTCAGTTGGAAGGTCCCATAAAGCCTTTCCCCCTGCTTTTTTCTCTATCATACTGCAGTGAAAAAGGATTAAAAAATACACCACAGGTGCAAGTCGCAGCTGTTGAGAGTAAACTCTGTTCTACTATATTAATTCATATCCCACCAGGGGAATTGGAGAATGGTTTAGTTCCCATGGAAAGAAAAAAAATTGTCTTCATCAAAGAAGAAAGAAGTTTCTTTTCCAGAGCATAACATCGTTTCTGGCCAAAAGGCCTTTTATAAATGCAATTTCCTAACCCAGTCAAACAACCACAGACATAAAGAGAGAATTCCTTGGTTTTGGTCTAAAATTATTTGTGTGTGTGTGTGTGTGTGTGTGTGTGTGTGTGTGTGTGCATGTATACATATATACATATGCAGTATATTATACACATGTAGTATACTGGTACATACAAAACCCCAAGAAGTCACATTTTAGTAAAAGTTGAAATGATTAAGGCCAAATATGCCAGATCTACATGATCAGAATCTTTTGCATTTAATTCCTGGGGAAAAGTCAATGACAATATATAAGTTCATATTACATGTTTATTTCAAAAAGTAAGTCACCTTCAACTTCATTATTATAGTGATCCTTCAACTTCACTATTTCCTATAGCTTCATCTATAGCTGTCTATGTTTGTTGCCTATATTTCAAACCATAAACCCCAATGTACAAGCTTTTAAGTGTTAAATGAAGGTTCACATATGCTCAATCTATGAAAGAAAGAGAGAAGGAGAGAGAAAGAGAGAAAAGGGCAGAGGGAGGGAAGAAGGGAGAGAGGAAGAAAGGAAAGGAGGAAGAGGAGGAGAGACCTTGAATGGAAAGGGGGAGGAAATGTTGGATCATTCTCCTTCCCTGACTCACTGGTTCTAGGTTTTTAACTTCTGGAAGGTTCAGATCATTCCAAAAAGATAATGATTCCTGACCTGCTGATCTTTGAGAATAGTCATAAGAATTCAATAAAATAATAATCAAAGATCTATTATAATCTGTGAAGAAGGGTATGATCATATTATGATCTTTGCAATCCAGACAGTCCTGTACTTTGATAATTTCATAAAATCTTTACTCTCCTATAATATTTCATAAGATATTAATTGCCTCCTCAAGATTTGTGTAATGTTTACATTTTTTTAAAGTTTATTTATTTTGAGAGAGAGAGATCATGAGAGAAGGGGAGGGACATAGAGTGAGGGAGAATCCCAAGCAGGCTCTGCACCACCAGCACAGAGCCTGACGCGGGCCTCATACTCAAGAACTGTGAGATCATGACCTGAGCAAAAATCAAGAATCAGGTGCTTAACTAACTGAGCTACCCAGAAGCCCCATGTTTACATTTTTATAAACACTTTAAGCTCCGTGGTCCTCACGCTTACACTTAACTCTATAACCTATTGGTGTCTGCATCTCGTAGCCATTATTTTTTTTCTGATCTGGTTCAGGTTTTGGTTGAAATCCCCTGATATTTAGAAACACCAGTCACACAGGATGGGTTTGCCATAGCACATATACATCATTGAGCCTTCCCTGTCAAGAAGATTCTCACACTTTGTCCACTTCTACCAAGTCATCTTTAACCACCGTCCCCCTTTTCTTTCTCATCATCTCTCAATCACCCACAATTTAATATTAATTTCTTATAGAGCCAAATATTTGTCACTGTTTTTTTTCTCATCTAATTAAGGGTATGTGAGAAGATGAAGGGCATCTCAATTTTAGCATCCAAAATGGCAAATAGGAAAAAAGGATATGCATTCTAGGAAAAACTGGTAGCACTCCATTTTGGACAGAAAACTGGTTTAAAGTACTGTTTTGTATAATGTTTTAATTACATACTTCTAATTCTAGAAATTGCAAGCATGTGGTGCTTATATCCTCATATCCCCCTACTAAACCCATGACAGGTGTTTCTAAACAAACAAGACCCTCTGTGTAGAATTCAGAAATGACACTAGGACTTTTGTCAGTAGAGGCCTACTAACACTGGTAGACTGAATTTGCCACAGCAGATTGTATCTCTTTTCCATTCCTGCCTTAGAACATATGAACTAAGATAAGACTGAGAAGCATCACATCAATTCTTTCAATAAGTATATACTCATATGTTGTGCACATTAATAATTGCTCAGAATATACAGACAATGACTTTCATAAAGATGATACTGTAGTGGAGGCACTCATGCCAGTAAATAAGTGAAAGAAGATTAATGGGTTATGTGATTGAAGTATGATTGAATCTTTGTGAGGATGTACACGAAGGGGTGCCCAGTGTACAATTGAGATTAGGAAAAACCTCGCAAATGAAGGAGCACTTTAGATCTGCCTTTAGAAAAAAGTAGAAGTTTAAAAGGTGAATAAGATGCTGGTGCTGGAACAAGGTCATTAAGGGTGAGGCCTGATGCCAGATGTGTGTTGTGATTTTCCATAATCCCTGAAACACTGCCGCTACATGATTGCATGAACTTTTTCTGGGGCAGGCTGGCACCCAGCCACAGTCTCTGGGCATTGGCAGCAACACGGTTCCGTGAATATTCCTGGGTGTGGCTGGCACCTGGTCATTGCTCAGTGAGACCTTCTTGCAGAGGGGCAGAACAGGTCAAAGCCACAGTCTCTCAGAAGTAAGGGGTCGGGAAAAACAGCCACACCTGAGATAAAACTCAGGAGAGAGGTGCTGACTGGGGCTTGGTCACGGACAGTGTAAAAGCAGGGAGCGGAGGGAAGCCAGAGACAAAGGACGGGTGCAAGATTGCTGATTGAGGAGAATAGAATTCTGTTACTAGAGACTGGGTAGCTGAGTGACGCCATTTTTACTACTCCCGTGCATGTGCATACCCACTGACAAATGCCCCAACAATCCACCCCAGTAAGCTAAGCAGCGCCATCTAGTGGATAATGGAGCCATTACACTAAGCCCTGAACAACTGGGCCAAATTCAAACCTTCAGGAATACAAGTCGCTCCGCCGGCATAGTTTATGAGCTATAAAGTGCTTCATAGTTTGAATGTTTGGAGAAAAGGATGTAATTTCAATCGTATTTCAGTTTGTTTCCTGGTGCATCTATTCAATTTTCTTTTTTCTTTCTCTCCTTTTCTTTTTTTGAAAGCAGAAAGAGAAAAAAAATTCTATTTTTATTTTGAATTTTTATTAAAAATATTTTTTAAAATTTTTTCAACTATATTTTTTACTGTTCTGTAAATTTTTCAAATTCTATTTTACTTCCATCATTTCATTTTATTCTATTTCAGCGTATTCATTTTTACAAATTTTCAAACAGTTTCCTTTTTTTCCCCTTTTTTCTCTAATCAGTCAAGTCCCTTTCAACACCCAGACAAAAACACATCTAAGATCTAGCATCATTTATTTGACTTGTGTGTGTATGCGTGTGTGTGTGTGTTTGTGTTGTTTTTAATTTTTTAATTTTAATCTTATTAAATTTTATTTTTTAATTTTAATTTTTTTAAATCTCAATTCCTTTTCTTCCTTCAAAATGACAAAATGAAGGAATTCTCTCCAAAAGAAAGAGCAGGAAGAAACGACAGCCAGGGACTTAACCAACACAGATACAAGCAAGATGTCTGAACCAGAATTTAGAATCACAATAATAAGAATACTACCTAGAGTCAAAAATAGATTAGAATGCCTCTCTGTAGAGATAAAAGAAGTAAAAGCTAGTCAGGATGAAATAAAAAAGGCTATAACTGAGATGTTATCTAGAATGGATGCACAGTGACAAGGATGGATGAGGCAGAGCAGCGAATCAGTGATATAGAGAACAAACTTATGGAGAATAATGAAACAGAAAAAAAGAGGGAGACTAAGGCAAAAGAGCACGATTTAAGAATTAAAGAAATCAGTGACTCATTAAAAAGGAAAAACATCAGAATCATAGGGGTCCCAGAAAAGGAAGAGAGAGAAATGGGGTAGAAGGGTCATGTGGGCAAATCATAGCAGAAAACTTTCCTAACCTGGGGAAAGGCATCAAAATCCAGGAAGCACAGAGGACTCCCATTAGATTCAACAAAAACCAACTATCAACAAGGCATATCATAGTCAAATTCACAAAATACTCGAGCAAGGAAGGAATCATGAAAGCAGCAAAGGAAAAGTCCTTAACCTATAAGTGAAGACATATCAGGTTTCCAGCAGACCTATCCACAGAAACTTGGCAGTCCAGAAAGGAATGGCAGGCTATACTCAATGTGCTGAACTGAAAAAATATGCAGCCAAGAATTCTTTATACAACAAGGCTGTCACTCAAAATAGGAGAAATTAAAAGTTTCCCAGACAAAAATTAAAGGCATTCATGACTACTAAACCAGCCCTGCGGAGGTACTAGGAAGATGGCGGTATAGGAGGATGCTGGGCTCACTGCGCGTCCTGCTGATCACTTAGATTCCACCTACACCTGCCTAAATAACCCAGAAAACCGCCAGAGGATTAGCAGAACGGAGTCTCCGGAGCCAAGTGCAGACGAGAGGCCCACGGAAGAGGGTAGGAAGGGAGGAGAGGCGGTGCACGCTCCATGGACTGGCGGGAGGGAGCCGGGTTGGAGGGGCGGCCCGCTGGCCAAGCAGAGCCCCGAGTCTGGCTTACAAAAGCGGTGGGGCCAGATGGAGTGTGTTCCGACAGCAAGCGGGACTTAGCATCTGGGAGGTCATAAGATAACAACTCTGCTCAGAAAGCAGGAAGGCTGGAGGACAAAGGGAGGGAGAGTTGCTGAGCCCTGGGACGACAAGCTCAGTTTGGTGGGGAAGAAAGGTGCTTGCCAGCGCCATCTCCCTCGCCCATCCCCCAGCCAAAATCCCAAAGGGAACCAGTTCCTGCCAGGGAACTTAATCGCTCCGCACAAACACCCAACCCTGTGCTTCTGCGGAGCCACCCCTCCGGCAGCCAGTCTGACTCCCTCCCACTGCCACAGGGCCCTCCTGAAGTGGATCACCTAAGGAGAAGCGAGCTAAGCTTGCCCCTCCTGCCCCCATGCACCTTGCCTACCCACACCAGTTAGTACGCCAGATCCCCAGCACCACAAGCCTGGCAGTGTGCAAGTAGCCCAGATGGGCCACACCACCCCACAGTGAATCTCACCCCGAGGAGAGGGGAAGAGAAGGCACACACCAGTCTGACTGTGGCCCCAGCAGTGGGCTGGAGGCAGACATCAGGTCTGACTGCGGCCACGCCCACCAACTCCAGTTATACACCACAGGACAGGGGAAGTGCCCTGCAGGTCCGCACCACTCCAGGAACTATCCAAAATGACCAAACGGAAGAATTCCCCTCAAAAGAATCTCCAGGAAATAACAACAGCTAATGAATTGATCAAAAAGGATTTAAATAATATAACAGAAAGTGAATTTAGAATAATAGTCATAAAATTAATCGCTGGGCTTGAAAACAGTATAGAGGACAGCAGAGAATCTCTTGTTACAGAGATCAAGGGACTAAGGAACAGTCGGGAGGAGCTGAAAAATGCTTTAAACGAGATGCAAAATAAAATGGAAACTACCACGGCTTGGATTGAAGAGGCAGAGGAGATAATAGGTGAACTAGAAGATAAAATTATGGAAAAAGAGGAGCTGAGAAAAAGAGAGATAAAAAAAATCCAGGAGTATGAGGGGAAAATTAGAGAACTAAGTGATACACTAAAAAGAAATAATATACGCATAATTGGTATCCCAGAGGAGGAAGAGAGAGGGAAAGGTGGTGAAGGTGTACTTGAAGAAATAATAGCTGAGAACTTCCCTGAGCTGGGGAAGGAAAAAGGCATTGAAATCCAAGAGGCACAGAGAACTCCCTTCAGACGTAAGTTGAATCGATCTTCTGCACGACATATCATAGTGAAACTGGCAAAATACAAGGATAAAGAGAAAATTCTGAAAGCAGCAAGGGATAAACGTGCCCCAGCATATAAAGGGAGACCTATAAGACTCGTGACTGATCTCTCTTTTGAAACTTGGCAGGCCAGAAAGGATTGGCAGGAGATCTTCAATGTGATGAACAGAAAAAATATGCAGCCAAGAATCCTTTATCCAGCAAGTCTGTCATTTAGAATAGGAGGAGAAATAAAGGTCTTCCCAAACAAACAAAAACTGAAGGAATTTGTCACCACTAAACCAGCCCTACAAGAGATCCTAAGGGGGAGCCTGTGAGACAAAGTACCAGAGACATCACTACAAGCATAAAACATACAGACATCACAATGACTCTAAACCCGTATCTTTCTATAATAACACTGAGTGTAAATGGATTAAATGCGCCAACCAAAAGACATAGGGTATCAGAATGGATAAAAAAACAAGACCCATCTATTTTCTGTCTACAAGAGACTCATTTTAGACCTGAGGACACCTTTAGATTGAGAGTGAGGGGATGGAGAACTATTTATCATGCTACTGGAAGCCAAAAGAAAGCTGGAGTAGCCATACTTATATCAGACAAAGTAGACTTTAAGTTAAAGGCTGTAACAAGAGATGAAGAAGGGCATTATATAATAATTACAGGGTCTATCCATCAGGAAGAGCTAACAATTATAAATGTCTATGCGCCGAATACCGGAGCCCCCAAATATATAAAACAATTACTCATAAACATAAGCAACCTTATTGATACGAATGTGGTAATTGCAGGAGACTTTAACACTCCACTTACAGAAATAGATAGATCATCTAGACACACGGTCAATAAGGAAACAAGGGCCCTGAATTATACATTGGGTCAGATGGACTTGACAGATATATTTAGAACTCTGCATCCCGAAGCAACAGAATATACTTTCTTCTCGAGTGCACATGGAACATTCTCCAAGATAGATCATATACTGGGTCACAAAACAGCCCTTCCTAAGTATACAAGAATTGAAATTATACCATGCATACTTTCAGACCACAATGCTATGAAGCTTGAAATCAACCACAGGAAAAAGTCTGGAAAACCTCCAAAAGCATGGAGGTTAAAGAACACCCTACTAAAGAATGAATGGGTCAACCGGGCAATTAGAAAAGAAATTAAAAAATATATGGAAACAAACGAAAATGAATTCAACAATCCAAACGTGTTGGGATGCAGCGAAGGCAGTCCTGAGAGGAAAATACATCGCAATCCAGCCCTAACTCAGGAAACAAGAAAAATCCCAAATACATAATCTAACAGCACACCTAAAGGAAATAGAAGCAGATCAGCAAAGGCAGCCTAAACCCAGCAGAAGAAGAGAAATAATAAAGATCGAGCAGAAATAAACAATATAGAATCTAAAAAAACGGTAGAGCAGATCAACGAAACCAAGAGTTGGTTTTTTGAAAAAATAAACAAAATTGACAAACCTCTAGCCAGGCTTCTCAAAAAGAAAAGGGAGATGACCCAAATAGATAAAATCATGAATGAAAATGGAATTATTACAACCAATCCCTCAGAGATACAAACAATTATCAGGGAATACTATGAAAAATTATATGCCAACAAATTGGACAACCTGGAAGATATGGACAAATTCTTAAACACCCACACTCTTCCAAAACTCAATCAGGAGGAAATAGAAAGCTTGAACAGACCCATAACCAGCGAAGAAATTGAATCGGTTATCAAAAATCTCCCAACAAATAAGAGTCCAGGACCAGATGGCTTCCCAAGGGAGTTCTACCAGACGTTTAAAGCAGAGATAATACCTATCCTTCTCAAGCTATTCCAAAAAATAGAAAGGAAAGGAAAACTTCC
This sequence comes from Felis catus, assembly GCF_018350175.1. NCBI lineage: Eukaryota > Metazoa > Chordata > Mammalia > Carnivora > Felidae > Felis > Felis catus. The sequence continues at coordinate 190,349,480 of NC_058371.1, read as the reverse complement.
AGACTCATTCTATGAAGCCAGTATTACTTTGATTCCCAAACCAGACAGAGACCCAGTAAAAAAAGAGAACTACAGGCCAATATCCCTGATGAATATGGATGCAAAAATTCTCAATAAGATACTAGCAAATCGAATTCAATGGCATATAAAAAGAATTATTCACCATGATCAAGTGGGATTCATTCCTGGGATGCAGGGCTGGTTCAATATTCGCAAATCAATCAACTTGATACATCACATTAATAAAAGAAAAGATAAGAACCATATGATCCTGTCAATTGATGCAGAAAAGGCCTTTGACAAAATTCAGCACCGTTTCTTTTTTTTATTTTTTTATTTTTTTTAATTTTTTTTCAATGTTTTTTTATTTATTTTTGGGACAGAGAGAGACAGAGCATGAACGGGGGAGGGGCAGAGAGAGAGGGAGACACAGAATCGGAAACAGGTTCCAGGCTCTGAGCCATCAGCCCAGAGCCTGACACGGGGCTCGAACTCACGGACCGTGAGATCATGATCTGGCTGAAGTCGGACGCCTAACTGACTGCACCACCCAGGCGCCCCCAGCACCCTTTCTTAATAAAAACCCTTGAGAAAGTTGGGATAGAAGGAACATACATAAACATCATAAAAGCCATTTATGAAAAGCCCACAGCTAACATCCTCCTCAATGGGGAAAAACTGAGAGCTTTTTCCCTGAGATCAGGAGCATGACAGGGATGACCACTCTCACCGCTGTTGTCTAACATAGTGTTGGAAGTCCTAGCATCAGCAATCAGACAACAAAAGGAAATCAAAGGCTTCAAAATTGGCAAAGATGAAGTCAAGCTTTCGCTTTTTGCAGATGACATGATACTATACATGGAAAATCCGATAGACTCCACTAAAAGTCTGCTAGAACTGATACATGAATTCTGCAAAGTTGAAGGATACAAAATCAATGTACAGAAATCAGTTGCATTCTTATACACTAACAATGAAGCAACAGAAAGACGAATAAAGAAACTGATCCCATTCACAATTTCACCACGAAGCATAAAATACCTAGGAATAAATCTAACCAAAGATGTAAAAGATCTGTATGCTGAAAACTATAGAAAGCTTATGAAGGTAATTGAAGAAGATATAAAGAAATGGAAAGACATTCCCTGCTCATGGATTGGAAAAATAAATATTGTCAAAATGTCAATACTACCCAAACCTATCTACACATTCAATGCAATCCCAATCAAAATTGCACCAGCATTCTTCTCGAAACTAGAACAAGCAATCCTAAAATTCATATGGAACCACAAAAGGCCCCGAATAGCCAAAGGAATTTTGAAGAAGAAGACCAAAACAGGAGGCATCACAATCCCAGACTTTAGCCTCTACTACAAAGCTGTCATCATCAAGACAGCATGGTATTGGCACAAAACAGACACATAGACCAATGGAATAGAATAGAAACCCCAGAACTAGACCCACAAATGTAGGTCGAGCTAATCTTTGACAAAGCAGGAAAGAACATCCAATGGAAAAAAGACAGTCTCTTTAACAAACGGTGCTGGGAGAACTGGACAGCAACATGCAGAAGGTTGAAACTAGACCAGTTTCTCACACCATTCACAAAAATAAACTGAAAATGGATCAAGGACCTGAATGTGAGACAGGAAACCATCAAAACCCTAGAGGAGAAAGCAGGAAAAGACCTCTCTGACCTCAGCCATAGCAATGTCTTACTCGACACATCCCCAAAGGCAAGGGAATTAAAAGCAAAAATGAATTACTGGGGCCTTATGAAGATAAAAAGCTTCTGCACAGCAAAGGAAACAACCAACAAAACTAAAAGGCAACCGATAGAATGGGAAAAGACATTTGCAAATGACATATCGGACAAAGGGCTAGTATCCAAAATCTATAAAGAGCTCACCAAACTCCACACCCGAAAAACAAATAACCCAGTGAAGAAATGGGCAGAAAACATGAATAGACACTTCTCTAAAGAAGACATCCGGATGGCCAACAGGTACATGAAAAGATGCTCAACGTCGCTTCTTATCAGGGAAATACTAATCAAAACCACACTCAGATATCACCTGACGCCAGTCAGAGTGGCCAAAATGAACAAATCTGGAGACTATAGATGCTGGAGAGGGTGTGGAGAAACAGGAACCCTCTTGTACTGTTGGTGGGAATGCAAATTTTTGCAGCCACTCTGGAAAACAGTGTGGAGGTTCCTCAGAAAATTAAAAATAGACCTACCTTATGACCCAGCAATAGCACTGCTAGGAATTTACCCAAGGGATACAGGAGTACTGATGCATAGGGGCACTTGTACCCCAATGTTTATAGCAGCACTGTCAACAATAGCCAAATTATGGAAAGAGCCTAAATGTCCATCCACTGATGAATGGATAAAGAAATTGTGGTTTATATACACAATGGAGTACTACATGGCAACGAGAAAGAACGAAATATGGCCCTTTGTAGCAACGTGGATGGAACTGGAGAGTGTGACGCTAAGTGAAATAAGTCATACAGAGAAAGACAGATACCATACGTTTTCACTCTTATGTGGATCCTGAGAAACTTAACAGAAATCTATGGGGGAGGGGAAGGAAAAAAAATAAAGAGGTTAGAGTGGGAGAGAGCCAAAGCATAAGAGACTCTTAAAAACTGAGAACAAAGTGGGGGTTGATGGGGGGTGGGAGGGAGGGGAGGGTGGGTGATGGGTATTGAAGAGGGCACCTTTTGGGATGAGCACTGGGTGTTGTATGGAAACCATTTTGACAATTAAGTTCATATATTTAAAAAAAATTAAAAAAAAAATAAACCAGCCCTGCAAGAAATTTTAAGGGGGACTCTCTGAGGGGAGAAAAGATGAATAAATAAATAAATAAATAAATAAATAAATAAATAAATAATACCAAAAGCAACAAAGACTAGAAAGGACTAGAGAATACCACCAGAGACTCCAATCTATAAGCAACATAATGGCAATAAATTCATATCTTTCAGTACTCACTCTTAATGTCAATGGACTAAATGCTCCAATCAAAAGACATAGGATAACAAAACGGCTAAGAAAACAAATCCATCTTTATGCTGTTTACAAGAGACCCATTTTAGACCTAAAGACACCTTCAGATTGAAAGTAAGGGGATGGGGAAATGTCTATTACGCTAACAGTCAATAAAACAAAGCCAGAGTAGCAATACTTATAGACAATTTAGACTTTAAAATAAACACTGTGTCAAGAGATGAAGAAGGGTATTATATCATAATTTAGGAGTCTATCCACCAAGAAGACATAGCAATTGTAAACATTTATGGTCCAAATATGAAAGCAACCAAATATATCAATCAATTAATCATAAACATGAAGAAACTCATTGATAGTAATACCATTATAGTAGGGGACTTCAGCACCCACTTATGACAATGGACAGATCATCTTATCAGAAAATCAACAAGGAATCAATGACTTTGAATGACACACTGGACCAGATGGACTTAATAGATATATTCAGAACATTTCATCCTAGAGCAGTGGAATAGACATTCTTCTCCAGTGCACATAGAATGTTCTCCAGAATACACCACATACGGGGACACAAGCTCTCAGCAAGTACAAAAAGATCAAGATTATACCGTACATATTTTTAGACCACAATGCTATGAAACTCAAAATCAACCACAATAAAAAATTTGGAAAGGTAACAAATATTTGGAGACTAAAGAACACCCTACTAAAGAATGAATGGGCTAACCAAGAAGTTAAAGAGGAAATTAAAAAGTACATGGAAGCCAATGAAAATGATAACACCACAGCCCCAAACCTCTGGGACAAAGCAAAGGTGGTCATAAGAGGAAAGTATATAGCAATCCAGGCCTTCCTAAAGAAGGAAGAAAGGTCTGGGACACACACCCTAAAGAGCTGGAGAAAGAACAGCAAATAAAACCCAAAACCAGCAGAAGACAAGAAATAAGAAAGATTAGAGCAGAAATTAATGCTATTGAAACCAAAAAAAACAGTAGAACAGATGAATGAAACCAGAAGCTGGTTCTTTGAAAGAATTAACAAAATTGATAAACCACTAGCCAGTTTGATCAAAAAGAGAAAAGAAAGAATCCAAATAAATAAAATCAGGACTGAAAGAGGAGAGATCACAACCAACACAGCATAAATACAAACAATAATAGAATATTATGAGCAATCATATGCCAATAAAATGGGTAATCTGGAAGAAATGGACACATTCCTAGAAACATATAAACTACCAAAACTGATACAGGAAGAAATAGAAAATTGCAACATACTCATAACTAGTAAAGAAATCGAATTAGTAATCAAAAATCTCCCCAAAACCGAGTTCAGGGCCAGATGGCTTTCTAGGGGAATTCTACTGAACATTTAAGGAAGAGTTAACATCTATTCTCTTGAAGCTGTTCCAAAAAATAGAAATGGAAGGAAAACTTCCAAACTCTTTCTATGAAGCCAGAATTACCTTGATTCCAAAACCAGACAAAGACTCCACTAAAAAGGAGAACAATAGACCAATTTCCCTGATGAACATGGATGCAAAAATACTCAAGATATTAGCCAACGAGATCCAAAAATACATTAAAGAAAATATTCACCATGACCAAGTGGAATTTATACCTGGGATGCAGGGCTGGTTCAATATCTGAAAAACAATCCATGTGATTCATCACATCAATAAAAGAAAGGACAAGAACCACATGATCCTCTCAATAGATGCAGAGAAAGCATTTGACAAAATACAGCATCCTTTCTTGATAAAAACCCTCAAGAAAGTGGGGATAGGAGGAGCATACCTCAAGACCATAAAAGCCATATATGAATGACCCAACACTAATATCATCCTCAAAGGGGAAAAACTGAGAGCTTTCCCCCTAAGGTCAGGAACAAGACAGGGATGTCTACTCTCACCTCTGTTACTCAATATAGTATTGGAAGTCTTAACTTCAGCAATCAGACAACACAAAGAAATAAAAAGCATCCAGATTGGCCAGGAGGAGATCAAATTTTCACTCTCACAGATGACATGGTACTCTATATATAAACCCAAAAGATTCCACCAAAAAACTGCTAGAAATGATTCATGAATTCAGCAAGTTGCAGTATATAAAATCAATGCACAGAAATCACTTGCATTCCTATACACCAACAATGAAGCAACAAAAATAAAAATCAAGGGGTTGATCCCATTTACAATTGCACCAAAAACCATAAAATACCTAGGAATAAATCTAACCAAAGAGGTGAAAAATATATACACTGAAAGCTATAGAAAGCTTATGAAAGAAATTGAAGAAGACACAAAAAAATGGAAAAATATTCCATGCTACTGGATAGGATGAACAGATATTGTTAAAATGTCAATACTACCCAAGGCAATCTACATATTCAGTGCAATCCCTATCAAAATAACACCAGCATTCTTCACAGAGCTAAAACAAACCATCCCCAAATTTGGAACCAGAAAAGACACTGAATAGCCAAAGCAATCTTGAAAAAGAAAACCAAAGTAGGAGGCATCACAATCCCAGACTTCAAGATTTGTTAGAAAGCTGTAATTATCAAGAAACTATGGTTCTGGCACAAAAATAGACACTCAGATCAATGGAAGAGAATAGAGAACCCAGAATTGGACCCACAAATATATGGCCAACTAATCTTTGACAAAGCAGGAAAGCATATCCAATGGAATAAAGACAGTCTCTTCAGCAAGTGGTGCTGGGAAAACTGGACAGCAACATGCAGAAGAATGAACCTGGACCACTTTCTTACACCATACAAAAATAAACTCAAAATGGATGAAAGACCTAAACGTAAGACAGGAAGCCATGAGAATCCTGGAGGAGAAAGCAGACAAAAACTTCTTTGATCTTGGTTGCAGCAACTTCTTACTCAACACGTCTCCAGAGGCAAGGAAAACAAAAGCAAAAATGAACTATTGGGACCTCATCAAAATAAAAAGCTTCTGCACAGCGAAGGAAACAATCAGCAAAACTAAAAGGCAACCTATGGAATGTGAGAAGATATTTGCAAATGAAATATCAGATAAAGGGTTAGTATCCATAATCTATAAAGAACTTACTAAACTTAACACCCAAAAAACAAATAATCCAATGAAGAAATGGGCAAAAGACATGAATAGACACTTCTCCAAAGAAGACATCCAGATGGCCAACCCACACATGAAAACATGTTCAACATTACTCATCATCAGGGAAATACAAATCAAAACCACAATGAGATACCACCTCACACCTCAGAATGGCTAACATTAACAATTCAGGCAACAACAGATGTTGGCAAGGATATGGAGAAAGAGGATCTCTTTTGCTCTGCTGATGGGAGTGCAAAGTGGTGTAGCCACTCTGGAAAACATTATGGAGGTACCTCAAAAAACTAAAAATAGAACTACCCTACAACCCAGCAATTACACTACTAGGTATTTATCCAAGGGGTACAAGTATGCTGTTTTGAAGGGACACATGTACCCCAATGTTTATAGCAACACTATCAACAATAGCCAAAGTATGGAAAGAGCCCAAATGTCCGTCAATGGACATTATATACATATATATATATATATATATATATATATATATGGAGTATTATATAATATTTTATATTATATATTATATATATGTACATATATGTATATATACACACACACACAATGGAGTATTAGTCAGCAATCAAAAAGAATGAGATCTTGCTATTTGCAACTATGTGAATGGAACTAGACATTATTATGGTAAGCAAAATTAGTCACGCAAAGACAAATATCTTATGACTTTACTCATATGAGGAGTTTATGACACAGAACAGATGAACACAAGGGAAGGGAAGCAAAAATAATATAAAAACAGGGAGGAGACCAAACATAAGAGACTCTTAAATATGGAGAACAAACAGAGGGTTAGTGGAGGGGTTGTGGGAGGGGGAATAGGCTAAATGGGTAAGGGGCATTAAGGAATCTACTCCTGAATTAATTGTTGCACTATATGGTACCTAACTTGGATGTAAATTAAAAAAAATAAAAATGAAATAAAATAAAAGGTGAAGAAGAGTCCAGGAAAATAATTATAGGAAGGAGAAATAAAATGAATAACCCCCCAACACACACACACATATTACATATACATATGTATGAATGCAAAGACAGTGATTTTAGAAATCAGCATTTTACAAAAAAATTAACTTTTTTATATTTAATATTTTAAATTAAATGATATGGTACATATGATAACACCATATTCATCTCAATGATGGTGATTTTCCTATATTGTTTAGTAATGTGTCTTCCATGTCAGCAGGAGTGTTTGGTATGGAGAATGTACATCACAATATTTGATTAACTGAATTGAGAAATATGTGAAGAAAAGTCCCCTTTCTCCCAGGGCCCCCATTCACCCAGTTGTAACACCACTGCAATGAGAAACTATTTGGGGTTCTATGTGTATTCTGATAGCTTTTAGGCAGTCAAATGCAATGCAGAACAGTTTTTTAAAAAATATGAAATTTATTGCCAAATTGATTTCCATACAAAACCCAGTGCTCATCCCAACAGGTGCCCTCCTCAATGACCATCACCCACCCTCCCCTCTCTCCCACTCCCCATCAACCCTCAGTTTATTCTGTTTTTAAGAGTCTCTTATAGTTTGGCTCCCTTTTTTTTCCTTCCCCTCCTCCATGGTCTTCTGTTAGAACACTTTTTTTTTTGCCTGTTTAGTTTTTTGTCAACTTTATTAAGGTATAGTTGCCATACAGTAAATGACACATTTAGCGTGTGTAATTTTATAACTTTTGGCATAGAAATACCCCCATGAAACCCATCCTCACAACCAAGAAAGTGAACATATCTATCACATTCAAAGGCCTGCGTATCCCTTAGTAATCTCTCTCTCTCCCCATCACTACTGCCCTCATCTCCATCCCCAGGCAACTGCTGATCTGCTTTCACTATAGACCAATTTGCATGTCCCAGAGTTTTAGATAAATGGAATAGTACTACATATACTATTGTTTTGTCTGACTTCTTTCACTCAGCATAATTATTTTGAGTTTTCATCCCTCGTGGTGCCCATCTATTCTTTTTAATTGCTGAGTAGTGTTCTGTAATAATGGAGACCCATTTGAGGGTTTTAAGCAATTGGATGAAACTGTCATCTTACACGCATTAGGTCCTAAATGAACTGAATCTAATTCTATCTTTAGGCTACTTTCCTACCACTCTCTGCTCTTCTTTATAGAAATCTTATAAATTTTTATATTCCATTAGCTATTTTGGTTAAATGCCTTTTATCATTCCATAGGCTAATCACAATGCTTACGAAAAAACATTCATGTAATGAATGCCTATTTACCATTAGGAGCTCAGAATTTGAGTATCTGCTAAAATGCCTTCTGTATCTGTGATAAGGGTATTCACTTTCCACTCTGTGTTGCTTCAGGATTGTACTATTATACTATGCACTCATTTAGCATTGATCATATTCTATACTAATTATTTGTTTATCTTCTACTAGAATATGAGTTTCTCAAGATTCACACCATGTCTTGGTTATCCACCATTTTATATCCAATACTTAGTATAGTGTCAGAACTATAATTGGCATAAATATAATTTTGCTGAACTTGTATTGTGATTTTAATGGATTTGGAATGGATTTGAAATGTTGGGACTTCTCTTTTTAACCCCTAGAATTAGATAAAGACAGTAAAGATGACTTTTAGTGAGGGTAATAACCAAACAAATGGTGACTCTCAGCAGGACCATTCTCAAGATGGGAGGATGCAGGTGGAGCCTGTCCACTCACATCTGGCAGAACAGTATCCTCTGGAATTATGACTAATAAATACTGGAGGATTGAAGGGACCCAAATATTGCTCTTAAATGTGAAGAGGTTCTTTTCTTTAGATGTTATTAGCTCAAACAGGATTATTTGGGGAAATATCATGGAATAAATACTATAGTTATTTAAACAAAGATTCCCCCACACGTTTACTTAACAGAATACAGGCATAATTAGTGGTTCTCAACTAGGGGATGGTTCTGCATTGCTAGGGAGCATTTAATGGACAAGGACATTTTTCTTGCCTGGAGGTGTTAACATATAGTTAGGGGATGAGGAATTACTGTCATTGTTTACAGTGCTTGGAACAGTTTCTGCAAAGAAGAATTTCCCTGTACTAAGTGTTAATAGCAGTTCCACTGTGAAACACTGGTATTAAATTGGGGGAGAGAGGGTTAATTAGCACACAATTCTTACAAAGTATCTTGGTCCTAATTCTTTTGGTCCTAATTCTGGGCTCCATGTAAATCCCTATCTCAGAGGCTCATGTACTGAGCACTTTCTTGTGTCAATAATCTTGTATTAAATTCAGAAAGTTTTTAAGCTTTCTGTATGCAAATTCAAGAAGTTCAGTCTTGAGGGTGTAGTCTTACTCATTAGTATTCCTTTTCTGAAGCTATTTCTGTATTTCTTTGTTATTTCAGAAACTTGTGAAGATGCTAGAATAACCCAAGTTTTCCAATTCTGTGAATATGCTGTCTAGAAATTTCTGTGTATTTCTTCCTTACAGGCTGTAGCAATGTTAAGGGTTTTATAGAGCTCTAGACATTCTGGAAAGAAAGAGAACTACTGAATTTTCTTCATTTTAATATATATATATATATTAAAATATATATATATTTATATATATGTGTATATATATATATATATATATATATATATATAGAGAGAGAGAGAGAGAGAGAGAGAGAGAGACTTTTAGGACTTTATATTTCCCCTATAAGGTAGTGTTTCTTTCATGCCAAAATTTTTTTAAAAGCTATCATTAGGTTTATGTTTGTCATAAAACAAGTTGAGTTTGAGAATTAGACAACTGCATTACATCAAGACTGAGTGCTGCTTTAAGAACATTCCTTTTAACTTCATGTAGTACCTTGAATGTTCATCTAAGAGCAGGTATGATTCAAAACTGTGCACTTGGTATTTGCATAGTTTTCTGTTTAAATCATTTATGAATGGAAACCCTATGTGAAAATTATAAGCATGAATTTTGTAGACAGACAGACATAGGTCCTAATTTCCAGCTTCAAGATTTACCAATTGTGTGTCACCAGATATCTGATTTGCAAGTGTGTACATGTGTGTGTATGTCTGTCTAGGGGTTAGCTCTCTAACTAACTGGATAACTATTATTATTACCTTTAATTAGGCTCTGACCTCTCACCTTCCTTTTGCAAAGCATATTTCTGTATGTAGGCAGGTGGTTTAGACTGAGTGACACTCTGGTGAGCTCCCAGTGCTGTGTCTTTCTGCTCATCTTCCAGTTCTGGCTTTATCTAGCCTCTTGGACAGTTCATCTCCAAAGGGAACTCAGATGGATATATCTAGTGCATGCAATGGTGGCCATCTCCACTGGAACCATCAAGAGGCAGGGCTAGAAATGTCTGCCTTCCCCTTGGCATCTTTTCCCTTTCTTCTCTCCAAGCCAACACATTGGCTGTACAAGTATAGACAACTTTACATACTGGAAGTTTGGGCTACAGTGCTCAAACACACACACACACACACACACACACACACACACACACACACACACCAGTGAGGATTTTGTGTATAGTAGAGATGCAATTCAAAGAAACCTTCAGCTTAGACATGGATCCTGCCACTCTGACTTTCATTCCACTAGTCCTTGGATGGACTGGTTCCTTTATGACAGATGTCACCACCTGCGGTTTGTGGTCCAAATCTGGTCTGAAAAATTAAGATCCTAAACAGAAGTCGAATTACTGATAATTATCTTTTTAAGATCAGAAAAACTGTCATAAAAATCAGAGATGTCCAGCTTATGTTTAGATATCAGGAGATCTGGTGCTCATGAACATCAGTTTTGATTAGCAATGATCACCTGTAGCTTAGTAGCTACTGTTGTATTCTAATTAGCCATGGCACCCATCAGTGCCTACTGTTTTATATCAGGGCTGTTTCACTTATTTTCACCAATACCCATTTGTCTGGTCCTTTTGATAAAAGGTGACAGTGAATAGTCCAGACTAAAACCTGTCTTTGAAAAGGAAGTGTGTCTTTGTTAGCAAAGTAACTCAACTTTCCTTTATTCATTTTTAAAAGCAGTATTTCCCAAGGTGTAGTTCCAGCCCACACCTGTATCAAAAATACCTGGAGAGCTTATTAAAATGCTATTTCCTGGGTCCCAGCCAGGCCTGCTAAATCAAAATAATTGAGAATAAAGCCCAGGAATATGAATGTTTAATAAATTCCTAAGATAATTGTATATCCAAATTTAAAGACTTTCGTCATCCAAAATCCTTTTAAAATTAATTCTTCTGGGCTAGCATTGGCTTTAATGGGAAGTCTGTTATCTTTGAAAGTCCCTGGAATTAACTTCCTACATTTCTGGGTTCTCTTTCTGGAGGAAGACCATTTCAAGATCTTTTAGCTAAATTATTATAGTTTTATTTGCATGACTATCATATCATTTTCATTATCAGTTTAATTTGGATATACTCTGAGTTGGCATATGCAGTCCTTCAGAAAAATTTCTCATCTAATCTGATCCTTGATAGAATGCTGGTAGAACCAAGGATAAAGGTAAGAGCAGTCTCAGGGGTTGAATGACACCCAGGCTATTCATTTTAATTCGGGAATACTTCAGTACAGTTGTTCTCAACTGGAGCAGTTTTGTCCCCCAGAAACCATTTGGAAGTATCTGGAGGTATTTTTGACCGACTGACATTAGGGAAGTGATGTTACTGGCATTTTGTGGGTAGAGAGGCCAGGGATGCTATTAAACACCCTATGGGAATGCTGCTAAGCATCCTAAAATGCACAGGAAACCCCTTCAGAGCAAAGAATTGCCCAGCCCCAAATGTCAGTTATTAAGCCTGAGAAATCCTGCTTTAAAATTTTCTTACAAGATTGAAAAGCACTAGAAGCTAGGAGTATCTTCTTTGGCTCATAGTGCCATATCTGAATGACAGAAATTATCCTGGACCCTGGGATACAGGAGCACAGGAACCCAAAGGGGTTTGAGATTGGATGCCAATAATGTCAGTGGTCCTTTATTACCTACAGTTTATAATCCAAACTCCTTAGCCTTGGAGTTCTCAATCATTAGAATACATCAGAACTGCCTGGAGTTAAAAACACTGATTTCTGGGCTGATACCTGGGATTTCCAGTTCAGTAGGTCTAGAGTGTTGCCAAGAATTTGTATTTATTACAAATTCCCTGGATGTGCTGCTACCTTCTGGTCCAGGGTCAACACTTTGAGTACCACTGAGTGTTACTCTCCGTCTCTCTGGCCCCAGTCTGTCCTTGGAAACATATTAATCATCATCAAGCATCTATAGCAAAGGCAGGTAGAATTCCTGTTTGACTCCTGTTTACATCGTCTGTTTACTTATTTGTGTATTTAGTTAGTTTTATATTGGTATCTTCATTTTGTTCTTTTACTCAAAATGGCCTTTGTTGCCATATTTCATAGCATCTCCTTTTAAGAAGATAGTGCCAATAAAAAACAAAACACAAACCAACAAGCAAAGAACCAAAAATCCCTGCCATTCTCTTTTAATGGACTTATTAACTGGTGATACAATAACTGATAATATTTTTGTTTTCATTCAGCTAGAGACAAATTGACATCCCACCTAAAAATAATTAGCTGAATGCTATGAATTTCAATCTGCTAATGTTATGCCTTTCTTGTTCCCTTTTTGTTTTTTACTCATTATTTTCCCTAAATCTTGGTTTTTGCACCTTGTTACTTTTTAATTTTGTTTCATAACATTTTTATAAGCAATTTAAAATCTTTTGAAAAACAGGGCAAGGTATAAATAATGAATAATACATCCTTCAGGGCCTGTTAAAATGCTGCCACACACAAGAATGTCTTTGCTCTCACAATCTTAAAATGATCTTAAGATAACGATGTTCTCTTCTGAATTTTCTTAGAATATTATTTATGCCCCTTGCATGTCATGAATTTTTAAAATGTTGTAATGTTTTAAATTATGCAGTATTTAATAGTTCAGTAGAAAATATGCAACATAAACATAAGGCAGGGCACATATCAATAGAACAGAAGCCCATTAACTTACCTTCTAACTTGATATGTCTACTATTACAAATACTTCTGGGACCATCCTCGACATGTATCCTTGTTCCATAAGCAAGTGCTCCTCTAGGGCTGACTTTAACTGTATAGCTGAGTGGAACTGCCAGATTATAGGATATATGTATGATCAATTTTATGACATATTCTAGATTGTTTTCCAAAGTGGTTGTACCACTTTGCATTTCTTGTAGTACCAGATGAGAATTATTCTGACTTTAAAGCTTTGGTTTTCAGAATTCATTATATCCTCCAGATACAAATCTGTGCAGTTATAGGCATTACAGATTTCTTTTTTTTTTAATTTTTTTTAACGTTTATTTATTTTTGAGACAGAGAGAGACAGAGCATGAATGGGGGAGGGTCAGAGAGAGGGGGAGACACAGAATCCGAAGCAGGCTTCAGGCTCTGAGCTGTCAGCACAGAACCCGACGCGGGGCTCGAACTCACGGACTGTGAGATCATGACCTGAGCCGAAGTCGGACACTTAACCGACTGAGCCACCCAGGCGCTCCCAGATTTCTTAATATTGTCTTTTGATGAACTGAAGTTTTAAATTTTAATATAATTGAATTTACCAGTATTTACTTTTATGCTGAACAAGTTTTAGGAAAAATTTAGTTATAAAGATAGTCTTCTATACTTTTTAAGTTTCTTTCTCATTTTAGTTGTTATCCATTTGAATCTGTCATATATGGCATAATAGTAGGGATCTATCTATATTTATTTTTCTAAATAATAAACACGTCAACGTTATAAATTGAATAGGCTCTCCTTTTCTCTGTGGTCTTCAGTGTCAGCTCATATATAACAGATTTCCATATATTAGTGATTTTGTTTTTGGAACATGTTTTATTCCAAACAGAATAAATTTGTTCAATTTGTCCAACTCTGTACAAATACCACCCATTCTTTATGTAATGTAGCTTCATAATAATATTAATATTTGGAATAACATGTTTACACATGCTTTTATTCTGTTTCCTCTAACTTTTTTGGCCTTTATCTCTTTCACATGTATTCAAGGGTCAGCCAATTAAATTCCTGAAGAAAGGAACAATGAAGTTTTCATCAGAATTGCATTGAACCTAGTGATCAGTTTGGAAGTGGATAGCACCTGTATGATATTGAACTTTCCCATCCATTCATATGCTGTACCATTCAATTTATTTTGATGTTCTTTTATGTTAGTCATCAAAGTCATAATTTTCCCATAAGTATATTGTGCATATGTTGTTTATTGCTAGGTACTTTAATTTTTGTTGCTATTGTATATATTATTTTTTTTTATTATATTGCTGTCTATTTTGGCTTATTTATAGGTTTTAAAGTTATTTTTAAAAATGTGAACAGTTGTATCTTCTACAGATAATAAGTGCTTTGTTTTCTTCTCTGTCTATTGATGTATCTATTATCTATCTATCTATCTATATCTTTCTATCTATGTCTTGAGGATAATGTTAAGTGGTTGCAGTGGTGGTGACACACTTGTCTTGTTCGTGATGCTGGGAGAGGGGGTTGGAAAGAGGCTTCTAAATTTTTTTGTGGGAGAGGTGGAGTGCATATACCTTCATAAGATTAAGGGAGTTCCATTATAGTCCTAGTTTGGCGAGAGATTTTATTACAAATAATGCTAGGTTTCATGAAATTACTTTCTCTCCTAATATATAACTAGATAGATGAAATATACATTTTGTATATTAAACCACCCTTCTATTCCTATGATAAATCCAAGTTAGTTATGATAAATTATCTTTTTTTAATTGTAACTTTTAACACTATTGAATTTTGTTTGAAAATGTTTGATTTAGATTCTTGCATTTATTATAATAAGTGATATTGGCCTATGGTTTTCCTTTTTTTTTTTTTAAGTAATCTTATACCCAACATAGGCTTGAACTCACAACCCTAAGATCAAGAGTCATATGCTCTACCGACTGAGCCAGCCAGGTGCCCCTGAGTTTCCTTTTTATACCATGGTTGTCTGTCTTCGGAAATAAGGTTGCACTAGTTTCATAGAACCAATTGCATACTGGAGAGACTTTTAAACAAATGTAATAATCTGTTGCACAATGATTTTGCAAAAGTCACCTGAAAGTCATCAGGAACTGAATTTTTCTTTGAGATACAAATTACCCTCTACCTTATTTAACTGTTGTTTATACACAATGGAATAATAATAAGTTTTTGAATGTATTAAATTATTTTTAATCACCCTATACGTCTGAAGATGAGGTATCATCAAGTAAGTCTTCTTAGAGTTGCCAACATGTACCAATATTTAACTTGAGTTTTTATGTTTATTTTTTTATTTTTTTTATGTTTATTTTGAAAGAGAGAGAGATAGAGAGAGTGTGCATGAGTGGAGGAGGGGTAGAGAGAAAGGAGAGAGAGAATCCCAAGCAGGCTCTGCACCATCAGCACAAAGCCTGACATGGGGCTTAATCTTATGAACCATGAGATCATGACCTGAGCTGCAACCAAGAGTCAGATGTTTAACCGACTGAGCCACCCAAGCACCCCAGCTGAGTTATTAAATAATAAAAAACACAAGGCAGGTAAATAGGGAAGGGAGTAATAGACAAAAGGATCAACAAATGGGAAAACTTGAGGGCATTTTAAAGCTTTGGTATATGCAAGGAAATAGCAGCAGTTCCATGCTACTAAATATAAAGCTTTGGTGGGGGAATGACAGAAGTAGATAGTAGGTAAACAGAGGCAAGTTCAGAAAGCATGCTAAGGAGCCTGGTATTTCATCTATCTTATGATAGCCTTTGTCCACAAGACAAATGGCTACTTGATGGCCTTGAGTTTGGCCAAAGAGGATACCAGGGCTCCTGTTAAAAGAAGTAACAGATGCCTTTGGAGACCCTGTTGTATGTTGTTGCCATTACTGAAACACACTGAACCTCCAAGGTAGGTTTCCCCTGGAACATTCTTGGGGAGATGGGTCAGGGTCTGGAGATTATTCCCTCTTGAAACTTAGTGTAGGTCTATTAAGTTAGCAAACTTTTGCATGCATGAGAACTTATTATAGAAATTGTAATAGAGTTTAGAATAATGAAGGTCTGAGGTACAGAAAATAGTGGGATCTCTACAATAAGCATGGATAAGGGAAATGGCTGTTATCATTAAAGTATATAGGAGGATTTCTCTAGGGCGAAAAATGAGAGTTAACAGTTTGGAATAATTTCCCTATGTAGTTTTATTAGGCAAACAATCACTAAACAGGAAGTACATGAGAAATAGGAGGGATTAGTGGTTGGGATAATAAGAAGGCTGTGCTTGGAATTTTCTCCTTAAAAATGAACCTAAGTAGAGGAAAATTCAGGTAAAGGGGCATTTAAAGGGAGGATTTTGCTGGATTTTGGTTTGAGTGAAAATACAGAACAGGGAATTGGTTGATGATGAAGATGATGGTAATTTTTAGTTCAAGACCTATTCAAATCCCTGTAAATTTCAGAGAATGGATAGAACCCACAGGATCTTTCCAAAGGATTTTTTTTGGGGGGATGGGTTCTTAGAAATTCTTAACTGTAGTACAGGCAACAAAGGACTAAAATTTACCTTGCTTCCAAGAAATGGGAAAAATTTGACCCCAACCTAGTATCTTCCCTACACCAAGTACGTTACCCTTATCACGTTTGTTAGCAAGTAGATGTCAGATGTTAAAGTATTGACTGAGGAAACCAAAGAAAAACACCATATTCATTTGGGATGAGAAACCCTTGGTTAAAAGTATGGTACCAAAAACGTTAGTGTTCTTAATTACTTGTTGAATTAATTACCCTTTCTGGGACTCAGTTGTTCTATCCATAAGATAGGCTGAACTGTGAGTAATTCCTTTCTACTATAACATTATACCGCTCTTTGTAAGAATGCAACTCCCATCTTGTAGTGACCATTGGTGTGTGTGTGTGTGTGTGTGTGTGTGTGTGTGTGTGTGTGTGTCTTTGCCTGGCCAGCATCTATTTCCCTTTCTTCAGGTAATAGTATTTAGATTTAGTTTGAGAATTTGATGATACCTTGTTTTCTGTTTATTATAATAGAAGTGTCATAACTGCAGACACTAATGTACCTCTAACATGTGATATGTGTCCAGCATATGATAGGTGTCTAATACATATTTGTTGGATATTTGTTGAATAATATAGCTCGGCAGTGGGTGGGGAGTTTCATTGCCTGCTTCCAAGGAGATGCTAGTGACCCAAGTCTTGCTGATAAAAAACTATCCTGGTGATATTGTTTTTGTTTTCAAAAGAAATACGTATGAAATCCAAGTTGGCCAGGTTAGGTTCAATTTTATGATTTTTTTCCATTGAGGTAGAAAACTCTACTTCTAAATTTAAAGGTAAATTGAAGGAGTTTCTGGGAGGAG
This sequence comes from Felis catus, assembly GCF_018350175.1. Taxonomy (NCBI): domain Eukaryota; kingdom Metazoa; phylum Chordata; class Mammalia; order Carnivora; family Felidae; genus Felis; species Felis catus. Next base: position 190,331,944 of record NC_058371.1, on the reverse strand, counting down.
AACTCCAAGAACTGTAAGCAATCCACAGGAAAGCAGAAGTGAGGAGAGGAGAGGAGGGAAGAGGGGAGGGGAGGGAAGGAAAGGAAGGAAAGGGAAACATTATATGAGTATTATGTTGCATTTTATTTTTGTAATGTTTATTTATTTATTTTGAGAGAGAAAGAGAGATTGAGATCAAGCAGGGGAGGGGCCGAAAGAGAGAGAGAGAATCCTAAGCAGGCTCCAAGCTGACAGCATGGAGCCCAACACAGGGCTCGAACTCACATAGAACCATGAGATTATGACCTGAGCTGAAATCAAGAGTCAGTCATTTAACTGACTGAGCCACCCAGGTGTCCCTATAATGTTGCATTTTAATCTGAATGTTAAGTTCCTGAACATAGTACACAATCAACAGTAGCTTGCCTTCCCTATTTCATAGTGATGAAATCGAGTGAAAATTAATACATCCAGCGGGAGCTCAAAGAACAGGAAAGAAAGACAGGGAAGGAGAAGATTAGAGGAGAAAAGGAGGAAAGAAAGGAAGACAGAAAGAGGCAAGTCCATTACAATATAACTAAACTCAGACTTTCTGGAATGAGGTTTTCATATGATCTTGAGGGTGTGTTTACAGCCTTCTACAAATACCTCCTATCCTTCCTACCTATTTTACCCTGAGTCACTCACTGCCTACATCTGGGCATCAGTTTTTATAGGTGGGATTCAAAGTAGAAACCAAAGTATTATATAGGAGTAAGATTCAGATCCTTTGCCTAAGGGAAGTTGATATGATATTTTGTTTAGAAAAGTCATCTGTATGCACCACCACCAATCTCCAAGGGTCAATTATGAGGCAGCATTTGCTTTGCCGCACAGCAAATTATACAGTCTACAGACTGACAAGATCAAAAGGAAGATGCCATCATGGAAAGAGTTACTACAGGTGTCAAGTGAAATGTCACTCTAATTAATATATATATATATATATATATATATATATATATATACACACATATATATACACACACACCCTTTTGTGAAATGTTTATAGAAAATAATGCATATGGGAGTTGCTTTGTGTGAAAATGTCTGCAACAGCCTAATCACTTTCTGTTTGAAACCCATGCTTTTGAATTACTTTTAACAGAACACTTGTAATATTGCATAGTTGAGATGTCTCATTTTGTGCTTTTCAAATGACTAGTTTTGGAATTGGAAGTATATGACTAAAAATAAAACTAGGATTTTAATAGAGTGAAGTTAATTTAGAAGATTTTAACCAGCAGGCTGGGATAGACAAGAATTGGCCATAGTTCATTCTTTATAATTGACATAGAGAAGGACCAAGGAACTTCCTCCCTGAAGTGGCTGGCCAAGTATTTATTCATTCCTTGGCCTTCTGGAAGTTAATGTAGGTATATATACATGTAAATGCCTCATGGAGAGTAGGGAGGCAGCCAGGAGGCTTTGCAGGACCCCAGTTGCCCTGTGTTTGTGTCTATATGATGCTCCTTGCAATACCAGTTAGTGTCCCTAAAACCCATCACAATGACTTTGCATTCCCACATGTGGTGACTCTATGTTTTAGGGGGGTGTTTCTTCAGGTATGGTCTGGGGACAGTACCCTTCATGGTCTCTCAGAGTGCTTGTTTAAATTGTGATTCCTAGGGGCACCCAGGTGGCTCAGTCGGTTGAGCATCCGACTTCAGCTCAGGTCATGATCTCACAGCTCGTGGGTTCGAGCCCCGCGTCAGGCTCTGTGCTGACAACTCAGAGCCTGGAGCTGCTTCGGATTCTGTGTCTCCCTCTCTCTCTGCCCCTCCCCTGCTCATGCTCTGTCTCTCTCTGTCTCAAAAATAAATAAACATTAAAAAATTAAAAAAAAATTGTGATTCCTGGAGCGCCTGGGTAGCTCAGTCGGTTGAGCATGTGACTCTTGATTTGGGCTCAGGTCATGATCCAACAGTTGTGAGTTGGAGCCCCCATCAGGCTCTGTGATGACAGTGCCCAGCCTGGTTGGGATTCTCATTTCCTTTCTCTCTAACTCTCTCTCTCTTTCTCTCAAAATAAATAAATAAAGCTTAAAAGAATGTGATTCCTGAGCCTCACACTAAGCCCCTGTCATTTCTTGTGGGGGCACTGGAGAAACCCACAGTAGGAAATTTACAATTTGACCAGAAACAACACGACCTATTATCATGCTACAATTAAGAGAAAATATTCAAACTGAATTGCCTGGCTTTCAGTTCAGGTCCCACCAGTTAGTTATAAGCTGTGAAACATTAAGTTACTTAATTTTCTTATACCTTAGTTTCATTGTCTTTAAAAGAGGCACAGATAACACATTATACAATAATACCCAAATTACACATATATTGTGAAAATTAAACAAGTTAATAGTCGGAGCATCTTATAGAAGTGCTAAGCCCTAAATAAGTTTCAGTTAATGTTATTTTAGAGATGGTCCCAGATGAGGGAATTCTCCTTATATAGCTTCTCCAGATCTCCCCCATTGCTTCATAGTATTTCCTTTATTTTGATTTCCAAGCTCCAAGAGGGTAAGGATTGTGCTGATTTGCTTTTGCTTTTGCACAGTGCCCGGGATATTGTACTGTGAATAGTTTAAAAATTTGATTTAATTTAATTCTGCTTTCTGTTTCCTTATCAGAACCACTGGCAAAGGATTAATAGTCAACAGTTTTCTGACTCAGAGAAAATTAACCTTAGGTTTTTAGGATTGAGAAAAATGTGTGGGCTCTTCAAACATAGTAAGTTTCTGGACGTTATCAAAATCTGCCCTATAAAATACAGTCTTACATTTCTCTATGTTGTTGGGGTTTTTTTCCCCCTCCTTTTTCACAGAAGGAACCTAGTCCTGTTCCTGCTTGCCTCCTAGCCTTATCCCGTGCTAAGCTCCAGATCTGGGCACACACTTTCCACTTTCCACCAAGGGCCACAAACTCTCTTAGTCAAGGGTTCCCACACCTGCTGCACTATCTACCGGAAAGTTTTCTTGGAATCTTCCCCACGTCTGTTCTAAATGGATCTGTGTCTTTTTCTGATGAGCATCTTGTGGTGGGAGCCTTGTCTCCTTTATCCCTATATCGCCAAGGCCTGGCAAAGGGCATTCCTAACATTTCAATTCAAGAAAGGAAAGAAATAAGGGAACTGCGGCCTAGGATTCTTCAATTTGTTTGAGTTCTCCTCATAATCATCTGCATAGACATCCATCTAGGTTATTATTATCTCAGTACAAACATGACATTGGACCTGCTATGGGCCAGACTGGTCAGCGAGAAAGAGTGATCAGGCTAAAGAACATTCCTTCAGAGGAACATCCCAAACATACCCTGAAAGACACTGTAAGGATTCTTCTAAGCTAGCCTCAAAAGTCATTCAGTCACACTTCCCTTACATTCTTTCAATCATGGGCTGATATCAGTGCCAGTCCGGATTTAAGGGAAGGGAACTAACAAGAGCATGTATCAATATGGGGCACTTGACTCATCAGTGGGGAGGAGGAAGATCTTTCAAGACAATCCACCATACTCTCCCTTGTGTTTTTCTGCCTCCTCAAATTATGGAGAATTACGTCATCATGAACACTTTTAGATGTGCTACATCTGACTCCACCATGTACCAGGCACCTGATACATATACGGGAGCTAACAATACCATACCTACGTTGTAAGGTTACTGTGCAAATGAAAGAGAATATTGGCACAGCTTCTGCTATAAAGTGGGTGCTTGGTAAATGTTAGCTATTGTTAATATTATTTTCATAATTTAAGAATTAAATATTTAACATGACAAAGAGATAAAGTATAAGATTTATGGTATTTTTCCCTCTCAAAAAAATCTTTAAATCAGCCCCCATTCTGAATGTCATTAAACAATGTAAGATTATACATTTTAAACTTAGTTTCAATATATTTTATATACAGGTGGCCCTTAAATCTGAAAAGAAATCAATAACATTTAAATGCTCTATTGATTTCAATTTACCAACAATAGTGTGTAGCCAGAAACTTGCAAATATCCTTTATCCAGATGAATTGTTGATAACATAGTGTACCAAAATACTTGGCCTTTATGTCATTAAATTAAATGCCTTTTTCTAACTAATGAAAATGCCTTGTGTATCAAGAACATCCAAACCTATCCAAAATATTCCTAATCCATCTTCCTTTATTTTTTAGGAAGCCTATGCCTGAGAGATTAAGTTGCTTGACCAAATCCATTCCACACAATTATTCTCCCAAAGAGGATTGTGCTTGTGTCTCTGTGGGTTTGTGACCTTGTTACTAACAAGTGCAAACTGCTGTACTGGCTCCCTACCAGATGTTACCAAAAGTAAAAAAAAAGACTGCTATGCAAGGGATCATTCTACTTTGGCCATCAAAGTGTTATCTTTCAATGAGAGAAACAAGTAAAAACCTTGGGAAAACAAAGGGCATGAGTGTATACTGATGACAGTTCTGAGTAAAATCAGAATCACTGACCCCTGAAGATGATTTGTTTTGAGATGTATGGCAAAATGAATTTCCAATAATGTAGTTTCTATTATGACTTCAAGTCTGGCAAAGGTATCCAGGGGTCAATTAATGCAATCTCCCCTACTTAAGCCAAGACCCAAATACACTTCAGTGCAGCAAGAATGGACCTTTTTCTTCTAAAATTGCTAGCAAAAAAATTTCCCCTAATGCCATTTCTTATGCAGATGATAAAACATCTGCTCTTGAATCCAGAAAACACTTTCTTATCCATTTTCCCCAAATTTCTTATTCTGAATATGGAGGAACAGAAATTCAGAGACCTTGTCCAGTGCTATTTTCCATGGCCAGCTTTGTCAATACACCACACCTCCTGACTGTGTTATAGACCTCAGACACTTCCTAAAACATCTACATTTGTATTATAAATAGGAATGTAAATGTTACATTGTCAACATTAAATATCAATTTCAATAATGCCTGAGAACTTCATAAGGACAAGGGACATCTTTTCATCTCTAATTCCCGGTTTTTCTCACACTGTCAGTATTAAGAAATCTCTTTTTTTATGCCAGCATTGGCTTGCTTTTTCTGGACTATCATGACCTAGTGGTTTCTTCCATAACTCTCCCAATGGCTACTGTGTGCACAATATGTTCCAGAGACTGTACAAAATATATTATATATTATATATTATATTATATGTTGTGTTATGTTATATTATATATTATTATGTGTATATATAGATATATATGTTTTTTTCATTTAATTCTAACAACAACCTTACTGAACAGATTTTCAGAACAGTCTTAGTACTTGCCTTCTATGACATGAAAACTAATGGTATGGTGGGATTAGAAATTGATACTATGTTTTCTGGCTCTAAAGCCCAGTATCAAGTCCTTAAATATGATACTCTTCTGCCTTCGAGTGTCCTTGCAAGATGCTTTTTGCCATTCCTAAGCTGGATTTGTCTCTACTCTCTTACCAACTCTTCCTAAGGGAAGTAGTATAACTGAACTGTGATTAGGAATCCGAGACATTTCCTGGGACACACTAGATAAGTGGGCTGGATTCCTGTGTCTCAAAGGCAGTAGTAGAACAGTGAGGTTTCTTCCACTCTCCTTCTTTGTGGTCGGAGATCAGTGAGAGGACTAGATTCATTTCTGTATGGAAGGAGTGCCACATCTCCCCTCTTCTTTTTCTTGAGACATACGCAGGGCTTAGTAGTCTGTCAAGAGTGATGCTTTTCCTGGGCTGGCTCCATCGTATTCCATTCCCTCTGGTACTGGTGAGTGGGGTGTGTTCTTATCGCATGACAATGGTGAGATTGCACCCTGAGGTCTGAGAGGGGAGAGAGAACAAGATTATAGATCACAAGGAAGGAACTTCACTTAGTTATTCCAATCTGAACCACTGAGAAGGTGGTTAACACCAGAGTGCAATGTTCCAAATGGAACATAACTAATGGCCAAGCAAGGCAAACACTATAGCCACTCTGACCAAGTTTGGATAAGCTATAGACAAGACTCCTTATGACCACAAAAGTGACTAACCATCCTCATCTGATATGCACTGCCTTCTTTGAGTGACTGCTCCTTCTTTAGTATGGTAATTCTAACTCCACTTTGTTCTGCCTGCCTTCTAGTTCAGATTTATTATTATACCCAGTCATTAAATAGCATTCACTTTTTGATAATATCTGAATTCCAACTGGCCCCTGCTTCTCTAAGCCCTGTTTAGAACCCTCTATTATTCTTATCCTATAAAAGGACAATTATCAGAACTGAACAGACACTGAATAGAAAGACATTTTATAAATAAGGAAATACACAAAAATACCCGAGTCCACAATAGACAAACTGTGGAAGCGGCCCAAGTGTCCATCGACTGATGGGTGGATAAAGAAGATGTGATGTATACATACATGTAGGAGCACCTGGGTGGCTCAGTTGGTTAAGCATCTGACTCTTGATTTCAGTTCAAGTCATTACCTCACAGTTTGTGAGACTGAGACCCGTGTTGGGCTCTGTGATGAAAGTGTGGAGCCTGCTTGGGATTCTCTCTCTCCCCCTGTCTCTTGACCCCTCTTCCACTCATGCATGCTCTCTCTTTCAAAATAAATAAATAAACAAATCAATAAATAAATAAAACTTAAAATATATACTGTGTGTGGATATATATATATATATATATATATATATATATATATATATACAATATGTATATCCACACACACAATAGAATATTATTCAGCTATAAAAAGAATGAAATCTTGCCATTTGTGACAACATGGTTGGAGCTAGAGAGTATAATGTGAAGTAAAATAAGTCAGGTAAAGACAAATACCATAAGATCTCATTCATATGTGGAATTTAAGAAAAAAAAAAAAAAACCAAACAAGTAAAGTTAAAAAGAGAGAGAGACAAACCAAGAAATAGAGGGTGGGTGATGGGTATTGAGGAGGGCACCTTTTGGGATGAGCACTGGGTGTTGTATGGAAACCAATTTGTCAATAAATTTCATATATATATATATATTTGTCAATAAATTTCATATATATATATAAAAATAGACTCTTAACTCTAGAGAACAAACTGATGGTTACCAGAGAGGAGGTGGGTAGGGGCATAGCTAAAATGGGTGATGGGCATTAAACAGTACCCTTAACATGATGAAAACAAAAATCCTATAAGAAGCTACTTCCAATTACTTCTTCCTGCCTAGGTTCCCCTGAGGTAAATCATTCCTTTCTGTAGCAAGCTAAATAGACTAAACATTCTTTTGACTAGAGGTGTGTTTCTGGTGACCTTTAGAAGTGGGCTTTCACACCATGTCGTCCAAATCACACCACATTCTCCCAACATTATAGTAGCTTTCTATTAGGGGATTTTTAGTCCTTGCCTAGCCACAAATTAGAATAATATCTACTTTTCTATGGGAATATTATGCTTCATGCTATACCTTCCACAGTCAGGAAGTTGATCAAGAAAAAATGTGGGTAATATTCAGGAACAAAACATTATCTCGAACCATAAGGATTGGCAGTTTCAGTCCATCAGCCTTACTCACTTTTGTCTGTCTTTGGTGGTAAGGCCAGACTAAGATCTTTAGATGTGGAGAGCTCTTAAAACATTGCTAATTCTGTTGGTTTTTGTCCCTAGTCAGTTTTTTCTGTAAGCACTTGCTTAGCCTGAGTATTAATCAGCCCAGACTGCTGTGTGCAGTTGAAAAGGACCTTTGCCAAGACTGCTGTGGTCAAGTCACACCTTCCAAACTGAGGGAACAAACAGGAAGAAAGAGCAAAAGGCTCCACTTGCCCTTGAGCCCAAGCTACTGCTCTGTTTTAACTGAGAAGCACTGTTAGCAGGTGAGGGGTGTGTGTGTGTGTGTGTGTGTGCGTGTGTGTGTGTGTGTAGGGGGAAGAGGGATTATTTGTATTTGTTTAGCCACTAATGAAGCTATTATATTATAAATAGAAGGGAAAGGGAGTGGATGTGAAATTTTAGGATGAAAACCTAGGATCCTGCAGCCAAATGCTGGAAGACGCTTCTCAGAGGGCTTATTGTGTATCTGCAAAGGTGAACATTAACCAGGTTTTTAGAGTGACATATGATTAGTGCTTTGATGGGAAAATACCAGAGGCTCCAGGAACTTAGAGCAAGGGGACTTAATTTAGGGCCCACAAGGGACATTCCTGCTGAGATCTGAAGAATGGGTAGACTCACTAGGGCATCAAGGATGGGAAAGAAGCTTGAGGGTGCACACAGTCTATGTGATGGACAGGAAGTAAGAGGATCTTTGCATGGAAGAGCAGAAAGAAACTCCAATGCATAAGGAATGAGGGGGGTTGCTGTGGAATGGGGCTGAACCATGTTAATGGATGTGGACTCAGTGGCCAGTGTGGTTGGTCCACTCCAAATATGAGTACCTTTTGGGCAAGAGAAGAAGTGTTCATTCTCACTTTGCATTTTATCCAGAAAGAGTATTTTTCCTTAGATCCCCCCTTTTCCTGTGCAAGTCAGCTTTCAGGTATCTGCTTCTCTCCTCATCCCTGGACTGATCTCTGTCTGCCCAACAGAGTGTGTGTCCCTGAATAATAGGTTTGTGTTCTTACCTGATGACTCTCTCTGGCAGTCCCTGTGTGCTTGGGAGAAGTTTCTCAGCCACACTGTGCTCTGTAAAAAAAAAAAAAAAGCAATAACAGTTATCCTTTCATGTATGGTTGTTGTAAAGACTAACTGAATTATTTTGTGTAAAGCAATTCCAAATTGCTAACACATAATAAGCAATTAATAAGTCTTATCTCTAGTTATCTGTGGAACATATGCATTGTTTTGTGCTTGTTCAGAGCCCAGTCTTACTTCTTCTAATAATGGCACTAACATTTATTTTGTATAATTGCTTCTCCCCACTTTAAGTTCATGACCTGGCCTTATACCCCAGTACAGGTATGGGCACATATCCTAGACCTGGCCATTCACAATCACAGTGTTTCAGTCATGAGTAGATTATGACCCACTCCAAGTCAATGACACTCAATCCCATGGCTTTTTGCCAGAAATACTAGGAAAGACAATCTCTTTTTACATGGGCATTACTAGGTGGAATGGAATATCAATCTAGAATGCTCATAATATGGGATTTCCTTCCTGAGAGTGAAGCCAACACAGAACAAAGCACACCTGAAGGACAGAGACCAACAGGTCCCTGACACTCTTTTTTGAGATTCAGCTATGTTTTAAGCAAACATCTTATTTACATTTTTCCTTAACTTAGTAAAAAACAAAACAAAACAAAACAAAAAACCTGTATTTGAGTTTTTATCAGTTTGAGCAAAATGGCTTCTGTCCAAAGAGCTCTAACCCACTGATTTCACTTAAACACTCTCCAATTTGCAAGCTGCTCAAGGAGGGATGAATGTTCTGAGTATCACAATTAACCCAGGAGAGCTTGGGTTAAGCATAGTTACTACTACTGTATATTTTCATATTCCCTCACAAATGGAACCCCCTTTGGTTCTCAAGTCAGATTGGGTTCATGGATGCAATGACTCAGAACATTTGCAGCCTACCAGAGGTCCTTTGGTCCTGGTTTTACCCACATCCTGGGCCCTTTTGTTTTTATGGGTTATTTCAGACTCTCTACGGTTTTTTTCCCCTCCCCATTTCAGGAAAACAAATCCATACCATCTGTGCATTTGTACCCGTTTTTCATGATCCATTCTAGCTCCTCCTGGCTTCTCCATCCTCCATCCCAGTGTTTCTCAGGTCAGGGAGATGCTTTATCTCAACTTCAACTGGGACATCAAAAGATGGGTTTTGGCTCCCAAAGAGACGTAAATGGACTCAAGGGAAAGGGGAAGCATGAAGAAATATTAAAATAAAAACCAGAATCAGTGAAAAGAAACAACTGGTGTTAAGTGAAATGGGAATCAAGATGGTGAGAGAGTTCAGTGCCTCACTGAAGATTGGTTGAAAAATTTACCCTACAGGATTCTATTATAACAAAGATAGAAGAAAATACAGCCAGTATCCGCATCAAAGGGGCAGGAGTACTTGAAAGGGCAGATAAGTCCAGAAGCTAGGAGCACTGAAATCAGAATCTGTCAAATTAACTACTGTATTTTGGTCAGCTCTGTTTACAGATTAGTGAGAAAAAAAGATCCGCTTTGTTTGATTTATATAACTTCTAAAAACATACACAAAGGCCATCTGTTTTTTTCCTTTCTTAAGAACCCTGGGTTTGATTGTCAACTCTACCTACTAATTGCATGACCTTGAAAAATGTTCTAAAACCTCCCAGGCCATCTGATCCACAAGATAACAATGATCATCATCAGTGTCTTGACTCCGAGAACTATTATCAGAACTAAACAAGACACTGAATATAAAGACATTTCCTAAATAATGAAGTACACAAAAATAATAATTATATATACTAGTATTATCATCATTGCTATTATTTTGTGAAACATAAATTGAAGTAGAGACTGAAAAGCATAATTAATTTCTATCATGCAGATTGTTTCATAACTTGCTGTATCAGTGGGCACATTCTTTTCAGAATGACAAAAGCAATACATCAGGGATTTGAATCATTCTTTTCCCAAGAGGAAGGTAGTGAGTTTATGATGATTGATTGTGACCTTGAAAATATAATTATTTCCATGGTACTGAAAATGCAATTTATTCCTTTCTGTATTTAGGACAGTTGGAGGAATTTCACATTGACCTGCAGAAATGGTGGTAGGGCATTTGCAATTCAAAATACAAAAGAGAGCATTGTAGAACCATAGAATCAATCCTTGAATGGTGCTTTGCAAATGGATTAGAATGCATTTGTTAAATGCCCATATATTTAGTCACATAGGTTATTTATTATTAATCTTGTTAATCAAAAAAGTAAGAGAAAAATCAAATCATAGGTATCAACTATACCTAACTATTTCCACCTAGGTTTGGTGTGACCCACAATAAATCTAGATTTCAGGCTGTAGAGATTGAGAAAACAGATGGAAGTTCCCAATATTTATCCCAACTCCACAATATAACAAATACATGGTTTCTGACATTTTGGGGTAGAAAGCCAAGGTTCAGTGTTTGTTGGCTTTGTTTCTTCAAACTTAAAAACAACTGCTTTGGGTCTCAATTTCTTTATCTATAACTTGGGAACACTAATGACTCCTGTACAGACTGATGTCTATAATGGGCTCTATACAGAATACATGTTCAATAGACAGTAGCTAGTATGAGCACTTGCAAATTTGAAAAACTAAACACCATATTATTTCATACTTTATATCTCTATGCTTTTCCTAAACTAGATAAGGATTCTCTTTTGTAACTTTGTAATGAAGAATGGTATTTTTCTTTGTCTTTTTAAAATCCTACATAATCTTATTCTACCTAGTTAGATCCAACTTCCAGAGCCTTTGTGCATTCCTTTTATGCAAATCCCTGAATTTCCATCCATTCCACACCCTACATATTTTTGACTCAATGACTTTTTCCTTACAGTTCCTCCCAATATTTTCTTACCTGAGTACTCTTCTCCATCCCTTCTATTCACCCATACTTTAAGCATCCTTTGAAGCTATGATCAGTTTTTCAGACTGTAGCCTTACTTCTGTAGGGAAAAAAGGTGGTAGAAAGAAGGAGTCAGTTGGATAGGCAGAGTAATCACCTTCCAAAGATGTTCATATACTAACCCACGGATACTGTGAATATTACATGGCAAATGGCAAAGGGAAATTAAGATTTCAGATAAAAGTTAAGGTGTTAATCAGCTGACTTTAGGGTAGGGAGATTATCCTGGTTTATCTAGGTGGGCCAAATATAATAATAAAAGTTGTTAAATGAATAACAAGGCAAAAAAAAAGCCAGTGTCAGAATAATGCATCATGAGAAAGACTCAGCTTGCCAAGAGAGACTTGCTGCTTTTGAAGATGGAAAGGAGTCACAAGCTGAGGAAGACAGGTGACTTCTAGAAGCTGAAGATGCAAGGAAATTGATTCTCCTCTAGAGATTCCACTAAGGATTGTAGCCTTGCTAACATCTTGACTTTAGCCCAGGAAGAGCTATTTGTGACAGCTGACCTCTAGAACTATAAAAGACATAAGATAATAAATTTGTGTTATTTTAAGCCCCCAAGTTTGTGGTAATTTGTTACAGAAGCCATAGGAATCAATACATTCAGCAAACTTCTTCTGCAAGGGGCCATATAGAAAATATTTGAGGCTTCATAAGCCACATGGTCTTTTGTCACACCTGCTCAACTCTGCCAGTGTTGAAAGCAGTCACAGACAATGCATAAATAAATGGACATGGCTAGGTTCTAGTAGAACTTTATCAGTAAAAACAGGTGACCAGCCAGATTTGGCTTATAGGCTACAGTTTGCTGAATGCCAGTGAGGCTTGCCTATGAACTAACACATCCAGAACCTTGACTCCTTGGGCAAGTTATTGAATGTCTTTAAGACTTAGTTCCCCTATATGAACCATGGAGTTACTTATTATACTCATATAGTGTCAGAGATGATCTAAAAGTTCATGTTTCCCTTTCCAGAATGGAAATTGTACCTGGGAAATAGTTGTCTTGCCAAAACTGTGCTTCACACTTTCCCTGTAATTGGATTTGGCCACAGGGATGTGAGCTGAAGTAACGAACACAGTTTCCTTGCTTGTTCCATATAAACTTTCCACATGACTCTCCTCTGGGGTTTTTCCTCTTCTGGATGGATGTAATGGAGGTGATCCCAAGAGTGATCTTGAATCCCACATGTTGAAGATGGAAACCCTCTTTTCTTGTGTCCCTGAATGAGCATGGAAGACAACTGCTTTGCATAACTGTTTACTGACACCTAAAAATATTGTGTGAACAAGAAGTAAACTCCCAGCCTTTTTTGAGCCCTTGTAACTTCTGGAATCTATTCATGTAACAGTTAGTATACTCAAAGTAATATCTCATGCTTAAAGTTATGACGAGATTAAGTAAAATATTGTGTAAAATAATATACATAGCACATGGGATTTAAAAATAATTTAAAAATAAATAATAGATACACAGTCTTTTATTTCTTAATTCCTCCAGTACTCTATTTTGCACTGCACAATGTAAGTTTATACTGGGATGCTAGTCTTGACAGGGAATATTTGACAGGGAACATTGGCTTCTATTTTTGAGGTAGCATGACATAGTATTAAAAGAATGGGCTTTGAAGTTTGCTATACCAGGGTTCACCCCTGCATCCCTCACTCCCACAACTATTTATTCTCTGGATTTAATTTCTCTTAACCTGTTCCATCACGTACAAAATACTAGTAAATGACAGAGAGCTATCATGTTTAGCTCTTCTGTTTGCATTAATATATGTCAAGATTTTAGTTCACGCCAATAAATACTCATGGAGTTGTTCATTCATTTATCAGTTATTCAACATCTTGAGAGTTTGATGCAGTAACTGGATGAAGTTGTTTACTGTCTTTAATTCTTTTGTGGTACACTGTGGCATTGCCACAAGAAATGTGAGCTTTAAACACAGATAAACATGAGATCAATTTATATTCTTTGCTCATCTCTCTTCTGTTGTAATGGGGGAAAATAATAACTGGAGGGAGAAAACTTAGTTTTATGTTCTCCTAACAGCCATATGACCACATTTTCATATGGTCTTCTAACTTCGATGTTTCTATTTATAAAGTAGAGAAACTTGCATTAATTTTAAATATAATTAATGTTAATGTGTAAAAATTACTAATAGAAAACCTGGTGTATAATAGGTGCTCAACAAATGATTTTTATTATCGTTATAACTGTTATTGGGGTTGAGCTACAAAAGCCAAGAATAAATAATTATTTTAAAGATCGAGTCATTATCATTATTAAAAAATTGTTATTAATTTTTAGAGGCTGAGTTCAAAACCTAAAGTCCTTATTCTAGGAGTTGATGTAATTCCATTGCAATATGCTGAACCTTGCAAGAGAGTAAGAGGCTTGACTTGTACATGTATTGGCTAAGTCCTGAAGATGATAAATGATTTTCATTAAAATTCACCCTACTCTATGTAAACCCAAAAACTGTACACAGTTAAATCTTCTGATAAATCAAAAAAGTCTGTGTGAAAGCTGAATACAAAACAGAGGTTATTTGAAAAGTGAGGCTGGTTAATCAATTCATTTGTGTGTATATTTGGACATTCTGTTTAGTTATCCATCAAATAATCATGGAAAATATAAATCACTGTTTCATGTTAGCTTCATATGATCAGACATTACACGGCCCTGGCACTGTGAAAACAATAGATCATCACCAACAATATTTATTGAACTGTCATAGTCTGAGTAGGAAAATAAAGAACCCACAATGCCAATAATGTCAAGCTCCTCAAGAAAGTTCTGTCCTTCTTTCTCAATTTATCAGGGCCATAGTTTTAACCTCTACTCCTACAGAGATGGACAGTGGACAACTCGATACCCCGGTTTTTTCATTGTTCCCACACTGCAGATCTGAGTGTCCATTTGCTTTTAGGACATCTGTATATGGAAGCTCTAGGAATGATCTTAAACTTCTGCTTTCAATTCCAGGGCTGTGCTTCCTCCAGTTCCTAAACTTGTTTTATGGATATTTTTGACTCCAGTTTTCTTTTCCCCCATACAATTGCACCTCAGTAGTTCTTTCATCTAAACACTGATCGCACTACTTTATTGCCTCTATCAGCTTCCTTGGTCTTTATTCGTTAACATGGTTATTCTGAGATGTCCATTTAATCTCTAGCTGTGACACCTTATTTTCAGAAAATATGTATTTGAGTAGCAAACTCAAATGCCTCTAGGGCCAGGCAAATAATACAAAGACTCGTGCCAATTATGGATACAAGCACAGTTTGCATAGAATAGGAGAGGATATTATTCACTGGCACAAATCTACTGGTCTCTTCTATTTTTCCTGAAAATCTATGCTTTTGTCAGTGTTCACATATCACTTACCACTTTTTTTGTTTGTTCTCACTAAATTACATTTACTTAGCTTAAAAAGTCAAATACCGGGAAACCTGGGTGGCTCAGTCAGTTGAACATCTGACTCTTGATTTCAGCTCAGGTCATTATCCCAGGGTCATGGGATTGAGCCCCACATCAGGCTCTGCACTGAGCTGAATGTGGAGCCTGCTTAAGATTTTCTCTCACTCTCCCTCCTTCTGCCCCTCTCCCCCACTCTAGCTCTCTCTTTCTGAAAAAAATTTAAAATAAATAAATAAAACGTAGTTTAAAAAATAAAATAAAAAGTCAAATACCATTAAAAGTGTTATCAAGAAAAGTAATAGTTCCCCATCCTATACTTCCTGCTCCTATTTCTTGGTCCCCCTTACCTCTTTCATCTGGTACTTATTTTATATTTCTTAGGAATAGTCTTATATTACTATTCTGATTATTCTGTTTTTCATTAATACTCCACTCTGGAAGATGGAGTTTAGCTTTCATAACCATGTCCTCTTGTAAACTCTTTATATTCTAGTGTTCCTGCAGTCATACCCTTCTAATATATTTAGAGCAGTGATTTCTACATGTTCGCATGGGTCAGAACCAGCTGGGAGCTTATGAAACAGATTGCTGGGCCTCATCCTCAGAGTTTCTGACTCAGCAGTTCTGAGGCTGGGCAACCTAAGATTTGCATTTCTAACGGTTTCTCAGGTGATCCTGACATTTGTGGCCTGGGACACATTTTGCAAACCATTGAATTTTTATAGCATCATTATTTGTAAAATAAAAATTTGCTTTTTCATTTTCATGACCTAAGTATTATTTCAACCTGTGCTATATAGGGAGGTGTAATTATATTTCCATTATTGTGCAACATTTTCTTATTCTTGGAATTAATACTCTTCTTCTATATTCTTATTTTCAAACTTTCCAATGGAACTACCAGTTTTTGGTGTTCAAAAACATTTCATAATAAATTGATTTATTTTATTCTTTAGGAGCATCTCTTCTGGAGTCCTACTTTTTAAATTTTTTTTCTTTTCTTCTTCTTTTTTTTTCCCCTTCATCTGCCTCATTGCAACTTCTTGCACTTCATAGACCTCTATCAGAGCTCTTTGTTCAAAACATCCAGAAATTTTCTTTGCTTCTCACCTAGATTGTATCTTCTGTTTCCTGGACCCTGTGCTTTTTTGCTTTTTCATGCTTTTCACTTTCTTTCTGTTGAAGCACATCCTCCAGTAGCTTCCCCCAAATGGGTTCCTGTATGAGCGTATCCTTATTATATAAACACATTCGATTGATAGGTTGGCTAGTTATGGATTTTATAAGTTGAAACTTATCTTCCCTCAGAATTTTTAAAACACTACTCAGTTTTTCTCTATTAGTTCTGCTGTTGAGAAATCTGACACCATTTTTTATTCTGGAAGCATTTTACATGGTGTGTGTGTATGTGTGCATTGAAAATCTATATCCTTGAAAAGCTGTGACATTGTAAATCCAAGAAGACTAGGGAAGTACCTTATTAGAGCTATTACATATGAATAATACAAAATAGAAAAACTTCTTAGTGGCATAAAAAGAAAATAGCCCTCTTGGGGCATCTGGGTGGTTCAGTCGGTTAAGGTTAAGCGTCAGACTTTGGCTTGGGTCATTATCTCATGGCTTGTGGGTTTGAGCCCCGCATCTGGCTCTGTGCTGACAGCTCAGAGGCTGGAGCCTGCTTCAGATTCTTTGTCTCCTCTCTCTCCCCCTCCCCGGCTCACACTCTGTCTTTGTCTCTGTCTCTCTCAAAAATAAACATCAAAAAAGTTAAAAAAAAAAAAAAGAAAAGAAAAGAAAAAAAGGGCACCTGGGTCGTTCAGTCGGTTAAGCATCTGACTTCAGTTCTGGTCATGATCTCACGGTTCATGAGTTTGAGTTCCATATCAGGCTCTGTGCTGGCAGCTTGGAGGCTGGAGCCTGCTTCAGATTCTATGTCTCTTTCTCTCTCTGCTCCTCCGCTACTCATGCTCTGTCTCTCAAAAGTAAATAAACATTTAAAAAAAAGAAAAAAAAGTTAAAAAAGATGAAAAAATAAAAACAATAAAATATATTTCCTTAGAGATATATCTTTTCTCCTGTCATGGAATGTAGTTGGCATTGTGTGTGTGTGTGTGTGTGTGTGTGTGTGTGCTCTTTATGCTTAAGCTTTTCCATCATCCATGTTCATGTTTCTTTAAGGAATTTGAAGACACTTCCCCTGACTCCATGTGGTCCCAGTGGGGCTACCAGTGACAAAATCCTGTTACTTCCTATAAGATAGGAGAGGGGAATGATCCAGGCTGGTGATGAAGTGTTCTTATACACCAGATTTAGGTATGGGTAACATACCTAACGTGACAAATCTTGATGTTTGGAGATTAGGGGAAAGGTCTCCTTACTATAAAGAGCTTGTAAAAAGGCCTAGGTGGTCAATATGTTTACCAAGTTGCAAGAGCCTCCTCAAAAGGCCAAATGGATAAAAGGAGAAATAGCTCTGCTAACATATTTGAGTCCCAACGTCTATTTGTGTCCTTCTCTGACGTATGAAACAATAAATTTACTTTTTACTTAGAGATACAGTTCATTTTCTAACATTTGGAGTGGGTAAAGCCAGAAGAATACACTTTTTATCCACCTCCATAGATGAGTCATTTATACTATTAAATAGAATATTTAACATGATACTTGGATTACAGACTTGCAAACAGTAGAATTTTTTTTAATGTTTATTTATTTTTGAGAGAGAGAGAGAGGGAGAGAGCGTGAGTGAGTGAGGGACAGAGAAAGAGGGAGGCACAGAATCCGAGGCAAGCTCTGAACTGTCAGCACAAAGCCTTAGGCGGGGCTGGAACCCATAAGCTGTGAGATCATGACTTGAGCTGAAGTTGGACACTTAACCCACAGAACCACCCAGGCGCCCCACAAACAGTAAAATTTTTAAAGGATCCAAGTGTCTTAATAGCATGACCTCAAATGTGTATTTATAATTAAAAAAAAAGCTTTTTAAATACAAGTATAAATTCAAAGATGAAGTGATAAGGTGATATAGTGTAGGCCTTTGGTAAATTGTAAAGTATATTAATTATTACTCTTATTGTAGTTATTATCATTTTTATTAAAATCACTACTATTGTAACGCCACAGTTTTATTATTCTTCATGCATCTACAGATTAGAATTTAAGACATATTGCTCAATGTATCTGTCACAATATTTTTATTGTACCATAATTTATTAATATGGATATTACCATTATATAGGACAGATTATATGACATTTCTGGAAATTTTTATCAGAACCAATCATAATGCCACATGTCTCCTCTCACTGCTATTATTCCACTGAACATTTTAGTGCCTCTACTTTGTATGCCTTGCCTCTTATCCCCTTCAATCATAATCTCACTTTAATTGCCTCTTCTCTGGCAAATACAAACATTATCTTCCTTACTCTTGGAATTAATAACTTCTGTGATGGCTTATCATCTTTTTTGTTCTCCAGTGCACCTTTCCAATTAAAATGGAAATTAAATGGAACTGAATACGACAACCAAAATCATGTATGTAACATTTGGTTGATTTGGATTCCATTGAGTGTTACACAGAATTCTTTATCTTTCAGTCTTTTCCCTATTTATTGTTTTCAACAAGGCACTAGGAAAAAGGTCAATATATGTTGATTGCGTAGATTTATGGTAAGATAGATGATAGATAGATAAATAGATAGATGATAGATGATAGATGATTCTTGGAAGGCTTATTATTCATTGGCATTTTCATTTCTCATTCCTGAATTTCCTAATCCATTTGAACTGAAAATTTTATTTTTCTCTTTTATTTATTTAAATTAAAAAAATTTGTTTCCATCTCTTTCTTGTGTGAGTGTGATCCGTGAAACTGTCACCTTTATGTTTATCTGGTTTCAGTCATGTGGGTTCCAAGACTGCCGGGTGAAGAGAGCTTCATGTGGTCTGCCAGTGGGTTTCTCAGTGCCCCAACCACTCCCCTCCTTGCACAATGTGTCATGGCCAGACTATCTGAAATTCCTGTCTCCTGCACAGTGTGTATTTGACCCCTGAGCCCATCTTGACTAAGGCAAGATGGACATGAGCTGCTTCACGTGGTTGTGACCTCCTCCAGACTGAAGGGGATATCCCATTATACATGGAAGATAATTGATCCCTGATTTCCCACCCCATTTCCTTTACTTTCACTTAGATTAAAGGCATGTGACCCCAGAGTTGACTTCTGGACATTGCATTGCTTCTAACTCTGGGCCCAATTTATAAGACCAGAACTTTGACACTTTTTACCTTACGTTTCAAAATGACATTTGTCCTATTTCATTTATTCCCAACTATTAATATTTTTTAAAATTTGAAATATAAATCAAAACCACACTCAGATATCACCTCACGCCAGTCAGAGTGGCCAAAATGAACAAATCAGGAGACTGTAGATGCTGGAGAGGATGTGGAGAAACGGGAACCCTCTTGCACTGTTGGTGGGAATGCAAACTGTTGCAGCCACTCTGGAAAGCAGTGTGGAGGTTCCTCAGAAAATCAAAAATAGATCTACCCTATGACCCAGCAATAGCACTGCTAGGAATTTACCCAAGGGATACAGGAGTGCTGATGCATAGGGGCACTTGTACCCCAATGTTTATAGCAGCACTCTCAACAATAGCCAAATTATGGAAAGAGCCTAAATGTCCATCAGCTGATGAATGGATAAAGAAATTGTGGTTTATATACACAATGGAATACTACTTGGCAATGAGAAAGAATGAAATATGGCCTTTTGTAGCAATGTGGATGGAACTGGAGAGCGTTATGCTAAGTGAAATAAGTCATACAGAGAAAGACAGATACCATATGTTTTCACACTTATGTGGATCCCAAGAAACTTAACAGAAGACCATGGGGGAGGGGAAAGGGAAAAAAAAGTTACAGTGAGGAAAGGAGGCAAACCATAAGAGACTCTTAAAAAGTGAGAATAAACTGAGGGTTGATGGGGGGGTGGGAGGGAGGGGAAAGTGGGTGATGGGCATTGAAGAGGGCTTCTTTTGGGGTGAGCACTGGGTGTTGTATGGAAACCAATTTGACAATAAATTTCATATTAAAAAAATAAAAAATAAAATTTATTTTTATTTAACAAAAAGCAATCCATGGGCATTATTAATAAAAAAGGAAATATAGAAAATAGAGAAAAAAATAATTAAAATAACCAATAATTCCAATGTAAGAGAGAAGCACTATTTAACATTTTGATTTTTTTGTTTTTATTTTAATTCTAGTTAATATACAATGTTATATTAGTTTCAGGTATACAGTATAGGATTCAACAATTCCATACATCACTCAGTGCTCATCACAAGTGTACTCCTTAATCCCTATCACCTATTTATTTAACCCATCCCCCCACCCACCCCCTCTCTGGTAACCATCAGTTTGTTCTCTATAATTAAATTAAATTTCTTGGTTTTTCTCTCTCTCTCCTTCTTTTCTTTGCTCATTTGTTTTCTTTCTTAGATTCCACATATGAGTGAAATCATATGGTCTTTGTCTTTCTCTGACTGACTTATTTTGCTTAGAATTCAACTCTCTAGCCCCATCCATGTTGTTTCAAATGGCAAGATTTAGTTCTTTTTTGTGGCTGAGTAATATTCCATTATATGTGTGTGTGTGTGTGTGTGTATGTATATATATGTACATATACTAACGTATACTAACCCTTTATCAGGTATGTCATTTGCAAATATCTTCTCCCATTCCATAGGTTGCCTTTCAGTTTTGTTGATCATTTCCTTTGCTGTGCAGGAACTTTTTATGTTGATGTAGTCCCACAGTTTCTTTTTTATTTTATTTTCTTTTCCTCAGGAGACATATCCGGGAAAAAGTTGCTATGGCCAATGTCAAAGATGTTCAACATTTTGAATATGTTCTGTCTCTTTTAAATTTTGCCACTTAATTTTTCAAAATTAAGTTTGTATTGCACCTTTTTAATTAACTATGTTTGTCTTTTTAAGAATACCTCATGAGTATTTTTTTTTTAATTAATGAGTGATCTCTGTAATGGTCAGTTTGGACTGCTATAACAAAATGCTACAGATTGAGTGGCTTGAACAAGAGAAATGTATTTTCTCACAATTCTGGAGGCTAGAAGTCCAAAATAAAAGTGCCAACAAGGTTGGCTTCTAGTGAGGCCTCTCTTCCTGACTTGCAGATGGCCACCTTCTAACTATATCCTCAGGTGGTCTTTCCTCTGTGCCTACTCAGACAGAGAAAGAACCGGTGTCTCTCCTCAAAAACACTGCCAATCCTATGGGATTAAGGCCATGATTTCATTTAACTTCAATTACCTCCTGAAAGGCCCTGACTCCAAATACAGTCACAATGGAATTAGGGCTTCAACATATAAGTTTGTGGGACACAGTTCAGTCCATAATAAACTCTTTAATGTAATTTTCAATAGCTACAAAATGTTTAATTATATAGGTGCACCATAATTTGCTTGACAAACTACATTTTAATACTTGAGCTTATCCAGTTTTCTTATTATGCTACATTAAAAAATTATGACTAATGCTAACATTCTTTTCATATATAGAACATTTTATTATTTTTTTTTATTTTTAATTTTTTTTTTCAACGTTTATTTATTTTTGGGACAGAGAGAGACAGAGCATGAACAGGGGAGGGGCAGAGAGAGAGGGAGACACAGAATCGGAAACAGGCTCCAGGCTCTGAGCCATCAGCCCAGAGCCCGACGCGGGGCTCGAACTCACGGACCGCGAGATCGTGACCTGGCTGAAGTCGAACGCTTAACCGACTGCGCCACCCAGGCGCCCCTATATAGAACATTTTAAATAATTTCTCAATTATTTTCTTTGGATAGAATATTCCTTAGAAATAAAATTACTTGGTCAGTCTACTTTTTGTTTTAAGATTCATACTACCAAACACTTTTTAGAAAGGTCATGTCAATTTATTCTCATAATAGTTGTGACGAGCATGTCATTTTACTTCCACTAACCAGCACTGGCTATCAACATTTTCTTTAAGTATATGTTATTTTGATATGAGAAAAATATGGTTTTATATCAAATAATTCTTTCCATTTACTTTATATGATGAATAATGAAGCTCATTATGCTTTCGTGTTCTTCCTTTCTCAAGTGACTAGAACTATTTGCCTAAAACCTGTTCTTACAGCAAAGGAAAAGCCCCTTTCACTCCTGGGGCTAAATTTGCCCCTGAATTCCATTGCTTGGGAACTTGGTACTTAGTTTATGCCAGTTCTTCAAAAGTCTGGATATCACTTTTTAAAGAAATTTAAATAAACTTAAAAAAATTTAGAATGGTTTTAGATTTTTAGGAAAGTTGCAAAGCATGGGTAGTTCCTACATATCCTCATCAAATCTGTATGATTAAGGTTTTATGTTAACATTGTACAGTGGTAAGGGTACCTGGGTGGCTCAATCAGTTAAGTAACTGATTTTGGCTCAGGTCATGATATGATGGTTTGTGGTTTGAGCCCCACGTTGGGCTCTGTGCTGACATCTCAGAGCCTGGAGCCTGCTTTGAATTCTGTGTCTCCCTCTCTCTCTTCCCCACCCCTGCTCATGATCTGTCTCTCAAAAATAAATAAGCGTTAAAAAAATTTAAAAAAACAAATTTAACATTGTACAATGGCACATTTGTCACAATTAAGAAACAGATAGTATATTACTATTAAGTAAACTCTACAGATCATTAAGAAAGATTATATTACTTTTCCCTCTCGTGTCTTATTTACTTATTTATTTATTTATTAGACTTCTTCCCAGGGTACCATTTTACATTCAGTTGTCATGTCTCCTTACCTTTCTCTTGTTTTGATGACATTGACAGCTTTGAGGAGTACTGATCAAATATTCTATAATGTGTCCTCAATTTGGATTTGTGTGACATTTTTCTGATTGTGACACTAGGTTTATGGATTTGGGGCAGAAGACCAGAAGAAAAGTGCCATTCTCATCACATCATATCACGGTTACATACTATTAACACCTGGCTTGATTAGCTGGCTGAGTGTAATGGTTGTAGAGTTTCTCCAATGTAAAGTCACTTTTATGTGTTTTCCATACTTTATTATTTGGGAGTAAGTCACTAAGTGCAGCCCACACTCAAGGAATTGGAGTTTGTAAGTATATCTCCTTGAAGAAGGAGTAACTATATAAACTATTTGGAATTCTTCTGTATGGAGTATGTGTCTGTTCACCTCCATTTATTTGCTTTTTTAATAATTTGTTTATATCAGTATGGATTCATGGTAATTTATTTTACAGTTTAGAAAATAATTGAATACTACATTTTTTTTTTTGCTCAAATTGTTCTAGCTCTGGACATCTGGGTCCCTTTCAGGTTGGTTCTTGTGTCCTTCTGACATACCCTCATCCTTTTGTTTCTTTGGGTACTTCCTTACTTTCTGACAACGCATGATTCTCCAGACTCATTTTGTACGTTCCCTGCCCCAACTCTGGGATCAGCCATTTTTTCCAGAAAGCCCTGGTTCCTTTCCTTGGGAAATAATATAAGAACCAAGATCTGGGTGCTAGATTTTGTCTTGCATTTGACTGGTATCCTGTGTTGGATAGGCAGTCATGGCATTACCATCATAGGGTTTTCACTGCCTATTTTTTCCATTTCTGCTTTGAGTTGCCTCTGAACTCTGGCTCACAGATGAGATTTAATGGCACCAATGAAGCCCAAATCAGAACTAGCTGTAATCTTAGGCCTTAAGTATTACCCTATACCACCACCCATGTTGAGCCTTACCTACAAAGTTGGACTGGCTTTCTATGTTCTTGTCCATATCTTGATGAACTTCACTCTGTTCACTCTCAACTCATTTCTTTTCCTTGTCAGTGCAAATTGTGACTGAGTCCCAACAGCTTCATCTTGGAGCTTTCTTGTGTAGTAATGGGCAGTAATTTCATTCTTGTGGCACCTAGCTACAAGGTGGAGATTTTTGGAAGAGATACACAAATATCTGAAAACACAGCGGTTCTGAAAACACAACAACTAAGAAAGCCCACACTGATTACTTTGATCAAATTCATAGGAATTGTAGATCTATGCATTTCTCATTTCTCTAGGTATGAGGAGGTCTCTGAATAATAGTGGTTTCTAAAGGTAGGAATATAAAAGTTGAAGCAGTAATCTGAAATGATAGGTCAGCTAGTAATGCTCCTAAAATTTTTGGTATATGAGTTACAGTTAGTAGATTTAAAAACTTAAATGACATGTAATAAGAGTTATGGTGCCCAATGTGAATTTAATATGTATATAAGCTTTCAATTATTTCCATCATGCTCTTTAAAAATTTTCATGAAATATTAAAGGACATACCCTATTTTTTTCTGTGGATGGCTGCCAAAACGAGGCAACTCCCAGTTACCTACTTTGGTTCACATAATGAGGAAATTTACAACCTCTTATCCTTTACCAAAAGATGATTTCTCTGAATTCTCTATATCTTGAGTAACTGCACATTATAGTTGCATTGAAGATATTAAAAATTCTCCACAATTATGTAAGACGTCTCTTTTGAAAGTATCTGTTAGCCATCATTTTATTCTAAAATTTTATATTTTCTTTTCTAAAAAAGATACATTGATGTAACCTGTATCAGTCAACATCAGTAAAAAGGTAAACATACTCATGTGATATATACATCAGTGGTCTCACAAAAAATTTTACTTAAGTGTCCACTGCTGATATTGGATAGAAAGATTCAAAATTCCACAATATGGGGAAAGGGCAGAAGATGGCGGCATAGGAGGATGCTGGGCTCACTGCGTGTCCTGCTGATCACTTAGATTCCACCTACACCTGCCTAAATAACCCAGAAAACCACCAGAAGACTAGCAGAATGGAGTCTCTGGAGCCAAGCGCAGAGGAGAGGCCCACGGAAGAGGGTAGGAAGGGAGGAGAGGCGGTGCGTGCTCCAGGGACTGGCTGGAAGGAGCCGGGGTGGAGGGGCGGCCTGCTGGCCAAGCAGAGCCCCAAGTCTGGCTTGCAAAAGCGGAGGGGCCGGACCGAGTGTGTTCCGACAGCAAGCAAGACTTAGCATCTGGGAGGTCATAAGTTAAGAGCTCTGCTCGGAAAGCAGGAAGGCTGGAGGACAAAGGGAGGGAGAGTTGCTGAGCCCCGGACGACAAGCTCAGTTTGGCGGGGAACAAAGGCACTCGCCAGCGCCATCTCCCTCGCCCATCCCCCAGCCAAAATCCCAAAGGGAACCAGTTCCTGCCAGGGAACTTGCTCGCTCCACACAAACACCCAACGCTGTGCTTCTGTGGAGCCACCCCTCCAGCAGCAGGTCTGACTCCCTCCCCCTGCCACAGGGCCCCTCCTGAAGTGGATCACCTAAGGAGAAGCGAGCTAACCTGCCCCTCCTTCCCCCATGCACCTTGCCTACCCACCCCAGCTAATATGCCAGATTCCCAGCACCACAAGTCTGGCAGTGTGCAAGTAACCCAGATGGGCCACGCCACCCCACAGTGCATCCCACCCCTAGGAGAGGGGAAGAGAAGGCACACACCAGTCTGACTGTGGCCCCAGCGGTGGGCTGGGGGCAGACATCAGGTCTGACTGCGGCCCCCCCCCACCAACTCCAGTTATACACCACAACACAAGGGAAGTGCCCTGCAGGTACGCACTACTCCAGGGACTATACAAAATGACCCAACAGAAGAATTCCCCTCAAAAGAATCTCCAGGAAATAACAACAGCTAATGAACTGATCAAAAAGGATTTAAATAATATAACAGAAAGTGAATTTAGAATAATAGTCATAAAATTAATCGCTGGGCTTGAAAACAGTATACAGGACAGCAGAGAATGTCTTGCTACAGAGATCAAGGGAAGAAGGAACAGTCAGGAGGAACTGAAAAATGCTTTAAACGAGATGCAAAATAAAATGGAAACGACCACGGCTTGGATTGAAGAGGTAGAGGAGATAATAGGTGAACTAGAAGATAAAATTATGGAAAAAGAGGAGCTGAGAAAAAGAGAGATAAAAAAAATCCAGGAGTATGAGGGGGAACTTAGAGAACTAAGGGATACACTAAAAAGAAATAATATACGCATAATTGGTATCCAAGAGGAGGAAGAGAGAGGGAAAGGTGGTGAAGGTGTACTTGAAGAAATAATAGCTGAGAACTTCCCTGAGCTGGGGAAGGAAAAAGGCATTGAAATCCAAGAGGCACAGAGAACTCCCTTCAGACGTAAGTTGAATCGATCTTCTGCACGACATATCATAGTGAAACTGGCAAAATACAAGGATAAAGAGAAAATTCTGAAAGCAGCAAGGGATAAACGTGCCCCAGCATATAAAGGGAGACCTATAAGACTCGTGACTGATCTCTCTTTTGAAACTTGGCAGGCCAGAAAGGATTGGCAGGAGATCTTCAATGTGATGAACAGAAAAAATATGCAGCCAAGAATCCTTTATCTAGCAAGTCTGTCATTTAGAATAGGAGGAGAAATAAAGGTCTTCCCAAACAAACAAAAACTGAAGGAATTTGTCACCACTAAACCAGCCCTACAAGAGATCCTAAGGGGGAGCCTGTGAGACAAAGTACCAGAGACATCGCTACAAGCATAAAACTTACAGACATCACAAGGACTCTAAACCCATATCTTTCTTTAATAACACTGAATGTAAATGGATTAAATGCGCCAACCAAAAGACATAGGGTATCAGAATGGATACAAAAACAAGACCCATCTATTTTCTGTCTACAAGAGACTCATTTTAGACCTGAGGACACCTTTAGATTGAGAGTGAGGGGATGGAGAACTATTTATCATGCGACTGGAAGCCAAAAGAAAGCTGGAGTAGCCATACTTATATCAGACAAACTAGACTTTAAATTAAAGGCTGTAACAAGAGATGAAGAAGGGCATTATATAATAATTACAGGGTCTATCCATCAGGAAGAGCTAACAATTATAAATGTCTTTGCGTCGAATACCAGAGCCCCCAAATATATAAAACAATTACTCATAAACATAAGCAACCTTATTGATACGAATATGGTAATTGCAGGGGACTTTAACACTCCACTTATAGAAATGGATAGATCATCTAGACACACGGTCAATAAAGAAACAAGGGCCCTGAATGATACATTGGGTCAGATGGACTTGACAAATATATTTACAACTCTGCATCACAAGGCAACAGAATATACTTTCTTCTCGAGTGCACATGGAACATTCTCCAAGATAGATCATATGCTGGGTCACAAAACAGCCCTTCCTAAGTATACAAGAATTGAAATTATACCATGCATACTTTCAGACCACAATGCTATGAAGCTTGAAGTCAACCACAGGAAAAAGTCTGGAAAACCTCCAAAAGCATGGAGGTTAAAGAACACCCTACTAACGAATGAGTGGGTCAACCAGGCAATTAGAGAAGAAATTAAAAAATATATGGAAACAAATGAAAATGAAAATACAACAATCCAAATGCTTTGGGATGCAGCTAAGGCAGTCCTGAGAGGAAAATACATTGCAATCCAGGCCTATCTCAAGAAACAAGAAAACGCCCAAATACAATATCTAAAAGCACACGTAAAGGAAATAGAAGCAGAACAGCAAAGACACCCCAAACCCAGCAGAAGAAGGAAATGATAAAGATCAGAGCAGAAATAAACAATATAGAATCTAAAAAAAACTGTAGAGCAGATCAACGAAACCAAGAGTTGGTTTTTTGAAAAAATAAACAAAATTGACAAACCTCTAGCCAGGCTTCTCAAAAAGAAAAGGGAGATGACCCAAATAGATAAAATCATGAATGAAAATGGAATTATTACAACCAATCCCTCAGAGATACAAACAATTATCAGGGAATACTATGAAAAATTATATGCCATCAAATTGGACAACCTGGAAGAAATGGACAAATTCCTTAACACCCACACTCTTCCAAAACTCAATCAGGAGGAAATAGAAAGCTTGAACAGACCCATAACCAGCGAAGAAATTGAATCGGTTATCAAACCTCTCCCAACAAATAAGAGTCCAGGACCAGATGGCTTCCCAGGGGAGTTCTACCAGACGTTTAAAACAGAGATAATTCCTATCCTTCTCAAGCTATTCCAAGAAATAGAAAGGGAATGAAAACTTCCAGACTCATTCTATGAAGCCAGTATTACTTTGATTCCCAAACCAGACAGAGACTCAGTAAAAAAAAGAGCTACAGGCCAATATCCCTGATGAATATGGATACAAAAATTCTCAATAAGATACTAGCAAATCGAATTCAACGGCTTATGAAAAGAATTATTCACCATGATCAAGTGGGATTCATTCCTGGGATGCAGGGCTGGTTCAACATTCACAGATCAATCAACGTGATACATCACATTAATAAAAGAAATGATAAGAACCGTATGACCCTGTTAATCGATGTAGAAAAGGCCTTTGACAAAATTCAGCACGCTTTCTTAATAAAAACGCTTGAGAAAGTTGGGATAGAAGGAACATACATAAGCATCATAAAAGCCATTTATGAAAAGCCCACAGCTAATATCATCCTCAATGGGGAAAAACTGAGAGCTTTTTCCCTGAGATCAGGAACACGACAGGGATGCCCACTCTCACCACTGTTGGTTAACATAGTGCTGGAAATCCTAGCATCAGCAATCAGACAACAAAAGGAAATCAAAGGCATCAAAATTGGCAAAGATGAAGTCAAGCTTTCACTTTTTGCAGATGACATGATACTATACATGGAAAATCCGATAGACTCCACCAAAAGTCTGCTAGAACTGATACATGATCAGCAAAGTTGCAGGATACAAAATCAATGTACAGAAATCAGTTGCATTCTTATACACTAACAATGAAGCAACAGAAAGACGAATAAAGAAACTGATCCCATTCACAATTTCACCACGAAGCATAAAATACCTAGGAATAAATCTAACCAAAGATGTAAAGGATCTGTATGCTGAAAAGTATAGAAAGCTTATGAAGGAAATTGAAGAAGATTTAAAGAAATGGAAAGACATTCCCTGCTCATGGATTGGAAGAATAAATATTGTCAAAATGTCAATACTACCCAAAGCTATCTACACATTCAATGCAATCCCAATCAAAATTGCACCAGCATTCTTCTCGAAACTAGAACAAGCAATCCTAAAATTCATATGGAACCACAAAAGGCCCCGAATAGCCAAAGGAATTTTGAAGAAGAAGACCAAAGCAGGAGGCATCACAATCCCAGACTTTAGCCTCTACTACAAAGCTGTCATCATCAAGACAGCATGGTATTGGCACAAAAACAGACACATAGACCAATGGAATAGAATAGAAATCCCAGAACTAGACCCACAAACGTATGGCCAACTCATCTTTGACAAAGCAGGAAAGAACATCCAATGGAAAAAAGACAGTCTCTTTAATAAATGGTGCTGGGAGAACTGGACAGCAACATGCAGAAGGTTGAAACTAGACCACTTTCTCACACCATTCACAAAAATAAACTGAAAATGGATCAAGGACCTGAATGTGAGACAGGAAACCATCAAAACCCTAGAGGAGAAAGCAGGAAAAGACCTCTCTGACCTCAGCCATAGCAATGTCTTACTCGACACATCCCCAAAGGCAAGAGAATTAAAAGCAAAAATGAATTGCTGTGACCTTATGAAGATAAAAAGCTTCTGCACAGCAAAGGAAACAACCAACAAAACTAAAAGGCAACCAACGGAATGGGAAAAGAGATTTGCAAATGACATATCGGACAAAGGGCTAGTATCCAAAATCTATAAAGAGCTCACCAAACTCCACACCCAAAAAACAAATAACCCAGTGAAGAAATGGGCAGAAAACATGAAAAGACACCTCTCTAAAGAAGACATCCGGATGGCCAACAGGCACATGAAAAGTTGTTCAGCATCACTCCTTATCAGGGAAATACAAATCAAAACCACACTCAGGTATCACCTCACGCCAGTCGGAGTGGCCAAAATGAACAAATCCGGAGACCATAGATGCTGAAGAGGATATGGAGAAACGGGAACCCTCTTGCACTGGTGGTGGGAATGCAAATTTTTGCAGCCACTCTGGAAAACAGTGTGGAGGTTCCTCAGAAAATTAAAAATAGACCTACCTTATGACCCAGCAATAGCACTGCTAGGAATTTACCCAAGGGATACAGGAGTACTGATGCATAGGGGCACTTGTACCCCAATATTTATAGCAGCACTCTCAACAATAGCCAAATTTTGGAAAGAGCCTAAATGTCCATCAGCTGATGAATGGATAAAGAAATTGTGGTTTATATACACAATGGAGTACTACATGGCAATGAGAAAGAATGAAATATGTCCCTTTGTAGCAACGTGGATGGAACTGGAGAGTGTGATGCTAAGTGAAATAAGCCATACAGAGAAAGACAGATACCATATGGTTTCACTCTTATGTGGATCCTGAGAAACTTAACAGAAACCCATGGGGGAGGAGAAGGAAAAAAAAAAAAAGAGGTTAGAGTGGGAGAGATTCAAAGTATAAGAGACTCTTAAAACCTGAGAACAAACTGAGGTGTTGATTGGGGGGTGGGAGGGAGGGGAGGGTGGGTGATAGGTATTGAGGAGGGCACCTTTTGGGATGAGCACTGGGTGTGGTATGGAAAACAATTTGACAATAAATTTCATATATTGAAAAAAAATACAAAATTACACAATATATATCTGTCTCTTTATTTAATAAAATACATTTATTTCAAAAAATAGTTACAACTAAATTTCCAAAGGCATGATTTATTTTTATCTGCTGAGTCATTGATATTTTTCTTTTCCTTCTGGGTAGCTGCAGTGATTAACTCTCATTACATTTTAACAGATATTTTTCACTTAGTTCCTGAACTGTTCCATGGGAAGTGTGTGCAGAAACAGAAACACTATGATTGCAAAATGAAGATTTTATCTCTCATAATATTATATAGAAGTTTTGCACTAAGTTGTTTGAATACTAGTTAGTGAGAATTTTTTTTTTAATTTTTTAAAGTTTATTTACTTATTTTGAAAGAGAAAGAGAGGGAGCATGCATGGGGGAGGGTCAGAGAGAGAGAGAGAGAGAGAATCCCAGGCAGGCCTTGTGCTGTCAGCACAGAACTAGATGCAGGGCTCGATCTCATAACCATGATCATGAGCCAAAATCAAGAGTTGGATGCTCGATGGACTGAGCCACCTGTGTGCCCTTAGAATATCTTTCCACATCAATAAAAGACAGTGGTTAGCACCATGAGTTCAGCTTCCAATCATGGGGTTTAATCTGGGCCCCTTCACTTACCAGCAACTTACTTCACCTCTCATCTGGCGAATAAAACTAATGCAAATGCTAAAAGCTTCATAGAATTGTGGTATCCTTACAGGAGCTTAAATATAAGGTGTTTAGCATAGAGCCCAATACATAAGAAGTGTTTGATCATTGTTAGATGCTAGTATTTACTCACATAAGAATTCAGAAGAAAGTTGTGATAGTTATTTTTATGTCAATTTGACCGTGCCATAGAATTCGTGGATACTTGATCAAACTTTATTGTGGGTGTCTCAGTGAAGGTTTTTTTGGATGATAAACATTTAAGTCAGTAGACTGAGTAGTAAAACAGATTACTCTCCTCAGTGTGGGTGGGCCTCACTGAATCAGTTGAAGGCTTGAATAGAACAAAAAGTCTGACCCTACCTGAAGTGAGACAGAATTCTTCCTGCCTGACTGCCTTTGAAACTGGGACATCAGCGTTTTTTCCTGACTTTGGACTCTGACTAAAGCATGAGCTCTCCTTGGGTCTCTAGCCTGTCAGTCTTCAAACTGGAAATGTACCAACCTCTTCCTTGGTTCCAGGCCTTCAGACTCAGACTAGATCCACACCATCAGGTCTCCTGAGTCTTCAGCTTACAGACCTGCTCTGTAGATCTTGGGACTTGTCCGCCTGCAAAATCACGTGAGCCAATTCCTTACAGCACATCTATTTTTCTGTAAATATATAACAAAGTGTAAAATAGAGAGGGGAAAAAAACTGAGATCTTAAAAAGTTCAACTGTGCTAATTTCGACGATGTTCTTCTCAGTTGTCATTCTTCCACCCTCTATTGACCTGTCAGTGTCACACAATCATTAAAGTGCAGTGGGTGTTGGTATAAATTTATAATTGGCGTAATCCTTATTGCTGACATGTCAATATTTAACTTGCATTAACCTTTCCTTTGAGGCTGACAAATTGTGCATCTATGGCTTGTTCAGTCTAATTTTTCATGTCATTGCCTTGCAAAGCATACAGATTTATAATGTCACTATGTGATGGATGCAGGTCCCTCCTTTGCCTCAGAGAAGGGTTTCAACCTACTTAGATTACCCAGTGGTTTATTTATTTATTTTCAGTTCTATCCACCACTTATTTTTAAAGGCTTTCTGTGAATTTACCTCCCCAAGGCCCATATTTTGAGGACGAATGGAAAGGTACCCTTGTCAGGAATCGTTACCCTGCTTCTGCTACAGAGCCTGCACATTGTTCTGGCCTGTCTCACACAGAACAGCCTTCATCTGTGCGTGCATGTTGTCACTGAGAATTTGTTGATGGAAACTGAAGGCTGGTGAAAGAAAATTAGGTCAGAATAGTGTGTGGGAAGCAAAATGACATTCTTGTCAGTTTTACCTAATCTTCAAGAACTGAGCTGCAAGAGTTATAATTTCCTTAGGACACGGACAGCTGACACTTAAACTCAATTATTTGTATGTCTCCTTTATTTGTTTGTTTTGATTTTTTTTTAATTTAGAGGTGTTCCCTTCCCCCACACCCCACAAGCTTTGGATACAAGAAGTGGGCAAATCTCCAGGAATTCTCATCTGAAATTCTTGGACCTGGATGCTAAGGATTTGGGACTGAGGAAGATTTAGGAAGTCTGAGTCTTTCCGTAGGTGTTTATAGTTTGTTTCTAAGACAGACTTGTGTAAAGATCAAAACGACCGTCTTGCTAATGATCATGCTCCCAAGTTTACAGTACCACATGATCTATAGCCGCTCTCTTCACTTCAGTGGAGTGTTTGAGAGCAGTGGAGTTATCCAACCTCTCTCCAGAAAGTCCTGCAAATTTTTTCAGGTTATCTAAGATAAATATGAGAGCCACTCAGACCATATATTTAGGAGGAGACCGTTACTTTAATTTACATTTTATAGAAAGTTTGAAGAAAACCCAAACAACTGGTGCTGAAATTTTCATCTCAGTTCAGCAAAGTGTTATTTATGCATGGGCTATTAAAATGTAGCACTTATTGGACTATTTCCTAGATCCTAGATTAAACTCTTAACATATTTAGCATGTCTTGACTGATTTATGGAAATTAAAAACAGTTACTATATGTGTTTGAAAGAACACCCTATCTAATTCATCACTTATACTGGGCTCCCTCTTTGTCCTAAGAACTCTAAAGAAAAACTGATGTTACATCTTCAATTATTGCTTAACATTTTTTTCTACTTCTCAATTGCCAAGCAACATATATCACATCAATAAAGCTAATACATTTTAAGACGCAAAACAAAAAGTGGTCCCAGATTAATCCTTGACAATTCTGTGTTGACCATCCCACTTACAGTTAAGGGTTTATTTTGTCATAACGAATTATGATAAATTTGTTGACCAAGCAGAGATGGCTATTCCAAGAAAGTAAGCAAAGAAACAAATAAACAAATTAGGGCTCGATTGTTTTTGTTCTTTTTCTCTTAGCCATGAAATATGGTCTTTAAACACTAACACTAGTGTCTGTGAGATCCCAAAATATAGGTTAAAAACAAAATATTTAGCTGAAGTAGGGATTATGTTCTGAAGCCGGGTTCATAAATATCCCCTTTGTCCAACCAAGTTTCTTCATATAGCCTCTATATCATGCAGAATTTAAAAACTCAAAATTCCATTTAACTCTTAGTTTATAAATGAGAAAACTACAACTAGAGAATATGGAGTGGCCCAATATCAAACTTTAATTAGAGGAACTATAACAAGAAATCAGATCTCCTAACTTTTAAGACCAGTATTATTTTCATTAGAAGAGATCAAGAGATTTCTATGCTGTCACACCTTCTTTGATATATTCAATCCAACATTTAATATGCATCTGTTAGATGTCAGACACTATTCTAAGGGCTGAGGATACAAAAACTTTTAGTAAAAAAATCCTTCCTTTCTAAAGTTTACATTTTGGTGAAAGAAACAGGCAATAAACACATCAGTGTGCAATATAATGTTAATGCAATATAATGCCAGTGTTTTATAATATAAAATAAGGAAAGTAGAAAGAGTAACAGGAGATGTAATTTGCATTAAAGTTGCTAAGGAAGCCCTTTCAGAAGCAGTTGTATTTGAGCAGACACCAGAATGGGGTAAAGAGATGAGTTATGGGGAGAATATTCAAGGCATAAGGAATAGCAGACACAAATGCCCTAAGTTAGTTGTGTTCTTGGCTCACATGAGAGAAGCCACAAGGACAGAAGGGCTAAAAGGCAATGTGTAAGGTATGAAGAGGAGACTAGGTTGGAGAGGGAGCTCTGGAAGCCATGGAGATCATTTCAGATTTATTTGAGTCTGTTGGAAAACCATTTGATGGTTTGAATTGAGTAACATGTGTGGCTTTCCTTGTGAAAATAATTATTCTCCTTACTGGAGGAAGGATGAACTACAGGGAGGTAAAATTGGGAGAAATTTACATGTGCTAACAAAGAATAATCCCATTTGTTTTTGCTTATATAATATCTTCTCTTAAAAACCTCTATAACATTAATTGAATTCCTACGATTATCGTGAGAGATAGGTAAGTCGTATGTTGTTAATTCCATTTAACAGATTGGAAGCTGAGTTTGTAAAGTAGGAGATCAAGTACTCATATTTCAAGACCAGTACTTTATTTATGATGTGATAATGACTATTTTCCACTGATGGATTGGGAAGGTGGGGTTAGTTAAGGTAAGAATAAGTTTCTACTTAGAAAAGAAAGGGAAGATGAGCAGCATTTTAATTTAATCAACACTTTTGTGCCAGGGACTGCATTAGGCACTGGGAATACAAAGGTAAAATAATCAATTCCTGACTGGTTGTCAAGCCCTGACAAAGTCTACTGTAGGGTATAATAATAACCCTCAGTGTTATAGTCCTTCCTACATGGTCCTTACTATACACTATGCAGCTTCGAAGTAACACACGGTTTAATCTCCCTAATAATCATCTGTTATGGGTAATATTATAATCATCATTGCACAGATATGAAATTAAAGAACAGTAAAGGCCAAACAAATTATCCACAGTCAATCAGTGTGCAATTTGTGAGCTCAGGATTCGAGCCCAAGTTTAAACCCAAAGTCTGTTCTCTTTACTCTCTTTGTGTTCTTTTAACCTTCTATGTGTTAACATGCCTCTTACATCCCTTCCTCATTTTTATACCCCTGTCTTCATTTCTTGCTTGTCTTGGCATGTGAATTTGTGATGACCATCAAATGAGCTGGTGGGGGTGGCAACTTCAGTGGGCTTGAGCTGATGTGAGTAAATGGGATACCCAGCTCTGCATTGTATTGAGCCATTATTAAAAGCACAATCAGAGGCATCTGGGTGGTGCAGTTGGTTGAGTGTCCAACTCTTGATTTCAGTTCAGGTCATGATCTCACAGTTCATGGGTTCGAGCCCCGCATTGGGCTCTGCACTGACAGTGCGGCACCTGCTTGGGATTCTCTCTCGCCATCTCTCAACCCCTTCCCTGCTCTCTCTCTCTCTCTCTCTCTCTCTCTCTCTCTCTCTCTCTATGTATCTCAAATATAAATAAATTGAAACATTAAAAAAAGCAAAGTCACTCACACACACATGCACGCGCACACACACACACACACACACACACACACACACACACACACACATTGCCAGTAACACTGACCCCATCCAAAGCATTAGTTTTTCTTCAATTTCATAAGAAGTCCCTTTCTAGCAATCTCTTGTTTGTTTCTCCAGAACTGTTAGACAGCCTGGAAGTAAAGTCAGCTTCCCAGCTCTTCACTTTTCCCAAATACATACATTCATTGGCAGGGCAAAACCAAGTTTTCAAACTTAATCAAGGATTCCATGACCCAAAGTATACCTCTTCCCTTCTAACCTGGATGTAAAGAGTGCATCTTTACGGCTTTATGTGACTTAGGTTGAAGACAAATATTTGAGACTATAGATTCTGAGACTTGTTTTATTTTATTTATTTATTTTTTAAGTTTACTTATTTTGAGAGAGAAAGGGAGAGCATGGGAGGACAGAGAAAGAAGGAGAGGGAGAATCCCAAGCAGGCTCCACACTCAGTGCGGAGTCGAAAGTGGGACTCGATCTCACAAACTGTGAGGTCATGACCTGAGCCAAGATCAAAAGTCGGATACTTAA
This sequence comes from Felis catus, assembly GCF_018350175.1. NCBI lineage: Eukaryota > Metazoa > Chordata > Mammalia > Carnivora > Felidae > Felis > Felis catus. The sequence goes on along the minus strand of NC_058371.1, from coordinate 190,295,515 downwards.
CTGACTGAGCCATCCTGGCGCTCCTCTAAGACTGATTTTATTTTATTTTATTTATTTTTATTTATTTTTTTGAAGATTATGGGGTTGGATTTTATTTTTCATCATTGTAACATTTGGGGGTTATACTTTATATTTTTTTAATGTGAAATTTATTGTCAAATTGGTTTCCATACTCTAAGACCGATTTTAAATGCCAGCTACACTGCTTACTAGTTGTGTCATTATGAGTAAATTTACATTCCTGTGCTTCATTTTCCTCATTAGTAAAGGGAGATAATAATAATGCCTACCTTACAAAGTTGTTTTGAGAACTGAGTGAGTTAATAAGGTGAAAGAGTAAGTACTATAAGTGATACTATTATTTGATCTCAAACCTCAAAGATCCCCCCCCAACACACAAAATCAAGAGTTGTTTTGTTAATGGAATTTGTTTGTTTGTTTGACTAATGAAAGTAACCACTATATTGTACTTCCTAGGTCAGAAAATTTTTCCTTTAAGTATTTCCAGAGAGTAAATATTCTAGGCTTTGTAGACCATAGGCAACTCTGCTGTTGTGGCATGACGCAGCCACAAGCAATACATAAAGAAATGGAAGTGGCTGTGTTCCAATAAAACTTTATTTACAAAAACACCTGGGCCAAAATTTGCCAACCCTTAGTGCAGGTAAATTTGCTAGGTGCTCTGCCAGGTGCCTTATATATTTCACCTTATTTAACTTTCAAAAGAACGTGATAAAGAAGGTATTTTTATTATCTTCATATTTATATCTAAAAAAACAGCTTCAGAGAAATGGAGTGATTTCAGACAAGGGGTTAGTATGCGCTTGAGCCAGTTTGGTTTGTGTGACTATGAAGCCTGAGCCTTAAACAATCCAGTTATTTATCTCCTCCAATGGTAAAATATTACTACTCAGTATCTCATCTGAAGTTTATTGATCATTTTAACCCTAAGAAAGCAAATGAGCAGACGGAAAGGAGGCATGAAGTTGTAAGTACTGATATGGAGAACAGTCCACAGACCGAAACCCCATGTGGTTGGTAGTTTTGTTGCCAACATTATTTATGCAGTTGTTTAGATATTTCACTAAAATAGTTGCTGATTGACCCTTAATCAGGTAAGCACAAAATTTTGACTAAAAATGGTAATTTTCTAAATTTTTCTCCATCTATAAAATGTACCAAAAATAAAGTAAATAGACTTCTTTGTAGCAGACATAACTCTAAGTGTTGAGAATACAGCAAGGACTGGATTGCTGCGTTTAAAATGTTTATAGTCTAAATAGAAGATAAAGGCAATAAAACATACACAAAATAATGTGTACTTGGCCTCAGGGTGACATGTCCTGTGAAGGAAAATAAGGCAGAGTAAGAGGGATGGAGAGTAAAAACATCTCACTGCTATTTTGCATAGAATGGTCAGGAGAGTCCTATCTATAAGGTGGCACTGTGGACAGATGTGGAAGAAATGAGGCAGCAAGTCATTGAGATATGTTGGGGAAAAGTATTCTAAGCAGAAGGAACAGTAAATACAGGAATTCTGCAATGGAATTGTGGTTGTCGAGTTCTTAGAACAGTAAGGTTGCAGCAGTGAACTGAGGGAAGATTTTAAGAAAGTCAGAGACATACCAAGGTCCAATGCAAGGGATTTATAAGCAAGGAAAAAACATGTTCTGATTTAAGTTAAAGAAAACAAAGAGACAGAGAGGGATGGAGAGAGAGAAAGAGAGAGAAGGGGAAAGAATAAATGAATGAATAGATGAAAGAATAAATGAATGAAAGAAATCCTTTCTATTGTGGGGAGAATATATGGAGGAGAGGCAAGAATGGAAGCAGAAAGAGGAGGAGTAAGTAGAAAAATGGAAGTTCTATTTATGAGAATGTCAGTGATGATGGTATGATGGTATGATGAAAGGGCAGGTATGATGAAAAGGGCATTTTAATTTTGAGATGCACATTAAATATCCAAATAGCAATATAAAATATGATGTTGGGTATGAGTTTGGAATTCAGGATTTGGGGAAATGTGAGTATATTTGCCATTTGGAAAAATTAGATATGGTGAGATCATCAAGAATATAAGCGACACACAAGAGGTCCAAGGACCAAGCCTGAAGGTGGGAGATGGTGCTTGTGTTTGGTGGAGGTCAGTCTCAGTTCTATAGAAAAGAAACCAGCTAAGAAGACTGAAAAGGAACTGTGGGGACATTGTATTAGAATTGTGACAGAGTGATTTCCAAAAGCCAAGTGTATCAAGTATTTCAAAGAGGATAGAGTATTCAAGTATATCCAATATTACTAAGTCAAGTGAAATAGTGACTAAGAAATGACTATTAAAGTCATTGATAATTGACAAAAGTAATTATGGCAGACGTAGTAGGGGGAAAGCCTCCCATGGCTTAAGAAAGAGGAGAAGATATGAAGGCAGAAAACAGACTACAGGGTTTTTGTTTTTGTTTTTGTTTTTTGGCAATCACAGCAGGTTTATTGTGGGCGGTAGAGCACTGCCATGCTCTCCCAGGGTGCATAAGCAGTGGCCATGAAGGTATGAGTGGGGTGGTGGCAAGAAGCAAGGGGGATGTTTGTGTTGAAATCTGGTATCCTGTGACCTGTGCCCCCTCTCCCCTCTCTCTGTGTCCAAGGGGCATCAGTCCCCTTGGGCATGGATGGTTTCTAGTTATGTCTGCCTTAGGCAGGAGAGAAGGGTCCCTGCTATGTATTTAGATAGCAGTTGGTCTGAAGAGACTGGAGGATTGGGAATCAGGTAAGAATTGAGGTTTTTTTGCTGTTGTTAAGAAAGCATATTTCAGGTGTTGTGTGGAAATATGAGTGATCAATATGATGCAGTACAGGGAGGGCCACTTTCAGGAGTGATTCCTTGAGTAAAGATATAGTGCACAGGTGGATGAATTGTCCTTACAGTGAATTTATCCATCAGAATAGGAGGAAGTCAGAGCAATGGGCCAAGCTGGTAGCTTTGATGACAGGAGTTTCTGCAAGTCCTCCTCAGATTCCTTCTATGTCTTCTGAGTCAAGAAACAGTCACATTTGAGGAGAGAGCTTGGGTTGGAGGACTGGAGATTTCATGCCTTCTTGATACATGAAAGATCTAAGGACAAGGAAATTAATTAACACTAATGGGTCACATCCTGTGAATAGTCATGGGTATAAAATGAGATATGTTAGTATGCATATGTGTTTTTCTCCAATCACATTCAGCTGCTCCTATGGGGAGGGGAGCTGGATTTTAAGCTAAGGTTAGGTCCTCTCCAGATAAAGGAAAGAGAGGAGATAGAATTAAAAGCCTATGCAAGAAATTGTTTTAAAGGATGAAATATGAAGAGGGAAGTAAAGGAGGTAAAGGAGATAAGGAACAATGAGAAAGTAGATAGGTAATCTCAAGTGGGTATAGAAATCAGTGGAGGCAAGTGAGCCAGAGGAAGAGAAATGGAAATTAAAGAGGTGATAGTTGAAGAATGCAATCACTACAAATTAAGAATGGAGAGGGCAAAAATCATTGGAAATATCAGCATCTGGGTTGTGAACATGTCAGTGGGTAACTATTCTTCTTACATTCCTTAAGGCATTTTTAATTTCACAATTTTGATATAATTTTAAGCCCTATAAGAACTGGTTGGACAGCATTTTTCTTATTAAAAAAATTTTGTGTTAGAATGTGTTCCAAGAATTCTTCACATTTCAGTAGGAAAATGTTATTTTTCCAATCAGTCAAGAGATTCACTGTCCGACAGGGTAGTCACTGGCAACGTGTGGCCATATGAATTTAAAGTTTAATTAATTAAAATTAAATACAACTTAAAATTCACTTCCTCAGTCTCACTAAACACATTTGAAGTTCTCAAGAGCCACGTGAGGCTAGTCACTACTCTCAATATTGGACAGTGCATCTGTGAAACATTTCCATCATCACAGAAAATTCTATTCAACAATGCTATTCTGAAGTTTTGCCCTGTATCATTCCAGGGTTCAACAATTCTGGGACAGAACGGAATTTAAATTTTGCTTTGCCACTGCCTGATCAGATTTTCTAGAAGTAGAAATCATCTGACAACTGCTGTGGCACCACAACTGCCCAGATTCCATATGTTTTATGGCTTAGGAAACAGGAAGATCATTGCCATGGTTACTGCATCACATAATATGAGCTAATGAGAAGTAATTCACTAGTAAAAGGCAACACAAAAGACCTGTTTGATTAAAATAACTATTTCCCATATGTTCTCTTTTGTTAAAGATTACTGTTATTTTGGAATGTGGGAGGGGGTTTGATGCAAAACCATTAACCCTTATTATAGTGATGTACCTTCTAGTCGTCGTACTAGATCCATGGTATGGCTCAAAATGGACGCTAATATACACATGGGGTGAACCAATGATTTTTTGAAGCCTCGAAGCTAGCAATTTACTTCTAGGCTTACTTCTTTTGGAAGAAAATAGACGAACAAATAAGCAATTATTTTCTCATGAGCGAAGGTGAGATCAGCTAAACATCTGCTCACCCCTGGGCACGTGGCACAATTTTCAGAGGAAATTGCAATGACTGTAACCAGAATGTCAGAAAAGCTCATTTTTCAGCTTCAATGGATCTTGCATTCATCTGATGGAATTTTTCTTTCTGTGGCACTTAAGCATATGTAAAACCACATCCCAAAGAAGAAAAGGGAAAGGAAGACCAAGAGATAGGACAAAAATATTTTTGTACTCTTAATCTTGTCAGATCTGTGTGAGATGGTTGAATTATATCAGGTCACTTAATATTCACAACAAATTCCTGGTATATGTTTTGTTTTCATCCCAATGTCTAAGGAACATTGAAATCAAGTAACCTGCTCATGTTCTCAGAATTGATGATGCTTGGAGATTAGAGTCTTCCTGACTTCAGTGGGCTGTCATCATATAAGACAGAGTTAAATATCACTTGATGAATTTCCTAAATAAGTCTGTGAACACTTTGAGTAGATTATTTCATTAGGCCAGTTAGACAAAGAGCCAACCATGTGAGAGAAATTGTGAAAATGCAGTAGGAATGGACACATGTAGAGAACTGAGGGGTGAATTAAAGGTTTGTTTAATAGCTACTCTAGGTCGTACATCATATTATTTTGCTTAAAAATGATTTTTTGAACCTATATTGAAATTAATAGGTAGTCATATTTAAGATGTTGACAAATTAGAATATTCACTTGTCAGGGAAGTTAAAGTTAACAATAAAAACAATTACCCTTAGGGGTGCCTGGGTCACTTAGTCAGTTAAGCATCAGGCGCCTGATTTCAGCTCAGGTCATGATGGAGCCCTGCGTGGGGCTCTGCACTGACAGGGTGGAGCCTGCTTGGGATTCTCTCTCTTACTCTCTCTCTCTCTCTCTCTCTGTCTCTCTTTCTCATCCTCTCTCTTGCTTGTGCTCTCTCTCCCTCTCAAAATAAATAGAACATGAAAAAAAAATTTAAAAAAACACACAAAAAACCAGTTACCATAAGTTAGTACCTACTACTATAAAATTATTCTAGAATAGACATCAACTCTATCAATGTCAACTTTTATAACTGTTTACAAAATTCCTTATGATAATTGGTATCTTTTTTTTGAAAAAATGACTTTTTTTCTTGTCAGTTTAAATAAAGTTCACCAATTTTATTGTTCTTCTCAAAGAACTAACTTGTAGTTGATTTTTGTCTACTATTTTTCTGTTCTCTATTTTATTGCTTTCTATTATAATCATTATTATTCCCTTCATTCTGCTTGCTTTGACTTAAATTTGCTTTTATTTTCTAGTTTCTTGAGTTTGAAATTTGAATTGTTGATTTGAGATCTTTTTTAATGTAGGCATTTACAGCTGTAAATTTCCCTCCAAACACTGTTTTAGCAGAACTCTATACGTTTTGGTATATTGTGACTTCTTCTTTAACCAGTGATTATTTAGGACTATGCTTATATTTTCCATATATTTGTGAATTTCTGAAATTTCCCTCTCTTTTTGATTTCTAATTTTATCCCATTGTTGTCAGAGCACATGAAAACTATTTCAAAAACAGTAGAGGCATAAAATCCCTAACTAAACTTATGAAGCAAGTTTGACCCTCTTACCAAAATTAGACAAAGATATCACAAGAAAAGAAAACTAGAAACCAACTTCTTTTAGAAGTATAAACATCCTTAACATACCAAATACAGCAACATATAGAAGGAACAATATACTATGACAAAGTAGGATTGATATCAAGATTTCAAGTTGGTGTAACACTGAAAACTTGAGCAGTGTAATATGATATATTAATAAACAAAAGACAAAAGCAAAATGATAATCTAAATAGATGCATAAAATCATTTCATAATATCTAAGTCCTTTCATGATAAAAACTGTCAACAGGCTATGAATACAAAAGAATTTTCTCATATGGTATACAAATACAGTAACAAACATTATACTTAATGGTGAAAATATAACTGCTTTCCCCTAATGTCAGGAACAAGACAAAAATGTCTAATGTGGCCACTGCTATTCAACAACAGACTGGATGTTCTAGAAAAGACAACTAGACAAGGAAATGAAATAAAAGACATTCAGATTTGAAAAGAAGAAGTCAAACTATCTCTGTTCACAGATGACAGATCTTGTAAGTAGGAAACCCTAAGGAATCCTTTTCCTACACCCATACACAAAACACTGTTAGAGCTAATAACCCAGTTCAACAAATTTACAAGATACAAGATCAATATTAAAAATTCAATTGTGGGTTGCCTGGCTGGCTCAGTTGGTTAAGTGTCTGACTCTTCAATGTAGGTCATGATCTCACATTTTGTGGGTTTGAGCCCCACATTGGGCTGACAGCATGGAACCTGCTTGAGATTCTCTCTCCCCTCTCTCTGCCCCTCCCCCACTTGCTCTCTCTCTTTCTCTCTCTGTCAAAATAAATAAATAAAAAAGTTAAAAAGCCAATTGTGTTTCTATAGACTAAAAATGAGTAATCAGAAAATGAAATTAAGAAACCAATTCAATTTATAATAACATAAAAATGAAAAAATATTTAGGAACAAATTTAACAAAAGAAATGCAAGTTCACTGGAAAAATACAAAACATTGTTGAAAGAAAGTAAAGAAGACCTAAATAAGTAGAAAGCCATCCCATATTCATGGATTGGAAGACTTAAGTCTTGTTAACAAGTATACTTAAGAGTATTGTTAAGACAGCAGTACTCTACAAATTGATCTCAATATTCGATTCGATCTCAAAATCCCAGTTGCTTTTTTTGCTGAGGTTGACAAACTAATCCTAAAATTCATATGGAAATGCAGGGAATCCACAACAGCCAAAACATTATCAAGAAAGATCAAAGTTGAAAGAATCATAGTTCCCAATTTCAAATCTTACTATAAAGTTTCAGTTATCAAAAGTGTATAGCATTGACATAGGGTAGACAGAAACCCATGAAAGAGAATTGAGAGTCTTTTATATTTATAATCGGTTGATTTTTGACAAGGTTGCTGAGACCATTCGATGGGAGAAAAAACAGTGTTTTCAGCAAATAATGCTAGAACCACTGGATGCATGAATGAATGAATGAATGAATGTTTGACTCCTACCTTACACTAAGTACAGAATCAACTTGCAGTGGTCCAAGGATCTAAATTTAAAAGTTAAAACTATATAACACTTTAAACACAGGTGTAAATCTTTTTGACAATAAATTTGAATGTGACTCCAAAAGCGTAAGCAACAAAAATGTAATCAGACTTCATTGGTACAAGAATTTGGGGGATCAAAAGACACTACCAAGAAAGTTAGGAGATAACCTACAGTATGGTAAAAGATATTTATAAATGATGTTTCTGAGAAATAGCTAGTATCCTTAATGTGTTATTATTACAACTCCACAAAAAAGTCTAAGGAAAAAATGAGTAAAAGATTTGAATATATATTTCTCCAAAGAAGATATAGTAAAAATTATAATAAGCACATAAAAAGATTCTCAATATTGGTAGTCATTAAAAAAATACAAATCAACACCACAATGAGATAATCACTTCCACCTGCTAGGATACCTATTGAAAGCCTCATATATTCCTGGTGGGGATGTATAATGGTTCAGCTGCTTTGATAAGAAGTTTGGATTATCCTATAAAAGCTAAAAATAGAATTTCATTATTACTCAGATATTCCACTTTTAGCTATACATTCAATAAAATTGAACATATGTGAACATATGTGTCTACATAAAAACTTGTACATGAATATTCATAGTATAATTGTTCATATTAGCCAAAATGGAAGCAAGTCAAATGTCTATCAACTGATTAAGGGGTAATCAAAATGTGGCATATCCATACAATGGAATATTATTTGGCCATAAAAAAGAATGAAGCACTGATACATGCTACAATAAGTATAAGCCTTGAAATATTATTCTAAGGGAAAGAAACCAATCAGAAAAAGCCTCTTATTATATGACACCAATTTTATGAAATTTCCAGAATAGGTTAAATGTAAAGTGACGTTAAGTAGGCTAGTGGTCATCAGGGACTGTAGGGAAAGGACAATGAGGATTGACTATTAAAAAAAAAACAGTGTTTCTTTCTGGAGTGATGAAAATGTTCTAAAATTAGTGAAAAATGTTGCACAACTCTGTGAATATACTAATTTACCACCAAAGTATTTATACTTTAAAAGTATAAATATTATGTTTAACGAATTACATTCCGATAAAGCTGCTACTAAAAAATTTTTTTTTTTTAGTCAAGGGATAATTTACTGACAAATCCTTACTGGATTTCTCTGCAAGAATCAATTCAGAATACCCTCCTTCTTTGTGCATCCTTCCTTTAACACTCAGCATTGAAACACTCACCTTTGTGAGTTTGTTTATGGCACTTATCAAAGTGTAAGTCTGTTAGTTGCTCATATGTTCATTGACCTTCCTGGAGGTCAGAAATCATATCTCCTATATCTTTATTTCAGGATCCAGGTTCATTGACTAAATATGGAGCTATGCACTCTAGGGAAGGTGCAGATGAAACAAAGGAAATAGCTTCTTAACAGGACAGGTAACAGAGACTTCTGATATTTATCATATATGCAGAAATAAAATGAAACATGATAAGTCTCAGGAACGTTGATTGCTAATCAGTAGTTAAAGCTATTGAAAGTTCAGGTGAAGAATAACAGATAAGATCAGAATTTAAAGACCAAATTTATTCAGAGGAATAAACCTGGGGAGAAAATAAGAAAGAAAATCTAAGAAAGAGAAATGTTTGGGGCTTTCATCTGACAGGAGAGCAGGGACATACATTTGAGAACAGTAATGCCACATGAGGACAATTTATTCTGTTGCCAGAAAAGCTATCTTCTGCTTAGTGTGACCCATTTAAGTTGCAGGATTTCAGTAGCTGCCCATTTAGGGCAATCCATCATTTTCAAACCAGCAGCTCCACCCTTACTTGCAAAGTGGGTGGCAAATTACACAAAAAACAAATGGCTCACTTGTGCAATGAGATACTTTTTTCCCCAGTGGTCCCTGAGATGACAATTTGTTTGGTGAATCAACCTGGCCCTTCCATTGCTCACTGGAAGTGGGATGTAAATATGTCAACAAAGATTTCCAGAGTTTCTGGAAGCAATCAACATGAACCCTGAGGGAGACGTGGCCCTCTTCTTTTGTTCCAGAACCATGCAAAAGAGCTGATATACTCAACTCTGTAATAACAGAGAAAAGATGGAAAGATGATTGTCAGAAAGTTATTTTTGTTAGTTAACTGTGGTAGGTGTGTATACATAATCCCACCATTCAACTCTATATTGTGGCAGATTCCAGGTTCCTTAGCCCCAGTGAGAGCTGGTAAGACATTCACAAAGTACTATCAGACTTGATTTCAAGTCCAAATAACCTGGTCCTAACCATGTAAAGAACACATGATGGTAGAGTTTCAGGAGAGGATTTTGTCAACTCTTAAATTTGCATCCAAAACTCATTTTTCTTGTGTTTAATCCTATACTTTGGAGTAGCTTTGCTCAAAGTTTGGAGACACCCTCACCCTCATCCCCCTGGACCCTCCCTCATACTTGATCTCATTTTTAAAATGTATTTATTTTTTTTATTGAGGTATTGTGGACATACAACATTATATTAGTTTCAAGAGTACAACATGTTTTGATTTTTGTATATATTGCAAAATGATCATCACAATAAGTCCATACTTAGTTATAATTTTTTTCTTGTGATGAGAACTTTTAAGATTTATTCTCTTAGCAGTTTTTAAATATACAGTATTTATTATTAACTACAGTCACCATGTTGTACATTACACCCTCATGATTTATTTTGTAACTAGGAGTTTCTGCCTTTTGACTTCCTTCATCCATTTTGCCTACCCACTGTCTTCAGCAACCAGAAATCTGTTCTCTATTTCTGGGCTGAGGTATTTTTTATTTTTAGTTTTGTTTTTGTTTTCATTTTTGTTTGTTTTTTGGAATCCACATATAAGTGAGGTCATATACTTATTTATCTTTCTCTGTCTTACTTCACTTACAGTAATGCTCTCAAGGTCCATCTATGTTTTCACAAATAGCAAGACTTCATTCTTTTTATGGCTGAGTGATATTCCATTGAGTGTGTGTGTGTGTGTGTGTGTGTGTGTGTGTGTTCTATATTTTCTTTATCCATTTATCCATAGATAGACCCTTATGTTGTTTCCATATCTTGGCTACTATAATAAGGCTGCAAGGAACATAGGGGTACAGATATCAATCTCATTTTTTCACCTTCCATAACCACCCAATTCTTATTTATTTGTTTGTTTATTTATTTATGAGAGAAAGAGCACAAGTGGGGGAGGGGCAGAGAGAGAGAGAATCCTAAGCAGGTTCCACAATGTCAACACAGAGCCTGATGTGGGGCTTGAACCCAGGAACTGTGAGATCATGACCTGAGCCAAAATCCAGCATCAGACACTTACCCAACTGAGCCACCCAAGGCACCCTAACCACCCAATTCTCTTAATACATGCAAGTCTTTGCTTTCTCTTGAGCCCTGTGTCATTGTCCATAATTACCTGTAGGAGATAGGAGTTTTGGATCCCGATGTTGGAAAAAAGTTGGGTGCAATCAGTGTTTCACCTGATTGTACCTGAAGTAACCTGGCTTCTGGGTGTTAAAGTCTAAGATACTATGAGATGCATTTCATGATGAATACTAATTAACTGCCAGCTTATCCTCTTTCCTTTGTTATACTCAATGATGACTATGTATTCTCATGATCTAAATTCTTTAAAATTTTTTTTTCAATGTTTATTTATTTTTGGGACAGAGAGAGACAGAGCATGAACGGGGGAGGGGCAGAGAGAGAGGGAGACACAGAATCGGAAACAGGCTCCAGGCTCTGAGCCATCAGCCCAGAGCCTGACGCGGGGCTCGAACTCACGGACCGCGAGATCGTGACCTGGCTGAAGTCGGACGCTTAACTGACTGCGCCACCCAGGCGCCCCCCATGATCTAAATTCTTTTACCAAAGTCCCCCATTGAGTATTTCTGAGGGTGCTAAGAAGCCAGCAACCCTGGATGCAGGTAATAAGGTAATGCATTATTTGTAGATAATTTAACATAGTAATAATGTGTGACTGAAAGCCTTCTTTTTTACTATTACTCTAATCCAGTAATTCTAAACAAGGCCAGTAGTGAAATACTCTTCCCTGCAGGGGCAGACTCTCCCACTGCTCCCAACTTCAACCCTCACCCTATTATTGAAGAGTCCACAAGACTTCTTCAGAAAGAAGAGATGATTCCATCAAGGGAAAAGGCAATGCTTAATTAGTTCAAAGCTGTAGACTTCACACTATTTTCCATAATAGTCTAATTTTCCATTTAGATGCTCAACAAATATTAAATGAAATGCTAAGTTTATATATGAGAATGTTGCAAGCAAAGGGAAGAAAACATGTAAAAAAATTAAGGTTAAACTATACGATATGTTCAGATAGCTATATAAATTTAGAATTCCTGATGCATGTCACAGGAGGAGTAGCCAGAGCATGAGACCCTTATGAAAAATGAGGAATATGACTTGGGTTTGCCAAAATAGTAACAGGTAAAAAGGAAGTAAAGGGTAATGAGAAAGGAACACCGATTGAAAGGAGACACATTATTCAATTAAACATAATTTGAGCATCCTCTATTTAAGTGCCCGGGAGAGATAAGATTTATAAGATGTTGTTCCCAAGTAACTCACAATCTAGAGGGAGAAGTAGAAGGCAATAATAGCAAAAAATATAAAGGATGTTTTTGAGTGCTTCCTATATACTAGGTGTTTTCCGAATATTAACTATTCTGATAAGGCTGCAAAGCAGATGTTATTATTAGCTTTTTATAAATGAGGAAACAGAAGGTCAGAGGGGCCAGGTTTCACATAATTTCAGGTGGAATGGCTGTTTTGTGAGGTCAGTCCTATCTTTTTCCACTGGGAAATCGGGAAGGGGAACTAAATCAGATCTGTTTGGTTGCAGTGTGGGGTTCATAAGGCAGTGCCGGGACAATAAGACAGGAAAAGACAGTTGGAATCTTTCAAGGGGCTCAAACTATTGATGAAATCCTGACAAGAAAAAAAAGCCATTTGTTAAAAAAAAAAGAAAGTGGATAAAATAAAAACCTGTCACAGAACAAATTGGTATCTTGGCATTTTCTCTTAATTTGATTTTCTTTAAATCCTAGTACTGTTATATAATGTAAAAATAGAATTCTGAATAATATCTGGCCTAGTTCCATAAAGATTGCTTGAGACCTCAAGTTGTCTTATTAATATTATAAAACGTATTTCCAGGGATTCAAGTAGATTCACTCCGGAAGCTACATTTAAAAAAAAAAAAAAGCAAAAATCGTAACTTAAAAGCTTTACATTTATCCGACTCTCCAATGCCACATGTAAAAAATGTACATATAAAAAAAATGTACAATTGGGGTGCTGGGTGCCTGGATGGCTCAGTTGGTTAAGTGTCTGACTCTTGATTTAGACTCAGGTCATGATCTCACAGTTCCTGGGATCGAGTCCTGTGTCAGGCTCTATGCTGGGTGTGGAATCTGCTTGGAATTCTCTCCCTCCCTCTTCCTCTGCCCCTCCCCCCTCAAAAATAATTTTTAAAATGTACACATATATGTGTGTGTATCGCCTGTTTAATTTCTGCAGTTTCACAATGAAATACAAAATGAACAGAACCATGGGACAAAAGGTTGGATATTACTCTACATCAAATCGTCAGAAATGCTATATTTTTCAGTGGGTGTCTTAGTTTTTAAACGCAGCTCAAAGTTATTGTAAATACTTAGTGAACCTTAAGTACACATCCACCCTGTCTTTTCTAGAGGGCTGTATGTGGAACACATTAGTGAATTACTTTCAAATATTCAAAATTCTGTTGTATGTGAGTCACAGTGAGGAGAATTTGAGGATATTTGAGTTCATTCCCAAGGTATCTCCTTTGTTTTCAGTGGTATTTCATGTTTGGTTCTCTGGGGCGTTGCAGGAAGAAGGGGCATTTTGAAAAGGCCCTACAGAAGCTGCCTGTTTTACGTTAAAGAGCCTAGTCAGCTTTGCATTTGGAGTTGCTGTCTGTGTTTTATCCTGGGGCCTTGGGGATGAAAACTATTTCAGGACACTCTTCTGTTCTATGCGGGGGTCACAGAAGACCTTCAAATCAGAAATGCGGGCCTCCAGCCATCTCAAAGCACATTTAATTTTTCTTTACAAATTACTTGATAAATGAGATCATAATTTTAATAGATTATTCTAGTGTTTTTATATCATTTAGTAAATTGGAGCTCGGTCTTTTTGGAAACATACTCAAACCCCTCTCCTTCAACTTTGTATTGGAGTTCAGGCACCACTAAGAAAAATTGGATGTCAAAAAGATCATTTTTTCTTTTCTATTGAAATGATGTTTTCTTCTACCTTATAAGCCTAACTTTAAGTAGGCTTCATCCTCCCATCAATTCGAATAATGTCCGTGAATATATGTCTATTCATGATAAAGAACATGATCAGGAATATTCTTAACTATTAGATATCTCATATATATTATTTTGGGGAATGTCTACCAAGCTTATAAACTTATTTTCTCATTGAAGAGTGAGAAACTGGAACTTGAACCATTGGTAACTTCTCTGAGTTACCAATGAGTACTTTATATTTACTAAACATGTATGGGCTTTGGGATCTGCGGTGCTTATCCATAAAAGCCACTTTTGAGTTAGCTGTAACAAAACCATTCTCCTATGCACATTCGTTCACAAATTCCCCAGGTAGCTTAATCAGGGCTCTTTGTTGTTGTTGTCATTTTGATCAAAATTCAATCCAAATTGGCTTGGAGGACCATAAACATTATGCAGGCTTAGACACACATACACTAAAATTTTAAAAGAAGGAGAGGAAAGTTGAAATTATTAGCCTAATAAACCAAATCACAGGAATCAGTAGTCTCAGTCATGGGTAGAAGAGCATGTTGTCCTATCTAATCAGATTTTTAACCTCTTAGACTGGCATTGCCCATAGGAACACATACTCCTGTCCATGGATGCCTCCTGGCCACATACATCTTTAGTTTAGTCACACAAATGGAAAGGACTTTCCATCTAACATTTCCACTTTGAAAAATTGCAAAGTAGGTCCTTGATTGACCCATCATGAATCACGTACCCTTCCTGAGATCAGTCATTCAGGCCAGGTCGGAAAGGACATGTAAGAGGAAGACAGGTCTTATGGGACAATTTTCAGAATAAAGAGAGGAGAATAAGTTTTACAAAAGAAGAGAAGTAAGTGAAGCCATGTCCAGCAGGACAAAAATTCTGTGCTGGGAGCTCAGTTTGGGTCTTCTAGCACAGGAAATTAATTGCACGGAATAGTGGTCCTTGGCTTATTTGTCTCCTCCAGGAACCACTTGAAATTAAGTCTAATAGTCTTATAATTTGTTCTTATTTTTTAAAACAGATTCCATCTTTATTGAAGTATCCCATCTCTATGTAAGTGTCCCTCCTCCTTCCACCACTGTAGATGGTGCTTTTTTCATTAAAAAGAGCCATGGTGAAGGAAGGGGGGAGGAGACAAGTTATTAATAGAGGACTCTCTATTAATGAGGACTCTCAAACAATAGGTGGCATGCCATGTCCTGCTTTCTGCCCCCTCCGGACCCCACTCTATACCCCTTCTATCAGAAATTCTTCTCTACTCCCATTCCCATACCTGTGGTTCCAGGAGGACAGGGGCAGGTTATCTCCAAGAAAAGAAAATTGTGTGGCTCTTATGCACAGCAGCAGTGGGCACGGTTTAGAAACCTTAAGTTTATTCTAGAACTTACCTTGGTTTTCAGCACAATCTGTATAGAAATGTTAATTGTTATGTGGTTATGACTCATTAAACAAAACAAACAAAAGTATTGATATCTGTGAAGCTCAGGTTAATTAAATCTGAGGATTACTCAAAGCAAACTAAACGTAAGCAGATTTGATTCAAAAATTTTACACATAAGATGATTTAAAATATGTAGGAATCAGGCCACTAAGTAATTCCAGAGGCAGCCAGATGTTAGCTGCCTCTGATTTATAATTTATATGCCATACCACTGAAGGTGGATGCCTGGGAGTAAGGGAGGGGATTTATGTTCTTGGTAACTAATGATACAACTTATAGAGAGGAGGATGGTACTTACTAAGTTACCAGAGCACACAATCAATATGTGCAAACATACATAGGTCAGTTGAGAGAGAGATTTTCATATGAAAGGCTAAATTCTCTGTAATTCAGCCCCAAACTGTAGATGCTTGTTTCATTTTGTCTAGTTCCTCAACTGTAGTCTCTCTGTGTCCTACAGTGTGTGTTTATCTCCTTGGGTCATTTCAAAATGTGCTGCTCACTCCTGTAGCTTGCCAGCGACATGGAAAGAGAAAGGACTTTTCTGAATCATGGTGGCTCTTTTTCTGCACACCTGTTACAATGTTTCATAATGTCCTCTATTTCAACAACTTGTCCTTAGGTGGTCAAGAACTTACCACTCAGTCCTTCTGGGTATTATTTCTCATGAGTCATCTCAGAACCTCTGTCCCAAGTCAATCTTCAGCCCTTGCACCATTGCTCACAGACCATAATTGGCCTTGACCCATTATTTCCTTGGGTGACAGAGACCAACTGGTTGTATGTCAAAGTCGTTCCCTTTTGTTTCCTGGAAACACAGTTATTCTGCTTCTCCCAGTCTCCCTTGCACTAAAGTGTCACTAAAGTGCCTCCTCATTTAAAAAAAAAAGACCTCCTTTTTTACAGCAAATTTAGGTTCATACCAAAACTGACTAAGTTCTTGCTAAAGAGTCACGAGTAGGATGAATGTGCCCCTTTCAGAACTGTCCTATTAAAACCTCCTATAATCTCTTGCATAAGCCTCTTTCCCAGCCAGCAACTAAATGGAGAGTCCACTAAGGGTCATCCCAGGGAGAGGTGAAACCACAGATTGCAGGAGTGCTGATTCTTGAATGATCATGCAGATGACCACCTGGCTAAAAGCACCCATCTTATACTGTGGTAAGAGAACAGAGTGCACTTTTTTGGCCATCAAGATTTGGAGGTTCATCTGTTATGGAAGCAACTGTTATTTGGACTAGTAAACTTTCCCCTCTGTGTTTAGTCAACATCACCTAGGAAGAGTTCCTCCTCCTCCTCTCCAGTGCTTGGTAATTTTTGTTCACTAAATTTCCTTTTCGTCTCTTTCACTTCTCATTTAGTCCAATATTAGGACTTACACCAGTCAGTGTATGGTAACTTCTTAAGGATAGGGACCTTCTTTCTTTTATACATGCCATGGTACTTACAAAACAAGGGACACAGCATGCAATATAGATGTGCTAATTGACCTAGAAATCCATGAGAGAAGTGTGGGAGTCTTTCCTCTGTGGCCAGGAGAGGCCTCTGGAACAGATATAAGGACAGATGTGTTTGCACATTCACAGAATACCATTCAAAACCACTAAACTATCACTTAGCTTTTGCAGGTGTGTTTTAGATTCTATGATCAAAGCAGGCAGGGGACCTAGTTTTACTGATTAGGTGACCATCACTCATAGCCTCGCCTCCTCGCTTTTTTTTAAATAGACTTCATTTTTTAGAGCAAATTTAGGTTCATACCAAAACTGAGTAGAAAGCATAGAGATTCCCCATGTAGTTCAACCCCCATAATATATACAGCCTGCCCACCTATCTACATTCCTCATTAGAGTGGCGCATTTGTTACCATTGAAGAACCTACAATGACACATCATTATCACTCAAAGTCCATAGTATACCTTAGAGGGTCATTCTTGGTGTTGTGCATTCTACAGATTTTGACAAATATGTAATGATATGTATTCGCCATCACAGTATTATATACAATAGTTTTACTGCTTTAAAAATCCTTTGTGCTCTGCAAGTTCATCCCTCTCTCCCTCCCTCCTAACTTCTGCAACCACTGATCTTTTTGCTGTCTCCGTGGTTTTGCCTTTTCCACGGTGTCATGTAATGGGAGTCATACAGTATGTAGCCTTTCCAGATTGACCTCTTTCATTTAGCAGTAGTTAATTTAAGATTCCGCCATGTCTTTTGGCTTAATAATTCCTTTAAGCACTGAATAATATTCCGCTGTCTGATGGTACCACAGTTTTATTTATCTGTCCATCTACTAAAAACATCTTAGTTGCTTCCAAGTTTTAAAAATTGTGAATAAAACTGCTATAAATAACTGATTGCAGGTTTTGTGTGGATGTCAGTTTTCAGTTCATTTGGATAAATACCAACGGATTTGGCCCTCTCGTTTTTATCACCAAAATATCTCAAATACATTGTTGTTCTTAGTGGTGATGGTGGTTGGCAAGCAGGTTTTATTTTTTTTCCCTCCAGCTTACAAACTCACACATGGAAACCCAAAGAACTTTCAGTTAGCTTTTTCCTCTCAATTTCAAGAGTGGGCATCACCCAAAAGAAAGGGTTATGAGGATGTTAAAAAAAAAGTCCTATGTGCTACCTCAAGTCTAGCAAATTCATTCCTATGCATGTACTCAGTAAGCAGAACGTTTCGGCCATAACTTTTCATAACCCCATACAGATAATTCTTTTGGCAAGGCCTCACCTCCAACCTCCATTTAAATGACCCATTTTCCTTGATCTTTACTTCTTTTTGGTCCCTTAGGTGGGGTTCTTCACCTTGCCTCATTTTTATCACTCTAAAATCTCTAGCCTTCTACACAGATATTGACCTCTTGTAGGACTTGTGTTGCTGAGGAAGGTGTAGTAGGAGCTTTCCTTCAGGAGGAAGGAGGATGGACAGATGCTAAAACCTGGTCTAGACCATGAGTTCCGACCTGTCCTTTCTTGCTCGTTAACTCAGATATCTTAAAATAACAATAGAAACAGCTCTCTTACAGAGGAGGGCTACCATCTTGTGAACAATTGTTAATGCTTCATGTTAATATTAGAAGTATAACTGTCGGGGTGCCTGAGTGGCTCAGTTGGTTGGGCGTCTGGCTTCAGCTCAGGTCATGATCTCATGGTTTGTGAGTTTGAGCCCCATGTCGGGCTCTGTGCTGACAGCTCGGAGCCTGGAGCCTGCTTCGGATTCTGTGTCTCCTTCGCTCTCTGCCCCTCCCCCACTTGTGCTCTGTCTCTATCAAAAATAAATCAATGTAAAAAATTTTTTTTAAAGAAGTATAACTGTCTTCTTTACAAACACGAATGGCATTATGGAGGTGGTTTCATGACCCTATCTTTATTTCTGGAATGATTTTTCTTTTTCTTCACTGCAACATGTGATGGAAAAGGTCATCCCATCACAATTAGTATTGAGAACGTTTAAAATGTGCTGTTCTTTACTGTTTGACATCACAATTGGTATTGAAATTGTAATTAGTCTAAAAGTGTTACTATCTTAATAAAGGGTGATTCCACTATCTCACACATCATAACAATCAATTCCAATTCAGTGGAAGGCAGTGTCTGGAACAGAAACAATACAGAAAATGGGATAAGTGTCATGTTCCCATCTCTGTCCTCTACTGGGACTCTAAGTCTGCAGTTTCCCATCTACCATTCATCCTTCACAATGACCAGCTTCAGTGCTGTACTACTGTATGTCTCTCTGTCTTTCCCCAAGTTGCCTCCCATGCCTAGAAGTCCATCTCCAGCTCTCTCACCCTCTGCCTACCTATAAATACCTTTTCAGCTTTTAATTTTTTTAACATTTATTTATTTTTGAGAGAAAGAGACAGAACATGAGCAGGGGAGAGGCAGAGAGAGAGAGGGAGACACAGACTCTGAAGCAGGCTCCAGGTTCAGAGCTGTCAGCACAGAGCCTGACGCGGGGCTCAAACTCATGAATTGTGAGATCATGACCTAGGCCAAAGTCTGACGCTTAACTGACTGAGCCACCAGGTGCCCCTCTTTTCAGCTTTTATATTTAGCCTTTAGATAATTTCCAGTAACTACAGTTTTCTGACTACCTTCACACTCTATCCTGACCTTCACAGAACCCACTCCTCTTCCCCAGGGCCACAACTCCAGAAATCAAGTCATATGGAATCCACTGGTTGGATCCTTCTAGAGGCAGTCTGCCTTCTCTTATGTGTTCCCTAAGAGTCGCATTTCACCATGAAGGTCTGAAGGCCAGGGCCTGTACCCTGTATGTGGTGAAACAAGAAAAAAATAAGAAAAACTTTGATTATTTTTGAAGTTTATGTATTTTGAGAGTGTGGAGAGGAGTACAGATAGAAGGACATAGAGAATCCCAAGCTGACAGCCTAGAGCTTGACATGGGGCTCGATCTCACAAACTGGGAGATCATGACCTGAGCCAAAATCAAGAGTTGGATGCTTAACTGAGCCACCCAGGCAATCCAAGAAAAACTGATGTTTTATAAATAAATCCCCATGTATAAATTTAGGAATCTGACTATACTGAGAGCATGTTCTTTTTGCATATCTGATGTTCAGTAGTTTCACAGTTTATGAAAATGTAAAGTAATGGGATTTTCTCAGTTTCCATATTTGGCAAAATCAAAAGTTAGCAATCAAACTTGAGTTTTCAACTGTTTATTAAATAACTATTTATTAAATACATTTATTTAAGCACTTATTTATTAAAGTAAATAAATACATACTGCTTTATAAAATTCACATATCTGCGGTAGCACCTGTCTACACTTTATTACAAATGCTCTTTTACGTAGACAAATGCTTCTGTAGATTCTTGGCCCTACGACGGTATGGATCATGCCTTATTCATCTGGACACCAGGACCTAGTACAGCACACGTTTAAGGAATATTCTCTACAGAAAGAATAGAGGGAAGAAACACAACAAAAAAGCAAGCTGGGCATTCGAAGTCATTTTCTTTTAATTTTCTTTTCTTGTAAGCATAATTTTAAGAAGAGTTAAAGACTCCTCCCTTAAAACAATATGGTACTTCAAGAAGTCAATATTTGTCTGTGAACAAGCACTTCAATCTTTTATGTATACTTGTTAATCTCTATTCATATAAGTACATCTGAAATGTAGGTATGAAAAATAGTTTATTCAATGAAGTAAAACTGATTTCACATGGATAAGTGAGAGAGAGAGAGACTATCTTGTGCTTTAGGGAATATAAAAATAATTTTCAAAATTAATAATAATACCAGTATTCATTCTTATGATATTTGTAAAATTTACTATTTTTTCACAACCATTGCCTCATGTGATCCTCAGAAGACTCATTGAATTAAGTATGAAATCTAGTTCCCAGACAGAATGATCAGAGAGCCTCATTTCCGAAGTGGCAGAGTGGAAACTGAGAGCCATATATTCTGTCCTCAAGCACAGTGTTGATATGCTTTGTTTCTTCCCCCATAGCAGTCGCGTACCAAGCAGAGATGCAGTGGGAACAGAGCAATTTCTGTCTCCTATCCTCTACTCCCTCATGCATGCAGAATCCCTTTCTACCGCATGAGAAGGAACATTTTATCATTAATATTGTTTAGATTTGTCAGTGTATGGTGATAATAAAAAACAGACTGATTGTTTTTATTGTTGTTTTTTAAATTCTGGACCTATAATGCATCACCCCTCTTTTCCTGCATCCCAAGGGGCAATCGCTGCCCAGTCATCAGTACACCTGTATGTGTTAGTCAGGCAAAGCCAACTGCTATGGCAAATACCCCTAAATTTCGAATAATTCTTTTTGCATAATAATAGTTTCTGTTACAGAACAGTGCAGTATAGTTCTTTAAAGGCTTGGTTTCATGCATTCTTTTAGAAATCTAGGCTCTTTATCCTGTACCTCTGTACCATATAGGTCCTGTTCTCCCTATTCAGCCTGAGGATGGTGAAAGAGAGAGCATGAAAAGCATCATGTAGGAGATTTGACTGGTCAGGCTTGTGAGTGGAATCCATCAGTTCTGCTCAGGAAGATGGCACACATCACTGCAAAAGAAGCTGCGATATACGGACTACCTCTGTACCCTTGGGGATAGGGAGATCATTGGGTTTTGGTGAATGCAAAGTACCTCTTGTTACACCCTGTGCCCACGCTTTGTTTGCTCTCTGGGCTAAGCTGATGAATAGGATCCTGGCCATGGTGGATGTCTATCACTCGTGCATTTGGCATAACATTTTGCAAGTCCTTATTGAAATATGAGCCCTATTTTTCTGGCAATCAAACTTTTCTAATGCTAACTCCCTTGAATTATCATTATCAGAAAAACTCAACTTACTTGTTGATCATTTTATAGTTTGCAGATAATTTTCACATCAATTTTCTTATTCTAGCTTCACCATTACCCTATGGATGGTCAAGATCTATTTCTTTTCCCATTTAGTACATGAACCATCGACACTCAGCAAGGCTAATGGTGTGTCCTCCCTTCATCAAGTAGCTGACAAGTACTCTGAAAACAGAATTCTGCAAGGGGATATATGTCAGACACTTTCTAGTTAACCAACCAATATTCATTCATCCAGTTTCTTTATAAAAACCATTCTCATTTCATTCAGATTTGCAGCAGATGGTAGTTTTATGGCAGCTCAGGGCAATAAGTTGGAGTCCTTTCTAAAAAGGGACAGGTAGAGCTGATTCTGCCTTCTCTTTTCTTCTTGTATTGATCAAAGGCTGTTGATGCTTACAACAACAGAAATTTATTTTCCCATAGATCTGGAGGCCAGAATTCCAAAAACAAAATCCTGGGCAGGACCATGCACCCTCTGAAAGCTCTAGGGGACAGTCCTTCCTTGACTCTTTCAGTTTCTTGTGGCTCCAGGCTCTCCTTGGTTTGTCTGAACAACTTCAGTCTCTGCCTCCACTTCACATGCCTTTTCCTCCCACCTGTGTCTTATTTTCTGTTAGGTCTTACAGAGGCAGTTACCGTCTTTGGAATCAGGACCCACCTGGGTGATCCAGGATGATTTCATCTCCACATCCTTAACATACTGCAAAAACACCTTCATCAAATAAAATCACATTTACGGGTTCTGAGTGTTAGAATGTGTACATATCTTTGGGAGAGCTACCATCCAACTGGCTACACCGCGTCTCCAGTAATGGTTGCCCATTATTGCTGTAACAAAGGACCACAAACTTAGTGGCTAAAAACAAAATGTGTTTGCTATCTTATAGTTCTGGAGGTCAGAAGTCTAAAATTAGATGTCCTTAGTGCATCCCTTTTGGAGGCTTTAGGAGGGAAAGTGTTGTTTTGCCTTTTTCTGCTTCTGCAGGCTGCCTGCATTTCCCTGGCCCAAAGCCCTTTCCTACATCATCGCCAGCCATCGTTTCCATCATGTATCTCCTCCAGCTAACTACCTCCTTACTGTAAGTGCTCTTGTGATTATGTTAGGACCATTCATATTATCCAGGGTGATCTCCCCACCTGAGCATCCCTAACTTAATTATATATGCAAAGTCCCTTTTGCCATTTGGGGTCACATATTCACAGGTTCTGGGGATTAGGGTGTGGTATATTTGGGAGGCCATTATTTAGTCTGTCACACCTACACCCTCCCCACCCCAACCAAAAAAAAAATGTGCATTGAATACATCAAACTTTGATGACTTAAATTAAGTTCTGGAGTTGACCTAGCAAGGGATGTTGGGATATGAGGTAGATGTCTCATTCTGTATGGGCCAGGGTTGATGCTGGTGGACGTGGTGAAAATGCCCTATTCCTCTCACAAAAAAGCCAGCAGTTGGGATTGCCAGGGCTCTGGTTACTGACCTCTGATATTTGGCTTCTCCTACTCTTAGAGCAATGGATTTTAATTTGCAGCTCTCTCCCTTGTGGGAAGCTTAAAGCACTCTCCAAGCATTTGGCTTATTAATCTTCATAATATCTCTGAACACCCCTGTGAAGTTATCAAAGGGCAAAGGAAAGAGCAGCAATAATTATCCTTATTTCACAGACAGGGGAGATTGTGACAGGAAAGTGATTCAATTAAGTTCTCTAATGAGTTGTGGAGAAAGACACAGAAACGACCCAGATCTCCGGAAAAGCCCATCCATTCCTCATCTCCTGTACCACTGTTTCACTTTTACAACTTCCTGACTAAGGATTTCTTAAAAGCGTGGTCTGGGCTTTCTAGCAGGTGAGTTAGTGAAACAGATGTGCAGGCTACATTCACTTGTGCATATCTGCCTGTGTCCAGTGTCACTGCCTTGGAGGGGAGGCTTGAGAGCTATACATCCCAAGGTGGATGAGGCCAGAATGAACCAACTTCATGCATTTGCATGAAGCTTTGTGGGCCTAAGGTGAGCCAGGCTTCAAAAACCTTTTCTTTTTTTTTTTTTTAATTTTTAAAAATATTTATATTTGAGAATAAGAGAGAGCACAAGCAGGGGAGGGGCAGAGAGAGAGGGAGACACAGAATCCGAAGCAGGCTCCAGGCGCTGAGCTGTCAGCACAGAGCCCAATGCGATGCGGGGCTCAAACTCAGGAACTGTGAGATCATGACCGGGTTGGTCATAGCCCAGGACAGATCTTAACTGACTGAGCCACCCTTTAACAGGCTCCCCTTTAACAACCTTTTCTAAAGGAAATTTTTGGAGATCATTCTGTGATGGGAGAAGAACAAAGGCCTCTGTCAGTGATGTTTCCCCATTCATATTCCGAAACCAGGCACTGAATCACATTGATCAAAAGCTCTATAGTGTGCTCTTTCCTTTCAAATTCATCCTTTGCACTGTAAGATAATAGCACTTTTCAGATTTTGTGTCAGGCAAAGAAATTCGCCAAACTGGGGGCAAAACTCTGAGAGATTATGGATGAAACAGTAGAGAGCAGAGACTGTATAGGATCTCACTCTGTTAATCTCCCTTCTTCATTTCCCTCAGTTCCTGTAGGTGAGTTTTTTGCAATCCAACTCAGGTATCCCTCTATTTGTGTGTCTTTAAGTTATACTGAAATACATGTGATTTTCTGAGTATGCCATACATTTTCTCATTTTATTTCCTGTCTGTGAAATGCATTTCTCTCTTATACCTAATTCTCTTGATTCCTATTCATTCTTCAGTTTATAGGTCATTTCTGTTTAGAGTCCTTCTCTTTCTCCCTAAGACTGAATGACAGATATCCCTACACTGTGCTCTATGACACCTAATATGTGTTCCAAAAATATTTGTTAAATGAATACTAAGTTAAATGTTCCAACATTTTTTAAAGTTAATATTTGAGATACACTTAAAAAGAATCATCAAGCAAAGAAAAACAAAATAAAAAGCAAAGACGAACCTCATCTAACACATCCGTAGCCCTTTATTCTGGAATCTCATTTCTAGGAAATTTTCTTAAGGAAATAATCTGAAATTCAGAAATAATTTTGGCAAGATGATATTCATGGTAGCATTATTCAAAAGCATAAAAAATTAAAAACAATATAAATTGTCAAATATAGAAGCAAGGCTATATTGTGAAAGAGATTTTTATTCATCCATTAAAATCTTTCAATAAGAGTTTATAATAACAAAGAGAATAATTTTACAGTAATGTTACGTGAAGAAAGTAGGCTATAAAATTGCATACAATACCTAGTAAAAATGTATTTACGAAAGAAAAATCCAAACAACCACAACTTGGAGTAAGGAGATAACAGTGGAAAATAATCTGCAAGAAACAGATACCAAAATATTGGGGTAGTAGAGCTATGGATAATGATCTTTTATTTTATATTCCTTAATATATTTTAAAATGTGATAAACTGGCATAAAATAAGTTCATTAAAATATTAGTACTTTATAATAAAAATCCCTCTATTGACAATTTCTACAAAATATGTACGAAAAAATCCCCATACCCATATAAAACCAACTAGCAGTAACACCTAATTGTATTTAAAAAAGGCATAAATTCATTAAAAGTGTAAAAATTAATGAGTTTTCTTCTTTCCTGGAAGGACTTGAATATTTCTTTTGCAGTTCAACTGGCAATAGATTTAACATTCTCATACTCAGGACAATTTCTTAATTTGCTTGTAGTGGACATATGTTGTTGTTGTTGTTGTTGTTTTCCTGCCCGGGATTCTTTCTGTGTTCTTTGGCATCCTGATTTTCTCTTGGGGACCACTTGTGCTATATTTGTAACCTCTGGGGTTTTCATGGGGATGGGCACAAGACTCAGGTCAGTCAGTCATTTTATTTTATTCCCAGCAACAGGAACTGATCCAGAATGGGATAAGAGCCAAATCAGGTTCATGTCAGGAATTCTTAGGGTTTTGTTGAAACTTCTAGGAGAGAGGTACACATTTTTCTACAATCACCAATACCAGGAGCTGTAAGATTAGAGCTGCAGGGTCCTGCCTTTGCCAACATTGGAAACAACCTGCTGGAGAATGATGCGGTCCCAGAGAACAGTGCTGAGAGATGGAGAAATGGATGGTTAAAGAAAGATTAATAGACAGAGAGAGTCAAAGTGAGAGGGAAGAGAATTCCAGTTATTTTATTTAATTTCTTGGATCCATTTGTGTCTGAAATAACTTGAGACACTGCATTTTCTATTTATGTTTAAACTCTCTTGAGTTACATTTCTATCCTGCGCGATCTGAAGAATCCTAATTCTTCATTCTTATTCAAGTGCCTCACAGATTTGTTCCTTTTCTTCTACCCACAAACATAGCATCTACAGAGAGAATCAAAGGAAAAGGCAAGTGTAAATGTTTCAGTTGGGAGAACATCTAAAGAGCCAGCCCACCTTGTTAAGGTAATGTGTCCTGTGCCATTTTTTCATTGAGGTCCTTGATCATACTTGACTGCTCCACAGTCACCTGCTTTCAGCTCACAAGTTCAAATACATGGAACACCTTAGATTTTTAGATTTCTCAGCTATAATAGTTGATCGAATTCTTAGCTCTTTGTATTTTTCTTCTTTCACAATTGATATTTTGTACCATCAGTAGTTTTCAAAAATATCATCTTCAAAGAGTTTTGATTTCTTACAATTAATTACGTAATTATAGTATATATTTTATTGAATTTTTATTGAGATATTTACTTTAGCATCTCTTAAACAGATTCTTTGTCTGCCATATCGTAGAGCTCTCCCAATGTTGTTATAATTTGTTGTCTTGAAATGTTTGTATACAAAATGTTTTTATTATCTTAACTGGAGGTTAAATGAACAAAATATCTTTTTTTTATAAAGTAAATATTTTCCACATTTACTTATAGAATTAAATGGTAATTATCAGAGCTGAAGATCTGAGAATCTTTATTAGTAAAATTAAGTACTTGATTCTAGGCTTATCGATGATGAAAGGAGAATAAACACCCTTTTCTCTGAGCCAGTGAGATGCTGCTAAGAACTTAATCTGGGTTTTTCCTTTCACTCTGCTTTTTCCATGAGATTTTTCAATTAGTCCCTTGAATAATAAATGACTTCTCAGTGAAACACCAAAATACCAGATAATTTTCCTGCACAATTTTCAAAAACAACAACAACCACGAAAGAAGAGAGAAAAAATCAACTCTTTCTCCTGGGACACTAGTTGGAAGGTAGTATGGTTGCAGCACCTGGGTGACCAGGGGTAATGGAGTTTATAATAATTAATTCACAGCAGCTATTCTCTAGTGATCAAAGATTGAATCATATGCAAGTGTGGTTTTAATTTCCTCTTTTAAATGAAGAACAAGCAAAAGTATAAATCACATATCCAGTTCTGCCATAAATCTCATTTGTTCCATTGCTTGCCGACAGTCTGAAAGAAATATTTTATTCCTTGCATTCCTTGTCCATATCAGTTCATTATATTTTATTCTTTCCAGTAATAAGTAAGCGTAGGACATGCAAACTCTGAAGTCATTAGCAATGATTTCTCTCCTGCCCCCAAGATCGACAGTGACAGGCAATCAGACAAGGAAACAATGCTGGTGTCTCTATACATTGGAGTTTACATTCCAAAGGACACAAGATACACGCACTACTACATGTGAGGGGCATCTTGCAGTGATTTGTGGGTTGTAGTGAAAAAAAAAATAGTCTCCAGCAACCTCTGGTTTTAGAAGATAAATTTTCCTCAATTCTGAAGCCCCAAACTATCTAGACATTAAACTCTTTGAAACACCAGTGCTTTGGAACTCCTTACATCCACCCATAGGATTCACTGACAAAAAGCTAAAAAGACAGGAAAATACCCTAAGCTTTTGTATTTTTTAACTTTCTAGAAACCAAGCTTCTCCGAAAGGTTTCAGATGCTTCAGATACCAAGAGACAGTCAGGACTTTGAGCCAAATTTGTGAGATGTTTTATTTTCTCTCACAATCCCACTCTTCCTTTGAAGTTTTGCAGACTTATATATAATTTTCTCTTTGTTTATACTTTCAAATGTTTGATATATTTTTGTGGATTCATAGCTTTTTCTAGGGAAATGGCTCTGCTTGATGTAATAACCTAATAGTAGATAATACAGATGATTTTCCCCTTCCTCTCCAAAATAACGGTTTTGCCCCAGTTACATATTGATATGCTGAATTAGAAGTATAACGTTCCAAGAATAATGAAAAACGTATGCGAGATGTCTTTAGTCTTTTATATTTAGACCAGTTTAATAGAGGAAAAGTATTAGAATTTTGATCAGAATGTGGTGCAAATTTGTGTTTGTTGACCATAAATTTTAAAGTAAGATTATGACTCATCTTGAACTTGTAAAGATACATATTTTTGTATAATATCCCCCAAAGTCATAGCTCATCACTTTGTAAGCAGGGAAATAACTTTCAGAAAAGGAGTCATGGATTGCAATTCTAATCTCTATTTCTTTGCTACATCTTATTGTGTAAGTCATTTGATTTATTAGCTTCTTTGGCTTTCTCTCAGAGAAAATAGTCCTTTCTTCCCACTTACTCTTAAGGAAAATGTTGAACATCATGGACATTTACAAAGATAATACAGTTTATTTGAAAGAACATCAAACCAAGAATAAAATTGTCCAGGCCAAATTATTTAAAGTTATCCTCTTCTGGGGGATAAGTTTTTCAATAAATAGTCACATCTCTGGGTCTCTGTTTCCTAAAGTATAAAATAAGGGATTTTGAGTAGTGGAAGTCTAAATTTCTTCCAAATTATAATAAAATAAAGAGCTTTTGGTGTTTTCTTCTCTTCTCCTTCTATGAGAAGCAGGCCAAAGTAAACTTGAGATAAGAAAATGCATGTATAGGATAAAAGATAAAAATTATGATACTGTGTAACAGAAAAAATATGCCAGTGCTTTTAGCAACACACACAACCTTTTTGGCAACACCCCCACACACACACACACACACAGGTAGTTGGTACAACCTTCCTAATTATTTTGTTGTTGTTATTGTTGTTTTTGTTAGGTAACATTATTTGTATTTTACAGATGAGGAAAACGAATCACAGAGAATCAAACAGAATAGTTTGGCCAAAGTCTCACAGCCAATTAGTGTCAGAATCCAACTTGAAACACACAGGCAGTTTGGCTACATAGCTTATGCTCTTAAACTCTGAGCTATAATGTTAGTTTTCTCACTGAAATGTGATAGTCCAGGATCTTTATAAATGTGGTAAGTTCTTACATTGTTCAGAGATACCTGAAAGACTACCTCTGGCCATGAACAGAACCTCTATAGCGATAGCTTGCCTTCAAAGCATAATCCCAGGAGTCCTGTCTCATCATTATACCTTTTTTACAAAGAAATAAGTTGCTCCTAATGACAGAGCCACATGTTGGTGGAGAATTATCTGTGTGTTTTGGTTTGTTGCAGCTAATTCATTGTAGTCATGGGAAATGGTCTCTCTGATATTTGCTGTACTCTAATTTCCTGAACAATATGTCCTTTTCTCTCATGTGTCTCCTCTGGAAGGCCTTCCTGAGGTTTCCTGCAGTATTGTAATTCTTGTGGATTTTGCAAAGTGGTTTTGTGACGTTTGAGACTAGAGGCAGAGTAAGAAAATGTTAACCGCTTACTTCCCTCATCAGAGGAAGGAACAACTTGAATGATGACACCAATAATAAGAATGATAATAAGATGGGATTTTTTAATCCATATACAATGCAGAGTTGAAGTATTTATTTCCATTTTGGAAAGTTTGCTTTAGCAGTGGTATAATGCATTGTAGGGGAACAATACTTATTAGGAAGAACCAAGTCGGGGAATGCAGCAGTAACCCATGTGACAAATGATAGTGACCAAATTGATACGATGGTTAGAGAAATGGGAAAAAACATTGTTGACTGAACTGGAGAAATATTAAAGAGATGATTTTGCTGAAATGGTACAATGGCTTGTGATGGGGGTGGGGGGTGAGAGAGAGAGAGGAAGTTGTTAAAGTAATACCTACATATCTAACTTCAAAGTTAGGAGGATTGTGGACAAATTACTTCCCGCCTTTAGCTTCAGCTTCTTCATATGTGAAGGAGACATGCCTACCCGGTGAGCACATTGGAGCATTCTAGGGAAAGAGCAAAAGCACCAGAACAGAGGCAGAAGGAGGTAATGCTCTCTGAAAATATTATTATTTAAGAGCCATTGGCAAATTATTATTTTACCATAGACTTGCAAAATGTGTAAGAAGCCTTGACAAAACAGGTGACAAGATGAACAAAATGCACCGGGACAGGAAAGTGTATTACCAATTCCTATTCTTTTCTGGAATCTTAAAAAAATTTTTTAACTGATTTATTTTGAGAGAGAGAAACAGAGCATGAGCAGGGGAGGGGCAGAGAGAGGGAGAGAGAGAGGATCCCAAGCAGGCCCCACGCTCAGAGTGTGGAGACCTACACAACACTCAATCCCATGAACTGTGAGATCATGACCTGAGCCAAAATCAAGAGTCGGGCACTTAATGGACTGAGCCGACCAGGCACCCCTCTTTTCTGGAATCTAAACAGCCAGAACAGTAATAGTCAGAAGTAATTTTAATTTTTTTCAAGTCTACTTATTTATTTTGAGAGAGAGAGAGAAGAGAGGAGGGGCAGAGAGAGAGAGAGGGAGAATTCCCACCAGGCTCCCCACTGTCAGCATGGAACCTGATGTGGGGCTCGAACTCATGAACCATGAGATCATGACCCGAGCCAAAATCAAGAGTCTGATGATGCTTGACTGACTGAGCCACCCAGGTTCCCCAGAAGTAATTTTTATTCATAGCTCTTTTGTGAGAGAATTCGGCAAATTATAACTAAACATACTTCTCATAAGAAGGAAAAATTTGAGAAACCCTATGTGTTAACTCAACACAAGACCATGCTTGTCACCAAAGTGGGCAAGGGGGTCTCAAATTAGAGATGCTTCTGGAAAGACCCCAACCCCCACCCCCAGTACTTACAATCCAGTCATCAATATCTGTGTGCAGAGCATTAGAACTCTCATTCTTCCCTCTGTGTCTGTAGGCTGGAATGCAGAAGAGTCACAGGGTGACAGCAGAAGGTATTTGCTGAAGATGGCAAAGCCTTCATTGGCCAAGGTCTCTAAACACGTTTATAGAGAAGACCACGTGTGCCTAACTGCTCACCTACCCACTTCTATTACTTGTGAAAGAAGTAAACCTGTAGAATGTTCAATTACTGAAATTCTAAGGTGTATTAAAACAGCTGGTTTTATTTTAATACAGTATACATTTTACTAATTTACTTATTTTTCTGTTTGCCCCACCCACCAGGAGCCTGTAAGAGATGGAATCCTTGGTGCTGTCACTAAACATCCTGGAGCAAAGCCAAAAGTCACCTACCTCCAGACATCTTTCTGTATGAGAGGAATATACTCCTATTTGTTTAAGCTACTATTACCTGCATTTTTCCTTTGCTTGGAGTCAAGAGCCTTCCCAGCTGATAACACCATTAGTGAGGCTAACTGAAAAGTAAAAGTCAGTCTCAGATGTGGGGTTCTGAATGACAGTTCTTGGTCATGTCAAGCAGAATTTAGCTCCTTTGTGTGAGCGAAGCAAAATCAGGTTTATTCAAACAGAAGGAGCACTTATAAAAGCTTTGTTGCTTTTGTGGAAATTTAGCTTTTTAATCAAAATGCTTGCTATGTTTCTATATGACAATCGTAAGGTACTTGAAAGTAAATTAAAAAAAACTGGCATTTTATGACTTAGTTCATTCTAAAAAATGTTCTGCCATTTCCTTGGCTGTGATAGAAATTTTGTTTACATAGTCGTCCTCTTTCTGTGAGAACCGAAATATTGGCCAAGCACAATAAAGTGTGTGCTTAACATTGCTAATGTAAACACTACATGTAGCCCTGTTCCTTTGTCAGAAATCAGATGGATTAAGACTGGGATAGAAATTTAAATGTCATAAGTGTATATTCAGAAAGTTACTTTAATTTTCTTTTTTAATCCCAGTATCAGTTTATTGAGATGTCACTAGCCTCTTTCTCTTGGGGAAAATAAAAATAAAAATAAATAAATAAAAACGGGAAAAATTTCAGTTAGTTGATGTTTTTTTTCATTTGAATTCAGTTAAATGAAAAACAGTGATATTTTCCCATGCCAGGCAAGTGAAACTGGAAAGATTATGTAGAATAATCTATCATGAAGTCAAAAGAGCTTGGGAATTTTTTTGTATGTTTTCTCACTGGTGGAAATGGTCACTGAGGCTAACACAAAGCTTTAAACAATTAAGATTGCACTTCTGAATCAATGTTAGTTGAGTCAGAAAATTAGTTGTAGTAACACTTTTCTTTTGGACATAAGATTAATTTATTATAGAAATGCTTTATTAATTAATTAATTTATTTGTTAATTACCTAGCCTGTTTATTACCATTTTATTCACTGAATTAACTAATACTACCAAGCACTAACTATATAAACATTCTCTCTAAATAACAGCCTTGCTCTAAAGAGAGAGTTTAGGGTTGCAGGAGGTATAATGGTTTTGAAGTCAGACATTCCTGAGTCTGAAGTCCAGCTTGGCTCTGTGCTTCTTCTGTGACCTCAGGGAATTTAGGTAAGGCATCCACACTCCAGCTTTCATCTTCTCCTAATGGACGCTACAGATTTGATTCAAGGATAAGGTGAGATAGCATATATAAAATGCCTAGCTCAGTTTCTAGACCGGAGGCAGTTCTGGATATGTGTTCTGTTCTTAAAGAGTTGACAACATAGTCTACCACACAAAGGAGGTATGGATAGAACAGTTGGGGGGGGGGGGGTTGTGCAGAAAAGGAAGCATGGAAAAGATGACCTATGAACTGAATGTTGATAAAAGGGTCTTATCTGAACGTGGAGAGACGTGTGGGTGTATCTTCTATTGCCCCTTTAGGAAGGAATATCTTCTTGCTTCTCACACAGCAGCAGAGTGATGTATTTTTTTCAGTATTAACTGCACATCAGCTTCGTTAATGTACTGGATGATTTGAGTTCTTCCTTATTATCCCTCATTATTTGCTGTCTTGCCCAATTTAACGTCATCCATCTGAAAGCTGGAAAATTGTGTTTAGATTCTTTTTCATTGTTGTTTGGGTTAAGCAGGCTTGAAAGTGTTGAATCCTTAATGACCCATCTTCATTATGTGAGGAAATTACATAATGCAGTGTACCAGCTTGGCATTTAACCTTAAATTTTAACTGCATTATTTAGCCATTAACCTTATGTTTCATGTGACCCCCCATTCTTAGGATGATCAGTAGAGGCTCATTTCTGCATTATTGTGGGATATATTAAATTAAATTCAACCAAACTTCCCAAGGACCTATCATGATGGGCCCAGGTATTTCATATGTTCTTCTTTTTATCTTCGAGCCCTACCGTGCTACCCAGTACACATCAGGCACGCAATAAATATTTTGTAATGAATAAATGCTAGGGGCTGTGAAGGATACCAGTACGAATAGGATGGTATCCTTATTCTAAATTTCTAAAAATGATTATGAAGGTGTCTTAGTTGGTTTGGGCTGCTATAACAAAAATACTATAAACTGGGTGGCTTATAAACATCTAACATTCATTTCTGATAGTGTTAGAGACAGGGAAGTCTAAGACAGGGTGTCTAGTGAAAGCCTGCTTCCTCACAGAGCAGGCATCTTAGTGTTGTCCTCACATGGCAGAAGGGTCCAGGGAGCTCTGTGGGGTCTCTCGTATAAGAACACTAATCCCACATATGAGGGGTCCACTCTCATGAACTGAGCACCTCCCAAAGGCCCCCCCTCCTATATCATCACAATGAGCATTAGATTTCAACATGAGAATTTAGAGGCGGGAGGGGGAAACAAATATTCAGTCTGTAGCAGAGGGCTAATTAAAACAGAATAATTCCATGTGTCTGGTTATATATGAAGGGACACAAGGTAGTAATAGGAACTAGATGGTGGAAAGGAGATGACAACTGGTTGGTAAATAAGAACCAGAAGACCGTGCAAAAGGAAATACTGGAGCACAGAGTAAACATGTGATTGAGGAAACGATTCTTTGAGGCATACCTGTACAATTCAGATACATCAGATACATCACCGTGTTGTCCGTGAGAGAAACGACCATGCCTATCCTATATGTATCCTTCCCACACTATGCAGGCATGAATAATCCCAGACATGTGGTAAATAGTAAATACTGTATAGTTTGTATATAACATAGACTGGATTGATTGATAAGATTAATCAGCTTCTATGAAAAAGATGGGCCTATCTAGTAACATTCATTGCTGTTGTTATTTATTGTGGGTTTTACAGTTAAAGAGAAATTACACAAAGAAAAATTATATTTTGTGTGGTATTGCTTAGTGCTCAAATGGAAACTATCTCAAACTTTCCATGTAAATCAAGAAGACCTTCACAAGCATAAGGTTAAAGTGTTTGGAGTTGGAAAATTTGGTTTCATATTGAGAACCATCACTTTCTAGCTATGTAAGTTGAGTAGGCTATCTGCCCTCATTTAGCCTCCATTTTAGTATTACTAAAGTAACAGTAATGACCTCTACCTCAGTGGCTGTTTGCTAATTAAGTAGGATTAAGGTTCATAAAGTACTTAGGAAAATTTAGACCCTTGGTGCTTAAAAAAAAAATCACCTTTTTTTTGTATCAGTTAAAAGGCCTTGGTTTCCAAGTAATAGACATATCTAGCTCAGATTAACTTAAAGAATAAAGAAATTTCTTGGTACATATAATAAAAGCCCAGAGAAATGTATTTCAACTTGGGTCATGCAGGAAATCAATTCTTTCTTTCCACACTGACTTTAATGAATTGGTTTTATGTGCTGTCAAGTTAGCTGTGGTTACCCTCATGGCCCAACATAGCTGCATCGGTTCCAGACATCACATGTAAACATAGTAGTGGTCAAAGACATAAAGGGACTGTTTTTCCCAGTATCTCATTCTTTTGATAAATATTTTTTGGAATAAAACTCGTAGCTGTGTTTCCTGTCTCTTTGGCCAGAAATGAGACATATTCATGCCTATAAGTTATTTCCTACCAGGATGGGATTATTTTTATTAGTATGGACAATTCATTTGGGATGGAATAGATTTTGAGGAGTCAAAAACTGTCACTACACTACCATAAAGTATGATTTTCTAGCTTGGATTTTTATTTTATTTCAAAAACCTAGTAGCCACTCTTGAATTTTTTAAGTAGTCCAAAAAGAGGAAATTTTTCTAATGAAATAGTTTTCAATCTCATGTGAAGCTCATTGACTATTTCTTTCTATTCAGCAAAAATAGTCAAGTGTACTTATTCAACAAGGAAAAACAATCTTAGCTTTGTAAACTTCAGGTAAGCACTCAAAGATAAAAACATCATATTGAATCTTGTAAATAATTCTAATTACAGCAAATGAACTACACCTTTTTTTTTCAAATTTCTTTTACAAAAAATCCACTGACTCTTGAGTGGCATGTATTTTTCATACGTTCTTTACCGTACATATATTTAATTTTTATGAAGTAGTTTCTATTCCATGAAATTGCATTTAACCAGAGATTAAATAGACATTTTGAATTACCCCCAAAGAGACATGACATCATTGAATGGTCAAATATCGATTTAGTAAGTTCTAGCAGTGTTTCAGAAGCAGCGACCTGCATGCCAACCATTAACTCACGTTGCATGTTCCCTTTATACTTTTTAGAAACTTTTAATGGTATAAAAAAACTCCACCACAGGGCAATGCACAGGAAATCATAATTTAGTAGAGATTTTATCTTAAAATGCTACTTACAATAGATATATAAAGCTGTATGAAGAATTTGACCTTTTATGAAAAAAAAGCAGAATACAATAAGCAGGAAGGCTTCCCCCTAGATCTCAACATATTGGCCTATTTTTCCCAGATGTTTTTATTTTAGTGACTTTTTTTTGTTCCACATAAATGACAACACTTTTCTCCAAGTGTAAAAAGAATGAATGTTTATGGAAAAAAAAAGGTTGTGAAACATTACATTTGGCATTTCTGTTCAGTGCCAAGATTTAGTGATGTGGTGGGAAAGTTACAAATTATGAATGTGTTCATTCCATTGAATGACTATAAGGTTTTCCTTTTATGGGTGAAATTTCCCATTTCCAATTTTATCTTTAAAACTTTTTTTTCATGCAATGTGCTTGTGTAAACCACACAACCCACTCAAAAACTGCTAATGATTTACGTAACTCCCAGATGTTTAAAAACATGTAGGAAAAATTAAAGTAGCAAAACCAAACAATTAAACCACTAGTATTGTGACCATGACATTCACTGGGAGGCTCTTGTATTTCTTGGTGAGTAGCATATGTTTGAGATTGTAAACTCATATTACAGCTCTTTATAACTCAGGATATGCCATGACATCTTGAGATCACAGAACAAATGCTGGTTTTGTGATACTCAAATTGAACTGCAGTTAAAATAATAGGTGACATAACAGGAAAAATAAATACCAAAAATACTACTTTTATGGACCTATATACAGTGTACATGAAGACTATTAACCACCCAACACATTTTTATGTTCTCACATACAGACAATCAAGAGAATAATAATTATCTGGGATTTTACATTTGTTTGGAAATCTGACAATTAAGACAGATTTTCAATATTATTTTTACTCAACTCAGTTTAGGATTATAGATATACATAATTTGCTTGTTGTAGGGCAGTTGCAGATGACTGCTTTTGTAGGTGGAGACTGAAAAGGGCAGTAAATAAGGGGTGACAAGTGAAAGTTAATTAATTTTTCAAAAAGCAACTCCTCAACATTCATGTCAGTGTTGCAGCATTCACAAATATTGGAATCCCTGACTCACAGTAATTAAACACATAAGAGAAAGAACCATATAAACCGACCACCAGTGCATTCATTTCAAAAGGGACATTCCTTCCAAATGACCAGAGTTATTGTCTCTCTCATCCAGAAAACTCCCATCCCAGTTTGTGGTTCATGGGAAACTGGATTACTGTTTCAAATGTTGCTTGGAAAGCATGGAAACAAAGTACAGGCAAGCGGTGGGTTGGGCCAGATGAGGAGGTACCACTCTAAGGCAGCTGGTAAACAGGTATCTTTTTTTTTTGGATATTCTGTGGCTGGCTGCACTTGTTCACTGTGAGGTTCTTTGGAATGTCTTTCTCTGGCTCTTCCGGACAATGGGAGTCTTTCTCCAATACAAACCATTAGTTTTCCACTTTCAAATTTGAGTCACAATCCAGTTATGTCACTCAAATGATCTCTGCATCACTTTTAGTAGCGTTTTGGATGTTCCCGATGGTTTTAGGTACACAGTTACAATCTCAGTTTACTGCCAGATTTGCCTGGTGATGATATTCAAAGTCTCAGAGAACCCCTTTATTTGTTTGTTTACTTACTTATTTGCTTATTTATTATAAGGTACCTCTCCCAAGATCCTCATATTTCTTATCCTCGGTAAAGCACTCATTTACTCTGTTCTCTAATTGTGCGTCTCTTTGTTCTGTATAATAATGCTGCTGATGATAATTAAGAGCTACTGCCTAATTACTAGTAACTCAAATGTCACAACAACTCCGGTACTGATGGAGCCAGGATCTGAAATCATGTTTGTATAGCCCAAAGGTCTATGAACTAATTATTAAATAAACAGAAGTAAACAAAATTGCCATTAAACCTAGAGTTATATATAAAGGTAATGATAGTAAGTAGTAAATATGCCAAGAATTAAATGAATCTCTCTTTACTAAGAAAAGTAACTAAATACTAAATAACAAATTCACAGTGGAAGTGCCACTGGTTGCTTCTTTCAGCTTTCTGCTGAAAGTCCCAAATGCAAAGCAACTTCAGGGAATGGTGTATAGGATTGTTTCCAATCCTTCATTACAAGAATGGTATGAATTGGACCTTCTTTCTCTCTCAGTGATTTTCTCAACTGTCTCTTACTGAATAATTTTTTTATTGCACATGAACTTTATTTCAAATCTCTCATTCTTGTTGAGCCCCATTTCTCCACTCTTACTCTCTCCTGTTTAACAGATAATCTTCGGGGTCCTGGGTGGTTCAGTGGACTGTCTGACTTGGGATCAGGTCATGATCTCTTGGTTTGTGAGTTCCAGCTCCAGGTCAGGCTCGCTGCTGTAGCACAAAGCCTGCTTCAGATCTTCTGTCCACCCCTCTCTCTGCTGCTTCCTTGCTTGCTCTCTCTCTCTCAAAAATAAATAAATCTTAAAAAAAAAAAAAGCAACAGTTAATCTTGCCCCTGTTTATTGTCCGTACAAGTACAAATAAATGGTAAGGGACCACCTAAGTACTCATATTCTATCTAGAAATTTCAACAAATGAGTTTTATTTCAGAATTCTAAAATGGTTTTAAATAATCTTGTTGAACCAAAGAAAATACACTCTATAAATTATGAGAAGTAGCGATTGTCCAGAATACTGGAATAGACAAATAAGATAAATGTTTTTTTTTTTCAAAAAGGACATTAGGATATATTACAAAAAAGATGAAAAGTTTATTACTAAACCTAGGTAAAAATGGATTTTTTTAATAAAAAATATTTTATTGTTTTTAAAAAATTATTATTTAAAAAAAATTTTTTTTAATGTTTATTTATTTTTGAGACAGAGAGAGACAGAGCATGAATGGGGGAAGGGCAGAGAGAGAGGGAAACACAGAATCGGAAGCAGGCTCCAGGCTCTGAGCCATCAGCCCAGAGCCTGACGCGGGGCTCGAACTCACGGACCACGAGATCGTGACCTGGCTGAAGTCGGACGCTTAACCGACTGCGCCACCCAGGCGCCCCAAAAAATTATTTTTAATAAAATCCATAAAAATATGGATTTTATTATATATGTACATTTCATAGGTAAAGTTTTGTTTTATGCCTAAGTGTTACATTTAAATTTTTTAAATGTATTAAAAATTTTAAATCATGTATAAAAGTAAATTATACCAAATTTGAAAAATACAATGAAGTGCAAAGCAAAAAGTAAATAAATATAAAGGAAAACAAAGCAAACATACACACCCCACCTCAGTATGTTAGGTTTATTCAGAATTGTCCACTGCTCTCTGCTAATGTTACCTTGCAGAGTAGACTTTTCCAGACCACTGACTTTGGACTGGTGTATGTGACTTTTGGTCAATGAAATATGGGTGGCTTGGGTATGATGCTCCAGCAGAAGCTTTAGAGGCAGTGAAGATTTTTTCCACACTTTTTGGATTCTTGTAATGCACATTTGGGGTACATCATTGGAATCATTTTGCCCTCTTGTGTCATTGCCTTCAACCAAAGGAAACCCCACATAGAAAGCTCTCTTTCAGAGGACATTTAAACCTGATCTGTAGACTGAAGCCAAGCTCAAGGGAAACCATCTAAGACCAACGAGACCATGGAACCTGAGGGTATTTTAAGGTACAACACTCAACCTTTTTGTAGTGTGAGCAAGAAGCACATACTTGTAAGTTACTGAGATTTTGTTTTTCTTGCACATATGCTACTGAATATTGACTAATACATGTAATACCCCATCTCTTGCCCCTTCACCAAGTGGGATGGGTAGGGAAGAATCATTGTTAAATATTTTAAAGTATTTTTATAAAAAATTTTATTGCTTATATCTTTTATGGTTTCAGGTGATATCTTAAAATGCAATTTTCTAGGCTCATATATAATTTAATATGGTCCATGACAGGACAGTTTCATAAAGCACATTTGTAATGGGTGCATATTATTTCATCATATGAAGACCCCAATTCATTTAATCTTTCCCACATTGTTAGAACATTAGGTTGTTTCCAGTTTTAAATGGCACTAGAATAAGCATCTTTGATCTTAAACTTGTATTTATATTACAGATAATAAGGATAGGAGAGACTCTTGGAATTAATTTGTCAAAACAAGTACATATTTTAGGTTTGCTGATGCACATTGTTTTTGTCATCCAGCAATTTTGGACCAATTTACCCTTCACTCCCCAATACACAAAATTTCAATTTTGTTGTACTCTCATTGCTATTAGGAATTGAAACTTCTAAACATTTCCTAATTGTATAGGCAGAAATTGCATCTTGTTTCAATTCAGGTTAGAATTTAATTTTAAAATATTGAATTATAAGCATTAAAGAGAAAGGACTGCTCATCAGGAGTCAGGCTGCAATTATAGTGAATAAGTTATGTGACATTAATTTATGCCACACTGACATTGTTTACTTTGGAGGACAGCATCACAGAAATGGTATGCAAAGGAGTTCTGGAGACATAATACATTGACATTTCAAAAAATTATTTTACAAAGGCTCTTTGTGAATAAAATTGAAAAGACATATACTTAAGAATATTAGAAATAGGTGAGTTTGTAATAGATTAAAATAGTGATTCAGATGTGGTTCTGCCAATAACTGGGGAGATTTTGAAAATCTAGTTTGAGTTGTCACAATTATTTAAAGGTGTTGTAGGCATTTAGTAGGTGGGGGGTCAGGGATGATATATTTCTTGTATTTTATAAGATGGTTCTTTACAAAAGGAGCTTACCCCAAATGCTGAGCACAATAGACTACAACATATAAGTATGGGGTCAATAACAACATTCATAATCTCTGTAATGTCTATAGAGTCTTTTTCCTTGGGTCCTGTCTCTCTCTCTCTCTCTCTCTCTCTCTCTCTCTCTCTCTCATCCTTTTCTTCTTTCTTTCTTTTTTTTCTGTTCTCTCTCTCTTTCTGAGTGCATGCACCCCCCCACACACATACATACATATTAAATATTTATTTGTGAACTCATTTAATGACTTGAATGGGGATAACACTGCCATGAAGTTCAAATTCATGAATAGCAAATTCAAGAAAAAGAAAGAAGCCAATGTCTTGGCTAAAAAACTAAATTCCAAAATATTATAAAAGACCAACCGCTAGAAGTATTTTTAACAGGAAGAAATTTAGAACAGAAATAGTAACTTAAAATTCAATCACAAGAGTTGTATGGCCAAGAGTCAGTGAAAGCCTGTTAACTTCCAGGAAATCAAGAGGTGTAGAAATTGACTATAGGCCCTCCCAATGATTTGAAAAAGTTTTACGTGGAATGTCTTGAAAACCTATCCACTGCCCTCTGTCCCCATTTCTACCAACTTTGGCCATTGTATAACAGCAATGGCTTCTTCTTTTCCTCCATGTTTTAAATCTCGTATCAGTGTCTCTTACAGTCAGACCGTAAGCTATTACCCAACTAGCCAGGAAGTCAGGGAGATGTGGTTTTCAGATTTCAAACCCCTGTGATACCATGAGAATACAGAGGGGAGGCAGTGGTGCTGAGATGTCAGTAGTCAATCTGGCACACTAGGCAGGATTTCCAAATTCTGTATATTTTCACTTTTATTTTTGCTCCTTGAAGCATAGTATAACTGCACCATCTGTTCCAATTTATTTTTCTTCCTTAATTACATTCGTGCTTCAGCAGAAAGACTATAAAAGATATGTTCAAGATAGAATGCAGTTTCAGAGATATAACTGTGTTGAAGGTATATGTAGGATGGGGAAGCCACTGTAGGATCTAGCTTCTGAAATCCATAATTTCAGCAACATTAACCACAGGAGAGCCTAAGTAGAACACTGGGATGTCAGGTGGCTAGAAGAGGGACAATGCCAAAAATACAAGCACAGACTTACTAATGGTTATCAAGAGCAAGAATGAACTAGCTGGCACTGGGCGGAAGTCAGATTCATGGAGAGCATGTAAAGTGAGAATTACAAAAGAAGGAACAGAAGGGTGAAGTTTATTTGATATGGACAGGAATAAAGGGCTTCCCAGGTAAAGAGAAATTATCAGGAAAATTAAGGATGTACACAGGAACACTCAGATAGTTTTATTGGATGCAGTGGTACAACCGTAGATATCCTTTTTCATAAGACACTCCTTAGCCATTCTATAAATGTGTGGTGTCAATGTTATAAAACTTTCCCTTTCGTTTTCCATTAGTTTAGTGTTTTTCTTTTTTAACTCAATTCATTCTTTAACCTATTTTCCATTGACATATTGCATTCATTTCCCTAGATCTCCAAATTCTGGTCTTCAACATTCAGCATCTAATAAGTGGCATTTGTCATAAATACAAAATAATGTCCATAATGTGTTCCCTAATGATTCCATGGGTCATGATATAGTTCATAATTACAAGGATGGAAGAGATGTCAATGTGTTCACAAACTTTGATTCTTTATGTTTTAGACCAATGCTTGGCAAAAGGCCAGAAGGTAAATATTTTAGGTTTATGGGGCCATACATTATCTTGCAACTACTCAGTTTTGCTTTTGCAGTATAAAAGCAGCCAATGACAATGCACAAATTAATGGGAGTGGATGTGTTTCAAGCAAATTTTTTTTTAACTGAGAGTGAAATTCAAGTTTTGTATAACATTCATTTATCACAAAATGTTATTCTACTTTTGATTTTTCAACCATTTAGAAAAGTAAAGATTCTCAGCTCTCTGAGATACAAAAACAGGCCACATGCTGGACCTGGTCAATGAGCCAGAGTTTGCCAACCCCTGCGTTTAACCTATATATTGTCCTATAGTATCTACTAGCCACATATGGTTGTTGGTCACTTGAAATGTAGCTAGTGTGACTGAAGAACTAGACTACTTATTTACTTATTTTTTACTTTAAATTTCAAAAAAGAAAGTCATTAGTTTAGTTATTATAAAATTTGGAGCATTTGGAAGAACTTGGGTTTGCAAATCTACTTTCTAACTACAAGTTTTATGAAATATAAATAGCAATAAATATTTCTGATTAAAATTTAACATCTGAATTTAAATGTCCTGAATGTGTATAAAATACATACCAGATTTTGAAGACTTGGTATGGAAAAGAATGTAAAATGTCATTAATAATTTTATATTGAATACATGTTGAAATAATAAAATTTTGAATATATTGGTCTAATTCAATTGCTATAATTGAATAAATTTGTCTAAATAAAATATATTATTAAAAGTGCTTTTATCTGTTTCTTTTTACATTATAATGCAGCTACTAGAAAATTTACAATTACATATGTGGCTCACGTTTTATTTCTATTGGACTGAACTGCTCTAGACATACAGCTAGGTTACATTTCCTGGCGTCTCTTGCAATTTGGTGGGACTATATGACTGAGTTCAGGTTGAAGGAATGTGGGCAGTAGTGAAATAGGATACTTCTAAGCTTAGTTCATCAATATTTCCATGCTTTCTCTTTTCAGCCTCTGCCCAGTGAATGCGGAAAACTCAGAAGAAAACTAGGAGGCATTAGAGCATGCTACACAGAAAAATGGAGGAAGCTTGAGTCCTGAGAGATGGTGTAGGGGCCAGCTGGCCTGGAGAATGACCTGACCCAATATCCTTGCTTTGACCTATATCATGAGTAAGAAATAAACTTTTATTATATTAAGCCACTGGAGTTAGTATATTGTTTTTACAGTATATACTTTGCCTTAAATGATCCAATAAGATTTTAAAATTCCTGACAGAGCCAAGATAGAGTACACGGAATGGATTTACCTCTCAACTTCAAACAATTACAAAAACTGGATAGTCTATGAGAGCCATTTTTAGACTTAGAAAACTGGAAGCATGGGGCTATGGTCTCCAAAAAGGGAAATAAACAAATAAAGCCCTATCTTTGAGGGGGAGAGAGAACTCCAAAGACTTACAGAGGGGTCTTCTCAACAGGCTGACCGATACTGATCAGTGGATGTATGAAGGAAACTTTGTGAGAACTGAGAAAGAGACATCTACAAGAAGTAGACAAAGAAAATTCTAGTGCTCATGATGTGATGTGGGAAAATTTGTTTCCAT
This sequence comes from Felis catus, assembly GCF_018350175.1. Taxonomy (NCBI): domain Eukaryota; kingdom Metazoa; phylum Chordata; class Mammalia; order Carnivora; family Felidae; genus Felis; species Felis catus. Next base: position 190,251,821 of record NC_058371.1, on the reverse strand, counting down.
CAATTCTAGTCAAAAGATAAAATAATAAATGAAATTCGAAGTAGAATTCTCAGAATGGTATTGCTTTAGTCATGAGACTTAGTTCTAGGATACATGCTGCTCTGGACCCCATTTGAAAGCCTCGAAATAATCTAAATGAGTCAAGAAACTTACCAGGGTAGAAAGACACAATAAAATACTATTTCAAGGAATACAGAAATATCCACTAACCAACAATATAAAAGTTATAACCCCAGTATTCAATAAAAATTACCAGATATACAAAGAAGCAGGAAAATATTACCCATTAGCAGGAAAAGAAATACTTAATAGAAATAAACCCTGAAAAGATAAGTAAGGGGACTAGAAGATACAGACATTATGACAACAATCAAAATGCTGTGGTTGTTTAATAAGGTAAAGGAAAACATCCCCATGAGAGGGAGAGAAGTAGCAGATGCAAAAAATCCAATCAGAAAATCTAGAGATGAAAAATAAAATATCAGAAATGAAAAATACACATGTGATTTACCACATATGAGGTATATCAGGAAAATATTGTTAACTTAACTTGAAGTTATAGCAATAGAAACCAACCCAAATAATGCAGATAGGAAAACAAAATTTTTAAGCTGAGTTTCGGTAAGCTCTGGGATAATAGCAGGAAAATTTGAAGTTTAAGAAATGGGGGAATGATGGGGTGCCTGGGTGGCTCAGGCAGTTGAGTGACCGACTTCGGCTCAGGTCATAATTTCACGGTTTGTGAGTTTGAGCCCTGTGTTGGGCTCTGTACTGACTGCTCAGAACCTGGAGCCTGCTTCTGATTCTGTGTCTCCCTCTCTCTCTGCCCCTCCCCCACTCATGCTCTGTCTCTCTGTCTCTCAAAAATAAATAAACATTTAAAAAAAAGTGGGGGAATGACATACAGAATAAATAATTTTAAAAATATTTTTTAATGTTTATTTTTTAGATAGAGAGAGACAGAGCATGGATGGGCGAGGGTCAGAGAGAGAGAGGGAGACACAGAATCCGAAGCAGGCTCCAGGCTCTGAGCTGTCTGCACAGAGCCTGATGCAGGGCTCCAACTCACTGACCGGGAGACCATGACGTGAGCTGAAGTCAGACGCTTAACCAACTGAATCACCCAGGAGCCCCAGAATAATTTTTAAATGCCAAGTCACATCATAAGCAAATTACTGAAAATAAGAGTTATAGAGACACTCTTAAAAGCACCCAGAGGGAAAAGGGAACGTTAGGCAGGGAGGATTGAAAATAAGAGTTATAGTAACTGTTAAAAAATAAAACAAAGGTATACAAATAATTGAATAGTAGGATATACAATGTAATCATAAAAATATAAAACAAAGCAATGCAAAAGAAACTGCAAAAAAATAAAAAAGGAAGACTAGAAGGAACAAATAGAAAACAATAACAAAATGGTAGGTTTAAGATGAACCATATGAACATTTTAATGCAAATGGTACAGGATTCAAATGAGAAGTGAGATAGTCTCAGAGTGAATAAGAAGGCAGACCAATGTGCTGTTTATAAGAAACACACTTTAAATATAAAGACAGACATAGTTTAAAAGCAAAAGTACAGACAAAATACCATTTAAACAATAATAAGAACGTATGACTGAGGGGTGCCTGGGTAGCTCAGTCAGTTAAACCTCCCCCTCTTGATCTCAGCTCAGGTCATGATCTCAGAGTTCGTGAGCTCTAACTGCACTGACAGTGTGGAGCCTGCTTGTGATTCTCTCTCTCCCTCTCTCTGGTTTTCCCACTCTCTCCCTCTCTCAAAATAAATAAATAAACTTAAAAAAATTAAACTTTAAAATTAAACTTTAAAAAATTAAAAAAATTACATATGACTGACTGATGTGACTATACACTGTACTAATAAGAAGCAAATTAAATTTCAGAACAAGGAATATTGCCAGGGATAAAGAGAAACGTATATAATGATAAATGGGTCATTTTAGTAAGAGGATACAACAACTCTAAATGTGTTTTCCTCAAATGACATGAAAGAACTTGAGTGGAAAAAAGGGAGAAATAGATGAAATCCACCTGGATAGTTCACATAAGAAATACAGAGAAAGTTAGTAAAAATATCACAGACTTGAACAAAACTATTAAATAACTTGACCTAATAAACATTTGTAATACACTTCACTCAACAACAACAAAATATTCTCCTTAAGTATGCATGAAACGTTCAATGACATAGATTCTATTCTGGTCCATAAAACAAGTCTGAATACAGTTAAATGATGAATCATGAGAAGTGTGTTCTCTGTGCACCATGGAATCGTTAGAAATCAATAGCATATCTGTAGAATTCCCAAATATTTGGAATTTAACAGCAGACTGCAAAATAGCTCATGAATTAAAAAAAAAAAGTTATGTCAAAGGAAAGTAGATTGCTGAGGTGGTAAATCTCTCCCTAGTTTCAAAGATGAGCATGCAACTTGACCCTAAGCTAATCTGATCACACAGTCCTCCTGGCCTCAGTCACTGATTCAGAGAATACGTGAGAGAACTTTACCTGAGACAATCATGGCTACTTTACTGGTATGAGTAATAAGCAGAAAGGTGGTTCCTCGCTTTTGCAGTTGCAAAGAAAATAGGACCCAGGGTTCACATTGCTGTTGCCCTCATGTTATCTTGAGAAGAAAGCTACTTTGAAAATAGAGACCCTCAGGAAAATGAAGGCCAAGAAACAGAAAATGAGTTAGCACTGATGATATTGCTTCAGTTACTAACTAAATTCAGCATAATCTGAACCCAGAACTAGTTTGAGTTTTGCAGTTACAGGAGTCAACAAAATTCCCTATTGTTTAAGTCAGAATTAATTGGGTTTTTTACCTTCGCATCTGAAGTCTGAAGTACTATATACATCAAACCACTTCTGTGTGTCTTTCCCTACTAACCAATATAGAAATAGCCTTATTCCCTGGTGTTGACTTTGAAAAACACATAGGATAATAATGGATTCAAAATGCCAATGGAATCAGTATTCAGTTTACTTTCCCTGACCTACAAGTGGTCTGCAAGCTTCTAGTTAGATGCATGGAGGGACTGGCTGCCAATGAGATGGGCAGGAGGCAAATTTAGCCATCCTAGGGCAGACTTTTGTGGTTCAAAATAAAATATCTCTGGAAACTGAGTCCGTTTGCAAAGGCAGTTATCATTTGTTTCTTATTAGTTACACTTACCAACTAAATTATCTATGTGGAGGAGTAATAGTCAAGTGTCCCCAATGGGTGGCCACTAGGTTTTACTTTTTAATGATTTTGTGGTTTTAAATATAATTCCTTTGCTAACTACAGGATATTTTCTTTAATCTGTTTGATTAAGCAAGCCAGAAATTGGAAAGATAATGTTTCCTAACTTCCTTTCTGATGAATAATGAATGTCACTAAGGAATTAGATAGTAGGAGGTAGTTGCCTGGGCCATCTGCTGCATATGGGTACAGAAGAAAGATATTAAACTTTAAATTAGGTATTGCTTCACAGAACCCAAAGGATGAAAGGAAATACACTCTAAACATGAAGATAATCATCAATTTCTATCAGTCAATTTACTTCTTTGAAAGTATAAAAAAAATAATTATCTCTTTTACTCCTTGGTCAATATATTTTGTAGTCAGTTGAATACAGGAAATCAGTAACCCACACATCCTTTTCTCAGTTTAATGTATTTTCAGATTTCTACAAATAAAGTGTGCATTTTTAATACATAACTGATGAACATCTAAGGAAAAAAACCTATTTTTTCAACATATATATATATATATGTATATGTGTATGTATGTATATATATGTATATGTATACCAAAGAAACAGAATCTCATTTCCATGGCAACTACATCATAGGTCAAAGGAGAGAAATAGAACGTTTATGGCTAAGTACACTTACTTTGAAAATTATTCACCAATGGGTGCCTGGGTGGCTTAGTTGCTTAAGCACCCTACTCTTTTGGTTTTAGCTCAGGTTGTGATATCACTGTTCATGGGTTTGAGCCCCACATCAGGGTCTGTGCTGACAGCATGGAGCCTGCTTGGGATTCTCTCTCTCCCTCTCTCTCTGCCCTTCCCCTGTGCTCTCTCAAAATAAATAAATAAATAAATATTCACTAAGTTATTATTATCAATAGAGCAGTTAATGGTAATGAAGAAAGGACCTGTTAATTCATTTTTCTATATAAATATTCATAAGAAAAACAATGTCTATTTATATGTCTGCAAATTTCTGCTATTTTGATATGATATCTGTTTAAATAAGATTTAGGGAAATATATTTTTAGGTGAAGAGTGTAAATACTGGAAAGGATGCTATGGAAATAATTTAGTGTAGTCATTAATAGCATAGCTACAAAGTCAAGCAAAGAGATTAGATTAAAATTATATATATGCCACTTGGACACATTACCTAATTTTTTTAACTCTCAATTTATTCATCAATAAATTGAGTAAATGTTATTCATTTCGCCTAATATACTAGGTACATAAAATAATGCAAAGACACATCAATAAATTTTGAGTGAAGGATGTGAAAAAGCAATTCAGAGGAAAAGGAATATACATTATAGCCATGTTAAAAACACTCAGCTTCACTGGTGACTACATAAAAACACATTTGCCATATTTCACAGGCTAAATTGTAAAAAAAAACTGCAAGACATTTAGAATACTCTAGTGTTGATAGAGCAGAAGGGAAAGATAATTCTTGTGCACTGTTGCTGGATGTACAATTGGAACATTTGGGGACAGTATTTAGGAAGCACCTGAGACATTTTAAGATACATCTACTCTTTCATATATTTATTTCATGGTTAGGAATCAACTCTGCTGAGATACTAACAGGTCTATAGCCATTTATATAAAAGGATATCTATTGTTGCACTATTTGCAATAGTAAAACAATTGGACCCACTTAAATATCCCATGAGTGGTTGAAGGAACAAGTATACTATGCAGTCGAAAACAAAGTCGATGGATGTACAATGACATGGAAAGAGGTTTCTGAGATACTGTTTCATGGGGAAAAAATGGGAAAAAACAATATATGTACTATGATTTTCTGTTTATATTCATAGATATGTATTTCAAGAAGTGTATTAGGTTTCATATTATTATGTTAAAGTTACATTAATTAGATTGTTATTTTATAAGCTAGTCAGTAATATTTCTGGTGCAAAGGCTGTGTCAAATAGTTACTGTTATTTCTTCAATTATTTATTAAATATTTTTGAGTCAACTTGCATAAATAGCTAATAGAAACAAAGTTGTCTAACCTTGATGAAAACTTAGAACAGGAGCAATTGCACCCAAAATATGGTTGAAATGGGTATCTTTCCAGAAATCTAAATTGAATTATTTTACAAAAGTGTATGGAGTGTTAAGACACAAATTTCTTTCTCTTCTTTCTACTGCTGTAGATTAAATAACAGAAGTATTAAAATGCATCTTTCTCATTTTTCTTTTCTTTTTTTATTTATTTACTTATTTTGAGAGAGAGAGAGAGAGAACAGAGAGAGGAGAGAGAGAATCCCAAGGAGGCTCCACAGAGCCCTGATGTGGGACTTGAACCCATGAACCATGAGATCATGACCTGAGCTGAAGACAAGAGTCAGATGTTTTACTGATGGAGCCACCCAGGCACCCCCCCCCTTTTTTTTAAATAGCAATAGCAATTATCCAGGCTTTCATGATATACCATACTCTGGATTCTTCACTTCTTTTTTTTTTTTCTTGCTTTTGTTTAAAGTGGATGGTTTTCATGATTAATGTTTAATCAGGCTTAATGTTGAAATTCTGAGCACTCAGGCTGGAGTTATAAGACCAGTTGACAGAGAATCTGAATGTTTGTTGCTTTGTTTTGTTTTATTTTTACCTAATCCAGAAGTAAACAAGAGAAACTAAAAGCACAATTCAAACCTACCACCTCCTACTAGGGTTAGCTGTTCTGTTTAAAGCACAGCTGCTGGAAACTCTCAATTCAAATATGACCTGAGGTTCAACTTATGGCAAAAATCTGTCTCTCCCCAAACTCCTCTGAGACATCGTCAGCTACACAGTGCAGTGGTTGTGTTTACGGATGTGAAGAGTTTATCACTGAGAAAGAGTGGGGCAAGAAGAATGTAGGGATTGTAAAGAGCAACTTCCTTGCTGGGGTAGATATAAAAGTGGAAGAAAGGAAATAGCCTAGTAGGTCATTGCTGGAAGGGCTACTGGGCGCAGAGAGGGCTCTGCTGACGAAGTAATAATAAAAATGACTTTAAAGAGAAAAAAAATAAAGTGGATGGTTTTATGAGTGTGATAGGAATCTTAGATTATAGAAAATAAGACACTCAGATGCACTAGTCAGACATAATGGGGGATGGATAAGCCTGGAGGCTGAAGAGCTGGGAGAAAAGAAAATATCTTAATATCTTAATCCCAGTGGGAAAGATTTACATTCCTTGAGACTAGGAAGAGTGAGGAGGGTTGGGATTCTCATGTGGGAGTCATGCACTACCCACGGGTATAAACACTCAAAAGTGACAGGAAATTATCTGGGGGTGATGGCGTGGTTGCTTTGAGGCTAGACCACAGGTCCAGTGTGCAGTGGCTCTAGCTTGGTCTGCAATGGGTTGATATATCTGAGTCTCTTCTCCTCACTACTGAATAATCTACAAGGGCTTCAGGAATAAAATGTAGTGAAAACCAGAGACTCTTTCTCAATATCTTCAGACTTTGTAAGTTCCAGATATCACAAGGTAAAATATCATGGGGAAAAAGGAGGAAGTTGCTCCAACCCCAAATGATTCAACTGGACAACTTGCTAGCCAGAGATTGGAGTTTAAAACAAATAACATTTGATTTATAAAAATAATAAATATGGTTTATCTAGATATAATTTCCACACACATCAATTTTCCAGTTCTAGCTTCAAATAAGATTATATAATTTCACACTAAGTAGGTGATAAATAAATATGATTATCATTGCAGAGCATTAGCATTTTAGAATAAGAACTTCTCGCTTTAAAATTTTTTCAATGTAATTAAGAGAAAGGTGAACTGAGGTCCAGAGGTCTACGTGCCTCTCACAAGGACATGTGGTGGTGTTCTTGTCTCTTTAGAAGACATAAAGTGGAATATATGGCAAATTGCCTAAATGGGATTTGATAACTCCAGCCAGAACTGCCTCATCAACTGGCTATCTGAACTCTCACCAGTTATATGATTCAAACCAACCGCATGTCAATATTGAGCGTGAAACCATTTGCGCTTCCTATTGTAATATTCAATTGACCAGCTCACCATAGATTCGGAGTTCCACACCTTCTTCTTGGCTATTGAATCTACAGTTTGCAATTTTAATTTAATTGTTTTTCCAACACAAATAGGAAAGACTTCAGTGATTAATTTTAATTTTCTGTTTCTTGTTAGTTCTTGGAAAAAGTTTATAGGATTTTTTATTATTTTTGTCCCATTAAAAAATGTATCAACCACTTACTAAAATATGTAGTTATAGGATGAACAATACTGTGGATAATATAGCTAGGATAAAATGCTAAAGTAGCTGGATAATAAAGTCAAAATATGAAAATATCTCACCAAATTAAAACAATAGGTACTTGCTAACTTGAGAGGTAGAGATTAATTGATATAAAAGCAGTTAGGTTAAATAAATTAATTCTTAAAATGTAGGATATGGGGAAAATTGCTCAATGGCAATTCAAACAAAAATAGCCTAGGTCTCATTTGATTGAAACTCAATATATATTCAATATAACACGGATAGAAAAATGCATACTTGTACAACCTCCTTTTAGTTAAGAGTGGTATGATAGTATAACTTTGAATATATTTTCACATTTTGAAATAAGACCCACAAAAAAAAAAGAAAAACTAAGCTGCCCTTAGCTGTATTTAAGAATCTTTTTATTTCTGGGGCGCTTGGGTGGCTCAATTGGTTAAACGTCCGACTTCAGCTTAGGTCATAATCTCTCAGTTTGTGGTTTCGAGCCCCGTTTTGGGCTCTGTACTGACAGCTTGGACCCCAGAGCCTGCTTCGGATTCTGTGTCTCCCTCTGACTCTCTGCCCCTTCCCCACTCATGCTCTGTCTCTCTCTCTGTCTCTCAAAAATAAATAAAATACTTAAAAAAAAAGAATCTTTTTATTTCTATGACAGTGTAAAGGATATTTTAGTTCCGAAGAGAGACTCATTACTCCATCTTAAATAACAAGATAAAATTTTGGTGTTTTTTTTTTTAATTTTTTTTCAACGTTTATTTATTTTTGGGACAGAGAGAGACAGAGCATGAACGGGAGAGGGGCAGAGAGAGAGGGAGACACAGAATCGGAAACAGGCTCCAGGCTCTGAGCCATCAGCCCAGAGCCCGACGCGGGGCTCGAACTCACAGACCGCGAGATCGTGACCTGGCCGAAGTCGGACGCTTAACCGACTGCGCCACCCAGGCGCCCCAAAATTTTGGTTTTTGAACCAGCAGTGATTTGAGTATGAAAATAGAGAAAATGAGAATATTCTCAGTACAGTGGAAAAATCTGACAACCTTACCCCCAAATGGTCCATCAGTGATGGACTATGAATGGTCCATCAAATACTGAGTCAAAGTAAACTGTAAGTCAAAGTAAAGTCAAGCTACCGAGTCAAAGTAAATTTTCTTGAGCAACATCTCTGTGTCTAGAATTTCAGAATAAGGGAAATATGTCTATACAGCTACTCAGAAAACAAAGGGACCATAACATTTCAGATATACTAAGGTTATGTAGCCAGTAAGTGCAAAACCTGAAATGTGGACCATACATCTGTTGATAATCCCTAATCCCTTTTTATTATATTCTACCTGTTAACATTCAGGCTATACGAGTGGGAAACCCAATCTTTGTATTCCTTAAGAACTACGTGTAGTTTACTGTGCGTAGTGGAGATTTAACAAAGAAACATGAGATTTTGATTTATAGTTTGTGAACCATTATTTTCATTTAATGACCATGATCCTGGCAAGCAGTCCTGGGAGATATTATCAACATTATCTTAAAATAAAAAGGTCAATGTTCAGAGGGATAAGGTAGTTTGTCCAAATCATAAAAGTATTAATACTAGTCCGAAATAAGATCTTGTATCTTTAGACTTTAGTTGAGTCCTTGCAGATGTGTTCATCAGACTTGGAACAAAAACAAAAATGTGAAAAACTCATTCAAGTAGTTTTGTTAATTTGTTTTTTTACATTCTAGTTCAGATAAAAATTGAAATGTTCCCAGTGGTGTCTGCTCCCAACACGGAGCATTAGAAAGAGTACAGTATAGGTAAGATGATATGAGTGTAAGTACAGGGTCATATTTTGCCTTGCCCACCAGTAGTCTTGGGCAAATTGCTTAACTTCTATTAGCCCTAGTATTTTTATGTCTAGAATGGAGAGAACGATATTAAGTTTTAAAGCCTAGCACATGGTAGTTTCAGATTCTCCTTAGCTATATACATCCTTTTTCCCGAACTGGTTTAAAGAATCTGTACTGAAATTTCTTCAAAATGGTTCATCAGCAAGAGTCTAGTGAAGTAACTATACTTGTAAATAATTGTTATATCTGGAGTTCAGCCTCGGTTGCTATATTTGCAACTATAGATCTTCAGTGGTTCTTTTTACCCATAATTTCTTTTAAAAAGTTTTTTAAATGTTTATTTATTTTTGAGACAGAGAGAGAGAGTGAGCACAAGCAGGGGAGGGGCAGAGAGAGGGGGAGATACAGAATCTTAAGCAGGCTGCAGGCTCTGAGCTGTCAGCACAGAGCCCAACTCAGGGCTCAAACCCATGAACCATGAGATCATGACCTAAGCCGAAGTGGGACGCTCAACTGACTGAGCCACCCAGGTGCCCCTACTCATAATTTCTTGAACTTATCATCAATTACATTTATCCCATGTCTAAAATACCCTGACAGCAATGTCAGTTGGCACCCCTGCTCACTTGATTTGTGATTAGTTTGGGATCATGAGCAAGCAAAGAAGCCCAACAAGAGAATGGAGAGTGTGAAAGCATCAGAGTAGCCTGAGTCAAATCAATGAAGTTACAAAAGAAAACAGGAAGAAATAAAGGCAACCTCAATGGGAAAAAAAGAAATACATAAAGTAGGAGTATTTTTAACGCAAGTGACAGGATTTTGTAAATATTCACTTCTGAACATACACATTTCATAGAGAGTCGTTAGGTAGTTTGCAAATTCATTTTATCTTAAAATAATTGGCCAAATAAAACATCTGGTTTACTGAATCAATATTCATTAATAAAAATATTTATGGTTCATTTTTCTGTTCCAGGTGTCCAAAATTATTACTCCATTAGTAATGGAGACCTGTAGTATAATATGGCCCAGGTCTTGTGGGTTGTCAAAGAATCCATGTACAATCAAGCATAACTGACAAAAACATCCGGAAATGATTGAACAGTTTCTCTGGAGGCATTTCAGAATGCTTCCATCCATTTATCTACCCTGTTTGAGATGCTATTCAGAGGGAACACAGTGTTAACCAAAACGGTCTTGTGCTTCAGGTGGTCCAAAGTTTCGAACTGACAGAAACAGATACAAAATTTACAGAACAGTGTGAAGGCTGCTCAGTAGTTGAAGGAAGTCCAGTGGGCTATGTGGGCCCAGGAAGAGTAAGTAATTCTTTTGAGATTAGCTTTAAAGGAGAGAGGATGTTTGAATTTGGTTTTGAGGAATAGAGTTAATCAGATTTTATTTGGGAGTGGGGAGATATTACTTCAGGCAAAGAGAAACTTACTGAAATATTTTAGGACTACCATTACTAGCATTCAGGATCACAGGAATTGCAGAAAAAAATTGCACTGACCCTATACCATATACCAAAATTATTGTGGTGATGATGAATGCCTAGTATCAGCTTGTTTTCTATTTACCATTACATTTTTTCTTTGGAAAGCTCCTATCATTTAAGAATTAGTTTACATTATCTTCAGTTGGATAGGGTCCCTGCTCCTGCCCACCAGACTGGTTAGGTACTATTTCTCTGAGTTCTGGTAAGCATTGTGTGCTCACTTCAGTCACAGGAGAAAGGGCGGAGGGGGAAGAGAGAAAGGAGGAGAAGGTGCTACCACAGAACTTGTCAAGTTCAATTGGCATAATCTCTATTTGTATATGTTGCCCCACTAGGCTGTGGGTTCCTTGTGGAGGGCTCTTATCAAAGTGCCTGTCACAGGGCAGACATGGCAGGTGTTCCATAAAGGTTGAATGAGTTACATAATGAAGGAGAAGAATATGGAGATTTTCAATTGTTTCATTTTGCAGTGAGAGTTGAATACATATTCAAGCGAATGTTCCCCGTTGCCTAGGAAATTGCAGACAAACTGCTTAGCCCAGCACTCCATAGTTCCACAATCTCTTCTTAATCCACATTTCCAGCCCTACACCACTGACTGCACATAGCAACCTTATGAACCATCCAAACTAGAGTCTACCCTAACCTGGCTGGGATTTGCCATAACTCCCACTTTACTCTGTATCCTCCCCTCTCCTCACTGTCCTATGAATATTAAGTAAGCATTGAATAAGATTTGGAAGACACAGATTCTTATCCCAGTTTAGTCAGTAATCTGTTTAAGACCTAGGATATGCTGTGTTATTAATTTGGGTGCCCCTGTATTGTTGTCTTCTCTAACTCTGTCTGCTCCTATGTCCTTTGTTAAAATCTCTGATCATCTCTTTCTCCTGCCTTAATTTTCTTTACAGAATGCACCATGACTTGGTGGCCCAGAAACTAGAACAGCACCTAGCACAGAGTATTCTCAGAATATACTTACTGAATGAATAAATGAATGAATAAGTGATTCTATGCTTATTTCATAACATTACTCTGAAGTCCTTGAGAAAGTCTTTGTCCAATATATATATCTTCCTGTCTTCATCATGCTTAACTCTGAACCACCATATTGTGAATCTTCTAGGAATATATATATTTGCAGGGCAAATGCATGCATAATGCTTGAATAAATAGTTCTCATTTAAACCTAAAGTAACCAAAGCACAGAGGGAAGTCTGACTTGTTCATTACTGTATTAAAATCCTGAGCTAAATAGAATTTTAAAAACAGTATTCAGCATACTCTTTTAATGCAATGTATCCAATGCATGTAATTAAGCTGAGATATCACTTTAACATATTGGGGAAAAGACACAGTATCACATATTCTCTGTAGAGAAAATAGCATGCCTTGGACACCTTATGAAGTTGACTTAGAGCAAAATTAGACTCTAATTCTAGGAAGCAGTTTCTGCCTTCTCTGAGAAGCTTGTGTTTATGAAATGTGTTTGTACCTTCTTTGAACCCAGTGACACTCTGTGGACAGCACTCCTATTTCACACACCTGACTCTACCCACTTTAGTACTGTCGTGTATGTAGGTCTTATTCCCCTTATGAGCTTACAAGAAACTTGAGAACCAGGGCTCCTTTCCTGCCTTTGCTTCCCAGTAGGGTGCCTTGAACACAAATGACATCCATACATTGCATGCAAACATTCAGCTATATGGAATTGAGATGGAACACTCAGCTTCCCCTTAGGGCCTATACTCAGACTTATAGGGGAAGCTCTGTATTCCTAGGATGTTTACATATATGTATTCATTTTATCGAAACGCTCTTTCATCTTCATTGTGGCTTTATCTCAGCTTTTGGTGGCCACAGTCGGAAAGAATGGGCTAGAGTGACACATCAGATCTTGACTTTGTAGTTCAGCTCCTCAGTCACCCCTCACTCCTCAATGCCTCCATATGCTCAATTTCCGGGTCCAAGGCAGAGTATAGGCTGACAATACCAGTTAGGGCATATTCCAGGCCACACCCTCAGTAACTATGGTAACTGTGACAGGTAAACCAGATGGTGGGACTATGTCACATAAATGAGCCAAAGATGGCCTTCATGTATTGGGCCCTAGGTGTTTATTTCTTCACTGCAGGATGAGACTCATTAGCTTGAAAGCCTTCTGTCAACAAACTCAAATTTATACACGTTCATTTATTTTAAAAGTAACGCAACAAGTGGATTTTCAGACATTTAGAGCCTGCCTCTTTTGCATACCTTCTGAACCCTCACCTCACATCTATTGGCCATTGGTAGAGAGATCCTTGTGGTTATAAAAGTCCCAAGCTATGCTTCTCAGTTTATTGACCCAGAGACTCCCAGCCTGCTGCTGGGCTAGAACCCTAGGTGAGCGAGTTCCTTCTGGATTTCCCTCATCCCTGGAGCTCCCTTGACCTTGCTCCCTCTAGATGGTGGTCCCCTGGGGGACTTCCCCTGTCATGCAACCCTGTCCCAAAGGTTGCCCATAAACTTGTTGGGTATAACTGCCTATTGTGTTTATATCTTTTTCCTAGGTCAACTTAAAATCCTGTGAACAAACTGTCATCAAAGATCTTTCTCAGAAGGAAAAAAAGTATGATAAATTCATTTATTCCTGGGAGGGCAAGAGTTATCAAAACTGTATTTATATTTTAGCCTTCATGTTATGCTTTCATGCATTCATGCTATTACTCATTAAAAAGAAATGAAAACTCTGTCTTTACCTTTTGTCCAAAAGGTACACACACACACACACACACACACACACAAATTTCCTTGTTTATGTTGCTTTGCTATGTTTTCATTTTAACTCACACTTTTTGTTATTCCTTCCCCTTTTCCCTTTTTGAATACTCTCATGGGCTTTTCTTCCACTTCTTTTATGTATTTTCTTGAGAAAGAGAATCTTAAACAGGTACAAGTTTATGTAATACATAGAGATTTAAAAATAAGCACAGAGCAAGTATGCTAGAGGGTGAGCATGGTGTGCAAACACACACATCCTGACCCCCAAGGTACCCAGCAAGAAAATCTGTTGAGCAAGCTTTCTGTGATCTGCACGTCAGTCACACAATCTTTAGCATGGGGGAGATCATGGCCATCAGCCTTATTACCAGTTTGTTTGTTTTTAAACTACATCCTTGATAAAGAAACGCTGTATCACACAGGATTTCTCTTGACCATCCTTTGTAGGCTCCAGGTCTGGTCATTTCACGTGCCCCTCAACACCACTGAACTCTTCCATGGCTTTCAATCACAATTAGGGTTAATAAGGCTTTGGCCTCCCTGTGTGTGTGTTCCTTTTCTCCAGCTGCGTCTGAATGCAGGCTTCCCCACAGCCCCAGCCCCCCATTGCATCATGGAGGGAAGCTCTCCACTTTCATCTAGCCTGATTATGCAGGTATGAGTTTCCCATGGCAGCTGGCTGAGATCTCTGTGGCAGCTTGCCTCCCTCTGGCATGTATGCGCTGTCACCAAAAGGCACTTTTAAGTCTTCCTTTTGCTACACATCCTTTATGGTTCCTTGCTAGACAAAACAAATCCTTAAGAGAGAAAAAAAAAAGACAGTAAAGGGGGGCAGGGTGTGGGGAATCACAAAGGAATCCAGGGGAGGAACAGGAAGAAGAGTGAACAACAACTTCCCCTCTCTTCAAGTGCCCTGATTTAGCAAGCTTCTATAAAACTACTACAGGGTGCTCACAGGGTTGTAGGAAGAAGGAAACTTGCATTTACCAAGACTTTATATAAAGAGGGAATCCTACTGAATGCTTACTATTACCTTGATATTGTAGCAAATCTTTAAACTGCACCAACTCATTAGAAGTGGGAACCCATCAGTTTGATGGGTTGACTAGTATTTTCTTATTTTACCAAAGAGTAAACTGTGCAAAGGTAAGTCACCTAGTTAGCAATGACAGGGGCTTAGATTATACTCCTGACATCTGTGGACCTCTCCTACCCATATCTGCAAGTTTATTCAACTTGGTGGTAAACCAAAAATAGGTACTGTGCCCGACTTTTAGGTGAAGACTCTGAGGTTTGGAAAGTTTACTGTTTATTCTTATATGTGTATATGTGCATATATTCTCCCTTCAAAGGAACTGTGGTATCCTTCAGAAAAACTGCAAGCAATAAAATTGCGTCTTCAAAATTTAGAGTTGCTACCAATGTAGAGAGCCAGTAAGATGATGGAAAGGGTTCAAGTACAAATATGTCTAGCTCCGAAACACTCTCACCTTCCTGCACAGCCTATTGGCTCCCAAAGTAGCCTAGATAGAAGAGAACCAAACAGCCTCATTCTCATAGAATATTCTGGGTGAAAGTTTTTCTGGATTTTATTGATTTGTAAGAGTTCTGTCTAGCCTGAGGTGGTCATATTTCTAGAGGGCCCTTAGTTATTTGAGCCCTTAGTACAGATATAGGCACATATGCAACCAAAAAATGAATGGAAAATCTGACAAATAACAGCCTATTTCATTAAGGAAATAAGAATAAAAGAATTCTTCATTTTACTGGTCATCTAAAGAAGTTAGGACTTGGGTCAAGTGGGCAAAGATATTTAATAGGACCAGATCCTTGCATTTTGAATTGTTACTCTGATACTGGCTTTCTGATCACCAATATGAGGGACCTCAGCATATAATTACGGAAAGGAAATACCACTGCCTGGAACAACGCCAGTGAGAGACTGAAGGGGAGAAGGGGGATTTAGGGCACCTACTGAGTAATCAGGAAAATCTGCTAAAAGCCAGGTTCTCAGGTTAACATAGCATGTTATTAGGGCATTTGATATATGGTTAATAAGGCCTGTTTTGTTTTATTGTACCCCTTTTGAATTCTTATTTCCTATCATACAGTTGACTTGTATATGACTGGAATTGGACACTGCCTTCACCATCCTGATAGTATTTCTATTTTATTTTATTTTATTTTATTTTATTTTATTTTATTATTTTATCAATCCAAATTAGTTAAATTTGGCTTTTTAAATTTTTTAACTTAAAAAAATTTTTAATCGAAGTATCATTGGCATAATATTATACTAGTGTTAGGTGTACAACACCTATAGATTTGACAATTCTATATATTATGAAATGCTCACCACAATAAGTGTCGTCACCATTTGTCACCATACAATGTTATTGCAATGTTATTGATTTTATTCCCTATGCTGTGTTCTTCACTCCTGTGACTTACTTATTTTATAACGGGAACTCCATACCTCTTAATCCCCTTTGCTTATTTTGCCCATCTCCCCACCCCCTTTCCTTTCACAACCACCAGTTATCCTTTGTATTTATGAATCTGTCTCTCTTTGTTGCTGTTGTTTGTTTGATTATTATTTGTTGTTTTGAGTTTTAGATTCCACATGTAAATGACATCATATAGTATTTGTCTTTCTCTGTCTGACTTACCTCAGTTAGCGTAATACTTTTTAGGTCCATCCATGTTGCCGCAGATGGCTAGATTTCATTCTTTTTTATGACTGCATGATACTACACCTTGTAATATACCCCATCTTCTTTACTGCTCATCTACCAATGGACATTCAGGTGCTTCTATATCTTCACTATTGCAAATAATGCTACAGTGAACATAGCGTTGCATGTATCTTTTCAAATTAGTGCTTTCATTTTCTTTTTTTTTTTTTTTTTTTTTTTTAAATTTTTTTTTTCAACGTTTATTTATTTTTGGGACAGAGAGAGACAGAGCATGAACGGGGGAGGGGCAGAGAGAGAGGGAGACACAGAATCGGAAGCAGGCTCCAGGCTCTGAGCCATCAGCCCAGAGCCTGACGCGGGGCTCGAACTCCCGGAACGAGAGATCGTGACCTGGCTGAAGTCGGACGCTTAACCGACTGCGCCACCCAGGCGCCCCAAGTGCTTTCATTTTCTTCAGGTAAATACCCAGGAATGGAATTGGTGGATCATGTGGTACTTCTATTTTTAGTATTTTTGAGGAATTTCCATACTGTTTTCCACAGTGGCTATACCAGTTTACATTCCCACCAACAATGCATGAGGGTTCCCTTTCTCCACATCCTTGCCAACACTTGCTTTATCTCTTGTCTTTTGACACTAGCCACTCTGACTGGTGTGGGGTGCTGGCTCATTGTGGTTTTGATTTGCATTGCCCTATGATTAGTGACGTTGAACATCGTTCCTTGTTTTATGTTTTAGTGGGTAAATCCAATCCAGTATTTTAAAGGAGTTACTTACAGGAAGATTCATTTATCTTTTCTCTGTTCGTCCATATCCATACCAATGGTAATTACCAATATGTATAATCTTAGATTTTTAACATGTCTTTGTTCCCTATGCTGTTATGAATTTCTAAAGGAAGGGACTCTAGCATTTTAAGTTTTTAGCTCTGTCCAAAATAAGTTATCAATGCACTATTGATAATTACTTAATTGGGTAAGGCACATTTTCTGTTGGAAAAGTACCGAGTGACTTGGTGGGTACATTGTTGAAAGTACTATAGTTTACAGAAGGGAAGGGGCAGGAGGTGTTCGATGTATTCTACTTGGCCTCTGAATCCAGTCTACACACCAGGGGTCTATATTTGTGAAGTGCATCTTGGAGTTCCCTTCCTGCTCTCTGGCTTTCAACTGAGTGTGGGGTGTGGTCAATGTGAAGTGCAGGCAGACATTGGAAAGAGGGAGGGGAATGAGGTCAGGGACAGGGAATCTATTACCCTGGCTTCCTTCCTCCTGGGTCCCACCATTGGATGTGTCCCTTTCCCCTAATTCTCATCAGCCTCTGACCCTCTCCATACCTTTCCTTAGCTGGGTTCCATAACCACCCCCTCCACTTAATTCTTCAGACCCAAAGGTAGGAAAATCTTTCTGCTGTCACTAGCCCCAAGAGTATTGTACCAATCCATGTTCTATTTCATAAACCCATCCACAACCTTGAATATAGTTCCCTTATTAAACCTCTCAATTATCTCTCTCAGGAATGATGTTTCTTGCTGACAAAGAAGATATTGAATATATCACATGTAACCCTTGACAATTATTTGCAGAGTTCCCCCGTTTGGCAGAGTAACATGAAAATATAAAAAAACAAAGGCTTTTTTAAATAAGTGAAAGCTGATTTGAAAAATTCAGGTCTGTAACTTATGACTTTTTCTACATGACCCCAAATAATAACTTCCTTTTTTTTGGTCCTTGTTCTGCACTGACATGATTTGATTTTTCACTACATTGGGCAAAAAATGAGGTGTGGTTATATGATTATAACCAAAAATATCAATAATAGGAAATTGATAAAGTAAAGGGTGGTAGAAATTAACACCACTGTTACCAACACCATACATTCATAAAACCAGCTTTACATTTTTAAAAGACTTTTTCTTCCCAATGTCCAATTCCACAATGAACTCAGGGTAAACAAAGACTGAGGCATTTTTAGGTGTTCTTTCTTTCTTTCTTCTTCTTTCTTTATTTCTTTCTTTTCCTCAGATATCTTTTCTGGATACTTACCAGTGTATTATGATTATAAATTGAAGAGTCCAATTGAGAACTGCCTTATAAACTTGTGGAACTTTTCATTAGAAAAGCAAGTGGGTTTTGTTTTTTGTTTTTGGTTTTTTGGTGTTTTTGTTGTTGTTGTTGTTGTTGTTTGGTTAAAATGGGTGGAGATGGGCTCCTGGGTGGCTCAGTCAGTTAAGCATCCAACTCTTGATTTTGGCTCAGGTCATGATCTTGTGGTTTGTGAGTTCGAGCCCCGCACTGGGCTCTGTACCAACAGTACAGAGCCTGATTGAGATTCTCTCTCTCTCTCTCTCTCCCTTTCTCTCTGCCCCTTCTGCTCACTGGTTTGCTCTTTCTCAAAATAAATAAATAAACTTAAAAACGAAGAAATGGGTGGAGGATATTTTTTTAAGTGTGAGTGAAAATTTTAAATAATAGGAAAGGAAATTATACATTATATGGGAATACATATTATCTGCCTTTAAGACATATTTAGTTGTTATTTTTTAAAGATATAGAGGAAACACTTCATTGGTAATGAAATGGACTGTGAGTTCACTTTTACGTCAGAGGAACTTGACCTTCATCCAGTTACCTAAGCTAAGTTTATTGTTATTGATGCTATTTCTATTTCCAAGTTTCATATATTTCATGTGCCCCGATTTTGAGAATGTAAAATCTAAAATTGTATTCTATTGAATGTATATATGGGATTTGTAGTGATTGCATTTTCACGCTATAAATATCAACATTAAGTGGTAATTAATCAATTTACATTATTGTATTTCCCAATTACTTACTATTTCAGGTAGAAATGATACATTTGTTTATTTGCCTGCCATTAAATGTTCAGAAAATATGCAAATTCTATAATTTTTCAGAACATAAAAGTCAATGAAGTAAGAAATTATTACATAACTATTTTTTATTAGTATTTATTTAGAACATAGATTTTAGTTCTTACTACATGCCTGTAATGCCTAAAAGGAAATACAGGAACCAGATTCTAAAAATATTTGCAGTTTAATGAAGAAATAGACATAGCTAGATAATATAATAAGAAGAGCTGTCAGCGGGGAAAAAATACATCTAAATTAGATCATGAAATTAAGAGCAATTATATTAGTTAGGATAGGTTAGGGGATGCTGTAGTAACAAACAATCTCCATAATCTATGTGATTTAACATAACTGCATTTTATTTCTGTCTCTCATTCTGTATGTTGAATGCAGACAAGTAGGTTGTTCTAGCTACTATAGACACCCAGAGATCAAGCTAACAAAGGTTTGACCTTGACACATGCTTTAATAATCACCATAACAGGGCATACATGACAGATCACCCTCTGTGTCTTAGAGCTTCTAGCTGGAAGTGACACATTTCACTTCCTCCTATGTTTCATTGGTCCAAACAAGTCACATGACTACACTTAACTGTCAGAGGAAGTAGGGAAGCAAAATGTGTTTAGATTTGGAGAACTGAAATCTCTGTTAGCAACCCAAATGATGAACATAGGGTTAAATCTAAATGTATAACTCTGAGAATATTCTACAGAGAAGGCAACACTTGAAATAAAAGCATTTATTCAGGAAATGCTTATGTTATTTCAAACAATTAAAAAAAATAATGTTTATTTTTGAAGGAGAGTGAGACAGAGCATGAGAGGAGAGGAGCAGAGAGAGAGGGAGACACAGAATCTGGAGCAGGCTCCAGGCTCTGAGCTGTCAGCACAGAGCCCAGCATGGGGCTGGAATTCACAAACTGTGAGATCATGACCTGAGCCGAAGTCAGAGGCTTAACTGAGTCACCCAGGCGCCCCTCTTTTTCACATTTTAAATTATTTTAAGAGAAAAAGAGAGAGAATGCACACACATCAATGCAGGGCTTGATCTCATGAACCGTGAGATCATGGCCCAAGCCAAAATCAAGAGTGGGATGCTTCACTGACTGAGCCACCCAGGTCCTCCAAGAGATGTGTCAGTATGATTGACCAATATCTATATTTTTCATAAGTATACACATATATTACAGACATATAATGATCTGATACTTTTAAAAAGCCTGAACTATTTCACTGCTATTAAAAAAATTATCTTGTGCCCATGGTCACATACTAATATCATTATTTTAATAAATTTGTAAGCATGGGCTGAAATATTTCAAGAGGGTTGGGTTTTTTTCTCAGGAAATGTTTCCCCCTACTTGTTTGTTCTCTGTCATTTTCAAAGCAACACTAGATGCTGTGATTTTGATTTATTTATGAAATGACCTTTATGAGTTTTTTGATGTCCCAATATACTGCAAGCCTTTTATTAAAAAGAAAGGATAAAAATAAATGCACAGATAAAGTATTTTTCTTAGATAACAGAAAATTGCGTTTTGCTATTGTTAAATGGAATTTTAACTTGGAAAGTTAGTATCTTGTTCGCAATTCAAAAGTGACCAGTGCTAAAGCAAACTCGGGACTTGGGAAATCCAATTTGCTGCTTAATTTTAGAAGAGTCATTAGAAGGTACATATTCTATTTGAGAGAGTTTATCTGTGGAAGAAATGATAGCAGATTTGATATATTTTTTAATTGAATCCTAACAAGTTTCAACTCTAACATTAGAAAGGTTTTCAAAGGCTGTAGATTCATGAGAAAAGAGTTGTAGTTTTATACCTATTTTCCTTTGGGAGATAATACTGAAGAGTGGAAATTTTGGTAATATATTTATAGTTTTCTTCAAAAGCCATACTTTTATCTTTTATCCCAACTATTCAAAAAAAAATGCTGCCAACATCCTGCTTGTCTTTGCAAAGGAATGAAACTGATTTCCATCTTCAGGTGTATATACAGCTTTCTTCTCTTTCTGAAACTCCTTCTTCTCATTTCATTGCCTCTTCTAAAACTTCCTTCAGTTCCACAATTTCCTACCTGAATGTCCCAAGTCTTATTTTTTATTTTAATTCTATATTCTGGGTTTACAATGGTTTCTTCTCTTGTGTTTTGGTGACATGATACTTGTTTCTCTTTGAAATTCCTTGGTTAAAAAGAATCAAAGAGTCCAAGTCATGGGCTCCTGGACACACTCAGAACATGTGTACACAGCTCTTGGAATGCTCATGATTAAGTATTATTGTACTTACACAGATGAGGACATTGAGGTACAAAGAAATAATGGTAATAAAAATAATTATAATAATTTACCTGTGTCCGTCTTTAAGGCTCTGGGATATGTCTGCTGCAAAAATTATCTCACTTAATCCAAAATAGTCTGAAGAGCTAGGTATATTGTCTCTATTTTATAGAAGAAAACGAAACTCAAGAATATCAAATAACTGACTTACAGAGTGTGTACTTTGAACTATTGCTCTATAAAGAGGTTCCCAAAACGGTATTCAAAACTGATTCATAGGGAAATTACCATCATCTTTGATTTCTTGAAATACCTATTTTTGAATTGACTTTAGCTCTTGTATCAGGTTTGTATATCAGAAACCAAAATTGTGCATGTGGTGTAGAAGACTTCTGAGGTAAAGATGGCGTCTTAGTCTTCTCTGGCTACTATAATAATTTCCCACAGACTGGGTAACTTGTAAGCAACAGTTCTGGATGCTGGAGGTCTAAGATCAAGTGGCCAGCCTGACCACATTCTGGTGAAGGCCCTCTTAGGTCACAGCTGGCACCTTGTCTCTCTGTCCTCACATTGTTGAAGCGCAAAGGGTCTCTCTAGAACCTCTATTATAACAGCACTAATCCCACTCATGAGAGCTTTACCCTCCTGACCTAAGCCTCCTTACTTCCCCAAAGCCTCCTGATACAACCATCTTTGGAGATTAGGATTGCAGTGCCTGAATTTTAAGAAAACAGACATATTCAGACTCAGCAAGGAAATGGATATTTCACCTCACAGTGCAGTAGTTGGGATCACCAGCTTTGGCATTTGTTCTCAGCACATTAAGATACATTGTAGTTAAATTACCAATACTTAAATCAATTTACAGAGTGTGTTATTTGAAATACTTTTATTTTTTAATAATCTAGTTTGTCATGACATAGGAAATGGCTATAAAATAATATTTAGAAACTTAAAAATGTTTGTCTTCTCATGGTGAAGAATTTATGAGAATTATCAACCTTCAAGATAACTTAAGTAATTTATTTAATCTAAAAAGCACAGGTACTTCATTGCTTATCTTTTTTATGCCATTGTGGAGACTAATTACACCTATACCCTTTTCCATGTAACTCTGCCTGGCTTTCACCATGGGTGAACTGTATTTTCCAGGGCCATGATGTTGGACTTAGCTCTGTGACTCTCTTGGCTTAATATAATGCTAGTAAACATGATATGGGCTTAAACGTGTGGGTATATTTTGCCTCGACCTTATGAATTCCTATGACCTGTTATAAGAACATGGCATGGATAATTTCTGATTAAACAATTATGATTCAAAAACACATGCAACAGAGTTGAACCCAGCCTACAATTCAGAGCCAAGACTAGTTGATCCTAAGTCGGACCCACAGACTTCACACATATGTGAAAAGTTAAGCAACAAAGTTAATACAGATATCAAGTGGTAGTAAGTGGCATGCTGAAAAGCATATATTTTTAAAAATATTAACACCCAGAATATGTCCCTTCTAGAAAAATAGGTAGCCACACATTGAGAATGCTATTTGCTATTACCCCCTGCCAAATTAGACCGGGAACTCCAGTTCATACCAATATCATCGCTCTCGGAGACACTGATTCAGAACTTGACAGTGTGTTTATATTTGATTTGGCATATTAGTTATTCCTGAAACTCTTTATTATTTTAGTCCTGTAAATTTTAGTCAGCACCCATGTGGTAGACTCTCAATCCCTTTCTCTTTTAATCTGTGTCTTTATTCCTTAAACAGTTCATATTCTCTAAGTCAATTCCAAGTGCCCAATTGAGTAAAATTTTACTGATAGAATTGCTTTTGTATTTTCCTCTGTTTATATTAACTCCTTCCTTTTATCCTAAAAATCATTTTGGAAACATATATAACATATAGCGTGTGAACATGGGCTCTGTAACTGGATTGTTTGAATTAAATCACAATTACTTAATCTTATGAAACTTTAAATGCCTGTTCTTGCATAAGTTAATATTAGTACTTCCTTTTACAGTTGTTGCAAGTGTTATGTAAGTCAATACATTTTTTAGCATAGTGGTTGGCACATAATAAGTGCTCAGTGGGCAATGTGGGAGACTGGAAAAGAAGGATGGTAAGGCAGGAGACTACCTACACTTAGGTTTAGCAGACAAGGACCATCGTAATTTGGCCCAAACCTGCCTTGATATCTACACTACGAGATATATCATACCATCCTATACACTAAATGTCATTCATGATATTCCCCCTCACTTTAATATATGCTTTTTATTCTGTCTATAAAAATATAGATCTTTGTTCTTTTCTTTTTAAAAAAATTTAAAAAATGTTTATTTATTTTTGAGAGAGAGACAGAGTGGGGGAAGGGCATAGAGAAAGCATAGAGAAGGGCATAAAGAAGGCTTCAGGCTCTGAGCTGTCAGCACAGAGCCTGATGTGGGGCTCAAACTCACAAAATGCTAGATCACGACCTGAGCCAAAGTCAGATGTTTAATTGACTGAGTCACCCAGGTGCCCCTGTTGTTTTCTTTTTTTTTTTTTGAGCAACCAAACTTCTTTAAGATTCTCCTCATTGTTACTTCACCTCCTCCATGAAGCCCTCTGTGATTCATCTATAATGCATTAGTCATTTCCTCTTCATTTTTCCTACAATTTTTTTGCACTGTAATTATGTCTGTAGGTGAAATATCCATCAATCAGTAGCAGGAATGTTTAGGATCATTTTTATTTGTCCTCATAACACTAATGCCTATGACATGCTCAATATATATGTATTAAATTAACAAATGAATGCATGCATGCAAAGTGAATGAGAACAATTTTTCACTTTTTGTGAAACAGTGTTAGCCTGAGCAGACTCCTTACACATTTGTATTTCCAGCCAAAATGAATAAAAGTTAATGTTACTCACAGTTACATAGTCTTAATATGTTATATCTTGTCATTTTATTCAAAATGGCTCTATCAATCTGTCATATTTGACATCTCAGGTAAATATTCAGCATTTTAAGAATTTCTGTGAATTTTGCTGTTCTTGCTCTACTCTCTAAATTGGATAGTCCCTGTCCACATTTGGGGCACACAGTTGGACGTCTTTACAAAGTCTCAAATAATTTTAATACTAATTTAACTATGATAGACCACCTCCAACATCTTGATTTTTAGTGTTCAATGAGGCATTTTTGTCAATGATTTAAAGCTTACAAAACTTAGAAATGAACATCTGCTATTCTTTCCATCTTCATTAGATAAGAAATTCAACTCCATAAGAAAGTCAGAAAACCCTCCAGCATCAGGTGTCTCTCCACATTATCCTTGAGATCACCCATGTCTGCAGTTTATTTATTTTTTTTCTTATTTTTTTTTCAATATATGAAATTTATTGTCTTTTTTTTCAATATATGAAATTTATTGTCAAATTGGTTTCCATACGATACCCAGTGCTCATCCCAAAAGGTGCCCTCCTCAATACCTATCATCCACCCTCCCTTCCCTCCCACCCCCCATCAACCCTCAGTTTGTTCTCAGTTTTTAAGAGTCTCTTATGCTTTGGCTCTCTCCCACGCTAACCTCTTTTTTTTTTCCTTCCCCTCCTCCATGGGTTTCTGTTAAGTTTCTCAGGATCCACATAAGTGTGAAAACATATGGTATCTGTCTTTCTCTGTATGGCTTATTTCACTTAGTATCACACTCTCCAGTTCCATCCACGTTGCTGCAAAGGGCCATATTTCGTTCTTTCTCATTGCCATGTAGTACTCCATTGTGTATATAAACCACAATTTCTTTATCCATTCATCAGTTGATGGACATTTAGGCTCTTTCCATAATTTGGCTATTGTTGAGAGTGCTGCTATAAACATTGGGGTACAAGTGCCCCTATATGTCTGCAGTTTAAATGTATGTGTAGAGTTTTGTTAATAATCATCTCATACCACTTCACACTAGTCAGAATGGCTAAAATTAACAACTCAATAAACAACAGATGTTGGTGGGGATGTGGAGAAAGGGGAGCCCTATTGCACTATTGGTGGGAATGCAAACTGGTGCAGCCACTCTGGAAAACAGTGTGGAGGTTCCTCAAAAATTAAAAATAGAATTACCATACAAACCAGCAATAGCACTATTAGGAATTTATCCAGAGGATACAGGAGTGCTGATTCATAGGGGCACATATACCCCAATGTTTATAGCAACACTATCAACAATGGCCAAAGTATGGAAGGAGACTAAGTGTCCATCAACTGATGAATGGATAAAGAAGATGTGTGTATATATATATATATATATATATATATATATATACATAATGGAATACTACTCGGCAATGAAAAATAATGAAATCATGTCATTAGCAACAATGTGGATGGAACTGGAGGGTATTATGCTAAGTGAGATAAGTCAGAAAAAGACAGATATGCTATGTTTTCACTTGTATGTGGGGTTTGAGAAACTTAAACAGAAGACCATAGAGGAAGGGAAGGAAAAATAAGTTACAAAAAGAGAGGGAGGCAAACAATAAGAGAATCTTAAATACAGAGAACAAACTGAGGGTTGGTGGGGTGGTGGGGTGGGAGGACAGGGAAAATGGGTGATGGGCATTGAGGAGAGCACTTGTTGGGATGTGCACTGGGTGTGGTATATAAGTGATGAATCACAGGAATCTACTCTTGAAGCCAAGACTACACTGAGTACACTGTATGTTGGCTACCTTGATAATACATTATTAAAATAAAATAAAATAAAATAAAATAAAATAAAATAAAAATAGCAATCATCTCAGATTGGGAACTTACCATGTGCCAGGCATTGTGTGGACTTCAGACAAATTACTCATTGAATTCTAAGTTGATACTAAGAAATGTCTTTCTTTATCTTCCACATAGATGGAAGGATGGACAGGTAGATAGATAAGTAGACATGAAGCCTCAGGTAAATTAATTTGCCTACAGACACATATTTAATAAGCATCAAAACCTGCATTGAATTCAGTTCTGAAAGATTTCAGATCCCTTAATCTTTTACCACATGGCACTCTCTATTTTGCACTTAAAAAGAGGAACTTAGTTATTCAGTTAAAGTATGTGATAAAGTATTTCATAACCAAAACAATTGTAGCCATACATACACACACACACACACACACACGCGTGCGCGCGCATACACATACATACATGTGCACACACACACACATACACACACACACACACACACTGACTTTGGCCCCCATTCCCCAAACTTGGCAAGGTCTCGATATGCAATTATAGTATACCAGACATAGCCTAAAAGGCCAGGGGGTAATTTTCTCCTGATGTTCTTTTGATATAAATGAGCTGGGAAGGCAGAAAACATTTCAGTCTTCCTCTTATTAACCAAATGAACATTTGAGAAACCTGCCTGAAATAGTCTTTGATGTAATTTATGGCATTTAGCAAAGTTCTACCCAAAGCTCTATTATAAAGATGAATAAGGGCATTATTACCAAGTTAACAAAAATATAGATTCTTTATACAGTAATTTAAATAGAGTTCATGATGTAACTTAAGTACCTGATGAGTGTAAAATGGGAGAACAAAAATGATGAATTATACGTATGTAGGAAAGAATATTAATTTTTATCAGATTAAGTATAGTAACTAAGAAGGGGCAGTTTTCACTAACTAAATGTTTACTTCTCCTGTTATTTCACAGTATGTTGTATCTTTCCAACAAAGCACTGATTATATTTATACATTAAATAAGCATGCATTTATTTGCTTGTTGTTTGTTTCCACGAATAAAACTTTTTTTTTCCAGGAAGAACAAAGCTTATGTATGGTTTCTCTTCAGTCCCAAGCACATAATAAGTGTTCAGTAAGTATGTTTTTGCATAAATTAGTGAATGAATATATTTAGATTTACTCACAACTGGTCTAATAGATGAAGACTAATGTAAAATATCACATTATCTTAAAGCATAATTTTAACCTATTTTAAAGTGCAATATAAAATAGTGTTCCAAACCTAATTTTGGTGTGTGCTAGTTATAGGACCTTGGGCAAGTGATTTAATTTCTGGTGCACAGTTTCCTACTTTAATATTATCTACCTCATAGCAGTCTTATGGGGATTTCAAAACTTGAGAACAGTATCTAGGAAAAAGTACATAAATGATAGATCTTATCTTTGTTTTTGATTAAAGACCAGGCTTTTTGTTCTGCACCCTGATCTCCGGCCACACTGACAGGGTGGGGCTAACAAAGATGATGGTGTGTAAGGGCTAATCTGTAGTCCTTTAATCAAGACTTTCTGGCAACAGGAGTTTTCCAAGAGGGCAGCCATGTTTCCTTAGTAGTTGTTGCTTTTTATAATTAAGCAGATTTAGATAATTCTCTTGAAATCAAAGAAAAGTGGGAATCAGGTGTCGGAGAGGGAAAAATATAAATACTGCAGTACAACAGACTTACTTTCAAATTCCGGATATAAGTATGATCTTAAGTAATGTTTTGAACTTTTGTTTCTTCAACTGTGAAATGGGATTTTTTTTTAATTTTAGAGAAAGAGAGCACACACAAGTGGGGGAGAGGGGCAGAGGAAGAAAGAGAATCTCAAGCAGGCTCCACGCTTAGCGTGAAGCCTGATGCGGGGCTTGATACCCTGAACCTGGGATCATGACCTGAGCTGAAATCAAGAGTCTGACACTCAACTAACTGAGCCATCCAGGCACCCCAATAAAATGGGATTTTTGAACACTGCTTTTCAAGGTTATAACATGCAGAATCTTGGCAAAGTTGTAATTTCTGCTAGAGGATTTGGTATCTCTTCTTTGATTTTCATACTCTTCCTTACCAACGACTGCTCTCCCAAAACAACCTAAAATTGCATGGTCTAGTGGGTTTACCATCTGCTCTCTTTGGTCCCAGGGAAATGGCTTTCGAACAGTAGAAACTAGCAGTATGGTGTAGCAGCCACATCACTGAAAGAAGCATACAGATCTTGAGTCAAAATTCTAGTTCCTGCACATGTTCATGCATTAGTACTTGAGAAAAGGACCATATTTCTAAGCCATTGGGTAGCTATGCTAAATTTACAATATTTATTATGTTTAATCCTAATAAAGACTAAATAAGAAAGTGTAGGAGAAAATACATTAAAATCCATAACATGTTATACAAATGTAATTGATTGGGTTATATTTGCTCGGGGACACAATTAGGGGACCTCCATTCATTTGGAATCCAACACACTGCCAGGGAATGTGGCTGGGCATTTATTCGGCACACTCGAATTAAAACAGGAACTATTAATCTGTCTCCAAGTATTGTGAGGTTCATTCATGATTCACTCTGCTCAAGCTTCACTGCTAACAAATCCACTGAAATACAGCCCAACCCACTCACAGCTTATTTACCAAGCTTATTGCATATCTTCTACATGACACAGAATCATCCATTAGGGACACATATGCTATTTCAGGCTCTGATTTTTTTTTTTTTTTTAGCAAGAAAAATTTGTTGCTCTCCTGTTTCTAGGTGAAAATTCTAATTTTATAATGCTATCTTACGTTCATACCAAATTAGCACATACACCTTAATAAGGTCATCTTTATTTCAAGTGTACCAATTATAGCACTAAAGTCAAGATTTGGTTTATTAGTTTGCTGGGACTGCCATAACAAAGTGCCTCAGAGTGGGTGACTTCAACAACAGAGATGGGTTGTCTCATAGTCCTGGAGACTAGAAGTCTAAGCTGAAGGTGTCAGAGAGTTGTTTTCTTCCCAGGCCTGTCTCCTTGGCAAGAGACACATCTTTTCTTGTGTTGCCTCATGATTTTCCCTCTGTGTGTTTGTGTCCTAACCTCCTTTTCTTATAAGGATACCAGTCACATTAGATTAAGGCCCATCCTAATATCCTGATTTTAAGTCATGAGTTCCTAAAAGACCCAAGTGCAGTTCATATTCTGAGGTTGGGGAGTTAATTTTTGGAGGACACAACAGCCCCAAACTTCAACTGAAGCAAACACGTCTAAGGGAATTTGATGAAGTATTTTAAAACATCTCAATCAGTTATTTAAATAACTAAAGTTTAGCAAACATTGACTAGATATCGATTTAGAACAAGAATCTACATTATCCTCTGAGAAATCACAATGTGGTGAAACATGTAAAATAAAAACCAGAATTCTTAAACTTTTAATTATCTCCATAAACACCCTGAGACATTATGTCTATTTTAGAAAACCTTAGTAAACTGAGGTAAATGTTACTTGTCTAAAATCATATAGATGGTAGGTAGGCGTCCTGATTATGAATCCCAGAACAATTGAACTTCAAAGCCCATAATTATTTTATTTTTTATTTTTGCTCTACTATTCTGACTCTATAGGATACATAAGATTCTGTAGTAATGAACTATTGTTAAGGACAAAGAAGAAGATATTTACAAAGGGGTTATTTTCAAGTGTAAGCTTTAGAGTAGGATCTTAATACTCATGCCCATGAACCACTGCACCTCCAAGCATTTCTAAATTGTGCAGTCCAGTGGCTCAAAAGTCTTTATTCTCTGGTCCCAGAAGGGTGAATGCTGGGCAAGAGGAGCCTCTGAAGTTTAGTTGCCAGAACATTAGAAGGTGAATCAAGGGGTGCCTGGGTGGCTCAGTTGGTTAAGCGTCTGACTTTGGCGCAAATCATGATTTCATGGTTCATGAGTTCGAACATCTCATCGGGCTCTGTGCTGACAGCTCAGAGCCTGGATCCTGCTTCCGATTCTGTGTCTCCCTCTTCTTCTGCCTCTCTCCTGCTCACGATGTGTCTCTCTGTCTCAAAAATAAATAAACATTAAAAAAAATAATAAAAAAGATGAATCAAAAAAGCTCTGAGGGTTAGCAAAGAATTCAATAATACAAGCAGAAAGGATGGAATGAAGAGCACCAAAGGCCTGGGAAAGCATGATGAGATCAGGAAGCAAGGAAGAGTCTGGCTCATTAATATGCACAGAGAGAGATGGTGTGACATGACTTCAGTAAACCAGCTCAGGGACAGATTTCAGAGGACATGGAATGCCACATTACGGGTTTTATATAGTAGTTTTTAGGCCAGCGGTTCTAATCATTTGTTGTGCAAGGGAAACAAGTGGAGGACTTGAGACTTGTCCCTAGAGTTAATTACCTTACACCCCAGAAAATTCTAAGGCTAGGTTTCCAGATGTCAACCACTGAGAACTATGGCAGAAAGCAACGCACAGGCAGCAGAGATTGGTGAGCAGGAGTGACATATACTGGCAAATGAGGGCTAAGAACCTGGAAGACCAATTAGGAAATTATTTCAGTAGATGGGAAAGTGGTTATACATTCCAAATATTTCACATTTTTAATACACATATACTGTTCTTTTATTCAACTGAATGGAAGGAAAGTTGCCTGTTATTTTAAGCTAGGATTGAAACTGTGTTCAGTCCCAAATAATCTCAGAAAGCATTTTAATTCTCTGTAAGCATTTTGGCTGCCTATCGGATTGTTTTTCCTTTAGCTTAAATCTAATAAGATAATAAAGCCACTAAGAAAGGATTAGTGATCCCTGACCTGTTCCTCTAAGATACTTTCAGTATTAGTATTATGAATCAACTAAGCTGACTTACTTTGTTTAATCTGGCAGTCAGAAAGACCAAGGTCTTACTGTTCCTGCCAAAGGTTCCACTGGGCTCATTGCAAATCCTTTCTCCTCTTGAAGGGACATGGACCCTTTTCTAGTTGTTTGCCCTGTTCCCTGAGAAAATCTGAGGGAGAGTGAGGTGGCCAACTCAAGAGGATACATACAAAATCGCCACAAATACAGTAAAGCCTCAGTAAATCAGAATGCTGCTATAGTAGAGGCTTCTAGGTAACCGAATTTTCTCATTAATGAAGGGTTGATCATATGTACTCCTTTTGATTCAACCCATGTTTGAAATCATGGGACAGAGGGGCTCCTGGGTGGCCCAGTCGTTAAAGTGTCTGACTCTTGGTTTCAGCTCGGGTTATGATCTCACAGTTCATGAGATTGAGCCCCACATCAGTCTCTGCACTGACAATGCAGAGCCTGCTTGGGATTCTCTCTCTCTCCCTCTCTCTGCCCCTCCCCACCTCACACTCTTGCTGTCTCTCTCAAAATAAATAAATAAACTTAAAAAATGAAAAGAAATAAAATCATGGGCAGAGAATAATTTCTAGTCACGTCTGTAATTGACTTCTCAGAAACAGCACCTAGAAAGTTTCACCCAGAATGGGTCCTCAAAACAAAACAAAACAAAACAAAACAAAACAAAAACTATTGAACTGGATTTCTATTTTCATATATTCAATCTAGTGAATAGTATTTAACCTCTTCACAGTAAAGAGACTCCAGTTTCTCTCCTCTCTATAATTCTATGAATGTCTTCTGTCAATAAACTACTATTATGAATATGGACATAACATATATCTGTTAATGACTATGGAAATAGCATATATCTTTCTGGAACATTTAGAACATATAGACAGCAAAGTTAAGAAATTAAAAATATCTACATTTTCACCAGAAAATATTCTTAAATTATTTAGTTGTTTAAAGTCACACATTTTGGTTTTTTGCATATCTTTAGGCCCATATATTCAAGGAGAATACTTGTATGCATAAGTATATGTACAAACTTGCACATATATATTCATATACTCATAGCTTATGATATAGACAGATGCTCATATGTGTCTTTTGCCTAGCACAGCAAGTTTTAGCAAAGGGGTTTTTACATGGCTACTTGTTAGAAATCATACCTCAGTTCCAGCCTCATATCAAACTGTGTTTCATTAAAGATACTGTATCCATTAATTAATTTACTTATTCATTAAACATTTATTGACTCACTGCTCTATCCAGACCTCTGTGGTCAGCATTGCTGGAAATCTACATATGCAAAGTGCGCACTCCCACGTCTCAAATAGTTAGCTTATAAAGCAGTTTCTAGGCTTACAAGCCAGTTTTATCTTTTATCCAAAGCCTCCCAGTAGTGCCTATACAGTCTATGTAACTCATTGGCTGACAAAACTTATAACTCTCCAGAATAGGATAGAAGTTCTCATGGACCAAGGAAAAATACCAAAAAATTGTCAACTTTTGCTGTGTGGCCCATATGCTTCTTGTGCTCTTTCAAGGATATTTGCAACCATGCAAATAAGAAATGTCGCAAGAGTGAATTCCTTCTTTCACATGCCTTTTATTTGAGGACTTGGATTACATCATGGGTGTTTGCATAAGAGAATTTGGGAGTTGGAGAAGTTCTTGGACCACTCAGCAGCAAATACCTATCCTTTGAGAGAATGTATCCTCATTCTCTGCGGCTACTTGTTGGGCCTATGGAGTCCACTGTTCAATAAAATATATAGTTATTTTATTTTTAAGGCCAAATAGACTATCAAACAAAACACTGACTTTTCTACTTACAAATAACACCTTCATGATTTATTCACTAGTATTCTGGTTGAAATACACTAATTTGTTCAGGCTGCTAAGCTGTTTTATATCTGTTCAGTGAAATCATTTTTGAAATTAATATACCTGAGTTCAATTTCAACAGTTTTTTTTTGTTTGTTTGTTTTGTTTTTGAAGCTTGGTTCAATTTGGTAAGACTTAAGATATTTGGGGGTCTTAAGATATTGTGTTTCAATCTGATTTCCAGTTATTCATTTCTTAGATAAAACATGGTGGTCACTTTATCCTGATTTGTATTAAGAAATAATACTAAAGACTGAGACATTTTCTACTGAATTGTGTAGTAGCATGTTTTTGGATAGGATTCATTATTCATTCATCTGATAAGGATTGTACATCCATATTGTATCAGATTCTGGGTTAGATGCCAGGCTAGTTGAAAAAGAAGCGATCGCTCAAGATGACACAGGATAAGATATTTTGAATGGGTATGCATATGATGCCAAGAAAGTATAAAATATGGGTATTCAGTTTCTTTAAATGTTTATTCATTTCTGAAAGATAGTGTGAGTGGGGGAAGGGAAGAAGAAGAGGGGGACAGAGGATCCAAAGTGGGCTCTGAGCTGATGGCAGCAAGCTGGATGTGGGGCTGCCTTGAGCTCACAAACCAAGAGATCATGACCTGAGCCAAAGTTGGGCACTCTAGTGCCCTGATACTATGGTATTCTGGAACTGTTTTTTGAAGAGGAAAGGTAACAGGAGGTATTAAAAATGAGCTACCATGACACATCAGGAGTGGGAATGTCGAAATCATGATAGGGAAGAGTGTTAGGAAGAGGCCTCTGTCTTGCAGGAGGAGGGAGAGAGATGGGGGACAGCCAAGCAGAGGAGACAGGTGGAGGGGATTTGAGGAGGGCAAGGGGAAGGTTGCGGGCAGTTAGAGGTATTCCTTCAGACCTACCTCAGATAAGTGAGATGTCTTAGGAGGTTGACTGACACTGGTAAGTGCTTTGTGTCACTTCCTGGTACAGAGTCAATGTCCAGAAAATAAAGGTAACTAATACTATAACAATGTTTTCAATAGAATATTCTGATTATAGAAATAAAACCTGTTATCTTGTTTTAAAAAAACAAAATCTTTGTAAAGGACTAATAATAAGTAGGAAGGTATTTAAATCAGCTCTGTATTTAGGATTTTGGTCATTACCAGACTTTTCATAAACAATTGTGATATGGTGATGATAATTAACAATGATAGGACTTGAATCATGCTTCTCCACATTTTTCTCATGCTGTGCCTTTTTCCTAGAATGATTTTGCCCACTATTTCTATGTGGAAAATTCTTATTCATCTTTTAAAACTGATTCTAAGATTACTATTCTAGGAAGACTTTTCTTATTTCCTACCCTCAGCAGTTACACCCCTCCTTTTTGACCTTTAATGCCACATTAATACCTAATTCATTGCAATTGTACTGACATTGCATCTGTCAGGTTCCTCCACTGATCTATGAGATTTATGAGAAAGTAATTGTAACTAACTCATCTTCGAATGTCTTGTGTCTAGCGATGGAATAAAATGGAACAGAGAGTCAATCAATGCTTGTTGAAAGAAAGAATGAACCGTAAGACTTTCTAAAGCAAAATTGGTCCCCTAATCAATACTCTTTTACCTTCTTCTCCGTTGGCATCAGAAAGTCTTCAATTGGATTATTTTAAATAACTTGTGCTCCCTGTTTTCATATGGTTATTAAATAATGCATGTATATTTTTAAAAGTTTAAGAAATTCTAAAGAGCAAAGGGCAGAAGAAAACATACCAGAATCCTACCACTTAGAGAAAATCAACAGTCACATTTTGGAATATGTGTATATAACTTTTAAAGTTTCATTATGGAAAAAATTGATTTTGTTTTGTTTTGTACTGCACATAGTACTTGGAAACCAGTTTAATTAAACTTAATATATCATGAAAAATGTCTAGTTTATTAAAATCCTTTCTCACTCAACTTTTAATGACTGCATGGTATTCCATCATATGGATTTGTTATCATTGATGAGCCATTTTCCTTTTTTTAGGACATCAATGTTTCATTTTGCTTTTAAAGAACTTCTCATTATAATAATTAACGTTGTGAAGAAGATTTTTGGATTTCACCTATGACTGAATTTTTTTGAAGTTTATGTAGAAATGACATCTTTAGGTTAGAAGGAGTGCCAGAGCAGATTTTCATGTGTTTTAAATTGCCAACTGAAAATGCTAAGTAATTTATACTCCTGTAAACATGAACTTTTTAAACAACTTTATATTCTTTTCATTAAAAATGATCAATTTGGTGAAGTGGACATATCATATTTAAATTTGCATTTTTCTAATGACAGAGAAGTTTGGGTATTTGGGTATTTGCATAGTAGTCTTATTCCATGCAATTGTATGTTATAATCACCAAATATTAATTTGCAGATTTACAATACTGTCAGTTGAATTGCTGTCAATTGTTTGTTTTGTATTTCTCTTTCTTAAAATACCTTTGAAACGTTTTGCATAGATTTTCTCTGTATGCATTTTAATGCTGGCGGAATGGCCACAGGTCAGGAACCATAGCTGAAGACAGGTATCCCTACCTCTTGAAAATTTGCCTTACACCACTTTGCTTTCACTAAAGACCTACATTAATACCTGTTTCACTAACTGGAAGAAACCTGAAGAGGATTTTCTGTTTTACCAGAAAAAGGCAAAGGGAAAATAGTGTTCAGTGGTGGGTTTGCAGAAAGCCTTTCAGGGGTAGAGCATCCCAAGCAGCCAGAGTAGCTTCGCCAAGCTCCTTCCCTGGGAACTACACTAAGCTATCTCAGCATCAAGCTGCTAGAGCTTTGAACTGTGTGAGCATCTGGGCTTTATCTCTGTTTATTTTGTGCATCCATTAGCAAGATGTGTTATAAGATATCAGAAAAGCCTAAGAGAGGTTCTTTTTTTGAGGTCTGGGAGCGCTTAAAAATTTTTCCATATAAATTAATGGTAATTGCTTCTTTGCTTTAAGCCATTTAGGGTTATGCAAGAGGTTTCATAGGAATGTTCTATCTTCAGATAGTGGGGGAAACCTGTTTTAGGAATGACATTGGATATCTTTGAGTTTTTTTTCCTGGAATTTGAATCTAAGGCGAATGTCTTCACAGTGTTATTCACAATTTATATTAGCTTTCTAGATCTGAGATGGATTGTCTTCTTTCTTATAAGGAAATATCATTTGATTCTTTAAAAAAATTGTTTTTAATGTTTATTCGTTTTTGAGAGAGACAGCACGAGCCGAGGAGGGGCAGAGAGAGAGGGAGACACAGAATCTGAAGCAGGGTCCAGGCTCTGAGCTGTCAGCACAGAGCCCAATGCGGGGCTTGAATCCACAAACCGTGAGATCACGACCTGAGCTAAAGTTGGACACTTAACAGAATGAGCCACCCAGGCATCCCAAGAAATATAATTTGATTCTTAATTCACAAAACTTTTTTATTTTGGCATAGATGATACATTCCATCAAATGTTTTGTACATTCAACTAGATGTAATTTTTTAAAAATAATTAGTGACATGAATTGATTCACTAATATTGAAACACTTGGCATATCGAAATAATTTTCTACATTTTTATGATTTTCTTATGCTTTCAAGGAAATGAAGGACAAATATTTGCATCTATAGTCATAAATATTTGTTCACTTGATTTATCGAGACTTCTTTGTCATGTTGTGACTTCGCGGTTGATTGATTGGATCAGCCTTATGATTAGGAAATCTTTAGACTCTCTCTTCTCTTTCAATTAAGTTAATAATCTGTGGGTTAGTTAAAATTATTCTTTCTTTGAAAGAAAGCAACCAGTTATACTTCTTACCATCTTATTCCAAGCCACTATCACATTTTGCTTGTATTATTTTAGTAGCCTCCTAACCAGTGTCCTTAAATCCACCCTTGTGAGCGAGCCTACATTCTGTTTTCTACACACAGCCAGTGACCCTTTCGAAATACAAATCAAATTATGTCAATCTTTTGTTCAAAATCCTCCAAAGGCATCTCTTGTCACTGAGGGTGAAAGCTAAAACATTCTTACCATGAATTTGTAATCTACAACTTGTACTAGAGAAAATATAAGTCACTAATTAACTTAATGAGTGCCCAAGTAAAGTGTGAATGTAGCATGGTTAGGAGGGGCCATCTCCCACCCGCTGCAGCATTACCCTTTATTCCTCAATCCCAGATAGAACTGGCATAGAAGTTACTCCATCTAGAATCTCAGTGTGTCCATTTGATATTATCTGAATATTATAGGTGTGGGAGTAGGGAGTTATTGTAGAAACTGTAATATGCCATGACATGATACAATGGAATCAGAAACTAATGTAAGTATGCACACACATGTATGCATGGATGTATCTATATGTGCAGATGTGTGTGCATATATATAATTTTATGGAAGTAATACAAGCATATTATTTTCTAAGACTCACATGAAATGTGAGATATTAAGTATGGGTATATTTGTTCTGTCATAATGTAAAGTTGAATGTCCTTATCAAATTCAACACCCAAAAAACAAAGAATCCAGTGAAGAAGTGGGCAAAAGACATGAATAGACACTTCTCCAAGGAAGACATCCAGATGGCCAACTGACACATGAAAAAATGCTCAACTTCACTCATCATCCGGGAAATACAAATCAAAACCACAATGAGATACCACCTCACACCTGTCAGAATGGCTAAAATCAACAACTCAGGCAACAAAAGATGTTGGCGAGGATGTGGAGAGAGAGGATCTCTTTTGCATTGTTGGTGGGAATGCAAGCTGGTGCAGCCACTCTGGAAAACAGTATGGAGGGTCCTCAAAAAATTGAAAAGAGAACTACCCTACAACCCAGCAATTGCACTGCTAGGTATTCATCCAAGTGATACAGGTGTGCTGTTTCAAAGGGGCACATGCACTCCAGTGTTGATAGCAGTGCTATTGACAATAGCTAAAGTATAGAAAAAGCCCAAATGCCCATCGATGGATGATTGGATAAAGAAAATGTCACACACACACACACACACACACACACACACACAATGGAGTATTACTCGGCAATCAAAAAGAATGAAATCTTGCCATTTGCAACTATGTGGATGGAACTAGAGGATATTATGCTAAGCGAAATTAGTCAGAGAAAGACAGATATCACGACTTCACTCATATGAGGACTTTAAGACACAGAACAGATGAACACAAGGGAAGGGAAGCAAAAATAATATAAAAATGGGAAGGGGGACAAAACATAAGAGACTTAAATATGGAGAACAAACAGAGGGGTACTGGAGGGGGTGTGGGAGGGGGGATAGGCTAAATGGATAAAAGACATTAAGGAATCTACTCCTAAAATCACTGTTGCACTGTATGCTAACTAACTTGGACGCAAATTTAAAAAATAAAGTATAAAAAAAATAAAGTTGAATGTCTTTTGGCTGGTAAAACCCAACCTAAATAGTGCCGTACCTGAAATTCCATAGGGGGTCCTATCTCTATTGTATTTGGTTCCCTCCCTAGCTAGATTATCTTAGTCCAGCTATGCCTCAGCAATTCACTTGATATGCCTATAAATCGCACTGACATTGAATCCAACTTAGATACTGAAAATACCTTGCTCTCAGAATGTGGATGGAACAAGAGATATAAGTGTAATTTCATGTATCTTTTTATCTCTTCACATCTAAAGAGAATGTTAAAATCTGCTCAGCAACTCTTATTATTATTATGCCCCTCAAATTATAAAATTAAAGACTAGAATTATAGACATAGAAAAAAATGTTAGCTATCTTAGTAGGTTTTAATTGGCAAATTGACCTGAGAATACTACTATACATAATCTTTGCTTTGGTCCTGGGGTTTGCCTGGGAGAAAATGTTAAATTATGAATTTCCATTTAATTTTCAATATTTGATTTGTAACACTACAAAACAAAATCTCTCAATCCATTCCACTACAAATTATACACAGCACATAATGTGGTGAGTTCTCATCTTATTGTTTTAGATCTGGTCAACAACAAAAACACAAAATTGTATGGGCAATTTGGGGAGGTAGATGATGGATTGGGGTAACTCCATCCTTAAGCTGGAAAGAGTGAAGTAAAAACAAGCTCTTCCAAAGCACAGTAACAAGGTAGTAGCAACTACGTAGGCTTGGCTTAAGCCATGAGTAACTCCATGCTGAAAAGTGCATTGTTTCTTTAATAGAAAAACATTTACATTGATTTGTTTTATGCAATTTTAATATATGTATGTATTTTCTTCCTTGTAAGCAATATAGAAGAAACTGGAGGCAGTAAATGTCTTCCTATTGGAATGGAAGGGGAGGGAGGAGATGGAAGCAAAGAAAATTGGACTTACCCCAGAGAATTAGGTATTCGTTTTAAATAAACACCCATGAAGGGCCTTCCCTGGCCAAACTGTGCTCCATTAAGTGAGCCAAGTATACGTGGAACCAATAATAGAGTAACAAACTGCTATAAAGGATCTAGAAATAAATGCAGGAAAAATATTTTTAAAAAATGAAAGAAAAAAAGAGAAAGACAAGAGCTCTGACATCTCAAAACTTTGCCATATAGATACTGCTTTAATATCTGGTATGTTTAGCTACAGAAAGTCTCCCATCATGTTTGAAAAGGTAAAAATGGGATCACTATTTGAAGTTTGGTCTATTTTTGTAAGATTGTGAGTCTTGTTTAGTAGGTGGTTGTTGAATGATTAATTGTATAAAAGAATGCTTAGATGAGTTATGATTACTTATGTGCTTGTCTTATGATTATTGGGTCTATAACTCCATCACTACTGTCCCTTTAATACTCCTTTTCAGCAAGATTTTGTTTTGAGGAATTAGAAAAATTTTCCTTTTCCATGCAGTGAGTGTGTTGAATGCATTGTATTGAGAAACAGATTTCCAGGTTTTAGTCTTGGATTATAAATAGCACTTGCACTTGGATAAAGCTCTTAACATTTTACAGCTCCAATTTTCTTATTTGACAAATAAGGTTTGTATGGATATTCTCTGTAAGACTTTAGCACTTGGTGCTTCGATAAATTCAACAACAATACAAGATTACCTTTAGAATGCTTTCGAGTATTCTTAATTATTAAGGTAATTTTTAGTCCTATTATTTAAATTCATTTTTATTATAGATTTTACAAATATTTTTACAAATGAATTTCAAGAGAAGTTACTCTCCTTTAAAAGAAAAATAGACTTAACCTTGATCTATCCTCGATCATACCAGTCTCTTAAATTTATATTAGGTAGTCACATCATGGATACTCCTATTTCCGTGGGGAACTGAGGCAGTTGTTTACAATATCCTGATGAGAAGGCATTGGCATCATTTTATCTTTTTTTGAGTATTCTTTTATTTTGGAAATTAGTTAAGCAAACTAACAATGTATATTTGTTTGAATTCGAGGACAAAAAAATATATAGATTTTTGTATTTATTGCCCACTGAGAGGGTGACCTCTTAGCAGGCATCAATAATCTCATGTCAGATTTCTGAACTGAAAAAGTCACCTAAGCTTAGAAGAAGTCAGTTTGTCTGTGTAGAGCAAAAAAAAAAAAAAAAATAGAAGGATATACTGATTAAAACAAAAAATAAGGAATGTTTGCCACATCACATGCAAATCTAATAGAACAAACTGCATAATGTAATTAAAATCACACTAATAAATCACTAACTTAAATAAGCTACATACTTCTGTAGTTAAGCTGGCACATTTTTTCATGAAATTTTTATTGGAGAGGCATCAACTCACACAAAAAAGCATGATATCAAACATCTAACCTATTGATGTGCATTTATTATTTGAGATAGAACAAGATAAGTGTTGCCATTTTGTGTTTCAGTTACCCTCAATAGTTTCAGTTCTGTTTCATATGTGTTAAATCCTGTGATATCTTCTAAGAATTGATAGATGAACCAAATGTTTTTCTCTCAGTTGTCATTTATCAATTAATGTGCACATGGCTGTAGGCATTCTGATATCCAACCAATGTTTTTAAGTTTGATGATTCACTGGCCACTAATGGTTGAAATCAAATCCTGATCTGCCACTTGCCAGCTACATGTTCCTGGAGAGTCACTCAATTGCCCCAGGCTTCTGTTTCCTCATCTGTAAAAGAAAACAATTTTAGAACCTTCTTCAAAGGTTGTAGGAATTAAATGAGATAATATATAAGAACTGCTCAAGACAGTCCCTTGGTTACAGACATTAGGTATTTTATAATATGCATGACACATTTCACCGAACACCACCTATGTACCAAGAACTATGTCAGGATCCAGAGATACAGTGGAGAGCAAAACATTTCTAAAGGATGCTTGAAGGGGGAGAGAGATGGAGAGAGAGAGAGGGAAACAACTATAATTTTAGTGCACTTGTATTTCACAGAGTTACATACCATATCTACAATGTTGGACTTCAGCTGTCATGATTGTTTTGTTTATTTCAGAAACCAGAAGTCTTTTTAAAAGACTTGGACACATGAAATACATTGACTTGATGCTATTTGCCTCCGTGAAACTGGGGAACATTTTCCACATTGACAGTGCATTTTTAAGGTCAGTAATAAAAGTTGGGTTAGTGAACACTAGATGGCGGCATTTATGAAAAATTAAATTGGAATAAACTCCTGTGCCACCTTAACGTACCACAGGCCTCTTTTTCACAACAATGACTTGGTTTTTTCATTTGGTTGTTTGTTCATTTTATGCTTGTTTGTTTTTACCACTTCAGAGATAAAGTTTAAAAAGTCACGAGGAAAAAGATAAGCAGGAAGATACTAAATGTCTCTCTCTTGTTTTACACACAGGATTCTGTAAACACCCCACTCTTGAGTGCTAGATGAGTGAGTTGTTGATCTATTACTAGCAGAGTGATTAGAGATTGACATGTAGTACAAAAAGGCCAATGTACAGGTGTCGCAGTGAGAAAAAATAATTCTGAAGAAAACTCATTCTAAATGCTATTCCTGGCACTTAGGTACTAATGATTCCAGAAGTGGTTGTGCTATTTTTTTTTATAAATACATATTAATGGATAGAATTAATTGAGGGTTTAGGGAGGCCCCAAGTAAGAGGGTTACAAACTTTTCAGGTATCACCTCATTATATCTTTTTATAGCCTAATGAGGTAGGTTGATTTTTGGTCCAATTCTGTAGGTGAGGAAATGGAGAATTAAAACTTTTGAGAACTTTGGAAAAGTTACACTTAATCAGTGAGAGAGCTGAGTTTCAAAGTTCAAATCTGTATCATTCTGAATATTGGCTGAGATTTTAGCCATTTTGTTGTACATGCATTTAAATAACAGATTTTAAATTCTTGATTCCTATAAAATACACAATTTCGAGACAGTGATAGCATCAAGCAAGATTGAAAGTGACTTAGATATGGTTTGACCTACAGATGGTAACCAAATTACCCAACAAACAAAATTTGAAAATGTTGGGCTCTCAATATTCAGAGAAAATATTTGAATCTTTCGACTTTGTTATATCAGGAAAGTCAATTAAAATTAATCATTTTGTTTTGCAGTTGTCTTAATTACTATTTTGGATTGACTCAGTTATTTGTGTAAATGAAACATACTACAGAGGAAACAGATTTCATTTTTTATTATTCCAAAAGATCAAAAATTGATGAGATTCATGAAAAAGGAGAAAGGAAAAAATCAATTTATTCTTTTTAATGTAGAAAAATAGTTTATAATGCATGATTTAGATTCTATGTAAATTATAGAAAAATGTATAGCTTTAATATTTCCAGTGTTTAAGACTCATGTTATAAATTATAACATCTAAACTTTACAAAATGCGTTGTTTTGAGCCTTAACTCCAAAAAGGTGATACTTTCATTTTAACATGAGGCAATGTTGTAACTCAATTACATACTTTTATGTAATCATGTTAATAGTTTTTAAATCAGGGAAACTAATACTAAACTCAAATCCTCATAAAATTATGAAAAAATTGCTAATCGTACACATTTCTTTTTTGTAGGAGAAGATAGGGAAGAAAGCAATGCCATTCAGGTTTGTAATTAAACATTTTCCATTTCCCAGCTGATTTATCATTTACATATATCAAAGATTTGGCAGATTAATTTGGCAGATTAGAATAGATTTACTTCACATGAAATTATAACATCAATCTGTTAGTCAAACCCATTTAAAAATCGTGAATTGTTACATACTCAACATAGAAAATTTTGAAAAATATTGAAAATGAAATGTTATTAAAATCCACATGCTGCTTCCAATCCACAGATAGCATTACTCATATTTAGTACATTTTTTCCAATGTTTTCCTGATGCATTAACTATGAATGTGAAAAAACACAGATGCATAGGCACCTAAACACAAACAGATATACTACGTGCACACCCATGTGTCTCAAAATTGAAATAATATTGAATATAAAACTTAAGGTTTTTCATCTTGTTGTAACAGCATTATTTTGTATTCATGTACCCTTGGCTATAGATATTCATTGAAAAACTACATAACGTGCTATTGCATTCATGTAACAAAACTTATTTAAACATTCCCATATTGATGAATACTTGGGTTTCTTTCCATTATATTTTGTAATAAATAATAGCAGTAACAACCTTATACATACATTTTAGGTAATTTTATGATTATTTCATTCAGGTAGATTCTTTTTTTTTTTTAATTTTTTTTTCAATGTTTTTTATTTATTTTTGGGACAGAGAGAGAGAGAGAGAGAGAGCGAGAGCATGAACGGGGGAAGGGCAGAGAGAGAGAGAGACACAGAATTGGAAACAGGCTCCAGGCTCTGAGCCATCGGCCCAGAGCCCGACGCGGGGCTCGAACTCACAGACTGCGAGATCGTGACCTGGCTGAAGTCGGACGCTTAACCGACTGCGCCACCCAGGCGCCCCTCATTCAGGTAGATTCTTAAAGATGAGGATACTGAGTCACAGAGTGTGAATATTTTATTACTATATACTCTCCTTCTTTATCTTTTGTTATAGTCTTTGTTTTAAGATTGTTGATGTATATATGCCAAATCACTTTCCAAAAAATACACTATTTTTATTTCTACTGAGAGCTTACTAAACTGCCTGTCCTAGTACACACTCAGCAATTTTTAGCATTTTTTGTTTTTAAAATCTTAGTCAATTTGGTGTGTAAAAAAATAGTATTCCATTGTTTTAATTCCCACATCTGATTTCTAGTAAGAATGAACAGTTGTTCATGTCTGCATTTTTTATTTGTATTTCTTTTGTGCATTGGCTATTCATGTTCCTTTTAGGCAACTTTATTGAAATGAACATGAAAGCAGAGTCAAAACAACGTGGTTGCCACACAATTACCAATCAGCTTGAAGCCAGTTTAGCTCTTTTTGTTTAGAATATGAATAATGTACAAAAGAATTCTGAAAAAAAAATCTCTAGGGTAGAAAACTGATGCTAATCATATCATTGTTTTTCATGAAAATAAGGCGTGCTTTGAAGTATTTTTGCTACTTCCCTTCTATTCCCTTGGCTAAATTTTGTTTTCATAATGTTTATTCAGTTAACCTTAGTATTTTTAGTACTTATCTAGTCTTGATGCTTTCTCCAAATCCCCTTCTCTTTTTAATTCATGTACTTTCGAATTTTTTG
The DNA here is from genome assembly GCF_018350175.1 of Felis catus. NCBI lineage: Eukaryota > Metazoa > Chordata > Mammalia > Carnivora > Felidae > Felis > Felis catus. The sequence continues at coordinate 190,207,250 of NC_058371.1, read as the reverse complement.
AGTTGATTTGTCTCTATCAAAAATTACTGCCTAGTGTAATGCACTGTCTATGTATCCTTTTCTTATGGCATGGTTATTACTCGGTGTGGAGATAAATAAATAAATAAATATTTGCAGATTTGATCAGTATTTTCCATTTGTGTAGCAGAAAGCTAGAACTTTAAAAAAATAGGAATGCACACATCTGGCCTGGCAATGGACGTTTGTGGCTTTCTAAAATTGGCTGCTGTGTGTTTTTTTTTTTTTTTAATTTTTTTTTTTTTCAACGTTTATTTATTTTTGGGACAGAGAGAGACATAGCATGAACGGGGGAGGGGCAGAGAGAGAGGGAGACACAGAATCAGAAACAGGCTCCAGGCTCTGAGCCATCAGCCCAGAGCCCGATGCGGGGCTCGAACTCACTGACCGCGAGATCGTGACCTGGCTGAAGTCGGACGCTTAACCGACTGCGCCACCCAGGCGACCCTGTGTGTTTTATATATAATAGAGATATAGGCACACTCATACAAGTAGTGAAATCAAACTCCTATCCTTACTCTTTAAATATATATATATATGTGTATATATGCATGTGTAATATCAATATAATGTGTAAATATATGTATATCATGTACATACATATATGTCTATTACAGGTTGCTCATGGAATCTCTTCTTAGTAAAAAAGTGTATACGTATCACTAAAAAAGGAAAGGAGTCTTTTACTTTTATTTTGAACAGTGGATAACTGGGAGTGATTTTTTTAAAACCATGTAACAAGGAACTTTTATTTCCTTCTAAGATGAAATATGAAAGCTGAAGTAACTGAAAATTTCCACAATCATGGTCTTGTATCACCTTGGGATTTGGGTAAAATCTCCTAGCTGATTCTGGAATACTTGATGTAGAAGGCAAAACTCTGTAGAGGTTTGATTTGATTTGATTTAAATTAAAATGTTCAAAAGATCCTTTAAGACTGAAGACTGTTTCCTCAAGGAAAAAGAAAAGGAGATACACCATGGAATGGAAGTGAACTGCTTTTTGCCATCTCAAGGGTCAGATTATTAAATCTGTGTCTTGTGCACACAGAGATGACAATTAAATCTATATGAGCAGGTGACAACACTATTCAAAATATTAAAGCTATTAGCTCTGACTTGAAGATGAATAGATCAATTCCTGCTTAAGTAAGACATAATTTGGTTTCTCTCAATATCTTTCAAGTTATTAAAACAATGTTTTCAGGGCCTTCATTTGGCTGAAGAACGTTTTTTTTCTATATTAAATATAATTTATTGTCAAATTGGTTTCCATACAACACCCAGTGCTCATCCCAACAGGTGCCCTCCTCAATGCCCATCACCTACTTTCCCCTCTCCCCCACCCCCCCTCATCAACCTTCAGTTTGTTCTCAGTATTTAAGATCTTGTATTTTATGGTTTGCCTTCTTCCCTCTCTGTAACTTTTTCCCCCCTCCCCCTCCCCCATGGTCTTCTGTTAAGTTTCTCAGGATCCACATATGAGTGAAAACATATGGTATCTGTCTTTCTCTGCCTGACTTATGTCACTTAGCATAATACCCTCCAGTTCCATCCACATTGCTGCAAATGGCAAGATTTCATTCTTTCTCATTGCCAAGTAGTATTTCATTGTATATATAAACCACATCTTCTTTATCCATTTGTCAGTTGATGGATGTTTAGGCTCTTTCCATAATTTGTCTATTGTTGAAAGTGCTGCTATAAACATTGGGGTACAAGTGTCCCTATGCAAGAATGTTTTAACATCAATGCCATTTTGTTGTGCTGCTATTCTGACTCTTCATTACTTAACGTTTTCTCTTAAATAACCCACATTCCCTTAAATCACTTAAATAATCTACATTTTCATATGTTTAACCATTGAATAGTTAAATTAATTTGGTTTGAATGGTTGTTATCTGTTGGGCAAATGAGCATATTTTTGTCGGTGTATGATCCATAATAAGGGTTAGGAAATTATTTCTGGTGTTTCTTTTTTTTTTGAAGAAACATTTTCTAATAATATTGTAGGAAGAGTGACAAGTAGAAACTTTTAGTATCACTGCATTTAACCTTACTGTCATCATTAGATTATCTCTGAAGTTCATTTATTAAGGGAAAAGTAAGTCATCTCAAATGTTATCCATGTTGTCAAGTGATTTTCTAAAGTATACATATCATCCCATTCTTCAGTTTCTTCCTCCACTTCCTTTTCTAAGTGCTCAGCTGAAAAGAGAGAGAAAGAAGAGAGAATGGGAGGGAGGGAGAGAGAGACTTACCGATATTGCAGAAGGATTTATTTGTCCATTCAATTATATCTTCTTTCTGATAGCCAAAGATATAATTCATGCATTACCAAAGATCTCAAGCCGTTGGTTTGTGTTGGTTAATAAACCTTAAATCATCCCCCAAAACATTTTTTTAACAGATCATCCATGTTTGCTAGGGCCAATTTGGGTAATTTTTTCAGTCCATCAAGATTAATCCTGGAACAGATGCCAGATTTCACAAATATAAATAAGAAATACCCACTTAAATTAAAATTTCAGAAGAAACAAAAAAGACATTGTTAGTATATACAAAGCCCACATTTTGAATGAGACATAGTTACATTAAAAAATTATTAATTGTATATTTGAACTTTAAATGTAACTGGGCACTGTCTATTTTATCTGGCAAGTCTGTCCTGTGTACTGTGCACAGAGTTGGGGGCATTTGTCCTCACTCTCCATGAGTTGGCTGTTGCTGTCCTACTGTTGAGCTCCAATAAATGGAGAACAGATAAGAAACAGATAAGAACCTGTTATGCTTTCACTTTTCTTCTATTCCTGGAAGCAAATGTTCAACAGTCTAGAGGAGTTTTATATTTGCACTCATATCTGCAACCTAATCCACCGATTCTAGGAAGGAGCCAGGGTAAAAATCTCTCCTCATTCTGGACTCAATCTGGAAAGCACAATGTTCTGAACATAGTCATCTAGAAACTCACAGTCTTCATTTCAGTGATGTAAAATGCAAATATAGTTGGATGACTATAATATTTTGCTGCTTTTTCACACTCCCATGTAAATTCCTTGGAATATTCTCTTTTTTCCTATGATATAGACAAACTATATTTTCTGCTCAACTTCCTGTAGGTAAAACTGATACCATTATCATTATCATGCATTCAGGGAGTAAGCTAATGATCAAGCTTTTGTCTTACTTATATCTAGATAAATAAATCAATTAAGAAATGGATATTTGAGAAAGTATATATCAAGCACTATGTGATGTGCTTATCAGTGATATGAGACTTCATGCTATATCTCATTTAATCTTCAACTCCTTGAGTTGTCTTACAGGCTTGCCATCATGTTGCTCTCTTAGCCCCTCTTTATTACTTCTCTTTACTCTTCAGGATGTAGTTCAAGCACTGTCTCCTCTAGGTAACTTTCCAGACCCACTTCAGCTGGTTTGAGAGTTACTCATCTGTGCTTCCTCAAACTTGTGTGCTTCCCTCTACATTGTGGTAGTTGTTTCATTACTGCTGTTAGATCTGTGAGCTCCTTAAGTTTTGGTTGCCTGTGCTCCAGACCACTACCTCCCCAACCCCGCCCCAGGGTCTTGTCACACCCACGACCCTTTCTCTGGATGGCTGTCTGTCCCATAGACCTCTTCATGGAGGTTTCTCACACATAAGAGTTTTATTTCACTATTAAGTGAATAACAACTTATCCACAGTTGATTCACATGAAGAGATCTCCCAATGATGATGGCCAGTCTGTGGGTTGACCTAAGACACATATTTGTATGAGTGCTTTTCAAAGGTCTATCAAGCTAGTTGGATTAATTGGATCTTCTCTCAGAAAATCTGAGGCAGAGGAGAGAATAGCTGAGCAACATTAACGCCTGATCTCTGAAGTGAAATATGGGAACTTACTGCTGCCAAGGAGATGCAAAGAAAATTGTGTCAGTAAAGCAACGTGACGAATTGACCCTTAGTTTCTTTAGCCAAGCCATCCTTGACCCCTAGGCTACATAAGGCCCACTGTTATATGTATTTATGTTGAGTTTCACCGTTTTGAACTACATATTTATTCACATGATTAATTTCTTCTCCTATAAAACTCCTATAGAGGGAAGAGGTGCATTTGTATCTCCAGAGTAGGCATTCAAAAAGATATACAGCTGAATGAATTTTTAACAAACTATGATTTCCACTATATTCTTCTCCAAAGATCTGGCAAACCCCAGCCTCCTAAATTTTACTTAAAATGAGGATCCCTCTGCTTAGATCTATTTTAGAAACAACTGTTGAGATATTGCTGTAAGTTAAGCCCTAGTTCATAGGGCTTCTTCTTCCATTCATCTTCATGGATATTCCTAGCCAAAAAGGATTTGTATAGCTATGGATTCAGAACATTTTATTATACTTTTAATGCAGGATATATGCTCTTTCATTGTGTTCACTATGTGCCTTAAAAAAAAACAAATGCTGGGGCGCCTGGGTGGCGCAGTCGGTTAAGCGTCCGACTTCAGCCAGGTCACGATCTCGCGGTCCGTGAGTTCGAGCCCCGCGTCGGGCTCTGGGCTGATGGCTCGGAGCCTGGAGCCTGTTTCCGATTCTGTGTCTCCCTCTCTCTCTGCCCCTCCCCCATTCATGCTCTGTCTCTCTCTGTCCCAAAAATAAATAAAAATGTTGAAAAAAATTAAAAAAAAAACAAAAAAAAACAAATGCAAAAAGCCCCCCAAAATTAATAATTTCAAGAGCAACAAGAATAAATTATGATTAAAACCCACAAGAATGAGTACTATGTTCTTATCGAAGTGATTAGAAAAGACTTCATAGATCAAGTGATATTTTAAACAAAAAATAAACAACTTCTTGCTGCAAAGAAAGTGACTAACTCATCTCTAAGTCACCACAGCAACTATTGTACTCTTACCTAAGGAGTGGACACGAAATGTTTTTGACTGAAAAATGTTAGAAATTGAGCATGATCTTGTTTTTTTTCTTTCCTTTGATAAGAAGTAATAGGATTTCAGAGCTCTAAGGAGCTGAAGAAATTAGTCTAATTTTCTAGGGTTAGAATTATTTAGAAAAATGTCCCATGAGGTCATGACTTGTCAATTTGGAGAAAATTAAGTTATTTTACATAATGATAAGTATTATTTTTTTAATATTTTATTTCATTTATTTTTTAATGTTTATTTATTTTTGAAAGAGAGAGAGAGTGCCAGCTTGGGAAGGGCAGAGAGAGAGAGAGGATCTGAAGCAGGCTCTGTGCTGACAGCAGAAAGCCCTATGCAGGGCTTGAATTCACAAACTGAGAGATCACGACCTGAGCCAAAGTTGGATGCTTAACCAACTGAGCCACGCAGGTGCCCCCAAGATTTTATTATTAAGCACAGTAAAACCTTGGTTTGCAAGCATGATGCATTCCAGAAACATGATTGTAATCTAAAGCACTTGTATATCAAAGCAAATTTCAAGAACCATGGCTCAGTTGTGATTGTGTGACATTTAGCATCATGTACTATTCATATTGCAAGGCATCACTTGTTTATCAAGTTAAAATTTATTAAAAATGTTTGCTCATCTTGCAGAACACTCACAGAACAAGCTTCTTGCAAGCCAAGGTTTTATTGTAATTTTCAGACCCATGTAGAGCTCGAGCTCACAACAAAGAGATCAAGCGTCTTATGCTCCAACAACTAAGCCAGCCAGGTGCTCCTATGTAATGATAAATATTCTGAAGAAAATACACCAGAGCAGTGACATAGGCAATTATTCAGTGAAGCCACAGGAAACTAAAGAGCAGGTAGTTGCTGAAGGCCACTTGAATTGAAAGCAGAGGTAGAAGGAAGAGATCACTATGTCTTTCTCAAGGGCAAACTCATCAGGCAGAGAGTGTATAACATATGCAAGGGTCCTGAGGTTAATAAGAATTTGACCCACTTAGGGAACAAATAGAAAGTCAGGGAGACTGGATCACCGCAGGTGAGAGTGAAAGCAGCAGCAGGTGAGACAGAGGGGTGACCAAAGGAGGCCTTGTGACTGTGGCAAGACATTTGGGTCTTATTTTAAATTGAATGAAAAGCTATTGGAGGTGGCTATATACTTGTATAAATGTACACAAACCAATGGTTTTATATACTTATAAATATTTATTAAGCATCCCCTATATAAAGCCAGGAAGTGTTTGTAACCATTGCAATCGAACATGATTTAGACAAGGCTCCTGCTCTCTAAAACCTCATAAATCTATCAGAGAACCATATAAAAACTATACATTTATAGCAGAATGTAATCTCTACTGTAGTCAAGATAGACTAAACCTTTAACCTATGGGAACAGGGATATTAATCTAACACCGTGTCTGGCACATTGCACATGCTTAGTGACTGTCTATGGATAGAAATAAGTGAGGAGGAAAGATGGTAGGTCTCTAGATAAGGGTAGATTCTGTCTTCTAGGAATAAAGCCCCTTGAGCTCAGAGTCCCTATTTGCTTTCTAACACAGCTCATTCCATGAAATGACAGAGTTTGTCATCTTCCTTTCTCTAAATGTAAATCATTTCCTACAGTTACGAGGTACTGCTGTTGGAGACATGGATTCTCATGCTAAGTGTAGAAAAAGCTATCACGGGTGTCCCACATGGGAGATTGCATCAGCCAGCCAGGTTATCTAAAGCACAGGTGACACAAATGGACCTCAAAGACACCAGGAATTTGCTTGATAGCCTTTGTGAAAATGTCAGCTAGCATGATAAAAGCTTCATCGTGAAGAGTCTGGGTGATGGTGATAAAGTGGAGGAACATGGTAGGGAAGTGGGGACCCAGTGAGTGCTGTCACCTAGAGAACAGTCTCTAAGGAGGGAATGGAAAACGAGGAGGCAACCCTGAGGATTGCACCAGGAATCTTGGAAACTGAGTACTTGTCCTGAATAAGTAATCAGAGGAAAGGAACTATTTACATAAATCTTGAACTCTCTCCTTCAAGAAATCAAATACTGGGAAGGAAGCTCCTTTGTTTGTAAGTCACTGTGATTTTCATTAGGAGCTCAGAGGCAGCCACACAACAGAATTCTCTACTATTGTTTCCTTCTCTCTCTTCTAGTAGCAATTTTGGAATGGCAGCAGCATTCTGGGAGGGGGCTAGAGGGAAGTAGAAGGGCAATTAAAGATCATTGATTTCAAAACTTTCATCCCACAGACAAGGCAACTGAGGTTTAGAGAGGGCAAGCAACTTGCTAAGGTCACTTTGTTGTTTCACAGCAGAGCCAGTAACAGAATCCAGGTCTCTTGATTCTCAGTCAAAAATGTCTCTGCACACCAGTGGATTCCCAGCTGCATTTTTAAGGCTTGGTGATCTGAAGGTGGTTTGGCCTGAGGCGGAGCAAAGGAGTGGTCAGTGAGCTCAAATTCCTCACCCAGCTCATTCTCCAATAACTGTGTTTGTTGTTCAAGTAAAAAGGTAAATAGCATGAGTTCGGTGAGAAACCAAAAATCCCAGAGGCCATTCTAATGAATTGTCTTAACTGGCAAGTTGTACTTACCATATAGGGCAACTCTGTTTAGTTCGACTTGTGCAAGTCTGAAAAGTTGCCTGGCATGGTAGCTCTTAAGCAGTCACCGTGTAGTTAACAAACAACTCTGTCATGGGGCAGTGGAGAAACCATGGGATGGACAAGAGATTTGGCTTTAAACATACCTGTGTTCCAAGCTTGGCTCTACTCCTTATGAATCATGAGAACACGGGGGAACTTAGGAAATTCTTTGTACCTCTATTCCTTCCAGCATAAGATAATTTTAATGATTTTGAAGAATTGTTGTTAACGATTGGTTATCATATATAAAATGATCAAATATGTACATATACATACACATGTGTATTCAGGACAGTCAATGGTGGATTTAAAAATATTAATTTGTGAAGATTATAAAAATAGGGCAAACCTAAAATTTTGGGTCGGTACTCATGTGGGCAACAGAATTTGAGGATTTATAGATGCTGAGGATTTATAGAGTGAACTTTCAAGGTATAAAGGTCTACATTCCTGATTCTCTCCCTTACCATTTGAGCACTGACTTAGTTATACTAAACTTTCCTTATTATCAAGAAAAGTGGGGAGGGATGAGAACTTAGTAAGTAAGTGCTATGAGTCTTAAGTTAGGTGGCCATGAGTCTTGAGTTTTAGGAGTAAAAACTAGTACTCCTGACTCAGGTGGTGATAGCTATTATTAATAGCCTCACTGTCATTACTCCCCTTGCAACTTTTTAGACATGGCACCTTCTGAGATTGGGTGGTATGGGAGGAAAGCATGACTTGAAGACACAATTTCACTCTCTGGCTCTGCTGTTTTTCAGTTTTCATCACTACTAATATACTCCTGTAAGGAAGATAATTAATGGAGGAAGGGCTAAGGCATCATCATAGATGGCGCAGAGATTGTGACCAAGTCACACACAATAGCTAATGAAGAAATAAGGTTAATTGATGGGATTTGTCATGTATCAACAGTCCTGTGTCAATCTGAAGGTAATGTACGAGTGCTACATTAGTCTCCTCTTTTCGTAATGCTTAACATAAAAGAAAAAATGCTTAACAAAAAGAAAAAAATGTTATCACCTGCCAGAGATTATATTACTATGTTAGATCTAAGGTCATATACAGAGGAAAAGTTCTCTTTGTTTTCACATGAGGAAAAAGAACAGACAATACTCCATACTAGTTAGGGGAAGGGCTGGAACTAAAATTTGGGTTTCTACCAACATCTTTTCATTGAATCAGGCTAACTTCATATATTTCTGTTTTCTTAAACATTAAATACTGGCTATAATTGGGTCTCATAAATAATTACACATTTAATTCCGTGCATACACCTTCTTTATGAAGAAATTTCATGAGAGTTGTTCATTCACACATTAAATCCAGAATCGAATCATGAGCGTGCTGCAGAATGGAATTATCATCTTCTATCTACCAAGAAGGACATGAAAACGGAAGAAACCTAGGACTAATACTAATTTCAAAGCAATTCAGGGGAGGAAAAAAGAATCCCGAACTCAGAATTGCTACCTACCCCACTCCAGATGAATCCCCTGCACCAACATCTATTTCCCTCAGTAGAAAGAAAAGAAGACATATGAGAAAAAGTATGGGTTCTAATGCCCATTATAATAAATTATACATCTGGTCTCATTACTAACTATTTGTGGAATTCCTTGGTCCTCAGTTTCCTCATTTGTAAAATGAAAATAATACCTACTTCACAAGACTGTTCCAAGGATTAAATGGAATATAAAATTAAACAGCATAATAATAAGTGTTAAATGAATACCGGCTATGTTCTCTTCCCCTTTTCTTAGTTCTTGAGGATTCATAGCTCCAAAATCCAGCCTTCCCTATCCCTGGTGGGGTTTGTTTTCTTTGAGAGCAGCCCACAGACAGCATTCCTTGCAACTGGGTGCTTTGAACTGCTTAGTAATCCCCTTCACTGACATGAACCATGTCAGTCTTTGACTTCCATTATCATGTCTATGATCACCAATAGCTCTTTGGCTTCTGTTCAACTTGTGGTCATATTTATGATGATCCCTTTAATTCTGGACTCAAGGGAAAGACGCCTTCCCCACTAAACACATCACTGGAGAAGGACATGCAAAATGTTAATGTCAAAACTAACTACAAAAGAGTAAATACTACTTAACTGTCACCTGGGAGAGGAGAAACCAGACTCAGAAGTCCGACACTGCGAACTTTAGACATACCACAGTAAATTTTTCAAATATAAAATTTCACCTTATTGTATTGATTGAATTTCCAGAGACTGGTTCTGTACAGTGGTAAGAAAATTACTAAAACTAGAGCAAACATTCTGAAATTGGAGTAAGAACAAATTAAGAACAAATTCAATGATTTAGAATGACCACATTTTATACTTGGGTGGGGACCTCATAATTATCAAGACCAATCAATGGTGGGCAAAACTCCAGCCCCAATCAAAATAACGATTCCTTAGAACAACTGGAACACATCTTCTAGAACCTTAGTGTTTCACAAGATTTTTAAAAATCTGCTTTTACTTCCATGATACTATTTAAAACAATATGAGAATATTCCATGTCATTTGAATGACAGTATCAAAATAAAACGTCTCAAGATTTTAGTGCCAAAATGTATGTTTATATTTACAATTATATTGGCACAAAGAGATCATTTTAAATGGCAGTATTTAAATACGACCGTCATATGTATTTCTGAAAAATTGGGTGCATGGAGATGGAGAGTCTGGATTTTCATTTTGTTTTTAAAAACTACCAACCGTATTATTCAAGTATTAAAAAAAGCCTCTAAAACGATCTACTGATTACTAAGTGGGTGACTTTGGGAGATTTTCTTATGCTGATAAAAACATAGTAATAATATGTAATAATAAAAAACAGAAGTAATAACCTTACAGACTGACATTGAATTCAATGACATGATTTAAGGTATTTAGCTTGTGGTCTCAGGTAGAAGGGGCATAATAAACTTGATTTGCCCTTTCCCCTCCTCTAAACTCTGACACACTCACTTCTTGAGGCCATCAACCACATGCATTGCATATGTAATTAAATAAACAAATAATGGTCATGTGCGCTATTATTCCTATATAAAATGATTTGAATGTAGATAATCTTGGAAAAAAATCTTTATAATACATAATAATCAAAGATGGAATATTTAGAGAAAAATTACCTTCTTAGGACAGTTTTCTGACCTGACTTGGAGGGGGGCAAACCCAAACCCATCCTCATGCTAATGAATGAATGCTTTGATTCTATCTTATGTAGGCAAAGCACCTCCCAGAAATGAAGCCTATCATTAAAGATGTATAAAATTGACCAGGTTGCTGCTGGTACTGTGTCTAATGAGTTTAGGATAAGTCCTGGATAGCTTCCACCAAAAGGCCACAGCCTTCCCCAACATCATCATCTCTTTTACCCTTATTGGACATTATTTGTCCCTCTTGAAGTATTGGCACAGAACAGAAATTGTGTTGCCATTTGATTTTTGTGTGAAGGTCAGTCTTGCTAAACTCATTCCTTCTCCTGGAATCTTGCTCCTGAATCACCCTTCCAGGCAGCAGGTGGGTGACCCGATAAGAAGAATCCGAGTACTGCAAACTAACATTCATTTATTCAACAAATAATTATTGAATCTGTAAATTGGCAGGGTCATTTGGAGGATCAAGTGACTGAGTAGTTAGAATGCCCAGTACAGTGTCCAGAATGCATAGCAGACATCCTTAATTATAAGATGGTTGCTCTAATTTATCTTCACTCAACTGTAGAATCTTTATAAATCTGTAGGAATTTAGTATATAATTTAGCTCTCTCTTGGCTACCCAACATATAACACAATAAGTAGTTGTGGATGGTGGAGTGGTAGGCGAAGTATTTAGTAGAGTGCAAATCAGTAGGAAAAGATGAGATGGAAAGGTGATGGATTTGGGCAGATATGATCTATGTTGAGATAAAGCCTTAATCCTGAAAGACAGGAGAGTAGAGATAGAGGCCAAAATTGTAGCCACATTGTAAATAAGTAGTCTAAAAATTGAAATCATCCTGTAGAGAATGTCCAGATCCTCTTAAAGGACTGTCTCGAGACAGGCCAGAGGCTGGCATGGAAGTGTCTGGAAGAGAGTCAGCTCACATGTGATAAACAGAGAAAGAGGGACAGAGCATGGGAGTGATAACAGTTAGAAAAGTCTGGCTGAGGAGACAGAGGAAGATCCAGTTGCATAATCCAAGGTGACAGCATCCAGGCAGGGTCTGTGCTCTGTGGGCGGAGTGTCTGAGAAGGGGAGTCTGGAGCATGCAGAAAGTAACTAGTTTAAAGATTTATTGTAAACAGAGATTGTCCACACTGATTTGCCTCATTCCATGAGCCCAAACGACTAATGCTGGCTGCTCCTTGTCTTTAATCTCCCTTCATATCTCCTCCTCAGTGTCCCCACTACCAATAGACATGTATTATTTGAGTATATTATTTGAATAAATTCAGGAAAAGCCAGATGAAGTGTGAGACCAAGGACTTGTGCATGTGTCAGTACTTTGTCTCATCTCCATGACTTTGCAGACACTTGAACCCAGTTGAGTTCTTCTTGTGAGGCGGTGGATAAGGTGTGATGATGATGCATTAGGCTTGATTTTTAAAAACAATCTTGACTTTTTTCTGTATCCAAAGACATTCTATATCCACAGCCATGAAAGTAATGCAATTAGTTCAGTCGTATTTGTTCTCAAAATGATGTCAAATCTCCTTTTAAGCTGCTCTATAGACATATATATATATATATATATATATGCTTGTTTTAAGTGTATTTTTAAATGAAAAATTCTATTTCTCAATTTAATCATTCCACTCTTTTACCAGGATTCAGTGTGATTGATGTGCAGCAGTTTGCAAAAGTCAAATCCACCTTCAAGTGGTGATGATTTCTACCACTGGTGACATTCAATATAGGATGAGTTTGGAAATGTTGCAAAGAATTTTCAATGTGAGTTATAGAAGAGGTGCATTTAAGTCAAGACAAAAATGTTTGTGCCTGCAGAAATAACCACTCTATATGTGATTTTATAGACTCATCTTGTACATCTTTTATTTCCTCTTTTTATTGACACCTTGATTTTTTACACACCATAGAACAGATTTGATTATACATAAAGCAAAAAGAACATGTCAAAGCATAAAGTAATGAATCTTAAGGTAGTTACCTTATTATTTATCTCGTATTACTGTATAATTGGTGAATTAACTCAGAAGTATCTATATGTCCGGATAGTAATTTTTGTTCTTGTTACTACTTGGGCACTTACAGATTCCTTCATGGCCATTATTCCATTTGATCCTCAAAAGCATTGTAGGATATCCATTGTAGGATATAAGGTATTTTCTATCTCTGTTTTAAAGATAGTTTGAATTCAGGGAGTTTAAGTGACACACACAGGTTATGAAGAAACGTAAAGTTTTTGCTAAAATTCATTTCATGAAAGATCTCTTTCCACTCTACTATTTGAGACTCTAAAAGATTCATCTGCCGTAAAAATCAATGTTAGTATAAAAGACCAAGTCAAAAAATTCAGCAGAGAAGAAAGCTAGGGAATACCAGATACAAGGTAATTTGTGTGTATGTTAGGTGCATGAGAGAAAGACAGAGAGAGAGAGAGAGAGAGAGAGTGAGAGAGACAGTGTGTGTGTGTGTGTGTGTGTGTGTGTGTGTGTGTGTGTGTGTTTGTCAGTGTCTGTGTGCAGGCTTGTTGGTTGGAGAATACAGGTAACTTAGGTTAAATGTACTGATTATTTTGTGACATCTACCCTTTAGGAATGAGATAGTGAAATAAATAATATGGCCATTATTGATGCTACCTCTGAATCAAATAAGGGTACGATTTTGAAAATATATACCTGGTTAGGGGAACCTGGATAACTTAGTCGATTAAGCATAGGACTTAGGCTCAGGTCATGACCTTGAGGTTCGTGGGTTCTAGCCCTGCTTGGGCTCTGTGCTGACAGCTCAGAGGTTGGAGCCTACTTCTGATTCTGTGTCTCCCTCTCTCTCTGCCCCTTCCTTGCTTGCATTCTGTCTCTCTCTCAAAAATAAATAACATTAAAATTTTTTTGAAATATATACCTGGTTAAACTACTGTCATTCTCCACAAATCTCTGTTCCTATTGATGCCCAGGTCCCTGGCTATTTTCACACGTTGCCTCCCTTTTCTTTGGCCGATTTCCAGCCCACTCTTTCTTAAAAGACTTCTTAAGGTTATCTTGTTTTAAGAAATTTACACTTCCAAAATGAACACACTGAGCTTTTCTTGTCTCAATTCTAATGGCTTAATACTTCATGGAATTAGTGCTTAATTATTCTAAAATTATGTCTCATCTATCAGTTTTCTTTCATTCAGGAAACAATTACTGAATGAGTACCATGTAGATTTAGACACAAATCCCTGCCCTCCACCTTTGCCCCACATCGGATAACAAAATGCTTAAAGTCAGGAAACAAAATGTTGCACTTTATGTCTACAGTACCAACACAAAGTTTATCACATTATAGAAAATATAATTATTGCATAATTCATTGATTATAATGGTCTATTTTGCACCTTTATTAAATTAATAAAACATTAACAAACTTACATGAGAAAAAATTGTTTAATGACTAGTTGTAGCTGAGTTATAATTGATGTAAAAATAACTGTATAAAAAAGAGGGTATTTAAGGAAATTGAAGACATTTGTTCATGTACATTTAAATGTGTCTCCTAAAATAAAACACATAGTTAATTGTTCTAAAATAAAATAGTCACATAATTAATTTGTTCATCAATGCCTTTTTTGGGTCACAGATCAAGCAATTTAGCCCAGTTCCCTTTTAGATAACCAACTATGTATGTAGATACAAAAGTAACATGACATTGTGTGTATGAGAGTGTGTGTATAAATTCAACTAAAAAATCTTACTCATGAACTGCTCATAAGGAGAGACAGAGAGCATGTGAATTCTTTTTCTAGGTCACATGGGTGCATTTTTGTAAGCAATCATGGTATTTTATCGTCTAAAACCTTTTCACGTTTAAATATCAAGAAACCAGAATGGATTTCAAAAATGCCTTGTAATAGTGATTTGCCTTATCTCCTACAAAAGGACTGCCATGCGTTAGACATTGAAAAATAAAGAGGAATAATTCTAGCCATTTGGTTGCCTGGGTGCTCTGGATACATGGCAGAGAGTAAGAAAGATAAAATATGTGGTTATATAATTCCAGTGGGGTAGAAAGTGCCAGGGTACAACTTCAAATTCTATTTGCATATAAAAGAAGCACACTCTACAATAATTTTCTCTTTGAACATTGTTAAGAATGGATTTGTTTTACATAACCCCCGTGGAACACTTTCCTGGTAGCAACTGAACACAATTCCTCGCTCTACTGTTAAAGCCAATTTCTTGAGCAAGTTGTGCCAAAATACCAATCAAAATTATTTTGAGGTGTAAAAATATTGTGTCACCTGCTTCTAATTCCAAAACAGTCCAAGTTATGTTTTATTTAAAGTTTCTTGCCAAAATATTCAATCAAGAGAAGAATATAATAATTCGTTAAAGCTACCATCATTTATAGACTGAAAGAGTTTTAAGTGCATCCACAGGAGAACTGCAAATGTTTTTGTTCGTGGATGATATTTCCATTGTCTGAGATTCTACAGCACCCACATTGGTAGGAAAAATACATAATTCAAATGCCATACATTTGACTGGGTTTTGGTAATGGATAAGTAGAACAATATGATTTTTCAGTTGAAAAATATATTCAACCTTTACTCTTCCAGTTTTTTTTTTCATTTTAGAGATGAAGAAAACAAGGCCCAGAGATGTTCTCTTTATCTCACATATCACTCAGTGATTAGGGTTCAAGTTCTTCTTCCCGCTACTTTCAAACTCTTTCCTTTACTTCATGCAGTGTCTTCCTCGGTTAGAATATATGTGCTTTCATGTGGATAGTTAGTGTTCTGACAACTTCACCATGAAATTATCCTGTCGAACACGTGGGGCTGTCTTTCCACTAGCTCCAGCTCAGGCATCTTTACCTTAGCCCCCTCTGTGGAACAGATTTTTGGCTCTCTGGCTTGCCTAAGACTGGATGGAGGCAGCTCATTCCCTTGCATAGGACAAAAGCATGGATTTAGAGTTGAGGAGATCTCATTTTCACCCCAACTTTACAATTCCCCAAGTCAGGGTTATATGAATTAGAGAAAAATAAATCAAAACCAGAAAGAAACAAATAAATAAAGAAAGAGAATGAAAAAGAAAGAGAGAAAGACAGGAAGGAAGGAAGGGAGGAAGGAAGGAAGGAAAAAAGACAGAAAATGAAATACTTTTTCTTGGGGGTAATATCCACATCTCTGGAAAGGAAATTTACCAAACTCTCAAATTCATGTCTAGATGGAACTTACAATAAGTGCTCAATAAATGCCACCTATTGTTATTAATACACTCAACATGATTCACTAGTATGGAATTATTGCCAAACAAGGCGAATGTGGTGATGAACACATTAATGGAGATATGTGTCTGGAAACGGAAACTATTTCTACTCCTTTCTGGACAATCAGTCCACTGCTGGCTTAAATATTCAGTTCTGTGTATATATTAAGGCTTTATAAAGAACATAGACATATTTGGGCATACTATTGTTTTTCTTCTCAGCTACAATATGAGTTCTTTCAAGTGAACTGCTAAATTTCATTGGTCTCTAATATCGTTTGCACTGAACATATAACCTCTGTGTTCTTTTTTTTTTAAGATTAAAAAAATCATCACCACTGGCAGGGTTCCTATGAAAATAAATAATGACAAAATTACGAGCAAAGATTCTGATATGAGGTTTATATTCCTTAAAAGATATTCTCCTCTCCTCTTGCCTCAGTTTTAGGCCTACCTTCCTAGATACGGTTCCCAAACTCCAGAATTTCCTGGCCATACTCTTTGCCATTTTGAGAATAGCCTGTCTTCTGCACAACTCCATCTAAACCTTGCTTTCTTATAGATAATAACTAGCTAATCTGAGAAGTCTATGCTCTTGTCTCTGCCAGCTTTAAATTCCCAGGCTGAGAAAATAAAAATTTGAAACAGCTATAAAGGTAATAAAGTCCAGTCTGATACTGATTGATTGAGCTTTTACTATGGCCCAGGCACTTGATTAAGCGTTATACTTGTCTTGCATATTTAATCCACAGACTATTCTTATGAGGTAATTATTTTTACCTTTATTTTGGAAATCAAGAAATGAAGTTCAGAGAGGTTAGACCCATGTCTCAGACAACATAGCAAGTAAATAGCAGAGCTGAGAGTTTAACCTCTTCTCTCTGATGCTAAAGCTAGGTTCACAGTCATTTGCTTTAAAAAGCATTTTTTTTTTCAGCTTCCATCCATTGATCAGGATTCTCCCTGTAGGTCTAACCAAAAGTCTTGAGTGTCTGTTCCATTTGACAGTCCTCTACACAATTCAAATTAATTGTTATTGAATGTTTGAGTCTTAAGTCTTTGTTTCTCCAGGCTAAAAAATGCAAAAACAGAAAAACAAAACCTGTTAGGTCCTCAGTACTTCCAGATATGATATCAGTTCAAAGCTTGTCAGTGCAATATACTGCTCACTCACCCTTTACAGCCATGACTGTTTTATCTAAACTGCACTGAAAATAGGGAAGTCAAGAAGCCAACCATTCCACATTTTTTTTTCCAGCCAAGAGTAGAAACACACAATCATGTTTATTTTTCTATGTTTTCACCTGATGATTTCCCTGTTCTTTTCTTGACATTCACTTCATAAGATTACTTATAATAAAGTCACATTGCATTGAGAGATGGATTAATCTTTTAAAAGCATATTGATTCACGCTTTCCTTATTGGTACCATTACAGCAAGCATAAGGGATGGAAAGGATGGGTATGTTAGCATAGCCATTGGTTATCTATTTATTCAGTAACTATTCATGTAGCATATACTCTGTAAGAAGTGATGAGCTAAGCACCAGAAGCAGGATGATGACCAAGATGTCTGCTTTCACCATGGGTGGCTTGGCCCTGCAGGGGAAAACAGACAAGAAAATTGTGAAGAACTATTAAAGTATTATCAACTTTATAATAAAAATCTGTATATGTTTTTGTGGGGCCACAAAGTGAGCAGGATTATTCTACTTTGAGAGGATAAAATTAAAATAGAGCTAAAGTTTGAAGAATGTGTTGCTGATCAGTAAGTCAAGGTGGTGGAGTTAGGAGAAAAACAGAAAGACTGAGTCTCAGAGAGGCAGAGACACCTGCACTCATTTGCGAATTAACTAGCAGCAGCATTAAAATTACAGTGGACTGCAATGAACTAAAGCCCACTGTAGACTCATCCTGAGTGTCCTCTAGACCTCAGAGATTGCCTCTACATTCTTTTCACCTATACAAATGCCCATGCTAGGTCTCACAAGGAAGTCCTTATGCTTTTCCGGGCTTCATTTTGATATTGGAGCTACCTGAAGTCAACACACTCCCCTAAAGCAAGTTGAGTTACTGTCAGGCAGTGGGGAAGAGAAGGACTTCCCAGAAGGAAAGCTAGTGTCTGGTTCATCCTGCCTCAAACTAGACTTTCTAGACTATTACTTGAAGCTTCTAAGAAGGCTCATATTAGGCAGATATCAAAACCAGCACAGAAGAATATGCTTGGAAACCACTGGAAGATTCCAGAGAAACCTGTGATACAGGGGATCTTGAAATGATGCTCTGTCTGAAATTATTATCTTGGTAAGTTGAAGTGTGGGTATAGCAGGAGAGTGGACCAGGTGGGGAGAAAAAGGAAATGAATATATAGTGAGCCTCTATCGACATTCATTGAATCGGCAGTTATTTAAGGAGATATCGTAGCTGTTAAGTTTTAAAACATGTCTGCAAATTTTTTGACACTCCTTCCACAACAAGTGGGATCTAATTCCCTATCCATAGAATTTGCGTCAACATTAAGTGACTCACTCTTAATGAATACAATGCTGTATAAATTCTATAAAGTCTCTCTCTCTCTCTCTCTCTCTCTGTCTCTCTCTGTCTCTCTGGTCTTTGGAAGCTTGTACCTCCACATAAGAGGTTCAGCTGTGGTAAACTCAGCATACTTCAGTACCCGTATGGAGATAGAGAGACTAGCCCAAGGAACCCCAGCTGTTCCATTCCACAGATATTCAAGTCCAAGTGCTAGCATGTGAGTAGACTTCAGATATTCTAGCCCCAGATTTTGAGCACCCCAGCTGATGGTGAGAAAGCTTTCCTCACTGATTCCTGTCCAGATTGCAGACCCATGAGCTAGTCAAGCTGCTCTGTTTTAAACCATTAAGTTTTGGGGTAGTTTTTTTCTTTTACAAAGCCATGGCATCTGGGACACAAGCATGGGTGACTTAACTGAGTGTCAGAAAATAGAGCTAGGGAGCATCAGAGCCAGGTGCTGAACCCCGGTTTTCCTTGCACCAAAGCTGCTGCCTTTTTCATCATACTGCATGGACCAATATGTTTTATTTTGGCTACAGACTCACACTCATAATATCCCATTTCCTCACTGTGGTGTCTACACAGTGCAGTCTACATATATGTCACTAATAGATTCCTGTTGGTGCTGACAGTCACAAAACTGTTATCTAGATGTCAGATCTCCATGAAAGAACCTTTGGCACTGATATAATACATCATAACAACCAATTGTATATAGCATTTGTAGTTTAAATGAATCATACCTCGTTCAAGAGAAGGAACTTACATCCTCTTCCTTTGAACCTGTGACTAATTCAACCAATAGAATACGGAGTATGCAGTGTCATGGGACTTCTGAGCTCTGCCCTCTGCTCTTTCCTCTTAAAACCCTGAGCCATCATAGAAGAAGCCCCAACTAGTCTGCCAGAGACAATGGCCACATGGAAACACCATGCAGGATGACTTTCCATGCGGACAGAGAGGCCAAATGGGAAAGCACAGGGGAGCAAGACATCCTACCCTAGTCATAACATCTGACTTAAATACCAGAGACACCCTCTGTGGTGCCAGAGAGAAACAACCCAGCTGAGCCATACTCAACACAGGGAATTGTGAGACATGATAAAATGGTTATTGTTTTAAGTCTCTTTGTTTTGGGGTGGTTATTTTACTCAGCAATAGCTAATCAAAACAACACCTATTGTTGTCGTTGTTAATAATTCGCAAAATAAATACGACCAATCAACTATTGGGGGTTACTATGTGTCAAGTATGGTCTAATCACCCATAAATTTTGTGATAGAAACAATAGTTAAGTTTAGTTGGGAAAACTGAGGTGTTGGAAGGTGTGGGTCGTTGCCTGTGAATTCATGCAGTTAATAAATAATAGAAGGGAGCTATGAACTCAAATTATGAGTCTAAAATCTTTTTACACATGCTTCATTATTCCTCACAATTATCTTAGTTATTATTTTGTTTTGTTTTATCACAGTTAATACTTTTTTTTTCCAAAGTGAGAAAGCTTAAGTTATAGGAAAATCAATGGGCAACTCAAAATAAGAAAAAAAGGAAAATAAATAAAAACAGAACTGGAAATTGAACCTAGAGTTTTATTCCTAATTATTTGGTTGTTTTACTGACTCATGGATATATTTTTATGCCCCATATCTGCACCTTACATTCCTTCAGGCCATTTTTGGGATATTTCATACCTCTTAAACCACTCCCCAGAGTAGGTTAATTCTGATATTTGCTCTCAAAGTAGTAGAGTGCAGTATTTCTCAAATGTGAGGGACTTAGGACCCTTGGTTCTGTTAAAGATTGTTGCCAACCCTCCATAGAGGTTGCCTAAATTGGCTATAACTGTTGATATATACCATACCAGATATTAAAACTGATAAATTTTAAATATGTATTAATCCACTGAAAATAACAATAATAAGCCCATTAGAAGTTAACAAAAATAAGACATTTTTATTAAAAATAACTATATTCTCCCAACGAAAAAAATAGTGAGAAAAGTAGCATTTTACATCTGTTTTGAAATCTCTTTAACATCTGTCTATTAGGGGACAGACAGCAGGACCCTCAGCTGCTTCTGCATTCAGTCTGTTACAATATATCACCACACAGAGCCTCTGGAAGAGTTTACTTACACTCGTGAGAGAATGAGTAAACAAGGTCACGTTTGTACAAAAACAGTTTTGAATTCACAGATTCCTTGAAAGATCTTGGGTAATCCTCACAAGGGACCCTAGAACACACTTTGAGAACCACTGATTTAGAGCAATTTTGCCCAACATGTACTCTGGGGAGACTAATCGTTGCTATGTGAAAAGAAGTTGGAAAAACATATACGTTTAAATAAAGTAAACATATTCCTGTATTCTGTGATGTCTCCAAGCCTCTCAAATATTAATGCTTATTTTAAATGTCTAGGAGAAGACCTTAATGGGCAGACTTCTCTAATTAAGGATCATGGAACTACCTCCCACCCCCAACCTTTCTAGTTCCCCTCCCCCTCCTTAGGATACATAGTAGGACTGGCTTTTAGAAAACCACACTTGTAGGTGGATGCTTTATAGACATTTTGGAAACAGGTTGTTTTGAGTACTGGTGTTTTCCTAGATGAATAATCGGGTTTCACTATACTTTTCAGGAAGGGAGCAGTTTTGGAGCTGACTGGAAGAAACTGTGTTCTGTAGATGATCAGGATTTCAGAATATTTGGGACAGATGGAGTACCCCACAGAGCTGGTTAGATTCCTAATCATAAAGCTGCCACCCCAGGATAAAGCTCTCTGGGTCTTCACGGGTCCAGGGCAGAATTCAGAGGCACGTTTAGTCAGAATAAAGACAGTGCACGAAAAAAAAAAATGAGTTCTGTCTTACTAAGTGACCACACCTAATAAAGTGAAACAGATGTCAACCTGGAAGGATTTCCAGTTTGAACTGAGAGCTTTAACACTACCCTTTGCCCTGGCGTTGTTCTACACTTTCAGGAGTGTGTGGCATGCCTTCCTGCCTGCCTCCCTGCTGCAGGAATTGCAGACATTATCCACCCTCCTGAAACCCTAAGTAACCAGATGACATGGTTTTCATCAGATATTGGCATCTAAACATTAAAGTGAAAATTTAGAGGAAAATATCTATTTTTAAAGGCAATATCTTTCTCCTTTTAGTTTTCATTAAAAAAAATTTGCATTTACTAAGTCCCAGGAACTATTTTTGGTCCTGAGGATACAGTGATATATATATATATATATATATATATATATATATATATATATATATATCTCCAGCCTTTAAAGGACTAAAGAATTTCTTTCTCAGAGGACAGGATTTCCCATAAATTTCATACTATTCCAAATTAGGGACTATTTCTCAGCGATGGTATGTCTCCGTTCCATAGATAAGATGAAATAATATTCAAGGAAGAAATGAGTTTATGCATGTGAAGAATTTTACAGCCCCTGTAAGTTATGACAAAAGAGACCTTAAAAAGAAATACTTCCCAACATAACCAAGTAAATCGCCCAATGTCTTACGGAACTCAAGGCTTCAGACCTCATTTCAGTATTCTTAGTTATCAATTCTCAAAAAGTTTTACGGTATGACTCTTTCAGGGCATAGTAAGAAGTCACCCGTGTCATTAAAACACTGAATTGGTGACAGTGTTACTGCAGAGTGGTTAAGACCACAGGCTTTGGAGTCACTCTGTCCTGGGTTCAAATCATGGCCCCTGTCTATGAGTGGCCTGATCTTGGACACAATAATAAATTTCTAGGAGCCTCAGTGATACAGCTACTAAAGTAGAGAGATACACATTGACTCTTTCTGGCAGCTGGGAATTACTCCATCAGTGAGGACATGGGTTAGCTGTGTTGCTCAAGCAGAGTTCCAGTTTTTGTTTCATCCTTGAAAGTCTTTTATTTTCATGTCAACTCTCAGTTGTAAAGTAAAGCAATAATCTCATGGTACTGCGTGTTTAGTCTGAAAACTGTTTAGGTTCAAACCCCAGTTGTATCATTTTACCAGATATTATTTTATATTATATATCATTTTACCAGAACTTACTGGACCTTTCCTGGGTCTCAGTTTCCTCATCTATAAAGTATGGGTAACAATTATTCTTGCCGTTAGCGTTGTTACCGGGAATAAAGGAGCACTCCAAGGTCTTGCAAAGGTCTCAATATGTGTTATCTATTATTATTTGTTATTGTTATTGTTGTTGGTATAGTTTTTTGAAAAATACCTTTAAGCAAAGACAACATAATTAGTCATTTATAAGAAATAACTAGTTTTTTGAACAACAGCCATGTGCCTGGTCCTGTACTGACTGTTATTTATTCTCTCTTTAATCCTTATATAGTAAAGTTCTGTAAAGATCAGTCTCAGAAGACTGCAGCAGTCCAAGAAACACAGTCCAGGAAAACAAAACAAAACTAACAAAACAAAACAGAAAAATGAACTGCAAAATATTACCAAACATCTTTCATTTTTGAAAATATGTGAAAAAGATCTAAACATATATACACACACACATATATATCTACATGTATATCTATATGTATATACAGGGGGATATATGTTTATAAATATAAATATATTAATATATAATATAAATATACATATTTACATATCTCATTGCATAAGGAGATATTTTTCTCTTACTTTTTACAATTTTTTCAATGTTCTTTTTTTTTTGAGAGGCAGAATGTGAGTGGGAGAGGGGCAGAGAGAGAGAGGGAGGGAGACATAGGATCTGAAGCAGCCTCCAGGTTCTGCGCTGTCAGCACAGAACTCAATGCGGGGCCCAAACTCTCCAAACGTGAGATCATGCCCTGAGGATGAAGTTGGATGCTGAACTGACTGAACCACCCAGGTGGCCCAATATATTTTTCTCTTTTTAAATGTATGTCCCTCACACATCACCAGGACTCTGAAGCGTTTTCTTCCCAGTATCCTCAAATTCCTTCTCAGACCAAGCCTTACATTTTTTTCCCCCTCCTAATATCCACTCCCTTCCTCCATTTCCAAATGCTTCTCATGGTCAGGAAAGAATGCTATTTCTTGAAGAGGCCTGGTGACAGGTGGGGAAGGGGGTGAGGGCTGACGTGGAAAGCACTCAATCCTCTTTGTCAACTGGGGGCGACACACCAAGATTCAATTTTTGTGCAGTTACATCTAGCTTAGCTTCTTAACACATCTATGAAGAAAGTATTATTACCATCTTTTGTTGATAAGGAATTTGAAGCGCCCCCAAAACCTTTTGTCTATGAAACCATAGAGCTGGATTTCAAACTTGAATCTGTTTAATTTTCAAAGTCTGTGTTTTTCTCCCTGAACCCCTTCATATTATGGTTATTACTCTATATCAGGACACATATTTGAGACAATAAAATTTAAACTAAAACAGTTTTTTTTCCCAAGACAAGACTCATGCAGTCACCTGGGGTACATAAGTAGTTAAGGCTTAAGTCTGCCTAGAAGGTTCTTAAGTCTGCCTCTTGGTTCATGACTGGTCCATGTCTATTCATTGCTTCCCTGCTCCTTACATCTCTGTCCATGAACTCAAAAAAGGTTAGTTGTCTAGGTTCACCCCTGACACCATCCTATCATATCCAGGCCAGCAGCGGGCCCACTAAGAAAAAATATGCCTACCACTCTAGGATGCAGTGACTGGGAAGGAATCTGAGGTCAGGGTATGGGGTGCTGCTAATGTTCTGTGTCTTGATCTGGGCACAGACTGGACTGGTGTGTTCTGTTTGCAATGGTTTATCAAACTGTGCCCTTTTATACAAAATCTTTTTTTGGTATGTGAATTATTGTTTAATAGAAAATGAAAAAAAAAAGAGAACAGCCAGTTACAAAAGTGAAACAAAAATCACTTATGTCCAAGACTTCTTACAGCTAATGGTGTCTTGGTGAGCCAGTTCTGAATATTAGGATTTAAGTATAGTTCTACAGGATGGGTCTTGTGGTAAGACTAATGTTTTTGTGGTACAAAAGGAAGACACAAATTAACCATGACTTTGGCCTTTTATCCTCCTCCATTCCCTTTTTTCCCTCCATTCCTGGGACTCAGGCATGAACCCAGAGTTAGATCATATTTATTGTAATCATAAGAATAAAAAAGTTGCATGCTAACATAATAAAGTAAGAAGCTAGAAGAACCCTGGCTTCCTTGATCAAGGGCATTCTGTCCTAGATCATGACTTCTAGACTTATTGTTATTTGAGAAAAACATATCCTTTAATATTTATAGCAAAAGTCTTTTTACTTTTGTGTATTTGTTCTTTATTTACTTCCTTATTTTTCATCCTTTTTTTTTGTATGCAGCCAAATCAATCCTAAGTTTCCAAATTTCCTGAGAAACTCCAATATTCACTGTGGGCTGCCATTATGGTCAAACCATGAAAAGTTAAAATGTTTTATATATACGATTAGAGAAACCAGCTAGTACTACCTTGGTGAATATGTCTAGAGAGTTTATCTCTTCCTGAGAATTGGTAATATTACAATGAAATTTTCAGATTTTGTATTTTTGCTGCTTTTTATATTTACTATCTTGAATGCTGGCACTATCTCATCCTTAATAAACTGGAAGTCATATTTTCAAAAGGGCCAAAAGCAAGATAAATATACTCACTCCACTGTTTGGTCAAAAAAGTGAAATGAAAATGAAACTGAATGCCTTGCATGTCTCAGGCATTGAATGAAATTCTTAAGAAAGACTTTAGCTGCTCTGAGCTGAAGCATTACTGTACCGAGTAGATATTTTCCTAGGAAAAGTCATTTAAAAGACAGCATTCATTTCTGTGTATAAATTTTAGTACAAGAAAAAAAAATCAGCAGGGGCACCTGGGTGGTCAGTCGGTTGAGCGTTTGACTCTTGATTTCAGTCCAAGTCATGATCTCCGGGTTATGGGATCAAGCCCTGTGTTGGGCTCTTCACTCTGTGTGGAATCTGTTTGAGATTCTCTCTCTCTCTCTCTCTCTCTCTCTCTCTCTCTCTCTCTCTCCCTCTCCGTCTTTCACTCCTTCTCTGTCTCTCTCTCTCCCTCTACCCCTCTTCCCTGCTCACACCTTCTCTCTTTTTCTCTAAAAATATTCTGCAATTTAACAAATGTCACATTTGTTCTTCTAGTTGTTCAGGTCCCAAACCCTGAAGTCAGACTTAATTCCTTAATTTATGTCGCAGTCCACATCCAATCCATCAAAATCTGTCCAGTTTGCTATCAAAATATGTGCATAATCCATGTACTCCTTCACCATCACCTGTTTCAAACCCTGTCAGTTCTTTCCTGGACAATTGCAATCGCCTCTTTCTCCGTTCCCATTCTGGACCTTGACTCCTGCCTCTCCTCCCTGCAGACAAGTCAGGTCACTCCTTTTATCAAAAACCCACCTATGCCTTCCCATCTCACTGATATGATGATATATAGGCTTCAGTTTAACATAAAAGCCCTTTCATGACCTGACCCACTGCTACCGAACTCACATCTTAATCACTTTTTAAAATTATTTTATCAGGATATGCTTTTGATTTAGGGACTTCGCATTAGCTGTCCCCTCTCCTTGAAACACTTTTATCCCAGATGACATCTTGACTCATTTCATTCTTTTGTTTAGAGCCTGGATGAAATGCATCCATACCATAGTACCTTATACTGACTATGCCCTCTAAAACAACTAATCACC
This sequence comes from Felis catus, assembly GCF_018350175.1. Taxonomy (NCBI): domain Eukaryota; kingdom Metazoa; phylum Chordata; class Mammalia; order Carnivora; family Felidae; genus Felis; species Felis catus. Next base: position 190,181,017 of record NC_058371.1, on the reverse strand, counting down.
CTACACTTACTTTCTTCTTTCTGTACCCCCTTATGCAGCCTGTATGTTTTTCATAAAGTTTTCACATATTTCACGGGACTTAGTATATTTTAATTTATCCAATTATTTTCTTTATAAATTTTAGCTCCACAAAAACAGTCATTTCACATATTTTACTCAGCAAAGCGATGTGTGCTCCATAAAAAAAGGCTGAATAAATAATTTAAGGAATGAACAACATAAAATTCTGCTTCATCCTTGGACATATGGTCAATCATTGGAACAAAAGTTGGAGGAAGAAAAGAAAGAAAACATCGAAGAAATCTGCTTCCCTGGAATTCTTTGAGTAAGACATTCTGACAATTCTTTGTCAGATGCCCAATGCTAACAAGGCATTTAGTACTTAGGACGCCATTCATCATGGTCAGCATTCCACAGGCAGTGAGAGGAGGAAGCCAGCCGTTCTAGCTGCAAAACAACTTCCCCTGCATGACCCACCATGGTGACTTGCATCCCCCGCAGGACCCCAGCCCACCAGTGAGAGGCCCTCAGTTTCACTCAGGAGACACAGGACAGGTAGACAAGCTCTGTTTTGTTGCTTCAAAAGATAAAGGAATGCCATGAGTCTCCTGGTTTAAGATATATGGTTATGAATCTGCTAAATCATCAGAGATAAATGTGGTTTGTTTTTGTCTTCCTTGCCAAAGATTACCTCCCGCCAGACTGCCATAAATGTCTTCAAATTGTACCATCTTATCACTGCACGGATGGTGCAGAGGTATGTGAGATGCTCACTTACATCCCATTCAAGCATCCCTGTCTTCTTCTGACTCCTGCTTCTCATACTTACGCTCACTTCTTTTTTTCTCAGTGTACAACATAAATACACATACTCACACACATGCACATGGAGACAGATACTATCATTTTTAATTTTTTTCTGGTAGTTTTGAACATGCTTTCCATGAGCAGTTTCAACTGTGAACTCTGACCTTCTTATCCAGGCAATGCATTCCAGGTTTCAGCAGAAGGGTTTTTTAATGAAACCATCGTCTTAGCAAAGCAAGTGATGGTGCTTTATTCAAACATATCCAATTCTTAAAAGGTTACATAAATAATCCAAGACATGATCACATTAAATCCTGTTTTTCTTTCTGCAATTGGACATTTTTCCCCCTATTTCTCCCTTTGCATGTAGGGGTCATACCATTAGAAGATTCATGGGATTAAAGCAGAAAACTTGGAAAGGGGCCAAACATATTGAGTTACCATTCCGATTTTCTAACCCCTTCAGAGGAAACCATTGAACACATCATTTTATGATATAAATATTTGATCTCATAAGCTGAAAATTATTATTTGAACATATAAAACCTCCACTTATTTCCCAAATTTGATGTGCCATTAAATATTGAAAAATCTCTACCTTTCCTAATAATAGAATGTTAATACTTAAATTTCAATTTTCTGGACTAGAGATGTTTAAACATTGGAGGACTCAGATATATATTAAAAATAACGAAGCTTTGAGAAAGGAAGTCAGACATATAAGCCACATAAGTATTTTTCTCCCTTCATTCTTAAAGAATTAATATACAACCACTGTACAGATGAGGACAACCAAAGTACAGACAAGTGAGCTGATGTTTGCAATGGTATACCCAGCTGGCATGTGCAAAAGCTAATGCCCAGAGATGGTCTCACTCCTGACCTGTGTACAAGGTACAAGGTGCTTTACTAAGGTTCTGATATGGAACTCGGATTATTTGATGATGTCTTTCTGAGTCTTTGTTTTTTAGAGATGAGATCTAGAGCACATTCGAAGAAATCTTTGTAGAAGAAATAAAATTTGAAGTTTACTTTGAAGGAAAAGTGGTATTAAAACCAGGATAAAGAAAGGTAATAAAGGTAGAATAGATAAGGGGAATAAACACTGATGAGTAAAGGGAAAAGTGTTGTTGAGTAGACAAAGCTTAGATCAGTTAGAGCTGTAATTTTGTGACAGCCACTCATATGACTGGAGACATAGGTGGGGTTAGGAAATGGAAGATTCTGGTCATCAGGCTTATAATGATCCTGCAGATATAGGCAAGACCCTGAAGATTTTGTGTAGGAGTCACACCGTATAAAGCAATATTGGGATTATACACCTGACAGTAGAGTATGGGGAAATTAAAAGAGAGAATGGATAGAGATAAAAGTGCAGTTAGAAACCTGTCATAATAGACTAGACCAGATGGTTGTTGTTAGGCAGCTTATGGAGAATGTCTACACCATCATGAGCAGAATAGTTACATATCACATAAAGAGAATATTGTGTGCCCTGAAGATTTTGTTGCCATGGATGCATTCATTCTCTTTTACTGGTGAGTACCTCTTCCATTCTCAGGAGTTTAGAATATGTAATGGACAAATATAGTCCTTGATCTCCAAGAGCTCAAAGTCTGGGAAGAGGGACAAACCAGTCTCCAGGCAGATGCGGTGCTTCCTGCTGTAATAGTGGCAAATACAGGAAGCTCTTGGAGCAAGTGGGAATTCATTTGCAACTGCAGTTTTACTGTATCTTTGACCCACAAGTGATTTAGGACTGTTTGGAACTGGATTTTTTGGTTTGACTTTAAATTCCAAGTACTTGGTGAATGAATAATTATGTGAACAAGCAGAATGCTCAAGAGAGAACAAAAGCAGAGATCCAGTTGCACTGGATGAGCAAAAGCTCCAGAAGTGAGGCGACGACTCTGGAGAACAAGGTGGGACCAAGCATGGAGTATAAAACCCTTCATGCTTCCAAACAACAATTCCAGAAAGGTCCCTGGTAGTATTTGAACAACCAATAGTAACAGTTGTGTTTAGAATAAAAATCAATTCTTGAGGTATGGATACTAGGAGGCCATTTTTACGATGAATTAAAATATTTTGATAATGAAACCAGTATTTCACAATAAATTAACAATGAAGCATCTCAGATTTGACATTTAAAGTTGCAGTGAAAAAAATGTTGAGCGCTGCATCTATTTTTCCTTAAGATAAATATATCAGCTTTTAGAAGCAAAAGAATAATTACAGAATGGGTTTAAAAGAAAACAGGAGAAGGTAGCATATCATCTGCCAGAAACAAAACCCAGACTGAATCAGGATATCAGAAACCTCACCTCGATTATGATGATATTCTAGATGGCTCTGAGAACTAATAATGATCTGATATTAATCTGATGTTAACATCTATAGAGTTTCCTGACTTTCTCTTTTGGTCCTCCTTCTTCTCTCCACAGGATACACCTATTCACTAATCTCCCTGCCACTTCCCTTTACTCTCTCCCACTCATATATCTCCTAATATTTCTATGGAGAAACCAGAGCCAAGTGGTTAATACCATATTCACAGTGACTTTCCTTTTTTTATCTCTCCTAGATGAAGTTCCTTCATTCATAAAGTGAGGATAATAATGTATTGCCTACTTCCTAGAGTAGTTTTGAAAATGAAGATGATGATGTATATGAGGTACTTAGCACAGTGCCCAACATATGGGAAGGAATCAATCATTTTTTTATTATCATAATGTAATAAACACTTAGGATTGATTCCTCAATTTAATGTCTCATATATTCTCTCATATGGTTATAATTATCTATAATATTAAATGATAATAGTAAACCCTCTCTGATCTATAAAACTCTGCAGTTAATTCTATGTTTATGCATTCAAGTTGCTAAGATCCCTAGAACTACATAAAAATACTGGGTGAGTTTTGCCCTTGTATACTGAAAACTCTTGAACTAGGGATACACATGTTCTCTCTCTCTCTGTCATTCTTCATATTGCATGGAAGAGGAATGTGATGCCCACATTTCAATATCACATCTCATTCTCCTGGTTGTTATGACTTATTGATTACTAATTGGTAAGAGACCCCAGAAACCCAGCACTGGTAAAGATAGAAATTAGTTTCATGATCTCTGCCATCCCACATCATTTGGAGCTCTCTAGACAGTCTGCTACTTAGTTCACTCACTCTGCTTTTAACATGGTCCTGTTCACATCTTATATGGAGGGAAAGCATGAAGCATAAAAAGTAGAAAAGGAAACTAACAGCTGAGTTATAGCATCATATGTATTCATTTCTTTCTTTCTTTTTATAGAATATCTTAGATGAGACCAGGATCAAGATTATAAGGACATCCCCAAAGAACAGAAAAAAGATTAATTACCTGCAATGATTAAGTATAGATGTGTAACATCAAAGATGGGCTCTGTGCACGTGGTACATTTTATGGCAAACACTGCAATAGTTTGATTAGGCATCAAAATACCCCATAGTTCACTTGAGAAAATATCAAGAAAGCTTTTAAATCTAATGAAAACACTCAACAAATTTTTCATTTTTTACAACAGCAACAGATAAGAGCAGCTTTAGCTATTTTCTAGTTCAAGAGAAGATTTTCCTCATAAAATGTTTAGATTTGGCATTCTCCTTTGAGGTTGCAATATAATTCAAATTTAAAAGCATCAGCTCCTTCATTTTTGTGGGGAATTTACTCCTGTGAGTATATGATAAAAGTTTTACACCCTAGCACAAGAAGAACATATATACGCACATACATTCAAAATATTTCAGTTCAACAATCCAATTTCCCTTTTTGAAGTGCTCTCATTAACCCCTGAAAACCCATGAGCCTCTGCTTTTGAGAATAATATTGCCTTTCAAAGCTAAATGATTGTCCCAGGAAGCCCAAATTTTCACTTCTCACTCTAGCGCACAAAACAATCAAGAAAGCCTGTGGAATTTCAAAGATGATGGGATCTCAGAGGCATACTTTAGTTTGCTAATTCAGAAGAGAACAGAGCAAACTAAGTCATTTTGAAGGATGAGGGCTGTTGTGCTCATCAAAAATTCCTTCTGTTTCCTCTTGGAGATGCACTCTAGCTTTGTACGAGCTTTTTAGAGATAAGACTGAGACAAGCCAGGAGTTGTACAAAGAAAATAGACTTTGATATTAATTGTATATGAAACCCAGCAACGGGTCAGACCCAAACATAACAAAAGTAGGACATTCACAATAGAAAAAGTTGGCCAAAGCAAACAGGGCCCTTGTATTCCCTTCGGACTCCTCTGCAGTCCATGGTGTGCTATTAACATCATGGTTGGCTGAACAAAACTTCTCAGGATACAAATCCTCCCAAGAATGCCATGGCAAAGCCACAAGCCAGAGAAGTAACAGGATTGACAAGGCTGATGCCTGTTCTCCTGTGCTACCATCTTTGTTATTCTCTCCATTTCAAATCTCAACCCAGCCAAGATCTGTTTTCTGTCCAGGGAAGGCTGAAGTGCTTGCAGGTGTCTGTACCACCTGTGGCCATGAAAATCCAGCCAAAACATGGCTCTCTCTGGACTGCCTGGCTGGGGATTTGGATAAACACTAAATGACTCAGAGACAGGGGTGGAAACAAACTCTTCAAAGGTTGGGAGAGAGTAAGAAGGGTGAGTGAGAGTTAAATAATACATCTGAGTGACTCTCTTTTCCTACCTGCCTCCAGTGCCTCTCTTCACTTCTTCATTCCATTATATGATGGATGGCTACTGAGATAAAGGTGCTCTAATTTAGACTGCACGGTCCTATTAAAAACAGAGGATTAAGACCTGGGATTTGTATATTTATTTTATTCTTGAGACAACGTCTGCTTCTATGTCCCACTGAATCTTTCTCCTGGGCTTTAAATTTAATGCTTCCTGTCAGAAAGAGTTTCCCATATTTCCTTTCCCAGGGATGATAGAGATATCTAAACAGGAGAGGAAAAAATACTTTGGATCATCATGCCAAGACATCAGCATCTTACTTACTATGTGCTATATTCTGAGGTAAGTATTTTACATGGATAATTTATAATCATCACAACAACTCTGCAAATGGCTTTTTGGTTGAAAAAACTGACACACAGATATTACATGACTATACCATCTTATCTATGAAAGAGGAAGACACAGAAAATACCTGCTGGGAGGACCAGAGTGAATAAAAGCCAACATGTAAGGGCCATATGTCCTATGCCATGACTATACCATATATTTTATATATATTAGCACTTCTGTCATCACCAGAGTTACATGAAGTGGTGTCATTTTATTTAAAAAAATTTTTTTTCAATGTTTATTTATTTTTGGGACAGAGAGAGACAGAGCATGATTGGGGGAGGGGCAGAGAGAGAGGGAGACACAGAATCGGAAACAGGCTCCAGGCTCTGAGCCATCAGCCCAGAGCCTGACGCGGGGCTCAAACTCACGGACCGCGAGATCGTGACCTGGCTGAAGCTGGACGCCTAACCGACTGCGCCACCCAGGCCCCCCAAGTGGTGTCATTTTAAACAGATGAGGAAACTTAGAAAACTGAAAGTCAAGCTGACAGCAAGTGTGATGGCTAATTTTTACAGTCAAATTGGCTGGGCTCTGGTGCTATTTTGTTTTTTTGTTTTTTGTTTTTGGTGGAATATCAATCCAGATGTTGCTCCAAAGGTGTTTTTTGATGTGATTAACATTTAAGTTAATAGACTTTGAGAAAGCAGATTGCCCTTCATAATGTGGGTGGACTTGGTCCATCAGTGGAAGACCTTAGGAGCAAAGACTGACATTTCCTGAAGGAATTCTCCTCAAGATTACAACACAGAAACTCTGCCTAAGTTCCAGCTGGTTGCCCTGGGGAATTTGTACTCAAGATGATATCATCATCAACTCTACCTGAATTTGTAGACTGCCAGCTTGCTCCATCGATTTCTGACTTGCCAGCCACACACCTGTCTGAGTCAATTCCTTAGAATCTCTCCCTTCCCTTCCTGCTTCTCCTCTCCTTCACATTCCCCTTCACCTCTTTCTCCTTCCCTCCCTCTACACACAGCTGCCTTCCCAGAGACAGAGTCTGGAATATATAACTTTTCAGTAATTCTGGTTGCAATGATGATTGTGGTAGAGGAGACTAAGTGTCCAATTAGAAGTTCTGCTTCCCCTTCCATTGATTTCTGTCACTGGGAAGAAGCTTCTCGGCTAGGAATTAGATTTCCCATCTCTTTTTGCACATAGGTGGGGCAAAGTGACAATCTTGCCCAAAGGTGTGAGCAGAGGCAAGGTAATGAACAAGTGTTAAGGAAGAGGTGGCCCCTCACTACATTGTTTTTCTTCATCTATCTGAGGGCCTCAGAGACCATGAGTTCTTAGAGAATGATGGGAACACAAAATGAAAGGAGCTGGATCCCTAACTTTTACAGGGAGAAAAGCCTGTCCACTCTGGATACTTTGGACAGTTATACCAACAAAAATAAATGCTTAATGTGTTAAGCAATTGAAAGTTGATGTTTATTTTTTAGAGCTGCTAAATAAATCTTAACTAAAATGATAATTATGATTATGATAAATACTATGGAAATAATTATATTTCTCCAAGCACACAAATTAAGGAAGAATCAGTATTACGTCCTATGTATATATATATATATCTAGATTTAGATCTCTTTTTCTAGCTATATATATCTATATGAATAGATAGATAGGTGGATTGATAGATATTGGTAGATGATAGATACACAGCTATATGTATATGTCTATCTATCTATATATCTATCTATCATCTATCTAATCTATCATCAGCTTTTACTGCAGTAACAAACAGTCGTAATATTTCAATTGGTTTGAAAATACATTTCTTATTCATATACTCAAGAACAGAAGTATTTGCTTAGTTTAGGCTGGTCTGGGCTGTTCCTGGGTTCTGCGTTATGCTGGGCTTGGATCCATGTATCTTCTTATTTCAGAAAAAGGCTAAAATGGTAGCTCCCCTCTGAGACATAATTTTCTTATAAATAGAGGTCAAGAAATAGACAGAAATGTGCACAAGCACATTTAAAGATTTGGCTCATATGTGGTATATGGTATATTTTTCCACATTTAATTATCCAAGGGAAACCATATGCCCAAGCCCAAAAGCAATTAGGCAAGAAAATATATTCTGTTTATTGGAAAACATGGCAAGTGCGGGGAACAAATGAATAGTCATGAACCAATAATACAGTCTACTACATTTTAGGGTCTGTATTTTTTGTGTTACAATGCTTTATCAATAGCTATAGAAGATGAACATGATAATATCCTTTTTTAAAAATTTATTTTTGAGAGAGAGAGAGATAGAGAGAGAGAGAGAGAAAGTGCCCAGGCAGGGGAAGGATAGACAGAAAGGGAGAGAAAGAATCCAGGCATGGAGTTTGTCTTGGGGCTCCCATGAGATCATGACTTGAGCCAAACTCAAGAGCCAGACACTTAATCAACTGTGCCACCCAGGCAATCCCATCATATGCTCTTTCTAAAGCTGCTTAACTAACAGAGTGGCCAGTTGACCTTAGGAAAAGGTGATCTATGCCCTTACCTACAGGAAATACCATATTGAACACAATATTTTTTTTTCAACGTTTATTTATTTTTGGGACAGAGAGAGACAGAGCATGAACGGGTGAGGGGCAGAGAGAGAGGGAGACACAGAAACGGAAACAGGCTCCAGGCTCTGAGCCATCAGCCCAGAGCCCGACGCGGGGCTCGAACTCACGGACCGCGAGATCGTGACCTGGCTGAAGTCGGACGCTTAACCGACTGTGCCACCCAGGCGCCCCTGAACACAATATTTTAAAGTGAAATACTGGAAAAAATGCTGGGTATTTTTAAGGAGGCAAATGAGCTATAATCCAAATATATGTATTTGTCTACATGTCCAAAGAAAAGTTAAAAAATCATTGAAGTAATTTTTCATATCCAAATTTGTACAATTCCATACATGGTTGCATTTACTCATTCAGGATTTACTGAGTAGATATAAACCTTGAAAAGTATTGAATTTTATACTCCAGCCATAACTTTCAACCAAGACTTTACTCCTATTTCTTTGTCTTATCACATCTGGATAGAGAAGCAAAAATATCTTCTTTGAAAACCACTTGGTGAACATGGCCATCCCTGGCTGAATTCAGTCATGTAATTGAATCTATCAAGCAAGTTTGAGAACTTCTAATGTTTGATGAAATTCAATCTGGTGTCTGCCTTACTTTCCTTCCAAACTGAAGATGTGTGTGTTTGTGTGTGTGTGTGTGTGTGTGTGTGTGTGTGTGTGTGTGTGTGTATAATATCCTTGGCCATAAGTTCCACTTATTGATATCAGTTAAATAGAACATTTCATCTAAACGATTATATTAGCCTATTGACAGCTGACTGGGTAAATTTTCAAGATCTCATTCTGACACCCAGATGTAGCAGTCTTATATAGAAGACATTGTGTAAACATAAATTCACTGAAAATTAATTAGAGTACCAGACATGTAAAGAATATATAGTTAAAATGTTTTTCATTGGTTCACTTTCATTAATGGTGGACAGCGGTATACTGACTCTGTGGTAAGGTAAAATGGTGCTGAAGTGTGAGGGAAATGGAGGGTTGTTATTTAATGAATGTAAAATTTCAATTAAACTAGATAAATAAGTTCTAGAAATTGGCTGTGTAACACAGAACCTGTAGTTAACAATATGGTATTATGCCCATCAAAGTTCCAGAGGGTAAATCTCATGTTAATCATTCTTACCTCACACACACATATATGCACAAAACAAAGAGACACAAAGAAATTCTGACGGTGTTGGATGTGCATAATGTAGATTACCTTGACTTCATGGTGATAGTATCATGAATGTTTGCCCATGTCTACATTATTGAATTATACACATTAAATATATGTGGTTCTCAGTACATTAATGATTACTCAGTAAAGCTGTTAAAAAATTGCGTAGACATGGTTAAATTTATCCTCATAATTGAAAATTAACATAGGTGTTACAATTCCAATCTACTTAGGAGGCTCAGAGCTAGTAAATGATAGTAACACTTGTTACTGTTTCAAAATACAGTACACTTTTTGCAGATCTATCAGAAATACTTTTGTTTCATAGAAGAAATTATACTTATTTCTGTGATTCTCTTAAGAACCACCTTATGTCATGGAGCTGTGACTAGATTAAAAGTTATAATAACAATAATAATAAACTGTCATGATCTTTATTCTCTGAGAGTTGATAGGTTAATTTCTGTAACATCAAGATGGACATAATTCTCATAGGACATCAAGAAATTTAAATAGCTTTAAAACCATGGCAGGCACATGTTATTAAGGAATGAGAATAAATTCTTACACTGAAGTTCAATATATATACAATACATCATTTATCTTCAGGCCAATGGCTGAAGAGAGATTAAGCAATTTGTTGTGTTTCTAAGGACAAGATCAGTTAACTTCAATCTGTAATTGCAATCTTAGAGTTATTTGGGATACATTGGATGAGATGCCTTCTTTTTCATATTTTGTAAATTGCAATACACTGTAAGGACTTAATTCTAGAGAAACTTAAAGCAATACATCTTATAACTTAATTAATAGTATTTCTTTTAAAAAAACAGTATAAAATTTGCCCATCCTAAGCAGCTAAATGGGAGGAAACAAACACATGAATGGAAGAAAATAAAACTTTTAAATGATATGTTCAAAAAATAATTAATAAAATAATTGATGCTGTGATTTCAAACATTCATGGTTAAGTCAGCACTGTTTATAATAATGAAAAATTAGCAGGATCTAAGTATCCAAAAATAAGAAAAAATTACTATAATTCTGACACATCTATAAAATTTAACATTTGGAAGTTATCAATAAAATGACCTTTGTTACATGACATATAGTCATGCATTATACAAGTTCAACTATGAAATATAGTGAAAATAGTGGAAAAAGAGAAACAAAACATAAAATATTTACATTAAATGTATTTGAGCGATAAAAACATTTACTTTCCTTTTATTTAACGAACACTAATGTAATAATTACTGAGTGACAGGAATATTTCTCCACATTTTGTGAATATTAATTCATTTAATCCTACAAGTAGTTATCAGGGAGTGGGACTATGCATTTGTTTTCTATTGCTGTGTAAATAATTACTACAAATTTAGCAGCTTCATTTTTATGGTACAGTGTCTGTTGGTCTGGTCCCCAGGCATTGCTTAGCTAGGTCCTCTGCTGAGGGTCCCTTACAGCTCTAATTTCCTTTTGGCAGGGCTGCAGTCTCATCAGGAGGCTCAACTAGGGAAGAATCTGTTTTGGAGCTTATTCAGATTATAGGCAGAATCTGTTTCCTGTGCTTTTATGACTAAAGGTCTCAGCTTCTGACTATAAATTAGAGGCCACTCTCAGGTTTTAGAAATCACCTGTACTTCTCACTACATGTTCCTTTCTATAGGCCATCCATGACATGGCTGTGTGCCTTCTCAGGTCAGCAGGGAATTTCTCTTGCTGCCGTCTATTAAGACAGAATCTTATATACTGTAATATGTACAGTCCTGGGAGTGATATTTCATCTCCTTCACCATATGATGTAGCCACATTAATGGAGTGACATCAAATCATTTTGCCATATTTTATTGATTAGAAGCAAAGTCACAGATTCAGCTTCCACTGAGCAGAAGAGAATCCTACAAATTACATATGACAAAATTGAGATTTAGAGTGATTAGGTAGCTTACATATGGTTAAAAGCTAGTAACAGGAAAAGTTTGGATTTGAACTCGAGCAATATGGATCTAGGGTCCTTGTTCTTAAGCTTATTTTTTCTAATACTTAATATGCATTTAAAGTATATATTAACTGCTTCCAATGTATTGGGCACTTTGATACAACTGGAAATACTGTGACAAAATAGATATAATCCTTGCCATCAGAGAGTACGTCATCTAGGGGCGATATGATATGCCCAGGTGGGTAGCAAATATGATTGAGTATGAAGACATTGACTGAAGAAGTGTGGGGTGCCGTGGAAGCCCAGAAAAAGGACACTTAATCTAGATTTGTAGAGTCAAAGGAGACTCCCAGGAAAAGTGACACACAAATGATGGCCCAGAAGGATGGAGAGGAAGGGAGAGAGAGTGAGAAATGGGTGAAATAAGTAGGCAGGTGAAGTGCTTCAGATGCAGCAACAATGTTCAGAGGTACCATAGTCTGGGTAACATCACTTAGGCCAGGAATGAAAAATGTTTCCACAGAAGATTGTGAGACCGTTATGGGAAGGGTATAGTTAGAAGATAAAAAACAAAACAAAACAAAACTACTAGGTTTGAAAGGCACCTATTAAAGAACTCGGCTGTATACTAGGCAGTGGGAAGTCATTAAAAAAAATGTTCTTGGGGCACCTGGGTGGCTCAGTCTGTTAAGTGTCCAGCTTCTTTCTGCTCAGGTCATGATCTCACGGTTCATGAGTTTGAGTCCTGCTTCAGCCTCTGTGCTGACAGTTCAGAGCCTGAAGCCTGTTTCAGATTCTGTGTATATGTCTCTCTCTCTGCCCCTCCCCCACTTAGGCTCTGCCTTTCAGTCTCTCTCTCTCTCTCTCTTTCTGTGTCTCAAAAGTAAATAAACATTAATTTTTTAAAATGTTTTCAACTGTGCAAACATTTTACGGGCACAAATAGGAGGATAACTGGAGGCTGAGTGCCACCCCCTTCAAATATGATTGTCACAATCCAGGTAGAAATAACAATGGCTTTGGCTTGAGCCAAGTTAGTGAAATTTGGGGTTGGACATAAGTAGATACACTTATTGTTTGTTTGTTTGTTTGTATGTTGAAGCATAATTGACATACAATGTTATATTAGTTTCATGTGTGCAGCATATTGATTCAGTGATTCTATATATTATTCAGTGCCCACCAAGATCAGTGTTGTCACCGCACAATGTTATCACAATATTAGTGACTATATTCCCTATGCTGTACTTTTCACCTCTATTAACTTGTTTATTTCATAACTGGAGGTTTGTAGTTAATCTCCTATACCTATTTTGCCCATATCCCACACAACTTTCTCTGGAGACCACCAGCTTGTTCTCTGTATTTAAAAGTCTGTTTTGTTGTTGTTCACTGGTTTTATGTTTTAGATTCTACATATAAGTGAAATCATATGGTATTTGTCTTTCTCTGTCTTATTTCACTTAGCATAATACCATCTAGGCCCATTCATGTTATCACAAATGGCAAGATTTCATTCTTTTTTAAGTAAGTAGTATTCCATTGTGTGTGTGTGTGTGTGTGTGTGTGTGTGTGTGTGTGTATCACATCTTCCTTATCTATTCATCTATCATGGACACTAAAGTTTTTCTGTGTGTTGGCTATTTTAAACAATGCTGCAATAAACATAGGAGTGCTTGTATCTTTTCAAATTAGTGCTTTCACTTTCTTTGGGTAAATACCCAGTAGTGGAATTTGAGCACATATTTTCAAATTATAGTCAATAAACATATCTCACTTTTAATGTCAGCAAAATGTACTTTTAATAAGGAGCCAAGAAAACAAATATTCTCCCCAAACCCAAAGCTCTACTAATTTTCCTACTAAAGTTATTCTTATTTCTGAGAAGAATAATTTTTACCAGCTGAGACACTTATATATACATCTTTTCTACCTTCTTACCAAAAGAGGTCAGGGTTTTGTAATGAAAAGGTTCTTCATTAGTTCTAGTGAACTAAAGTTCTAGGTCTTTCTGTCATGTGGTTCTATCAGGAATTACTTTCCCATGCTCAGCAGGTGGAAATCAAAAGACCCAAGAACCTATCTTGTCAGTGCCACAAGGTGTGAAATGTTAGAATATTCCTAAAAATGGACTATACAGCCTGTGTTTCAGCAAATAGGACTACCGTGTCACATTAAGAGGAAAGAGTGAGCAACTCTATATGAGTCTCAGGATTGTCTCCTCCCCAACGGGTGAAAGAAGTGAGGTGTAGAAAGATTGGCACAGAGAGTCTGGAGTCCTGAGTTTGGAAGCATCTGCCCCAACAGATCAGAAAGTTCTGTTGGACAGCCTTGGTATATACATTTTCCCCAAGTTTTATACAACGGTGTGGCTGGAGTTCTAATCCCTCATTCCAAATGGCATGAAAACCTGGGTGTCCTTGAATCCTCCTCTGTCTGGAAAAACAAAACAAAACAAAACAAAACAAAAAAACAACTGTGCGCAGTCAACTCTGCTGTCCCCTAAGACTGTGCTATTACCTGGAAGCAGTTTGGGAGATACAGCAGGCTGAATAATGACCATATAAAGATATCAAGTCCTAATCCTTGGAATTTATAAATCTCGCCTTATTTGGGAAAAGGGCCGTTGCTGATGTAATTAAGGGTTTAAGATGAGGGAGGGAATTACCTTCACTTATGCAGGTGGGCCTTAAGTGCCATATAAATGTCCTTATAAGAGAGAGAAAAGGCAATCACACAGACACACACAAGAGAAAATGATATGAAGATGCCATAGAGAGAAATGCAAGCCATGAACCAAGGAATGCCAACAGCTGCCTGAACCTGGAAGAGTAGGAAATAGATTCTACCCTAAAGCCTCCAGAGGGTGTGCTGCTTTGCTGATTTCATACTGCTACCCTCCAGAAGTAGGAGAGAAGACTCTTATGTTGTCTTAAGACACTCAATTTGTCATGGAAGCCCTGGGAAAGTAACACCAGAGGGATAAGATAAGGTTATAGAACATGCTACATGCATATTAGGAAAGGATTTTACTCTCTGAATGAATAGTATTCCATAGACCATCAGCATGGAGAGGAAGTGCCTGAACTGGAGTTTAGTCTCCACGTATGTCTTCGAAGGGTACCTTTGTGGAGTGAGCAATCTGGCCCACTGTACATGACAGTCCTAAGAATGAAAGAGAGAACAAGATTCTGGGTTTACAGAAAGAAATCTAGGAGAAAGAAAAGTTCAGAAATAAGGCAGGTGTCATGGAGGCCACACTCCAAAATTAATGATTACAACTTTCACTTTAAAGTACTTCTCAGAAAAGGTTCATGTGAATTTTCTTGATACCCTCACAATATCCCAGTGAGAGGGACATTAGCCCCATTGTCTCTCAATTCTGTTACATGCTCTCAGAAGATTAACTTCAAATATTCTCTTTTCTGTCACCGTTGGGTTGACTAGGCAGAATCATTTTATTCTATAGAGAGTTTAATTAGGCAATTCTTTCAGGAAGCCTATCAAGTCTGGATTGATTAAGATTGCTTTCGGAATGATATTTAATTGGGATAATGGTTTAAATTGGTTATTGATGGGGGAAGATTTGATTGTGACTAGCTTAATTCCCTCTGGATGAGAGTAGAAAGCTTTCCCAGCCAGTCTTTAGTTCCTTGAATAACTTGAAAAAATATATTAGGCATGAAAATTAGCGATTGAGTTAATGCTTGGCTAAGGTGAGCCGAGAATGTAGCCAAATAATTAGGAGTGTAAACTCTCTAGAGGAGACACACTCTAAGTGACAAGATGATCCATTTGCACAAAGTTGGCTGTGAATTTCATGCTAATTCTCTACTTCCACATTTACACCAGGGGTCAGAGGCAGTCGTGTGCAGGGTGAGGAGAAGCTAAGAAGTCCAGACTCCTGCCAGGCGTCCAGTGAGGCACTTGGCACTCCATCCCTTTAATCACTACACTCTCTAAGCAGAAGCTTTATCATCCTCATTTAACAAGGCTCTGAGATACCTAGTAAGCCATCTGAGAGCACACAATGTGTGAGTGGTGATGGGTAGCTTCAAAGGCCAGGTCCCTGGAAGTCTGGCGCTTTGAAGTGAAGTCATTCACTCAACACCCATTTAATAAATACCTACTGTGAACTACACACTATTCTAGGCACTTGGGACAAAGTAGTTTAAAACAGATCACCCGGAAGTTAACATCCCTCTGAGGAAATCAGACGGTGAATGGATACAAAAGGAAAGAAATGATACATCAGGGTATAGAAGAAGTCAAATGTCCCCAAACATACTGTTTTCTCCTTCATTCTTCCTTCTCGGTTCCCAAGAAGCTATTGTCTTTCCCGGGGACCCACAGGGTCAGAGACTCAAGCCTCGCGGAGTAAGTATCCCGGAAGACATCCTATAATCAGACAGGGGCAATGCGAAGAATGGCTTGTTTATGCACAAGGAAATACAAAGGTGATTTTTTTAAATGGGGTTTTAATAATTCTCTGTCATTGAAATTCTCAAATCACCCCATCTCATTTATTTATCATCTCATTTGTTTGCTGATTATTAATGCTCTGGGAAAAACAGGAGCAAATTCTTACTTGCACGTACGCTTCTATACTAAGTGTTACTTGAGGTTGAAACCTGGCCCTGTCAGCCACTAGTTGAGCCTCAGTTTTTTTATCTGCAAAGGGGACTAAAGAGTCCGTGGGTAGCTAAAGACAAGTGTTTAGGATGGGGCCTGTTTGTACCAGTAGTAGCCACTTACTGGTGGGGGATACATCTCAAGACATCTGTGCATTCCTGAAACGACACCAATACAGAACCCTGTACATAGGACGGTTTTCCTATACATCCATACTTATGACAAAGTTTAATTTATAAATTAGGCACAGGAAGAGATTAACAACAATAACTAATTAAAAAATAGGACAATTATAACAATATATTCTAATAAAGGTTATATGAATGTGGCTTCTCTCTCAAAATATCTTATTGTATGGCATTCACCCTTCTTCTTGTAATGACATGAGATGATATTATGCCCATGTTGTGAGATGAAGTGAGGTGAATGACATAGGCATGTGTTGTAGCGTTAGGCTACTACCGACCTTCTGACAGAACATCAGAAGGAGGATGGTCTGCTTCCAGACCCTGGTTGACCACAGGTAAATGAAACTAAGGAAAACAAAACTGTGGATTGGGGGGGATTGCTGTCAACACCCAATAAATGTTAGCTATTGATACTAATCATCGTATTCCTTCAAGATATGGTGAAGGAAACAGGCTGAAGACTGGGCACAGTCCTTGGGGACAAGGGCTTAAGGCTTCATTCTGTCCCCATTTCTCTCCCCAGCTTGTCCTGTGACTGCCTCTCTCCCTTATGTGTGTATCACACCCTGTACCTGGGACCTGCCTCCTACTTGCACTTGGAGAGTGTTTGCTCCTCAACTTGGATGTCAGTGCCCTTGAGTTCTGGCTTTGCCTTTCCATGCCTGTGTGGCCTTAAGCCAGTTCCCTAACCACCTGGGCCTGAGTTGCCTTGTTTTTAAAAATAAGATAGCAACTCCATCCCGCATTGCTATGATGGGTAATCATTGCTAACAGTACTTCATATTTATTGAAAACTTATTTGTATCAAGCAGTGAGCAAATATTTCATGAGAACATCTCCTTGGTACGCCTAGGTGGCTCAGTCAGTTGAGCGTCCAACTTTGGCTCAGGTCGTGATCTCATGGTTCATGAGATTGAGCCCCACATGGGGATCTCTGCTGTCAGCAAAGAGCCCCCTTAGGATCCTCTGTCACCCTCTCTTTGCCCCTTCCCTCCCTGTTTTATTTATTTATTTATTTATTTATTTATTTATTTATTTTTAACGTTTATTTATTTTTGAGACAGAGAGAGACAGAGCATGAACAGGGGAGGGGCAGAGAGAGAGGGAGACACAGAATCTGAAACAGACTCCAGGCTCTGAGCTGTCAGCACAGAGCCTGACGCGGGGCTCGAACTCACGGACCATGAGATCATGACCTGAGCTGAAGTCGGGCGCTTAACCGACTGAGCAACCCAGGCGCCCCTTCCCTCCCTGTTTTAAATAAACATTAAAAGATGGGGCGCCTGGGTGGCTCCGTCAGTTGAACGTTCGACTTCAGGTCAGGTCATGATCTCACGGTCTAGGAGTTTGAGCCCAAGTCAGGCTCTGTGCTGACAGCTCAGAGCCTGGAGCCTGCTTCCGATTCTGTGTCTCCTTCTCTCTCTGCCCCTCCCCCACTGTGCTCTGTCTCTCTCTGTCTCTCAAAAATAAATAAATGTAAAAAAAATTTAAATAAACATTAAAAGAAAAGTATAAGAACATTTCCTTTGTTCTTCATTACAACCTTATCCAGCAAGTATTATTTTTCTTAGTCTGTATACAGATGAGGAAACTGAGGCTTAGTGACTGAACATGATATGAGATTGAATATGAAAAAGTACGTAAAATTAAATAATAGTAGGAGTGACGTGATAAGCGAAATCTTAGACATCTTTCTTAGTCATGTGATGCAGAGCGTTACGCTACTATTGACCTTGACACAACTTGAGAGGACCTGTGTGTGAGATCACTAGCCTTACGTACAATTTCCAAAAGACATTATTTTATAGCTTTTTTAAATGTTTGTTTATTTTTGAGAGAGAGAGAAGCTGAGCACAGGTGGAGGAGGGGCAGAGATGGAGAGACCCAGAATCCAGAGCAGGCTGCAGGCTTTGAGCTGTCAGCACAGAGCCTGCTGTGGGGCTCAAACTCACAAACTGTGAGACCATGAACTGAGCCAAAGTTGTACAGGTGCCCCTAAAAGGCACTATTTTAAATTTAAACTGTGACTTAAAGGACCCAGAAGACTTTGAGCCAAAGTAGCAAAAGATGCTAGCAGAAGGTAAAATTTCAAAAACTGTATCTCTACACATTTTTTTCATACTCTAACATTTCTGAAAAAGGAGTGTGTCTTCAAAATTGAATCCATTTTAGGCCATGATACTTTTTTTTTCTTTAAAATTCTATAATCAAAACTGGTTTTGTTTTGTTTTGTTTTGTTGTTGTTTAAAAAACTAATGTTAAAGGGTGCCTGGGTGGTTCAGTCAGTTAAGCTTCCAATTCTACTCAGGTCATGATCTCATAGTTTGTGGTTTAGAGCTCTGCATCCAGCTCTCTGCTGACAGCTCAGATCCTGGAGCCTGCTTTGGATTCCGCGTCTCACTCTCTCTCTCTCTCCCTCCCCCCACTCGTGCGCTCTCTCACTCTCTCGCTCTCTCTCAAAAAAAAACATTAAAAATGTTTAAAAAATTAATTTTAAGAATAAGGAACGCTGGCATTATTTCTGTTTATTATATACATCTGCAGAAATCTCTCTCTCTCTCTATTTCCTTCCAATAATTAAAAATAGTCATTGCTTTTTACAAAGTTGTTATTTATTTATAAATAAGTAATCTCTATACCCAACGTGGAGCTCAGATTCATGACCCTGAGATCAAGAGTCACATGCTCTTCTGACTGAGCCAGCCAGGTGCCCCCAAAATAGTGCTTGCTCTGAGTTAGTTAAAGAGGCAGAACTGAATTTCTGTGTGTATCAAATTCTACTAGGTCTGGCGTCAGGAGACCTGGCTTCAAATCCTCCCATTTCCACTCACTAGCTGTATGACTAAGGTAAAGTATCAAACCACTTGAGCATTGGTTTTCTCTGTTATGAAACTAGGATAATTTTCCTCTCCAACTCAGAGAGTTGGTTTTAGATTTCATGAAGAGAAACTCTCTTGACATCATGAATATTCTGTACTAAATGTCTGTTACATTTTTGTAAATTGTCTTTAATATCATCAAAAGCTTAAATTTATATTCCTTACCTTTATTTCTTCAGGTAGCATCAATCTGTTGAAGGAACACATGATTGAATAGTTATCATGGTAAATCCTTTGATGACATGTAAACAAAACAAAACAAACACACATACACACATTACTGTTGTTCAATCAGCTACTGGAAACCAAAGAACCATCTAAATTTTATTCATGTATTTTCTCAGTGTTTGCTTGGCTTGTATTATATGCCCCACATTGTCCTAGAAGGCGGGGATATAGTGTGAATAGTCCGGACCCTGGCTCCACCCCCAGTGACTTATAATCTTATAGGGTCTGAAGCAATTGTGAACAGTTCAGCAGAGACAGCAGCGGTCTCTATGTGTGCAGGGAATTACGTTTTCTTTTAAAATTTTATTGGGTAAGTGAGTGAATCGCTCTGATTATTCGGGTAGCTTTTCACGATTTCAAAATTTGGATAAGACCCATTTTGTTTTCAGACACTGGATAATGTAAAATTTATTCACAGAGAGAGTAATGAATTAAATTCACTAACCTTTAAAATGATTTTTTTAAATTTCAAAAACTGGTATAAATAGATGAATTAATTTATTTTATTTTTAAAGATGTTCTGTCAATGCAATTTCATAGGAATTTCCCATAAAACATACTGAAATAAGTCATCTAGCACTGTCTGTTTCTTTTCATGATTCATTACTGAGCGACTATAATGAGATGTTCCCTCAGACTTAATAAAACTCTCTGGATTCCAGTATCATTTCAATTAGCAGATAAAAGTCTAAAATATATGAATCTGTGAGAGCTACCTGTATGGGTGCAAAAAGCAAATCCTGCTTAACATCTGAATGATTATCTAGATGTCATTCTGATAGCAGATTTTCTAAAGTTTTTAAAAAAATATTTTGAATGTTTACTTTTGAGAGGCGCAGAGAGAGAGAGCGAGAGAGAGAGCCTGAGTGGGGAAGGGGGAGAGAGACAGAAGGAGGGAGACAGGAATCCAAAGCAGGATCCAGGCCTCCAGCTGTCAGCACAAAGCCCAGAGACCAACACAGGGCTCCAACTCACGAGGAGTGAGATCATGACGTGAGTCGAAGTCATAGTCTCAACTGTGTGATTTTCCAGAAGGAAAAGACAAAAAGATCACCTCTGGGGAGGGAGAGGGTATGTTTATTTCAAGATTAATAAGGAATAGCAGAAAAAAGATTCTATGCCCATTAATTTCAAAGAAAGTCATTTTTTAATAATATAGCTAATTTCTTACTTATTTTGGATTTATTTCTGATACCTTCAACAAACAAATAATATGCCCATTCACTCCCTTGTTAAATAATGTCTTATTCCTATTACTGGTTGACACTTGCATTCTTGGTTGAGAGTAACTCTTTTGCTTTTAAATAATTCAGATCTAAGTGAAATAGAAATAAAATCTCTGTCAAGAGAATAGCTGAGTGATTCTTGTAAAATAACTGAGGATGTATTTGTTCAATTCTCCTGCCAGAAATCCCCAAAAGAAATGAAGAAAATATGTCTTAAAACAAGATGGCAGGGCTAGATCAAACATACCTTTCATAGCAAATATTGAGTCAAAAAAAATAAAAGTATATACTATGTAAAAGCAAAAAAAAAAAAAAACCCGGAAACAATGTGATTCGGGACAGTGTAAAATCAAAAGATGGGCAAAGGTATAGAAAATAATGTAAAAACTACAAGGAGACTTAAGCAGAAGCACAGTATTCTGAGATATAAATATATGTATTATATTCACTTGCCAATTGAAGTAGACAAAGAATAATAACAATACAGCTTGTATACTTTTAAGTGGCCATAAAAAGTAAACCATATTTATTAGATAATAGAGGAAAAGTAAACCATATTTATTAAAATTCCGAGTGGGATTATTACATCTTGGATACTTTGACACAGATGGGTAGATTTCACATTCCGGGTTGGACAAATCACGTTTCTCCATGCCTCAGTATTCTCATTACAAAGCGGGTATGATGATGGTGTCTACCTTATAGGGTTACCGTATGTGCTAAAAGGTTAACAACAAGGAAATCATGTGGAACACTGTCTGGCACTGTGTTGATGCCAACTTTTATGATTTCTAGCTTTGTTTTGTCTCAAACAGTGATTTCTCTGTTCTATATATCTCTTTGCTGGGATCATTTTCTTTATTTTTATTTTGCTTCTGCATTCTGGAGAGTCTTTACAGCTCTGCTTGAGTTCTGAACAATGCCAGTTCTAGTCTTTATTGCCTGCAGATATATTTCAATTTTTCTATTGCATTTTATGTATCCTTGTATCATTTTCACATATTAATCTGATTATTTTGCATCTCTGAAATTATTTCATCACATCTCGCTGTGATATCTTACTCCCAATTTCTTAAAAACCCATCGTCTTGCAAATATTTTAAGATCCTTAGGCAGTATGCTTTCTAAAAGTTTGGGTTTTTTTTTTTATCAAGAAAATAATTATTTCTAGGGCATCTTATTTTTCTTATTTTTAGGACAATGTAATCTTTTCATAGATTTCTTTAAAAACATATAGAACAGCTGTGTTCACCTATAATAGAACTTTACAGTCTTTATGCACAGAGAGAATAACTGGGTCCCTAGTACTCTTCATTGGCTAATGACTAGACTTTTCCCTCCTTTCAGATAGCTATCCAAATATCAAAAGAGTATATACTTAGCACTTACTAAATTTGCAGACACTGTTCTAGATGATGAGGGAATGTGAAGAGCAGACCAGGAATGTTTACTGCTCATATGATAGACAAATAGCAAACACATGGTATGAATATGTAAAATCATGTTTGTGCTGGGAAAAATCAAGCAAGGCAAGGCGCTGGAGAGTTACAGGTGATAGGGTTGGAAGGGTGGGAAATGTGATTGGGCAAGGCTTGAATGAACAAAGGTAGGCAGAACTGTAAACAGTGGGCATAAAGCACTTCAGGCAGATGTGCACAGACTGTGCAAAAACACTGAGGTCCAAGGGTGGTCTGCTTGAGAAACACCGGAAGGCCGGCGTGGCCAAGACACAAATATGAACCCAAAGCTCACCTTACTCAGGCTTTCATTAAAATACTGATATCCAAGGGACGCCTGGGTGGCTCAGTCGGTTGAGCATCCGACTTCGGTTTGGGACATGATCTCACTGTTGGTGAGTTCGAGCCCCATGTCGGGCTCTGTGCTGACAGCTCAGAGCCTGGAGCGTGCTTCTGACTCTGTGTCTCCCTCTCTCTCTGCCCCTCCCATGCTCATGTGCTGGCTCTCTTTCTCTCTCTCTCTCAAAAATAAATAAACATTAAAAAAATACTGATATCCAACAAATACCTGATTATCCCTGGGCTGCCTGCATTTCGGAGGGTATTTTCTTCTCCTTGCTGTTAGGTTCTCTGACTAAAGTAAAGTCAAATGTAGTTTGTCAACCTTCTGAGGACCGAGATATACCTTCCAGTGGTGTCCAATTCTCTGGGCATGTACACTGTCTACATTCCTCAATTAGACACAATTGGGAGAAACAAGGCGAAGAATTGTTAGAATTTATTTGAGACTACATCCTGTTTTGCATTAGTTTGGAACATACGGCATTTGTAGAATTAGGGGTTTCTCAGGCTACTCACATTCACAGCACTGACAGAAATCCCATCCAGAAGATATGCTCTTCTCTAGTTTTTAATACAGAGGTCTGTTGTCAATTTTCATTTTTTTACCTATCTTAGAAAATATTTTAGTGGACCGTTTCAAGGAGACACACAAGACCAATTCAACTCTGTGTCCACCTGCAAGTTTTGAGAGAACAGCTTTGGTGTATAGATGATGGATTTGATTGATTCAGTAGACCTTGGAACCTTCCATTTAGAGTTCCCTGGTGGGGAGCTGTACTCAAGGGAAGGGTCAAGTTTGGAAATATAGAGCTTTGAGTGCTCTGTATGGATGTGAGAGTTTTGCATAACTTGAAGCCAGGAGAATATCTTTCTCATTTTAACAGTCTCTGTGTTTGGTGAAAGGCCTAACTGGCCTGGCATATATTTACCTCCTTTGCTTTACTTAGCTGACCCTTTCTCATCCCTCAGGACTCTATTCAAATTTTATCTTGTCATAGAAATATTCTCTGATCAAACAATCTACCAGTGGGCATTTTGTATTTGTTTATGTCATAGTGGTTACCCTGTTTATCTCATAGCATTTATCCTATATGTGATTACACGTGCTTTTGTCTATTTGTTTAATAATGGTCTCCATCAGTAGACTGTAAGTTCACCGACATCAAGATTTTTATCTGTTTTGTCTATCACTGTACTCAGCCTATGACCGTGTTTGTCCCATATGAAATGTTAATTATTATTTGTGGAAGGAATGGGAGGAAGACCAAATAACATAGAAAGTGCTTGACAGATACATATTCAATGAACATACTACAAAAGAAAAGGAGGACACAGGAGACAAAGAGAACTGTGGAAGAGAATCACAACACCAAGGGGCGGGGGGAACATAAACAAAAGTAGAAGAATGAGAAAGGAACTCATTTTGGTCAACCTAATGTTACCTGATCCTAGATTCCTTTTTATATGTGTTTAAGAAATATACATTTTATAGGGCGCCTGGGTGGCTCGGTGGGTTAAGCGTCTGACTTCGGCTCAGGTCATGATCTCACGGTCTGTGAGTTCAAGCCCCGCATCGGGCTCTGTGCTGACAGCTCAGAGTCTGGAACCTGTTTCAGATTCTGTGTCTCCTTTTCTCTCTGCCCCTCCCCTGTTCATGCTCTGTCTCTCTCTGTCTCAAAAATAAATAAACATTAAAAAAATTAAAAAAAAAAAAAGAAATACACATTTTAGGGGCACCTGGGTGGCTCAGTCGGTTAGCCGTCTGACCAGCTCAGGTCATGGTCTCATGGTTCATGGGTTTGAGTCCTACAGTGGGCTCTGTGCTGATAGCTTAGAGCCTGGAGTCTGCTTCAGATTCTGTGTCTCCCTCTCTCTCTGCCCTTCCCCAACTTGTGCTCTGTCTCCCTCTTTCTCTCAAACATGAAATTAACATTAAAAAAAGAGAAATATACATTTTAGTTAAGAATGAAATTTATATTTTATTACCAAGAGACTTTGGTTATCACAAATATCCCTATCACAACAGCAGGCAAATATATAATATCACCTACAAAATAACATTACTTGCTTCCTGTGTAAGATTCAGGAGGGGGATTCACTGAAGACACCTGTCTTCTCAATGATGCAATTATCGAAAGAGGGATTAGTCTGGTTTCCATAAGGAAGTGGGTGGGATCAAAGAGGTACGGTGAGGTGAGGGGATATTAAAAATGTCATGTTGCTCAAAGCTCTCTATGAGAGATCAGGGAGACAGGAAAATACAGGTTGTGTTAAAAGATGAGCTGACGCATATTAAAAATTTGAATAAATTTTTTTGGGGCAAAAATCATTCAAATAGGGCAGCAGCAAACAGGAAGTGGTTAGGTGCACTGTATCTATAGGAATTGGGGAAAGACTTAGAGACAAAAGGCAGAAGCAAAGGAAAGTATTAATTGGCTGTTCTTAAAAACCTAGTTGGCTGTTTGCAACTGGGTGTCCTTAGGTTTCAATTTTGTGACCTTGAGGTATTTAAAGGCTTAGATTTTGGTTTGCTTAAGTTGGCCACCATGGCAACGGATCCACCTGGGTCTAATGGTCTCCTTGTTTAATTAACTTAACATTTGAAAGGATTGCATTTTCTGGAGAAAAGAACAGAAAGAGAACAATAAAGAATTATTATGTTATCTTATAAAACATCATCTAACCAATAAGTGGAACTTTTAAGCTCCCTGTGGAGTAAACAGATCACAATTTCTCTTATCCTGCTTGAGGAAAGTTTGACAGAAAAAACACCTCAACAAATGCAATTTCTTTTTCTCGCTTAAGGGATTCATGCTTGAAAACCAAGAGAACACAGGATGCACCAGGAAGTTAAAAGGAAAGTTCTTGCGAGATTTTCAAGGCTCTTTTGTGAATTCAAGTACTTCAGGGCATTCCATGAAAACCGAGCCTCCAGCATGAAGAGCTCGTCTCTGAGGAAGGAAAGGGATGTAGCCTAAACAAGCAGGACCCTCTTTGGGAATGGCTCATCCTAAGAGAGTTAAGTTAGGGGTAATCTCTAACTTATTTTTTTTCCTACAGTTGCTCAGTGAAGGTGATAGGAATGCAGGACTGATGGAAACAAGCTCAGCAAATGATTCACATCAATGGCATCTCAGTAATAGACAAAAGCAGAAAAATATTGTCTTGTATTTTAGAATATATTTAGAATATACAGTCATCCTTAGTTGTCGATCGCAATAAGCAGTGTGGGGAGGACCCAAAGGAGGAGAGGGGACGTCAGATAGGTAGAGAGGATTGGGCAAATGCATGAACACATTCTGCCTTCCAGATAAAGAGAGGCAGAGCCAGATCCACTATCTTCTGTACCCTGTACTGTAACTTGGACTCTTCATATCAAATTTGAAGAGTATGGATGTTTGAATTTTCCAGTTGCATCCAAAATAAGAAATCCTCAGAACAAAGGACATTTTTCACTTGATGTAATTTGTTACTATTATTATTATTTTCACTAATGATAATAGCAAAGAGCTTTTCATTTTCCAAGGGAAAAGTTTTATTTAGGAAGGAAACTGGAATTAGGGTTTAAATACTTTAAAACCAGAAGTACAATAATATTAATTTTGGGACCTACTTGATGAATTCCAAGCACTCTTTTCTTTCTCTGCTTCAGGAATGAGGGAGGGATTTTTGGCTTTCCTGAACTCTGAGCTACTAAAGAGATAGGAGCGGAACAGCCAGAAGAAACAAGGTGGGGGGGGGGCTATGGTTTACAATATGACCCCTATAGCTTGGTAGTGAGGTATTGGGGCTTGAGTGACAGCATTTCCTTCTCAGATTCCCTCATTTGAGTGTGAAATGGCAATCCTCTTCATTTTGTCTTGCTTGCCTGGTGATAATTATTCCCTCCAAGTACTTTCTTTATATACTTATCCGAGTACAACAAAGTAGCACATATTTAAACCCAGGAAATTGGAAATCTATAAAAATAGAATCACCTTCAGTAATTCATGGAAAAGCCAAGCCTCCAGGATACAATTTACGTAAACAGAGATTATGAATAATAATTGGAACCTCATGTTAATTGACAATTATGATACCCAGCATTCCTGGTATAGCCTCTTAATTGCGTTAGAAACAACACACTCATGCTGTTTAAGTCCAATAAAGGCTGAGCTACGGTTCTGGTTTTCTTGGCAGATAAAGGAGACTCTGACCTCCTCTCTTGCTGAGATGGTGTTCCTTTCATAAATATCCAGTACTTAAAAAAAAACTCTGTAGCTCCTTAATCAGTTTAATTTTGTTATTTTAAAAAGATATTTGCCGTTTAAGGCGAGATAATAGAGTATTGCTCCTTGGGGGGCAGTTCCTGAATTCCAGATAAGAACCCCTTGTTACTTTGTTAATCATATATATTAGATAGGACAGTGACCTGTAGGATCTTCAGAAGAAGTAATGGTGACCTTTGGAAAGGGCTAGAACATTACATATTTAACAAATACATGAGAAGTTTCCATCTGGAAAACATTATCCTGGGGTCCTGACAGCTACAAAGATCATATGGATCAGAAACATTGCTTAGAAACTTATTGTTTGATAATGGAGATGAAATGTGTACATAAATAACTCTAATGGTAGTCAAAACTAAGGTAAAGCCACCCTAAACAAACCCAATATAAAAATACAGATCAGAACATAATGAATTAGAGAAGAGCAAAGAGCAGCTATAGAAGCTAAAACAAAGAAAATTTCTTCCTCCTATGGAAAATGGAGGTGTTTTTATGAAGAACATGGCAAAAGGAGAGACAGGATATAAACTTGTGAAGACGAAGTACAGGATATTTTGTATATAAGGAACAACTTGGGCAAAAAAGACAGGCAAGAAATTGTAGGACCTTTAACGTTTCCAGAGTCATAGAAAACATCCTCTTCAATGGCAGTAGAGCTGGAGAACTCCATTACTGGATCATGGAAATACTTGGATGCATGTGAAGAATTAAAAGTGTTGAGTGAAAGCTTCTTTGAAAGAGACTACCCGAGGTCTTTGATGTGATTAGAACTGGACATTTGGAGTTCTAATCTGTCAATAGTTATTAAGAAAGATTTTGGTGGTCAGATATAGACTGAAGTGTACCAGCTAAGAGATTACTGTCTTGGAACTTATATATCAGTATCAGTGGAGTGGTAAGAATTAAAATTGGCATTTGGTTGGATGGCAGACACAAAGGTCCAGGAAAAAATGCTTTGAATTTTTTTATTTAGGGTAAAATTTCTCAGAGTCCATTCTGCTGAATGCTAATCAAGGGTTGCTATGCCTAAAAGGACTCTCCGGTGAAATGTGTTGAGTAGATGATAAATTACTTGGTTTCGACATCTTTCATAGCCTTCATTTTATTGACTTACATTGTGATTCTCAAGAGAGTTATATTATAAATGATGACATCTATAGTAATAATAACAATGTTGATTTCAACAGCACTGTGTCAAGCAGTATGCCAAACTCTTTATATATATTATCTCATTTAAACCCATTAATGGCCTTATGAAGTAGGTATTATTATTTTTATGCCCATTTTATAAATAATGAACTCCTGATATAGACAGCTTAAACAACCTGAGTAAGGTCATATGGCTTACATGTCAGGAAGCTGAAATTTGAACCCAGAAGGTTGACTGCAAACCCACACATTTAATCATGCTGATATAATTACTAAGAAACTCTTCATATATCTGATTTTTAAAAGTATTTAATAGAGTATGTATTAAACTGTTATTAAAAGTGTGAAAGATAAAATTCTAAATATTACAAAATCATGGAATTAATGCCTCTGTTTTATGAAATAGCATTTGTAGGCATTAGAAACTGTTTTCAAGAATTAATCATGATACCTAAATATAACCAAGTCTGATATTAAGTGAAAAATACAAGACAATATGTGGTGTGATCTTATATCTGATTACATACCAAAAAAAAGTGAAAGAAAGAAAATTCATCACAGTGTTGATACATTTTCCCCTCACTGATGCATTTACATGTACTTTCAATTTTGGTTTTTTCCCCATATTTTTCTGTATTTTCTAAATAAATCATAATTAGAATGTACTATTGTTATGAGATATTTGTAACCAGCATTTGAATTTTCTCATTGTAGCATAGTTTCTGAATTTATTATTTTTTTCAAAGTAGGAAGGACAGAACAATGATGGCTATTTTTATGTTTCTCATCAGCTGAAATCTCTGTAATCACTTTCCATTCCTCTTGAAAGAAATTCCAAACTTCTTCCAATGGCTGCAAGGCAAAAGTCAGAATAAACAGGTGACTAATCCAGTCTCATTCAAAGAAAGCATTTTTGGGAGATGTTATTGACTGATTAAAGCAGAGCCAGATAAAAGAAAACCAAACTGTGTGTCGACATAGATCTTCATATGACACATTATCAAAATCATGGTTCCCTATTTGCCTGAGGTGAAGAAAGGTGACAACATTTTGTTTTACCTACTTTCTTATTCACCTCTATTTATTTGATTTTTTTCCTATTTTGTATATAGTTTAAACTGCCAAGAGAACCGCACATTTTATTTCTTTCACATTTGAATGGGCATTAAGATACTAGTCAGTGCCTAGTCTTTGAGCCAACTGTTGTAAATCTGTTCTAATCATCATGCCCTTCTGAGTTAACCATATCACCACAGCATTACTCATCAACCACTTAGCTAGTTAGAAAGTGTACCTCAGGGGTACCTGTGTGTCTCAGTCAGTTATGCATCTGACTCTCGGTTTAGGCTCAGGCCTTGATCCTACTGTTTGTAGGATCAAACCCTGCTTTGGGCTCTGTACTAACAGTGTGGAGCCTGCTTGAGATTCTCTCTGCCCTTCCCCCACTCTCTCTCTCTCTCTTAAAATAAATAAGCTTAAAAAATCCACTTCAAACTGCTTATTTTCTAACCTTTTTTTTTTTTTTAGCATTATTTGTTTTGCTGCACGACTGGGGACCAGGGATCCATTTTAACATATACACTTTTCAAAATTAAACTTGGCAGAAGAAGTGAGACTTTATTTTCAAACAACCTTATTAGATATTGTCAACACAAACACAGATAAATTTGGATTGTTTAGCCAAGTTGATTTTCTTACTGTTCAAATTAAATGATTAGTTTGTACCAGAAAGGGAAGACATTATTACTTTTTGTGACTATAAGAGCTTTTGGTATTCAGGGAGAATTAAATATTTAAAATATACTTTCTATCATTTTTCTATGAGTTTTTTAAAAATCATTAACTGAAACATTACCATGAAGTAAATTTAGACCAGTAATACAAAGAGTAGAATATCTTTTCAAAATAAGAAAGAGAGATATTGTTACTAAGAATACACAGTAGGAAAAGGAGAATCAGTAACTGACAATTTAAAGTTTTAAGGATCAAGAGAGCAAGCCATCTGGATTTAATCAGCATAAATCTATAGCTTGCATTAGCTCCACAATTAAGATACTCATAAAAATCCACTGTGTGAGTAAGAGCTTTCCTGAATCATAATTTAACCATGATACACTATCAAATGACTGTTTCATGCTTCATTTTGAGACCACAAAGAAAACGCATGAAGCAAATAGGTGCTGAGAAAGAAAAAAATATTTACCAATTGGTTTGTTACTTTTCTTCTTGTTAATATCACTGATAAAAAATAATTATTTTAATGATGTTTACCATTCTAATTACAATAATCTTGGAATTTTTTATTAATAAATAATATAATATGTATTGATAATAAAGCATAGGTTAAATAGAGTTACTCTACCTTTTATAAATCATCCTGAAAGAAGTTTTGGGTATTACAATTTTAGGAGAAGCAATTGTCATAGAATCGAAACAATAATGTATGAAAAACCATGGATTCTAGCTCCAGTGTGCTTGAATTTTAGGAGGCAACTTACCATTAATCTAAATGGTTGTTCCATTGTGTTGCATTTAAAAATATTATAAAGTTTCAGAAAATATAAAAGATCTGGTGAACTTAAAAGCATAAAGGCTAGGAAAATTATTAAATTGGAAAATGGTAGAACCAAACTTGAACAGTGGATTGTTGAAATGAAGGAAAAGCATCAATCATGTATGTCTGTCATTCAGAACAGAAAGAATTTTAGAAAACAAGGCAGAAATGAAATCTAGAGCTTAGCAGAAACAGGAAATTCAGTCATGAGATATTCAAAGAAATATTGGGGAAGAGAATGAGATTTTTAACATTTCCTGAGGTGATGTCACAACCTAATTCTATTTAAATCTCTCAAGGTAAAATGACTTCAGTGGACATCTGGATTACCAAGTAATGATCTGGAGAGGGTACTCAGTCAATAAAGCTTTGACAAAGAAAAGTACAAAGAAGCTATGCAGATATAGATGAGACCCTAGGTAGAGGATAGAGAATAATGAAGGCTTAATACAGAAAACTTCAGCTAAAGAAAGGGACAATTATCTGTGGCTATGACATAGATGAGCAAGTGATTTTCTATAAGCAGAGTTGAGAATGCTGACACTTGGTTGAGTTAGTGAGGCATGAGGCTTTCCAAATTGTGAAAATGAATAGGGGCCATGAACAGATTTATTAGGGCACAGTCAGAAATGAGTCTTACTCCTGAAGGGTTGGGAATAATTAACCGCTGTCACATGCCTGGATTAAGGGGGCTTTGTACGAGGGGATTCTGTAGAACACTTGCCTGTGAAAATATCTGCCCCTCTCTCAATCAGGAAAAAAGCAGTTTCTATGTTCAAATAAGCTGGGAACGTGCTGTAGAACTGCCACACCCATCCATGGAGATTCATGACTCACATTAGCACACTAAAATTCCAGACAAACTGTGCATTGAAAAAGTAAATACTTTTAACCTGTTTACTTTTATTTAACACAGTGTGAAACCCTCTTGCAAGGGACGTAGTTTATTCTCCCGTGAAAGTGTGATAAAAGTTGGAAAATAGCAATGTTGACAGGGCATGTCTAGAAGAAAATGTTCAAAGATTTAAGCCTGTGCTGAGCTAACTGGGTTCCTGTGATTTTTCTGAACAGTAAATTGCTTTTCCTGGAAACATCCATTTTTTGTATATGTGGCAACAATTTTGTTGCTGAACTGATATTGGGTTTGGGACTAGAATAGAGGGCAAGCCAAGTAACAGGTGCTGCGAAATAAGAATGAAATATGGAGTAGGCTGTAAATCTGCTTTCCTTGCCTCTCCCCCTTCTATTCTTGGATCCTGCAAGAAAAACCAAGACAAGTAGTGGCAAAAACTGGACAATAAGTCTTCTCTTTGACTCTGCAGATGGAAGACTTCTAATGTCATTCCAAGGAGAATAGACAAGTTGTAGCATACACAAATGGTAGAACAATACTGAGCAGTAATAAAAGGAGCAAACTACTGACATACACTATAATAAGGACAAATCTTGAACATTATGATTAGCAAAAGAAACCAGACACAGAAAAATATATACTGTATGTATCCATTATATAAATTCTAACCTTGGCAAAAATAATCTATGATAAAAAAAGATCAGAAGTGTTTGCTTCAGAGGATCTGCTGATTGTAAAGGAGCAGAATGGAACTTTCTTAGTGGATGGAAATGTTCTATATCTTGACCATAATGTATGTTACCCTGGAGTATTCCATTGTCAAACCCCATCTAATTGCATACTTGAGATTTGTGCATGTCATTATATGTAAATTTTATTCTCTCCCACAAAAATAGACTATAACTAAATTTTGAACTCTAGTTAGTACATTTTCTTTTTACAGTGATATGGGTGAGAAATTCAGAAACTACTTTTTATGTATTTTTGGCTTGAGAAGTGAGTAGATACATTAAAGATAACAGGAGACAAGTTTCTCACTATTGGTTAAAGAAGTTCTTGATATAAAAAAGGGTAAGACTAAATATACCTGCAGTGAATGAATTCGTATTTTATGAACACATGCATACACACATGTGTGTGTATACACATATATACACACAAATATACACAAATACGTACACATATATACATATACATGTATATATATAGAGAGAGATTTAGCAAATATATTCGTATTTCTTATATAGATACAAATATATACATGGAGAAAGAGAGAAATAGGCAAATATGTTTATATATGTGCATATATACTTATAATTGTGTGTGTATTCGTGCATTTCCCAGCTCTGTATATTGAAAGGGGCTAGAATCATTGACAATTCATTAACAATGTGCAAAATTAGTGCCTACATCTTAGCTTCCAAATCCTGCTCTCCACTAACAGGAACTATGGATCCTTAGAGAAAAAAAATCCAACATGGAGCAGTGTATCTGAAGCATTAATAGATAAAAAATTAATAAAGTACTTTAAGAATTAAGGAAACCTAATGAAAGGATACAGAAGCCAACTTTAGGAAGCTCCTACTATCCAAAACTGAAAATTTGAGAATTAAGATAAATAATGTCAATAATGTCTTATAGCCCATTAAATTAAAAAAAAATCCTTGAGTCTATAGATTAATTAACATATATATGTGTATATATATATATATATATATATATATATATATGATTTCTTTACAGTAGCATATCAAATAAAAAAACGTAGTGTGATGGATTAATAAAATTACTGGATGCTAAAACTAGTGGATGAATTTTGATGAGTTACAACATACATAATATCATGGTATTTCCCCACATATTACCTGATACAAAGGAAAAAATAAAACTTTATGGTAGAAATCAGTTAAAATCTTCAATTTTGGGAAAAACCAATGTCATGTGATGTGCTGCTCTGAAAAGGACATTTCACTTCTGATATTCCTCCCCAAATGCTTAAATGATTATGAGCCCAAATGAATGGAATTCTACAAAATGCCTGGTCTATGTTCTTAGGAAATGTCAGGATTAAGGAATATATTTACAGGGGACTAAAGAAAATTACAGCTAAATTAGTGAAAGATTCTGCACTGAATCCTGGAATAAATAACTATAAAAACATTATTTGGGCAATTGATGAAATTTAAATATGTACTATGAAGTTTTATCCAAGGCCTACCATATTTTTTTATATAAGTCCTTCAAGGCTATTTTTTTCTTTCATCACTTTAGATATTTCTTTCTATTCTATTTCTTAGTTTTGTGGTTTCTGATAAGAAGTCTGCCCTAATTCTTTTCCTTATTTGTCTACGGATGAAGTGCTTTTTCCCCATCCTCTGACTTCTTTCATTATTTTCTCTTTGTCTTTGGTTTTATGCAAGTTGAATATGATATGCCTAGGGTTAGGTTTGTTTGGGGTTTTTGTTTTGTTTTTTGTATTTTCATGGTCTTGGTACTTCTGCTTGCTGAGATTCCCAGATTTTACTTTGTTCTCTGTTATTAGTTTTAGATAATTTTTGGGCATTACTGCTTTAAATATTTCCTTTGTTCTGTCTTTCTAGTATTCCAGTTATGGATGTTACAACTTTCAAAACAGTCCTTTAGTTCATGGGTGCTTTCCATTCTTCCCCCCCCATTTCAATTTATGAGGTCTCAACTGACCTAATTTCAAACTCACAGATTCCTTCTTCAATCATGCCCAGTCATCTGACGAGTAAGTCAAAGGCACTCTTCATTTATGTTAGTGTTCTCCATTTCTACTATTTCCTTTTGATTCTTTTAATTTCCATCTCTCTGCTTATATTACCCATTTGTTCTTTCAGGTTATCTACTTCTCATTAGAACTCTTAACACATAATCTATAGCTTATATTGACCGTGTAAAAATTTCAACATCTCTGTCATATTTGGGATGCTTTCTTAGTCTCAATATTCTTTTTGCGGGGAGGGGGAAACTTGTTATGCCTTGTGATTTTTTTTTTGAGCACTGGACATACTATAAAGGTTGTAGGAAATGAGGTAAATAGGTCTTCAGTGAATGGATATATGTTACTCTAGCAGTTGGGCTGTGTTTAAGTTTTTTTCTTGTAAAGACAGGAGTGATGATCTTCAATCTCCTTACCTGTCAGAGCTGTGTAGAGGAATGTTTTGATTGGCCTTTGAGATAAATATCCTCTTGAGACTCTTCCTATCCGAATATCTTAGGAATCCTCAGTCTAAAACACAAATATACTCTATTCTCATTTTGGGGAGGGGGAAATTTTTCACTGAAATACCTCTGTGAAATACATTCAGATTTTACAATAGATGCATCATCCATGCAAGGAGTTCAGTTACATTTCCTAGAAGTGTCTTGTTTAGCTATTGTCTATTCGTTTGGAGGAGTCTCACCTTTTAGAGTTTCTATATACTTATTTGGATGTGATTGGCAGTTCCCATTGATCTAGTGGTATCCTAGGTGATATTTAATGAGTTTTTTCTTTATTTTGAACAAATACAACCAGTATATTTGAAAAACAAAATATAATTCTAAAAAATTCTAGAAAATAGCATCACATTATGACCTAGTACACATGCCTGCAATATTAGCATGTCTGTCTTATAACTTTTTAAAAAATGCTACTTATATGTTTATTAATTCCTTCAGAGATTAATAATTACAAAATACTAAGAAGGCAAAATCTACAATACTTTCTAACTTAAATTGTTTTAAAATACACAATATTACATTACTTTCAGGTGTACAATATAGTGATTTATCATCTCTATATGTTATATTGTACTCACCACTACCATTTGTCACCATTACAATGCTATTGTAATATCATTGACTATATTCCCTAAGTAGTGTCTTTTATTCCTATGACTTATTAACCCCATAACTGGAAGTCTATATCTTCCACTTTTACTCATTTTGCCCATACTCCCACTCCCCTGCCCTCTGGCAACCATCAGTTTTTTCTGTGTTTATAGGTCTGATTCTTCTTTTGGTTTGGTTGTTTATTCATTTGGTTTTAGATTTCATGTATGAGTGAAATAATATGATATTTGTCTTTTTCAGACTGACTTATTTCACTTAGCATAATATACTCAAGGTCCATCGATGTTGTTGCAAATAGCAAGGTCTCATCCTTTTTTTTATAGCTGTGTGATATTCCAGTGTGTGCATGTGTGTGTACCACAGCTTTATCTGTTTATATTTCTCAAAACTCTTAAAAGGACCCAAGACTTAAAGAGAAAGAATAGAGATTTTACTATTCTATTCACTCTAACTCATGCCCTCAATCCACTCATCCACTTCCTTTTCTCTTTTTTCCTAATCCTGTGCCTCCGTTCTCTCATTTTCCTCATCCTTCCTTTTATACTTGTGATTCTTTCTACTTTATGTTATGCCTTCTCTTGAATTCACTTTATCTATCTGTCATCTATTATCTATCTATCTATCTATCTATCTGTCTATCTATCTGTTATCTAGCTACTTTTTTTTTATTTTTAGTTGTTTGTTTTGTTTTGTTTACTCCAACCTATTCCTTAAAATCTTATATGCATTATTTAACACAAAAGTGACATTGATGCCTTAAGCATCTGTTGATCTCTTGTTTATGAAAAACAGAAGGAAAATGTATTAACATTGATTTCCAAGAGCTGATCAGCAGACTACTTCTTTTATTAATTTAAGACAAGGAACTGATAACTTTTCAGGCTTTGCATAACTAATTTTTCATATTATCAAAAATGTAGTTTATTCAGGCTGAAATTAGTATGACAAGAAAAAATCCTCAGAATCTGTTTTGCCATTCAGTTGCGGTGTGGAATTTAAAAATTTCTCAAGTTACCTTCTAGCATGTGCCATTGAGGGAGAAGCCAAATAATTGCTTGATATCTTGATGTTAATACCACCTCATTCTTTCAAAGTGAAGGAAAAAAAATTAATAAAACTGTATACATGGAAAATTTCTGGGATTCTGTTTGGAGAGAATAAATCTATTGTAGAATCAAGAACATAGTAACCAAATAACCACTAGGCCACCCACAGCTATCAAAAAATAGATGGATTCAGAAAGAAAGGGGAAACTATATACTTTACAAATAATGCTAAGTTTTTAAGCTCAGGGAACCGGTTTTGCACTGTTTCTTATTCTCTACTTCGACATTACCTACAAGATGTTAAGATTACAATAGCTTCTTGATTAGTACATACTGTAACTAGTACTAATTGGGTAACCAGTACTGATTGGGTAAGGATTTGTGGTTTCCTTACCAGTTTCAGAGACTGAGCTTGGCTACATTTCATGAGAGAGGAGTGAAAGAAGGAATGAAAGGAATAAAATGGAAGTTTTAAAATATGTCTGCAAACTTTTTGGACACTCCTTTTATTAAGATAGGGATCTATTTCTATTCCCTCTCCTTGAAATAGCGTGTACTTTTGTGACTTTTTCAATCAATAAAATTCAAAAGAAAATGATATTATGTGACTTGTGAAGCTTTATCATAAAATATGATGTAGCTTCAGCCTTGATTACGGGAACACTCATACTTAAAAACTTCAGATGCCACGTGAACACTGTTAACAGCTTGGGGGCTGTCAATCTGTGAAAAAGCTGAAAGTAACCCAAATTTTTAAGTAGAGAGACTTGAGACCACACACACACACACACACACACACACACACACACACTCAGCTGTTCCAGTCACCGGATGTTCCAACTCCAGCTAGTCTAACTATAACTGCATAAGAAAGCCCAAACTAGAACTCCCTATTTCCCCAATCCACAGAAT
Source organism: Felis catus (assembly GCF_018350175.1). Classification (NCBI taxonomy): domain Eukaryota; kingdom Metazoa; phylum Chordata; class Mammalia; order Carnivora; family Felidae; genus Felis; species Felis catus. The sequence continues at coordinate 190,143,858 of NC_058371.1, read as the reverse complement.
CCAAGACTGCACAAAAGATAACATAAGATTGTTGTTGTTTTAAGCCACTAATGAGTTGTTATACAACAATAATTAGCTAGAACATGTGTCTCTCTTGCTTGATTTTCTTCTGTTTCCTCATTGGATCTCAAATTTAATGATGTGTGTTTACATATAATGTCTGAAATGAGTGTAGAGTTAAGGAGTCATTTAATTATACAACCTACTTGTATTAGTGAGCTCTCCAGAGAAACAGAGCTGATAGGAGATATGGAAATAGATTTATTTTAAGGAGTTGGCTTACATAATTGTGGAGGCTTGGTGAGTCCAAAATCTGATGGAGGAGTTGGCTGGAGGTCCAGGAAAGAGTTGCATTTTGAGCCCAAAGTTGCTGGTGAACCAGAAAGAGCTGATGCTACAGAAAAAGTTTGGAGTCAGTCTGTTGGCAGAATTCCCTCTTTCTCAGGAAAGAATTCCCTCAGCTTTTGTTCTAGTCATACCTTTAACTGTTTGGGTGAGGCCCACCCACATCATGGAGGGCAATCTGTTTTATTCAAGTTCTGCTTATTAAAATACAAACCTCATCCAAAAACATCCTCAGAGAAACATCCAGAATAATGTTTGACCAAAAATCTGGGCACTGAGTCCCAGATAAGGTGAAACACAAAATTAACCATGCACCACCTGAGTAAAAAGCAAGGTGTGCTCTTTTGGTACAGCCAGATGTCTTCATTAATTGACTGAAACACTAAAGAGAGAAATTTTATATGTATGTGTCTCATTATCATCCAATCCAGTATGCCATTGGTTTAACAATACAATTTATAAAAATGTTATAAAAATATAAATGAAAGTTACTGACACTTAGTGCCTGGCATAGAATAAGCATCAGTAAGTGATACTCCCTGTATTCTTTTTAATGTATATCATGAATGAACAGTGAAACATGGCAATAGGATTGGTACCTTGGGGGTCATCGAGTCCTCATTTATATCAAAGATATCCTACTATTCTTTTTGTGAAGAGACTAGAAGCTTGCATAGTAAAGGCAAAAATGTAGTACTTGTGCAGACAAGGCTTCTACAACCTTGCAGATCTTACTAACTGATCTATTTAGTTGAGCCCTTAAGAGGCACAGAATCCCTCCCAACACAATATTCCCGCAGCCACTATCATTAGATAAGATTTTATATTTAAGAGGAAACTTAATTGTTTTCTGACCATAAGGCCAGTAATTCCACAGTCATTAAATATACATTCAGGACCATCCCATTCCCAGAGCACTTTTAAGGTATTCTATATTACTCTTTTTGAATATATTTTTTGTATATTAATTTTTTTAATTAATTAATTTTTAAAATTTGGGTATAGTTGACACACAATGTTACATTAGTTTCAGGTGTACAACATAGTGATTCAACAAGTTTATACATTATGCTTTGCTCTCTACAAGTGTCATTATCATCTGTCACCATGCTATTCTACCTTACTCTTAATGTTCACTAATTTCTTTCTACATTTTCTGTATGCATATACAACCACGTTCAATTGAAAACAGACTTGTGGACACCTTGTTTTTGTTATGTACCACTTTATCTAATTTATCTTGAAGTAATTAGTGAGGTATTCCCAGTCATGGGACCATCTTCAAGAGCTGAGATGATGATACCACTGGAGTACAACAATAAGAGAAATATAGTTCAAAGGATAAAACAGAGATATAGTATGCCAAGCATAAATTGACCAAGTCAGTTTCTGTATACATCCTTAACATACTAAAAAACAGGTCAAAATTAGAATAAATAGTCTTAGAAGTTGGCAGACTATAACCATAGTCAGTTAAAATGGATAATGAGCCAGAAAAGATACATTGTAAGATTTCAATCTTCTTAAATTTATTGAGGCTTGTTTAATGGCCTAATATGTGATCTATTCTGGAGAATGTTCCATGCCCACTAGAAAAGAATGTGTATTCTGTTGCTTTGGGATGAAATGTTCTGTATATCTCTGTTTTGTCCATCGGCTTTAATGCATCATTTAAAGACATTGTTTCTTTACTGATTTTCTGTCTGGATGATCTATCCATTGATGTAAGTAGAGTATTAGAGTCCCCTCTTATTATTGTATTACCATCAGCTTCTCTTTTTATGTTTGTTAATATGTGCTTTATGTATTTAGGTACTCCAGAGTTGGGTTCATAGACCTTTACAATTGTTATATCCTGTTGTTGAATTGATATAATTCAGTTTTATCATTATGTAATGCCCTCTTTTGCCTCTTGTTATAGTATTTGTTTTAAAGTCTATTTTATCTGATATAATTCTTGCTGCTCATCCTCAATGGTGAAAAACTGAGAGCTTTCCTTCTAAGATCAGGAACAAGACAATGGTGTCCACTCTCACCACTTTTATTCAATATAGTACTAGAAATTTTGACCACAACAATAAGACAAGAAAAAAAATAAGAGGCATCCATATTGGTAAAGAAAAAGTTTAAACTGTCACTATTTGTAGATGACATGATACTATATACACAAATAAAGATTCCACCAAAAAACTAGAAGCTATAAATGAATTCACAGAATTCACAGTAATAAATCAATACACAGAAATAATAGTGTTTCTTTTTTTCTAATGTTTATTTTTGAGAGAATGAGGGAGGGAGGGGCAGAGAAAGAGGGACACAGAGAATCTGAAACAGGCTCCGTGCTGTCAGCTCAAAGCCTGATGTGGGGCCCAAACCTGAAATCATGACCTGAGTCATGACCTGAGCCAAAGTCAAATGCTCAACCAACTGAACCACTCAGGTGCCCCATTAGTAGTGTTTCCATATACTAACAATAAAGTGGCAGAAAGGGAAATTAAAAAGCAATCCCATTTATAATTGCACCAAAAAAATAAAATACCTAGGAATAAACTTAACCAAGGAGGTGAAAGACCTATACTCTGAAAACTATAAACACTTAAGAAAGAAATTGAAGATGACAAACAAATGGAAAGATATTCCATGCTCATGAATTGGAAGAACTAATATTGTCAAAATATCCATAATACACAAAACAATTTACAGATTTGTTGCAATCCCTAGAAAAATACCAACAGTATTTTTCACAGAGCTAGAACAAAGAATCCTAAAATTTGTATGGAACCACAAAAGATCTCAAATAGCCAATCTTGAGAAAGAAGAAAAAAGCTGTAGGTATCACAATTCCAGACTTCAAGATACACTACAGAGCTGTAATAATCAAAACAGTATGTTATTGGCACAAAACTAGATTTATAGATCAACAGAATAGAGACCCCAGAAATAAATTCCTATTTATACAATCAATTAATCTATGATGAAGGAGGTAAGACTATATAAGGAAAAAAGATAGTCTTTTCAATAAACAATGCTGAAAAAACCAGACGGCCACACATAAGAGAATGAAACTAGATTAGACTACTTTCTAAGATCATACACAAAAGTGGACTCAATGTGGATTAAAGACCTTAACGTGAGCGGCGAAACTATAAACATCCTAGAAGAGAACATAGGCAATAATTTCTCTGACATCATCCATAGAAATATTTTTCTAGATAGGTCTCGTAATGTAAGGGAAATAAAAGCAAAATAAACCATTGGAACTACATAAAAATGAAAAGCTTTTTCACAGCAAAGGAAACTATCAACAAAACAAAAAGACAACCTACTGAATTGGAGAAGATATTTGCAAATGACATATCCAATGAGGGGTTGATATCTAAAATATATAAAGAATTTATACAACTCAAAATAAAAAAAAAATCTGATTTAAAAATGGGCAGAGGACCTGAATATACATTTTTCCAAAGAAGGGATACAGATGGCCAGCAGACACATGGAAAGATGCTCAACATCACTAATCATTAGAGAAATGCAAATTAAAACCACAATGAGATATCACTTCACACCTGTCAGAATGGCTAAAATCAAGAAGACAAGAAATAATAAATGTTGACAAAGAAAAGGAACCCTTGTGCACTGTTGGGAATGTAAATTGGTGCAGCCATTGTGGAAAACAGTGTGGAGGTTACTCAAAAAATTAAAAATAAAACTACCATATGTTCCAATAATTCCACTATTGGATATTTTCCAAGGGAAAATGCAAACACTAATTTGAAAAGATATATGCACACCTATGTTTACTGCAGCATTATACCCAATAGCCATATTATAGAAGCTATCTAAATGTCTATTGACATATGAATGGATAAAGAAGATGTTGTAGAGACACACACATGCACACACACACACACACACACACACACACACACACATGCACACCAGATCCCACACTGGAATATTACATGGCCATAAAAAAAGAATGGGATTGTGTGATTTGAGACAACACAGGTGGACCTAGAGGCTATTAGTCTAAATGAAATAAGTCAGACTGAGAAAGACAAATACCATCTGATTCCACTCTTAAATGAATAAACAAACAAAAATCAGAATCAGAACTATAGATACAGAGAACAAACTAATTGTTGCTAGAGGGGAGGAGGGTGCGGGGCTGGGCAAAATGGATGAAGAGGAGCTGGAGATACAGGCTTCTGGTTATGGAATGAGTAAGTCACAGGAGTAAAAAGCAGAGAATAAGAAACATAAGTAGATGATAATATAGTAGTGATTTAATGGGACAGATGGTAGCTACACTTGTGGAGAACACAGCATAATGTATAAAATTGTCAAATCATTAAGTTGTACACCTAAAATTAATGTAACATTGTGTGTTAACTATACTTAACACAAATTTTAGAAGTAGATAATGAGTATTGGGGAAATATGAAGACGAATTTCTTTATTCACTAGAATGGAACTTCAAGGTCAGATGCCTTTCTTTTTAGGGCTGAATATTGGGAGATGGAATTTCATTCATAGAGGGACCTAGAGACAAGAATAACATAGAGAGTTTCTAGGACTGAGGAAAAGTTCAGATGAGATATTATAACTGGACCCATGCTCCCAGATTGAATCAAGACAATAGGTAGTTGGTGCAAAGCCCCAGAATGCCCATTTAAGTTGACTAAATACTTATTGCTCAGAACAGTTATTTGTCCTTGAGGCTGCAATATGGCTGAGACAGCTGAGGAGATAAAATTGGTTCCCACTGTAGAAAGGGCAAGAATGCTGAAGCCAGGAAGCATGCATAGTCTGACACTTCCTAACCTCCTGTATTCTTAAGAAAGACAAAATGATACCTCCTTTCATGCCAGTCGATCTTCAAGGAGATATACAATGTTTAATATTTTGTGACTTTTTTTTTGAACCTTGATGTCTTTTATTTATTTTTTATTTTTTATATATGAAATTTATTGTCAAATTGGTTTCCATACAACACCCAGTGCTCATCCCAAAAGGTGCCCTCTTCAATGCCCATCACCCACCCTCTCCTCCCTCCCACCCCCCATCAACCCTCAGTTTGTTCTCAGTTTTTAACAGTCTCTTATGCTTTGGCTCTCTCCCACTCTAACCTCTTTTTTTTTTCCTTCCCCTCCCCCATGGGTTCCTGTTAAGTTTCTCAGGATCCACATAAGAGTGAAACCATATGGTATCTGTCTTTCTCTGTATGGCTTATTTCACTTAGCATCACACTCTCCAGTTCCATCCACGTTGCTACAAAAGGCCATATTTCATTTTTTCTCATTGCCACGTAGAATTCCATTGTGTATATAAACCACAATTTCTTTATCCATTCATCAGTTGATGGACATTTAGGCTCTTTCCATAATTTGGCTATTGTTGAAAGTGCTGCTATGAACATTGGGGTACAAGTGGCCCTATGCATCAGTACTCCTGTATCCCTTGGATAAATTCCTAGCAGTGCTATTGCTGAGTCATAGGGTAGGTCTATTTTTAATTTTCTGAGGAACCTCCACACTGCTTTCCAGAGTGGCTGCACCAATTTGCATTCCCACCAACAGTGCAAGAGGGTTCCCGTTTCTCCACATCCTCTCCAGCATCTATAGTCTCGTGATTTGTTCATTTTGGCCACTCTGACTGGCGTGAGGTGATACCTGAGTGTGGTTTTGATTTGTATTTCCCTGATAAGGAGTTACACTGAACATCTTTTCATGTGCCTGTTGGCCATCTGGATGTCTTCTTTAGAGAAGTGTCTATTCATGTTTTCTGCCCATTTCTTCACTGGGTTATTTGTTTTTCGGGTGTGGAGTTTGGTGAGCTCTTTATAGATTTTGGATACTAGCCCTTTGTCCGATATGTCATTTGCAAATATCTTTTCCCATTCCGTTGGTTGCCTTTTAGTTTTGTTGGTTGTTTCCTTTGCTGTGCAGAAGCTTTTTATCTTCATAAGGTCCCAGTAATTCACTTTTGCTTTTAATTCCCTTGCCTTTGGGGATGTGTCGAGTAAGAGATTGCTACGGCTGAGGTCAGAGAGGTCTTTTCCTGCTTTCTCCTCTAAGGTTTTGATGGTTTCCTGTCTCAAATTCAGGTCCTTTATCCATTTGGAGTTTATTTTTGTGAATGGTGTGAGAAAGTGGTCTAGTTTCAACCTTCTGCATGTTGCTGTCCAGTTCTCCCAGCACCATTTGTTAAAGAGGCTGTCTTTTTTCCATTGGATGTTCTTTCCTGCTTTGTCAAAGATGAGTTGGCCATACGTTTGTGGGTCTAGTTCTGGGGTTTCTATTCTATTCCATTGGTCTATGTGTCTGTTTTTGTGCCAATACCATGCTGTCTTGATGATGACAGCTTTGTAGTAGAGGCTAAAGTCTGGGATTGTGATGCCTCCTGCTTTGGTCTTCTTCTTCAAAATTCCTTTGGCTATTCGGGGCCTTTTGTGGTTCCATATGAATTTTAGGATTGCTTGTTCTAGTTTCGAGAAGAATGCTGGTGCAATTTTGATTGGGATTGCATTGAATGTGTAGATAGCTTTGGGTAGTATTGACATTTTGACAATATTTATTTTTCCAATCCATGAGCAGGGAATGTCTTTCCATTTCTTTAAATCTTCTTCAATTTCCTTCATAAGCTTTCTATAGTTTTCAGCATACAGATCCTTTACATCTTTGGTTAGATTTATTCCTAGGTATTTTATGCTTCTTGGTGCAATTGTGAATGGGATCAGTTTCTTTATTTGTCTTTCTGTTGCTTCATTGTTAGTGTATAAGAATGCAACTGATTTCTGTACATTGATTTTGTATCCTGCAACTTTGCTGAATTCCTGTATCAGTTCTAGCAGACTTTTGGTGGAGTCTATCGGATTTTTCATGTATAATATCATGTCATCTGCAGAAAGTGAAAGCTTGACTTCATCTTTGCCAATTTTGATGCCTTTGATTTCCTTTTTTTGTCTGATTGCTGATGCTAGAACTTCCAGCACTATGTTAAACAGCAGCGGTGAGAGTGGGCATCCTTGTCGTGTTCCTGATCTCAGGGAAAAAGCTCTCAGTTTTTCCCCGTTGAGGATGATGTTAGCTGTGGGCTTTTCATAAATGGCTTTTATGATCTTTAAGTATGTTCCTTCTATCCCGACTTTCTCAAGGGTTTTTATTAAGAAAGGGTGCTGGATTTTGTCAAAGGCCTTTTCTGCATCGATTGACAGGATCATATGGTTCTTCTCTTTTTTTTTTTTTGTTAATGTGATGTATCACATTGATTGATTTGCGAATGTTGAACCAGCCCTGCATCCCAGGAATGAATCCCACTTGATCTTGGTGAATAATTCTTTTTATATGCCATTGAATTCGATTTGCTAGTATCTTATTGAGAATTTTTGCATCCATATTCATCAGGGATATTGGCCTGAGTTCTCTTTTTTTACTGGGTCTCTGTCTGGTTTAGGAATCAAAGTAATACTGGCTTCATGGAATGAGTCTGGAAGTTTTCCTTCCCTTTCTATTTCTTGGAATAGCTTGAGAAGGATAGGTATTATCTCTGCTTTAAACGTCTGGTAGAACTCCCCTGGGAAGCCATCTGGTCCTGGACTCTTATTTGTTGGGAGATTTTTGATAACCGATTCAATTTCTTCGCTGGTTATGGGTCTGTTCAAGCTTTCTATTTCCTCCTGATTGAGTTTTGGAAGAGTGTGGGTGTTCAGGAATTTGTCCATTTCTTCCAGGTTGTCCAATTTGTTGGCATATAATTTTTCATAGTATTCCCTGATAAATGTTTGTATCTCTGATGGATTGGTTGTAATAATTCCATTTTCATTCATGATTTTATCTATTTGGGTCATCTCCCTTTTCTTTTTGAGAAGCCGGCTAGAGGTTTGTCAATTTTGTTTATTTTTTCAAAAAACCAACTCTTGGTTTCGTTGATCTGCTCTACCTTTTTTTAGATTCTATATTGTTTATTTCTGCTCTGATCTTTATTATTTCTCTTCTTCTGCTGGGTTTAGGCTACCTTTGCTGTTCTGCTTCTAGTTTCTTTAGGTGTGCTGTTAGATTTTGTAGTTGGGATTTTTCTTGTTTCTTGAGATAGGCCTGGATTGCAATGTATTTTCCTCTCAGGACTGCCTTCGCTGCGTCCCAAAGCGTTTGGATTGTTGTATTTTCATTTTCGTTTGTTTCCATATATTTTTTAATTTCTTCTCTAATTGCCTGGTTGACCCACTCATTCGTTAGTAGGGTGTTCTTTAACCTCCATGCTTTTGGAGGTTTTCCAGACTTTTTTCTGTGGTTGATTTCAAGCTTCATAGCATTGTGGTCTGAAAGTATGCATGGTATAATTTCAATTCTTGTAAACTTATGAAGGGCTGTTTTGTGACCCAGTATATGATCTATCTTGGAGAATGTTCCATGTGCACTCGAGAAGAAAGTATATTCTTTTGCTTTGGGATGCAGTGTTCTAAATATATCTGTCAAGTCCATCTGATCCAATGTCTCATTCAGGGCCCTTGTTTCTTTATTGAGGGTGTGTCTAGATGATCTATCCATTTCTGTAAGTGCGGTGTTAAAGTCCCCTGCAATTACCACATTCTTATCAATAAGGTTGCTTATGTTTATGAGTAATTGTTTTATATATTTGGGGGCTCCGGTATTCGGCGCATAGACATTTATAATTGTTAGCTCTTCCTGATGGATAGACCCTGTAACTATTATATACTGTCCTTCTTCATCTCTTGTTACAGTCTTTAATTTAAAGTCTAGTTTGTCTGATATAAGTATGGCTACTCCAGCTTTCTTTTGGCTTCCAGTCGCATGATAAATAGTTCTCCATCCCCTCACTCTCAATCTAAAGGTGTCCTCAGGTCTAAAATGAGTCTCTTGTAGACAGCAAATAGATAGGTCTCGTTTTTTTATCCATTCTGATGCCCTATGTCTTTTGGTTGGCGCATTTAATCCATTTACATTCAGTGTTATTATAGAAAGATACGGGTTTAGAGTCATTGTGATGTCTGTATGTTTTATGCTTGTAGTGATGTCTCTGGGACTTTGTCTCACAGGGTCCCCCTTAGGATCTCTTGTAGGGCTGGTTTAGTGGTGACAAATTCCTTCAGTTTTTGTTTGTTTGGGAAGACCTTTATCTCTCTTTCTATTCTAAATGACAGACTTGCTGGATAAAGGATTCTCGGCTGCATATTTTTTCTGTCTAGCACCCTGAAAATCTCGTGCCAATTCTTTCTGTCCATCCAAGTTTCAAAAGAGAGATCAGTCACGAGTCTTATAGGTCTCTCTTTATATGTGAGGGCACGTTTACTCCTTGCTGCTTTCAGAATTTCCTCTTTATCCTTGTATTTTGCCAGTTTCACTGTGATATGTCATGCAGAAGATAGATTCAAGTTATGTCTGAAGGGAGTTCTCTGTGCCTCTTGGATTTCAATGCCTTTTTCCTTCCCCAGCTCAGGGAAGTTCTCAGCTATTATTTCTTCAAGTACCCCTTCAGCACCTTCCCTCTCTCTTCCTCCTCTGGGATACCAATTATGCGTATATTATTTCTTTTTAGTGTATCATTTAGTTCTCTAATTTTCCCCTCATACCCCTGGATTTTTTTATCTCTCTTTTTCTCAGCTTCCTCTTTTTCCATAACTTTATCTTCTAGGTCACCTATTCTCTCCTCTGCCTCTTCAAGCCGAGCTGTGGTGGTTTCCATTTTGTTATGCATTTTGTTTAAAGCGTTTTTCAGCTCCTCGTGACTGTTCCTTAGTCCCTTGATCTCTGTAGCAAGAGATTCTCTGCTGTCCTGTATACTGTTTTCAAGCCCAGCGATTAATTGTATGACTATTATTCTAAATTCACTTTCTGTTATATTATTTAAATCCTTTTTGATCAGTTCATTAGCTGTTGTTATTTCCTGGAGATTCTTCTGAGGGGAATTCTTCTGCTTGGTCATTTTGGATAGTCCCTGGTGTGGTGAGGACCTGCAGGGCACTTCTCCTGTGCTGTGGTGTATAACTGGAGTTGGTGGGCGGGGCCGCAGTCAGACCTGATGTCTGCTCCCAGCCCACCGCTGGGGCCACAGTCAGACTGGTATGTGCCTTCTCTTCCCCTCTCCTAGAGGCGGGATTCACTGTGGGGTGGTGTGGCCCGTCTGGGCTACTTGCACACTGCCAGGCTTGTGATGCTGGGGATCTGGCGTATTAGCTGGGGTGGGTAGGCAAGGTGCACAGGGGCAGGAGGGGCAGGCTTAGATCGCTTCTCCTTAGGTGATCCACTTCAGGAGAGGCCCTGTGGCAGTGGGAGGGTGTCAGATCTGCTGCCAGAGGTTTGGCTCCGCAGAAGCACAGAGTTGGGTGTTTGCGCGGAGGGAGCAGGTTCCCTGGCAGGAACTGGTTCTCTTTGGGATTTTGGCTGGGGGATGGGCGGGGGAGATGGCGCTGGCAAGCGCCTTTGTTCCCCACCAAACTGAGCTCTGTCTTCCGGGGGCTCAGCAGCTCTCCCTCCCTTTGTTCTCCAGCCTTCTCGCTTTCCAAGCAGAGCTGTTAACTTATGACCTCCCAGACGCTAAGTCGCGCTTGTTGTTGGAACACAGTCCGTCAGGCCCCTCCGCTTTTGCCAGCCAGACTCGGGGGCTCTGCTTGGCCGGCGAGCCGCCCCTCCGCCCCCGCTCCCTCCCGCCAGTCCGTGGAGCGCGCACTGCCTCGCCGCCCTTCCTACCCTCTTCCGTGGGCCTCTCGTCTGCGTTTGGCTCCGGCGACTCCGTTCTGCTAATCCTCTGGCGTTTTTCTGGGTTATTTAGGCAGGTGTAGGTGGAATCTAAGTGATCAGCAGGACGCGAGGTGAGCCCAGCGTCCTCCTACGCCGCCATCTTCCCCGAACCTTGATCTGTGACTTTTTATTCTTGATAAATTGTAAACTTCTTTAGGAAATCAAAATACTCTAAATCCAGATTTACCAATTATTTACATTATCCCCAATGACTTAACTAGTTTCTCTCTTTCTATAAAAGAAACATATGTGTGTATACGGGCTTGTATATGTTTTTCTGTATATTTTCCCTGAATCTTTTAAGATCAAATTAGACATTTTATAATAGCCCTTTATCACTGTTATGAGCTGGATTGTGTCCTCCAAAAAGGATGTGCTGAAGTCCTAAACCCAATATCTCAGAACATAACCATATTTGGAGATAGTCTTCATAGAGGCAATGTTAAATGGTAACATGAAATCATTAAGGTGGGCCTAATCCAATGTATCTGTTATCCTTATAAAAAAGGGGAAAATTAATCCCATGTACACACAGAGGGAGAACTCCATGTGAAGACTGTAGGAATGCTGCCACAAGTCAAAGAACTACCAGGAGCTAGGAAAGAGCCCTGGATCAGATCCTTCCCTAAAACCTTCAGAGGGAACATCATTCTACTGATACCTTAATCTTGGACTTTTAGTCTCTAGAACTTTCAAAAATAAATTTCTGTTGTTGAAGTCATTAATTTTGTGGTACTTTTTTATGGCAGACCTAGCAAATGAATATATTCTTAAATATTTGAGAGCATTTCCTAAAATCAAGAATATTTTCTTCTACAATATATATTTTCTCTTCCATATCCCTTCTTTCTTCTCTCTTCTTTCCTTTTTCTCCTCTTCTCCCTGGGCTCCAGTTATGTAATATTGCAGTAACATAATCCATCTGTCAGACTGATTGATACTGTTCTACTCAGATTCTGCTCTATTTTTTAACACCTTTTCTACACTTCTGTTCAAATTGAGTGATTTGTATTCATAAATCTTTAAGTTAATTGACCATTTATTCTGCCCTCTCCAATTAGCTGTTAAGCATATGTAATAATAACTTTTTTTCTCATTTCAGATACTTCGTTTTCAGTTCTAGGATTTGTATTTGGTTGTTATTTAACTTTCCATCTATTTGTTATAAATCTCTACCTGTTAATTAATTATAACCATGTTTTTCATGAAAACTGTGATTATATCATAATGTCTGTTTTAAAGTGCTAATTTCAGGGGTGCCTGGGTGTTTCAGTTGGTTAAGTATCTGACTCTTCATTTCAGCTCAGGTCAGAAACTTGCAATTCATGACAATTTAACACATTGCCTGACTCTGTGCTGACAGTGTGGAGCCTACTTGGGATTCTGTCTCTCCCTCTATCTGCCTCTCCCTAACCTCAAAATATATAAACTTAAAACTAGTCCTAGTTTCATAATTCTAACATCTGGATCATCTTGAGATTATTTATGCTGACTGTTTTTTCTGTTGATTATGATTTGTCTTTTGTGTTTTTATTCTTTTTCTTTTTTCAAGTCTAGTAATTTGTGATTGTATGCTGGAAATCAAAGATGATGTATTACAGTGTTTTGAACTATTGTTAATTTCCAAGAATATATATATATATATATATATATATATATAGTTATAAGCAGTAATTTGGCTTGATTTATACTCTCTTTCTTGCAGTGAGCAGCAGCAAAGATCTGTGCTCAGTTACCTCAGCTTTTCATTTGCTACCCCCTGTCTAGCTCCTTGGCTTTTCCTCTACTTGTAGGTATTTCAGGGATTGATCAATGGATTGTGTGAAGTTTACACACAGATTTGGGGTTCATCCTTTGTATAGTCCTCATATCCAAGGTTTTATTCCTCACTTTGTAGCTGTTTGAGCTACTCTAAACTCTAACTCTTGATTAAATAATTACAAAAGTATCTTCTAGATTTATCCTGAATTTATAGCCAATTGAATTCCCATTTCATAAATACTATATTTATGCATTGTAACACTTAAAGAATATTTAATGCCTTGCATTTATGCATTTAATCATTGATGGACTAAACATTTTCCAGGATTTCCAACTTATAAGATGTTATAATGTTGAGGCAGAAACATTCAAATAAGATCTAGTGTGTACAGCTAAATAGATACATAGTCGAGAAAATAAAACAACTTTGTAATCAGGAATTAATAGTGTATTTTAATAAAAGATGTATACAAAGTATTATGGAAACATAGTAAAAAATTAAAAGAATAATTGGAGAAGTAGTGAAAGATTCAAAGATTCAAAGGTAAAATTTGAATAGAATAGAGTGAAGGGATATGTAAGTTTTCAAAGTAAATAAATTGAGGTTGTTGGGCATTCCAAAAATGGAAAATAGCCTACAGAAGGAAGAGAGAAATGGAAGAAAGTGAATTTTGCATGTCATCAGGTGCAGATGGGAAATGAGAAGAAAGAAAGAAAGAAAGAAAGAAAGAAGGAAAGAAAGAAAGAAAGAAAGAAAGAAAGAAAGAAAGAAAAAGAAAGAAAGAGAAAGGAAAGCTAGGGTCATGATGTAGAACTTGGTGGACCTTCTACAATTTGTAAAGAACTGGACTTTTTTTCCTGTTGGAAATTAAAAAAATATTGACCAGCCTAACCTGAAGAAGAATGGTCATACTTGTATTTTGGAAAGATAATTTTTAGCAGTCACAGTGAGTAGAGGAGACTGATGTCAGAAAGCCCAGTTAGGTGGAAAATGCTGAGGACCTGAACCAAAGCTGTCATTATAGTTGTTAAAAAGGAGGTGACAGACTGAAGAAACATTCAGAAAAATAAGTATTTCAATTAGGAAATAAAAATTCAAGGATAGCTCTGAGGTTGCTGACTTGAGTAACTGAAAGTTTTAACCAGAATAGGTCTAGTTACCAGAATAAATGACAGAAGACTTCAATATAAAAGGCAGAGCTTTGGATCCTGTTGGAAAAGTGCTCAGATGGAAGTTCTAAGGGATTTATTACATGTCATCACATTAGTATCAGTACACCATTTCAGTCCTTCTGGCCTTTTCCAAATATCAGTTTTCTCATCTGAATTCTGAGCTAGACTCCTCACTGTGTTATCACTGATAATGAGAAATGTGAAAAATGAAATGGAACTAAAATGATCTTTCCTTGAGCTCCTTCTTTGCAGTAGACACCCTTCTATGTGACATTCATATATTTCTTTTGATCTGTCTCATCTATTCTGTTGTGATTTTGCAGATGAGAGAACGGAGTTTCAGAGTCATTAATTAGTGGAACCGAGGTTGTTGTGAAATGTACCAATTTTTGAGGTCAATGATTCCACTAAATATATTTAAATAATTCCTATAACCAATTGGATTCTGTTAATGCATAATGGTAGACAATTAGGAAGAATTGCAATCAATATTTTAAGGAATGGCATTTTGAGACACATAGAGAATCTTTTTGGTTAAGTGCATGTTATCTCCTTTCAGATACAGCTTTTGCCTGCTACCCCATTTATTGAGCTACAGGGATGCTATCCACCTCTGTTAAGGAGGCCACAAGATTAATTGTGCATTCATGTTGTAAACCATTTAGAGCTTTCTGGGTAGAGTAAATGTTACCACTTGAGGGCATCCTGTCATTATGTTCTGTAATAGTCCTGAACTTCTAAATCCACCTCAAAAACATAGCTCTCTGACAGAAGAGACTAAGGAAAAAAAAATAGTCTGCCGGAAAAGCTGAGGCAGCAGTGAAAATGGTAATTTACCATGCTAAATTGGTGTTTCCTGGAGTACTAGGTCAGTGAAGACTGTATTTCAGGAAATGCTAAGTCAACAGAAGAGGGTAAGTGATACAGATAGAAGTTGATGGAATCTTCCTGGCAGGGACCAACGTAGACATTTCAACACTGAGTGTTCTGCTAGTTAAAATAATTTTGGAGGAAGAGTCTGCATTTGAAGTTTCCTTTGAGCAGAGAAGGCAAGAAAAACACCATTCTGAATTGCATTCCTTCAGGTAATAGTGATAGCTGTTCCACTCTATCAGTTATGGGGGAGAAGTGGAGAATGAATCTCATATCTGATTGAAAAAATTTGAACTGATAGTATAACCCTAAACATTAGGATTTTTCTCTTGGGTTTTCAACAAAGATGAAACAAACACATTAAAGTATAAGCAAATATGTCTGAAGATTTACAATTATTTTTAGAATTCAGTACATCTTTCCCAATGTAGAAGAGAAAATAAAAAAATGTCCATGTTCATTATGACCACTTAATTTTCCATTGGTGTTCATCTATGCTTATAGAAAACAAGAACAACAAAAGTATACCTAACTAATAGATTCTAAGGAAAGAGAAGTATTGGGCCCTGAAGAGAAAGTCATGGTAAAGGTTAGGGTACAGCATATAAAGCTATATTAATGAATATCAAACTCTTGGGGAGGAACCAAAATGGCAGAACAACATGGAAGATTTTTGTGTGTCTTGAGTCCACGAAATACAGCCAGACCAACACTAAACCATCCTACACACATAGAAAACTGATTGGAGGATTAACACAACAATATGCACAGCATGAACCACAGAATTCAGCAGGTACATGGTGTGGAGAGCTGAACTTGGGGAGCAAGAAGCTGCAAAATGTAGGGAACCGCTTTTGTGGGCAGAGAGAGGATGGAGATGGGAAAGCGGGGGAGAAGACGGGAAAATCACCCCTCCCCAAAAGCAGCTGGAGAGAAAGTGGAAAATTGGAAACAGCCGCAGGGACTAAACTAAAAAGGGAGAAAGGAGAAAGGAGAGGGTTTAAATTCTATTAAGACTGTAAACAAGGGGAGCACAAAGGCTGCAACTCCACAGCTCGACACCTGGCGGTGCTCTGGTGGGAAGGGCGAATCCCCAGGAGCAGAGTGGGGTCCGGGAGATTCTCAGGCCATGTGGTGAAAAGCGGTTCCACTACTGGAAGGACATTTGGTAGAGACTGTTGAAGCCACATTGACCCCAGAAGGCGGCCACATTCGCTGGTGCTGGCTGGGACAAGATCGTTAAGGGTGAAGGCTGGTGCCAGATGTGTGTTGTGATTTTCCATTACCCCTGAGATGCTGCTGCTACACTGTCTTGCAAACATTTTCTGGGATGGACTGGCATGTAGCCACAGTCTCGGGGCACCGGCAACAACAGGGTCCAGCGGGCATACCTGGGTGCAGCTGATATTTGGCCATTGCTCATTCAGGCATTGCTCGGTGAGACCCTCCCACAGAGGGGCAGAATGAGTCAAAGCCTCAGTCCTTCAGAAGTAAGGGTCAGGGAAAACAGCTGCATCAGAGACAAAACTTGGGAGAGAGGAACTGCCTGGGACCTGGTTCACGGAGAGTGAAGAAGTGGGGAGTCGACGAGAGCTGAAGATGGGACAGGTGCGCGATTGATGATCTGGGAGAACAGACTGGGTGGCTGAGTGGTGCCATTTTCACCGCTCCCGCACACGGACATATGCACCTATGAGCACCGCAACAATCCACCCAAGTAGGCTAGCAGCGCCACTTAGTGGAGGGCAGAGCTGTTACACTGAGCCCCACCCAACTGGGCCAACTCCGCTCTTCAAGAACAAGAACACATGTCTCACTGCTTGCTTAATTTATGGACTATAAAGAGCTACACAGAATGACTTCTAGGGGAAAACAAAAACAATTTCAGTCCTACTTCAATCTGTTAGCAGGTTCATCTATTCAATTTTCTTTCTTTTCCTTTTTCCTTCTCTTTTACAATTCTTTTCTTTTCCTTGAATACAGAAAGAGAAAAAATTCATTTTTATTTTCAATTTTTATTAACAATATCTTTCTTTAATTGTTATTACTATATTTTTTACTTTTGTGTAAATTTTTTCAAATTCTACTTTACTTCCATCATTTTATTTTAGTCTTCAGTGTACTCACCTTTTAAAATTTTCAAACAATTTCCTTTTCTTTCTTTTCCTTTTTTTGCTCTTTTTCATTTCTCTTCTTTTTCTTGAATGCAGCAAGAGAAAAACTTCATTTTTACTTTCAATTTCTATTTAAAATATTTTTATTTAATTTTTATTACTATATTTTTTGCTGTTATGTAATTTTTTTCAAATTCTGTTTTAATTCCATCATTTTATTTTAGTCTACTACAGTGTATTCACTTTTTCAAATTTTCAAACTATTTTTTTCTTTTTTTCTTTTCTTTTTTCTCTTTTTTCTGTTTTCATTTCTTTTCTCTTAAGTACAGAAAATGAAAAAATTCATATTTATTTTTAATTTTTATTAAAAATATATTTATTTGATTTTTTCTACTATATTCTTTACTTTTGTGTATATTTTTTCAAATTCTATTTTACCCCCATAATCTCATTTTAGTCTACTTCAGTGTACTAATTTTTTCAAATTCTCAAATGATTTCATTTTTTTTTCCTCTCCTCCTTCTTTTTTCTCTAATCTGTCAAACCACTTTCAATACTCAGACCAAAACACGCGTGGGATCTAGCATCATCTATTCGATTTTTGTGTGTGTGTTTATTTTTAATTTTAACATTTTTTTAGTTTTAATTTTTTTTAATTTCATTTTTTCTATCTCATTAATTCCTTTTCTCCCTTCAAAATGACAAAATGAAGGAATTCACTGAAAAACAAAGAGCACGAAGAAACAACAGCCAGGGATTTAACCAACACAGATACAAGCAAGATGTCTGAACCAGAATTTAGAATCATGATAATACTAGCTGGAGTCAAAAATAGATTAGAATCCCTTTCTGTAGAGATTAAAAAAAAAAGTAAAAAAACATAGCCAGAATGAAATTAAAAATTCTCTAACTGAGCTGCAATCACGGATGGTTGCAGTGGCGGCAGGATGGATGAGGCAGAACAGAGAATCAGTGACATAGAGGACAAACTTATAGAGAAAGCAGAAAAAAAGAGGGAGATTAAGGCAAAAGAACACGATTTAAGAATTAGAGATATCAGTGACTCATTAAAAAGGAACAACATGAGAATCATAGGGGTCCCAGAAGAGGAACAGAGAGAAATAGGGGTAGAAGTGTTATGTGGGCAAATCAAAGCAGAAAACTTTCCTAACCTGGGGAAACACACAGACATCAAAATCCAAGAAGCACAGAGGACTGCCATTAGCTTCAACAAAAACTGACCATCAACAAGGCATATCATAGTCCAATTCACAAAATACTCAGGCAAGGAAAGAATCATGAAAGCAGCAAGGGACAAAAATGTCCCTAAACTACAAGGGAAGACAGATCAGGTTTGCAGCAGACCTATCCACAGAAACTTGGCAGGCCAGAAGGGAGTGGTGGGATATATTCAGTGTGCTGAATCAGAAAAATATGCAGCCAAGAATTCTTTATCCAGCAAGGCTGTCATTCAAAATAGAAGGAGAGATAAAAGTTTCCTAGGCAAACAAAAATTAAAGGAGTTTGTGACTACTAAACCAGCCCTAAAAGAAATTTTAAGGTGGACTTTCTGAGGGGAGAAAAGATGAATATATATATATATATATATATATATATATATATGCCAGAAGCAACAAAAGATTAGAAAGGACCAGAGAATATCACCAGAAACTCCAACTCTACAAGCATCATAATGGCAATAAATTCATATATTTCAGTACTCACTCTAAATGTCAATGGACTCAGTGCCCCAATCAAAAGACATAGGGTAACAGAATGGATAAGAAAACAAGATCCTTCTATATGCTGTTTACAAGAGACCCACTTTAGATCTAAAGTCACCTTCAGATTGAAAATAAGGGGATGGAGAACCATCTATCATGCTAATAGTCAACAAAAGAAAGCCGGAGTAGCCATAGTCATATCAGACAATCTAGACTTTAAAATAAAGACTGTATCAAGGGATGCACAAGGGCATTATATCATGATCAAGAGGTCTATAGAACAAGAAGACCTGACAATTGTAAACATTTATGCACCAAATGTGAGAGCACCCAAATATATAAATCAGTTAATCATAAACATAAAGAAACTCATCGATAGTAATACCTTAATAGTAGGAGAATTCAACACCCCACTCACAGCAATGGACAGATCATCAATCAAAAAATCCACAAGGAAAAAATGGCTTTGAATGACACACTGGACCAGATGGACTTAACAGATATATTCAGAACATTTCATCCTAAAGCAGCAGAATATACATTCTTCTCCAGTGCACATGGAACGTTCCCCAGAATAGACCATATACTGGAACACAAATCAGCCCTAAGTAAGTACAAAAAGATCAAGATCATACCATGCACATTTTCAGACCACAACACTATGAAACTCAAAATCAACCACAAGAAAAAATTTGGAAAGGTAACAAATACTTGGAGACTGAAGAACATCATACTAAAGAATGAATGGGCTAACCAAGCAGTTAAAAAGGAAATTAAAAATTACATGGAAGTCAATGAAAGTGATAACACCACAACCCCAAACCTCTGGGATGCAGCAAAGGCTGCCATAAGAGGAAAGTATATAGCAATCCAGGCCTTCCTAAAGAAGGAAGAAAGATATCAGATACACAACCCAACCTCATGCCTTAAGGAGCTGGAAAAAGAACAACAAATAAAACCCCAAACCTGCAGACGATAGGAAATAATAAAGATTGGAGCAGAAATTAATGCTATCGAAACAAAAAAACAGTAGAACAGATCAATGAAACCAGAAGCTGGTTCTTTGAAAGAATTAACAAAATTGATAAACCACTAGCCAGTTTGAGCAAGAAGAAAAAGGAAAGGACCCAAATACATGAAATCAAGACTGAAAGAGGAGAGATCACAACCAACACAACAGAAATAAAAATAATAAGAGAATATTACCAGCAATTACATGTCAATAAAATGGGTAATCTGGAAGAAATGGACAAATTCCTAGAAACATATACACTACCAAAACTGAAACAGGAAGATACAGAAAATTTGAACAGACCCATAACCAGTAAGGAAATCGAATTAGTAATCAAAAATCTTCCAAAAAACAAGAGTCCAGGGCCAGATGGCTTTCCAGGGGAATTCTACCAAACATTTAAGGAAGAGTTAACACCTATTCTCTTGAAGCTTTCCAAAAAATAGAAATGGAAAGAAAACTTCCAAACTCTTTCTATGAAGCCAGCATTACCTTGATTCCAAAACCAGACAGAGACCCCACTAAAAAGGAGAACTATAGAGCAATTTCCCTGATAAACATGGGTGCAAAAATCCTCAACAAGATATTAGCCAACCAGATCCAACAATACATTAAAACAATTATTCACCACGACCTAGTGGGATTTATACCTGGGATGCAGGGCTGGTTCAATATCCACAAAACAATTAACATGATTCATCACATCAATAAAAGAAAGGACAAGAACCATATGATCCTCTCAACAGATGCAGAGAAAGCATTTGACAAAATACGCCATCTTTTCTTGATAAAAACCCTCAAGAAAGTAGGGATAGAAGGAGCATACCTCAAGATCATAAAAGCCATATATGAATGACCCAACGCTAATATCATCCTCAATGGGGAAAAACAGAGTTTTCCCCCTAAGGTCAGGAACAAGACAGGGATGTCCACTCTCACCACTGTTATTCAACATAGTATTGGAAGTCTTAGCCTCTGCAATCAGACAACACAAAGAAATAAAAGGCATCCAAATTGGCCAGGAGGAGGTCAAATTTTCACTCCTCACAGATGACATGATACTCTATATGGAAAATCCAAAATATTCCACCAAAAAACTGCTAGAATTGATTCATGAATTCAGTAAAGTTGCAGGATATAAAATCAATACACAGAAATCTGTTGCATTCCTATACACCAACAATGAAGTGATAGAAAGAGAAATCAAGGAATCGATCCCATTTACAGTTGCACCAAAAACCATAAAATACCTAGGAATAAATCTAACCAAAGAGGTGAAAAATATATACACTTAAAACTATAGAAAGCTTATGAAAGAAATTGAAGAAGACACACAAAAAAATGAAAAAAACATTCCATGCTCCTGGATAGGAAGAACAAATATTGTTAAAATGTCGATAATACCCCCCAAAATCTACATATTCAATGCAATCCCTATCAAAATAACACCAGCATTCTTCACAGAGCTAGAACAAATAATCCTAAAATTTGTATGGAACCAGAAAAGACCCCGAATAGCCAAAGTAATCTTGAAAAAGAAAACCAAAGTAGGAGGCATCACAATCCCAGACTTCAAGCTATACTAAAAAGCTGTAATCATCAAGACAGTATAGTACTGGCACAAGAACAGACGTTCAGATCAATGGAACAGAATAGAGAACCCAGAAATGGACCCACAAACGTATGGCCAACTAATCCTTGACAAAGCAGGAAAGAATACCAATGGAATAAAGACAGTCTTCAGCAAGTGGTGCTGGGAAAACTGGATAGCAACATGCAAAAGAATGAACTGGACCACTTTCTTATACCAGACACAAAAATAAACTCAAAATGGATGAAAAACCTCAATGTACGACAGGAAGCCATCAAAATCCTCGAGGAGAAAGCAGGCAAAAACCTCTTTGATCTTGGCCACAGCAACTTCTTACCCAACATGTCTCTGGAGGCAAGGGAAACAAAAGCAAAAATGAACTACTGGGACCTCATCAAACTAAAAAGCTTCTTCACAGTGAAGGAAACAATCAACAAAACTAAAAGGCAACTGATGGAATGGGGCAAGATATTTGCAAATGATATATCAGATAAAGGGTTAGTATCCAAAATTTATAAAGAACTTATCAAACTCAACACCCAAAAAACAAATAATCCAGTGAAGAAATGGGAAAAAGACATGAATAGACACTTCTCCAAGGAAGACATCCAGATGTCCAACCAACACATGAAAAAATGCTCAACATCACTCATTATCAGCAAAATACAAATCAAAACCACAATGGATAGCACCTTATATCTGTCAGAATGGCTAACATTAACAACTCAGGCAACAACAGATGTTGGCGAGGATGTGGAGAAAGAGGAACCCTTTTGCATTGTTGGTGGGAATGCAAGCTTGTGCAGCCACTCTGGAAAACAGTATGAAGGTTCCTAAAAAAAAAATAGTACTACCCTATGATGCAGCAATTGCACTACTAGGCATTTATCCATGGGATACAGGTGTGCTGTTTCGAAGGGACTCATGCACCCCCATCTTTATAGTAGCACTATCAACAATAGCCAAAATATGGAAAGAGCCCAAATGTCCATCGATGGATGAATGGATAAGGAAGATGTGGTGTATATATACAATGGAGTATTACTCGGCAATCGAAAAGAATGAAATCTTGCTATTTGCAACTACGTAGATGGCACTGGAGATTATTATGCTAAGTGAAATTAGTCAGTCAGAGAAAGACAAAAATCATATGACTTCACTCATATGAGGACTTTAAGAGACAAAACAGATGAACATAAGGGAAGGGAAACAAAAATAATATAAAAACAAGGAGGGGGACAAAACAAGAGATTCATAAATATGAAGAACAAACTGAGGGTTGCTGGAGGGGTTGTGGGAGGGGAGATGAGCTAAAAGGGTAAGAAGCATTAACGAATCTACTCCTGAAGTCATTGTTGCACTATATGTTAACTAATTTTGGATGTATATTTTAAAAAATAAAATATAAAATAAAATAAAATAAAATAAAATAAAAAATAAAATAAAATAAAATAAAATAGTAAATTCTTATAAACCAGTAGATTTTACTGATAGATACAATCTATTATTTTTGGCGTATCAACGTATTTATGAAAAACAATGTAAGTTGGTAGTTTTATCCAGCCCTTCAATCTTTTTAGCAGTCCATTTTACAATTTGAATAAATAACAATGCTTTGTTGTACGCCAAACTGCCTTTAGTTTTGTGGGTGTAAGATGCCATATTTATGAAAAAAGTATAAATAGCAAGCTTATTTCTTGTGTTTAAAGGGCATTGAACATTTTGAAATTAAATTCATTCAGTATGCTGTGTATATAATGTAAAGGAGAAGAAATATGTTTACACTAAGGAAGTCCAAATCAGAACTAATCTTAAAGCAATTATTCCTATTATGTAATATCATATCATATCATACCATATCTATTAAAAGCACATATAGTATATATAATTTATAATGAGGGAGACAGACAGAGAGAGTGAGCATAAAAAATATGAACAAGTTTAATTATATGTGCAGAGCATCTGGTCCATCTTAGGAAATTTGGTCCAATACCATTCCTGACAGGTTTTAAATGAAGAAATCATGGGTATAGATTTTTTTTTCTGTCCTTATGGTTTAATCTTTCACACCAGTAGCTGCTGTTTGGCTATTAACAGCCACAGCAGGTCAGCAGAGGAATGAGCCATGTCAAGTAGTTAACAGTTTAGGACTAGTATTCTTTAACATACCGTCTTGACTGCCTTATATGACAAGATAGCATCTTAAAAAGATATGGAGGTAAACTCCTCTTATTAAAGGCAAGCTATCAATTCTTCCAACTAGAAACATTTGTCAGGGATTTTCTCAGAAGCTTGGTCTTGGATTTCTATTCAAAATGGAGTTAAAGTCCAACCCCCTCTCTACCCCCTCCCACACACATAAAAGCCCCCCTGGGTCCAGAAACAGACTATGACAGGTTGGATAAAATAAAATCTTCTATTTTGGATTTCCCTGATAGCTTCAGGATGACATAAAGCTCTAGTGGTAGTAGACTAGAAAAAAATGTCCATTAGGGAGTTGAAAGCCATTTATTGTCGGCAAACTGCCAAAGGGGAGGGAAAGAAAAGAAATCTAGTGAGGTCTTGTTTGTAGTAAATTTCAAAGCTTGTGTATTGTGATGTATAGTAAACAACTACCCCAAATTGATTTCCTTGAGGGAACAAAAAAGTTGCTACCCAATAGACTCTAAAAGTAATGTCAGAAAAAATGTACTAAGAGATCATTACTATGAAATTTCCAATCACCTTATAAATGGAGGGTGAAAAGCAGACGATTGCAGGGATAACTTCTTTTTCATCTAATCAACAAGCTGCTCCTGTTCCGTGAAATGGAATGAAATGAATGCCATGGCCTTTTAAAGCAGCACAGGGGATCTATTTATTGTGAGAAGAGATTTGCTGAATAACTATAAAATGCAGAGATAATTTTGGAAGTCAGCTAACAGCTTTGCCACAGAGGCCCTCAGAACCCACCTGTCCATGATATCTATTCTTCCTCCGACAGGCATCTCATTTATTGGAAATCACTTTTCTCGTCATCCTCAGCCAACATATCTGCCCAGGAGTTTAAAAAGTGACATTGACAATGACACGCGCTAACTCCTGGCATGATAAAGATTAGGGACATGGAAAATTGTCATTCAGTGCCCATTAATTTCATTGGAAAACAGAAGAGCAAATGTGTTTCAGATTTTTTTCATTAGCACATGTCTGCTGTGGTTCTCTGTGGGAATGACATGACAGGAAGCTGAGAAGTGACATGAAAAGGTACAGTCTTTCTGGTGGCCCATAAAGGGATTCTTTACTCTGTTGACTAGAAGGGTGGATGGGTTTATGAAAAAGATGTCTCTCATATTATATCCCATATCAGTTATAAACATTTAGGAATATAACTTTCTGGAATTTTACTTTTGCCCTGAGTTGTAATGCAAATCAAACTTAAAAATATGTAACATTCATCTTTGTACCAAATATTTAAAGCAGAGATAATGAAATTCTGATTAAATATGCAAAAACACTCAAAGACATAGAGTGTATAAAGTCATTCTCATATTTAGCAAAGCAGCTTATATAAAATAGAAAAGCAATAATAAGAAATTAACCAAGATTTTGGTATGGAGTTGTATAAGCTCTTTATGTATTTTTGATATTAACCCTTTATCAAAAGTATCATTTGAAAATATCATCTCCCATTCAGTAGGTTGCCTTTTTGTTTGATTGATGGTTTCCTAATGTGACAAGCTCATTCTGAACCCTACCTCCCCACTTTGCTCATCCCTCAGTTTTTATTGGACCAATTCTTTCTTTTTTTTTAAAGTTTATTTATTTAGTTTTAGAGAGAGAGAGTGAGAAAGACAGAGAGAGTGTGTGTGAGAGGGGAGGGGCAGAAAGAGAGAGAGAGGGAGAGGAGAATCTCAAGAAGGCTCCAAGCTGTCAGCCCTGAGCCCAATGCGGGACTCAGTCTCACAAACCGTGAGATCATGACCTTAGCTGAAATCAAGAGTTGGCCACTTAACCGACCGAGCCACCCAGGCACCTCACAACTTAATGCTTTTAATCAGAACCTGATGATATAAAAAAACCCAAGGGAACTCAATACCTAACTGCACTACATTTATGACAAATAAAAACTTACACCGAAAGAAACAATGGGAGTTAAGTTTTATCAAAAAGAAATATCACACATACATCATATACAAAATCACTTTCTTTTTTGTTAGAGGGAATTGTATTAAAATGCTGTTTTCCTTTGACATTTGAGATATTTTAGGAGGAGAAGAATGCAGGGAATTACTAGGACAACCTACTACACTGTAACACTCAGAGGCTCCTAGTGAAATAGAGGACTAGCTCCCACAATCCTAAGGGATTTGACAGGCAGCTCAGGAATCCAGCAGATGACAGTTTCATATCCTGGATGCTGGCAGTAGAGTCAGTGAAAATAATTTTGATTCATATTTGGGCGGCTGAGTTCTCTTTCTCCCTCTTTTTCTTTGATTTTTATCATCAAAGAAGAGTATATTACAAAATAAAAAGAATTACAAAAAAGAGTGAATTACAAAAATTAAAAAAAAGAGTGAGTTTCAGCCTGTTCACTGATACAGTGCAGACGACTGGGGTGCATTTGGGCACCTTGCCACCACCTGCAGGAGGAAAATTCCTTTTGTAGCTCCTCCTTCAAAGTCTTCCAACTCCTTGAGGCTTCTTACAAAATGACAATAATAATAATGCTTCTAAATTACATAGTTACCATGTTTTATAAATTCATAAAACTCTTCCCAATCACCATTTCATTTAATTATCAAAATTTCTCTGAGATGCTGGCAGGGCAGGTACTTTCTTCTTCATTTCATTGATGGCTACAGCAAAGTTGAGAGTGGAGACTATTATTATTGAGGCCCACAGTGATTCTTCCCCTCTTTTGAATTCTTACAGAAGATGTAGCCTACACCATTTTGAACCTAGGCCCTTGGTGGGGATGTGAGTATCTTTCTGATGGGCAATCATGTAATAATAACGAACACATATCATTCTTGCTATAGGGCAAGCACCATTTAAGAGATTCACATGTATGAATTGATTAAATCCTCACCATCACCCTATGTGGTAGGTAAGATTATCCAGATTTTACAGATGAGGAAACTGAAACCCAGAGAGGTTAAGTGACTATCCCTCACATTTAATAGGTGGAAGAGACTGGATATGAACCATGGCAGTCTGGTTCCAGAACTTGTGCACTAGTACGAAAGTAAATGCATATATAACCTTAGATTGCACAATTTTGGTGTAAGTGCCATTGTCCTTACTATTTTCAGTTATAACTAAAATGTGTTATATTTAATTAGAGCTATGAGGACACTGTAATCATTCAGTAGACTGTGGGATTCTGTTTGAAAACTATCAATCCTCAAATGTTCAAAGAGAAGATTATCAATAGTGTTTGCCTGTCCTAAGCCCAATAACTCAATGAACTTGCTTCTGTAACAGAATATAATGCAGATTAGAAAATGGAAGTGAGAAGCCTCCAGTAACCAGGTTTCTTTGGCCAACTATAATTTTACTATTAATCTACTAGAATGATAGGGTACGGCTGACGGAGAAAAATAGAGACTGGTTATATTTACCATGACTCACATTTTACAAATTGACACCTCAAAGGTGGTGGTGGTTGCTATTTTGTCTATTTCACAGATTTGTTTCATTTTTCTATTTACTTTAGTTCACCTCCCCAAGAGCATTTCAACATTTCAACATGATTTCACTTTAATGAGAGTTTCCTAACCTTTTCTGGAAAAACCACCGTGGCTCCATTGTCTTGAACTCCACTGGGAATGAAGTGTTCGTGTATCCCTCTGTTGGCAGACTGGAAGGGTGGGAAGCTTCCCTGTAGCCACAATTAATGTTTCCTTCTTGTGGCCAAAAGTCATTGGAGTGGTCACAGTGTCTTTTGATACTTGAGAGATCAGCTTTCCATCACAATGGGCCCTGATTCTTGGGATATTTCCCATCTACTATTAAACCTCCTTGTAGCCAATATTTTTGAAATAATTTAGAAAGCTCCTGCACAACTGTTGGTGATTGGTTAATCAACATATGTTTATTAAGTGCCTTAGAGTCAACTCACGGAATCTTGCAGATAGGTTGATTCAAAGCACTAGAAGAGGCAATTCAAAAACATTCTCATTTTTCCATTACAGATACCCGATAATTTAGGCATTTTGTATGCAGCTAAAAGACAGAGGAAGTGTGCCTCACTTCACCTGATTCTGCCACCTAGCAAGACTGCATTTTCATACACATAGAATGCTTCCTGGTAAGTGAGAGTTTCTAGTGTCATTATGACCTGCAAAAGTCATATCCTTTATCCTCTGGATCAGTTGTACTCAAAGTACTAAAAATTCCACCTAAGAATGGCATGAGGAAACTTTTAAAAATGTAAGTTTATGAACTCCACCTCAGATCTATTCAATCTGTATCTCTGGAAAATTATAGCCAAAAATTTCTATTTTTAACAAATGATGATGTTCATGCAGGGGATGCAGTGGGTTGAGGACAGTACTTTGAGCAAAACTGAGCAAGACTTTTAGAATCTATACAGCACTAGGAGCTCAATGTTATTAAATGTCCACATCTGTAAGATATTGCACTAAAACTGCAGAAGATTCCATCCTTGATGGGGCACCTGTGTGGCTCAGTCAGTTGAGAGCCTGACTCTTGATTTCGGCTCAGGTCATGATCCTAGGGTTGTGGGATCAAGCCCTGAGTTGGGCTACACACTGAGTGTGGAGCCTGCTTGAGATTCTCCCTCTGCCCGTCTCTTCAAAAAAAAGAAAAGAAAAAAGTTAAAAGATCTTAAAAATTTCATCCTTGAGTATTTGTAAAATATCAAGCTTATATATTTTACTCTGTGTGCCAGCTAGAATAGACATGGTAGTGTTCACATTCATCTGGTCAGGATGTTTAAAGCCACCCCCCAGTTGTCTTCCCACCCAGACTTTAGGATCCCCGGGGGCACAGTCGGTTGAGTGTTCTGCTTTAGCTTGGGTCATGATCTCATGGCTCATGAGTTCAAGCTTTGCATTGGGTTCTGTGCTGACAGCTCAGAGCCTGGAGCCTGCTTCAGATTCTGTGTCTTCCTCTTTCTCTCCCCCCCCCCCCCCCCGCTCACACTCTGTCCCTCTCTGTGTCTTAGAAATAAATAAACATTAAAAAATAAAAGGAAAACATGAAAGAGGGAAATAAATAAGTATTTTTAAACGTTAGCAATACATAAAAAAAAGACCAGGCTATTCTTAGAGGAATTCTAATATAAAGATGGTGTGTGGGTGTATCTTTTAGCTTCCACAAGTATGACCACTGGAAGTGATACCAAAAAAAAAAAAAAAAAAAAAAAAAACAAACACAAAACAAAAAAAAAACAAACCAACCAATCTGAGCAGGGAAGGAGTGAAGACTCAGTGGTATTACAAAGAAGTGATGAGTTCTTAGAGCAATGGAAGGGTAATGCCAACAAACAACAAAGACCCTGATGCCATGCCTACAGCACAATTAAGGTAGGGACGCTGGGTGGCTCAGTAGGTTAACCCTCCAATTTTGGCTCAGGTCATGATCTCACGGTTCATGGTTCAAGCCACACATCAGACTCTCTGCTGATAGCTCGGAACCAGGAGCCTGCATTGAATTCTGTGTCTTCCTCTCTCTCTGCCCCTCCCCAACTTGTGCTCTGTTTCTCTCTCTTTCTCAAAAATAAATGAACATTAAAATTTTTTTAAATGAAGGGAAATGGACAAATTACAATTTTAAGGACTGATAAAAGGAAGGTATTAATCATTAGGAAAGATTTTGATACCAGTTAGCTCAAGAGGGTTAGACAAGGTTCTTTCAGTTATGCTTATGGTCAGTCTAGCGAACTTACTTACAGGCTACCATGCTTTATTTTACATATGGCATGGGTTGTATTCCCAGAAGATGAGGACTTTATGAAATGGGAGAAGGGTGGAACAATGGCACATTATCAAGTTGTTATGAATGTTTAAAGGAATAGAATGTTGAAAACACATGGGAGAGTCCATTGCACATGATTGTGTCACATAAGTATTAGGGTCAACATTGGATTTAATATTTCATATTAGGAATATTTTATACTGGAAGTTCTCAAAGTTTGGCGTGCAGACCCCTGGGGATCCTGGATCCTGGAGGTCCAGAAGGGTCAAAATTATTTTTAAAAATTTTAATTGTGGTAAAAAAATATATATAAGAGGGTGTATAAACAAAATGTGTTATATACATACAATATTTTATTTATCTATCCATCTGTGGATAGACACCTAAGATTGTTTCCAACTTTGGGCCATTGCATATAATGCTGTTATGAACATGGATATACAAATATCTATTTGAGTTCCTGCTTTCAGTTTTCCTGGGTATATACCCAAAAATGAAATTGCTAGATCATATGATGATTCCGTTTTTAATTTTTAGGGGAACCACTATATTGTTTCCATTGTGCATTTCCACCAACAGTACACAAATGCTTTTATTTCTCCATATCCTTACCAAAACTTGTTAATTATAGTAGCTATACTAATGGGTGGGTGGTTAGCCCTTGTTCTTAAGTGATAGTTTCACTACAGTTGGATTCTCTACTAACTTTGTAGATATTATTCTTTGAATTCAGGATTCTAATGCTGCTTCTGAAAATTCAGCTCTAAGTATAATTAATCACCCTTCATTTATTTTTAAGCAAATCAATCGTTTCTCTCTGAGCACTTTTAGGATTGCTTATTTGTCTTTAACATTCAGTACTTTGATTCAGATGTATCTAGGTGTTCACCGATCTATTGAAATGTACTTATCAAGACAACAATGACCTGAAAACTAACAAAAACCCCGTAATATCTGTCCTCAGTCTTTTACACATTTTTAGCGTATTCAATGGAAGTAAATACTCCTGCTTTTGAAAGATTCTCTCAATTTCTTTGATCCCACATTCTTACAACTCTCCTTTTATCCAATTGGTAATTCCTGGTTATAAATTTTTATATGTTCCTTATTTTTATCTGACCTCCAAATATTTGTTATTCTCAATATTGGTTCTAGGTTTTACTATCTTCAATCTTTCCACTTTCTCTGTGGGTGCCATCTCCAAGTCAATGGCTTTAAATATTAACTACACACTTAGGGCTCCCAATTATATATGTCTGGCCCAATCTTGCTCTCAGCTTCATATACATATGACAGATAACTATATACAGTGAACTCTGAAATTTATTAAGAATGCTATTAATAACTGTTTCTCTCAAGTCACAACCTGTTTCTCACTCAAGTCAGTATTTAGCATATAAATAAATGACATCACCATCAAACCAGATGCTCAAGTCAAAACCTAGTAGTTAGCCATATTCCTACATCTAACCTCTCCACATGTTCCACAGGTATTATCTCCATCTTCTCTGCATCTCCAAGTTAAAACCATTCTTATCCCTTACCTGGTCACCTCCAAAACTGGTCTTTCCATCTGACCTTCCTATAATCTCTTCTATTTTAATTAGATGAATCTTTTGAAAAATGTGAATCATATAAAATTCTCCCTTGGTCAAAAACTCCCAGTGTGCTTAGAATAAAATCCAAACTTTCTAATAATAGCTTACAAAACTTAGCATGACTTTTTCTTTGCCCACCTCTCTAATGTCATCTGCTACTGTTTTTTTCTTTGCTCACTAGGCTGCAGTCAAATTCTCCTTACAGTTGCTTGACCAGGTCAAGCTCATTTG
The DNA here is from genome assembly GCF_018350175.1 of Felis catus. Taxonomy (NCBI): domain Eukaryota; kingdom Metazoa; phylum Chordata; class Mammalia; order Carnivora; family Felidae; genus Felis; species Felis catus. Next base: position 190,112,753 of record NC_058371.1, on the reverse strand, counting down.
TGCTTTAGAGTGTATTTGCCCTTGTCTTCAGGATTGGAGCAGTCTTTCTGGTTTCTTTTCAACCTTTAAGTCTCAACTTAAATTCTGCTGAGGCCAAATCTCAATCTTATCTTCAGTGGTGTCACTGTCATTTCCCCAGTCATGATCATGTCAGGGCTTCTTAATTTCTATGAGACACTTATCAATAACTAATGTCATTCTGTATTATTTCATTTTACCTCCTTCAACAAAAACACAAACTCTGTGGAACAGAGACTGTGTTTACCCAAGAATTATCATGGTAAACTGTCATACAAAACACTCAATAAATATTTGCTGAATTAACTTTAGTTAGTCAAGGAATAAATAGTGATTAAAATATGTTCCTGACATTTTTGCAGTCTAATGGTGGAGACTGACATTAAAGAAATATTTTTCTGTATAATAATAAATTATAATAATATTAAAGATGACACAGTGTTTTATATACATATATAATTATATGTATGCATTATATATATAGTACATATAATTTTTATTTTCTTTAACTATGTTTGACTCTGATTTTGTAGTTGCTTAATATTCAGAAGACTAACTTTTGTAAAATAAAGCAACCACATCTAATTAGATAATAGAGTCTACATGTCAGAAACATCTGGCTCCTTTTAGATAGACAAAGAAGGGCTGGTAAAGGAACTTCTGGATCTTTAAGAGGGATTATATTCCAGAAGCCTTTATCTGCCAAAATCAATTTGATCTCTCCTTTTGAATTTACTTGCTTCCTATAGCTGCAGGTCTTGGCGGATTTTTATTATATGTCACCGACAACATTGCTACTAACATTCCTTTGACTCTGACTTCACGTACTTCACCTGCACCCTCCTCTGACTCCTCCTCCAACGTTTCAGAACCTTTTGCATATTTATAACTGCTTCTCTGGCACTGACTTCAAGTATAGCCTCTACTTCTACCTCCAGTGAACCACGTCTTGTTTATACTAGTGGTGGTGAAATAGTTCAAGAAGAAAGAGGGTTACCTGGGCTGCAGTAGTCAGGGCTGACTTGTACAGTCAACTACTCCTCAACATGAACGTAAAATGATAAATCTACTTCCATCTCTGTGAGCTTGAGGCTCCCCATCTTAGATGCATGAGAATAAAAGACACTTAAACAAAAGAAAAAAACAAAAGAGAAATCACACCATCTACTGTTCTACACTGCATTTACATTGTTCACATGTGAATGCCTACCACAAACAAGATTAGCAAATAATTATTGAGGTGTTACTTTCTTCCAAGCACTGCTCTAATGTTGGGTAAGCTGCAGTGAACGTGAAAAGATAAAAGAGTTCTGTCTTCATGAAAAGTACACTCTAGTGGGAAGGGGAAAATAATAAACACATAAACACCTGAGGTAAACTAATATTTAATGAGTCCATAGATGTGCCAAACACTGTTATAGGTACTTGTATTGCAAAAGTTAAAAAACAAATTCCATGAAAAAATAAAATAAAAATGGAGTAACAAGATAGAAAATAATAATAAAGGAATGAAAGTGTCAACATAACATGTTTAGATCCATGGTCAGGGAAGAAAAGCAAGGTGATATTTGAATGTTCATGAAGATACAGCCATGGAAAGATCTAGGGGGAGGGAACACAGAGGAAAACAGTGCAGATGCACCAAGGAATGAGCTTGGCTTGACCAAAAGACAGCAAAAATCAGTATGCCTGAAACATAATGAAAGGGGAGGTAGGAGGAGATGAGATTATATAAGTAGGCAAGCTCAAGATCTTATAAAGCCTAGCCAGAGGTGCATACTGTGTTTATTCCCATTTTACTGATGGCTGATTGGGTGAATGAATAAGTGAATGAATGAATTGTCTGACCATTCTTCCACCTTGTCTGGAGTCACAAATGGAGCTGGCATGTCATTCCTATTCTTGCAGAATCATGCTTTCAGGATGACATTAGCTGACTTGTTTGCTAATGGAGAACAATACTTTTCAAGTGAGGATGCTGAGATGCATCAACTCTTTTAAAGTATCAAAAAATAAATCTAGAATGAATGAAACAATACGCATCCAAATGATTTCTAACCGGAGGGCTTGCTCTCCTTAAAAATCACGCCATTTAAGCAATGTCTTATTCCTGCACACTCCTGCAGCTGTACCTGCCTAAATCTACTGGGCACACAGGTGATCTCTCAGGAACTTGGACAAGGTAATTATAGGGAGCCTTCCATTCTCGTTCCCTCACTCTACTGTGCCAAACAGCCGCTCCGTCAATCTGGGTAGTTTCTGGGAATTATCCCTGTTCGCTGCAATTCCCACAAGGCAGCAGCCTACATATTCCCTTTTCTTAGCACACAGAAGGTTCCCCTTCATTTGCTGTCTTGATTTAAGGATAGCACAGTCTAACTCCCAAATTTAATTTCAGACACATGTGCCTTGGATCAAATATCCTGCTGGCCCCTGTCCAACTCTCCCCCCCCCCCACTTTTTTTTCCACCTTGGATTTCCTGACTTAATTATCTCAAACTCAGATAAAGCCAGACCCAAATTGTATGAAAAATCATATCATTAGCCATTATGGAATGGGCTTCAGATTTTAAACAATTGCAGAACACGAGCCACGGGAAAATAATGAGGAACAATATTCACTCCTAAATCAGTTTTCCTACTCAGTATTTTACTAGGTGTGAATATGTTTTAAATGTATTTTCCTCCACTTGCCATCTTTGTCAGTTCCTCCAGTAAATAGGTCTGTGTAGCAAGACCTGGACTGAAATTGTTGAAGAGTGACTCCATAACCGCCTTCATTATCCCAAGTGTGATTATAGAGAGGATGGTGACCAGCTGTTCTCCTTCTCTGATGAGGCAAGAATAAGAGAAGAAGGGCATAAATTGCAGCTGGAGGGAGTTCAAATGATGTAAGGAGGAACTCTGGGGGTAGCAAGCACGGTTAAGCAGAGGAGTTAGAGCAGTTAATTCCATCCCTGACAATGTGTCTGGAATGGTTTGGTGAGCTTTACATAAGGCAAGGAGTTCACCCGATGACTTTGACAGAACATTGTGGTTCCAAGATTCTGCCTTCGTTCTTCACTCTGTATTTTAGTTGGTGGCCCTCACAGTTTACTTTCTGATGCCAGTGCTTAGCAGAAGTTCAATCGATGGAGGCATTATAAAATTAGAAGACTAATGGAATATATAGGGTAGAAATGATAAAAAGTGGACTTTAGAATCAGGCAGACAAGAGGGGTCCAGGCTCAATTATGTGTTTGTTTTCTGACCTCTGGCACATCACATGATGTTCCTCAGCTTCTGTCGAGGTGGTGTTTTGAGAAACAGATAAAAAAAATTGCTTCCTGGCCTTTTGGTGAAGATCAAGTAGAGAAATGCATAACGTGTCTGTAAATCATAAAATACAAATAAATTAAAATACTCTCACTTTACTCAGCAATTCTTGGTAGACTTCATTATTGTTTTTTTAGAACATACATAGGACTGGCTTATATCTCGTCTCTTGACTTTTACCATAATCTTTGAGATCAAGGGTTCATAATTTATAGTTCTAGAAGCTGAGGCTCAGAGGAATTGAGGGATTTGTCTAAGGTCAAGTGGTTAATAAAGATGATTTAGAAACTTGAAACGATATGTCTTCTTCTCCAAACCTAGGATCAATTGTTCCTATTGTTTTGCTATTTATCACACTTACCCTAATAAAACTTGTAAATCTGCTATGATACAAGAAGGAAATAACCATAACTATCACAATTCTGACCTTTTCTCATCATGATAAAGCAATCTGTTCTGGGTACATCTCAATCTGTAGCTCCAAAAAAATGCTATGTTGTTTTATGATAATTTTTCACCTGTAAAGTCTTTGCCTACCAAAGTTCTCTTTTCTCTTTCAATATGTATATATTTATATCACAATAACCTCAGCATCACTGATAGTGACCAATGGGCCCAGTATACCACCTTTATTGGCCACATTTATATGATAATACATCTATGTGGGAATTTCTTTATTTAATGGGAGAAAAGACAGTATGCAGAATGGGAAAACCTATTAAGTGACCTTCCTAGGAGTAGAAGTCTCAAATGTCCATCAACTAATGCATGGGTAAAGAAGATGTGGTATAAATTTACAATGGAATATTACCTGGTGATCAAAAAGAATGAAATCTTGCCATTTGCTACAACATGCATGGAACTGGAGTGTATGATGCTAAGCGAAATAAGTCAGTCAGAGAAAGACAATTTCACTTATTTGGAATTTAAGAAACAAAACAGATGAACGTAGGGAAAGGGAAGGAAAAATAAGATAAAAAGAGTGAGGGAGGCAAACCATAAGAGACTTTTAAATACAGAGAACAAACTGAAGGTTGCTGGAGGGGAGGTGGGTGGGGGGATGGGCTAAATGTGTGATGGGCATTAAGGAGAGCACTTATTGGGATGAGCACTGGGTGTTGTATGTAAGTGATGAATCCCTAGGTTCTACTCCTGAAACTAATACTACACTGTCTGCTAACTAACTTGAATTTAAACAAACAAACAAACAAACAAAGAAACTATATGAGAGCATGAGAAAAAACAAAACCTAGTTTAGATTGGAAGAAATGGGTTCTCTCCACTTGCCCCTAAATTGCAGGTCAGTGTTTGCTGCTCGAATGATCTTGTCTCCATATATTTTTTGAGAGTGACAGGTTAATAGACATACACTATATCTTTCCTCACCTCCTCAGTTGGGATTCCTCATCTAACCTGCACAATTCAGAAAATGATTCTGGTGCCTATTGTCTCAATTCACTCAAGGATGTTTCTTAGATGGCATCATACTTAGATGTGTAGGAGAGAAGGAAACTCCTTAGGCAATACAGATGCCACTTAGAGATTCAGGATGTAATTCTCTCATCGAGCCCCTGTTTAGAAGGGCTGATGAAAGAAATTAGATAGTCAGCATTTCCTCACTCATTGGGTTTCCTAATGCTCTCAGTCTTCCCAGGATGCTCCAGGTCCTTTGTCGACTAGCAAAATGTAACTGGTGCCAATAACCCCTTCTCATCCACAGGCCTTCATTTGATTCAACACTATCTAGTAAAAGCAAGTGGCAACAGGAGGATGGACAAACACTGAATCCTAAGAGTAAAAATGTTTATGTAAATTCAACTTACATTGGACAAATTTTACAAACATGTAACTGCTAAATTTCATAAGGAAAAGGAGGGTTTTGATAATCCACTTCCTATCCACTGCCCCGGTCATTATTAGCTGAGGTGCTGTAATTTCAATGACCATATATTTAGAAACAGTAGAGGAGGGTAGGACACAATCAAATGCCATCACGATAAAAATTATGTGATAGTAATTTTCCAGATAAAATATAAGATGTAGATGTTAAAGTATTGGGCTCCTCAAAACACCCAAATTTGGGATAGAATATGATTAAAAGTCTGATTGACAAAAATATCAAGTTATTATGGAGATTATAAATATGCATGTGTGTGTGTGTGTGTGTGTACATGTTCATGTATACATAAATTAAATGAGCATAAGTATGTTTCTAGCCAACTGTAGGAGGCTGGGTAGCTGAGCCGGAAACAGGTTAAAATTGACTTGGATATGGATATTCTGGGCTCTGTTGGAAGTACTAAATTGGAAGCTATAATGAATACTTGCCTTCTTAGCTTGTTACACACTAACACAGGATCCAGCAATCCCACCTGGATCTGCCTTTCTCTAGTTTGTCCAGACAAAAGGGTGAGGTAAAGGAGCAGATACTAAGAAAACACTCTAGGTCTTTATTGATGGCAACTTTGCCCTGCCGGGAAAGCCCTATGATTAGATACAACTAAATACACCATATGTTCTGCACATCTACAATGTGACCAAAGTAGAGATTTTGGGTTATATGAGCAGAACCTCTGTAGAGCAGAGGCTTTAGGGAACCCATCTAGGAGTTCAAGATGCAATGCCAGATTGTCTACTTAACGGTGATATAACTATAAGTTGTCACTTATATTTATTAAATCTCTGTTTTTTAATTTGAGAAATATGAATAATACATAAACTTGCAGTGTTTGGAGGGAAAATTAACATTTATACAGTATAGATACTTAATAAGGGGTAGTTACTTTCTGGATAAATACTTGGACTGATTGTTTTCCCCCTAATTTTCCCCCTAACTCTAATAAAAATGTGCATATATATATATATATATATATATATATATATATGAAAATGTGCCTCCATATTTAAAAAAAATTTACACTTATTTCATTTTGAGAGACAGAGAGAGAGCAGGGGAGGGCCAGAGAGAGAGGAAGACACAGAATCAGAAGCAGGCTCCAGGCTTCGAGCTGTGAGCACAGAGCCCAATGCGGGGCTTGAACCCACAAATCGTGAGATCGTGACCTGAGCTGAAGTCGTGCACTTAACCGGCTGAGCCATCCAGGCACCCGTGCCTCTGTATTAATGTAGGTAATTTCTCTTTCTCTTTCAGGTCAAATTAATTCTACCCCTCTCATTATAGAAGGTGGTAGGTAAGGAGGGGGTGCTTTATACAATTCACAGAAATAAACACACAGTATTCCCTATATATCCTTCTGCCTGTTCTTACGTTGGGTAGGGGATACAAGACCAGGTACCTTAGAAAGCTGACCAAAATATTGCATTTATATAATAAAAATGCATTCCTGCCTATGGAATGCCAAGTCTTTTTTCAATCCAAATGCCTATGATGCAGGTGGTATTGGAACAGCAACATTATTTTGCCTTGTGCTGCACGAAACTTCCATTCAGGCCCTAACCAAAGTCAGTGTAATTTAATAAGAAAGAGAACAAGAGCAAACAGGAGAGAGTGAAAGGGAGCTTTGGGAGTTAAATTAGTAGTGGACTGAGAGCATGGGAACATTGGTAATGGACTAGCACGCTGAAGCATGGCATTGGGCCTCACACAAATTGTGACTGAAAGTCATTACCACCTGCAAGCTGCCCATTCAACTGTTAGAATCTGCTCTCAGCATTGATTTTTTTCCTGTCGGTCACATGCCCAGCACAGGGTCTCATCATCCAGGACATCTTTGGCAGCAAACAGGGCAAAAATTAAATAAGTACATAAAAAAAGAGGAAGAAAAAGAACCAAGTGCTGGTCTAGTATAAAGAGAGAGTCGCCCTTTGCCCTGAAGATGTTCTTTCTGAATGGGCCACCTACAGGCATTGGTGCTCTGCTTAGATAGAAATGACTCAAAATATCCAATCCCTTCCATAGGCAAGGCAGAATAAATCACAAATGAACAACGGTAAGCCATCTTTTTTTTTCCAGTACATCTTTCAAAAATTCTATATCTTTAGTATATTAGAAGGAATTATGGATGATGCTGTGACTTTTAATACAGATGCTAGGCAGGAAAAAGACGACTACTTCTAAAACATTAGACACGAGTGGATACATTTTTACAGTAATAATAATAACAATAATAATAAAATATATTGAAAAGCTACTGTGAGATAAAACTTTACACACATTTTTTCATTTAATTTCCACAACTACCCTGTTAGATAACTTTAACCCTCTTTTACAAGAGAGTAAGAAGGGTGTTATAAGTTGAATTGTATACCCCCAACATTCAGGTGTTGAAGCCTTAGCCTCCCTCAGAATGTGAGCTTAATTGGAAATAGGGTCATTGCAGCTGTAAATAATAAAAATAAGATCATATTAGAGTGGAGTGGGTCCCTTACCAAATATGATTGGGGAAATTTGGACATAGACAGACATACAAGGAAAAATCATGCAGGTTGCTGCAAGCCAAGGAACTACCAGAGGCTAGAAACATTGGACAGATCCTTCCCTTACCTCTGAGGGAGCACAGCCCCACCAGCACCTTGATCTCAGACATCCAGCCTCCAGAACTGTGAGGTAAGATGTTTCTGTTGTTTAAGTTTCCAGGTTGTGACACCTTGTTAGGCAGCCTTAGCAAAGTAACAGGAGGCGATTGAGAACAATTAAATGCTCTTCCCAGCCTCAAAAAGCGAATCAACTGTGGAGTTGGGATTTGAATCCCGACCTGTCTGACTCTAGTCCATTTACTTAACACTTAAGTCTTCCTGTTTCTTCAGAGCAGGGCACAACAACATTGAAAAGGGCCTTGAATGATGTCTGGTCCAACACATCTGATATCTGATTATGTTTTACCAATAACATCCATCTCAGTAGTTTATCCCATGTCTTCTTCGACATCGCCATGGACCAGTATCTCTCTGCCTTCAAAGGCAGACCACTCCAGTGTTTAATAGTTTGTGACATTAGAAAGCCATGCATCTTCCTCAAGGCTCAGATTGAAACATAACCCCCTCTGTAAAACTTCCCTCAAATAACCATATCCCAAATGCAGAAGAATTAAAAATCCTTTGGAATTTATTCAGTGCAAATGTTTTTAATGCTGCCAACACAGTTCCTCTCTTTATTGCTTTACTCTAATTTGATGAAGCAAGACAATTTAATGGTTTAAAGCATTAAAAGTGTGGCCCCCAAATCTGCAATATCAGTAACCCCTGGGAGCTTGTTAGAAATGTAAATTCTCAGCCCTAACCTGAAACCTACTGAATCAGAAAGTGTGGAAGGGATCCAGCCATTGTATTTTAATAAGTGCTCCAAGTGATTCTGACACACCCAAACTCTGAAAAACACTGGTTTAGGGCATAGACTTTAGTCATGTATAAGGAATGCTGGGTTTGAACTACAGTCTAATAACTGTGATTGTTTCCACTCTCTTACAGCTTCTTCCATAATAACATATGTCAGGAAAGTCTTACTAATGATTGATAGAACAGAAGAATAAATCGAAATATAGTAGTGATAGCATATTAAGGCTTTTCTAAAGAAAGAACAATGTAAGTGGAATGAAAAGAAATCTTGCACCAGGTAAAATGAAGAACAAATGAACAAAATATAAAAATCAAGTATCATATTTAGTTATTAATGGAAAAGCAAATATCCACAAAATAACATAAAGTGTTTTTGTCCAAATTGTACTCTTCAAACGAATGTTTTAAGGAGAAAGTTTTTAGGAAAATAAATGTATGTCTAGCCTCGTTGGCTGGCATGTCTAAGAAAGTGAAAAATATTTTTCCGGGGATTTAGAAACCACACAATGGTACACACATGTACAATTATTAAAAACACACACAACTATACACACACACACACACACACACACACACACACACAACATACTTTCTTGATAACATATCCCTACCCCTGAAGAAGAAAAAAAGATAGAGAAAGCAAAACCAAATGCTCAAAACACGGAAAACCATTGCACACAATCCCAACTGTGCATTCAACACCATCTGGATTCCTTATCTGCCTTCCCTGGCAAGAAACTTTTTCTGCTCTCTATTGACCATTTGATCCTTTCCCTGCTTTCCTCAGACTCTGACCTCTTTTGCCTTTTTCATTCTCTGTTAATGACCCTACCTTGCACTTCATAAAATAACATTCTTGCACCACATAGTAATAGTTGCATGTTCCCACAGAGATTCGAAATAGCCCTGCATCTCAATCCATATTCTCACCACTACCTTGCCATGGAAGGTACCCATGAATCCTGCTAGTGGCCAAACTTCCACATTTGGTCTAGATCCCACCTCTGTCTTCCCGGCCCTATTGTTTGCCCTTCCTAGGCCTCCTTTCCTCCACTTCTATCTCACTATTGTATCCTTGGCAAAATCTGTTGAAAATGTCGTTAACTCTCTCACTCTAGTTACTCACTACTCATTCCCTCTTCCATGCATTCCATTCTGGCCCCATGTTTGCTGAAACTTGCTGTGATCACAAACGGCCTGGTTGCTGAATCAAACACACAGTTTTCAGTCTTCATTTTACATTAATGCTGTGGTGTGCATTGCTGGTTTCCTTTAAAGCATCTCATTCCCTTCTTGCTTTCTAACAGAATCTTAGCTCTCCCAGGCACATAACTCTTCACCACCCAGCCACATGCCATAGGAGATGCTGATCCCATCCTCAGCATCATCATGATTGGTCTAAAGTTATTCTCACTTCCCTTGCTTGTGCAGAAATAAGCAGGTATAGTTAATGGAACATAAAAAAGATGTTTGTGGGAGACTTCTGGAAAATATCTGAAAAAAAAGGAAAAGTCTCTTTTAGGGGATATAAACTCATGTAACTCTGTTTTCCACTGGCAAGAGAGGATCCAGCCGTAAGATGACATGAACACTACGGACAGCAGAGAAAACAGGTGGAAATATCATCTTCCTTTACACGCTTGTTGAGATGCTAGATCAATAAATTACAGAATGTGATCCAGTAGAAGTTCTTGTTGTTTAAACTAAACATTCCCAACGCATCTACAATATCCCTATGAATGTACTTCGCAATAGTATTCAAGACTGTGTCTGTGACACTGCCCAGATACGTTTCCTACTTGGCTTCCTTTACATTATGATCCCACTCCTCTTTCTGACTCCAAATCTGAGTGGTCCTGGAACCTCATCTCCTACCCTCTAACAAAACTGGCCTATTAGCATTTTCTTGACTTTGACAAAGTTTTGGCTTCCTCAAGTTTTCTACACATGCTGAATTTTTTGCCAGAAGAGTTTCTTTCATGCTCTTCATCTCTTGTCTGCATAGATTCTATGCATTTTTCAAGTCATGTTTTAAATATCACATCCTCTTACAGGGTGCCCTAATCTATGTCAGAGTCCCTGTTATAATTTCTCTTAAGTTCTTCCACTTTTCCTTTAGGGAAGGAAGCACTTGTCCCAATTCATTTTTAAGTCTAGGTAACACCAGTGTCAAAAATTTTCCAAATAGAAGAAAAAAAAATAGACAATATCACAGGTAAGTACAAATGCAAATATTAAATAGCAAGTCGATAAATCAAATATATTTGTACATTAAAAGAGAAGTAGACTATATATATTTATCCTGAGGCATGTAAAGAAGGTCTGATATTATGAAATTAATATCAATAGTGAAAATGAGAAGAAATGATCATACTTATTGATTCCAAGTAACCATCTATGAATCCAATACGTTTCTCATTAAAGAAAAGTAAATCTTAGTCATACACTCTTCCTAAATTAATCTTTAGGTTTGTACAATTCTGTTAATATGTCAAATATGTGTTTTAATATTTCTGAAAGTAATGGTCCTAAAGTTCCACTAAAGATGCTATTTGTAATAATATTTATAAAGTGATTCTCCAAATTAATATTCCAGAGTGCATCTAGAAGGTACATAATCTGGAATATCTGGGAAAACTTTTAAAATGGAGTATAATACAGACTTTTTAACCATTCTTAAAAGGTATTATAAAGATAATTAAAGTCAGTATGATGGGAGTATCAGATTATTATTATTTTTTTAGGTTTTTTTATTTTTTATTTTTAGGTTTATTTATTTTGAGAGAGACAGCTGAGAAGGGGAGGGGCAGAGAGTGAGGGAGAGAGAGCCCTGATGTGGGGCTGGAACCCATGAACCATGAGATCATGACTTGAGCCTAAATCAAGAGCTGCATGCTTAACTGACTGAGCCACCCAGAAGCCCCTATCTTTTTTATTTGAGAGAGAGAGAAAGAGAGAGAGAGCATGCAAACACAAGTGGAGGAGAAGGGTGGGGGGTGGGGAGACAGATAGAGATAGATAGAGATAGAGATAGAGATAGAGATAGAGATAGAGATAGAGATGATAGAGATAGAGATGATAGAGATAAAGATAGAGAGTTTTAAGCAGGCTCCACACTCAGGGCAGAGCCTGATGCAGGGCTTGATCCCACAACCCTGGGATCATGACCAAGAGTGGGATTCTCAACCAAGAGCCACCCAGGTATCTGGGAGTACCAGATTTTTGACAGACAAATTAATAGAACTATTGGTAGACTCAAGAAGTAGGTCCATGGCATGTATATGTATGTATACACATAAATATTTGTATGTATGTATATACATCACATATATTAGTCAGAGACAAATTATTTTGTAAAAATTCATAGTGCAATTTATTTTTTAGTTAATCCTTATGCATCATATAGTTAAACAAACGTTAAGGATATTCAATATTTCTTTTAAAGATCAAAAAATAAATATTAGCAAAGGTTATAGGTGACTATTTTAAAATTCATTTAATGTGGAATATCAATTAAAAATATGATCAAAGGTTGAAATTAAAAATAAAGTGGTTTAAAATTACTACGAGTGTAATGAAAGAAAACACAATGAAGGGAAGTAAACCAAATGACAAATGGAGAAATAGTTAAATCTATCCATGTGGAAGATATACATAATAGAATAGTATTTCAAATTAGGAGAGAAAAGACAGCATTCACCGCCCACTGCCCCGCCCTCCCCCCCATCCCAGCCTCATTTCTTTCTGGGTCTTCAGGTGTGTGTTCTCTGTCTTTGCTAGCCTTTTCTTCACTCTGCACTGATGATTAGACATATTGCATTGTAATGTTTAAGACAAGCTCCTAGATCCAACAGGTCTGAATTCCAGTCCTATTGCTGTTCCTTACACTTTCTGAACTACAGTAGGTTACAAATCAGTCCTGCATTTGTAAATTGGGGAAGAAGAGTTACTTATTTTGCAGGATTTGTGAATAGATGATTTATTGTGAGCTAAATATTTACTCTAGTGCCCAACACTATAAGGGCTCAGTAACTATTAGCCATTTTGGTATGAGTGCAAACATAAAAAGGGTAAAGGGGAAAAGAAATTGAAGAGCAAGTAACAAAAATTGGTAGGACACAAAGGAAGCATAAAATAAATAAGAAAAAATTAAATTAAATTAAGACCAATATATCCAATATGATGATAATGTAAATGTATCAAAACTCTCCTATACAAAAGTCTCAGCTAGAATTTGAAATATTTAACACAGCTACCTGTTGCCTATAGAGATGACATGGCAAATGAGTTCTGTATATTGTCTATTATCAAAACATGGTACAAAAATACGTGTGTGAAAGTAACGCTTGGAAATGAAAGTGTCAAATGAAGGTATTTCCGAATATCAACCATGATGATAGATGGTTTGGAAACTATGGGCATTTTTATTGCCACACCAATTTGACAATGCCCATACATAAATTGAAAAACTCTAGTGCCTCATCTATCGAAGCACTTTTATGAACAAAACCTCTGGATAACTCACTAGTAAGTTTGTTCCTGACAGTTTTCACTTATTTTCAGAAGGATTTCAAGATCTTGTGTTTGCCAGGTGAATTGTTCCAGGGTTTCACACTAGAGAGGTGTTGAACATATATGGGTATAGCAAGCTAAGGGTCTTTTATACCTACTTGGGCTCCAAACAATGAAATTGAACACCCAATTTCAATGCTGCAGCAAAGGTTAAGGAACTTAGAGACAACTGCATGGGAGCAAAAGCTTTTAATTAGCAGAGAGTTATAGTTGGAGCAAGAGGTCATTGAAAGCTCCCTGGGGAACAGGCCTTTATTAACAAGAGCCCACACCCTAGGTTCCATTTATTTGTTTTCTTTCATACTTATTTCACTTTTTTAATAGCAACCCATAGTTGAGACTTTTCTAGATGTCCTACTTGTCTCTACTTTCTTTGCAGTGGTTATTCTTTTCAAATTATAATGAAATTATTTCAATTGCCATGATTTGCCATTTCTCCCTTTTCTTTTAATGGCTTTTTTTTTTTCAGATTTATTTGCTCATTTCTTCAAAAAAGTGATAATAAAATCAAGATCTCTTGCTGGATCTCTTCTTTAGAAATACGTTCTTTTTCTCTAAGTTTTCTTCAAGGTTATTTTTTGTTTTTTGCTTCTCCCTATAATTTTCCTTAGTCCCAGAATATTTGTTCTTAATTGTTCAAGTTATACACCCTCAAGAACTCTAAATTAACATAACTAATATAATTAAAATTAATTTTGATTTTCAAGTATTTACATTTTCATATTGTCAGTGTATAGGAACTTGCTTTGTTTTTCTTTGGGGACAGATTTACTGAAAAAAATTAATAACCCAGTCTTTGTGATATAAACGACTCAACATGTACTAGGGAAAAATAAGCCTTGATAAAATGAACCATGAAACTTTCACTATACAAAACTATCTAGAGTAAATGTGAAATCATATTTTCCCTAATAAATGCTCTCCTTTTTAATATTAAGGTGGAAAGTCAACAGAAGAAGTATATTAATTCCTCTTGCTTGAAATGCTCTTAGTAAATAGTTCTCTGTCCAAAAATGAGAAAATGTGGAATATTAATTCTAACTCCAGACTAAATCACTCACCAGTTAAGAGTATCTGTTTCTAAATTATTTTAATCATTCTGAAACAGCAAATAAAAATATGTTCAGTATTTTCAAGAATCACAAGCACCCTGAGATTTATGAAATAGGGGAACGCTGGCCATTTTTCCATTCGGCTGTTGTAACCCTGAGAGTTATTGATGGATTAACGATATGTGTAAGTGGCAGCGATATAAGTAGGTGGAAAGTTTCAGAAGTCTGGAATGTGTAAGTTTTATGTCAAGTGACTTTGAAATGGAGAACTCTTGCAGTTCACTTACAGCAACATGAAATAGCTATTCACTTAGGTTCCAATTTTACCCTCCATAATTGGTTCGCTGGAAAACAATAATACACCAAAATTCTTATTTGAGCAATTTTTCTATAGCAACAAGGCTTGCTTTTATTACCTGTGTATTTTGGTTTAGTTTTTAAGAGTCAGGCTATTCCCAAAGAGGCTTGTATGTTTCCATTGAATTTTTAAAAGTAATGAGTTTCCACCTTATAAATGAAAGATAGGAGGGAAGGTTAATTTTGCAGTGGAAGAAGTTACAGGAACCAATAGGCTACATTACTATTTCATTCCAGCAGACAACAGTTTGCTGCATTTGCTCAATGGAAGCCAAATAGTAACTTCCATCCGTGGTTAATTAGCAGGGGATGAAATTTCAATATGTTCTGAAATGTAGACTGCTATTTAAACATTTTACCCATTTTATATCTAATCTTCAAAATCATGGCAGCTGGTCAGTGAGTTAGACATTGGGCTCTTAGAGTTCCCTGTCACTCAATAGGGGTTTTGGTACCACCTGGTAGACAGGACAAAACGAGATGCCTTTTTGGTCTTCAGTTGCCCCAGTAGATAATATTGCATAAAATACTACATTTTTTAAGAGAGCCTATAAAAGACATTTATGAAGATTATGAATATAACAAAATTCTCCTTATAATAAAAATATGTATAAGTCCTAAAATAGTCTAGAATCCTTGAGACACATCACTTAAAGCTTCATGTAGGAAACCTGAACAAGTTAATGCAACAAGCAGAAAGCCATCTGTATGAATGACCACATGTTGAAGCAGCTATCAAATCACCATGCCATTACTTTCTCTGAACTATGTTGCTATTAAGTAAATGAAACTCTGGTTTTGGTGAGTTTTAGAAAGAACATATTACCTTAATATGCCTCATTCTTGTTTGGAGAATTGTGGTAGACAAACTCTAGGATGACAAAGTATGGTAGACAAACATCCATGATTCTCACCTATTGATGTTCAAGCCCTTGTCCTGTCCCCTCACCTTAAGTATGGGCATGACCTGTGACTTGTCTCTAACCAATAGAACACAACAAAGATGACAGGATGTGTGTGATTAGATGTACATGATTTTGTACATGATATTGTGGCATCTGTCTTCCTGGAGACTCTCTTTCCTTTGCTAGATTTGAAGAATCAAGTGGACCATCTTGAGTATTCCCAGGTGGCAAGGAATTGGGAACAGTTCTAGAGCTAAGGCAGCCACTGATTGACAGGCAGCAAGAATCTGTAACCCTTGGTCTTACACATGCAAGAAACTGAATTATGCCAACAATCTGAGTGAGCTTGAAAGTGGTTCCTCCTCCAGTCAAGCCTCGCATAAGACCAGTGCCCTGGTCAATGTCTTGATTCCAGTAGAATCATAGCTATGCTGTTTCAAGACTTCTCATTTATAAAAACTATAAAATAATAAATGCGTGTTGTTTTAAAACATAATATTTATGGGGCGCCTGAGTGGCACAGTCGGTTAAGCGTCCAACTTCAGCCAGGTCACAATCTTGCGGTCCGTGAGTTCGAGCCCCGCGTCAGGCTCTGGGCTGATGACTCAGAGCCTGGAGACTTTTTCCGATTCTGTGTCTCCCTCTCTCTCTGCCCCTCTCCCGTTCATGCTCTGTCTCTCTCTGTCCCAAAAATAAAAATTAAAAAAAACGTTGAAAAAAAATAAAACATAATATTTGTGCTAATGTTGTCACATAGTAGATGAGTAATATAAGGATCTATATCTTGTGACTGGATATCTGGTACTTCTACTATTTGATACTTATTCCAATCAAAAGATCAGAATAGTTAGATGACAGAATCTCCATAGAAGGTACTGCTTTAAATGTAGTACATTACGACAAACACCAAAGTGAAATATATATATATATATATATTTTTTTAGAAAATCGTACCTAGAAACTATTCTACTTAGCCATTTCTCTTGGTAAGAGGTCTGAGGTCTCAAAATGGTAGCCAATGAGACAAATTTGATTTATATACATGCTTAGTGTGTGGATTACACAGATATTTTGTTTTTTAATTGCAACATTTATCGTTTAAAAAAACCCACAACTTAGCAGTGTTTTTGTAAAAAACTACTTTTAAGATTACAATAAAATGTCCAGCAACACTGTGCTTACATTGTACCTGGAAACAAGCAACAGAAGCAAAGTTGTTGCTCTTTTTATGTAGGGAATGTATTGTCCGATTTAGCTTAAGACAAACCCTTTTCTATTATCTTCCATACTGGGGCCACATATCAGGAGTCATTTATCATTGTTTAAGTCATGTATTTGATTTTACTATTGGCCAGTTGCACAAACTGACATAGTTCTCTCAGCCTTTTTGTAATATAAGTATGGAATATGAATTAGTGTTATGTTTAAAACTTGATCGCCAACAGGCTGTATATATGGACTACATTTATTTAATATTGTCCATTAGCTAGGAAATCTGTAACTGAGAATTGGTATCCTTGACTCTAATTTTCAAGAGACTCAGAGATTGATTTTAAGTGAAGCAAACATTCCTCCAGATTTGTGTGGTACAGAGTCCATTTACTATAATACACAGCCTCTCCTTCCTTTTGTCAATGTTTCCTGGTTCAGATAATGAATTATTCAGTCTATTCATTATGTATTACCAAAGAAATACCATGTATAAAATGATCAAAGCCCTTCAGTGTCACACAAATGAGTTGGCAGAGTTCAGTTGCTCTAGACCTGCTGAGCTTTGTTGGGCCTGCTCCTGTGTCTGTGGTTAGATAGAGATCGGCTGTGAGGCACCTCTGACCTTGGTTGAGCTCACTCACATATCCCAGGATTGACTGACTTTTGGTTGGTCTAAGCTGGCCTTGGCTGGCTTGATTGCAGTGACTCAGTTCTGTTATCTGCAGGGTAATCCAGGAATATTCTTCTGGCCATAGCAGAAAAGCAAGAGTGAACAATCCCTATCACATAGTTCTTCAAGTTTCTGCTTTGTCGCATTTGCTATATCATTGGCCAAAAGAAATCACATGGCTGATCTCGGAGTCAGAGCTAGAGATCAATAAAAGTTACCTAGCAGAAAGAATGGTCACAAAAGTAGTTGGAGAATTAGGCAAGTAATACATTCAGTCTGCCACAGATGTTACCCTATGTATGTCTGTTTTTCCAATCTTTTCCAATCTATGTAATTTATGAAATATTCTGGTTTTAAAAAATACTGGAGCTATACAAAACCAATGGAATGCATTAGTTCAGAATGTCTAAAGTCATAATATTGCATAGTAAACTCTATACAAGAGTTTACTATGCCTTAACTATGTTTGCACGTTGAAAACTATAAATATTGTAGAACTTGTGTTTGTAATGATTATTTCATATCTAAACTAGCTATTTATTTGCTAAATCTATTAGCCTAAAATGATTAAGATATTTTCCTTTGTCAGGTTTCTGTGCTGATATAGGTTTGTGTGACCCATTTTTTCTTTTCTCATTGTTTTTCTGCATTAGGTATAAAGTGTGTGTGTGTGTGTGTGTGTGTGTGTGTGTGTGTGTGTGAGAGAGAGATCTTTATAAAAATTGCTTAAAATTGTCAAGTCTCATTCAAATGAAAGTAATGGGCTTAAGAAAGAATGTTCTTAAGAAGTCTTGCAGAAAACATCAATTTAATTTTGTTAAAATCACTCTTTTTCCACTTTATTTGCTCAAAATTATTTTCATTATAAATTTATGAATATCTTACAAATTTTGTGTTTTGCAATTGGACATGTGGGCAGTTTATCTTGACTGTGGAGTCTTTAGAAAATGTATTTAAATGTGACTTTTCTCTAGTTTACCACTAAATACCTATGTATGGTACTACACTCTACCTGTACGTATATCTTTTTAAAAAATATTTATATTGCTGACATTTACTGACTTTCTAAATCTTTCTTGGTTATTTCTATACATTTCCCCATTATATTTGATTCACATTTCCAAGAAACATGGCCTGTACTTCCTTTCTCATGTTGTTATTTTTATTATTAGTTTTATAACTCTTTTTGTTGCTGTGGTTTTTTTTAGTTTAGCTGCTGTATTTATAACACATTATTATTACAGGCAGAAATGATGACATTTTTATTTTGCATATTACAAGCTTGGTTTTGTATCTCTGATGATAAAATAGGCCATTTCATCTCCACACAAAGATTGAAATAGTTTTGGTGGTGCATTGGCTTCTTATATGAATGGCAATTGTACAATGGAAGCATAAGCTTCCTGTTGGAGGAAGTACTATAAAGCTGCTTCTTTTTTCTGCTATCTACTTTGTACTCTGGGTTATCCACAATATAGACCTTACTTTATAGAGGAGGAAGTAGAGGCTTAGGTAGGTAAATCCATCTACCTAAGATAATGTTACAGTAAGTGATAGCTTAGACTTGAACCTAATTTATTCCAATTAACTAAATGAATAAATGAGATTGTTAATAAAATGGCAATTTATGATAATACAGGAAAAGTATAACGTGTTAGAATGGATACTGGATGCTGAAAAATCTTGAAAGTGTGCAGGAAAAGCTTGAGAAATCAAGTTAGAAAAGGGGCTTAAGGTGAAAATATGCATCATTCTTTGACACAAGTGGAATACTAATCAAGTAGTATGTATTTAAATGTCAAATATACAGTGGGAATAGTAAGGTGGATATTAACTGTTTCATTAGGAAATCAAGGTCCTTGCATTTGAAGATTGCAAGTATTCCAATTTAAGTGAATCAATGTATACAATTAGACATTTATTACAAGTTAGACACTGTCTTAGGTGCTGTAAGATATATAATTTTAAAATATGATCATTAGGGGTGCCTGGCTGGCTCAGTCGGTAGAGCAACTAACCCTTGGTCTTGGGGTCGTGAGTTCAAGCCCCACGCTGGGTATGGAACCTACTTAACAAAAACAATATACATGATCATTGGTTTCATGAAGCATATACATTAAAGAAAGAAAGAACATATATGTTGTTCAAAAGTTAAGATAAACATATGGCAACTAATTTCTTTAGGTAGATAACGTATCAAATTTTAAAACTACTTAAATTTTTTTTTTAGGTATCGTGGGAGTTTCTGTGCATTGGAGTGTGAAGGAAGGAGATACATAGATGTTTATAACAATCATGCAATTGGAGTGAAAAAATTGTAGCAATTCTAGCAGTTCTAATACCTGGGGCAACAAAGTATTTACTAATTCACTTCACAGTGGAGAAATCTGGCAGACAGTATCCTACTTAGGGTTGAAATTTAATATTACCATTGATGGGACAAATAAACCTCATGTGCCTCTTGATATACTGTGATGAGAATGGAACATCATTTCTATGGTGTTTCTGCCAAAAATGTGTAACCTGAATCTATTATGAGGAAATAGCTGGAAAACCTAAAGTGGAGGGCATTGTAGAATATCTGCCCTAATTGGTTAAAACTATTAAGGGCAGTATATATAAGTAAAGTGGCAATTTTTCTAGATTAAGGGCGATTAAAGGGCACAGCAACTAAATTCAAAGTAAAATCTTGAATGAGATCTTGATCAGAATAAAAAGGGAATGAAAGGATGTTTTGCTCGTTTTTATTATAAAGGTCATTATTAGGATAAGGACAAAATGGAAAATGGGATCTGTGGCTTACAAAGTGGTATTGTTACCAGTGTTAATTTACAGATTTAATATATATGTTGTGTGTACATAGGATAACATCTTGCTCTTAGGAAATGCAAACTGGAGTAATTAGTAGTAGTGACCATCATTGACCATCATTTTAGCAATTTAGCATTTAGCAACTTCAAGTACACACAGAAACACACATACACTCACACACGCACACTTCTATGAAGGACATCCTTCAAATTTCTTACATGATACCACTGCCGATGCCATAAAAAGGTAACAAAACTGAAATACATGAATATTCATAGGTATTAAAAGGACCAACACTGAGGTACCTGGATGGTTCAGTTAGTTGTTTGAACATCTGAATCTTGATTTCAGCTCAAGTCATAGTCTCGTGGTTTGTGGGATTAAGCCACGCCTCTGATTCTGTGTTGACAGTGCAGAGCCTGCTTGAAATTCTTTCTCTCTCTCTCTCTCTCTCTCCCTCCTCTCTCTCTTTCACCCCCCTACCCCTCCCCAGTTCACACTCCCACATGTGCTTTCTCTCTCTCAAAATAAACAAATAAGCATTTAAAAAGAAAGAAAGAAATAGGAGTGCCTGGGTGGCTCAGTCAGTTGAGTGTCTGACTCTTCAGCTCAGGTCATGATCTTGTGGTCTGTAGGATAGAGTCCCACACAGAGCTGCATGCCGATGGTGCAGAGCCTGCTTGGGATTCTCTTTCTTCCTCTCTCTCTGCCCCTCCTCTGCTCGTGCTTTCTCTCTCTCAAAAATAAATAAAGGTAAAAAAATCATAAATAAATAAATAAATAAATAAATAAATAAACGGACCAACATAAATAATTCAAGTTCTTGAAATTGAGATACATCATAAACCCTAAATTTTAAAAGTGTTTGTTTTGTGTTTGTATGCATATTTTAAAGCAAGCAGGTAAGAGGCAACTTTAAAAGATGATTTATCAGTTACTTAACATACAAATTTGAAGTCTTTAATTAGGTGAAGAATGGAAAAAGGAAAAGTGCTTCTGCTACAATCTGCATCTGCTGAGTTTCCTCTGTGCTCAGTAGACAGGGAGGCTGCTGTGGAACACAGAACACTATGGGCTACAGTTCCCGTCCCTAAGGATGTTACAATCTAGTTGAGAAGACAATACCAACATTTAAAGGACAGAATTGATTTATACAAAACAGCAATCTCTTTCAGCAATAAGTCTCATGGAATTGACTGAAAGCACAGGAAAAATTCAGAGAACAAGTCTTCAGCTTGAAGTGGTGTTCTTTGTGTTGACAAGGAAACTTTAAAGAAGATGAATGAATTGAATAGAGCTTTGAAAGATGAGTAAAACTTGTCTGAAAAGGGGATGGGAAAGAAAAATGGATGAAGGAAGCCAAGAGGACAGATTGGAGAGAAGAGTCTGGCTTTGGGGAGAGGAATGGGAAACAGAGAAAACAGGTAAGTAAAAAGGTTGATTAAGGAGGACTAGAATCCAGGAGAAGTTGCCAGACACAGAGGGAATAAAGAAAGATTCTTTGAGCCAGGAAGTGACATGATCAAGTTGACTTTGAATAAGTTGATGGAGAGACCAGAGCTAGAAAAACAAGCCAGGGGGTGAATAAAAATAAGTCAGGAGGTAGAGAGCTAAGTTAAACTAAGGTATTGGTGCAGGGAGTGGAGACATTTATTTAAATAAAGGAGTTGTTTCCAGGAAAAGCTAAAAATTGCCAGTGTAACCTATCTTCAGGAAACATACACATTGAACATTAGCTACTCTTGGGACTACTTTATAACAAGACAAAATACTTAACCAATGACAGTAAAAAAAAAAAAGTGTTCACCTGTGTGTGTATCTCACCACCAATTCTCCCAACCCAAGCAGTCAGTTCTAGTAAATGAATTAGAAATGAGAGCACAAAGAAGGGCACCTCAATGGAAGTTCCAAAATGGTTCGATGAGTGGAAGATTTGAATCACACGAAAATAAAGCAAGTTCAAAGTGCTAGTTTCCAGTTCAGTGGAGTGACTTGCAGTTTCCACTCTTGCCCCTGGTCCTCTCGTGTCCCTCTCCCAGGAGCAGGGAACTTTCTTTTTCCTTCCTTCACCTACCAGCTCCAATTGTTCTCTAAGAGGCCCTCACTTTTTAACCCCTTACTCCGCACAATGGCTGAGGCAAGCACACCTCCTCCGTCCTACTCATGTACTCCTATCAGAGCCCTCTCCAGATTTTATTATAACGTTGTATTTACCAAACATGTCTCTGTTAGACCGCAAGCGCAGAACTGAATTTTTAAAAAGAAAAAATAAATGAGAAACAAGACAAAACAAAACCACAATGTTGAATAAATGAATGAATGGCAAAGGCAATGTCTGTCCCTAGGAAGTCTATATTCTATAATGACAGAGTAAGAAGAAAGAAAATGAGGGGCGCCTGGGTGGCGCAGTCGGTTAAGCGTCCGACTTCAGCCAGGTCACGATCTCGCGGTCCGTGAGTTTGAGCCCCGCGTCAGGCTCTGGGCTGACGGCTCAGAGCCTGGAGCCTGTTTCCGATTCTGTGTCTCCCTCTCTCTCTGCCCCTCCCCCATTCATGCTCTGTCTCTCTCTGTCCCAAAAATAAATAAACGTTGAAAAAAAAAAAAAAATTTAAAAAAAAAAAAAAAAAAAAAAGAAGAAAGAAAATGACACGGGAAAGGCTGTCTGAGATGCACGTAGAAATTGTGCACCATGAAAATGCTTCGCTTGCAGGAAATTTCCTGTCAGGGAAAGACCCGTATATCCTCACATGAGAAAAGTACCTAAATGGTCACTTAAGGTTTTGGCTTCTTCCTGAATCCCTTATGAAATTTCTGCCTCTGCAGTGGTCAGTAACAACATTCAACCTGGCTTCCATGGTTTTGGATCACCATTTTCCAATAAATGTCCTTTAAAAAAAGCCTTGAAACACATCAAGCCCTGTGCCCCTTCTCTACATTCCTCCTTTGGGAACAGGAACTCATGAAAATGGACTTCTCAGACCATGCCCTTTAGTTATTACAACTAAGAAAATAAAATTAAGTTAAAATTTTAGTAAAATAAAATAAAATCACAATATGTGAAAATAAAATAAAATCACGATGTGTGAAATTAGTAAAATAAAGTAAGTTGAGAGGCTACCTAAGAAGGTGTCTTGCTCTTAAATTTGTAGTAAGTTGTTTAAACAAAAAGAATACTAAGACCCCCCATTTCACAGTTTTTGGGTATCTAGTCTTCTGTGAGTCCCCAGGATCAGTGTCTTTTCCTTCTATCTTTTGAAGTTCAAACACTGTTACCCTCCACATTTGGAAACTATAGTGCAGGAAGCTCATATCCAAGCCTGGGGTAATGCCTGTGGAGTATCACTTTTATCAAAGCGACTTTGGGAAACTAACTTCCTTCAATGGCTCTTGGGGAAAACAATAATTGATTCTTTGGAGTGGCTGTTATTTTAACTTGCTTCACTATTCTTATGTAGTTTCTGTGTGCACAAACATTTGGAAATGTGTATCAGGTTAACATGGCTTATTTTCACTGCAATAAAATGGCATTTAAAAAGCAGAAATCCAGAATTCTCTATTTTTTCCCTCAAAAAGCTCTCAACAATTTACAATGCTTGTTTTGGTCCTCATTTCCTAGGTATGACTGCCATAACCCCAAACTCGTTGAGGATTTCAACAACAGTGGTTTATTTCCCTATTTCAAATAATGGCTGTGGGTTACATGGGGGCTCTGCTCCGCACATTTTCTCATTTTAGGATTCAGGCTAATGGAAAGGCCCCTTTCCAGAACGTGTGATTCTTGTGGCAAAGGAGAAAGACAAAAGAACTGGCAAAACATGCTCTGGATATACATCACTTCCGGTTATAATCCTTTGGTTACAGCAGATCACATGGCCAGGACTGCCAATGGCAGAGGAACATACTGCTTCTGGTAAGACACGGAAAATGACACAGCGATGAGCAGGCGGGAACAATAGGATACTTTTCCATAGTATCTACGCATACAACAATTCTTTTTCTTCATTCCCTCCCATTTCTTTCTCCCCTTTCTCTTCTACCTTCTGCTTCTCTACTTCTTTTTCTTCTGACAGCAAAAACATTATAAAATCAGCTGTTTGTATGTTGCTCACATATAAGTCAGGTAAAGTACAATTTTATGAGAAAATTTTACCTGTGGACTTCTGTCATTGATTGCATTACCTTTAGCATAATGTTATTTAAATATTTACTTTATAAAACTAGTATAATTTTCTCATACTTCTATCTCTTTTACAACCTGGAAAGAGAAACAATTTTATACGTTAAATACAGAAATCAGTGAAACATTAAAATTTAACTTCAAAACATTAATTCATTGTGTCCAATGATACTTTGCATAAACTGCTTTCCCTATGTCACGTTCAATTGTGGAGAGAAGTATTACCTGGCCTAGTTCAAGGGATAGTATTTTTACTGGAATAAAGTTAAAGCAGAAAATGCCCATTCGAATTAATATGTGCAAAAGTGATGTTAATGCATCTAATTCATGTTTGTATTCTACATGCCTGCCAAGGTGTCTGGTTCATAGTGGATGTAAAGAAATTATATGTCAAACTTTATTTACCAGCTCAGGATAATCAGACCCCATATTTAACAAATGTTTAAGAAAATGATCCTTCAGCTGTTTATTTTAATGAATGCCAGGCATCCTGTCAGGCACTGAGAATATGATGGAAAGCAAAACAGATTATTTCTCAGCCTGCAATAAATAAAGAGAAAATAATGTGGTAAATACTAAGGTTTAGAATTATTTGCTGCTTAAGAATTTTTAATAGGACAATTAATCTAGCTGGAAAGATAATAAAATGATGACTGAGGTAAAATATGAGGGAAAAAAGAGTTAGCTTTGGAGTGGGGGAAAAGAGGAGAAGGTGCTCCAGGCAGGAAACACCAACTATGAAGGCAATATGGCAGGAGGGGACACAGAGCATCAAATAAAGCCGGTGTGGTAGACCATAGGGAGAAGGGGACGCATGGAGTGAAATATTGACATAGAGATGCAATAGATGGGGTACTAAATATTAAGATTGTGAAAGGTATTATCTTAAGGAAAAGGGGAGGCCACTAATGTGTTTTAAGCAGAGAAACATGAATATATAAATAAATATAAATATATAGAAAAATATATATATATATAACAAAAATAAGTGGCTTCAGACTACAATTGGGTAGAAAGGTAGGCAAATCCTCCCCCATATTTTGCAAAAATAACACACACAAACACACACACACACACACACACAGAGAAATAAAGCAAAAAATAAATCTTTTCAGTGATTTGGAAATTAATAAAACCAAAGGCATAAAATAGTATAAGTATTTTGTTTAAAAAAACAAAAACCAAAAAACCAAAAAAAAACTTCTGAACTTCTCACCAGAAGAGTGGGACTCTGTGATATTCTGGCTCAAGGCTGTTTCCTACCCATCCACACCCCCACAAGACAGTAGATATGAAAGTTCTACCAAAGCATGGCAAGACATGAGGAACAATAGCTTCTGCTGCCATCAAAAGGCACTATTTCAGTTCATAGTGGTGGCGATGCCCACTCTTAATCACAGGGAAAACCAAGGTTTCTATTGGCCCAATGTGGTAATCGTTGAACCAAATGTATAGGAACATGCTTGAGGCTTGACTGAGTCTGAGAAAGAAAAGACCTACCAACCACACTTCTGACCAAATCTGAAGATGCTCACATGCACATAGAAAACTAAAAAGGGCTCAATGGAAAGTAAAATCTAGAGTAGTTGTGATAATGATCTGAATTTTAATGAACTTTTCCACATATGCAGATATATCTCATATGCAGCACACCAAAATCTTACCAACTTGAGGTGGGTGAGCATAACTTCTGTCCAATTATTAGTTGATGACTAAAGTATACTAACACTGGGTGTATTTTAAAAAATAAATTAAAAGAAAAACCAAGAATAATAAAAATGAACTGAGCAAAGATATCAATAACTACAAACTGAAGAGGAGACAGATTTCATAGATTTAGTCCAAGAAACTATTAAATGAAGATAAGAAAAGAAATGAAATGAAATCACAAACAAAAACCACCAACAATCTTTGTGAGGGAAAAAACCCACAAAAAAACAGAGTTGTTACAACTACCTTATCTAAAATGTCCAGTTTCCAACAAAAAATGTTGAGATATGCAAAGAAACAAAGATGTGTGGCCTGGACCAGAAAAAAACAGTCAATACAAACTGTCACTGAGGGGATCTCAGATGTTGCACTTGGCAGACAAAGACCTAAAGGCAAATATAAATGTGTTCAAAGAACCAAAGAAAAGCATATTTCAGGATTTAAAGGAAAGCATGACAACAATAAATCAAAAATAGATATGGTAAAAAAAAAAGAATTATAAATTAAAATTAAGAACTAAATTAAAATTTAAGAAAGGAAAAGTACAGTAACTGAAACTAAAAATCTGTTAGTGGGATTCAACAACAGATTGAATAACTAATTAAAAATCTCCCTCAAAGAAAAGCCCGGGCCCAGATGGTTGCACTGGAAAATTCTATTCAGATATTTAAAGAATAAATGACAATCTTTCAAGAACTCTTACAGAAGAAGGGCACGCTACCTAACTCAAAACTATGACTCAGGTGTTACCCTGATAACTAAAAGTTCACAAGAAAAGCATACTACATACTAATATTCATTATGAATATATACACAAAAATTCCATATCAAGAGTTATCACACCAAGTCCAGCAATCTACGGAAGGATTAGATGGCACAGCCAAGTGAAGCTTATTCCAGGAACGCAAGGTTGGTTGAATAACCAAAAATCCATGTATATTATATACCTTATTAGTAGAATAAAGGACAAAAATCAACATGATTATCTCAATAGTTGCAGAAAGAACATTTTAAAAATTGCAACACTCATTTATGATAAAAACTCCCCTCAAAATTGGAACAGAAGAGCCCTTACTCAACTTGCTACAGGGCATCTTCACAGGTAACATCAAAATTATTGTTGAAAGACAATATGTTTTTTTCTAATATTTGGAATAAAGGGAAGATGTCTGGTTTGTCAATGTTACTGAACATTGCTAATTAAGGTTCTAATCAGTGTGATAAGGCAATAACAGAGAGTGAGAGGGAGAGAGACAGAGAGATTCATATTGGAAAAGGAGAAGTAAAATGTTTATATGATATTGATGCTCTGAAAAAAAGTCCTAAAGAATCCATGGGGATAAGTATGGTTCCTACAAATTTCTTGCTATACACTAGCACTGAAAAACTTGAAGTCGATAAGCAAAACAGTTCTTGTTATAATAGCATCAAAGATAATAAAACTCTTAAGTTATAATAGAAGATAAAATGCAAGATGCACTGAAAACTACAACACATCACTGAGAGAAATTAAAGATGATTTAAAATAAATGAAAAGGCATTTCATTTCCTGGACTGGAAGACTCAATATTTGTTAAAAGATGATTCTTTTCAGATTGATCTATAAATCCCATGCATTTTCTTTAAAAATCCCAGTAGTCTCTTCAAATGGAAATTGATAACTAAACTTTATATGGAAATTCAGAGAACTAAGAGCAGTCATAACTCTTCTGAAAGAGAAGAAAGTTGGAGAATGTACGCTATCTGATCTCAAGGCATACTATATAAAAGCACAGTAATCAAGGTAGTATACTGGCACAAAGATAGGTATAGAGAATAATGAAACACAATTGTGAGTCCAAATGATGCTGAGACAATTGCAAATCTCTATGCAAAAAGAAGGAGAAGGAGGAAGGAAAGGAGGAGGAGGGGAAGAGAGAAGGAGAAAAAGGAGGAGAGAAACTTAGATCCTTAACTCACACCATATGCGAAACATTAACTCAAAATTGATTGGATACCTGAATGTAAGAGCTAAAACTATAAAACGTCTAAAAGAAAATGTAGGATAATCTTTGTGACCTTAGGTTGCTCAGTGAATCCTAAGATATGACCATGGTAAGAGAAAAATTCTACAAATTGGACTTCTTCAAAACTAAAAACTTTTGTGCCTCAAATATACCAGTAAGAAAATGCACAAACTAAAAGAAAATATCTATAAGTCATATAACTGTAAAAGGTTTGTATCCACAATATATAAAGAACTCTCTCAATTTAATCATAAGTAGACCATCCACCCGATTGAAATAGACAAAATTTTGAATGGACATTTCACTAAAGACTTCACTATTGAAAGCTAGTAAGCGCATGAAAATGCTCAACAATATCAGCTATTAGAGAGACACAAATTGAAACCACAGTGAGGTACCACCACACACCAACTACAATGACTATCACCAAAAAGAGAGACAATACCAAGATTTGAACAGGATGCAGAAGAAATGAATCTTTTGTACATTGCTGCTTAGAATGTAAAATGATACAACCGTTTGCAAAACCAGTTGGCAATTTCTTAAGTAGTTACCATTTCCATAAGATCCAGCTATTCCACACCTAATAATCTTCCCTGAAGAAAAGAAAACCTATGCTCCCAAAACAATATGTACACAAATGTTCATAGCAACATTATTCATAATAGCCAAAATTTGGAAACAATCCAAATTTCCACCATCTGGTATATGGATAGACAATATGTGGTAGTATCCCTATAAAGTAATGCTATTTATCAATAAAAAGGAATGAACTACTGATACATACTATAATATGGTAGAAACTTAAACTATTATGTGAAGTGGAAGAAGCCAAACACAAAAGACTGCATATTGTATAACTGAATTTGGTGAAATGCCCAGAAAATGCAAATTTGTAATGACGCATAGCAGGTCAGCCATTGTCTCACATTGTTAGTGAGAATCAGGACTAAACATACACAGGTACAAGAGAGACTGGGGGTTTATAGAAATATTCTAAATTGTGGTGATTGCAAAATACTCTATGAATTTACTAACAATTGTTGAATTACACAATTACAGTGGAGAACTTTTATCATATGGAAATTGTAACTTCATGAAGCTATTGAAAAATGAGTGACTACAGGGATGAGAACTGTTTGGTGTGTGGTGGATAAAAGATTAACTACAGAGGATTAGCTAGGAATATATTGCACAAATCCAGGTGAGATTAAATTGAAAGCACCATGTATATACATCGGTGTGCAGAGGTAGAGATGGAAGTGACCTTAGAGAGCTTTGTCTTCCCACACTACTGGATTTTAAATTAAAGCTCAATACGAGTAAGCGAGTTTTCTATTTTCAAATAGCTAGTTACTGGAAGAACTAAAACTAGATCCTAGGTCTGTTGAAATATCCAGTGTGCATTGTATAATTCATTTACTCAAAAACTGTTAAAAACTCAGCTGAAATTGTTAAAAGCAAAGTTTTCTCTTTAAAAACATTATTGCTCTTTAGAATTGGCACAAAAAAGCAAATGCTTTTGTATGAACTCTGTTAGAATGGGCTCTGAGTACATATTGAGAAAGAAAATAAAACCAGCTAAAGGTGTTTTTTTGGAACTTTAAGAAACTTGAATGCATTTTTTTTCCAAAGGAAACATAATGAATACCAATTTGTCTAAAAAAAAGAAAACCTATTAACAGTGGAAAGTATTCAGAATGCAAGTAATTTCCTTGAAATAATAGGCAAGATGTAAGCCTGATCGTGTTTGTTCCACCTGGCAAATTAGGAAGGGAGTTTGGTGGGTGGGGGTGGGGAACAGCGATGACACATCAATGATATCAGTCAACTCAGTAACAATTTTGGCACTCAGTTTAATTTATTAGTTTTATAATGACGATTAAATCCATTTGAGGCCAAAGAAAGAGTGAGGATTCCAAAAGCCACAATTCTCCTAGGAATAAGATAAGCAAATTTTAGTTTATTTGCCCTGAATTACTGAATTGTATTTCTAGAGGGAAAAGAGTGATCTATGCTCAACATCTCTGAAATTTCAAGGTGACAAGGTGAGCCTGTGAAACACTAGATGCCTGGAAAATCAATCCAAGGATTTCTTTTTTCCAGTGAAGCAGATGATATTTTAATAATTAACCTACCATCAAGTGACACCTACTATAATAAAAATACCTTTCTTACAATGAATACTAGAGTTTAATATACAGTGCTATTCTTATTCTATAAGCACCTACTTTGGTGAGGGTAAGTCTAGAGATTGTTAATGCTATGCTGGCTGACTGAGAGGCTTTGCATAGATTCAGATCTTCATCATAAATGTTCTTTTATTATGGTGATCATAATCCAAGTTCTCTAGATTATAGTAAACATTCCACAGGATGGAAAGATTTGAAAGTGAATCCTGGTAACATCACTAATTATCTTTGGAAGCTTAGGGAAATTGTTTTAAATCTTTGAGCCTTAGTATCTCCTACTATAAAATGGGAGCAATTAGATTTATCATCTTTATCTCAAAATACCTGTATTTGATAGTTTGGTCTAGGCTATGTTATGGTAAATTAAAATAAAATAAAATAAAATAAAATAGCCCTAGCATGTCTACGTCTGTGATTTATTTCCCACTCATATAAAGTTCAATCTAAATTGCTGGAAATATTCTACCTTGTAGCTATATTATCTGGAATATGTAGTCTCCAAGGTCACAGTAGCAGGGAATGAGAGAGAGGTGAAGGAAGCACACTACCTCTTAATTGCCTCAGTCTGGAGGTGATGCACACCATTGTCCCTCACATTTCATTTGCCAGTAGTAATCACATGGTCCCAACAAATTGCAGTGGAAGCTGGAGATGTGGGAGGCTGCTTGATGAACACTGTTATTGCTCACCATCATTGATGACTCTAATAATAATAATAATAATAACTGGGGCGCCTGGGTGGCGCAATCGGTTAAGCGTCCGACTTCAGCCAGGTCACGATCTCGCGGTCCGTGAGTTCGAGCCCCGCGTCAGGCTCTGGGCTGATGGCTCAGAGCCTGGAGCCTGTTTCTGATTCTGTGTCTCCCTCTCTCTCTGCCCCTCCCCTGCTCATGCTCTGTCTCTCTCTGTCCCAAAAATAAATAAACGTTGAAAAAAAAATTAAAAAAAAATAATAATAATAACAATATAGCTAACATTTACTGAACACTTACCATGGGCATGATGATGTGTTAAGTGCCAAATAGCCATTATTTAATGGAATCTATTCTACAGTCCTCTCTGAAAGTACTATTATGCTTCCATGAGAAACCGGAGGTTTAATCGCTTTGTGTTTTTGCCCAAGTTTACATAGTTAATAAGCATTGAAGCTGGTAGTCAGATTCAGATATGTCTGGTTCCAAAGTTTTCCCTGTAACCCACTATGCTATATATTACAGAGATCCATGAGGCAAATGTAATTCTCATAATGCCAAATGGAGTGTCATTGTTGTTTTAACTTTCCCACGGATGGTCCTTTGACCACTATGTAGGATTTAAATTCAACAGTGGTGGATTCAGGTTCAATGAATTATCATGGGGGTTAGGAGTGAGTGATTTCTCGTATAAAACTGTTGCTGACATTGCCAGCACGCCCACCCCAACTGTCATTGACACATTACCCTATCTTGTCTCAATACTCACTCTAGGCCCAAAGCAGATCCTGGCAAATTCAACTCTATTCCCATTGTGGGAAATGGATTACATCAGGCCTTGCAAGCTACAGTGGTTGGTGCCTTGGAAAGCAAGGACTATAACGACATGTGGCATGTTGAAATCAGAAAAGAAGGAAGGAGAAAAAAGGGGCTACAAAAAGTGGGAGAGGAGGGGCACCTGGGTGGCTCAGTTAAGGGTCCGACTTTGGCTCAGGTCATGATCTCACAGCTTGTGAGTTCTAGCCTGTGTCAAGCTCTGTGCTGACAGTTCAGAGCCTGGGGCCTGCTTCAGGTAGTATGTCTCTCTCTCTCTCAGCCCCTCCCCCACTCATGCTCTTTCTCTCTCTCAAAATTAGATAAGCATTAAAAAAATTTAGAAAAGAAGTGGGACAGGTGATAAAATCAAGTGATAAAATCAAATTTATCACTCATCTCCAAACTTCATCTTTGCTAGGCCATAAACTAAGTATCATTTTTCAGCACATATAGGGAACCAGGTGGAATAGTGATTAAATCTTCACGAGACACCTTCTTCTGAAGTATCTTGGTGCTATAGCCTTTAATCTTGCCCCTAGAAAACAAGTAGAATTATAAGAGCTGATAACAGTTTTTCTTTGAGGAATGTTTTCAAAGACTAGCAATTTTTAAGTGAACGTGTTTTTATATCTGTTTTTGAAGTTAAATATTGTTGATATTGCTTATGTTAATTGAAATAAACTGGTGTCAATTGGTGTTTTACTATTATGTTTTGTCCTTTATGAAAATATAAATTCTTAACGAAAACATTTTAATACCACAATTGCAAGCCAAAGTGACAGACCAACAGGTGTTATCCTGTTGATATAGTACTTTTCAAATACAACTAGATACTATTTTAATTTCTTGATTAAAATCAGATTGGAAAATGATGTCTGCCATTTCCACCTTTCTGAATAAATACTGGCTTCTGTGTCGTTTTTCTTTTACCACATAAAAACTCACATTTACACCACCAAAATGGCATCTACCTACAGAGATTACAAAACAATGTCATATGCTTTAACAATGGTATTTAATGAACATGCTGCTGCATTGAGAATGTTATAATAGAGAAAGCATACTTGCTATGATACTAAACGATCTGTAATCCAGAAAGGTAAGCTATAAATGAATAAAATATTCCTTGTTATTATTTAATGTAACTCATCCTTCCAGGCATTCTATGCACAATGCCCTTTACATAAATGGAAAGAAGAAGATGATAAAGCAATATCAATTTACATAAATGTTAGCCCATTAATAACTTTGCAGATCAGGTTGAGGTCAAGTATTCAATTAAGTTCCAATATAATGATGGTTCTTTCTGCTAGAAATCTGATTCTCACCTATCCTAAAAATCAAATGATCCAATCTTGGGAATTAGTGGTGTCACAAGCAATTAGATTAACATGTTTGTATTCTTCAGTAAAAACATTGGAAGAAAAAATGCTTTTGAAAAACATTAAAATTATATTAAATTTGATTGAATTGTAGAACCAATTCCTGAAATGTTGTTGCTAACTGACAATTCATTCTAAAAGCTTTATATTATAGAAGATATTTATAGTTAGATGAATATATGTTTACTATTGCCTAGCAGTGAGTTTTTTGTTTGTCTTTCTTCCTTTTTGATTTTTTTGTAAACAAAATGTATTTCTTTCCCTAGGCTCTGGTTGTAAATTAGCATTTGAATTCAAATGACAGCATGTTCCTTTTCTTTTCCTGTACAATTCTTGTCACAAATGTGCTGTTTTTAATGGCAAATCAGCTAATTAAAGACAGTGTGGTGAGGAAAATGAATGGAGTTAATTGAATTAGTATTAAAACACTTAGTAATTAATCACTTCTTGCATTGCAGTTATTCAGAGCTTAAAATTGTTGGCAAAGCTTATTCTTATCCATATGTTTTCTCAGTATTACTAGCATTTAAAAAAAAACACATTCTAGGCATATCCTACATGTGCAGAAGTGTGCAAAGGAATCATGACTTCATTTAAGATTTGTGTAAATCTAACAGAATTCATAATGTTACTAGCTCGTCCTTAAGATCTTATATTTAAGTGTTAACTTTCCTGTGGAAAGTTAATAGATACTGAAAAGAGGACTCTGGGACAAAATATTAGTGCAAGTACTTGCCTTGAGTCATTACTTTCCCTTGCAACTTGTGGGCTGCTTGCTGAACACCAGCTGCTCTTCACTCTTAGCATCTCTGACTTCTAGGGAGATTTTGACCTTCAGGTTCCAGGTATTTGAATGACTTTTCTCCTTACTCACCCTGCTTGCCTGAAAAATCAACTAGTTCACATCTTGTGAACCTTCACTCTAATTTGTGAGTCAGCCTAGCGAAAGCTTTCTAGTCTCTAATGGGTACAGCTCTCCTTTGGAAATACAGAAGTTAATGGAAGTAAGACATATATGGTATTGACAAATTGGATAATTGCGAATGGAAGACTGGCACGGACAGTTGTTTATTTAAATCACTTTCAATTCTGTTGCAGGAAAGTTTAAAATTTGGGCGTACATATCAACAGAATATGTAACATGATTTCTGTACACATTTGTGATGACATTTTTCATTCGTTCACTCACTCACTCACTCATTCATTCAGTTAATAGTTCTATACTGGTGGGACCCAACCCTCAAGCCTAACTGAGCATCTGAAACCTCTCTTGGCTGTTTTAAAATAGACATGTCCATACCTTGGAAGATTCTTCATTTGTAGGCCCACAGTAAGTCCAGACAACCATATTAATATGGTTATATAAAAGATGAAAGAATGAAAAATGCCAGAACTAAGAACCATTATTCCAGATGTTCTTCTAGGCACTGGGAATATGAAGACCAGTAAAAATAGTCCCTGTAAGATCTTACAGTCTAGAACAGTTATGAACCACTGAGTGAAATAATGATCCCTCTTACACATGGCACTGAGCCTGAACAATTAACCACAGGGATATATCCAGTGGTTGAGGAAGTTTCTCCCAGAATCATCTTTATTTCTAAACTTCTGAGTTTAAAATGTAATCCAAGTACATTTGTTTTATTGTGTACACAAGAATATTGGGACTGATTAGAGGTAATAGCAAGAAAAATGCTTTCTCAATTATACTCGTAGATACTTAGAATTAATATTCAAAACCACATTTCTAAAATTTATTAGACTATGGCATATGGATGCCAGGCCCAGGTTTTATTCACCATTTTATTGTGACACCAAAACAGTAAGAGACACCTAGAAAACACCCAATAAATAATTGTTGAATTAATGACTGAATGAATAATGCATCTGCAAAATGATGATTACTTTGGTTATCGCTTTGCTTTGACTAAATTAATTTTGCTAATGCTCCCCCATTCTTTTAGTGAAAGTCAAGGAAACCTTTCAGTATTATAAAAGTGGTTTTCTGAATTGCTTCCCCAAATCATGACAGTCATAATGGCTAACAGAAATAATTTTCTCACCTGCTGAGCAAAGTACCTCACCTCTTTAACAATCTGTGCAAAGTCAAATGCTATTGCTGCCAAGATGAGATTTTGAATTCCACAAATCTTGGATCCTTCTTTCTAGAATATATCCAAAACAAGGTTCACAAAACCAAGCAAAACGCTGTCAAGGCAATTACCCTGCTGCTTTCCAATCCCTGACTGTTTTAGAACGCAAATAGCATTGGGAACCAAATCCCATCAAGAATTAATTATGGAATTAGGTGAAAATGACAAGGATGATAGAGAATTTGAGCCAATTTGGAGAATTAACTGAAGAATTAAAACTACAGTAATGTGGCAACAATTGAGAGGATTTATTGTACTCACAGTATAGCTTTTGCCATGATTTGAGCACATGAGTAAACAGTGAAATGGCTGACACTCTAATTATCAGTCCTCAGACAGAAAGGTGAGGGAATGACCTATCAGGATCAACTCCCAAGAAAAATAATACCCCATGCTCATCTAATGTTGTTTGTACAGTGCTGTTATAATCTGAGCTCTGCTCTAAGCATCTTGTGAATGTTGATTTCTTCCCCACCACCCTGTGAGGTAAGTCCAGTTATTAATTCCTATTGTTTTTATGGATGAGTGACAGATCAGGAAAGTGTCAAAACCAGGATTTGAACCCAAGCTTTCTGGCTCCAATGCCTATGATTTTAACCACTGTGCTAAAAAAGGAGAGTTTCAAAACACCCTATTTAGAATTTCCTACTCTTGGCTGTACAGAGATGATAAATCAAATGTTTTATATATCATCCAGCTTTCAGAAAATTTTGTCATGTTTTCAAACTCCTCTGCCTTCTATTATGACACTGGTTCTCCATTACTGAAAAGCCAGCCTAATCAGCCTTCATTTTTCCCTCCAGAATACAGTAACGTTATTAGATCTACTGTTAATAAGGACCCACTTAAGGCTGAGATATTTGAGGCACAAATGTGCACAATAGGCTCTCAAATAAACTGCTGAGATTCCATGACTCTGTATAAACACTTAGCAGTTTCAGTGATGATGTCTTTGACAGTGTGTTAATGGTGGGAATTCTTTTCAACTGATGGCATAAATATATTTGGAAAATGTCCCTGTGTTATGGGATGTCAGCTTAGAGAGAGAACCACTAAATGAAAGCAGGAGCTTAATGGATCAGGTTGTGACTTCTGAAAAAAAAAAGAAGTAAAGAATTTAACAGAAGACTAAATTCTACTTGTGTGATTGTCTCAGCTCTCTTTGAATAGCAAAATTTCAACTGCATCCGGGTAGTCAGTCACAAAACCCAGTAAGAATCTTTATCTTCTTCTCAAGCCTTCTTAGATAGGCTGCTTGTCCTAAAGAACTGAAAAATCTCTCCTCTTTCCTCTTTGGATTAACCAAAAGAATAGAACATGTAGGTTTACAAACTTGGCATGAGGTCTTAAAATTTGAACTTTGATCATTCTGGTCTTCATTCCGATCATGGCCTTGGTTGTCTTCTACAGGTAAGGTGTGTCGTGTATGACTCACAGGAATTCTTTCCCTCTCGACTAACTAGGCTGCAAGCTCTTGAAAATGTGACATGACTCTGGCATCTCCCAGATGCAGTCCATAATAACCTTCACCTGCAGGCTTAGTCTGGCCAAATTTCTGAGGACTTGTGAACCTCTGATCAGCAGCAGGTTTGGCATTCGGATCTTACCTTCTTATGTTTCTTGCTTTGGCTGGATTTGTACCTTCGTGGTTTAGTTTCTGGGTTGAGTGCTCCACTGCCCCTCTGAAATGGAAATCTTTCTTGAGTCCTAGATGGCTTGCCCCTTTGCCACCTTGATTTCCTGGTTTTGCGACTCCTGGTCACTGGAATCTATGTGTGAATAGTTTAAGCTTAAAGACCATAAACACCTTAGCTCTGCCATTTCTAGACTTTTATCTTATTTATTATTTATCATGGAATGCTTGGCCACTGAAGGCAAGGGAATCCATTTGTAAATCAAGGGTATGGCTCCATGTTTAACGTTTGGTTGTGAACAGCTTTCCTGCTCTTGCCCCACTGTCCCCTTCTACCCTACATCTTGGTGAGCTATAAGAAAGCCTACTTTCTCTCTCCTTTGGGGTCAGTTTGAAGATCAAAACTTGCTCTTCTAGAAACTCTCATTATGTAAGAAACCCTTCACAATTCCTATCTATCTATATCTCTCTACATCTGTCTCCTCTGCCCGCATCTCAATTTCTCTGCCCTAATTTATGTCTCTGAAATCTCAAAACTGAATTAGTGTACCAACTTCCTAGCTAATCTCTCTGCTTTCCTTGACTCCTTAGAGCATGCCGGGACCAAGGTCCCATAAATACAAACCCAACATGACACTCCTATTGAAAATTCTCCAATCACTCCACATTTTCTAAATATGGCCTCCTAGGCATTTCAAGGTTTGGGCCTACTCATGCAGACTTACTGCCTGCTAACTTCCTCTTCACCTTTCATACTCCAGCAGCTTATATTTTGTCTATACCTCACCCTCTTTCCAACATAGCACACTGCTTTTTCTTATGTGTATCTCCTAGCTAATCCTTTCCTATGCATGGACCTTTTCCTACCCCTGTCTCCACAACCTGCCTGGAAAAATTCTACTCCCACTTATCATTTAAGACTCAGATTGGAGGTCACTCTAATATCTCTGCTGTGACCCCTCTATGCTGGGCTATGTGTTTCTCTTCTGTATGCATTTCACTTATTAGATTCTGTAGCATGTTTTGTGCCTACCTTTACCATTAGACTGTGATGTCCTTTAGGGCACAGGCTATGTCTCATAAATCGCTGTAACTCCAGCACCTAGCAAAGTTCCTGACACATGGCTAATAAACTTTTATTGCACAGGGAGTCTTCAGGCTGTAAAATGATTCACAGGAGAATTAATGGAGAAGTAACATGGTCCGAGCACTCCTCTGGGAATCAGTGCTCTGTGTCATGCTGGCGAGGTCCCTTAACCTTTCTGTGCCTCCATTCTCTGAGCTGAGAAGAGACCACCTATATTTTAAAGTTCTTTCCAGCTCCATATTTCTATGAAATACAGACTCTTCATGCTGCATTTACGTTTTTGACTATAGAAATTTAACAACTCTCTTGAGATACATGGCAGACACTACATACAGAGTTAAGAAGCTATTGTGAACTAAGTCATTTACACATGTAAGTTCCCCAGGAAATAATGTAAGTGAATGTACATTGAATAAACAAATACATTTGTGTAACTCTTTATAATCTTTAACTTTATATAATAATTTATGTATAAATATATAATTTTCTCGTCATTACAACTTGCTTCTGCAAACTTGGCCACTCTTTCCTTGACACTGGATTTAGAAGCTGCTTTCTTCTGTGCTGCTTCATGCTCTTTAAGGTCCAACCCAAACATTGTGCCATTTCACCTTGAAGAAATCAGCATCATATCTCTTCCTCCTCCTCATCTCTGTCCGGGAACTGCATAGGACCTTCCTTGATCTTCTCTGTCTCGTCAATGTTAGCAACGGATGAAGGTTGACAACCTTTTGCTTTTCCCAGTTGCTCTTCCATTTCTTCCTCATCTACTTTCGATTCTTCCTCTTTGTCCCTAATACCATTAGCCAGTCTGTACTCTGACCCTTCTAGTCCTTTACCCCCTTTCTGAAAGATGGACATTTTCTCAATGAAGTGAGAAAATTTCCACTTCGTCACTGGTGAGGGAGGAAGTTGTTGGCACAACTACTTTGTTATCTTAACTAACAATTCTTTGGTGTTTTTTTTCCTGCATTTTGTGAAGAAATCTTACCTTTGGTGCCACAGCAAGACCAAGAGACAAGCCATATTCAGGTATAGATAACTTGTCCACATCAAATACTTCTTTATTCTTCATCAGATATGCTGAATGTATGTGGGGGACAAAACATCTTCGAGCCTTCTCTGTTATTTTTCTAAAAATTTTTTTAATGTTTATTTATTTATTTTTTTGAGAGAGATTGACATAGTGTGAACATGGGAGGGGCAGAGAGAGAGAGGAAGACACAGAATCTGAAGCAGGCCCCAGGCTCTGAGCTGTCAGCACAGAGCCTGACGCGGGGCTCGAACCCACAAACCGTGAGATCATGACCTGAGCCGAAGTCAGACACTTAACCGACTGAGCCACCCAGGCGCCCCATTTGAGCCTTCTCTTTTAAATCTTTATCTTTTTCTAAACACAATTCCAAATTTATTTTTCCTAAACATCTATAAGTTTATCTGGATTGGTTTTGATTTCCTTCACAGGCACTTTCTTCTTGAGAAGCTGCTGAACCATTCCCTTTTTCTTCTGAGAGAAGCAAAACTAATAAAGCTTTGTCATCCTCTCTGTATCTGGCCATTCTACCTTCTCTGTGGATGTGTGTTGGCATTCTTTGGACAATCAAACTGAAGAAGCCAGTTCACAGCCAGGAAGTCTAGACCTTGGCTGCAATAACAGTAGCAAAGAGCACTGCAATTCTCGTGCAGACAGATTCATTATAAACTTCCATTCTGCTCATCGGTGCTGTCAAACATGGAGGGCAAGAATAGAGGAGCCAGGATGTAGCTGGCAGGACAGTCGATACACACACAGAATCTCTTACAGCTGAAGAAAGATACAATACTTTTCCTCTTTAGGTGGCTTCTCAAAGTGGAACATAGCACATTTATTTTATTATATTTTGTTTTATTTTACTGTACCTCACAAACTATGTCATTCTGTTTCAAAGTGACCCTGGGGCTGCATTTTTCTTTTTCTTTTTTTTTCTTTAAATTTTTTAAGGTTTATTTACTTTTGAAGGAGAGAGAGACAGAGCCCGGGCCAGGGAGGGGCAGGGAGAAGGAAACACATAATCCAAAGCAGGCTCCAGGCTCTGAGCTGTCAGCACAGAGCCCAATGTGGGCTTGAACTCATGATCCGCGAACTGAAGTTGATGCTTAACTGACTGAGCCACCCAGACACCCCTGTATTTTTCTTTTTCATAAACCCACATACACATATGTGAGTTTTAGTCAACAGGGTGAAAAACCCACACAAACATCTGTGAGTGTGTGTGTGTGTGTGTGTGTGTGTGTGTGTGGTGGAGAGAGTATATATAGTTCTGATAACCTATGTACTAAAACCAAAGCATTATTTATTTTTAAAAAGTTTTTTTTTCTAGAATTTACTGAGTGTCAAGACTTTCATTATATTCAGTGGGCAGTCTAATCATTAGTAACAACTATATCAAAATTATCAATGAAGTTATGTTTTTCCATACCACTAAATACTTATTTCTTCAGCATCTGGGGAACTTTCTAACTCATTTCTCTATGTTTCTGGTAGAATATAAGTTCTGGAAATTCACCATTTTACTCAAAATTCTGGCCCTGCATTTCCTACTTCTGTGGCAAGATATTTGACTTTCCTGTAGCTTAGATTCCTCTTCTATAAAATGGAGATTAATATTAGAGAAACTACACATAGATCAGGGTAGGTATACCATATGAATTACTACATGCAACATGAAACAAAAATATAAAAAAAATTAAACAAATTAGAATTGCCTATCATACATAATATACTCAAAATATTATTTTAGTAGATTCTTGCTAAATATATGGGGGATAACATGAAGGTGATAAGCATCTAGACAATAAGAATCAAGGAGATAAGCTGTATAAACAAAAAGTCTAATAAGAGGAAAAAATAATGCCCTTATGGAGAGGTGAAATGTATTATAAGGATTCCAAGTTGAGATATATCACTGACATTGACATTTTTCTAAAAATGCATTATTGCTTAGCCAAACAAACTTACTACGTTATATATTGTGCCTCATGCTGGAAATAGAATGGGAACAAAACATCTAGTTCATTTCCTTGTGGTACTTAGAGAAGATATACACTGAATAATTTTTTTGCATTTATGAAATTTAGAATGATAAAGTTTTATATCCTATATAAACACATAAAATATAAATCCAATTTAATCTGTGTGGAAGACAGGGAAGATATTACAGAGGAAGTTACTTTTTTGACTGAAACCTGGAAGTAAATCGTTACTGAGTGCAGTAAGAGGTGGGTAGGAGGAGTAATGGAAGAAAAAAAAAGTTTATTAAAATCAATAAGATTAGGGGCGCCTGGGTGGCGCAGTCGGTTAAGCGTCCGACTTCAGCCAGGTCACGATCTCTCGTGGTCCGTGAGTTCGAGCCCCGCGTCGGGCTCTGGGCTGATGGCTCAGAGCCTGGAGCCTGTTTCTGATTCTGTGTCTCCCTCTCTCTCTGCCCCTCCCCCGTTCATGCTTTGTCTCTCTCTGTCCCAAAAATAAATAAACGTTTAAAAAAAAAATTTAAAAAAAATCAATAAGATTAGTAAAAAGTAACTCCTAAAAAGCCAAAACCAAAAAACAAACCTGACCCATATCAGAAGTCTTTCCATGCTTTTGGGGCTCATCCTTACCACTGTATCAGAAAATTATCATAGGGATGCCGGGGTAGCTCAGTCAGTTAAGCATCCAACTTTGGCTCAGGTCATGGTCTCAATGTTTGTGGGTTCGAGCTCCACCTTGGGCTCTGTGCTGACAGCTCAGATCCTGGAGCCTGCTTCCGATTCTGTGTCTCCCACTCTCTCTGCCCTTCCCCTGCTTGAGTTCTCTCTCTCAAAAAAATAAGTAAAAACATTAAAAAATTAAAAAAATAGAAAATTATCATGAATAGCTAATGCAATAAAACTTTATACAATGATAACAACATAAATATTCCTATCAAAATTTTAAAATAATTATCCTACACAGTTTCTCATTTAAATTTGACAGTTACTAGATGACTTCCATATGAATGTTTTCATTTTACTAAAAAGCTGAATGGCGTGTAAAGCTGAACGGTGTGTGCAAAGTCACACAGCTGATATTTTCAGAAGTTATGTGATAAAACTCTAGCTACTGAAGGGCATGCATTACAGAGAGACCTGGCCTCTTTGTTCTGATCAGGCTCAATCTGTAAAGTGAATGGTGGGAAAAGCTGCTCATTCAACAAATACCTGATATTTACCTACCAAGCACCAGGCACTGGCTTAGGTGTTAGGGACAAAGTAGTGAACACCATAAGATACAGTCCTGTCTTTGTGGAATTTATCTTCTAGAGGTGAGAGGCAGAAATTATACAGGATTCATGGACAAAATATGTAGTATGTTGGTGGTAGTGAGGACTCAGAACAAAAATAAAACAAGAAAAAGGGATAAGGAACATCAAGAGAAATCTTAGAGGGGTTATAGAAAGCCTCACTGGAATGGTAACATTTGATTAAAGCCCTGTGGGAGAGGAGGGATAGAGTCCCACTGAGATCTCAGAGATGGGTTTTCCAAGTAAAGACAATGAATGTGCAAAGACCGTAGGCAGGAGGTGTCTGAGGCCAGGTATGTGTTTGTGGAACAAGGAAATCAGTGTGTTTAGAAGAGAAGGAACACCGGGAGAGTAGCAAAAAGAGTAACAAGGGGCCAAAATTCACAAGAATTCTTAGGGCATTGCAAAGATTTTGGCTATTTGACTGAGGGAGACAGGCAGTCATTGCAGGGTTCAGAGCAAAAGGATGGTATCTGGTTTCCATTAAATAAAAATCACCTCGTCTGTTGTATTGCCACGAGACTCTGTTGACAGAAAATGTAGAAAAGTCAGTTAGAAGGCCATTGGAATAATCAATGACAGTGGATATGGTCAGTGAATAGGAGACGGTGGAACAGGATCAAATTCTGGATATCTTTTTAAGATTAAGATGACAGGATTTGACTTAGGACCAGATGTGGGGTATGCAAGGAAGAGAGGCGTCAATGAAAAGCACAGTATAAAATGTAATAGGTCATATTTCACCCTCCTTCATTTGCCAGCTAGGTTTGTGAGTATGTGCTGCTGTTGTTTACCTTGTTTTTATCGTTTTTATCTCTTTGTTGTTTTTGTAGGAGTGGTCCGAGAAAGAATAGAGAGTAAGAAGGGTGAGGGAAATTAATGTTACTGGGGGTAAGTTCAAAGAGACTGTAAGAACTATATTCCCAGCAAACTTGCAATAAAAATATCATTACAGTAAGCAGGGCCCCATTGCTTATTCTGTTTTTCACCTAAAAAACAGTTACTGTCCCATAGGCAGAAATCACAGGAAATGGCAGAATTGGGTTAGATGTTCTATGGAATTTGGTTGATTGTAACAAAATCAACAGTAATTATGCAGACAGCATCCTTTAACAGATACTAACAGCTGATTCATGCAAATCATTTGGAATGTTTTTATTCTCAATAATATTTCACCTGGAATAAAAATGAAGTATTGTGCTTACACATGGAAAGCCATGCTTATCAGTCTGCATTTTTCCCAAACCTGGAAGTTGAACTGCTTTGAGAGAAAACACCTTGAAGTGAATACTTGGAAAGTGTACTTAAGGAGTAGTGGGACAGATATTAGTGCTGAACAATGACAAGTATGACATAGGTGCTAGACTTCACACTGAGGGGTCACCGCACACGTTATTTCACAATGGCTGCCTCAGTAGATGAGCTGACATAGCAACCCACCGCCGGTGCCATAAACAATTGCCAATTTCATTTTACAGGAGTCACATGGATGAGTTGAACCAGAAGAAGTGATGATGATAGATGAAACTGAATATGTATGACTCATTCAGAGCTGCCTTATTAGTCCAGGGGAGCTAGCACGGATTCAGCATTGCAGAGCCCAGGTTCAAACCTCAAGGCTGCCATTTATTAGCTAAATGAACTTGAGCAGACCACTAAGCTGGTTTCCTCACTTTAAAAAGGAGGAAATTAATGTAGACTTGCACTGGAGAACCATGTGAGTCAAATGAGACAACGCATGTGTAAAAATGGTTAAAATATTGTATAAATATTTGATGTT
Source organism: Felis catus (assembly GCF_018350175.1). Lineage (NCBI taxonomy): Eukaryota > Metazoa > Chordata > Mammalia > Carnivora > Felidae > Felis > Felis catus. The sequence continues at coordinate 190,068,617 of NC_058371.1, read as the reverse complement.
ATTATTGAACAGGCTTTCCCTTTGGAAAATGGACAGAAGAGAATAGGAATGAGTTAGCAGTTATTGAAAACTCTCCTTGATCTCAGGGATTGCCCACATGCTACTCCATTTAACGTAAACAAGAATGGCATATCTCTATCTTGCTAGCTATCCACGCATCCAAGAATTCTGTTGTGCATCTTGTCCACTGTCACTGTGTATGTTAGAGTCAAGATCCAAATTTAGGTCCATCTTTGCTCCCAAGCCTGAATAATTCCTATTATACTAAGTCACTGCCTGTGAATTTTACTCGGAGCCACACTGTGTTAGAAATGGAAGATATAATAGAAATCACCTTGTGGAATGGTTTTCAAATATTTAGCTGTAAAGTCCTATTGGGAGGCTCAATATTTGCTAGAGTAGGGCTGCCCTTATTAAAGCAGATGTGGGGACTCCAAAATGACTTCCCTACCTGGCTTTCCTCCACTTTTCCTCTTGGGATTGTGGAAAATGTAGGGTTTGAAATATATGAACTAAGCTTATCCCCCCTCAGTTTAGTGACTAAAAACAGAGGCCAATGGAGTGTAAATGATTTACCCAAGGGCACAAACATTTTTAACCCCAAAATAAGAACACGGAGCTCAGTTCTGTGGAACTTTAGTAACATATGCACCCATAGGTTTCCTGCAATAGTCCTACAGCACTGATATTTGAAGGATCTCATTAAATTATATTCCTATTTCCCATCCAACTTCTGAACAAGTTAACATATATGAAAAGGATTTCATCATATGGAGATAAAAACATCATTCACGTAATTGGTGGAGCTGCTGGGAAAAAAATGGCTCATTGTATGGTAACAAAAGACTTTTCCTCAGAATCAGGGCTTACCTTGTCATAGGTAGGACCCCCCCCACACACACACACACATACACCAAGGAGGGACTTTTACCAGTAAATTTACCATTATGGACAAAACTGGACCAAAATATAAGCTTATTGGAGACCATACTCTAAAACCGAATGGTTAGGGGGTTGAGTTCTGACCACCCAGTTTCTTTTTTATAACTTACCAAATTATCCATCTTCCATGAGAATACAGGGACAGTAAGAGTTCAGTGCTATCTTCATATAAGACTCTTGTTATGAAACAACACGTCAGAAATATCAGCTTGTGACTTTACCTAATGCTCTTCAAAAAGCAGAGATCTGAGATTACACATAATAGCATATAGTTTTATTGTGTTTAAAATTCTGGTTTTAATTTCTGATTTTTTTGTCATACTATTAAATATTTACATTTTCATGAACATATCCAAGTGTTTGAGTACTTATCAAATTTATGAATGTTCTGTATTTCTTGGTGGTTTCATAATTTATACATGAACTTATTTCTGAAACTAAAAGTAATCACAGTGACATGTTATAGAAGGCAAACCTAAATGTGGATAAAATCTTGAAATAGTGCTTTTCTCTCTGATCCTGAAAAAAGAGAGTCAAAGTGGTTGTTGTATCTTTAAAACAGAAGACTTCCCAAGGTCAGGGAAGAAATTGGAGTCTTAGAATTATTGAGACCATGAAGGACTTATGAGAATCGTATAAAGAGCCTGTGGATAGATGGTAATTGAGAAAAGAGGCTTGGAGGTAAAAAGGGATTTGAAACACACATCCTTCAGGTAATGTTAAAGAGTTGTTGAAGATCCTAAGTAAAATTCCAATACATCTTGAATCTATGATTAAAAGAAGATTACGAATTGTCCCTTGAAAATAACGATTCAATTTAATTCAAAAACAGGTTTAGCATTTGGGAGCAACAATTTAAAAAGCCTTCATTGAAAAGTCAATGCACTGTGGTGATCGTGAAGACCTTCTTCCTATGTAATTATAAGGTATGGTTTCAACAGCTAGGAGTTCAAAATAAAGTTACAATTATTTTAATATAAAAATTAATATAGATCTAAGCTTTAATGGTGAAAGCTCCAAAGAGCAAATTATATATTTCTTCTTATTATTCTCCCCTTTCTTCTGAATCTCAAGTCTAACTTCTATCACTAAGAGGCAGATCCCTCTGGTGAAAAACCCATCTCTACTGACGATGCTGTTGTCACTACTTCAACTCATCCTCCAACCTGAACTTCAATATCACTTCCACAAGGAGGTCTCCTATGATCTTCAAATAATAATGAGTTTCAAAAAATAATGATGTATTTCTGATATCATCCCAAGATTTCTCCTCTCCCTTTGATCTGAGCTTGTAATTTTGTTCATTTGGTGAGTCAGAAATGTTTATTGGGCATCTATTACGCGTAAGACATGTTTCTAGGTTCTGGATATACAATTATGAATAAGACAGACTAGACCGCTCTCCTTATGGAATACACATTCTAGAGGGGATACACCATGCCATCAAGGGTCTTAATACTCTGTTTTTCCTTCTGATATTTGCTAAACTTCTACAACAGTGGTTAATATTTTGTGGGTTCTCCATAGATATTTACTAGCTAAAAAATGAATAAACAAGTGGAAATTATGGGGAATAAATTAATTAATAAATAATATGTAAGATATTGATAAATACTCTGCAAGGAATTACTACTGAGTGAAATAATTGATAGTGACTGACTTATCCTAGATCGGTCGTTATGAAAGACCTCTCTGAGGTCTTGACATTGAAGCTGAGATATTCATGACAGAAAGAAATCAATTTTATGTGCTATTATCCAGAAATTATCATGTTCTCAGAAAGTCCAAGCAGTGGTTAGAGGCCTGGAGTTTGAGATATGTCAGAAGAAGAGAAAGGGAAAGAGAGAGAGAGAAGAGAAGAGAAAGAAAGAGAAGGGAAGCAAAAGAAGAGAAGAGAGACATCAAGGTGAACTAAGGCAACAAGCTTGAGTAAAGAAGTCATTTGAAGTGGATCTTCTGGGTATAATTGTCACTATGTGGATGAGAGATCAACCATCTGAATTCCTTTCTCACAAAACTGAGAACAAAGGTAAAATAACAGTTTGACATCACCATGTCCTACAGTTGTTTTACAACAAAGAATAATTGAACCGTGTCTTTATAACCACTTCTGCATTCACAGAGCTCCATTACTGGCCTGTATTAGGTGAGAAAGAAAAATTGGACAAAGAATAATTAAATTGAATGAGGAATCACACCACTTCCTGCTTCTTAGATTCTCTAAGCTTCAGACTCTTTCTTTACATGTAAAGTAAAGACACTACATAATTTTCAGTGATTGAGAAAATGAAATCATCTAATATATGTAATGTGTTTAATATTGTGCTTGCACACTATATGGTAATGGAGGTGGTAGGAGTCCTTTGTTGATTTCATTCAGTTTTATCCACGATGCCTAAAGCATCACCTATTATACATAGTTCTCGTTTGTATTTTTTTTTAATGAATGAGGGAATGAGTACATAGAGTAATCTACCAGATCCTGTTCAAGTCACTAGGACCATGTACATAACCGTGGCTCTAGATATTCTGTCAGTTCTAGTATAATAAGTACTATAGTCATAACCTGTGCAATGGACTATATGAGTCAAGAGTGCAACATCTGATTTTATCTGGACAAAGAGAGTCAGGAAATATTTTACAAAAAAAAATAAAAGACTTGTTCTATCTTAGAGCATACTTAATTGATGACTATGAATGCATCAAGTAAGCACATTTCTAAAAAAGGAAATTTTGTTTTTGAACAAAGACAAAAACGAGACTGATAAATCACATGTTGAGGGACTTGACGACTGGGGTTGGGCATAGGATAATGTGGAAGAATGACATGGTAATCAGAAAAGCAGAAATCTGATGATGAAGGACTGCACATTTCACAACAATGAGTTTGACCTTCATTGTATAGGGAATAGAGAAACACTTAAAAATTCTATTCAGGGGTCTGGCACTTTCTGACTCTTGATCATTGTGAAGAATGGATTGGAATGCTTGAGATGAAGGCAGTCTAGCTAGGAGGCTGTTGCTATTATCAAGCAGGGAAATGATGCTGACCTGAACGATAGCAGTGGCAGATGATTAGTAAGTAAGGGACAAATATGGAAAAAAAATTATAGGGATAATTTATAGGACCTAGTTGACTAATTATATATGGAAGTTGAGAAAAATAGTAGAATCAAGGATGATTCATTTTGATTTGCATTACTGAAAACATGATGATACAATCAAGAGAAATTTTTGTTTAGTGCAATTTTGGATATTGTGGTAATCAGATACCGTCTTCCATAATACGGTAAAACAACCAACTTAAAAATCTTAGTGACTAATGAACCCTGTATTTTTCTTGCTTACATGACTACATGCTTGCACAGGATTGCAGGCTGTGGGTAGAGCATAGGTCTGTTTCATGTGTCATTCATTCTTCTTGGACCAGATGCTATCTGGAGCATTACCTATATCGTAAAAAATGCAGGAGCCCAGGATAAAAAGGAGAAACATGCAGTACCTCTTAAGGTATAGGTACATAGCACACATACTGTCATTTCCATCCACATTCAACTAATTGGCAAAATGGCCAAGTCCAATATCAACAAAGCACCAACACACACTTTGTTCACACCAGGAAACAATACATAGTCCTATAACAAAGGACATGGATATACAATTCTAATATATGGAGGGGAGTGAGGATTTGGAAACAATGGCCAGTTGATCATGACAGCAAGTTAGTACATCAAGTGAGGATATCCATGAGTGTAGCTGAATGGAGAAACACTAGAAATTTCCACACAGGGTCTCTTTCTTGCCCCAAAGTTTCATTACTCTCACTTCATAGTGCTTTGAATTTATTACTTTATGGGGTTTTCTATACTAAGTTACTTTTTATATCACATTTGATTAATTTTTGGACTACTGCATGTAAAGAAAGCTGCCATATTACAAAATGCAGCCAAATGTCTCCAATACTAGCAAGCAATGAATGATGGCAAGTGTAGATGCATGTCAGTACCCTGTAGTCTCAAAGGTTGTTCCCAAGAATGAACATTTTTCCTTAAAAAATCAATCCCATTTTGGCTTCAGTGTGGTACTATTTTTCTAATGCTCAAATTTGGATTCACAACTGTTCTCTTACTGCCTGCAACATGACCAGCACCATGAGGAAGGAGGTAGATAACTTTGCTAAGTGTTCAGGAATGAAAAATCAAGATCAGTCTAACTCCTCTTTGCTTCATAATCCAGGAAGTGACCCTTTTACTTGGCTCCTAGACATAGGAAAGGTGATTGTATACACGTATCTGAGAGTCCACCAAAACCAGTTGAAATTCATAGCCAAGAATAGGGGACTCAGAGTTTTTTGGTCAAATGTTTATAGTAGGCAGAATTAGGGCTTCCCAAAGATGTTCATGTTCTAATCTCCAGAACCTCTGAATATGTTAGGTTATATGGCAGTGGAGAATTAAGGATATAAATGTGATTAGTGTCACTAATCAGCTGACTTAAAGAGATTATTCTGTATTATCTAGGTAGGCTCAATGTAATTGCAAGATGGTCCTTCAAAATAGAAGAGGGAGGCAGAAGAAGACATCAGAGTCAGTAAGGGATTTGGAAATGCTGACCTCCTGACTTTGAAATTGGAGGAAATGGACATCAGCTAAGAATACAGCTGGTCTCTAGAAGTTGAAGGAGGTAAAGACCAGATTATCCCTCAAAATCTTTGGAAGGAAAGCAGCCTTGATGACACCTTGATTTTCACCCAGTGAGACCCATTTGAGACAGCTCAGCTTTAGAACCATAAGACAATGTGTTTCTATCTTTTTAGGCCTCTAAGTTTGTGGTAATTTGGTATAACAGCCATAGAAAATGCATGCAGCCTCTAAATCCTTTGCTGATGACACTGATACCAGAAATACCAAATGCCTTCAAAGAAAGAGCTCCTCAACATGAGATTAAATTTAGCCTATGGGTAACCACACCAGAGTGCAATAAGATAATTATATCTCTGACAAAGATACAGCCAACAATCAGGTTTTTCTCCCTTTAAACAGTTTACCAGTCTTTTCTTCCAGAATTCCTTCAAAAATACTGACAACACTGAGGCAAAAACAACAAAAAAGCCAGGTGCTAGTAATATGGCTTCCTTCCCCTCTGGCTGGAAGATAGGATCTATTAGGGGAAAAATCTAGTCTTCTTCAACTAAGGTACAAACTTAATGTATCCTATGGGATTGTAAGCTACACATAGGTATAAATAAATAAGTAAATAAACAAACAAACATGCCAAACAAACAAATAAGCTTCTTTGTATCACAGGGCTTTATGCATAGTAGCAATATTTATGCCTTACCACCTCAATATCATCAAAATTCTTATCTCATTCCATTGTCAATGAGCTCAAATTGACTGCCATTTCATTTCTGACTCTTCTGAGTCTCAGACATGCCTGGCATATAATTCCTACTGCATAATTATTGCTGGAGTAATTACTGACATTATGCTTATTGAATTGACCCAAAGCACTTCAAAATTTATAACAGTTCTTAGAAATAAATTTTGCATACAAGATCCTTTGCAAAGATAGTTTAGACACTATGGACAAGCCCAGGATAAGTCAACAATATTAACATATTCACCATGTTAAATTAATGGGGCAATAAAAGGCAATTGCTAAAGGGAGAAAAATATCTGTGGGTATAGTTTTAAACAGGGTGATTAATACTAGAATATGTTAAAATTGATTGGCAATAAGAGTCTATATTGAGCATTTGGTTATTTTAAACTGTTTTCTTTCATTTTTATTCATTTTTTTATGTGTAGTATTCTGGAATAACTTTCCACTAATATGTTTTTTCTTTCTCCAGAACTATGAAATGTAAATGAATTTAATCAATAGGCACTGAGGACTAATTAGTTTTATATACGTATGTGTGTATGTATGTGTGTGTGTGTGTGTGTGTGTTTGTATATACACACACACACACACACACACACACACACATATATCTTCAGGACATCCAAAACTAAAAATACTACAATTAAAAAAGTGAATATGCTATAAGTGATATTCCAGGAGTGTTATTAGAGGAAATAAAAGCCATTTAAAATAAACAGACTTTTTGGCAGTTGAATACACATGGGTTTCATCTTATATTACTATTTGGTTTGACTAAGTTAAATTTTCCAAGTAAAATAATGATTTGGTTGATATAATGCCCCCCAAGTTCCCATTTGCTATTTCCAGTCCTTGAACGTTTCAAAATCTATAACACTTGCAGGACTCACAGTAAAATACTGGATGGCAAAAAGCAGGTAATCGTGGCCTAGAAAACACAGAGCAATTGGACTCAAATCTATGAATAATATTATTGTGGTTTTAAAAATTTACACAAAACAAATGCAATTAAACTAATTTAGATTAAGCCAAACATCTCCGAGTTTATAAGGTGGATGTTGCTTTACACTCTGTAAGTCTAGGACTCCCACGGCATGAGGTAAAAGTGAAACATGCAACTATTTTGGAAAGAGAGGTTCTTATTCCCCTTATTCTCTGTCCTGATATGAACAAACTTATTCTCTGTTTTGATATGAATAAACCGCATGAACAGACCAATTAAAGGTTTCAGGAGCAGAGATAGGTGCTGGTCTTTTTCTGGGCATGTGGCTGTTTAGCACCCAGGGGCTCAGTCTCTCACAGCAGGATGCAAACAGCTGAGGCTGAAGGAAGAGCCCCAGATGTAACCACAAGGAGGCCATGGTTTAGGAAGAGATGTTGATCTGTGGATGTTTGTGGTGGCTGAGACCTGGAAATGTAATTAGAAGATATAGGACCACATTAGCTGCAAAAAAAAAAAAAAAAAAAAAATGCAGTGAAATGTGAAATGGAGTGATACTAATGCCATTGGAGAGTACCTGTGCTAGTATTCCTCAGATTTTGCTTAAAAAATGTAGAGGTGCTTGGGTGGATTGGCTGGCTCAGTTGGCTAAGTGTTCAACTTAAGCTCAGGTCATGATCTCACACCCCTTGAGTTTGAGCCTGTGGCAGGCTCTGTGCTGACAGCTCAGAGCCCGGAGACTGCTTCAGATTCTGTGGCTCCCTCTCTACCACTCCTCTGCTTATGCTCTGTCTCTCTCTCAAATATAAATAAACATTAAAAATTAAAAAAAAATGTTAGAGCATGTTAGTGGAAAAGCATTAGAAGGATGTGTGTGTGTGTGTGTGTGTGTGTGTGTGTGTGAACATCTTGGTTCTTGTCTCTATCACTTAGCAATTTGGGCAGGTATTTTCACTTCTCTGAGTCTTATGAGAACACTGAAAACTAATCCTCAGTGTTGGATTTTGCCAGAATCTGGAAAGATTTTCTAATTATAGCAATGACCTAAGAAGCACAGCTGGTTTCCAATGCATATTTTGCCATCAGAAATGGAGTAAACCCACTGGGCTGAAGGGGGGAAGGAGACATGTTATTTCTCCTCCCTTTTCTGCCCTTGTCTCAGACACTGAAGAACTGGATAGACTTTCTGAGAAAGAATGAGTACAGCATTCTTACTTTCTATCAGTACCTCTTCTCAGGAGAATATTTAGTGACTTCTATTTTAAAAAATATTTTTTAAAAAAGGGGGCCCCTGGGTGGCTCAGTCAGTTAAGCGTCTGACTCTTGATCAGGTCATGATCTCACGGTTTGTGGGTTCCAGGCTCTGTGCTGGAAGCTCGGAGTGTTCTTGGGATGCCCTCTTTCCCTCTCTCTCTGCCCCTCCCCGACTCGCATGTTCTGTTTCTCTCTCTCTCAAAATAAATAAATGAACTTAAAAAAATTAAAATTAAATTAAAATGAAAAAATCAGGATAGGAAGGAAGATTAAAGGAAGGAGACAACAGTGGCTCATTGCATCCTTGAAATGTACATTTACAGAAAAAATAGTTAGTGAAGCAAAAACTGAAAGATTCCTGAAAGTAGTGAAAGCTGTAGATTGCAGCTTATAAAATTCATGTTTCCATGTGTAAAGAATGAGAGAATGGGGGTAGAAAATGGCTCCACTTTTATTTAGCAAGACTTTTAGATAAATTTCTTCTTCCTTTTCAGCTGTATTGACATATTACATGGTGTGATATATGTTTAAGGTGCACACTGGGAGAACTTGATACACGTGTATATTGAGAAATGTTTGGGACAATAAAGTTATTCAACACATCTTTCACTTCCCATAATTACGATTTCATTGTTGTTATGGTGAGAAAGTTAATTTTTATTTTTATTTATTTTTAAAATTTTTAATGTTTATTTTTGAGAGAGAGAGAAAGAGAGCCAGAGCATGAGCAGGGGAGGGGCAGAGAGAGCAGGGGAGGGGCAGAATCTGAAGCAGGCTCCAGGCTCTGAGCTGTCAGCACAGAGCCCGACATGGGGCTCGAACCCACGAACCGTGAAATCGTGACCTGAGCTGAAGTCAGATGCTTAACTGACCGAGCCACCCTGGCACCCCTATTTTTATTTATTTTGTTTGTTTATTTATTTATTTATTTATTTATTTATTTATTTAGGAGAGAGAGAGACAGCATGAGCAAGGGAGGGGAAGAGAAAGAGGGAGAAGAGAGAATCCCAAACAGGCTGTGAAGAGTCAACACAGAGTCGGATGCAGGGCTCTAACTCACAAAACTGTGAGATCATAACTTTATCAAGTCAGATGCTTAACCGACTGAGTTACCCAGGTACCCCAAATAGTGAGAACCTTTAAGATGAACTCTTATAGCCTCTTCCAAGAATAAATACAGTATTGCTAACCATAGTCACCATGTTGTGTGTTAGATCCTTAGAACTGATTCCTTCTTTAACCTGGTGTTTTTACAGTTTGGCTAACATCTCTCCCACCTCCCAATTGCTGGTAATGACCATTCTCTCTGCTTGTATGAAATTGGCTTTTTTAGATTCCCCATACAAGTGAAATCACACAGTATTTGTCTTTATCTGATTGATTTCACTTAGCATAATGACCTTAAGTTTTATCCATGTTGTTACAAATGTCAGAATTTCCTTTAATTATTTTTTATAAATTAAAAAAAAATGTTTGCTTATTTTTGAGAAAGAGACAGAGCATGAGTGGGAGGAAGGACAGAAAGAGAGGGAGACAGAATCTGAAGCAGGCTCCAGGCTCTGAGCTGTCAGCACAGAGCCAGACGTGGGGCTCATACTCACCAACTGTGAGATCATGACCTGAGCCAAAGTCTGATGCTTAACTGACTGAGCCACCCAGGCGCCCCTTCTTCTTTTGTTTTTAAATGGCTGATAATATTCCATTATTCATATACACTACCTTTTCTGTATCCTTTCATTATTGGTGGACATTCAGGTTGTTTCCATGTCTTGCGTATTGTGAATAATGCTTCAGTGAACATAGTGGGAACAGATACCTTTTTGATAACCTGTTCTCATTTTCCTTGGATAAGTATCCAGACGTGGGATTGCTGAATTACATTGCACTTGTACTTTTACGTTTTGGGGGGAATTTATATACTGTTTTCCATACTGACAATACTAATTCACATTCCCACCATCAGAGCACAGACTTACCAACATTTTTGTCATCTGTCTTTTCCAAGAGATGCGAGTTGATATCTCTCTGTGGTTTTGATTTGCATTCCCAGAGATTAGTGATGTTGAGTGCCTTTACCTATACTTATTGGCCATTTGTATGTCTTTGGAAAAATGTCTATTCAGGTATTTTACCCATTGTTTTAATTCAATTATTTACTTTTTGGCCATGTAACACAAGTATCTCACATATTTTAAATATTAAATATATAATTTGCAAATGTTTTCTCACAGTCCATAAGTTGCCTTGACATTTTGTTGATTGCTTATTTTGCTGTGTTTATTAAGGTGTAATCCCATTTGTTTATTTTAGCTTTTGAGGCTTATGTTTTTGGTGTCATATGCAAAAATTATTACTAAGACTGATATCATGGAACTTTGTCCTATGTTTCCTTAGATGAGTTTTATGGTTTCAGGTCTTATGTTTAAGTCCTCAGTCTATTTCAAGTTAACTTTTCTGAGTGTGTAAGATAAGGGTCCAATTTCATTCTTTTTCATGTGAATAGCCAGGCTCCTCAATACTACTTATTATAGATTATCTTTTCCCTACTGAGTATTCAAGCCTCCCTTGCCAAATATTAGCTAACAATATATGCATGGGCTTATTACTAGGTTCTCAATTCTGTTCCATTGGTCAATGTGTTTGTTTTTATGACACTATGCACTGTTCTGATTAATGTAGCTTTGTAATATAAGTGCAGGAAGTGTGAAGCTTTGTACTTCTGTCTCAGGATTGTTTTGGCTATTCAGGCTCTTTTGAAGTTCCATACAAATTTTAGAATAACATTTTCTATTTCTTGAAAAATGCCATTCGAATTTTAATAGGGATTGCGTTGAATCTACAGATGGCTTTGGATATGTTAAACATTTTAACCTTATTAATTCTTTTGATTCATGTACATTGAATATCTTTCCTAACTTCTTAATGTTTAAACTCTATATACCTTTTCCCCATTTATTTGTTTCTTCTTTAATTTCTTTCATTAATGTCTTATAGTATCCAGTGTATAAGTCTTTTACTTTCTAAGTATTCCACTGTTTTTGATGCTATTGTAAATGGAATTGTTTCTTTGTTTCTTTTCAAGATTGTTCACTGTTAATTTATAAAAATGCATCTGATTTTTTTCTTGATTTTGTGCCCTGAAACTACTGAATTCCTCTATGTGGTCTAAACGTTATGTGGTGGAGTCTTTAGCATTTTCTCTGTATAAGATCATGGCATTCTTCCTTCCCATTTTGTGTGGTTATTCCCCAGTGTTTTGTTCCCCTGTGTTGCAGACTCCTGAACTCTCCCAAAACTATTTTTATTTATGAATAGCTGTGTAATTACTATCTTTGTGGGGTCTCAGGCTGGGGACTTCTATTCTGTTATCTTAGTGACATCAGTTCAATTTTTTTCTTGATGATGGCTATAGGATTATATTTGCAATTAAAATTTTCTGAAGATGTGAATCTGAAAAGCATATTCTACCTAAGAGACCAGTGGACAGTGAGTAAGGATAATAAGTCCTATGCCATATCTCCTATTATGCAGGGAAAGTGCTTGTAAGATGTTAATGTGTCTGCAGATCACCTACAGATCCAGCAAAAATACAGATCTTGGGGCAGAGCCTGAGGTGGTGCATTTCTAATAAACTTCCAAGCACTTGTTGCTGGAGGCTATACTTTGGGAAGGTGAGCCACCACAAATTAGAAGGACTCTGTGTTAGGATGAATAAAAAAAAGGAAAGACAGATATGAGCAACAATATAGTAGGATAAATTACATAATATATATAAGAAATACCTAACTTACTTCAGAAAATAAAAAGAGACAGCAAGTTAAAAAGTTAGAAAGTTAGAAAGTTGGGAAATTAGGAAGGAAGGAAGGGAGGGAGTGAAGGAGAGAGGGAGGGAGGGAAGAAGGAAGGAGGGTAGGAAAAAAGGGAGGAAATTAGGAGGATGAAAAGAAAAGAGGAATAGAGGGAGGGACGGCAAGAAAAGAGGTAAGTAAAGGGAAATGACATTAAACAAAACAAAACAAAACAAAACAAAACAAAACACAGTCTAGAAGAAATAAAAGAACAGACAATCCAAGGAAAAGTGTGCCTTCTTAAGGCGTGTTGTATTAAAGATTACAACTTGTTTATTAAAAATATTAGAACTTGTTAAGATTCTAATCTAAAATACATACATACATGCTTCACAACGACATGCTAAACTGAGAAGATGAGTTGAAAATAGACTACAAAACAGAAGAAATGAACATAAAAGTATTATTACCCAACAAAGGTGTAGATTAGACATGGCAAGGAATAGAACCGACACAACTGAAAATGGAAAAAGCCCAGGTTGTTCACTGAACATGCCCGGACTGGAAACCCAACTCAGCTATCACTAGCCCTGTGGCACTGGTCAATGACCTCATCTCTCTGCTCCTCCATTTCCTTGCCTGAATCATGGCAACAAGAATAGCAACTTCTCCACTGGGTATTGTGGCAATTTCAAATAGAGATTATTGGAGACATATTTAAAAGAGCAACCGGAATATTCGGTTAATTCCTGTCATTTCTGTGTTTGTAACTCTCAGTGGTTCTCATCTCCCTCGGAGCTCAGAGCAAAGCCCCTCAAATGGCCTCCAAGGCCCCATGGAATCCAGTCATGGCTACATCTCTGGGCTTTTCCCCACTACAGTCACTCTTGCTCTTCCTGCTTCAGCCACACTGTTCTCCTCGCATGTTCTGACTCACAACACTTTACACAGACTCCTTCCTCTGCCTAAAATGCTCTACTCTTGTTGCCCACATGGCTCCCTCACTCATCTTCGTGAGGGACAACAGCCATTCCCTCTAAAATCACCACCGACCATATATTTCTAAATTTATAGTCCTTTCCATCTTTGTCCTGACGGCACTGTGCATATTGCCTACCTTGATGTATTAGCATCGTCCTGCACATCCAGTTTGTATTCTTTATCTTCTGTTTCCCTCCCACTAGAATGTAAGTTTTATGAGGTTGGGACTTTGGCAGTTTGGCTCACTGCTGCATCTCTGGCACGTAAATGGTACCTGAGACTCAACAGATATTTGCTGAAATAATTTTACACATGAAGTCAGTATTCGGATTTAAGATGGTATAAGGCCAAATTTTGTGACCTATACACATAAACACACATAAACACTGTCATTTAGTGATAACCTAACATGTGTCTCTCAATTTACCAAATATTTTTTGCACATTACTTTATTTAATTATAATAGCAGATCTGAGATAGGGTTTACCCTCCCCATTTTTCAGGATTAGAAACTATGCCTCAGAAAAATTAAGGAGTAGGGACTGACACATATGGATAACAATTCTGAGAACTGGTCTGGGTGCATCCAGTTCATTCTGCTTATCCTCAGACCTGTCCTGATACATGTATTTGCACTTGATCTAAAAATGAGTTAATAAATCTACACCGACTGTATACATTAAGTCATTCCAGTTCACACAAATAATATGCACCTGCTTAAAGATGAACCTTACTTAATTCTGGCACTGTGTTTGGTCCCCAGGGCTCTTGACCTGAGATTACATCCACCGATGACAGCTCTACGAGCGTACATTCATCAGAGATATGTAAACAAATTGTACAGAAAAACGAAAAGTTGGCTTATTTTGCAATTGTTTAGATATAGAGTACTTGTTTTTGAAGAAAGGAGTGTGTTCTAATACAGTAATTGGCATTTTCTCATGAATTATCTAAAAATAATAGCACAAAAAATAAAATAGCTCAATAGAAAGACATTTAATAATTTTGATCCATTTTTTTCAGCCTATTAAAACTCTTGCAGTCTTCCCTCTGATTTGATTTTGGCCCTTGCCTACTGACATGACAGGTTTAATGATCACATGTCAGTATTCCAAGAGCCTCCTATTTAACAGAGGAGCACTGTTCCCTCAAATACTCCAGTCACCTCTCATCCACTGACCTTTCCCCTGGAAACATTCATCACCAGTGACACTGACTGATGAGCAGCATGATCCCCTGACCTCCAATTTATTCATGTTGATGGTCTTGACACTCTTCATAGTCTCCGAGGCTCCACACAGCTGCCTACTATCATCAGTGGAGCTTTACTTCCCAGAAATACTTTCTATTTCCTCACTGTATGACAGTATTACTTTTCCTCCACCCAACACAAACTGTCACTTTTTTTTTTTTTACTTACTGCTTTTCAAAATCTTCAGACTCTTTCCCACCCCCCACTGCCATTTATAGGTCTCTCATTTAGTTACCTACACTCTGTCCATCCTAGGGGGTCATTTTCCGTGGAAAGGAATACTTTTCCTGATTGAATATCCTCATCAGTTGGGTGAGAAATTGTACATCAGTAATAAAGGGACAAGTCAACTAATCAAACAGCTCTCAGGTTTAGATTACAACAGGTTATAATAACCAGTTTCATGACCTTACTTAATCATGAGTACTACTGTTAAGTTGTCCATGTCCCTTCCTTAAGAAGTTTCCACAATCCGTGCTGCTGATAAATAGACTACTAATGTTAATAGTAATAACTACCATTTATTGTTTGCTGTTATTTTTCAAAAAAGAATGACAGAAGGAAAAGAGGAACAAAATTAATTTAATATTTATAATAATAAAATACCTTTCTTGAACAGTTACCATGGGTTAGATATTGTGGTTAGTAATAAGTGTTATCTCATTTAACTCTTCTATCAATCCTGCAAGGTAAATGACATTACCATCTTATTGTGAAAACAATAATATGCCTGATGTCACATGATGGGTCATCAGCAGAACCAAGAATTTACTGGATGATTCAATCATTATTTTGGATTGATAAGTTTCATCAAGCAAATCTGTACAGTATATAGATAATAAATTTGCTATCTCTTATGCCAACGTTCTGTGTACTTCATATGCAGATTTTTGTTTGTTTTAGTTCTTAAGATAGTTACCTTCCTGCCTATTTTATAGATCAGGTGACTGAGAATTGGAGAGGTGATGTATTTTTCCTGAGGCAATGGGAGTGATTCAAAGCAATTCTGTTTGCCAGCTGAGTTCTTGCTTTGGTGCATGTGAGGGTGCACATCATGAATTATTATAATGAGGGAAACTTTTACCAATGGTAGCAGATGATGGGCCTTTTGATCAAAGTCTCATTATGGGTAGCTGTACAATTGCTTCACTTGTCCCTTAAATAGAC
The DNA here is from genome assembly GCF_018350175.1 of Felis catus. Classification (NCBI taxonomy): domain Eukaryota; kingdom Metazoa; phylum Chordata; class Mammalia; order Carnivora; family Felidae; genus Felis; species Felis catus. The sequence continues at coordinate 190,052,908 of NC_058371.1, read as the reverse complement.
TAGAAATTTTTTGACAGCAAGTGTTCTGTGTTATCTGAGATTCTCATCCCTACACTCTCAAGAGTCATTGAATTAAAAGGAATGAAGGAACGGAAGCTTAGGGAGGCTTAGGGGCTTGATTAGTCTCCCAGGGCTGGTTGGTGGATGAGCTGAGACCTAGTGCCCTAATTTGTGTTCTGATGCTTTTCTCCAGGTCACATTTTGGTGAATTTACAAATGGGGAATTAAAGTAAGAAATGGAAAATATTCTTGTATAGTAGTTTCTCAATGGTTAGCAAAAATTAGAATACGCTTCTGTAATTTCCATTCCAGTCTCTACTTATTGAACAGAACATTTATTCTTTACTCATAAATTATTGATCATTTCTCTATCTCTACTTTGTCTCCTCCTTCAAACTACTTTGTCACAGCTCATTAATCATTAAAAATATAAAAATACACTCATATAAGGTCTTTTTCCTTCATATATGGTCTTGAAGGATAATAAATCTCGGATGCGTTGCATAATTTCGAAAAGACACTTTCCCCTTAAGTATTCTATTTGTAATTGGTGAAACAAATGCATTTTTCAAGTACCCCAAATATGCTTATACTTGCTGGTGATCAACGCTGAAGCAGACACTGATGATTTTGCATTCCCCAAGAGAATGTAATGATCTCAATGACTCTGTTTTCCATCCATAAGTTGGAAGAAAGATAGCTATATAATGGGTGTTCTACATTGCCTTTACCCATTGTAAAACACAAAGTCTCAGTCTTAAATCTATCTTACAGTATTTAAATATTAGGATGTGGAAAAATTTCACATTCATCAAACTTCATTTTCCTTGACTCTTCAGAAAGCACTACTGTATTTATTGTCTTAATATGTATGTTGCATATCTTGACCCTCTCATTTTACATTCCTCATATCAATAATATCACTAATAGCAATAGGCTTATAAGTCTTGATAACATTTTGCATATTTTCTTCCTTAAGAGTTGGCTAAAGAGTGATATTAGCAAAATGGTAGCATAGGAGTTTTAGCCCTCATCTGTCACACCCACCCCCTCAACATCAGTTTAAAGAACTATCTAGGGGCTCCTGGGTTGCTTAGTGGGTCAAGCATCCGACTTCAGCTCAGGTCATGATCTCAAGGTTTGTGGATTCGAGTCCCACGTCAGGCTCTGTGCTGACAGCTCAGAGTCTGGAGCCTGCTTCAAGTTCTGTGTCTCCCTCTCTCTCTGCCTGTCACCCACTCATGCTCTCTGTTCTCTCTCTCTGAAAAATGAATAAACATTCATTTAAAAATTAAAAAAGAACTATCTAGAAAAAAATTCTAGGGGAAAGATTACAGCATACAAGTAAAGCACAGAAATAAGACAAGACACACTTAAGAGGGTAAGAAAGATAGATTCAAATTATTCCCATAACCCACCCTCTTTCAAGCCCAAGCATCCCAGTACAGAGAGAGACACCTACCCAATCGCAGGGGAGTGATGTGAGCACCCAACTTCACCACAGTCCCCAGAACCACCTCACCCCAGCACCATGCCAATTCCTGATGGCATTTTTCACAGAAATTTAAAAACATCCTAAAACTCTTATGGAACCATAAAAGACCTCAAATATCCAAAGCAATCCAGAGAGAGAAGAACAAAGCTAGAAGCATCATAATTCCTGATTTCAAATTTTATTACAAGCTATAGTAATGTAAAGAATATGATACTGATATAAAAACAGACATAGAGGTCAACAGAGCAGAATTAAGACTCCAGAAATAAACCTATGCATATATGGTCAACTAAAATTTGACAAGGAAGCCCAGAAAAATCAGTGGAGAAAGGATAGTCTCTTCAATAAATAGTGTAGGGAAAACTGGCTGTTCACATGTGAAAGAATGACATTGGACCCTGATTATACATTACTCTCATAATTAACTTGATATGCATTAAAGGCTTCAGTGTAAGACCTGAAACCATAACAGTTCTAGAGGAAAATATAAGGAACGATTTCCTTGACATTTGTCTTGGCATTGGCTTTTTGGATATGACATGAAGTGCTCAAGCAAAAATCAACTAATAGGACTACATCAAACTAAAATAACTTCTACACAGCAAAAGAAGCAATCAGCAAAATGAAAAGTTAATCTTGGAAGGGGAAAAATATTTGCAAGCCATACATCTGATACGGGGTTAATAAGAACTACATGAGAAACTACAACTCAATAGCAGAAAATAAAAATTTAAATTTTTTTTGTAAAAAGTAGGCAGAAGACTTTAAAAGACATTTTTCCAAAGAAGACATACAAATGGCCAATTGGTACATGAAAAGATGCTCAACATCACTAATAATCTGGGAAATGCAAAACAAAACCACAATGAGATATTTATTACCCTACACTTTTTGGTAAGACTATTATCAAAAATTCAAGAGATGATAAATGTTGGAGAAGCTGTGGAGAAAAGGGAACCCTTGTGTGTTATTGGTGATAGTAAATTGGTATGGCCACAGTGGAAAACATTATAGAGTTTTATCAAAAATTTAAGATTAGAACTACCCTATGATCTAGTAATCCCCATCCTGGGCATATATCTGAAAGAAATGAAATCACCATCTCAAAGAGATATCTGAAATTTCATGTTCATTGCAGTATTATTCTCAATATCCAAAACATGGAAACAACCTAAGTATCCATCATCAGATGAAGAAATAAATAGATAAGTAGTATATAATTTTTTTAAGAAAAGAAAGAGATCGTACCTTTTACAACAACACGGATGGAACTTGAAGACATTATAGTAGGTGAAATAAGTCAGACAGAGAAAGACAAACACTGTATGTTCTCACTTACATGTGGAATCTTAAAAAGCCAAACTCCTAGAAATATAAAGTAGAATGGTAGTACCAGAGTTTCAGGGTCAGGGAAAATGGAGAGAAGTTGGTCAAAGTGTAAAAAGTTCTAGCCATAAGAAAGTAAATTTAGGGACTCTAACATAAAGCATAGTGACTACAATTAGCAATATTTTATTATATACTTCAAAGCTGTTAAGGGAATCAATCTTTAATATTCTCACCACACATTAAAAAAATGGTAATTAGGGGTGTCTGGGTGGCTCAGTTGGTTAAGTGTCTGACAGGCTCAGGTCATTATCTCACGGCTCGTGAGTCTGAACCCTGCATCAGTCTATGCTATCAACTCAGAGCCTGGAGCCTGCTTCAGATTCTGCATGTCCCTCTCTCGCTCTGTCCCTCCCCTGCGCATGTTCTCTCTTCCTCTCTCTCAAAAATAAATAAAAACATTAAAAAATAAAATAAAATAAAATAAAATAAAATAAAATAAAATAAAATAAAAAATGGTAATTATGTGATGGAATGGAGGTGTTAACTAACCTTATTGTTAGACCTATTTCACAATATATATATATATATATACATATATATATATATATATATTGTGAAATAGGTCTAACAATATATATATATACATATATATATGTATATATATGTATATATATATACTATATATATATGTATATATATATGTATATATATATATACTATATATATATATATATATCTGTCAAATCATGTTGTATATGGTAAACTTGTATATGTTGTATGTCAGTAACAGTTTGATATACAAAGCTGGAAAAAAGATCATTATCTGAACAATCAATCTGTATAGAGTCAACTAAAGAATACCACTTAAAATCTACCTGCACATCTAACAGCATGGATTCAGAATTACACTTTCCTCGTTGCATGCCTAGCTCTTGATATCCTTGCAGGGACAATTTGACTTCACATGTAAACTTTACAGAGTAGAATGGCATTGATTAACAATGATTATAATTCACAGGGGAAACATATGAAATAAGCAATAGTGTGTGTCTACAGGTAACATGACATAGAACATTACTGTGTCTCATCCATTGTAATTTAATATTTATTGGGCACTTTAGGTATGAGGTGTCATGCTAGGTGCCAGGGATATAATAATGGCTAACACACTCATCACTGTATGGAAATGTATTGTCCAACTGGGAAGGCAAACAAATATAGAGGAAGCTATAATACAAGGTGAAAATTAGTCAAGGGGGGGGGTTCCTCTGATATTATCTACACCAAGTTGTGAATAGTGTGCAGGAGTTAGCTAGGTAGGAGGGGATGGGGAAATTAATCCAAGTTGAAAAAAACTACATGTGGGAGAAGCTAGGCAGGAGAGAACTCAGCATTTCTAGGGAATTTTGAGTAGAACTGAATGACAACAGTGAGGAGTTAAGTGTTTAGAGACAGCAATGAATAGGAGGCTATTATCCAGGCTCTACTCAACCATGATCCCCAAAGTAATAGTGACCATGGAGAGTATAAATTGGGAAAGGACTCATTGGATTGATTTGGATTGATATTTCAGCAAATTTTTAAGCAAAATTTTATTCTCCCTATAATTTACTATCTGATAAAAGTGTTTTGTGCAATATGGTACCAAAAGTATCAGGTATCTATTATTCTTTTCTCTACATTTTATTTACAGAGCCCATCATAGAGGCTCCAATATCCTGGATCATCAAGACTGGAGGACAGAAGTATACAGAAGCTCCAAAACTTAAACTGATAGAGAATAATCACCATATAACTCAGAGGAAAAAGGTGTAGGAGATAAATATATTTATATTATACATCAACTCAAGAGGTCATGTGAGAAAATATGAGAAGAAAATAACCATCTAACTTAATAATCATGAGTCAAAAAAAAAACCTTTATGTGTCAAGAGATTCACAACAATAATATTTGTAATAATGAGTAAGTGGAGCAAATAGAATTGTCTGAAAATAGTGACCTGCTTAGCTACCACATGGCATATATTCACTATGGGATTTTATGCCACAACTGAAACTCTTCTGCTTCCATTTCTGCCTTTAGTCTAGCAAACTCGTGTTGGTAGCCTCAACTTGCACCAGACTGTAGGGTTCTTGCTTGTTGTTTTGGTGTTTTGTCTTATTCCTATTGTCAGTAACAGTTGCCCTACATTTTCTCTCAATCTCTAAGCCTCAAGTCCTTTTGTTTTAGCCTTCCCTAAACCCCTCTCATGAAAGTTAAAGGCTCATTTATCAGTGTCTAGTAATAACTTACCTGCTTAGAGAGAATTACATCCTAATAAGTACTAAAACCTTAAGTTTACTATGGAAGTATTATAAGCATCAGGGAGTAAATGGAGGTAAACTTCTGGAGACTGGGTCTATACCGTTGAACCTGAAAACACCGTACAGCATGCAGGTGGTTTTGTACAGCGCTGGCCATTCTCACTTCCTTCTGTTTAAAATTGAGGAGCGCCTGGATGGCTCAGTCGGTTAAGCATCCGACTCTTGACTTCGGCTCAGGTCATGATCTCATGGTTTGTGAGATGGAGTCCAGCATCAGGGTCTGTGCTGACAGTATGGAGCCTGCTTGGGATTCTCTCTCTCTCTCTCTCTCTCTCTCTCTCTCTGCCTCCCCCACTCACACTTTTCTCTCTCTCTCTCTCTCAAAATAAATAAATAAACTTAAAAAAATTGAGATATGGTTATATTAGTTTCAGGTATACAATATAATGATTCAATATTTGTATGTATTGCAAAATGATCAACATAATAAATATATAGTCACTTATAATAATATGTCTGTCACTATACAGTGACAACGTTTTTTTTCTCATGAGAACTTTTAAGATCTACTCTCTCAGCAACTTTTAAATATGCAACACAGTATTATTAACTATAGTCAGTCACCATGCTGTGCATTATATCTCCAGAAATATCACACTTCCTCTTCTTACCATCATTCTTCTCATTTTACAGATGAATGAAGTGAGACAAAGGAAGGATTAGTAAAGCTGAGTGCCCCGCTCAGGTAGTCTGCAACCAGTCCATGCATTTATGCCCTATACCACAGGGCCTCCCCATAATTTCTTTTGCAATCATTTCTCATTGTAACTTACTCATCACATGTGGTGGTTGGTGTTTCTGGCCACAATCCTGTATACCGTATTTCACATTTTCTCTCTTGCTCAGCTACTTTGGACGGCCAGTGGCAGATTCTATCCCCAGACACTTCCAATTATCCATCCCCAGACATTTCCAATGCTAACATTCTACATTTGAAGTCAAATGTTTTGCATTTATACTTGTCACTGATATAAAGAGATATTAAAAAGGAAATATACATCTCTTAAGAGAAAAAACACGCACTTTATATATTGCTTGGGGCTTGTCTGATTCAGTTTGGATTAAAATTCTTTACTATCCATCTGAACAGCTTATATTTTCCAGAAAATTACTAACAACACAATAGAATGATGGCCATGAACACTACCAACAGTTTTGCATTTTGACACCCAATTTTAGTTTATTGATCCCCAATATTCATTTCATCTGAAAACTGCTGTCTGAAATTAATATGCTTTCTAAATGAGAATAGTAGCACCAAGTTGATAAAGTGAAAAACGGAAAATGTCATCTCAAAGTCTAACCATTAATGCCAGTAAAGATAGAGACCAACTTTTAAACAGAAGAGGCACCATGGAGTGGCAGAAATTGTTTTCTTTGATAATAAAAAGAAGATTCATCTCCTGAGACAATAAGATCATGAAAATATAAGTAACCTTTGTCTTCACTTGGTATTCAGATTTCCATCTCAGGCTTACTTTTTTTTTTCTTTTCCAGTAAAGTTATTACCTTTCTTGAGGGTTGAGTTAAAAATTAACTGTCTCCTTGTACCTTTTACTATCATTAAAAAGTTCATCCTCACATGAATGATTTAACGATTGCTTTCGTGTCCGTGTTTGCCTGTATTGATTAACCTTCAAGATGGAGGCTAGTGTATGTATGGAAGATGTTACTAGTGTTCATTGGAGTTGTTGTTTCTTTTTTGTTTTGTTTTATTTTTTTTTTCCCCTTCTGGATTCATTAGAAGATAGTATGTCCCTGTTCCTATTAAGTTAGGAGTGGCCATGGGATCATTTTAGCCAGAGAGTTTTAGGTGGAAATGACAGATGTCATTTCTGGGCCAGAGTATTTAATCACCAAGAGTGAGACTCTACAGTGCTCTCCTCCCCTGCTGTCATGGCCAGTTATGTGGGCGGGGCAGCAATCGGGATGTCCCTGACTGAGTGTGACACACAAAGTCCCCATGGAAATCTACATTAGACAAAGAGCAGGAGCAAGGTAAAACCTTTATTATTTCATTGCCTCTGTGTGTGTGCGTGTTTTAGCAAAATATTGTTTTTATTGCTTAGGTTATTCTGCCAAATGTTGGATTATATTAGTCTTTGATTTCACCACAATGCAACATTTATCTCAGTGCTAGCATATGCTAAGCATTCAAGACGTATTTTGAATTGAATTTTATTTCTCACATTTTGTCATTGTTTATGTATTAATTGGGTTATATAAATACTAAATTCCAATTGTTTTGTAGATTTTAAGAGTATTTGTCAGCATTCAAAGGATTTCTTTTGAATGTCATCGAGTGTATACTAATTTTTTTTTAGTGTAGGTACATGGAATCCTTAGACTGTATAAGAATGTTACCCAGGCCTTTTTTGTTGTTGTTGTTATTTTCTTGTCATCTTACCTAAAAGTGCACCTAAATACTTCAGATATTGTTTTAGAATCCAGAATTGTGACATTCTTTTTAGAAATAAAAAGAAAAAAAAGGAGGCTTTTTTCAAATCAAAATACTCTTAAATGTTCTTAGCATTTATTAGATGTTAAAATATTCCACAGTAAAATTCAACCTAATTTAATGAAACATAGCAAAGGCTGTACTCCAAAAATTTTTGAATCATGATTTGTTTTAAGAATTAATTGTATTGAGGCTAAGAAAAACTCCATCCATGTGCATAGCGATGCAGGATGCATATGTGTATTTAAAAATAATCTTGATGAATTTAGGTAATCAAATACTCTAAGAACTCTGTATTTTGTGTGTGGGAGGTAAAGTCTCTCCAACTGGAGCACTATGTATGATCACCAAATTCACAATCCCATAGGGATAACATTTATTATCATAAAAAGTACTATAGCATTTGAAATCTGAGGTTAAACATTTACTACAAGGTTTACGAGGAGACTATGAATCTCAAGTGAATTCACTGCATGAGAAAAGTGGATTTATTATCAAAGGCATGAAAGGAATTAGTCTTCTGAATGCTTAATACACTCTGTTCAAGCTTCATAATAAACTGTTCACCTCATTGCGTGCTATTCCAAAGTCTACAATGCAAGACATGTCTAACCTCTAAATTATAGTCCTTTTAAAAGCATGCCAATAAGGTAACTGATTCATATATATACATTATGAAAAAATCTGCCTAAGAATAGTCAGGATTGTACCATTAACTTTTTAAAGTTATTTGGTAAGAATAGAATCTAGCTAACTTCTAATGTAAAGGGCTTGCCTTTAAATATGCAGTGTGCATCACAGACAAAGCATTCTAAATCTCAAAAGATCATTACAATATCAGAGATAAAATGATGGGTACAGCTGATAATTTTTCAAAGCATCTTGGAGTATGCAAAACACATTCTGGCTGGTTCGCAAATACAAGATTAGTTACTATGTGATTTGCTAGATTTTAAAATACAGAACTACCTCAAAACCTCACCACAGAAAAGGTCAATGAATCTGAACTGGCAATACCATGAGATCTTTGCTGGAATTTAATTAGCACTAAGTTCATATTCTGAAAACCTTTTGTTACACCGACAAAGAATAGAAAAGATACAGATGATACTGGAGAAAAGTCGTTTCCTTTCTAATAGATACATCTATGATATATGATATATGATATATGATATATATATGTATAACATATATATCATATATATATATATACAATATTTTATATATCAATTCCATTGTAGATAATTAGAACTTCATCCTTGAAACAGTGAGAGAATAGAACAGAACATATTTTCTTCCTTGAAAAGCACTGTTTTAGCAGCAATGGAACAGACTGCTGAGGTCAGAAGGGTCCTGGAGCTAGACAGTGTTTGCGAAGCCAGGGAACAGGTTTTAGTGTGAAAGAAATTCCCCATGGCCAAATGATGGAAACATAAGGAAATTATTCTGATGAATATGAAACATGCTAAGCATTATTTACTTCTCGTGATAAAATAGTATAATGGGCCTTCATTTTACTACATGTAGCTTTGGGGGTGTACATTTCTCCAACAAACAACAAATGGGAAACCAAGTTGGAATTAGGCAAGCCCTGGGTATGGCATAAGGTAAAATGTCCACCCAAGCTGTGAGCTTGCCATTGAATTGATGTTGCTACAGAGTAAATAGAAATCAGTAGAGGAGAGGAACAAAAACAGTATAAGGAAATTGGTTTAAATGACCCTATTTTGGTCCCTGAGTTAGAAGCAAGCACACTTTTTCCTTCAGAAACTATGTTACCTTTCAACAAAAAAGGCAAAATGGATGAGAGCCCGTGTCATGGCGATACATTCAGAGAGAGTAAGGAGATTCTCACTCTTTTCCGATTTATATCACCCACCAATACCTTCTGAAAGTGAATCCAAACAAAGTATCATGAAGTAATTTACAAGGGTCATTTTTTCTACTAAAATTCTACTAAAAAACAGCATGACCTGGCGAAAACTGTATAGACAGGAAACAAAACCAAATGTGAAATGAGTGAGGAAAAAAAAACTTAAGAAAAATAAAATGGTCAGATTAAGACTTGTACCCAGAGTGGCCAGAATGATCGGCATCACACCTCCCTACTTGAGTCAATGAGATCAAAAAATGAAATGAAAGATCATCAGGTGACCGGCATTGGAAGTGTTTTGAAGAACAAGAGACTTAAGACTTGTTTTTAGGCCACTTAATGGAAGAAAACTGAAAGTCTTATAAAAGAGTAAGAAGATACTGCAGCTTAGTATATGTGGTAGAACTTCAGAGAAACAAAATTTATAAAATTTGAATGTCCACAAACAAGGCTTATGTAACACACATGTGTATATTTAGGTCCAGACTTAGAAAGGGGTATAAAATATTTGAGGGGTGCCTAGGTGGCTCAGTCTGTTAAGGCTCTAACTTGGTTTCAGCTCAGGTCATGATCTCATGGCTCCTGAGTTGGAGCCCCATGTTGAGCTATGTGCTGCTGGTGTGGAGCCTGCTTGGGACTCTCTCTCTGTCTCTCTCTCCCTGCTCGTGTGCGTGCACACTCTCTCTTTCTCTCTCAAAATAAATAAATAAACTTAAAAATTTTTTTTGAGAAATAAGAGTAGAATCCTCAGATAAAAAGCGCAGAGTCAGAAACATCTAGAAACCAACCATGCTGAAAACTAAAAAGTAGATAAACATAGTACCAAGGTGAAGCAGAAAATGCTACAGGTGGAAGCCAAGAGTGACCATGAGCTGAAGTATATCCTATGTCACATACACGGGGGTAGCAGAGTAGACACAGGAATGTATGTGGACCACCATGGTGTCCAGGTGCAATATTCTGGAGATGTGATTTTTGCCCATGTAAATACTTTTATTACTTTTTGTTGTTGTGATTCTTTTGCTTTTGTTCCCAATCCCATGATGCTAGACGCATACACCGTGGGAGTAAAATGTGAGAAAAGGTGATACCAGGACAGTTAGATTCAGAGAGAAATGAAATGCAGCATGTAAAAGGAAAGTTGTGTGAGAGAAAATCCAAGTATGGGGAGTAGAATAGCTACTTTTACTTCCCTGAAAGTCTACCTATCTTTAGGAAAAATATTTAAAAAAAAACTCACTTCCAAATATTCCAGATATTACCTTTACAACAAACCATGAGCAATGGAACTGACTGGGAAGAAAAAAAGTTTATATGCTTTTTTAGAAATCTTTTCGTCTAAGGTAGTTTACAAATTTCTAACACTTGAAAATGTGCCTTCGGCAATTTGGATAATTCATTACATAAAAAACTTCATTCCCCGGCAGTACTGGGACATAGGTGTCACTGCACGGCTCTCTTCCTTGGTAGGAAAGCTTGTGAGTGTTCTATTACCCAAACACTAGAAAATTTATATGCAGAGAAAGCAGAAATCAGGACCTGGCACTTAGAAGATGCAAATGAAAGAGAATCATAAAACATACCCATATTTCTCCAGGGAAACAATCCTTTGGCCGGAGAGGGAAAATGTCATGCTTGTTGAAATTTTGCTCCTGTGTTAATGTTAAATTATTAATACATGATTAGGGAAATTTTTAAGTGAAATTATCAGAACTAGTCTTCGATAGAGATTTTGGTATGCTCAGGCTATGTGAAACTCAGGTGAACACATTTACATGTTGTAGTTTTGATGCTCATTTTCTCCTGAAAGTCATTAATTACCACAGAAGTTTCATAAAGGAAAGTCAGATTTCAGGACCGTCAGATCCCCTGGGGTCAGTGTAGCCCAGTAAGTCAGGCAGGGTAATGTTTTGAAATATCATCCAAAGTATTTTTCAGTTTTAAAAATTTATATTTTCTCCCTGGAATCATCTTGCAATTAAGACTAGGCCAAAGGGATTAGGTTTATTGCCATAGATAAGAGGCAGGCAGATACAGCCTAGGAAAAAAAAAAAAAAAAAAAAGTCAGTGCTCAGCTTTGAACTTCAAACCAAATGCCCCAGGTTGAGTTCTTTGGAAGCAGATGTTGAGACAGAGTTTAGCATGTGAGAAATTTATTAGGGATTCACACCTGTGGAAAAGAGAGGAAGCAGGATCAGGCAGAGGGAGAAGGAGGATTACCATGCAGGTCACAGAAAGCCTGGAAAGGTCAACCCCCAGGGAGCTGTGGGTGTAAAGCCTCCTCAGTGGTTTGTATACAGGCCAACCCCTGATGGGTAAGGCGGCTTCCTGGGCTGAGGCTGCTGTTGACGGCCAAGGCTACAAATGTTTCCTTGAAGAAGAATCTGGCAATGCATCTCTGATTCTTTTATACAAATCTTAACCTATAAAAATCAACTTATAAAATCAACTTGTAAAAATTTGGTTACAAAAATCTAACCAAAATGTAGGGAATTAATCTCAGAGTAAGCCAAGAGCTAGAGGGAATGCAAGCTTGAAAGCAAACAAATTTACCACACCACTGACCAAGTCCTTCCAAGACTGATGAGACAGCTGAGGGAGGGGGAGAGAAGGAGACAGAGGATTTTACCATGATCTTCTCTTGCTGAAAAGCTCAGAGTTTTTGGAGTGCCGGTTTCTCTGCTTCCTGATTGAGCCTGGAAGTTTTGGCAGCCTCTGGGAGAAGCCTGCCACTCCTGGGGTCTGGGAGTAGAGCAGCAATGGCTAGAGAAAGGCCCGAGTTGAGTCCTAGGGCTTCCTCTTAGGGAAGTGCACACACCAGCCTCTGTGGGGAAGCCAGGTGAGGTTTCTGTTCCCAAGAGTGAGGAATTGCATGTTTTGTGAGAAACAGTGGATATGAATAGGCCTGAAGAAAATCACTCACACAAGCAGAGACAGGATCCACGGTTATTAAGTTTAGGTATTAGCACAATTGCCAAATAATTGGGGGAACTGCCATCTCTCAGGGAATCCCACCAGCAGGCCTCTGGATGACCAAGGCTAGTTAACCTAGTTACAAAACGAAGACTCAGGCGACTAGAGGTTGAGGTCCAGAGACAAAGGATAATGACACACCCCAGATAAGGTTCAGAGGGCATTCTGAAAATACTGAAGATACATAAACACCAGTCCTCACACTCCCACTGCACCCAACTCTCAGATGCCATCTTGGGGAAAGGATAGTAGAAGAAGGGATAGGACAGAAGCAGTCTTGAGAACAAGTTCAGAAAGACTTTAAAAGGCTTTACGTGGAAGAAATGGGTTAAACTGAATGGGTTTAAACTAAAAGAGATAAGATACACTAAAACTGTGCCAAAATCATATCATCTAAATATTTTAAGTAGGATGGACAGTAGAATTGGACTGTGCGAAATGGTAGCCACTAAGCCACATGTGGCCAGTTAAATTAATTAACCAAAGTTAAGGTCAAGAAAATGGAGTTAAATAAAGTTCAATAAAATTAAAAATTCAGTTCCTCTTTTTTTCTAGCCACATTTTTGGATCCTAATAGTCACAAAAAGCTAGAAGCTACCATGTTGAATAATTCAGATACAGAACATTACTTTTATCACAGAAAATTCTATTGGATAGTGCTACTTGAGAAAAGCGATATGAAATTAGTTATTTAAAAACATTTTAATATATGAATATTTTTTTAATCTGAATTCTAAGGTGTCGTTTTTTTTTCTATTTTTTTTCTTTTTTTTTCTTTTTTTATTTTAAGTAAGCTATGCCCCCAAAGTGGGGCTTAAACTCAGGACCCTGAGATCAAGAGTCACATGTCCTACTGACTGAGCCAGCCAGGCACTCCTGAGATATCTTTTGATCATGTCATATGGAGAAACAATTTTTCAGTCCTGTTCAAAGCTGGGAAGATTCCAAAATGAATTTTTTTTTTGAAAAATAGATTCTAGTGAAGCTAATTTTCTCACTCTCCATGAAAGTACCATTCTCAAGCTCACTGCAACTCTCTTGCTTTTATCAGCTTACATTCTTTTTCAAATAGTTGATCAAATATCTTATATCTGAAAAGCCCTAGAAGAATCTGTCTCTCCATGAAACCCGCCATTACAGAATACATGCTCAGTAAGTGTTATCCATTATTTCTCCAACACCCCAGGCAACGTAACAGTGATTAAGCTTGTCTCAGAAGCCTTTGCATCAGGTGTCTCTCACTTAGCACATTTTTGAGGTTCATTTACATTGTGGCAGACATCAGTGCTTCATTCTTTTTTGTGGTTGAATAATATATTATTGTATTGGTACATACATTATTCCATTCATCTGTTGATGGACATTTTGGTTGTTTCCACCTTTTGACTATTGGGGAGAGTGTTGTTATGAACATTTGTGTACAAATATTTGTCTGAATACCGGTTTCTAATTCTCTGGGCTATATACCTAGAGTGGGATTTCTTGATCATATGATAATTGTGTTTAATTTTCAGGGAAATCATCAAACTGTTGTCCACAGCTCCTGCAGCATTTATATTCCCAACATCAATGTAGGGAGGTTCCACTTTCTCCACATCCTCATTAACATTTGTTACTTTCCATTTGTTTCTTTTTCTTTTTTTTATGCCTATTTTTTATTTCTTTTGAGAGAGAGAGGGAGAGAGAGCATATGCACGTGTGCAAGCAGGGGGTGGGGAGAGGAGATGGGGAGGGAGAGAGAGAGAGAGAGAGAGAGAGAGAGAGAGAGAATCCCAAGCAGGCTCCATGCTGCCAGTGCAGAGCCCAATGAAGGGCTCAATTCCACAAGCCATGAGATCATGACATGAGCTGAAATCAAGAGTTGGGTGCTTAACCCACTGAGCCACCCAAGTGTCCCCCCTTTTTCTTAAGAAAAGCTGCCCTAATGGCTGTGAAATGGTTTTCCATTTCCCTAATCACTAATAATGGTATCTTTTCATACATTTATTAGTCATTTGTATATCTTCTTCAGAGAAATATCTATTCAAGTTTAAAGCACCTATTCAACATGTGAGCAAATAGACAAGAAATAGGGAAAAAGAAATTCCTGTGATTACATACCAATAGAAATAATTATCAAATACTGATACTACCCGCCAAACATATATATTAAGCTTTACATTTCCTGTTCATAATTGTGAAGCTTTTATGAAAGTATTTCACATTTTACATATTTTATTCTATATAACAGAGTCTTTGAGTAACAGCTACCAAGTAGATTTGTTTAGAAATGTCTTTCTGAGTCAAAACTTGTTACTTGTTGTTATGTACATTTTTAGAATTGCTATCAAATTTTGTGAATGTTTTTAAGATTTAGGATTTGTGACATGTTTCAAGACTGCAGTGATTTTTTTTTGCACAAAGCTAACCTTGACTGCTCATTGATTTTACAAAACCACTAAGCAATTTGTACCCTATGCCCTCCTTGCAGAGGCATACCATAAGTTTTAAGCTACCTTGAGGATGTCACGAAGTCTTCTCAAAGTATCAATATTTTTAATGAATTATAGCATATATGTTTTATATACATTACAGCTCATTATAACATATGTATGTGATATATAATACATATGTTATAACTCATATACAGTGAATTATATAAATTTCACTGTAAATGAATTTCATAGAAATAAATAATTCATACGTAAATTATGGAAATTTCACAAATTAAAAAATTAAAAAATATATAAAAGTCACAAATTAAAAAATATCTAACATACTTATATATAACATATATATGTTATAACTCATATATAAAGATTCATTTAACCTAAGGTTTTAATTTTTGAATTTGACATTTACTTAATTCACTATATATGAGTTATAACATATTTATACCTATATAACATATAACACATATATATAAATCTAACTCATATATATATAGTGAATTATGTAATATTCACAAATTAAAACCTTAAGTTAAATGAATATATATGTATACATCTGCTATACTATCACCCAAATCAAGATATAAAGCATTCTCAGCACCTCAAAGGATTCTCTTTTATTCATCTCCAGTCTATTCTCATCTTCCAGAGGTGACTTCTAGTGCTGATTGTTTTACAAAATTTGTCTTTCCTTAGTACAGGATATCATACACTATTTTATGTCTGAATTCTTTCATTCGACATAATATCTGAAAGATTCACCCATGTTGTTGCATTAATTTTTTTCTTTTTTTATTGCTCTGCAGATTTCTATTTTATGTATACAACAAAACATATTTATCTATTCTCTTACTGATGAATATTCAGTTGTTTCCAGCTATTAGCTCTTATGAATAAACTGTTTCGAAAGTTTTTGTTCCTTTCTTTGGGTGAACATCCACACTTATTTTCCTTTGACTCTTAGGACTAAAAATTGCTGTGTCATTTGGTAGTTGTGATAAGCAGCTTCTAAGACGGTCCCCCATGATCTATACTTTCCAGGGATCATCCCCTGTGTAATTCCTTTTCCTTGACAATGAGCTGGATTTACTGATTCACTCCTAAGAAACAGAATATGGTAGAAGTGATATGATGTTACTTCCAATATTAGGAAATACAAAGATTCTGCCTAGAGTACTCTTTCTCTTTCTCGGTTGCTTATTTCTGGAACAAGCCATTTGAAGTATTCCACAATGAGGCCTGACTGAGTGAGCTCAACAGTAGATTTTCTGAATACTTTCAACTGTGGTGTGAATGATCCTGGAAGCAGCTCTTGTGAAGCCTTTCAGCAGTCATGTAGGGGTGCTTCATAGCTGACCTTCCCTCAGTCAAACTTTCAGGTGATGCAAGATGAGCTGACGTTTCAGTGATGGCTTGTGAGACACTGAACAAGAAACAGCCAGTTGATATGCTTCCTCATTTTATTGTTGACATCATCACCCATACAGTAACTCAGGTCTAACTTCTAGGGCTTATATATACATGTACATATATATTTTTTTAGATTTTTAAAAAAATTATTTAAAATGGGAGGGAGGGGCAGAGAGAGGGAGACAGAGAATCTCAAGCAGGCTCCACAATGCCAGTTCAAAGCCCCACGCAGGGCTCAAACCCATGAACTGTGGGATCATGATCTGAGAGGAAATCAAGGGTCAGAGGCTCATCCCACTGAGCCACCCAGGTATCCCAGACTTATGTTTATTCCTCCCTTTCCCTCATCCTGTAATAATCCAGTCCACTGGAAATATGTTGGTGACAAATTACCTCCTGAATTTAACATTCTTTACATATTCACTGTTAGTCCTCCAGTCCAAACCACAATGATCACATTCCTGAACTTCGGCAAAAGCCCCTTTATTCTCCCTTCTTCATCCTTGTCCCGCTTTAGTATGTTTTCTAGATAGTATCTAAGGTGACCGCTGAGAAAGTGAATCAGATCATATTTTGTAATGGCTTTAATGCTTCCATTACCTTGTGACTGCAATTAGAATAAAATTCAGTTCTATGTCAGAGTCTTCAAGGCCCTCTTTGTCTATGCATCTCTCATACTCCAAGTTATATCACTTTATCTCTCATTGATACCTTGTAATAGCACTTGATCCTTGTTATACCTTTAAAATACCAGGGGCGCCTGGGTGGTGCAGTCGGTTAAGCGTCTGACTTCGGCTCAGGTCATGATCCTGTGGTCCGTGAGTTCGAGCCCCGCGTCAGGCTCTGGGCTGATGGCTCAGAGCCTGGAGCCTGTTTCCCATTCTGTGTCTCCCTCTCTCTCTGCCCCTCCCCTGTTCATGCTCTGTCTCTCTCTGTCCTTAAAAAAAATAAATAAATGTTGAAAAAAAAATTAAAAAAAATAAAATAAAATACCAAGATTTTTTTCTGCTGAAGTACTTTTTAATTTTCAGTTTCCTTTGCCTCAGTTTTCTTCTTGCCACAGATATTTGAATGGCTGGCTCTTTATCATCACTTTTTAAAGGAAGTTCTTAAAAAAAAAGTATTATGAAGAGAGACAAGATCATTTGAATGGTCTTTGACCACCAAAATCAAGGGTAATATGAGCATCAAAAATAATGGAAATAATGAGTTATGAAATTTATGTGTCCACACAGAAAGAAGGAAAGAAAGAAAGAAAGAAAGAAAGAAAGAAAGAAAGAAAAGAAAAGAAGGAAGGGAGGAAAGGAGGGAGGAAGGGAGAGATAGAGAGTGAGAGAGAAAGGAAGGAAGGAAGGAAGGAAGGAAGGAAGGAAGGAAGGAAGGCAGGCAAAGAAAAAGGAAAGAAGAAGGAAGTAAATATCTTATTTATCATGGAATACCAAACAATAAATGCAGAAAATATTGTAGAGTTAGAAAATGTATCATATTTCAACTATCAATGGGATAATGAATTGCATAGACACTCAGAGCTAGATGCTAAAGCTAGTTGTAAAAGTTTGATAAGGAACAGAATATATACATAATTCCAATGTATTTTCCCCAAAATTACTTATCAATTACAAAAGATGAGTTAATAACGACAGAGTGAAGAAACCTGACAGACATCATTTTAATCAAGTGACCGAAGTTAATTTCATCAATAATGGGCCAAGCTTATGTCATGTATTTTTATGACAGGATGCACTGAGAGGGGCAAAATACAACCTTTGTTATATACACAATCTGTCAATGGGCATAATCTGAATCTCTTCACGAGGAAACATCAGACAAATTCACACTGAAACATTCTACAAAACAAAACAAAAACAAAACAAAACAAAACAGGCCTGTCTTCTTCAAAAATGTTAATTTCATATAATACAAAAAAGTCTGAGAAATTGTTTCAGATTAAAGGGGATCAAACATACATGCCAAAAAAAGCAGCATCACATTTGCCAGTTACCCTGAAATGATCCAAATATATGTGTTTTTGAGTAATTGTGAATTTTTAACGCATTTACTTTGGACGTAACTCCTCAAATTTTGCTTTGATTTCTTCGAACCATATTCCCCACCTCCATGTTGTATCTTACCTTTCTGTGGATAGATTTCTGATAATTTGATGGACTTAGTGCTTGTTCTAAAAGTCATTTTTCCATGTAAAGTAATGGATATGCAGAGAGGTAAATAAAAAAAAAAAAACCTATGTATCAAAGCCAAACATATGGTAACCACCTGAAAAATAGGTCAAGAAAGTAATCCCAAGTGTGACCACTGCTACAACAACGTTAAAACTATTGGTATTACCTTCTGGCCTATAAAAGTAATGAAGGTTGCAAAATCTCTACAGTAAATATTTTGATGATTCCTTGTACAACTTTATAACCCTTTTCTGTTTAGAACTTCAAAGAAACTGTTTTTGGACTTTGCAATGTTTTTAATATTTTATCAGTCGTAAATGAAATTCATCTTTTCTATTGAAATTGCTAAGAGGCGAGACTATAGATTTTTGTAAGTGATATTATTTGTGCAATGCTAAAAGGGTTTACTTAAAAATAGAACATAAAAAGTGATAGCTCAAAATTGTACTCACTGGGAATCAGATTTCAGTTGTTAAATTGCTATAGAAAATACATAAGAAGGTTTGGAAAAATAAATGCCTCCTCAATATCATGCTGATTTGCTTATTAAAACATATAAAGACATAGTATAGTATTTACTTAAAAATGTTAATCACCGAATATGCGATAGGCTATGTATGAACCACATGCTGGAAGCCATGGATACGTACACATGGCCTGGTACATATGGGGCTTTCCAAGCTGAAGACAGGGTTACACTCTAGGGCCTGGAGTAAAGGATGAGATGCTATATCTTTATCCTTAGAAGGCATCTTCATTTTCCATTATAAAATTTAGAACTTTAAGGAATTAGGCAAACTTAAAAATTCTGGTAGAAGACGATTCCTTTATTTTCAAATAAATGCTGGTACGTCAGGAGTAGAAAAGAAAGCCTTGTTTCTGTTTATATCATACTCTTCTTCAAATCTTTCAGGTTAGGCAACATACAGCACATGGTCCTCTGAGCACTTTCCACCTCTAATTGTTAAACCCAGACATTTTTTTTTTCCACAGAAATTTAATTCTTGAGTTCCTTATCCCTTCCCACTGAACTTATCAACAAGCGGCTCTGCATGGGATATTTAACACTCAGCATCAATGATTCGTTTTTTTCTTAAACATAAGAAGCTGTGTTTTGCCAAGGGTAAACAAATGAAAATATTTAATTTGGGTTGATTTCATCAAGTAGTGTACATGCTTGTGTGCCTGTGTGTGTATGCTACTTTTGGCAAAACAGATTTCTTTCCCTGTTCTAAAAACTATTGACAGGACAGCAAATGAATTAAAGAACAAGGAAAGAAAGAGTACACCTGACATTCAACGTGAACCAAGAGAGTCATCCTTGAATACAAAGTTGAGAGGATAATTAGTTGACAATACACATAAATAATGAATTCATTCCATAATTCTATTTCCTCCAGTGTTTAAGTTGCATTTATTGGCACTAAATATTTTATAAATTAATATTCGAGGAAAAGTAACATCTGATACTAGAAACCATCTATTTTATTTGTTTAGCATATATTACATGTTTCTTAATTTTCACATAATCTTGAGAATTAAGAACAATTATTTATATTAAAGAAATGATAATTTTAAGACACTGAAAGGTCATATGCTTCCCTCAGTTGCACACCTACCATGAAGTACCTGAGACAGAATTCACATAGAGGCCTCTTGGATTGCAAAGATTGGGAATTTTAGAATAGCTTAATTCTCATATTACTAGGCATACAAACCGATATTATTTTCTAATTTATTTAAAAGGAAAAAAATTAGTGTGATTTGACTCAATGTGTATTGTACCTTAGTTCACTTATATTACAAACCTATAAACGACTACCCACTGGTCAAATTTTAAGCTTCTTTACATGATTTTAAGTAGTTTATGATGGTCTCAAAATGGGATCGATTTAAGAACTATTATTCAAAGTCCTGGCTTTCACTTTTGGACATTGTTTTTCCTTGCCAAAGATCTTGGAGTTGAAGAAATTCATTATTAAATTTATTAATAACGCATACAAAATCATAACTACAGAATCGAACTTACTCGTAAAGAGCCAAGGGAGTTCACTTGGTAAACATTCCTTATTTAGAAGTTTCCACGCAAATTATATGAAAGGTATTTTCCCATGAAATTGTTATTTAAATGTGGCTAACCAACTAGACAAAGAAGTCAGCCTACTATTAAAACTCAAGGCTTAAAAGTTACTTTTGATTTTCATTGCAGAAACTTAAAGAATGTGTACTTTTACTGGCTAGAGAAACTGAGGCAACCTGTTACTTGTAGAAAATGAACACTGAGTTGGGTAAATACATAGAGGATTTTTTATGCCAAATTTTCACAAAAGCATGATATTTTCCCCCCAAACATTAAAATGTTAGCTTTATTATTACATTACAAAATCAGAAAGTGATTCTAAGGCTCAACTGAGCAGATATCTCACTAGTTCTGATGTGGATGATGCAGTTATTGACATGCATGCATGAATGCCGAGTACCTGACAGAGTTTACAGCTAAAAGAAGACCGGGTTTAAACTGCTCATATAGGTTAAGCAAATAGATGCATAGAAAGGATAAAGCAAATACAGTGTTTAGTGCTTCAGTTTGACCCAAAAGTTGGCATCTGCTGCTGGAATCAAACATTTCTTTGTGTGTGGCTAAATAATGTATTGGGTGAAGATTACAAAGAGATCACTTTCAGTTAAATTTTGGACAGAATATTTAAGCAAACAGAGCTATTCCAAAATAAGAAATATACCAGTTGGGGCATACATCCAACCTCATAAATTAACTATATTTTAATTACATCTATATCCCTTTAAAGCACCAATTACAATGTATGTGTGTTTGTTATTTCTGTCTACTGTATCTATCCACTTCTGAGTGAAGGGTGCTGAGGTGTCCAGCACATTAACTGATACAACTACTTCTCCTTGAAGTTCTGAGAGTATTTGCTTCATGTAGTTTGATGCTCCATTGTTAGGCATATACAGGTTAAGAATTACTACATCTTCTTGGGGATGCCCGGGTGGCTCAGTCAGTTAAGTGTCCAACTCTTGGTTTTGGCTCAAGTAATGATCTCACAGTTTGTAAATGGAGCCCCGTGTTGGGTTCTGTGCTGACAGTGCAGAGCCTGCTTGGGATTCTCTTTCTCCCTCTCTCTCCCCCTCCCCCTCACTCACACTCTCACCCTCAAAATAAATAAATAAACATTAAAAAAAAGAATTATTGCATCTTCTTGGAAAACTGACCCTTTTACCATTATGCAGTGCCCTTTTTTACCCTTGATAACTTCTTTTACTTTAAATTATGCTATCTGAAATTTTATTTATTTTGAGAAAGACAGAGAGAGAGAGAGAGAGAGAGAGAGAGAGAGAGAGAGAGAGAGAGAATGTGAGTTGGTGGGGGTGGGGGGCAGAAAAAGGGAGAAAGAGAATCCCAAGCAGGATCCATGCAGCACAGAGCCAACATGGGGCTCAATCTCACAACTGTGAGATCTTGACCTGAAATCAATAGTCAGAAGCTTAACCAACTGAGCCACTCAGGTCCCTTCTATCCATTTACTTTCAATGCATGTGTCTCTTTATATTAAAGTAGGTTTCCTATAGACAATAGAGAGTTGGTCATGTTTTTTGACCTGCTATAACAATATCTCTTTTAATTGGTGTATTCGATAATTGATTTGAAAATGATTATTGATGCAGTTGGACACAGTTGGATTGGTGTCTACTATATTCTTTATTGTTTTCTATTTGTTGCCATTGTTCTTTGTTTCCATTTTTGTATTCTACTCTTTCTGCCTTTTGTGGTTCTAATTGGGCTTTTTTCTATTATTCCATGTTTTCTCCCTTCCTAGCATATTATTATAAATCCTTTTTTAGCATTTTTTTTTGTGGTTGCCCTAGAGATTGCAATCCACATTTACAACTAAGACAATTCTGCTTTCAAGTAACAATATACCACTTCATGGGAGGTATGAGTATCTTGTAAATACAAAATAATTCTAATTCTTTTCTCCTATTTCTTGTGTCATTCCCATCACATCAACAGGTAACAGTTTGTTCAAAATAATAATAGCAATGATGTTTTTGATTATGTATGCTTATATATAATGTATATACATACACACACACACACACACACATATATATATATATATATATATATATATATATATGGGATGGGACATATATGTTTTTATTTTACCTTACTTATCTCTTCTTCAATGGTTTTCCTTTCTTTGTGGAGATTAGAGTTTCTGACTTACCTTATTTTTCTTCTCTCCAAAGAACTTTTAACATTTTTTGCTAGGCGGTTCAATTAGGCTCTGGTAATACACCAGTAGGTTAGGTTCTGTTTAACTAGTTTCCCCTGAGGGCAGCCCCTTGTTAGGAACAACATAGTGCTCTGGAATATTTCAAAATGGTCCCTTTCCTCTCCCTATTTTGGAAGCCTGAGGGGATTGTTCTCACATATTCACTATGAGAATCTGATGGAGCTTCTGGAAGTAAATCTGATAATACTGTGGAGTCCCTCCTATGACTGGGTCTCCTTGGAGTTTTTAACTGCTTAATGTGACCATGTGTGACCTCCTCCAATGTGTCAACGCGGTTCAGATTTTCCCACCCCAGCACCAGTTCTGGAGGTTTCTGTTTTTCGTCTCTGCACCAGTAAGCCTCGATTCCCTGTGTTTGCCTGTATGTCTTCTCCAATTGTGGATGCTGTGGCTTTCCCTGTTCCCTCTCCTCTTCTGTGGATCCAAAGGAATTATTTATTGGAGTCTGTTTAGCTTTTTACTTGTTAGGATGAAGTGGCAACTTCAAGATCCTTACATTCAGAACCAGTAACTGGATGTCTATTTGTTACTTACAAATCTCTTTAATAAAGCTGTGATCTTCTGAGGGACAATGGCCCTGTCTTACTTCAGTCTGTATCCTTCAAGCGATTCAAATCTTATGGAAAGCCACCATCTTGTAAAAGCTTTGTGAATTTATTAATTAAAGAATTCTATTTCATTATATTTAGATAATTAAAATTGTTAGATCATTATTATGCCTTCTTACTTCTGCTCCTCACACATTATTAGGAGGAAAAGACAATCTTATGTTTTTTCTCCCCTTCTTTCAGTGGTGCCAGTCTTGTCTTAACTACTTTCTGATATTTAAAAGCAGATTTTCATATAATTTGTCCAGTTTTCTAGTTCTTTGCAGCTGGAAGGGAAAAATCTAGTTCTGGTTACTTCAGCATAATTTCAAATAGAAACTGCTATATAGGTTTATACAAAATTAAAATTGTATGTACTTGATTAGTGTTTTTGGCACTTTGAGCATAAACACTATGGTCCTCACATGTAGACAGTGACTCTAAACATTTGCTATAAGACCACCCAGTATTTGTTGCCTAATGTTTGGCCTCTGTTTGATCCTTTGAACTCAATAACTCAATATGCTTTTTACTGTATTACAAATAAGCTTCCTCTTTCAACACCTTCAAATGTTGGCTAATGCCACACTTATTTGTGAACATAAAGCACTTTTTTTTAAAAAAGGAGAAGTTACTTTTATTTGGTTATAAGGTAACATATTTTATAAAAAAGGCAGTTTTGATCCTAATAAAAATAATGTGTAATATTCTCAGGTAAGAAGAACATACAGATTTCTGAAGATTGTTGACTTTCTGGACTGCCATTGGGATCATGCAGACTGTCGTAATTTTCTTGGCTTCAGTGTGTCATATCTGGCTATGGAATTTTTTGACTCATAGCATTTTAATAAACATTCTTTTCAGTTTAAATTGATTTAGTGAAGTGAGTTCATTGTGAGTCCTTGGGTTAAAAGCAGAGAGGAGAAAGGATGTTTCGTTTGCTAAATTCTCTAAGTTCTCAAATGCAATACCAATCAGTGTAATTTTTCTTCTTCTTCTAGCTCATTGCTATAGTTTTTGATATATTGAAAGGTTAGTATCTCTGCAAATTTCAAGTTGCTATCATGATAATCTCTTTCCTTTTACTCCACATGAATTGTAGTGTTGTGTAGTGCATGGTACATGTAGAATTTATCAAAATTATCTGGAAACATTGCAGGTCCCTGAAATTATCAAGTTCCTCTGCCTAAATGTATTTGATGTTCTTGCACAGTATAAAGAAGATCGATTTGAATTTCTACCTTTTTAGCTTCTAATGTCCATCTTAGCTATATATTAGATGAATTACAAATCCTATTGGCTTATATAGCCTCTCTAAATATCAGGAATTAATGGCAGATTTGCTAGAGTGTATCATAGTGCTTTAAATAGTAACCTCTTTTTTGCTCACTTAATGACTATATGTTAAACTCAGAATGTGACCTCATTTATTTCTATCAAGAAATAAAGCCTTTGAAGATGTAATTAGTTACAGATATTGGGATAAAATCATCCTGGATTTAGGGTGTGCCTTAAATCGAGTGACTGGTGCCATTACAAAAACAGGAGAGGACACAGAAAGATGTACAGAGACAAAGCCCATGTGAGGATAAAACAGGCACTGGGCATATTCAGTGATAATCCAAAGAGCATCTGGGGCCATCAAAAGCTGGGAAGGGAAGGATAAGGATTCTTTCCCAGTAACTCTGGAAGACCATGTTCCTACTGACCTTCCAGACCTCTAGCCTCCAGAGCTATACCAGAATAATTTCTGTTATTTTAGACTGCCAAGTCATGGTGATTCATTAGAGAAATCCTAGAAAACTAAAACAGGTATGTTTTAAAAAATTCTCTCCTATGCCTCCTCTTAACCTATACATCTGTAAGAATCACTTACCAAATATACTTTTGGATGATAAAACATAGGATGAATATAAGTATTCCCAAGGATAAGAGTTAACTAAAACAATAGAATACATTGTCCACTTAAATTCTGACCACATATTTTGGTGTTAGGCTCTGATAAATGTAAGCTGTCTAGCTGATTCCATAGTTGAGGTGACTACATGAAATCTATGAAATGTTGACATTTCCATTTAGTTACTCTTAACTCTTGGTTCTTCCCCCAAATGATTTATAATCAGAACTCCAATTCCAGGCAATTTTAAAATGGAATTTTTCTGTGTGGCCATTTTATGTGTGAGAGACATGCTTTTCTACTATTTTCAGCTTTCCAAGAATAAAGAACTCTGTAATTGACCCAATAAGCTTGGAAATTACTGTATCAAATACTATGGCTAAGTGCATCCTTATATGATACTAGTTGAAGAAGAAACTAGATTTTGGTAGCATTTCATTATCTGCAGTGAAGTGACCACCATCTGGTAGGATAACATTACTTAAATTGCAAACTCCACAAGAAAATAATAGGTATTCCCTCCAAAAAAAGAGTTCTGTGTTGAAAAATATGTGGCTAAATAAATGTAAACATGTTTCTTTAAGTAATCCTTGTTATCTTTAAGAAACTAGTATGTGTATGAATCTTTATTTAGAACAAATATTTCTCAAACTTATTTGGCCTCTTCACATAGTTTTCACAGAATATCTGTAGCAACTGTGAACATGAATGCTCTGGGGAGTATAGTTTGGAAGTAACATTCTAATGACTAGTGATATCATGGGTGTTTATAGTAATAATGAAATAATACTGCAACATGATACTTTCTTACTCTTTCATAATACTTGTGTAATACTAAGTCTTACATAATCCTTTCATTGTTTCAGACACACTTCTCGGCAGTTCACTTTCATTACAATATTTAATCTTTGCAACCATCTTGTGAGATAGGTAACATTAATATCTCATTTAATATATTTAAATGACATAGCCAATTTACCACAAACAAAGACTTGTGGACAAATATGGAAGCTTGATAAAGGCAAGAAAGCAAATCAGTTTTTAACTATTTTTGATACTGGGTTCATTTGGGAATCAAAAAAAGCCATAGAATCCATCCTTATAAGAATGTGCACACATATATCCATTAACATGTATATGATTTCCAGAGCATTGCGTCCCTGGACAGTAGGTTGAAAATCAGTGATTTAACTGTCTCTAAATATCACTAAGTTCATAGGTTCCAGATCCAGAAAAATCTTTAAAGTATAAGATACTTTTGAGTTTGGGGTCTAGGAAAGACAATTAAATTATTCCATACCATCCAATGGACTGGAATGATAACCAGACTGATTTTGTTGTTTGTTGGTTCTGATGATTCCTATCCTTTTTCAGTTAATTATGTCAAACATTCTTTGGATAACTGATTATCTTTAAATTAAGAAAAAATTAATGTTTCTTTATTTTTGAGAGAGAGAGACTGACACACACACACACACACACACACACACACACAGAGAGAGAGAGAGAGAGAGAGGGGGGGGGGGGCAAGGGGCAGAGAGAGAGGGAGACAGAGAATCCAAAGCAGTGTCCAGGCTCTGAGCTGTCAGCACAGAGCCTGATGTGGGCTCAAATTTGTGAACCATGATATCATGACCTGAGCCGAAGTCACATGCTTAACCGACTGAGCCACCCAGACACCCCTGATTATCTTTAATCTGAACCAAAATAATTATTAGTGATCTGATGGATTGTACAGATCTTTGGTTTACTGGGCTATTTGATTTGATTAAATCTATGTGACTTTCATTTTTATTTCAATTTGACTCAGTTTATTAATTCATTTGTAAAGAAAAGATGCAATAGAAAAGTCTCATGTGCTCTCCAAATCAAAACACCAATATAAAGTTCAAATAAAATTAAGTAGGTTTATATTCAATATTCAAACAAGGGGACTTAAAATGAGTTTTTAAATTTAATAGATGTATTAGAAAAATAGGACTTGACTATGCCAAAAACATATTCATCCATGAAATACTATGTTTTTTAAGAATAATGGCTGAAATATGGATTACTTGAACACAGTATAGCACAGTGAAATGATGTGGAAATTGGAGGAAGATAGGCCTGGGTTCAAAATCACTGTTTAGCAAATATCCATCAAGGATGCATTGGGTAGCATAAATCTTATGTTACTGAGGGCAAAGATTACATCTTATTTTCCACTGTATCCTTCAAGTATCCTGTATTCAAACACGTTAGCACTTATGATCTGTAATACCTGGGGCAAATGACTTTCCTCCCTCCCCTTAATGTGAATACCTAAAACAATTTTTACCCACCTAATGATCTCTTATAATTACCTATTTAATTTAAATCACAGAATAACATACATACAGCAACTCACAGGATCTAGCTTAATGTCTATGGCTCAAAAAGAATTTGTTGAATAATTGTATAAGTGAGGAAATAAATAGTTGCTGTTATGAGAGTTAATAAATATTAAATATGGCATGGTATCAGTGCCTGATACATGCTGAAAACATATTTCTTGTTTTTCCTCTTTTTTCTTCCTGAATACTCTTACAATGTCTGCAAGACCTCAAATTAAAAATAGGATTTTGTACGCATGGTAGTTAATAAATTTGAGATTAATGAACACCTCTGAGCAAACTATATTTTGCTGAATGGCTCTTCAGAGCATGCTTTACTTTTATATGAAATGCCCTTACTTTATATGTTTACATGTAAAAGAAACAGCGATTTATCAAATCCCTACTCTATAAAGAACATTTTTTTGAATGCCATGAGCACTTATAGTACAGGAAAGACCAAGTTTCTCTCAAAAAGAATAATATTTTAGAGGAAGTGAAATAAGCTTAGTCCTTAAATATACCAAGAAAAGAAAAATATAACCAAATATGGCTTTGTAGTGGCAAAAGGAAAATCAGAACGACTGAAGTGCCTGGAACCAGATGGACTTACTTTGAAGAGATTAATGGAGATGAAATTGGTTTTTATCCCATTAAATATGATATTCATTTTTTCCACACATTGGTACAGGACAAAGTGTTTTACATATGATATTTTGTTTAATTTTCACAATAACCAGAGTAAATATCTCTTTAAAGTTAATGAAACTAAAACTCGGAGAGGTTACATCATTTTCTCAAGATCAAACATCTTAAAATAACAGAGCCAAGATTTGAGCTTGAATTCTGTAACTATGCTATCACCATTAGCTTTGGTAAAAATCTCAGAAGTATAAAGTAGATGTTTCTAGTTGAATATAAGTGAAAACCTGCCTCAAACTAGCATATGCATTAGGGAATTAATTGGTTCTACAAACTGGGATTCTGAAAGTAGGGCATGATTGGTAGATACAATGGCTTAGGAATGTTGCCAAGGACCCAGCATTTAGTTACCAAGTTTGTTTGTTTGTTTGTTTGTCCTTATGTTTGTAAGGGTTAAGCGCAGCAGAAATTATTGCTAAGAGTTTTCAGAAAGAGAAAGATAGAGATAGAAATAGAGAGACAGAGACAGAGACAGAGAGAGACACACACACATAGAAAGTGAGAGAGACAGAAGGAGGGAGGGAGGGAGAGAGAATATGTTTCTAAAACCATCCAATAAAAGACTTCAGGCTTCTGCTGCTTGAATTCTTATGGCAGAAGGCATACAGGCTGTTGATACTCTTAGTTCAAGAAATGGGAACTTCTGGCTAGAAAGGTGGTTGGGGTTACTTTACTTGTTTTAGACCAGTGAGAGTCCACCCCTAGATTTGGGGGTACAGCCAATGCCACCCAACAGCTGGTAGTTACACAATGTGGGAAGAACCAAATGCATCAAGGATCTAAAGAAATCCAGATCTCTTTGCATGTATCAATGGTTACGGCTCATGCATTTAATCAGGTGCTTTGGAAAATAAATAAAATGAAAGAAACAATAGGCTTACTATGCTGAGGAGGAACAGGGTAAATCTGAACACTCTAGGAAGACTGAAAATTTGAAATAAAATTTGAGAATGTAGAAATGATAAGCATAGTATTTAATTTACTACATTCTGAGACAACAGAATTTCATTTTGGCTTACCTTTAAGAGTACCAATAAGGCATTTCTCAAGGTGCAGATGAATTTGGATGTCATAATGATATAGATTCATATATGTCTGTGCTCAAGTTCTGATGATGCCATTTCCTAGCTGCATTATTTTGGACAGGTAACAATTTATTTTTTCTCTGTTTCCTCAATTGTACGATGCTAATAATAACAGTAGCTGCTTTGCACTATTGTAAAAAAGATTGAATGAGATAATGTACATAATACATAGCAAAATGCCTGACATCTGTAAGCTCAGTGAACGCTTGCTGCTAATTTGGTCTAGATTAATCAAGTGTTTGACTTCCTGAGATTTTATGCAAGCTTGGTCTGTAGAGCAATCTAACTGCTTGTTATTTCTGATATTCTGTTTAGATGACTCCTATCCAATGTCATTGTTTCTATCTGTGAAGACTTAAGAGAGGAGTGATAGGAACAAGGATAAACAAGTTGTTTTGGCATTCTTATAAACAGACTTTCATTTCTGATTTGCTTTCCTGTTCCAGGCATTTGTTTATTTGCATAAAGACAAAAATAAAAGCTACTAAAGGCTGCATGCCATGCAATCAGAGGAAAACTTGGCATGGCTTTGAAACTTAATGATCAAAGCACTGGGGATGCATTTCAGGGGTGCCCAAGAATCTTTGGTTTTGTGAAAAGCTAATGATGGGTTACATGTGAGGTTAAAGGGCTTTAATTGAAAGGCACAATATAATTCAGACTACAGAAAAATCCAACATAACATGTTCAAATGTACCTGATCACTCTTATTTCTCATCACATGAGGTTATAACCATTCCTGACCTTCAAACATAATGAACTTTAAATACACAGCTATGTTGGGCAATTTCAAATTGTTACAATAAGGGAGACCCTTTGGAATCACGTGTACCCAAGCCCTCTGCTTCTGTCACCTTGGGCAAGCTGCTTAACATCAATGAGGATCTGTTTCTTCAAGTGATAAACTGGTATAATAATGTAGATCTTGGGGTTTATTTTTAAAACATTCAGTATATACAAAGCATGTACGGCATTTAGTAGGCACTTAAAACATGCTTTATTTTCAGTATATCTGTTTCTTTATATCCCTTGTAAAAAAAAGAGGTTTAAGGCAGTTAAGCTTACATCTACCTTAAACAATTCATGCTTACATAGAAAAAAAATTAAACACAGGAAAAAAAGAGAACACCTAAGACACAAAATGAAGATAAGAAAGATGCTAACATAAAAACGCAAAACCTAAATTTCCTTCCTAATTTCCAAGGGTAAGCGAATTTAAAACATGTCTTCAAGGGTTTTGGTGTCACGATCATGACCCGAGCTGAAGTCAGACACTTAACTGACGAAGCCACCCAGGTGGCCATGAAATATACCATTTTTGAGGGATAGGGAAAGAACAAGAGTTTCGAGAAACAAGTAGTGTTCTTAAAGCACAGGGTCACCTCCATTCCCATGTCACATGGCCCACATGGCCCGATTATGAGCCTCATCCTACAGACAGGGAAACAGAGAGATAGAGTGGCTGAGTATATTCTCAAAAGTCTTATTAAACTTTTTTTCATTAATTTGAAATATATGTTATGTTTGCTTTATAAATCTATTAATAGCGTTAACAGTATTTGTTCATGCAGAATTTCAAAACATAAAACTGTGATATTATGATCTCAAGAATCAACCAGTATTCTACAAATAACCTTTTATAGTTGTAGTGCAGTATTGAATTACTGAAAATAAAAATATAAGTAATTTAGAATTTATTTTTAAATATGGTGTGATATTGAAACTTAATTTTTAAAAATTATTTTTAATGTTTATTTTTGAGACAGAGGGACACAGAGTGTGAGTGGGGGAGGAGCAGAGAGAGAGGGAGTCACAGAAACTGAAACAGGCTCCAGGTTCTGAGCTGTCAGCACGGAACTCGATGTGGGGCTCAAACCCACGAAATGCCAGATCATGACCTGAGCCCAAGTTGGACGCTTAACTGACTGAGCCACCCAGGTGCCCCTAGAAACTTAGTTTTTTAAATAAAAGTTTAGCCATATTTCCAGACACCATTTATCAAATTATATTTTTATTCTTATTAATTTTAATGTCATCTTTATTACATAATTCATTCTCCCATACTTCAGTGTTTTTCTTATATGTCCCATTAAACTAAGAGCATATTTCTCTTGTTAATAAAACATCATTTAAATTTTTGTCACTTTATATCATGTTCTTGTAATTTAGGCAGATCTCTGTTTGTTGCTTCTATTTTCAAATGTTTTCTTAATTTTTCTTCCATGTTTATAGGACCAAAGACTTTAAAATCAGTTTATCAAAATCCATTTAAAAACACAAAATATTTGTCAATTTTGTTAAATGTATAAATTATTTTGTGAAGATATGACACTTTTATTAGGTTGTTTTCCTGTTCAAGAACATTATCTCTTCATTTATTTGCCTAATATTTATGTTGATTAAGGTAGTTTAATTTTTCATTTTATGAAGTTAGTTCTTAGTTTTAAATATTTATTATGCGCCTGATTTTCTTTACTAAATGTAAAATTACTATCAATTTTTAGTAAAGAAAGTGTATTTTTGAGAAATTTCTGAACACTGCGATTACTTTATAGATATTACCCTTGACGAGAAAGTATTAGCATTACAGAAAATTGTGGTTGAACTCCTTTATTTTAAATAAGTTATGCTGTTTATTTTTTCTTTTCAATTGCAGTGTAAAGCAATTCAACTAATTTTAAAAAGCAATGATGATTATAGTTTTTCTTTTATTCTTTTATTTTACCGTTTGACATGTTTCGAGTTGTTTGCCTTTACGTATCATTTTGACCTTTGATTTAAGACATTTTTATTCTTTAATAATATGAAAGAAATATCTATATATTCTTATAAGTTTATTTTATTAGAAAGAGATACTGAATTTTATCCGAGTCTTTGAATTTATTAAAAACAACTATATATATTATTTTTATTTTCATTTTGTATAGAGCATGATGCATGTTTTTTATAAATGGATTGCAAGCTGAATTCAAGATAGTTTTCTTTCATTATATCATTGATTATCATTTTTTATTTCCCGTTAGTTTCTTATGCTCTCCTTGGACTGGTGTTTCTTCTGAGAAATAAGTACCCATACTAGGAAGAAAAACCAGGCATAGATAAAATATACTGGGCATAGATAAAAATCTCTAACTTCTTATCTAAGACTGGACAAGTCTGTGGAGGACAAGACGTACTAGAGACTGTTGAGAGACTGTTGAATGCAAAGACCACATTGCCGGCCAGGATCATTCCCATTTCACTGGGGCTGGAGATGATAATGAAGCGTGGGAAGAGGAGGGGTTAGAGAAATATGCAGTGAGGAAAAATCATCAGATATTTTCACCTCTCAGATACCACTAGAGGTAATATTGTAGATATTATATGGCAAATGAGCATTTATTCTTCCAGATCATTTAAATTCATTTGAAACTTTGAGCCAGATAACTAGCATAATCCTTGTGTCTAATAACAGCTCAAGCTGCACTCAGTAAAGTGCAGCAGCCTGTTTGGGAGAGATTTCTGAATTCTCTCTGTGAGACTACATCTCATCATTTACAGGGTCATCTTTGTGTCCTGTGATTTCAAAGCAAACAAGGGGCCTCTCCAGCCATCCAGAGTGTGTCAATTCACGACCAATTATAAATACACGTGTAATAGAACCTCTTTATTGAGAAAGGGGAAGAGGTGCAACCAAGAGTGTGGATTATAGCTTTATGTAATCTCATAAATTTTTAATCTCATAAATTTTGTCTCATAGTCATTTGAACACCTAATACTCTTCATTTCCCTCTCCCACTCCTTATTCTGTTCACTGTTCTCCTTCACCTCATGAGACTAGTGAACTTTCTCCAGCTCCTGGAGAGCTTCAAAATGCAGTCCTTGCCCTCTACTTCCTTCACTGTTGCTGTTTATCTTTCTCACTGTTTCTATCATGGTTTCTATTATTACCCTGGAATAGAGATTTCTCTCTCCACTGATGTCTAGCTTTCCGTTCATTCCCCAAACTATGTGCTAAACCTTTCTGTGGTATACAGGCTTTTCTTAAGAAATTTGACTTGTTTTCTTCCAGGGTACTGTCAGAGAACTATAAATGACAGCTGACAATCAATTGTTTTTCTTTTTCAAAACGGTAAATTGTTTTTCCAGGAACAAATCAGGTACCATATTGATATTTTGCATATGAAAGTGTTGTATTAAAAAAATAATGTTTATTTATTGTGAGAGAGAAACAGAGCATGAGTGGGGGAGGGGTAGAGAGAGAGGGAAACAGAATCGGAAGCAGGCTCCAGGCTCCAAGCTGTCAGCACAGAGCCCAACATGAGCCGAAGTCAGTCACTCAACCAACTGGGCCATCCAGGCATCCCAAAAGTGTTGTATTAATATCACTTTACTCATGGCATCTGCTATCTCTGAATATGTGCTATAAGTTTGGTATCTCTCCTTTGTTTTAGAATTTTAAGTTCTCCATATCAGTGCTTACTCATGAGTCTCAGCATCCTTTTAGCATTTTTCACAATTGGCCCAGGTCTTCATGTAAGTAGAACTCATACTAACCCTCCAGGTTACCCTGGTATTCTCAAAGTGGGTTCCCCAGTTAAGTTCCATCTTCATTCCCAACATTTTATTTGTGTTTATCTTCCTTCTTTCTCTAAGGAACATGTCCAACTTACAAGTCATTCCTGCCTTCTAAAAGTATTCTAAAAGTCATATATATCCATCAATAGACTAGCTGGACTAACAAAGGCTAATGTGGGATGTAGCTCTGCGAGAGCCATGGTTAATTTGATGATGATATGGCTTTATTGTTAGAAAGGCATAGAGTTTAAAGAGCTCTTTCATAGAAATTATCTCACGTGATCTTCACGAGAACATAGCAAATTGTACTTTATTTTACAAGGGAAAATCTAAATACGACTCTAAGAAGCTATAGTCACACATCAAGTGAGTGAAACAATAGGAGTTTCTCTTCAGGCTTGTGTCTCACATTACTAAATAATTCAAATCCTAAACTTGATTTTTGGGCAGTAGGCATTTCCTTGACTCATTCACACATTTCTTATTTGAAACTAGGTATTATATATTTTAAATCAACTCATCCTTTTCTTCTTAAACTAATGTAATCAATATTCTCCTAGAAATCAGGGAGGTTTAATTTATCCCATTACTGCCTCCCTTTCTCCATCGCACACACATTTGTCTGGTTTTAATGACTCTACTCCTAATTATTTCTTGAATTTCTCTGTCCACACAGAACCCCACCTTTTATCCCCCTTTTTCAAAACCTCACAACTCTTCACGGAAATCACTGTGTTACATCCTCTACTTGTCATGTTCTCTTCAAGGATTTCCTGTTACCTACAGAGCATGGTCAAAGTTTGTTAAAACAGATGTAAGACCATCTATCAACTGACCCCCTTATACCTCTCCAATTTCATCATTTCACATTTCTTTCTCCATAGACTATGATTTAGAAACCCTGAATTTCCTCCGTTTTCCTATTTACCTGATTCTTTTACATCTATGTCCTTTCTGTATTCTTTCTGTTAGAAGGTTTCATGTTAGAAAGGTTTCTTTTCTTTGTCTTCTTCACATGCTTCATTCCATTTGGGTCATGCATTTTCTTCCCTATGCAACTTTCATGAACCGCTTGAATACCTTCATTTATTGTATAAGGAACACCTGGGTGTTTGTACAATGCCATAATACCCTGTGCATACATCTATTATTGTACTTCAAACATTATTTGATAAAACGTATATAATCTTTCAATTTGCTTACATTATGTATTTATCTCCATATTTGATAATTAATTACTCACCTCAGATATCTTGTCTCTTTATGTGTTCTCTCCCCTAACTAAACTACAAGCTTTTTAAGGGGATTACTTTCACTCACTCCTATTTTTTTAAATTTTTTTTTAACTTTTATTTATTGTTGTGAGACAGACACAGAGCATGAGCAGGGGAAGGGTAGAGAGAGGAAGAGACACAGAATCCAAAGCAGGCTCCAGGCTCTAAGCTGTCAGCACAGACCCCGAAATGGGGCTTGAACTCACCAACTGTGAGATCATGACCTGAGCTGAATTCAGTCGCTTAACCAACTGAGTCACCCAGGCGCCCCTCACTCACTCCTATTTTATCTAACATATTATATGAGTTCCTTTGTGGAGATAATATAAAACCATCTATTTACTAACTATTTATCTCATCGTATAATTTATAAATAGGAGCCATTATCTTTAGTGTTTATATACATATATTCATAAGTAAGTGCATATATGCATATATACGCAATGCATCCATAATACATACATGATACACATATGAAAACATATAGGTGTATATAATACATATTTGTGTTCTCTTTCTCTGGGAGAATATTTTGTTATTTGAATATTTATGTATGGAATATAAAGATTTGTAGAAGTATTTTACACAAAATTCAACATCTGATTCTAAAATCTAAACCCTACTCTAAAGATATGCTTGTGTGGGTGAGTAAAAAGGTGTGCGTCAAGGATTAAGTAGATGGGAGGTTGTGGTAAGTCTACATTTGTATCTCAGCTTTTTTCTGAGTAGGATAATGACTAGGGTTGTGTTTTCAGATCAAGCTGTCTAGAAGGTGACATGTTTTCTGTCATCTTCCCAATGTTGTTGTTCATAACACAAATGTAAATGAACCCAAGGAGCCTAGAAAGGCCAAGTCTTTAGTTAAACATTTGTAAATCATAAGTCTGTGAATTAGGTAGGTGAATGCATAGAAGAAAAATGTAATTTGTTTCCAATATTGTAATTGTTACATGGTAACTATAAATATATTCATTAAAGAGCTTTTGTGGTATAAATTAAACAGGTGGAGTACTTCATCTTATGAAGAAATATTTTGTGGATTGTTAAATAAAGAGTTAAACCATTTTATGTGTTGGAAATTTGTTGAGCTTTTGTATAGATTGTGAACTCATTTTTTTCCCCGATTTAAAATGAAGCATATAGATTTTCAGTATCTAAAATTTTGCTAATATCTTTTCGGAAAAAAATAGATTTGGATATTTAAAGGAATACACACTCATATATAAATATAATTACAATATTATGCATATGTTGTATATAATCATACATAGTCATATATGTTTCTCACATTTGCTGGATTCCTAATATAATTCTATTATGTTAATACTATTTTTTGTTAGCATTAAAGTTTGTTAATACTACTTGCTAAAAGAACCTACCATAGAATATTATTCTGTTCTATTATATTACTTAAAAACTATATATATATTCTAATCTTATATTTCTATATCTTTGTGTTAGTTTATTCATTTTATTAGTCTGTTGTAATAATAATCCCCATCCCATGATCAAAATACCTAATTTCTAATTATATGTAAAGTATCCAATACATTATCTTTTTGAGATTATTTTAAGTCTGCAGAGTGGAGTTTTATGTTTAGGAAAATGAAAGACTTAGTGTCTCTTATTGTCTTCTGCATATGTGTGGTTGGGACCTGCAGGGCCTTCCAGCTTTCTGTAAGAGCAGAATAATGCATATCAAGTGCCATTTCCCCCAAGTCAAGATTCTTACTAAATCTGAATGCCAAGTACCTCATCTGCTAATTAATGGCATCTGCAGATTCCAAGTCTAGAATTTCCTTTGATTTATTTCATGTTCAGGCGTAAGCTGTTCTTTAGGGAAGTAAGTATCCTCATTTCATCAATCCTAATAAAGCTCAATTTATTCAACTCCCTTGCAAGAATTTGAGCATCTCACATTTAAAGCACAGTGATTATTCCAAATCCTTGTTAAGCAAATCACTGTAACCATCATATCGTTGACTTCTAGAGGAGCATATTCAGAGTTTAGGGAATTCTTCTTCACCAACTTGTTTCATGATGTAATGAGCCAAACTCTAGATCAATGATTCTCATATAAACAGAAGAGTCAGAATCACCTGGAGGGCTTGGAGGGAACATGACCATGGAGTAGGAGGACTCTAGGCTTGCCTCCTCTCAGAAATACAACTAGATAACTATCATATCATCCTAAATACCACAGAAATTGACCTGAAGATTGACAGAACAAACTCCCATTACTAAAGGTAAAGAAAAGGAGAAAAGGTCACATTGAAGAAGGTAGGAAGTGTGGAGTCGTGGCTTGAGGGAGAAATGGATTATGGCCACTGCAGTGGGGAGGGAGCCATGGTTTTGGAGAAGAGCAAGAGACAAACTAGCACACAGGGGAGCACATAGGGAAAACGGATCCCCATAGCAATTGGCTTGGAAAATGAGAGGGCCCAAATTTTGTGAGTTCTTGCAAGCCTGGAGTTTTAGAGGTCAGCGGGCTTGGCTCTGGGAAATCTCAGAGGACATTAGGGCCAGTTTTGGAGACAAGGCAGTGCAAATGGTCCACAGACATGGACCAGTCATCTTAAAGCATGGAAACAGTCATCTTAAAGAGCACCTGGGGTACACGGTGGGGAGGTTAGCTGTTCATCTCAGAGCATGTCCAGAGTGGCAGCATTTACAGAGAGACCACTCCAGAACAAAGGAACAGCAGGTGCCATTTCCCTCCCTGACCCCTCAGCATATACACAGAGCTACCTATAGGAACAAGTATATGGCTCCCTGTCTAACTTGCTTACAACCAAGCCCCACCCCCACTACACATTCTGGTGGAACAGCCTTTCCCAGTCACGCTTACCTCACTCACAACTCTGTGGGCCCCTGCCCCAGAAGACTAGCCCCAAACCCTGTCAACAGTGCATTTCCAAACCAGGAGTTTTGTGAGGCTTTGGTTCCAGTGGTGGCAGAGGCAAGTCTCATTTCACAAGCAGACCAGAGCATATCAGGTTAAAATGCAACACATTCAGGTCAGGGACCAAACACTGCCACAACAGGCAGAGAATCTCTGCAGATGACTGGCCTGGAGGATAAAGGGGCCAGGACACAACAGCAGAGCTCACACAGCACACACTGGAGAAAACCCCAAGAGGTGATTGATTTCTTTGTTACCTTGATTGTGGTGAAGTTTTTATCTGCGTATACATATGCTAAAACATATCAAACTGTGCATTTCAAATATGTGCAGTGTATTGTTTAGAAATGATACCTCAATAAAACTACTAACACAAAAGAATTAAAAAACAAAAACTAATATGATGGGGAGCCCAGAAATTCACTCAAATTATTCGTATGATCTTAGTTTAGAACTCTAGAACCCCTTTCTCTCAAGTCTATAAAAATTCTTGCTATAGTTGTCTAATGTTATTCTACAGGGTACTTTTTGATAGTAAAATTTTCTGTGTTATAGTGGGAGTATGTGCAGGGAGCATTCTGTAACGTTCTGTTCCTTATAGCCCTCCGTCCACATAGAAGGGGGGACACAAGAACGAGAAGGCAAAATAATTAACTTAAGCATTTGTAATTTATATGTTATATTTTTTATAATATTAGTATATATGTATTATATATCTATATACAGACTCCATGGAATCAATCGGTAGATGTGGAGATAGAGTGCACATGTATTTCAGGAGTGTGGAGATCAGCTTGTTATTTTGTAAATTCATTATGGAAAAATGCACACTGTAGACAAAGGTATAACCTAGTAATTCATAGTTTTTTTTAATAGGAGAAAAATAATTACTCTACTTAATTGCAGATACAAAAATATTTACCATAAAACTCCGTACAACATTCCCCTCTCTAAAATAATGTCTGTCATTAAAACACACATAGTGCTGTGTAAATGATAACATGTACTGTTAATGGGGCACTGTGTTTCTCACCATTGAAGTCAATGAATACCAGGTAGCATTCAAGACTTTTCCCAAAGTTGTTATTAAAAGTTATATCCTGCAGCTTAGGCACTATGAAGATAGCAAATAAAGAAAGGTAAAGAAATGGCTCTTTGGTCCTTTATACCTTCCTTTATACCAAGACACTAATAGGCCAGTGGAAAGAATTTTAATTAAAAGTTGGAGTGTGTGAATAATTGAATGCTCCTTTTCTCTGCCTACTCCACTGGGGCATGAGACACGCTTGTCTTAGTAAAAGTCAGGTGTTTCACACTTCTCCTTTGTCAATATGACAAAGGATGCAAGTTAAAACCTAGGGATCTGTCATGGATTGAGAAGGTGCAAACCAGTGTGTGTGGGAAGCAAACAGAAAATGTCAAAGCTCTAAAACCTTTATTCTTAAATCAATGCCCTTTTTTTGTTCAGAATTGGAAATAGGGGTCTTGAGAAAGGCTGCTAAAATCACAGAGTACATTAGAGGAGCATGAGAAATGGAATC
This sequence comes from Felis catus, assembly GCF_018350175.1. Lineage (NCBI taxonomy): Eukaryota > Metazoa > Chordata > Mammalia > Carnivora > Felidae > Felis > Felis catus. Next base: position 190,013,182 of record NC_058371.1, on the reverse strand, counting down.
TGTGTGACCTCTTGGAAGGCACCTAACTCAGTTAAATTAGGAGAGATCCCCTGATCACAGTATCTTCCAATATTCTTTATCCAGATAAAATCAAGAAAAAACAAATGCCTAAGCATCAGATCTTAGCCGACAGTTTTCATTTGGCTTATTTCAACAAATGCCCCTATTATAAAATCCAAAGTTTTGCTCAGGTTAGGAATAATGTGCTTTTAACTGCCCTCAACAGTTGGTGATTCCTGAGAAGCACAGATTGGTAGGAGTTAAATCAAGGTTTCTCAGCCTGGGGATTATTGACAATTAGGGCCAGCTGGTTCTTTGCTATTAGGGACTGTCCTATGAATTGTAGGATGTTTAGTAGCATCCTTGGCCTCACCTACTACATACCAGTAGCCCCCCCCCATTCCATTTGTGACAAGTGAAAGTGCCTGCAGACATTGTTAAATAGTCCCTGAAGGTCTAGAGTAGCCCCTAGTTGAAAATTTATGAGATAAACCATTCCTAGGTATTTATTTCTGATATTGTCTATTGATTAAGCTTAGAAATATCTTTACTTATTCTGAGATTTTTTTTCTAATCAATTTTTAAATAACTTGACTTTTTTTCTATATTTGAATTTAAATTTGGGGTATAAACATAAAATTTTTATTTCTTCTAATCATTGCTTTCAACTATATTATATTGATCACTCCTTACCTGCAGAAGAATGGGTTGGTTAAGCAAAGTGCAAGCCTATTCTTAGCTTTTTGGTCATTTTTTTTTAGTTAAAACTTATTTGTTTTAGAGTAGTTTACTACAAAATTGAAGGGAAAGTACAGAGATTTTCCATATACTCATTATCTCCACACAGGGAGCCCTCTCTGTCATTATCAACATTCCTTACTAGTGTACATTTGTTATAAATGATAGACCTATGGTGACACATCATAATAACCTAAAGTCTGCAGATTACATTGGGGTTCATTCTTGGTGTTGCATATTCTATGGACTTGGATAAAGATATAATGGCATATATTCATCATTATGGCCTCATACAGAATATTTTCAGTCATGAAAATCGCCTATGCTCTACCTATTCATCCTGTACTTCCCCCAAATCTGTAAGCACTGATCTTTTTACTGTCTCTATAGTTTTTTTTTTCCACAATGTCATATAGTTGGAATAATACTATAATGATGTATGTAGCCTTGCCAGATTGGCCTCTTGCACTTTGATATTCATTTAAGATTCCCCCATGTTTTCATGGCTTGATAGCTCATTTCTCTTCAGTGCCAAAGAATATTCCATTGCCTGGATGTATCACAGTTTATTTACCCTTTTGCCTACTGATGGGCATCTTGGTTGCTTCCAGCTTTCAAGCTGCTATAAACACTCATGTATAAGTTTTTATGTGGACGTAAGTTTTCAGCTCCTTTGGGTAAATACCAAGAAATCCAATTGTTGCATTGTATGGTAGGGATACAATGAGTTTTATGAGAAATCATCAAACTGCCATCCAATGTGAGGGTACCGTTTTGCATTCCCACCAGCAATCAGAGTTCTTGTTGCTTTACATCCTCACCATCATTTGCTGTCAGTGTTCTGGATTTAGGCCATTCTGATTGGTGTATAGTGTTATCTTACTGTTGTTTTAATTTGCATTCTCCTAATAACATATGAGGGGACACATCTTGTCATATGCTAATATGGCATTTGTATATTTTTATGTTGAGGTGTCTGTTGAGGTCATTGGCCCATGTTTTGTTTGGATTATTTTCTTCCTGTCCAGTTTTAAGAGTTCTTCTTATATTTTGGATAACAGTCCTTTAGTAGATATGCATTTTGAAAGTATTTTCTCCCAGTCTGTAGGTTTTCTTCAAATTTTCTGAATAGTGCATTTCACAGAGCAAACATGTTTTTAATGAAATCCAGCTTATTATTTCTTTTTTGGCTTGTGTCTTTGGCGTTGTATTAAAACAAAGTCATTGCCATACCCAAGGTCACTGTGATTTTCTCCTGTTTTACCTTTTAGAAGTTTTATAGTTTTGCATTTTACAGTTTTGTTTGTGATCAATTTTTAGTTAATTTTTGGGATGGGTGTAAGGTCTGTGTCTAAATTTTTTTTTCTCATGGATGCCCACTTGTTCCAATACCATTTGTTGAGAATATTATCTTGGTTGCATCGTATCACCTTTGCTCCTTTTCAAAGATGGGTTGACTGTTTTTATGTGGCGCTATTTCTGGGTATTGGATTCTGTTCTATTGATTTATTGTCTTTTCTTTCACCAGTACTATACTGTCTTGTTTACTATGGCTGTATAGTTAAGTCTTGAAATTGAGTAGTGTCAGTCCTCTTAACTTTGTTCTTTCTCAATATGATGTTGATTATTCTGGGTCTTTTTCCTGTCCATTAAAACTTTAAAATCAGTTTGTCAATATTCATAAAACAACTTGCTGAGGTTTAGATTGAGATGACACTGAATCTACAGATAAAGTTGGAAAGGACTGACATCTTGCCAGTATTGAGTCTTTTTATCCATGAACATGGAATATTTCTCCATTTATTTAATTCTTTAATTTTTCCCATCAGAGTTACATAGTTTTCCTTATATAGGTCTTGTCCATATTTTGTTAGATTTATACCTAGTATTTCATTTTGGGGGGTACTAATGTAAACAATATTGTGTTTTAAATTTCAAATCCCACTTGTTATTTGCTGGTTCATTTTGTTTTGAATTCTGATTAATATTCAGCTTGCTCCCCATATCAGACCAAAAGCTCTTTGTTATCTTCAGTTCTGCAAGTCTAGGGCCCCAAATGCATAAGAAGTGCAGAGGGAAGAGCATCGTCTCATCTTCTAACACAGCACTCCCAGAGAGAGAGAAAAAATGGCTCTTTACTTGAAAAAAGACTTCCATTCCTCCTCAGTTGCCATAATTAATGCCTCAAAGAGATAAAATGTAAGTTCTGTGACTGTGTCTTAATTTCAACAGGTAGTGGCCAGTTCCCTTAGCCATCCTTGGTCCCTTCCTCCTAGATGAATAAGCCCCACTGGCTCCTGAGCCTCAGATGGCAGTCCCCCTTGACAGTGCCCTGATTTTTGTGTTCTCAGCCCATGTTACTTTCCCAGCAGGTGTGTGATTCACATTTTCATTTTCTCTCTATTTCATGTGATTAATCCATTCCTAGAAGGCCAGAAATTTGAGGGATGGCCCTATAGTTCTCTGTTAGGCCATCTCACCAGGTATCTTTCTCTGACCTCTTTCTTGAAGTCTTAGAAGCACTAGGCAAACTGCTAGGTCAATGGCTTGACAAATTTTAGATGGGAGCTTATTAATATGCTTTATTTGGCAACTACAAGGCATTTTGTACACTCCAAATATAGACAGTGAGTTTCTCCCCACATTCTCTTCCTTCATTTTTTGTAGGGCCTTTTGATGCCTTGTATTAAGATTCAAGACATATATAGACATATTTTAAACATCATGGAATCCCTGTCATTATCACTGTGATTACCATTCTTCAAGTTATATTAAAATTGACTATTTTTATAATTTGTCTTTCCCAACATTTTGTGAGTTTCAGGGCAATATCTGAACCTCCAGCATCAAACACAATTCTTGGAATATACTAAATCTTAATTATTGAACAAGTGAATACATGAATAAGTGATTGATATAGTGATTTTATTAATGTAGTTTTACAGTATGTCTAATAGCTTATTCCCTCATGTGACTCCTTATTTTAATGTAAATGACTTCTTAGTTTTTCTTGCTGTATATTTTCTAGGTGATATATTTTTCACTTTTATCAAGTTATATAAGTAAACAAAAATAAAAACAGCATAAGGCAAATGAGATTTTGTAATCAGGGTTCATACTGATTAATAAGTACTCACCATGCCCCAGGCCTTGTGCTAAGTACTTTGCTTTCATTATGTCATTTATTTCCACAAGAATTTGGAATACATAGTAGTAAATTCTCATCCTACTGATACCTGAAGTTACAAATATCACACATGTTAGAGATTTGAGCTCATTTTCATAAGCAGTAAGAAATACAGCTTTAACCACTATGCTGTATAATTCTGAATTCATTTAAATTTATAAGATAATTTGAGAAAAAATAATCTGTTTTTAACAACAGTTCTTCTGTCAAAGTACATTGAATTTATCTACATTTATTCAATTTGGAATTTGTATCTCTCTGGTAGAGTGCTATTATTTTTTCATATAGATGTAACACCATCATTGGAAATTCACTTATGTTTTTAATAGCCATGGTGAAAGCCATGGTGAGGGATTTCTTTCCTCACTATGTTTTCTATCTTATAATCAGTGGTGTTCAGGAAAGGTATTAATTTCTACATTTATATTTTGTGTCATGTGATCTTAAAACATCACTAGTTGTGAAAATATTCAAATTGAATATCTGATATTTGTTTGTTTTTAGGTATTTTAACATATTTGCTGAAACTAATAGAAATTTTTTTTGTAAATTTTTTTAACGTTTATTTATTTAAAAAAAAAATTTTTTTTCAACATTTATTTATTTTTGGGACAGAGAGAGACAGAGCATGAACGGGGGAGGGGCAGAGAGAGAGGGAGACACAGAATCTGAAACAGGCTCCAGGCTCCGAGCTGTCAGCACAGAGCCCTACGTGGGGCTCGAACTCATGGTCTGTGAGATCATGACCTGAGCCGAAGCCAGATGCTTAACCGACTGAGCCATCCAGGTGCCCCTAAAATAATAGCAATTTTTAATTATTTTTCCCAATAGTCATCAGTCTTATTAGTATTTATTTATAATAGACTTTATAAAAGATATTTTGATCAGCATATTTGTCAAAGTTAAAGAATGAGTTTTACATTTTATCAGATAAATGTTTTGTATCTATTTACCTAGAAATTATGGAATACAGGGGCACCTGGGTGGCTCAACTGGTTAAGCAGCTGACTCTTGGTTTCAGCTCAGGTCATGATCTCATGGTTTGTGAGTTCAAACCCCATGTTAGACTCTGCAACTGTCAGTGGGAATACTGTTTGGGTCTCTCTTTGCCCCTCCCCTGAGCGCTCTCTCTCTCTCTCTCTCTCCCTCTCAAAGTAAATAAATAAACTAAAAAAATAAAAATAAAATAAAAATTATGGAGTACACTATCTTGATATATTCACAAAACCCCCAATTTTAAAAATAAACTCGTATATATTTTTAAATGCTAGCCTTATATTTATATTTTAGTAATTTTGGAAAATGAGGACAAATATATGGGATAGAAACAAAACAAAAATCCCAATCCCTAGAAAACCACTGCTAATATTTTTATTTCCTGTCTTTTATGCATATTGTTCTTTTTATTATTACTTTGTATCTTTATTGATCATTACTTTGCATAATATGTGCCTCGCTCTATTAATAATACACATCTGTAAAGTTTACTTAACTATCTCCCTGTGGAATACATATTTTAGAAACTGGTGAATAAGGGGAGAATGGAAAGATAAAGTAAGGAATAAATATAATAATAATTAAATTTTATAGTATGTTAGGAGGGAAGAAGTATTATAGAACAAAATTAGTGCAAGGAGAAGTGGATTCAGCAGTACTGGAGTTGGTGCTGCATTATTTATCTATCTATTTATTTATTTATTTATTTATTTATTTATTATTTTAATTTTTTAACATTTATTTATTTTTGAGAAAGAGAGAGACTGAGAGGGAGAGAGAGCATGAGTGGAGAAGGAACAGAGAGAGGGAGACAGAGGATCTGAAGCAGGTTCCACCCAGCGCAAAACCCCATGCAGTGCTCCAGCCCATTAACCATGAGATCGTGACCTGAGCTGAAATCAAGAATAGGCTGCTTAACCGACTGAGCCACCCACGCACCCTGGTGCTGAATTTTTTAATAAGTTGCTAAGGATAGCCATTGGAGCAAAGAGGAAGTAAGCCACACCCACACAGAGATAATTTTCAAGGAATAGGGAAGCTCCTAGGCAAACAGCCTGAAGTGGATATGTGTCTAGTGTGTTTGAAGAAAAGTAAGGAGGGCAACGTGGTTGGAGCTGGGAGAGTAAGAAGGAAATGAAAAATCGAAGAGGCAAGTTCTAATAGACTCATATTGCAAAGAAAATGTATTACACAGTCACCTACATAATTAAAACCAACGTAAGGACACAGGAGACAACCCTACATTCTGGAAGCAATGAAGAGTCATTGGAGAATTTTGAGCACAGCAATGACAGGTGCCCTCTTACATAAATCTTTGATCATGTATTTAATTAATTCTTATGGAGAAAGTCTTATAAGTGAGCCAATGGTATGAACATTTCCAATGCTATTTTACATGCAATGGTAAACTAACGGCCAGTCAGGTTGTAGAGCAATGAATGGCCCCAAGACAGTACAACAGGGTATTGTATTCACCACACTCTCACCAGCACAAGGCAGTGTTTCTCAGATTCCTGCAGCTGCCAGCCACTTAGGAAATGATTAAGAAATCACAGTCTAGTACATAAGTACAGAGGGACCTGTGTCTACAGATATAGGAATAGAAAGGGACAGAGATACCAGTACCATGAAACAATAATTTCCAGTTGCTCTTAATAAAGACAATGTTTTTTTAATAGTTTTTTTTTTAACGTTTATTTATTTTTGAGACAGAGAGAGACAGAGCACGAATAGGGGAGGGTCAGAGAGAGGGAAACACAGAATCTGAAACAGGCTCCAGGCTCCGAGCTATCAGCACAGAGCCGGACTCGGGGCTCGAACTCAACGGACCGTGAGATCATGACCTGAGCTAAAGTCAGCCGCTTAACCGACTGAGCCACCCAGGTGCCCCTAAAGACGATGTTTTTTTAATGTGTTCTCAGTTTTTCATTTATTTAAAAAATATTTTCTAAAGTCATTAAATTAATTTCAAAACATATTTTTGGGGTCACATTGGCAAGCCACTCTCTTTTGAATATTGGAGATTATCTTAATCCTTTGTGTCAATTCCTTGTATGTTTGTGACATTAGCCATGTATAATGTCTGCCTGTTCATGCAGTTTGTGTTGACTTACGACAGTTATTTTATTTTTATGTAATAAAATTGATTAATCCTTTCTTGCAATGCTTTAATAATTAAAATTTAAGCATTTGGAAATTAAAAATTTTTGCCTTTACAAATATTTGGAGTCTTTACATCCAAATCTTTGATCAACAGGATTGTGCTTTGTTACATACTTCCAGTTGAGGCCCAAATTGATTTTTATTCCAAAATAGGAAGCCCACTTATAATGATATTTTTCTTTATTCTCTTTCAGGAATCATTGTTTGCAACTCATTTATTTTCATGGATAATCTACAATTGTCAAACCAGTTCAACTATAATAACCCTGTAAAGGCTACCACAACATAGTAAAACAGACTGAGTGGTTTAAACAACAAAAATGTATTTTCTCGCAGTTCTAGAGGCTGGAGATCAAAGGGTGTGCTGCATTGGCATCTGTCCTCTCCTTAAAGATGGCTCTCTTCTCCTTGTATCCTCATTTGGTCTTCCCTGTGTTTTGTCTGTGTCCTAATCTCTTCTTTTTTAAGGACACCTGTCATATTGAATTATGGCACATCCTAGCCCCCTCATTTTAACTTAATTGCCTTTTTAAAGACTGTCTCCAAATACAGTCATATCTTGTGGTACTAGATGGTTAGTATTTTAACACATGAATTTCAGGGGAACAACATCAGATTTTAATACTATGTGGTTTCATACTGCTTTCTGGTATATTTAAAAAACAGGCTTTGGAATCAGAAAAAACTGTGTTCTAATCCTGGGTCTTCAAATTTCTAGGGGCAGGAACTTAGATTAGTTAATGTCTCTGAGCTTCATTTTCCTTTTTTTAAAAATGGGAATAACAGTTGAATGGCATATTCAAAATACACAAGAAAGTGCTGGACACAAAGTAGATGTTCAGTAAATTGCAGTAATCAATTTAAAATTTGGTTAAATTTATTTTTAGCAAATAATTTTAGTGAAAAAGGTGTTGAGGTCTCCAGTAGTCAAGCCCCCAAACATTTTTCCCCTCAAAACCTTTATGTAAGTTTTTTTTAGATCATAATTATGTAGGTGACTGTGTAATACATTTTTCTTACATCAAGTCATTTGACTAAATACTATTTCATTTTTATTGTCTTTGATAGTTTTTATATGAAATATTACCTGCAAATGTTAAAAATGATAATTCCTTTCCTGACATCTGTTTGTTATCTTCTTGCATTTGTCAAAAGCTACCAAAAAAAAAAAAGAAAAAAATTATAATGACAATTTTGTTCCTACCTTTAATTGTGACATCTGTTGTTTTTAACCAGCAAGTAAAATGCTGATTTTTGCTTTTTCAAGTTAAGAAAAATTTTCTCTTTTTGTCAGTTTTGTAGAAGCTATCATTAGGGGGACATTATATTTCACGGAGCTCCTGTTGTGTTCTTACTAACGTGTTAATATGATTTATCAGATTCTTTATGTCAATACTGAGATTGAAATTTTTTTTTCAAGGTAGGTCTTTTCTTAAATATCATGTGGAAATCAATTTTTTAGTATTCATGTATAATTTAGTATTCATGTATAATTTTAGTATTCATGTATAATTTAGCATTCATGTGTAATTTTCATTTATATCTATAAATAATATTTTATATTTTCACCTTTAGAATTTCCTTTTTCAGGTATAAATGTACTGCATAAAATAAATTATGCAATGTTCTATCATATATAATTATTACAGTGTGTAGAGCATTTAAGTTAAAATTTCAAATGAAAATTTAAAATATCTCACCTATAAATTTCCAGTCTGCAATTTTTTGAGTTTTCTTGATAATTTTTGCATTATCAATTTTATCAACTAAGGTTTTCAAATCTCTTTTAGACCAAGCATTACATTATTTACTTTTTCAAAAAAAATGTCTTCATGACATAAAAATTTCTGAAATGCAAATAGTTGTGCCAAGTGTTATCCCATACAAACTTAGTCCTTGAGTCTCTTATATTTGCATTTCTCATTAGTTCTAATTTTCAATATTTGTTTTTTTTCTTTCTTAAATTCCCTGCTGCTTTCATTTAATAGAATTATTTATTTTCAAAGAACTGGCTTTGTTTTCTTTCTTTCTTCTTTATTTTTTCACATTCTTACATTTTTTCTTTTTGTCCTGATAACTGCATGTATCTTACATTTTTTGTGATTGCTTTTCATCTTTTTCTAAATCCTGAAAATATCGTTTAAAAATTTTTACTCTCTGCTTAATAAAGATGATATGGCAATAAATTCTGCTTAGGCCATGATGAAGCATGTTTTATCAAGAGTTTGTGAATTCCTTGTTATACCCTTCTTAAATAAGGGGAATATTGCTATTGTTGTGCCTGCTTTGCTCTTGTGTTGGTGGAGAGGGTGTTGTGGTTAAATCTTCTAGTAGTTGAGCCTTCAGAGATGTCTTTTTCTTTCACTCAAAACCTTTATGTGTTTTAATGGTCTGTCTTCTGAGTAGATAGAAAATAACTTCAACTAAAAGGTGATTTATAGATTTTGACATAAACTATTCTAAGATATAGGAAGTGAATATATATTATGTTATCATCATGTAAGATTATTACATGAAAACTATAAGAAAATAGGAACTTTGGATTGAAAATTAATGGATATATAACTGACAATTATTTTAATATTAGAATATGTGCCTGTATATATATGTGTGTATATATGTGATATACATACATATATATATGTATATATCTCGCAGAGATATGATCTTCCATCTGAAATTTTATTTCATCAAAAACTTGTTGTTATATGAAATCTACAACAAATCAATTGATGGATGAACTTCATGCCTTGGTAGCTGTGTATCCTTGAAAAAATTATTTAAAATTTTTTTTAATGTTTTTTTTTTTTTTTTTTTTTTTTTTTTTTTTGAGAGAGAGAGATACAGAGAGACAGAGCATGATCAGGGGAAGGTCAGAAAGAGACGGAGACACAGAATCCAAAGTAGTCTCCAGGCTCTGATCTACCAGCCCAGAGCCCCAAGAGCGGGCTAGAACTCGTGAACCGAGAAATCATGGCCTGAGCTGAAGTCCGAGGCTTAGCCAACTGTGCCACCCAGGTGCCCCTAATTATTTAATTTTTCTTTTCCAAGCTTTATGTCTCACGTGATTAAATGAGGGAATGCATTTCAAGGCCTAACGCTGTGCCTGGTTCGTAGTTTTTCCTCGATAAACTTAGTTGACAGTATCTGATATGGCATCTAACCCCATAGCTACCGCTCCTTTATTACCCATCATATCCTCCTACCACCCAAGCTCGAGTTTTCTTGTATAACCAGAATTGTTTGTGAATGAAATACGAGATAGCTACAGTGGGTAAATATTGTACATTCCAGGTCCCAGGAGCCCCTCTTGTTTTGCCTAGCATTTTCCATTTCAGAATTATATCTTAGGGCTTTGAATTGGATGAATAATTGACATTTGTAATAAGAAATCTGATTGTCTAAATGGCCCAACGATGTACAAAGGAAAAAGCTGGAAAGTTGGAATGTAATAGGGTGGGATTCAAAGGCAAGCTTTTGTTTTTTTTTAAGTTTATTTATTTATTTTCAGAGAAAGAGAGCACACGTGCAAATGGGGGACGGGCAGAGAGCGAGGGAGAAAGAGAATCCCAAGCAGGCTCTGCACTGTCAGCACAGAGACCAACATAGGACTAGAACTCATGAACAGTGAGAACATGATGTGAGCTGAAATCAAGAGTTACTTAACCTTCTTAGCCACCCTGGTGCCTCTCAAAGGTAGGCTTTATGAACTTCATCAAGGTATTTAATCTAATGTAATTTTTTATTGTTATTTTCAAAATAAGGGTAATCACAGTCAATATCCAGTGGGGTTGTGTGGATTGAATGAGATCACGTAAGCAGAAGTGCCAAGAACATGTGGGACCAAAGAAGAAAGCTTCCCTCTTGCTGGCCATCTCCATAAGCTTACACACAGTTGGCTTTGGAAACTGCTAGTTTTTGTTTGTTTGTTTTTTGGGTTTTTTTGTTTTTGTTTTTTCTCAAGTGAATAAGTCTTCCTACCAAGAAGTGTTGAATTAAAATTCGCTAATATAGGAGAATGTGATTTATTGAGTAGATATACTTAATTTCTTAGACTTTACTCTGAGAATATTGCAAAGAATTCTCTATTACTTGTAACTACTAATTACACAGTGAATAAAATTATATTTCCATATATTTGAGTAGTCTTTCCTTAGCAGCAATTTAGTGCTGAATTATCATACAGTGATGTAATCTAAATTTAATTTTAAATTAGATTTTAATTCTTAGAGTAAATTTTCAGCAAATTAGAAGATGTTTTTGAACCATTACTACTGAGATCGTTGCTATATAAATGATTTGAATAAAGATAATGAGTTAGGGTTTGTTCAACTTATTTTTATTTCTTAGTTAAGAAGACTTGATTTCTACTTTTTGTATGGTCAAAACAACTACATTTGGATATTTGACTAATTTTCATTAGCTTAGGCAACATGTGGCTTTTGAAACATACCTTCTGTTATTGTTAGGTTTATTCCTTAAGAAAGATAGGTCTAGGAAATTTCTATAACTTACTCCTATGTATACAGAAGAGAGAGATACATAATCAGAGACAACAAGTCACAGGAAGAGAAATGAAAGAGATGGGTGAGGTGGAGAGACAATGATGTAAATGGTAATAAAATTTCCCCCATCCTTCCAAAACAGAGTCCTTCCAGGGTCCGTGAAAGGCAAAATGATACTTGCTGTTCCTTCATTCACTCTCACTGCCTTTGCACTACTCATGTTATCATGTGACCATGCTGAATTCAGTTTTCTCAGGACTATGAGTAGACGTAAACTCCCTGGAACTAGAATATCTAACAAGGTAAGTGAGGCATTTCAGGCAGTGCTTAGTTACATGTTCCAGTGCTTGATATGTAACCCAATGGACTTAGCTTTGCTCAGCATACCCTCTGCTGTTCTAGTCAATCTGAAGAGCTGTAAATAAAAATATTACTATGGGGTGCTTGCATGGCTCAGTTGGATAAGCGTCTGACTCTTGATCTCAGGGTCACGAGTTCAAGCCCCGGGTTGGACACCATGCTGAGCATAGAGTCTACTTACAATAGATAGATAGATAGATAAAATATTAATGCATGCGGTTTAAATGTTCACTTCTGTTCTTCAGTATCTTTCATATATTACATTGCAGTGTCTATGTCATCTGGTATTTTCTGTACAGTCTTCCTCTCTTGAGTTTTCTGCTGGTGTTCATCCCACAGAGTTTCATCTGGACTTCCTAATCCATTCCATCTCTCCTCTGCTGTTTCATTCCCTCTCTTCCCAGGGCACCTCTGAAATCTTACATATGGTTCAGCCATTTTACACTTCCTAAAACATTTAAACCCCTGATTAAATAAATACCTGCTCAAAAGAGCGTAAAATACTTTGATTAAGTACATAAACACTCAGAAACACATACAGTTCTTATAAACACTTTATATACTGTATTAAGTTTAAAATTGGTGGCACATGTTTAATGTCACATTTGAACAAACACAAAGCTTAATGTGAAAAAGATTAAGTAAATAAGTGTCAGCAACACACTTTTTATAATGAGGTACAACCTGTCACCTGCTAGTAGAAGTATTTATAAATTATTGGGTATGGTCTGTGTGATTACACATTGATTGTCGTTATTTTGAAAAATTTTATGAAGTTCATCACAAATTCATCATGAAAAATTTATAAAATGAAATAAAATAAAAAAAACTGTCCTTCCCTTGTTAAAGGCATTTGCTGAGCCTTTAGAAATACCATGCTTGAATGTGATATTTTGAAAGTGGTCCTATTAAAATTATGCAGAAAGCAAGTGTATTCACCATCATTCTTAGTACTGAATATTCATCAGAACCTCTGAGACAATGCAAAAGTTTTTATAACGACTGGAAAAAGAGGAGCTAAAATTACCATTCGTTTTCATGAAATAGGATTTAATTTATAAAAAATCCAAAAATATCTATGCATTCTTAAAAATAATACCACAACAGTAAGAATTCTGGTGACAAGTAAGTGTCCAATCAGAGTGTTCTCATTTACCACTAACAGCCAATGAAAATAAGAATACATGATGACACAGAATAGCAAGATTGACCATAAACTATGTAAGTAAATCTAAAAAGTTGAGCATAAGACTATTACAGATAAATTTTACAATTTATTAACCTAAATTAAAACAAATAAAGTGAAGCTAGTTTTCTGAATTGTAAGACTCAGAGCTATAAAGATGTTAGATAACACTAAATTAATTTGTAAAATCAATGTAATATAGATTGGAATCCCTCTTGGGCTTATTGTGGAACTTGACACATTGATCCTAAAGTTCTATGGAACCATAAGAATATCTAGTAAGCTAAAAATATCTAAGATGTATTTGAAGAATAACAAGACTGGGCAATTGGCTCCATCATATATCAAAGGTATTTTAAGAGTATGTTAATTAAGACCACATGATTTAGTGATAATAGCAGACAAACCGATCACTGGAACAGAACAACCATACACACACACACACACACACACACACACACACACAGAGTAGAGGTTGCATTACAGCAAAGTGAGACACAGATATATTGCTTATTAAATGGTGGAAGGAACATTGATTTTCTTTATGGAAAAGTAGATCTCTGTGTGATACCATAGACAAAACCAAATATCACATAAAAGCGTAAGTGTTGCAATGAAACTATCAAACTTTTAGAAATAGCAGGTGGAACAGCTTTATGGCAGTAGTGGAATAAATTATTTAACAGAGATGAAGAACAACTCAAAAATAAGACTGATAAATATAATAAACAACTTCTACTGGAAAGACCATACACACGAATTTAAAAGCTAAGCTATAGGCTTTGAGAAGATATTTGCAATGTATATTGGACAAAGATTTACTATCCAGTAAACATTATATTGTACTACATATCATTTTCTTTTTAAAGACAAACACCACCACCACACACAAACACAAAAGGGGTAAATCACATAAATAGGTAATTCACAAAATAATAGAATTGAATGAATGAAAAGTTATGTAAAAGTATACCACCTCACTTACAATCAGAGAAAGGTGAATGAAAACAATAAAATACTGCCTCAGTCATCAGATTTACTAAAAATAAAGCCTGATGATACCAAGGTAGGAGAGAGCATGAAGAAAAAAATCTCATAAACTCTAATATTTAATTCATAGATGTATATGCCCTAGAACTCAGTGATTCTAGTCCTCATTTTAATTTCTAAGAGAAAGTCTCACATACCTGAATGCTGTAGTTTCCTAAGGCTGTGTAGCTGAAAATGACAGGAATGTATCATTTCACAGTTCTGGAGGCCATGAGTCTGAAATCAAGTGGTCAGCAGGGTCCCTTCCCTGTGCGGACTTTGAGGGACAGTCTGTTCTATGCCTCTTTCCCAGCTTCTAATGGCTATGGGCAATCATTGGCATTCCTTGGCTATTAGATACATCAATCCAGTCTTTGCCTTCTATTTCACATGCTCTTCTTTCCTGTGTTTGTCTGTGTGTCTGAATTCTCTTATAATGATATGGCCCTTCCATTAAGGCCCATCCTAATTCAGTATGATCTCTGCTTAACTTGCTTGCATTTGCTAAAAGCCTTGCTTCTAAACACAGTCACATTTTGGGGTTCTGGGTGGACAAATGGGGGACGCTATTCAACCTAGTATACTATATAAGGAAAAATGCATAACAAAAAAGTTTATCACAGCACTATTTGCCATGGAGAATAGTTTAGAACAACACTAGTATACCAATGGATGATAAATGACATAGACAATAAATGGAGGTTGTACAGCTATTAAAATGAATGGCCTCACATATGAATATCACAATTGATAAATATTAAGAATATATCATAGATCAAAAAAAGAACATTGTAGAAAATTGGGTAGTGTGATGATATCTGATGTATGAAGTATGATAAGTACACAAAACAGGATATAGTTTTTGATAAATATAGAATATAATATACATGAGTGTGGGGTTACTTGCACATCCATTTTAAGGTACTTATTATCTCTAAAGAGGGAAGGTGGAGAATGAAATCAGAGAAGTCAATGAATGCTTCAAATGTATTTGTAACATTTTATTTAAATGAGGGGTAACTGAAACAAATATGGCAAATGTTAACACCTGATATATACACATATATATATATACACATATATATACATATATATGTATATCTATATACATATATATATGTATGTATATACATACATATGTATATGTATGTATATACATACACACACATATATGCATATATATGTATATATATATTTTCTTAATTTTTTAATGTTTTTATTTTATTTTTAAGAGAGAGAGAGAGAGAGAGATTGTGTGAATGGGAGAGGAGCAGAGAGAGAGGGAGACACAGAATCCGAAGGAGGTTCCAGGCTCCAAGCTGTCAGCACAAAGGTGGACGCAGGGCTCAAACCCACAAACCGTGAGACATGACCTGAGCTAAAGTCGGACACTTAACCAACTGAGTCACCCAGGTGCCCCATCACCTGATATATTTGAATGGTTAATATAGAGGAGAGTTTCTCAACCCCTGTATTGTTGGTATTCTGGACAATAGTGTTTGTTTGGGAGCTGACCTGTGCATTATAGGATATTTGGATGTGTAGCAAGCTTTATGGCCTGTATCCTTTAGATTCCAGTAGCAAACCTCTCCCTATCCCAGCAGTTATGACAACTAAAATGTTGCCAAACATTTTGCTCTGGGGGTTAAAATATAAACCTAGTTGAAAACCACTGGTACAGAGTATTAACTATTCCCTTCTGTTTATATTTATGTATGCTTGAAATGGTTCATGATATATTATGTTAAAATATAAAAACATATACGTTTATCTCTTCCATACTAAGTTTTCATAGACAATTATAGACTATTGTTAGCCTGCTATCATAAAACATGCCACATTATGAATTGACAGATTAAAAAAAAAGCTTAAGTAACCAATATAGTTCTTGATTAATTTTATCTGAATTGTTTTTGGAAAGCTTGCACCAAAGAAAGAATATTTCAGTTTCACCTCAAAGGATGTAGAGGATTTTACAAGTTTGAAAAGTGGTAGAATAGCATGATACGTGGAATGCAGAGCAAGGAGGTAGAAACTGTAACAATTTTATGGAATGGTGAGTTCCTCTATGAAATCAAAACATAGGGCAGAGGTGTCAAATTTTGATGCCTTCTATCGTGGTAGTGTATATGTGTGGAGCAAATAGGTGTAAGGCAATTGAGAGCAGTGTGGCATGTCAAAATTGGAAGGAACACCAAGAGTGAATATTCAATCCATGTGTTTAATGATCTCTGTGTTCTAATGGATGGAGGAGACTAACTTGATATGAGGCTGGCAAGGATTGACTACTATAATTAGAAAACAAAATTAATTTTCTTATAAGATGTTAACATGTTAAAATTAGCTTGAGAGATTAAAAGTCATGGATTAAAAGTCTTAGTTCAGTTAGGACATCAATTCTCCACAAATTGATTTTTAGATTAAATACAGTCCCACATATATTTTAGAAATTGACAGGCTGATTCTAGAACTCCATATAAAAATGCAGAGTATCTAGAATATCCAAAGCAGTCTCGTAAAACAACTTATACTACATGTCTTTGAGAGTTGCTATAAAGCCACATAATCAAGGAATGTGGTCATGGTGTAAGATCAGCGCAAAGATCAGAACAGAATAGAGCCCAGCAACAGAGCCACACTGGCTCAGTCTTTTGATTTTCTACAAAGTTGCCAATGTAATCAATTTTTTGTTGTTGTTGTTGTTTCAACTAATTATGCTGGAATAAAGGAACACTAAAACTTTACCTATACATTGTAACATATATAAAAATTAATTTAAGATGCATCATACATCTAAAATAAAAACTAAAACCTTAAACCTCTTTGAGGAAAACATCAGAATTTATTTATGATTTGAGTCTATGTAAATATTTTTTAGGCCAGAGACAAAAACAATTATAGTGAAAGAATGAACTGACAAATTCAGACTTCATAAAAATTAAAACCAGGAGCTCCTGGGTGGTTTAGTCAGTTAAGCATCCGACTTTGGCTCAGATCATGATCTGACGGTTTCGTGAGTTCGAGCCCCACATCGGGCTTTGTGTTGACAGTTCAGAGCCTGGAGCCTGCTTCGCATTCTGTGTCTCCCTCTCTCTCTGCACCTTCCCTGTTCACACTCTGTCTCTCAAAAATAAACATTTAAAAAAATTAAAACCAAATTTAAAAATGTTTTCTAAAAAAAAAAAAAGACACCATTAATAAAAACAACAGGAATGCCATGGATACAAAGAAAATATTTGTAGAAATAACAAGTGTAGATGAGAATTTGGAGAAAAGGACATCCTCGTGCACTGTTGGTGAGAATGCAAACTGGTGGTGCAGCCACTATGGAAAACAGTATGGAGATTCTCAAAACATTGAAAATGGGAATACCATATGATCCAATAATACCATTACTGGGTATTTACTCAAAGAAATTGAAAACCCTAATGAAAACATATAAGCACCCTATGTTTACTGCAGCATTATTTACAAGAGCCAAGATATGGAAGCAACTTAAATGTCCATTTATAGATGAATGGATAAGGAAGGTGTACACACACACACACACACACACACACACACACACGATGTCATACTATGCAACCATAAAAAAGGATGGGATCATGCTATTTGCGACAACACAGATGGACCTAGACAGCACTCTGTTAAATGAAATAAGTCAGACTGAGGAAAACAAATACCATATGATTTCGCTCACATGTGGAATCTAAGAACCAAAAGGAAGAAATAAACAAATGAAAAACAGAATCAGACCTGTAAAATCAGAGAATGAGCTGATGGTTGCCGGAGGGGAAGGGCTTGGGGGATGGGCAAAATGGTAAGGGGAATGAGAGATGCAGTTAGAAAATGAATAAGTCACAGGTAATAGTGTGGTATGACGGCAGGCGGTCGCTATGCTTGTGGTGAGCATAGCATAACATTAAGAACAGTTGAATCACTATGCTGTACACCTGAAACTAATGTAACACTGCGTGCCAACTTGACTTAAATAAAAATAATTTTTAAGTGAATATATATACCTGACCAAGCACCATTATCCATGAAATACACATAACTTCTACAACTTATTAATAAAAAAACAAACCAAATAAAAATGAACAAAAAGTTGGACACTCCACAAAGAAATCTGTAGGGACAGCCAACTGATGCTTGAAAATATGTTTATAATCAGTGTAATCTGGAAAATGGCAACATTAAAACAACAAGAGGAAACCAGCACACATGTACCATCAGTAACCACAAATATTGAGAGTAGGTGAATCTTTTGCAATTCTCATGCTTTGTCTGTAGGAGTATAAAATGCTAAAACCACTTTAGAAATAGGTTTTGTAATTTAAAAGTTTTATTTGTCCAGAAACGTATTCCCTATTAGATAAAGTTCTGAAAAGTGCTTCTTGTTCCTGCATCACTGTGAATGTTTTAAGTACACCATTTAAAAACTTCCCACACTAGTTGTGTTACATTTAACATGTTAATTCAATGCTTAAGGAAATGCCAATTATAAAATCTTGCGAGCCCTCAATGCATGTTTGACTTTTCATAGAGTCTGAAGGGTGTTCCAAGATATGCACAAGTAGAATTAAAATAAAATTTTCTGAGTAGTCATGTTCATATTTTTAAATCCACACACTATACAGTTATTAGATACATCACTTTCTTATATTTAAATAGATAAAGTATGATAATTCTTCACTTAATGATGTATGCTTTTAAATACCAAAAAATTCCAAGAAGACAAAAATTTTTTCTTGCTTAAGGTTGTTTCCCCAGTGCCGAGAATAATATCTAGCACATGATAAAAATGCTATGAATATTTGTTGAATGAAGGAACATGACTGTCAGAGTATAATATTTGCAAGACTGTGAATGTTTATGAGAATGCTATTTGTGTGTCTTCATAAAAATTGACATTTTAAGAGGCTATGTGGCTTGCTGAATATCTACAGTTAATATATATTATTTTGCTAGAAATTAAAGACTTTTTTTTTTCTTTAACATGGGTAGATTTGCTTAGGTGCTGCAGAATTTTTACTTCAAATGTTCTATAAAGCATAAATGTGTATCTACATCTTTTGATAACACATGCTGAATTACGATTTGGGGACACAAAGGCTTATATAAATGCTTGGTGAATTTTATATGTGCCCATTTCCTATTCAAATGATTTTCACAGCTTATGGGGCCTTCAGTTAGCTGCAATCACTCTTTACATTTCATGGCTACGGAATAAGGTCTGAGAGACATGCATTTTTCCCTCACCAATTAATCTGTCCTTATAGGTTGGTGCCGTGTTTTTAACACATTAAGACCTATATTTTGTCATTGCTGCTCTTTCTTTATACCTTATTTTCCATGGTATTATGAGGAATCAAGATCTTTGATTCTTTTATTTAGTATTTCCAGAA
Source organism: Felis catus (assembly GCF_018350175.1). Taxonomy (NCBI): domain Eukaryota; kingdom Metazoa; phylum Chordata; class Mammalia; order Carnivora; family Felidae; genus Felis; species Felis catus. The sequence goes on along the minus strand of NC_058371.1, from coordinate 189,993,610 downwards.
TCATATATTTACATATCAGGAAGTCGGTTGTTTCCTTTGTCATTTTTGGACGATTATGCATTCACAGGGATTGAATCTCACTTTTAAACGTCAAATTTTGATTCTGCAAATGTGTTTGACTCTCCCTTCTCCTGATCAGTGAAGGTTTTTGGTAGAAAGCCAAGACAGGAAATGACGGCTTTCATGTCAGATTTAGGAAACATATATCTGGCTTGAAAGGTGCCCAACAATGAATCTGCAAATCGTTCTTACGTTTAGAAGAAAAGAACTTAATCGCAGTGTTTGCCATAATTACACTTCAAAAATCAAGTGATAAAAAAGCGTGTTTCTAATAATGTAACTTAAACATTTTCGTTGTAAAAAATAGGAGAGGAAATAAAATGGCATAGGAAGGAGATAAAAGACCCCAGGTAAACCCACTTTTAACACTTTGATATACATCACTCTCATTACCTGTCCATTTGTCTTGTAAATTAAAATCATATTTTATTTACTATTTTGCCATTTGACTATACAGTTTTTTTAATGTTTATTCATTTTTGAAAGACAGGGACAGAGCACAAACAGGGGTGGGGCGGAGAGAAAGGGGGACACAGAATCGCAAGCAGGCTCCAGGTGCCGAACTGTAAGCACAGAGCCCGATGGGGGCTCCAACTCAGGAACTGCGAGATCATGACCTGACCTGAAGTCGGACGCTCAACCAACTGAGCCACCCAGGCGCCCCTGACTATACAGTTTTTTTGCTTAGCAATAATTTTGAGTGACTAAATATTCATATGCAAGGTGATTTTAAATGACATTTTAGTATTCCATACTTGGATGTAGAGTCCAGTCACTAACAATTGCACATTTTATGTGTTTTTTTTTTCTAATTTTTTAATGTTTATTTATTTTTGAGAGAGTGAGACAGAGTACCAGGGGAGGAAGGGCAAAGACAGAGGGAGACACAGAATCTGAAGCAGGCTCCAGGCTCCAAGCTGTCAGCACAGAGCCTGACACAGGGCTTGAACTCACAAACCGTGAGATCATGACCTGAGCTGAAGTCAGACACTTAACCAACTGAGCCACCCGGGCGCCCCCTGCTTTTGATTGGAATGAATATTCCTGTCTCTACTTCTGCATCTGCTATCCTTTTCATTGGGTATTCTGGAGTAAAAATGGCACTTTCCATTAGCCTTAAATATTAACAGGATACTTTTATGTTATATTTTGTTATATTTTGTATGTTGCAAACATATAATAGGGAAATTTTATAGTATATTTCATGACTACAGAATTTTACACATTTCATAATGATTAGGTTCTCCAAGCTGAAAAAAATGATTGTTATGAATATAGTAAAATAAGCTGTGATGTGACTCTGGCTCTGATCCAATTTAGTTACAAGAAGTTAAGTTCAGTTCTCTAGGTGACAGTATCTTCTTCTGTAAAGGAGGCATTGCGTTGGATAATTGCTGATTATCCTTCAAACTTGTATTTTATTACGGCTCTGGATGTTTCTTAAAGATCTGATGGGATACAATTCATAATACAAAGAAAGGAGGCACTTTTATCCATAGTTTTCCAGCTCTCTAACCTAATCTTCACCAACACGTTATGCCATACTTTCTGATCCTGGCAGTGATGCATTTTCATCTTTAGGGGTAGAAATGAAGGTGAACGGTAGCAAGACAAGGGCATCACAGTGTTTTCATTCATACTGGGCCACTGACCATGAGGGCTTTTTCAAGGAGTCCCTCAAAAAAGAAAGCAAGACCAGACTGAATATCTTCTTTGTTTTTAAACATTGGCTTATTTACTTTTATTTTTTCCTCACTCTTGTTTTCCACTTGTTTTCTTTCCCAGTTGTACTTTGCAATGGCCAGCAGCCAGCAACAGGCAAGATACTGGAAATACTAGAATAGGCCGTACTGCGGTAGAACCAATGCATACTTCACCCAAAGCATTGCCCTACAGCTAGCTTTATGTATCGCATCGCTGTAATGATAGATCTGCTATATATTTATAAAGCATGTCTTCAGACGACTTGAACCTAACTCCCCAGTGTCATTCTCCTTAGATAATATACTTGATTTACTGAAACTATGACCTTTCTGAACATCCTATATCATCTAGCCCTTATGGGACATTTTTATCTAATACATTTCATGACTGCAGATTTTTACACATTTTGTAGCCGTTAGTTTTTCAAGGCTGATTGTGCCAATAACAAATCAAGATAGCGCTGATTCTCTGTGTGCCTGCTGGGGAGTTCTTTTAACTTGTCAGGAATTATATTGAGTAACATAGATCTTTCTAGAAAGAAGAGGCCAGTGAGAAGGAGGTTCTTATTACCGCCAGGACACAGGCATTGGTCATCTCTGGGAAAGGTTTATGATACTAATGAGCAGCTGAGACGGGGTCTTTCACTGTTTTGTCTGTTTAAGGAACACTGATTAGTCTTCCCACATAACTTCAGAAAGTAGCATTTAACCTAGTAATATTCTGAAGAGTAACTGAACCCACTAAACCCTTAGACTGTCTTAAACCTTATTGATGTTTTCTCCCACAGACAGACATCTATTAGAACCCACTTTAGTACAAGGGGCCTGGGAGATGTATTTGTAGACACGCCTATTTCAAAGAAATGTTTAGATCTCTTATATCTTGGCCTAGAGCAGCCACCTAATCGGATGTACGTGGAGCCATTCTGATCAAAACAGAGGCTTAAGAAGACACTCTGACAGTCCAAAGATTGTTCATTATGATCCATGGCTTATAAACATTCACTGACATTACACCATCACTTACTGGTTTTTCTTACTCAGTAAAACAAAATCACCTTGGTTAATTCTAGTTAACATCTACTGTGTCCTGATGCATGCAGCCGAACAGGGCTAAAGAAAACACAAGAGCGAAATGACTGGTCTTATTTTACATGTATGATCCCTGATCTTGGTCCTTATTGTTGCACCAGAATCAAACTCCATTACCATAGTCTACTCTCCACTCAGATCTTTTGAATGTTATTTCCTAACTTCTCCTCAGACCTTGAGCACAGGAATTGTTCTTATGTCACTTAGACAATTGTAGGGATTAAAAGAAAATATCTACAAGCTCCCACCACCACGTTTACTTACTAATCTGCATCCATACCCAGATACTTGCCCTCACACTCTGGAACCATGGATTAATTACACCCACTTTACCCAAGACTAACTCTCTCCCGCAAACACAAATACGTGACTCCAGTAATTCATGCTTTTCTCCCACGTGATAAAGTCTTCCCTACTATGTTACCCATATCTAAACATACTGTCACTTCTCCCACCTTGAGAAATCCCCTTCTTATCTTGACTCATCATTCCAGATATTGCCTTGTTTCTCTTATTTTTGCAACACAGACTCTCAAAAGAACTACCTATATAGATGTTTCCAACTAGCTTTTCTCAATGTCCTTTGAAACCACTCCAAATAGGCTTGGACTCCCACCATTTATACAAAACTGTTCTTCACAAGGTCATATACTAAAGGTGGTGACCAATTTTGAGTATTTGTTTTACTGGATCTATCAGAAGCATTCAATACAGCAGGATTCTATTTCTTTATTGGCTTTCTAGGACCTCACATTCTTGTTTTTTTCTTTTACATAGCTGGTCATTAGTTCTCCAGAGCTTGATCTGTATAAATATATATACGTATTAATATAAATATATAATATATATAATATAATATAATATAATATAAATATATAATATATAATATTAACATAATATATAAATGTATATCTGTATTAAATATATATGCTTTAAGGTCTATACACACTCCACAGTGAAAACAACTAGTGTCATGTCTTTGATACAATCTTTCTATCTCTATATATCTACTTATGCGTCTGTCTACCTTTCTATCTACCTACCTATCATCTGCCTGTTCCAGAACTCCCCCAAATTCCAAATTCATACCTCCAGTTTATTATTAAAATTTATAATAGGCAACTGAATATCTAATGAATATCTAATGGCAGTTGAAATCTCGTGTTACAGTTGCGTTTCTAATTTTTTCCTCCCAAACTTGCTCTGGTTCAGTTCTTCCCCTTCTCCGTTAATAGACAAACCACAGGCCAAAATTTTGATCCACACTTGACTCTTCTCTTTCACATTTTACACTTCATCGACAAAGCTTGTAACTCTGCATTTAAAGTATATCCAGAATGTAATCATTTTGATTTTCTTTATTTTTAGAACAATCTCTCATACATCTATATAACACACCTTCACCTCCTTGCCTTTTCATTGAAGCCTTTCCCTACAGCCTTTTGTAGCTAATTCTACCCTATTGCCTGCTTGGTTTTTCTCCTTAGCACCAATCACACTCTCCATGCTCTATATTTTAAACATTTCATATTGTTATTTTCTCTCTCCACACAAGAATATAAGGTCGCTGAAAATAAGAATCTTTTTTTCTGTTTTATTTATTACTAGGCACACAATAGAGGTTTAATAAATATGAAAAGTGTAATAGAAAATACTCTTTTCTGTTTACTAATAAATAATGTTCTTCATCTAGATTTTAGAATGGAGACCATTTGGATATTAATATTGGGCTTTTTATAATTTTTTTTCAGACAATATGCTTATGAGAAAACTAGAAAACACTCATATTCCTACATTCAAGATTTTTAATCTCTATCTTCTCAGGGGGAAGAAATTGAATGTTTAAGAGCATTTTGGCCACCACTCTTATGTCTGCTAATTTCAGGAGGATATCTGTTAAGCTTCCTAGCTCCCTTGACTAAAATTTCCATCTTCCTTCCGGTCCTAATTCAATTTTATGACAAGTTGGACATGATTTGTCTTAACACTTACATTCCCCCGTCAAGGCAAATGCAGTCTGCTCAAACATATGGTCTCTTTTGGACAATATTTTAACTTTAATTTATTCTGCACACCCCTATGACTTGGCAGTCTCTGGGGACTTTGAATGCCTGGATTGAAGGAAAATCTGATGAAGGCCTTCTTGGACTCAATGGCTAATGGGTGAATTTCTTACCATTCTCTCAGAGACAGCAGCATTAATCTAAACTGAAAAATTCATCACCAGCATTTATGGTTCTGAATGGTAGCATATGGTGTTAATCTGGGAGAGTTTTACCTTTACTACTCCTCGGTAGGCCAATGACCTAAATATTATTGAAAAGAGAGAAACTCGCTTTTAATTACTAATCTTACGGGGGGCTCTTCTTTATGAGAACAGAAAGGCAATATTTCTTCTGGATCTTAATTCTGGGCATACATATCCTAGGACATTTCTATTGCAATTTAACCCTTAAAAGAAGGAAGGTGAAAAGTCTATGATTAACACAGTTATTCTCAGACACTATTAGTGAGCTCTGCTTGTTTTTTTTCTCCTGATAATGGTGCCATTTTCTAAGACAAATTAAGATGTATAGCAAACGTATCTTTTAAAATTACATGTAAGACTTACAATACATTTGGAAATATTACTTTTCTATACTTTATGGACATATTTGAATTTAGGAAACAACCAAAGACATTCTGTTTGATGAATCATTGAGCGATCAATGTGGATAATAAATATGAACAGAGAGACACATTTGTAATATATTTTTTTGAAGATGTCTCCCTAATTTTTATTAAGATATAGCATAATCATCATAATACATATTTTACTAATTAACCTACTTTGAAGAAATGTGTTGTACAGATTTTCACATTCTGGCATGTTTAATATATAGTCACAGTAATATATTGTCACTGAATATTTTTGAAAAGAACACCAAAAGATGTCTTAGGATCTATACATTATTATAACAATAAAAACAAATATTTGTTACTTATTTGTTACTATTTTTCATGTACCAAATAATATACTTTTTATTAGCATCATTCATTTTTCTTTTAACAAATATCTATTGAAAGTTTACTCTATGTCAAGTACTGTTCTAGGAACTCGGGTTACATCAACAAACAAAGGAAAAAAATAAAGGTAACTACTCTCATAGAGTATTAGATTAAGGGACACTTTCAGGAAACAATAGACATAGACTATAATAGATGAAGGAAATTACAATTCCTGTAATTGTTTCTGCAAGCTAAGGAGCACCAAAGTCTGCCAGAAAACCACCAGAAGTTAGGCCAGAGAAATATTTTCTCATCTCTCTCAGAATTTACCAACCCTACCTACACCCTGACCTTGAAGTTCTAACTTCCAGAACCGTGAGACAATAAATGTCTGTTTTCAAGCCACTCGGTATGATACTTTGCTGTGGCAGCCCTGGAAAACGAATACAAGTATGTAAAGTGGTGTATGAGACAGTGCTCTTAAAGACGGCCAACAGCAATGCCTCGTCTCTCCAATGGTATATGCCACTCTTACCATTATGAGGTGGAGTCTATTTAACTTTGTATCCGAGCTGATCATGTGACTTGCTTGGAACAATAGCATGAGGTAAAAGAAGGTCTGTGCCAGTGCCAGGACTAGTCTATAAATAACCCAGGAGATTCCACATTTGCTCTCTAGAAACCCAACTACAGCGCTTTAAGCTAGAAGCAGGTCTAGACTTCTGGAGGAAGAATAATAACATGAAGGGTAACTGAAGCATCTCAAGTGTGGCCAGTACCAACCGACCGATGGACCAGTGGGGTAGCCTTTCACATTCTAACCCCTAACTGACACCTCCCACCCCCCCTCACACAAATGCAACTGCAGAGGAACCTGACTCAGTCCTACATGAGGCACAAGAATTGCACAGTGGAGCCCTAACTAATCCACAAAACCATGAGTTTTGGAGTGATTTGCTACACAGCAACATAGAATTGAAAACTGATTAATGAGTTCCAAGGGAGAAAATGATTTAAATAAGGGGAACGAATTGAGAGAGAGTATTTGTATGTGGGGGTAATGGTGGGGGAGGTGAGCATTGTGTAATTCTCACCTAATCCTCACAGCAATTCACAAAATAGACATACTTAATATCCAACTTCCATACAAGCAAGTGAGGTTCTCAGAGGTTAAGGAACATGCCAACAGTTACTTACTGAAGTTGGGATTCCCACCTGGATCCCCGCCCAGGGCATCTGCATTGACTATCCTGTCAAATAAACTATTGCAAGTGGGAAGAGAAAGATCATTGGTGGTGGTAAAGTGTCATCACAGTAAATTTTACTCTTTCAGAAAACATCCTAGAATACATTTTTAAGAAAAATATGTCAAAGAAAGTGTGAGGGCTAATTTTCTGTGTCAGCTTTATGCCAGTATTCAGGATATATTTGGGAAAATGTCTCTGGGTGAGATTAACATTTGAATTAGTAGACTAACTAAAGCAGGTTGCTCTCCCTGATGTGGGTGGGCCTCATCTAATCAGCTGAAGATGTGAATAAAATAAGAAGGCTGGCCTCTCACAAGTAAGAGAAAACTACTCATGCCTGACTGCTTCAGGCTGTGATATCAGTTTTTCCTGATTTGGACTTAAACTGAACCATCAGCAGTTCCTGGGTCTGGAGCCTCCTAGTCTTCAGACTGAAACTGTCCCATTATTACTTCTGAGGCTCCAGTTTGCTGACTGCAAGTCTGGGTGCTTGTAGTGTCCATAATCAGTGAGCTAACTCCTTATAATAAATCTATAAATACACATTCTATTGATTCTGTTTCTCTGAAAAACCATAACACACACTGTATTTTCCATTCCTTATTATGTAAAAACAAAACAAAAAACAAAACAAAAAAAAACCTATTAAACTTGAAAAGAATGCCACTGTATCCATGCTAAAGATAAAATGTAATTGATACATATTTGAGGAAGAAACATTGGTTTTACTATTGATGCTGGGTGAATATGGCATCTGGGATTTAGAGAGCAATTTTGGAAACTCAGCCCAAAACAAGGTTTAAAAAAGGTTATACAAATCTGGGCCTGGGTGATTCAGTCGGCTGAGCTTCTGACTATTAATTTTACCATAGGTCATGATCCGAGGGTCATGGGGTCAAGCCCTGCAATGGGCTGCACACTGAGTGTTGGCGCCTGATTAAGATTCTCTCCCTCTGCCCTTCTCCTGTCATGCTCTCTCTCTTTAAAATAAAAACAAACAGGGGAGCCTGGGTGGCTCAGTCAGTTAAGTGTCCGACTTTTACTCAGGTCATGATCTCACCATTCGTGAGTTCCAGCCCCGCGTCAGGCCCTGTGGTGACAGCATGACCTGCTTTGGATTCTCTGTCTCTGTCTCTCTCTCTCTGTCTCTGCCTCTCCCCCCAAAAAAAAAATAAATAAACATGAAAAAATTTAAAAATAATAAAAATAATAAAAGCAAAGAAATAAATAAGGTATAAAAATCAAAGAAGACTAAAACTTATGAGAGGGGCTTGCTAATATGGATACAGTGTAGCACACAGAAAGCCTGCATGAGACTTGTTATACCCAAACTGAATTTTCCAACTAGATTCCTTTATACTTTAAACGATTTTAAAGTAATATATTCATGGAAAATTGAAAAAAAAATCAAGAGAAATGAACCATATGTAATCATGTGCATTAGAGATCTTGCAATTTTTGTCTCAAAACATTTTTTTCTTAACATGATAGCTGCATTTCTAAGCACAATTATATGAGAAAGGAATAAGTTTTAAAGGAGAATAAATTGTTTATGGAGTTTAAGACTTAATAACAAAGGCAAATGTCACATCTTTAATGCATTTTGTTATAGTAGGCAAAAACAATTATTTGATTAAGTAAAATTCATCCAACAAATAAATAAGTTTCTTCCCTTTATCCTTCAATCTTCCAGACATTCTTTCTGCTATAATAGTTTCTGCTATTATTTTTTACCCTGACCTTGTAATTTTGATTGTTGCATTGTTCATAATCACCAAAGATCAAAAATAAAATAAAATAAAATAAAATGGCATTAAAGGTTTAAAAAATAAAGGTAAAAAATAGAAAAGAGATGCTCACAGAACAATGAGCTGAAAAATACCTCAGTATTGCTATGATTTCTCATGGGAAAATAAATTTATGACTCTCATTTTCCCTGGACCCAGATCTCGATTATATTGAAACCAGTAGTAGTCTGTGCAGTGCAAATAATGTTTTCTTATTAATCAGATTCCAATTATCCTATTCACTCTTTGAAAACTCACACTGTAGGTAGGAGAAGTGCCTACTTTCTTGTACAGCATTTCTCTTGAAAAGGAAGCAATTTTCCTCCATACATTTTTAAATAGAATTAGAAAATATATGGTTTGTGGTTTTTGACCAGTACTCTTTTCATAAATTGTATCTTACTGAGTGAAAAAAAAAAAAAGCAAAACAAACAAAAATGACAAGAAACCTACTTTCTTTTAAAAAAAAAATCTAAATGTTTACCTATTTTTGAGAGGGGGAGACAGAGTGTGAGCAGGGGAGGGCAGAGACAGAGGGAGACACAGAATCCAAAGCAGGCTCCAGGGTCCGAACCATCAGCACAGAGCCCTATGCAGGGCTTGAACCCACGGACCCTGAGATCATGACCTGAGCTGAAGTTGGACGTTTAACCTACTGAGCTACCCAGGCGCCCTGAAACTCACTTTCCAATAGAGGTTTTTCTTTGATGAAAAGTGTGTTAGTTTTGTTATAGGAGGAAGGCATGTGAGTGATGAAGTAGGGATAGACAGATTCACACAGCTTCCTTATTAATTTGCTGTATGACTTTGGTCATGCCTTACCACCTTTACGAACTGTCTCTCTATCCCTTTAATAGCAATAATAACAATAACAAGAATACCTAATTAGAAGGGTTTTGTGATGGTTAAAGGTAATATATAAGAAATAACTTTTAAAAACATTTTAAACATTTATTTATTTTTGAGAAAGAAAGAGACAGAGCACAAGCGGGGGAGAAGCAGAGAGAGAGGGGGAGACATAGAATCTGCAGCAGGCTCCAGGCTCTGAGCTGTCAGCACAGAGCCTAACATGGGGCTTGAACTCACCAACCACAAGATCATGACCTGAGCTGAAGTTGGATCCTTAACCGACTAAGCCACCCAGATGCCCTTATAGAAGAAATAAGTTACTCTTAAGCATTTTGATTACATTGGTTGTTGTCTCTGATATTGTGGCTCTTTTTGATATAATTATATTATTACTACTCTTTAGTCAAGAAAAAAAATTACATCTGTTTTAATGACCTCAGTAGTGATGAAACAGTACTCCTTCACCCTAAAGGCTCTGGTAACGTTGTAGGTACTACATGTAGAAACAGACCTATGATAGAAGTACAAGTGAGTTGATTCCAAAATCCATACCCTCATGATTGTAAAGACTGCCCCTCTTTTGAAGCATAAACATTTATATAAAAAAAGAAATACCATATTTGATTTTTACCATGTAGTCTGTAAATAACTGGGCCACAATGATTCTAATATCATGGATGTGTCCTGTGGAGCATAAGAAAACCATTTATTCTTTTAGAACCTGTTTCTTCCTCTTGAATAAGTGGGTGAAAACATTAGTTATACTAATATTCACATTATAAGACTGCTCTAACCAACTGGTAACTTTATAAACACACCCACCACACACAAACATGCACACACATGTATATACATATGTATGTATTGTATACACGGTAAAAATAGTTATACAAATAATGCTAGTGGAATATCACAGCAATCAGATCATATATAATGTAGAACATTAATCATATTTTATGAATTTTCAATACATAATGTTAAATAAACTCAAAAATATAAATTGAATGTAATTAACTTTAAGTTAGAATTCTTATTAAAGATAAACATACAGGTTTTCCAACACATTACTATTCTGTAAAATTATTTGGGGCAGTACTCTGGTTTTCCTATTATGTTTGTAGGTACTTATATTTCAGTCCATTATGAAATTACACTTCAATCCAGATACAACTTTGTAAGACCGTTGTTAATTTACAATACATACCCAGCCATGTGTGCAGAGAGTGTGACATTTTTTCACCAAGATAATCTTTGCACTCATGAGCAGCGATAGCTCTTCAAAATGACACTCCAGTGACATTATTCCTGGCCAGATACTAATCCTTACCACATGGAAAATTTCAACATGACCAAAGATTTTATCATTAGTTACTGTCTTCCTGGAGAAAGCCAGATTTGAGAAAAGTATATAAAAATTGTGACACCCATCTAAATAAATTATACATATATGAGCAAATGTGGAAGCCATTTACTCTAGTACAAAAATCATCATAACTACATCCAGATAGAATTTTAAAACCTTATACCAAAAACCTGCCATATATTTTACCTGGATCGTGGCTGGGTTTTTGTTGTTGTTGTTGTTGTTTGTTGTTGTTTTATTTTATTTTTAGGCTTGTTAGCAAAGATGGTTTCTGTATTCACATGTAACTTATTAGTTCAAACAAATCTGTATCCTAGCCTTTGAAATTTCCTTTTGGATCAAGTTTTCTTAGCAATTTAGTTTGATCTAAGTAACCATGAGAGTTGTTGGGATTAAAATAGTAAGTTTGGGGGCGCCTGGACGGTTCAGTTGGTTGCGTGTCCGATTTTGGTTCAGGTCATGATCTCACGGTTCCTGGGTTTGAGCCCTGCGTCTAGCTCTGTGCTGACAGCTTGGAGCCTACAGCCTACTTCAGATTCTGTCTCCGGCTCTCTCTGCCCCTTCCCCACTTGTGCTCTGTGTCTCTGTCTCTAAAATAAATCAACATTAAAAAAATTTTTTTAAATAAAAAAGATAGTAAGTTTGGAAATCACTTAGAACTATGCCTGGAAGACAGTAAGAACTCAATATTATTATAATTCTTGTTATTATTAATAAGCCAAATCATGCTGCAAAGACTAGAGACGCAAATTTCCTTACTTCTGCCAGGTGTTGGTCTTTTTCTGATATCAAAATATCTTAATATAAATTATGAAAGTGAGTCTCAGTTTACTTATCCGCAAAATGTTGATTTAAGTATAATCACCAAGGTGACTCTAGGAAGTATGTACAATAAACATTATTTTTCAAAAAAGAAACCAAGGCTCAGAGAGGTTAAGAATTTTCCCAACGTCACAAAAAAGGAGAGTAGTAGAGACAGAATTAAACCCATGTTTTTCCATTTCATATAAAGTCTCTGTGAGCATTTGATACAGAAATAGATATTACTTATGGATATGTCCCCAAATTCCTAAGCAGCATGGTTCGGGGAGATTTCTGTGATGATTTCCACATAGCATGGTAGCTTTACAAAGAATAACTGAATTATGCTTCCTTTCTTTAGTAAAAGTTCCTTTCTTCAGTAAAGCAGGATAATAAACTGGATTAGTCAGCTTGTTGTAGGTCATAAGCAATCCCTAAAATCTCAGAGGCTTGGAAACCAAGATCCACAGCTTGTGAAATGGAGAGCTGATTTTAATTCTATTCCATGTGTTTACTCCTTTTGCCAGGCAGGTTAAATAAACGTTTTACTGGACTTGCCCATCCTTGTGGTAGAGAGATGGAAGAATGCCCTGATGGAGACCCACGATGCTTCATATTGCTTCTGCTTGGGCTCAGTACAGTTGCAGTCTTGTCACATTGCATTGGCCACAGTGGGTCACATGATCACCCCAAGGTCGCAAGTCACAGACTTACATTGCTCCCATAGAAAGCATGTGCAGAGAAAGGAGTGTTTATTTCTTTAACCAGGAGGAAGAAGAACAGAGGATAGCATGGTGACAAATTAATATACATAATAACATAATCTATGCAGTGTTTACTGTAACTTAGATTTTTTTTTAATAACAAAGATGGACAGTGTTTGGGAAATGACTAATTGTTGCTTTCCTTTACTTTTACACACTACCAGAGTTAAAACACTTCTGACACCAGATGTGTGTGCGTGTGTGTGTTTCCCTACACCAAGCATCTGTGACACCATCTGGGTGTCCTATAATTCAATTCAATTCTGACACTACCCAGAGTTAGCCCAAACCCTACAGATTAAGGGCTCAGTCCCTTTGATTCCTATATTTGTTATTATTTGATGGTATGCTTGTCTCCCTTACATCTTTGGTGCTTGAACTCCATTCAGTAAGTGCTTCTCATAAAAATAAAGGTATTTTTGTAAATCAGTGAGAGAATTGATTTGTGTTTTCCATTTAGATAATTTGTGATTTTCATTTTGCCCTAGTTTGGATTGGGATTAGGGCATTCCAAGTGCTGTTTTTAGTGTTTCATTGCATGTTTTCTCCTATAAGGCTCACAACAGCCTGGTGATGAAGTTGAAGTTTCATCATTTCCTGGATGATAAATCTGACGACATTTAATATTTACAGGGGCACAGGTTCAGGATTCTTCAGAGTCAGGATTTAGATCCAGGTTTTTCCACAATCTCATGCTGCTTCTTTTGACATTTACATTGGTCAAAAAATAAATACTAAACGATTTCAGGAGATCTCAGTTAATTTAACTCTATTTAACAGCAGGATATAAGATGATAACTATCCTACTCAGGTAAGGTAGACTTGTAGCTTAACAGAGACCTGAGTGATCGCACCATTCTCCTGGAAGACAAATTAAAACATTTCACCCACATTCCCCCAAACACACACATAGAAACACTCTTAACACCAAAGGGTTACTGGCTGGGGCTGGAGTATTACCCAATTTCAGGGAGCATCTCACCCTGATTTTGTGTTTGAAGATAAGATTTAGGAAACATCTATGTTCTGTGTTGTGTGACACAGTGCTTAACGGGTCCTCCACTGTGCTTCTGTATCTAGTACAGTGACTGAGCACACAACCAAAGCTCAATAAATGTGTGTTGAATAATATTGTTGAATAGACATTGTTTTATATGAAAATCTGTTTAAGAAATGTCCCATTCTATGGTGTTACACGTCTGTGCCATACAAATGATATTCATTCACTTACTTAATCAATCTTATGATTCAATATTATTCAATATTTATTTAAATTCAAAATTTATTGATACTTTCATGTTCCAGATTCTATACTTTTGTGGAATTTTTCCTCTGTGTATTCTTCATACTTTTAGAATCATCTAGTTCATTGTTACCCAAAAGTCTGTACTCTGTTTATTTTTTTCACTGTATGAATGTGTTTTTCTTTGAATCAAATCCCTTTTATAATTCAATAGTTCAATTCAATGATTTTATCAAAAGGTAATATCCCTGAATCACAATTTGGTATAGTAGTTAATTCTTTCCAATATATGAAATAAAAGTAAAGACATCATTAACATAAAAGTATTCATTTATTTATCACTTGAAACTATTGCACAAAACGCTGACAGGTTTAAGTGCATGATTTGGAAAACTGGTCTAAGACTCTGGTGGTTAGATGACATGATCAAGATCAAAGAGATAGTTCATGGCTGTATAAGTTGAAACACAGGCCTTCTTTTATGAATTAGATAGTAATGCCACATATCTATCATTTTAAATTAAAAACATTATTATAATGAATCTTCTATCCCTTTTACACTACACACATTCTTTTTAGAAACTATTTTAGAAACCAGTATAATTTCTAGACACATTCATGAATTTATACTATGCTATGCTGTACTATACTATACTATGATATATTTATTATATACTCTATATATACTTATTATATACTCTATATTATATACTCTAAGAGAAATTCTCAGCAGTACTTTTTTAAAATTTGTAGACCTGGACCCATTAGTGTTTACCAATTGTGTGTGTTCTATAGCCAAGGCTACATTCAAGCCCCAGATTTACTACTTTTTAGCTTTTTAGTATTGACAAATTCATTTAACTTTCCTGGCCTTTAATGTCTTCATCTGTAAAATGGGACAATAATACCTATCTACAGGCATTGGTCATCAAATAAAATATTTGATGCTGAGTATTTCAACAATATCTGGTATATAGTAATTGGATGTGATGAATATTAAAATGACAATAAGAGAATTTGATGAATGCTATTGATTTTCTTTCCTAAAAGCTATATATCTGCACACAAAAATCAATGTTCTGAATATAAGTGTCAGAGTTTTCTCCAAGCTCTGGAAACCTTAACCTTCTAGCTTAAGTGAGAGATCTACTGATATTTTTAAGGGTTCAAGTAACAGAGAAAGGGAATAACACTATTTCTTTTTTAAAAAAGTTTTAAATGTTTATTTATTTTTGAGAAACACAGAGACAGAGTGTGAGCAGGGGAGGGCAGAGAGAGAGGGAGGCACAGAATCTGAAGCAGGCTCCAGGCTCTGGGCTGTCAGCACAAGACGTGGGGCTCAAACTCATGAACCACGAGACCATGACCTGAGCCGAAGTCAGATGCTTAATAGACTGAGCCACCCAGACACCTGGAATTGCACTATTTCTAATCTTGGTTGTTGAAAGCAAATCAATCATCAATTTTCTAAGTCAACTAAACAAGCACAGCAGAATTAAAAAAAATTGTAATATACTGAGCAGAGGCAATGTTACTGCAGGAATCTTAATGATACAATATTACACAAGCACATTTAAAAAATATAAGGTGCAAGAACATTGCAGATAAAAGAAAATATATTTGCTTGGATTACTGAGAACAGAAACATGGAGTATATAGAAGTAAAGAGTATCTGTGAAAGGGGAATAGCATTTTTGTGTGCTCAGCAATTTGCTAGACAGAGAAAATGATTCTAATAATCTGAAGCTCCAGTGTTTCCCTCACTTGTTTACAGTGCTATTGCATGATTGCTGAGGGTTTTTTTTTTATTTTTTAACATTTATTCATTTCTGAGAGACAGAGAGAGAGGGGGCATCAGCAAAGGAGGGGCAAAGAGAGAGGGGGACACAGAATCCAAAGCAGGCTCCAGGCTCTGGACTGTCAGCACAGAGCCCAATGTGGGACTCGAACCCATGAACCATGAGATCATGACCTCACCTGAAATGGAATGCTTAACCGACTGAGCCACCCAGGTGTCACATTGCTGAGAAGTTTTAGAAGGAAAATAGGTAGAGTGGATGTGAGAGACTGGATTATGAAGCCAATAGTCTTCTATGATCCAACACTCACGGATGTGACACTACACGGATACAGACATGAGGGAGCGATCATAGAGAGGGTGATGATAGGAGAGTGACAGAGTTAGAAAGAAATGTTAACAAAGTGTAAGAAGGTATATAGTAAAAGGCAAGAAGAAAGGAAGCTATCTTTAGACTAATACCCTGAGGACAGAGGAATGCCAACAGAAACAGGGGAAAGTTTTAGAATAACCATTTAGTGCGGAGAAAATAGGAGGTGAAGACCAAATAAAATAAAATAAAATAAAATAAAATAAAATAAAATAAACAAAATAAATCGAACAATTTCTCAGTATACTTCAACCCGATCCACAAGAAATCCGAAAAAGGAAATGGACTTAAATGGAAGCAGAACTCAATTTGAGAATTTTTCTTTATCATCTGTTAGAGCATAAACACACAGGGCTGGGTTTTAGCCAGACCATCAGGTGCACAGAACTGAACTGGAGAAGGATCGCCAGTACATAGATGGGTCAAATGAGGAAGGAAAACATTTAAGATAAATCTAAACTGAAACTAAATATATGAGCAACACGGATTATGAACTCGTCTGAATATGAAAAGACAAAGGCATAAAGTTATTAATAAATTTTAAAATTTATCCTAGAAAACCATTGACTTAGAAAAGAACAACTCAAATATACCAATACAACAAGTATTTAAAAGAAAACAGACAACATGAATCAAACCACAGAATACAGAAATACCTCCTTTCTCTTCAAATATGTTGGCGTGTGTGTTTTTCCTACTTCCCGTTAAAATAAACTCTTTAACGATACAGTAATGCCTCCTCAACCACAAAATTCCCTTCATGTGGATAAAACATATAATTTTGGAGATTTTGTTTGGCAAATGTGAGCATTTTGTTTTCTTTACACCTAAGATGTGGGCTTTTCCTCTTCAGGATAACTAAGTGGTAAAATAGAGTAGAGATTGTGACTTGGAGAGGGAGTTAAATAGCAGGCAGGGAGAGTGGAGGGTTTTGCAATTCTTGATGGAAGAAGAAAGGAGAGAAGAAGTAAATTCAACTTTGAACTAGACTGTTCCATGTGTTAAGAGAGGGCAGGCATGAATAAGAGGGTTGTAAATTGGGGATGCTTTTGTTCTGTATATCTGAGACCATAAGAACTACCAAGAAATGGGAAATTTACGTTCTTTTTTTTAATGTTTATTTATTTATTATGAGAGAGAGAAAAATAGTGCTTATACTAGCTGGGGAGGGGCAAAGACAGAAGAAGAGAGAAAATCCCAAGCAGAGATTGCTGTGATTGTAGAGCCCTACAAGGGGCTTGATCTCACTAACCATGAGATCCTGACTTAAGCAGAAATCAAGAGTCTCGATGCTCAACTGACCAAGCCACCCAAGCGCCCCAGAAAATCCATATTCTTAAGCATAACATCAGAATACATTGGACGGATAGACAGGCAGATGTAGAAAAATAACACCTCTTAATTAAGTGATATCTATGACAAAGCTCAATGACTTGTAAGCAACTTATTACAACAGTGGAATAAGGAAAGCCTGCAATTGTCATTAAGGGAAAAATAAACAGGAACTAAATGAATGGTACTCAATTTACTCATGAAAATATACAAGGTATAATTTATATTATCCTTGCTTTTTAACATCACTGGGTAATTGAGACAGGTAAAGGGCTTAGGCAATTTTGATTTTGATATATTACTTCTTAATTTTAAAATAGGGGTGGCTCAGTTGGTTAAGCTTCCAACTTTGGCTCAGGTCATGATCTCACAATTCGTGGGTTCGAGCCCTGTGTCAGGCTCTGTGCTGACAGCTCAGAGCCTGGAACCTGCTTCGGATTCTGAGTCTCTCTCTTTCTCTGCCCCTCCCCCACTTGCACTCTGTCTGTGTCTCTCTGTCTCTCCAAAGTCAATAAACATTAAAAAAAAAACAACCATAAGGTAACTTAAGCTTTGAGAAATTAAATGATATATTAAAATCATAAAGTGACAAGTGACAAACCCACAAGTGACAATAACCATTATCATTAGTTGAAGTCATACTGCATGCCTGGTACTCAGATAAATTGATTGTTTGCATGATCCCATTTAGTCCCCATATTAACCTTGCAAAGGAAATATTATCATTCCCATTTTATAGACAAGGAAATTGAGGCTCATAAGTGGTATGTAACCTGCAAAGATGACACAACCAGTAACACTTGTATTTAAACCCAAACCAACAAAAGATGTAATCCCACCTTTAATATTTTAGTTTGAATCAGTCAGGCTTCAGTCAGAAAAGCAAAATTACTATAAAAGATAAAAAATACAGGGTTCATTGAGGGACTAGACCATACACAACTGAGGGGCTAGTTAAAAGTCTATGCAAAGCCATAGCCTATGTGTTCGATGTTGGGGAGGAGTGGACAGTCCATAGGTTAGCACAAAAGAAGAACTCAAGTGGAGGAGAATGAAGACCAGCAGAAACCCAGGGGGACAAACCAGAGTCCACATCTGTCTCTTGCCATCTCCAACCTTGATGGTACAGGTGACCTATAGGAGCATCTGTCACTTGCACCATGGAGCTCATCATGCACCTGCTCCAGGATCTGGAGGAGTTGAGGGGCAAGCTGTGGGGTGGCTCCACCAAGCAGGTAACCTGGCACAGCAACAAAGCTGTGTGCAAAGTGCCATGGTGCCAACCACCCTTGCCTGCTTTCCAAGTGTGAAAATGAATCTTCCTTTATCTCTTTTCAAACCCCATTCAAACCTGTCCCGTAGCAACTTTCACTTGGAACCAGAGAAGGGATTTATGGGAAAAGTAGTTCAGTTGAGCTCCGTGGAAACAATACCAACTCACGTCACCACAGGGATCCAGGGAGAGCAGGCTGCATGCACACGTGCACAGGTGGACACACATGTGGGTGTAGGTGTGCATATGTATATGTGTGTATGCACATGTGTGTGCACTTCTGAATTGGTCTTAGTGATTTTTTCGGTTAGTTATGAGTCTCTCCAACTCTTACCTTCTTTGATTCTTCTCTCGTAGTGGTTCACAGAAAGTCATGTTGGGACTAGGACTACTGAGTGTAATATCTTTTTAGAAAAGCCAGATCACTTTGTCATTACACTTACTCATTACATTTTAAAGAAAATTTTAACTACCAATACTTCTACTAATTATTATTAAATTATCCAAGACAAATATCTAACCCAAATCATTATAAATAAAAGGGTTACACAGCTTGATGGATAGATCCTGGATGCGAAAATGCAACATATTTTATCACAAGCCCAGTCTGTCTGCAGTGGCCCCCAAAAGTATTGCAAGACAACCTTCAAGAAGCTGAGAGCTCAGTGGGTTTGAGGCCACGATCACTTACAGTGTAATTGATGGACTGTAATCAAGCAGCAGCAGCAAAAATGCCTCACGTGAGATAAGACAGCCATGATTTAAAACATCACCTATACTACCAGCACTGATTCCATGCTCTGCTCAGCAGTGATTCCAAACTCACAAGGATTTTACCACTGTGAAGGTTTTATGTGGTCTATAGTGGAGTGCAATAAAAATGTTGCTTCCTGTGATCTGTATACTTTGCTTCTGTTAATGCAGCCTGAATTTGTCTAAGAGGCCTTTTTTAGCAACCAGACTAGAGTCAGATCCCCAGGACTATGACTTCATGTTCTGTTTTCGAATAGGGACTTTGCTATCTTCTACTTACACGTTTGAGTTTCTGAAGCAAAGCAAGGAACTCTGCATTCGATAGATTTCCATGTGTTTGTTGTTACTTGTTGTTTCAGCCAGTTGAGAAACATTTTGAGTATCAACTTGGTCATCTGGCTATTTATTAGATGGCCTAAGTATAATTTCTAGACCTGCTGAAATTGGTTTTGCTTTCTGAGAAAAACTGTTGTAAGTGGCTCTCTATCAGTGTAAGAATAGCATTGTCTAGCTTGGCTTTCTCACTTCTTGGTTGACCTCTTGTATGTCCTTTATGAAAATACTCAAGAAATTTAAATAAACTTTTAGTGTTATCCACTTCCTTGAGGCTGAAAATCAACTTAACATTATATTCTGACATCTGCCATTATGTATGGATCTTTAAAGGGCAAGGCCTTTCTTTATCTTTTGTCCTGTAATGCGTTCCCTTCCTTCTTATCCCTGTACCTTCTCCCCTAAATTAATAAAACTGAACAATAACTAACCTACACCTAACACTATGTAATCATTCTCTGATCTGTAGAATTAGGACATGACTTGTATTTACCACACAAGCCTGTTGTGAGGATAAAGACACAAAATAACCCACACAAGGCACTTTATGTAATGCCTGGGATGCAGGAAATGTTTAATTTATTACTAATTTTGCTATCTATTATCGTTCATGTGATTTTATCTGTCCTCCAGATTCCTCTCAGAATTTTTTCCCAGGTCCCAGATTCACCACTTAGACAGTTATTTTCATTCCTATCACTTCACTTTCCTCTGCCTTCATCATGTTGAAGTGTAGAAGTGTAGAGAAGGCCAAGATGGGCATACTATCAGAAAACAGGAAATGTGCAAGGTGGTCAATGGGCTGGCAGGGAAAGAAGGCTTTTTGGCATCCAGTGATGTTGAGAGGGAGGGATTTTAATTCCCTACCAGGCTTTATGAACTGGGTGGAGGCCTTTTGATCACCACAATGTCTGGACTTACTGGTATGTTTGCCCAGAAGCCAGAAGGGCTAAATGCCTTGCACCAAACAGGACATTTTGTCCTAAATGTCAGAATGCTCCAATGGAATCAATGCAATGAGTGGCACAGCAGAAGAACCATGAGGCTAACTCAAAGGAGATATGGAAAACAGCAAAGAGTAAGCTCCTTGCTCCACTCGTAAATAGTCTGGAAGCATTTTATGTGGGATTGAAATATAATCTTGTAATGTGATAGGAAGAATAATTTTATGTGACCAATTTGCAAGTGATGCTCTCCAAATATTCAAAATTTATCAAGAGTCACAGAATGTCTAAGCTTGAAATTCAAGTAAATAGTATACTGTACCTTCATATTGTCCTGGTGAAATTCCATTTACATATGAAAGAGAAATGCCAATAGCCCTTGTTGGTATTACTTGGCCCTCCTGGTTATTTACCTGTACTGGAACATCTACAAATGCTTTGGTGACTCAAGTTCCTGCACTTACATTATTTACTGCTATCATAATTTAAGATCTTTTAAAAATACCCTATAATAGTGCCATGTAAAAGCTAGTGATGATTCAGTAAAATGCACTAAGAAATCAATAACCTGGAAAGGAAGTTAGGTGAGATAAAAATGCCACAAAGAAGCCCAACAACCTCCATAATATGCCATATATTTAATTTAAGAGTGAGTATTCTGAGAAATATTAGAGATAATTCTGAAGAAACATAAAAGCCTCATTAAAACAACTACACCTTTAATTTCCCCCAAATAGTTCATATGAATGTGCAAGAATAATGAGAAGGTGCTGGCTACAAGATCAATGCCTCTGAAATGTGCTTCTAACCCAAGTTACCATCTGTCCTAAGGTATAAAATATTCTTTACGATTTTAAAGGAGATGGTGTATTTCTATATAAATATTTTTGCAAACATTTATTGTGCTTAGGAAGCATGTCCATATGCAAATATATATTACAATGTTTGTAGATGCATGTGCTTTAGAAGATGTCCCACTTTATTTACATTCATTCAGTGAGAAAAGTAGTCTTAAATCTTTTCATTCTGCTATTGTATTATGGATTTAGGAGTCAGACAGGCTTCTCCATCTTACTACTGTAAAACTTGGAGCTATAAATATCTGAGATCTTTTTTCTCAAATACACAACTCTCCAGAGTTGACTGGAGAGTAAATGAAATAATGTGTGTTAAGTACTGAATATAGTACAAGCTCTCAAACTTTGGCACATACCATCCAAGTATTAATAGAAGACACTCCTGTAGCACTAACTTATATGTCAGCCTGTGTTTTAAATGCCTGGTATATGTTAACTTGGGTGGTCCTCAAAGTACTCCTCTGACTTAGATTCTATACCATCACTCCCATTTTACAGATGAAGACACCAAGCCACAGAAAGCTTAAGTAACTTCCGTCATTTTCAATAGCTGGAAAGTGGCTACATTAGAATTTGAACCTAAATGGCCCTGTTCTAAAGCCCGAGATTCTTAGTGCCTGCCATTGACAAACACCAGAACTTGATTTAATCTCAATAAGCAGAATGTCACGTTCGTCTAGATTTTTCACTCATTATGTGTTAGTCGTCCAACCAGCATTCAAAATGAGACCAAATTAGATTTTCAGCGATGACACTGATGAGTAATTGTCAGCAAATCAGTCACCAGCTTGATTTTAGCATGATTTCCTAGCCAGATGCATGCTCCAAAGATAACTATTGATTTGATTGTTAATGGGGAAGAGAAAAAAACAAAACAAAACAAAACATAAGGTGATGAAATAGACTCTCACAAGAGGTACTGAAAAACAGAAGGAAATTCCCCAGGGTGGTGGTCGTGGTTGGGGGCAGGGAAGGTGATAGTAGGCAGGGGCCAAGGCACATCAGGATTCTAACAAAAATTTAAGATAGCTAAGGGAAAAATAAGGCATGAATGATATTATGCTTGAAAACTGCTTGACATTTTACTGGAGAACTTTTTTCTACAGTTGGAGAATATGAAAGCATAGAACAGTTGGCTTGGGGCCAAATGCACATGATCACCCCATGCTGTCAGGAATGGTAGGGTTGTTGATTCTACCTGGGGTAAAGCTGACCAGAAAAACGAAATCCTTTAACCACTTTGCTCTTTAAATAGTGTTTTGGGGTTTAGACTCAGAGTGAACTCACTAAACCACCTGTGTTTTTATTTTACTTACACAGAAATGCTCTTTCCAAATTCTAATTAAAATCTGCTGTTTACTCTGGTCTTTAATGTGGCGGGTACAGCCATGGAGTATGGGACCCTTTAATGACTTGGTGAGCCACCACTGTTGTTCAGAGAGAGGAGGATAATAGAAAGAAAAAAAATGCTAATTTGTTTCTGCCTGGTGGTAAATATTTGAAATCATGGAACTTGTATTTCAGAAAGTAATTTAAATATGGAATAAATAGATAGGAGTTTGACCTAGTTCAGACTTGGACTTGTTGCAGGCATCATGCATTCTGATATTATAGAAAGTGAATGCTTCTTCTTTTCCAAAACCTACTGGTATCCTCCTGGTACAACGCTATAAACATAGTTGAAATCTTTTATTTCCTTATTAGGTTTATGACCACACAATGCGGAGTAAGGACAACATCCCTGAAAATGACCTGAGTATTAATGAGATGGATCTATGTAGAGGGGGATAGGGCTCCTGATATCGAAAGGCAATAAACTTAAGTCCCAACTTCCCTAAGCCATTCAAATTCAGAAGGCTAATAGCGTAACAAATGAGAGGCATCTGAGTTGAAATCTCAGTTTGGCTCCATTTCTTGCTAGCTCTGGGACCCTTAGAAAGTTTCTTAACCTCTCTGTGGTTATGAAACTACACAGAAGTGTTGGAGAATAGAATGACACAGCCTGTATAGTGCTCTTGATGATTCTGAATAAATAGCATCCTTTATGGTTTAGCTGAACTCTGCCTCCTCTATGAAGTCCTCACTTAAGATTCTGCGACCTCTGGCCATTCCTTCCTTCGCTTCTGCTTCCTGAATTGTTTATGCTGCATAATTAACAAGGGAGCAAACACCATGCCACAGTATAAGAGTCCTTGCTAACAAGAGAGACATCATGTGCTCATTTAATTTCTTCGAAGTAAAAAAGAAAATATGCTTCCTCCGCCCCTCCAAGAACAGAGATTAAACCTGGTCTTGGCCAACTAGGACTCTTGGGCTAAATCCAGCTGCCACCTGTTTTTGTAAATAAAGTTTTATTAGGAAACAGCTATGATCATTCATTTACATGTTCTCTATGCCTGCTTTAGTGCTACAACAGCAGAGTTGAATAATCACAACAAAGATCATATGACCCACAAGGCCTAAAATAGTTACTATTGGGCCTTTTACAGTCCAAGTTTGTCTACTTCTCCTGGAGTAGGCCATTCTACAATATGAGTGTATGTTCTAGGACAAGCCTAGCAGATTATAAGAATCTGTAGTTGGTTTCAGCTCTATTCTATGGCTCTAACTGGATTCTGAAGTTTAAAGGCAAAGAAAAGGTTTTTCATATAGCCCGACCATTAAACAAAGGGCCATTCCTTTATCCGGTATCAGTGAAAATACAGCAGTCTGTTCACAGTATAGGCAGGATACCTTGATAGTTGATTTGTTGGTTTACACTGTCAGTTTTCTGAGAAGATATAATGATAATTCCAGCACTGAAGTGATTTCACCTTAGGCACTGATGCGTGAACCTAATCTACCACCAATTTAAGCTGAGACTGGACTGTGTAATACAGCACTTGAGAAGCACATTTAGCTTCCTCTTTGGATGTTTTGCAGGATTTTGATTGTTGTTTTTGTTGTTGTTGTTGTTAGGTTCTTCCAGATTTGGTCACTCAGTTCCATTTTCTCTAAGCTGCCTAGCTCTCATGTGTATCTCTAGACCTCTGTCTTCTTGGTTTCTCTTGCTTGGTGGAGTAGATATTGCCAGGTATCTCTCAATATCTGCCCCTTCCTTCTTTCACGGAAATAGCATTTTTATTAGGGCACATTAGCCCTCCTTCTAGCGTAGTGTGGTCATGCGATCAGGTTTGCCTCACGGGGAAGTGATGCATGTGACTTCTGGGTTGTGAATGTAGGAGAGATGACATTGTTGTCCTTCTCTTTCTCCTGCTCACCTTCCCCTCTTCTGCTGCCTGGATTATGAATATACTGATAAAATATCTTGGCTAGTACAGAAATACTCTAGGGACACCAGAGAAATAAAATAGAGAGCCTGGGTTCTTGAAATCATGAACTGTCAGACTCATCACAACAGTTATATGCAGGAAAAATATGCTTTGGTCTTTCTGAAGTCACTGTACTTGATTCCTCTCTTTTATGCAGCAAACCTATTTTCTAAGAGATATCCAGTCACCACCATCCTAGAGTATGCAGTCAAGGATCTGAGGTAACTGTTTGTCAACTTATCATACCAATGAATATACAATTTACATTTGAAACTATGCAAGAAACTTTATCTTACAGACATTTTTTTAAAGGATCTGATCAACAGAGGGTGAGAGGAAAGTATGAAATCCTTTTCTGAAGTAGTGACATGGAAAGTTCTAGAATTTTATACTTATTTTTCAAGGACTTTGCACTTGCTCTTTCCTCTGCCTGGTAAGTTCATCCCCTATATATAGCATATATAGCTATCACATAGGAGGTGCACCCTTACTTCCTTTAGATCTTTGCCCAAATGTCACATGATTAGAAAGGACTTCCTAATGTGGCTGTTTTTGTACATGAAAGCATCCTTCACGGCACTGTTAACTGCCTTAAATAATCTATATCTGTGTCTTATTTAGTGCCTGTCTTTCTACATTCACACACACAAAATATACATACTTTGGGGAAATATCTACTGCATCTGTTTTATTAACTGCTCTTGCTCTGGAATTAAGAAGAATGTCTGGCAGAAAGTAACCCCTTGATAAAGCTTTGCAGAATGAGCGAATGATTCAGTGAATACGTGTCAAGAAGACAAGAGCCACTGCAGTTCAAACAGTAATGGGGAGCTAAATGAGATGAGCCTGGAGAGGTGGCCCTGCCACTTCATGAAGGGCCTGTGGGTCACACAAAGGATTTTATCTTTCTCCCAAGTGCAAAAGAAGACAGTGAAGGATTTCAAAGAGATCAGAGTACCCCATCATCAGGATGGGGGATTTGAAGAGATCAATCTCTCTGCAGAATACAAAGTAGATTAGGGACAGATCAGAGTTTCTTAAGGAAGAGCGGCTATAGACTGTGGCCATCATCCAGGAGAAAGATTATGGGTGGTTGGCAAGGCTAGTCTTTGGAAACAGTGCTGGTCTTTCCCCAGGTTGCTCTCACTTCCCTTCCTCATCTTTGCTCTGCCCTGCTCTGTATTGGAACAGACCTTGTGTCTAAAATGCTGTGTCCCAGGATCCCTTGTTGGCCAGTTCCTGTCTGAGTTCACCAATAGGGAGCACGGCAGGAGACTTGAGAGTGGGAGGAAGGGAAAAGAAAGATATTTCTCCCACTTCTCCTGCCTACAGTTGTAATGCCATGCCTGTGTCTCCCTGGTGGTTTTGGCTCTCGCTTTTCTCACTTCCTCTTTCCCCGGTCACAGCTTCCATGGGGCAGTGTTACAGGGTGTCCCCAGCTTCTTGTGGCTCCATGTCTACCGTTCCCTCCCACTTCCTGCAATTGCCCATCTCTGGGTGGCTCAGTCCCTTATTTGGTTTGCCACCATCACTTGATCAGTTACCCCTATTTTATTGCCTATTTTGGGAAAAAACAAAAAAACAAAAACAAACTCAGAGCCTTTCTGTTTTACTGTCTGGATACTAAGAGATACAATCCTATATATTCTGCCACATGGATACATTTGTCTAAAAAAACAATTATAGAAATGGCTAGTATATACTTTTAATATAGCACAATTTCCCCCAGAAATAATAGGCTGCCCTTTTTTCTTAAAACAACAAGCTACTTTAAAAAGATGCTTAGATTGTAAACTTCTTAGAAAACAAGGTTGACATCCCTCCAGTCTTTTATTTTCCAGGTACAGGTCCAAGTTTGTGTCTTTTAAAGCCCGATGGCAGAGATACGTGGCATTGTGCATATGGAGGCTTGGCAGTAAGGATTCTAGTCATTGACTTTCTTTTGCTGTCATCTCTCTGAATGAAATGGACCACATCATCCTTTTAAATTTTTTTTTCTATTTTCCATTAAAAATGATAGATCTTATTACATCATATTTCTTTTGCAAATTAGCTCAATAGCAGTTACCATAGTATATCACTGGTGTGGCCCAGCTGCTATTGTTTTTATTGCACTATTGCAGTGCCTCGGGGTAATTACCTTTGAGACCTCAAATGCATTCTCATATGTAAAACCCATTCTTTCCCGTTCAGTATTTTGAGACATATATCCTCAGCGTTTGCTTTATTTTCTTTTATTTATTCATCCGTGATGGCCATTTCATAATCAGTTTTAGATGTTCTAATATAATCCTCAAGAAGCACATCCAAGGGCACACAAAATGAACTCCGTGTCTTTCAGAGCAGGGGAGGAATTTAGCACTTTGGCAGGAGTTTGGGGCTGAGTGGGAGCCATGAGTGATGATTCTAGCTCCTGCCTTTGCATGCATTAACTGCTGGTCGCCTCTGAATAATTGGCTAAGAATATTGGTTAACACGTCAAGTGAAAATGTATGTGGCGGTGCCTGTCTCCATCATCCCAGGAGAACATCTGTCCACTTCCCAAATCCACTAAACAATTTGGCTCTCGTCTGCATGACTGGCAGCTTGTCCCAGGGAGGCCCTTTGCTACAAAGCAGGGAAGGGGGAAGTTTGGGTTTGAGTTGTGTTGGCAGGTTTTGTTGAAGCACTTTGGAGAGTAATTTTACAAAATTTGCCCGCTGGTGATATTAGCCCTTTATTTTTGTGAAAGTCAGAGGGAAAAAAAAAGCCCACAACTCTTTATATGCATAGAAATTGCTTTAGGAAGTAGTTCTTTGGTTCTATTAAGGTTATTCTGTAAATGTGTTTTGAGCCCCTCCAAGCTGAAGGCATGACCTATACTCTGGAGGAATTCAGCTTTGCACAGGGACAAAAACAATTAAAAGAAAGAAAGAAAGAAAGAAAGAAAATAGAAAGTATGCTCTTACAGTAAAGCATACAGAGTATTTTGAAGGAGGAAGTCCTTCTGTCTATGTGGACATAAAGGAAAGCTACAGCAAAATCCAACAAATTAAAAACATTATAGCACAATGTGGTCAAGAAGAAATAGAATAAAGAATAAGTTATTTTACCTGATTTGAGCCCAAAGAGCCCCGTTTTTGTTTTGTTTTGTGTATTCCAAGCTACACATGGATATGCTATAATAATCATCATGTGGCTATTGGCTCCTCTTTGAGATACACATACTGCCAGAAATTATCTCCATTGCTGGAGTTGGCATAAGGAATTTTAGATAATTCACCACTGGGATCACCCCACCTGTATTTTCTACTAACACTGTGCGCTTCGTCTGTATCACACATTTTTCTGCCTATTTCCCCCCTTCATTAATGGTCTATTCCGAAGGTTGAAGTCACTGTCTAGCTCTCTGAAAGGAACAAGGCACAGATCACCATCTAGATTTTCATCAACCTTGCCTGAAATTATAGTCTTCAGCTAAAATTTCTGTGGTTTTCTAGAGCTGGCTGTCTGATCCCCAAACCTTCCAAGGTGATTTGGTCTATGCAGCACAGAACTTAAGTTTCTCTTGGTGACATGAATTATCAGTCGGAGCTTTCAACTTCTTAAGGATCTGGCCTTTTCTCTTTATTGGGATAAATTCCGTGTTTCAGTTGACATAAATAGTGGATCAAGCTCCCCAAAATGAAAGGCTTGGAGGTCAGATAATACCCTGGGGACTGCTATTCCAATTGTATCAAAACCCTTAACTGCTTTACAAAGAAAATATTTCCACATACTTCTCCTCTTGGAGGAAAGAATTTGATAAAGATTTTGAATGAATTTAAGGAATACAAACTTTGATCTGTATATGTTGAAAGATAATAGGGTCCTACCATTGGTTTGTGAATGCATGAATTTGTAAATGTAACTGATCATTCAATTTTAATATTTGTGTCTCTTTTATTAGCGTTGTCCTATAACAATGCAGTATATGGATTTAGCAGAAACAAATGAAATCACCATTCCTACCACCTTACGAAGTTCCTATTCCAAATATCCCTCTGAAATTATTGGAAGTGTATTTTTCTCTCACTCTCTCTGCATCCTTGAACACACTCACTGGTGGGCCAATTGCAAAATGTGTTCCACCCTTACCACTTTCCCAGAACTGCTGCTTCAGGGGGAGAAAATATTGCTACAATCCCAGACATTCTCATCATTCTTGACCTCTCTCCAGCATTCACTTGTACTCTTCCTTTCCTTTGTAAACTCACTCCTCCCTGAATCCTCATTTGTGGGCCCCTTTACTACAGGTCTTTTCCTAGACTCTATTTGAACCCTCTTTCCTTATCTTCCTGTAAACTTTCCTTCCATGGAATTGTTGATCATCCCCTCCTTAACATCCTGCTGTGTCTCTAACTCCGCATATCAAAACCTGAACTCATTCTCAGAGCCACCAGAATAGCTCATCTGCCTGACCTCCCTTTTGGTGAATGTTACCATCTTTCTGTTGCAAAGGCTTGAATCCTGGGAACCATCAATAGCTCCTACTTCTTTCAGTCCAACCAGGGCCCTGGGAGCGAGACTCTAAGGATATTGTCACATTCATGAAATGTGTCATCCCTTCCAGCCTTCTGCCTCAATCCAGGTTCTGGCAATTACCACCTCTCTTGTGGATTATCTCAAGTACTTTCTAACAGCCCTCCTTTTCTGTAAACTCTTCATTCTCCTT
The DNA here is from genome assembly GCF_018350175.1 of Felis catus. Lineage (NCBI taxonomy): Eukaryota > Metazoa > Chordata > Mammalia > Carnivora > Felidae > Felis > Felis catus. Next base: position 189,964,049 of record NC_058371.1, on the reverse strand, counting down.
ACTGTCTTACCTAATGCTGACAGGTTAATTAAGGGAAACTCAACATATCAAAATTATTTCCCATCACTCCCTAAATTGAGTTGAGGAGCGTCTGGGTGGTTCAGTCAGTTAAGCCTCTGACTTTGGCTCAGGTCATGATCTCATGGTTCATGGGTTCGAGCCCGGAGTCAGGCTCTGTGCTGACAGCTCTGAGCCTGGAACCTGGTTCAGATTCTGTCTCTCTCTCTCTCTCTCTGCCCCTCCCCTGCTCAAGCTCTCTCTCTCTCTCTCTCTCTCTCTCTCTCTCAAAAATAAAATAAACATTAAAATTTTTAAAAAATAAATAAATTGGGTTGATTGCTTATAGTGGAAACTGAAATAACTAAGTATTAAAATTTGATTCATTGCTCAAATGAGGCCAATCGTTTCAAATAAAGAGGCAGTTGAGTAAACCAGACAAAAAATAAATATATAATTGCCTTAGTGTTTCACTTTCAACTTACTGCTTTGGTGTTGCACCGATAGATAGTCAAAGGTTGAGATATGTCACGGGTATTCTATCAGACGCTAGCTACGTGTTGTTAGTACTATAAAGAGAATCAGAGCCAGACACTAGTTGAAGTAGTAAAGGCAGATTTTATTCCGTCGCAATTGCAATAGGGGAGAAAAGTTTTCACTACAGAACCAAATTTAATTCCAAATACAAGAAGTAAGTGGGGATTTATAGCCAAGGAGCCGAGTGAGAAAATCCCTAAACAGAGACATCAAGGATAAGAGGATTCTTGCTAAACCAATTTAACAGGATTCTTGCTGAAGGCAAGTCAGGGTGATCAGATATCAAAGGTATGGGATGAGAAACTCATCCCATACTGGTAAAGATCAGATAGTTAATTCCCCTTTTCCAGGTAATGTAACATAGTCACAGGTCCCAGGAATTTAGGGCCATGATTTTGACTGCCATCTAACAATTTGTGGAGAGTCGAAATATAACAACATATGCCAAACACAATACAAAAAATTGAAATTTTGAAAATATTTTTTTAATTTTTTTAAGTTTATTTATTATTAAGAGACAGAAAGAGACAGAGCATGAGCATGGGAGGGGCAGAGAGAGGGGGAGACACAGAATCCAAGCAGGCTCCAGGCTCTGAGCTGTCAGCACAGAGACTAATGTGGGGCTCGAACTCACAAACCATGAGATCATGCCCTGAGCCGAAGTCAGTCGCTCAACTGACTGAGACATCCAGGTGCCCCAAAGTTTGAAAATATTTTAAATAAGTAAAATAAAGAAGATTTATATGTTCCTCAGAAGAGAATTATAAATCTCATTTAATGCATTCCCTCACACATGAGTGTGAAGGTAACTAAAAGATAAGCCATCTCTTAGAGCTCATAGTTTTGTGGCAGAAACCATTTCAGAGACACATGTTCTTACTTCAAAAATGAAATAAAAAGCTATTATCTCACTTATGAATACCTGGCATATATATTTCATACTTTCTGCCCTTTGTATTGGACTGACTCGGTATAATAACATTGATTCCACATAACTTTTTGGGTTTGGTTTTGTTTTTTGTTTTTTGTTTTCGCCTTGACCCTAAAGTCAGTTTAAGAGATCCACTAAGTGGTGCTTTCCAAGCACGAGGGAGGTTGCCCTCAGCAATTTCCTTGTTTCCTTCCCGTGCCTGGAGCCCATCCTCAGACTGACTGCAAATCAGCCTGTGCAAACCAGCTGCGTCTGTGGGTCTGTTTGTTTTAATGTTTATTTATTTTTGAGAGAGAGACAAAGAGAGTAAGCAGGGTAGGGGCAGAGAGAGAGGGGGACGGAGGATCCGAAGTGGGCTCTGGGCTGACACCACAGAGCCCAAGGCGGGGCTCGAGCTCACGAACCCAGAGATCACGACCTGAGCTGAGGTCCAACGCTCAGCTGACTGAGCCACCCAGGCGCCCGCCCCGCTGTGCCGTGTTTTTGCAAGCGGTGAAGTCCTGTGACTTGGCAGGCACCCCTCTGCTTTGCATCCTCAGTGGGGATCCTCAACGCTCCACAGCATCTGCTGCCCCTTCTTTGATGGAAGACGACAGCGGCCACTGCAGGGCAAATGAAGTAATTCATATAAACTAGAGAGGACAGCACGTGTCACCTAGTCAACACGTGCAATGCTGTGCTTACGTTTAATGTTCTTCTCTTCTTCTGCCTCCTTGGATTCAGGGTACAGTTGTTATCTCTGGCATTTGACTCCCAGCTCCCTCTGTTTAGCTTGATGTTGGACGGCTTCCTACCTTTTGCAGCTCCCAACTGCCCTGGTGGTTACGGCCCCTGGGAATCCAACTTTGGTGCCAGACTCTGGCCTGTCACCCTAGCTGGTTCTGTTCTTCCTCCCATTCTCCATGGGGGATGGGAGGATTCAGAACTCCTCGGGGTTCAGCTCCTTCATAAATCACACTGCATTTCAGCTTATTCAATACTTTCAGGCATAATCGTGAAGACAGAGGAAAGAAGGGCATTTACATTGCTGAGGTAGCTTTGAGGGGTCTGTGGTGCTGGCAGCTACACTGGATCCGCGAGAGGCAGCTCTGCTCTTGAACGGCTGCCAGATCTGGACAAAAGACGTCTGTCATCCCCATCCAGAGGAGAGAACATCAATATCAACAATACGTGCAAATTTGGAGTCATCCGAAGCCAGGGCATTCCGGCTTTTCTGCCAAGTTTGAGAGAGTAGAGGTGTATGCTATGCCAAACACGTGGGACATACAAACATTCTCCACAAGTCCATCTCCAACCTGCTGCAAGCTGCCCTCAGCCTGAACTTCAGACCCAAGCTGTGCAGAAGTGTCCTGCACAGGCTCTCCTTATGCTTCCTGGCATCGGCATTGCAAATCCAGGCGTCGTCACTGAGCAGGGGGCACGGTGTTCAGATGGCAGCGCTGGGTTCCAGCAGGCTGGTGGCTGGAATCATCTGACTCTCAAGTCCTGATTCTGCGCTAAACGGAGGAGTGACCTTCAGGAAAAAAACAAACTCTGTGCCTCAGTTTCCTCACCTGAAAAACAGCTACTTTTTAGCATTACTGATTTCTCTGTAAAGGGGGGTTGGAGGCACGGCATCAGGTTGGAAAAGTGGGCTGGGGGCTTGATCTGGAAGTGCCATTTGCCTCATGATCATACATTTTATTTAGATTGTTCCTTCATCAGGATGCTGAGCTCCTGATTCCTTTGCGCATGTCCCTTTCATCCTGTGGCCTGGGAATTAGCAAGTGAAAACTAGGCATTCTAGCTTCAAGCAGTAAGTTAGATAAAGAAGCTGAGCAAACAGCTTCCAGCTGGTTGATTTTTATTTCTCAGTAATTAATAATTACATTTTATATGATTTTCCTTAAAGCTAATTATATTCCATGTGCTTTTTTTTCTTAAAGACTACTAATTATGCTAGCTATTGAGATAGAAAGTTTGTTATAAAATGTTATGTAACTTAATGAATACAATTCCATATGCGATGCCATTTCTTCTTTCTAACATAAGTGGGACACTATGATAGTCGCTTCCATTTCACAGAAGGGAAAATGGAGTTTCTGAGCAGATAACGTTTGTATCCAGAGATCGACGGTGGAGGAATTTGAAAGTAGGTTTCAACCTTAGGCTTTCTGGCTCCAAAATGTCTGCGCCTTCCCTTAAAACAATGAAATTACATTTTATCAAGAAAAAGAACTCCAAAATTCAAGAGTTATTAGAGATTATGGAGTCTAACATTCTAATTTTACATATGAGGAAACAGAGTGTAAGTGACCGATGTCATAAAACTGATTGGTACCAGAGGTGAACTGAGAATTCGTATCTCCTGTCTCCACTATAACGAGTTACCCAGGTCTTTCTTGACCACGAAATTGAGAAACAATGAAGACAGATTTCCCTTCCCATGCTTTTTTATTCCCCTTGATTTCCTCTCTGTTTGAGTGAGCAACAGCTTGGGTAAGAGGAAATTCTGGAGCCAGTTCAAGTCTGCTATTAATTATTTCTCTGAATTCGTAAGAAAATTGAGATTAGAGTGTATGACGAGGAGATATGAAAGATGGCCTTTCTTTTTGTTTCCATCACAAACACTCCCATGTAATCATCTGCATTTAAAAGGGGGGAGTTTAGACTAAAAACTACAACTGGAAACCTGTGACCCAGGAGAGATTAGCCTATTTATTTAAGATATCGGTGCATATTCAGAGTTACAAAACTGAGTTCTAAGGAGGCCTAGTATCCTGCAGCTGGGAGGGGAAGGGCAAAAGGTGAATTGTATTTTTTAAGCCTGTCACTTTGAAAACTCCCTGCCTCAAAATGCATTTCCAGGATTGTCGACTTCACAGCAGCAGTGAAGCGGGAGAAGCCAAGGCATCTTTGGAAGTAGCTACACATAGCAGTGCTTAATCTCTCCCCAGGCTTGTGAGAACTTGCTTACGTGGCAGGTTTTTCCAAGCACGCTCTGCTCTATGGACAATGGAGTTGGCAATCTGGAGACTGAAGCTTCATAATAGAGAGGCTTTGGGGAGAGACGCTTCCTTTTAAAGGGATCTAAGTGGATAAGTATTAAATGACTTCCCTGCAAAAAAAGTTCAAATAGTTATTAAATATATTCAGGTTCCATTCTGATTTCCTTCTTTGAACACTCGGACCCTTTTTCATTGGGTATTATGCTGCAATTTTACGGTAGGTTAAACAATGCCACCGTGTGCATTGAAGTTATTCTTAAAACGGTTATTATAGCATTTCTTATATAGCACTGAATAGTTCATCAATGAATGACATCTCTATTTTCCAACCAGGTTTTGAAATAGCGTGTGGTACATAACCAGAAAGGCTGGCCTGGCTAACCTGTATTCTGGTTACAGTTGCAACACAACTGAACTCTGTTGTCATTATAGTCAAAGCTTTTAACTTCAAAAATGTATCACTAAAAGCCCGTGTCAAGGCCAGTCTATTTGCAAGGAGTAGAAACACATGGGAAGAAGTAGAAAAGGGGTGGGGGGCTTCTTTTGTGAGAATATGAAAGAAAATCACAGTTCATCAGGGCTGTGTGGAGATAGATTCACTTGAGACTTAAAGATCAGGGCATAAGACAACTTGTGAATTCAGATGTTTATGGCTGTTAAGGTATGCCCAAGCACCATGGCTAGAAAAACAAGGTATCCCTTATCATGCATATCGAGAAGTCTAAAGACAACCTCAGGTATAGATAGATTGGATCAGAACTTAAAATCACCAGAGATCAGAGCTCTCTTAACTGCTTCCACTCGACTATCTTCACTATGTAGGCTGTGGTACTTTGATTTATCATGTCATGGTTACAAGATGGCTACTGTTGTTCTAGGCATGATATCCTTACCTAACACTGTCCGAGGACAAGAAGAGCAGTTTCTTTTCTTGTGCTTCTTGTTGATCAGAATAAAATCTCTCGAAGAAGTCCCCATACATTTTCTTGAGGTCTGAGGTTTAATAATGGCCCAAAGACCCACTTTCTAGCTACAAGAAGGGCTGAGGAAGTGAGTATCTTGCACCATCAGCCTCTTGAGTAAGACACTGCTCCGCCAGAGTGGGAAAATAGAAGGGAGATGGGTACTTCAGAAATCGACTAGCAAAGGCTGCCATTGCTTTTCTCTCTCTCAGAGGTCACCTTGACGTGGTCTGTTTCCATGAACTTTTGACCACTTTGTTGTGCTTGCTGTGCACACGGCTGTAAACTGATAGTCTCTATCCTAGATTCTTCAGGGTACGACCCATTCTTATGCAACTTCTGTCTCTCAGTGCTCCAATTTCAAATTTCTGAAATTCTTGGTAGCAGAAGCTTAATGACTCAACTCTTCAAGCTAGCTGGTAAGTGACAAGTAAATGCTCTGACTAGGCCAAATGGGTTGAAGATGTGCAGAGAATGGAGTCACACGGTCCATTCAGGTTCAGCAGAGCCGTAGCTGGCAGTGCTGGATACGCCTAGTGCTCTCTGGATGTAGACTCCAGGGCATACAGACCCACTTCCTTTTCTTATACGCTTGTGATTTCATATAGTACCATTCTGGTTCTCAACAGCTTCGTATACTGATTTATTAATATCAGCATCAGTCGGTTAAAACAACTCTTGAGCTACTTACAAAATAGCATTTTTGTTATGTATAAATATCCTTATAAATATAAATATTGGATAGGATTCATAATGGATGAGTATACTTTGAGAAGTTAAAAAAGGAACCTGCTACAATTATACATTATTCTAATTGCATAATTAGAATAACTAATTCAATTATGCTAGAAATGTCCTAAACTACAGGCTCAATTTTCAGGCTCAACTTTCCTTAATATATGGCATAATAATATAAAATATACAGGAACTGCTGCTTCTGCATCTTTTAGAATATAGACATCAGTTGTTAAGGAGGAAGTATCAGTACCTATTTATATTTATTTGCAGATGTCCCAGAATTCAATAGGAACTACATCAGTAATGCCATTAAAAAGTGGTCACAGTAATGGACACATTATATTGTAAAGTTAAAAGTTAGAGTGGTACTTTGAGATATTAGGGAAAAGTGATCTGAAAACTTTGAAATGTATTCATTTCCTCCCTCTTTGAATACTTCTCTGAGTAATTGTTAAATGTAAACAGCTTCACTCTCCTATGAATGTTATCATCTATACCTCACTCTTAAGGAAAATGTGACCCCTATAAAATGTGTTTCTGGAGAATATAAAATAGGGGGAATGTCAAAGTAAAATTATGGGCTCTATTAAGGATTTATTTTTGAATGAAGTCATCAAGCACCTCAAGATCTAGGACTGTATTCTAGACATCTTATATCACCAGAACCTAGCACAATGTATGCAATACATATTGTTGAAGAAAACTGAAAACAGTCCATGATTTATATGTAAAATCCACTACTCACTACCTCTGGAAAGAAGCAGTGCTAGGCTATATTTGGGCTACAAAGGGTAAGATAATATTTCTGTTCTCAATGGTCTTTCAACTTGGGAGAAGGGATGAATTGTGGATGAATGAAAATATCACACTCAAAGCTGTTTGTAAAAAGAAACAAATTTGTGATGCACAAAATAAACACTAAGAATTCCAGAGTGTTTCTTGTTCTCTGAAGAACTCAGAGGTATAGAAATTGGTTTGTCTCTTTTCTAGGCAAAAAAATAAAAATAAAAAATAAATTAAAAAAATGCTGTAGAAGGATATTCTAAGGGGAAAAAGGCAAAGACACATGAGAAAGAAAGGACAAGTTGGTACCTTATTTTTCAACGTCTCTTTCACTCATCTGCTCTACCTTCTGTCCATCTATCTATCCATCTACTTATTAATTTTTTTTGTAGTGAACTGTGATCCATCTATTCTTTTTTTTTTTAAGTCCCTGACTATTTGGGGTTGCTATGAGTATAAAAAAACTTGTCACCAGAAAAATGTGCACAACTGCAATCAAGAAACTTGCATTGCTCTAGAGTCAAGAACCACTCTGAATCACATTCATGTGTCCATTTGGACTCACTCCCCTCAGGTAGAGTACCTTGGGTAGAGCAGAATTTTTATTGGAATCATTAATTCCAATAGCTCTCAGCCCCTTCTTACTTTAAAAAATAAATAAATAAATAAATAAATAAAAGCACAAGAGAGTGAATGATCAAGAGATACTAGGATCTAGTCTAGTGTAATCTATTAGAAGCCTGATTTTTTTAATTTTAGTTTTTTAAGGAAATTTTAAAAAATTGTGATACAGACCACAAACATCTGTTTATCACAACATAAAAACCGTATTTTGAATTATTTGCCATCTAAAAGTACCATGTTATCTCATAGCTTTATAAACCATCATCACATTAGTGAATATCACATGATGTGGAGGTGAGAACTAAGTTGACTACTACAATTGGCCCTTGAACAACATGGGTCCACTCATACGCAGAGTTTTGGGGTTAAATATACTACAGTACTATATTTGTATTTTCTCTTCCTTATGATTTTCTTAACCACATTTTCTTGTCTCTAGCTTACTTTTTTGTAAGAACACAATATACAATATCTAAAACAAAATTTGTGTTAATTCACTGTTTATATTACGGGCAAGGCTTCTGGTCAACAGTAGGCTATTATCAGTTAATAGCTTTGGGCAATCAGAACTTATAAACAGGTTTTCAACTGCATGGGGTGTCAGTGCCCCTAACCTCCATGTTGTTCAGAGGTCAACTGTGCTTGATAAGGACTAGCTTCAGATGATGCTAAAGTTCTCCTCCTTAGCCTACTGTCAGACTCGTCTACTATCTGAGTCTGCTCTGGTTATATCTCATGTCCATCTCTGACCTGCATTGAAATACCTGCTGCAGCCTCAAAGAATTCTATTCATTCTCTTCTCCATGCCCCCCCCCTTTTTTTTACAATGTACTAATGCCATTGCTCCCCTTCCTGTGCCACCTTCTATTAATTCTTTCAGATTCTTTTTAATATAGCTTTTTCTGGAAGCCTTTCATAAACCTCTAGGTCTACTCCTGCCATTAAATCTACCAAGTGCACATTAACTATCTCTTTATGAGCCTATTTCTTCTGCTGGCTCTGTAATCCATCTGCATGTCTCTCACGTGTCCCAGAACAGGGATGTCATGGAGGCTTGGTAAACATTGGTCAAAGCAAACTTAGTTGAGCATAGTAGAACTCACCTGAAAGTTTCCAAAGACAATGTCAACAAAACAAAAGTAATGTTTTTAAAAGTGTATTCTGGAACTGGGCAAGGGGGTACATGAGTGTGGGCAGAAGCTAGGCAAACCACTTAGGAAGTTACTGCACTTGTCCACTGTTTAGGAATGGGTCAATATAGGCCAGCACTAAGGTAGAAATAGGAGGGATGAAATGGAAGAGCAACCTTATGATGAAAGCTTTGGTAAATGACAGGGAGGCAAAAAAAGGGTCAAAGATGTTCCTGAAGTTCCCAGACGGAATGGTAGAGAGGAGGGGTTCTTAGTTTTGTTCAAAAGATCTCCTTGACTTGTTACTTTGGATGGAACAGTAATGGGCAGAAGTCATGTCAAAAGGGGAAAGCCGAGCTCAGAAGGCAGTAGGAAAGTAACCATGTAGCATCAACATTGGTGGGAAAACTGAAGGCCACTGGCTAAAACCAATAGCCTTGCACTGTCAGGGAGAGCCAATTGGAAGATGTACTTGTAGTGACAGCAGGAGAGAAAGCAGGTGTCCTCTTGGATCAAGTCCCATTAGGCACTGTAGCACAACCATTAACAACCAGTTAAAATGAGTCTAAGACAGCTTGGGGGTGGAACCCATAGAGGTTTCTTGTCACACCCACACTTCCAAGTCACACCTCAGAGAGAAGTATCATTTCTAAGTACAAAGGTTCTAGTATTACCACCTTTTTTTAATGCCATAACATCTGTAAAATCTAAGTATTAATTTCTCTTTGTTTCAATGCCAAATTTTTTGAAGACCAACTTAGCAGTATACTAATTATTATTACCTGTGTTCTGTTTCCATACCGTGATGCCAGGCTACTTCAGTTAACAAGAAGCTCTTCCAGCTAGATATTTGAATTGAACCAGTTCAACCCAGAAAAAAAAAAAATTATGGCCAGTAACTTTCTTAACTGGAAACTAAATTGGCCGTGGTAAAGAACCAGCCGTTTCCCATGGGCTCATTCTGAACGGCAGCTCTTGCCTATTATGTGTTAGGACGTCAGCCTCTGCTAACAATCTCCTGTGGGCCCCTCTCTTACCTGCTTCCTGATCATGTCTTCTTCCCTCCTGGACTTATTAATAACACTCTCAGCTGGAGTTTTTCTTCAGCAAGTCTGTGCTAGTCCTGGCCTAGACCTGAGGCTGGACAGTCTCTAAATATGTGAGATGACAGAAAAACAACCATAAGTGCTCCTTGGAGACACTTATATTTGTTGGTTAATTCATCCATTTGTTCATTCATCCATTCATTCTCTAACTCATGCATCTTCTTGAAAGATTGTCAGGGGAGAATAAGAGACATACACAAAGAAGACAGGAATAAAGGAAACAGTGGTACTAAAGGAATGGTCTGCGAGAGATGATCTGAATCAATATCACCTGGGATGCTTTTTAAAAATTCAGATTCCTGGGCTCAACCCTCTATCAACTGAGTCAGAATCACTATAATGAAACCCCAGAAATCTTCATTCACAGCCAACTGGTCTCACCACACATTAAAATGTGTGAACCACTGTAATAGAAAAGCTGTATTTATTTTCAATATTCCTTTGGAAGATTCTTGTACAATTAGGGATGAAGAACAAATTTACAAAAAAAAAGCTGGCTTAATAGAAATATAGAACATAAATGGATTCTCTTATTTTGCATCTGAAGTGAGGTGATTTGTTTAATGTTATAGAGCTCTGACTTATCAGTTTGTTTTCAAACAGGAATGAGATCACACTTGGGAAATTATTTTATTATCTTATCTAGAGAAGAACTACCAAATACAAAAAGGCATATTTAATTGTTGATGTATCCTTTGTATTTGGGCACTCATTTTAATTTTTCTTATATCTGCCCATAAATAATATAAATTTATATATTAAAATATTTTGGAATTTGTGCCAAGGACATAAGTTTCATTTGGCACAGTTTGAAAAGCATGGAAGGCAATGGCATCATATTCTTCTTTCATCCACTGTGCAAATGGACATTGCTTTGGTGTTACTACTTGAGGTGAACATAGCTTAAACTTGGTGATTTATTAAAAGCAAAACACAGCACTGAATAAACACTACTCTAGATCGTGGGTATAAAATGGTGATTGACTTATGGTCTTTGGCTTCTGGAGACAGAGGAACAGGTAAATAAAATACAATTAGTAAATAAAATGCGAATGCCATGGGAACTCTTCTAGTGAGATGGGTTAGCCATGGAAACCTTTTTGAAGAATATGATGGCTTAGCTGAGTCTTGAAAAACACGTAGATACTAGCCAGGAGAATTGAGGGTATGTGTGGGGTATGGGGAGGTGTGTGTGTGTGTGTGTGTGTGTGTGTGTGTGTGTGTGTATGTGCGTATGTCTGATGTGGAGGAAGTGGTCAATGGCAATGAGAAGTGGAATGTATCTGCTCTATTCCATCTCTGTTGTTCACTTTCCTCTAATGCAGCTCACCTTCCCCCACAGTCACAGTCTAATCCAAATTGTAAGCTTGGCACCAAAACAAAAAACATCCAAAAAACATGAGGTTGCCTGGGCCTCAAACACCCTCATTTTGAAATCTATCCCATTGATGAGGCCTTCTGTTCTCAGTCCCACCTAATCCTCTAAACCTGCCTAGACTGCCAGCACCTGTGTATTTCCTGGATGATTGATGGCTTCATTTCAGGGTCCTCTCTGGCTCCTTGTCTAGTTCTGCCTTCTATTTTATTCTTGGGTCCTGCCTACAGTCATGTCTAGTTTTTACCTTCTGAATTCTGCCTCACCTTGGTTGTTTATATTCCCAACTCCTATCCTGTTGTGAAATATGAAGTGGCACCATTCAATTATGGCTCTTTTTGAGTTAGCAATGAAAGTGAAGGATATTTCCCCCCTTCAGGCATGTTGTGGGATGAGTTCTCTCATATTTGTTCTACTTCAAGCCAGTCTGTACCAGGCTTCATCTGATTACTTCATTCTGCAAGTGAGCCAAATACATAATTGAGTAGGTGTAACCACTGAGTTGCTAAGACTCTAGGACTTGTCATGTCTTTGTTTGGGGAAATGAGAAAAATGCACTATTGAAATATAATGCACAGGATTAATAGCACACACAATGGTCCTTCAACTCTGCTTTTTCCTCTCAGATACAAAATCAAACACATCCAAATGGTTGGCCTATATTTGTAAATGAAGTTGGATATGAAGAAAAAAAAAACATAGTAAAAATATGTTAATTTCTGATTGAAAGTGTCAATCCATTGAACTATCAGGCAAAATGCCCTGACTCAACCACCCAGCTGTTGCCCCAAAGTAAAAAGCCTACTGTGTCAAAATGAATATGTTTTTACTTTGGAAGTCGAGAACTCTCCCTCCTCTTTTCGGGTGAGCACATCCTCTGCACTCCTACTCTCCAGCTGTGGCTTTTGGATGGACTGACCCACCAGCCCACTCATTTTTAGTGGCTGGTTCATGGATGAATATATGATCCAATTTGAGCTAATAAGAGTCAGACAGAGGGCTTTCATTTGAATTTTTAAGAAGGAACTACTTTGTTACAAACTTGGATTTGGGATTCAGTGTGTTTCTGGAAACTATTCTACCTAAGAATGAATGGGCCAAAAGAGAGAAACAGAGAAGAGAGCTGGGAAATAGGGAGCCCTGATAATGTCTTTGAGCCTGTGGATCTGGCCATGTTTTCAAGTCAAAGCTACCCTTGATTCTTCAGGTGTGTGAAACTCTGTTTTATGCTGCCTTGTTTTGTTTTGTTTTGTTTTGTTTGTCTTTTTTGGCCAGTTTTATCTAGATCTTCTGAAAAAGTGACCCTAAAAGAGTCTTATTTAACGTAATTGAGAAAACTACCCAAGCCTGTCTTTACTATGGTAAGGTCTCTTACCTTGGTCTTAGTGTCCACTCCTGTTGTCTTATTGTATATATTTGTATGATGTATTAGAGCATCCTATATAGTTTGTTTTAAAGGGAAGCTGCATTTCATAAGCCTTCTCAGGTAACTCGTGACCACTTGATGGATAAGAATTATGCACATTCACCTACCTTTATGCAGAATAACATACATGGATAGCTTGAATAAAATAGACACTCCCCAAGGATTTGTTCAACTATAATAAATTAACTGGGGGGCATTAACATTCAATATAGGTTTCAGTTTCTCATCTGAAGAGAATCACTCCCACTTAACTCTGTCCTTTTTTGATAATTTTACTTCCAGTAGGTCAGGGCTATGATGGGGCTTTTTCTCTAATCTTCTTTGAAAGGAATGAATTTAGTAAAAGGGGGATATAGTGTCATTTTGAGAAACACTAAAACCAAGTCATCAGAATCAAGAAATATCAGGAGTCAAGATCGATTTTCAAGAGCAGGAAAATAACAGCTGAACTCAATTTGTATTACATTAAGGGACCCAGGAGCTCATTCAGATTGATAACTAATAAATAATATAGTTCTCATTTATGGGGGACTTTCTCTGGGCCACTTATACATATTACTTATGATCCCCACAGTAAACACTACAAGGTTGTTATTATTAATCCCATTTTGCATGTATCAGCTAACTTTCGCTACATACCGAACCATCCCAAAAATTAATGACTTGAGACGACAAGCTTCTCTTATGTCTCAAAAGTTTGTAAGTCCAAAGAATAGCTCTTCTGGAGTGAGTTAATTCAGCTGATTTCAGCCATCAACCGACATCTTGTCTGGCACCAGATGGTCTACAGTGGCGTCATTCACATGTAGAGTTGTTGCTAGACTTTTGGTCAGAGACCCTCAGCTCTCCTCCGTCTGACTATTCTGAAAGTCTAGCTTGGGCTCATTCATGTTGTGGCTTCAAGTTTCCAAGAGCAGAAAGAGAGGTAAATCCCCAAGGAGCAAGCACTTTTTAAGTCTCTGCTGGTGTTAAATATTCTAATGTCCTATTGGCCAAAGTAAGTCACACAACCATACCAAGATTAAAGAGGTAGAACATTAGAGCCATGTCATGATATAAAGAATGACAAAATTACATTTCAAAGGGAAGTGCATTCAGCTGTAGGAGGAATTACTGTAGTTATTTTTGAGAAAAATAAATGAAAAAAAATATTTTACCAAGAAAAGAAAGGTAACTCATCAAAAAGTACAGAGCTCAGACCAAAGCAAAAGAGAGTTTGACTTAAAAATGTGGTATACTACGTTTCATGAGACTGAATAATAACTTATAATAGCTAAAGGCAAGAGCTATAATTCATCCCACAGAGAAGATCCTTACATATCTAGTATTCCTGGAGGGCTCCTTCTCCCTGTGCACCTATGTGTATGCCTCCCTGATCAAATGAGAACTTCTATATTGAGATGGCCTATTGTTTACATAGTCTTTGATTAATACTTTATCCACCATTTTGTTCAATAGCAAGAGTTCCATAGAAGGGAGACCCAAACTCAAATGTCTGCAGGAAACAGGCAGGTAACATAAAGGTATAAGCCAGACTGGAAATAAGACAGCAGGGGATGAAGAGTATGGAGTGATATGGAGCATGCCCCTCCCGCCCCCACCCAACCCTAATCTAAAAGTATTCAAGCTAAGAAAAAAAATATAACACTATATTTGCCCTGCAAAAAAACCGTCTCAGGGCCAAACGTAGCCAAGAAATTACCCGTTTGTGACATCTACCATATATATGTTTGCCCATCTTTAGCTGGAATTAGCAACATTCCAAAAGAAACAGTCCCCCAGAGTCCTGTTCTATAACTAAGATAGTGATGTGTGGGAATCTGTCCGTCTCTTCAAAAGGAATCCCAGTAGACTTTTGTAGTGATGAGATCACCAGTGCATCTATATCTTTCCAGGGTCATGGTGTTTGATGCATCCTGTAGGGGGACTGTCTGTCCAGGAGGCCTGACAGGTGCTCAGGCTGCATAAGACATCATTCTCAGCCCTGGAGAAGGGGGTTGGGCTTCCTGAACCCTGCCAGGTGGAGGAAATTCCTGCAACAAAAAGAACTGGAGGTTCAGTTTGTCAGCAGTCAAAGGGCAATGGAAAGCTGTGTATTTTTTCTCTAAAACTGTGAGAAAACCAGACATTTAATACCACCATTCCAACGTCAAACCAATCAAACATTGGCAGTTTGGGATTGTTTTATTTTGAGGCTTTAGCTTATCTCCATGGGATAAAAACCTTTCCAAACTGGCTTTAACTAAAAATGTCATCAGTCCCAGCTGCTCACTGGTTAGCAGAAAGCGTGGTAACAGAAGGCCCCTTTTGATAGCCCTCTTCCATAATATCATCCAAATTTGCATGGCAAAGATGTGGGAGCTATTTATATGTTGATTATTACAGTGCTGCAGTTTATATTTTTCCCAGCACAGTTGAAAATTATATTTAGAAAAGCTGACATCATCTTTAAATATATATTATAGCTCTCATTTGGTGGAGATGAGCTGTTGAAATACATGCCACCTACTCAACTTCTCAGAAAAATGGCATAGATGCTTCACACATGGTTATATATAAACACGTACACTGGCAGAGCACTGCCCTGGAACCCAGAGAACTTCCAGGGAGTTTTGTGGGCTCTGGTTTTTCCCTTCTCAGTTTGCTCTTTATTTAAAAAGAAAGGTAGGCAATACGATTTAGCTGTAAGAACATGGTTTTTGTAGCCAGTAAGTTCTGAATTCTGAGCCTGATCCTACGGCAGAGTAGCTGTGTGATCTTAGAAAAGCTTTCTCCACTGTAAACATCTGTGTTTATCAACCACAGCATGTGACTGTGAATGCTCACCTGAGAAATATTACAAATATGTTACACAGTACAGGTGACAGGTAACAAAAAAGAATGATGATCATGCTTGAAGCATGTTCCCAGTAACAGAACGTGTGCTTTGTATAGGCTGTGATGGTTACTTTTATGCGTCAACTTTCCTGGGCCACAGGGTGCCCAGATATTTGGTCAAACATTATTCCGGGTGTTTCTGTGTGGATGTTTTTGGATGAGATTAACATTTAAGAAAATGCACCGACTAAAACATATTGTGTTCCCTGATTTGCATGGGCCTCATCAATCAGTCAAAGGCTTGAGTAGAATAAAAAGGCTGACCCTTCCCTGAGTAACAGAGAATTCTTTCTGTGGTTGAACTGGAACATCAGCATTTTCCCCCACCTTCTGGCTCAAATTGAAACATTGGTTCCTCCTGGGTGTCAAGCCTGCTGACCTTCAGGTAGGAAGCAATTACACTATAAGATCCACTGGTTCTCAGGCCTTCAGACTCCAGCTGGAACTAAACCATGGGCTCTCTTGGGTCTCCAGCTTTGTCACTCACCCTGAAGTTCTGGGAACTAGCCAGTCTTCATAATCATGTAACCTATTTATTTCTAACTCTCTTTCTATATCTATATGTTGTATTGGTCCTGTTTCTGATGAATACATATATCTAGTTTTGTGTTTAGTTCCCAAGAGTAACTTATCAAGAATTGAATATTGCTTTGTCATCTTTATTTTATTTACCCCAGTCAACAGATGAGGAAAATGAGAGCTCCAGAAGTAAATTAATGTATTTTAGGGTAATTAGAAGTTATACATGGTGGAAGAAGGGTTTGAAATCTGGAAATCTAATGCTATATTTTACCTATTTAACTACTATCCTATATAGTCTAGAGGTTACATATTAGATAAAAGTTTAGCCTCTATTCCAACACTGAGAAGTTTTTGGGAACCTGAGGCCACAAGGAAGGAGAATCAAGAAGGCTGTAAGGTATCAGCTTACCTCAGGGGGACATGTGAGCAGTATCACACTGCATTGAGGTAAGGTGCAGAGCAGACCCTGAAACCTGTAGGCACAATTCTATGGAGTATAGTTGGGATTGGGACATGTTTTGGTTTCCTCGAACTATCAACCTCCACCCATCAGCTAACTTGAACCTGGAGTCGGAGTTCTGATACCAATTAGAATTGTGTTTGCAATTCTGTGGCACATCTGGGTGACCATGGCCCTAGGGGGATATCCATGACTGAAATGGCCTCTAAAACGTGGTAATTCTATAAGAAAGCAGATTTAGAGCAGTATTTTCCTTATTAGCTTTTAAGTGTCCAAGTCCAAAATTTCCCCAACAGAGCTTCATGACTTAGAGCGATTAAAAATTCACATATTCTTTAATATAATAGGCCAACTTTCACACTTCAGATGAGAAGAGCCAGCCAGTCAAGATAAATGTACCTTTTTGAAGGACTGTATGACCACCATGTTTGATAACTTGAGGCCTCTAAATGACGCTTAGATATTATATTTTGCTGAATTTAACTATTATGAAAAATTCTTCGAAAATTATTTCCCCACAAATGGAAATAAAAATACAGCTGCAAGTGCCAGGGGTAGTGAGATGACATGTTGTTTTTTATAAGCTGGCTGGCAAAAATTCAACTTTCATAAGCACGCATGCCTGTCTCAGGCTTTTAAGGAGTCAGTTTTATGTTTCGTACCATTCTTTCTTCTTGCCTATTAAGCAAGTCCCAGTCTGAGCCAAGATCAGTTTTTATATGAAGCTCAAAGGTAAGTCATTTTATATAATATTTGCATAGGCATAATTGTTTCCACACACTCCATCGCTGCTCCCCCCCGGACTGCATAGCACTGTAAAACTAATCGACTTGAAACCTCACTCTCAACATGTCACACCCTTGTTCAAGAAACAGTTTCTATTTCATTAAATCAAAATGCTTCATGCTGGTGTTCACAGTCCCCGATAACCTGACCCCATTTTCCTTGATAGTTATAATGAGCATAATATCTTTTTTTTTAAGTTTTTCTTTTTGTCTCTCTTTTTGACTTCCCTAAAAGAGCACCTCAGTAAACCACCCTGTCTTGCCCTCTCTAGTTCAGAAAAAGAACTGATATATAAATTTGGGAGCCAAAAAGATTCTGATCAAAATGTCAGCTTCGTTACTGAAAGTATAGACACGGAGAAAAACATGGCTTGAAGCTCTTGTCATGGATTCAAGGTTTCTCTCTCCCTTACTCTAACTTAACACCCACAACTGTAGACATTACCCTGCAGGGGCAGCCCCAGCCGTGATTAGCTCACAGCACCAAGGGGAGAGATCAGAACTGGCCCTCTCAGCAGAAGGCTGACCCAAAGGAGTGAGGAATTAGCAGTCAGGCTTCTCTGCTTCCTTCTCCTACACTCATCAAAGCAGGTGGTCTATATATGGTAGGTGTGGGTAGAAAGAAGATGAGTGTTTCCTATTCTCTGTGTTCGCTTTCTATTGCTTTGTAACAACTGACCACAAACATAGAGGTTTAAAAATAACACCTATTTATTAACTCAAAAGTTCTGTACATCAGTCCTACTCGGGATCATCAGGCTGAAATCAAGATGTTGGAAAGACTGAATTCTTATCTGGAGATACTGGGGGAAAATCCACTTCTGAGCTCATTCTTGTTGGAAGAATTCAGTTCCTGGTGCTGCTAAGACTGAGGTTCCCATTGTCTTGCCAGCTGTCAATCAGGGGCTACACTTAGTTACTAGAGGTGACCTTCATGCCTTACCCCGTGGTCCCTCTATTTTCAACTCCGTAATAGTACATCAAATGTGTCCTGTGCTTTGACTGACTTCTCTGACTCTGAACTCTAGACCTAGATTTTAATAAGCTTCTTATTTAAGCACGGCTTTAGATTTATAAAATTATTGTGAAGATAATATGGAGAGTTCACATGTACCACACTCTCAGGTTCCCCAATTATTAACATCTTTCATTAGTATGGTATATTTGTCAAAATTAATATAACAGTTGATATATTGTTATTAACTGAACCCCATGTTTAATCATATTTCCTCGGTTTTTCTTTAATGTTCGTTTTTGATTCCAGAATCTCATCCAGCATGCCACATTACATTTAATCTTCTCAGTTTCCTCTTGGCCATAACAGTTTCTCAGATTTCCATGTTTGGAATGACCTTAACAGTTTTGAAGATTACTAGTCAGGTATTTTGTATAATATCCCTCAGTTAAGATTTGACTGATGTTTTTTCTCTCATTATACTGCCAGTAATGTGTTTGTAGTTGGAGGACCACAAGGGTAAAATGCTGTTCTTTTCACATTCTATTAAGGGCACACACCCTTTAATTTCTATCAGTAATTTATATCCATATGGACTCATGGATACTTATTTAACACTTTGGATTGTAATCATTTATCTATCTATCTATCTATCTATCTGTATCTATCTGTCTATCTATCTATCTATCTATCTATCTATCTATCTAATCTATCATCTAACTACCTAATCTATCATCTATCTATTTTGTTAGTTAGTTAGTTTGTTAGTTACTTGAATTGACCCAGCTTTAGACTTTGGAGATTCTTCTGTTTGCTCCTACATCTCTTAGACATCCACTCAGAATATCTCCCCTTCTTACAGTCAATTCTGCTATATAACAAAACTTAATCACAAAAGAGAATTCCACTAGATTTCTAGTCTCAGAGATTATACAGAGTGTGTATACCAAGGAGCAAGAAATCTTTGGGCCACCTTACAATTTTATCCACCACAATCTCCCTCCTAAGAAGTGAAGTGGAATATTACTAAATCCTATAAAACCTGATAAATGGGAAATGATTCCCCTCCAATTAAATACAATGCACCCATATTATGGAGGAAAGATGACTTTCCTGTGTTTCTATGCATACATTCTTACTAAATTTACTATTATGTCCTTTTCTCCTCCATTTCACTCATATCCCACATTAATCCATCTGCAGTACTTACTGGGTCTGTGTTCAAACAGAACTCAATCACCCCATCCTATCACCATGGTCTAGGTTACCATATTTTTTACCTACTACAGCTCCAGTACTACTGGTCTCCCTAGAACAGTTGCAAGAACTAGAAGTATTAAAACAATAAAACAAATTTGGTTCAAAAACTTCCAATAACTTTCTAAAGCTATTAGAATAAAATCTACAATTCTTATTCTAGCTTGTAAAGCTCCAAATCAGTTCTTTGAACACCATCTGTGGACAAAGACCAGTCCTCCCCACCAACTCTTTGCAGATCAATACCAGCACATATCTCCTCCAACAGGGACTAAGTAAATTCACCAACACCTATGCTTGACCATATTGTGCTCAATGAGATGAGTCCACTGATCACTGCTTAAATGTTGTGCAATGTCAAGTTGCTATAAACATCTCTAAATGTTTGCGTTTAATTTTGGAGTCATGGAGGGCTGGTAGAGATGGGTGTGGTTAGTGGACCATGCTTTGATTAGCACTGCTCTCATAATCTCATGCCTGGCCACCTCCTTCCCTCCTGCCTTCCCATTGCCACTTTCTGTCCAGTAAAATTCACATTCCTGCTCTCTCTATACCATACTTTGTTAGTTTTCTAGTGCTATGAAACAAGTAATCAGTATTTTAGCAGCTTAATACCACACATATTTATTATCTCACAGTTTCCATGAGTCAGGGGTCCAGGCATTGCTTACCTAGGTCCTCTGCTTAGGATTTCACAAAGTTGTAATCAGGTTCTTAAGACTACTTCCAAGCTCTTGTGGTTATTGGCAAAATTCAGCTCTATGAGGTTGTAGGACTGAGGCCTGCAGGTCTTAAAGATACTTCATAGTTCCTGGCTGAATGACCTTCTCCGAAGCCAGCAAAGGGGAGTCTCTCACTCTAGTCTGCTATATTTTATAATATAATGTAAACATGGCAGTTACATCTGATCATCTTTGTCATAAAATGTAATTTAATCAAGGGAGCAACATCCCATCTCACCTTTCTTATATCCATTTGTTAGAAGCAACTCACAGATCCCACATCCACTCAGCAGGAGGGAATTACATAAAGTCATGGATACCAGGAGGTGGGACATCACTGGGGGTCACCTTGGGTCTGTCTGATGCACACTGAACTTGCCTCAGGGTCTTTGTACTTGCTTTTCCCCTCCCTAAGGACCTGCCTCCTCATTCCATTCAGGTCTCAGCTCAGATGTCTCATTCTGAGTCCTTCTGAACCTTGTTTCCTAAAACAGTAGTTCTTGGTCCCTTACTCTATTTCTTTTTTTTTTTTTCAGAGCATGATTCATCCTCTGACATTAAATGATTATTTGTTCAAAATCAGACTTCCTCATTAGAATGTAGGCTGTTTTCCAAGCCCTAAGAAATGGACCTGTCATGTAGTAACTGCTCAGAAATATTTATTAAATGAATCAGTAAAAAATGTTAGCACTCAGCAATGGTCACCAACATCTTTCTAACTTGATCCACACATTTTACACTAGATTATAAAGAATGCATGCTGCTTTTCATGTTTAATCTTGTTTCTCTTGCAAGATTGCAAGTAGAAACAGCATGATAGAATAGAAATAGCACAGATTTTGGAACAGTACAGACTGAATGAAATTCAGATTATTACTACCTTTGTAATCTAAGAGATTAATTTCTCTGAATTTTAATTATAAAACAGTGCATGATTCCCATCAAGTAGGTTTGGGTTAGATCATAGACACATTACATACTAGCATAATTTTAAGCTAGTTTCTTGGGTCTTTGGAGGCACAATAACCTTATCTGTAAAATGGGATAATAATAACAATAAACAATACTTTCATTATAATAAGTAACAATAATTTTATTATATAATAAGCTTTATTATAATCATAAATAATATGTTATAATATTAAATAATACTTATATAATAAATACATATAATATTTATAAAATTATAAATATTATATATTTTATATAATATATATTTCTTATATATGTTATATGATATATATTTTATATATAATATAAAATTATAAATTTATATAATTATAAAAATACAAATAAATATATAATAATATATTATAAATATATAATTTATATATTATAATTATATAATATATATAAATATATAATATATAATATTATATAATATCATAGTATTATAATATATAATAAATATATAATAAATAATATTATTAATTATAAAATAATACTTATATAATAAATACATATAATATTTATACAATTATAAATATTATATATTTTATATAATATATATTTCTTATATATGTTATATGATATATATTTTATATATAATATAAAATTATAAATTTATATAATTATAAAAATATAAATAAATATATAATAATATATTATAAATATATAATTTATATATTATAATTATATAATATATAAATAAATATATAAATAAAATATATATATTTATATTATATATATATTTATATAATAAATATAAATAATAATTTAAAGTATATATTATAAATAATACAATTTTATTGTGACAAATAATTATTTAATTTTATTATTATTATTATTATTATTATTCAGGATGACTGTGAGCTCAAATGAGCAAATGCATGAAAAACACTTAGGTTGGTGATAGGCATGTTATTTGCACTCAGTACATGTTGGTTTTTATTAATATCTATACTTTTGTAACCATCAGTATACTATAAATTATTTTTTAAGTTTATTTATTTTGAGAGAGGGAGAGAGAGAGAGTACAAGTTGGGGAGAGGTAGAGAGAGAAAGAATCCCAAGTAGGCTCTGGGTGTCAGCACTGTGGAGCTGGATGTTGGGCTGAAACTCACAAACCATGAGATCATGACCTGAGCCGAAATCAAAAGTCACTTCAGCAAATGAACCACTCAACGACCCAATATAATTATATTAGCACTGTCAGTATATATTATGTGGTATACAGTATATTAAATAGTACTCAAAATCTTTCTATATTTTTATTTGGTCTTATAGAGATAGATATTACAATAATAATGGTGATATCTACCTATTATGGGCAAGTTCTATTACAAGTCCTAAACAACTCTTTGTAGCAGGTGATCCAGAAGCAACTATTGACATTCTACATGTAGCTAACTACATGTGGCTCACTATTTCCAGGTAACACTGAAGAAAAAATAAATTACTATCTATGTGCTATAAAGTATGGGGAGTCACTGTTCAATGGATATATGACTCCCTTCATGCAAGATTTTGAAAAGGTTCTAGAGATCTGCTACAGCATTATGTTTATAGCTAACAATACTGTACAGTACACTAAACATTTGTTTAGAGGGTAGATCTCGTTTTGTGTGTTTTTGACCACGATAAAAAAAATGCATGTAAAATATTTTTATTATTTTTTAAGATTTTGCTCACAGAATCTCACAATGTGTTTCTATGCAAGAATAGTTTAAAGAACAAATTAAGAGACATTTTTTATTATTAATTTGTATGAAACACTCATAAAATCATAATTTAAAAGAAATATTTTCTTTCCTTAACATCTAATTATACATAATCCATGAAATTCTCCATTACAAACTAAAACACTAATTAATTAAAAAAAACTAATATTCTGACAAATAAGGAATGCAACCTCTATAAATATATCTTGTTGTAGAGTTTTAAATTGAGAAACACTGCAAAATAAAATTAAGTGGGAATGTAAAAGAAAGCAATATGCAAAAGTTGAAAATAGAACTCTATTATAAATATGGTGACTTAACCACCCAGAGGAAATAATTATTATTTAAAGTGATTTTAAAACATACTAATTTTACTATTTTTCCATAGTGGAATATAATTTAAGAATGAGTAGGACTTTAGGTAATCCTAAACAGCATTCAATAGTCTACTATTTCTTTTAATCATGCTAATATTACATTGGAACCATATGTGTATGTATGTGTCTACATTCACTACAAAAATTCAAGTAAATAATTATGTTTCTTAAAATGTTTATTTACTTATATTTAGAGAGAGAGAGAGAGAGAGAGAGAGAGAGAGCGAGAGAGCACAAGCAGGGAAGAAGCAGATAGGGAGGGACAGAGAAAATCTCAAGCCAGCTCCATGCTGTTAGTGCAGAGCCCAAAATGGGGCTCAATCCCACAAACCATGAATGAGATCATGACTTGAGCCAAAACCAAGTGTGGGTCACGTAACTCACTGAGCCACCTAGGTGCTCGAAATAAATAATTATGTTAATAGTTAGGGTTAATAGTTTCACTGTTCAAAAAAAAGAAATACAAATACTATAAATAAAATTATGCTACGTTAAATCTGAATTTGAAAATGTCAGGGTGGACACAAGTTCTTTATTTTTATTTTTGTTTTTGTTTTTAAATATGTACTTCTTAGTTCTGCCTATTGGAAAAGCATAGAAGCTATGACAACACAATAAGTATAAAAGCACCAAGTACCCAGACTATATCCTTCATATAATATACTCCACCAAAAAGAACAAGTGATATTTGGAGAATGATTAATTTCAAGTCTCAGGAAGGAAATATATCCAAATTAATCTGAGACTTTGTACAAAATGCAAGAGAGTTCTTAAAATCTAACAGGTCCTTTCAAAAGGACCCAGGAACAAATACAAAGTGTCTCTTGTTGGTCACAAGTGAGAAATTTAAGCATCTAGCAGCAATATTAATAGAAGTAACAATAATAATATTAATGAAACCAAGAAATATAATTGATTAAGATAACATTGAGTATAATGAAACTTATGTTACTCAGAAAAGACAGGAAGAAGGAAGAAAAGGAATGGGGCGGGGGCGCAATTCATTGGTTACCATTCAAAGTTATTAGGGCATCAATTCCTTTTTCTAAAAATGATCATCTTTTAAAGGAAATAATTTCTCCTGCCTTTTTCATATGAACTGTATTTTGATGTCACCAAATAGCTTTTATTGATGAGAAGGAGTCCTTTTTAGAAAATCCCAGCAAATACATGGAGAAAGTTAGAATTCAAAAATTGTCATTTGGCATCCTCACATGAAGTAATTAATTTAGGCAATCATCATCAATGGATGAAACCCTTAGGTTAAAATTGACGGTGAACTTTATTTTATAATGGAGTCATCAGGCAACCTGAACCAACTGATCACCTTAGCCTCACTCAATGAAGATACATAGACATGTGTGTGTTTGATGTGATCTATTACAAACTATCATTTTCAAAGAAAAGAAAACATGAATTCAATTAAGTTTCTAGAGCTAACTTTCATTCTAAGAGATAACTCACAGGGTGTCTGCAAAGAGTTGATGATATGGGAAAAAAATCGGAAGGATGTTCCAGCTAAATATAATGATAGATCCTATTGGATCCTGATATGAAAAACAAAACAAAACAAAACAAAACAAAAAAACAAAAACAAAAAAACCCAAAACAACTGTAAAAACACATTTTGATATCATTTAGGCAGTGTGAATATGGACTCAATATTATATCCTGTATCCTACATCCTGGCATTTTTTTATATTTATGATACTATGAATTGTAAGAAAATGCATATATTTTAGATACTGTTAGTGGAGTATATGGAGGTGAAATGGCATAATGTCTGTGATTTGCTTCAAAGTACATCAGTACAGAGGAGGCCGGGTGGCTCAGGCAGTCAAACTTCTGGCTACAGCTCAGGTCATGATCTCATGTTTGTGAATTCAAGACCTGCATATGACTCTGTGTTGAGAGCTCAGAGCCTGGAGCCTGCTTTGTATTCTGTGTGTCCCTCTCTTTCTGCCCCTCACCCCCTGCCCCCGCCTCAAAAATAAACATTAAAAAATTTTTAAAAAATCAATACATACAATTAAAAAATAGACAAAAGGAATAAGGAAAATAAACATGACAAAATCTTGATAATTGTTCAGTCTGGGTGATAGATGAGAATACTTCAATTTAGTTTTCTCTCAAGCATGTTCAAAAGTTTTCATTATAATTAAAAAAGAAAAAAAAGGAAAATCCTGCCTCTGTGGGGTATGTACCTGCCACTCGAGTTTTCTGTTGGTAGGGATTAGACACCTTGTTGGAAGATCCTGATGCTCTCCTGGGTCTGAGTCAAGACCAGGCCCCCTGCTGCTCACATGCTCCCTGTTCTCCTGACTTTTTCTTTGGTCCCAGAAACCATAACACAACTATTCTGCTGTTCTTACTTCATCCTGATTTCAATTCTTGACTATTCTGAGTTGTCGTGAAAGCATCACAAAGCTCAAAACCGGAGTCCTAAATTCTGCTCCTTGTACATAGCAAGTGCTAAATCATGAATAGTGATAATTAAAAAGAATTTACTGAAGACCTAAAAAGGGAGAACAATTTGTGCTTTTTAAAGGTAAGATTTGCTCACTCACCCCAAGTGGAGCAAGAGAGAAACACAATAACCCAAAGGCCTCTGAGCCCAGTGCACCTTAGAGATAATCAAGACACCTGATTATTAATGATAATAATTATGGTAGTAACTAATATTAATAGAGTTCAGTTTATACTAGACACTAGAATGAGATCCTTGCACTCATTATCTCATTTATTTCTTGTAATAATTCCACACAGTGGTCATTATTAATGTTCCTATTTTACAACGTTCAATTAACTTGCAAGAGTAAAACAACTACAAAGTGAGTCGGGATTTGATGCCAGATCTGACCCCACCTCCTACATTTTGCTAAGAAATAGAAAAAATTTCGTCCAAAATGCGGAGGCCTCTGTCAAGTACAGAAACATTTTTTTTTTAATTTATTGTTGAGGCATCTGAGTGGCTCAGTTGGTTAAGTGCCCAACTCCTGATTTTGGCTCAGGTCATGATTTCACAGTCGTGAGAGGGAGCCCCGAATCCAGCTCCACTCTGGAAGTAGAGCCTGCTTAGTATCCTCTCTCTCCTTCTCCCTCTGCCTCTCTTCTGCTCTTTCATGCATTCTGTGTGTGTGTGTGTGTGTGTGTGTGTGTGTGTATGTATATATATATATATATATATATATATATATATTTAAGTTATACATATATATATTTAAATTTATTTTTATTGAAGTATAATTAACATACAATTTTTATTTTTAAGAAGAAGGATGTTTTTCCCCATTTACTTAGCCACTATTGACTCACTGTCTGCTACGTGTCAAATCCTGTGCCAGGATTAGGAGGATGGGGATAAATATGACCTGGTACTAGCTTTTGGAAAGTTCAAAATACAGTTGGAGACTGACACACAAATAGGTAATCAGAAAGCAGTATTATAGGTGTTAAAATTGAGACGTACAAACTGGTTGTTTTTGTCTTTTGTAGTTTGCCTACAAGTCTGACTTCAGATAGAGGGCTAAAATTGAAGTGTTTATGGAAGGTGGAACCGAAGGAAACATTAAATGTGGTGGGCCTGAAGTAGAGTGGGGAAGTAGAGTGTATCCATAGAGAGGATACAGGATGCAAAAAATGAGCAGGACTCCAGCAGGGCGGAGAGTGACAGACATTAGGAGGGTGAAGAATGTGCAGAGGTCGTCAGGGCTCATATGGCAGAGGTGAGACTGCGGCCAGGGATCTATGCCTCTATGGTGGCTGGGACCTAAGAGTAGTGGTTTCACCCAGGACGTCCCATTGCCCTCACTATCAAGACAGAGGAAATATTCAGCCAGATATATTAGAAGAAGGTGGTCATTTTGCACAAAATTTTACTAGATTCTCTTTGGCCACAGCCCAATCTTGAGTATGAACTTTGTGGTAAACTATTAAAAGACATTATTTCCTTGAAACGATTCTTTTGTTTTTTTTCCAGTTAAAGGTTAAATGTCCATATACTTGGTCTCTATTTTTGTCTTGGAATTTGAAGGGAATACAAATCACCACATGGGTTTCCGAGTAAGTAGTCCCTTCAGGATGCCACCTGAGCCCCTTGGCAAACACAATGGCTGCTCGTGATGCCAGCCCTGGATGTGGCAGATAGAGGGACTAACAGTAATTGCTGTTTCCAACCCTTTTGGAAGTTTCCAAGCTGTCTTTGGCATCTGTTCCATGCATGCTCTGCTGGCAGCTAGGGAGTAAGGGATTTTGAAGATACTATTAACATTTTTTGTCAATTAGGAAATGTGTGATCAAATAATTGCCCTAAACTATTCAAGATGGCCCACCTCAGAGAGCTGGAAGGAAGCAATGGAAAGCTGTCTATACCTCACCTTGGGAGAACAGTTTACTTATGGTATGTGGTTGAATGAAAAACCTAAATTATGAAAGATTCTTAGGGGTTTGCTTGTCCACATGCCTTGAAAAAAAATCTGCTTATTTGAAGATTCTTTATCCAGTGCAGGTTGCTGGCAAAATAAACCATTCTATTTTTTCCATGTGTATCATGGGACACCCTACTTGAGTGCCCATATTGATGCTCCTTCCTCCACACGGTCAGCATGTTCCTCCTGCCTCAACCTTTCTAAATATTACTTGTTTCATCTGCACCAGGATGAATTCCTGATTTTGCCATTTAACAGTTGAACGACCTTGGGTAAATCCCATAACCTTCTTACACCCCAGCTTCCTCATCAGTAAAGTGAGGATGATGACTGTACTTAACACTTAGGGTCGTTTTAAAGGTTACCAGAGATAATGTCCACAATAAATGCATAACAATCACCTATTATTTGAATGTAAGTTATTACAATGTTAGTAACCTTCTCTATTGACATCACTATCATAGAGTGTTTTCTGATTCTCTGTGCAGAAGTCATCCTCTGCCTGCTCTGATTTCCCACTTGTAGGTATCAGCATCCTTATCTTGGAGTGCATCATTTCTGACCTTAGGTATCAGTTAACATATACATTGTCTCCCCTGTAACTTCTGGGAGTCGGGAAGTTGATTCACCTTCATGTCCACATTTTCTTGAATGGTAATATGCTTAGGGAAACTATTTATTTATTCATTTAAACATTTATTTATTTAAAATATTTATAGCATAGATATTTTATCTCCTTCACATTTCGAAAGGGATAAACAAATAACATGTCCATGTACGTTAGAAGGTCTCAGTGGGGCCACCTACTACTCGTGCTTGGATGGGCCTCACAGTCTCCTGACTGGCCTCCTTGACTCCAAACCTTGTCTCTGCAGCTAAGTTCTCTGGACAGAATGAATTTCCTAAGGCATAAATCTGATGGAATCACTCCCTTGCTTTATTTCCTGCAATGGCATTACACGGTCAGGCCAACCGTCAGCATTGCTACAGAGGACATTTCATAATCTTCTGACCCCCAATCTCTCTTTTCCAGGTTCATCCTCCTCTCTTCACGTCTTGCAGTTTGTGGTACCCACACTGGACTACTTGAAATGTGACATTTTCCACACACTCTCTCCCTTCTGTCCTGTGCACCTTTCTTTTCTTCTGGAATAAATTCCGTACCACTTTCTATGCTCATCCAGCTTCCTGTGACTCATCCTTTAGGATTTAGTTTAAATGTGACCACGTTCCCTCACTGAGGAAGCCTCTCCAGGTTCTCTCTATTTTGGTAACTTCCCTGTCCTATATGCTGTCTTGTCAGACTCTGTGTATTTCCAGTATAACATTTAAGCAAAGTATACAAATATCTTATCATAGGTATAGGTTTCTCATCTCAGACTATAAAACTCTTGAGTGCAGAAGCTCTCAAATATCCTCATTGTCTCTGGAAATTCCCTTCTGAGAGGTTTCAGACCTCTGATAACTCACAAACACCCTACTACTTTCTGTCCTCATATACACCCACTCCCTGCCTCATTTTTAGTTAAGATCAAACTGTATAAAGTTTGTTTCAGACACCAACCTAGTCAATGTTTTCATGCAGTTCACCCTTCCTATAAAATTCATTCCAACTTTATTCTCTTGATCAATACTTCACTTCTTACCGAGTGTTATCTCAGGGATTATTTCCTCTAGAAAACATGTATGAGCACTCAGTTTGAGTTAAGTACACTTCTATGTTGTCTGACACATATAACATGCATGACCTCAGCTTCCTTCATGGGTACATTCGCATTTTTCCTGACAAAAATCTGCTGACCTCCCGGTGGCTGGTAGTCTTCTAGACTATTATTTGTCAACCTTGGCACTACTGAGAGTTGAGACCAGGGAATTCTTTGTTGTGAGGTGTGTCCTGTATAGTGTAGTATGCTCAGCAGTTGACCTAACCTCTACGCACAAGACGCCTATAGTGTGCATTCCCGTTTCCACAGTGCTAAAATGTCTCCGACCATTGCAAAATATCACCTATGGACAGAATTATCTTTGGTTGACAACTGCTGCTTTAGAACCTAACTCTAAAACTTAAACTGCCTATATTTGCTTACAGTGACGGATGGGTATTTAACCCATTGAAGGCTACTTTTTTTGTATGGTGTTAATTATTGATAAAATATACATGATTAGAACTTAGGACATGGATTCTTTTTCTCATTAGTGTCATTTCCTCTTATTTCAAATAGGGTCTTCTAGATTAAAAAAAGAATCAAAGCTTTTTTATTTGCTGACAAATACACAAGTCAAGAACCAAAAAAGTATGTATAGCATTGTCAAAAGTAATTGGCAGCAAACACCATGGATGGATGGGGAAAATCAACCTAAATATTTTGCCAAAGATTTGAGGACGCAGGCAAGTAGTTCTATTCATCTACTGCTATTTTTGCACTTACATCAATTGTCTCAATCACATTGGTATTCATTACTTATATTTTTTAAATCCTAAACCACAGTATGAATGAAACCTATTTCCTCCATGATCTGGCTATGGAAACTAAGGGATCGTCAATTTTTCAATTTAACTCTATAACTGAGTTTTATGCAATTCAACATATTATAAACACTTTTCCGTACGCCTAACTCTTTAATACATTTTTAGGACCTTGCTCCAGGTACTTACATTCTGGTGGTTATCTCAGATGTAATGAAAGACTAGAGTCAGTGGGGAGGGTATGTATGGGGAAGTCCATGTGGTTGCAGAGGCTTCTCAGGGCAATAACACAGGTGATTTTGAAGAATGAGAACGAATCTTTCAGGTAGGCAGGCAATGAGAATGTACCAGAGGATGGCACTAGAATGTAAATCAATGCATGTCTTTCTTCTTAAAAATTATTTTGTGACAGAAAACACAGCAATGTAGAGGATTTAAAGTCTGGTCCAAGCGTCTTAGTACTTGGAAGACTGGTTACACTTTTCAGACAGAAAGAGGTCTATTGACTATACTTTGAGTAACTCTGTTGTAGGCATAAAGAGCAACATATATGGGGGCACCTGGGTGGCTCAATTGGTTAAGTGTTTGACTCTTGGTTTTGGCTGAGGTCACAATCTCATGGTTCATGGGATGGGGCTCCGCGTTGGCCTCTGCACTGGCCTCTGCACTGGCTGACCCTCTGCTCTTCCCCACTAGTGCTGTCTCTGTCTTTCTCAAAATAAACAAATAAACTAAAAAAAAAAAGCCAAAAAACAACAACAACAACAAAAATCTATGGACTTGAGTCACGATATCATTTTAGTAAGCTTATCTTATCAGAATTTCTGAGAATCTAAACTAGGGCATAACATTGAGTATGATGAAGGTAGGAAAGGAATTAGGAGGAAACAAACAAATAAGCAAACAAAATCATTCCTAGTAGGGTGAATAGGATCTATATCCTGGTATTTTTTTATAGGTTGATATTTGAGTGAAGTGTATATGGAACTCTCCATACCATCTTCACAATTTTTTTTATAAATCTAAAACTATCCTACATAAAAAAAAAATGTTTATTTACAAAAAAGGCAAAAGACATGAAAAGAAAGAATAGCCAGAACCATAGGAGAAGGTCAGCAGAAGAGAGCTATTAGGCCAGGTAGGGCACTGAAAAATTGGAAAAGAATTAAGTTCCCAGTGTTTTCACAATTACAGAACCCTATCCTTAGCCCCTCCATCATCCCCTTCTTACCATGTGTGCCCTTGCTCTCACTTCCTCCTATTACTAATTAGGCTGTTTTACGTGAATTTCAGCATGCAATATTTCATATTTAATAACCCTGCATCAGAAGAAATGGGAAGTCAAAGAGGCTGGAATTTATTGCCAGGTGTTCTGGAAAGCATCTGGGGCATTTATAGTGAACCCACAAAATTCCTCAATACCCTGAGGAATCTACAACCCACATTTTCAGGAATCCAATAAGTTTCAGCTGAGAATCCTATAAATACCACAGGACAAGGGCCATACCCTGATCAAGCTCATTCGCTGGATATTCAGGAGACAGGAAGTTAACATTCAGGGGTAGCCATAATTGGCCTTTGCATTTAGCACCTTGTTAACATAAATTGAGGAAGTTCACACCTCTAATCTCTTGTTACTAATGTCAGCCTGCTAAAATCTGAACTCAATAAGATGAGATTGGCTTGCTAGAAAAGCTTATTTTTCTCAACAGGGGGAAAGGAATCTAAATGTTTTGACTGAGAGACCGAAATCTGACATAGAGGTATCTTAAATCTGGAGGGCAGCTTCCAAAGCTGAAGGTTAAGTCATAAGTTACTAAGGATGTCACTCAGATTCTCCATGATTTTTGTCATTTTAAAACATCACTTTATATTCCCTCTTTTCTTGTACCTTATCCTAGAGCCAAATTGATTAATATGATGCAGAAAAATACAGCCTGTGCTTTCTCTCTTCTTTCCTTTGCTCACAATGTACCCATCATGGCAAGTACTATTTCCTCTTATCATCCAAAGCCAAAACCCCACTACTCCCTAAAACTCCTATTCAGATTCATCCTCTTTTAAACACATCCAGGAGATTTAAATTCCCATTTCCCCTTGAAGTGTTCTTTCATCCTTCAAATATCAATGTTTATTTCATTGTGATTATTTTCTTTCACATAACAAAACTTGATACCTAAGGTTTGTTATTTATTCTTCCTTAGCAAAGTGGCATGTTTTTTACAGGCAGAGAATTCAAATCTCTCTATTCTAATGGTGCCTAAGCTAGTGCTAGGATTAGTAATGGCACTCCCAAAAACAAAGTCACCTTTTGTAAAGCTTCCTGTTGGGGGCATTGGAATAACAATCATAAGTGATAACCTTTCAAGTCAGAAAAAACGTCTCTCTTTGAAAATGTCAGAGCATGGGCCTTTATAAAAGCAGTTAGGGATCGCCTGGGTGGCTCAGTCGGTTAAGCTTTCTACTTCTGCTCAGGTCACGATCTCCCGGTTCCAGAGTTCAAGTCCCACATTGGGTTCTGTGCTGACAGCTCACTCAGAGCCTGGAGCCTGTCTTCGGATTCTGTGTCTCCCTCTTTCTCTGTCCCTCCCCTACTCACTCTCTCTCTCTCTCTCAAAAAAAAAAAAAAAAAAACAAAAAAAAAAAAAAAAAACACCATAAAAAAATTACAAAAAAAAAGCACTTGGAAGGATTATCTAAAAAGAGATGAACAAGGACGATGAACAAGGACTTTGGAATTAAGATGGCAGAGTAAGGCTGATTAACAGAACCGCTCTCCCCAACCAAGAATCGAATGAAATAGTAATTTAATATAACAAGAAAAATTTACTATCAGCAACCAAACATGGCAAAGAAAGCCATCTAAGGCTTCAGAAATTAGAGGTTGGGGAATTAAATAGAAATTTACATAGTAGCTTAGTGTCTGTATACCTCTGCAGAGCTGTTAATCTTAGACACTTTACTAATAAGCTAAGCAGAATTTTTGCCATTAGCTCAACGTTTTCAAAAAACAAACTAAGGGCATATCCTTAAATTTTCACTGCTCTTACTGGTCAGCAGTGGATATGGTCACTGGAAAAGCTGGTAAAAGAAGGAAAGTCAAGTCTCCGGAGCTCCTCTGGAGTCAAGTCAAAGCACAATGGTAACTACTCAATGAGAATGGATTGCATTCTACAACTGGGAGAAATAAAACTTGATAAATGACACTTAGCCAAACAGTTTTAAAAAGAAGAGGTAATACAAAAACACTGAGCACCCTCTATTTTGGATGCCCCCCTTCCCCATGCCACTAAGCTCCAGAGGGATGGACAGAACACTAAATACCTAACACTCAAACCATCTTTTGGTGGAGAAAACAAGCCAGTTCTGGATAAGTAAAGAAAAGATTCAATGTTCACAAAGTCACCAAGCTGCCCAGGGGTTAGCAAAATTACAAAAGAAAAAGGCATAGTGAGTACTAAAAAGAAAAATAAACAAAGAAACAAAAGAACATTCCTCATCAGTGTTACACTTCACAGCAAATATAATTGCTACATGGATTTAATAAGCCAAAGTCTAAAAGACACAAAGCTAAACTAACAACAAAAGATGCAAAGCTATATTGAAAATATGATGAGGGAAAAAATATCATTACTTAATTGATAAATAAGTTGGAATCAGCAAGGAACCAATCAGAGGCAGCTGAAAAATCAAATTAAAAAAAAAAAAGCTTGGAATAGTCAGAAATATCACAAGGCAAGAAAGGCAAAAAACGATCAAACCAATTAGATAGATGATAAGAAAAACTGATACATTTGAAATAGAGAAAAGTTAGAAAGCAACAAAGAAAGGATATGTGTTTCCAAATTTTTCATAGAAGAACATTTCCCTGAAGTGAATATAGACTAAATTGGCAGATGCTAAGAATAGACAATATTTCAGCAAAATGTTATACAGAACAATCAGTGCCAATATGCACCATGTCTAAGTTATTGAACTTCAAATTCACAGAAACTTTTTTTCAGGCATTTGAACAGAAAAAGCAAATTACCCACAGGTAAATATAACCCACAGGGAGATATAACCAGACTTCTTTCCGCAGGGATAAGTGATGCCGGAATATAATGAGTCTTTGTCTTCAAAGATCTGAGGCAAAGGGACACCTGGGTGATTGAGTCCATTGAGCCTCCTGACTTTGGCTTAGGTCATGATCTTGAAGTTCCTGAGTTTAAGCCCCACATTGGGCTTCCTGCTGTCAGTTGCAGAGTCTGCTTCGGATCCTATGTCCTCCCCTCTCTCTGCACCTCCTGGGTTCATGCATGCACTCTCTCTCTCTCTTTCTCTATCTCTCAAAACAAAACAACTGAGCCACCTAGGTGGTTCAGTCAGTTAACCATCCAACTCTTGATTTCAGTTCAGGTCATGATCTCACGGTTAGTTCTAGCCCATCTTGGGCTATGTACTGACAGTGTGGAGCCTGCTTGGGACTGTCTCTCTCTCCCAATCTCTCTCTGCCCCTCCCCCACTCACTCCCTTTGTCTGTCTCTCAAAATAAATAAATAAACTTAAAAGAAAGATCTGAGGCAAAGAAATTGTACAGTAAGGATATTACACATAATTTAATCAACTGAATCAATGGAAAAGACTTTATATGCTTTTATTTCTAATTTAGATTATTAATACCTATAAGATAGAAACCTTGAGTGATTGTAGTAGGTCATATAACACATTGCATATACAAATATTTATAGAAATTTTGAAAGAAATTGTAAGGTATTAGTAAGTTTATATTATGAGGTAATAATAAGCTAGAGGAGATTAAAGGTTGAAATAAAATGTGAGATAATAAAATGAGCTGAACAGCATGGTGGTTTGAGAAAGGGGGGAATTACTGCATTTGAGCGGTCTGACAGTTGTTGACAGTAGTGGCTTTTGAGTGCAGTAATGAAGGATGAGTAACACATGGAAATGCAGTGATGGAGAGAAGGCAATCCAAATTGTAGGACCAGCGTAAGCAAAGGCATGAAGGCAGAAACTGATTTCGCTCTGGATAGCGTAAGTCACATCAGGGTGGCATGGCGAGGCTAGGGGAAGGTAGTAACAGAAGAGTGGGTTGACACAAATTTGGGGAAAGCCTTATACACTGATATGTTATCCATTAACCAGCATGAAACCACGAAAGCTCTTGGAAACAGAAAAGGTATTTTAGTGTCTACTTTACAACCTACATAAAAGGTTAATACAGCAATAGCTTCTGTAATAACTGAAATGACTTGAATATAGATCCTTCCATTACCCCAAGTTTTATTTTTTCCTCCTTCAAAGAGACAGAAGAAATGAATGACTTTCAAAGGGTGTCGTGAAACCATTTTTAGCATTAGACATTTATTAGATATCTACCATGTGTGAGATTCCTGTTCTTGGAGTAGGATCAGTAAATACCCAGCATTATTTCTGTATTTACAATTCTGTGTTGTGATCGTTAATGTTTAGCAGGACAACCTTAAGTTTTGTAAGTAAAAATACTTAGCAGGATTAGTAAGGTAAGAGAAGCAATACACTGGTTTAGACAGATTGCCAAAATGGTTAGGGACCATAGACTAAATCTCAGAAACCAAGAAAATTCAATTACACTAGGAATCATATTTCCTAAATATTCTGCTTTTCTGAATTCTACTCTCATGAGTGAAGCACTGTGAAAGATTGGCTCCTTTCCCCCCCCCACCATGTTTGGGAATATCAACTGCATCAATCATGGTCAAATGTGTACCCCCTATAGAGATGAACAAGTTCTTTTCCCCATGACCTGATAGTTAACATAATGTGTTGAAAGAACATTGATTAAATCTTAGAATGTTATTATTAGCTGTGTATTCTTGGCCATGAGAATTAGCCTCTGGGACTGTGAGGTTCCTTATCTGTAAATAGGAAGAATACTAAGTAGAACCCATGGTTATTGTAAACATTAAGTGAGTTACTGCATAGAAAGGGTTTGCAATGGTATATTTTATATGCAGAATAGATAGCAATCATTTACATTTTCTTTTATTTTGTCACTGGTCTTGGAAGCAAGAAACCTGAATTTTTTATGACTCAATTTCACAATGTGATCTTGTACAGACAATGAAGCAATTAGAGCCTTTGTCTATAACATATCTCTTATGTTTCTTCCAGCACCGAAACCTGTGAGGTAAATATTGTATATAGATTGTTGTAAAGAGTGGTTTAGGATGCAGGGGGATGAAATCATTTAATGCTGCTGCCTGAATGACTATGAAAGTTTGTCTGCTGGGTGCCTACAATGTAAATCATCATTTCCCAAAGAGTGAGAAAAGCTCACACTATGGAGAACATTGCCATTGTGCATAGATGACCTTTACTCTGACTTTGTCCACATTACTGTGGGTGATGTTCTTCATATACGGCAATTTCACTTCCAAATGAAATTCCTATGTGACCCACATACACAGACTTACTCATGTTGATCTGATCACTAGCTGGAGCTTGTGCATACCAAATGCTGCAGTTTAGGTTCTTTGGGAAAGAATTATTTTGGAAAAGAATTCATCCAGAAGCTAATTAGAGAAATGGCAGGACTTCCATTTTCTGTTTCCATCTCTTTTCTCTTGCTTTTTTAATAGAGTCTGAAAAGTGATGAGCCAAACTTGAAATGGCAAGTGGTAGGAAGTGGGTTTGATTGCCATTTTGAATTTTTTCAACTCCCCTTTATATTTTAGGATAACTAATGATGTACAAAAAGTTTGAAAGAACTCCATCATACATAGGCTTAATATATTTTTTAATGATATTTATTCTTGAGAGAGAAAAAGAGAGAGCATGTGAGGGGGAGGGGCAGAGAGAGAGGGAGATACAGAATTCGAAGCAGGCTCCAGGCTCCCAGCTGTCAGCACAGAGCCTGATGAAGGACTTAAACTCATGAACTGCAAGGTCATGACCTGAGATGAAGTCAAACGTCCAAACACTGAGCCACCCAGGCTCCCCACATATGTAGATTAAAAAAAAAAAACACTTGTGGTCTACATATGTGAATATTGATTTCAAATTTCAGTCAGGTTGTATTTTACAGGCCAGTTAAGGAACAATCACACTTGAAGAATAGCAAATAGTGTAGAAGACTGTCTTAAGTTGTATATTTTCTGTTTAACTAGTTTTTTTGGCATTCCTGCCAAGTCTGGTTCTCGTGAAAAATAATTTATTTCTTCATTGGGTGACACTGAAATCTATTTAGGCAACTGTGATATGGATTTATACTCTGCTGAACTGTCACACTAATTTAAATGCCTTGGTCTTATACGGAGGTTGCTCAAAATTCAGATTGGGTGTGAAAATATTCTAGACAGAAACATCACTATATTAGGAGCATTATGAAGGGTCTTACTACATTTTCTCTAAAATTAAACTTAGGCCTAAGGGGTACAGGAAACATTACCATTTCGTTTATTTAGATCCGTGGATTCAGTGGGGGTGACAGCTACTTATTTCAAAACTAAAATATCATCTGCAAAGATCAACTCTGTTCCCTAGCCAAACAAAATTCCATTAACTAACTTAAATTGGACTTAATAACAATCACATAAACCAATTAGTTTCAATTTTTAACTCCATTAGCAGTATTATTCATCACGGCATTGCCAGATAGAGCTGTGCTTCTTCAGACTTTCAACGGATTAAATAAATATAACCTGGGGTGCTAATTATACAGTGATGATGCAGACACTTCAAGATTACTTCTCTTAATATAGATAGAATTTTTGGAAAATAACTTTTTAAAGAAAATGTCCTTCATCCAAACTGCATTTTCTCATTTTATATTTTAAAATGAATGTGTGTCTCTAATATATAATTGGATCCACAGTCACCTGTGGGTTTTGATCATAATCACTCCTTTCCATGAAAATCCAATAACCTTTATTTTTACATTCTCTGCAAAATCTATGGCTTTCTAGGTGCTCTAATCTTGGGTAGTTTTGTAATCCTTTATGGTTCACAGAGAAAATTTAGGGGACCCTGTGGCTTGTGTTTTGATCTTGGAATTATGAGGGAGTCAGTCATTCAGGGCAATGTTCAACCAACAGAGAACCAGTGGAGAAAATCTTCAACCAGCTGTAAGTCACTCGTTCTTTGCTCCCTAGGCAGTCCTGACTAAGTCAAGTACCTAATACTTAGAGTGGTAAAGAACATCATGCATCCTTATATTGGATTTCTTTTCTTCCCCCTCACTGTCTCATTCTCCTTGGTTCTTTCATTTTTTTCCCTCTGGATTTATCTCTCATATAAACTACCTGAATACAAGTATTGCCTGAGGCCCTGCTTTTGGGACAATCCCAACATAATAAAATCACTAAATCCAATAAATAATCTGTTAAATATTGAACCCATATTTTCTATAATTCTCACCACCATCTAAAAGCTATGTCTTATGTTCCCCACTTATATATTAAGTAAATTAAGATTCCAAGAAATTAAAAAGTTTGTCCAAAGTCCCATAGCTAACAGATAACAAAGTCAGTATTCCAAATACACATGTCTGACTCCAGTAGAGCATGGTTCTTGCTCTACACTCTAGTGATGCTATAAGATATATATCATTCACTTTCAGCTTGGTATTTTAGCAAACACTTTCCTATTCTGGCCTGGCTCTGGGCTTTATCTCTGGTGTTTGTTCTTGGTTTATTCTTTCCTGGGATGTATCTAATCCCTGATTAGGATGGCTTATATTCCCAAAGAAGCCCCACCACTCATACAGGACATGGTTTAGATTCCAGGGCAACCAGTGCTTAGGGATTAAAAAAAGCTTGCCTTTACAGGTGATAGTCTTGAGTAAAGATTGACAATGTCTGGTTTGCATTTTTGGCTCTGGTGAGTGTCAGATTGGTTCTTATAAAGATCGCAAGCAATTTTTTCTCTCTCTTGAGATGTTTTTCT
Organism: Felis catus; assembly: GCF_018350175.1. Lineage (NCBI taxonomy): Eukaryota > Metazoa > Chordata > Mammalia > Carnivora > Felidae > Felis > Felis catus. The sequence continues at coordinate 189,925,019 of NC_058371.1, read as the reverse complement.
AAATTTCAATTTCAGATATAAATTATTTTAGATATTATGATTCTTAGAAATCTTTAATCGGTGGAACATGATGAATTCACATGCATAGTATTTTTTCTCCAGATATAACAAAAAATAGGTACTGTGGAATATAAAAAAAATTTAAGTACTGCCTGATGATTAACTTAATTTATGTACATTTTTCTATCTCTTTGAGCCTATGAAATCATGTTTAATTAATTTCCATAAACTGAATGGGTTTCTCCCTCAAATTAGTAGCCAGGAGAAGCTATCTTTTTTTGAGTCCTTACTATTGTGCTAACTGCTTTTCACGCATGTCAAAAGAACTGTAGTTTGGCTAAACCAACACCCAGAACACATTCCTAAACTCGTTTTCCTACCTCCACTACACAGGTTGTAAATATAATTGCATTCCTATTCTTATTTGCAGGAAAGCCACATGACATATTTCTGGCCAATGGTACCTAAGTAGGTATCTATTGATGAGGAGCTTGAGACAGGCTTTTGCCATTCCTGATGAAAGGGATGGGTAAGACTGGCATGACCAACCATCATCCTCTTTTTCCTGTTTTGAATATGGATTTGATGACTAGAGCTACAGCAGCTATATTGTGTCCATAAGGAAAAGACCACATTTATTTTGATCACCCAAATAGTTATGAAATATTTTTTGTATATATAAGACTATATGAAGCACTGTAGGGAGCATAACAAAAATGTTAGCCTGACTCTTGCCCTAAAAATACTTACAATGTATTTATAGAGACATAGGTGTGAGAATAAGAAAGAGAGTATGGTCAAAATTTTATAATAATAGTTTCCAAAGGCAGTCGTATGTCCAAAGGACAAGATTCAAAGATCTTACCAGTAAAAAGCACAGAGAGCTAGTATCATGATTGTTTTGTCAGGGGTCTCACTGACAGGTGTTCTGATCTGGGGAACTGTCTTTCCCATAATCATTCTCTCCCCCTGAAGAAGAGAGCTTTAGTCCATACCCCACCACCCAAGGAATAGCCCAAACAGACTGTGCATTCCAGATCAATATCGTGGAAGCATGAGAGGGAGGGTGTCTGAATTTAAGGAATGCAAAACACTATTATTTCTTCCAATTGCTAAAAACTCAGAGAGGAACAATATTTTCATCCAAATTGTCTGGCTTTCATTGTACATATTAGAGCCAGACATGTAGTAAACCAGATGCAATTTGAGACTTGTGGAATTTATTTCTCAGCCAAGCAAGAAGCTGAATTAATAGACTTTTACTTTTACTTTTGTTGAAATGAGAAAGCTGAAGATTTTCCAGCATATTCCTACCAGATGGCATGCTCTATTGCCTACAATTTCACTCCCTGCTGTGGATCGTCTCCATCTTGGTCTCATCCGAGGAGGGGAGGAAAAATACATATCTGCCTATTTGTATGATAATCAAAGCAGAAGATAGAGGAAAGATCAGTCTGCCTACCTCCAGTAGGGCTCAGCTTGACCTAGCTGTGCAATTCTTCCACACTTTGGTAACATAAAATATGTCTTCCTGAAATTTAAAACAGGGAGTATTAATCAATTTTGGTATGAAATAAAGTGGATGGATGTTTGATAGCTAATGACCTAAATATAAGAGAATGCGCTAATATTTATGAGGCTTTTGAGTGATGATGGAAAAGAAAGATTTAATGTGTTCATCAAAACCAACTGAATAAATTCACCATTTTCAAGACAGTGTTTTAAACTGGAAGCATCAATTTGTTACTCTTATTTTCATATGAGATCTCTCAGAATTTTTTATGTGTCTCAAAAAGAGAGATAGGAGACTAATCATCTTTAGAATTATAAATCATAGTAGCATCAGAAAAGTGCATTATCAAAAGTTATATTTAGGTCAGACTAGATTAAAATCTCACATTTAACGGTTTAAATATGTGGTGCAGAAAAGGGAGGGAGAGATTTAGCAAGTCAGAAAAGAGAACATTTATACATTGAGTTAGACCTGAATTGTAATCTACCCTTGACAACTGATCTTAAAAGTACCATATTTCTGATAACCTCTACAAGAACACCAGCAAATAAATACTATAGGGATAGTTTTCAAAACAGCTGGTGATATTTCAGGATTCTGTTAACCCAAGCTTTGATACACTTCTACCTGTTTCTAGCTGTTCCTATTACGTTGATTTAAATGACTAGAGACCATCTATAATTTATTTAATTTGGCCATGAAGTGTGCACAAACATCAGCCTTCACAGATAAAGCACTGGGAGCCATAATTCTTGAAACATAATTAATATTTGGCCCACCGTTTTATAAGTCATGTTCACATATGCTTCTTCCCATTTCACGTTTGTTCGTAACTTTCCAGGTTTCAAAGTCCAGGGGGAGTGTTTCTTGTTGGTCCTTGGGTTATCTGACTGTCCCTGGCCAAGATAAGGCAGGAAGAGTGTGTTCTAATTCCTTTACAGCCCTAGTGGAGAATGTCTACTTTGTCCTCTCCCATTAATGCATAAAACAGGAGGTAAGGATTCTATAGACGAACATTCAGACATAAGTTAGGATAGAGGGATGGATCCTAGGACATCACAAAAAGAAAATCAAAATCCACATTTATCCACTATAAGATGAAATTAGGACTCAAACCCCTGTCTTACCATTGTTCTCTGGCAATTTCAATCACTCATTCTTCTCACACTCCCCTAACATTGACTATCTTCATCTAAAAGTTCCTTTGGACTTGAATTCTCAGGTGAATATCTCTGTCTCTCTGCCTGTCTTTTTAAAAATATTTTATATAAGTTCAAAAACTCATTTTAGGTTGTGGTTTGCTGTGTTAGAAGCATCACATTTATCAGCTGAGTTGTCTGTGTGGTCTCTTACTGTTCTATAAATATTGCCTTGAATATAATTTTTCATATTAAGTTCTCCTGTTTCCAAACTGCATGATCACATCTGCCAGTTGTTTAGGGAATTCATTCTTGAGCAATGTCATATTATCAATATTAAAATTGTACACGTTAAGCCTTTCTTTAAAAAAAAATGATTCAAGGCTTACTTTTTATTATAGTCGTGATTCAATTCTTCCAATAACTTCTTGATACAGCCATTAAATTAAAGTTAATTTCTATTTATTTTGTACTGTAGGAGTACCTAGAGTTTGTAGCAATATTTATGGGGCAAAAGGAAGTGTTAGATGTTAAACTGCATAGGAAATTGAACCATAGTGATTTATAACCAGAGGGGAATGCATTGGTGTCATCACGCAGCTCCCTTATTTATAAATAAAAGTCTCAAGTCATTCCATCCTACCCTTGCTCTGTAACCATTTGACCTTTTGTTCTCTTTAGATAAACTATATAAATGCAAAATGATGGAACTTTTAAAATATTCTTTCCTTTTTTCCCATTGATCTTAACTTGCTCTTATTAGTTTACTGAAGACAGAGGATACTATTGTATTCTCCAGTCAAGATCAAGGAGTCCGACCGTTCTCTTCTCCTCATTCCTACGTTTCAATTTATCTTATTTCCAGATCAATGCCCTTCATGTGACTGATTCTTCACTAACATCTACTTTTCTGTAAATGTCACCAAAAAGTGTAACAATTAACCTCAGTTGCACAAAACTACAACAAAAGAGACTCTTTTACAATGAAAAATAAAATAAAACATTAGCTTTTCAGATATGAAGGCACCCACTCTTCTGTGTATCAAGTCTGATGGAAACCACCTGAAATAGTCTGAATAATCCACACTGTTCTAGAATTGTGCAATAGCTCTTTCCTCCATTTGGCTTTCTCAATCAACAGACGGAATAACTCTCACTCTCCTACATGCTTGGCTATTAAACTTTTAATACATTGCCAAAAAAACTTGTCAAACAAATAACCAGACATACTACAGAAAGCAATTTCTAGAAGGATGAAGTAAAATCTAATCATGCTAATAAGTATGATGCTAGAATGGTAATATTGAAAGTTTTTGTGAAAGGTTGCATGCTTAGCAAGCCTTAAGTAGCTTGAGAGTTATTTAAATATTTTACCTGAATCTGAGTCACACCTTATAAAATTCCAGGGGCTTTCATTCATTTCCCTGCATACACCCTTGTAAACAAATGCCCTGCTGCTTGTAGGATAAGTAGCTTAAATTTCATTTCCTTTAATCTCTGGTCCAGAAAGGAAAAGATTTCCTTTTCTTTTCCTTCCTTCCTTCCTTCCTTCCTTCCTTCCTTCCTTCCTTCCTCCCTCCCTCCCTTCCTCCCTCTCTTTCTCTTTCTTTCTTTGTTTTCTTTCCTCTTTTTTTTTTTTTTTTGCATAGTATAGAAAGATAAATGTTAGGTACAGACAATTCACCAAAGAAGCAGAGAAAGAGAGGAAGGAGAAGGGAGTCTGTCCAACCATTCTCTTTTCCTGAAACTCCTCCCCCACTCCCACATTCAGTGTATCTTATATCCTGGTCAATGCTTTTCATGGGTCTGACTTTTCAGAGAGAAACAATCAAACTCATCTGAACAAAACTGCAACAAAAGAGAAGAGTGAGGGCAGATGGAGGGGGGAAGAGGAAGAAGAAGAGGAGGAAGAGGAGATGAAGAAATTTTCACTATACCTGTACAAATTACTTTATTTATGATAATCAGGAAAATTCACATACATCAAAGGGAAAATGAAAATACCATTTATAATACATCACACTGATAATGTTCCCCACCTAATTTTTAAATTTCAGCTTTATTGAGGCATAACTAAAAGGTAAAATTTTAAGATATTTAAAATTTTAAGATTTATATATATAAAGATTTATATATATAAGGATATATATATATATAAAGATTTATCTATATAAAGATATATAAAGATATATATAAATCTAAGCATCCACCAATGGATGAATGGATAGGGAAGATTATATACATATGTACATGTACATATGTATATGTATATAATCTTCCCTATCCATTCATCCATTGGTGGACACTTAGATTGTTTCTATACCTTGGCTATTGTTAATAGGTCAATGAACAGGTCAGTGCAGATAACTCTAGGATATCCTATTTCATTTCCTTTGGATATATACCAAGAAGTAGGAGTGCTGGATCACATGGTAGTTATTGGTGGTTCTACTTTTCTTTTTTTAAAGGCACTTCCATATTGTTTTCCACAGTGACTACACAATTTATAGTCCCATCAACAGCGCACAAGTGTTCCTATTTTTTTGCATCCTTGCCTACACTTGTCTTTTTTTTGTGATAGCCATTCTAGCATTTTGTCATATCTCATTGTTATTTGATTTACATTTCCCTGGTGATTAGTGCTGTCAAGCATCTTTTCATGTACCTGTTGGCTATTTGTATGTCTTCTTTGGAACAGTGTCTATTTAGTTTCTCTGCTCATTTTGTAAATCAGATTGGGTTTGCTGTTGTTGATGTTGTTATTGGTTTGTATGACCTTATATATTTTGGATATTGATGCCTTGTCTGATACATGATTTACAAATATTTTCTCCCATGCCATAGGTTGTGTTTTCATTTTGTCATTGTTTCCTTTGCTCTGCAGAAGCGTTTTAGTTTTCTTTAGTTCCATTTTTAATTTTTCCTATGTTGCTTTGCTTTCAGTGTCATATACAAAATATTTCTGCCAAGACAAATGTTAAGGAGCTTCTTGCCCATGTTTTTTTTTTTTTTTCTGGAAGTTTTGTGGCTTTCGTTCTTACATTTATATCTATAATATATTTCAAGTTAATTTTTGTGTGGTACAAGTAGGAGTCCAACTTCATTCTTCTGTATGTAGTTATCCAGTTCTCCCAATACCATTTATTAAAGACACTATTAGGCCCTCATTGAGTATCCGTGATTTCCTTGTCAAATATTAGTTCCCTCTGTATGTGAGAATTTATTTCTGGACTTTCGTTCCTGTTGAACATGTTATGCATATATTTTTATGAGAGTTCCATACTGTTTTGATTCCTATAGTTTTGTAGTATAGTTTGAAATCAGGAGGCATGTTGACTCCAGCTCTGTTTTTCTTTCTCAAGATTGCTTTGGCTATTCATGGTGTCTTGTAGTTCTGTGAAAATCTAACAACATAAGTTGTTTTTCTATTTCTGTGAAAAATACAATTGGAATTCGACAGAAATTGCTTTTAATCTATACATTTTTTTTAAAATTTTTTTAACCTTTATTTATTTATTTTTTATTTTTTTTAAAATTTTTTTTTCAACGTTTATTTATTTTTGGGACAGAGAGAGACAGAGCATGAACGGGGGAGGGGCAGAGAGAGAGGGAGACACAGAGTCGGAAACAGGCTCCAGGCTCCGAGCCATCAGCCCAGAGCCTGACGCGGGGCTTGAACTCACGGACCGCGAGATCGTGACCTGGCTGAAGTCGGACGCTTAACCGACTGCGCCACCCAGGCGCCCCAACCTTTATTTATTTTTGAGATAGAGAGAGACAGAGCATGAACGGGGGAGGGGAAGAGAGAGAGGGAGACACAGAATTGGAAGCAGGCTCCAGGCTCTGAGCCATCAGCCCAGAGCCCGACGCGGGGCTCAAACTCACGGACCGCAAGATCGTGACCTGAGCTGAAGTCGGACGCTTAACCGACTGAGCCACCCAGAAGCCCCATTAATCTATAAATTTTTTAAGATAATATGGACATTATAACAATATTAATTCTTCTAATCCATGAGCATGGAATGTCTTTCCATTTATTTATGTCTTAAGTTCATTCTTCAGTGGTTTATAGTTTTCAGTGTACAGATCTTTCACCTCCTTGGTTAAATTTACTCCTAGATATTTTAGTCTTTTTGATGTAATTGTAAGAGGGATTATTTTCTTAATTCTATTTCTGATAGTTTGTTATTAGCATATAGAAAGAAACACAACTGATTGTTATATATTGTTTTTGTATCCTCCACTTTACTGAATCTATTTATTAGTTCTAACAGTTTTTTGGTGGAGTCTTTAGTATTTTCAATATATATCATGTCATCTACAAATGGAGACAGTTTTACTTCTTTCTTTCTGACTTGAACACCTTTTATTTCTTTTTCTTGATCAATTGCTCTAAGATTTCCAGTGATATGTTAAATAAAAGTGGTGAGAGTGGACATCATTGTCTTGCTCCTGCTTTCAGCTTTTCACCATTGAGTATGATGTTAGCTGTGCCCTTTATTATGTTGGAGTTTTTTTGCTCTATACCCAGTTTGTGGAGAGTTTTTATCATGAATGGATGTTGATTTTTGTCTGATGTTTCTTCTTCATCTACTGAGATAATCATATACTTTTTATCTTTCATTTTGTTACAATGATATATCACCTTGATTGATTTATAAATGTTGAATCATCCTTGTATCTCTGGAATAAATTCCACTTGATCATAGTGTATGATTCTTTTAATGTATTGTTCATTTGCCAATATTTTTTGAGGATTTTTGCATCTGTGTTTATTAGAGATACAAGCTTATAATTTTCTTTTCTTGTATTGTTTTTGTCGGGGTTTGGTGTCAGGATAATGGTGGCCTTATATAATGAGTTTAGAATTATTCCTTCCTCTTTTATTTTTTATAAGAGTTGAAGAAGAATTGGTATAAATTCTTCTTTAAATGTTTGGTAGAATTCACCAATGAAGGTATGTAATCCTGTCCTTTTCTTTGTGGGGAAGTTTTGGTTACTGATTCAGTCTCCTTAATAATAATTGGTCCATTCAGATTTCCTTTTCCTTCATGATTCAGTCTTAGTAGATTTTATGTTTCTAGGGATTTACCCAATTCTTTTAGTTTGTCCAATTTTTCGGTGTATTAATTGTTTATAGCATTCACCCACGACTTTTGTATTCATGTAATACAAATTGTAATGTCTCCTCTTTTGTTTATATTTTTTATTAATTTGAGTCTTTTTTTCCTTTCTAAGCCTAGCTGAAGGTTGGTCTATTTTGTTTAGTTTTTCAAAACCAGCTCAGTTTCATTGAACTTTTCTACTGTCTTTTTTGTCTTTGTTTCATTCACATCAACTCTTATCTTCGTTATTTTCTTTCTTCTACTACATGGCAAACTGGAGTGGGACACAGAGAGAATGTGGAGATTGCACTCACCAGCCTCACTAGAGGGTGCCCAGGAAGGATCACAGTCAGGATCAATTCTGGTTGTGTGCAAAATTAGAAGGTTGACTCTCTGGCAACAGCTTTTAAAGTATGAAAACAGGCTTTTTTTTTTTTTTTTAAGGAAAAAACTGGGAGATGAGCCTTTCTGGCTTTTCCCTCTTCATTGAGCTCTGGGGAGATAAACACAAGTCATCCTGAGCCCATTAAGAACTCTTTGCTCTAGTCTTATGAGAGCAAGCCCCATTAATTTTCAGAGATAGGTGTTTGAGGGGAACATTGCTCTGGTGGAAGTCTTAAAAGGTGGGGCCCTGAATGTTGGATCCAAACCCTTTATTCCTCAGAGAGAAGTTGGGAGTTTTGAGTCCACTTCCTACTGTATGTCTCCATGCCACAGGTGAGGTTCTTGGTGAGAATGTGTCTCAGCCTTTCCTACCCATTTCAGTGTAGGTATATTCTAGGTCACCTGATGTGTAGTTCAGTGAGTTTCTGGATTTGTTTCAGAAGGAAATGCTCCATATGTATATGAACATTCAGTGTATATGTGAGTGGAGGTGAGTTTTTATGTCACCATCTTTGACAGGTTATTATTATTATTATTATTTTTAAATTCAAGACACAATTCTGGCACATGCCTGCCTCCTTTTTCACTGACATTAGGTTAAGTGATCGAGTCTTGCTTAATCTAATTACTACCTAATTCAACTCTAAAATCTAGTATGTCAAATGGATCAAATTTTTTCATCATTTAAGAAATCATGACATAACATACAAAAGGATTTCTAAAAGACACATGTACATACATACATATATAAACAGAAAATTTACTTAAGATGTTAAAATGAGTACATGATTAATACCGCTGAGTTTTTAGAAAACACACACACACACACACACACACACACACACACACAATTTTGGCAAATTTGGAAGTTATAACCCAGTTATTTTATCTCCCCTCTCTTACAAGTAGCTCTTATTCTGAAATTTGTATTAAAATCTCCTGGGTTTCTCTTTTTGCTTTATAGTTTCTCATTCAGGTATCCATCCTAAAACGAACGTTCGGTTTTCTTGCAGTTGAGAGTTGTATAAATAGAATCACACTGCATGTCCTGTTTTGTGACATAATTCTTTCACTCAGTGTGTTGTCAAGGTAGCTCCCTCTTGACATATGCATTTGAGGCTCAGTCATTTCCATTATTATATAATAGTCCATTACTTATTCAACACAGTTTATTTGATCCTTCTACTTTTGGTGATCATTTGATTTGTTTCAAATTTGGAAATGTTATTAACAATGCTCCTATGGTCAACCTATGTATGTACCCTGATATAAATGTGCAAAGAATGTCAAAATATTTCTAAAATATTATAAAAATACTTCCATGTACCTATATACTTTCATATACTTTATATACTTCCATAATCAGGGCATGAGAGTTTTTGTTGCATTTACTTCCTGGTTATTTTCCCATTTGTAATTTTTGCTAGTGTAATCATCTGGTTTTAATCATATGCCTCAATTACTAATAGGGTTGCACATTCCTTCTATAACAGCATCACTGATGTATATCAAGTGTCATCAGAGATTCATGAATTTTTGTACAGTGCTTTTTTATATTTTTCAAATTTTTTCAATGTTTATTTATTTTTGAAGGACAGGGAAAGACAGAGCATGAGTGGGGGAGGAGCAGAGAGAGGGAGGCACAGAATCCTAAATGGGTTCCAGGCTCTGAGCTGTCAGCACAGAGCCTGATGAGGAGCTCGAACTCATAAACCACGAGATCATGACCTGAGCTGAAGTTGGACACTTAACCAACTGAGCCACCCAGGCACCCCTGTAGAGTGCTTCTTTAAATTTTCTGTTTATTTTTTCTGTGCATTTGTAAATAATTGTTATTTCTATATTATGAATATAAATCCTACTATAAAAATGCTTTCACCAGACAATAAAACCTCATATCTTAATACATTTGTCTCAGAACTTTATAATAATTCCTCAGATTTCTGTAAAGGTCCTCAGCCTAACACTTAAAAGGTCCTCCTTATATTGCAGCAATCTGTTTTTTCCAGACTGAAATTATTGTCCATGATGTTCCTGTAAAAATACTCTGTTATTTTTTTTTCAAAATAAATCATTTTTCATGTTTTTTAGAGAGTACTTGACTTGCCTTCTCTGTAAATAATCAACCAATGCATCAAGACATATCGTGACTTTGGTCTCCTCTAAATTCTATCTTTGGGTCTGATCTAGAAATAAATTCCTCCTTATTTTTCCACTCCCTCCACCATTCGTTGTTGTTGTTGTTGTTCATGGGCAATAAAGGAACACTAATGTTTTATATTTACCCATTAAATGTCAGATCTGATTATTTTATTGAGTTTTTTTTTTAATATTCATGAAATGATGTGCTAGAATGTATAATAAAGCATACTTTATTACAAAAAAACTGAAACATATATCTAATAGATAATCTACTCAAAGAGAAACAAACTATAATTATGGTAAAACCAAAGTTCAAACTTCTTTCTGCCTAATGGAAGTACTTGTGCTTTCTCTGCTGCCCCATCCCACTGGGAAGTGTCTTATTGTGCCCTTCAATATATATATTCACGTGTAGAGAGTCATAGCAAGGGAATTGCAGCCAGAATTCCTGGAGCAGTTGAATGATGACCCTTAACAAGGTGTGTCCACATCCTAATCCTGAGAACTTTTGAATGTGACTATATTTGAAAAAACAGTCTTTGCAGGTATAATCAAATTAAGGACCTTAAAATGAGATCATCCTATGAAATGAGATTACCTGGGTGGGCCCTAAATCCAATGACAAATATCCTTATAAAAGAGGGAAGAAAAGATACAGGAGAAGAGAAGTCCACATGGACACAAGAGACAGAGATTGGAGTGATGAGGGCACAAGGCACCCGACAGCCACCAAAAGTTATCAGGTCAAGAAAGGACCCTCCCCTTAGGCTTCAGAGGGGATAAGTCACTGCTGCCACATTGATTTCAGAGTTCTGCGTTCCAGGACTATTTCTGTTATTTTCTATTATTTTAAGTTTCCCAGTTTATAGTAATTTGGTACAGCATCCCTATCTTCTATATTCTGAAACTAATATACTGAGATTTATAAGCTGTTTTTGTCATGTAACCTAGAGAAGAATATCAAAGTTCTCTGGACATCAGTTTTCTATCTAAAAAATGAGGATGAAAAAAGAGATCTGGTCAATTTTATGATTATATGATTTAATAAATGCAAAGTGCTTAAACATTGCATGGTGCAAAGTAAGCCCTCAAAACATCGTAACTATTTTTGTTACTGATTTACTATACTTAAAACTAATTTTAAACACTTAAGAACAAGAAGTAAAATATATTTATATATTTTCTTTATATTCTGATAGAAGACCTTAACATAGTTCCCGTTCAAAATATTTACCAATCTGAACTAGAGAAGAATTAGGATCCACTGACCAATTATACTGCTCCATAGTGGTGTTAGGGATATGTTATTAAGAACATAACATTTATAAAATAACTACTAGACTACAGTTTAGTAGTACTTTAAACTTTTAAGGAAACATCTTCTTGATGATTCAATAATGCAATGAATTTAGAAAAAAACCTGGGATATTAAAGGTAAAGTAGCCTTTATAATCTCACCAAATGGAATATCTTTAAAATATATTTTTAAGTGTCTCAATGGTTTGAGCATCTGACTCTTGATTTTGGCTCAGGTCATGATCTGAGTGTCCCAATGGTTTGAGCATCTGACTCTTGATTTTGGCTCAGGTCATGATCCTAGGGTTGTGGGATCAAGACCCAAGCTGGGCTGGGCCCAAGTCTGGAGCCTGCTTAAGATTCTCTCTCTCTCCCTCTGGCCCTCTCCCCACTTCATGTGCTATGTCTCTCAATCTCTCTAAAAAAATAATAAATCACATTTTAAGAATATTTGTAGATAATCACTGAAAATGAAATATGGTTGCCTCCCTTTAATTGTTTTAATTGTCTTTGGCGAACCAAATTCAAGTGTTGATTTTTCATCCACAGTACTTCTCAGGTACTCCCAAAATAAGCTGAACATGGCTGTCTTCCGTCTGAGGGAACTTGAGACCTAGACTTTTTTTCTCACAAACCAGTCAGAAGTAGCCCTGGCTTGGGAGGCTGTTATCATAGCACAGATTACATCACTGTTCATCTTGGCTAGCCCTCATAGACTCTAGATGCTTTGGAGGTGTCTCTTTGGCTAGAGTTTCTTGTTTCTAGTTTCAAAGTATTAAAGTACTTTGCTACCAGCAAGTCTGCCACTGCATTTCTGGGCTCCACCCAAGGCGCTGATATGTAAAGCCTTGGCTGGCAAACAAGAAGGATAGGAGAACACTGTATCAGACAGGACTCTACCAGCCTAGACAAGGGGGAGCTGCCTAAATGGATTAGGAACCCCTCTTTCTGGTAGATTTTTCAACAAAACCAAATCATATAACTATTTCAAAAATACAGCAGTGTCCCTATTTCACATTTCTATCATTTGAACTAGTATAGCATGTGTCAGGAAGGTATCAAGCACACTTATCTAGTACAGGATTAAATAAGAATGTCTGGAAATAAAACCTCTGAGTTCAAATCTTGGCTTCATCATTGGTGGTGAGAACATAGGCTAGTTACTTTACTTCTGTCTTATTCTTTCCTTTGTCTGTAAAATGGGTTAATAAGTGGACATAAAACATAACTTTGTAGTAAAGATTAAATGAGTTAAGGAATGTGTGCTCAGTAAATAGGTAGTCAACAAATTTCAGCCTTTATTTTAATAAATACTCATCTTGAAGGAAAGTTTAGAAGATAAGCTATACTCATTGGCTCCAGAACAGGTAAAGTATTCCTTTTCAGGAATAACTAACAATTCTTTTTCAAAATGGTTCACTTTAACATAGGTACAGCCACACTTCGTAGATGGGATCTCCAACAAGGCAAATAAATAGCACCCATTTTCCTCACAAATGTATGAAACCAATTGTGATATAATGCAAAAGAGATGACCCCCTCATAAAGGCAAGGATAGTGAATGCATTCCAGCCTTCCCATTTTCTAGGTATCACCCTGAAGTAACACTTTCAATGGAAAGATTGAGTGTGCAGAGCAGACCCAAACACCAGGTCAATGCCTCCCACTAGCCTTGATGAGGATTGCCATAGTCCGTCCTGGCTGCTATAACAAAAATAACACCAATTGGATGGCTTAAACAATAAACCATTATTTGTTATAGTTTTGGAAGCTGGGAAAGCCAAGACCAAGATAATGGCAGAATCAGTGTCTGATGCCTTCTTCCTTCTTCATAGACAGCCATATTCTTTCAGTGTCGGCACATGGTAGAAGGGGCAAGGGAGCTCCTGGAATCTCTTTTATAAGGGCACTAATTCCATTCATAAGGGCTCCACCTTCATGACCTAATGATCTTCCCTAAGGCTCCACCTTCAAATGCCATCACATTGTGTATTAAGTTTCAACACACAAATTTGGGGAAGACACAAACATTCAGTTTACAGAATATAATAAAGAAGCAAGGGACCAAGTCACTATTTTGCCCACTCCATACTCAGAACCTTTGATAGATTTGCTCAACACAATTCACAAATGTGGAGCTATGGCTGACACTCAGCAACCAGACTACTCCTAGCACCTTAGTAAAAACCTGGGGTGTTGAGGGGATTCATTAATGAATAAACATCATTATGAGTAAAGAGCCCTGGAAAAAACCTTCCCGGGGTCACACTGGGGTAGTCATACTGGAGCATTCAGTGTTACTTTCTAATGATATTTTCACAAAAGCCCTTTTATTTTATAGACACAAAACTGATGCTTGAGGGTAGAGTGGGAATTTTTGCAATTAAAAATTATTCCTAAAATTGGTTTATATAACTAATGAGCTAAAAGATTCTTGAAATGTACTAGACCACAAGCTTCTAGATGTCAGCCGTTGTCAGCTGATGGAGAGATTATAGTATTAGACACCCTGGGTCTGAATTCTGGCTCTGCCTATTAAGAGCTGTGTGACTGATATCAAAGTATGGTGGCCCAACTTACCCTCTCTGAACCCCAGAGGTTTCACATACATGAAATGGTAGATATAGAACCCACCTTAAAGGATGATGTGAGGTTCAAATGAATGAGTAAATACATTACTTAGATGAGTGCCTAGCATATGGTAAGGGCTTAATGTTAATTAATAATAGTATTATTCTTAAGATTGCCTTTTGTTTTCACCTTTGTAGTCCCTACAGTGAACTGCACATAGCAGATGTTCAAAAAATGCTCTATGGGAATATGAACCAAAACACTCTACCAAATGCTTTAGCATTGTATTTCAAGGGCTTATTATATAAATGTCATGGAAAGAATCTATAACTGGGCAAATTTCCATAAATGTAAGCAACCAGTAACTCAAATTTCACTTAGGTAGAAAGGAAACTGCTAAACAAGAATTAACACAAAACCCTGCAATGAGCCACCTGAAGCTTTAGATTCGATTTATCAGAACCATATCGATAGGTATTTAATAGAGCTTATGGTCAGTATACCAAAATGGTGCAGTCATGGGAACCACCTCAGTCGCAGAAAAAGCCGTCCCTTTATGAAAGCCTGGACTTCATTTAGAGAAACAATTCCAATGGAATCATCATTTTTTTAACTGCAAAATTGATATCTGAATGTAAGACAGAGGGAAGAAATTAACATGGACAGTGTGCCAACCCCGTGCTGGGAACTGCATTAAGCACTTTAGGTATTCAATCTTATTTAATCCTCACCACCACCCAGTGAGGCAGGTATAATTATCCTTTTCTTTCTTTTTTTCTTTACAGTTGAGGAAATAGACACTCCAATGTTATGTGAATTTTCAAGATCAGACAACTGGTAAATGAAGGAGTTGGAATTGGCACTCACATTTATTTAACTACAAATATCTTACTGTTAGCAATCTTGAAAGAAAGATGTGAAGAGAGGTAAGAAGGGAAGAATTTTACCTTGACTCAAAATGACTTTTCTTCTTCATTAAAACTATGCCTACACATGTAATGTTATTTTACTAAACATGGAAATATCATATTTAGGAGAATAAAAAATATAAATGAGAATTCATGTGCATCTGTATGTGTAATTTTATGATTTTTAATATCATTCCAGAAGAAATTTTATCAGCTGGAATTTAAAATATGAAGGCAGTTGAGAATTCCCATAAAGATTAAGGCATAATGATTTGAATTGAACCCAATGATATGTACTCCTTCGAACCTATTCTGCTATTACTTAAAATGAACTCAGCATCTAGATTGCTACCTGGCAAAGCATAGTGCTGGTGTTCTCTGAAGCTTGCAGGGCAGGTAAGCTTTTGTTGCCAAAAATGCTTTTAGAAGAAAGAATTAAAAAAAAGTGTGGCTGAAAAGATTACATCAAATACGTAATTTCTAGATGCAGTTATGTAAGTTGTATAAATATTTTAATACTGTGCCCACTTACTATAAAAGGTGTGGAGAGAAAATTTCCAATTTCTTCAGAGCTAACTTAACCCCACAGACAGCCCTCTACTGTCAACTAGAACTAACCATATGTTAAATTCTCACTGCCAAGATTTTAAAACTTCCTCTTACTTATGTTATCAATATGGGCTTTCTGATAAATGCTATGTTGTTATCAAACAAGTTTCTTTTTAGAAAGTGTGGTGGCAAAATTGTAGGAAGAAAGACTCTCAAGTGATCTCTATGACCCTCACCTTCTGGTCATCATCCCTCTGATAATCCTTCCCTTCCCTTGAGCGGGTGTATGGTCTGTGGCTTGCTTCTAATCAATGGAATAGAGTAAGATCTACGAGATGTATGTAATCATGTGTAAGTGAACACCTCACAGAAGTTGTAACACCAATCTTTCTGATTCTTTCTTGCTAGCTTTGGAAAGTGAATGACTATTTTTGGAAAACTCACATGGTAAGAAACTGACAGAGGCCTCTGGCAGGCAGACGACAAGAAACTGAAGCACTCAGTCCAATAATCTGCTGGGAGCTGAAGTTGCTAACAGCCATGGGAGCCTGGATGGAAGTAGATCCTTCCTTCCCCAGTCAAGCTCAGATGAGACTGCAGTCCCAGCTAATGCATTGACTGTGGCTTTGTGAGAACCTGAAGGAGAAGACTTTCCTAAATGAAGCCAGAAACTATGAGATTATAACTCTGTTCTAACCCAAGCTTCTAATATTGTGGTAATATTGTTCTGCAGCTCTAGATACCTACTAGATATTGCATAGGTATAGGCTCTTGAGTTTAGATTTTTTTTTAATCTACATTTATTTATTAAGCATTCACCATATGCTAAGATTCATCCTAGGGTAAGCATATGGTTACTGCTCTGAAGAATGTTTTAAAAAGATGTGTAAGAAGCAAAGTATAGTACCCATCTCACAAGATTATAATAGCAAGAAAATGAGACAATGTGCATGAAAACAATTAGCAGTGTGCCTGACATATAATAGCTATTAATGCATTTAAACAACTTTTTTTTGTTTGTTTAACACTGAGTAGTGTGGTTATGAGGTCTTTAGACAAAGGGGTAAGAGAGAGGAGCTTACTAACAGGTGGGAAGATAGAAAAGACCTCAGTGGGCTTTTCCAGGAAAAAAAAAAATAGTGTGATAATAGTAAATCTGGGAGATATAGGGTAGAAGCCCTACATTTGAACAGTAGTAGTAGAAATAAATGGAGTAATAATAATGGTAGAAAAATAGCTTTTATATGGTGAAAAATAAAAGGTATGTAGTGAGTTTTAATTGTTTGCAGGACTAGATCCTAAGCCAGAATTAATCCTACTAACTAAAAAACTAGTTCTCTAGTTATTGCAGTTAGAAGATAATAAACACTTGGTAAAAAGCATTCAACTAAATTAGAAATATCGAGTTACAAATTATGTCATCTAGGAATGACTGGGTGGCTCGTCAGTTAAGAAGCCAACTCTTAATTTTGGCCATGTCACGATCTCACACTTCATGGGTTTGAGCCCCACATCAGGCTCCATGTTGACAGTGTAGAGCCTGTTTAGGATTCTTTCTCCCTCTCTCTATGCCCCTCCCAACTTGCGTTCTCTTTGTCTCTCTCAAAATAAATAAATGAACTCTAAAAAAAAAAAAAAGAATTATGTCATCTGCCTTTAAATGTTGGAGTTATGAATTGTGTTTAAATTTCAGCTGTGATATTCATTGGTAGCTGCTACCAGATACATTTGTGCTTAGTAAACCTATTGTGAATTCATTAGTTATTATTAGTTATTTCCAATTATGCTTGGGAAATTTATTTCCAATTCATAGTTGTTACTGGTTATGCCCAATTATGCATGGGAAGAGTATTACTAATTCATTGGTTATTATGAATTGTATTTGAGATTTCAGCTATAGTTCTTACCAAATACAGTTATGCTTGGGAAATCTGTTGACAAGTAAATTGTAAAATCCTGCTTAGTACTCTATTCTAATGACTTTTTATTTGCTTTTTTAACTGGAATAGTCAATTTAGCCAATTAACAAGCACTTAAAAATAACACAATATTTTATAAACAAGGCAGGATTTATAGCAATGGATTTGTTACTTGAAGCAGCAATTCAAATTATCACAGAGCTGCAAGCTTCAGTGAAATTAGAACTGTCTGAGAAATCAGGAAGAATTCAGGCATATTACCAGAAGTTAAAAACAAAACAAAAACAAATAAACATTTTATTACTAGAGTAATCATGTAATTTATCATCTAAGGTAATTATCATCTGGGACACTTGAGAAAGTGAACGAGTGAACATCTAGATGAAATCCTGAGTAAACTGACAGAAGGCATGAGAGTTGCAAGCACACTGGCTTGTGTAGTCACCTTTCTTTCTGTTCAATGTGAATGATTATTGTTTTTAGTCCCCTTGTTGGCCAGCAATGATATGTTCATGTTAAATTGCCTTATAGACATACTAGTGGTAGTTCTGAAGGGAATTAATGTGAGGGTTAGAGATTTGTAGCTTATTTAATGAATAATAATAACCATATGTCTGTTTAATGCTTTATAGATAATAGTTTTAAAGAAAACTTCCCAAGAACTCATTAAGTATGACAATAAATTTATGATGTAAGTGTTCATATGGATACTCACATACATATGGATACTCATTGAGTGTCTTCTACATGCCAGGCACTGTTGTCTTTGCTGGGTATACATTGAACAAAAGGAGATGAAGTTCCTACAGCCTGAAGCTTAGATACCAGTGAAAAAACAGAAAATTATTTCACTAGAACAAAGCTAACCAATTAACACCAATATTGAAACATTTATTCCAGACTTTTTAATGCCCTGTGCTTACTAACTGACCTAAACAACTGGTCACTTTGCCAATTATTACTGCCACCATATCAATAAAAAAACTAATGCTTAAATTCACCAAGTAGAGTCTTGACTTAAATCTGTAGCACACTAAATCAATGAGCATGTGGTGAATGGGAATCAAGTTGAGTATTAGAATGTAAAGATGTTTTAGATATTGTGGAAGAGACAGCTAACTGGTCATCAAAATCCATATTTTCATTTTATTCCTAAGGACACACAAAAGTCATGAGTCCTGCCTGTCTCTCCATTAGACTGGCTAGGTAACAGAAAACCTCAAGAGTAGAAAGTGAGAAGTGATGGATGACATTTTCAGACCTGGATCACAAAAATTTCTCATGTGGTGAAACCCAACAGCCCCTCTTCATTTGGGCAAGAACTAACATAATGTCCACCAGGCTGGGTCACTTGATGACTGTTTGGGAAGGACATCACACCAACTTGTTCCCCTCTCCTGTACTGTCACAAGTTGGAGAAAAAAATTTCTATTGTGTTTGAGACAATATATATTTTGGAGTCTCTTTGTTAGAGCAATTCACCTATCTTAAGTAAAACAGAAATCTTCTATAAATGTCTTGAAGTAATACAGCCTCTTCTCTCTACCCTTCCTTCTATTAATCATGCCACATATTTCTTCTGAATCTTGATGCAGCTCAAATTATTTCAAAACCCAGTGCTATAGACAACCAATGCCAACTGAACAAAATGATAACACAAAGTGAAACCTGGTATCATAATATTAACTCCCACTAACATAGATGCAAGAATGGGGGCTTGGAGACATTACCTGGGACTTGAAGCTGGACATAGCTAACAGGGCCCTCTGCCCACCACAACAGGCTGGAACATATCATATCAAGGGGTAAGTGATATTTACTGTCTAAAATTTTAGGATAACTTTTTAGTTTAAAATATATTGGAATATTATCTAATCTGTCCTCTGGAATCCTGTTAAAACCATTTTTTTTTTGCCAGGGTAGGAAGGAGGTCATATTTTACTAAAATTAAGGTACCATTTTAGTAGGACTTAAATGCATCAAGTATAGCTTGATATAATGGAGGAGTGACAGGGTCTAAAGTAAGTTTTTTAAATGGAGTTTATTTTAAAATTATTTATAGTGATAGAACTTTAGTTCTGTTACATTACTGGAATGTAGAATAATAAATATAACCTTTGTAATGACTTGGCACATAAGTATGCAATGTAAAATAACTGCTATATTTAGTAGTATTTTTATTGTGTTATAT
Source organism: Felis catus (assembly GCF_018350175.1). NCBI lineage: Eukaryota > Metazoa > Chordata > Mammalia > Carnivora > Felidae > Felis > Felis catus. The sequence goes on along the minus strand of NC_058371.1, from coordinate 189,905,302 downwards.
TTTCAAGGGAATATAGAGTAGAGGTTAAGAGAGTAGCTACCATCACACTACCTGGGTTTAAATCTTGATTGTACTACTAACTCTCTAATATGACAACCATATGCCTCCTGTGGGGTTGTTTCCTCTACTAACACACCAGGAAGTTGAAGAAATACCACATAGATGTATTAAGATAATTAGATAGAAACGGTATGTGAAGTGCTTATAACAATGTTTGACACATGGCAACAGTTCAATTAATGTTAGCTCTTGTTACTATAAGGGACACTCAAAGTATTTCTTTCTTAAACGTTGTCTGAAGTACTGGAAAAACAACTATAATTTCTCTGTCACATATATTTCAGTCTAGAAAATAACCAAGCAAACAAATATACTCAAATTAAACAAATGATTGAAATACCCTTTGATGTATTATTAATATAGAAAGCTTGTATTCTTTGTAAACACTTCTCATCCAAGGGAAAAAGGATATTTTTAATGCCTGAAAAGGACCTAAGTTTGGGACTATTATAAAGCTATTATTTAAAACCACTCTTCCTGTTCTTCACTGAAACTTTCAAGGTTGGGGTGATTTCTATTCCTTCATCATAGTATCATAAATGATTGATATGTCTCCCTTTCACTGCAGCATATAAATATGTTTTGAATAAATAAATGAGTTAATTGCTATGCTCAAGTCAGCATATCTATCCAAACCTTAGTTTTCTTATCTATAAAATGGGAATATGAGCATCTCACCTGGCAACAGATTGTGTGGAATGCTCTACATAACTTATGTAATATTACCTGGATCTAGCAGGCATTTGAAATATGTGTGGCTGTTAAACCCCTATGCTAAATATTGCATTGCATGATACTTTATAATTATCAAATGTAAATCTCACAGTTATATCATGAGATTGGTATTTTTCTTAGTTAAAACTCTTCAGTTTGCTGGAAAACAAAATCAACTTGAGTGAATCTAGGGATAAAGGGAGAAATTATTACATGAACACAGTCATGTCTCATGGGCCCCAAGGTGAGCAACACACACAAAGGATTATAATCAGAGCACAGAAAATCATCCAGCCCCCACGCACCCTCTATTCCAGTCTCTCTGGGGCTCTCACAACCATCTATCCCTTAAAATCTACTTGATTTGTTTCTCTCTCTTTTTTAAAAAAAAAAAAATTTAATGTTTATTTATTTTTGAGAGACTGAGTGTGAGTGGGGAAGGGACAGAGAGAGGGAGACAGAATCTGAAGCAGGCTCCAGGCTCTGAGCTGTCAGCACAGAGCTTGATGTGGCACTCGAACCCATGAGCTGGGAGATCATGACCTGAGCTGATGTCGGGTTCTTAACTGACTGAGCCACCCAAGTGCCCCAATTTTTTTCTCTCTTTAGATGGTTTACTCTGTTTTCCTGTACACGTGGCAAAAGAGGGCTGCTTGATGCCACATCAGTCCAATGGTCAAGCCAAAATAAGTTTGGTGCCTTAGGTTAAATTCCAATCTTTCAGGTATAAAAGTGGATTGGCTTAGCTTGGGGCAGGATGTATTCTATCTTCCCAGGAAGACAAGATCAAATCATACAAACACAGGTCCCAAGCTCTACACTTAATTTTGGGGGAGGTGGCAAAGTTAGATCTAGGGGATATAGTATCATTGTGGGTTAAATGTTACCCTATAAGATTTTTTTTTTTAACGTTTATTTATTTTTGAGACAGAGAGAGACAGAGCATGAGCAGGGGAGGGTCAGAGAGAGAGGGAGACACAGAATCTGAAACGGGCTCCAGGCTCTGAGCCGTCAGCACAGAGCCCGACGCGGGGCTCGAACTCACAGACCGCGAGATCGTGACCTGGCTGAAGTCGGCCGCTTAACCGACTGTGCCACCCAGGCGCCCCTACCCTATAAGATTTTAATATTATATTCATTTAAAAAAAATAGACAAGGAGCAGAGAGTCAGAATAGCTTGCTCAGAACCACAGAAGAAGTGAAAAACTATGGTCCAAATGCTGTCTTTCTGACTCTTACAGACATTTTTCTCTATGCTTGCTTCCTATTGAGTAATCCTGAGACCTCTGATCTCTTAACTTTTCTGTATTAATCTCTAAGGTGCTTTTAAACTTTTTGGCTTACTCTGACTACTGCCTAATTCTGATGTCTATTAAGCTATAAACATTCTGAAGTCTACATTTCCATTTTCCTGCTCTTTTCAAACCTTTGTGTTTTCCCCTTGCACCACAGGACTAAAAGAAGCCTACTTTGTAGGATATAGGCCTCAAGAGGAGAGTAGTTTTAAGAACATTAGGTAGCAAAACTCTTGCAAACTTTTGAAGTATATTTTGAACACACTGCAACACTCTGGAACTGAATGCACAGTGTTTTGGCATCTTTTCTCCATTTCTAAGGATGCTAGATTAATTTTTTTTTAAGTGGTATGAATTCTCAAGACTCTTCTTGATAAATAAAACCAATTAAAGTATTTTTTTCAAGTATAAAATAATATCTATGTGAATATTTAAAATACTCACTAATGAGTTGGCATGAAAATTCCATTCTCCCAACTTTGACTTCAAGGTAGTATTTCCAACTGGGTTGCCTTAGGATGATTACATTATTATTTGGTGTGTGTGAAGAAATGGATAACGTCAGTTAACAGATCACTGAGATCAGTTCAAAATCTATGATTAAGAAGAGACATTCAAATTCAAATTTATCTTACTTATCCTTGTGTCTTTTTATTAGCTGACTGCATGCAATTGGAAAGGAAGATATTAATCAAAAAATAATTACTAAGACAAAAAAAGACTATCAGTTTTTTCAAAGATGTCCAAGAAGAAAAAAGTTAAATGTTGGCAACCCAGCAGTTTGGAAACTTTGTTAAGGCTTTGAAATTTGAATGTGAACTGTAGGAGAACACTCAGAAAAATAGTGAAATAAGCAGGTTTCATTGTATTTAATTTGGCTTCTTAAATGTAACATGATGGAACTTGTAACTTAGAAATATTTTCTTAGGTAAATTCACTAGGGAAAGTAAGCATAATTACAGCTGTTCAGACTTCATGCAAACCAAACTGGCGTTATGGACAATTAATCTTTTGAAACATTAAGATAGCTCTGTAATTTCTCACTTTTGTAAAAAGTCAGAGGAAGACAACATATATCAAACTTTAGTCAGTAGGCCAGAAGTTTACTTAATTGACAATATAAGACAAAGCGTCACTAAATTTTTATTACATTGGGGCAACCCATAATTCAAAGTAGTCTATATAGTCCTGAGCATGCATAATTATGTCCTAATTCTTACCTACCTAAAAGAGTAATAAATTGGGAATTGGACTTTCCTCTTGTTCTTCCAGTTTACGTTTGACTGAGATAACTCATCAAAAGATTGGGAGTTCTTAGAATAAAGCAATGTTATAACATACTCTCTATCCATTCAGGTAGAATGTGCTATGCTGCTTACAATCCTAACAACAGAGAAAGCATCTGACCAAAAATAAAAGGATCATGGTTTCGGTGGACCTGATGAATTGGAAATAAGGACGCTAGCTACTATTCACTTGGAAAAATTAATAAATATTTTAAATCAAATTCCTTCTGTGGAATAAGAAATATATTTGACCCTGGAGCAAAATTCCTCAAACCTTTGGAATTTCCTGAATGATAAGTCTGTTTCCATTCATTAGAAGCCCCCTTTGGAGTTTATGCTAATGAGGTAACTCAGGGTGGGGCCCCTAGAAAGCCTGTGGGATGGGTGGGGCTTGTCTTAAGATTGACCAATAGACTAGAAGGTTGGAACTTTCAGCCCCTCCTACCAACCTCTGGGAAGGGGAAAAGGGAGGGGCTGCAGATTAAGCTCTATAAAACTCTTGAACAACAGTGTTCCATGAACTTTCAGATTGGTGAACCATAACACATCCATGTGCCAGGAGGGTGGCACATCCCAAACTCATGGGGAGGGAAATTCCTTTCTGGGACACTTCATCTGGCTGGTTGTTTCTATCCTTTAATATTCTTCACACTAAGCCAAAAATCTAGTAAGTAAACTTTTTCTGAGTTCTGTATACTAATCTAGGAAATTAATGGAACGCAAGGAGGGAGTAGTGAGAACCTCCAATTTATATACAGTTGGTCAGCAGGACATGTAACAACTGAAGTGGCATCAGAAGTGGAATCAGTCTTGGGGAACTGAACCCTTTGCCTATGGGTTCTGACATTATCTCCAGGTAATAGTATCAGAATTGATTAAATTTGTGGGATACCAGGTCAGTGTCACTAAGAATTTGAGACTTATATGGTGATGTGAACAAGTAAACCATGTTGAACTTACCATTCAATAAGCGAGTTAAATTCTACCTTAAAATAATGCTCAATTGGATTGGGAGTAGATTTATAGATGAAAGGCTTGGTTTGAAGCTGGTCTGAAGAAATTGTCCCAGTTAAAGTAAGGTGGGACAATGACCTATAATATTTCTGACACTTTTATTGAAATCTAGAGTTGGCTATTAGGTGAGTTTCTTATAAAAGTCAGAAATATACAGATTGGTATATGTAGCTCTCAATTATGTGCCCACACTTAACAGAGAGAAGCTAATTACCTTGGCCATATGCTTCCTCCCCTATTCACTGGAGTCTCTCATGTTCTGTCTTTTCCCTCTTCTTGTACACTGTATTGCATTTTATTTTAATTGCCACCTTACTATCAAATGAAAGGGAAATATTGCTGTAGGGATGAGTGAAAATTATAGGGTTTCAACATTGCCCAGATGGGCTGGCTCCCTGGCTTAGGGGTCCTATTTTCCAGAATGTAAGTTTGAATATCTTGGCCCAATTCCTAACCCTGAGGTCTATGGACAACAACACAGCATGCAACTTGGTAAACATGACTTTATATAAAAGCTCTAGAGTTGAAGAGTTCTGGCTTCCCAGGTTTTTGACTGTGTGGCTGTGTCACAGCCTCAGTTGAACCCCTCAGATTCAACTCTAAATTAAGTTCTGCAGACTAGTTAACCTCCACTGTCTCTTTTAGTTATGACTTGTATTTTTCATCTAAATTTTAGATGAGGTTCCTTCTTTTCAAGACTTCTTTACTTTCCACCCCATCCCAATAATGAGTTAGGTGCATTCTTTCATCAGAATATATTGTTGTGATTCATGTTCACCCATGGATCTTTCCTTAGATCTAGACCTGCTTCCTGTAGACAAAGACTCTGCCTTTGACTAATGCCTGGACATTAGTGTCCAGCTAATGGCAGGTAATCAGTAATCACTGATTGAATTAATAATTAACAAGAAAATTAAAGAAATGAATGACTTAGCAGCATCAATCACTCAATCAGTTTCAAACAACAATGAAACTAATTTTCCCCCTGACCTCCTGAGTCCAATATTGACATTGGAGGGACCTAGAAGCTAGGAGAATATTCCCCCTTCATTTCATACAAGATGATATTAACAATAACTAAAATGATTGAGTGCTTAGTATAGACTCATGAATGAAATTATCTTATGGAATAGGCACAACAAACCTCTGAGATAGGTATAATTAATTTCATCATTTTAATGACAAGAAAATTGAGATTTAGAGTTATGTAATGTGTTCCAAGTTTCACAGCTAGTGAGTAGTGGAACCTGAATTTGTGGTTAATCTGACACCAAAACCATTATTTACCCCCTTGGAATTCTGCCTCCAGGCTCTAAGCATTACAGCTCATGAGTGGCTGAGCGAGGACCCCATCTTTAAATCTCCCTTTCCAGTATTTTCTTCCAATCTTCATGAAAGCAAGAACTACTCATAATGATAATTAGAATTATCTATCCATAAGTTTTTAAAAAGTGGACTAAACTTAATTTAGTGAAAACTGCCCTTGTAACATGAGCTAATGAACTCAGGGATGCACTAAATGCACATGTTTTCTCTCAGTAGGTGCCCGTCACAGATGACAGCAGGTCATCACTAACCACAAAAGGCTATGCGGAAACTAGGTGGTTGATACCATCTTGATTATTTTCATTTTATCAGAAAGGAAGGTACGATTAGGAAACAAGATTTGGTGAGATGTTTTCAAGTAAGTAAGGCACTTGGATGATGTAATACCGAAGGACACATCTAAAAGGAGAAATGGGATGTCAGTTGAGAAACATAAAATAAATACATTTTTGTATGTGCACTGCGTATGTGTGTTGTGTGGAAACTGATAAACTATGTATATACATATATACATTTAATGTATGCATAGATATGTATATATTTAATATATGTATAGATATATATGTATACATTTTATATAGAAAGAGATATAGGTACAACAAGAAAACTATATACATTTACAAATATATATTTTATTCCATATATGTGTAGGTACATTTAAAGAATACCTAAGGTAATTATTTATTCCTTTCCTTTGTAGAAATATCACCATGAATATTTTTTCTCATGTCTTAAATCCTAGATGCATTTGATGGTATGATGACATGACTTCTACTTTTTTTTTTTTTTTGACCTGTTTATGTAGCAAGTTAGCCACCCTCCTCCATTGCTGGACACCTTTTTATTTTGTGTCATCACCCTCCATAAAGTTGGTGTCATCACCTGGAGGCAGGGATGTATATTCTTTTATGGTGACCTTGACTTCTTAACAACCATTTGCACTAAGCTTGGAAACGGGCCTTTAAGCCCTGCTGTGAATCTAACTTTCCTGGTGTAAGATGCCTATGATATTGGAAATAATAACATTCAGCTAAGATGTTTTTGTTAAGTGACTTTTGTTCAACCACTGAAAGGAAAATAGTAAACAAACAAACCTCCCTTCCATTTAGACTTATTAAATATTCAAGTGATTCCTCAAATATACTCAGCCTTGCTGTGGCTTCATTAACGTGCAGCTCCATTGCATTTTACGATGGAACACTGGGACAGTATGCTTCCTGCAGTGGCTGCCCACAAGCGAGTAGATTGTTGCAGTCTTCACCAACCAAAGCTCAAAAGTAGTCCAAAGTCAAGAGTATTATAGTAATCAAGGCCGCAGGTTAGAGGCATGGATAATGATGGTAAAATCCACATCAGTGAAAAAAAGAGGCCACAACTTCCTCATCAAGTGCAGATGGGAACAGCAAGCAGCTATTTCTAGTCAAAGCTTAGTGCCCCTTATTCCAGAAGTCACTTCTAAAGACCTGCTTCAGAAAGCCTACACGTCCATCAGGAGGCCATTGTTCACTGGCAATAGCATTTGAAATGATTAAAATTGATCATTTGTAGACTATGTACACAAACAAACAACAAACAAAAACCTAATGTCTACCATAATATGATCAATGAAAAACAATAACATAAAGGAATCAGGACGTATATGAACTATGATTGCAATTACTAAAAGTATCTAGGCATGGAGACAGACATGAGAAAATACAGCAAATTGTAAAATCTGGAACAATGAGTTCTGTTGTTTAAGTAATTACTATATGACAGGAATTTCCCAAAGTTTTTTATATTATTTTATGTAACTCTTAAACCAATTCAGATATACACATATTTATATACACTTATAGATAATAAAGCAAAACCAATACTAAAAATTAAGTGATGCCCCTGCGGTCATTTAGCTAGATGAGAATATAAAACTGTGTTCAGTTGAATTCCAAGTACTTTCTATTATGCTACATTGCTTTCTCATGGTGAATGATGTTTTATTGAATGACAGACTTACACAGATTTTTATATTTTTCTAGTTGTATTACACTGACTTTAATTTAAATTAAATTTTAAAGTCTGCTTTGGACTATGCAAAAACACCACCATTATCCCTAGATCCAAGATTTCAGCATACTTTATAGACCTTTCTCCTACTGAAATGCATTGAGTCATGCTGGAGCTTGTTTTTATCAGCTTTAGTTCAGTTGTCTCTGTCTTTTTAGAGCATCACCTGAACACAACCCCATAGTGAATAATTAGTGCAGAAGATTCTATTTTGAAGTGATATATACTCTATAATTTTTGAGATGGGATTGTGAATCTACATGGGGACATGTGATACTCTCTTCTACAAAGTCTTTTGTAAAAACTGATGGTATATTAGAATCAATGTTTCTGAAGATCTCAGGAGTCAACATAATTATGTGGGCAGGATTTAATTGTATAAAGAATCCAGTAAAACAGTTGTGAAAGGTATTAGTAATAAAGTCACTCAGAGTAACCTTAACTCATGCACGGCCTTACACACACAACTTCTCTAACAGGAACCACTCAATCTTAGATTGTAGTCATTTTTTTCATTCATTTAGATATTACATAAATATTTGGTTTGTGCCTGTTCACTGCTGGGTACTGTCCCTAGGGAGGGAAGGCCCAGTGATTATCATCAATAAAATGATAGAATCTTAGATGAGACAGCCAACTAAAGAGATGATTACAATAGGGGCACCTGGGTAGCTCAGTCGGTTAAGTATCCAACTTTGGCTCAGGTCATGATCTCACAGTTTGTGAGTTCGAGCCCTGCATCAGGCTCTGTGCTGACAGCTCAGAGCCTGGAGCCTGCTTCAGATTCTGTCTCCTTCTCTCTTTGCCCCTCCCCCGCTCATGTTCACACTCGCATGCTCTCTCTCTCTCTCTTTCTCAAAAATAAGTAAACTTAAAAAAAATTGTTTTAAAGAGACGATTATAATACAATTACAGACATGTGACTCTTAAAGGATTAGTCTGTTGACAAATATTAATAATATTAGTTCTGGGGCACCTGGATGGCTCGGTCTGTTAAGTATCTGGCTCTTGTTTTGGCTCAGGTCATGATCATGGTTTGTAGGTTTGAGCCCCATATCAGGCTCTGCACTGGCAGTGTGGAGCCTACTTGGGATTCTCTTTCCTTCTCTCTCTGCTCTTCCCCTGCTTGTGTTCTCTCTGTCTTTCAAAAATAAATAGATAAAATTCAAAAATTTTTAAAAATTTACAAGTAGTAATAATATTAGTTCTAAAATAAGAGAAGTAAATTTACAAAGAACAGTTTTGGGCCCTCCAGACCCTGCCTAACAGAACCAGAGTACTTAAAAGTATTTTGTTTCTCAAGATTGTCAACTGACCATCACTTGAGTCACCCCTAAAAATTTAGTGCAGTCCATAAAGCAAACAAGTCACTGCATTCAGTCCAAAACTGATCTCAGTAAAATTTAATATGTTTTTGTAATTTAATCATTTAATATTTGTTTTTTGCAATATATTTATTTTTGCAATTTGTTAATTCACCTCACCACTTCTTTTATATAGGAAAGCCTTGAATAGACCAATGACCAGGTAGGAAAAACTGGTGGGAAGTACAAAAAGGTCCAAAGCGGTGAAGAGAACTGGAGAGCTGGAATTTTAAAAGAACTTAAGGATTATTTTGTCTAATTCATTTATTCATTTATTTACACATCCATTCTCACCATCAAGGAAAGAAAGGAAACACTGTGTGTGTGTGTGTGTGTGTGTGTGTGTGTGTGTGTGTAAAAGAGAGAGAGACAGAGACAGAAACAGAGAGAGAGAGAGAGAATGCAGGTATGCCAGGTAATTCACTAGATATTCTGTGAGTCAGGGTTGGGAAAAAGATGGGGTAGTCCAGAGTGGTGGAGAGAAGGGGCAGATACATAGATGCTAAGATATGGCCTCTATCCCCAAAAAGCTTACAGTTGAGTGGGTACATTAGAAATGAATAATTATACCATAAGGGAGGATACAGTAATAAGCAAAATAGATTGCTTGATTGAAATTTAAAAGAAGGTAGAGACATCAGCCTGCAATCAGCTAGTAAAGTTCTATGGATATTATGGAATAAAAAGCCAAATTCCAGAGAAGTTAAACTCCAAGGCCACAGTTTTTCAAGGTGGGGGGGGGGGGGTCAACAAAGAAAGGCCTCCTTCCTAGCTTTGAATCTAGTATTTGCCCCTGTTCTATGTGCTGTAGAGTGAGAGCAAAGATGGCAATCATTTCTTCTTTCCCAAAATACCACACCCTAGCATTAAGGGTTTTTCACTGGGAAGTAACTTCTATCAAAGATGGATCTCAAGTTAAAAATTAGACATTGTAAAAAAAAATTTAAAAAAAATTAGACATTGTATCTCACAGAGAAAATCAGCAAATTTAGGATTTTGCCTTTCTAAGCTATTTTATTGGCAAATATAAAATAAAATTTGTGTCATGCTATTTATTTCATTTCATTATATATAAAATAGTTGATAAATAAACTCTTTGAATAATGTAAACTTCATAATGTTTGAAGTTTTTTGTTTGTGTAATGTCATTTGGTGAAACAATATTTCTCTCTTCCAATAGTTAGTATTTTTATTCATAAAATTAGCCTGAGATATAGAACAAAAATGGGTAATAATCAAAAATTCCTGGTAGTATAGATGGATAATATAAATAGGTATAGATGCCGTACAGCTATATCTAATATAGACAGAAAATACACGTAGATAAGTAGGTAAGTCCAGGCATTATTCTGTATGCAGCATATGGATCAGTTCCTTAATTCTCCTAACAATTCTGTGAAATGAGGACTATAATTGCTCTAGATTTACAACTGAAGAAATGAAAGCAAAGACAGGTGTATTGGTTTCCTTTGGCTGCTACAACAAATAGTCACAAACCAAGTGGTTTAGAGCAATACAAATTTATTCTCTAATAGTTCTAGAGCCCGGAAGGCCAAAACCAGTATCCTTGGGCTAAAATTAAGGTGTCATCAAAGTTGGATTCCCTCCCCAGGCTCTAGGGGAGAATCAATCGTTCCTTGATTTTTCTAGCATTTACTGGCTCTTCTGGCATCCTTGTCCATGGCTGCATCATTCCAATTCCTGTCTCCATATTCCACTGTTTTCTCCCTTGTGTGTGCATCTTCTCCGCTAGTCTAATATTCAATCTCCCTCCATGTGTTGTGATTACATTTATGCCCCACCGGGAAAATCCAGGATAAACCCCATCTCAAGACATGTAATCACATCAATAAAGACCCTTTTTCCTTGCTAGGAAACAAGTACAGTTTCTAAAAATTAGGAACTGGTATCTTTAGGTAACTTTTATTCCATCCACTATAAAAGATTAGGTAACTTATGAAAAGATCATACAGCTTGTAATTTGTGGAAACTTTCAGACAGTCAGTGCTTAAGTTCTATTAGCGATTCTCATTACTGACCACTGCCCACCACCAATTTCGAAGGATGTTGCTGAGTGTTCACCAATTCTAAGAGAATGGAATGTTTTAATTTGATAACAAATCAGGTTTAAGTTTTATGTATTTTATTAAATTTTTGGATTCTTCAAGACCTACTTTTACATTAATTTGTTTTTCACTAAATTTTTAAACTTGACTTCAAGGGTTATAACTGGAATAAAAAGGGTTCTGATAGTGACTGCTAAGGATAGGTACTAGCGTCTGCCCAGCTAAAAAATTCATGTTCAAGTCCTTTTATGTCACCAGTACAGAGCAACACAAAAATCGGGATTTAAAAAAAAAATCGTGCTTTATCTGAAAGGCACATTTTGATTCTAACAGCAAGCTCTTTCTTGATTGCTTTATGAATAATTACCTCATGTGTTTAAGAATAGTTGTAACCATCTTATAATAATGTGAGGAAAGCTTACCACATAATAATGTGTTCATTATAAATAATACAATAAGTTACAAATCTATCAGTGTCATAGGATGGATTTTTGTTATAGCACTTAACATTTTATTTTGGGATAATTTAATATTGATTTCCCCCAAGTCCAGGGAAACCACTTCAAGCAACAGATGCTTCCATCAACCCCTTGCATTAGAAGAGTATTACAAAACCTACTGTTGAAGTTATTTAAATTCCTTAGTGACAGTGCTGCAATGAAAATTAGTCAGAGTGCAAACTTAGTTAATTTTATTCTGTGTAGGCAGTCTGATATTAATTATAAGGTATGGTATAACTACCAGTTTCTGGATGGATTGCATAATCAACTGAATAATAATTTGCATATATTTAAGAATCCAGTTGTCTGTTAAGTTTTTCAAGATGTTAAGGTCTTTGAATTTGTTTTATATATATAAATCTATATATATGCACACATATGTATATATATACACACATACACATATATGATCATATATATGGATATATACACATGATTATATATAACATACATAAATATATAATCATGTATATATATTTATTGTATTTTTGATACATGTAATCTCGCACTCTCTTAGGAATCTTCACTAAAATTTGAATGCTACTTAAAGAAAACATATAAGTACAGCACAAGTTGAGTGACAGCATGGAGTCCTGGAAATGGGATGGACTAGAATTCTAAGAGTAGGATTTATTTTCTCGCTCTCCATCAATTATTGGCTGTGGAATCTTGGGCAACTTCTCTGACTTCTCTGGGATGCAGTTCCTCATCTATAAAATAGTGAGACCATTGACACCTATGTTGTAAGATTGTTGTGTTGGTTTAAATGAAATAAGTTATGCTTTATACGGTTTAAATATATATGCTTTATATGGTTTAAATGAAATAAGCATATATGCTTTATATGGTTTAAATGAAATAAGCTATGCTTTATTGCATAGCACTGCAAGTGTTTTCTATTTAAAGTATAAATGCATAATGACTTTTTTTTTAAAAAAAAGGTACTTTACATATGTGAGGGTCCCAAGCCTAAACAAGATGACACTGTTGCTGGAGTAGGATGCCCAAGACCCATCCTCTATCCTCACCCGTTACCAATGACCCCACTCCTACATGGAGTAGCAGAATAGAAACCCAGGACTCAGAAGTGCAGTTTGCACACTATTAATTGGGGAAAGTAAAACTATAAGCATGTCTATATAACCTGTTCCTAAAGATGAATGTTTTCATTCTTTCTCTCCACAGAACATGGATTTGACTACCCCTCTCCTAACATTCCAGGAGCCAGGGGCAAAGTACAAATGAAGGGCCATATATCACATATGTAAATAGTTATAACTTGGGGTGCCTAGGTGGCTCAGTCGGTTAAGTGGCTGACTTCGGCTCAGGTCATGATCTCGCGGTCTATGAGTTCGAGCCCCACGTCGGGCTCTGTGCTGACAGCTCAGAGCCTGGAGCCTGTTTCAGATTCTGTGTCTCCCTCTCTCTGACCCTCCCCCGTTCATGCTCTGTCTCTCTCTCTCAAAAATAAATAAACGTTAAAAAAAATAAAAAAAAATAGTTATAACTTAAGCTGACATTCCACTAAATAAAATCTATCTTCTCTCCTATATCGGCATACATGTTTCAAAATGACCTAGAAGGCCAGACTCAAACTGAGAATTTCAAACTCCTTGGAGTTCTCACCTCAGGTCTGTCTGACCTCCAGTGTATCCTCCTTCTCTTCCCATTTCCAAGTTCTTCCCATTCCACAATGGGCTATGCACATTCCAACAAACATTCCAAAGGTTTATCCATACCTCAGAGCAAAAGAACCTGCTTCACTCTTGGCCACCTCTGTGTCTAGGAAGCATACCTTAGCAGAATGAGCTTCCCTAAAGACTGATCTTAGAAAGAGATCAAGGCAGGCTGTGGGAGAAGGTAGAAAGCCTTTGTAGCTTGAAATCCCAGGGTTCCAGTTTCTTGAGGCACGTTGTGGGAGGGGAGTTAGGGCTATAAAATGGATGTGCATTCTTGGCTCCTATAATTCCTCATACTATTGGAAGGGTCCTAGCTAGAGGAGAGTCAGGGAAGAACTGCTTTTACAAAAATCCAAGTGGGGAAGGAGGTTTGTAATCTTGACACAGGTTTTTCTGATGCTGCTTTTGGTACAGTGGAGGACTGCTGTGTCACTTCAGCCATCTTTGGCCACTCATTTATTCTTAGCGACTGAAATCACTCATCTAACCAGACTTTCATGAGGAAATGGAAATTCTGAAGATAAAATAGAGAACCCTTCATTTTCAACATCTGTAGGTGGTGATGCATTTAGGTGATGTGCTTGTTTCCATCAGCTTGAGCTGCCATAACAAAATATCACAGACTGAGTGCTTTAAACAACAGAAATTTATCTTCTCATAGTTTCTGAAGGTTGAAAGTCCATGATCAAGTGCTGGCAGGGTTGGTTTCTTCCAGGGCTCTACCCTTGGCTTGTAGCTGTTTGCCTTTTCACTCTCTTCACATGACTTTTTCTCTGTGCACATGCTCTCCTGGTATCTCTTCTGTTTCTAAGGACACCCATCTTATTGGATTAGGGCCCTACATGTATGACCTCATTTAAACTTTATCTCCATAAAGACCTTGTCTCTAAACACAATCACAGTGGGGGCTTCACTTATAGCATTTAATGAATTCTAAATACAACCACATAAAGATGGAATATTCTCTCTAATTGTTAAAGGAAGAATCCAAGTTTAAGTCAGTTGCTCAGGAATATTTAAGCCAAAAACTGCTACATTATCACTTTGCCTTCTAGTGGCTTCAGTGTAGGTAGACTAAGATCTTCCCTTCTGCCCAGCTCAGAGCTGCCCAAGGCAATGTGGAAGGAATACATTGCGATAGAATATAGGTTCCCACTAATTCTTTAAATCAAAAATAGCAGCGGCATCCCTGAACATGTGGACACTTTTGTGTTCCTGAATTCACAATGCCAAGAACCATGTATAATAAAGAGTACTTTGATAGAAATTGAAGGTAATGTTTATGTCTTAGCCACGTGATTCCATGGTGTGACATTAATTATGAAGGACTTGATCCTGTTGCCTTTGGTCTATTTTTCTTTGCATTACATGCACTTCCTGGCACCACATGCTCCTCAATGAAAATGTGAAGCCTTCTTAGAATGCAGTCAGGAAAAATTAAGTCTCAGCAAAGGTGATCACAATAATGAGCAAATGAGGAAACGTCACAAAACAGAAACTGAATGAAAATGTGTGTGTGTGTGTGTGTGTGTGTGTGTGTGTTTGGTTTGTTCGTTTTGATAGTATTTCCTACTACTAATCACAACTTCCAGTCGTTGTTCATCAATAAAGGGTGAAACTTTTCTCTTAAAAATCCTTCTTTTTTTGGAAGCTAGTTGCAGAAACAAGTATTGGCTGCAGGAGACGTTACTTGCTGCAGCATCTGGCTTCCCTCATGGCTCCAGATGCAGTTTTATTGGCCATGTTGGAGTTGCCTCTGGGCCTGGGGTTTTGGAGGAGGCTGCTGTTTTGATTTGTTTAGAATTTCTTTCTTCCTGGAAGCTGTTTTCCTTTGACTAACCTTCAATTTTCATTTGTGAACTAGGAAAAATGGAAGTTAAAATTTCTTTGGGCTATTTTCATATCCTAGAAATATAAAGCAAGACAAATATGTGAAAAACATAACAGTCTTTATTCAATACTCTAGTTAAAATTATGGAATTATAAGTAAACTTGTAAAATATTGTTTCAACAAATTTTGAATATTTTACTGTATATAATTCTACTTTTAGAGATAGATTGAAAAATATGTCTAGGGCATTTTTTATGAATAATATTACTACTTATAAAATCATGTTTTATGAACATTATTATCATTACCTAGTATTATGATGTCAAAAAACTTACCATTTTTCTAACAAATTGTGTTCTTTATTTTTTGCTATTTTGATAATACCTGAACATTAAGATAATTTTCACAGGAAAAAAAAGATACCTGTGTAACCTTTAGATATTAGGAACATAAGGAAATTGAATTGAGCTAATAGTGGGAATTATATTAAATAGATTCAAAATGAACATATTTTATAGGCCTTTTGAGTAAACTAAATTATAATGAATAAACTATTTAAATTTTGTTAAACAGACTAAGTACAAATTTTATACAGGAGATGGGAAGATAGGTTGAGTAGGCAGTGTGGAGAATAAAGATATAGTGTGGTACATAGTACAGAAATAATTGTGCCATTACTTCAACCTGTATAGATGGTATGCATGATGGAATTTGCTGGGCATTTTTGTAGAGATATTTTTCAGGTTTAATACAGGGAGAATATTCAAATGGTTTTAGGAGGCGGGGTGGGGAGGTTAGAGCAGGCCCTAAGTTTGGTCTCAGTTAAGCCTGGACCAAAGCTGGTTGCATTGTCCAATGTTACCTGTCTTTTGGTCTGCGGGCTAGTAATTCTATCTGAACTCTGTACAGCACTTTGAATTCCATTTTATCTTAGGCTGTCTTTGTATTTGTGGCACATTTAGATAGCTAGAACAGTGACTTGGTAGTTTTGGTATGCCTGAGCACCAAGATGTCGTGAAGGTCATGACACTCAAAAAATTCATAACAGCCATTAGGGAAAATGGAGGCTTAGGAGGGCGCTGGGCTCACCTCGTCCTGCTGATCACTTAGATTCCACCCACACCTACCTAAATAACCCAGAAAACCACCGGAGGACTAGCAGAATGGACTCTCTGGAGCCAAGTGTAGACAAAAGGCCCACGGAAGAGGGTAGGAAGGGCAGAGAGGTGGTGCATACTACACGGACTGGCAGGAGGGAGCTGGGGCGGTGGAGGGGCAGCCCACCTGGCAAGGCAGAGACCCCGAGTCTGGCTTGCAAAAGCTGAGGGGCTGGACTGCATGAGTTCTGACACCAGCAGGACTTAACATCTGGAATGTTAAAAGTCAACAGCTCTGCTCAGAGGGTGGGAGGGCGAGAAGACACTGGGAGGGAGAGTTGTTGAGCCTGGAAAGACAGAGCTCAGCTTGGCAGGGGAACAAAGGCGCTGGCAGCTCCATCTCCCTCGGCCATCCTCCAGCCAAAACCCCAAAGGGAACCAGTTCACCAAACTTGCTTGCACCGTGCAAACACCCAACGCTGTGCTTCTGTGGAACCATCCCTCCAACGGGTCTGCCTCCCTCCCGGTGCTGCAGGGCCCCTTTCACAGGGGACCACTGACAGCAAAGCCGGCTAAGCCTGCACATCCCACCCCTGTGCACCTTGCAGATCCACCCTAGCTAATATGCCAGATCCCATCAAAGTAGCACCACAAGCCTGGCAGTGTGTAAGTAGCCTGGACAGGGACCACACCACTCAACAGTGAGTCCTGCCCCTGGGAGAGGTGAAGATAAGGTACACCCCAGTCTGACTGTGACCCCAGCAGTGGGCTGGGAACAGACATCAGGTCTGACTGTGGCCCCACCCACCAACACAAGTTACTCCAGACAGCACAGGGGAAGTGCCCTGCAGTTCAGTGCCACCCCAGGGACTACCTGAAATGACAAAACGGAAGAACTCTCCTCAGAAGAAACTCCAGGAAGTAGCAACAACTAACAAATTGATCAAAAACGATTTAAGCAATATAATGGAACAAGAATTTAGAATAATAGTCATAAAATTAATTGCTGGCTTGAAAAAAGTATAGAGGACAGCAGAGAATCTATTGCTACAGAGATCAAGGGACTAAGAAATAGTCATGAGGAGCTAAAAAAAATACTATAAATGAGGTGCAAAACAAAATGGAGGCAACCACAGCTCAGATTGAAGAGGAAGAGGAGAGAATAGGTGAGTTAGAAGATAAAATTATGGAAAAAGAAGAAGCTGAGAAAAAGATTAAAAAATCCAGGAGTATGAGGGGGAGAGTTAGAGAACTAAGTGATTCAATGAAATAGAACAATATCCGTATAATAGGAATTCCAGAAGAGGAAGAGAGAGAGAAAGGGGCTGAAGGTGTACTTGAACAAATCATAGTTGAGAACTTCCCTGATCTGGGGAGGGAAGAAGGCATTGAAATCCAAGAGACACAGAGAACTCCCTTCAGACGTGACTTGAATCAATCTTCTGCATGACATATCATAGTGAAACTGGAGAAATACAAGGATGAAGAGAAAATTCTGAAAGCAGCTAGGGATAAACTCCCTCTAACTTATAAAGGGACACCCATAAGACTAGTGGAAGATCTATCTACTGAAACTTGGCAGGCCAGAAAGGAATGGCAGGAAATCTTCAATGTGATGAACAGAAAAAATATGTAGCTGAGAATCCTTTATCCAGCAAGTCTGTCATTCAGAATAGAAGGAGAGATAAAGGTCTTCCCAAACAAATAAAAACTGAAGGAATTCGTCACCACTAAACCATCCCTACAAGAGATCCTAAGGGGGATTCTGTGAGTGAAATGTTGCAAGGACCACAAAGTACCAGAGACATCACTACAAGCATGAAACCTACAGCTATCACAATAACTCTAAACCCATATCTTTCTATAATAACACTGAATGTAAATGGACTAAATGATCCAACCAAAAGACATATGATATCAGAATGGATAAAAAAACAAGACCCATCTATTTGCTGTCTACAAGAGACTCATTTTAGACCTGAGGACACCTTCAGATTGAAAGTGAGGGGATGGAGAACTATCTATCATGCTACTGGAAGTCAAAAGAAAGCTGGAGTAGCCATACTTATATTAGACAAACCAGACTTTAAGGCTATAACAAGAGATGAAGAAGGGCATTGTATAATAATTACAGGGACTATCCATCAGGAAGAGCTAACAATTATAAATGTCTACGTTCCAAATATGGAAGCCCCCAAATATATAAAACAATTAATCACAAACATAAGCAACCTTATTGATGAGAATGTGGTAATTGCAGGGGAATTTAATACTCCACTTACAACAATGAATAGATCATCTAGACATAGCATCAAAAAGGAAAAAAGGGCCCTGAATGATACATTGGATCAGATGGACTTGACAGATATATTTAGAACTCTGCATCCCAAAGCAACAGAAGATACTTTTTTCTCAAGTGCACATGGAACATTCTCCAAGATAGATCACATACTGGGTCACAAAACAGCTCTTCATAAGTATAAAAGAATTAAGATCATACCATGTGCACTTCCAGACCACAATGCTATGAAACTTGAAATCAAACACAGGAAAAGTCTGGAAAACTCCAAAAGTATGGAGGTTAAAGAACACCCTACTAAAGAATGAATGGGTCAACCAGGCAATTAGAGAAGAAATTAAAATATATATGGAAACAAATGAAAATGAAAATACAATGCAAACGCTTTGGGATGCAGCAAAGGCAGTCTTGAAAGGAAAATACATTGCAATCCAGGCCTATCTCAAGAAGCAAGAAAAATTCCAAATACAAAATCTAACAGCACACTTAAAGGAAATAGTAGCAGAACAGCAAACACACCCCAAACCCAGCAGAAGAAGAGAAATAATAAAGATAAGAGAAGAAATAAACAATATAGGATCTAAAAAAACTGTAGAGCAGATCAATGAAACCAAGAGTTGTTTTTTTGAAAAAATAAACAAAATTGATAAACCTCTAGCCAGACTTCTCAGAAAGAAAAGGGAGATTACCCAAGTAGATAAAATCATGAATGAAAATGGAATTATTATAACCAATCCCTGGAAATACAAGCAATTATCAGGGAATACTATGAAAAATTATATGCCATCAAATTGGACAACCTGGAAGAAATGGACAAATTCCTGAGCACCCACACACTTCCAAAATTCAAACAGGGATAAATAGAAAACTTGAATAGACCCATAACCAGCAAAGAAATTGAATCAGTTATCAAACATCTCCCAACAAATAAGAGTCCAGGACCAGATGGCTTCCCTGGGGAATTCTACCAGGCATTTAAAACAGAGATAATACCTATCCTTCTCAAGCTGTTCCAAAAAATAGACAGGGAAGAAAAACTTCCAGACTCATTCTATGACGCCAGCATTACTTTGATTCCTAAACCAGACAGAGACCCAGTAAAAAAAGCAAACTACAGGCCAATGTCCCTGATGAATATGGATGCAAAAATTCTCAATAAGATATTAGCAAATCAAATTCAACAGAATATAAAAAGAATTATTCACCATGATCGAGTGGGATTAATTCCTGGGCTGCAGGGCTGGTTCAACATTTGCAAATCAATCAGTGTGATACATCACATTAATAAAAGAAAAGATAAGAAGCATATGATCCTGTCAATCAATGAAGAAAAAAACATTTGACAAAAGTCATCATCCTTTCTTAATAATAACCTTCTAGACAGTCGGGATAGAATGAACATACTTAAAGATCATAAAAGCCATTTATGAAAAGCCCACAGCTAATATCATCCTCAATGGGGAAAAACTGAGAGCTTTCCCCTGGGATCAGGAACACGACAGGGATGCCCACTCTCACCGCTATTGGTTAACATAGTGTTGGAAGTCCTAGCATCAGCAATCAGACAACAAAAGGAAATCAAAGGCATCAGAATTGGCAAAAATGAAGTCAAGCTTTCACTTTTTTCAGATGACATTATATTATGCATGGAAAATCCAATAGACTCCACCAAAAGTCTTCTAGAAATGATACACGAATTCAGCAAAGTTGCAGGATACAAAATCAATGTATAGAAATCAGTTGCATTCTTATACACTAACAATGAAGCAACACAAAGACAAATATAGAAACTGATCCCATTCACATTTGCCCCAAGAAGCATAAAACACCTAGGAATAAACCTAACCAAAAATATATAAGATCTGTATGCTGAAAATTATAGAAAGCTTATAAAGGAAACTGAAGAAGTTATAAAGAAATGGAAAAAACATTCTGTGCTCATGGATTGGAAGAATAAATATTGTCAAAATGTCAATACTACCCAAAGCTATCTACATATTCAATGCAATCCCACTCAAAATTGCACCAGCATTCTTCTCGAAACTAGAACAAGCAATCCTAAAATTTGTATGGAACCACAAAAGACCCTGAATAGACAAAGTAATTTTGAAGAAGAAGACCAAAGCGGGAGGCATCACAATCCCAGACTTTAGTCTCTACTACAAAGCTGTAATCATCAAGACAGCATGGTATTGGCACAAAAACAGACACATAGACCAATGGAATAGAATAGAAACCCCAGAATTAGACCCACAAACGTATGGCCGACTAATCTTTGACAAAGCAGGAAAGAATATCCAATGGAAAAAAGACAGTCTCTTTAACAAATGGTGCTGGGAGAGCTGGACAGCAACATACAGAAGAATGAAACTAGACCACTTTCTTACACCATTCACAAAAATAAACTGAAAATGGATAAAGGACCTGAATGTGAGACAGGAAACCATCAAAACCCTAGGGGAGAAAGCAGGAAAAGACCTCTCTGACCTCAGCCGTAGCAATTTCTTACTTGACACATCCCCAAAGGCAAGGGAATTAAAAGCAAAAATGAACTATTGGGACCTCATGAAGATAAAAACTTCTGCACTGCAAAGGAAGCAATCAACAAAACTAAAAGGCAGCCAATGGAATGGGAAAAGATATTTGCAAATGACATATCAGACATATCAGACAAAGGGCTAGTATTCAAAATCTATAAAGAACTCTCCAAACTCCACACCTGAAAAACAAATAATCCAGTGAAGAAATGGGCAGAAAACATGAATAGACACTTTTTTAAAGAAGACATCCAGATAGCCAACAAGCACATGAAAATATGCTCAACGTTGCTCCTCATCAGGGAAATACAAATCAAAACCACACTCAGATACCACCTCACGCCAGTCAGAGTGGCTAAAATAAACAAACCAGGAGACTACAGATGCTGGAGAGGATGTGGAGAAACGGGAACCCTCTTGCACTGGTGGTGGGAATGCAAACTGGTGCAGCCACTCTGGAAAACAGTGTGGAGGTTCCTCAAAAAATTAAAAATAGATCTACCCTATGACCCAGCAATAGCACTGCTAGGAATTTACCCAAGGGATACAGGAATGCTGATGCATAGGGGCACTTGTACCCCAATGTTTACAGCAGCACTCTCAACAACAGCCAAATTATGGAAAGAGCCTAAATGTCCATCAACTGATGAATGGATAAAGAAATTGTGGTTTATATACACAATGGAATACTACGTGGCAATGAGAAAGAATGAAATTTGGCCTTTTGTAGCAACGTGGATGGAACTGGAGAGTGTTATGCTAAGTGAAATAAATCATACAGAGAAAGACAGATACCATATGTTTTCACTCATATGTGGGTCCTGAGAAACTTAAACCATGGGGGAGGGGAAGGGAAAAAAAAAGGTTTGAGAGGGAGGGAGCTAAAACAGAAGAGACTCTTAAAAACTGAGGACAAACTGAGGGCTGATGGGGGGTGGAAGGGAGAGGAGGGTGGGTGAGGGATATTGAGGAGGGCACCTGTTGGGATGAGCACTGGGTATTGTATGGAAACCAATTTGACAATAAATTTCATATTTAAAAACAATTCATAACAAAAAATGACATGTGGCACTTAAGTAAATGTATATGTTTGAAGGGTAGGTGGTGTTGAAGTGAGAAGGCCTTGCCTAAGGACCCACAGGTTCATGATTTTCTCTTTCTGGATGGACAGTGATTATTTGGGATTTGGGAATTCATGTCAAAGGCAGGGGTTTGATGTAGGAGGTCAGTGAAAACAATGTTGCATATGTGTTAGTTGGGAAGGTTGCTGCCAAACCCCACAAGCTCATGTATGTAGCCCCCTCCATGCACACACACACACTCATACTCACTCACACACACACATGCACACACACTCAAATGTAGGTTTAAAAGGTATAGTATAGAATATATCGACTTTGCTGTTAGGCAGAACTGCATTCAGAACTCAGATTTACCACAAAGTTATTTAAACTCTAACAGCCTTAAATTCCTTACCTGTAAAAGGAAGATACACGGCCTTATATATGAGGATTATCATGAAGATTAAATTAAAAAAAATAAATGTGTATGTGTGTATAATTCTTGTTGCAAAGGAAATGCCCAGTCAGTGATACCTACAAATATGGTTTCAACAGTCATAGCCCTATCTAAATTAACTAATTTAAGTTTGACCTGACACAACATATCATATGTTCTTAGGAACATTCATGAGATCAATAAATTCTTCTAAAATCCTATAGTCAAGATTAGTTTCTGAGTTCACTAAATTTCTACCAGCACTTAGAAATGGTTTGGCTCTAGGTAGGCAGGAAAGAAGGGAGGTTTTTTTGCAGTGGTAGAGCAGATTATATTTTCTAAAGATAGTCACAATATCATTTCCCACCCTTCATTCTCTCCTGAAATGTGACTTGTCATCTCCTGATAAGAGGAGATGTACCCTTGAATGAGGAGGGTGTGTAAAGGAGTCCTGTAAGCACTTTGACCAACAGGATAGGACAGAGGTGGGACTCTTCCATCTGTTCCAAGTGTGAGTCTTAACTGCTCTGGAAACTTCTGTTCCTGCCTTTTGAATTCTGGCCTCTACATAACAAATATGACTACTCGAAGACCACCATATTTGAGAAGCTTGAACAAGTTGAAAGGACCCTAGAGGACCTATCTGGACCTATCATGTCCAGAAAGAGATCAAGGAGGACTAAGGTGCCAGATGTGTGAGGAAGCCATGTTTGCATCTGATCCTCCAGCCCCAGGGACCCTAGCTGACACAATATGGCTCAGAGACCAACTGCCCAGCCGAGTCTTTTCAATATTCCTGAAACACAAAATTGTGAGCAAAATCAGTGACTATTTTAAGTTACTAAATTTTGGAGTGGTTTATTACTGAGCAGTAATAAGTAAACAGTATAAGTAAACAGGATAAATAATAACAGTTTAATTATGATTAAGGATAGTATCTGTAATTTTCTGCCACTACACTGAATTATTTGGTTTCTCTCGTCTTTATTCTGCAATTTTAAAATGGTTGTATAAATACAACCTCTAGTGATTGAGTCAGTAAGCTTTTAGAGTCTACATGAATGGGAAGAAGATTCTCAAAACTGTAATGATGAGGTTGTAGCAACGAAGCTTAATCTTAGCCAGGTATTGATCCATTACTGGATGAGCCCATGTGTGGCAGGTTGTGTGAAGAGGATAGGCAGCAGGCAAAAATTCCATATGAAAGATATTATATTATAAGGGTTACTTTCAAATTTGAGCTTGGCTCTGGATGCAATATTTTTATATTCTGAAATTATATGATACTAGGTTCTAGTAGGTTTGGAGGTAAAAGTTATGGATTTTGAAAATGGATACACTTAGATTCAGTCTTCTACCCACCAGCTACTAACTTAAAATTCAGGCCACTTACTTAAATTCTCTAAACCTTAATGAGTCTCCTCAGGTACTCAAACAGTCTGTTGTAGAGATTAAATGTGTGAAATGTACAAGGGGCTGCAGTGCACATGCGTGCCTTCATGACCCTCTCCTAAGGTCAGTCTCTGCTCTTCATTCAGGTACCTAGAGTGGTGGCTATCATTCCCTCTCATGACTCCATAAATGAATCCAGTGAATTCTTTCTCATAACAAAAACCAATGAATCAACCCAATAAATCCTGGGACACCTCCTTAACCTAAGATTGCCCAATCAGAATACTTCCCCAAAATTCAAAATTAAAAAAGTATAATAAAAAATCAAGTTGAAATTATGCCCACACAGAAATATGCACACAAATTTTTATGGCAGCTTTGTTTGTAATTGCCAAAAGTTAGAAGCAACCAAGATGTCCTTCAATAAATGAATGGAAAAAAAAAAGACAACTGTGGTATATCCATAAAATGGAATATTATCAGTAACTAAATAAATGAACTGAGGCTCCTGGGTGGCTCAGTCAGTTAAGTGTCCAACTCTTGATTTTGGCTCAGGTCATTTTCTCACAGTCCCTGAGATTAAGCCCTGCATTGGGCTCCATGCTAACCATGGAGCCTGCTTAAGATTCTTTCTCTCCCTCTTTCTGCCCCTCCCCTGCTCCCATTCTATATAAATAAATAAATAAATAAATAAATAAATAAATAAATAAATAAAATGAACTATCTATCAATGAAAAGACACAGAGGAACCTTAAATGCATATAGTTAAGTGAAAAAAGCCAATCTGAAAAGACTGCATAATGTAAGATTCTAACTATATGACATTCTGGAAAGGGTGAGACTATGGAAATAGTAAAAAGATAAGCATCTGCCTCGAGTTTGAGGGGGCAGGCAGAGAGGGATGAATAGGAAGAGCACAGTGAAACTATTCTGTATGTGACTATAATGGTAGATATGTCATCATACATTTGTCAAAAACCAGAGAATATACAACACAAAGAGTAAACCCTAATATAAACTATAAACTTTAATCATAATATATATCTTAATCATAATACATAGATATTGGCTGATCAATTACAACTAATTGATATAAATTAATATGTACCATATTAATCCAAGATGTTAATAAAAGAGGAAATGCAGAGGGTGGATTAGTGAGATAGATAAATGAGAACTCCCTGTATTTTCTAATTTGTGTGTAAACTTAAACCTGATCTAGATAATAAAGTCCGCTAATTAGAACATAAAATAAAGTCAGCCCCTGTTTTGTAGGCAAAGCCAAGTAATATGCTGTAGGCAGACATATTCCCATTCATGAAGAGAAACCCATCTACAAGCATATGATGACAGACTTCCCAAAAAAGCAGTGGTAAAGTACAGAAAAACAGATCTGGCAGCATTTTAGTTCCTTATTCTATTTGTTCCTGAAGTCCACATTTATTCCTGATCTTCCTGTGGCTTATTTTTCATCCCTTACTTGAATTTTGGAAGTCAGCATAACACAATTTCCCAATTTTCCCTTTAAAATCATTAAGTTCCTTTTCCTTACACTGAAGAATACTTGTACTGCCATGGACCTGAGATCACCTTGTACCCAGTTAGCACCCCACACCCAAACCTGACAGCGAGGAGGTAACTTGCATTTATAAACTTGCATTTATAATACTTTTACAGTTGCAAGGTATTCTCTTTCTTCATTACTCATCTTCTCATATGTATTCAAACAGTATTATTATGTAGATTTTCCCCAGCATTTTCACATAATTAATGTAACCTCCACTCTGATGTTCAGAAAAATCTGTAACCAAAAAAATTATATTTTCATTTCTTGAAAAAACTTTGAAGTACTTAAATATGTAAGTGAATAGAACCAGGACTCATCATTTTCTGAAAAAGTAATTTTAAAATATACTTTATAAAAATATTGTGTTAGCAATGTCAAACCACAATACATGTGTTTTGTGAAAATGCCGAACATCTGTTTCAGGATGAATAATGGTTAAAAATTGACTAGAATATCATAGTTTCTTCAAAGCACTTCAGATCCTCTTTACATAAATTTACTCATTTTTTTCCCTCAGTACTGGGCTTCTTCTTTTTCCCTTTTACACATGAAAGAATGGCAAAGCTCAGAAAGTTCTGTGACTAAAGTGCCCAGAAGCCAGAACACAAAGCTGGACTGTGTGATTACTTGGACTTGAATCTCCATGTTCTACCCTTATATTCCATTTATAGTCTACTGGTCCACCATGTTATGTTGCCGACACATTCATTCAGCAAGTTTTCTTGTTTTTTGTTGTTTTTTGTTTGTTTGTTTGTTTTTTTGGTTTTTTTTTTTTTTTTTTGGACACATACTGTAGACCAGGTGCTGAGAATCCATTGTAATGTGGCAAACATTATGCTTTTCATCATGGTCTTTTTAACGTATTGAATACAGGAATGGCGCATATAAGTAATAATTAAGAATATAATAACAGTTCCTAACAAATTAAACATAGAATTACCATACCATCCACTAATTCCACTGCTGAATATATACACAATAGAATTGAAAGCGGAGACTCCCACAGATATTTAAACACGAACGTTCACAGCAGCGTTATTCACAATAGCCAAAAAAAAAGTGGACACAACCCAAGTGCTCATTGACAGATAATGGATAATGGATAAAATGGATAATGGATAAAATGGAATATCATTCAGTCCTAAAAAGGAAGGGACTTGTGACGCATGCTACAATATGGATGAACCTTGAAGATGTTAATAACAAGTGAAATAAACCATTCACAAAAACAAATATTGAATGAGTATATGGAATTCATACCATAATCAGATTCACAGAACAGAAAGCTGAATGCTGGTTTCCAGAAGCTAGGGAATGGAGGAAGGAGAATTCATGTTTAAAAGGTATGAGCTACCATTTAGGAAGATGAAAACAGTTCTGGAGACTGATTGCACAATGGGAATGTACCTAACACCTTTGACACCAAAACATGGTTAAAATGATAAATTTTGTTGTGTTTATTTTACAAGAACTAAATACAACAAGAAATGCCATGTACACTATTAAACATGGTAAACATATTGATATCCTTTAGTGTCAATAACAACTTTACGAAGGACATGTTACTATTTTCCCCCATGCTACACATGTGTGATCTACATGATTGAAAAGATTCAGTCTCAGATTCAGAGAGTATGTCAATTATTCTTCAATAATAAAACTAAAGAATTAGAGAGTGACTTTTTGAAGTTCACTCAGCTAGGTAGAAGCATAGCTAGGATGTGAACACAGTATTCTTTAACTCCAAAATGTAGCATATTAATCACCACGCTCTACTGACTACTGGCAACACATTGAAGCTACCATCCCATTGCTCTCTGACTTCCAATATTTTGGCTGATAGGTTATCCGACAGTTTTGTCTGTGTCTGTTTATGCTCCTTTGAAAGACATGTCTTTTCTCTCTTCCTTATCCTTTGTTTTAGATTGTCCACAAATTTACTCTGATGTAGCTAGGTGTGACTTATCCTTGGATTTATACTGCATAGGGTGAATCCATATTTCAGATAGTTTGTAAGTTTTTCAAGATTCTTGGCTATATCTTTTCAAAAATTGCTTCTATTCATAGTTTCTCTCTTTTGATCAATATTTATTAATTACCTTAATGCTAGATTCATTTACCATGATCTACAAACAGTATTCACTTTTCTCTACCATATCTTTCATCCATGCTTCAACTTATCTGGATTTTTGTGGTAGTGTTTGTGTGGTTTTGGTTTTGATTTTTTTTTTAATTTTTTTTCAACGTTTATTTATTTTTTTGGGACAGAGGGAGACACAGCATGAACGGGGGAGGGTCAGAGAGAGAGGGAGACACAGAATCGGAAACAGGCTCCAGGCTCCGAGCCATCAGCCCAGAGCCCGACGCGGGGCTCGAACTCACGGACCGCGAGATTGTGACCTGGCTGAAGTCAGATGCTCAACCGACTGCGCCACCCAGGCGCCCCTGGTTTTGATTTTTTACTGACCTATCTTCCATCTTCCAATTCTCTCTTCTTTTAGCCTTTTTTTTTTTCACCTGAGGGAAAAGTTGCTTGAGATTTAATATTTGTTATTTTATTTTTCATATATAGAATTTGGATTTTTTTATAGATTCCAGTTTTCTGAGTAAATTGTTCATCTTTTACTCTATTATCATGAGCATATTAATGACAGTTATTTCAAAATCTAGGTTTGATATCTGCAGTAAAGCTCTTCCCCGTTTTTTCTTTTGTTTTTCAAGATTAATTTAATTTAATAATGGTGTCTTTTACATGGTTATCTAGAACTGGGAAACTCAGAAGAACACACAAATTTTATAAAATAATTCTCAAATAAAGTTTTGTAATATTAGATAAGCACAGAAACTTTTACAAAGCTCTCCAAAGAAAATATGAAGCCATCACTTAAGAAATCTTCATACCAGGCAGTATCTGTTTCCAAATACCCTCAAGTGGAAAATAATTTTCATATTTTATTTAGAGAAAGACAGATGTTAAACTTTAGGTTTTTGAGGATTATTCACTAATGTCCATTTAGTATGAATACTTCATAAAGTTAGTAGATTACATCTGAGAACTAGGTCTATATATTTTTCATGAAATAAACTTTTAGATGCCAACTCCTTTTGTTTATTGATAGTTTATCCCTCTAGTAGCATGATAGAATCATAGAGATATTTAAATGCATTTATGGTAAGTCCAAGGGTTTTTTTCTCCTTCTAGTTAACAGTCAAGAGGAAAGTATTTTTCTCGGCTCTGACACATAACCTCGAATAAAACAAACAAAACAAAACCTCTGATACACACAGGGCAATGATGCATGCTTTCCTGTTGCTTAGATTTTTAGTTTGGGCATGAGTCAGATGTCAAGAGGCAACCTTAGAGGAAAATCTCTTTCATTGACTGGGATAGTATTCTGAAGTCACAATCATGTAGATGCTTACAGACACTGTATTTGAAAATAAACATTCAATTGCAGTGGTTTGGTTTTGTTTTGGTGTCTTATTAGGGAAATGGCATAACTCAGTGCTCAGTGAATCATGTAGATAGGTCAAGAGGGGTGAATGTAAGCTGTGGTTGGGAACCAACCAATTTTATAGTGATGAAATAGGTATTTCCTGAAATTGAATTGACAATTTGTGGGGTCACAATCATAACAGAGAAAACACAATATGTCCCTTATACCGTGGCTTGTAAAATGTGGGTACATCATTATCTGAATAGCATTTTGTTTTTTCTACCTGACCTGTGAAGTAGGTAGGGCAAACCTGGACACAAAGACACAAGCACTTGTCTGAGATCCTCAAATTAGAAGTGTAAGATATATAGGCGTGCCTGGGTGGCTCAGTGGGTTAAGTGTCCGATTCTTGATTTTGGCTCAGGTCATGATCACAGTTTGTGGGTTCGAGCCCTGTGCTGAGCATCTGCAATTACAGTTCAGAGCCTACTTTGGATTCTTTCTCTCTTTCTCTCTCTCTGCCCCTTCCCAACTCACATACATGCTCTCTCTCTCTCTCTCTAATTAATAAACTTAAAGAAAAGGAGAAGTATAAAATATAAAGCATCAAGTTTGTAATTTAAAAGCCTTCCAGGGGCCTCTGGGTGGCTCATTTGGTTAAGCGTGCGACTTCAACTCAGATCATAATTTCACAGTTCGTGGGTTCAGGCCCCGCGTTGGACTCTGTGCTGACAGTGTGGAGCCTGGAGCCTGCTTCGGATCCTGTGTCTCCCTCTCTCTCTGCCATTCCCCCACTCACAGGTGCTTCCCCCCCAAATAAATAAACATTAAAAATTTTTAAAAATTTAAAACAATTCTGCCATTTATCTTCTGAGATATCTGCAGTTTGAAAATTTTGAGCACCTAAGGGAGGTAAAGCAGTGAATTTAGTGCTTGGCTAAGAAGCAAAGTCTCAATTCTAGGGGCCTCAAAATCTAGTGAGAGAGACCAAATTTTTACACACACACACACACACACACACACACAGTTTGATAAGACCTTTCCCAATGGAATTTACACCATTGTACAGCATGCTAAAAAGAAAGATACCACAACTAATCTGGTATGCTTCCTACGATTGCTGAAGGATCTTCCATGGGTAGTCTTATAGAAGAAAAGAGAATATCTCAGATGGAAAGCATAGCTGCTCAAAAGCACAGAGAAATGAGAGTCCACAGCCTGTCAATGTAGGGAGTAGAGGAAAATTGACATGACCGATTATAAAATGTGTGTTTTGATATGATATGTTGGTGAGGAGAGGTCAGCATAGCTGAAATCATAAAGGGCCCTTTCTTTTCCGCATGTATAAAACAGAGATGTTTGTAGATATGCTGAGACACTGACCAGACATGCTGCCTTCAAGTGTAAAGCGTAGATTTGCCCAACTGCTGAGGTGTCCGTGGCTTACAGCTCTCAGCGGACTCTTTCTGGGACAGCCTTCAGCTGAAGAATGCCTTCTCACCCTACGGTCAAGCCTCCAGGAAATACTTGTCAATGAGGGAGAATTGTGCCCAGGGCCTATTATCTCTTTTTGGGACAGCTCTAAAGGTCACCTCAGCTCCAGAATTCCCCATTGAATCAGCTGGTGACTATGTTGTGAGGGTACCATACCCTCCTGCCCAATCCTGCTTCCTCATTTCCATGTGGGTGCCTCCAACAAACTTCCAGAACATATCTACCTCACAGTCTATTTTCTAAGTGCCCCAAACACATTTCCCGGGGTGACTAAAAATATACAGAAATAATAAATGTGAAAAGGTATCTCCTCTATGGGAAACACTGCACGGACACTAACTATAAAATCAACTATTACACAAAACAGGGTATTAACTGTGAATAGCTTCAGAGGCTACTTGAGAATGATGGCTGGGATATCAAAGACAATCCATGGGGTATTGAGTCCCAACTTCTCTACTAATGAAAATGTTATTAATTTTTTAACAAATATTAACAAAATTCCTGCATATGGTTAAAAAGGGAAACCACATGGAAAGGCCTATGATGAAAAGCAATAACCTCCTATGTGACTCCTGCTGCTATCTCAACCACGGTACACTCATCATCAAATATCTTATTTATTGGCTACGTTCATTCTTATTTTCTTGTGTGGATTTATTCTGATATTTCCTTCCTAATGCTAAATTGTCATTTTACCACCTTTTTTTGATTATCAATTTAATATGTTGTCTCTTCATTTCCAGTTCCAAAAATTAGAGATTTAACATGCACAATCTTCCTCTTCCCTTTCCACTCCAAACTTTTGATTGTTAGTTTTATTACCTCAGTGAAATTGTTAACCTTTAAATGAGTTTTGGGTCTCTATTAATTGTTTTATAAATCTAGGTAATATCTTGACTTGATAGGATGTTGGATAAGGATATTAGCAAGTTTCCCTCTCTTGCTTCCTTATGGTTATCACCATCTATTGTACCTTTATGCCTTAATTGACAAGGTCCCATATGCTCAGTAACCAAAATTCAGTCTTTTATCTTGTGAAAATAAAGTTTACATTTTTGCAATTCATTCAGCATTGTGTAATATGGAATGAAGGATCGTGTACAGTTGACCTTTGCTTTACTAATGTCTCAGCCTAATAACCTTAAGGCCACAGTGATCTGGCATCAGGCCAAATAGCTGTATTCTTACCTTCAACTGGTTGCTCAAAATCAGGCTGCATTTTGGTTTGCATATTCTCTTCACAAAATTTTACTTTTGTTTTTCTGTCTCTAAGTTCTGAAGTGTATAAGCCCTGTAATGGCTACTCCAGCCCCAAATGTAAGTGAGCTTTCCTTTCCAGACACATCTCTCATGTTCACCTATTCTATGGTTTCTCCACCATGGCACTATTCACATTTGGGGCTGTAAAATTTGGTGTTGTAGAGGCTATCTTGTGCATTGCAGGGTGATCGGCAGCATCCCTGGCCTCTATCCCCAAATGCCTGGAGCCTTCTGCTTTGTCCAGTTGAAACAACCAAAAATGTCTCCAGACATTGCCAAATGTCATCTGGAGTTTAAAGTCATCTCCAATTGAGATCCACTAACCAATACAAATTACTTATATAACTTAACTTAACCTATGCCTGTTTTTGAGACTGAAAACTAAAAATAACTTTTTAGTGACTCCTTGCCTAGGCCTTTATATTGGTTCACAGGGAATAGAATAAAAGCTGTTGTTCTCAATGGGTCTTGTGGTGGGTGTATTTCTCTTTTAGAAAGATTGATGGGCAGGCTGACATAATTACCAACAACACTAGCATGGTGCTGAATATGTTTTGCCAACAGAGAAAATTGAGTTGATAAGGCTAAACATAATTTGCAAGACCTGCTTTCTCACAGAAAGCCTTGATATTGATATGATTCTCGTTGTGGGTTCATGATTTCATCTTTGTGACCTCATTATGAATCGCATGCCAATTATAAGCACCAGCTAACCATCAACAAGAAGAAGGGTGTTAAATGGAGAGCCAAGGCAGAACACAATTTTCATTTTGTTTTAATTTTTTAGCAAGGGAAAGAACAATTCCAGGATGTAATGGTCCTCATGGTACTGAAGTCTCAGCGCCTTACCCTGCCCATCCCCCCAATCTGCTTTTCAGGAATTATAGAAGGGAAATCTGGATTGCATTTTAAGAATAGGAAATCCAACTTAATACCCTTAAATTCAAACCAGTAGGCTCAGCGAATACACTTTCCCAAGCTTTAATTCCTCAATCAAGAGAGAACAGCATACTGGAAATCTCCAGAAGGCAAGCAACATATTTTTAGTCCCTTCTATGTCTAGATACTCAGAAAGGGTGTTTAACCTTCTAATCTTTTTAATACAGGGTTCATCATCTCTGCTCTTCCTCCACTCCCTCCAAGAAGTTAAAAAATTTATGCAAGATCTTACCACTAGTAACAAGTAGCACTTTGGTCCACATCCATGGCTTCTGTTATCAGAACCCATTCTTCTATTTTGCCTTTGGGAACCATGATCACTCTCCTTAGGAAAAAGATGTGCCTTTAAACTGCATGTGGGCACAGCACCACACATCTGATATGGAAGAAGAAGTTGTTCCTCTCTGCTCATCTATAGAGGAGTGGACTTTATGCACTTCTGCAGAGAGTGATAGTATGTAAAGTTTCCTAACTCTAAAAAATTGCTACTGGTTTGATTAGTGAGACTTAATAAGTCCATTTAAGAGTCATATTTATGAAAAATGTAATATCATTTTGCCACAGTGCATGAAGTGTGCAAGGAAACTCATAAGCCCATAAAGAGTGAGAATTTATACTTTTGATCCCAAAGAATTACATCTATTTCCTGCCCGCCACCTATATAGCAGACTTTGTGCTAGGGGCTTGAGATACAAAGTTATGTAAGCATAGTCTCTCTATTCATTCTCTAGAGCTGATGTAATGAATCACCAAAAATGTAAGGACTTAATTTTATTTTTCTATCACAGTTTTTAAGCTAAAAGTCAGTAGCCAAGATGTTAGCAGCACCAGGCTCTCTCTGAAGGCTACAGGAAATGATCCTTCCTTGCCTCTTCCAACTTCTTGTGCCTCCAGCCATTTCTCAGCTTATGGTTGCATCTCTCTACTCTCTGTCTCTGTCTTCACATGACCTTCCCCTATGTCTCTTATAAGGACATGTGTCACTGGATAGTGCACACCCAGATAATCCAGGATGATCTCATTTTGAGATCCTTAGCTAAATTACTTCTACAAAGACCTTTTTTCCAAATAAGGTCATACTCACAGGATCTAAAGTTCAGGGTGCAGGCATAATTTTGGGGAGCCACCATTCAATCCACTAGAGTCTCTTATCTGGAAGACCCTAGAGCTTAATATGGGAGATTGAGAGGCAAACAAATAGGTAGAAAAATTATATAGAGATGCTGTGACAGAGTCTGTTTAGAGAGTAGTCTGTTTAGAGCACACAAAGGAGTGAAGCACATACCATCTGGAGATGTTCAAGAAAAGCTTCACAAAGAAAATAGTCCTTGAGCTTGGTCTTGAAACACAAGAAAAATGAAAATACAGGAGAACAAAAGAGTGTGGGCTTCTTGAGCAGAAAAATATACTGTATTCCATCATCTGCAGATGTGTTTTGTTTGGCCCACACAATATTTGCCTACACAGTGTTTAAAGATTATTTGAATGAGTTGCTACCACTTAAAACTGGGATATATCAGGATGTCCTGCTTCTTTTGAAAAAGTGGAGTATCTAGTAATGTTGGGCCTATATTAGTACATAACAAATATCATCTGAAGCTGCGTATCACCTTTTGATGGGACCTGTACATTTCAGTTTTAAAATATTCCTACGCACCTGGGTGGCTTAGTCAGTTGAGTGGCCAACTCTTGATTTCGACTCAAGTCATGATGCCAGGGTCATGGGCCGAGCCCTGTGTCTGACTCCATGATAAGCATGGAACCTGCTGGAGATACTCTCTCTTTCCCTCTGTCTCCTCCCCTATTCATGCTCTCTCTCTCTCTCTCTCTCTCTCTCTCTCTAAAATAATAATTTAAAAAATTATAAAATATCCCTATAACTGTCTCTTATTTACATTATAATTAGGTCAAGTGTCATTTGTTGTTATTGGATTTCCTGTATAATGGAGTTAAAAGGGAAGACAAGTTTGATCTTATCTATGTCTTTGTTAAAAGTGGTGGAAGGCACGGGGTGACTCAGTCAGTTAAGCATCTGACTCTTGATTTTGGCTCAGGTCATGATCTCACAGTTTGTGAGTTCCTTCCCTGCATTGGGCTTCACACTGACAGTGCAGATCCTACCTGAGCTTCTGTCTCTCCCTCTCTCTCTGCCCCTTCCCTGCTCTTTCTCTCTTTCTCAAAATAAATAAACATTTTAAAAAGGAAAAGAAAAAGTGAGAAAGTCTGTGCTAGAGAGGACTTCGTGATTTAAAAAAAAAGTAAAAAACCATATCTGTGTACGGAGGCGAAGATTTTTTTTAACCTTTATTCATTTTTGAGAGACAGAGAGAGACAGAGCATGAGTGGGGTAGGGGCAGAGAGAGAGGGAGACAGAATCCAAAGCAGGCTTAAGGCTCTGAGCTGTCAGCACAGGGCCCGATGCGAGGCTGGAACTCACAAACTGTGAGATCATGACTTGAGTCAAAGTCGGATGCTTAACTGACTGAGCCACCCAGGTGCCCAAGGGAAGAATCTTCTTTTAATAAAGTGTTTCTGGAGTAAAAATAGAAATTTTATTATCATTGCTCACTTCATTTATATTTCTTGTGCATTTTGCTTCTGTGGGCATTTGAGCTTTCCCCTCCTGCCTCTATATCTTATATCTGAGGACATCTGATAAGTAGAGGGAATTCTAATATATAAAAAGTTATCTATAATAGTCTTCACTGCTATTTCATTGCTAAATAGGGAACTCATGTTTGGGAAGAAACTGGATATGCAGGCTTGAAGCCAGCACACATTCTAAGCATTGGATGTTCTCTTCCCTCAAAAGCTTGGCCAACTAACTAGAAGGAACCCATTTGACATCACTTGCTTGTGGTCCAAAACTCCAAAATGTTCCTGCATAGCAGGATAGCTAATGGCAAGGCATAACCATCCAATGCTCTAGGTCAAAGAATATTTGGGTCCCTTTGAAGCTATAGGTTTGGAGGTGCTCTCCATGCATGTTTCAGATAAGCAATGTGGATCTAAATCTGATAATTGGTTTATTATGCAATTTATTGTTGTTTTTTAATAGTAAGAACACCAGTTAAGATTTGGGATTAGGATAGTAAAAGAAGTTTACTAAATAGAAATGGAGAACTCTTTGCCTAACAAAAACTCAAGGATTGCCAATTTACAAAGTCCCAAAATTATTAGTTGGTGATTAATAGTATACAATCACCTTGCTAACACAAAAAGATCTTGCACTTTAGTATGAAAAAGGTCTTCTGAAAGAGAAAGCCAAGAATCTTTCTCTGACAATTGATCAA
The DNA here is from genome assembly GCF_018350175.1 of Felis catus. Taxonomy (NCBI): domain Eukaryota; kingdom Metazoa; phylum Chordata; class Mammalia; order Carnivora; family Felidae; genus Felis; species Felis catus. The sequence continues at coordinate 189,869,306 of NC_058371.1, read as the reverse complement.
GACAATAGCTAAGTCCCCAAATAAATTTTAAGTCTTAAGGCTCAAGGCCACAACCTCAATAATTAAAAACTAATTCTGGTGAGTTCTGTGAAGATGGCGGCAGTGGTAGCAATATAGATTCTGGATTTTCCCAAATCTACACGAAAAATCAAAAGAAACATATACATAGTGAAAGCCAAACCCAAACCCCAACCCCTCCCACACACACACGGGGTAGAGGGGGGAGTCAAGTAAGAAGTTACCCACATGGAGACCAAAATATAAAATGGTGGGGGGAAAATTACCAAGTCACAAGAATGAAAGACATGTCAGGGTATTTGAAAACAGTAGCTGAATCTGGGAGGAATTTTGCTCACTCAAAGAATATGTAATTAGAGAGGGCTTTTGTCAGGGCCCTTAGGGCCTGAAGCAGCCTATTTCTTATGAACTCTAGAAACTGACTAGCTAGGGAGCCATTCCAGGACAGGGCTTCACACTGAGGAATACTGCCTTAAGTGGAAACAAAACTGGGCAAGGTAGGAGAAAAATAGGTGAAAAATAGACATGACCCAGATACAAGGGGAAGAGAGGAAAAGAGCCAAGGAATCTCAGAAATTAAGGTGCCATATTTCACATTTCATAAAAACATCAGAAAAGGAAAAAGTTAGCTGAACCATATCTTCTTTGTCTTAAATTTTTAAGTTTTTTTTATATTTTTAAGTTTTTATTTTAATCACTTACAGCACATCATGACATGTGCACTCTTTAATGCTCATCACCCATTTCACCCATCCTCCCACTTATTTCCCCTCTGGTAACCATCAGTTTGTTCTCTGTAATTAAGAGTCTGTTTCTTGTTGTTGTTATTTTTTTTCTTTCTTTCCTTTCCTCATTCATTTTGTTTCTTTTTTTAATGTTTGTTTTTATTTTTGAGAGAGAAAGACAGAGCATGAGCAGGGGAGGGAAAGAGAGAAAGGAAGACACAAAATCTGAAGCAGGCTCCAGGCTCTGAGCTGTCAGCACAGAGCCCAACATGGGGCTTGAACCCATGAACCATGAGATCATGATCTGAGTTGAAGTCGGACACCCAACCAAGTCATCCAGGCACCCCTCAATTTGTTTCTTAAATTCCACATATGAGTGAAATCATATATTTGTATTGCTCTGCCTTACTTCACTTTGCATTGTACTCTCTAGTTCCATCCTTGTTGTTGTGAATGGTAAGATTTCATTCTTTCTTATGGTTGAATAATACTCCATTGTGTATATGTGTATATATATATACATACATATGTATATATACATATATGTATATATATGTATATATACATATGTATGTATGTATGTATGTATGTATATATATACATACTCCATTGTGTATATGTGTATATATATATACATACATATGTATATATACATATATGTATATATATGTATATATACATATGTATGTATATATATACATATATATATACACACCACATCTTATTTATCTATTCATCAATCAATGGGCACTTGGGCAGCTTCCATATCTTGGCTATTGTAAATAATTCTGCAATAAACAGGGGTGTGTGCAGCTTTTTAAATCAGTTTTTATATTCTTTAGGTAAATACCTAGTAACATGATGGCTGAATGGTAAGGTAGTTCTATTTTTCACTTTCTGAGGAAGCTCCATACAGTTTCCACAGTGCCTGCACCAATTTGCATTCCCACCAACAGTGCACAAGTCCTTTTCCCCCATATTCTTGTCAACCCCTGTTGTTTATTGTGTTGTTTATTTTAGCCATCCTGACAAGTGTGAGGTGATATCTCATTGTAATTTTGATTTGCATTTCCCTGACAGTAAGTGATGATGAGCCATCTGGATGTCTTCTTTGGAGAAATGTCTGTTTACATCTTCTCATTTTTAATTGGATTTTGGGGTTTTGTGTGTTGACTTTTATAAATTATTTATTTATTTTGGATACTAAGCCATGATCAGATACATCATCAGCAAATATCTTCTCTCATTCAGTAGATTGTCTTTTAGTTTTGTTGATTTTTTCCTTTGTTATGCAAAAGCTTTTAATTTTAATGTAGTCCCAATAGTTTATTTTTGCTTTTCTTTCCCTTTCCTCAAGAGACAAATTTAGAAAAATGGTGCAGTGGACAATGTCAGAGAAATTACTGTTTGTGTTCTAGGATTTTTATGGTTTCAGGTCTCACATTTAGGTCTTTAATCCATTTTGAATTTATTTTTGTCTGGAATGTAAGAAAATAGTCTGGTTTCATTCTTTTGCATGTAGCTAGCTGTCCAGTTTTCCCAACAGCATTTGTTGAAGAGATTATTTTTCCCCATTGGATATTCTTTCCTCTTTTATTGAAGATTAATTGACTATATAATTGTGAGTTTATTTCTGGGTTTTCTATTCTATACTATTGATCTTTGTGTCTATTCTTATGCCAGTACCATACCATTTTGATTACTACAGCTTTGTAATATAATTTGAAGTCTAAAATTGTGACACCTCCAGTTTTGATTTTTCTTTTTCAAGATTGATCTGGTTATTTGAAGTCTTTTGTGGTTCCATACAAATTCTGGGATTGCTTGTTCTAGTTCTGTGAATAATGCTGTTGATATTTTGATAGCATTCCATTAAACATTTATATTGTTTTGGATAGTATAGACATTTTAGCAATATTTGTTCTTCCACTCAATGGGCATGGGATATCTTTCCATTTCTTATGTCATCTTCCATTTCTTTCATCAATGTTTTATGAATACAATGTTTCAGAATACAGGTCTTTCACCTCTTTGGTTAAGTTTATTCCCAGATGTTTTATTATTTTTGTACAATTTCCATGCGATTGTTTTCTTAATTTCTCTGTACATTTAAATATTTCTATGCATTGAAATTGTCTAGTGACTTTACTGAATTCATTTATCAGCTCTCATAGCTTTTTGGTGGAGTCCTTTGAGTTTTTTATATATAGTATCATGTCATATGCAAATAGTGAAGGTTCTACTTATTGCTTGCCAATTTGGATGCCTTTGATTTCTTTTTCTTATCTGATTGCTGTGCCTAGGACTTCTAATAGTATGTTGAATAAAATTTGTGAGAGTGGACATCCTTGTCTTGTTACTGACCTTAGAGAAAAGACTCTCAGTTTTCCCCCCTCAATCATCATTGAGGATGATTTTAGATGGTTTTTCATATATGACCTTTAATACATTGAGGTATCTTTCCTCTAAACCTGTTTTGTTGGAGGTGTTTATCATGAACGAATGTCATACTTTGTCAAATGTTTTTTCTGTGTCTATTGAAATGATTATATAGTTCTTATCCTTTCTCTTTTTGATGTGATGTATTATGTTGATTGATTTGTGAATATTGAACCACTCTTGCAACATAGGAATAAATTCCACTGGATCATGGTGAATGATTTTTTTGATGTATTGTTGGGTTTGGTCTGCTAATACAGTAAAACCCTGGTTTGTGAGCATAATTTATTTTGGAAACACTTGTAATCCAAAGCACTTGTATATCAAAGCAAATTTCAAGAACCTTTGGTTCAGTTGTGATCATGTGACATTTGGCATCACATACTTGTACTGTAAGACATTGCTCATTCATCAAGTTAAAATTTATTAGAAATGTTTGCTCATTTTGTATAACACTCACAGACCAAGTTACTCACAATCCAAGGTTTCACTGTATTTTGTTGAGGGTATTTGCATCTATGTTCCTCACAGATATTGGCCTGGAGACCTCTTTTTTTGTGGTGTCTTTATCTGCTTTTGGTTTGGGGTGATGCTGCCCTCATAGAATGAATATGGAAGTTTTCTTTCCTCCTATTTTCGGAAATAGTTTGAAAAGAATAGGTATTAACTCTTTAAATGTTTGGTAGAATTCACCTGTGAAGCCATATAGTCCTTGACTTTTGTTTGTTGGGAGATTTTTGATTACTGATTCCATTTCCTTGCTGATAATCAGTCTTTTCAAATTTTCTATTTCTTCTATTTCAGTTGGGTTATATGTTTCTAAGAATGTATCCATTTCTCTTAGGTTGTCCAATTATTGGCATATAGTTTTTCATAATATTCTGTTATAACTGTATTTCTGTGGTGTTTGTTGTTATTTCTCTTCTCTTATTTGTGATCTTATTTATTTGGGTCCTTTCCTTTTTTTTCTTGATAAGTCTAGCTAGAAGTTTATAAATTGCATCTCTTTTGTCAAAGAACTACCTCCTGGTTTCATTTATCTGTTCTATTGGTTTTTTACCTTCTGTTTCATTGATTTCTGCTCTTTACGTCCTTCCTTCTACTGGCTTTAGGTTTTGTTTTTTCTTTTACCAGGTCTTTTAGGCATAAGGTTAGGTTGTTTATGTGGGAATTTTCATTCTTCTTGAGTAGGCCTATATTGCTATAAACTTCCCTCTTAGAACTGTTTTTGCTAAATCCCAAAGTTTTGAACCTTTGTGTTTTCATTATCATTTGATTATATTTTCTATTTATTTCTTCTTTTGTTTCCTAGTTGACTCATTCATTGTTTAGTGGCATGTTATTTAACCTCCATGTATTTGTGGGGGTTTTTTTCTTTCAGATTTTTCATGTGGTTGATTGTCAGTTTCATAGGGTTGTGGTCAGAAAAGATGCATGCTAGGACTTTGATCTCTTTGAAATTGTTGAGGCTTGTTTTGTGGCCTAATATGTGATCTGTTCTGGAGAATGTTCCATGTGCACTTGAAAAGAATGTGTATCCTGCTCTTTTAGGATGGAATATTCTGAACATATATGTTAAATCCATCTGGTCCAGTGTGTCATTAAAAGCCATTGTTTCCTTGTTGATTTTCTGTTTGGGTAATCTGTCCATTGATGTGAGTGGTGTGTTAAAATCCCTTACTATTATTGTATTATTATTTATTAATTTCTTTATGTTTGTCATTAAGTGTTTCATGTATTTGGGTGCTGTCATATTGGGTACATAAATATTTATAATTTTTATATCTTCTTGTTGGATTGTCCCCTGTATTATTATATTATACAGTGTCCTTCTTTGTCTCTTGTTACAGTCTTTGTTTTAAAGTTCATTTTGTCCCATATAAGTATTGCTACTCTGGCTTTCTTTTGACATCCATTTGCATGATAAATGTTTCTTCAACCCCTCACTTTCCATCTGTAGGTGTCCTTAGGTCTAAAATGAGTCTCTTGTAGGCAGCTTAGAGATGGGTTTTGTTTTGTTCTGTTTTGTTCTTAATCCAATCTGTCACCATGTCTTTCAATTGGAGCATTTAGTCCCTTTACATTCAAAGTAATTACTTATAGATATGTATTTATTGCCATTTGTGGTTGTTTCTGAAGATTTTTTGAAGATTTTCTCTGATCCTTCCTTATCTTTCTCTTTTTCATGGTTTTCTGGTTTCCTTTAGTGATATGTTTGGATTTATTTCTCTTTATTCTTTGCTTATTTATTAGTGGTTTTTGATTTGTGGTTACCATTAGGTTTGTATATAACATATGCATATAGCAGTCTGATTCAGTGGTCAGGAGCTCCTTTAATTTTTTTTCTTTGGTCTGGAAAAATCTTTAACTCTCTTTCTATTCTGAATGATAGCTTTGCTGGATAGAGTATTCTTGGCTGCATGTTTTTCCTATTCAGCATTTGAATATATTATTTCCATTTGAATAATCATGCCATTCCTCTGACTTGGAAAGTTGCTGCTGAAAAATCTGCTGATAGACTTATGGGGTTTCTTTTGTGCATAACTGTCTTCTTTTATCTTACTGCTTTTAATATTTTTTTTGTATCACTATATTTTGCCATTTCGATTATAATATGTCTTGGTGTGCATTTACTTTTATTGATTTTGTTGGGGGTTCTCCATGTCACCAGAATATGGATTTCCTTCCCCAGATTAGCAAAGTTTTTAGCTATTATTTCTTCAAATAAATTATCTGTCAGCTTTTCTTTCTCTTCTTCTGGGACTCCTAGTATATGAATTTTATTATGTTTGATGGAGTCACTGAGTCTCTATGTCTATTCTTGTTTTACACAATTTTATTTTCTCTCTTTTTCTCAGATTGATTACTTTCCATTACTCTCTTTGATCATTAATTCATTCCTCTGCTTCTTCCAGCCTGCTATTTATTCCACCATGTAAGTCTCCCATTTTGTTTATTGAGCTCTTTAGCCTTCTATTTTATACCTTATCTCTGTATTAATGGTGTCACTGATGTTCTCCACTCTTCTCTCAAGTCCAGTGAGTATCCTTATGATGATGGCTTTAAATTCTCCATCAAGCATATTCCTTATATCTGTTTCATTTAGATCTCAAGCTGTGGCCTTGTCTTGTTCTTTCATTTCAGACAAATTCCTCTGTCCCTTATTTTATTTAAGTCTCTGTGCCTCTTTCTCTATGTTAGGAAAGTCAGCTATATCTCCTGTTTTGAGGGTACTGGCTTCATGAAGAAGAGATCCTGTAGTGCCCTACAGTGTGGTGTCCCCTGATCTGCAAGGCCTGGTGCTTCCCCCTGATGTGTCTCCAATGTGTGCTGTGTGCACTCTGCTGCTTTGACCTGGCCACTTTATCCTTCAGGTTGGTCATCTGCAGAGATTCTTTGTCTGTTGTGGACAGTGTTTAGTGCCTGGCTGAATTTGGTACATTTTACTTAGGTGTACTCTGGTCTGCTTGTGAAAAAAGTGTTGCCACCCCCACTGGAACAAAAGCTCCAGAAAACTCCCAGGTTGGGAGATGTGGTGTGAGGAGGGATTTGGACCAGTTTTTTTTTTTTTTTTTGGGGGGGGGAGGTGGGGTCTGCTGCCCTGTGCTTGAGGTAAGCACGACTGGGAGGGGTGGTTCCACTGAGTGTGGGGGTAGGGGTGGGGTGAGGCTTGGTGTAAGCAAGTTAGGTAGTGATTGTTGGTAGCATGCTGGTGCCTGCTGGTGGCCCTGTGCAGAGAGGGCAGTGGTGCCAGCCATTTTCTTTGTTCCCAGAGTGGTCTCATTGTGAATGCTATCTCTCTAGGATGTGCTTCAAAATGGGCAAATAACCTCAGTGTATGCCCCAGGTGCTCTTCAGATCATCCACACTGTATGTTTTCAGGCCATTTTCCCTGCCTTTTCTTCAAGAGTAGCCCTGGTGCCTCTGAGCTGTCCCAGAGCCAAGCCCACTGACCTTTAAAGCTTTAGGCTTTAAACCACTGGTTGTAAGAACTCATGAATTTTGGGCTTTCTTGCTTCTTAAGCCACTTGCTGTGGGCATTCATTTTTTCTATGCATTTTCCTTGTGTTAGCCTGTCTCTTTCCTTCATCATGGCTGTGACTCCCTCCCCACCTCAGTGGCCATGATCCAGTTCCGTCCCAAGCCACATCTCCACCCTTCCTACCCACTTGTGGCCTCTTCTCTACTTTTAGTTGTGGAGTTTGTTCTTCCATCTTCAGGTTGATTGCTGAGCTATTTAGGAAGATTTGATAGTTATCCAGTTGTATTTGTGGGATGAGGTGAGCCTAGGGTCCTCGTACTCCACTGTCATCTTCCTTCCTACTCTGAACCATATCTCTTCTAAGAATTTAGAAAAAAGGAAATTCACATAAAGATGAACAAGGGAAATTTATCAAGAGAGATGTCATACAAAATTATTACAAGATGGAAAAAGAATGAAGAGCAAATAACATCTAGATATAATAAAGGCATATGAGATAGAGGTCCAGATAATACAAGATTATAGTCCAAAAAAACTAGAAGCCCAAATAAAGAAATATGTGGCATCAAAAAGCTAGGACATTAAAAATGGTACAGGATCTGAAATTCAACATAAATCAATTTTTAAAAACCAAGAAAGGAGTTGAAAGTAGTCAAAAAATAATTAGGACTTAAAGAAAAAGTTTACTTCACAAATAAATACAAAACTAGAAGGAAACTAAGAGCTAATAAACACAATAAATAATGCCTTCAGAAAAAAAAGAGGTTAAAAAATATGTTTTTTTTAAAAAAAGTAAAGAAAGCAACTAAAAGGATTCAAGAAAAAGGCAAATATTGAAAACAGGCAAAGATATAGTTTGCAAACAACAAGAGTCCCAGAGAATGGAAAACAAAGCAAGAGAACAGGAAATATATTAAAATCTATAATTGAAGAAAATTTTTCTCAAATGAAAAAAGATATAGATAAAACTATACATAAAAAGCATATACTATGTACCAACTCAGAAAAAATAACACCAGCAAGTAATCTAGTAAAATTTCAGGATGTTAATGAAAAAAAATTACTCTGGACAATGATATAACAATAGCAAATGATATATAAGGGAAATAAAATTAGATCATCATCAGACTAGTTGACAGCAACACTTATGGCAAAACAAAATAGTGTAAAATGTTTAAGATATTTAATGAAAGTAAATGTGAATCAAAGAGTTTATTTCCAGCAAAACTGAAGAGCGTAAGTGAACTGACTAATATGTATTAATTCAGGGAAAACCTGAGATCTTCCTAAAGAATAAACTCGAGATTGATTATGTAACAAATATATAATATTTCATATATAGTGTATTATATATGCAGTTCAGAATAAACAAGAATTACAAAGGAAAGACTGAAGTGTTTAATGTCTATGTGATCTGACAATATGGATATAGACAAATAATAAAAGCAGGATTGGGGATAGCATATGCAAAAAAAGTTTAACAATTTTCAGTAATCACAACTGATATCTTTATCTCTCTACCTACCTACCAACCTACCTATCTGTCTATTGATAATGAAAAATACAGTAGCAGTAAGCATTCTGCACCCAGATTTTAGTCTTTGAATACTATTTCTTATTCAAAGAATTTGACCCTTCTTGGGAAACTCTGGGTGAATTCAAATCTAAAGGAAAAAATGCACAATGAATCTGGAATATCTTGACATACCAGATAGCAAAGAAGCTATCTTGAAGAGAACATCAGTGACTACAGATGGGAAAAACTGAGCTTCAATAAGGGTAAGAAGAAGAATTGTAATAGATTAAAATATATCGAATATATGGGGCGCCTGGGTGGCTCAGTCAGTTGTGTCTGACTTTGGTTCAGGTCATGATCTCATGGTTTGGAAGTTCAAGCTCCACATCGGGCTCTTTGCTGTCAGCACAGAGCCCGCTTCAGGTCCTCTATCTCCCTCTCTCTCTGCCCCCCCACTGCTTGTATGTGCACACACACACTCTCTCTCTCAAAAACAAAGAAACATTAAAAAATTAAAAATATCAAATATACTTAAATCCATGAGTCTATAGTGATTAAAAAATAACATCTCTGCTTAAAGATGACAGGGAACCAATTTCTTATCTTTAAAATTGAATAAGTGATACAAACAAATCAAGCATTTATCTTTTCTTTCTCATATGAAATGTATAACTGATTAAACAAATAGCAGATACATAAAAGGATTTTTAAATAAATTCATGGCTGTTAAAAATAAAAATTAAATTTCATAATTGGAATACCAACGTTTTATTATCCCTAGTAAATTAAGGAATCTAAACACTGAATATCACTGACTGCTAACAACACACACACACACACACACACACACACACACACACACTATGATGGAAGAACAAAGCCATCTATAATTTTACCACAGGGATCAAACTTGAGTCTGATGAAGTGTCCAGATAGATCAGCCAATTTGAAGCAAATACAGAGATTAGAGGAATATGTTGAACCACACCATGAATATGCAACCAACAAAATCCAGACTGTGAGTAAAATGCCCTGGGTACCTAAGGGATAAACTGTAAGAAAAGATACGGAGTTGGAGGAACATATAGCTTTAAAGAGAAAAGACAGTATCAAGGTAAAAAATAAAGTGCTGCCTAAGGTAAAAGAATGGTCTGGAAAGTCTTGAAGTTACATGACATCCATACTGTTACTAGTTATAGTTTGATTTCTTTCCAAGGAATTCAGTAAACATTATAATATTCTTGAATGAGGAGGTAATTTTCCACCTTCAAGAGTTGTTGATGAAACATAATAATCAACATTTTTAGGAAAAAAATGACCACATATACTTCTAACTTTGTTTGGTCCTGTTTCCCACCTCAGTAGTTGGCAAATATTCTATTTTCTTTGATAGCTTGTTATCTCTCAGATCTGGTCCTGACGCATCAACTCCTGAGACACTATGTTCTGATCATCCTTTTGTACTTAAATATTTACTAGCTGAACAAATTTAAATTCCTTAGGAAAACAATTCCTGCTTTGTTCACACTGGATCATAATATATAGAATTGCTGATGTGAGAAGTGGTTGAAAATCAGGGCTTATAACTCAATCAGCAGTAATTTGAGGGATCTATTTCAAGCCACCATTTGTTTCATCCCTGGCATCTGAATATCCATGAATGTCTCTCAAGGCTTCTCATGATTCTTTATTTTTAGCAGTTCTGGAAATGCTTTTCTTTGGTGTCCTCCCTCCCCTCCCCCCCCCCCCCACAAACCGAATCTGAAAAGGCCAGTACTTTGTATGCTGTATAGCTTATATTTAAAGTCATACCATCTCTATATATCCTCTGATTCTGTGATAATTCTTTACTCATGTTCTTCCTATATGGTAACATATGAGCAAACAAAGGACTTTTCATTACTAGTTTATATGTTCAATGCCTGGTCTCTCTACATGTTAGACATTATGGTTCATGAAGACATTAACTGTATTTTCCTCACCATTAAACCTAGTGCCTAGCATCATACTTGAGACATAGAAAGTATTTGATATCTATTAAGTAAATGCCCAAGGGACTAAACAAATATAGTTCGCTACTATCCCCATCTAAGTGCATCATCCAAAGTAAACACAGGATTCTAAATGTAATCTAATTACTAAAGAGTACAGTGATTGTATACAGTCTCTTGATTTGGATATCCCAAGGTATTAACACAGCCTGTGAATTATGTAACTGGTTTCCCCTCTCCTTTCTAAACAATATGTCACAAAGTGAGTTCATACTTAATATGAACTGTTATGTCACATAAATTAAGTCTCATGTCATGTAACTTGCACTTATCAATTTCTTCCCCAACCTACTTGTACTATTGACATTTTTTAAATAGTGCAATTTGATTGTAAGAGGAAATTTAACAGGGATAAATACATCTTCCAGTTCAAGATCTCCAAGAGATCTTACTGAATCTTCCAAAACATAAACCATCTTTCTCAGATTAATAGCAGCAACAAGTCTGTTTTCATACAAGGTATCAATGAGAATGTTGCAGGAAGAAGCCCCTACAGAGCACTGAAGACCTAAGTGCCCATTTATTCAGATTGATGTGCATCTAAAAATTAATGAAATTTTGTATTCTTCCTCATTATTGTCACTAGTCCTATATTCTTCCTGCTTCCAAATATAGCTTGATAAACTTAGTTGATTTCTAGACTGAAGATGATGCCTCTAGAATGAGGCAGGAGTGAAAGAAAAGGAGAAAGTATAGATGAAAGAGAGAGGGAGAGAGAGAGAGAACCACTGACTAAATAATCCATTTAGAAAAGAGGTTAGAGTGGGAGAGAGCCAAAGCATAAAAGACTCTTAAAAACGGAGAACAAACTGAGGGTTGATGGGGGGTTGGAGGGCAGGGAGGGTAGGTGATGGGTATTGAAGAGGGCATCTTTAGGGATAAGCACTGGGTGTTGTATGGAAACCAATTTGACAATAAATTCATATATTAAAAAATAATAAAAAATTAAAAAATAAGCCATTTAGATTATCAAAATGGTAAGAATAATTTGATATTATTTTTTATAAAGGTATTTTGACTTGTGATTCTTCTTTTATTTATGAGTCCTCACAAACCATCTAGTTAGCATTTTTTCTAGAAATTTGTAGAAATCACTTGTTTTTCTGATGTATAATTTCTGAAATGTATACTCTCTTTTTAGAAATTTAAGAAAATATTTTCATAAAACCAACATTATCAATTTTGTCAAACACTGGTTCATGGATTGCAATACCCTCTACAGTAAAAGGATAGATGTAGTTTATAGCAAACGAGTAATATATACCAATTTTGTCAAAGTACTAGAAGATTAGTCATGCTCTAATGATACCAAATTTAATAGTTGATTTGCTCAAAAATGGTTTTGGAAGTCTACGTATTGCTGGATTTGATAGCACCAACAGTTTCATTTTTACTCTTATTTTACATGCCTCAAGTTTTTTTTCTAAAAAAAAATCTTGTTGTATTAGCAAAATAGTCAATTTGTGGAAGATTGATGGGTGGAACAGACAGTTCCAAAGTGGAAATGCTGATATTGTGTGTACAATACTTACAGAAAATGTGACTACAAACATCAGAAACTTTCTTCATCAAGTCTGATGGCTCAGTCTTTGGACTTTTTGAGTTCTAACTGTAAAACTGTCACTTTCTAGGTGTGTGAACCTTGACATATTTCTTAAAATCTTTCTGGGCCTTCCCCTTCATTAGTATTAATGACATAATATCACTATGCAATCCACTTTTGGAATATTAAAAGAAGGTGGTAGATGTAAAGTGCCTTTGATACCACTTCACATACAAAGAGAGTTCAATAAATGTTTCTTGTTCATAGTGGCTCTCATGATGAGTAAGGGTTTAAATGTTCTGTATTTTGCATCTGAACAAGTCATCTGTCAATTGTGAATGAGCTATAATAGAATATAAAATCACAATGTGTATTTTTGTGTGTGCATATCTATAATCCTGCTGAAACAATTTTGGATCACCCAATCTAATTCATCCCAGATTTGACAGAGGCAGAGAGAAATTAGATTAGATGGGGTCTTATAAATTTCATAACAGTAGGGGGGCTGTTTTTAGAGTATGATTTCCTTGGGCCAAAAAAAACCCCGTTCTGAAGGAACAATAGGATATGTGCTAAGACTTGGCCCCAAAGACACCAAGATTCATTAATTCAGTTACTTGACCAAAACTCATTAAAATAGGTTTTTGTTACTTTTCCACAGAACTCAGAACAGTCTGTAACAGTGCTTATGGGAAATGAAAAAGAGACCCATATTCGAAAGAGAAAAATAAAACAAAATATGGGAAGTGAAGGATCTGAACCAATTGTGGTTTATCTACATTTTATAATAAAGAGATTTAAAATCATTGAGATTCTTCTATCAGGACTTCACTGAAGTATCTGAAAGAAACATTGCCATTAAAAATAAAACATATGGTGGCCACATTAAAAGAAAAAAACACACCACAGTTTCATCGTCCCTTAAGAAAATGTGTCATCAGGCTTGATATTGCCTCTTAATTCTGAATTATGAAATAAAAAAGCAAAATCTAAGTATAGTTTCTTTTATGAGTTATTTTGTTTTGAAATCATCTTCCCGATTTTTTTAGGAAAAAAAAATTAAGAAAAATGCCATACCATAAAATTTGAAGTCCTTTGAGGATTTTCTGAGAAACCTCTATAATTCTATATAATCATACTCCAAAGAATACTTAACAAATGGTTTTCCCTTAGATGACAGCTTAGCCTGGCTATGATCAGAATAAGTGGCTTTGATTTCCAGCTATACGACCTCCTAACTATATGATTGTGGATAAACTACTTAGTGTCTCCAAGGCTTAATGTTATCCACAGAAAGGTGATAACCATTGTACTTATGAAGGATAAGTATGATAATAAATTTAAAGTACTTAGCACAGGTCTGGTGCATGCCCTCTCAATAATAAAAATGTTAAACTTATATTTATAATAATACATAAGCATATTATTATATGTTATATGCTATATAAACATTATTGAATATAATATTGTTATTATTTGGAGCAGATTGCCTAGTTCTAAATCATTCTGACTCTGCATCTTATTAGCTGAAGAATCTTAAACAAGTGACAATCATTTTATGACTTAGTTTCTCTGCTAGTAAAAGGGGTAAAAATAATAGTCCCTACCTCTTAGAGATGTTATAATGGTTAAATAAGTTAGGGTATGAAAAATGTTCACCCATAAAGCTTTGGCATTTAGTAAATACTATGTAGGAGTTAGCAAGTATTATTGATATAGTTTTCATTATAGAACATTACTATTTGAGATTTTCATCCTTTCCTATCAAATCAGAGCGATGGTATAAAGCGGGTGAAAAATTGTACAGATATTATAATATACCTAAAAATAAATTAGTATTTTTCTATTTTTTCTTCTAGAAAGAGTTGTTTGTTGCAACCAGGTCTCTGCCATGATTTCCCTTCCATCTAGAAGGGTATATTTTCACTTCCTCTTATTCCTTAGCTCTCTGAACTTGTCCTTTAGTCTACATTTCACGGTTTACTCTGGAAAACCTTCCCTCAACCTCCCCCCAGCATGTACCCACTATGCACCTGGAGTGCACTAAACGGTAGTCCTCATATCACAGCACTGCACTGATGACCATTGCCTGATTAATTGCCACTGTTTCTTATCAAATGATTATATATTTTCAGGAAGGGTCCCTATTTATTTTATTTCTCATTACGTATTTTCCATGGCATAAGACGTTGCCTGTATGGCATAATATATTGCCTCAGTATTCATTAAATTAACAAATAGAGAAATCTGAACAAGCCAGTGTGTAGCATTTGCATAGCTTGGGACAAAAGTATAAATTGGGGCCCACACTAATGAATGTCTCAATATCACTTTAGCAAGTACTAACAGAAATATCACTTTAACAAGTATTAACAGAAGTTATCACTTTAACATGCATTAGCAGAAATATCTACTTGTTTACTTTGATATGCTTAAGGTTATTGTTTTTATATAAATGAAATTTAGGAAAATATTAAAAATGAATACATTATTGAAAATGTGTAGATAATCTAATGATGTTCTGGAGGTATCTGGAAGAATAGCAAAAAGCAGTGGAAATGTACATAAAATCCTAGATTTTTACTTCAGTAAAATCAGTGTGTTGCTATACACAATAACTTCATATAATGTGTGTTCAACTACAGATATTTAACCGATGAAAGTAAAATGGAACTGTATTTAAGATGTCAACAATCTGAATATATATTAACTAAAAATAAAACTTAGCTGTAAAAACTGAAAATTAAATTTTATGTTTTTCAAAAATAATTGTTCTAAAATACTAAAAAAAAATTAAAAGGCTAAATACAAAAGTTAATAGCAAATTTTAAATTAAACAAAGCTGAAATTCTCATATTTAACTTGAAATGAATTTCTACATATTTTATAATAATACTAATATAAATACATAACACTGTACTATGTATTATATATATATAAAACACATATAGATCCATGAAACATGTATTGGACCACTGGGATATACAAAAGATGGACATTTTGATATGAAAGAACTTATTATATCCATGCTATCTCAGATAAAGAATTTGACCAGTTAGCAAATTTGTCTTTGCTCTTATTTGAGCACTGCATTGTAAGTCTTCCCTGAATTCAAAAGCAGCATTCATCTCAGACATCAGAGCCATGACAACTATAGCCCTTTACAGAATTCAGATGCGGTTGTCTTTCATTTTAACGACATAGGGGCAGAGGAGTGAAGAACTATTTCTCTAGGGCCTAAACAGGGTCAGTCATGACAGCAGATGTTTAGGGTTTCTAGTTTGTGTTTCAATGTGCTAAGTACTGCACCCCAAGCTACAGAAGCATCCATGAGTTCTTTAATAAATATATTTACCCTTTTCTGTTAGTGATATGTTGGGGGTTCTAAAGAAAGGGACACAGGGAAAAGACCCTTCTTGCCCGGATCCAAAGATGTACTGAGTGGGAATCATCCTCTATACTGTAAAAAAGTCTTCATCAACGGACTGCCTCATCCCAAATGAAACAAAAACATGGGCTCCTTGAAGATGAACACTGAGATTTTTCATCTTTTTAAATCAAGCAAATAGCACAGTGCCTGATACTAGATCTCACTTAATGCAGATTTAACAAAGAAATGAACAAATAATTGCATAGATAAGTTAACGCCATGGTGCTAGTCTCCTTCTAACGTCTGTAGAAACCTGAGAAAAGACAGACTGGCCTAGCATCCTTCTGGGACATTATTACTCTAATATATCCTTCCTCACTTCCTCCTTACTTACCACCCCAATCGTTATAATGCCCTTCACAGACATTCAAGAGTAAGAATTTTATTTTTCTAACTATCCTCACTTATTATAGACAAGAAAATAATTCTTCCTGGATTTGGACTGGCCTATCATTCTTATTCTATTTCTATTCTTTGAACATTAAAACATTCACCTTGATCTGTATGTATCATATCATATGAAAATCTAGGTATTAGAGAATTTCTTTTCCCTCCATGTTTATTGCTGAAACATATACAAGATTACTAGATGGCTTGCTTTGAAAATGAATCCTGGAACTACTGCATTATCTGATGAACCCATATTTCAGGAATTTTTCTGAAATACCCGTGACTTTATGTATGTATACAATGACATCTATGATCATGCACATATGAAGAAGCGTCAGTGATGTACGTTATGAAAAGCTTTTGTATATATGTTTGTCTATGACCTATATTATCAATCAAACTTCTCCAAGAGAATTAAGTGAAACCAGACAATTGTGGTTTTTATCTCTTTTTATAACAATTTTCCTCTTATAAGATATTCAAAGAGAATGGCTGTCAAATGTCCTTTTGCAAGTTCACCTAATGTATTGTTTCCACATGTGTTAAACTTACAGCTCACTCATTGCTGACTTGGACACAAGAGGGTATCCTGTTGCCAAACCTTTCATTGAAAGGCAGTTTTATTCTGTTTCACTATGGAGATATTTGGGGAACATTCTGATCCAAGAAATTCTGAAAGGTTTCTTCATACAAACTATGGTTTAACTTTAGAGAGACTTTCGATTAATTACACCTAGATGTTTCATGTAGGTGCTTGTGATGGGTTTTTGAGCATATTCCCTATCTTCTTTATAGGAAAATGAAGATTTCTGCATCTTTGAGTGTGGTTCCGTGCAGCAAAACTAAGCCAACAAGCAGCAGGAAAGTCAATTAATGTGCTGCCTTCTCGGCAGGAAGATTTTACTATTTTATTTTATTTTATTTTATTTTATTTTATTTTATTTTATTTTATTTTTTATTTAGTGAGTGTGGGGGGGGGGCAGAGAGAGAGAGAGAGAGAGAGAGAGAGAGAGAGAATCCTAAGCAGGCTTCATGCTCAGTGGGTGCCTGACATGGGGCTCCATCTCAGGAGCTGTGAGATCATGACCTGAGCTGAAACCAACAGTCACATGCTTAACCTACTGATCCACCCAGGTGCCCCAATATTTTACCTTTTTTTAGCTCACCACCTCTGCTATTTTGTACATGCTGACCCAAGACGATGATAGGTTTTAAGTGAAAAATAGTCTGGGTACACACACACACACACACACACACACACACACACACACACACTTATGATATCCTACTTGTTATTAAGAAAAATGCACACACACACATTGATCGTATTTACTATGGCCAGAAGCTGTTGTGTATACTCAAATAGTATTCTCCCACTCTCCCTCACTCTCTCTCTCCCTCCCTATCTCTTCTTTAATTCAGCAAATAATTGAGTGTTAAATACCTGCTAGGTGCTATTTCAGATTTTAGGTGGCAGAGAGAGAATACTACATAAGATAAATAGGGCCACTGACATAAGGGAGTTTGCATTTGAAAAGCAGAAAAGCTGGCCTAGTCACAAGCAAGCAAATTAATAGGTAGGATAAATTTAGAGAATGACTGGTATCAGGAAGATGATAAAAGCAAATGGAGGGATAGAAACCTACTCAGAGGATCCAGGGATGTCAGGTAGGACAGATAGGGAGGACCTGTCTCTGAAGTGAGAAGACAGGGATGTGCCACTTCCTGTCTGAAGCTGATTGAGGTCTTCCTCTATTGAATCAGTATTTCCCTGACCTGTATCTTTGACTTCTGTGTTGGATGTCTCCTGCCAAACTTCCCCATTTTCGTCCACCTGGGGACATCAGCTATTGTACTGAGAGCAATTCTTTCAGCATCTCTAATTGTTCCCATGGAGTTCCAAGTCATAGACCCAGCCTCCTAGAGTGGTCCATGTTGCAGGCTTAGACAATTATATTTCACAATCTCCTAGTCATAGCTAGTGGCCCAGAGATGGACAGGTGAGTGCAGTCTGGCCAAAGTCCTTCTCTAGGATTGCACGTGCTGATGCAGACTGAGAGAATTTCTCTTATTTTTTGTGGAATGTGAAACGACATCATGTGGATCCCTAGATTCACTGAGTTAGCCCCATCCCTGGATGTCACAGTTTGTGGTAGTGTTTAAATTTTCTTCCTAAAGTTGTTTACTATGGGTCATTGTCACTTGCAACCAGAAAAGCCCTTGATTGTATATGCCCACGCTTCTGACTCCTTTCTATTATGTCAATATACCCAAGCCTCTCTTATTAAAAACAAGTTACATTTTCTAATTCTATGTCCTCATCTAGATACCACTGCTCATTCATATTCTCTCATTGTCCTTCTTTCTTCCTTTTTGTCCAACTCCTTACTAAAGTTGTATGCCCTATATCTATTTCTTTATTTTCTATTGACTAGTCATATTTCAGTCTGCCTTCTGTTTCCACCACACACACACACACACACACACACACACACTCTGAATTTATTTTTAGCAAAATCACTATAAATGACCTTGTTGCAAAATCCAATAAGTACAGAGAACAAATTGAGGGTTGATGGAGGGTGGTGGAGAGGGGCAAGTGGGTGATGGGCATTGAGGAGGGCACTTGTTGGGATGAGCACTGGGTGTTGTATAGAAACCAATTTGACAATAAATTATATTAAATATACAGACATTTTCTGCCATGCTGGTTAAACCATCATTCTTTTTTTAAAAAATATTTTTTAATGTTTATATATAAATATTATTTTATATAATATATATTATAAATATATAAATATATAAATATATAAATAAGTAGAGGATATAAAGTGGGCTCTGCACTGAGAGCAGTGAGTCCAATGCAGGGCTTGAACTCACAAACTGCAAGATTATGACCTGAGCTGAAGTTGGACACTCAACCAACTGAGGTACGTAGGTGCCCCTAAACCATCATTCTGACTTTTTCCACCACTACCCCCCCACCTCTTTGATGACTCTTCTTCTCTTGATTACTATTCACCTTTAATATCTGTTTCTCTTAAATATTGTTATTCCCCACTGGTGTTCTCTTTGGATCTCTTCTCTTGATGTTCCTTCTCTCTAGACCATCTCAGGCATTCTCTGGGCTTTAATTGCCATGTATTCCCAATGATTCCCAAGTCAGTATTTCCTGCCCAAACTTGACTTCAAAGATCCAGATGCACACATAAAGTAGACTTTTAGACACTGCCCATAGTTTAGCAGAATCCTCATGTTCGATATTTGCCAAACTTAGACCATATTCTGCAAGAGGCTCACTCTACTCCTTGTGTTCCCCAGCTCAGTAAAGAGCACCAAAAGCCACCCCGTGTTCCAAGTCAGATGCAGATCTATAAGACAATTAAATTTGTAGGGCTATCCTGAGTCTGAAACCAATTGCCTAACATACTGACCTTGAAATGCTCAACAAAGAGTAGCCACGAGAGACATATTCTTGAGGAATGAAGAGAATCAAATCCATTTTAAGGAATTGTGATATATACAACACATACGTGACTCGCAAACCAGGTAAATAGGCACAGGACCACACTAACTCATATATTTAATCTTTCATTAAAAAAAAATCATCTCCACCTCCTCAGCACGAAAACCTACATACAGTACAGGAGTGCCTGAAAAATCCCTGCTCATCCTTCAGCTGGCATGTTAAGCTTTACCTTCTCATGGAAGCCTCTGGGCATTGATTACTGCCTCCGGATGGCCTCCCCCCCCCCAGCTTCCTGTGCATTCCTCTGTATGAACATCTATCACGTTGTGTAGTTCTTGTTTATGAGCCTCTCTCCACTATAGGCTTTGAACTTCTTAAGTTTGAGGGCCCTGTCTTAACCATGACATCTCCAAGTTTGATTTGATGTGAACTCTCTGTGAAACATGCACATTTTAAATGGCCTATAAAATCCTCCCTCCCCTAATTACAAACTTGTGAACTGGGAGGCATTCCCAGAAAAGCAAAATGACTACAGCATTCAATGAGTTGTCTCCTTTGTATTTCACAGCCATGTAGCAAAGAAACATCTTCCTTCATAAGAATAAATATGTGTAAATTTGGTGAATTTAGCAATTAGGTTTTCATATTGAATACCTGCAAGCTTGTTCTGGCGATTGGCCCCCCCATCAACCCAGATTGAGAAAATTTGTTGTGAGGAACATTTGCCCATCTCAGCTGTCTTTGATTTACTCTGTAGCTTGACTCCCAAGTGGAATCTTTTGATTTGAGTTCATTTCATGACTAATGCTGTAAGATGCTGATTGCTTGAATTAAAGCCTCCTTGCTTCTCAAGCCATTCACATGCAATCACTAACAAAAGAACAAAACAATGTCAGCTTTCCAAGATCTAAGGCACTCTGTGTAGTGTTCCCAGGTTGGCTAAATGTGAAAGAACGGAGAGTAGTAGTAGGAAGGTGTCTGGCCTCTTGAGCTTCCCTGAGGGGCGTTCTCTAGGTCTTGGTTCAGATTTCTGAAACTCTTTTGTAAAATTATCACAATATGAGAATAAAGGGGTCCATCCTACCCTATTGCTCAGTGACCATCAATGTCTTCATGAAAGCATGGGTATTACTTTCCTGTAGCTGCTATTAAAAAATACTGCATGTTTGGTGTCTGAGAAACAACACAAACTGATTACCTTATAGTTCTGGAGATCAGAAATCCAACAAGTCCTCACTGGGCTAAAATCAAAATGTCAAAAGGGCTGAATTTCTTACTTGAAGCTGTAGGGGAGAATACACTTTCTTGCTTTTTCCAGCTTTTAGAGGCTGTCCACTTTGTTTGTCTCATGGCCCTTTCGTTCATCTTCAGTGCCAGCAATGTTGAGCTGAATGGCTTATACTTCCATCTCTCTGGTTATCTCTTTTGTCTCCATCTTTCACTTACAAGAACACTTGTGATTACCTTGGGCCACCTAGATAGTCTCCCCATATTGACATCAGCTGGTTGGCAGCCTGAATTCCTTCTGCCACATTAGTCCCCTTTACCATGTAATCTCACGGGTTCTGGGGATTAGGACATAGATATCTGTGAGGGGCCATTATCTGGCCTACCACAATATGGAAGAAACACCTTGATTGAAAGTTGCCAGGGAACATACAGGATGCCCCAATAAATTTGAATTTCAGACAAAAAATAATTTTTTTAGTCTAAGTATGACCTATGCATGTTCAGTAAATGTTAAATATTACGTGGGGCACAGGGACATTTTAAAAAATCATTATTGGGGCACCTGGGTGGCTCAGTCAGTTAAGCGTCTGACTTTGGCTCAGGTCATGGTCTCAGTCTGTGAGTTCCAGCCCTGTGTTGGGCTCTGTGCCGACAGCTCAGAGCCTGGAGCCTGGTTCAGATTTTGTGTCTTCCTCTATCTCTGCCCCTCGCCTTCTCACACTGTGTCTCTATTTCTCTCAAAAATAAATTAAAAAAATCATTCTCTCAAAAATAAATTGAAAAAAAGTCAGCACACGCTCTGTGCTGACAGAGCAGAGCCTACTTGGGATTCTCTCTCTCTCCCTCTCTGCCCCTCCCCCACTCGCTCTCTCTGTCTCTCTCGCTCAAAATAAATAAAGTTGAAGAAATCATTATTTATATGAAATTCAAATTTAATTGGGGGGTCTTGTATTTTTATTTGTTAAATCTGGCAATGCTACCAGGAATAGAAGTAAGTAATCCTGGTTCCTGATCCAGAAACAAAAGCACCTAAAATGGTTACTTCACTAACTGACATTTATTACAGTGTTGTATTTAAAAGTGAAATTTATGACTCTAACCCTAGGGGAATTGTTAAGTAAATGTAAAATATCCTTTTGGTGGAATAAATGTGCCAATTAAGATGTTATTTTATCAATTTTCTAACAGAGAACAGTCATGTGGCAATGTTATGAAAGAAAGCAGGACATAAAATTGCATACAGATCATAATTATAGCAACATAAACAAAATAGTTTAGGCCCATGAAGATATTGAAAGCAAATACTCCAAAATGTCAAGAGGGGTTTCACTTTATTGGTAGTTATTAGGGTGATTGTTTTAAATTCTCTTTGTACTTTTTTTTCCTTCTTTAGTGTGTGTCAGGTATTGCTTTCATTATTTACAGATATAATATTATGTGATATGACAGATAATGGTAGAGTGCATCCTGCTTCTCCAAGAAGTATTATTTTTATGATAGAGCTAGTTAGGCTACATGGAAACTATACAGGGATACTCAGCATATATAAAATTTGTTTCCTATTTATGAGTGGAAAATATTACATATTATGTATCATGGCCATTCTGCAAATTTTTTAACTCCATTCTGTCCAAAAGTAAACATCAAAATCTAGAGTCTGTTTCTTTTAAATTAAATTCGTTCAAATGCCTGTCAGCTTAATAACACTTGAGAAAACATATCACATTGGGGGTATTTAAAGCTGTGATACAATCATGCAGATAACAGCGTCAGGAATCATTGTCACACAACTTCAATGCCTTTGTTAATTAGCAACATTTGTGAGAACCTGGTCATTTCCAGCAACTTGCTCTTTTGATTAATGTCTTGAAAGTAAAGCCAGCTGTTAATTATGTTAACAACCAATTCCTTGGGAATCATCATAATCCATTTTAATGGACTGACAATTATTATTAATCAAACCCAGAGACCTGAAGAAGTGTTACAAATTTGAAAATTCAGCTTTACTGAGCATCAGGGGATAAGACATGTATGCAAGCAAAGAATGACAGAAAATTTATTCCCTCTTTTTTTTTTTTTTTTTAAATTAAGAAAGCAGAGCTTTTTTCTAATTATGTGAATAGTCCTTTGATTGTACTATCCGGCTAAGCCTCCTTTCATGATGCAAAACAGCGAGCTACAGAGTGGAAAAAGTAATTCAGAATTAGTTGTTTGGCATATTGCAGAAAGAAAAAGGATGTTGGACAGAATTCGGCAAGAAACAGAAAAACAAACAAAACCTGATACTGTGGGCATAAGTTCAGAAGAGAGGTCATTGGAAGTAGTAACAAGCTGGAAAAGAAGACCGAGGAGAACTCTGGGTTTTCCTTCCTGCTCTCATCCTCTATCATTTGCTTTTTCTACTCATGTGTTTTGGTAAGTAGATCAAGAGATCTATGACCTCCAAACCACTGATATCACAGATAGTGTCACATGCATTAATTCCTACTCCTGGAGCCACAAGCTTTAATGATGATAAATATTTGGTACATTTGGAAAAGACTCAAGTGAAAGAGTATTAATACATTCTATTTTGCATTTCTGGTTAACAGATGTATATGAACAGTGTTCATTTGTTCATTTATCTAGTGCCAGTGATCTAGCCTCTACTTTGTGAAAAGCTCTACTCTAAGTCCTGCAGATACTCAGATGGACAAGAAAGATAAGGTCTTGCCCTCAAGGAGCTTACCACGTGTTGAGTGGGAAAACAAACTTGTAAATAAGTGAATAAACACGTAATTCAAATAACTTTAATTGGGTAATAAGAATTGTAGACAAAATTAAAAAGGATGATGTGATAGAAATTCAATAGTAAGCAGGGAGGGAATGTTAAATTAATGGGATAAACAAGGGGAGATTCCCTGAGAATGTAAAATTTGTACATGGACCTGGATGATTGGAAGGAATCAGCTAGGCAAAAATCTGGGGGAACAGCATTCGGGGCAAAGGGTGCTAGCACAAAGTTTCTAAGGTGGTAAAAGGCTTACTGTGTTTAAGGGACCAAAAGACCTGTGAGCTGGGAGCATAATGAACACTGAAGTGAACAGTGATAAAGTTTGAGCTATAGACAGGCAAAGCCCAGATCCCAGAGTGACTCCATGACCATAGGAAGAATTTATTCTGATTGCACTGGAAATCAATTGGCAGGGTATTTAGCAGGTCAGAGACATGATCTGAAGTTAATATATTCTTAGGGGCAACAGGTTTTCAGGTGAATAATGGCAGAGATGATGATATAAACACAAAAGTAGGTTCTAAAATCAAATTGAATGCTTTTTGCATCTTTCCATTTCAACAAAACACAGTTAACATTTAACAGGAGTTTGTCTTTGAATGGATAGACATTAGTTTATTGAATACTCTTTTCTCTGTGAACTGATTGATTTTCTAAAATTGCTGCTTAATTACAAATATCCAGTCATATATCATAGTAATAATCGATTCTAACTAGTTTGTCTTTGAAGCCAGAAGGAAGTTTTCTGGTTATGTATTCAGGGTTCTCAGCCCAGGCAGGGCATTGGAATATGGCAAATACAGGGGCCCCAGATTTTAGGCAGGAACTGTGCCCACTACAGGCTGGTTTTCCATCGACCACTGCCTCCTCGATGTGTTTGGCTTCCAACCTCACTTTCTATCTTTGCACCACTTGCTTAAGATTCAAAGGTTTTTGATAAACATCTGGACAGCCTATTAGAAAGAGCCCCAGTGGAAAGGTTTGGGGATTACCAGGGGTTAAAAAAATGATCAACTCCCATGAATTCTTTTATCAAACAAATGAAGATTGATATCCATAATCATAAAAGAACTTGTTCAGGATACTTATGCTAATCTGGGGAAGAAATATAACTAGAATTCAGGTCCTCTATATTTTACATCATTTACTTTCCACTATACTATAGGGCACACCCTGCTGTGTTTTTGCAGAAATCCAGGCTTAGCCACATGGGCCACAGCTTCTTCCAGGCACGTCATCCTTTCTTGGTAATGTAAAGAATAAGTCAAATGGCCACATTAGCCTATCTATCAAGATTTAAAATAAGCAAAAAATGCTTTACATTTTGCAGCTTTCAAGATTTTAAGAAAATATATATGTAAGACACACACACACACACACACCAACACATATCTCGTCAAGGCTCTATGTGAATTGGGAGTTTTAATCTTTTTATTGGCTTTGTCATAGATCACTGTTCCATAGGAAAAGGAATACAATGGATAAGAACCTCAGAGAGATTCTGTAAACAAGATTGAACACAATTAAGAAATGATGTACTCTTATGCTTGATCAATAGTTATTTTTCTTCCCTGGTAGAACAAAGTTAGACCTCAGTTGATATTTCAATAATATACAAGTGTTGGGTCAGGTTTTACTCCAATACTGCTGGTAATAACTGTGGCGTAGGTGAGAGATGGACTAATTTCTTGCTTTTCTGGAAACATGTAATGACTGGGATATAGGAGTCCTGGCTGGTCATTCCAGCCCAGTTCTAGAAAGCTCTGTGATCTGGAGGAACATACTGGGTTACTTCAATCCTCAATTATCCCTTTGTAAGATGAGATCATTGTAGGGGAAGCTTTCTAAAATCCCTCTTTATTTCTATCATTCAATGATGTTGGGTAAGTGGTGAGAGTCACGGGTTGTGAAGTTAGTTTTAACTGCAGCACTAACTAGCTAAGTGACTGAGCACATCTTCTCTCTCTGAGTTCCAGCCTTTTTATCTATATACATAAAGGACTACAACTTGCAATTTCCCTGATGGATCAAAAATTCAATTTAAAGACTATGAAGAAGATAAGGCTTTTTGAATTATGTTGTTTTCCTGTTGGGAAGATGATTTTGTGCTGTATCTGTCTTCCCAGGCCTCTTGCCCATTAAATGTGTATGTTTACAGGGTGAGCAGCTGGGGTTTGTATCACACACTGTGATATAAGAAAAAATATCATAGACAGGGTCACATACAGTTTTATTTTACAGTTTTTTAATTTACAATTTTAAGTAGATATACATATATTTTTACAGTTTTAAGTAGATATACATTTACAGTTTTAGGTAGATATACATATTTTTTTACAGTTTTTAATTTACAGTTTTAAGTAGATATACATATATTTTTTCCAAGTTTGGAAAAAATAGTGTAAAAAGAATTTGAACCTTTAATGATTCACACATTTTAACCAATTGAAAATTCCTGAATATAGTGCTTAAATAGGTCCTAATGCATTTCTCATCATATAGCATTATCAAAGGATAAAAAGGTATATTAGTCTTTTCTACATATAATAATAATAAATATTTTTTTACGTATTTTAGAACTACAGAAAAATATAAAATATAACTCACTTTTAATTCTTTCACCATAGACATATGGGGTTACTATCATATTGGGGTACTACTCTCTTGTACTTTCTTTTTTCTTTTTTTTAATTTTTTTTAACGTTTATTCACTTTTTGAGAGAGACAGAGTGTGAGCAGGGCAGGGGGCAGAGAGAGAGGGAGACACAGAATTGGAATCAGGCTCCAGGCTCTGAGCTGTCAGCACAGAGCCCGATGCAGGGCTTGCTTAAACTCACAAACTGTGAGATCATGACCTGAGCTGAAGTCGGACGCTTAACCGACTGTGCCCCAACTCTCTTGTACTTTCATATTTGTTTATAATTTGGAGTACAATATAAATGTTTGGTATCATATTTAATTTTAAAAATGCAATTATTTTCAGTGTGTCACCAAGATTTTTATTATCTTAGAGTTCTTGGCACCAAATAAAAATGAACCCTTATCATTGACACTTTTTCTATTTTATTTTATGTGATTCTTAATTATTGGTTTTCTATTTTTAATTTTTCTATTATTTTATACTTTAGCTTTGCCATGTTATATTATATATAATTCATTCATGTGCTAAACACTTACTGTTTTTTTAATTTTTAAAAAGTTTTTATTTATTTACTTTTGAGGAAAAGAAAGAGAGCAGGGAAGGGACAGAGAGAGAGGGACAGAAAGAGAATCCCAAGCAGGCTCCATGTTACCAGCATAGAGCCAGACATGGGGCTCGAACTCACAAAGTGAGATCATGACCGAGCCGAAACTAAGAGTCGGATGATTAACTGACTGAACCACATAGGCTCCCCTTACTAAAGTGTTTTCTATGTGTCTGGAAGAGTGTTAGGTTCTGCGAGACCCAATAATAAGTAGCACACAGTCCCTGTCTTTGAAGAATTCACATTTTACTAGGGAAAAATCATGCAAAGAATGTAAGAGGTGTCACTGTAAAAAAAAAAAAAAAAAAAAAAGAATAAAGACCTAGAATAACAGAAAATGGAGAGAACTTAAATCTACCTACTTATGACTAAGGAAAGAAATGAAGAAGTAAAGTTGGAACAGCATCAGAAATAAGGAATAAAAATTTATCAGACCAAATGTTTGGAAAGAGCATGTATATGGAAGTACGTAATGAAAAAGTCACCATGATCGAGAAATGTTTCGAGTTTCCCAGACCAGCTCAAACACTGATGGGTGACTGGTAATGAGTTAATAAAATAAGCTAGGGCCAACCAGAAAGCTATACATGTTATGGGAATGGATTTTGAAAAATATCTCATAACAACACTATGACAAAGATAACATTTACTTAATATTTGTTCTGGGTTAAGTACTGTACTAACCACTGATTACAATGTGGCATTCCCAGCTATTACTATATTCATGTTAGAAATGAGTCAACTAAGTCACAAGTAGAATAAGTAACTGAGTTGCACACAAATGATAGTGAAGCTGGAGCTTTAACTCAGTGGTGCTTAACTCTGTAGCAGTGTTCTCACGAACCTCTTAGCCAGAGCTCCACCACGCCTCACTGTAGGCCATTACATGACTCTCTGTGGGCATCAAAGAATTGTGAAGATGGAAGTGAAAAACCCATGCTTTTCAAAGATCTCTTTATTGGGAAGGAAATATTTGTTTCTTCCTCTGGCAATCTCCCTTGCTTCCTATAATGTGGCATCCTTGAATTACAATAAAGAGAACTCCTTTGATTTATATTTAGCTGAATTTGCTTCTCAGCACACATCTCAAGAAAGTTCCCTGCAATTGTTTAAAGCTTTGTTTTTTTGACCACAGGCCAAGAAAAATGCTTTTCTCACCAACTTCCCTCATTTATCATTTTTGTACTACGTCCTCAAGAAAATACCCTTATTTCTTCTGTGATATTAAGTTATTTATAGCAATGACAATATTTATGTAGTAGCTTCACCATACCATAGAACGTTCACCTACTATTAATCAAGTGCTGAATGTCATAATTTCAGGGCCAAGGTTGTGCCTTACATGTGGAACTTGACTGGTAAGTAAAGGAGCCACTGGAAAGTCCATTAGCATTTAGTAGCATGGCTTCAATGGTAGATTTGCAGGAGAAAGGGGCTCTGAGTGTTTTGGAACCTTTGACTGCTCTATTTATGAGACCAAGATATGTGAGTAAAGCTTTGTAAATCTCCTTAAAGTTAACCTCAATTCAGTCTCTTCTTGCTCTTTCCCTAGCTTCTTTGACCAACTGGATTTTTTCAAAAGCACTTGGAGTATTTGTTCCACTCTATGAATGTGCAGTTTATTGCAGATATAGAGATGTGAATAACTTGGAAAATGTCTCTGAGAAGGTAATGGAAGTGATTAAAAGTTTGGGAAGTAGGTCATAAAGGAAAACCAGGGAAGCCAGGGAGAGCTAAAGAAGAAATCGTACTTAATAAATCTTTATGTCCTAGAAGAGACGTTGTACAGATGGAGGCAGTGAATGTTTCCTCTTTTCTCATTGAGACCAAGAGAAAAGTTGAGATAAAGCTGATGTATGAGGAATTAAGGTGTGGCTTATATATATTTCATATATATTTCCTAAAATGTATATAAAGAATTATATGATAGAATCTTCTTTCTGCTTTGTTGTTTGAACACGGTAGTTTATTCATTTAACACAACATAAATGTATGACTTGAGCATAAGTACTACACAGAGATAAAGAAGCTGTCCTGCAGTTTGGGTGGGGGACCATAAAGAATAAGCGAATAAGTGCTAAAATAGAGATAACTAGAAGGAATAATGGAAGCATTGTTATATATACTATATAAATTAGAAATTGTAGATTAGAATCAGGGGCTAGAGATAAATGTGTAGAACTCATCAGGTAATAGGTAATATTTTGAGAAAATAAAAGTGAGTGAAATTTTGAAAGAATATAAATACTGAGCCTTTGTTTTGATGAAGTTAATCATATGGTCAGATCCTACATTTTTCCATTTTGTGATTGTAGAAAGTAGTTTTCTCTTAGCAAACTCATATCCTCAACCATTGTAGATGTATATTTTATTAAAAAATTTTTTTAATGTTTATTTATTTTTGACAGAGAGAGAGAGACAGAGCATGAGCAGGGGAGGGGCAGAGAGAGAGGGAAACACAGAATCCAAAGCAGGCTCCAGGATCTGAGCTGTCAGCACTGAGCCCGACTTGGGGCTGGAACTCACAGACCACGAGATCATGACCTGAGCCAAAGTGAGATGCTCAACCGACTGAGCCACCCAGGCGCCCCATATTTAAATGTATGCTTTCTAAGGTTTTGTGTGCAATAATAGGTATTAAAAGATAAAGAAAAAATAATTCTGATAATTCTAAGTAGGATTTATATAAACGTTTACATTGGAGAACCAGACAGCATATGTTGAGATTGTTCTAAAATTGAGCCCATGTAACAGATGAAATGGTGGTAAAGCATTTGACTGAATTCCTTGTCTTCCAGAGCTGATAATCTTCTTGGGAGAGAAACATACACTTATAATGTACAGAGTAGTGAAAATAGATTATTTTAATTCATGGCACCAGAATTCATATGGTGGGAGGGGTCTCTTATTTATATGCTCTAAAATAGGAGGTATCTACCTTTCAGATATGAAGGATAGACTGTAATAATAGAGTGTTTGAGATCTTCTGTAGCAGACTGAGCAGGGCTTTGCTTTTGTTTCTGATGGGAAAAGGGGGTGGTGACTGAAAATAGATGTCCAAGAAAAATCAGTAGAAAGTACAAATCTTAATTATCCATTATCTATTTTCTTAATAAAGAGAAAAAGCAATAAATGCGATGGTATTTGTTAATAGTGGGATGTTTAAATTAATTTAAAATAGTTTCTCCTGAGGGGCACCTGGGTGGCTCAGTTGGTTGAGCATCCGACTTCGGCTCAGGTCATGATCTCGCGGTTTATGAGTTCGAGCCCTGAGTCGGGCTCTGTGCTGACAGCATAGAGCCTGGAGCCTGCTTTGAATTCTGTGTCTCCCTTTTTCTCTGCTCCTCCCCCACTCATGCTCTGTCTCTCTCTCTCCTTCAAAAATAAATTAAAAAAAACTTAAAAAAATGTTTTTAAATAGTTTCTCTTGAACTATGTCTTCTCTGTCTTCTCTGTCACTCTGTCTTCTCAGTGGACAAAATAAGTTTACTCAGTGTGACTTTCAACCTCTGGTAGCAACAAGGCTAGGTGTGATGGTTCATTTTATGTGTTGACTTGACTGGGCTAAACGATACCCAGATACCTAGTAAAACATTATTTTCAGGTGTGTCTGTAAGAAGGTTTCCAGAAGGGATTAGCATCTGAATCATGGACTGAGTAAAGAAGTTCTGTCCTCCCCAGCATGTGTGGGCATCATCCAAACCATTGAGGGAGAAACAGAACAAAAAACTTTGAAGATAGGTACATTTTTATTCCTTCTTCTTGAGCTGGGATGACTGTCTTTTCCTGCCCTCAGACATCAGAGCTCCTGGTTCTCAAGCCTTCGGATTTGGGGACTTACACCATCAACTCTCCAGGTCCTCAGGTCTTTTGTCTCAAACTGAATTATACCAACTGGTTTTCCTTGTTCTCCAGTTTGCATAACCACATGGGCCGATTCCTAAAATAAGTCTCTCTCTCTCTTCCTCTCTCTCTCAATCTTTCTATTCTATTTGTTCTATTTCTCTGGAGAAAACTCTGACTAATTCACTAGGCAATTCATACTAAACACCTGTTCCTGAAAACAAAAAAATGATAGGGAAGAAGTTTTTTGTTTTTTGGGTTTTTTGTTTTTTGTTTGTTTTGCTCAAAGGTATCAAAAAATTAACAAGAAAGAAAGGATGACAGGGCCAGGATTTAGGAGGAGACAGTCCCATGTTTGCTCCAAGAGCACTTGCCAATTGCAGGAAAGACTGCTGACAGCCCAACAAATCTTGAGATCCTCATGAACCAAGGGATATAAGATGTGAGTTCAAGGTCTATCATAGATAGGGTCATGATAAAATCCACACACATTGTGACAGGACCCTGGGAAGCTACATTTTTAAATTTTTTTTTTCAACGTTTATTTATTTTTGGGACAGAGAGAGACAGAGCATGAATGGGGGAGGGGCAGAGAGAGAGGGAGACACAGAATCAGAAACAGGCTCCAGGCTCTGAGCCATCAGCCCAGAGCCCGACGCGGGGCTCGAACTCACGGACGGCGGAATCGTGACCTGAGCTGAAGTCGGACGCTTAACCGACTGCACCACCCAGGCGCCCCGGAAGCTACATTTTTAAAGAAGGGGTGAACTGTAAACAAAACCTCTGGCATGGACGAAAACAGCTCAACACATATTAATCCCTAAAACTAGACTATGTCATATGGAATCAGCACCTCTAGACACCTGGAAGAAACAAGTTTGCATCCTTCATGGAAAAATATAACATCACTCTAAGTCTCAAATTATCTTTACAATTTGTTCACATGCATTGTCTAGTAGTCAATAAAAAATCACCAGACACAAGAAACTAGACAATATATATACTAGAAAAACACTCAAAAGGACTCCAGATAATAGAGTTTAAGGTGATAAAAGATAAGACTGAGAATTTTGGCATAGAACTGGAAATTAGTTTTTTAAAATAAAAGAACCAAGCAGAAATCCTGGAACTGAAAATACAATATCAGAAATTAAGAACTCAATGGACTTGCTTAACATAGAACTTGATATAGAAGAAGTGAGAATAAAGTAGATAATAGGCCAGAAGAAAAATCAAAAAAGGAGGGGAAAATGCAAAGAAGAGAATAAAAGATATAATGAATATGGTTAAGAAGAAATAACATGTGTAATTGGAGTCCCAAAGTAGAGCAGAGAAAAAAAACAAAACAAAAAAAAAAAAAAAAAAACACGGGACAGAGAATATATTAAGGAATACTAAAAGAAAAATTAACCAACTTTTAAAGATGTCAAATCAGTGCATCAAAAGATCTCATTGGGCTTCTGATTCCAGATATAATAAAAATACATCCCCCCATACTCATTTAAGAAACTAAGACAACAAAATAGAAAAGAACCATAGAACCAAATTTTCTAAAACAACTGACAAAACACTTTGAAAGTTGAAGAAAAGGAAGACTGTCCAGGAGTCTCAGGATTTAAAGAACAATACAATAGTATTTCCTCTCTGTATCTGTAGAGACTGTGGCCAGCACCCAGTCTTTCTTTACAACTGTGCAGTGAGGACATAATGCACATTCCCTCTTCCCCAACAACAGAGCTAGGGGAGGAGTTCAGAGGGGAAGGAGTTGCAGAGAGAAATTTGTAAACTCTATGTGTGAATTCTTGAGCAGACCTCTAAGTATGCATGAAACACAGCAAAAGTTGAGAAATGAATAGGGATCTGAAATACCATCCTAGATTCAGGTTAGCCTTTGGGAAACACACAGGTAAGTAGAGCAAAATAACACTGCAAAGGCTTTGAAAACTAAACTGGCATTTTAATCACAGCTCACAAAAATGTACATTCTGGACCTAAACAGGCTGACTGCATTCTAAATAGATCTCAGGAAGACCTGGCATATGATAACATAATACACATAGGGTACAGGATAAAATCCCAAATTACTCATCATAGCAAGAACCATTATGTCCTCAGGATCAATGAGAAAAGGCAATCGAAAGTTGCCAACATCAAGATGGCACAAATTTTGGAATTGTCTGACTAGGATTTTAAAGCAATATATGGATTGAGTGTTTGTGGTCCCCCCAACCCTGCCCCTAGACCTTGTTCTTTAAATCTCAGTACAATATTTGGAGATAAGGGCCTTTGGAAGATGACTGGAATTAGATGAGGTCATGAGGGCAGGGCTCGATTCTGATGGGATTAGTGCCCTGATAAGAGAAGATACCAGAAATCTTGCTTAAGCTCTCTCTCTCTGTCTCTCTGTCTCTCTCTGTCTCTGTCTTTCTCACCCCCCACCCCCCACTTCTGCCACATTTCCTGTCATGTGAGGACACAGCAGGAAAGTGGCCATCTGCTAGCACAGTAGAGAACTCTCACCAGAACCTGCCCACTGTGGCAGCCTGATATTGGTCTTCCAGCCTTTAAAACTGTAAGAAAATATAAATTTCTCCTGTGTAAGTCATTCAGTCCGGGGTATTATTTTATGGAAGCCCTAACAGACTAAGAAAAACAACTTTCATAAAAGTGCTCCAGCAAGCAATTGTAAATCCTCTTGGAAACAAATGAAGAAAATAGAAATCCTTGGTAAAGAGACAGAAATAATGTAGAACCAAATGAAAGTTTTGAACTGGAAAATACAGTAACAACAACCACCACAAAAAACATCACTGGATGGGCTCAATAACAGAATGAAGATGATTAGAGAAAATATCAATGACCTAGAAGACCTATCCATATGAATTGTTGAATCTGAAAATAGAGAGAAAGTAAACGGAGAAAAATTGGATGGAACCTGAGACCACAGGTATCTGAGGAAAAATAACAAATATGACACTCATGTGATCAGAATCCCAGATAAAAAGGAAAAAATTTAAGTCTGGAAAAAATATTTGTGTTATATCTGCATAAGTATAGGTATGTAGGATAATAGAACAGTATAGAATCCTGAAATATCACATAAAAATTAATTGATATTTGTCAAAAGTATCAAAGTAATTGAATGAAGAAAGGAAAATCTTTTCCGTGAATGGTGTTGGCATCAATATTCAGATATCTATATTTAGAAAAAATAATAATAATCTAAACCTTTATCACATATTATATATAAAAATTAATTTGAAATGGAACATGGGTATAAACAAAAAATCTATAACCATAAAAGTTCTAAAAGAAATCATCAAAGGAAATCTTTGTGACCATGTGGTAAACAACTTTTTTTAGACAGAGCTCCAAGAGACATAAATACAAAGAAAAAATTAATAAATGACATTATATATATATATATATATATATATATATATAATTTGCTTATTGAAAGACACTGTGAAGAAAATACAAAGACAAGTCCACAGCAACATACTGAGAGAAAATATTTGCAAAATATATTTGTAACAAGAAACTTTATCCCGATTATACGTGCAATTCATAGTAAGAAAACAACCCAATTTTTTTAAATGGGCAAAAGTTTGAACAGTCCACTAAAGAAGATACACAAACAGCTAATAAGTCCATGAAAAAGATCTTGACAACATTAGTTATTGGGGAAATGGCAATTAAAACCACAGAAACTATCAACATACTCACTAGACAGCTAAAACTAAAAAGACAGGCAATAGCAAGTTTTGGCAAAGATGTACAAAACCTGAAATTATTACACATTTCAAGGGGTATAAAATGTGAAAACCACTTTGGAGTACCAAAAAACTACTTTGGGCATTTCTTATAAATGTAAATACACAATTTATGAAATATAGAAATTCCACTCCTAGGCATCTATCAATAAAAACGAGGACATATGTACATACACATACTTATATGGGAGTGCTCATAAAAGTTTTATACATAGTGGCTCCAAATTAGAAACAACCAAGTTGTTTATCAGTAGGTAAAGTGATAAAAAACTGTGCTAAAAAACTGTGTTCAACAAGAGCAAATAACATGCAAAAACCTCAAAAGTTCTACCATGAGTGAATGCAGAAATATGCAATAAAGATGTATACAGTATCTTTCCATACATATGAAATTCTAGAACAGGAAAAGTTAATCTCCAGTGGGAAGAACAGATCTTAACTTGCTTCATCTGGAATGAGATTGTGGAAATGGATATAAAGGAGAACAAAGGAACTTTTTGGGGGAGATAAATGTTGTATATATGAACTATGGTAATGAATACAATATTCTATACATTTTTTTCAAAATTTACCAAGTTGAATGCGTAAATGAATGTATTTTATTAATATATATTATACCTAAATAAATGTTATGTATATATACACATAATTTGATACATATATGTGCATATATATGTACATACATAGGTGTTTGTGTGTGAATGTATGTGTGTGTATTCTCATTATATATATGTGTGTATATATATATATGTGTGTGTGTGCATATATATATACATATTCTCACTGAAACAGAGAGTGCAGATTTTATCAGTGTTCCCTAATGAAAGATTTTAATAGGAACATAATTTGTCTAGAAATTTCAGCACTACAATATACCATGCAAAGTAAGAAAATTAAAAATAAATTCAAAATGGATTAAAGACCTAAATGTGAGACCTGAAACCATAAAAATCCTAGAAGAGAATGCAGACAGTAACCTCTTTGTCATTGACCGTAGCAATTTTTTCTAGACATGTCTCCTGAGGCAAGGGAAATAAAAGCAAAAATAAACTATTAGGACTATGTCAAAAAGCTTTTACGCAGAGAAGGAAGCAAGCGACAACAACAAAAGAAAGGCAACCTACGGAATGCTAGAAGATATTTGCAAATGACATACCTGATCAAGGGTTTGCATCCAAAATAAACAAAGAACTTATACAACTCAATAACCCCCCTCAAAATAACCCAATTAAAATGGGCAGAAGACATGAACAGACATTTCTTTAAAGAAGACATCCAGATGGCCAACAAACTCATGAAAAGAAAGATATTCATCATCACTTACCATCAGGGAAATGCAAATCAAAACTACAATGAGATATCACCTCACACTTGTCAGAATGGCTAAAATCAACAACACAAGAAACAACAGGTGTTGATGAAGATGTGGAGAAAAAGGAACCCTCATGCACTCTTGTTGGGAATGTAAACTGGTGCAGTCACAGTGGAAAACAGTATGGAGATTCCTCAGAAAGTTAAAAATAGAACTACCCTACTCTCCAGCATTCTCACTACTGGGTATTTACCCAAAGAATACAAAAACATGAATTCAAAGGTATACATACACTCTTATGTTTATAGTAGCATTATTTACGATAACCAAGGAATGGAAGCAGCCCAAGTGTCCATTGATAGATGCATGGATAAAAAAGAAGTAGTGTGTATGTATATGTATATACATGTATATATAGACACACACACACACACACACACACACACACACACACACACCATGGCATATTATTCAGCCATAAACAGAATGAAATCTTGCCACTTGCAGCAACATGGATGGAGCTAGAGAGTATAATGCTAAGCAAAATAAGTCAGAGAAAGACAAATACCATATTATTTCACTCACATGTGGAATTTAAGACACAAAACAAACAAGCAAAGAAAAAAGAGAGAGAAACCAAGAAACTGACCCTCAATTATAGAGAAGAAACTGATAGCTACCATAGGTGAGGCGGGAGGAGGGATGGGTGAGATAAGAGATGGGGATTAAGGAGTGCACATGTGAGGAGTACTGGATGATGTATAGAATTGTTGAATCACTATACTGTACACCTGAAACTAATATAACACTGTATGTTAACTAACTGGAGTTAAAATCAAAAACTAAAAAAAAAAAAAAAAAAAAGAAAAAACTGAAAAGAAAAAAGAAAATTAATGCCCACAGAATTAGATACTTTGAAGATCATAAAAATAATGACTGCAACAGAGAACAAACTGAGGTTGCCACAGGGAAGAGGTTGAGGGGATGGACAAAATGGGTGAAGGAGATCGGGAGATATATGCTTCCATTTATGGAATTATTAAGTCATGGGAATAAGAGGTATGGCTTAAGGAATATAGTCAATGATATTATAATAGTATTATATGGTGACAGATGTAGCTATAGTTATGGTGAGCATAGAATGTAGAAATGGTGAATCAGTATATTGTACACCTGAAACTAATGTAGTAGGTGTGCCAACTATAATCAAATTAAATGTTTTTTTAGGGGTGCCTGGGTGGCTCAGTCCTTCATGCATCCAACTTTGGCTCAAGTCATGATCTCAAGTTCCTGAGTTTGAGCCCCACATCAGGCTCTGCACTGACAGTGTGGAGCCTGGTTGACATTTTCTCTCTCTTCCTCTCTCTTCCCCTCCCCTATTTGTACTTTCTCTCTCTCTCTCAAAATAAATAAATATTTTTTTTTAAGTTTTTTAATTAAAAAAAATTTTTTTTAATGTTTATTTAAACAAAGAGCCAAAACCAAGAGATGAACATGTAACCAAATGAACCACCCAGGCACCCAAAAAAGGTTTTTTTAAAAGATTCATTATATTACTATCAGTTATACATTCAATGGCCTTGATAATTTTTATCCTAAAATTAAATTAATTTAATTAATTAAATGCATTAAAGAATGCATTGTTTAGAGATATTTATAGTAATACTTGATAGAATAAATATTGATTTTCTAAGGCAAACAAGTTTCTTGATGTGACAATTTTGCAAAGGTGAATTATTATTTTAGCAAGCCCTTAAAATTCAAATATATTTGTGTGTGTTATAGACACATATGGAAATGATATATTTCATTTTATTCTGCAGCCAGAAAGATGGTTATCAGTGCTAATTTCCTCTGTAGAAAATTCAGAATGATCTCCTGGATTAGGTTTCATAAAATTGTTGCTTCACTATTAACATGGCTATGATATTCTTTAACAGGCACATTTAGACATCTTAATTGGCTATTAAATATAGAAAAAAGGGAACCGTAAATTGATGCAAATGATATTTGATAAGTGTGTCCTTTAGTGACAATTAATTATTTCAGTCCTTGATAATATTCCCAGGTCTCTAGAGAAAAGTGAGGAAAGCCAATTTCCTTAAAAAAAAAAAAATGTGTTTCGGTTAATATTTCTTTCTGAATGAAATTGTGTTGTTTATTTCACAATCCCAAAAGTTTGCATTTTTAAAAAAATGTTCATTTGTTTTTGAGAGAGAGAGAGAGAGAATGTGCAGGGGAGGGGCAGAGACAGGGGGACAGAGGATCAGAAGTGAGCTCTGCACTGACAGCAGTGAGCCCACTGCAAGGCAAGAAGTCAAAAATTGTGAGATCATGACCTGACCCAAAGTCAGATGCTCAACCAACTGAGCCACCCAGGCGTGTCTGTATAAGTGTAGTAAACACCTTGAGAAGAATAAGGAAAAAAAAACTCAAAATACATAAACAAAATGAGGCACCTATTTTGTTTTTAGCTAGCTGGCATATACTCCTCAACTGTACTTCAAACAGATTTATTAACAAAATTTGAAGGGCTTAATAATTTTCAAGGAAAAATACTGCCTCTGGGAGTCAAGGGCCTTTGTGTTGTGAGCCAAAGCTGTCTTCTGTGTTCCAGATACCTCTCAACTTTCTGGTGAGAATTCTGCAACATGCCGTTTTTATTAAGGTTAAGAATTATTGGATCAAATGTGGGTGTAAACCCCAATTTTAAAAAATAATTAACAATACATACTTGAAAATATTTATTTTATTGCCTTAGTACCATTTGTTTCTCATTCAAATAGCTCTAGATTTCCTGAAGCTCCACAAAAGCAGTTTCTATGCTGGCCAGCAATCATGGTAGTGGACCCATTGAGTCTATCCAGGGTCCTGTGTTTAGCGAATACAAATCAGAACTCTTATTTTTCCTTTCTCCTACTGACTCAGGAAATAACATACAAAAGGTTAAAAAAAAAAAAAAAAGAGTAATTTTACCCTTCTTGAATCCACACTTTCTCCTCACCTCACCCAAACCCTATCACAAATATCACAAATCTTAGTGCATGTTGAGTATCTTGGCCTTTTTCTAATTAAAGGCAGCTGCCCAATTCCCCAGGCAGTGCAAAAACACTTCAGGTCCTAAAAAGAAATGACTTCCAAATCAAAACGCTAGTAAATAAGTCCGTTTGAAGCCCAAAAGAAATTATCATTACAGGGAAGTATTTTGTTAAAAGTCTATCTTGAGTTGGCTAGTTTGGGTTTTCTAGTAATTGGAAGGCAGACAGACAGCAATTTTGATCCCAAATATTCATACAAAGGCAATGTGTCAACACTATAATGATATTTAGGTAAAGACATTTATGCTAGAGTTGCCTGAACAGCAACAGTGTTTGTCACTCTCAAAATCTCAAGGGGAAAAAGATAATTTTATCTTAAAGTGCATTTATATAATTCTAATTATACCTATATTACCAGGAATTTTAACTGGTTATATAATACAATTCAATTCAGGATCTGAGCCTTTATTTGATGCAAAGCACTGCACTTAACTTCAGAAGGGAGATGATTATCAAGGTGGTTAAAATACAAGGAATTTAAAATTTGTAAGGGAAGGAGACAAAATCCCATCACACAAAGCATAGGAGAAATTTTGTAAATAAAAGACAAAAGGCCATGGAAATACAAGCAAGGAGAAATTGTAGCATCTGGACCTAGGAAAAGAGTGAGGTAATGAAGAACGATTTCATGGGGAAAGTGACAGGTGAGATGGTCTTTGCGAGACAACTTTATTTCCACAGGCAAAGTTTGACCAGGAGGGCTTTTTAGACAAAGGAATGGTTAAAAGGCTGGAGATGGAAAAGCGTGGGGGTATGTTATGGAAGCATAAACCATACGGTTTCAATAAGGGGAGAAAATGAATAAGGTAAAAATAAGCAGTACGTCTTCACTACAATCTGCAACAAATATGTGAGATTTCCCATTTTTAAGACATGGGCAGCCAATAAATTATTTTTAGCAGGGAGTAATATGATAAGAGCCATTTGGGGAGAAATAAATATATCTACATGGAGAATAGAATGTTGGAACTGGAGACACCAAATGTACGAGAAGTTGTGAATCACCAGAGATGGTTGGAGAAAGAGAATGAGAGGAAATGAGGATTGGATTAACTCAGATGCCTTTGGCACGGAAGAAAGGGAGTCAATGCGAAAGGCGTAGAATGAACAATGTACAAAATGTTTAAAAAGGGTGAAAGGAAGGGAGAGGTGTCATTATGAGTCAAGGTTTAAGACCTAAAAATTTGGCAGATGATTGGATAGAAACAAACTTAAGGAATTCAGTTGGAGACATATTTAAAGGAAGTGACAATGAGGATAAATGAACAAGAATTTCTCTCGCTCCCATAGCATCAGCCATCAGCAGTATAAAGACAAGACACTAAAATCACATTTGTTCCTTCAAAAGGTACTAATTCTCATTATGTGTCAACTATATTTCAATAAAAAAGCACCCATTCTAAAAGAGAATATAATTGAAAATTCTGCATGCATTTTGATATGCACTTGATACAATAAAAATAATAGCTAATATTTATTTAGGGTCTTTCTATGCCAGGACCATTCTCAATTATATAGTCATTTAATCCTCACACAGCCACCTGATAGAAGATCAGGCTTAGTGGGGTTGGGACACTCACCCAAAAACACACAGCTAGTATATATCACAAGCTTGACAAATTAGGATCTACTTGCTTCCAGAACAGATGCTTTTAGTCTGTGTTATGCTATCTAAATTGCTATTAGAACTCTAGGAATTGCAGTGGGTAAAAAGATAACGAAAAGGCATCTTAGAAGACACTGAATATGGGGTCTCCTGGGTGGCTCAGTCGGTTAAGCGTCTGACTTCAGCTCCGGTCATGATCTCATAGTCTGTGGATTCGAGCCCTGTGTCAGGCTCTGTGCTGACAGCTTAGAGCCTGGAGCCTACTTTGGATTCTGTGTCTCCCTCTCTCTCTCTCTGCCCCTCCCTGCTCTCTCTCTCTCTCTCTCTCTCTGAAAAATAAATAAACACTAGAAAGAAATAGAAAAAAAAGAAGACACTGAATATGTAACCGAGTCTTGAAGAATATGAGAGAAGCTGTTGAATGTAAGGCAGATCAGAAGAGAGCGCCAGGGGAGGAAAGACTTTGTAGACTGCAAAAGCAGCCTGTGTAGAGGCCTGGAAGGGAGAAGCAAGGCATATTTAGGGACTTGCCATGCAACCCGAGGCTTATTATTCTGTCCTAAGATTTGTCTCTGGGGAAATGGGCACTATTAGGTCACCCTGTTATTACTCTTTGAAAATGATATCAGGAAGTTATTAAACTAGATCTCAATTAAACCGAGGCTTCAATTAGATTGTGTCCCACAAATATTATTTTTTAATAAGAAAAAAAGAATGACAGACATCCAAACCTCTTTCAGGCACTCTCTTGGGCCAGGGCACAACTGAGTCTGCGTCTCTCACCTGTTAGGTAAGGTTTGACAAGAACATCTCTGAGGTCTGATAACAAGAAGAAAATCAACTCCATTACTCTGATTTACTGTTTTTTGTTTTGTTTTGTTTTGGTTTGTTTTTTTAAAGAGGATCCATGATAGGAACTATATGAAGTGAGATATGGAGGCCTTGACCTCCTGTTTTATCTGAGTTATTTTTGGATGGGGATGATAATAAAAGGCTTGTGGTCTGTGACACTGTGTCATTAGGAGAGGCAACAGGC
This sequence comes from Felis catus, assembly GCF_018350175.1. Classification (NCBI taxonomy): domain Eukaryota; kingdom Metazoa; phylum Chordata; class Mammalia; order Carnivora; family Felidae; genus Felis; species Felis catus. Next base: position 189,827,827 of record NC_058371.1, on the reverse strand, counting down.
GGTACAGTTAAAATTATTGATCCTGGACAATATAGGGACTGGGATCCTAATTTTTGTGAACTGTGTAACCTTTGGCAAGTGTAATTGTTATATCTTGCTGCATAAGAAGCTATTCCAAACTTAGAACAACAAACATTTATCACACACCATTGATAAAGGTCAGAAATTCAAGAGAGGCTTAGCTAGCTACTTTTGGTGTAGGATATCTTATGAATTAGAGTCATTTGAACAAGCCCAAGAATCCAAGATGATTTCTGTGGCTATAAACAGGAGGTTTTAATTCCTCAGTATATGGGTCACTTCATAGAGTTGCTCACAGGTATGTTAAATGGCTTTACCTAGAACAAGTAATCAGAGAGACAGAGAATGACAGAGAGAGAGAGAGCTCAAGACAGAAGACACAGTGGTTTTATAACTTAATCTTGAGAGGGATATCCCATCACATCTATCCTCTACTGTTCATTAGAAATCAATCACTAGTGCAGAAAGAGAAATTAAGAAAATAATTCCTTTGAAATTGTACCAAAAATAATAAAATATATAGTAATAAACTTAACCAAAGAGACAAAGGACCTGTATTCTGAATTCTATAAAACTTTGATGAAAGAAATGGAAGATGACCTAAGAAATGGAAAGACACCTCATGCCCATTGAGTGAAAGAACAAATATTGCTAAAATGTCGATACTATCCAAAGCAATATAAATGATTAATGAAATCTTATCAAAATATCAACAGCATTTTTCACAGAATTAGAACAAGCAATCCCAAAATTTGTACGGAACCACAAAAGACCTCAAATAACCAGATCAATCTTGAAAAAACTCAAAACAAAACAAAACAGTACGTATCACAATTTAGACTTCAAATTGTATTACAAAACTGTAGGAATCAAAATAATATGGTACTGGCATAATAATAGACACAAAGATCAATAGAACAGAATAGAAAACCCAGAAACATGCTCACAATTAGACAGTCAATTAATCTTCAATAAAGAGGAAAGAATATCCAATGGGGAAAAAACAATCTCTTCAACAAATGGTGTTGAGACACTGGACGGCTAGCTGCATGCAAAAGAATGAAACCAGACTACTTTCTTATACTCTAGACAAAAATAAGTTCAAAATGGATTAAAGACCTAAATATGAGACCTGAAACCATAAAAATCCTAGAAGATAGCACAGGCAGTAATTTCACTGACATTGTCCATTGCACCATTTCTCTAAATATGTCTCCTGAGGCAAGGGAAAGAAAAGCAAAAATAAACTATTGGGACTACTTCATAATTAAAAGCTTCTGCATAATGAAGGAAACAATCAACAAAACTAAGAGGCAATCTGTTGAATGGTAGAAGATATTTGCAAGTGACATACCTGATCAAGGGTTAGTATCCAAAATATATAAAGAACTTATACAACTCAACACCCAAAACCAAAAATCTGATTAAAAATGGAGGGAAGACAGGAACAGACATTTCTCCAAAGAAGATATCCAGATGGCCAACAGACTCATGAAAAGATGTTCATCCTCACTTACTACCAAGGAAATACAAGTCAAAAGTACAATGAGACATCACCTCATACCTGTCAGAATGGCTAAACTCAACAACACAAGAAACAGTAGGTGTTGACGAAGATGTGAGGGTAAATGGAAGCCTCATGCACTGTTTGTGGGAAAGCAAACTGGTGCAGGCACTGGGGAATACAGCATGGAGGTTCCTCCTAAAGTTAAATACAAAACTACAATCCAGTAATCACACTACTGGGTATTTACCCAAAGAATTCAAAAACACTAATTCAAAGGTATCCATGCATCCATATGTTCATTGCAGCATTATTTACAAGAGCCAAATTAGGGAAGCAGCCCAAGTATCCATTGACTGATGAATAAAGAAGTGGTATGTATTCACAATGGAATGCTATTCAGCCATAATAAAGAATGAAATCTTGCCATTTGCAACAACATGGACAGAGCTAGAGCGTAAAATGCTAAGCTAAATATGTCAGTCAAAGGAAGACAAACACTATATGATTTCATTCATATGTGGGATTTAAGAAACAAAACAAAAAGGCTAAGGAAAGGAAAAGAGAGACAGAAGCAAATCAAGACACATACTCTTAAGTATAGAGAACAAACTGATGGTTACCAGAGGGCAGGTGGGGATGGGGGTGGGGGAATCGATGAAATTGGTGATAGGAGTTAAAGAGTACACTTCTCTTAATAAGCACCGAGTAATGTATAGAATTGTTGAATCACTATATTGTGCATATGAAACTAATATGACACTGTATGTTAACTATAATGTAATTAAAACAAAAAATAATAAAAAAGGAAATGAATCACCAAGTCCAAACCAAACTCAAGGGGGCAGGAATTAACCTTCACCTCTTTGGATTGGAGCACCAAAGAATCTGTGGACATACCTTTAAACATCACAGAAAGTTACTTAATTTCTTGGTGTGAGTTTCCCCACTTTTAAAATGGAGAAATCAATAATATCTACCACACAGGGTTTGTATTAGGCAGAGAACAGAACCAATAGATCTGTGTATGTGTGTTTGTGCGTGCATGCGTGTGTGTGTGTGTGTGTGTGTGTGTGTGTGTAAGTAGAAAGAGAGAGGAAGAGTTTTATTTATTATAAGGAATTGACTCACACAATTATGGAGGCTAATAAGTCCCTCAACTAATTGAATGAGAACCCCATTCCCACCCCCAGGAGCAGCAGCATTTGGGAGGGCTAACTGCCTTACTCCGGTGTGCCAATTCAGATGTTAATTTCATCCCGACACACCCTGACAGACCCACCTAGAATAATGTCTGAACAAATGTCTGGGCACTATGTGGCCCAGTCCAGTTCACACAAATTTACCATTGCGGAGTTGTGACATAAATTTAGTTCATTGATTGTTGAAAAGTGCTTAGAACAGTTTTGCATAGTGAACATTTGTTACTCTTATTTTCAGATGAGACTGATTTCTAGAGAAGTAAAGTGACTTGCTGTTTAGCAAAACATAAACTATTAAATCTTCAGTTTTCTTTCTATTACCCTTCCTTTTTCTGTGACTCTAAGGGCAACCCGAGAACTCTAGTTCCCTTGCCCTGTAAGCAAAGTAGCATCTGCATTTATTGATAGTGATATAAGAGGTTGACTGTATTTATACTTTCCTGTGTTAATAATTACCTCCTCTAGGTGATTTCCTTGGAAATGGAAGGGAGTTCATTAAAGTCTATTAATAAATTGCCAATATATGAGCCTAGCATCCAAGGAGGAAATATATTAGGTCAGGCACACCACAGTGCATGTCAGCTCCATTGCTTTGTGCTCTCCTTTATAAAAGCACTGAAAGTTTCAGAGAGAAAGCAGTTAGTGACATAAGGATATAAAGAAAGAGGAAGGTGGATATAGCAAGCTGTCCACTTACGTTCCCCAAATTAACTTTCAATCAGGGTGTGTGGAGAAATGAGAAAACACTGTCAACCAAAGGAACACTGTGAAGCTCAGTTCTTGGGTTCTAACCACTGGTCTGAAGGCTTCCTGTCAGGAAGGTTTGTGTGGGGCCTATTAGCTGAGTATGAAAAATCTACCCCAGCAGCTTCCCAGTGCACAGCTGTTTCTGAATGCCTTAGTTCTGGTCTCAGAAGAAGACATAAACGAGGGAATATTCCTTCAAAGACATAAAATCTCCACAAATCCCAAAGTGCAGGTCCCTCTTGCTTTTGGCAGGCAGCAAGATGTTTCAGCTTTCAAGCTAGAATTGCCTCTTCAAGGTCACCAGGTTATTATGGAATTGCAGTAAAACAAAGACAGGCTTCCCGTGGAGAGTTTTCGACAAAGTCTTCTTGTACACGAGGAAAATGCATCAGTGTATTAGCCTCCATTGTCTTCTCTGGCTCTTAGTTGAGGGGAAAAGGACAATAAAAAATAGAGGAGGTAAAAAAGGAAACAGATTTTTGAGTAGAAAATAAAGTTATCTTCCCGGTCTTGAGGGCAGTGTCAGGATATGCTTTTTAATTTTTTAAAAATATATCATGTCATTTGAAAAAGCCAAGTCCCATGGGAAACAGAAAGCTATGAAAAAGAATTGAGTGAAAAGCCTGGTACATAACCTGTGTTCAGTAAATGTGTGTGAACAGATTTGTTGATCAATGTGAAGTTATCATTTGCATAAATTAGACCCCTTAAATCTCCATCTCTTCTCAGATCCAAATTCTTCTACACCTGAAGAGATTTTTGCCAATCTGTTGGCCTGGATGGTACTAACCTTGGAAAGGCATGACAGTTTATATTGGGAAAGACAAGACCATCCACACTCGTGGTTCTCTACCATGATGGGTTTTATCAAAATCACATGGTGGGCTTGTTAAACTAGACTGCTGAACCTCAGCCTCAGAGTTTCTAATTCATTAGGTCTAACTGGGGCCCATCAATCTGCATATCTACTAAGTTCCCAGGTGATGCTGATGGTGCTGGTTTAGGGACCACACTTTCACAACCATTTGCATACGGGAAGAAACAATAGTCTGAAAGTTCAGAAATGTGTTTTTTTTTATTTTGTTTTCTAATACCAGGATATACTAATTTGAATCCTGCTTACCTTGAAAATTACTTACATATAATAAACTATGTAAACCTACCATGTATACATGTACGATATTTTACAATTAACATTTTTCATGTATGCTATCGTATTTGCTTTTCCAAATAGCTTAATGAGATTGAAAAGGCAATAATTATTATAATGATATTTTCAATAATTGAGAAAAAGGTGAAACTCGGATGGCATAAAAGTAAACATCTTGAAGTCAGTGATCATATCTAATTTATATTAGTATCCTTAAAACTTAGCAATGTGAACAAAGCATATACAGTTCAAGAAGTATTTCATTAGTTATTTACTTTTGCATGTCACTCCCAAGTAATGGAACCAGAGACCAGAGTCTTACGACTCCAAGTGTGTGTCCTTCCTAATTTTCCATAATACTGTCATATCAGAGTTTCTCTGGTCTTAATTTCCATTCTACTTGTACAATGTGTAATAGATCAACAGCAGCAGTGAATATGCCACAAAACCGTAAGCTACTTAAGGGTAGGGACAATGGCATCTTCATGTCCTCCTTCCTAGGAAGATGTCTGACACATAGTAAGTACACCACCCATGCCTTTGGCATTGAATTCCATGTTTTTCTTCCCCACCAGCTACAAAACCATGACTGCATGTATCTGCCATCACAGACTCTCTCTGGCAGGCCTCAAGCTTGGGGAATAAGTTTCAGGGAAACCACAAGCCATGGAGGAGGGCCACCTGGGGTTTGGGCCATATGGTTCTGGCTTCTTCCTTGTGGGAGGGAAGCAGCCTCTTTAAACCAAAAAGCTTAGGAGGGGTGCCTGCCAATTCTGGTAACTGGCAGCTCCAGACCGTAACCCTTGAGCTTGCTCTGCTATGCTTCCAAGTCCTCAAATGTGTTCAAATCAAGGGAATGCTGCTGAATTGAAATGGATTTCCCCATTGCTGCAAGGAAACAAGGCAAACCTTAATTTTGACTTCTAAGCAGAGTCCCAGAGGGAGTATGCCTAATTAGACCAAGGATCAGACTCCTTCATGCCCTGCCAGAGAGGCCCACTGAGTTTCTATGGGCCGATGGCCATAGAATCTGTTTTCTGCTTACAGTGGTCTGGCTTCCCAGAAAAAAAACAAAACAAAACAAAAAATTATCCAAATAATTTATAATGTTGGAAGATGTTTCCTAAATCAGTAATAGCTAAATTCTTTGTATTTCTGGTATTTTCACAAAAAGAAACAGCTCTCATAAAAGTCCTATTAATCATAGCTATACATTTTACTTGGTTCTTTGAATAATTATATGCTAAGTAAAAAGTTAGGCCTTCTTTGCAAATTATGAGCAACTTTAAAATAACCTCCATAAAATCCAAGCCATTTGTCTTTGTTTACAAAACTAACTGTAATGTTAATATAAGCAACAATCTCCATATACAACTGAAAGTTTGCTGAAAGCATTTTAAAACTAAGAATCAGATTTTGTTTTTTTTTAAGAACTCATACCTTAAATAGACAAAATTATTTTTGCTAAAAACTAGACATAATTGCATAAATATTTTCCTCTCAGGGGCCTAAGTGACAAAGCCACATATTTATAAATCAAATGAACACTTTTGAGCACTCTATTTGTATCATTAAACCCCACAAAATAGAGCTGTCTGGACATCTTTATGTTCCAACCAACTTTAAAAATCCCAGTTGCCCCAGGAGAAGAGCCTAAGATCCTGAGGATTAGAAAGACAAGCCTCCAAGGACCAGATGCATGGAGCCACGAGTGGGAAAAGCAAGAGAGAAGACAAAAAGTCAAAGTTAGAGGTGATTTGTAAGGGCAGCCGTACTGATGCAACATAAAATTATGAGAAAAAAGTAAAGAAAAGAAAAAATTACCATGGGAACAGGGACAGAGAGAAGCCACATGAGAGAAGGCTGTGTGTTAGGAAAGGGGATTGGAGCAGTCAGAGACTCAAGCAGTGCCGACTGGACAGAGAGACAAGTTAAAGCTGCTATATCTTGCCTCTTTGGTGGCTTCAACTGTTCTGATATGAAAAGACAGTAACTATAGGCTCTCGTCTATAGAGGACATTTACATGGCTTCTAGGAAACTGTCTTATAAAAGGAGACTAATTTATTCAACAAGTGTTTATTAAGCATAATATACACCAGATACTATACTGCGTGCCATTTATACATTGTGTTTGCACCTGCTAAAACTCATAACCCAGTGGAGGAGATAAACATTTAATATTCTTTGAATCCAAGTAAATTTTTTCTGAATTATTGATCAAATGTGTGTGTATATTGTGTATATTTGCATACAAAAACAATCAAAGAAACTTATTACTGGAATAATTTGAGCAACACATCCTGAAAGAATACCAGATTAAGTATTCAGCACAAGTGAACCACTGAAATACTTCCAAATTGATCCAAAGCCACAGGTTGGTGTCTAAGAATTACTAAGCCTTTGGAGTCTGGAAGTTTGCAGTTTCTCTCTTGTTACTATTTCTAGTCGACTCCCTTGAACTACTTAGCAGCTCAGTTTTATTCCATCTTATTGATTTGTGAAAATTATATCAAATATGTTGCCCCTAGAAAATGTCTATCAAATGCCCACTGTTTGTATAATAAGAAGGTACTGATGTCACCTCATGAGGTAACCAAACACTTTGTCCGTCCTCTGAGTGAAAAAGCCTGATCAGCTGCTTCCATGGAGGGGGGGTAGTGTTCAGAGGAAGGGATTCTTCTTGATTCTTCTGCATACTCTTTATACTTACCTACCATAAGTCCTCTTCTGCATGAACTTCTTTGCCAGGAGTAAAGTGTCTTCATGAATCTACCCCCCCAACACACACACACACACACACACACACACACACACAGCAGTAATTTTTCAAAGATCTAAATTTATATACATCACCACTACTGCATAAACCTATGCAATATCATGTCTGACTACACAACTGTGTTTTTCTGTTTATTTTCAATCCTTCAGTATCTCAGGAATAATGTACTTCCTTCATTAACAGTGAATTCTAGAGCTGCCATTCCAGTACAAGAAGAGGACCAGAATCTCCTTGGTGTGTTGGATAAAGGATATGGAGGCCAGTGCTACAGGCATTTGAAAAAGCACCCCAAATGATCTCCTCTCTACAGGCAAGCATAGCATTCCCCTTCTCCAGCCTCAGTGAAGTTCACTGCGTTCCTTGGCATAATCTACAGCCTTGACACTGAGGCTAGTTAAGAGTGTTTCCTTGAGCACAATGTTCTCTTTAGTAAAATCAAGCTAACAATACCTGTTTTGCAGGGTTGTTATAAGTACTTAGGAAATAAAGAATGGGTTGTGCCTGGCACAGTACCTACATGGAGTAGGCACTCAATGGAGAGTTAGAGGGCCCTTTATGCTCTAGCTCCAGACTAATGATCAATTTATTTATCTATTTGTTATTCCTCTAGTGCACCATATGCTCTAGTTACACTTTCCAGGATGACTTTTATGTCTTCTCATCTTGCTTAAGAATATTTGTTCTCTACTGTTTTTTAACCAGTGGGATCCTATTCATCCTTCACTATCCAATGCAAATGTTAGTTCTTCTCCTTAGCATTTTGTTGGATTTACCATCAAACACAGGGGAATTAATACTGGTCTATGCTTCCTGTATTCACATTGAATTTTCTGTATTCCTCTATTGTAAAACAAGTCATAATCTTAGATAAAGACACAAATTCATGGATGATAGATAGATAGATTAAGTAGATAGGTAGGGAGAGAGAGAGAGAGAGAGAGAGAGAGAGAGAGAGAGAGAGAGAGAGATGACCCAGCTCACCCAGGGCTCTCTAAGATCAAGACAGTTCCTTATTCATCTTTTTTTTTCCTTTTAAAATAATAAACTCTGAGTTTGTTTTAGATAAGTTGTATGTTCACAGTAAAACTGAGGAAAGCATAGAGTTTACATATACTCCCACCTTCCCCTCCTACACACTGCCTCCCCCACCAATAAACATTCCCTTCTAGTGTGGAACATTTGTTACAATTGATGAGCCAACCTTGACACATAATTATCAACCAAAGTCCAATGTTTGCATTAGAGTTCACTCTTTGTGTCATACATTCTCTGGATCGTGACAACTATATAATGACATGTGTCTAAAATTACACTGTCATATAGAATAGTTTGACTGTCTAAAACTCCCACCCACTACATCCATGCATCCATCCTTCTTTATCCTTGACTCCTGGCAACTACTGATCTTTCCACCATCTCCATTGTTTTTCCTTTTCCACAATGTCATACAGTTGGAATAATACAGAATGTACTTCTTTCACTGAGCAGTATGCATTTAATTTTCCAATGTATGGTTTTGTCGCTTGATAGCTCATTTCTTTTTATTTCCAAATAATATTCCATTGTTGGGTATACCACAGTTTGTTTATCTATTCACCTATTGAACGTTATCTTGGCTGCTTTCAAGTTTGAGCAATTCTGAGTCATATATACGTAGGTCTAATTTTAGGTGATCTTTTAGGTTTCATTGATCTATTTGTCCATTTTTTGTCAATACCACACTGTTTTGATTACTCTATTTTTTTAAGTTTATTTATTTATTTTGAGACACAGAGAGAGTGTGTGTGCTCTTGAGTTGGGGAGGGGCAGGGAGAGAGGGAGAGAGAGAATCCCAAGCAGGCTCCACACTCAGCACAGAGCCTGATGAGGGACTCATCTCACAGTTCATAAATTCATGACCTGAGATGAAATTGAGAGTTGGACACAACCAACTGAGACACCCAGGCCCCCAAATTAATTACTCTAGTTTTTTTAATGTTTTATTTATTTTTGAGAGAGAGACAGAGAATGAGCCAGGGAGGGACAGAGAGAGAGGGAGACACAGAATCTGAAACAGGCTCGAGACTCTGAGCTGTCAGCATAGAGTCCGACATGGGACTCAAACTCGTGAGCTGTGAGATCCCGACCTGAGCTGAAGTCGGAGGCTTAACTGACTGAGCCACAGAGGCACTCCTAATTACTCTAGTTTTATATTAAGACTTAAAGTTTGGGGTCTTTTGCCTTTCTGTATAAACTGTAGAATCACGTTGTCAATATCTACAAAATAGCTGGCTAGGATTTTGACTGGGAATATACTGAATCTATAAATCAAGTTTATACTGCCTGAAACCAGCACAGTCCTTAGCATATTTTGGGGACCCCATTAAATTTTTATTGATGCTAGATGTCCTATGAAGCACATTAAAATGGATAATTCTCTACCTCCCCCAAATCTTAAGAAAGTATGTCCACAGTGGTTGCTGTTGCAAAATAATCACCCCCTCTTCCCTATATGGTAAAAATATGGGAGGAGGAAAGGGGGTACCCGGAAGATGGATGGTGTCATAGGCTCCACAAGGACTAGGGGCCTTCTCTTTCTACTATGCTGATGGTCATACCCTAGCACCTGGAGCACTTCCTGCTATATCACAGAACAAAAAATGGATATTTTTGAATGTGGAATGAATATGTTTTTTGGCCAGAAACCAACATGCTGAAGCAATTTCAGTTCCCCAGTATACCATGATTTCTCTGCATCTAAGTCCTTGGCCTGAGCTATTTCCTCTACCGGGGACCCTCTTCTTTCCTCACTTTCACCTAACTAACTTCTATTCAATCTTCAAGTGCCTGCATCTACACTGCTTCTTCCTTGTCCGCATCTCCCATGTGCTTTGTTCCCTATTCTATTTCCAAGGATAAGCACACTTTGGCATGCATTAGGTACTCAACACATAATTACTGTTTAAAATAATATATTTCTCCCTGTTCAAGGATTCACTCAATATCATAAAAACACATATTTATAAATTATAATTCCTGAATGAGTTATTCATACCCAAAAGCCAATCTACACTCTAGATTAGAGTCTGTAATATGTTTTTGGATGTACTATTCCACTCAACCAAGAGTACTTGGCATTTTCATCTCTCAGACCCATGGTGCAAACAGAATGGACAGCACAGATTTAAATTCTCTCTCTTATTGGAAAAACTGTCTCCCATAGAGGAAGGCATCTTGTGTCTCATCACCTTAAAGGCAGCTGTTATCCATTTCCTGACTGTTTCAGTTGCAGCTTCTGGTCTTCTGCTGAAAGCTTTCATTCCATTATTTATTACTCGACCTATTGAATGTCAATGGGAAGATTCCCAGGAAAGGTGTGTTACTGTGGTTACCAAGAGCTTCTCTCATCCCACGAAGAGTCTGCTTTCTAGGGTGCAGAACAAGCTTTAAAATCAGCAGGAACCACACAGGCTGAAGCAGAGATGTATGAAGGACGCGAAGAACCTGCTATTATTTTTAAAGCATCCTGGGAAATGCCGGGAAGGATTGTGGGGTTTTCTTTCAAAATGATAACTTCTGGATGGTTCGAGGCAAAGCCATGGCAATGAAAAGATTTGATTCTCCTGCCATAGATGGAACAGTGACTTTTTATTCTCCTGCTATCTTCCCCCACCTCAAAAAAAAATGCATTTTTTTATGAGAAAGTCAAATTGGCCTTGTCTCACAAGCAAACACTCCTCACAGAACAAATGAGCCCTTTTTTTGTTAAATTACAGAAACAGTGAAAGATTTATGATTCTCCTGGACAAAATCCTTTTGTTTTAAATAGTTGCCATTTTTCCATGAAGAAATCAGACACCTTGTTGGTGTTTTCTTATAGTAAACATAAGGTCACCGAAAGAACAGGCTAGATGAAAGATCACCCCGGTATTAAATTACTTCCATCTGCAAACACTGTAAATCCCGTAGACATAAAAAGAGAAGTTATCGTTAGAGCTCTGAAGTGTCATGTTTTTGGACTTGAAAAAAGTCCTTCTGCTGAGGACTTTATTCTATTGCCAAGATTAAGAAACATGAAGTCGTGACGCAGTAACTGGACCATGTCAAAAGCATTTTGCAATAGAAATCTCGCTCGCTCACTCTTTTTTCTCAGCTCTTTTCCTCCATTCACTTCTTGCATTATCTAACTTTCAAGTTTATATTGGAAAGGGTTGCTACGAACTGAAGTCCCATAGTATTAGTTCTCAACAGGTTTTAAAGAACTTATTCAAGGCATACAATTACTCTCCTCAGTCTTTCTTGTTACTGATTATAAATTGTTTATGCTTGGGATAGAAACCAAAATGGTACCTTTTTGGAAACAAGGTTATTTACATTTGTAATCAATTAATGTTCTTCACAGTGGCAATTTTATTCAATTTCATGGAAGCCTTTAAGTAGGACTTCAACTTTTTCATCCAAGGTTACTAGTAGTTACTGTAAGAGAGAGCAGTGACTGTTATGTTCTTTTGGCTTCTAAGCATCTGAACTTCATTCCTAGTTTTAAGAAATATATTATTGCATGAATCCAACCATCCAAGGCTGGATATTTGCTTTGTAATCCCCTGAAGACAGGACGTGGACGTGAAATATCCACACCCAATATTTGAATCTGGAATAAGAGATGCAAAATGGTAGGCAAATGCCTAGTGCCCAGTGGCAGTAAAGGTGGCGGAAAGAGAAGCACTTTGTGGTGGTTAGGAGAAGCAAGCATCCTGAGAAGAATGTTCCTATGACGTGGTTTTTACCGCTCAGATCTCTCACTTAATATTTCAATGCTTTTTTTGACAAAAGCTATAACAATTCTGCTTTAGTTTTGTAGAATAGGGATAATAATAGTTACAGCCACATAATACTGATTCAAAGGTTGAATGAGCACATTGAACAGTATCTAGCACAAAGGAATGTGTTCGCTAGCCCTACTTGTATTACCTCCTTGTGGGTGTACACATAGACTGAACCACATGCCTCAGCCTTCATTCCTTCCACTGTTATTTTTCTTAAATTAACCCCAAAATTTTTCTGTTGAATACAACCAAGAATCCTGACTGGAGCCCATTGTACACTGATTTGTATTTTTAACAATAAAAATACAACTTTTACACCAGAGACTCATTTTAAGCTCACAAGTGGGATATTTGTGAAAAAATCCTTTGATAGTGCTCTATTTGTGCAATGCTATCACATAAAAATTCTGTGTTTGGCAGTAACTAGTCTGGCAATATTGCCGTGTTTATTTCTTCTTGTGATGTAATTAAAAGGTGATCCAGATTCTTGTACCTGAGAGAACTTTTGAAGTTCTTATGTTAGAGTAGACTGATTTTTTAAGCTCTGCTGAGAATAGAAAAGAGAGATAGTTTGTCTATTTGTATTTACCTATGAGTTCTCATGTGTGCCTCTGAGAAAGAAGAAAAACAAGTAACATTTATATGCTCCCAAGGACGACATGGATTTTCAACTCCTGAAAACACGGGGCATAGGTCAAAGCTCTGTTTGGCGCTTGTCCAACACAGCCTGAAGATATTATAGAGAGATCATCAGGGAGAAAACACCAGTGCAAACCACATCGTGACTGTCAGAAATCTGGTTCCATGTTTAAGAATTCCAGAAAGTTGTCTGGGAAAGAGTAACACCAGAAGCTTCCTTTGATTCCCTGTTTGATAAGATCTCTTCTAAGAGGGCTTGAAGGGGAAAAGAGAGATAAAAGATGATATTGACAAAAGTTCTAGCTGCTTCAAAGGAAATCCATGTGGTTTGAATGCCTTATATAACTCTTCCTAAAAAAGGAAGACAGCTGTTTGCTGCACAAAGTTCCAGACTGCTGTGGCCAGTAGCTTCAGGCCACTAATTACAGTTTCAGAGGCATGAGAAAGGCACAGTCTTTTAAATCTATCTCCTATCCTTCAATGTCTTCTAAGTATGGGCTGCTTCCCATGACCTTAGATTAACCCAGAAGAATCAGGTATTTCTCTAACTTTATGGAAGCAGTATTATAATTTTTACTGATGAAGGATAGAATGTAGGGGTCTAGATGGGCACTTGCTTGGTTTCCCCCCTGTAGAGAGAACTAAGCAGATGTTGGCTCATACTGGGAAAACCAGTGAGCTGGAAAGGCTCTTCTCCATCAACAAGGATGTGCTGGCACCACAGCGCTTGGTGGGACTGGAGACCACCAGGACAGGACTCAGGCCACCTTGACTCTTGCTCTGGCTCAACTGGTAGCTGCCTATGTGACTTTAAATGAGACCTTGCCTCTCTTGTCATCGGTGTCCATCCTTAAAAAATGAGAGAGCTGACTGAGATCACCTCCAAGTCAGTTCCCAAGACTAAATCATATAACTTTTCATTTCAGAGAAAACTGTTTTCCTATTTAACAACAACAATGATGAAAATTCACAGCACTCAGGTAGGTCACACGTATCACAAAAAAGGATACCTTATTCATAGTTACAATCATTTATTTTACAACTCGGATACATATATATGTTTGGCCTATGGTATGATAAACATTTTACATAAAAATATCAGCAAATAGTTTATTAACAATATCTGGTTATTAGGGAATATGTTGGACAATTCATAAATATCATTCAATACAATGATAATAATAATATAGTGTTTTACAGAATACTCATGTGCCGAGTCTTGGTATAAATGTTTTACTTATATTCACTCATTCAGTCTTCAAAGCAGCCTGGGAATGAAACAGAATTTATAATTCTTATTTTAGAAATTAGAAAATTGAGACAAGTTCACAAAATAAATATGCAGGGGCTAGGATTTGAACTGTGGGAGTCCTGCCTCAGTTTCTGCATTCTTCAGCACTCTATTTCTTAAAATTGAAGGTAAACCTGGAGATGAGTTTAATCCAACAATTTATTTGGTAAGACTATGATAAAAGAGTTCAAATTAAAATTAGTTTACATTCTAGTTGTATAGTTTCTCTGCGACCGGAGAAAACTATGTTGTCCTTCTAATATTTAGTGCCTTCGTCTGTAAAATGGGGATAATATTATATAGAATTGTTGAATGTGTTTGATGAGATTAAAAATGTAAAATTACCCTGCTCAGTTAACAAAGTAAGTATTTATTTTGCAAATATTTATGAACACCTACTATGTGCCAAGCACTGGTATAAAGGTTATAGCAGTAAACAAAATTCATGTCATCATGGAACTGACATTCTTGGGGAGAGACCAAGAATTTTAAAAGCATTAAAATAACAATGTAATTGCAGCCTGTGATAAGTGAGTAAGTGTTTTAGCTATTGCTGTGTAACAAACAAAGGGATTTATTAAGTCAGGAATTCTGAAAACACATAATGTAGGTGGCTCTTTGGTCCATGGAATAACATGAGTGCCTGAGACATAGAACAGCTGGGACTGGCGGAGGACTTCCAGGATGGCTTCTTTACCTACACATACCTGGTGTCAGGACAGACACGGCTGATGCTCAGACACGCTCAGCTGGGATGCAAACATGTGGCATCTCCAACATGTTGAGATTTATGCAGAGAATTAAAATAGGATGGTATGATACTGAGTGATTAGGAGATTCATTTGGAAACTGTTCAAGGAAAGTGTCTCTAAGGAATTAATAAAGTTGGGACCTGAAGATGGAGAAGCATCCAGGTAAGTGAAGATGACTGAGGAGGATCCCAGGCAGAGCTTAGCCAAAAGCCTTGCAGAAAGAACATGGAGCACAGTAGGATATGGAATGAGCTAAGGCCAATGATGTGGACGGGGGCCAGGTTGTGTTGTGGCTCTGTATGCTAGGTGAAGGGTTAGGATGTTGTTTATAAGTCCACAGAAGCCATTGGAAAATTTTGAGTTGGAGAATGATAGAATATTAAAAGAAAAAGAAAAAAGGAAAGGAAAGGAAAGGAAAGGAAAGGAAAGGAAAGGAAAGGAAAAGAAAAGAAAAGAAAAGAAAAGAAAAGAAAAGAAAAGAAAAGAAAAGAAAAGAAAAGAAAAGAAAAGAAAAAAGAACAATAGAATAGAATCCTATTTCAATTTCCTCTGGTCATGTCCACAAACAATCCACCTCTAGTATCTTCAGAGTGGCTCCTAATTATTGACTTTCTTTGTCTCATATTGCTAATAATTTATGAAACAGAACATTGAAATCTCTTTTCTTCTCCAACAATATGCATAAATCATGTTTATAAAAATTAATATGCATGTAAAATAGGGACAGAGTATTTGGGGGCTGCTGAGTCTTATAACAGTTACTGACTTCACTCCAAATCTGGACCAAAGCATGTCATTCACATATTATTCACCCAGGCATCTATTTACTCAACCATCTTTCCATTGATTACCAGGTATCAATAAGTGCCAATAACATAAAAGTAACCATGACACAGTTTCTGTTTTCACAGCATTTCTATGGCACAGAGTAATTTGGGGGGAGGGGCACGGGGGGAGAAAGTTATATTGGAACACAAAGGAAGAGAAACAGTATCTGATACCCCAAAGTAGAAAACACTGAAGACTGTTTAGCAAGTTATGTGCCCTGGGAAAATACACTCAAACTAATTAAAGTGCAGTTTATGTCAACTGCTTATGTCTCGACCCGAGAAGCTCTTGTCATACTCATAGAAAACACTATATTTGGGTCCTTCTATCAAGATTACTTAAGCAAACTGAAAATGGAAGTCTTCCTTATGGTATTTCTGTGCAGTGTTTGTCCATCATCAACAGTCCTCAGGAGCTGGATTCATTCCACATGAAAGGAATTCCAAAACTCAACACATTCCTTAGCTTCCAAAGCAGAACCAAAAACTTAGACAATTGTTCCAGATGAATGGCACAAATGCATGTGCATACACATGTGCATGTACACACACACACACACACACACACACACACACACACTTGAAGAGGGCAGACTGGTGAGAAATGCCTTAGTAATTATTTCTTTCAGTTTGTTATAATCTCTTATCTCACACCTAACTGGTAAATTACAGGTTTTTTCTAGGTAAATGTATTTTTTTCAGACTTCAAAGTCAAGATTTTAAGGCTAGAATTGACCAAAATAAACATTTCAGACTTGAAAATATCAGTAATGAATTCATTCACCATAATCTATTACTGGCTTTCCAAATGGAATGGCCCATCTCATTAACACATTCACCCCAAAGTCAGAGGTGGTGTCAGAGTTTCAAAATCAAGGTCACTGGAAGTCTGTCATTCATTTCTGTTTTTTCTGAATCAGGTATTTAAATATTTGGAACTAAGGTGTTTTTTTTCTATGCTATCTTTTTAAAAAAAATGTTTACTTTATTTTGAGAGAGAGAAAACAGTTCTCATGAACTGTGAGATCATAACCTGAGCCAAACCAGCTGAGCCACCCAGGTGCCCCTATGCTATCTTTATCAAAAACATAGAATCACAATTTATACCAGTACCCTTTCTTTCATAATGTAACTTCCTATAACCCATGCAGGCAACCATACTCACAGCAATCTTTCTATACACAGCCATAATAATCATGTTATCTCATTTTGTCTTTCTGTGATCATAATGCCTAATCATTTAGAACATGATGTTTAGAGTCAAATACTTGGTTCTTAATCTTGTCTCCACACTTGGAAACAGTTACTTAACCTCTATGTCTCCATGTTTCAATGGGGATATGGCACCTACATTACAATGTTATTAAGATAATTAATTTGTTTAGAACATATGAAGTATCTAGAAGTGCCTGGAATACCACTTATATTTAGTCAATCAATATTCCTAGGAATTCAGTTTTTGTTTTGTTTTGTTTTGTTTGTTTGTTTTGTTTGGGACTCTCATTTTCCTTCCCAGTGCCCCTGTCTACTTTTGTACTTTCAAAACTAGAATTATAAACTCTCATTTTCAAGAATATACCTTTTATCAGACTTCAGTGTAAAAGGCCACTGATAGCTTTGCACAGGAGTTTGAGCATTTCCTGCAAATGAAAAGAACTGAGGAGCAAAATGAGGGGGAGGGGCATGCTAGCATTAGACATGCAGGAGTTGTCAGAACACCACGAACTCTGATATAATTAATGGTTCTTTGGCATAGAGGTATCTGACCAGATATCATAAGGACTCTCATACAATCTTCTGCTCATAGATTCATCAATTCAACATTAGGGTTCGAGCAATGGGAGACATGACAATATAAAAGATCATTCTCTTGACTTTAACAAGCTTTCAAATGACTGTATGCATGTGAGGGACAGGGAGAAGAATGACAAATCAACTTCTTAAAAATTATTAAAAAATTCCTCTTCTTAGGAAATACTAGAAGGATGAGAGGCAAGAAAAATAGAGCCTTGTGGGGATAGTGCCAAGGAAAGAAAAATTAAAATATCTGAAGAATGAAGAAATTTCACATACCAAGCTGAGTATTAAGGAACAGCGGAAAGAAGTTGGTTTAAAGGGAGGGTAGTTAGGATGCTAGTGAATCAGGCCTCCAAAATACAAATGGTGGCCTGATTAGGAGGGTCAAAAATCCAAAGGCCATGCTGTCTTAGCTATACGTAATTATGGCTAAGACTGACTTTGAGAACACAAAGCCAGAGACTGTTATTTTAGTGACATTTACACTGCTTTGATAGGGAGCCCAAAGAGGTCCACCCATTCCCATTTTCAAACCAGATTTAGCGTTCACACTTTGGTGGCCAGTGAAATATGAGATGGTACTATACAACTTCCACAGCAATATTGGCCAGTATAACAACAAATTGGCTGGGAAAAAGTTCATACTTTTCTGAGACCAGTAACACAGTTAGTCATTAACCACAGATTAATGCACAGGGCACATATTTTGAGCTGAAACTCTTCACAAAGTTTTGTACTGGTAAAAAAAAAATGCAATAATTGAATATGTAGTCCCACACATTTGAATGACCCGAAGTCAGATTCCCAATCATTGAATTAGTCTCTATAATATCACAATTTACCTGCCTAAAATATTTACAATTTATCACAAATATCACATGTTTAAGATGATTCATCAGTGGATTATTATTATTTTTTAAAATGTGTATGTATTTATTCATTTAGAGAGAGAGAGCATGTGGGAGCAGGGGAGAGGCAGAGAGAGAGGAAAGAGGGTATCTCAAGCAGAGAGAGAATCTTCACAGTCAGAGTGGAGCCGATGTGGGGCTTGATTCCCTGAACTATGAGACCATGACCTGAGCCAAAATCAAGAATTGGATGCTTAACCGATTGAAGGAACCACATGGCCCTCACAGTGATCATTAACAAAACATCCTACTTCTATTTCTATGTTCTTTTCTTATATTAGAGCCTTCTAACTGAAGATTGGGCCAAGATATGGGTTTCTAGAGCACATATACATTTGATTAATCTTACATCTCCAGTACCCAATATAATATGAGCAGAAGTAGGATATTCAATGCAGTTTTGTTGAATGAGTAAATTAATAAATATACAAATTGATTGCTGAGAAAATGAAAAAAAATGGATGATTAAATGAATGATGAATGAAAAAATAGTAGGTTTGTTAAAGATCTATGATAAAGAATAAATGGATCAGTGAGCTAATGAATTATGCATTATCTCCATAATTACTATTCTTGGTAGCTACTATGATATGGAGAATAGACTCTATATTTTGTACAGTTAAGTCAGGTGCAGTCAGCTGACTACTTTTGTTAAGTATGTGTGGGTTTGGCATATTTTTCTGCTTGTTGAAGACAGCTTTGTTGTAGAAGTTAGCTTTAAATTGATCCTTGAAGAAGGCCATCCAAAAATAGCCCAGCATGAGAAGTCCGGCATGCTGTTTCTTTCACTTCCCTAGGCTACTCCCCTATGAAAAATATTTTGATTTAGTTGGTTCATTTCATGTGATGGCAGTATGAATGATCACTTTATAGCGGACATCAGCAAAAGGATAGGAATTTACCATTAAAACAGAGTGAAACTGAAACTATTTTGGCCTCCCTCTGCTTTCTTTGAAGATAAATGATTATGATGTCAGTGCAATTTGAAAGAATATTAAATCAGAAGCTGAATATACCTAGCAGTTCCAATTCCCTCATGTCACAAGACCTGGATTCTCTTGAACTCTAAAACTAAGATGATTCTCTCATCCTCAAAATCCAAATGGCTTTCTGCAACTAGTTTCAGGACACGTTGAGTGAAAAAATTCACTCATGATGGCTTTACACTTACAATTGACTACATAATTTGGTTTTCTTCCAGATGCTTTCCAAACATAACTCAGATATATAAAACACACCAGACTCTAAACGCTCATCAAAGGAAGAAACAAATACACCACAAGTATAAGACTTCTGCTTTCTTGTGGTTTTTAAGGCTTTGCCATTTTACTCTTAGTGGATTCCTTCAGCCTTTCTTTTGGGACCTCTGAGCAGAATGTTCAAGGTGATGGTAAATTGGGGGAAAGAGTGATTAGGTCCATCTTGCTTCCAATTCTGATAGAAGAGGAAACAAGGGTTGGAATTTGTTGCATGCTTGTTTGTGCTAAATATTTATAATAGGCTATGTCTCAGCCCTACAAACACACTCATCATAGCCCGGCAAACATGCTCACACCCTAATTCCTGGAACCTGTGACTATGTTACCTTATGGAAAAATGGACTTTGTAGATGTGATTACATTAATGATCCTGGGATGGGTAGATTATCCTAGTGGGTGTGAATGCAATCACAAAGTTCCTTATGAGAGGAAGGTAGGAGGTTAGAGAGGACAAGAGGCAATGTGATGACAGAAGCAAAGACTGGAGAAAGGTGACCACAAGCCAAGAAATGACAGATGAAAGCTTCTAAAAGCTGGAAAAAGCAGAGAACTAGTTCTCTACTGGAGTCTTCAAAGAAACCATCTCTGTTGATTCCTTAAAGTTAACCTCATAGGACTGATTTTTAGACTTCTGATCTCCTGAACTGTCAGACAATGAGTGTTGTTTTACATCACTAGTCTTGTGATCATTAGTTACAGCAGTAATAGGACACTAGTACAGCTTTTTTTTTTTACATTATTTTATGAAAGATTCAGAGCACCTACAAAGGAAGAGTTCTTTCTCCATTTTAAAGTGGCATCAGGGGTGCCTGAGTGGCTCAGTTAAGTGTCCAACTCTTTTTTTTTGGGGGGGGGGTGTCTGAATGCCTCTTTATTTTATTTTTTTTTCCAACTCTTGATTTAGGCTCAGGTCATGATCTCATGGTTTTGCAGGATCAAGCCCCACATGGGGCTCGGCCCTGACAGTATGGAGCCTGCTTGGGATTCTCTTTCTCTCTGCCCCTTCCTCTCTCTCTGTCTCTCTCTCTCTCAAAATAAATAAAATAAGTATTAAAAAAAGATAAAGTGACATCAAGGGCTTGGAGAATCTCCCTCAAGTTCTCATTTCTGATTAATAATACGATTAAGGCTTCAATCCATATTTGTGAGCCAATAAAGCCCATGATTTTTCCACAGGACTATGTAACCAATAATTAGGCCCAAGTTTTCCCCATCTCAGTTATGTCAACCAGATATATTATTCATACATATAAGTTACTTGGGAGTCCATTCTGCCTATAACCCATTGCTTCCATTGGATGAACACCACTCTGTGGATTTTCCTGAAATCTTTTTTTAACCTATATCTTCCTTTCCCAACTACAAAATTTTGAACTATTTGCTTTGCAAGGAAAGCAGGGAAGAAAGGAGAAAAAAGTAAAAGTCAAGGCAGACCTCACTGTATGAATCATGGCCCAAAATCTGTTTCCAGGCATCAGAGTATGGAAGAATGAATGTAGGATTTTCATTTTTCCTCTATAACTTCAGCAGGAAGTTACTTAACACCCACCCCTCCTGCCAAAAATACTGGCTTTGAGGGATGTTCTTGGAAATTATTGAAATGGATCCCTTTTCCCTGAGCTACCAGGAAGCTGTACCTAACATCTTTAAGGGCAGCTTGGCCTTCTTCCAGAAAAGATGCTATCTGATTTACTGCAATGCCTACTGTGATGCCTGCACAGCTCAACTTCCCACCTGACCAGTGGGAAGCATCTGCAGGAGAGTGCCTCCCTTGGCAGCTCTGTTCCAAAGAAAGGGAGGAGGCCAGCCCAACAGCTGTCTTTCTTATCTGTTACTGATGTGCACAAGAGTGCACATTTCTTGGTTGTTGTTTGTCAAAAAGGCTTTCAAGCATGGAAGTCATTCCTGCTCTACTTCTTGTTAAGATCCTTCTGCAACTCATTTGGGATCCTTACAAAATAAAAACAATTCCTTCTTCATGGAGCTCAACTAGAGGATGTTAAAGTAGATACACATTTTATGGATTAGTCCCTCCCAATGTATTTCCACTGTTTTCATTATAAAAGTGAAGTTATGGGGAGCAGGACTAAAACATGTGGACGTGTAACATTTCAGCCACCATCACACTGGTAATGAGACTTGGCGTCTTGGCTAAAGTGAGATCGGGTGCGAAGAAGTGCAACGGTAACTAGTGTTTCCTTGACACTTTTCTTCCATCAGTTTTCCTATTTCTCTTCCCCTTCTGCCATCAAATATTTTCCGTTGTGAGTGGGTAAAGCAGACTTCAGCAACTTTGTAACTTATACCTAGCCTGTTTGATCAGTTTCAATCTTGGCTCATTTTATGCAATCCTGTTGTTCTGAGGTATTCACGTGGAAAGGGAATGGGTAGTTCATGTGGAATAAGGGAGACTAGGAACAATACAGATCCCTAATACATTTCAGTAAAACCTATTACTTAGTATTAACGTTTTTTTGGGGGGAAAAATAAAACAAAACTCTAGAATGACTATCTTGCATTTATAGATGTTTTCTTGTTGTGATATTCTAGTTCTTTAAACAGAGGGGGGTAAAAAGAAAAATCTGTAGTGCATTTTTTTTAAAGTTGGAGGAAGACTTTAAATAGGTAATGTGAATTTCAGGAGGTGGGGAATGCTGGTAAGAAACATACAATGGGTAGATAGGAAAAAAAATTTAAATCAGCCATTGAGAAAGTACTATACAGTAACATTAATTACTTAGATTTCTAATTTTAAAGCCATCAGAAGAATAATTTTGGAGGAAAGTGAAATTTATCAATTTGTTTCTTAAGACCTGAAGAGAAATGCAAATTGAAAATGCATGTTGATTTCCAGAGCAGAGAAATCCAGTGAGGCGAATTATCTTACATGGAGATTCTGGAATATGTTCTTACAAAACCATGCCCATTTTTAGTAAAAATCGAGGGTAACAGTGCATACCTTTGAGTAAGACTTTGGAGAGTATGCTATGAATAGCTTATCTATGAAGCTTGAAACTTTTGAGTTTCTTCCACTAATTTATTAACAAAACAACAATAAAAAAAGGTTTATCTGCCTTGCTATCTCATGGGCTTTTCCCTATCATTCCTTTTGAGTTACATTCAGTTGCCCCAATAGAGTCCATAGCCTCACCTGGACTTTCTAGTGCATTATTGCCTGGTGAATCCTGATTCATTTTCTCAGCCCTCATTTCAAGCACATCATCTTCCTTCCTAGATGCCTGTTCTTGCTTAGGACCCCAGCATATGTTGTAATTGTGTATGTCATGGGTGGAAATCTACCTGAGGGGTACCTTTGTGGCTCAGTCAGTTGAGCATCCGACTTCAGCTCAAGTTATGATCTCATAGTTCGTAAGTTCAAGCCCCGCATCAGGCTCTGTGCTGACAGCTCAGGGCCCAGAGCCTGCTTTGAATTCTGTGTCTTCCCCTCTCTTTTTCTACCCCTCTTCCCACCAAGCTCACACTCTGTCTCTCTCTCTCAAAAGTAAACATTAAAAGTTTTTTTAAATAATAAATCTACCTGAAGTTATATTTATCTACATCTTTACACTTTGTGTTGGTTGACAAACTCCTTGAGATGATAAATGGTGACATTTTTATCTTATATTATCTCAAGTAAATCCTACAATGCCTAAAACAGAGATGACAAAATAATATTTATTACAAAATAGGAAGTTCATAGATTTTGTTTTCAACTTTCCATTACCTAATTGAATACATATTCTGATTTAAAAAAACAAGGATCAACTATAAACAACCGCCACTTTTAATTGATGCTACCATGCTCAAGGCTCTCTGCCAATTTTTTTTAAGTTTATTTATTTTGAGTGAAAGAGAGAGAGCACGAGCAGGGGAGGAGCAGAAAGAGAGAGAGAGAAAACCCCAAACAGGCTCCACACTGTCAACACAGAGCCCTACGCAGGGCTTGAACCCACGAACCAGATGATCATGACCTGAGCCAAAACCAAGAGCTCAACTGACCGAGTCACGGAGGCGCCCCTCTCTGCCAATCATTTTATATTACATCATCTACTTCTTACAATTATTTGTTATTTCAAGAAAAAAACTGAGGTCTTAATATGTGCGAATCTAAGTTCACGTTATATGCCTATTTTGCATAGGAAGAAAATAAAGCCTAGAAAAATTAAGGTCACAAAGCTAGTAAATATATCAAGGTTCAAATGTAGGTATGTTTTAATCCCCATCTTTCAATCTTTTCATTAAAGGACTTATTTAGACATGAGCTATTCTTAACTGAAACAAAGACAAGATGACTTCAAAGTTTATTCTTAGCACATCCCTGGCACCTTGATTTGTAATTTTTTTTCTAAAAATATTAAAGGAAAAGCATTCTGAAATATCTCTCAAAAATATTTATGGTTTTTTCCCTCTCTCTCTGCCCCTCCCCCGTTCATGCTGTGTCTCTCTCTGTCTCAAAAATAAATAAATGTTAAAAAAAATTTAAAAAAAAAAAATATTTATGGTTTTTAATTCCTATTCAATTTCTAGAATCTATTTTATAGACGACAAAATTCTAAACCCCTCCTAAACTACTAGTAGATTCCTTCTTCCAACTGAAAAAGAAGAAAACAAAATCACCATCCTCTTTATAACATCCGTCTTTCATTTAGAACTCTTTAATTTATAAATATCGGTAAACCAGCTCCAATTATCTAAGGAAAACAAGAGTTAAAAGAAAGAGGTAGTTTATTGGCTTGTGGGACTAAAAAAACAAAAAAAAAAATTCCAAGGTAAATTTGGTTTAGGTGCTGCTAAAACCCAAGGGTTCATATGCACCACGTCTCAGTGCCTCCTTCTCATTCATGTTTCCTCTCTCCCTCTCACTTCTATTTTCATTTTTTTCTATCTCTTAACTTTGATTTCTTTTCCCTTGGTTCTATTCTCAGACAGGTTTTCTCTGACGTTAGGAAGCTACCAACAACGTAGAGTTCAATACTATCAGCAATATGGTAGAAAAAGCCTCTTCCCAATTAGTGCAAACAAAAGTCCACGGAAATACAGTTTTATTCGCGTTAGTGATGTGCTGCAAAGTGGCCACAAGCACTGCTAAACCGTGACTCCTAGGTGAAATACAGGAACAATGCTCTGTTCCTGTGAGCCTCTGGTCACCATGTTCTTTTTTTTTTTTTTTTTTTTTAATTTTTTTTTTTTTCAACGTTCATTCATTCTTGGGACAGAGAGAGACAGAGCATGAACGGGGGAGGGGCAGAGAGAGAGGGAGACACAGAATCGGAAACAGGCTCCAGGCTCTGAGCCATCAGCCCAGAGCCCGACGCGGGGCTCCAACTCACGGGCCGCGAGATCGTGACCTGGCTGAAGTCGGACGCTCAACCGACTGTGCCACCCAGGCGCCCCGAGGTCACCATGGTCTTATAAACCAATCAATAGCTTTATGTGTCTCTGTTTAAACATATCTTATATAATATGCATGTTGATTCATTAAAATTAAACTCATAGCCAGAAGCACTGCACCTCATGTTCAAATGAAAATTATCTAACATACATACTTTTTCTACATAAGGCGCCCACAGTTTTCTTGCTGGTAGGAACACTAGACAGCATTTCAGCTATTGCTGAGGGTCATTTTAAACATCAGCCAAAAGCACAAAAGTGTGAAAAAACTTGGCACTAAGTAGACCTCGAAAAGGAAACTTGTTTATAGTAGCAGAGCTGAAACAAAAAGTCAGGGCTTCGCCGTGTTCAACCTTAGCTGGGAACATATACGTTGGGTGGTAAATATTTTGCTGTTCTGTGCATGTCTGTGAATGACTGGGGCAGCATTGGGGTGTTTATTTGGGGATTACCAGTATATTTTAGCAAGTAGGAGAATTCAAAATATGGAGTCCACGAATAAGGGAGACCCTAAATCTTACTGGCTGTGTGTGGTTAAGCCTGAGTTGCCTACCAACCTCTGGACAAAAAAGAGAATGATGTCCATTCTCTCGAAGCCACATGGACAATTCAGTCAGTTCAGCAGGGTCACCTAAGGAAAATAGATGTGATTAGAAAAGAAAAGGGGAGGGAAGAGGAGCCAAGACTGCAGAAGAGCATGGAAGTTTTTTGTGTGTCTCGTCCATGAAATACAGCCAGACCAACACTAAACCATCCTACACACCCAGAAAACTGATTGGAGGGTTAACACAACAATCTGCACAACCTGAACCACAGAATTCAGCAGGTACGCGGCGCAGAGAGGTGAACTGGGGGAGCGAGAAGCCGTGGGAAGGGAGGTGCTTTTGTGGGCAGAGGACGGAGATGAGGGGGAGGGGATACGGGAAAAGCACCCCTCCCCAAAAGCAGCTGGAGAGAAAGTGGAAAATTGGAAACAGCCGCAGGGACTAAACCAAAAAGGGAGAAAGAAAGGAAAGGGTTTAAATTCCATTAAGACTGTAAACAAGGGGAGCGCAAAGGCTGCAACTCCGCAGCTCGATACCTGGTGGTGCTCTGGTGGGAAGGGCGAATCCCCAGGAGCAGAGTGGGGTCCGGGAGGTTCTCGGGCCACATGGGGAGAAGCGGTTCCACCGCTGGAAGGACATTTGGTAGAGACTGTTGAAGCCACCTCGTCCCAGCAGACCCCAGAAAACGGCCACTTTCTCTGATTCTGGAACAAGGTCATTAAGGGTGAAGGCTGGTGCCAGATGTGTGTTGTGATTCTCCATAATCCCTGAAAAGCTGCTGCTACACTATCTTGCGAAATTTTTCTGGGGCAGGCTGGCACTGGGCTGCAGTATCGGGGCACCAGCAGCAGCAGAGTCCAGCAAGCTTTCCTGGGTGCAGCCGACATTCGGCCATTGCTCGGTGTGTCATTGCTCGGTGAGACCCTCCCGCAGAGGGGTGGAACGGGTCAAAGCCGCAGTCCTTCGGAAGTAAGGGGCCGGGGAAAACAGCCGCATCTGAGACAACAGATGGGAGAGAGGTACTGCCTGGGGCTTGGTCACAGACAGTGAAAAAGCGGGGAGTGGACGAAAGCTGACGACAGAGAACGGTGCACGATTGCTGATCTGGGAGAACAGACTGGGTAGCTGTGCGGCGCCATTTTTATCGTTCCTGTGCATGTGCCTACGTACCTACGAGCAATGCAACAATCCACCCAGGAGGCTAGCAGCGCCATCTAGTGGAGAGCGGAGCCGTCACAATGAGCCCCGCCCAGCCGGGCCAACCTCGCTCTTCAAGAACACAAGTCTCACCGCCGGCTTAGTTTATGCACTATAGAGCACTACATAGACTGACTTCTAGGGGACAATAAAGTAATTTCAGTCCTATTTCAATCTGTTAGCAGGTCCATCTATTCAATTTTCTTTCTTTTTTTTTCACTTGTTTTTCTTGAATACAGAAAGAGAAAAATTTATTTTTATTTTCAATTTTTATTAAAACTATTTTTCTTTAAATTTTTTTTACTATATTTTTTACTTTTGTGTAAATTTTTTCGAATTCT
Source organism: Felis catus (assembly GCF_018350175.1). Classification (NCBI taxonomy): domain Eukaryota; kingdom Metazoa; phylum Chordata; class Mammalia; order Carnivora; family Felidae; genus Felis; species Felis catus. The sequence goes on along the minus strand of NC_058371.1, from coordinate 189,800,671 downwards.
ATTTTATTTCCATCATTTTATTTTAGTCTACTTCAGTGTATTCACTTTTGCAAATTTTCAAACGATTTCCTTTTTTTTACTTTTTATTTTTTCTCTTTTTCATTACTTTTCTTTTTCTTGAATGCAGAAAGAGAAAAACTTCATTTTTACTTTCAATTTCTATCAAAAATACTTTAATGTTTTTTACTATATTTTTTGCTTTTATGAAATTTTTTTCAAATTCTATTTTACTTCCATCATTTTATTTTATACTACAGTGTATTCACTTTTTCAAATTTGCAAACGATTTACTTCTTTTTTTCCCTCTTTTTTCTCTTTTTAATTTATTTTCTTTTTCTTGAATACAGAAAGAGAAATAAATCATTTTTATTTTAATTTTTATTAAAAACATTTTTCTTTAATTTTTTTCTACTATATCCCTTACTTTTGTGTAATTTTTTTCAAATTCTATTTTACTCCCATCATCTCATTTTAGTCCACTTCAGTGTATTCATTTTTTCAAATTCTCAATTTCCTTCACCCCTCCCCCCTTTTTTTTCTCTACTCTGTCAAACAACTTTCAACACCCAAACCAAAACACACCTACGATGTAGCATCATTTATTCAATTCTTTTGTGTGTGTATATTTTTAATTCTAATAATTTTTAATTTTAATTTTTTTAATTTTAATTTTTCTACCTCATTAATTCCTATTCTCCCTTCAAAATGACAAAAATGAAGGAATTCACCCCAAAAGAAACAGCATGAAGAAACGACAGCCAGGGATTTAACCAACACAGATACAAGCAAGATGTCTGAACCAGAATTTAGAATCATGATAATACTAGCTGGAGTCGAAAATAGATTAGAATCCCTTTCTGCAGAGATAAAAGAAGTAGAAAATAGAATGAAATAAAAAATGCTATAACTGAACTGCAGTTACAGATGGATGCCGTGGCGGCAAGAATGGATGAGGCAGAACAGAGAATCAGCGATATAAGGACAAACTTATAGAGAATAATGAAGCAGAAAAAAAGAGGGAGATTAAGGCAAAAGAGCACAATTTAAGAATTAGAGAAATCAGTGACTCATTAAAAAGGAACATCAGAATCTTAGGGGTCCCAGAAGAGGAACAGAGAGAAATAGGGGTAGAAGTGTTATGTGAGCAAATCATAGTGGAAAACTTTCCTAACCTGGGGAAAGATACAGACATCAAAATCCAGGAAGCACAGAGGACCCCCAATAGGTTCAACAAAAACTGACCATCAACAAGGCATATCATAGTCAAATTCACAAAATACTCAGGCAAGGAGAGAATTATGAAAGCAGCAAGGGAAAAAGTGTCCCTAAACTACAAGGGAAGACAGATCATGTTTGCAACAGACCTATCCACAGAAACTTGGCAGGCCAGAAAGGAGTGGCAGGATATATTCAATGTGCTGAATCAGAAAAATATACATATATGTATACATATATATATGTATATAATATATACAAATTATTATACTTAACAAAAAAAAATATATATATATATATATGTATGTATGTATCAAAAGCAACAAAGATTAAAAACGACCAGAGAACACCACCGGAAATTCCAACTCTACAAGCATCATAATGGCAATAAATTCATGTCTTTCAGTGCTCACTGTAAACGTCAATGGACTCAATGCTCTGAGCAAAAGACATAGGGTAACAGAATGGATAAGAAAACAAAATCCATCTACATGCTGTTTACAAGAGACCCACTTTAGACCTAAAGACACCTTCAGATTGAAAATAAGGGGATGGAGAACCATCTATCATGCTAATGGTCAACAAAAGAAAGCCAGAATAGCCATAGTTATATCAGACAATCTAGACCTTAAAATAAAGACTGTATCAAGAGATGCAGAAGGGCATTATATCATAATCAAGGGGTCTATCCACCAAGAAGACCTAACAACTGTAAACATTTATGTGCCAAATGTAGAAGTACCCAAATATATAAATCAATTAATGACAAACATAAAGAAACTTATAGATAGTAATACCATAATAGTAGGAGACTTCAACACCCCACTCACAGCAATGGACAGGTCATCTAATCAAAAAACCAACAAGGAAACAATGGTTTTGAATGACACACTGGACCAGATGGACTTAACATATATTCAGAACATTTCATCCTAAATCAGCAGAATATACATTCTTCTCCAGTGCACATGGAACGTTCTCCAGAATAGACCACATACTGGGACACAAATCAGCCCTAAGTAAGTACAAAAAGATCAAGATCATACCGTGCATATTTTCAGACCACAACACTATGAAACTCAAAATCAACCACAAAAAAAAATTTAGAAAGGTAACAAATACTTGGAGACTGAAGAACATCATACTAAATGAATGGGCTAACCAAGCAGCTAAAGAGGAAATTAAAAAGTATATGGAAGTCAATGAAAGTGATAACACCACAACCCAAAACCTCTGGGACGCAGCAAAGGCAGTCATAAGAGGAAAGTATATAGCAATCCAGGCCTTCCTAAAGAAGGAAGAAAGATCTCAGACACACAACCTAACCTTATGCCTTAAGGAGCTGGAAAAAGAACAGTAAATAAAACCCAAAACCAGAAGAAAACAGGAAATAATAAAAATTAGAACAGAAATTAATGCTATCGAAACCAAGAAAAACAGTAGAACAGATCAATGAAACCAGTAGATGGTTCTTTGAAAGAATTAACAAAATTGATAAACCACTAGCCAGTTTGATCAAGAAGAAAAAGGAAAGGACCCAATTAAATAAATGAAGAATGAAAGAGGACATATCACAACTGCAGATATAAAAACAATAATAAGAGAATACTATGAGCAATTATATGCCAATAAAATGGGCAATCTGGAAGAAATGAACAAATTCCTAGAAACATATACACTACCAAAACTGAAACAGGAAGAAATAGAAAATTTGAACATACCCATAATGAGTAAGGAAATAAAATTAGTAATAAAAAATCTCCCAAAAACCAAGAGTCCAGTCCAGGGCCAGATGGCTTTCCAGGGAAATTCTACCAAACATTTAAGGAAGAGTTAATACCTGTTCTCTTGAAGGTAGTCCAAAAAGTAGAAATGGAAGGAAAACTTCCAAACTCTTTCTATGAAGCCAGCATTACCTTGATTCCAAAACCAGACAGAAATCCCACTAAAAAGAAGAACTATAGACCAATTTCCCTGATGAACATGGATGCAAAAATCCTCAACAAGATATTAGCCAACCAGATCCAACAATACATTAAAAAAATATTCACTACGACCAAGTAGGATTTATATCTGGGATGCAGGGCTGGTTCAATATCCACAAAACAATTAACGTGATTCATCACATCAATAAAAGAAAGGACAAGAACCATACGAGCCTCTAAATAGATGCAGAGAAAGCATTTGACAAAATACAGCATATTTTCTTGACAAAAACCTTCAAGAAAGTAGGGATAAAAGGATCATACCTCGAGATCATAAAAGCCATATATGAATGACCCAATGCTAATATCACCCTCAATGGGGAAAAACAGAGTTTTCCCCCTAAGGTCAGGAACAAGACAGGGATGTCTACTCTCACCACTGTTATTCAACATAGTATTGGAAATCTTAGCCTCTGCAATCAGACAAAACAAAGACATAAAAGGCATACAAATCGGCCAGGAGGAAGTCAAATTTTCACTCTTTGCAGATGACATGATACTCTATATGGAAAACCCAAAAGATTCCACCAAAAAACTGATAGAATTGATTCATGAATTCAGCAAAGTTGCAGGATATAAAATCAATGCACATAAATCAGTTGCATTCCTATACACCAACAACGAAGCAACAGAAATAGAAATCAAGGAATTGATCCCATTTACAGTTGTGCAAAAAACCATAAAATACCTAGGAATAAATCTAACCAAAGAGGTGAAAAATGTATACACTGAAAACTATAGAAAGCTTATGAAAGAAATCGAAGAAGACACAAAAAATGGGAAAAAGATTCCATGCTCTTGGATAGGAAGAACAAATATTATTAAAATGTCGATACTGCCCAACCCAAAGCCACGTAAATATTCAATGCAATCCCTATCAAAATAACACCAGCATTCTTCACAGAGCTAGAACAAATAATCCTAAAATTTGTATGGAACCAGAAAAGACCCTGAATAGCCAAAGAGATCTTGAAAAAGAAAACCAAAGCAGGAGGCATCACAATCGCAGACTTCAAGGTATACTACAAAGCTATAATCATCAAGACTGTGTGGTACTGGCACAAGAACAGACACTCAGATCAATGGAACAGAATAGAGAACCCAGAAATGGACCCACAAATGTATGGCCAACTAATCTTTGACAAAGCAAGAAAGACTATCCAATGGAATAAAGACAATCACTTCAGCAAGTGGTTCTGGAAAAACTGGACTGTTACATGCAGAAGAATGAACCTGGACCACTTTCTTACACCAGACACAAAAATGAACTCAAAATGGATGAAAGACCTAAATGTAAGACAGGAAGCCCTCAAATCCTTGAGGAGAAAGCAGGCAAAAACCCCTTTGATCTTGGCTGCAGCAACTTCTTACTCAACACGTCTCCAGAGGCAAGGGAAACAAAAGCAAAAATGAACTACTGGGACCTCATCAAAATACAAAGGTTCTGCACAGCAAAGGAAACAATCAGCAAAACTAACAGGCAACCGACAGAATGGGAGAAGATATTTGCAAATGATATATCAGATGAAGGGTTAGTATTCAAAATCTATAAAGAACTTCTCAAACTCAACACCCAAAAAACAAGGAATCCAGTGAAGAAAGGGGCAAAAGACATGAATAGACATTTCTCCAAAGAAGACATCCAGGTTACCAACCGACACATGAAAAAATACTCAACATCTCTCATCATCAGCAAAATACAAATCAAAACTACAATGAGATACCATCTTACACCTGTCAGAATGGCTAATATTAACAACTCAGACAACAACAGATGTTGGTGAGGATGTGGAGAAAGAGGATCTCTTTTGCATTGTTGGTGGGAATGCAAGCTGATGCAGCCACTCTGGAAAACAGTATGGAGGTTCCTCAAAAAATTAAAAATAGAACTACCCTATGATCCAGCAATTGCACTACTGGGCATTTATCCACAGGATACAGGTGTGCTGTTTCGAAGGGACACATGCACCCCATGTTTGTAGCAGCACTGTCAACAATAGCCAAATTATGGAAAGAGCCTAAATGTCCATCAACTGATGAATAGATAAAGAAATTGTGGTTTATATAGACAAGGGAATACTACTTGGCAATGAGAAAGAATGAAATATGGCCTTTTGTAGCAACGTGGATGGAACTGGAGAGTGTTATGCTAAGTGAAATAAGTCATACAGAGAAAGACAGATACCATATGTTTTCACTTTTATGTGGATCCTGAGAAACTTAACAGAAGACCATGGGGGAGGGGAAGGAAAAAAAAAGTTAGAGAGGGAGGGAGCCAAACCATAAGAGACTCTTAAAAACTGAGAATAAACTGAGGGTTGATGGGGGGTGGGAGGTAGGGGAAAGTGGGTGATGAGCATTGAGGAGGGCACCTGTTGGGATGAGCACTGGGTGTTGTATGGAAACCAATTTGACATTAAATTTCATATTAAAAAAACAATAACCAAAGTATGGAAAGAGCCCAAATGTCCATCGATGGATGAATGGATAAGGAAGATGTGATATATATATATATATATATATATATATATATATATATATATATATTTTCCAATGGAGTATTACTTGGCAATCAAAAAGAATGAAATCTTGCCATTTGCAACTACTTGCATGGAACTGGAGGGTATTACACTAAATGAAATTAGTCAGTCTGAGAAAGACAAAAATCATATGACTTAACTCATATGAGGACTTTAAGAGCAAAACAGATGAACATAAGGGAAGGGAAATAAAAATAATATAAAAACAGGGAGGGGGACAAAACAGAAGAGACTCATAAATATGGAGAACAAACTGAGGGTGGCTGGAGGGGTTGTGGGAAGGGGGATAGGCTAAATGGGTAAGGGACATTAAGGAATCTACTCCTGAAATCATTGTTGCACTATAGGCTAACTAATTTGGATGTAAATTAAAAAAAAAATAAGAGATTAAATTAAAAAAAAAAAAAAAGAAAAGAACAAGGGAGATTAGATGGTGGGCAGGAAAAAGGTCTACTAGATATCCATCATGCCTCCTCTCAACATTCTCAGGTAAGAGAGATCTATTTCTTAAAGACTTTAACCCATTTAAAATTTTCCCTTCTTAGCTTCTATCTTTCTTCATTTATAATTTATCAGCTATACAGCTAAGGATTGTAGAAAAGGCATACCCTAAGTAGTATTTGTTAATTAGCATAATTAAGTATAAAAAACATCAAACTATTTGGGATAACTCTGTTCTTATGTCCTCTTTTGGAGGTTAATAACTAGTGAAATTAGTAAGGAGTAAGTACCTGTGTTACCTGAAACGATTTGATTGTTTTATACTTCTGTCAGGCCAAATTCACCTCTATTATTTCAAAGATAAAGAAATATTGTTATTTGCCTTATTATGTATCAAGTCCTGTACATGTTACTTTTATAGATGGCGCCTTTCATCATTAGAAATACTTCTTTGGAGACAAAGAAACAGGCTCAGTTTGGTAAAATATTTTCACTCATTTATATAAAGAGTCTTTTCTCAATGTTAGGCCTGTGCCTGGTGTTGAAAATGCAGTGATCCCAAAGACAGAGAGGTAAACAGAGTTAATTAATGCATCCACAATAATTAATTCTTAAAGGAGCCTCCATGCTAACATTGGACTAGCTCAAGGGGAAAATAAAAAGGTTCTGCCTTTATGAAGTGTGCGGCCAAGCAAGAAATACTTAACACAGTATGCAAAGTGCTATTCCAGAGGTGGGCACAGTTTATATCAGCAGCTCACATATGGAAGCAGAGGTGAGAATGGGTAAGGAATGACATTTTAGTGACATCTTAAATGATGAGTAAATGTGTCTCAAGTGATCAAAAGATTCGGAAGTCATTACAACAGCTTACTAATATTTGGTTGACTCTAGTCCTTCAGGTTTATACGGGATGGTATTTCCCTTCTCAGTTGACCTCAGGCCCTGTGGAATGTGAGAGGAAGGGACACTTCTAGGTGAAAGTTGTCAGAGTCAACATGCTGGGACAACATCAAATGCTCCCATGCAATAGGATTGTGGCTTCTCATGGGAATGCAGGACTTCTCAACTACTGTTCATCAGAATAATAATTGCCTGGGATGTTAGTAATTAGTATTTTTGGCAAATGGTTCTGGGACCAAATAAATACCAAAATCATTGTGTTAAAGAGGTTAAATGTGTAACTTTACCACAGTGTTTCCTGGTACTCACAGTATGCTGGTAAGTCTTGTGAAGTTACAAAAGGAAGCACAAATACGTAGCATTCCTGATATTTGTTTTACCCATGTCACTAAATCCAATATTTTCCAGTCCTCACATTATTTGACTGTCCAAGGACATTTGATACTATTGCCCTCATTTACTAAGGTGTCTTGGTTTATTCATTCATCCAAATGTGTATTAATTATTCCAATAACTATTAGTTGACCATGTAGAATGTGCTTGGCTTTGTACTCATGGCTGAAGATAAAGCATGAGCAAAAATAAGCTCATTCTTTCATGGAGCTTGCATCTACTGGTGAAGGTGGAGTTTATATCAACAAAAGGATGCTTAATGAAGTTCAGGATAAGTAATCTTAATAGGAATGATCTTATAACCAAGGAGACTGATCTATCTAGAAGGGTGATGAGAAGGAGTTACTGAGGCTAAGAACATGGTGGGTGACACGACAGAAGAAGAAGCATTTCAAAGGATCTGAAATGAAAGGGAAAAGATTAGAGCAAGATTGAGAAAATGATAGTATGTGTGGTGGGGCTCAAGCACAGAAGAAATAACTACTTGGCTGTAACCACAGGTCACGAAGACCTGATGTAGGTGTGTTCAGATTTGGGACTAAGCAGACTGGTAACCCATTGAAGGAGTTTGGGGTTGTGGAGAAGAGGTGTTCTTTCTGGCCTTTATCACTGTTGCTCACCATACAAGTATATGCGAATAGGGGCTCTACCTATAAAGGCTCACCATTTGGCTCCTGGAATCCACTCTAATGACTTAATATTCTACAGATTTTTATTGACAGAATAAATTCCATTAATACTTTCTACCTTAAGTCCTCTCCCATAGATTGTCCACAATTTGAAAAGCAATGTCCTGATTCACAGTTTTTCAAATTCCACAATTTAAAAACCAACATCCTTAGTGTTTTTCAAGCTTTAATGTGAATATGAATCATCTGAGAATCTTCTTAAACTGCAGTAAGTCCAGGGTGGGGCATAAGGTTCTTTGATCTAACGACTCTTGGGTGAGGCTGATGTTGTAGTCCCTGGAACACACTTGAGTAGCAACGTCCTGTGCATTGATTCCACACCTGGATGTACAGAGCAGAGTGAATTCAGTGTATTTCCTTCTCTTTCAGTGGTTCTCTTTATTGACTGCCCATAAAAATCATCTGGAAACTTTTAAAAAATGCACTGTTTAGACCCCATCACTGGAAATTGGGAATCAATTGATCTAGAATAGGGTGTGAGCATTGAAAGACTGCAACAGTTCCCCTTGTAAGACTAATAATAAAGAGCCATGGTTGAGACTTAGTGTTTTATATGAAAGTCCACCTCTGGATTGCTTGGAGTTAAATCCAGCCACCTTGCCCTCTCCCCTCGCTGCCAGTCTCTCGCCAGCCCCTACTTACTTTGCTCATTAGCCTAGCTCCTGCACAGATGGTGCTTGTGGGCATGCTGATGAGTTCCATCACCATCAGGCTGCTCATTGCCTGAGGGTGCAGCAAATAAATCGTCTGTGCAGGTGTAACAGGGAAAGGAGAAATGTCTTCTCTTGTGATATATTCTATCAAAATCAAAATCACCTCGGCTGACTTGCAAGGAAGTATACTTTATCATATTAATATGAAAGACAGCAAATGACACCTACATACATTTACTTTTCTTTCTTCTTCTTCCTTTTTTTTTAAAAAAAAGCTTTCCAGATGTTCAGAAGCTCAGCATTTAATATCCCACCTTTGACCTTTGAGTCTTCTGCCATCTGCCACAGAGGGTGTTTCAGCAAACTAATGGGAAGAGGCATCTGATAACAGATTAACTCAGTTGTGGCACATTTTCATGACCCCATGTCAAGGTAAAAATTTCAGTACTACTAATTAATGAAATAAGTGTTCTCATATATCCCCCCCCCCAAATTCCCGGATAGCGGAATAAGCCTCTTGCCACTGTGTGAGATAGGATTACATCTCATCTCAGCATAGTCACTTAGGTTTTTGTGAAATGACACTTTTTCCCTCTTTCGCTGGTGCCAAGTATGGCTTATTTCTCGTTTGGAAGCATGACTACATTCGGCCTTTAAAGAACTAAGAAATTTCCAGAAAATGCAACGTCGGTAAGACTAATAAAATATTAATAATGAATGTTGAATCTTAATATATTAATATTCATGTGTAAGTGAGCTTAATCAATCAATAGAAAAGTAATGAAAAAAATTCCCATTTTAGGGAAAAGAAAACAAAACCCTAAAAAACTAGAAGAGTGTTGTGTCTTCCTATGATCCTTGCACTTGAACCTGTTTGCTTGGATCACCTAATGTATTTTAAAAAGTCTCATTGACAGCTCATCATTAAAATTGTCTCATGTTATAACTTCTTTTTATTTTTTTAAATGTTTATTTATTTTGAAAGATGGGGAGAGAGAGAGAGAAAGAAGAAGGAGAAACAGAGAGACAGAGACAGAGACAGAGACAGAGACAGAGACAGACAGAGAGAGGATCCCAAGTAGGTTCTGGCTGTCAGGGTCAGAGCACAAGGCATGGCTCAGTCTCATGAACCATGAAATCATGACCTGAGCCAAAATCAAGAGCTGGACACTTAACAGACTGAGCCCCATACCCCATCACTTCTATTTTTTAATCTTTTGGATGAAGTGCCCCTCCTTTTAGGCTGGGAAGTTTTTAAATTCTTCCTTCTTCCTTTCTTTTCCCCTCTGATTATTCATTCTGAGCAAACAGATCTCACCAGGCTTATTACTTGCTCTTCAATCAGCACATGGATTCTTTTCACTTTCACTTGGATGCTAATACAATTCACATCTCCCACATTCAACCTGAGGACAAGTACAATTGCAAATTTTGTTTCTGGATGTAAGAGGAATTTAACCAGTGCAAGGACAGTCAGTGATGGTGTGTACTAATGAATCTCTTGCCAATTGGATGCAAAAAGAATAATTTATGAAATCATAAGTGATTATTTTGTGATTTGGAAAGTAGTTTCCTGGCAATTGAGTGGGGGTGAAAGTAAAATTTTCAGGTGGGCCTAGGAATAGGATCTCTCAGTTCAGGACTATCACAGAGATGTAAATGCCTTTTTTCATGAGTCTCAAGCCTTATTCTGTTTCAAAGCTTTGACTCTGAGCTACAGACTGGTGGTTCCCCAGTAGGAATGCCTCCTAGACATGAGTGTTGGCTAATATTCTTAGTTTCCAGCTCAATAGCTATTTTGAGTATTTTTAGTGTGACTTGTGCAACTAACTAGTAAATTAGGTGTTGAATGAAGCATTGTTGAGAGCTTATCAATTAATGGTTATCAACATAGTGCATGCCACTAATCATTCATCTAATACTCATAACGACAGGAGGACACTAATGAAATTCTTCTATAGATTTTCAAAATAACTATTTACCTCTCTGCAAAAAGTCTGAAGGAATGTCCTTAGGAAGGACAATTCTCCCTTCTTGTAAACTCTCCCTGAAGACATTATCCTCCTGAAATGGTTTCTAATCCTCTGAATCTCTTTGTAGTGTCCTTTCATCAGCTTGGAGTTTGCTTATTTGTACTAACATATCTTTATACATATAGTTTGAATTAGAGTAAGACTTTGAATCTGGATTTGAAGCTTATTGAATGTGTATAACTTTGGGCAAGTTTTTTCTTTAATTGTACTTCAGTAAAATGGAAATAAGAAAATATTTTAACTCATAATGCCATAATATTGTTTTAATTATTAAATGGTATGAAGTATAGTAGATACATTGCCTTGTACACTTAATAATCATCAGCTGTGATTATCATTATCATTACCATACTGTGTGTGGCTGTTTTAATGTTTTAACAAGCCAGTATTATTTTGAGACATACAAATGTAGCAACTTAGGGGCACCTCTGTGGCTCAGTCGGTTAAGTGTCTGACTCTTGATTTCAGCTCAGTTTGATCTCATGGTTCGTGAGATCAAGCCCCGTGTTGGGATCCATGCTGAAAGCCTGGAGCCAGCTTGGGATTCTCTCTCTCCCTCTCTCTCTGTCTGTCTCCCCCCTCTCCCAAAATAGATAAAGAAACTTCAAAAAAAAAAGACTGTAGCAATTTAAAATATTAAGCAAGTAGATTTATTTATATGAAGGGAGATTTCTTCACATGTACAGGTACTAAATGTTTAAACTGTGTTTATCAAAAATGAAAGAAACTGATATATCAATTGATCAATGAATGAATACATAAACATAACGAGAAAAATGTTAACGTGCTTATCATTACATGCCAAATTTATATCGATTTTCGTGTTCTGAATATCAGGAACTTCCAATCTTTTCTCAGCTAGCTAAGTTCTAGAGGATTCAGATAAACATGATATATGTTAAGAAAGAAAAATCTCATTGTTAGAAAACTCATTGTATTAAAAAAAAGAGGTATCTCAGTTTTATAGCATTCGTGTCAGGATTAGAATACCTGCACCAGAAGCAGGCACACATTTTTCAAATGTCCTGCTTCGTAGATGAAAAGTCTGCAAAGTAATGGCCTCTTTTACCCCCATTCTTCATTATCCTGATAGGTAAGGTCCTGTAACCTGCTGACACTTGCCTGATTCCCTTCAGTAGTATTTCAAATTTACCAGCTATCATTAATCAATAGGTACCCCCGGTTAAGTGTTCCAAATCATAATGATGGAGAATTCATATTCTTTTAGGACATACCAGATTGGGGATTCATAATACCAGAATGTGCCTGACCCAGGCTCTACACAGGTCACAAAATCTGAGCTTCTTCTATGTTCTGAGTGTCCTACAGAGGGCAATTCTTATGCTCTTAGAGTCCTTGTGATTACTGAGTTGATTCACACCTTTCATTCTCTTCAATTCTAGTTCTCTTCTTTGAGAGATGTCATTGTCATGAACAACAAGACAGCTCATGGCAAAGGCACCATTGCCCCTACCAAAGCTGCCAATACCTAACACCACAAGTTTTGCATCCCTGTGAATGCAACACTGCTGGTTGTATCTTGCATCTCCAAGGTATGGCTAAGAATGTTGAAACAACATTCTCTATTATAAACCTCTGTAAACAGATTGGCTCAGAGGTCAGTCTGAATGCTGGTTATTCCACAGTTCTAAGAACCCCTGTCTAATTGTGATGCACAATTTTTAGAACTTTTCTATTTCTTGACTTTCTCTCACTTAAGAATAAATTACTTGTGGGCAGCTTCTTAATCGCTCCTATAATAGTTTCCTAACTTTCACCTTCACTACCACCAATCCCAGCCAACTGGCATACCAGACATTTCTGATTATCAGGGAACATCTAACTGACATTCATTATAGATGTTCCTAAAATTAAGCCACAGTCACATAAATTAGAAGTATCCAAAAGCCCAGCTATCAGTACAATCTTAAACTCCATCAGTGTAATTTGAGTTATAAAATGCACAGACATGAGTGGTGTGGTTATTTATTCATTCTGGTGTGGTGTACCAGAAAGAACATTGAAGTGAAAATCAAGAAATGGATTAGGGCTTGTTGGTCTCTGAATGAGCTTTATAAGCTATAAGCTTGGGCAAGTCTCAAAATTCCTAGCTCATATGAAAAATTAGGGCATTGAACTCAAAATCTCTAAGGTTTCTTCCAAGGTTCCTTTCAGACCCAAATGAAAACACTTTAGTGGAACCTGTTTTGAGAATCAACAGAGAGAAGGTGCTTGACAATAGAACTTGGGCTCTGTCATTTAATACTGGAGCACCAGTTTGCACAATCTGCGTTAGCATACCCAGAAGAGGAAGCCCATCAGGCAGATGTTGTACGGCACACTTTCAGATTTTTGTTTCAAAGCTTGTAGGAGGAAACAGGCTTTAACATTGCTTTCAAGTTATATTTATATCTATTCAGGAGAAAATAGGTCTTCAAAAGAATACTCAAGTCTGAACTGTCACAATGCAATTTAGGAAAGATTGCAAGTAAAATAGTTCAAGAATACAATATAAAGTAGAGAGTCAAATTCAGAGAAGAAAAGAGACATTTACAAGTTTAGCAAGAACACTCGGCCACTATTTATTCAAGGAATATAAATCTTTTGAGAAAACTCCCACTGAGATTCAAATTATATAAGGAGAAAGAAGGAGAATATATGAGTTATTTAAGGCAGTGTTACAAAGGTAAAAGCAAATGGCAGTACAAAATGGCGGTGTTGGTAATGGTATCATGTAGGTTATGTAATTTTTTTTCTAGCCTCTACTACTAGATTTGAAAGTAAAAGTGTAATTACAATTCGAGTTGAAGAATGAGAAAATTTCCTACCTGGAAAAAAGATTAATCTCTCTTTAATTGACTCTTTGATCAGAATAAAGATTTATAAGAAGAAAATGCAATATGCCTCTGATAAGGAATTAGGAATGATGAATGGGGGAGTCATTAGCATTATGGGGATTCCAGGAAAGCATATGCTTCATGAAGAAGTAAACTTTATTGGAGCAAGTTAATTGAAGAAGTGAACTTGTTGGATAGATTTGAATTTATTTGCAAAGTACTTCTTAAACTTTACAGTAACAAAATCCCAGTTCTCATGTTGTTACAACAGCAATTTAGAACAAGTTCATCTTGTCTTTATTAGGTACTTGACAAAAGCTCACGGTAGCCTGTAACGCTCCGTAAAAGCAGGGAGAATTTTGTTTATATTTTCCGTAAAGGTCTCAGCCCACTATGAATGCTAAGTGGATGCTAAATCCTAGTCATGAAAATGCCTCTCTAATGAGTACTAAAGAATTCCCAGAGTAAGATAATGTCTTTGTAACCAGTGTCAAAAATCAACCTTTCTTGCTTTTGCAACAGAATTGTTCTCAGAAGCTCTCTGCCCATCATCTTTTATCATCCACAGACCAGGTATTCAGTAAATGTGGATTAAATTAATTAGAGACTTTTGTTGAAATTAGATGGTCCAGCAAAGAGAAGTCTTAGTAGAACTCAGATTTCCAGCTCTATATTAGCATAATGAAAAGTTGTGTGTGTGTGTGTGTGTGTGTGTGTGTGTGTGTGTGTGTGTTTAATGTTATGGCAAAATAATAGTAAAATTCCAGCTTCAGATTCATGGACAATCATTACAATCATTCCCCTGCACACAGTCTCAACTCGCACCCCCCCCCCCAACCTTTTTGTTTCTTTATTCTACTTAATTTACAATGCTAGCCCTGGTTAAATTTTACCTTGCATCTTCGCCAACACAGCTAAATATGATTGGAGACTAGAAGTTATGCTGGCTGGTCTCATTTTAAATTCATGATCACTAACATCAAGTGGGCCCTAATACTGCCCAGTGATCAGAGCACATTTTCCTGGTCTAATGGTTTCCCCTCTCTCCCAGAAAACTATATCATACTTTGTTTTCTCTCCGCAAGCATCCCACATAATGGTTCCCAATCTTATTTTCTGCTGATGACTTTGTGTGCTGTTTCACTTAGAAAATTAACAACAGTCTCACCATTACATGTCCTCACAAAGTGGCATCAGTTCAACATATTTTGCCATCTCTCCTAACACCGGTGGTAAAAATTTCCCCTCAAGGACATTGCTCTGGCATTTCTCTCTCAATCCTGCAACATTTTTTTCTCTCTCTATTGCATCATTCTTATCAGCATACAGAGATACTGTTACTTGTCCCATCTTAGAAAACAAAAACAAAACAATACAAAAGTCTCTCTACTTCTCTTCATCCTGCTCATGCAGCTGTACTCCCTCTTTCTCTTTGCCTTATAACAGCAAACCTCCTTGAAAGAACTGTCTATGCTTACGTCTCTAACTCCTCTTCTCCATTTTCCTTTGAACCAAGTCCAAAGAGGTTTTTGCCTCTACCACTCCTTGGAGCTACTTTGTAGAGGTCACTATGACTTTCATGTTGTGAAGTCCTCTGATCAATTTAGTCCTCCTCTGACTTGACCTGCCAGCATCACTTGACTGTCACCCCATCCTTCATCTTTATTTACTTTCTTCCTTTGCCCTGACTCTCATCACGTCACTTCTATCTCATGGGCCTTTCTTCCTCAATCTTCTTTCCTGGTTTATTCTCTTCCTTCCAGTCGCTTAAAGTAGGAGTGTCCCACGGCATAATCTCTAAGACTCTTTCTTGGTAGTCACTGATGACTATCAAATATCAGTCTCTGTCATCCTTAAAAAGGGGACATACTAATCTTCTCTATTTCGTTCCAGTTTTAGTGTATGTACTGCCGAAGTGAGTGCTCAAATGTCTGTCTCTGGAATGACAATCTTACCTAACTCCAGACTCATACACAGAACTGCCCACTTGATATGTCTATATATGTGTCTAATTGGCATTTCAAACTTAACATCCCACAAACCAAAGTCTTAATTTCTGTCACTTCTGCTCACTGCCAAATCTGCTTGTTTAGTTTCCTGAACAAAAATTTTGGACTCATTCTTGACTGCTCTATTTATCTTGCACTGTACAGTTAATCCATTAACAAAATGTGTTATCTCTACCTTAGAAACATATCCAGAATATGATTCCTTCTTTTCACTTTCATATTTAGCTTCCCTGGTCTACGTGCTTTACTCTTATGTCAGGATTATTTATCCAGCCTCCTAACTAATTCATCTACTTTTACTTTTATCTGCCCTATATTCTTAATACAGCAAGAAGAGTGACCCTCTTAAAATTTAAGTCAGATCATGACTCCAATAATAAACTTGTAATAAATACTCTTATGGCTATCTATTACTGCATAACAAATTAAAGTATCATGGTTTTTAACAATTTTTTTTTTATTATCTCTCCTGAATCTCTGTGTTGACTGGTCTTAGCTGAGTGGCTCTGATTGGGTTTTTTATGCAAGTGCTGAATGCTAACAGATAGTGACTGGGGATGAAGTCATCTGAAAGCTTGATGGGCTGGATGTTCAAGGTAACTCATTCACCTGGCTGGCAGTATAGATGCTGGCAGTTGACTGGGAGCTCAGCTAGCTGTCAGTCAGATTGCCTGTCATGGTTTCTCCACATGGGTTGGGCTTCCCAGAGTATGATGCCCTCCAAGAATTAGTATTCCAAATAACAGGAAGCAGAGGCTGCCAGTCTGTAAAGACCTGAGCCCAGAAACTGGCATAGAGCCACTTTTGTTGTGTTCTGTTAGTCAAAGCAGTTATAAATCCCACCCAGTTTCAAAGGAAGGGACCTCCTCCCTACCTCCGTGGAAGGCACATCGAAGATTTGGAGATGATTCTTAATCTGTTGCAGTGCCCATTTCATTTACTGTAAAAGGAAATATTCTTATGTTGGTCTTCAAATAGCTCCTTAATGAAAACTCTGGTTACTTCTCTCATCTCATGATCTCCTCTTCTGCTAAGTTCCCATTTTTCCACTAGGCTTCAGCTACGCTCACCTCCTGGCTATTCCTCAAAGTTTTAATGTTTGCAATTTTCTTTTTTCATATCCTTCGGGTATTTATATAGCCACATGGCTGATCCTTCTTTTAATCTCTGTTCATGTGTAACCTTCTCAGTGAGGTCTTCCCTGACAACCCTCTTTATATATACATTTATTTGTTGTCTGTCTGTCATCACTAGAAAGTAAGATCCAAAGGATAAGGATTTTTTCTGTTTTATTTACTGCTGCATCTGTTGTGTCTAGAATAGTTCTTGGAACATTGAGGAAGCTCAATGATTATTTTGAATGAGGGAACATATGCCATATTAATTGAATTCCTCCTAGTAGTTTTATTGCATTCAATCACAGTAATTTAGGATTTTGCCTACTTGAGTCACTTTGACTTCATTAAAGAACTGTTCATGGAAGGTATGCTCATCCTCCAACTGCTTGATCACACTCAGTGAACAACTCTTGTTATTTGGCATTTATAAGACTGACTTGTTCTGGGGTTTCTATTTACTCAGTTAAACATCCGACTTCGGCTCAGGTCATGATCTCACAGATCGTGAGTTCGAGCCCTGTATTGGACTCTTTGCTGACAGCTCAGAGCCTGGAGCCTGCTTTGGATTCTGTCTCCATTTCTCTCTGTTCCTCCCCCATCCTCTCAAATATAAACATTTAAAAAAACTTAAAAAAGAAGATTGGCTTATTCTGAACTATTGACAATGATAAAATGAAATCTCATTAAAGAGCAAACATTGTAGTAAAAGATCAAAAATTCACTCTCCAATACCACCTTGGAATTTGAAAAATCCAAATAGTTGAAATGATTGTGTGTGGTATTTTAAGGTCTACAAGCTTATTTCCCAGGATTTATATATACATAGATTTAAATCAGGCTAATTCGGGCTAAATGTTATCAGCTCAGAAGCCATCCACTGAAGACTTTCAGTTTCTCTTGATCTTTCAGTCAATCCAGACTTTTTCTGTCCATCCAGTAATATTCCCTCCAGCATACAAATCAGGGCCTTAATAGGTGAGCACTCACTTTAAGCCTTCATTTGTAAGGCCTTCCTAAGATTTCTCACAATCTCAGCCTGATGTAAAACTGCAAGATATAAAGAAATTATTGAATTGCCATGGACAAAGGTCATTATTAAAAATTGTTAATTCCCCAGTTAATTAATTCAAATTCTATTGTGGTTGTTGCTAATCATTTTTCAAAGCTATGCTGTCAATACATCATTGTTTAGAGCACGTTCATAGTTAACTTACTGATGGTGTAGCTAGAATATGGAACTCAAAGTGAAGTTTTCCAAAGGGACTTTTGCCTGAATGAAATTTGACCCTCGATGAGATTTCAGCACTACATATCAAAGGAATTAAAGAGGAAGCTTCTAGTAAAAATATGTTATTGAAGACAGAGTCATTGGGCCCTTAGCAAGAGGGGCAGCTGAACCCAGGAAATGCATCCTACATTTTTATCTGTGGATCAGCATAGAACAGCAACCCCTGCTCCAATTGTGAAAGGTTACACCATTGCAGAGGCAGAGTGCAAGTTCCGCCGGAAAAAAGGGTGACCCTGCAAAGAATGTCATTCAAAATTGGTTTGAAGGATGCCCAGAAACCATCTAGTGGGTCAAGTCTCCTGATATCAGGAGATGATTATTCACTTGGCAGCAAATTTCAAGAACTATTTGATATTCCGTAGGTCAATAAGCTTCAGGATCCTGCATTGATTACAATAATTACAATTTTGTTAACCTTTATCGAGGACTTACTCTGTGCCAGAGCAATCACTGAATACAGGTATTATGTCACTGATCCAAAAACAACATCAGGCACTTTAACTTTTCCTTCTGACACATATTAATCTACCCATATCAGTCCGTCCTCACTACAAGCACCAGGCAGCATTGTTTTTCGCCTAGAGTATTTCAGTAGTATCCAGGTGGCTTTCCCTGCCTCTGTTCTCATAGCTTAATTACTTCTCCATACAAGACAGACATGGTCACAATCTATTGTGGCCCCTGCCTATCAGATTAGCTTAATTTCATACCACTCTCCCCCTCAGTTTCTTTATTCTATTTGTATCAGTCTTTTGGTAGTTCCTTGAATGTGCTTTTCCTTGTTGGGACTCATAGACACTTTCATCTAGCAAGCATAATTTTCAACTTATTCTCACCCCTGTTACCTAGCATGGTCCTATTTTTCATTTCTCCAAGTCCCAATCTTCTTGTTAGGCACTTCCTTAAATTATATCTCTTTTTCATAGCATTTACTGTAATTGAATGTAAAAAGTCCATTTTGTAGTTTTGTTTTGTTTTGTTTTGTTTCATCTCGTATCCACTAGAATGTAAGTTTCATGAGGGCAGGAGCCACATCCTTTTGTGAATTTCTTATATCCTTAGTAAATAAAGAGCTACATGCTGGGCACTAGTGCTAGATATAAGTGAAAGAAATAATGGACTTTTATGCCCATATTATTAGGAGAAATTGATATTTTGAAAGAGAAGCCTCACTTTCACAAAGAAGATATAACATATAAAAAATGGATAAAAGAGAATGCTTGGGAAGCACACCTCCCTAACATTATCGTCAATATTAGTTCATAATGATGCCCTTAAAAGAGGGTGACTGTGGAAACCAAGAGTCATTCCACATGTAAATGCAAGTTCAATATCAGTTCACTTTAAAAGGAGAACTGTTTCTTCTTCTCTAATTAGATAGATATATAGACAGATAGATAGATGATAGATAGATAGGACAAAGATTAATGATTGTCCACACCAACTAGACTTTTTTGATGCCTTTGGCTGTGTCACTTGCTCGCTTTTCCTTAATATGTTTTCCTTCGTCAGCTGAATGTGCTACTCTCCTCTGTTGTTCTTGGACTTGCTTCCCTGACCTATCATTCTCAGTTTCTTCTCTAATGTTGTGGGCTTTCCATGTTTTGTCCATAGTCTTTTTTTTTTTTTTTTTTTTTTTTTTTTACATATTTTCTACTTGTTTTATCCAGCATTCTACATTGACTGGGCTTTAATCACTAAAAAGTTAGAGCTAAAATAATTATAGTTTGTTCTTTCTTTTAAGTCAGCATCTCCTCAGATTCATCACATCCTATTCAAAGCATCTGTAAATGTTCATTGGGTTGGCAACTTGGAATAAAATGGAGAAGATCTGTGCCCTCACTGATTTATAAAAGAGCACAAGAAATATTGCAAGCCAATAAATATAAATATCTAATAAAAAGTAATAGATCGTGATTATGAGGAGAAATGCATAATATGTTATGAGGAAGGAAAACCCAGGAGACATAAATTTAACTGGGGTCAAAGATAACCTTCATGATAAAGAGGATTTTCAGCTCATTACTGAAGGCAGATACTCTTTAGGCATGCCAAGAACATGAAAAAGAGAAATCTGGCCCAAGGACTATAAAAGGGATGTTGTCTGAGGATGAACAGGAGTTGTTGGGCTAGGAAGACAAATCCTAAAAGGCCTTTGGTTCACAAAATCTCCAGTCATTAGTTAATTAAACTGGAACATCTGAGATGGCACATAAGGGAGGCAGGATACGTTATGACTAGGAGAGAGGTATGACCCTTTAGGAGTTATGAGATGTCCACGGTCCTAAAGGAAATGTGGAGCTCTGAATATGGACAAATCTAGTGCCCTTGAGGTGGCAGGAACTCTGATGGGGATAACAGGTGGGGACCTGAATGGACCAGGTACTAATTGCCACAGCCTGTTGTGAAGTTTTCTGTAGTCCAGCTTGACATTGAAAGGTTGAGACTACTAAAAGAATTGTTGAGGTATATTCTAGGAAAAAATCCATTATGATATGATCCACTATGATGTGATTGGTGAGCTACACCATGAGCCATATTCAGCCCATTGTCTATTTTTTAACACATAGTCTTAGTGAACACAACCACACTCCTTTGAATTATCTATAGCTGCTTTCATGCTATAGTAGAAGATTTGAGTTGTTGCAACAGATACAGTATGGCACACAAAGCTTAAAATACTGTCTGTTTCTGGGGTGCCCAGGTGGCTCAGTTGGTTAAGCATCCGACCTCGGCCCAGGTCATGATCCCTTGCTTTGTGGGTTCGAGTCCTGTGTCAGTCTCTGTGCTGACAGCTTGGAGCCGGGAATGTGCTTCATATTCTGTGTCTCCCTCTCTCTCTGCCCCTCCCCTGCTTGCACTCTGTCTCTCTGTCTCCCAAAAGTAAGTAAATATTTTTTTTAAAAATACTGTTTCCTTTCAAAAGAAATTTCTGAGCACTGCTCTCATCCTTACTTTCTGTGCCTTCTGTCTGGGTTGTCCTTTATGTCATCTTTTTGACCAATAGAACTCCAAATCATCCTTCATGACACAACCCAAGTGTCACCTTGACTGATACATTCACCTCCCCCACACCCTAGAGTTGATTACTCCTATTATTTATTGCAATGCACTTATCACACAGTATTACAATTATTATATATTTCTGCCTCCAGAAATAATAAGCTCTGAGTATTTTTAGACGAAACCCTTCTATATATGTCACATATAGTGTATCCAGTAAATAACTGGGCACAAGAAATATTTGACTAAGTAAGGGAAAGCATCAATTTTAAATAGTTCAGAGGTCCTTCACTTGAAATATATATTTCTCCTCCTTTGATATGTCGGAGTTGAAGTGTAAGTTAACATTCTACTGCACTCCTGGGTCTTTTGCAAAATGTTTTCTAACAGTTTGTTTCAGAGAGCTTGAGCGTCAACTGACTCAATTAACCCAAATGACCAGGGCGATTTTCAAGTAAAAGATTTGTTTTTGTTATTCTGTGAACTAAGTCATTTGGATACTCTTGAATTTCCATAAAATACTGATATATTCGCTAATGTAATCCAGCAGTCCCTCTCTAGACATGCAATTAGAGTCCACTCCCATCTCAGCCACCATATATCAGAAACTTATTGGCCCTGAAGGTCATCAGAATTTAGCTTCAACAGAATACAGAGAAAGCAGATGTCTCTTTGTAGAGAATTACCCAAATAAATTTGTCTGAACAACAAATTGACAGAAAGCATTGTGATAATTCACAAATAGTACTCAGTTAGAAGGTGGTTTTCAAGATAACTATTTTTAGAAAAGGATTTTAACCATAAGTGTTCATTAAATTTTCTATTGATTTCAAATAGCAAATTAGTTGGAACTGATATTCATTGATCAGTGTGTGCCAACATCATCAGAATATACTTACCACATTTCCATATTTGGCATAACATAATTTTTCTGCTTAGCCTCAATGAGACACTAGGGATTTCTCATAATAATTGTAGAAAAGTAGTAAAAGAGATAGTCCCCACAGGTTTTCCAAAGAAAGGCTATGTCTCCCTAGGTGACAATAGAAACTCTCTTGACAGCGACCTTACAGTGTTAAGTCAAGGACCAAGAAAATGATCAGAAGTTCCTTTGAGGCCATAAATTCTGAATAATGAAGTCACTTATGTTTTCCTTGAAATGTTTATCATAAATGTTGTGAAATAAAAAAGTAAAAATATTGAGCAAAAGAGATAAGTGAAATAGCCTGGGGGTGGATTCTTTCCAAAAGTTCATGTAGCATGAATATAATAATTCACACATCTTTCAGATGAGTGGTATTGTTTATGTACCCATTTCTCCTCACTCTAGAAACAGATAACCAGAAGCAGGGTCTTGGCCTCAATGCTGGTTATGTTCCTTGTCTAGATTTTTGTCTTCATATCACTAGATTTTCCCAGTTAGCTAGGGGGTCTTTTAGATGCTTTACCCAGACAGAGACTGATCAGGACAGATTGAGAACTTGTTATTTTCATCACAATCTCTTCTTTCCCACTCTGGCTCTCCTTGCTCTGTTTCTTCTGCCCTCTGTACCTCTAAACTAAACTTCTTTAGTGGGCTGCCCTGTGAAACTCCTCTCAGGAAAACAGTTCTTCCTTGATTACCAACCTTAAAAAGAAATTTTAGTGTGATCGTCTCAATGACTTCATTGATGGCATATATCTGTCCTACTGGTGATCACACTGACTGCCTTGTTTGCCCCACCCAAGTTGGATACTGCTGTGGTCTATCTTCCCATCAACTACCACATCTATCCTTTTTGACTTTTAATATATGACATACTTAATATTTTCCCTCAGTTGGCACGATCATTCTATGAGGTACAGGTGATTAGCTCCATTTACCCACTGCAGAAACCAAGGCTCAGAGAAGTTAAATGACATGTCTAAAGCCATCAGAAAATAATTAGTTGCCAAAGTTAGCATCCAAACTCAGGTATAATTTGAAAACATCAAAGAGCTACAACATCAGAAACAAATTTCATATGAAAGCCTGGGTTTCCAGCTTTCATTGAATTATCAGAAGTGCATGTCATCTCATGAACTCGTAACAGCCAATTAACCAAACAGAGAGTGCTTGTGGTATCTTTTTATGGTGACCAGGTCTATGACCGTTAGCTTGAGGTTATAGAGAATTTCCATAAGGCATAGACAAGCTTCCCGTGTGAAGCTTAGAATAGTTTTGAGAATAAACAGTGGTATAAGTAACATTTGAAAATCTTGTATAAAAATGTAATCAGGTGGGGCACCTGGGTGGCTCAATCGGTTACACTTCCGACTTCACTTCAGGTCATGATCTCATGGTTCATGAGTTTGAGCCCCTCTTGGGGCCCTGTGCTGACAACTCAGAGCCTGAAGCCTGCTTCAGATTCTGCGTCTCCCTCTTTCTCTGCCCCTCCCCCGCTTATGCTCTCTGTGTCTCTCTGTCTCTGTCTCTCTCTCAATAAATAAATAAATAAATAAATAAACATTTAAAAATGTAATCATGTGCTAAAATATTTGGAGGAAAAAAATAAGTGACTATCAACAATGAGTGGAAGAGGAAATGAACACTAGCCTGAGTATCAGTGAAAGTCACAAGAATGAGGTAACCGAAGGGAGGTGTGTCAGTCTGGGTATTAGGAGGTGTTAATCTGGTAGATTAATCTGGGTTCCCTTGGAAGCAGATACTGAGACAAGGAGTTGATTTCAGCAGGTTTACAGAGAAATGGGAAAGTGAAACAGAGAAAGGAAGAGAGTCAGGTGAAGTAAAAACAAACAAAAAAAAGGTGATAAACCACTCTATAGTGGCAGAATAGAAAGTTCCTGCCATGGATAGCTGGGGCTTAATCCTAATGGGAATTGTGACAAACCATGTATGGCGTGCCGCACGGTTACCCAAAGTGAAGGATAAAGAAGTTGAAATATTTATTCCTAAAATCCTCATCTGCTATTAGCTATGGGCTACCCCCAAAAAGTATTAACTCTTTGACTCCGCTGGTGGCCCTTGCACAGTTGGAATTGCTGTCTGAGACCGAAAAAAACCAATGTTCTTGAGTAGCGAGTTCCAGATGTTAAAAACATTAGCCTCTAGAAGTGGAGATGAGTGCTGTGAGGGTGTGGGGGTGTCGCTGAGGGAGTCAGCAGTAGGAAGGGCCAAGAGACAAAGATTTTGGAAAAGAGAAGAGGAAAAGAAAGGAATTTTCATATGACACATGCATAAGTACGCACATGGAGGTGAAGCTGCTCCAAATAGCCACTCCACTGTCATTTTACAATATGTAAACCACTTTCACATATGAAATACAACTAGGGAGGTTTATATGGGACGATGGGAAAACTAATGGGGCTAAATCTCAGGAGGTAAACTGAAGGGTAATGAGAATCGAAGGAGAATAGATCTGTGTTCTAGATGCCCTGAAAGGCAGGCCAAAACATTTGCCTTTCTCACAACAGGGAAAAGGGGGTACTGGTGGATCTGAATATGTAAGTGCTGTGATAAACGTTACATTTTGGAATGGTGTCTGACAACCAGGCAACCATTGACTCATTTGTTGCTAGAGGTGTTTATTGATCATCCTTTATATGCCAGATGCTAAGGAAGAAGAAGGATAAAACTAAATAAGATGTATTTGTTGACACATAACAGTAATACTGTTGGGATAAATGCAAAAAAAAAAAAAGAGGCAAGTATGATGCAAATAAGGGGGGGGGATGGATTGGTGGCAGGAGAAACTGGTGTTCAGAACATAAATAGAAAGTATTTCCCATCCCAGTGTGAGTCCTCAATTTCTCAATTAAGTTTCTCAATTAAGAAAGTATCTCTAGGAAGGCGAGAAAAGGAGGGAAGGAGTGTCAGGCATTGTTAGTTGCTCATGCTAGCAGCCTTGCTAAAACGGTCCCTATTTGTTTGGGATCGCACTGTGTCCAGCCCAGAGACGAAAGGGCAGTCAAAACCATTCCAATCCCTTTGCCGATACGTCCAGGCTCCCTTGAAACTAGAGGAGGCTGTATGAGCTAGTTATGTCCAAGAAGATATTTGCAGAAATGTAATAGGGGAGAGTGTAGTTTTCTGCGGTAAAAGTAAAGAAGTTTTGTTCTTATGTTCTAAATCTTAAATGGAAAATAACCCTGAAACCTGATTCTTAGAGCTGTTCTTACAGCCATGTGCAATGACTTGGATGAAGAAAAAGAGGCAATATGATCATAACAACTGAGCAGAAGGGTGAGAAGAACCTGGAATCTTACTGACATGAAGGCTACTAAATGAGCCCTATAATCATAGGCCAATAGGAGTTCATGATGATTTGGGTCATTCTCCGTAATGCTAATCAATATTTTGTTACATGTAGTCATAATTTTTCCTGTCACAATGAATGAAACACTGTATAAAAATACTGCACAAAAAATAAAAATGGAGGAAGGCGATGGGCTTAGTTTCAGACATGCCTTATTTAAGGTTGTGGTGTAAAAGTGAATACGGTATAAATGGCTCAAAAATTCCACCCAGGATATTTATTCTAAATTGGCCAATTGGGATTGATTCATGCCTCATTTTTCACAAAAAGGGAGATTTCTAAGAGAATACTCAAGACACGTTGTCCTTGACTTTTCTCTGGTCAACATTTTTTCCAAAGTTATTTGGCTAATGACAAAGAAAGCATACATGTCACATGTTCAGATGAATCGAATATTAGATAACTGATGGCTTGCAACAATTAACTGAGAGTCTGAAAAGATTCTAGCTAGAAAAGTAACTAAAATTTTTCAGATAAAATTGAATATCAACAAACATATAAACTTTTATACTTAGGTTTAGATGACTCAAACAATGCATCTAGAAGTTATGGCTCAACAACAGTTGATGTAAAAATGGCACATGTTATTTGATTATCTTAAAACTCAACATAAATCAACTGGGTGATAGCTATTCATTCATTCACTAATTTATTCATCCAGGCCTTATACTAGCTAAAAGGCACAGACGTATGAAAAAATGAGACAGAAAAGAGCTTAATATGTGCCAAGGAAGATCAATAAGCAAATTACTGATTATAATGTGGCTGATGCTTTAAAGATACTATAATTTAAAGGTATACATGACACCTTTCCCTCAGTAGGTAAAGTACATTCTGACAAACTTACTAGCAATCAGAAACATAATAAGAGTTCCCAATTCATGTGAATGATAATTGACTAATATCAAAATTCCTTAATTCATTTATCCCTCCAAATTATTAAACACCTACTATGTGCTATGCACTGTTTTCTTTGGAGCATTTTTTTTTCAACGTTTATTTATTTTTTTTTTGGGACAGAGAGAGACAGAGCATGAACGGGGGAGGGGCAGAGAGAGAGGGAGACACAGAATCGGAAACAGGCTCTGAGCCATCAGCCCAGAGCCCGACGCGGGGCTCGAACTCACAGACCGCGAGATCGTGACCTGGCTGAAGTCGGACGCTTAACCGACTGCGCCACCCAGGCGCCCCTCTTTGGAGCATTTTAATACTTAGAAGTCAAGAATAAGAAGTGTAGCCAGTAAGCTAGGAGTTATGTTCTCAAGAGAGAAGAGTATTTCAGGCCTAAGAAAGAGCAATTCAGAATAGAAAGCGTTATCAACTATGTGTTATGTTGGTGTGAGAGATTGATTTTAAAAAAAAGAATGAGAACTGACCACTGGATTTGGTAAGATGGCAGTAATTGGAAACTGTTGATTCAGTAAACTGGTGGGAATTAAGGAATCAAGAAGAGAATTGGACGTAAAAAAGTGAAGGAGTCTGGCTTAGGAAAATGGTATTTGAAGTATATGTAGAAAGTAAAAGGTGAAGAGATAGGTAGAGAAGCAGCTGGTCTAGGGAGGGTTTTAAAAATAGACAGTATTATATACGTGTATGTACTGGTGGAAGTACTATCAGAGAAGGTGAATTTGATGATGAAAGAGGGAGAAGGGATTACTGCAAGGATAACAAGGCCTGGAGTAAGTTGGAGGGCATGAAATGACAGTCTTTCTTCATGCATATAATGACAGTTCTTCCATTTTAACAGAAAACAATGCAGAATATATGAGTTCTTCTGAAAGTGGGTTTGTAGAAAAGGTAGAAGGATAAAGAAGTGTTATTTTCTTGGTGGAAAAAAAAAAGAATTCATCTTCTGAGCTGAGGAGGTAAAGTTGAAATGTTAAAAGTTTGAGGAGAAAGAAAAGATTTAAAATAGCATTGTATCAGAGGCGCTGGGTGGCTCAGTCGGTCGAGCATCCAAATTTGGCTCAGGTCATAATCTCACAGTTCGTGAGTTCAAGCCCCACATCAGTCTCCGCTGACAGCTCAGAGCTGGAGCCTGCTTTGCATTCTATGTCTCCCTCTCTTTTTGCTCCTCCCCTGCTCACATGCTGTCTTTCTCTCAGAAATAAATAAAGATTAAAAAAATAAAATAAATTAAAAAAAATACTGTTGTATCAGTCAGGACATACCATGGGATGCTGAGGTAACAAATAATACCTGAGTTTCAGTGACTTAACACACAATATATTTTTCACTCATGCAAAGTGAACAGCAGGAGTTAGCAGAGAATCGACAGATGATTGATTCATCTTGATCTGTTACTGCAATTACACTGGCACAATGAGAAGGGAGCTGTTCACAGGTGTACTGACTTTAAAATGCTCTGCCTGAGCTAATTGTTATGTGGGTTATAAAATAAGTGTAGTTATATATTATAAATGAATATTTAACTTGCACAGATTCAACTAGGTGTTCTTGAATTTGGAAGTCAAGAGTGTTGACTGCATTGTATAACTCTCTTACAATAGATATAACCAATGAATCTTAGCAAACCTAGGACAAATAATTTCATAGCCATTTCCTGTTCATTAATAGTGTTCGTACTTTGTAGATAATCTTGTAAATGGAAATTTTGGATTGATTTTTCACTCTGAACATTGAGTTTATAATCTATTCTTCATTTAGGATGCAACTGAACTGCTTGTTATCTAAATGACAATCTTATTTGTTCAAATACTTGAGTCTGCAAATCTTCCAAATAGCTTTAGTGAGAAATGGTTTTAAAAATTCATCTAGAATTCAACTTCAACAGTCTATTTTGCTCATTTCTACATCCAAATGCTTACCACGATGCAAGATGTTCATCATAGATGAACATCTGGGTTCCTCATAGATTTTGAATTTCAGAAAGTAGAAGAACTAAAGTTGTGTGTCTGTCTAATGCAGGGTACATAAAATCTATGTGGTAAAGGATCACCTACCACAGTAAACCAAGGAAGATATAGGGCCCATTATCAGTAGAGAGTATTACAGCTAAAGGAAAGAGTAATTTATTGGAGGAATATCAGAAAGAACCCAGAAAAGAAAGAAAATCTTAATCAGTAAGAAACCCAAACTCATCTTCAGTATCTTTAGGAATTGTCTTCCAAATAGAGAAACAGAGCTAAGTGTACATAACCTGTGAGCCAATGAAAAAAGAGAATGGGAAAACCATCTAACATCATCTGAAGCTTACGATTTGCAAATATCATGGAGAAAAAGAAAAGGGTGATCCATGTATACAACGCGCACACGCACACACACACACACACATTATAAAAACATTTTTTGCCAGGAAAACTACTGAGGCACAGTACAGAAGTTAATCTCTTACAGGAAGCATTAGAAACTCACTTGCCTGAACAAATTAAAACAGGATTGACCACAATGACATTTTATCTCAGCTAGCAAAGAGGGCCCAGGTAGGAAGGAGTGACCAATGGATTATCTCTTTACTCAGGTATTAATGCTTCTATGAAATGAAACTGTAGAGACCAAAGCACTACATTTCCAAATATTATCTATTCATATATTTCACCTAAAGGATAGTTTCCTTCACCTTCTCAGTGTGGGAAGAGATTCTGTGAAAATAAACAGGAAAAGGGTGGTACTTACAGAGGTAATCGCATTTGTAACAAAATCCAGCATGAGAAAACCCTATGTCTGAACAGACTTTCAAGTAACTGGTAAGAGTAGAATAGTTGGATTAAATGAATGGTGAAAAACAATTGGTAAGAGAAGTAAAAATCCCCAAATTCACTCCAATTGTTCAAAGAATCTCATATTGTAAAGTCAAGATTAAAACCAAATTGAAGAAATGAATACTTTCCATTTACATTTATCAGTAAACACGTCAAACCTGGGCATAGCCATGGGGGAGACCAGACCCATTCAGTCAGAATACCTACTACATTGATCCCCTTGAAGTGTTGGCTTCACTGCCTCAGCTGTATGTTACTAAGAGCAGAAAAACGCCCAAAGAAAGCCTACAGCTTTTCAAACAATGCTGTCATGTAGAGTCACAATATTTATATTGCTCTTCTTGTCCAATAAATGCAATAAGCCACCAAGCCACCTAAGTGCACTGATGAGTCTTATATCATGCATCTATGTTCTTTCAAACCAGTCAAGCTCTTCATTTTGTTACAAATTGAATATTAATCTATTTAAGAGAGAAATGATGTAAGAAGTTGAGAACAAAGTTTTAAATTCTGAAACTTGAGAGCTAATACTTTCAGACGCTACCTTTTGAAACATCTGCTCGGCCTCCACCTGTTTTCTCTGTTGCCACCACATTGGAACAATACAAGATTGTTTTTAAACAAGAGAATAAATACATTTAAATAATAAAAATTCAAAAAGTACAAAAATGTTCTTAGCACAACCTAAACCTCTAAGGGAATGGCATCACTGTTATTACTCGTACAGCTATCTTCCCACATCTTGAAGCCTACCATGCATTGAGCCTTAGTCTGTTCCAGGTGCTATAACAAAAACACCATACGGTGGCTGGGTTTAACAACAAGTATTTATATTTCACAATTCTGGAGTCTGGCAGGTCTAAGATCAAGGTGCCGGCAAAACCCAGTGTCCAGTGAAAGCTTGCTTCCTGTTCATAGAAGACTGTCTTCTCTCTCTGTCCTCACATGGCAGAAGGGGTAAAGGAGCTGTCTGATCCAAGCTCTGCCTTCAGGATCTAACCAACTCAAAGGTTCCCAACTCTTGATATCATCACATCGGGGGGTTGGATTGCAACATATAACTTTTGGGAAGACACCAACGTTTTGTTTGTAGCACATTGGAAAACACTACTCTGAGCTAAATTACACTGGAAAAATATTAATTTCAAGTATATGGTTTGAAAGCAAACTATAAATGGTACATATGGAAGGTCTTGGGATGGAAGAGAAGCTAAGATGTAGTCCGTGGTGTTAGGTATAAAAAGTGTTCTCATGTGGGTGAGAGAAAAGCAGAAGCAAAAAGGGGATGTGACTTGCTGTCCACCAAAGCTCAACCCTGGGAGTTTGGCATTTCCAAAAATCTGTTTTGCCATTTCCCAAAGAAATATGAGGTTTGAAAATGAGATGATTGTTCCTGGAGAGGAAATGGGTGTGGGTTAGTGGTTTCCAGACAGCGGAAGGGAAAATCAGTGTGTCTCATGCCAGGGTCATGTTTTCTCAGGCTTGGGAATGTTGATAGTACTTAAGCAAAGGCAAGAAGACAACTAGATGGTTGGCCTTTCATTGTTCCTTGCTCACGTTGGCCCACAAGCAAGTTGAGATGGAGAAAGGCAGAAGGAAACGTAAAGGTGACCCATCTTTTAACCTCTCAAAGCCTGAATTAACTTGTCATAAAAGCAGCTGCCAGAATGAAGAGAAAGGAAGTCTATCAGAGTCTAAGAGAAGCAGAGAAGGAAGGGAGCCTTCGAAAAGCCACCGTCATAATCAGTAATTCATTTGACATCTGGCGGGGGGGCCGCAGGGATGAGTAACTGAACTTTGCTTTTTACGTTTTGACTGAATGTATATGTTTAGCACCTAAGTTTTAAACACAGGATGATTTTAGGAAATGTGCTCTTCTCCAAGCATTTGTTTCATGGGATACAGGAAACATCTGGAGTAAGATCAAGTGGATTTAATGGCTGCCCGGGTATTGTTTTTTTTACGAACCTATAATGTGTGCCTCTACATGTATATGGCTATGCCAGCTTTTCTCAGAATCAAACCTGAAACAAGACAAAGATATTTAAAACATATGTCAGCCAAGGGAATAGTATCCTTTTTAGTTTTTTTTTTTTTTAACGTTTATTTATTATTGGGAGACAGACAGACACAGAGAGTGAGCAGGGGAGGGCAAGAGAGAGAGGGAGACACAGAATCTGAAGTAGGTTCCAGGCTCTGAGCTGTCAGCACAGAGCCCGACGCGGGGCTGAGCTCACAAACTGCGAGATCATCACCTGAGCCTCGGACGCTTAACCGACTGAGCCACCCAGGTGCCCCAAGGGAACAGTATCTTAAACTGAGGACCTATGAAGGACTAATCTATTTCAAGTTAAACGGACTTTCAACATAATATACTTGCTAAAGAAGAAGTCCTTTGTTTCAACAGATCTTGTAATATTATGAGGAATACCTTTGTGAATCAAACTTAATCTTATTTCCTAGTTTCAGATAACCTATAGCAAATCGAGTCCAAAATCAACATAATTTGCCAAAATAGCCTTATAATAGTTTTTTGAGGATCCATCTTTTAACCCACTCTAAGGATAGTTTGCTGGTTTGCCCCCCAAGTTTTGCATCTTCCCCCCCCCCAAAAAGCCACAATATATATGCAAGAAGGAAATAGGGCAAAAATACAACAAACCGATATTTCGTTAGTACATATTTTAATAATTACTGTTATTATAGATGAATTAAATAGATGAATTATAATTCATTAAAAATGAATATCTGTTAAATTGAACCCCAAATAATCATATATAAAGT
Organism: Felis catus; assembly: GCF_018350175.1. Classification (NCBI taxonomy): domain Eukaryota; kingdom Metazoa; phylum Chordata; class Mammalia; order Carnivora; family Felidae; genus Felis; species Felis catus. The sequence continues at coordinate 189,768,763 of NC_058371.1, read as the reverse complement.
TATCCATCACAAAATTATTAATAACAAAGAAAAATTGGGATCAACTTAAAAATCTAAATAGAAATTGGCCAAATGATTCTGGGATTCATATGGTGGGGCGTTATATTCTAATAAAAATTATAGCCTCAAACACTAATTAATAAACTAATTATAAGCTGATTGTATTGTGAGAAGACTAACAATATAATATTAACAATATTTTCCCTTCAGATGGATATAAAATTATGTATAACCTGATTCCTAGATCCTGCATGTATGTGTGAATAGAGAGAGAGAGAGACAGAAGCCAGAGAGGCTTTTACAAAAGCATGAACAGTTCCGCCCATACAATGTTACCAATATAGCGTCTTTAATTTGGCTTGGTGTCTATTACAATAATTGGAGGGGCTCATGGCAGAGAAACAAGACCTTAATGGATAGATAAAGGAAAAATAAAAGATTCAGGAATATATAACTCAGGAATACATGAATAGATGAGTATATGCAGGATGAAATTTGTGAAAATTTCAGATGAGAGGGTAGCCTGGTTGGCTCAGTCAGTTAAACACTTGACTGACTCAGGTCATGATCTCACTGTTTGTGGGTTCCAGCCCCACATTGGGCTCTTGTGCTGACAGCTCAAAGCCTGGACCCTGCTTTGGATTCTGTGCCTCCCTCTTTCTCTGCCCCTCCCCATCTCATGCTCTCTCTCTCTCTCTCTCTCTCTCTGTCTGTCTTTCAAAAATAAAAATAAAGATTAAAACTTTTTTTAAAAAAACCTGCAGATGAGGAAAAAGAAAAAAAAAAGACTGAGTGTTTTATTGCAAAGAATTACAACTGGAGATGTAGAGTCACAGCAATTAGCAAGGATACTTGAGTAAGAAAGGATTAATTAAAAAAAAAAAAAAGAACTATAACAGGGCACCTGGGTGGCTCAGTCAGTTCAGCAGCCAACTCTCGATCTCGGCTCAGGTCATGATCTCACAGTTTGTAATATCGAGCCCTGTGAAGGGCTCTGCTCTGACAGCTCAGAGCATGCTAGGAATTCTCTGTCCTTCTTCCTCTGCCCCTCCCTCCCCCCTGCTCTCTCTCTTGAAATAAGGAAATAAATGTTTAAAGAAAAAAAAATATAAGGTTTACATTAATTAGAAACCATAATTCAGGGGAGCCTGGGTGGCTCAGTCAGCTAAGTGTCAGACTCTTGACTGTGTCTCAGGTTGTGATCTCACAGTTCGTTAGTTTGAGTCCCACCTCAGGCTCTGAACTGATAGTACAGAACCTACTCAGGATTCTCTCTCTCTCCCTCTGTCTCTGCCCCTTTCCCACTTGCATGCATTCTCTCTCTTTCTCTCTCTCTTCCCCAATCAAAATAAATAAGCATTAAAAAAGAAACCATAATTCATCATTTGGTTTATTATAAATAGTAACAAAATAATAACAGCAGCAAAAATAACAATAGCTAAACTTTATTTCGGGCAGTCAGGCAGCAGTGTGGGTGCTTTGCATGAATTAATTTACTGAAGCCTGTGAGCAAACATGCAGTAAAACAGATGAGGAGATTGATACAGAGTTTAAAACGCATAGATAGATAGATAGATAGATGATAGATAGACTAACAGATAGGTGTGTGTGTGTGTGTGTGTGTGTGTGTGTGTGTGTGTGTGTGTGTTTAGCAAGCACAATTGCTCTTGTGGTGTCACTCAGCTGGTAAAGAAGAGTTGAGATGTAGGTAGTCTGACTTAAGCTTTCCAGCACTTTTATACTTGCCATTATACTATGCTAAATTAAACCCTTTTAGTGGAAAGTATTTTTTTCTAATCAGTGATATAAATAGCATTTTTGGATCTGTGTGAGTAACATTCAATATGCTCAAACCTCTTAAATGAAGAAGGTTTCTCATTGTAGAAAATGTCAAAGAGGACTTAAAAATAATAACAATAGGGAAAAAAGGGATCTGCCGTTGACTTTGGATATCTTGCTTCATCTACTTCCCAGGCTCCCAAAACTCTGATCCAGATAGGGGTGAGTGACCCACCAGGGCTGGAGAGGCAATGGAGAAAGTAGAGGGGCATAGCAGATAGAAGGGGGCTTAGAACTTTGCAAATCTTTTCAGTAACTAACCTTGGTTGTTTGCATGCTGAAAATAACAATGCCCTGGGGCAAATCTGCATTCACCCCATCCTAGTTGCTAAATTGGTTTGTGAAACTTGGATAGCTACATAGCTTGTTAGTGCTTCTGTTATTCTAGTTATCCAATCACGCAGAGTATGATGCAATTGGCCATGTTGTGGTTTTAAGGCTTAATTCAGAGTACACGGTTGTGTTCTGCTCTTATTCCTATTAGGGAGAAAAATAAGTCAAGGGCAATAAAGGACTGATTGGGTATAAATGGGAGATTATTCTTTATTCCATGAATTTCTGAGGATTAAACCGCAATGACTATAAAAGTGTCAAGCACAGGGATAATACCACAGTAGAATTTCAATAAATTAAAGATTCTATTCTTTTCTCTGACCTTCAACAGACCCATTTCAAAATTTGTCCAATTATTCCCCTCAAGCCTGCATATGTACTACTTAATATGATAAAATAATATGATAAAACAATATGTTGATACTTGGTTGCCTATTCAGTCTCTAAATATTTACAAAGTACCTACTGTGTGCTAGGCACTGTAAAAACCCTTGGGTATACGGTTGTGAAGCAGGGAGACAGACATGTTCTTATTCTCATGGGACAATAATTTTTCGAGAGTGAAAAGAAGGCAGAAAATGGAAGGGTGGAGCTCAATCTCTGCAAACAGACCCCTTAGTCCAAACCTAATATCCATCTCACAGCAGTAGCCGCACAGGCAGTCTACTCGGTGTTTCCATGAGTCTGCTGTATCCATGAAGTGGTTTGGGAACTCTTTGCTAAGTCATATGCTTGCTTAAGAATAAAGCTAGTCAGGGGCGCCTGGGTAGTTCATTCGGTTAAGTACCGACTTCGGCTCAGGTCATGATCTTTCAGTTTATGGGTTTGATCCCCGCATCAGGCTCTCTGTTGACAGAGTCTAGAACCTGCTTCAGATTCTGTGTATCCCTCTCTCTCTCTGACCCTCCCCTACTCACACACTCTCTCTCTCTTTCAAAAATAAACATTAAAAAATTAAAACAAAACAAAACAAAGAATAAAGCTAGTTAGCAATGTAACATACTTAGAGTAGCGGCCTGGTACCCAGGACCTAGTAAATGCTCCTGAAAGTTTAGCATAATAAGTTATTCCAGGGAATGTTTTAATGGAGGCCTTGGGCTTGGTATAGTCATGAGTTGAGATAATCTGGATTAAAGAAGACCTCTTCTAAAGGGTCTTCTAAAAAAGACCTCTAGATACCTGGCTTCCTCATAAGAGGCTGCATCCTGTCCTTGGAGGTAAGAAGAAACTTTGGTGTGTGGATTAAAGAAAGACTGGATAGAGATTTCAGAAGATTTTGTGATCTTGTGGTTCCTAGTAGTAACACTAGTCTAGACATTGCAGAATTATGGAAAGAAATACAAATGACAGATGACAGAAAGGGATTTTAGCCAAGGCACTAAATAACAGCTTGCAATTATAGACTGCTTAGTTTGGAGAAGTTACTCTTAAAAACACTTTATGGGAATTAAATTGCTTAATGCTCACAGTATGGCTCTAGTAGTGGGTTTTAAACATTTTATGAATTAGAAATAGCAGGAGAGAGAAATAAAATGATGTAGTTAAGTTTATGAAGATAGAGGCAGAGTCAGGTTTCTCACCAAAACAGACTGAACCAGAGTTTTAACCCTTACACCTAACGCATCTTTTTGCCTGCCGATGTAATTAAAATCGATAAGAAGTATCCAAAGAAAAACCAAAGTCTATCATCCTATAGTGGTGATGTTAGATCATGGAAAATGGGAGTCATCTTTCTCACGTACAGAATATAATACTACTGTTTTGAAAAGAAAGTAAAGACGTTAAAGTGCATGTATGTAATATCCAGAAGAAAAATTTGAGGACAAGAGGAAGACATACTCTAAATAGATAAGCTCCATATTGTTAATAGATAAAAGTAATCACTCATGAAAAGTAATGAGAGTAAATGCACACGAGGGTCATTTTGGTTCACTTTGATTCACTAATACTACATCATCATGAATCACTTAGGTTGTTTCACTGAAAGGAAATGATTTTTGCAACTGACTTGAATTGTTCAGCTGAGCATTTATCAGAAGTAAGAACATAAAGTCTAGATCAAAAGTTGGAAACCCTGGGGCTGAGCTTTATAAGTAAGAACTTTATAAGAACCATACCTATCCAAGTCCTGATTGTATCTGGGGTGTTAATGAACCAAAGCTCATGAGGCTATGCAAGCTAGGCTAGGTAGCCCTTTGACAGGAATATAACAAATCCAGAGCTGGGTAGGCTGGGTAGTTAACTGATCTATAGATTGCCTTCTTAACCAAAGTGTCAAGGAAATCATCAATTCCTTCACTTATCTAATCCTTCTGGAGGATCTATATGTTCATTCCTGTGCTAAGAACTAAAAAAATAAGACGTGGCCCTTTTTAAACCATCTTATTATCATATCTATAAATATGATATCTTAGTGACACAGATTTTTCTTCCTGATTTGTGCATCCCCTTATAAGTCACACACTTAAACAGCTACTAAAAAAAGAAATTACCACATTTTGTTACTTTTTTTTTTCTAGCAGAGTAGGGTAGGAGGGGAAAGGTTTTTCAGAAAGTGAATGTGTGTCGCTCAAAATAAGAAAGAGGATGAAGAATCCTTAAAGAAATGAACTCTACAACATGTGGAAAAAGAAAGAACGCTTATGAAGAATATGACATCCATATCCATATTTCTGCTGCCAAACACATGTGTGCACAGGCTGGAAGGTGCAAACACAGTCAAACCTGGGCCATGTGCAGAACTTAGACTGGGATCCAATATAGGAACGCATCTGCACTTGAGCAATGAGGTCATCACACTGTGTTTTCTGACATTTTATTGACTGTGTAATGGCATTTGATATTGCTAAGACATGGCTGTTCGGGAAGCACTGGTGCGTTAGAGCAGAGAGGTGCATTGTGTAAGATGAGCCATGCTCAACAGATTTGTGCTCGATCTCTACAAGGGACAAAAAAAAAAAAAGAGTAAGATTAAGTAACAGAGACCCGGGGAAGGAGAAAGTTCTCATTGCAGGCACGAGGGCATCTCCACTTTGTGTAAGTTGGAGAAGGCTTAAGCAGACTCAGTTTTCCACAGAGTTCCGGTAATCTTCAAATAGTTCAACTCCTGGATCAAATATTAGTCTAGTCATACTTCCACCGGAGAAAAAGCACTTCACTTTTCATCTGTGAGTCACTCTGCAGAAGGGATAATGTCTAAACACTGCAGCCTCTTCTTGGTTACCATGAGGTTTGGAAGCCTGCCCAAGAGGAAGTACAAGAAACAACATGACCAAGGCAGAAAGTTCGATGAAAAACCCCTCAGTATTTTTAGAGGGAGGGGAGGAAAAATGATCTGAAACATGAGTATATAGAAGATTAGTTCATTTATGTAACCCGCAGTGACTGGAAGGGATTTTCTGGCTTTCCTGAGACAATCCTCAAATAAGAAAATGGACACACCTCAAGAGAAAAGAATCCATAGGAGGAAATAAATGCATGTGACCTTCTTCACTGCTTTTGATTTTTAAAAAGAAGAAGCCATTGCCTGCTACCATTATCATGGCTTGATAAAGCAAAGCTGCTTAACACTCCCCAAACTCCCTTTATTTCGATAGGGTGAAATGCAAACATCTTGCCTGATACCTGTGGGCCCTCCACTATTTGTCCCCAGTTTTATTACCTATATTCCTTTCCTGACACCATTTCTTTCCATTTCCCCACTCTGCACAGTATTCAAAGGAACCTTTTTCACACATCAACCTTTGGTACATGTTCATCGCCAATGAGAATTCTCTCCACATCTCACCTATTTGACAAAAATCCTATTCTTTCAAAACACAGCTCAAGTCTTCTCTCCTGGAAAGACTTCCTTGGGCAGCCCTCACTCCATCCCAGTTTATCCCTCACTCCAACCTTTGTCACCATTTCATAACAGCAAGCCCTCTTGGCATGCTCTTTGTACCTGACACAATTCTAACACATGTTTTTATAAATTGACCCAGGTAATTGTCACAATAATCTGCACAGAGTAGGTACTAATATCATCTCCGTTTTACAGGTGAGGAAATGGAGGCTCCGGAGAAGTGATTCGCCCAAGATCTTACCACATATACACAACAGAGCTGGGACTTGAACTCAGAAAGCAGGCCCTTACCAACCAGCTCTGCTGCCTCTTTACTGGGTTCCTGACCCAATTATATCAAATGTTTGTTAGGTGCAGGGCCTTGAGGGCAGGGTCTAAGCTGTATCCATTTATATATTTTTAAAGTTTATTTATTTATTTGTAGGGAGAGGCCGAGTGTGCGTGAGGGGAAGGGGCAGAGAGAGAGAGAGAGAGAGAGAGAGAATCCCAAGCAAGCTCCACACTTTCAGTAGAGAACACAATGCAGGGCTCGAACCCAGGAACTGTGAGATCATGACCTGAGCCAAAATCAAGAGTCAAATGCTTCACCAACTGAGTCACCCGGGTGCCCCTCCATTTGTATGTTGAACACATTTTGCAAAAACTGCAGGTAGTAATAGGTGCTTTGGTAATAAATGACCAGTAAAGAAGCAAAAAAACAAAACAACAACAACAAAAAGCCTCAAACAAAGCAAACAAACAAGAGTAGAGAAGGAGGAGATGGGTGTAACAGACAAGTTCTGAGATAGAGAAAAAAGCATGAAAGCTCACCCCTGGGGAAAACAAGAATATCGGGATTTGCGTATATTTGTTTGTGAGTTTTCCAATTAAAACAGAGGCTGTAGTGAAGATATGGTAGAGAATTAAGGGAGGAGTGAAGCCATGAAGGAGAGCTGGTTCTCATTAGGAGTTAGAAGAGGGTCTGAGGCTCTAAGGAGAGAGCAGAACACCCAGCTGGGGGAAAGCATCCCAGAGCCTCCACCATGGTGGTCTCTACCTGATGCTGGCAAGGGCAAGGGCTGGGGAGCTTCCTGTGTGGGGCGGTGGGAGGTGGGTGCACAGTGGGGTGGGGCACTGTGGCTGGGAACAAAGAAGGAGAATAAAGATTCTCTTATCTTGGGAGAGGTAGGGGAACCTTGAGGACGAGGTCAGTCCTTTGCCCAGACTGCCTGTGGATGGGAGCACCCTCCTTCATCCTTTCATAAGTGATACTGTGAGATGCAAGTCACAGGTGGCAAAAGGGCCACATGGAACTGAAAAGAGGGTTCTTCCTACTCAGGTGAAGATGGTTTGAGGGCTGTCCAGCAAGACCTGCAGGGAATGTGGCGATGTGCGCATTGGAGGAGCTCATGCTTTCCCTGGAGAAGGAACTTCCGGCAGCAATCGCACCATCTTTAGAAAGGGCTATTCAAGGGGCGCCTGGATGGCTCAGTTGGTTGAGCGTCTGATTTCGGCTCAGGTCACGATCCCACAGTTTGGGAGTTTGAGCCCTTCATCAGGCTCTGTGCTGACAGCTCTGAGCCTGGAACCCACTTAGGATTCTGTGTCTCTCTCTCTCTCTCTGCACCTCCCCTACTTGCACTCTGTCTCTCTCTCAAAAATAAATAAAAATTAAAAAAAAAAAAGAAAGGACTATTCAAAGAGCATCTCTTTCTCTCTTTCTTTCTCTGTTTCTCTGCCATCCCCTCCAATGCTTTTCTTGTAAGAAGGGCATTGGTGACTGCGAATGGGGAGAGCAGAATGTCCCTTGTTTTGCGTTTACCATGAGGCATGGTTTCTTACTGAAAGTCAGCAGGGCCATTCTTCCTCTTGTACACATTTTTGCTTTTTGTTGTTGTTGTTTTGTTTTAGTTGTACTGCTCAAGCTTAGGGAGGGTGGGGTCCCCTTGAACTCATTTTCCAAGTGATAAACAGAACAAATGGCTTGCTGCTCATCTTTGCTCTTTATTTATTTTTTTACTTTTTTTTTAAGTTTATTCATTTATTTTTAGAGAGAGACAAAGAGAGAGTGCCAGGGAGGGGCAGAGAGAGAGGGAGAGACAATCCCAATCAGGCTCTACACTGTGAGGGCAGAGCCCGATGCAGGGCTGGAACTCACAAATGGCCAGTTATGACCTGAGCTGAAATCAAGAGTTGGATGCTTAACTGACTGAGCCACCCAGGCGCCCCTGGTTTCTGCACTTTAGATTCAGACTTCTCCACTGAAATTGGATGGGTAATAAAGGCACACGCTTCATTGGGCACCTGGTATTTTCAGTATGGGAATGATAGATTAGGTCACCTTTTTCGGCCACGGAAACAAACTGCACTCTCCAATCAAAATGTTAACAAGTTTATAATTTAGTTCCTGTTTGGCCCATCGTGCATGTTCCCTTTATAGGCTAGAGCTTGGAGAGAGGGAGGGCAGGTCCCTGGCACATGGGAACATCAGACACAGAGTTTGTCTGCATCAGCGGTGCTGGGAATCCCCTTCAGACTACAGAAGGTGTTCACGAGTTTGCTGGGAGTAGATAAGCAAACCTTGAGAGATAATTCAGCTTACAGACACAGGCATGAGCTCATGCACTGGCTTCCAAGCACAAGTAAGAAGACTTTGCTGGGAACTATATGAATAGGCAGGGGCGAAAGTCAGTGAACTGTGGGTTATTATATTATGTTTAGTAGCCTGTGCATAGCCAACGACGGGTCAGGCCTTGGGAAATACAGAAAGTGTTATGTCAAAAAGAGAGCTGCCGGTAAGACTCATGGCAGATACAGTGAGCTGGCCTTTTGATTCAAAAGGAGTAAATTGTTACACGAAAAACAAAGCCTTGTATAAATAGTAACCCTGAGTTCTCTTGGAGAGAGTGAAGTTTGGAGACAGATCTGAGTTCAAATAACAAATCTCCCATCAGGAGATACATGGTTAGATGCTGGCCCCATGACCTCTCTGAGAACCCTTTCCTAAAGAACATTTAAGCGCTGCAATCATCCTCAGCCTTCTCCGACCATGCGGGTAACCATGATACAGGAAAATACCTTGAGATTGTGTTCTGTAGGAAATTCTAGTAAACGAAAAATCTGGTATGCAAGAATTTTCATTTTTACTCTTTAAGCAACTTTTTAGAAATTTTTTAATGTCACATAACATTACTGGATCAGATCATAGATTTCAGAGAAAACCACAGAAAAATCCTAAGCGTAGGAATACTGATTTGCATTTGAATCTCCACCGGGCTGCTTTTAAGTTAAGACTGAGGTTAAGTTAGATAAGAAATTCAGTTAGCTCATCTGCAACATGGGACAAATAATACCCAGATTAAAATCCTGAATGCTATGATCTAGCCTCATCTGACCAACTAATGAGCAATAACCTTGTGTAGCTCAAGCTCTCCTTTCTGCTTCTGAACAAAGGAGATAGAAATATCCAAAGGCAACGTCTAGTTACAATGTTTGGTGGGACCAAGGATAAAGATTTTTCTTTTCTGCAAGTGATTTAATCTGGTTTTCCCTGTGGGAAGGCACTAAAGGCTATCATTTTGTTTTCCTTCATTGAAGCTATTAACCGTAATTGCTTTCGTTAATAATACTTTACTTATTATAATAATCAAAACTCAATTTTTGTACTTATACCCTGGGGCCAGCGTGCAGAGGCACAATTTATAAATGGATGAAAAACAATTAATAACAACTGGAAAAAGCATTAATGATCTTATCAACAAAGTGCTATGTAATCTTGAATTGCAAAAACACACACCACACGCACACAAAAGAACACATGGGCTGCGGGCTCCCCCAATATTGACCGAACACGGAGTAGTTCAATAGTGGAAAAATAATACCTCTGAGGACATTCTCCTCCTGGGCTTAACAGGGGATGTTTCTATTAATCTACGAAAGGTCAGTGCAGCCTATTACAGTTCCTGTGGGGTGTGAGCCTTCAAAGAGAGAAACCACAATAATTTAAAGAGAAAAATATTCCGTCATCTCCCCACACCAGCCGTCCCTCACTGTGACCAGCAAGGTAGTATGTAATAAGGCTACTCCCACTCTGTCATACCAGGCCGCCTCCTTGCCCCTGAAACACCCCTTTCCCTCCAGACCCCACTTCTATGACTGAAATTTGTCTCAGTGTTTTCTGCCTAGAGTCTTTCATTTACTCTCTCCTCTGCCTGCAGTAACTTTTCTGTGAAAGCCTTCTTGTATTCAGATCTCAGCTCTGAGATACCTCCTGCTGACCCCCTTCCTGATGCCGCTCTCGGAAAGCCAGTCACTCTTTAGTACGGTCTCTCTTACTCTCTGAAATTGCTGAACTCAGTCAGTGTCTTGTTTACGACAATACCCCTAAGACCTCGATCAAAGTCAGAATTGTAGTAAGTATAAGTACTCAAATATCTGTTGAATAAATGGGCTTAGATAAATTAATGAGTTCCCACTAGCTGTTGGGAACAAACCCAATAATTACTTTCTTCTGCGTTTTCTGTCCAGAGAACAGCACCTGCCAGTGGTTCTCACCCTTCCACCCCCCTTTCTTTTTCCTCTTACCCATAGTTTTTTTCTGGGAGCAGGCTCAGGTGTCTAGAGCCTGTGTTTGACTTTAGACTACCCTTGGTTGTACGCCCAGGAGGACAAGTGCTTGTAGGCTAGCAAATGCCTGCTGTTTGTTACCAAATGAGAAAAAAAAATGAATACATAAACGCTCCCTACTTTTCTACTTCCTAGTTGATGTCAGATGTTATTTAACCTCTCTAACTTCATTTTCCTCAGAAGGAACAATTTAAAAATACAATTTGTCACATGGGGTTATTGCAAGGATCAAATGAGGCCACATTTGCCCAGAGAGAGTAAGCTTTCAATAAATGATCATGGAGTTATTAAAATAGCCTCCATTCATAATTAAAATATAATTAGCTTTGGTCTAATCATTCTGTTTGGATATTTCCATCCTTGCTTTAATACAGGGCCTCTCTCCTAAGGAACCAGGCCACCAATAGAAAAACATCTTCCTCTTCTAGCTTTGAAGGTGTTTAGATCTCCTCTGGCCTGTGGTTCCAATTTAATGGCCATTTGTAACCTGAAGCTGGAACTTGATGCAACCTCAGACATGGAGTTGGGGCTTGGAATGTCACTCGCTCTCCCTGGCCACTCTAACCAGCTTCTCAAGACCCAAGTTGTCCCCCATCAGCAGGACTGCCATTCTGATAATGGACATTCTTACTTTGAGTTTGTGAATTTCCATCCTTATCACATACAACTTCTTCTTTGATGTCAAATTGGAATGAGTTTCATCAAATATCTGACTCGAAAAGAATGTCATTTCTTCATCTACCTGCTCTTGTCATCAATCCAGACGAGAAGCAAACATCTGGACCTCAAATCCAGCATAAAAAGTAGCTGTGCCTTCACACCATCAATATGAATGACAGTCCCTGAACTGCTTCTGTGTGTGCATACCAGCTTACCGGCCTGGCCTCCTGGATGTCTTAGAAACTCCCTTGCCTTTCTGCACAGGGCTTATGCTTCCATATGCTTCAAGCTTCAGTATAGGCATTATTCCCTTTGTGGAAACCTCAAAGTCTCAAATAAGGCAAGCAGAACCCTCTTTTGCACACCTAGAGCTCTTTATAAATTCTTTCATTTGACATTTTTGGTTTTTTTTAATGTTTATTTATATTTTTTGAGAGAGGTAGAGAGAGAGAGAGACAGGGACAGACTCAGAGCATGAGCAGGGGAAGGACAGAGAGGAGGGAGACACAGAATCTGAAGCAGGCTCCAGGCTCTGAACTGTGAGCACAGAGCCCCAAGCGGGGCTCGAGCTCATGAGCCGTGAGATCGTGACCTGAGCCAAAGTCGGATGCTTAACCGACTGAGCCACCCAGGCACCCCAACATTTTTGTTGTTAGAACCTACATGTGGTGAGTACTCTTTCTGAAATTGCTATACAACAGTGAAAATCTATTTAACGGTAACAAAGAAACTAAACTAAGGAAGCAAAAATTCTCATTTGCATAAACCTTACGTAATAATAGGGGAGAAAGACAACAAAGGAGAAAAATAAGTATAATTTAAAAATGGTTACCTAGTTTCTGAGAAGAAAGATAAAGCAGATAGGGAGATGGGAGATGTTCAGGGAGATGTAATTGTATATAAAGTGGCCTGGAAAGCCTCACTGCTTAAAGTGTCATTTTAGTAAAGACCAGAAAGAAGGGAAGGGTGAGCCCTGCATATCCCCTTCTTATCACTAAATACCTGTTAGTAATGTCATCTCCTCATATCCCATTTACTACCAGTGCCATCCCAATGTAAGTCCCCCGAAGTGAGGGTTATGTCTACTCATAATCCTATCCCCAGAATTTAGTCCAGGACAGAGAAAGTACTATGTGCTCAACACAAATTTATGGACTCCACTGCTGTTCTGTGGATCACAGCCAAGGGCTAGGTCCTGTTTCACCTTGGAGTACTTTCTAGGTATCGTCACCACCTGCCTCTGTTCTATGAGTCTGAATTCCTCATCATGGGTTTCACCCATCTTGTTGGGAAACCCATCCAGAAGGGGATTGACAGTTTGAGCAGTCAGTTTGGGAACAGAGTAGGAAAACATTAATGAAAATATAATTCATTGGACAAAATATATCTCCATGCATCTTCTTTTTGTGTTTGGGAAGACCAATATAATAAGCTATAAAGAAGTGGGAGTTAGACTTTCAAGAATCATGCTTCTTAACACTTGTTCGCCATTAATCTATACATTAGTCCCTTCTGGTTGCTAAAACAGGATACCATAGAATGGACGGCTTAGACAACAGGTATTTATTTCTCACAATTCTGGAGGCTAGAAAGTCCAAGATAAAGGGTCAGCAGATTCAGTTCCTCATGAGGTCCTTCTTCCTGGCTTGTGGAAAGCTAATTACTCATGGTGTCCTCACATGGCAGAGAGACAAGGAAAGCTTTGGTCTCTCTTCTTTGTATAAGGGCACTAATCCCATCAAAACTTCATTTAAATCTAATTGCCTCCCAAAGTCCCCCACCTCCAAATACCACCACATTGGAGGTGAGGACTTTAATATATGATTCTGGGAGGATACAAACATTCAGTCCATAACAAAACACCTTGTGAATATAACTAAAAAATGCATCACTCCTAATCTTTCAGGGTTGTAAAACAATGAGGTAAGACAGAATAAGTAAAGCGCTTAGCATCACTCAGTTGGGCAATATTTACCACCTAACTCTGAGTCTTCGAAGTCAATACTTCATTTATTATCTCCCATAGAAAGTAGACTCTCACATAAGTGCATTCACACAGAAAATAATGTTCATCAGTCACTATTATAATAATGCTACTTAACCAAATCCTACCAGATCTCAAAGGCACTCACAACAAGCAATGATTATTTTCATTCACACATCAGTGGTCAGCTGGGATTCAGCTGATCTAGGCTGGTTTTGAATGCCCTTGACTCTGATTATGGGTTAGACCAGTGGCTACCCTAGGAGTGTTCTCATGGGGAAAGTCAGGAGCACATGAGGGCAAGTCCATTTCCAGCCTCTGTCATCACAACTACTAACATTCAAGACTTTGGATGGCCCTTAACTAACCAAACCACATCGAGCCCGAAGTCAAGGTGCAGGAAAGGATATTCCATACACCACAAGACCGTGGCAAAGGTGTAGATGTGCAGTAACACTGTAGAACAATGAAGAATTGGGATCACTGCTTTAATCTATCACATAATTCATATCATTTCAAGGGTTCATCCAATAGTTACAATGGTTGGGGTCTAGTCTTATGATTAAGAACTTTTGAAGACTAAATTCAAGTAATAACACAGTGAACTCTGTCAATTCCCAGGTTCTTGTAATTTACTCATATACAACTACATTATCGTTTATTTATTTATTTATTTATTTTTTGTATAGCTACGATTTTTTAGACTTCCCAAAAACTTTTAATCACTTTACCATGGAGACAATATCATACTGTGGAAAGGATGTTAGTGGGAATTCAAACCTTCGGAAATTAGTTTTGTATCTGTCACTAATTAACACTGAGACTATCAGCAAATTATCTCAAGTTTTCTGGCTATGTTCTCCATTTCTGTAAAATGAAGGCTTGGACTGGATAGTTACATTTCCTTCCATTTTTCAACTCCAAGAGTGCATGTTTACTGACATGGATGTGAGCCAGTAGTCCTTGTTTCATCTTTCTTCTTTTTATTTTTATTTTATTGTTGCAGCATATTACAAGTTCCCTGCACACAAAAATCCATTTGAAAAATACAGTGGGAGTCTTGTCTAAGGTCATGGACAGCACTTAAACATCCTTGGATGGACCCAGAGTGAAATGGGCCCCCTATTTTCTGGCCATGTACTGTCAAATGTGGAGGATCCTTGACCATGAGATAATGATCACCCATGATCCCAAATTTCAAACTGTGTCCAGAACAGAGAGGCTTTGCAGAGCTTGAATAGATACAAAATATGTTTATTTATATGTCCTAGGTTTGCATGGAAATCCAAAGTACATTTGGCAAATGTGATGGTATTTGTCTTCCTGAAATCAACACAAATTGCATGTTTGTTTGGGAAGTTAATAGTATCACATATGCTTCTTACAGTGACGTATCAGCAAACTATTTGTACCAAGCACTGCATGCACTTTTCCCGGGCCACAGCTGAGGTCTGATTCAAGCTGAAGCCCCAAGTGACTATAAACCAAACAATTATTTTTTTTAGCCCTAATGTGTTTGCTTCCTAATGACCCACAGCCTTAAACTCACACTGGGCAGGATGGCAAAAACTTTCTTTTTCATGCTCTGGGCCCCAACAGGGCAAGGCACATTCTGGAAGAGTAGTTGTGGGTGACCAAAATGCAATTTAAAACATCAGCAGCCTTTGATCAGGGCAGCTTGCTTACTTTTAATTGTTTCCAGAATGCGTGTTTGAAAATTTGTTAGATTACACATCACATGCAATGGGAATTGACGGCTGAATTCACTGCCTTAATTCTTGGCTCAAAAAGGAGTTATGCTTATTTCAGTTACACTTAGGAAGCTGAGCTTTTTTGGCCGAGCAACATAAAGGTGATTTCAGTTGCTGTCTCTTTTCACCCATACCCAAAATAACAAGAAATGAACTGAGGGATCTTTTAGGAAAGTGTGAGGTAATTGGTTGCTGACTATTTTTCTCCAGCTGCACTAACTTTAATCAATGTTTTTTTTTTTCTTTCTTCTTTATGGATGCTAGTTCATATGAATACTATAAAGCTGTCCCTTAACAAATTTGAGCAGTCGGAGCACAATTAACAGCAAAGAAAATGCTCTTAAAACCAGGTATGTCAAAATCCTTCAATGTCTATGGTTGAGAATCCATCGCTCCTGGCCCTAAAGGAAACGAAGAGTCACGGAAAGTGAGAGAAACACTCTCTTAGTGTCTAATGCCCAGCATTCTCTCTTCCATCCCTTAGCATCTACCTGGGTGACCTCACACAAGGCCCACAGATCTAACCATGACTTTTGTGCAGATGACATTTAAAGTTTCATTTCCAACCTCGAGCTCGGTTCTTCAACCTGCATTTAAGACTACCAGCTGGACATCACTGACCAGACACAGGTCACAGGTGCACCCAAGTCCAATGTAGGTTAAGGACAAGTTGATTGTTTTTACCCACCCACCTCCCATACCCAACCCAATATCTTTCTGTATATCTATTTTGTGAATGACTCCAACATTCTGCTCTTCTAACCATTGCCAGGAACTTAGACATTATCTTCCACCGCTTCGTGTTCCCTGTGTCCTACATTCAATCTCTCACCAAGTCTTATTTTTTCTGTACCTCCTCCCACATAGTTTTTCCTAAATTCAACCTACTATTCTGTTTATAATGCCATGGAAACAGATTTCTAATGGAACCTTGAGGCTTCTAACTTGTCTGATGTCAGTCTGTCTTATATTTTAATGTCAGAATTATCTCCTTTTTTTAAAAAAATGTTTATTTTTGAGAGAGAGTGAAAGAAAACAAGTGGGGGAGGGGCAGAGAGAGATCATCACAGCTCTGAATCAGACTCCGTGCTGATGGCAGAGAGCCCGAGGACGCAGAGCTGGAACTGACAAACGGCAAGATCATGACCCGAGCCAAAGTCAGACGCTTAACCGACTGAGCCACGCAGATGCCCCAGAATTATCTTCTTTAAACCCACTTGATTATGTCACTTCCAGGTTAAAGTTAGTTAATACTATCTGTAGCCCAATGGGTAAATGCCTATACTTTTAAGCAAGACTTAACAGACCTCCATTTGCCAGCCCTACACTGTATCTAGAAACTTTTTGCCAACTTTGCACCCTGGGTTGCAATGATAAATTATTTGCACACTATTTCGTATGCTCTCTAATCCGTGGTGTACCGCACCTGCCTTTCCCTTTGCTGAGAAGCCTGCCTCCTTCAAATCCCTACTTCATCTTTAAAAACTCAGTTCTAATGTAACATCTCTTCTGAATCCTTAAAACCTCACTGGCAAAGTCAAATATACTCCTCTTCTGTGCTCTTACAGAATCTAGTGGAAGTATGTATCATTAAGGTGACCAACAGTCCCTGATTACAAGTGACTTCCCAAGTTTTAGCATAAAAAGTCCTACACCCAGGAAATTTCTCAGTCCTAGGAAAAAAAGGACAGTTCTTCACCCTTTACTCAGTGTGTGGTCACTGTTTGCATGTGTCTCTCGTCCATCAGACTGTGAGATGCTTGAAGTCAATGAAATAGTCTAATTCATCTGTGTAGCCCTAAAAGTTAATCCTGCATCTGCAAAGTAGGTGATTTAATAGTGGATTTAATATTGTAATGTTTTGCTTTTTTTCTGTTTAATCCTCAAAGTCTTTGAAGGGTGTCAATATTAACTCCATGTTTTTATACATTAAAAGAATACATCCAAGAGAAATTTAATGATCTTCCCAAAGTTACACGGGCAGACGACACAGATGTTTTTCTGATTACTAAACTATGCTTATTCCCCCGTGAAAACTGAGTAAATCATTGACGGGGATATTCTGTGATGTGTTAGATTGAGTATTTTCCTACACATAAACTGATTTGGGGAGGAAAATGATTAAAATCAGATAAGCAGTTAATTACCAACCCTTCCACTCAATTAAATTTTGAAGTGGTTATTCGTTTGAATTAGACGTCATCAAACAAGATTGACTGTCTTGATATAACTAGCACAACCAAAACAACAGAAAATGGAAATAAATGTTATTTTCAGAAGAACTAAATGAGATAATTTAGAAAATGAGCCCATTGAGACTTTCCAATTAACATATTTGTAAGTTTCAGGCACATGCCTATTACTTAATACAGTGGTTCTCAACTGAGAGAAATTTTGCCCCAGGAGACAACTGGCCATATTTGGAGACATTTTTAGCATTCATGATGAGGAGAGAGATAGAGACCAGGGATGCTGCTAAACATCCTACAGTACACAGAACAGGTCCGCACAACAAAACTTCCCAGCCCCAGTGTCAATAGTGTTAAAGTTGAGAAATCCTAATTTAAACTGCAAGGTAAGTAAAGCAAAGATTATCACATACATATTTTACTGTTTTATAAGAAATGGAATATTTTTTTTTCTTTTTCCTTTTTAAATTTTTATTTAGATTCTTGTTAACATACAGTGCAATATTGGTTTCAGAAATATAATTCAGTGGTTCATCACTTAACATTAAAACACCCAGTGCTCATCAGAACAGGTGCCTTCCTCAGTACCCATCACACATCTAGCCCATCCCGCAGCCATCTCCCTCCATCAACCCTCCGTTTGTTTTCTATCTTTAAAAGTTTCCCTTATGGTTTGTTTTCCCCTTTCTTTTTTCTTTTCTTTGTTTTCTCCCTCCTCTCCTATGTTCATCTATGGGTTAAATCATATAGTATTTGTCTTTCTCTGATTGGCTTATTTTGCTTAGCATAATGCCCTCTATCTCCATCCATGTCATTCAAATGGCAAGATTTCATTCTTTTTGATGGCTGAGTAATATTCCATTGTACATATATACCACATTTTCTTTATCCATTCATCAGTTGATGGACATTTGGGCTCTCTCCATAGTTTGGCTATAGTAGATAATGCTGCTATAAACATAAGGGTGCATGCACCCCTTTGAATCAGTATTTTTGTATCCTTTGGGTAAATACCAAGTAGTGCAATTGCCAGATCATAGAGTGGTTCTTTTTTAACTTCCTGAGGAACCTCCATACTGTTCTTGGCAGTGGCTACACCAATTTGCATTCCTACCAACAGTGCGAGAGTGTTCTGCTTTCTCTGCCTCATTGCGGAGGAAACTTGTTGTTTCCTCTATTGTTAATGTTAGCCATTCTGACAGGTGTGAGGTGACATCTCATTGTGGTTTTGATTTGTATTTCCCAGATGATGAGTGATATTGAGCATCTTTTCATAACAAGAAGTGGAATGTTAACAGAAGATTTCACAAATGTATTGAAAATGTGGTCCCTTATTTAACAAATGCTGGTAATAAGTGTTTGCTGAGCTAATACATGTTGAACTAATATAATCATCCCAGGAATAGGTCTTAGGAAGGCTTTTCATGTGACAAATAACTGCATCACTGCATCATCAATTCCATTATTTCTATCCTTTCATCCCATGGGGGTTAATTGCATTGATTTAGCATTAGTGAGTAGTGAGTGAAGAAAGGAATAGATAAATCATTGTGGTAACCAGATTCTAGTTATTATATATAATGAAAACTCAATTAAAACTATTTGCAATTATTTATAATTAAAATATTATTAAATATACTATTTTTATATATTCCACATATTCCATATTAATATAAAATATATAATCATACTAATTCTGAAATTCTGCCTTGCCAGATCCTGCCTTCCCATAATATACATTTTATATATATTTATATATATATCTTTACACAAATAGAAAACATTATTTAAGAAATCCTATAATCCAAGCATTGAAAAGAAATGAAAGCATTTGAGCATATTTGCTTTAGTTGGTAATTTGCAAAATTAAAAAAAGAAATGTTTTATTATGCTTACAGAGAGTTTTTGAATCATGCTTTCTTTACCCAACATTATATCATGAAATCGCCTTCTAAAAATGTCACTTCACTATTGAACGAATTCCATCCTATAAATAGAGCATAATTTATTTAATAAATCTCCTAAAGTTGGATATTTGGGATTTTTCCTCTATGTTTTGCTGTAATAAATAACACCATGATGAACATTCCTGCACATAAATCTTTAGCCCCTTCTCTGATTATTTACTTGGGATAGATTCCATGAACTAAAATGTTGGGGTCAAAATAAAGCCATTTAAGGTGTAGGGTTTCAGTGATATAATCCATAAAACAGAAATAATAAACCATGGCCTCTCTCTAGTCCAGAGTATAAAAGGGTCATGGAACAGCGATTTATTAACATAAACCACAGACTAGGCATCTGACTATGAAGTTATCTCTACATGTGCAAATATAGGTGGGGGGCAGAGAATACACAAAGGCCCTGTTACAGAAGTAGACCTGTTCACGTTTATTTTTGCTCTGGTTCAAAAGCTGTGAGTCACATAAGACCCCCTTTTCAGACACAATGTGGCAGGCAGAATCTTCTGAAGAGAGTTATATGTCTGATTCCTGCTTTCCTCAAAGATAAAGCAAAATAAAAATGCATTTCCAGCTTATAATTGCTATAATATGCATACTGTATATCATTCAGTGCTCGTTTAGTGAAAATTTAGCAAAATTAACCTAAACACTACATTATCTTTACATTCTTCACTACACATTTTGTTTCTGACCCTCATAACATCTCTGAAGTAGGTACTATTTTATTTCACAAATAAGGATCCTGAGGATCTGAGGACATTAAGTAAATTGACCATATAAACAGATTAGTAAGTGAAGAATCTTACTAGTCTTACTAATCTAAATGCTCACCCCCAAGCAATTATTCTTAAACCCTCTACTGGCCTTTATGTTCATAATATTGGTAGCTCCACGTAGGAGTCTCCTAAGTGTAATTAGATAGGTACAGAGAATTACTATCTTCTTTCCCTCTCTTTAGTATACTTCTAAGTCTGACTGTCCATCCATCATTGTAGCCCATGGAACTTCACTAGACCTTCTCCATGAGCTTTACAATGCAAACGTCACCCAGTCTTGTTTGCAGTGAAGTCATACACCCAAGGAAATACAGCTGAGTTCCCTCTTTGGAGGCTTCACTGCTGGAGCAGGACTTAAAGAATGGTGTTCCTTTTGGGTTACAGCCTTGGAAACATGGTACTGTTCTTCATTTCTCTCAAGGACCCCTGATGTGTTAAGGAAACCATTTTCAATAACCTGGGATCCATTGTCCTGAGAATAAGAAAATACCTTTCTCTGAGAGGGCTTTCAGGTGTACGGCTGCCAAATGTAGATAAACTATGTAGGGTCTGAGCTTTGGATTTTGTTCTTGATTTTTTTTTTAATTTTTTTTTCAACGTTTATTTATTTTTGGGATGGAGAGAGACAGAGCATGAACAGGGGAGGGGCAGAGAGAGAGGGAGACACAGAATCGGAAACAGGCTCCAGGCTCTAAGCCATCAGCCCAGAGCCTGACGCGGGGCTCGAACTCACGGACCGCAAGATCGTGACCTGGCTGAAGTCGGACGCTTAACCGACTGCGCCACCCAGGCGCCCCTGTTCTTGATTTTTTTTAATGTGTTTACTCTCAAAAATTTTCTTTGTTCTGAGTTTCTCTTTCAGAGTCTTTCTCATGGCCAAATATATAAGAAGGATGCTTTGTTTTCCTTGTTCCTCCATTATTTCTCTTCAATCCAAGATACAGCTATATTTCCTGGCTCTCTCCCTCCCCCCTATACATCCATTTATCACTTGGGGTTGGGGGGTTGCTTTTCTGAGATCTTCACGTTCTCCCCCATGATTCACATTCATATAGGACTTTATGACTATGTTTTCTAGATTCATCTCCTGATTGTGCACATTATCTCCCTTAGTAAACAATTTTAAACACATCCAATTCAACTAATCTTGATTTCTTCTCTCATCTTTAGAGTCTTTCCTGTCATTTCTTTTCCTTCCTATTTGACTCACTCATCCTCCCCATGGAATTTGGGTTCCCAAATTATTGTTTTCTGAATATCATAATATGGTCTATTGTAGATGAAACATGGGCACTTTATAAATGCTATATTTAAAACTTATTGGATAATTCTAGTTTCTATTAACATGCAATCAGTGAATATAAACATATCTCTATATGTAAACATTCTCCTTAACCTTCATAACAGATATTCAGACTGTAATGTTCAATTCCATTGAACACTTCACTAGTGCCTACCATATGACAGAAAATGCTCTAAATATTGGCAATGTAAACATCCAAGGTCTAGGAACCATATCCAAAAAGGTGAAGAGACCTGCCCAAGATCATCAACAACTATGGCTCTCACATCTATATGTGGCCTTGAACCTCATTTGGGCTTTTAGAAATATCCACTATAATCACTTTCATGCCAGCAGTTCAATGACCTTCCTCCATCTTTTCAACCTGTTCTTCATAGTGAAATACTTGAAAACACAATTTATACATCACCTCTTTTTGCAGCTTCCTCTGCCATTACCCCTACATTAGAAAGAGCTACCCACATCTTGCTTTCTCTAACAGCATATTGCTCTTGTAGAGAAGTCATAGTATTGCATTCGACAGTCTCTGTGTCAATCTTCCTCATTGTCCTCTTCTTACTCATTTTGTACCCACCTTGTCTGGCAATGTGATGTCTAATAGACATTTTCTTGGGTGAATTACCTGCCATAAAGTGCTCTGAATTTGAAAACTACTGAAGAAATTAGAGTTACAATTTCTGCCTTTTGGATTCAGCACAAGTCATGTGTCTTAGTCTGTTCAGGCTACTAGAACAAAAATATAGACAAGGTGCCTTTGGTAAAAAAATAAACAACAACAACAACAACAAAAACCATATATTTCTCAGTACTGGAGGCAAGGGATCTAAGATCAGGGATTTAGATTTGGTGTCTGGTGAGAGCCCACTTCCTGGTTCACAGACCGCCATCTTACTGTGTTCTTACGTGAAAGGATAAGGTTGTTCTCTGGAGACTCTTTAATAAAAAACTAATCCCATTCATGAAGGCTGCATCCTCATCACTTAATCACCTCCCAAAGGTTCCAGCTCCAAATACTATCATATTTGGTGTTAGGTTTCCACATCTGAATTTTGTGAGGGACAGAAACATTCAGCTCATAAAAAGTGTGACAAACCAAAGAAAAGCCCCTCATACTCCAGATATTAGGAGTTAACCCATATAGTAAATAATCAACTTATCTATTCAGCTGAAACAGTTAACCCTCTATGCTTGTTGCTGGTTTTTTTGGATGACTCATGAATGATGCTTGATCAAATCTTCCTTTGCTTTCTAGTTTGGTGAGGTGATGACTTTGGTAAGTGAGGTTGTGAAGTCATCTGTCCTGGGGTAGAAGCTGATGGCATGATCCTAGGCAATTTAAATGGCCTGCTTCAGTTTTGTGAGTTTTTTTTTTAATCTAAAAAACTGAGTTAATATTATCTCCCTCCATCTACATGGTTTTTGAGTGTCATATGAAACAAATTTTAAAACAGTTGATATATGGGGCACCTGGGTGGCTTAGTCAGTTAAGTATCCTGCTTTGGCTCAGGTCATGATCTCACAGTTCTGAGCCCCACGTTGGGCTCTGTGATGACAGCTCAGAACCTGGAGCCTGCTTCAGATTCTGTGTCTCCCTCTCTCTGCCCCTCTCCTGCTTGTGATTTGTCTCTGTCTTTCTCTCTTTCTCTCTCTCAAAAATAAATAACATTAAAAAATTTTAAATAGTTTATGTCTCAGTTGTAGAAGGTGTAATAATGACCTCTCAAAGAAGTCCATTCAGAATCTTTGAATATGTTGCCTTCACAAAAGGAACTTTGCAGATGTGATTAAAGTTAGTGATCTTAAGATGGGAAGATTATCCTGGTTATCTGGGTAAGACCAATCTAGTTACAGGAATTCTTGAAAAAGGAGAAGTTCCCAACAGTGTTCAGAAAGAAGGGGCAATTGAAGAATGGCTAGAGAAATATTTCATTGTGGGTTTTGAAGATGGAAGAAGGGTGGCCTCTTGAAGCTGGAGAAGGCAAGAAGACTGAGTCTTCCCTTGAGCTTCCAGAAGGGAAAGTTGCCTGGATGATTCCTTGATTTTAACCTGGTAAAACCCCTATTGGACTTCTCATTAAGGATAATATATTTGTGTTGTTTTAAACCACTAATTGTGGTAATTAAATGTTTGCCCTGGCCTTATTTAAATGCTGTTTCATCATATGGACTTCTAATGAAAACAGGAAGGGCAAGCACTTGAAGCTTATAAAAAGTTCATGAACTATATTTTTATCTAAGCTGACTATTCAAGTGAACAATTGCTAGAGTTAATAGAGTGAAGACTTGCTCATTGACCATTTCAAGTGCTCTCACTCATGGTTTGCACTAGGGATTTGCAAAAATCTGTAGTTCTAAAAGGCTCAATGTTATGCAATTGATTAAGTGATGAATATTAAACTCCAATTATTTGCATTATTCATTCACTTACCATTTTGCAAATATCTGGTGAGAATTTACCCAAGGAAAGAAAGCATTACAAATTGAAAAATGCACTTAATAAACCCCTTCTGCCCTCATGGAACATCCAGACCAGTAAAACACAAATAACCAAAATGTAATAACAGAGTGCCTTACTCACTGTTGCAATTCCAGGTCTCAACACAGTCCCTGGCACATAGTAGATGCACACAAAGTAATTGGGGAACTTTGTCGAATTGATTGTCACATATTCCATAAGATAATAATTTGATAACTTACAAAAGGGACAATAAGCAAAAGCTCCAGAAAAGAGGTATAATTTTAAATATTCCTTGAAAGATGAGTAGCAACTGAGAAAAAAAAAATTAAAGAACTTGGCCAAGGTCTAAGGCCAAGAGGAAGGGAAAATGCTTAAGAATTGCTGCAAACTGAATTTGAAAGTATAGATTGTGTAGGAAAACACAAAAATGAAAAATGGGCTAAAAAGTAAGTTGCAGACAGATCATAAGAATCCAGCTTTCCATAGAGAGTTCCAGGCTAGAAATCTGAACAAAATTCGTGAGCAACAACAAATGCTTATTTAGTCAAATAAATTTGATTGATTTAAACAAAGATAAGCAGGTTTTTTTCAATGCAATATATTTTTAGGTCTTACAAAGCTAATGTATATTAGGCTTTTCTAGCAAAAGAAAATACGTCTGTATCCCTTACCTATTTCTCAATAAGCGCATAACCCAAAACTGTGGCTTTAAATCATGTTTTATTATTTCTCATTACTCTATGGATGGTC
Organism: Felis catus; assembly: GCF_018350175.1. Classification (NCBI taxonomy): domain Eukaryota; kingdom Metazoa; phylum Chordata; class Mammalia; order Carnivora; family Felidae; genus Felis; species Felis catus. The sequence goes on along the minus strand of NC_058371.1, from coordinate 189,744,307 downwards.
TGAGCAGTTCTGTGCTCACTCATGCATCTGTATTCAGCTCGTCATTGGGCTGGGCTCTGGGATCATCTGCATGGCTGGCCCTCAAGCAGATTCTGTTCAATTGTTTTTCTTATACTTCTTGCTTGTTTGCTTTTAACTTCAAGCTCCTTCACATGATGGCAGAAGTATTCCAAAAAGGTGAGAGGGAAAAGTTCAAGGTTGCTTGAGATAATGGGCTTTGATAACATATGGCATCATTTTGTCATATTGTAATAGTCAAAATAAGTCACAAGACTAGCCCCAATTAAGGAAGTGGGGAAATAGACTATACCTTTTAATGGGAAAGTGGTGCATTAAGGCTAGCCGTCCCTCACAAAATTCATATATTGAAACCGAATCCCAAATGTGATAACATTTAAGACTGTCCACCCCTTGGCCACTAATTGTAGGAAATTTGCATATTCTCCTTATATCTTGGTTTTCTAATCTGGAATAAGTAGCTACTCTCTGCTTCCCAGGGTTAGGGGAAGTCTTTAGTAATGCAAAAGACTGAATGTTTTTGACCCCCTAAAATTCATGTTGAAATCCTAATCCCCCAATATGATGGTAGTAGGAGGTAGAGCCTTTGGGAAGTAATTAGGTCATGAAGTGGAACCCTCATGGGACTAGTGTACTTATAAATGAGACTCCAGAAAGCTCTCTCAGTCTTGTGTCCATGTGAGGGCACAGCAAAAAGATGGCCTCATCTATGAACCAAGAAGTTGCTTCTCACCAGACACTGAATCTGCCAGTGCCTGATCTTTCACTTCTAATCTCCAGAACTGTGAGAATAAATTTCTGCTGTTTATAAGCCACTCAGTCTATGGTATTCTGTTTAACAGCCTACACAGACTAAGACGAATAACAGTACATAAAACACTAAATACAAGGTCTTGACTCTTGTAAGTGTTCAAGATATGGTAAGTTTTATTATTTTCATTGTATTTATGACTATTTATTATTATTAAAACCTTATATTCTACTGTAACTCCTGATATAGCTTATTTACCTGTCTATTAAACTAGATAAGTGTTTCTTTCTCCAAGTAGCCTGCCTATATTTCCTTACTTCAGTTTTTACTCATCCTGTTCCTCTGTATCAAATGCTCTCCTTTTCTCATTTATGTACAAAATCTCTCCATAATTGAATTCTCAGTTCAAATGTCAATGCTTTTGTGATGTCTACATTGAGTATCTACTTACCCACTAAATCCAGAAGTGACCTCTCCTTCACATGTTCCCACATGTACTGCCTATACCCTGGCTTGGAGATACATGGTTTTTCTCCCCTAGAAGACTTCAAACCTTTGAAGAGAGGATCCAATCACTCCTACTCTGCATTCTCAGGGATGCTTGGTGAATACACACCTTTACCCACCTAATTATAACAAGAACTGACTCCAGTTCAAGGAATAATTAATATGAAGGTCACTTCCTCTGAATCTATTCAAATCACAAATCTGATAAGACAAATGTAATAACTTCAGAAGGTATATAAAGTGATGCATTATTAGTTTAATGGAATTAAAAATGGAATAAAAAGAGTTGAAGTTAAAGGCACAAAGGCCTTGATATTATGAGAAGAGAGCATATTATTAGATAACTCAGGTTTTTATAATATAGCAGGAAGCCGGAGGATTTGCATATGGTTAAGCTTAAACACCACTTACATATTGTAACAAAAAGAGAATTAACTGTTTTTATCAAAACACCTCACTTCTTAAGCAATTTGCTTAATATGATTTGCATAATTTTTCAAAATATGCAAAGTGAATTTAATATCCATTATTCATGATGATCTCAAAAAGAGCTTTTGACAATTTGCTACTCTGATATTTTTTCTCATTTGTAATCCATATCTGAAAAAAATTTAACATTCAGAAGCTATAAAATACTAAGACTTGGTGATAGCAAATTCTCAAAGAATATGGGTTTTGGACTCATCAAATATTTTCCTAAAGGAGGTGCACATAATACACTTCATCCTTTAAATCCATCAGGTTAATTAAAATAAAATCATTGAGATGACTTTGATAGAAATAAAATATGTGAAGAAAAGGGTAAAAAAAATGAAGATACTGAGAACTGGGGCAGCTTGGGAAATGGAGAATAAATAAAGATTGGAAGCCAGAGATGTGGGTGCATCGTGGATCTATGCTGGTAACTCTCCAGCTTAGTGAACTTGTTCAAGTCACTACTCGTTACCCCTGCCTCAGCTGTCCCACTTATAATAGAAATCCACTGTGGTTTCTCCCATTTCTAATTTTGAGGAAACTGCAGAATATTTTCACCACCTCCTTGTCACAAATTGTATGTGTGTGTGTTTGTGTGTACAAATGTAAAAGTAAAAAAGTAGTATCCTAAATGAGTTAGTTGTGGATGGGTCCACAAATAAGTTTTCATTTGATTTATGCGTCCTCCTTAAAAAAAGGTTTGAGGAAACACACGAGTTTTCTCAATGATCTTTCTGCCTAGTGACTTCTAAAAACAATTCAAAGGTGGATTGGCATGGGGGAAAGTGTGTAAAAGACCAAGTTTAAATTTCTGGTTAGTTACTTCTAGAATCTTGGGTCAAGTAACTTATTTCTCCTATAACTTCATTCACTTCTTTGTTAAAATAGAGCTCCACAGAGACAGACTTATCATAACATTCATGAAGCATGTTTCAAGGCCTCTTGTGCATGAACCCATCTGTAGTGAACTGAATGGCACCCACCTCCACATCCCCAAAGATATGACCAAGTTGTCCTAGTCTCTGGAACCTGTGAATGTAACCTTATTTGGAAAAAGGGTCTTTGTAGATGTAATTAAGTTAAGAATTTTGAGATGAGATCATCCTAGATTATCTGGGTGGGCTCCAAATCTGATGATGAGTGTCTTCATAAGAGACACACAAAGGGGAGACACACAGGGAAAGAGAAGATGAAAGCAGAGATTGGACTAGAGGATGCCTGGAGCCACGAGAAGCTAGAAGAATAAAGGAAGCATTCTCTCTAGAGCCTTCAGAGAGAGACTGGTCTTGCTAACACCTTGAATTTATACCTCTGGCCTTAAGGGCTATGAGAGAATAACTGTCAATTGTTATAAAGCCACCAAGTTTGTGTTAATTTGCTATAAAAGCCCTGGGAAAGGAATCCACCTCTTAATGGCCTAGAGGGACATGAGCAATATGTTCACAGGTTTTATGTTTTGTAAACACTTTCTACACTACTATTCCCCTCTGTCATACTTTCACTATGTCAGATGATAGTATAGTGGCCACAGCATCATCTGGATCTAGCTAAAAGTTGACGTGGATGGACCTTTAGCTGGGGGTTGGTGTGATATGTTTATATTGTTCCACTTTGTTACTATATTACTATTTATCCTGATGTGGAATGGCTTCCAGGAATCCTCCTAAGACCTACTGTGCTGACTTAGGACAGTGACCTAAAGGGCAAGTGCAGAGGTCAAATGTCATAAGGACCATGTGCTACTATACGCTACACTCTATTTGAAAGTATTTAGAAATTGGAGGATAAATAAGGTTTGAAATGCACAGAGCCAGAAGCTGGTCTAGGGAAGATTCTCCTAATCATCAGACACTTAAAATTAGATCCAGAGAAGTTATCATCAATGCTCAATTAAAATAGAAGTTCATTGCTGACAGAAATGCTCTCTGTTGATACAGTGCCTACAATTATCTTACTTAATATTCCTTTCATGACAGGTATCTCATGAAATATAATTGGTCAGAACCCCTTTGTTTTTAGGGCACAACTCTAGAAATACTACAAACTGTGAGTATATATCTATGGGTGAATTCATATGTCTTATGCATTCTGACCTCAAGAATAAGAGAAAACCTATTTGACCAATGGTGTTCTAGTAAAGACTGATTGCTTCTATATTGTTTTAGAAAAAATATATCACAAAACTATTTTAAACCCTACCACACAATCTGGAAGAAATCCAGGTTTCATGAGGCATGCTATTTATATAATTTGGTATACCTAATTTAAGACAAAGAATACAAAGGTAGGAATTGATCATTAGATTTGACACTTTGCTAGAGCCCTTCCCAGGTTGTTGGAAAGAATCCTGGAAGAGTGGAGGCCAGATTTTAAACTCCATGAGCTACATAGTAAACCCACTTCTGTTCACAAGACAGGACCAATAAGGCAGCAATGAAATAGGCACTTTCATGCATTTCTGGTTTCTTCTGAAAATTCATCTCAATTAAAAAAAACAATATGCTGAAAATATTTTTATTCCTAAAAATATTTTCATTCATTTCAATGACATTTATATTAGTAAAAATATAGAATCACTTATACAAAATTAAATACTTCTTCATATATATCAACGTCAGCAAGGAACTCCCAAAACTTGAAAATAAGTCTTGAAAAGATTTTGTAAAATTCTGGAAAATTTTAGGCAAAAACATAGGACACAGAACAGGCTTATCTGGCATGGTCTGAGCTATTTCACATGCACAGATAGCAAAAGTAGAAGAAAGAACAAAATCTTAATAATTGCCCTATTTCAATGAACACTTGTTTTCTCCTTTTATCTATTCTTTTCTAAAATAAGGATGCATTACATTCTCAGTGAAAGATTTATACAATAAACTTTTGAATTTTTTTGAGTGATCACAGGAAAACAATTCACAAATAAAAGTTTGGCTTATCACCAGCAGTGTCTTGAAATTCTCAAAAGAAAAATTTAATTTTAACTTACTTTAACATATAAATCAGTTTGCACTATCCAGAGTATTTTTTTTTCTAGGCTGAGGTGTCATCTGACTTTGGAACAAGTAAACTCTGATGAGGTGTCGTAATTTCCAGAAGCCTAAATCGACAGAGGAAATGTGTTGAGAGACTGACTAGCAAAGCAGAAGCTTCCTTCGGTGCTGGATGTGTCCCGTGTCCTCACTGCAATCTGCACACCTCAGCCCGGAGCTCTGGGGAGCTCTTCCAGCTGTAATACTTTCCCTTTATCAGATCTTGTCATTAAAATAACTCAGTTGTTACTTGAAAATATAAAAACGGACGAGAATAACAAGACAACAATTATGCTCATAGCAAGTAATTTCTCCAGCCCAAGACTTCAGGTTTGTTTGTTTGTTTGTTTAAACTTATTTAAAACTCTCCTGTGTGAAAGTTTAGTGAAATCCAACCAAGGTGCCCCGATATCAAATACCAGTAGAGTTGTTTTCTGATTGTGTGACCTGAGATGGTTTATTCAACCTCTTTTAAATTAAATTTTTCTTGCTCTAAAAGGAACCTGAATGGGTTCTGCAAAGGATGATGATGCAGTCTAAATGAGATAAAGTAGTAAAAGTGCTTGATGCAGTAACTTAGTAATAAATTATGTTATTTTTTACCAGCTTTCATAAGATAATAATGAGGTACTCACAACATTTTGCTATATTTACTTTATTTTTTTTTATTTCCTAAATGAGAACAGGTTGGGAAATATGGTGCTGCTTTTTGGGGACTTTGTTCCTTCCCTATGCTTTCATGTGCCTGCCTTTTTCCTTCCTTCTCTTTTTTTTTTTTTAAGTCTCTCTATCTTTTCCCATCCTCTGTTTACATCTTTTTGTACAAATATACACAAACACTCATTCTTGGTCTTTTCTACCCCCTTTGACTCAAACATACTCTACTCCCTACCAATCTGCCAATCTGTCTGTCTCCCCCTAACATATATACATACACACACTCACTCACAGCCACTCACGTTCAAATACGGTGAAGAGAAAGACAAGGATAGAATGACAGTTTCAGTTCAGTCTTCTTAGTCTTGGTCTATTTTTCAGCTTAAAAAAGGAATGTTCTGGTCCCACGCCTGTGTGTATAAACAAGCCCATATGGGCTTCCAGTGAAAAAGGCATTTAGGCTCTCTGTCTTTGAACTTAGAACAAGTAAGATGGTCTACTTCCTGGGGCTGGCAGCAACAGAAGCATCACCTGGAAACCTGGAAATGCATAATCTCAGGGGTTACCGCTCTTCTGGGGAATCTGAAACTGCAGGTGGGCCCAGCAATCTGTGTCTTAACCATCCCCCCAGGTGACTGCATGCTAAAGTTTGAGAACTTCTGGGCTAGAAGAGACCCCATTTTCCCATACTCTCTATGGCAGATCATTGCTTAGTGGCTCATCTTGCTGGAAAATGGATTTGCCAAAATGGTGACTACAATCAATGACATATTAATTATAGAATAAAGCCCTCTCAGTCGCCAATTTCTATGATGAAAATGATGAAGAGTCACATTTTATTTTACCAAAACATGCAGAAAAATTAGGACAAATCTAATTAGAGGTCTTTATTACATAGATTCCCAGGAAAGAAACAAACATAAAGCAAACAAATGGGTAAAAGTCATTTAACTCTTTTGTCATTCAAACCAGGCTAGCAATCAAAGGATGGAAGGAACAAAACATATTATCCTCATATCACACATTCAGTGGACTCCAACCTGTACAACCATCTTTGGAAATAAGATTTTGTATAATGAGATTTTTTTAAGAGCCTGTTTCTTTTGAATTGAATTCTAGTCATTAGTAATCTTTCAGGAAGAACAGATGGTTCCAATTCTACTTATCCTCAAAGGAAAATAGACTGTAAGCTCCATGAAGACAAATTTTTATTTTTGTCCCTTGTTCACTGATGTATCCCAAGCTCCTAAAGCAATGCTTGGCATAAAGTAGGTATTTCGTAACTATTTGCTGAGTGAGTGATTGAGTAAAAACTATACTTGTATAAATTGTTCTTGTCTCTCATTTCTCCATTATCCAAAAAGGTGGGTTCATGGGCTTTCCACCAGTGAAGTCACACAAGACCCGGCACTCAGAAGGGCCCCAGTGCTTTGTATACTGTTTTCCTGTTACCATCGTTAAGCTCTGAATAATTTATTTTTGAAAGTTTGTTTTGTAAGTGAATTTCTATGGCATCATGGAGGAAGTGCATGGCAGAGGATATCTGTGAATAGGCATGCCCACTGTCATCTGCCATTCCATTTTAATAGTGTTCATCATGTCCCATGGGCACAGAATGATGGGAGTTCAGCAAGACTTAAAGTAAGTATGAAGTGTGTTACCTCTATCACTGAGTAAGCAGGGCCCTGGCAGACCCGAGAGGCCATGTCTTCTATTCAAAAATTCTATCAGGAAGAAGGCAGTTGTGTTCTAGAAACACAAATGACCAGGGAATGCTATCATATCCTTTCTTATTGGTATTACTTCCCCATATTAGCCAACCACTCATGATGAAAATCATGGCATAGAGGAAAAGAAAAATAGGATAACCTATAGGTTTTTTTTAAGTTCTTTCCTACTCACCAGTGAGCTATAGACAATGGATATTGGTTGAATGTGCATGTATCAAAAAGTAAAATAAAACCAGTTGTATTAGTTCATGTTGTGCTTCCACTGTTCTGGTATTCTGCATCTATGAGCTACAAAATACTGAATGTATAATTTGGGGGATCCACATATGACTTAAATGCACTTATATTTTCCTTTAAAATTGACATTGTACAATACATAGATGACAAAAAAGATTTTTGCTAATCATTTAAAATTGTATTTTTTTCTGCTTAGAACGACATTAAATAGCAAATAAAACCACCATACAAATTGAGAGTGTGTGGAATAAAAGCAAAATTTATATTTTAATACCTTTAACAAAACTTGTTTCTTCTTTTCAAAAAAAAAGGACAGTGTATTATTATGTTTCAAATTATATTGCTGGTCCTAACTACTCGCGAGTCCTACGAACAGAGCCAGTCAATCAGTAAAACTCTCTAAACATGCCAGCCCTTTCCCTAGTTTTTAATTTTTACATGTGTGATTTCTGCTGTCTGAAAGGTCTGTGTGGGAAACACCCAGTTTCAGAGCCAAACAGTCTTGAGTTTACATCCTGACTGCTATTTTTAGGTATATGACATAACCTCTACCTCTTTTTAGCTTTTACCTCCTTTACTATGAATGGGGGCTTGCTAATACCTACTTCTAAGAGTTATCAAGAGAATAAAATAAGATACTTTATGGGGAGTTAAAATAAGACAATATGTATAAGACTCCTGCTAAATAATTTCAGGGCCAGGCAGATGGTACAATGGGTTTGGCATCTTGGCATCAGCCAATAGGTAATATTTAAAAATTTTTTTTTCAACGTTTATTTATTTTTTTGGGGGGGACAGAGAGAGACAGAGCATGAACGGGGGATGGGCAGAGAGAGAGGGAGACACAGAATCGGAAACAGGCTCCAGGCTCTGAGCCATCAGCCCAGAGCCTGACGCGGGGCTCGAACTCACGGACCGTGAGATCGTGACCTGGCTGAAGTCGGACGCTTAACCGACTGCGCCACCCAGGCGCCCCCCAATAGGTAATATTGAAAGAAACTAGAATGGCAAACCTTGCCCAAAGGACTTCCAATTTTATAAAATGTCTTAAAGCATTGTGCTTGACTATATATTTCTGCTACAATGGAAAATGTGACTGACAAAACCAAGGGTTGGCAACCTTGTGGACCAACTGGGACTCTCACACGCTTCTCATGGAAATGTAAAATTGTATAACCACACTGGAAAACAGCTGGACAGTTTCTTTAAAAAGCTAAGAAATAGGTTCATGTAAAATAGATTAAAGCAAATGTCCATACAAAGATCTGTGCACAATGCTCGTAGCAGCCTTATTCACAATAACTAATAACTTTAATCAACTCAAATGAGGTAGTGAAATGTTTCTCAATTAAAAAAGGGGGGGAATACAATGTTGATGGAGGCACAACATAGATAAATCTTACAATCATCATGCTGACTTCAGAGCCATATATAAAAGATTCCTATTATGTGATTGAATTTATGTAGAATTCCAGAAAAAGTCAAACTGATCTGTGGGGACAAAGAGACAGATCCAGAGAGGGTAGCAACAGAGGTTGGGATGGATAGCAAAGGGCATGAGGAAACTGGGGAAAGAGGGAAATGATCCACGTATCTTGGTTTTGGGAGTGTTTATGGAGTTATAGAGGTCAAAAGTTAACAATTTCTGTATTTCCTATGTATGCAGTTTATCTTATGTAAACTAAATCTCAATAAAATTGAGTAAAACACAAACAATTGAATGAGGAAACTGACAGCCGGTGGAAGAATTCATGGACTTGCCCAAGGTCACACTGCTGACCAGCACAAGAGCCAGAAAGGACTGCCAACCTCTCTGCATCCTAGAAACCAACAACAAAAACATTTTGGGGGGCAGAAAATAAATTCTACCTGTAGGGGATTTCTGTTTGCAGGCTGACTATTTAGAACCTCTGCTGCAGATGGTGAATGAATGCGTGGATCCCTTTTACCACGTTCCTCAGAATTACACTTCTTCTACAGCACCTTAACATGGAAACAGTTTCTTCCTCAAGACCTACCAGAACCGTCTCCTCTTTGAAATTTTTTTTTCTTTTTTTCTTTCAACGTTTATTTATTTTTGGGACAGAGAGAGACAGAGCATGAACGGGGAAGGGGCAGAGAGAGGGAGACACAGAATCGGAAGCAGGCTCCAGGCTCCGAGCCATCAGCCCAGAGCCCGACGTGGGGCTCGAACTCACGGACCGCGAGATCGTGACCTGGCTGAAGTCGGACGCTTAACCGACTGCGCCACCCAGGCATCCCGAACCGTCTCTTCTTTGATCAAACCTTCTTCACCTCTTCCAGGTTGTTGGCCTTTCCCTTCTGGGCTTCTGCAGCAGTGGGTCCATGCTTTTAGTCTAGCTCCTGTCACATGTACTGAAGTCAAACTTCTTGACTGTGGATTTTTTTAAATGTTTCTTTATTTTTAAGAGAGTGAGAGCACAAGTGGGGGAGGGGGAGAGAAAAAGGGAAACAGGATCCAAGGTAGGCTCCAGGCTCCATGCTGTAAGCAGAGAGCTGGATGTGGGGCTGGAGATCTTGAAGTGTGAGAGCATGACCAGAGCCAAAATCGGATGCTTAACCAACTGGGCCACCCAGACGCCCCTTGCCTATGAATTTTGACTCTATTCCTTGTTACCATGCCACCTTGAACAAGTAATAAACTCTTGGATTTCAACTTCTTTATTCATAAAATGGAGTTGATGATGATGATGATGATGATATCTTTTTCTTAAGGTTGTTGAGAGATGATATAAGCATGCATATCGCCTTGTATAGATCCTGGCACATGATAAACAGAATTCAGTGAATGTTACTTTTTTTCATTCTCATTACCAGCATTAATATTTTGGATTTCATGTGTTCATGTCTTCATTCCCATTTTTCTGGGGGTCCCTCCTGGGCAAAGAGTGCATCTTGCACGTCTCGTCCCCAGTACCTGCACAGAAGTGCTCTGTGAGGGAATAAGGAATCAGTGAGTGGGCGAGTCAGAAGCTTACCACCTATTCTCATTTCCTGGTTACTTGAGAGTGACTAATGGGAACCTAGTTGCGCTGACCTTCGCAAGTGCCGAGGAAATATTTTTCTTTTTTTCTCCTGAAAAAGTCAAGCTTAACCTTCACTTGTTAGGCTCTCTGCCAAGAGGAAGGCACGAAGAGCAGTTCATCTAATTTTTGAAGGCGTAGTAAAAGTAAACGTCCCACAGAGGTCCTGAGGGCACGAGGTGACTGCGGCTGGTGCAGTGAACAACCTAGTAGACGCTCTGCGATCCGGCTCAATGCATCACATCAAGGCATGAATGCCATCGTAGAGAAGAGAAGCACGGTATGTGTGGATCCTACTTTAGTCCTTTCTGGAGAACAGAATGATTTACCTTCAGGAAATGAGCTATGCCTCCTGAAATGCCATTTTCAAAACACAGCAAATCGAGGTTAGGTTAGGAAAGTGATGTGCCTTGGAAATAGCAGTAGGTGGTAGGTACCCAGTAGGGGAGTAATTTCGGGTCAGGGTACTTCAGTTCTCATGGGCCATCCCCAGAGAATGTTTAGGGTTTCAGTCTTATTTTACTTAGACATGTGTACCTTTCAAATGTTAATTTATTCAACGACTTCATATATTTGTGATTATAAAAGCAACATATGACTCTTGCAAAACATGCAGAAACATATTGCTGAAGATAAGGGGGGATCCTCATTCAGAAATAGCCACTGTTGAAACTGTGGTGTGTATTCCTAAAGTTTTCTGTAAATGTAGAACTTATGTAACAAAACAGAAATTAACCCGGGAGAGAATCCTTTCTGGACCTGCCTATTTCTCCTTTCACCACTTTTATTCAGCCCCAGGGAGTGTCCTATAAATTCTAGAAAAGCCCTTTGGACATTAAGTGTTCCAAATCAGTATAAGTGGTAGGGTCGCAAGGAGTTTTGGCTTAGAGTAGGAGGAAAGTTTGAAGGGAGATTCTGGAAGACGAAGCCAAGGCAAAGCTGGGATGTGTGGAGGAAGAGAATGAGAGAGAAACGGAGCTTTTAAAAAAGTGGTATGACTAAGCTTCATGGTGTTTGAGAAGAATATGGAAAATACTTGAGTCATTGAAAAATTATTTTTTTTTGGTTTCCAGACTGTGTTTTCTTGACTTACAATCAGGGTTTATAACAGTTGCTGAGGCAGAACTGAGTGTCAGAGTAATAGCTCAAGAAAGATATAAAAGTAGATCTCAGTGTGAGTTGAGAAATAAGCCCAAGTCCAGGCATAGACATGAATATAAGCTATCGGGGATATACATGTATTTTTTTCATGTAAGTATCACTATGAACACCAGTAAAGCTTCGATAGAGAGAGGTAGAAAAAGAGAGAGAGGTTAGAAACCAAATCACATTATTTTAAAGGAGCTTTTCTCAGTAAACATAAAATGAACACGGTCTTATATCAATAAATCCTTCAGTTAAGATTTTTTTCATTAAAGAAACAGACATCTACACAAAGCAGCACAGTTGAATAGAATTCTATCAAAATACGTGAAGAAATAAGGGAGCAGAAATACAACAATTTTTTGTTGTAGTTGTTGTTAACAGGAGGTCCAAGCCTTGTGGAGATTGAAATTGGAGAATTGTCTGGATTCACAGCAGTCCTGCAATGTTAGCACTTGGAGCTTTGTGAAATGGCACAAGGGTGGCAGGGTATGAGTTAGCTACAAACTAATTCTCTTTTCCTTTTTTATTCCAATCAATAATAAAATATACTGTTGTTTCTCATTTAAAGTTTTAAGGTAGATAGAAGAGAGAGAAAGAAGGAGAGAGAGACAGAGAGAGGGAGAGAGAGAGAGAAGCTGCACAATCTATGAATCTGATTGGGCTGGATATTAACTATCACCTCAACTTGAGAGAAGAATTTGTCACACAAATTCATGGCATAAATCGCTGGCCACATAAGTATGAAGTCATTACCCTGGGCTGAAAGGGTGAGGGGAATACGGTCACAAAATACTTGTATTGTTCAGGAAACTTTGTTGCAATTGAAATGAGCCATGAGAAAAGGGATTTACCAGCTCATGTCTCTTAGGAGTTCAGGGATAGTCAGCATGCAGATACGTCTGAATATATATGTTCAAATTATAACATCAGGAATATATTGGTTTTAATTTCCCAATTCTGCTTTTACCTGTCTTTTCATCATTCTTTCAGGCTTTTCCCATGTGGTGACAAAAACAGCCACCAGAAGTATTAGGCTTTCAGTTTATCAGAGGAAAGATAGGTTCAATAGGAAAAGATTGCTTCTTTTACTTTAACTACAGCAGGATTCCGATGCTTGCGTCTGACTTGCCCAGTTTGATAGGTTATACATACAACTCCAAATCAATCGACAGGTCTTGAGGAATGAGGTGATCATATTGGCCAAGCTGAGATTCTAGACATGGATTAGCCTCACATAAGCCAGGTGAGTTCAAAGTCAGGGAACTGCAGTTAATGAATACTGGACAGGGATAATCAACAGGAAGGAAACAGGCACACTCAAACTGGACAGGTGTGGTATGATCATGAACTATTAACAAAGGTGTGGACAGTACTTAGGAAAAGTAACCAAACGATGGTATAATGTCTCAGAGTAATCACAGACAACCATTACTCCTTTTAAGCCAAACAGGCGAGAAAGAAGCAGTTCCAGAACCCAGGAAGAGCTCTAAAATTAGGGTTGCCTGCCTAGCACAGTGCCCTTTAATAGAGGGACACTGCCAATCCGTGATAACCTAACAGGACAGAAAACATTGGAACCAATATTCTGAACTCAGTCTCTCCATATATTTCTTCTAGGTAACTTGGTTGCCTCCCAACCCACCTGCAAGCCAGAAGGTAAGGATGCTGGCTGTCATTTGCTTTTATTTATATTTTGTATAAAGTTAAATAAAATAATCTCCCAGAGATAAACAACCCTAAGAGTTTGATACACAGAACTTCAAACTTCTCTGTTTCTACAAAGTACACATGTACAAACACACACTCGTGTACATAAGTACATTTATTTGTGTAAATAAACACATGCACATATAAAACATATCCAAAATCATATTTATGAGCCCATGTATGTATGTATCTTGCAAAATAAGGTTATTTCATATGAATCGTTCTCTAGATTTGTATTCATGTTATACATCTTGAATATCTTTCCCAGTCCATATATTTACATTTCTGTAATTATTTTATTAGATGTATAAACGCTTTATAACCTCACCATATTTTTTATGCCACTTTCTTGCTAAGAGATTTTAGTTTCTTTCTGACTCTCTGCTGTCATACACGTTGTAACAATGTATTCCCATGCACATATCTTTACGAACTCCTTGGGCAGTGGAGTCATGGTTACACAGATTTTCATGACACTACGTTTCCTAATTATCTTCCAATATTCAATTTTATACATTTTTCAAAGTTTATTTTATTCATTTTGAGAGATAGAGAAAGAAAGGAAAAGAGAGAGAGAACATGATTGGGGGAGGAGCAGAGAGAGACAAATAAAGTGAATCCCAAGCAGTCTCCACATTCTCAGCACAGAGACCCACATGGGGCTCTATCTCACGAACCATGAGATCATGACAGAAGCCAAAACTGAGTCGGACACTTAACCAACTGAGCCACCCAGGTGCCACTCAGTTTTGTACATTTAAAAGTGGAAGGGAGAGCTTTCCCTACTTCTTTGGAAAATTGAAACGTTACCCATCTGAATTAGTTTCCTAGGGTAGCCGTAATGAATTACCACAAACTTCGTGGCTTGAAACAAGTTCTTCACAGTTCTGAAGGCCAGAATCTGAAATTGAAATGTGAGCGGGGTTGAGTCCTTCCAGATAGAGGTTCTAAAGGAGAGTCTGTTCCATGGTAGCTTCTAGTGGCTATGGGTGATCCTTGGCCTTTCTTGGCTTGGAGTTGAGTTGTTCCAAATTCTGCCCCAATTCCACATGGCCTTTTTTCTCTGTATCTCTGTGCCTTGTCTCTTTCTAATTTTGTAAGGATACCCCTCACTGAATTCACTGTGGGCCATAAACCCAGGATGAGCTCAACTCGAGATTCTTAATTTTATGTGCAGAGACCCTATTCCCAAATTCACAGGCAACAGGGGTTAAAATTTGGACACCTCTTTTGGGGAACACAATTCAACTTACTACACAATCTTTCACATCTTCTTTAGCCAGTATGAGACAAAAAACTACCTCTTTTGATTATTGCTTGCCAGTTTATTTTGTCTTTATCATTATTAAATGTCAAATTCTTTTTGTGTTGTTTTTTTGTACATTTATGTTATTCTTATGTGAATTGCCTTGGTTTCTGTTTATATGTATGTACGTATTAGTTTTATTTTATTGTGGTCTGAATACTTACAATGAGATTTACTCTCTTAATAAATTTTTAAATGTAATATTGTTCATTCCAGGTAAAGTGTTCACAGCAGATCTCTAGAGCTTACTCATCTTGCCTAACTAAAGTGCTTTGCCTAACTAAAGTGCTGTGCCCATTGGTTACCAGCCCACCATTTCTCACTCCCCTGCCCCCCGGCAACTACCATCCCATTCTTTGATTCTATGAATTTGACTATTTTAGATACTTCATATAAACACAATCATTCAGTATTTGTCTTTCCATCATGGGCTTATGCCTTTGGGCTTTTTTTTTTTTTTCAACGTTTTTATTTATTTTTGGGACAGAGAGAGACAGAGCATGAACGGGGGAGGGGCAGAGAGAGAGGGAGACACAGAATCGGAAACAGGCTCCAGGCTCTGAGCCATCAGCCCAGAGCCCGACGCGGGGCTCGAACTCACGGACTGTGAGATCGTGACCTGGCTGAAGTTGGACGCTTAACCGACTGCGCCACCCAGGCGCCCCAGCCTTTGGGCTTTTTAAATGATTATTTCTTATTATTAATTAGTATAAGGTTTAAAGTCTATTATAAATAGTAGATCCATGTTGTAAATTTCATTCAAAGCAATTCCAATCCTTTAGATCTTTTTGAAATGTATATTGTCTTTTCCCCCATAAAATTTCAATTTTTTGGATAATCAGACTTGTCAATTTTTTTGATAAACTTTGGAGTTCACTTCATACTTCAAAAAACTCAAGGTTGTAAAAATACTATCCTGTAGCTCATATGAATGTTTTTTAGCCTTTCAAATAAACCTTGAGAGCACTCATTTATTTTGAATTTAAGTGCATGCTGTGTAGAAAAGAGTTGACACTTTCTTCAGTAGAGACAGCATTTTGTACCAAAATTATCTATTATTTTATTATTTTCTCACTATTTTTAAGAATTTTTTAAATGTTTATTTGTGTATTTTGAGAGAGAGAGAGAGAGCGAGAGAGAGAGAGCAAAGGAGGGGCAGACAGAGAATCCCAAACAGCCTCCACACTGTCAGAACAGAATTTGACGTGGGACTTGATCTCATGAACCTGAGCTGAAATCCAGAGTCAGAAGCTTAACCAACTGAACCACCCAAGCATCCCTGAAATGTTTTTATCTCACAAAATTTTCATTATAGATTATTCTATTTCTGGGTTATTAAATTAGTTGCTAAGATTCATTTATCTATATCTGTGTACACTCATTTAATATTATTTTCTCTACAATATATCATATTTTCTCTACAATATATAATATCATACATATGATACAATATATCATATCATATCATATCATATATCTCTACAATATATATACAATATATCATAATTCTAGCAGTATACGTGTACCTTGATTGGTCATAATTTTTCAGTATTTTCTTGGCCTCTCTCTTACATTTACTCCTCTGGCTGACATTTGAAATTTCTTACCAAATCATCAAAAGATGGAATTCTTATTTAAATTGAGTTAAATATGCAAATTATTTGAGATGGAGAGATATCATCCCATCCCAGAGGACAATATATTTCACCAAATCTTAAAATCTTATTTAAAATCTTTTAGTAGCAATTGTAGTTTTCTTAACATTGGTCTCACATTGATTTATATTAAATATGTCTCTTTATATTTTATAATTTTAGCTTAGATTTTTGTGTTGTTTTGCATTTTACTTTTGAATTTGGATTGTTCCTCAATATATATTCTAATGTATTAATAAAACGTTCTAATACATAAATAAAACATTCTAATACATAAGTAAAACAGCTTAAATTGGTTTATTTTTTTTTTTCTATCTGGTCACTTGATTGAATTTCTTACATTGTGGTTAAAATATGAGGTAATGGTAATAATTCTGATGGGTATAATAATAATAATAATGGCTAATATGGTTCATAGCCCTATCATTAATTAATACTGAAATATCAGACATTTTGCTAATCACTTTACAAGTGTTATTAGATTGAATCCTTACAGTACTCCTAAGTGAGGGAGATCAATGTCCTTTTCCCAAGTGAAAACTTGAAGCTTAGGAGGGTTAAGGGATTATTCCAAATCTTCCAGGTAATAACTGGCTGTCCCAGAATCAGAATTAGAGTCTTCCTGTGACTTCTGAGATCATATGAGTAAACATAAAGCTCTATATATTGCTGTCTCTTTACCTAGAGACTTGAAACCAATGCCGAATAACAGTGGTGTAGTGGTGAGAATAGCATTCCTACTTGATCTTGAATTTAATGGAAAGCACCAGAACACTTCTGATGGCATTTGTTGTTGTCAAACATATATTTCTCATTTTTTTTAAGATTTATTTTATTTTTAGAGAGAGAGAGGGAGAGAGAGAGAGAGAGAGAGAGCAAATGAGTAGGGGAGGGGGAAGAGGAAGAGAGAGAGAGAGCAAATGAGTAGGGGAAAGGGAAGAGGGAGAGAGAGAGGGAGAGAGAGAGAGAGAGAGAGAGCAAATGAGTAGGGGAGGGGGAAGAGGAAGAGAGAGAGAGAGCAAATGAGTAGGGGAAAGGGAAGAGGGAGAGAGAGAGAGAGAGAGAGCGAGAGAGAGAGAGAGAGAAAGAGAGAGAGAATCTGAAGCAGGCTCCATGCCCAGCACAGAACCCAACACAGGGCTCCAGTCCACAACCCTGGCATCGTGACCTAATCCAAAATCAAGAACACCAAGGTGCCCCCCTTTCTCAGTTTTTAAAGACAGTTTTGTTCTATTTCTATTTTATTTAATATTAAAGAAAACAGTAACAAAAATAGAATGCTTTTAACTTATTTATCTATTGACACAATCATAGATAAAAACACTAAAAATATCAGGGAGTTTCCTAAATTTACCACCTTGCACTTTTGAAATAAACTCTACTTCCACTTGGTATGTTATATTAATATTTCCCTGAATGCTATTTGCATCATCATTATTTTCTTCATTTATGTTTTCAGAATAATTCTTCCATTGTTTAGTTTTTCAGTGTCATCTTTGTTGCATTTTGATATGAGGTCTACAAGTTTATTTTGTTTTTGAATGGTTTTATTTATTTTGAGAGAGAGAGAGAGAGAGAGAGAGAAAGCAGGAGCAAGGGAGGGGCAGAGAGAGAGAGAGGGAGAGAGAGAATCCCAAGCAGGCTTCACGCATCAGCGCAGAGCCCTATGTGGGGCTTGAACTCACAAACTGTGAGATCACGACCTGAGCCAAAACCAACAGTTAGACATTTAACTGATTGCGCCACCCAGGTGCTCCAGGTTGTGCAAGTTTAGTAAGATATCCATATTTGTGCTCTGAAATAATTGTATCACATATATATTTTCTAGTCTCAAAAGGTTTCATAAAATTTACCTGTAGATTCATCTTGTTTGGTAGGTATTTTAAGGTTAGACCTCAAAAGTCTCCATACTTTTTCTATAAAAATTATCTTTTCATGCTTTCTAGCTCTGAACTTATTTTGGAAATTTATAGTATCCCAAAATATTATTCTCTTCACTAGATTATTTGCATTTACTTTCATAAAGTCTTAAATAAAATTGTTTAGAATATTTATTGGAATTTGTGTTGTATCACATTAATTATTATTTTAATGTTTATTTATTTTTGAGAGAGAGACAGACAGAGCATGAGTGGGGGAAGGGCAAAGAGAGGGAGACACAGAATCCTAAACAGGCTCCAGGATCTGAGCTGTGAGCACAGAGCCCGATGTGGGGCTCAAACCCACAAACTGTGAAATTATGGCCTGAGCCAAAATCGGATGCTTAACCAACTGAGCCACCCAGGCGCCTCTCACGTTGATTATTTTTAATGTCATAAATATTTCTTTAGTTTTTCAAAATTATAATTATCTGCTTTATTTGGCTACCTTTTAATTTTACTAATATTTCCTTCTTGGTATTTTTGGTTATAAGAGTTGTTTTAAATTTCCTGTTAATTCTTTCCTTCCTTACTTAAAAAATTTCATAAGTTTAATATTAACCCATTCCTTCATAGTCTTTTTTATTTATTAATAAAATGATTCAAAGCTTTAAGTTTTCTCCTGAGTATGGTTTTAGATATATTCCATATGCTTTTATATGGAGTTATCTACTTTTTGTTAATCTTTAAATGATTTTGAATTATAGTTTTATTTATGTATTTTTATTTATTTAAAATATTTTTTGTGGACAATTTAAAATGTGTTTTACTATTTTGTATAAGACTTTATGCTTTTTGGCTTTCAGCCAAAAAATGTGGTTTCTTCATTTTCCATCTTTGGGAATTTATTAAGATTTATTTACTTATTTTTTTTTTTCAACGTTTATTTTTGGGACAGAGAGAGACAGAGCATGAACGGGGGAGGGTCAGAGAGAGAGGGAGACACAGAATCGGAAACAGGCTCCAGGCTCCGAGCCATCAGCCCAGAGCCCGACGCGGGGCTCGAACTCACGGACCGCGAGATCGTGACCTGGCTGAAGTCGGACGCTTAACCGACTGCGCGACCCAGGCGCCCCTGTTAAGATTTATTTTATAGACAGTTGATGCTTTTCTTGTTTGTTTGTTAATACACCTGACTGGTTCTTGGTCACAAGAGTAGAGTATGCATTTTGTAGGGTATAAAATACCATGAATAGGAATTAAGTAACCCTTGTCAATTTTGTGATGTAATCTTATATATGCTCGTGGTTTTAAAATCTACCTGATCTGTTCAATTATGACTCTCACTGTAAGTTTTACTTTGCTAATTGTCTTTGTCCTGGTTTTATGTACCAAATGTTTATAGATGACATATCCTTCATGAACTATCCCCCTTTTTGTTTTTTAATGCAAAATATGCCTCTCTATCTTGATTAAGGCTTTAATCCTTAAATTTTGCTTTATTGATATGCTCATTACCTCTGGTATTTTATTTCTCTGTTTCTATTTGCCTAACATATCAATTGTGTGTCTATCTATCATCATCTACCTATTATCTGTCAATCAATCTAACTATCATCTACCTTATTTATCTTTTTACTTATAAGCATTATGTGGCATATTATTTTGGATGTGTCTCTCGTAAAACGTATATAGCTAGATTTTTATCCTAATTTAAGTGAATTCACCAATTTTAGTCCAAACTGTTCAATTCTGGAATGTTTACCATATAATTTAATTCTAAGCAAATCATAAAGCATGAGGAAGCTTTGTTGACACTCTATAAAAAAAAACCTTTTTATAGATGTTTGAATGTTTTCCTCCCTGTTTTTATATTTTGATTACTTTGGGCAATCTTGCATCAAATGGATTAAGACCCATAAGGTAATACAAGGCAGTCTATGCATCCCTATAATCTTTTTGTGTCATCGGTATGTCACCATAGAAATATTTGTTTTCTAGTAGGAAAAAAGGCAGCATAATATTTGGATGTCTTCCTATAATGAACTACGTAAATATAGTCACCTTCAAAATTGCACTATGATTGTAAACATTAAGAAAGATTTCCACACAGAAATAAATGCCACCCTGCTTTCAGTCTCTCCCTTCAGCTTTATTTCCTGGTAAACTGAAATGTCCTTCAGGGAAATTTTCACTTTCTTTAATTTTGTCAGGATCAGATTGGGAGAGGAAAACAAAACGATGTGAATGGGAGAGAAAAACTTGCCAATACAGCAGGAAAATAAAAGTGTTCCGGGCTCAGAGTAATCCTTGGCAACATCTATTGCAACTCTGTAATTTTACTGATGTGGAAATTAGGTCTGGAAAAGGTCGGCCAGCATGCCTCAAGTTACATTGTTTCAGTAAGATTACTAAGGCCAGAGCCAAGAATTTCCTTCAGAGATAGACGAAACTGGCATAGAAAAAAGATTCAGATTTTTAATCAGTCTGGCTGGTACTATGTCTTGGTAGCACATGCTAACCCAAAGACAGACACACCTGGCATTAAACTCCATCTCTTCCTTTATTAGAGGTGAAAACCTGATAGAGATACTTAACTCCCAAGCCCTGAATTTTATCCAAAAATGAGCATTCTATTATCGAGCATGAACATCTTTCTAAGGAACACACTAGGCTGCACGTATGAAGTGTCCAGCACTGTGCCTATCACCTAATTACTCCCCAACAAATGCTCATTTCCTTCCCTCTCTCCTTAACAAAATCGGTCCATACTGGCTTTCTAGAGGTCGGATTAATTATAGGAACACTGCCTGTGTGCCAGCGTTGGAATCCGAGGCACCACTTGTTGGGAGAGCTGAAATCCTGCAATAATGACAACATAATCTTGGAAAGTGGACTGACCAGGATCAGGTGAGCATTATAAAGTTTGAGGATTCTATTCTTCTTAACCAATTTCTAGGCAACACTTCAGTTTTCCTCCTCAGGCATGTAGCTCAAAGCTAACTTTCCATTTTTCATAACTCCCAGAAAAGCTTAGGGGTACCAGTGGGAACCATCAAAAAGAATTAAATTGTTATGTTTCCCAGGGTTAGAAAAAATGAAAGAAAAAGTATATACAAAAGTCTATTTCATGTAACCCTGCCACAGCACCATTTTCAAACAATCACTTAAGATCTCATTAGTACGACCTGGGAATAGATTTCTCTCATTCCAGCATTGCCCGAGCCTAACCCTCGGGTTAGACATCCATTGATTTTAGCTTCCATTGCTCTGTAAAACACATCTGGGTTCTTAATTAATAATTCGCTAAGTTGGAGACAAATTTGCTATTGCTTGAACATGTCTGATTGAAAGCACAGACATAATGCTCATAAAATGTTGGGGGAAGAAAAGTAATTGAAGTAAGATTATAAATTATTCTTGGCTTTAGGCTTCCCTCAAGCTATGGAAAGCAAAAAGCAATTATTTATATTTGGAGGAGGAATTAGCCTTTTTTCTGTTATCTAATCAATGCTTGTTACCCTTCCCTGTCTGGCTCTCTCTTGGTTAAGGAACTTAAAAGGAGATCCCAGTTTGCTCATGCACTCAATCGGTTCCACATTTCTTTATTTCTTTCTTTTTAAAAATTCTTCTAAAAATGACAGTTGTTTAGCGCACTAGGGCTTGAACATGTCAGACAAAACAGTTCAATACCTATAATTAGTGACCTTGTTTTAAGTCTGCATCACAAGCGAGATATGATTTACTAACACTCTTGTTCCATTCATTCACTGCTGACTAAGTGAATTAAACACTTAGTCAGTCACTGCATTAAACATTTTAAAAAGCATACTGAAAAATCCAGCCGGGTCTATAGAAGCAGTTGTACTTAAGCACACATACAGTTGGCATCGCTTATTTTGCAGTGCTGTTTGAGGTTTTACTTCTGTGGCATGGGCACGTATTTGTGGACCTAATCCTGTTTAACCTAAGGCTAGACAAGCAGAGTAAGCAGGTGAGCACTTCCCAAAAAGAAAGCTTTTTAGTAGAGTATCATTAGTGTGTGTCAGAGTTTGGCAGGAAACAGAATCTACCCCAGATGGCTCAAACAAACAGAAGGAACTTTTACAGGGGACTTCAGTGACAGGACTATTTTTAGAAGTGAGGTCAGATTTTCTGAAACAAAGGAGGGAGAGACACCAAGAGACCAGCACAGGTAGGAGCTGGTAACCACCATTAGGACTTATGAGATAGGGAAGAAAGACATGTATCTGGAGCCTAATGAAAACTAGACCCTTGGGGAAAGTGCCACCAGTAGAAAACATAGCTACTTCGAGAGAAAAAAATGTGACCGAGGCAGGGAGGAATTTGGAAAGAGGAAAGAAATATCCTGACTTTTCTCACCTCTTGCCCTCCAATCTCCTGCTAGTGAACTCCATTGGTCAAACCCAACAAGAAGCCAGAGGGTGATGCAGCCCATAGCGGTCAGTCCCCCCACCCCAACTACCGACACTGGCACATAGCAGCCTGAGGAGGGTGGAGAATAGATCTAAAGGGAAAAATAATGACTAGTCAGAACACTGATCAATAGGAAAAAATATATTTCCCACTGGAAGGAATGGAATAGAGTGAGGAGAATGAAGACTGAGGAGGGCAGATATTCAAATGGATTTTTATTTTTCTCATTTTTAGAGACAATTCACAGGTAAGAGCATACACCCACTGCTTTAATCTTCTCCAGTCAACCCAGCTCGCACAGCCAATCACACCATCTAGGGCCTTCACTGGTCCAAGCTGTTCTGGAGATCTTTCTGTGTCCCTGGGCCTTTGAACCACTCAGCTTCTCCTTATGCCATTCCTTCTCCTTATAACATTTCAAGCAGCACCCACTGCTAAGTGTCACCAGGACCCTCACCCTTTCCTTCTGGCTCATACAAGACTGGTTCCTCCAGAGCTGCTTCTTCCAAGCTGATCTCAAAATCAACCATTTTCATCATTAAGCAGTACGATGCAGTGGTGAGGAAAACGGACCGAGTTTCAGAGGTAGACACTCTCTATAAATATACCTATATCATCTACAGTAATCCACTCCTTCAGAGACATTTACCTGTTGGTCATGGACAATCCCTCTGTGATGAGGTTGCTATATGGGCTAAATGAGATAATTTTGAGATAATGTGTCAAATTCTTAGCCTGGGAGCTGGCGCAGAGTAAGCCCTCAGTAACCAGTAGTTATTATCACTCATCAACCTGTGCCTGTTCTCCTGCAGCCAAACCTTCTCTTCATTGTCAAGCCATCCCCGAGGAGAGGGGTGTAGGATTGAGAGGTTGACTGCAGTAGCCGTGGCTCAGTCAAAATGCTCGATTACTTTTTTTTTTAATAGAAAGACAGATGGTAGTATTAGAAGTACTATGTTAATATTTTATATCTTTACATAGGAAACCAGCTTAAAGTTTAAAAAAAACTCACTTTCCTTCATTCTCCATTAACCTTTGACAAATTGCAAACCCCACAGTTTCTATAGGCGTGAACGTGGCCATTCAGGCCATTACCCAGGGCTGTTAAAATACGGCCTTACAGGCAGCTTCCTGTGTGCACTCACCACAGCCAGAAATTCTTTTGATAGAACTTATCATGCATTATTTATGTTTCTCTGAACCTCTAATGCAAATTTCTGGAATATAATGGAAACATCCTGTACATCAGCGTGTTCCCCTATCATTCTGTGTCTGCCACAAGAGACTTACAAAATTACTTCTGTGGACTAATCCTATATAAACTATTATAGCTCAGCTGTAATTCCTGGGAACATTTCAATTCTTAGCTTTTCCTTCATCGTGCAGATTTTATTTCCTCTTTCGGTGTCCAAAGTATTTATTGCCCATCTCATCACAGCACACGTATAAGAACATATCTCCCTCAGAGCAGGAAGAGTGTGGCACATTACCATTTTCCTTTCATTTGGTGAAGGCTGTTGGGGGAGGGAGGTTCAAAAAATTTTGTCTATGTGCTATATAGTTATACAGATCTGTAAATTCCCTTGAAAGCTTATGTGGGTTGGGAACCTTTTCATTCTAACCACTATAGCGATGTGACATGAAGGAACAGTTGGGGGAAAAACTTGACTGACAGTGTATCCAGCCCAACCATCCTAACATTTTGATTCACCAATATCAGGATCATTCCAGACAATTTAAGGCTTATCTCAATCTCTAAATGTGTGATTGAGAGAAGGACTCAGGCAGGAGATAATCTAAGTGACACTTTATTTATCATTTTTTCCAGTATCTTTTAGCCATCGACCACCAGTCTGTCCTTCATGAAGACCAGCAAAGAGCATTGAAATTGTCAAAAACAAGAAGTACTTTATACACGAAGGACAAGGCAGGCAGTCAAAGAGACCCGTGAAGAACAATCTGTTGGTGCTTCACCAAGGTAGAAGTCATTTTGGACAATCAGGCATTCTGTTATGTGTACACAGAGCATGTGAATTATTGATGGTTCTATTCATCATTTCATTTCTTTGTGACAGCCAAGTACGTCTTCCTTGTTCCATGCTTTTGTTGGCTTTAAATTGAAATGCATTTCTCTGACTGAGGACACATAAGAGCAAGTAGAAGTTAATATGTTTTCTAAAGTATACAGCAAGGCACCATGTGTTGCAGGCAAAAGTCAAGAAAGGAAATCTTACAAAGAATAGCCATTTATAGGCCCAACTGAAATGATTCTTCAGGATCAAACTCCATATGGCATGAAAGACACAGTTCTGTTTTTTTCTTCCCACACACTTCAAGGATTTTATTCTCTGCACCTTTCTCTTTTTTTTTTTTAAAAATGTAACTTTATTGTTCTCTGTTTATTTCTTCAGAGTTCTCAACTATTATTGGTCTTACAGGTAAATTGTAATGTCTGGAAAATTAGCTGAGTTACCTTCCACCTTGCACAGACTCATTTACAGCTCTTGGGTAGCTTTTCTTCTATATATACAAACACTCATGTTCTCTTGTGTCCTTTGCCTGCTCATGTCTGCTTATGAGATACACAAAAAAATGGACTTGCATCCATTTATTCTAACTATAACAAGGTACATCACAATTTCTCATGGGTTTTTAATACCAACCCTATGAAATAGATACAACAAAATGTTATCACCATGATTTTCAAATAAGAAAATTGAGATTATTTTTTCAAAACCAGAGAAATCCCCCTCCTCTCTCTCTCTCTCTCTCTCTCTCTCTCTCTCTCTCTCTCTCTCTCTCTCTCTGTCTCTCTGTCTCTCTCTCTCTTTTCCCCCACTTTGGTTAAAGTTGCCAGCTCTTGATGTAATCCTGATCTAATGTCATTAAGTACCAACTGGAGATGTAGCAAAAACCTAGTGTTAAAACTATGCTGATGGAGAGATTGGGGAAAAGGTCACATTCTAGGCTTAAGAATGCTTTTAATTTCTTCTTCTATTGAAAATTCTATCTCTAACCTAATTCATCAAGATGTAATGATGAAAATCACATTTAAAACATTGGATTTTAGTCAGAACGCTTCTTCTAGATTTTTGTTTGTTTAATCTTTGAAGGGACCTGTCATTCCAAGTCACCTCAAAATGGATTTGTTGGACATATATTAAATGCTAGATCTTGTGTTAACCACCAAGGACGATAAAGGTGATTAAATAATGACCTGGTCCTAGAGACTTCTCTGTGATGATGAGAGGCAGAGTGACCAATCCTTGGACTGGGTTGTTAAGACTGAGGAGGACCTCACTGGTGAATGTGGAAGAGA
Organism: Felis catus; assembly: GCF_018350175.1. Taxonomy (NCBI): domain Eukaryota; kingdom Metazoa; phylum Chordata; class Mammalia; order Carnivora; family Felidae; genus Felis; species Felis catus. The sequence continues at coordinate 189,718,431 of NC_058371.1, read as the reverse complement.
TGGTGTTTTGGGGCAGAAGGAAGACATTCCAGGCAAAGGAGAAAGTTTGGGCAAAATATATGAAGCATAAAACAGTATGACAGCTTTAAGGACTTGAACTAATTCCGTATAGCAGGAGTGTAAAGTCCAAAATAGAAACGGTTGAAGAAATGACCAGGTTTCACACTGTGCTTGGCCTTGCCAATAGTGGTGCAACTAGATTTATGGGACCTTAGTGAATGGACTGAAATAGGTGGAGGGGGAGGGGAAGAAGGAAGTAAAGCCAAAGATGACAAAACAAAAGACATCGATGTTCTGAAAGGGGAGGTAGTCGATTACATATCTTATTTTCATGACAGGAATATATCGCTCTTCTTCCTTTGTCGACTCAAACCCATCCTTTTTCAACTAATTTTATTCCAAGATGGACATTCCGAATTTCATCTGACATTCCATAGAACATTTTAATAGTCGATGTTCAAAAGACTGTCCTGCATAGCAAAGGACTCCAAAGTCTTAGGGGCTCTCAACAACAAATATCTTTTTCTTATTTACACATCAGCAGGTGGTGCCTGAGTCTGCTTCAAGTTGACAGCCAGGTTCGGGCCTGCTGCATATGTCTTCATTCTGAAGGTGCAACTCTGCTCTGAAACAAGCACATTATCATGGCAGAGGGATGAGTGAGAGATGCAAGTTTCCATTGAGATGTGACATAAGCCACAAGAGTTCACGTGATATTGGACCTAATGTATGACCAAACTCAACAACGGGATGGGGATATAGAATCATTTTCTGCTGAAGGTGAAAGCGTCACATTTATTCTAATAAATAAATGTCATTTACTGAACACTTATATACACCTTGTCACTGTGCGGTATGCTTTACTTATTTTACATTTAATAATCAGGGGAATTCTCTGAGAAAATGATTATTTAACATTATTTTACAAATGAAAAAGCTGAGGGTCTGAAAAAGCCCAAGACTGCACAGCTAAGAATTGAGACCTTGACTAATCTGATCACTCATTCATTCACTCATGCATTCATCTGCTATGTGCTATGAACTATTCTGGGCTTTAGAGATACTCTAGTGAAAAATACAAACGAAGCTCTTGCTCTCATGGAGCTTTTACTTTAGTAGAACAAGAGAGACCGTAAGTTAATATACAAAGACAAAGTCAAATTATTATGAGTATCATCCAAGGAATTAGAATAGGTTACTACTCTAGACAAGGTTCATGCCGAAGGAATTTTCAGAACCATATTGAGGTCTCTTTCATGCCACAGTCTGTGTTGTTTTGAATATGATGCAGCCAGGCCTACCTTGTAGCACGTCCACGCAACTTTTCAGAACTATTATTTTTATTAGTCATTATTATTTAACATTTGCAGTTTTCATTGAAGTTTTGTTTCCCCAACTGATTGCAATAAAAATATAGAAATATCCCATTTAATTTAGATATTTGTAATACAATAGTCCCCCTTATCCTCAATTTTGCTTTCCGTGGTTTTAGTTATCCATGGTCAACTGCTGTCTGGAATCAGATGATCTTCCTCCTGCAGCATCATCAGAAGGTTGACAGTAGCCTGGCACTATATCACATGCCTGCGTCATTCACCTCCTGCGCCATTCATCTCAGATTATGCAGGCATTTTACAGTTCACATAATCACAAGAAGACGGGTAAGTTCAGCATAATAATACTTGAGAGAGAGAAAACTCACATTCACAAAGATTTTATTTAAGTATATTGCTATAATTTTATTAGAGTTGTTAATCTCTTACTGTGCCTGATTTGCAAATTAAGTCTTATCAGAGGTCTGTATGTGTAGGAAAAAACAGAGTATATATCAGGTTTGATATTAATATGAAGTTCCAGGCATCCACTTGGGGTCTTGGAATGAACTCCCTAAATAAAGGGGGGATTGCTAGACTCCATTTTGTTTAATGTATTGCAATTACCTAATTTGTTATAAGGTAATTTCCTAGATAATCCTTAAATAAGCCCCTCATCTCATAAATAATTAAGATATTAAGATAAAACTGCATGCTTTTAACTTGCTTTTATTCGCTGGCAACAGAATAGCTTTCTTAATTTAGTATGTGCTTCCCTACGTCTAGAATTCTGATCTTGTTTTTTTGAGGAGAGAGCATCTTCGAAAATGAGTGGATACAGTAAGTGTTCTTAATTAATTTTTACAATTTTCAAACTTGTACTAAAAGATGTGAATGTGCCAATTTCTCATCTACACAATAGCGAAATGGTGCAAACACAAAGGAGTAGAGGGAAAAGATTCGCTTTTTGTGTTATATGACATAGTTTCTGACCAAGATTTCCATTTCTGATGTTGTCCATTTATATGACAGAGGATAAATTACTTAATCTCCCTGAATCTTTGTTTATAAAATAGCACTAAGATTGGCTAGATGTTCATAGTTTAAAGGGCTTCTGAGTTAAGAGAATTTAAAAGAGTAACAGATATATAACAAGCTCATTAGATAATTGTAGTAATAGCAGCAGCAAGAATAGGAATAACAGTAATCCAAGTTAATATAAAACTAATAACACATGTGTAAGTGCCAGGCAGCTAAATCTTTCTCAGGCATTGTAAAGATACACATATGGTACGTTTATTAAAGTGGAAATAATGTAGACACATGAATAAATGTACAAAACCAAGCTCACAGTACGTACCGTATGCATTCTGGTATCTTAATTGTTTTATAAATAATAAAAGTGCATATTGAAGCTTCTTAAAGTTGGTATTAATTTTTCATAAATAAAACTTGGGCTAGAACAGAAATAATATATAAATCAATAGACAAAAAAATTCAATGTTGAGGTAATTTATTTTATAGTTCCTTTAGGCTTGCAATTATTTGAATAGATTGCCAATTCTTATCATGTGATTAACTTTTGTGTATGTTTTTCACTTTTTATTATTTTTATCTTTCTGGCTACCTTCTCTCATCCCTTCTCCATAAAAGAAAAAGATATAAGTAGGCAATAATATATATAATATATTATTATTAATATAATTATAATATAATATATTTATTAATATATATAAATATAAGTAGGCAGTCATATATATGTATATATACATATATATATAGATATGTCACATATCTATAACATATCTATAGATATGTCACATATCTATATATATATGTACATGACATATCTATATATATATATTTAGGGGCGTCTGGGTGGCACAGTGAGTTGAGCATCCATTTTTGGCTCAGGTCATGTCTCATGGTTGGTGAGTTCTAGTCTCGCATCAGGCTCTCTGCAGTCAGTGCAGAGCCCTCTTGGATCCTCTGTTCCATCTTTCTCTGCCCTTCCCCCGCTTGCATTCATGCTCTCTCTCTCTCTCTCTCTCTCAAAAATAAAATTGAAAAAAATTACAAAAAATAAAAAAAACTATAGATACATAATATATATTATATATTAGCTATATCTATATAATTACTAGTATCACTGCTTGTGAGTCTCCAAAATAACCACCTGAATAATAATTGAAGACAGCCCTTGACTTGTTCACCTCAGAAAAGTGATTCTTTTCAGATTTGATAAGTATGGACATGGGTATATCCCTCTGGGGGCCACACAGCACACATATATCACATGAAGAAGGATTTATTTTTTCAAAAACACACCTTTACTTTTTCTCACATCCCTTTCCCCATGAAGGATGTCCCCACAGCCTGGGTGTCAGAGTAAATACTGCCAGCGATGGAGAATGTTGCATACCCATCTAAGAAGCACTATTCTAGAATTGGGCTAAGGGGTCTGTGGTGTAGATAGTAATGAACCTCATGGATGAGACAGAATTGCCACAGGATGTCCATTTGCTCATTGTTTATCCAAAATCTGAATTTAAGCGGGTATCATATTTTCATTTGTTAAGTCTGGCTACCCTAAGATTAGGAGAAAGGAGACATATATTATCATATCGGGCTTACCTTGGTATTCTTGGTTTCTCTCAGATAATACTTGACATCATGGAATAGATAAAGGAGCTATTCTCTATTACCAAACACAGCTGAAAGGAGCTATATATGTAATTACAGAGGTCATGTATGTCAGGGATTTTTCCCATTGCAACACTCGACAATCCTCTCTTGGGTTAGTCTTGCTACTATCGCTATAACCCATCTCACCCCATTATGAGCAGCACTGACATTTCCAAAGCAATGGGAGAAGTAGACCTGCAATGAAGACTTTTATCCTTCATTCATAAATGTATAGTCACTCATTGCCTCAGAACAAACTTAGTAAATCTTATATCAGACGTTAATATTTCCTTCTTTTCTCACTTCTATTCCTGCCGCCTGTTGGATCTATGGCAAATATGTGCTAAATGAATGAGTGATTGAACAATACGTCTTTAGCATATGAACTAGGAAAATGGTAAAAGCAGAGCACTTGAAAACAAAGGGCATGCAGATATTATCACCATATCTCGGTTCAGTTGCAATACAACTCACCACAGTTATTTTTAGTAATTTAAGATTCCCTTGACCAATAAAATTATAATTTACTCAGGAGAATTTACTAGTTTATAATGGACTCAATATCAAAAAAACCAGTAAGTAATGTAATATCAAATATAACAATAACATGAAACATATCCTCACTTGGAATCTCTTTTCTTTTTACATTTATTTATTTATTTATTTATTTATTTATTTATTTATTTATTTTTAATATATGAGATTTATTGTCAAAATGGTTTCCATACAACACTCAGTGCTCATCCCAAAAGATGCCCTCTTCAAAACCCATCACCCACCCTTCCCTCTTTCCCACCGCCCATCAACCTTCAGTTTGTTCTCAGTTTTTAAGAGTCTCTTATGCTTTGGCTCTCTCCCACTCTAACCTCTATTTTTCCCCCTCCCCCTCCCAATGGGTTCCTGTTAAGTTTCTCAGGATCCACATAAGAGTGAAAACATATGGTATCTGTCTTTCTCTGTATGGCTTATTTCACTTAGCATCACACTCTCCAGTTCCATCCACGTTACTACAAAGGGCCATATTTCATTCTTTCTCATTGCCATGTAGTACTCATTGTGTATGTAAACCACAATTTCTTTATCCATTCATCAGTTGATGGACATTTAGGCTCTTTCCATAGTTTGGCTATTGTTAAGAGTGCTGCTATAAATATTAGGGTACAAGTGCCCCTATGCATCAGTACTCCTGTATCCTTTGGGTAAATTCCTAGCAGTGTTACTGCTGGGTCAATGGTAGGTCTATTTTTAATTTTCTTTTTTTTTTTTTATTTAAAAATTTTTTTTTCAACGTTTATTTATTTTTGGGACAGAGAGAGACAGAGCATGAACAGGGGAGGGGCAGAGACAGAGGGAGACATAGAATCAGAAACAGGCTCCAGGCTCTAAGCCATCAGCCCAGAGCCTGACGCGGGGCTCGAACTCACGGACCGCGAGATCGTGACCTGGCTGAAGTCGGACGCTTAACCGACTGCGCCACCCAGGCGCCCCTATTTTTAATTTTCTGAGGAACCTCCACACTGTTTTACAGAGTGGCTGCACCAGTTTGCATTCCCACCACCAGTGCAAGAGGGTTCCCGTTTCTCCACATCCTCTCCAGCATCTATAGTCTCCTGATTTGTTCATTTTGGCCACTATGACTGACGTGAGGTGATATCTGAGTGTGGTTTTGATTTGTATTTCCCTGATGAGGAGCGACGTTGAGCATCTTTTTATGTGCCTGTTGGCCATCCAGATGTCTTCTTTAGAGAAGTGTCTATTCATGTTTTCTGCCCATTTCTTCACTGGATTATTTGTTTTTCGGATGTGGAGTTTGGTGAGCTCTTTATAGATTTTGGATACTAGCCCTTTGTCCGATATGTCGTTTGCAAATATCTTTTCCCATTCCGTTGGTTGCCTTTTAGCTTTGTTGATTGTTTCCTTTGTTGTGCAGAAGCTTTTTATCTTGATAAGGTCCCAATAGTTCATTTTTGCTTTTAATTCCCTTGCCTTTGGGGATGTGTCAAGTAAGAAATTGCTGCGGCTGAGGTCAGAGAGGTCTTTTCCTGCTTTCTCCTCTAGTGTTTTGATGGTTTCCTGTCTTGCATTCAGGTCCTTTATCCATTTGAGTTTATTTTTGTGAATGGTATAAGAAAGTGGTCTAGTTTCAACCTTCTACATGTTGCTGTCCAGTTCTCCCAGCACCATTTTTTAAAGAGACTGTCTTTTTTTCATTGGATATTCTTTTTTGCTTTGTCAAAGATTAGTTGGCCATACTTTTGTGGGTCTAGTTCTGGGGTTTCTACTCTATTCCATTGGTCTATGTGTCTGTTTCTGTGCCAATACCATGCTGATGATTACAGCTTTGTAGTAGAGGCTAAAAGTCTGGGATTGTGATGCCTTCTGCTTTGGTCTTCTTCTTCAAAATTCCTTTGGCTATTCGGGGCCTTTTGTGGTTCCATATGAATTTTAGGATTGCTTGTTCTAGCTTTGAGAAGAATGCTGGTGCAATTTTGATTGGGATTGCATTGAATGTATAGAGAGATTTGGGTAGTATTGACATTTTGACAATATTTATTCTTCCAATCCATGAGCATGGAATGTTTTTCCATTTCTTTAGATCTTATTCAATATCCTTCATAAGCTTCCTATAGTTTTCAGCATACAGATCTTTTACATCTTTGGTTAGATTTATTCCTAGGTATTTTATGCTTCTTGGTGCAATTGTGAATGGGATCAGTTTCTTTATTTGTCTTTCTGTTGCTTCATTATTAGTCTATAAGAATGCAACTGATTTCTGTACATTGATTTTGTATCCTGCAACTTTGCTGAATTCATGTATCAGTTCTCACAGACTTTTGGTGGAGTCTATCAGATTTTCCACATATAATATCATGTCATCTGCAAAAAGTGAAAGCTTAACTTCATCTTTGCCAATTTTGATGCCTTTGATTTCCTTTTGTTGTCTGATTGCTGATGCTAGCACTTCCAACACTATGTTAAACAACAGCGGTGAGAGTGGACGCCCCTGTCGTGTTCCTGATCACAGGGAAAACGCTCTCAGTTTTTCCCCATTGAGGATGATGTTAGCTGTGGGCTTTTCATAAATGGCTTTTATGATCTTTAAGTATGTTCCTTCTATCCCAACTTTCTTGAGGGTTTTCATTAAGAAAGTTGCTGAATTTTGTCAAATGCCTTTTCTGCATCGATTGACAGGATCATATGGTTCTTATCTTTTCTTTTATCACTGTGATGTATCACGTTGATTGATTTGCGAATGTTGAACCAGCCCTGCATCCCAGGAATGAATCCCACTTGATCATGGTGAATAATTCTTTTTATATGCTGTTGAATTCGATTTGCTAGTATCTTATCGAGAATTTTTGCATACATATTCAGCAGGGATATTCGCCTGTAGTTCTCTTTTTTTACTGGGTCTCTATCTGGTTTAGGAATCAAAGTATTGCTGGCTTCATAGAACGAGTCTGGAAGTTTTCCTTTCCTTTCTATTTTTTGGAATAGCTTGAGAAGGATAGGTATTATCTCTGCTTTAAACGTCTGGTAGAACTCCCCTGGGAAGCCATCTGGTCCTGGACTCTTATTTGTTGGGAGATTTTTGATAACCGATTCAATTTCTTCGCTGGTTATGGGTCTGTTCAAGCTTTCTATTTCCTCCTGATTGAGTTTTGGAAGAGTGTGGGAGTTTAGGAATTTGTCCATTTCTTCCAGGTTGTCCAGTTTATTGGCCTATAATTTTTCATAGTATTCCCTGATAATTGCTTGCATTTCTGAGGGATTGGTTGTAATAATTCCATTTTCATTCATGATTTTATCTATTTGGGTCATCTCTCTTTTCTTTTTGAGAAGCCTGGCTAGAGGTTTATCAATTTTGTTTATTTTTTCAAAAAACCAACTCTTGGTTTCGTTGATCTGCTCTACAGTTTTTTTTTTTTTTTTTTTAGATTCTATATTGTTTATTTCTGCTCTGATCTTTATTATTTCTCTTCTTCTGCTGGGTTTAGGGTGTCTTTGCTGTTCTGCTTCTATTTCCTTTAGGTGTGCTGTTAGATTTTGTATTTGGGAGTTTTCTTGTTTCTTGAGATAGGCCTGGATTGCAATGTATTTTCTTCTCAGGACTGCCTTTGCTGCATCCCAAAGCGTTTGCATTGTTGTATTTTCATTTTTGTTTGTTTCCATATACTTTTTAATTTCTTCTCTAATTGCCTGGTTGACCCATTCATTCTTTAGTGGGGTGTTCTTTAACCTCCATCCTTTTGGAGGTTTTCCAGACTTTTTCCTGTGGTTGATTTCAAACTTCATAGCATCGTGGTCTGAAAGTATGCATGGTATGATCTCAATTCTTGTATACTTATGAAGGGCTGTTTTGTGACCCAGTATGTGATCTGTCTTGGAGAATGTTCCATGTGCACTCGAGAAGAAACTATATTCTGTTGCTTTGGTATGCAGAGTACTAAATATATCTGTTAAGTCCATCTGATCCAATGTATCATTCAGGGCCCTTGTTTCTTTATTGACCGTGTGTCTAGATGATCTATCCATTGTTGTAAGTGCGGTATTAAAGTCCCCTGCAATTACCACATTCTTATCAATAAGGTTTCTTATGTTTGTGAGTAATTGTTTTATATATTTGGGGGCTCCCGTATTCGGCTCATAGACATTTATAATTGTTAGCTCTTCCTGATGGGTAGACCCTGTAATTATTATATAATGCCTTTCTTCATCTCTTGTTACAGCCTTTAATTTAGAGTCTAGTTTGTCTGATATAAGTATGGCTACTCCAGGTTTCTTTTGACTTCCAGTAGCATGATAAATAGTTCTCCATCCCCTCACTTTCAATCTGAAGGTGTTCTCAGGTATAAAATGAGTCTCTTGTAGACAGCGAATAGATGGGTCTTGTTTTTTTATTCATGCTGATACCCTATGTCTTTTGGTTAGCACATTTAGTCCATTTACATTCAGTGTTATTATAGAAAGATATGGGTTTAGAGTCATTGTGATGTCTGTAGGTTTCATGCTTGTAGCAATGTCTCTGGTACTTTGTCTCACAGGATCCCCATTAGGATCTCTTGTAGGGCTGGTTTAGTGGTGATGAATTCCTTCAGTTTTTGTTTGTTTGGGAAGACCTTTATCTCTCCTTCTATTCTAGATGACAGATTTGCTGGATAAAGGATTCTCGGCTGCATATTTTTTCTGTTCATCACATTGAAGATTTCCTGCCATTCTTTTCTGGCCTGCCAATTTTCAGTAGAGAGATCCGTCACGAGTCTTATCGGTCTCCCTTTATACGTTAGAGCACGTTTATCCCTAGCTGCTTTCAGAATTTTCTCTTTATCCTTGTATTTTGCCAGTTTCACTATGATATGTTGTGCAGAAGATCGATTCAAGTTACGTCTGAAGGGAGTTCTCTGTGCCTCTTGGATTTCAATGCCTTTTTCCTTCCCCAGATCAGGGAAGTTCTCAGCTATTATTTCTTCAAGTACACCTTCAGCACCTTTCCCTCTCTCTTCCTCCTCTGGAATATCAATTATAAATATTTCTCTTTAGTGCATCACTTAGTTCTCTAATTTTCCCCTCATACTCCTGGATTTTTTTTTATCTCTCTTCTTCTCAGCTTCTTCTTTTTCCATAATTTTATCTTCTAGTTCATCTATTCTCTCCTCTGCCTCTTCAATCTGAGCTGTGGTCATCTCCATTTTATTTTGCAGATCATTAATAGCATTTTTTAGCTCTTCCTGGCTGTTCCTTACTCCCTTGATCTCTGTAGCAATAGATTCTCTGCTGTCCTTTATGCTGTTTTCAAACCCAACAATTAATTTTATGACTATTATCCTAAATTCACTTTCTGTTATATTGTTTAAATCGTTTCTGATCAGTTCATTAGCTGTTGCTATTTCCTGGAGATTCTTATGAGGGGAATTCTTCCATTTCATCATTTTGGATAGTCCCTGGAGTGGTGCAGAACTGCAGGGCTCTTCCTCTGTGCTGTCTGGAGTAACTTGCGTTGGTGGGCAGGGCCACAGTTAGACCTGATGTCTACCCCAGCCCACCGCTGGGGCCACAGTCAGACTGGTGTGTACCTTCTCTTCCCCTCTCCTAGGGGTGGAATTCACTGTGGGGTGGCATGGCCCATCTGGGCTACTTGCACACTGCCAGGCTTGTGGTGCTGGGGATCTGGCGTATTAGCCGGGGTGGATCAGCAAGGTGCCCTGGGGCAGAGGGGCAGGCTCAGATCGCTTTTCCTTCGGAGGTCCACTTTGGGAGGGGTCCTGAAGCACCTAGAGGGAATCAGGCCCACCGCCAGAGGGATGGACTCGCAGAAGCACAGCGTTGGGTGTTTGCGAGGTGCAAGCAACTTCCCTGACAGGAACTGGTTCCCTTTGGGATTTTGGCTGGGGGATGGGTGAGGGAGATGGCGCTGGCCAGCGCCTTTGTTCTCTGCCAAGCTGAGCTCTGTTGTCAGTCCTGGGCTCAACAACTCTCCCTCCCGTTGTCCTCCAGACCTCCCGCTCTCTGAGCAGAGCTGTTAGCTAATAACCTTCCAGATATTAAGTCCCGCTTGCTGTCCGAACACACTCCTTCCAGCCCCTCCTCTCTTGCAAACCAGACTCGGGGGTTCTGCTTTGCCTGTAGGCTGCCCTTCTGCCCTGGCTCCCTTCCGCCAGTCCGTGTAGTGCGCACCGCCCCTCCACCCTTCCTACCCTCTTCCGTGTGCCTCTCGTCTATGCTTGGCTCTGGAGAATCCATTCTGCTAGTCTTCTGGCGGTTTTCTGGGTTATTTAGGCAGGTATGGGTGGAATCTAAGTGATCCGCAGGATGTGGTGACCCCAGCGTCCTCCTATACCGCCATCCTCCTGAAGAAGCAAGCCTCAGTTGGAATCTCAAACCTTTTGGGTAACATTAACTCAAAGATTAGTTTTTACAAAAATCCTCCTTTCCCTTAAAAACCAAACCCATTTCCTTGACCCTTCACCCTATTGTGGGAAACTCTTCTGAGAAGATGGATCACTTAAAATTGTCAAGAGCATCCTATGTCCCACACACCAGGTCAAACTACCCTGGTCCAGGAAGTCTACATTAATCCCACTTACATGGAGCCTCCAATTTCCATAGCCATGGCCACTCTCATCAGAGAAGAGTGAACATCCCAATTGACCAGATATTTTTCCAAGTCATGTTCTCCATTCTAGCTGCTAGACCTTCCTCACATTACTGAAGTCCATTCTGCTCAGCAGTCAGGTATGGTCAAGGGACCTCACTATAGAAAATCCATCACTGGCGTGCCTGGGTGGCTCAGTCAGTTAAGCATCCGATTGGCTCAAGTCATGACTTCACTGCTCGTGAGTTTGAGTCCCACGTTGGGCACTGTGCTGACAGCTGAGAGCCTGGAGCCTGCTTCAGATGCTGTGTCTCCCTCTCTCTCTGCCTCTCATCCCCACCGTGTTCTGTCTCTCTCTCCTTCAAAAATAAACACTAAAAAAAAAAAAAGAAAAGAAAATCCATCACTACATGATTGGTCTAGGTGCCACACTAGTGAGTTTTATTTCCTACTCTCATTTCTACAGCTAAAATGTCCATGAACTTACAAATTTTGGTATCTCCATTATTTTTTCCTATGCTACCTCTAGTCTTAAATTTATTAGTAAACAAATATAAAGGCTGTAGTCTTATCCTGATGCATGGACTGTCTTCATGAACTGTTTCCATCATCACCAGTAGAATTTATTAACAAATTGTCCCATTGATCCACATCATATAATTAATTAGCCAGATGTATTGTCCTCAGATACAATATTAATTTTTGAAAAAACCCAACACTGTAATATAATGCTAATTATCTTGCTTGATGGATAAAATCAAAGAATACTTAGAGAAGTACTTGTAAAAGCTCTCTCTATGCAAAATAAAATAACATGTGCAAATCATATCCTAAAGAACTTGGGGTTGAAAATATTAAGAATATTGTAATTCAATGGTACTTAGAAAAAAACTTCCAAAAATAACTTTAAAATAAAGGGGACACTTGTCACTAGTTAACTTTATTCACCTCATAAATGCTACACATTGTATGCATACCCAAAAGTGTAAAGTAATAAATATTATACTTAACATATACATTTGAGTTTAAAATGGATCTAGTTCTGCATAAAACTGCAAAACAAGCAATGATATGCTGTCCTCACTATGAGAATGTCAGTTGCTTTCATTTCCTGGTGTACTTTTGCGACAGTAACTTTACAACTTCTAGCTGCAGTGCCATGAGTACTGCTCAAGGTGGAGAGGGGTCACATAAAGAAACAATCTCTTTTTTAAAGTTTTCCAATTCAAATGTATGAACTTATTTATTTCCAGAAATCATTTGTTGGTAACTGACTCACAGTTTCCCCAGACATTTTAAAATATGATTATTTCAAACTGAAATCCATAAGCTGACTCAATTTTAACTGTTCTTTGATCCCCTTTAGCTGTTGGTACTGGGCACGGCACACAGTAGGCATTTAATTATTTATTGTATTGGTAACACAAAGGCTGCATTCTTAGCTTAATCACGGATTGTGGAGAAGAAAAGGACTCATTCATATCTATTTATTTTAGTTTGCTTGGGCTGTCATAACAAAATACCACAGACTGAGTGGCTTAAACAACAGAAATTTATTGTCGGAGAGTCTTAGTGGCAAAGCCTCTTATCAAGGTATCCTCAGGGTTTCTTCTTCCTGAGGGCTGTGAAGGAAAGTTCTATTCCAGGTCTCTCTCCTAGGCTCATAGATGGTCACCTTCTCCTTATTTCTCTTCACATCATATTCCCTATTTGCATGTCTGTCTCTGATTTCCAATTTTTATAAGGACACCAGTCCTGGTAGATTAGGGCCTACCCTAATGACCTTTCTAATGTCTCTGTCTTCAAATATGGTAACATTATGAGGCACTAGGGATTAGAATATCAACTTATAAATTTTAGGGGGACACAACTGAATCCATAACAGTCTGACTTTTGACTTCCCCCAAAATTCATGTCCTTTTCACATGTGAAGTGTACTCATTTTGTTTATCCCCAGAGTTTTAATCCATTCCAGTATCAATTCCAAGCCCAAAACCTTATCCAAACATCATCTAAGTTGGTTATGGGTGAGACTTAGGGTATGATTCATTCTGCGGAAAAATTCCTCTCCATCTCTAAACCCGTAAGAACAGACAAGTTATGTGCTTCCAAAATACAAGGTGGGATAGGCACAGGACAGACTTCACGTTCCAAAAGAGAGAATTGGAAGGAAAATAACGGGTCATGGTCTCTAGGAAAATCTGAAACTTGGCAGAACAAACTCCATTAGATTTTAAGATTCGAAATTCATCTATCTGAATGGACGTTGGGTCCTCTGGACTCATTGGGGTGGTAGTTCCACTTCCTCAATGGTAGATCCACCCTCTGAACCCACAGAGATCTCTGCCCTCCAGAATCCAGGAGAAGATGGCCCTGTTCCTTGGGCCTGTGCCCTCTGGGTCCACCTTGCCAACATCTGCACTGTGGCTTTGCCCCCAAAATCATGCTTCCCTCACCATATCCCATATCAGTCCCTTTGAATCCAGGCTGATAATGTTTCTACTGATAACAAATTTCTGAAAGTCATAGCTGGCCTTGGTTACACTTCATGTGAGTCCATGCCATCAGGAAAAAAGGGTGCTCTACAGATATTTTCTGTATAAATGATCTCTATTCCTAGCTTCCTTGAGATGGTTGATTGGATCCATGAGTCACACACCTAATCTCTTTTGATTCAACTGTTTGCTAAACAGTTGTCCAATCACACACTTGGTCCCTTTTCCAGAACACCCTATCTAGATAGACTGAGAATCTTCCAAATCATCAAGTGCTGGTTCCTCTTTGCTTAACAATCCCTTTTGCAATCTCTCTGCACTCTAGTGTTGCACACCAGTGTTACTCAGCAAGGAGAAAGCAGGCTGTGTGTTTAACACTTTGCTTAGAAATCTCAGTGAAGTATCCAGGTTAATCATTTACAAGCTTTACTTTCCACAAAGCACTAGAACATGATTGGACTGAGTTGTCTGCCAGTCTTCTTTCTTCTAAGCTTTCAAATTTATTTTTAATGTATTTCAATATTTTCTTTCCCCTCAAGGTTCTGTGAGGTCAATGGACTATCGTACTATGAGAGTCGAAGGACAAGAGTATCAAAAAAGAATCTTCTCAGGCTGCTGCAGGGGGCTGGGGAGAGAGAGTCCCTTGTCACATACCCACACGGGTCTCTGGAGCAAGAGGGTGCCCCATGCCTAGTCTTTTCCAGCCAGACTCAGTCTTAAGCCACAAGGGCATTGGCAAGAGTGATGCTCAGCTCAGCCCAGCTACTTCAAGCCAGAGCAGCCTAAGGACGTCATCACTACTTTGTTCTAATTAAACCCAATTTGACCATGGAGTACACAGCCAAATCAAGAAATGATTGTTTTCCACAGGGCACAGTGGATGTATTTGTCTGTGTAAGTTGCATGGCATGGCCCAGCTCTCTCTCTGAATTCTTCACCCCATCTGTCAAGTGGGCTTCTTAGGGAGAAACCCCCAACAAAATCCAGTTTGTCAGTGGGTCCTTTAATTTCTGCTCAATACAGCACTAACGTCTCCTGATTTTCTGAAATTGTTGCTTTATGTGCAGTGCAGTTTCTTATAAAGAAGGACAGCTGGGAGCTGTGTTGTGTGTTCTGTGTTCACCTGGGATCACACCTGGTCTTTATTCCTCTCCTCAAATTGTTAGGTGACATTTTTATCTGCATTAATCAAACATGGACAGGTTACACATTAAGCTTTCTCTAGCAGTTGGCTTAAAAATAAATTTGGTATATTAAAACAGCTCAGCATTCTGGTCTTCAGCTGAAAGAATATACTTTGTTGTAAAATCAGAAAATTGTTTTCTAGCATATTGGAAAAACAGGGGTGCCTACATAAGTATGGAGTTAGGAGATGGGAAATTGAGGGTACAGGTGGCAAATGTCGCCAAGCTAAGTGTGTCTCCCCCATCAATCATCACAGTGTAATATCCCAAAATCTACTCTAAGCCCTCCAAGATGTCCTAAGGACACATGCTAAGGGGAGGGGAAAAATCTATTTGGAAAACGATAGGACAGGGAAGATGGTCATACTCATACTAGATGCATTCATCTTGAAATAAACAGTATGTGTTACACTATAAAAATAAAGGCAAAGAAAATGTGAGTCATCTTTTTCTCCATAACTAGGATATCACCAAATCATCCTTTTTCCAAATATTTGTGTTCCTTTGTTTGCTTTTTACTCTGTCTGCATGTATAGGTATCAGACACCAGAAATTTATGTTTAGAAGAAATTAATTGGTCTGGAGTTCTGTGTAGTTTCTCTTTGGTCTTCCTCATAATTTCTATAAAGGAATTAAATATTAATTACCAGCATATGAAACTTCTTTGAAGAGGCCCTGTTGGTAGAGACTGATTTTGCTTATTACTTTATAAAATAGTAGGCTACACTGTAAGTACTAAATTCACCTAATATATATTTCCAGACAAGATAATATATAGCAAATATTATCTTAAGGACTGAGGAAGATTCAAGATGTTTAGAGATTTCGGCTTTAGCATCTGTCCAATTGTGCAATGGAAAGCTTGTATGGGAGACAATGTGGCAGCCTAGAATGGACCGCCTCTAAACTGCAATTGCTTAAATAAGGAAATAACTTCATTTAATCCACTGCCAGTCAGAATGAGGGGTAAGTTATACTTCCCACCCTGGGAAAGTAATATAGTCTTATCAGTTAAACCCAGTTTCCACAAAGGACTGTACTTGCTTGCCCTTGTGCTTGGAATGCTCCTCCCTAATGCCTGGCTCCTTCTGGGCATTCACCCTCAGCTCCAATACCACTCCTTGAAAGAGATTTTGTCTGTGTCTTTCTAAAGACCTATGATATTTGCTGCAGTATTGTTTCAATAGCCAACCAAAACAAAAGCAGGAGAGAGAGTGAGGAGGAGAGAGAGAGAGACACCCAAAATATTCAATAATAGTTTGTTAGAAGAATTATGGTATAGACATGCAATACAATATCATACAATGACTATAATAATATTTTGGGAAAATATTAATATACATAAAGAACCATGAATTCATTAGAAAAGAATATGCAGAAAGAAGAATACAAATGGAATGAATACACAGTATGATCTCAGCTTGTAAAATTTGACATGATACCTGTCTAAATATCTTTACCTATATACATGTATTCATGAGCAAGGAAAAATAAACATTGAAAAGACATTTAAAAAATAACCATAGTTTTTTTTCAGTTCTCTGTATTTAAAAACATTATCTATATGTATAGGTAATACTTCTTGATTGGGGAAAAAAGGGCATGGGAGAAATATTCATATTAGGGCTTTCTTGCTGTTAGAGGATCACATACTTCGATCTTAACAATACTTTTTTTTTTAATCATTGCTTTTCAGTTAGCTGTTCTGTTGTCACAGAGATGCCCTTCGGTTGCTGTGGTAACAAATGAATAATAACCCACACTTGTGTAGCACTTCACAGCTCGCACATTCCTTTCTCATGCAGCACCACATTTATGATCAACAAAAACTCAGAAAAGGTTCCAAGGGAGGCAGACCTGGTTTGCTCCCCAGTGTACAGATGAGAAATTAGAGACTCAAAGAGGGTAACTAAGTGGCCTCTGGTCACACCACTAATAACTTAAAGAGCTAGTAGAAAATCCAAGTTCTCCCAGATTCTTAATGCATTTCAAAGTGGGTTTCATTCATCTGTCTACATGTCCGTCTTTCTAGTTACTTGTATATTTATATGTATCAAATAAAAGCTTTTATAAAATCCAGTATATAATAAAGTGGATTGGTCACCTTTCATCAGAAGTGAGATCCTAAAGGGTAATCCATTTGTTTGCCACTTGTAGGTTTTCTAAATCCTGGCATATTTTGAAAACCACTGCTCCCTCTTTGGGTGCCCATACTTATTATCCTTCTCACAGAGGCATGTAGCTGCATCAGCTTCATATTCAAACACTGATATTCTAAACTTAATCAAGATGTGTGTGTGTGTGTGTGTGCGCGCGCGCACGTGTGTGTGCGTGTGCTTTCAAATGCTCAAGAAATGTGAAATCTCACTAGAGCTACAGCAATTGTCTAACACATCTCATGACCAATAGAAATTTGGGAACAGTGGGCAGATGAAGCTGTCTAGAGCATGGCTGCCCAATATAGCAGCTACTTTCCATATGTAGCTATTTAAATCTAAATTAATTTAGATGAATATAATTAAAATTTACTTCTTCCATCACGCTAGCCACATTTCAAGCGCACTCAAAAGCCACATGTACCTTGTAGATATCATATTGGATAGCTCACATAAAGAATATTACTATGATCACAAAAAATTCTTTTGAATGATACCGAATTCTAACCACTAGAGCTGAGATGTTAGATTTAAACAAACCTGGTCAAATCCCAGTCTTTTAGGGGTTCCCTGAAACCTCAGAACCTTTATCTGTAGCAGAAGGGTGGAGGATATCTATCATAGAGGGTCGCTGTAGGGATTAAATGAGATATATACAGTGAATGCAACCAAGATAAATTTGACAAAAGTGCAAATAAAAACGACTACCTTTTTTAATCATGCTGCTCAACAATACTGTGTGGACCTCTGTCTTATACCCCTATATTATAATTCAGAATGACATCTTGGCTCACATCATGTTGGCTACCAAAAACCAAAAAACAACCAGTGTTCACAGTCATGACTCCCTTTCAGATTTTACAGTTTAGGTTAAGATTTTGACCTCATCTCAATGCTTCAATTCACATATAATTAATTATTCTCCAAGTATGACAACTGAGGCATAATCTTTCTTAATGGTGAAATGCACTTGCAGGGGAGATGTGTTTTTTGTCACTGTTTTTCCATCTTCAAGTACCTCCAGAGACAGAGTCCATGGAGGGGACTGTCTTAAAAGAAAATGAACATATCTCACATCCAGGTATTACTACTGCCATTTTTTTTCTTGGCCATTATACCTCCATTACAGAAGTTTTGGCTCTATTACAAGTTTTCAGAGCCACTGCATATTTCAGTGTGTCCCTTATGAAATCCACCCCCCCTTCCCCTCAGATTCTGTTTTCTGGCCAATGCAGCATGCTCCCAAAAGCTGCTTGTTTTCAAAATTATATAGTCGAGAAGCAAGATGTCAATTTTTACAGTCACATGTATAGCAAAATTCAGGGTACATCTGTCAAGTTCTCCCAAGAACTTTGTCACACTTGCTCTGGTCTCTTAGCAGAACAAGGGTCCTAAGTTCCATAAGCCCAGACATATTTAATCAGTACCCACCAGATCTTCAGGAACACATCTCTCAGAACCTCCTTCCCTGCTTGGAGGTAAGTTGGAATGACATTTTGTCTTCCTCCATGGGAAAAAATGCAGACTCCTCTCATAGGTAAAATAATCTCCCACTTTCTTCACTTTTCGCTTGTAATTTTAAACTTCTTAACTTCTCTCAGAAAACCTGGCAGTAAGTAACAGGGGCTTATAATGTCTGGATCAAGTTTTACTATCTTGGGAAGCACAGCATGGATGTGTTTACAACCTCTCTGTTGCCCTTTGTCTTCAACTGGCAGGCCTTAGCCAAAATCTAGAGACAATGAGAAACATCCCATTTGATGTCTAGTAAGAGACATACTGAATGCTACAATTGGAATATAGCTCACACTATGAATACAGTAGCTATTATTATATCCAAAATTATCAAGAAATCCTTTGTTAGTAACATCACTGGTAAATAAATAGCTAGTCTCAGAAACATACATGGGATTACTATGGTGTGAAATGTATATAGATAGATGTGATTTCCTAAACGTGTGGTTGCATGTTCAAAAAGGAAAGCGAATGATCTTCTGTTTCTGAAGCCTTTCCTGGTTGCTTAAGACTGAACCAACTTTAAAGAAGATGAGAGTCTGGAGTATAATACCAAATAGCATTGCCTTTCCAATGATCTGACTAAAAACCTGGCTGTGGAATCATGCAGCGGGAGGGTCCCTCGTGCCCCAGCTCTGTAACCTCACACATTATCTCTTACTCTCCATTGGCTTCTGAGAAAATGGATGACTTGAGTAAGATCCGCGCTCTGACAAGCTCATTCAAAGTATCAAGCATCACGTGTACGCAATTTGTTCAGAATATAAGGGGTATTGGCAAAGAAGAGAAAAAGGTCACAGAAAAATAACTTGTTTCATTTATGTGAAGTCTAATATTTCAGCCAGCATCCCACTAAATGCAGCCAGTTTTGTCCAGCTATGATAGATGGTCATTTAATAGTTTCACAACATATATGGCTATTTTCTTTGCCATGTAAATGGAAAACTCCTATTAATATTCATGGGATTATTAATAATAGACTTTTCTAGGTGAGAAATACTGCCAGATACTGCACTCTTGTAAGGCCGGTTGCTTCTTGCTGCTCTTGCTAACCTATATACTTATTTCTGTAAGATGTCAATTTTTGAGTAGCTGTATTACTAACATGTTCTTACTTTTCTAAAAATGTAAGAACTCCTTGATCCAGACGTACTATTATTTCTAGACTTCTTAAAATATGCAATAGCATTAGAAGAAAATACAGACCACATTCAGCTTGAACACAGAATGACTTATTTGGGTGGCAGAAGAAGCGTCCCCAGAGAAAACGGTTATTAATAATTGTAATTAATTTTGGTGTAGCAATATCCACAAAGATATGCAACAGTGAGCTCACTAATTTCTTTCCAGATAATTCTTTCTGACAAATAATTCATTTGGTTTCCTAAGATATGTAAATGAGCAAAATAAGTACCCTACATAGATTTCCCGACTGGTATAGAAAATTAAAAATGGCTGCCCCTACCTAATCCCTGTGTTTACCTCCACAACATTTTAATCACAATCAGTTCTCTTATGCTAGTTAGTTCTTACTATTCCTTCCAAAAGTTTTTGTGTGTTTTGAAAAATGCCTTAACTGATCTAAAAAACTAAGATTCTGGCTTTAAATTTGGTGCATTTTTTTTTTTTTATACATATGTATTTATCTCCCTCAGTGTGGCTCTTCTTTTTGGATTTGGATACAACATGGCAAGTGATTCATGGGAAATGTACCTGCAGTGTTGACAAGTACTGGCAAAGAAAAGTCAAATGTTTCCTTTGCGGGGGGGTGGGGGTGGGGTGGGATTTGTGCTGCGTCTTGAAGGATGGATTTCATGAAAGGAGTCAGAAAGCCTGTGTTTGACTTTAACCTTCTTTATTGACTAAAGATAATCCTTTGGGTAAATTAATGTGACCTCAAAAATTTTATGGTGTAACTTCCATAAAATGGAGATGATTATCCTCATTCTAACTACTTAAAAAATTTCTGTGAGGCTAGAATGAGTTTATAGATATAAAGCATTATGTAAAATATTAAAAAGTAGTTTTATTTTTCAAATATACAACCCAGAAAGGCATAATACTTAAAAAAATATGTTTCTATTGCATGGCTGTAATATGAAGTTGGTAGCAGGCCCTTCCATTGTTTCCCAGTGTTGGGCAAAACATACAATGATTAATGTTTCACAATGAATGACATCCACAAATTTTTGCAGATTCAGTTAACATAGCATTGGTTGACTCAAATGTGTATTTATATGTGTTGCATAGATTTCAAGATGCTTCCTAAACAATTCCATAATCTGGCTTCTGTAATATTATACATTAGGTATGCTTTAACTCAAAAAAAAATCATTATCTGGGTATTATTAGAATTAGAGAAATACAAAGAAATATACCACATTCATAACATCAACCTTCCATCTCAACACAAAGGTCAATTGTACTCATATAGATTATCTCTTCAGTCTCTTTGAACCTGGTTGTGATTCTTCTTCCTTTGACGTTATTTTCAGTGCCCTCTTAGAATTTTTTGGCAGACTAGGGAATCCGAAGGCCAACATGAACTTGAAATTTCAGTTTGTGCATGAAGTTAAGAATCCAGAAACTATCTTATTCTCCATTGGCAACTAGTAATAGATTTAAACACTTGACTTCATTTTTGCAAATCATTGGCACCCAAAGTATCCTACACAGTACTTCACCAGACCTAACACATAGCTATCACTCACTGTAGACAGAGCTCTCTCATTCTGATGTGCTGGATCTTTAGGGTATCCATTTTCTGCTTATTTGATTTGGAAATAGCTTTCTCTTGAATTCTTTTCCCTAACTCCTCAGTTTCTTGAGGATTGCAAAATCAATTTTTCCCCCAAATCATCCACTTTGCTGGAATTATGGTGTATTTTAATATTCAAAGTCAGAGTATAAGATCATTTACATGTCATATTCAGTCTGAACATGGATTCTCTTAAAATCTATACATTTTTCTTTCCCTGATAACACCTCAATCATCTTTGAGATTTCAACTCCCTTTTGTGCTCTACTTGTCATGTACTTATTTCATCTTTGAATATAAACACTATTTCTTGGCAGAAGACTACACATTTTTAATGTTTTATATAAAAGTCTATTTATCCTTTCAGAGAACAATAATTGACAGCCTACGTGTACTTGAATTTTTCTATGCTTTCATTATCTTGGACAGAGAAATTGACCTTGTAGAGACATACTGGTAACAGCATGGAAGGGTAATTCTTAATAAATTCTCAATCTCACTAGTCAAAATAATTTCCTGCTTGAGTATTGACCTTTATAATGTTACCCATTATTTTCCAAGACCATTTGAGTGATGATAGTCATTTGGACATGGATCTCATAGTTTGTTACAAGATAATTTACAAATAAGTAAATAAGATATCATATGCATTGCGACTGTCAGATCAGGCCAAACAGTGGAATTGCAATTAATGTGAAGAGATTCACTAATGGAGAAATGCCAAACAAAATTAGAAAGAAACCAAATAAAATAAAGTCATCTCTACTATACAAATGAATACTGCTTCAATAATTGTCCACCTGTCAAAAGAATAATGCAATAACTATCAGTACATGCAGTGTTGAATTTTATTCTATTCTACATTTTACCCATTCTGTATTCTCAAACCATAATAGAGTCATAATTAAATACCAATTTGTGATTGATGGCAGTGTTCTAGGAAAGCTGCCATCTTACCTTTACTTTTCTGAAGCCACGGATGTGCTTGATCATTATGGCCAATTTTATGCTGTTCTCCCACCCATGTCTTAAATTGAGTCAAGGTGATATAACCAAACTTTCTTCTGCTTACCTTTATGACTCCCCGGAGACCACTACCAGCTTTTTTCCCCCAGAAGCCATGCATAAACTGATTTTAAACTTGTACTATACAAATTTTAAGATCATGCATTAAGTTTGGCATCTGGCTAGTGGTCAGGAAAAATTCCAATTATAATTGTGACTTTATACTTTAAAATATTAATTCCATAACAAATTCATACTAATGATGGATTTTATACATGTATATAGATTATATATATATATATATATATATATATATATATACACACATATGTCATATTTTGGGATAAATGAAAAAGTCTCCATGCACCAGAATCAGAACACAAATGTTGCATGAAACTAAAACACACATTTGATGAGCTCTATGTCCATAAGTGAGAAGAATGGAGAGGCTAAAATTGCCCCACGTGAGCAAATTACCTCATTTAGGTTTATTGCTAGAAATCAGAGACTGAAGAAAGGTTCATAAGATGCAATGGAAAAAACCACTTCACTGCTTAAGATTGTTGGCCATAGGTAGCAGGCTGAAGTTGTAAAAAATCAGAAAAATTTAGACAACTGTATCCACTGGCTTGAAGTCTCCAATATCACTTTTAGGCAGGACTTTTGACCCAACATTAGAGACTTTGTAAAACTAACAGAAAATTGCGGTAGCCAGTCTCTGAGGAGCTCCCTGTCCCTATCTTCTGATTTTTAAGCCTTTTTTACCCTCATATGTTGAATAGGGCTGGATTCTATAACAATAAGATATTGTGGAAATAATTGGGCATGATGTTTTAGGCTAGATCATACAAAACATATTACTTCCATCTTGCTTTTTACATCACTCTGGTGAAGCCAGATGCTATTTTAGAGATTTCCCAAGCAGCCTTATGGAGATATCTCAATGTTGAAAGATAGAACATTCTACCAATAACAATATAAGTGAACTATCCTGCAGTTCCAGTAAAGACTTCAGAGTACCACAACTCTAGGTGATACCTAAAATACAAGCTCATGGAAGACCTCAAACAAGAATCAACCAGCTAAGCTTTTCCTGCATTTTGGACTCAAGAAACCAAGAGATAATAAATGTTTATTGTTTTAAGTCTCTGTTCTGAATGGTTTCATAAGGAAATTGTTAGGAAAACAAACAACAGAAAAAATTATTGGGTTATAAATGTACCTTAGTGAAACTCATCTTTTAGAACATATTGACAAGGTTTTTTTATGTTTATTTATTTATTTTGAGTGCGTGAGAGAGAGATACCACAAGAGAGACAGAGAGAGAGGGGCAGAAAGAGAAGGAGAGAGAATCCCAAGCAGCTGAAATCAAAAGTTGGATGCTCAACTTACTGAGCCACCTAGGTGCTCCTTGACAAGGGTTTTAAAATAAGTATATTTAGGAATATGAAAGAGATACATTAAGGAAAAATACCTATTTTGAGAAATGTAGTTTATTAAAGGAAAACAAAGAAACAAACAATTGGTAGACAAGAACAATAACTAGTTAGACAGCTTAAAAATATTAACTATAATTATTTATTATAGTTTCTTATTCAACATAAATCAAAGAACACAAAGAGTTATTTAATGAATTGGAAAATAGCATCCATTTAATAAAATATATCAGTTACACACCTAATATGTTCCACACACTATTCCACACATTGAGAATACAAAAGCAAACTATACAGCCTTCCTAGAGTGCATATGTTGGTAGGAGAAATCAGCCAAAAAATAAATTACATGAAGCACAGTTAGTGATGTGAAGAAAATATAGTAAAGGAATGGTCAATTATCTTGGTGATTGACATTTTAGATGGGAATATCAAGGAAGTTCTCCACGAAGAGGTTGCATTTGAGTAGATATTTAAATAAAGTGTATGATCAGTCATGCAGAAAAGGAAAACCCAGCAAGTACAAAGGCCATGCATTATGAGCAGAGTTAGTGTGTTATAAGAACAAGAAGAAGAGACACTTGTGTGGCAGTTGTGTAGTAGGCTAAAAGGAGAGTGGTAGAAGTTAATTTATACAGGTAGCCAGGGGCCAAATCATGTAAGGTCTTATGAGATATGATAAGGACTTCAGATTCTATTCTATATTTAATGTAAAGCAATTAGAAGTTTGGGGAAAGCTGTTATTTGATTGTTCTTTGAAAGATTCACTCTAGTTGCTTTGTAGGGAATAAACTTTGAAGTAGCACTCAAGGAAAAAGTGGAAGAAAGGTGATCACTTAGGAAGTATTTTCAGTAGTCAAGATGAGAAAAGGTATTAGTTTTGATAAGGATGATAGGAGTGGAGGTGATGAGAAGTAGCCAGATTTGCTATATCTGCATGAGATAAGCTCCACAGACTAGAAACAGAATATGAGGAAAAGAGAGGAGTCAAGGGTGATGTTAATGTGTGGAATACTAGGAACAAGATAGATACATAACTAATATACTGAGATGAGGAATTGCTGGGTCAGGAACAAATATGGAGACTTAAAATCTGGGACATATTAATCTTGAGATGCCCTAGACATCCAAAGAGAGAAGTTGAATAAGCTTTGCATATATGTGATGGCATTCATGCAGATGGCTAGAGCTGCTGCCTTAAATTAGATAGCCATCTACAGTAGATGTATTATATTAAGACACAAGATAAAATAAAGCCACATAGAGATTAAGAGTAGATAAAGAAACAACAACATCCAAGAATGGTGCTTTGGGGCATATCGCTATTTAGAGGTTAAGAATATGAGAAAGAGGCTGCAGAGGAAATAGCTGAAGAGTAAACGGTAATTAGGAACAGCACCAAGAGAAGACAAGTAAAGAAGGTACTTTTAGAAAGAAGCGATTAACTAAGATGAATTCTCCTGAAAGGTAAAGTGAGATAAGAACTGAAAACTGGGGTGCCCAAGTGGCTCTGTCAGTTAAGCGTGCAACTCTTGATTTTGGGTCAGGTCATGGTCTCACAGTTTGCAAGATAGAGCCCCATGTAGGGCTCTACACAGACAGCGTGGAGCCTGTTTGAGATTCTCTCTCTCCCTCTCTCTCTCTACCCCTCCCCACTTGCTCACTGTCTCTGTTTCAAAGGAAATTAATTAAAAAAAAGAACTGAGAATTGATTATTGGTTATGGCAATATGGAAGTCAATAGTGACTTTAATAAGGATGATTGAGGAATTAATTCCAAAAGAATCATGGAAAGAAAATGAAATTACAAATATACATTAGCGTGGTAAAAAGATATGAAAGAAAGATTGTGGAGTTAAAATATATATTTTTAAGATGTATAGAGATTGGACAAGAAAGAACAGTAAGAAGCATCAATGAATATATTATTGCTGAAATACAAATTGATTGGCAATGCTAAGTACTAAGACAAAAACCCAACAATTATAAGTCCACACATAGAAAAACCATAACCAAATTGGAAAACACCTAAGATAAAGATAAAAAAAAAATCTCAAAAACTATCAGGGAGAAAATACAGATTACCTACAAAGGAAGAGTGATCAGACTGACAGCAAACCTCCTTTTCCAGAAAAATTGATGAATATCATCAAAATTAGAGATAAAATAAAAGTAAAACTAGAATTTTATACCCTTCTAAAATACTATGCAAATGTTAGGGCAAAAGCAATACATTTTCAGGCACAAAGTGGTGATGTACATAAGTAAGAAGAGTACAAACCTAGTGAGAAATTATAGAAAATAAGAGGGAAAACCCTTGCTAATGAGAAATTTTAAATTATGATAAATGTACTTATCTACTATAAAATAGTTTTGTAGAGAGCCTAATACCTCATGTGTCTAGGAGAAATTGTAGTTCATTTTGTATCTTAAAATTTTAATAACTAAAATGAGAAATACCAATAATAGCTTTCAAACTAGCAGAGGAAATTATGAGTGAATTGGTTAAACCTCAATTTAATTGAAGGTATAAAAAGAAGGGATAACAGTAAAATACATTGTGATCAGGAAAATTAAAAAAAAATGAACCAGTAGTGTTTGGCTAATCTCAAAACAAAGTATTGAGCAAAATAACACAGTTGTTTAGTATGTACTTTATGACAGCATTTAAATAAAGCTTTAGAACATAAAAAACCAAATGATATATACTTTGTTGATATAGATAAATGTGATAAAAGCATAGAAACTACAAGAAAAAATGCCAAATACACATTTATGGAGATAAAATGCCATCACAAAGAAATGCACAGAGGGGCTTCACTTCTATTTACAAATTGTTAATACTTAAAATAAAAGGGTAAGTTAGGTGGATGTTAAATAATTATATTACCTATAATTATATAATTCTCTTTTATATAGTTTCATGTAATTTGTATTTTTATAATTCCAGTTATCTGGAAGATTTCATAATAAGGCAAAACATGCTATAGAAAGAAATGCCACTATAAAATATATGTTCAAGAAAAAGGTAAACCCAAGGAAAAAACATGTCATTCATCTTCTCTTAGTGTCTGATGACTTCCTCTAGCACTCTATCCATCAGACTTACTCTGCTTCTCTAGGTTATAGATTATTTACCCTTTAAAGCTAATGCTGGAGTGCATTTGGGTTCTACCTGAAACTACATGGCAGTGATAAAAATGTGAAAGACACCAAAATCTCTTTTCCCTTGGAGACCTTACAGTTTAGTAGGCCATATAGAAGAGAAAACAGTCAGTAGTGAAAGAAATGCATTTTTGGAGGAAGTACAATGCATGATAAAGCGACTGATGTAGGTACATAAAGACAGGGGAAGGGTTTGAGAAGGAGATCATTTCAGAGTCAAGATCTGAAAGAACAGGAGTTGGCTGGCCATGCAAAGAAGGGCTCATATTAAGATACGCAACTGGAACTCAGAAAATGAATTAATGAATAAAAGCCATCAAGGTGAAAGGAGCACTGAAGGCACTCACTGAATGAGAAAGAAAGGATACAGAGGGTAAAAAGATATCTACAGAAAAATTTGGGTAGGGATGTCATCAGCCAAAAAAAACTATAGGAAGATCACTATAGGAAGGAGAGACCCATGCGAGAGCATGGGCACACTGAAATGCTTATAGTCTTACTTATCACCAGAATAAGTGGAATGTCCAGCAAGATGGCTTTAGAAAGAGTTCCCGAACTTTCCTAGTGGGCAACTTCAATAGAATTGGCTTCACTGCAGCCAATATCATCTGACTTTAACTTAGAAAGGAGTCATAGTCTCTACAGATAGATGGTCTGACTCTTACCCCCATCAAAGAAGTCAGTTGTAGTCTGGATTGTTTAGCATCATAGCAGATGTATCTACGGTTCAGCAATTGTTACAATTCACATTCTTTCTCCATTTTTATGTTTAAAAGTGAATCTTAGTGAGATCAATGCATATAACAATTGTCTGTACTTAAATGTACATACTTGGGATATGTTCACAGATCATAAATCGATTCATAAATTTTAAACACTTTTAAGGGATGCAATGTGTGAGTGAATGTAAAGGAATCATGGAGAAGTCCAGAGGCATCAGAAATCTAGGAACAATAAACATTTGGCTCTCAAAAAATAGCTTAACCTTGATCCCATGAAAATTCTTAGAAGAAATTATTTAACATGTGGATGGTCCTGAAATATAAAGAAAATCAAAGTGTATGGGGACCCAGCAAGCCACTACTGAGAAAAGTATGTGGTTAGAGGCATGGTATTGGGTAGTAAGACACAGAGGTGAAACCTGATAGTATCATCTACTTCCCCTGTAATATAAGATCCAGGGAGCATAAGAGTAGAAAGAGATGGAGGCAGAGAAGTGACCAGGATCTGGTCATGAAGAGCTTTGTAAGCCATGAACAAGATTTGGATATTGTTGTGAAAGACATGCCAAGCCAATGGTGGACTTTGAGCAAAATAGTAACGACATCAGCTGTATTTTACAATCAAACTACAGAGATTCCTGTTTCTATCTACACATCTTTCTGCATTTAGTGTCACCCATCCCCAAACTAGGCTTTTATTGTGTTTAAGAACTTCTAGCTCCTTCGAGACTTTTAAGAGCAAGTTGAAAATGTTCTTATTTGTCTAGGCCTAGCTGTCAGCTAATATGCTAAGAGTGTATTTTATATTGTATTTTAATCATAGCCCTTTGATTGCTTTGCATAAAAATAAGTTAGTCCTCAGTGAGGGTGTCAACCATAGGATTCAGACATTAGGTCTGCACACTTGTTGCACTCGCACTGACATTTAGCTCTACAGACCCTGGGATCAGCGAGTGTCTTCCCTGGAACCCAGCTGTATTTATTGTCTGCATTTAATGGAGTGGTCTTTCTTTTCTCTCGGACCCCTGGCTCATCTATAGACTTCATCTCTGATTTTCAGAGATTTCTACAACCAAGACCTCAATTCCTTTTAGAGAATCTCCTGCTTATATACCATCTATCTTTGGTGATTTGCTTTCGAGTCGTGGCCCCTGTTCTGCTTGATTCAATAAGGGCAAGGATATTTTCTTCAGGCTGCATTCAAACTCACCTTTTTTTTTTCCTGCAGCTGTAACAACTTCCAGCTCCTTCGAGACTTTTAAGAGCAAATTGAAAATACTCTTATTTGTCTAGGCTTAGCTGTCAGCTAATATGCTAAGAGTGTATTTTATATTGTATTTTCATCATAGCCCTTTGATTGCTTTGCATAAAAGACCCTTTATAACTGTCTCTGCCATTCCCCTCTTGCCTATAGAAGTGAGGTCTGTGCTGGCGAGAAGGACTATTTATTTCACCTCCTCCTGTTATCACCACCCCCCGCCCCCCTTCCTGGTTCTCCATTGTTGCTAACAGGCACTTGATTTAGGCAGACTTGTCAGCAGCAGTCTCTCTTAACTCCTTCACCACTGTCTTCTGCCAGCCGTCTCGATTTTAGGAAGAGCTAGCCAAGATGAATTTCTTACTTCTTTATAAAGATGTCATGTGAGTATACAGTCTTTGAGCACATAATTCTTTCACCTATGTTAAGATAACCATCACTAAAAACCAGTGTCACATATAAAGACTTTCACAGGGCCAAGAAAATAGATTCTACCTCATTGTTGAACTTGCTTATTTTGTCATTATGAAGCTTGTGTAGGGAATATGTACATCCTATTACCCTTGCCATATCCTATAGGTTCCATCTACACTCGAAATGGAAGGATCACAAAAAAGGCATGAACGTCATGAGGCAGGGGTCATGGGAGCTACCTTAAGAGACTGTCAGCTGCATAGTAAAAAAAAGAATATTAGCAATTCATTAGATTGTAGTGACAGTTATTGTGACTTTGTCAGACTCACACTGAATCAGTAAATATGAGCTATCTTTCTATTAGGGCTAAGACATTTTTACTAAAAGTATAATCAAGAGTTCAAAATGCAGGGATGCCTGAGTAGCTTGGTAAGTAAAGTGTCAGACTTTTGATTTCAGCTCATATCATGATCTCACAGTTTGTGGGATGGAGCCCCACGTCGGCTCTGCACTGACAATGTGGAGCCTGCTTGGGATTCTCTCTGCCCTCCCCTGCTCACTTGCTCTCTCTCTCTCTCTCTCTCTCTCTCTCTCTCTCTCAAAATAAAAAAAAATAAACTTAAAAAAAGAAAGTTCTAAGTGCAATAAGAAATACACAAAGAATCACCTCTTCATTGCAAAATAATAATAGAGCAGTCTGTTTTCACCATTGCCTCCTCTACAAACAATGGCTAATTTCTTTATAATCGACCTTCTTGAAACCATTTCTTCATATGTCACTCAACAAGATGCAGTCTGATTTTTTTCCCTTCCATCCAGGGATACCTCAAATGCTAAACCCAACAGCCTCCATTCTGGCCTATAATATTGAATAACTGCATATCTTTGAACATTGCTTGCCAGTCACTCTCTGTTCTGCTGCCATGTTTTATTTGTTTTTTTTCTTTTCCACATAATTCTTGGACTTCAATTGTCTATTCTCTGTCCTTCCATATTATAATTTATGTTCCATTTGAATAAGAAGCCTGTTTGTTTTATATACTTCTATTTTGCAGAGTTAGAGCAAAGCATGCCATATTGTAAGCATTCGATAATTGATTTGGGAATGAATGAATGAGTGAAAGAAAAAATAGCTACTTTACAAAACTATTAGTAAGGCTAGTGGGTGGGAGTGAGTAACACCCTCCATCGTGACTCATCATAGCCTTTCATTCATCCTCACATGGATATGAACACTTCCTGCTACAACATGATAGAATATATGAAGTCTACATTTTTATCTTTATTTAGCATGAGCTCTTTTGCCCATTAAATAATGTGGATAAGACTCATTCATTTTCACTGGATCCATCAATTAATATTCTGGAATCTTATAGAAGGAAGGAATCTTATGGATGGAAAAAAAAGAGAGAGATAGCTTTGGTTAATGTTTAAATTTTTCAGCTACAAAAAAAAAGTGCTAAAGACAGAAACGTACTCTTTTTAAGATATATCACACAGTGAGTTCTTTTCTTCCCCCACTTTTTTCTCAGGAATCAACTAGTACAAACAATGTGTGGTACCATTTATCCTAAAACTTTCACTGAAGAAGTGAAAACTACATTACTGGCAAATCGGCACACGTCATGAAAATTTACCCTTAGTCTCAAGGATTCGATTAGGTTAATTTATTTCCAAACAAGCTTTGTTGGTTGGTGTAGCAAAGGCATTTTTTGGTCAATAAATATCTATCTGCTCCCTCACATTTCCTGATCTTCCTTTCGGTGTTTTAGGGAGTCATGTGACTAATTCTAGCCAAAGAGCCAAAGACATGTGAGCAGAATCAACAAACGTCACTTTAAGGATGAGGCATTTGAAAACGGGAGACCAGCTCCATGCCATCCCTTTCATTGTATTCCAGCCCAGAGCCTTCATGCTCCAGATGGTGTGGCTCCAACATTCCATAGCTTCCAGCGGTCTTAGTCACTGCCTGATTATGTCTAGCAGATTCCACTTTCTACCTCAAGTTCTACTCCAAGAAATGGTCCACTTTAGATACATGACAGAAACAAAGAATATACTTTTTGTTGCTGCTAGAATAAAGATTCATGGACTTATTTGTTCCTATAGCGTAACATAGCTTGACTAATGTATGTACTCATGGAAAAATATAACTTTGGATGATATTTATTCTGTCTTTGTGGCTAAAAATGCTCTGCAATATTTCAATCTGAATATTCCCATTCAAAATAATAGAGAGACCTATTGCCAGCAAGCAAGCTTCAAATACATTACTGGGATATTTTTCTTAAGCTTAGGTTTAAATTTTTGTTAAAATATTAAAAAGAAACCCCTGAAAGTATAAATATAAAGGAATTCTTGTTGATTGAATGTAGAATTAAAAGGGAATGCAGTGAATAGTTGAATGAACACACTTTAAAAAAAAAACATTTATTTATTTTTGAGAGAGAGAGAGCACAAGTGGGGAAGGAGCAGAGAGAGAGGGGGACAGAAGATCTGGAGCAGGCTCTATGCTGACAGCAGTGAGGCTGATGTGGGGCTTGAACTCACAAGCTGTGAGATCATGACCTGAGCAGAAGCTAGATGCTCAACTGAGTGAGCCACCCAGGTGCCCCACAATTTTTAACTACAAACATAGTAGAGAGTCTAGAAAGTACATGCTCATAGCAAAACCACAGTAAGAAACTATCATTTGTACTCTCTGTAGACTGAATTCTCTGGTTCCATGAGCCTACAAAGACTTCATATGCAGTGCCTTTTGTTAGGTTACTGCTGTATGGCCAATAGAAGAAATAAGTAAATAAATAACCACCATACGCGAAAAAGGTAACCATGTGATAAATATGTTAATTAACTTGAGTGTGGTAATCATTTCAGCCTGTATATATAGCAAAACACCACGTTGTCCACCCTAAAGATATGCAACTTATATCTCAATAAAGCTGGGGTGGGGGTAGAAAATGAAATAACCAGATTCGTGGTTAGGGTAGGATTTCAGACTCTTGAAACTAAAAAGTGCATCCAGGACCAAAAGGAAGAAGATACTTCACGGTATCTTCTGTGAAATATCAAATACAAAGATAAGCAACAAAACAATTTTAGTATGGTTGCCTTAACTGGGATTGATCGGCAACTGGAAATCATCTCATGGAGAATGCACATACTTGGACACAGAAGATCTTATTTGGAATTTCAGCTTTGTCACTAATTATTTGTGATGCTCTGGGAAAGTTATGTAAACGCTTTATGAGAAACAGATGGAAAAGGGCCCTCACAGGTTGGAAGTCAGGCACTGACTGCTTTGTACCATGCAGTGTTCTGGGCACTACGGATGCAGCACCAAACCAGACAAACCAGGTCCCTCAGGGAGATTAAATATAAATGGAAGCTGTTTGCATAGGAATGAGAATCTCAGTGTTCCAAAGCTTCCTCTTAAATAAAGAACCTTTCCCCCTGGAGAACAGAATTTATAGACCCACTCTGTGATTAACAATGGAAGCAGTGAACAATGGACATACCTAGTGAAAATAATTTCCCTTTACATGATGGTTGATTCTATTCACCTGCTTTGGACAATCTCACCTTATTAATTTCTTTATTCATTTATTCAGTAAATATTTATGAAGCAAATGCTTTGTGTTTGGCACTGTGGTAGGGCTTATTTGTTCCTAAAGCATAACTGGGGATGTTTGCTTCTTGTACTTAATCTAACATGGTCCAACATCTGTAAATGTACGGAGTAATATAGCACAGATTACTGTGCTAATAAAAACGATCATAAGATGTTAATGGAACACCAAAGAAGAAATATTTAAACGTTCTGATGTTAATAAGATGGGGTGATTAGTGATACAGGGGAAAGATTTCACAAACCTTTTATTATTATTATTATTATTATTATTATTACAAATCTTTGAATAAAGCTATTTTTGAGGATGATGTACGAGTTTTTCAGATTGATGTCAGCTTCTGGTTAGCAAGTTTAGTCTAAGGAGAGTGAGAGATCTTTCAGGACAAGGGACTATTAAGTGTGAATATACAGGGACATATTTGGAGAATTTTATGTAATTAGATTTTTATTATATTTTTTATGGAATATGAAGTATAGGGTGGGAGGATTATTTCTTGGAACTCAGCCATTCATTTGCCAGGGTTTAAAAATGTCCTTAAAACAGCTAACGTAAAAATGTTAGCAAAGGAAGGAAGAGGTGTCTTTCCTTTCACCATCTTATTTAAAATTCAATTTGAAAGTTGGTTTTCTAGGTTATATTTAGACATTTTAGTGTAATGGAGAGAGAAGCCTTATCATCTCAGCACATCGGCATGCACCTTGGGTTTGTACTTTTTAAAGTAATTACAGGGAAATGTGTGTATTTATAGTTGACTTTGACTTTCTTACAATTATTTAATAAGGCAGGCTCGCAATACTGCTCTCATGATCTAAGAGCCTGTAATCTCTCTGGGGTCTAATTATCTCCCGATAACCTTGCCCCTTGACGACATCTGTATTGCTATTATAAAACATGTTTATTTTGGGAAAGAACATATATTTTGTAGTGTAATAGCATTAAACTGTCAGACCTGAGTGTTAGCAATTTGCCCAAAGAGCTTTCAGAAAAGATTAGCTCAGGCATTATACATGGCTTATCAGACAATCTAAGAGATCAGAAGTCATTTTTATAACAACTACATTTTTTTTTCTTGGAAAAAGGAAGCCTTGCAGCACTAAAACCTGGCTGCAATATCCATGGTTAGGGCTATCTACATTTTTACTGAAGGATGGAGCCAATTAGGATGATACACAAAAGAAATATAACTGGCATGAAAAAAGAATAGAAATCATGTCCAAAGCAATGGTACTGAAATTTAAGAGTATGGTTCTAGAATCAGAAATGTCTTGAATCAAGTCCCAGCTCTGTGCTTATTACCTGTGTAAGTTTATGAAACATATTATTTAATTTCTTTCAGCCTCAGTTTTCTTGGTTGAAAAATAGGGGTAACAATCGAAAAATAGGGCAGATAATAACAGTATTCAACTCACATTATTACATGAGAAATTACAATGGTGTTAGTTCAAATGTTTATCAGAATTATAAGAACATAATGACCTCTTAAGAAAGCTACTGATTTATGATTATTGTTATTATTATTAATTCATTATTCAATAAATAGGTACTCTCCTGCTTTGTGCTAATGACTGACTGCCTTGATGTAGGTGTGCAGTGGTGAGCAAAATAGACATGTTCCCTGCCATCAAAAGCTAATAATAAATATGATTGTATTCCATTATTATTCCAAAGCATTAAGTCTTTGAATCTTTAATAGAAATTGTCCTCCAAGACTGGCATGTAGTGTTGAAATAGGAGAGACTCTCAAGGAGCCATACATCCGGGGATCCTATCAAGATACATTATATCCAGAGCCTCGTTGATCATGCCTTCTTTAAAACTAAAGAAAGAGTAGAAGAAAGAGAAGTTAGTGTACTGGGCTATATGAGTCATTTCAAAATATGTCATACCCTTACTTTTTTATGGAACTGTGTTGAAGTAGATATTCATTAAAATTTACCCAAGCATTTACCCATATGGTTTGGGTATAAAGCAGTCAATATGGAACTACATTCTAGTAGAAGGATATAGAAAACAAACAGCAACAAAATATATCTAGCATGTCAGGTTATGGAGAATCTTGTGGAGCAAAATAAAGTGGGAAAGGTGGGGATAGTGTGGGTGCTAACTTTTAAAGGGTTATCAAAAAATGCTTGAATAATCAGAGATATGTAGGGGGGCAGGGATGCCTCAGGTGAAGAATCAGAAGCTAAGAAAAATGGTTTTAGTCACCTATATGCTTCAATATTTATTTATACCCTTTCTTTGTAAATTCTTTTCAAGTAGCTTAAAACCAGATGTAAAATACAGCAAGAGAAGATAAAAAGGGAGTAAGAAAATCCAGACCAAGGAAAGATAATGGAGGGAAATAAAACAACAACAAAAGACTTGGGTTTACATACAACATTACTTTCCAAATGCAAAATATTGTCTTTGAACTTTCTAGTAGTGAATGAAAAGAGAAACTAATCAATTAGAAAATTCAGGTAAATCCCTAACACAACAACCCAACCAATAATTCAGGAGCTGTTGAACTATTGGCTGGTATTGAAATCACAGATGGAGGTTTCATCAAGACACTCAACAATACCATTACAGTAAATACAGCCATGAAACTCCTAGTGTCATTTCTTAGAATATTTCTCCAAAGTAAACAAAAAAAGCCAAATGCCAAAGGGCAATTCCTTCAATAGTATTCCACAAAAGCAAAAATAATGCAGTCTAGCTACTTCTGTCTAAGAGGACCTAGCTGAGACCCAACAAAGATTTTAGATTGTCTCAGCAAATGATGAAAGGAATTTTCTTCAGAAAACACCAGTGTACTCAACTAAAGGAACTCCACCATGTGCTATTAATGCGACTAATCTATGGGGAATATAAGAATGTAATTTACTAAATCTGAGGAACGTAACATTTCTGGGAAAGAAAAGACATTTTATGGGAAGTCAACTAATACCCTGATACAAAGATAAATCCACTTGTAAAAGACTACACAGGGAGAGCAAGGAAAAGGTGAGGTTCAAATCTTAGTATATTGACTGTTACTTTTACATTCCAATTGAATGTACTTCTCCATCTGTATTTAAAAGTTTGCTTAAACAGCATTCACTTTTATTATGTCAGTAGTAGATGCACATGGAACAAAAACAATATGTAATACAACATGATAAATAATAAATGAAATAATACATAAATGCATAAGAAGAAATAATTCTACATCAAAATTGTATGTTGCAATTTAATAAGAATCTTCTTTTACCTGTTTGGTACAATAATTCTAAATTTATTTAGGATATTCCATATCTGAAATTAGCCAATAGAAGTATGAAGCAAAAAAAATTGTCAGGAGGCATATGCTAAATATGAGAATTTACTCCAAAGCTGTTATGATCAAAATACAATGCCATTGGTACAAAAAGGAGAAAAATATCAGAGGAAGAGAACGGAGTCTAAGAATAGATTGAAATATATCTTGGAACTCGATAAAGGCCAAATATTCTATTCAATGGGAAAATAATGGTTTACTTAATACATGGTGATAGAATATTGTGATATACATTAATAGCAAATAGGTGATAGTGATTAAGGAGGTCACTTGTGATGAGCATTGGGTGTTGTGCAAAAGTGTTGAATCACTAAATCGTATGCCTGAGACTAATATTACACTGTATGTTAACTAATTGGAATTTAAAGTAAAAACTTAAAAAAAAATTTAAAAAATAGAACAAAAAATCCTTACATCATACAATATACAAACTAAGATGGGTTAGTAACTTTTTTAAATGAGAGAAATTCGTTTTCAAAAATCCTGTTAACTTTAAGTCTACTGGAAAGTCTCTTTGTCTTACTGTATTTGACTGAATGAGGTAAGGATCCGGTAAGAGAGTCTCTCCCTCCAAAAATGTCCCTCATTCTTATTGCTCCTGAATATATTCTGTTTGTAATTCTTTAATGCAGACTCAGAGGGATATGGTAGGGAGAGATGTAAACACACATATTCAGTCTCCCATTTGTAACTGGAATGTTCTCATTGTACCTCCCTGTTGGAGGGCCCATGGACATAGGTTATATTGTGTTATGGATCCATTGAATTGTAAGGGGATAATCTAGCACAAGGATTTCCTCCCTAGAATTCCTGGATGGTATTAGTCCAGTCTCTTACTCAACATTTCAAATAATGTTTTGCTCATAACATTTGGTAAAAAACCTGTTACGTTGTTGAAAAACTCCACGAGTCAGATATCCTTTCTTACACTGGCTCCCTGAGACTTCTCCCCATTTCTCTGAAATATTTTTTTCCATTTTTTATTCATTTTTTATACTTACATATTTAATCCTTTTCAAATTATATATGGCATAAAGATTGAGAGAGGAATCTTATTTATTCATTTTGTTTTATTTTCTAAGTGGTTACTCTGTTTATTTTCTTACATTTTCCAGTAATAAATTACATGATCTCTATATCAGTAATTATATCTCCTCCATTCCAATTCTTATACCTGGTATATTTGTCTTGCCAAATTGCCTTGGCTGGTAATATGGCAAATTATGCAACATCAGTGCAAAACACAAGATTTCTTCAATTATGGGCCACTATTGATTTTTAAATATCCCATGAATTTACTTAGTACTAAGTTAGGAAAAAGTTGTGTTGGTAAAACTCTGACACATTGCTAAACATCATTTGTTTAAAAGCATATCTCACTTTCAGAAATGTTAATAGACTTAAAATGCTCATGTTAGAATAGAATAGAATTAATTCTCGTCATGATGGGCTTAGTCATTATTTTTCTGGACTTTGAAGGGGTTGTGTATAGTGTTTCATCATTTAGTACAACTTTTGCTTTGGACTGCTTTTTTGTTGTGTTTATTTACATACGTTTTTAAAAATAATATATATTTTTATATTTAAAAATATTTTTAAAACTAATCTATCAATGACTACTATGCTAGTATACTTTCTATCTATGATATTTTTCTTTTATTTATGTTAGTGGTAATATTGTGGGTTTTTTTCCTAGAATCTCTACTTGGTTCTTATACAAAAAAGTGTCAATTCCTTTCTTTTAAAAATTATATATTGCTCTGATTTTAGAAGTATGAACTATGGCTTTATCTTCTTTTATAATCCTAATGTACTTATTTTAAAATTTCTTTCAGCGAGCCCATCATCTTTAATTCTGCCATCTCCTTTAGTTCCCATCCAGAATCAGATGACAATCTCGGGTTGTGGGTTTTCTTGAGTACATAGTTATTTTGTCCATTATTTCATTCGGTGGAGGTTTTCCCTCATGAGAATCCCATTTTTTCTCAGCTTCTGGAGACATCCTTAAGAAGTGCTTTTATATTTGTCTCTGTGAAGTCTCTACAGGGATTTCTGTTTTCATGCCAGTTTTAGATTAGTTTCAAGGTTTGAGGTTTTCACACTGCACGAATGGTTTGAGGTTCCACACACACGTGTGGTTTTTCTGGGTGATTTCTGATTTCTCCTCGGGATGGTTTCCATTAGTGACTCAGGGGTAGAGGGCTTACCACCAGACCAGAATCCTAGGCTGGTAAGTGTAGATCTTTGGACTTCAGTGAGGGAAGAAATAACATCCTCCTAGATAGGAGGGCTATGTAAAAATTCCACATCAAATTCCATACATACATACGAATCAATCAACATTCTGGCTTACTTTGTTGTGAACACTGAAGAAGGTATATCTGAGATTGGCCACTGGCCAGTACACAGTTCCAGTTGTTACAATATTAAAATGTTCCTGTATCATTAGCCATGCCAATCATCCCCATCCCTTCATTTTAACACCTCTTTGGGTTTCCACACTCTGTTCTAGCGAATAAACCATTCTCCAAGACTTAACTCTCAGACTAAAGCCCAGCATCCAGTACGGTGCTATAGCAGTTGGTAAGTATTTGTAATATTATCAGTTCATATCAACCATAAATCCACACAAATATTATGATTTCTATCCCATTCCTATTCTGACTATAGATTCTTTTTGTTTCTAGCCTCTAATCTATCTTCAGAACTCCATGATTATCTTTATATCTTTTCAAATACACGTGGCATTGTGTTTATGAATTATTTGAGATATCCATACTCAGCATTGCAAATGAGGCTTAAAGATTCTAATCAAAATACAAATGCTTTCATCTTTTTGTTCTTTAGCCAGAGATAATATCACAATTTGAGGAAGCAATTTGGACATTTTTTTAAATCTCATTTTCTAAAAACAAGAAAGTTTCATTAGTTTAGTATCTCCTAGCATCAGATCTCAAAGGGCTGATGTGACTCTGAAGTTTCATCAATGACAGATCCCAGTCAGACAATTTTCATGGAAAGTCTGTTCAATTCACTTTACATTCACAATATGAATGCTTGATTTGTATGTTTCCTCATTCCAGTTTAAGAATTATAGAAAGAATTAAATTATTCCTTCCCTTACATTACTTATTTCTCTGCTCATTTGTGTATGTTCTTATAATTCCTTATTAATTAAGTGGTACATCAACTGTGCCAAACCACAGGAAGTAATTAAGTTGAGTTTAAGTTTACTGCCTTGGAGACTCCTGGGTTCTCTTACTTTCTGTGGGAATGGTGAAAAGAACTGGCAACATTTTCTTCAGTTTCCTATGACTTTCTCGTAACTGCTGAGTCTCCCTCATGTTGTCTGAGGAACATCAAATCATATCTTTTCATTTTGCCTACATTTCCAGGAAAAGCCTTTGTTTAGGGCACCTGTTACAAGTTAATGTTTATTTCGGTCATATATGTGTGTGTGTGTATATATATATATATATATGTATATATATATATATATACATATATATATATATGTTTCTGTTGTTGTCCTTGTTGTTTGTGTGTGTGTGTGTGTGTGTGTGTGTGCGCGCAAGTGCACACACACAGGTGTGTGTGTTAAGGACGAACAGTACAAAGTCGCAGAATCCTATGTGTTGATTATAACAACTGCCTTAACCTTCCTTTATGCCATAGAATAAAATTACAGTGTTAAATAAAGTTTGTTTGCTTTTTTTAATAACTTGGGAAAATACACATTTTTAAAATACATAATGACTAGAATAAACAGCAAACTAGTACTTTTATCTCCACATTCCTCTAAGGCTACTGAGGCTCTGAGGCTACCTTTTGTAGAGCTATGGTCATGAACCAAAAACACCAGGTTTTATTGAGCACCTAATATCCTGGCACTACCAATGCACTTAATCCTTAGAACTACCCGAAAGGTTAGGAAATATTATGCTAATTTTATAAATGAGAAAACTGAGACTTTAAGAGATTAAATAACTTACTTAAGGTCATACCATTTGTATCTGACTAGAATGGGATTTGAACCCAGGTTAGTAGGACTCCAAAATATGCCCTCTTTCCATTACACACAACTGCCTATAAACTAAGTATCAAGTTTACTAATTTCCAAGCACATTCCATTTTTATGAGAAATTTTGGCCTTTATGTCGCTTTTTCTGGGAGGAATATTCTCATCTCCTTCACTACCTGCTTGGTATTCTATTGAGAATAGTAAATCGAGCCCTTTGACTTTGGACATAATAACCCCGTGTTATTCCCATGATTCACTAATTTCAATAGGGTGTGGATCAGGTTTTCAAATTTTCCACATAAATCATTCTATCCTGGCACATATCTCCTGCCTAAACTGATTGGACAGCCTCTTTCTGGCAAGATTGTTATTACGACATTTTCCCTATGGCCTGTGGTTTCCAACTTATTTGACATGTTTTCTTTAATTTGATCAGAATGTCTTGGAATCTACACTGGCTCATTGTGACTGCCACTATTTCTTCCATGGACTGCTTTTCTTCTGCACTTTGAAACTTGCCACCTATTTAAGAGCTCTTAACCCAAGCTCAGGGTTACTTAGGTTTAGATCACCTACATGAACGCAATCTATTGCAATGACTATGACACATATACTCCCCTCACCAGACATCACTGGCTATATCTGAATTCACCAGGCTTGAATTTTTTCAATTCCTTGTTCCTTCAAAAAAATAACAGAGTAAGAAAATCACCTCTATGGTTAAATGCTGTGTTTTTTCCCCATTCAACATACATGTACTGAGCATCTACTGAGTGCTGGATACTGTGCTAGAATCAAAACCTACAAAGGCATGGTCCTGTACTCAAGAAATTGAGTTCTAGTGGAGGAGACAAGTAAATTCATACAGAACTATAATAAATATTATATGTCAAAAGCCTTCCCCGACATCATTCTTCTTTAGGTTTCCTTGTACCTCTTTGCCCATTCCTTCTCAATCAGTTTCCTTTGCTGGCTCCTGCTCTTTTG
This sequence comes from Felis catus, assembly GCF_018350175.1. NCBI lineage: Eukaryota > Metazoa > Chordata > Mammalia > Carnivora > Felidae > Felis > Felis catus. The sequence continues at coordinate 189,677,292 of NC_058371.1, read as the reverse complement.
TCTTTCCTGGAACTTTTGCTATAAACTTTTGGTGTATTTCCATCCAGCTTCTCTCTTCACCTTCACATGCTCTCTGAGTGCTCGTTTCCACCGTTGTCTCTTAACAGATGAATTCAAAATGACGTTTTCTTGGAGTCCATCATCCTTCCATAGATGATGTAGGGTCTCCAGCAATATGCTCTCCAGAAGCATGCCCAGTTTTGTTGAGTGCTGCCATCCTTCCTGGTTTCATCCCTCTTAGTGATGATGTTATCATCTAACTTGGAGACCAACTCAGGAGCCATTTTTGATGTTTTCCTGTCTCTAGCTGCCAATATCCAGTTACCAGATCTGGCCAAATGTACTTCTTAAATCTTGACAATCCATCCTCATTTCCCTAGTTTAGGGTAGCCACCATCATGTCATGATCATATCCCTACAACAACCAAAAGAGGTTTTTTCCTCTAAATATTTTCCCTCTCTAGTCTATAATCTATATTATTCACAGAGTATACTTAAAATCTTAAATAGCTTCTCTGCTTCAAAACTTTCCAGTGTCTCCTCATCACTCTTAGCCTATCTCCAACCCCCTGAGCAGAGATTTGACTAGGTTTTGAATGATATGGCTCTACATTGCCTCTCCAGAGTTTCTTCAGCAGTCTCAATCTTTCTATCCTACAAAAATGTGGAACTGATTTTAATTTCCTTTGTATTTTTTTCCCTTCAAGGGAAAAGCCATATTCATGCTATTTTTTGTGCTGAGACATTCTCTCTACGCCTCTCATTTTGCACCCTTTTCTATTAGACCATTCTTATTCTAAAGTTCCATTTGAATGCCTCTGATATCCTCCAGGAAACATTGTTTGGCATCCCAATACTATTTAAATTGCCCCCCTCCACCAAAAGTGCTCTGATAGCACTCCATTCTTACAATCTACGCATAGCACTAAAAATAGTGAATTACAATTGCCACTTCTCTCTTTTCCCCAACAGACTTTAAAATGATGTAAGACAGCAATTGTGTTCTTATTCACTCTTAAATTCTGGAAGATTGTTGTGAACATAGCACACATTCTGATAATAGATGTTAAAGAAACAAATGGATGGACAGATGGATGGGTGGATGGATGGATGGATGGATGGATGACAAGTGGACAGATAGATGCATGGTGAATGTTCTTCCTGACAGATAGAGTTAGCTGCTAAAGGGGAGGAAATATCAGAGGAACCAACTATTAAGCTATGCCTTGAAGAATGAGATTTCCAGAGTAAGAGAGGGACAGGGTTTACCATCAAGAAATTAGCAGGTAATCTGACAATGAATGAAGAATGAAGAATAAAATGTCTGTGCTACTAAAGTTTTTATTTTACTCTTTTAAGTGAAAGAAAAAGCTGTGTGAGCAGTCCATGGATGGTCATAAATATGCTACTAAGATTAGACTTTGTCTTTATATGGTAAAGATAACACAGGGAGACATCATAGTTATTTAATTTTAATAATATACATTGGACATTTACCATAAGCCAGCCCCTCTTCTAAGTACTGTAGATGTTAATTCATTTTAACCCTTCCGTAATCCCCAGTGACAGTATACAATAAGAAAGGCACTGGGGCTAGTCTGCCTCTTGATAGGCAATAAAGAGATGCATTGTCTATGGGGTATTTAAAACAATTATAGAACAGGTTATGATTTTCACCATGAGTTGAATATCATTGTAAAGTCAGTGATAAAATATTCTTTCCTAAAAATCATAATTTAAAGCCTATAATTGCTGATTACTGTTATTTTAACTGGCTTGTTATAGCATTTTATGTGATCACTTTAGATTTAATATAATTGTAAATTGAAAATAATCAGACAATGCAAAATGCACTTTTTTGCCTAGTAGGTGCAAGTTTTAGTTCACACATAAAATATTTTCCTTATTTGAATAACAGTCTTAGAACTAAAATTTCTTGATCCTGTTATTCAGCTGTTCACTAAAAATTATTTCTCTTTTATCAAAAATTGTTTCAATTTTGTCAGAAATATATATTTATAAAATATTATATAATTAAAATTACAAAGCCACTACTTTTTTGTATTGTGCTGTTTATTTCATTTTTTGGTATTTAATTCACTGGCACAACTATATAAAGTTCAATGAAAAAAATTATCACTGTGTTCCTTTTCTAGCCATTATTATTTCTTTTATATTATGGTTATTAATGAAAATAATTTTGTAATAATATTGCCACAAAATGATTCACTCTAGTTATCAAGTATGCTAAGTGTACCACAGACAAAATCTATAAGTAAGATAGGTGCAAATATTGCCCCCACTTTCACAGATCCGAATATTGAGTAAAAACTAGCAGGTGACAGAGTCATAGCTGCATGCAAAGTAGATTATTCTGGATAAGGACAGACAGGAGGCAGGGAGACCAGTTGGAAGACAGTCTTAAAAGCCTGGTGGTCATGTGTAGAAAGGATCATGTCTTTGAAGGGTGTCAGCAGCTCTGCTTTGGAGAATTTTCCATGGACGATTCTTACTCATATTTATGCACAAGGTTTCTAGTGTACTGTTCCCTCCAGGATATGATTGATGAAAAAATCTCATCTCTGGGGAAAGAATTGCTTTTCAGTGATTACAAGGCCAAAGTTATAAAAGTGAGATATTGTAATTTCATAGTCAAGACACTAGTTTTCTAACTTCATTCCCATTCCTTATTTGATATAAATTTAATGAGGCAACTTTCAGAACATAATAGGACATGCAGGAAATATTAGTAGTCACTATGCTGACCTGTGTTGCACCATTAAGGAAAAAGGCTCCATATCAAGTCAACGATAACAGATTTCATCCCCTCCCACTGGATTGCTAGTGGCAGAACATGAAATAACCAGTTAGGGTTCTTTCCTTTCTAATAACATTATCATCCTGCATTCATGCTGTATTTGTCACCATTATTATCCAAACAGGTTCTTGTTGGACAGCACCCCCAGCCCTTCCCTCTGCAGCTCTATAGGAGACAAGGCAAAGAAAAAAATGGGACTCAACCACTTAAGATTCAGATCACTCAGTCAATTTGGAATCTCTGCTTTACTTCTGATTCTGTTGTGTTTTTATTTCTTATCCATAAAAGAATGCATAATGCTGCTGTTTTCTTTGGTGTTTCTATTATTATAAATATAGAAGGCAAAGTCAGCTAAGCTATTTTATATTTCACTCACAATGTATATGTTTTACTTGAAATGTTAAATAAATAATAGATTGACAGGCTCAGAGAGTAGGGGAGGAAATAATCTCTGGCACAGAAGATACCATCCAGACTGCTGAAGCCTAAGATTGGCTGAACGTTTACCCAGAGATCATTGCTCTTTGGCATGCCTTAGGCCTCTAGGTCCATTCAACATTAGAATTTCTGGTGAGAATGGAAAACGAAACACACATCAGGGTCCATGGCAGAGATGAATAGTGTATACACTAAGACCACCAATTTATTTTCAATAAGCCGAAGTTTAGATTTTCATGTGCTGGTAATTATTCTGGGTGATTGCTCTTCTACAATTAATTCCACACTGCTTTAAGCACAAAGGTGTCATTTTGAGGAAAGGGTGATAGAAACAGCTCATCTCAGGGGATACATCAGGAGAAAACGGACATGAGTAACGGGAGAAAAAGCAATTTGATTCAGATTCCAGAGTTTGTATTTGGCGTGTCTGTGTCTGTCATCGTTAGAAAACTACCTAAGGAAGTGTTATGAACAAGTTGATCGTAAGGTAGAGATTTTAGTCTAGTTCTTCCTTAATTCTAGAAGTGAAAGTAAGGTAAGCATAAGGTTCTCTCCTTAGGGGAAGGTGAAGAAGTTGAAAAAAAAGCAACAGCTACATACTATCATGATGTTTTATTTATTTTTTTTTTTTTAGCCAAAGATGGGAGCGATTTCTGAAGGTCACAGAGTTTGACCTAGCCAGCAGAGCAAAACTTAACATTGAAAATCAGGTATTTAATAAAAAAATCTAATGAGGGCCTTAAGGAGTTTCCCTTATACATAATTAGTTGTTTCTCTCTCACTACTTTTAAGATTTTCTTTAATCTTTGATATTTTAGTTATTATGTATCTTGGACTATTACTCAGCCATAAAAAAGAATGAGATTTTGCCATTTGTGACAACATGGATGGACCTAAAGAGTAGTATGCTAAGTGAAATTAGTCAGACAGAAAATGACAAATACTATATGACTTCACTTACATGTAGAATATAAAAGACAAAACAAACAAACAAGCAAACAAACAAAAAGTAGAGACAGAATGATAAATACAGAGAACAAACTGGTAGTTTCCAGAGGGGAGAAGATTGGGGGAAAGAGGAAAAATAGATAAAGGGAATTAATGCTACAAACTTCCAGTTATGAAATAAATAAGTCACAGAGAGGAAAAGTACAGCATAGGGAATATAGCCAATAATATTGTAACAACATTGAATGATGATAGATGGTGAATACACTTACTGTAGTGAGAATTTTGCAATGTATATAATTGTCAAATCTTTATGTTGTACACTTGAAATTAATATAACATATGTCAACTATACTTCAGTAAAAAAAGAAAAGAAAATTAGATATTTTAGGAAAGTGTGTTGGCAATGCAAACCTTCAAATAATAATGGAGCCACCCACAAGTTGAGCATTTTCAAGTTTGTGATATGTATCTAGCACACTGGTGACACTTAATCCCTGTAAATTTCAACTTAATGACTTTACCATCCCTGTGAGAGATATCCACAGAAGCCTTCTAATGCAGTGATTTTCCCTGAGAGTAGGGCAAGGTGAGTTAGAATTCCCTGAAAGGTGTTTTCAAACTACACATCCCCAGTGTAATCCAATACTCTTGTCCTCAGGTACTTGAACTATGTGGATCACCAGATGTCTGAATCAATACAGGAAAAGTGAGGGTCTAGAGAGAGATGGGATGATAATGACTAATGCAATGCTCCTAGCCAGCCATATATCCAGACATCCAACCCACAACTCCTGAGGCAATGCTGTATGATGCTTGTGAAGATGAACCATGGAGCTAGATATCTTGGGTTCAAATCCTTGTTCTGCCTTATGCACACTGCATGATGTTTGGCAATTTATTTAGCCTCTAAATAATTCAGTTATCTTGTCTTTTGCTGAAGATAATAATACAAGTTATTCAGCATAAATCTCTTGCAAAGATCATATGTGTGTATAAATGATAGATAGATGATAGATACATAGATGACAGACAGATAGATAGATGATAGATAGATATGGATTAGATATAGATAGAAAGATAGATGGATATAGATTAGATAGAGATAAAAACAATATCTGACACATAATCAATGTTGCATATGTATTAGGTATCATTAATAAGTTTAAACTCAGGGGAAGTGTTATAACTGGGAAATACATTTGAGAGGATACTAAGACATGATCTTAGCAGAGAGAAAGAACAAAAGGAAGCCTGCTTATCACAGTCAGGACAAGTCTTTCCACCAGACTACATTTTGCAACATAGCAGTGTGAGGACAAAATAGCCCTTACAAGTTTTCTGTTGCTTTCCAGGGTGTTTTTAAAGACTTTGAGTTTCTTGTTCACATTACAAAATTGGGAAATTTCACATCAATATCCACATCATTTGACACTTCACTTTTTCCTCCTTGACTAATCACTCTTCACCTGACACCCACAACAACACACCCTCATTGCCTCTTTATCCCTTATTGGTTGTTGCTTTTCAGAGTCCTTTGCTGGGTCCCCCTCCTCCCCCAGACCCTTAAGAGTGGGCATGCCCAAGGCTTAGTCTCTGGACCTCTTCTCCTAACTACAATCATTCTTTACATTTTTTTAATGTTTATTAAACATTAAAAGACAGAAAGACAAAGTGCAAGTGGGGGAGAGGCAGAGAGAGAGAGACGGCGACACAGAATCTGAAGCAAGCTCCAGGCTCTGAGCTGTCAGCTCAGATCCTGATGCAGGGCTGGAACTCACAGATGGTGAGATCATGACCTGAGCCAAAGTTGGATGCTTAACCGACTGAGCCATCCAGGCACCCCTACAATCATTCTTTTGTGTAGACCACCCAGTCCCATGGCTTTAAATATCATCCATGCCCTGAAGACTCCAAAATGTATGATGTATGTTCCTAGTTTGGTCCTTCCAACACCACCACCCTGATACTTCAGTCTGTGATCTAACTTCCTACTTGGCAACTCCCCTTAGAAGTTCTATTGGCCACTGTTCTAATCTAGGTCATGTGGAAAGAGATCCTGTGAAAGGATTACAGTGCAAGCCACCTGCCTTTCCCCCCTCTCCCGCCATCCCTGACAGTGATAGTGACAGAGTGAGGTAAGACCATGAAGTGAAGCATATTTTCACTGGCTACCTCAAAACAATAACTACAGAGAGACATAGAAAACTGCAGGAGGCTTTTTAGCTCCACATCAAGGGAGGGTTGCAAGAAAGAAATACACCATGGAGTAGTCCAAGGGAAAGATATACCTGCTGGCTGCCTCCCATGGAGAGGTAACTCTAACTTTCAGCTCCTTGATCATCTCTCAGGTTGCTACCGTCCAAGTAGTTGAATATAACATGCTGCATCATCTATGTCCAAAGGTGGAAATATGTTCCAAAACAGGCAGGAGACAGCCAAGAATAAGGAAGTAGGAAGAAGGTAGTTGAGGGTATTTCAGAAGGTGCACATTTGGCCTCCAATAGATCATCTTTAAATTAACCTGTCCCAAAAGATCTTCTCTCTTGAACTGCCCCTCCTTCCAATGCCTCCTCTGTCTCATTTACAGAGAGTTCCAGGTGTAAAACATTGGTGTCACATTTATTTCGTTTCCAGCACATCCCATATGTAATCTCACAGCACATCCTCCTGATCTTTTTCCTTCAAAATATAGTTAAGACCTGGATGCCTCACCTCAGGCCCAAGTTCACCTTGAGTTGTGAATGGAGCTGCACTGCTGGCTTTCCTGAATCTCCAGCTTGTAGACAGCACATCATGGAACTTCTCAGCCTCCAGAATCAAGTAAGACAACCCTTCATAATAAATCTCTTTCTGTGAATCTGTATGTATTCTAATGATTCTGTTCTTTCTGGAGAACATGGTTAATATATAGATGTTCAAAAACTTGAGTGAATGATTTGCTTTTGTTTTATTCTTTAAAAACATAAGAAAACCTTACACATATTAAAAAATGTGGAGAGCTGAATGATAGTCCAAAACACAAATGTGATCTTATTTCCCATGTGCTTACATCCTTTAATGGCACTTCATTTCCAAAGCCTAAAAGCTAACTCCTTTGTCTAGCATATAAAATCTTATGTACTTTTCAGAGTCACCCTTCCCTACTGTCTTAGATGTTCCTTTGTTTTGGACTTAGCTTTCTTCAAAGTCCTCATGTAAGTTGACATTTTATTCTCTTTACTCTTCTTAAAATACTCTTCATTTTCCTTTATCAACTTGGGAAATTCCCACTTCAAGAAGCAATTCAAAATTTACCTCTTTCCATGAACTTTCTCTGGACTCCCCAGTGAGCAAAATTGGATGCTGTCACCTCCACGTTTCCAGAACTGCTTACATATTTCTGTTTCATAGCTTATAACTATTAGTTTAAAAGTCCTTTCCACCCTTCTCATGGAGTAGTCTTCATGACCCATGCCGACACAGGGTCATGGTTTGTTTCTACATTCCCAGAACATGTGCAAAATCAATCAAGTTATTTGAATCACCCAATGAATAAATGAAAACTAGCATTCCTGCATGTACCTAAACTCTTGGTCTAAAAAAAAAAAAGTATGACATTATAATATTAACTAAGTGATTTTTCTCTTCTATGCAAAATCCTTTTAAAATCCATTGTCAGGAAAATATCACGTCTTCTATGGGGCAACTTGAAATGCTTCAATCCTTTAAATGAGGGAAACTCCATAAATTGTTTTGGTTCTTGCGGTGCACTGGGATATTTATTCCCAATGATGAAAATGATGTTAATTTAAAATATATTTTCTTCCTTTTCATACTCCTGATTTCTTTTTTTATGTTACTTGGTTTCATTCACTCTGTTGTGTGCATATATATATATATGCATGTATATATATATATATATATATATATATATATATGATGTCTTGTCTTCAGAAAGAGAAGAATAAGTAGTAAATAAAGTTCTAGGATTACCAAAGTTCTTTCAAATTCTGTCATTATATAAGGTAAAGAAATTAAAATATTTCTTAGGTCAGAGATAATATGAATAAATTAAAAATGAGAATCACAAAGAAAAATCTCCCTCCTTAGGAAGAATTTCTCCTAGGCATATGCATTACCTAGAGAATATATTCACATTTACTCTACTTTGAATATACTTATAATTTACTCTACCTTCCCTAACTTTATAGTTACTTGTTTTTATAAATTCACATATTATCCTTTTCCCCTAACCAAGCTTCCTTCTTCCCCCAAAAGCTTCACTAAGTGAGTAATGCAAAAAAGCATTCAGATCACACAAAAAAGCAAACCAACAAACAGTGTATTACGTACAGGGTATGTTTTGTATTTTTGTAGTCCTGTGACATTGGATGCATTATTTAATCCATTTTAGCCTCAGTTTCCTCTTACATATGTGAATAGGCTATTTACCCAAATTCACACAATTATTAAGGCAATCATACGGGACCTCTAAAGAACTATTATTCTTTTTAAAAAAAATTTTTTTAACGTTTATTTATTTTTGAGACAGAGAGAGACAGAGCATGAATGGGGGAAGGTCAGAGAGAGAGAGGGAGACACAGAATCTGAAACAGGCTCCAGGCTCTGAGCCGTCAGCACGGAGCCCGACGTGGGGCTCGAACTCATGGACCACGAGATCGTGACCTGAGCCGAAGTCAGACGCTTAACCGACTGAGCCACCCAGGCGCCCCAAAGAACTATTATTCTTAAGTATAAGCTTAAATGTAAAACATATTATTGCTTAATTGCAATACTGTAACTAATTAACTCTATCAGTTAATATCAATGGACATAACTATTTCTATCAACAGGATAGGCATTTCCTCTAAGACTTAGTCCATCTAATGGTCCCTGGGTCATTGTAAAAGTGATTTTCTGGTAATCTCCAGAATTTATATTCTAAGTCACAAACATATTAATTTACTTCTTGTCTTTACTTCCTTCCTTATCTCATCATGCTGGGAGTCTTCTTTGCTTCTTTGCCATTTCTACCTAAGTTAAGTAAATTTATGCATTAAATTATTTATTCACTTTTTCACAAGCTTTATGAAGACAAGAATACTGGTATATTTGCTTCGTGGCTAGAAGAGTAGTTGGCATGTAATAGCACATGATAACTATTTGTTGAATAAATTGGATAAATGGAATATTCAGTGAGCACCTGTTATAAGCATTGAAGGTATAATGGTGAGACAGGTGGTGAAGAGCTCTCCTTTTCCAAAACTTTGACTCTCAGTTGAATTGGTAGGGGAAAGACATTTAACAATTAAATAAGCCAAAGGGATTAGTTCAGGTAGTGGAAACAGTGGGATGATAGAAAGTGACGGAAGATGACAAGGGCAAATCCAATTGGGTAGTCAGGAAAGGATGGCAAAGAAATGTGAGTTGACATCTTTATGTCAAGAAAGAAGGAGCCAGGGCAAGATGAGGGAGCATAGCATTTCTTGCTGAGGGAACCAAAGATGCACTCTTGATTGCTGGTTGACTTCTTGGTTCTTATTCTGACTGCCATTTCAGATCTAAGCTCTCCTCAGTAGGTAGAGCATCCATAGATGCTCAGAACAGTTCCCACGTTGGCATGACTGGGAAGTCTTTCCATCCACATATACTGAGCCATTTCCTCTGGAGGCAGTCCTGTTATGCCATGGATGACTATATGCTTATACTTGTGTATGGATGTGCAATTTTATGTACTCTAGAGAATGACAGCGAAGACACTTTCTATTGGTGTCTAGTGCAGCCTCGTCTTTGTTACCTGGGTAATGCTCTATGGTAGGGTCTCTTAACCTTGTGGCTATTGATATTTGGGGCATTTTAAGATGTTCAGAAGCTTCCCCAGCCTCTACAACTAGATGCCAGTGGCACCTCCCACACATACACTCAATGATGAATCAAACATGTCTACAGATAGCTAGCTATATGTACCCTAAGGGACAAAATTGCACCTCTCTGAAAACCAGTACTCTAAGAAAATAAAATTCAGAAGCATCCCTTCCTTTAAAAAAACTTTCTCAGTGATCTGGAAGAACAATATTTGTTTACCCTATTTTGTAGAGCTCATTTCTTATCTCTCCAGTCATCAGGTATTCTGTATAGATTTGGCCACTCAGTGTCTGAATTCCTCTCTGTGTGTCCAGGAGCTAATTTCTGCAAAAATTATATCCTATCTCTGGAATTCTGCTTCCTCATTTGTAAAATAAAAAGCAGGACTAGTTGATGTCCAGTTAATGAAATCATTAAACATTTAATGATTTCTAGAAAACAAAATCCTACAATCTTTATCAACCAGGCTCATGATTTTCATGATGTGACTTATAGGGATTTAAGGGACTTGGGACACTGGTATGTGTATGGAGTAAAATGTGTGCTTTGTCCTCTTTAACTACTGGGCTCAGTCTCTTTTCCCCAGTACTGTTCAGAAAGGCTTTAACTGTTTTTCCTTTGTTCTTTTTATAGTTGTTTCAACCATTTTGTGTTTTAAGTTCAAGAATCTAGTAATAGAAGGTATAAGACATATATTTCATATATTTTTCTACCAAATGATAAAAATAATTTACTGTGAAGGTAAATATCAAGCAGGTGTGTGTGTGTGTGTGTGTGTGTGTGTGTGTGTCCCTCTGTCCTTAATCCACTCAATTTTTAATATTTACTATTGAGTATTTAGATCCAGGGAACTGATGTGAGGGAAATACAGAAACATACTGGCCTGCTATTAAGGAGCTGATGATTTAATGTGTAATATACACATGAGCAATTCAATGTGATAGATGCTACAGATAAGAAAGTGCAGAGGGTTAAGGAAGCAGAAAGAAGATCCATGTAACCAAACTCACTGGAGAGATAGATTTAGTGAAGACATTCTACAACTTTTAGCACATTTATATATGTATTTAGACTCAAAGATGCTAACCATTCTCTACACAGATTCAAACTCAAATTTTTCAGGGCTGTATGTGAACAGTAGTCAAATTAGAATTTGGGACAGACATGTGAGTATGCAGCTAAAACCTTTCACATGTTACGTTTGAGTGCACTTGTTCAAACATTCTTGCTGGGCATAGCATCTCCACGACATTTAGGTAAAAGTAAAAAAGCAAACAACAACAACAAAAGCTTGGAAATCACCTGAGTGTTTATTCAGTGCAGTGATGCACATCAAGGAATTTGAAAGCATGAAGCTCAATAAGATGGTTTTTCAATTTGCCAGGGGGCAGCAAGAGCAGACACCAAGACCAGAACAAAGAGATCGGGGTGTCAGGAAATCTGTGAAACCCCTTTAAAGTGGAATTATATTTCCTAGCAACATATGTATTCAATAAAGTAAAGATATTTGATTGCAATTTGTCCAGCATCCATTTGAGAGTTAATAATTAGCCATCAGGAGAAATGACTCTTTTCAAAATTATAACATAATAGAATGTGTCATACTAAAACCTTTGAGGAGTGGATGAGTGGTTTCATTTTGTTTCAGGATAGCAGTTGGCTTCAATGTGTAACCTCACTAAGCATTATGGCAGAGAAGCTTTTGTGCAAAATGAGTGTAGCACCAGGTCAGCACCAGTCAATCACTGTTCAATAGGCTTCCTTCAGATAATACAATAGGCCTCAAAATAATCCAAGAAAAACAGTGTGAGGCCATTTCAGCTGAAGGATTATCCCATTGAGAGCTTAAATTTCACTTCTCTCTACACTCATTTTCACGTTTTAATTTACACTCAGTTCATAGATTTCCCCCAAATAATGATTTAGCTATTGGGTAATATTGCTCAAGATGCTTTCATTGCATATAATATCCCCTTTGTATTTAAGAAAGCCCATCTCCTCTCTCAAGCTAGTAGTGTTTGACCAGGTAGAATACAGCCCAATTGAACTAAAGACCTGGTAAGTCCAGTCAATCAATTCATTCCTTCATTCAGTCCGATAGCCAGTCAGCTGTATTTCTGCAGAACTATGGTGTATATTGTACCCAACCATCTTTTCTGATGTGATACAAATAGAAATGGAAGTTTACAATAATGGCTTGTATTGGTGAGGATGAAATTAAAGTGGCACTCTCAAACACTGACAGTGGAAATCATCATTATAATTCTTGATTCCCCTACACCTCCTCCATCCTTAGTGACTAGTCAAGCCAATTATGATAATTCAACTTCCCTTATAGAGGTTGGTGGGGAATAAGCATGTGGTCAATGACTTGTGAAGTCTGTAAAGGCTCCTGTGAAGGTTTCCTTGTTGGTATGAAGGAGTCAGTGAGCCTTACTCTGTCAAGATGAAATACTTGAAGATGTTATGGACACCGCCACCTGCATGACTATGATACCAACACCAAGAAACTTAACAGATGGAAAGAAAATGGTTCCTTAATGATTTTGATCCTTCTTGTCAGGCAGTTTTAGAGACTGCCCTACCTTTGAGATTTCTAATTTTTTTCCTTATGTAAGCCACTTTGAAATGGTACTTTACTTGCAAATTGAAATGTCATAAATGAAATGGCGTAGTTTGGTATTCTTTCTGTGCAAAATAACTTGTCTATGTATGGAGAACCCTAACGTGCTTGTATATACTTCAGCATGCTTAAGTGTCATTCAGTGGATTTTTTTTCTGACTAAATCGTCAAAAAAAAAAGCCTATCAAGTTTTAAATATAGAGGCTTGCCATTGTCTTTTACAAGAGTTAAATTTTTAAGCAACATAAATGGCCAAAAATGGAAAAATAGTCAAATGAAGCATATGATCCTACAGATATTCATCAAAAATTATGTATTCAGAGAATATTCAGTGCTGTAGGAGAATATTTCTGTTATCTTATCAAGTGAACATAAAAACAGTAAGTACACTGAATATGATATGATATGCTAATACTAAAAAGAACTATCATCTAGTTTCTATAGAGTTCTGGCCACTTGCCAGGCACAGGGCTGTGACTTAAAGTGGATCATTGACCATTAATTTCCCAGCAAAACTAAACAGTAGGTACTCTCATCATTTTAGTGTTATAGACAGGAAAACAGGTTTTGGAGATTATATAACTTGTCAAAGATCTTCCAGGCACTTAGTAGTGAACTGGACTTCGAACCCTGAGAATTATCTTTCAGTAATATATTTAGGATATATTGACATAAGATATTAATAGTTATTACTATATTAATATATTCTAACTATGTACTTAGGATAAATAGGGTCTAGCTCATGTCCAAATCTGAATTCACCTGTTGTGTGGCCGGCTTTCCTGGTCTTTGGATATGTCCCTGGGACTCTGAGATGTTCCTAAGGTCATATTTCTCTTCACTGTGGACCATCACCTTCCATCACCAATGCCAGATAATAGTAAGGCATCACTTCCTATCTCATTTAAATCTCTTACTTCCCACAGTTTCATTGATACAAGGCTGTTGTGAATAGAGGACTTTTAATAAAATGTTGGCATAAACTGGAAAATATACACCATAGAGACATACAATTATATTTTAAAATGAAACATTTCTCTTCTTCAGAGTCCCTGCCATGGGGAATTCCCCACTAGCTGCCTCTTTCCCTCTCACTGGGCATCCTGCCATGTTTCTAGGGTTCTTCTTCTCTCCACCTCCTGTCTCTCCAGCTGTCAGATTCCAACCAAATCTAAGTTGCTATTAGCTTTCTTTTTTCTTTTAATTTTTTAATGTTTATTTCTGAGAGAGAGAGAGAGACAGACAGACAGAGACAGAGATTGAGCACAAGAAGGGGAGGGGCAGAGAGAGAGGGAGACAGAATCTGAAGCAGGCTCCAGGCTCTGAGCTGTCAGCACAGAGCCTGTCGCAGGGCTCGAACCCACAATCCGTGCATTATGACCAGAGCCGAAATCGGGAGCTTAATCCACTGAGCCACCCAGGCTGCCCTAAATTGCTACCAGCTTTCTATGCAAAGCATCACAAGCTATGTCCTGGGTGCATTTTTGCATATCCCAAACTTCTTAAGGTACTGTTGTATTTCTTAAGAGGAAGAGGACATCATCTTCTGTTATCAGCATTTAGACTACCAGATCTTACAGAAGCTTGCAATCTTTACCATAAGATGATTCTACGTGATACATTTGGGGCAGAACTGTTAAAAAACAGACATCTTGTTTATTACTTGCACATTTTCTAAATTTCCAAAATAAAGGTTTATTTTTGAACTTAAAAACAAGCTTTATTTACTTTAATAACTAAAGCCGATTAATTTTATTATAATTTTTTTCTTTTAATAATAATTTTACTAAAGAGAATTTAATTATTGTCCTATATCTGTACTTACACACAACATAGGTGAATTCATATATCTTTTTGATCTCAGCTTCTCCCCTATAAAAAAGGGTCTTTCTCTATCTTTTCCATACTTTCTCCTTGCTCATCCACCTTTCAGTTTTCTCCTGCTGATCAGGAAGCCCCATAATGAAGCCTCTTACAATCCAGAACAGCCAGAGCCATATCCTATCTCCAGAAATTTCCTAGTAGTCACACTCAAATCTTATTAATAAGATTGGCATAGGGTCACCTTGGAGGCTTAGTAGGTTAAGTGTCCAACTTTGGCTCAGGTCATGATCTCACCGTTTGTGGGTTCAAGTCCCACGTTGGGCTCTGTGCTGGCAGCTCAGAGCCAGGATCTTGCTTTGGATTCTGTGTCATCATCTCTCTCTGTCCCTCCCCCGTTGTACTTTGTCTCTCTCTCTCTTTCTCAAAAATAAACATTAAAAAAATTTTAAAAATATAATTGCCATATAACTTATCATTCATATTAAGATGATTTTGAGAACATAAATCAATGCTATAAATAATTACACTTCATAAACCAAGACTGTCCAGGTAACTGGAGACCTATGATCAACCTTTATTAGGTGAAGTTTGTTGAAGATGTTGCCCATGTGTTGGGTACACTGTGCTGTGTTGAGTGCATCCCTTGTTCTCACAAGAACCTTCCAAAGGAGGGTTACCATCATTTCATAATTGCCTGGTTGACAAAAGAGAAATACAGGGACAGAGGAATCTTTTAATATCTGTCATGTAACCTTTTGGCAGTTGTTGACTTTGTCCAACTAAGCCAGTTCTTCAAAGGCAAAATTAATCCCACCTTATCCATTTTTATCTACTGGAGTAAAATACCTGGCCTCTATTTTCTAATGATATCAGTGTCTTTGATCTAAAGCCTTCTATTCTGATTCATATTTAATATCTGTTTCGGAAGCTTCTTTTTAAATGCATATTCAATATTCAAGTTACTCAAGTACAAGTAGCACATAAAAATCTTATTTTTATGCTTATACACTAATTCTTTGTTTCTCGTATTTGATTCCTTGAAAAGGAGAATGAGGAAAGCAGAAATTTGCTTCATTCTTTCCTGGGATTTACAGTTTATAAAAAGAGTTCGTTGCTGTTGACAAATTCTTTAAGATATCCACTACTCATCACTACAACAGCGGGAAGTGGCTTGTATTCATCAACAGAAATAACTTTGGTCCAAATAGAAGAATCTGAGGGGCTCACAGTGGCTTTACTTGTTTTCTTAAGCTTTTCCATTTTGTATTTCAATTAATTTTCCCTCTGACAAAAATCTCACAAGGAAACAGAATAGGAAGGCCATTTTATTTAAACAAAACTATCTAGGAAAGGAAAAAAAAAGTACAGATAAAAAAGTAGGCAGACCGTATACTTAATTGATATTTTTAAAATGCAGTATGCTTCAACTAAAGCAGAAAAATACCCATCGGCAATAGAAACAACCTGATATTAAGAATCCCAGAATAAAAGGACACATATATACACACTTATAAACACATATATACAGTCACCAAATACAGGCTGAGCACAATTTTAGCTTAAAGAAGACTAATGTTTTCGCCTTATCCATACACACACATATGTAAACAAATCAATTACTTAGTATATATTCATTAAGTGCCTACTCTTACTATGCACTATGAGTGGTTTTAGGGATTCAAAAATATATAAAAGCTAGTCTTGCACTCTAAGAATTTAACTTTAAGTGGAAGATACAGATACAACAGTCTATTTTAATCCATTTATGATTAAATTTTTGGTTTATAGAAGAACCTTTTAAAAGAAAGAATTTAACCCTGTCTTATTTAAACTGAACCCCAAGGAAAAAATTGGCAATTTTATTTCAAGCATACAAAAGCATTTTGAAAACGTATTCTTTAATTCTTTAAAATACATTTTATCTTGTTTATTACCCCCCGGGAACTTCTATCAGGCTTTAGAAGATGTGTGAAAAAAACACTTAGGAGCAAGTAGACCAGAAATATTAAAGCATTAAGGAGTTCACCTAAATTAAATATTTATGTAGGGACAATATAATCTAAATTTAGTATATGCCAAGAAAATTTAAGTAGTTAATATGAAATTATGAACAAAAGCCCTGCAGTTCTACCAGTCTGTGAAATTGAATGACGCAAAATAATAGAAATGTTGTCAGTTTTAGTAATATTCATTAAATCTACAGTATCTTGTGATGCATGTTGCTATAGACTTTTATATATTTTAGGCAGGCATCTTTTTCTTAATGCCAATGTATTTACTTATTTGAGGCAGGAGGCAGAGAGAGAAGGACAGGGGATCCAGAGCAGGTTCTGTGTTGACAGCAGTGAGCCCGATACGGGGCTTGAACTCACGAACCATGAGATCATGACCTGAAGCGAAGTCAGACACTTAACCCACTGAGCCACCCAGGCGCCCCTAAGCAGGCATCTTACTGAAAACTGAAAAAAAAAATTCTGAGCAACATTTTACACCATTTTAAAATGTAAAAAGCACCTTCACTGATGAATGAAAAAGGAAATTTACAGTTCCATATGTCTGAAAAAATGTATCCAAAGTTCTTTGGACTTCTTTGGATTTTTAGGAAGTTATTCTATAACAACAATTGATTATCTAAGGAAGGAATTAAGAGAGTCTCTTTTTAAAATTTGTGACAACTGAGAATCTGCCATCTTGAGTTAAGAATTGTATGGCTTTTTTTTCTCTTCCAATATTAGCAGCGGCTACCATCTCCCCACATAACCATGGTTGCATTTGAATCAAGGGGCTGGTTGCTGAATCAACAGCAAAGATGAGTGAGTGACATTGCCCACTACATTACACAAAGTCCTTTCTAGGCCCCGGAATGAAATTTCCTTCTGATCTTAATCATTGTTCCCCTTAACAACGTGTCTGGTTTTGTTTAATAGTTATTTTGAAATCTGTCCCTAAGATTCCCTGTATGCCGTAGCTGCCAGAAAGTTTAGATATAACTTTATGGCCTACTCTAAGGAATTGCCATAGGGGTGCAGACAGGGTTTCATTGCCCAAGGGGTTATAATTTGTCTTATAAATGCATTGTTTTGGTTTGTTTTTTGTTTTATCAGATGATCAGAATGTTTACAATATATACACAGAGGAACACACACACGCGCGCACACAATTCTAGCAACAGTAGAACCATATTCTAGCCACACATGACTAGACTCAGTTTTTATTAAAGTAGATAAATGACCAAAGTCCCCACTCCCCACATTACCTTATATTGGCTCATGTCACTCATTTACATCATTTGCTTGCTTCCCACTAATTATTTGTTTTATGCCCTTTGCTTTTTGTCATATATTTTCTTCATTTCTGCCTCAATATCATGTTATTTCTCTTGTTTATTTTCTTTTTTCCTTGTCACTTTATCTAATCTATAATGTTTCCCCAGGTTTCAGAGGTTTTCAATCCTAGTAAAAGTTGAGGTATGAATAAAGGAAACACATGCTAATTAAGTTTGACTTAATGTATTAACTGGTTAAGTATTTCCATGTCTCTTCCTCTTCTCATATTATATTGTATATTTTCTTTGTTTTATTTTTTTAGCTACTTCCAATCTATTCTAAAATGAGTTAGGGGCTGTTTTAGAGCCAATCTTAACTTTTTAAAAATCAAACTTTTACCAATGTTATCTTCAAATATATCCACAAGATCCAATAGAGAAGCAAGGCTATTTGGCTGAAACGTGGTCAAATTCATGAATGTGAGGGTTAATTTTGTGTCAACCTGTGTAGGCCATGGGTTGCCCCCATGTTCTGTCAAATATATTCTGAGCATACCTGTGACAGTGTTTTGGATGAGATTAACATTTAAATTGGCAGACTTTGAATAAAGCAGATTGCTCTAGTAATGTGGGTGGGCCTCATCCAATAAGTTGAGGACTTGAAAAGAACAAAAATGTCAGCCTCCCTAAGCAAGAGGGAAATAATTCCCCAGTATCCCCACTTCCCTTGGATTTCATCTGAAGTTTTGGGTCATCCTGGTTTTACAGCAGACCACCTTCAGACTGCAATTAACTGTTACACTCATGCATTTGTCTGTTTCTGTGAACACGTTTTAACCCAACAGGCTCACTTACCTGTGGCTTCCCTTGGGTCTCCAGCCTGCGGACAAATCCTGCAGATTTTGGACTTGCCCATCTCCATAATCACATGGCCCAATTCCTTATAATAAGTTTCTTTCCATATATGCATTTGTGGAAATACACAAACACACACACACACGCACACACACATCCTATTAAATCTGTTTCCCTGGAGAACCTTGACTAAAATAATGAATTTATATTTTCTTATTTAACTAAATTGCCAGATTACACAAAAAACATCTGGCTATGACAAGAATTTATAAGTGAAGTATGTTTTTAACTTCCTTGAAGTCTGACGTGGGTGCTACTGGCTTTCTTTTTGAGCACCTAATGCTTGCCGTGTTTTACACTTTTTAAAACAAAAGCTGCTGTTTATTGAGTCCTGCCTATGTACTATAAGTAACTAAGTAACTATAGTACCAGTTACTTACCTGTCTTAGTCCATTCAGATTCCTATAACAAAAAGTGCTATAGACTGGGTAGCCTAAAACACAAATACTTCTCACAGTTCCGGAGAGTAGAAAGTACAAGATCAAGGTATTGGCAGATTTGGAGTCTTGTGAAAGCTCACTTCCAGTTTCATAGACAGCCTCCTTCTCACTGTGTCCTCACATGGTGGAAGAGGCAAGGGAGCTCTCTGGGATCTCTTTCATCAGAGCATGAATCCAGTTCATGAGATACATGAATTCATGATGGAATTCATCAATTCATGGTGAATCCCATTTCATCCACCCTCATGGTCTAATTACCTCCCAAAGGCCCCACCTCCTAATACATGACACTGGGAATTAGGATTTCAACATATGAATATTGCAGGGGATGCAAATATTTAATCCACAACATTAACATATATTATTTCATTTCATCCATTCAACAACACTTGAAGTTTTGTATTAACTTCCTTTTAAGGATGAGTCAGCAGAGATTAGAGAAGCTAAGTAGCTTGCCCAAAGCCACATGGATAGGAAATGGTTCACTCAAGATTGACCTCAACTTGAATTATTTCAAGGAACATGCCCTTTTTTTACTCTTCCAAATAAGTTATTCTGTGAACAGGAAGGTTCTTGTGCAAAAGAGCTGGTAAGACATGGCACATCTAAGCCTACTAACAAAGACTAGAAACTTCCAAAGTTGGCTGCTGTTATGATGAAATTCTAGTAGAAACAGAGTTGGTGGGAGAGAGTAGAATAGGCCAAAGACAAAAGGAATTTTTATTTCTTTTCAAAAGAAAAAAGAAAAAAAATAAATCCACGGGGTGCCTGGGTGGTTCAGTCAGGTGAGCATCCAACTCTTGATTTCAGTTCAGGTCATGATCCCAGGATTGTGGGATTGAGCCCCACACTGGGCTCCACTCTGAGTGTGGAGCTTGCTTAAGATTCTCCCTCTCCAGGGGCACCTCAGTGGCTCAGTCGGTTAAGCGTCTGACTTCAGCTCAGGTCATGATCTCATGGTTCGTGAGTTCAAGCCCCACATTGAACTGTGTGCTGACAGCTCAGAGCCTGGAGCCTGCTTCGGAATTCTGTGTCTCCCTCTCTCTCTATGTCCCTCCCGACTTGTGCTCTCTCTCACTCTCTCTAAAATAAATAAATAAACACTAAAAAATCCTCCCCCTCCCTCTGCCCCTCTCTGCCACTCCCACTCTTTCTCTCTCACTAAAATATAAAATAAGTTAAAATTCACTCATTTGACGCATATGACTTAACATGATCTACTTTTAAATGGCAACAGCTCCTTTAATTAAACCTAAATTTGCCAGTTTATCCCAACTTGGTATGAATTCTTCGTGCTTCCTCTTTCCACTCCTCTTAGTTGCTACATTTTTACATTTCAATCATAGCAGCACATTTTCTGGCCCTGGAAAATACCCTCCTTCAGGGTCCTATTTTTTGTTCCCTCACTCATTAGGTATATCCCTGGATTATTTCATGCTTGGCTCCTCCTTCTTCAGGACCCATCTTAAATATTACTTCAAGAGTAGCTTTCCTTAAAGGGCTGCCTAAGGTAGATTCCTTCTCCTCCCAATTATTTTCTGTCCTATAGTTCTGTTTAATTTCATTATGATATTTATCACACTTTGAAACAGTTCATTTGAAAATTAATTTATTTTCATAGTTTGGGTTTCTTATCTATAGTAGCTCTGTGTTGCATTTGTTTTTTGTTTTGTTGTTGTTGTTGTTTTATATTTACCTGTTCTTTACTTTTCTGTTAATCATATCAGCATTCTTAAAAGTAATTATCCCTCACCTTTTTTTTTCTTTTTAATAATCTTATTTGGATCTTCTATTACATATTAGCCAAGAGGGTTGCATATAATCCAGCTCAATTAGAATTCATCTTGCTGGGATAGAAAATTTCCATTATATATACACATATATGTGTGTATATATATATATATATACACACACACATATATGTATGTATATCCTATAAGCAGCCATAATTTCTGTACTAATTCCTTAGTTGTTTCATTGTTGTTTAATTTTTAAAATTTTTTAATGTTTATTTATTATTGAGAGACAGAGAGATACAGAGCGTGAGCAGGAGAGGGGTAAAAAGAGGGAAGACACAGAATCTGAAGTAGGCTCCAGAAGGCTCTGAGCTGTCAGCATAGAGCCTGATGCAGAGCTAGAACTCACGAACTGTGAGATCATGACCTGAGCCAAAGTCAGTTGCCCAACCAACTGAGCCACCCAGGCGCCCCGTTGTTTAATTTTAATTTAACCCATATTCTTTCAATATGTTATTTTAATTTTTGGCATGAGCTAAACAAAGTCGGCATCTGTGGTTGTAATGCTCTGCCTCTGCATATCAAAATGCAAACTCCATGAGGAAAGACACCCTGTTTTACTCATTAAACATCTGGAAAATAATCTGATAGGCAATGGGCTTCTAATATTTTTTTAATAATGAATGGATGAATGGATGGACAGATGGATGGATGAAGTCTACTAAGTTCCTGAAAAGGGGACTTTTCAGGAACTTTTCCTTTAAAGCTGGGGCAATCTGACCCGAGACAGACGTATGTCTCTAGCTTTAACTCCTCTACAATGAGTTTGTTCTTATCACATATAATTCTTTCCTCCCCAAAAGATTGTGAAACCTTCCGACTGTATTCTGTGGTTCTCACTGTCACCTCCTGTAGTTGACATGTTCTAATATACTGTGAGAATCAATACCAGACTCAACCAGACAACTTACTTAGCTGTATTACCTTAACAAGTTGAGAAAGCCCTTTTTAAGTCTGTTACCTTCTCTGCAAAGTAGAGATAATGATACTTCTTGTCTCATGTTTAATGCCATGAGTTCACCAAACCATGTTTCATTTTCTTTCCAGGCACCCAACAAGGCTCCTTTTTCCAGGCTTTGACAGTGAGTCTGAGATAACGTGACTATTGTTGGAACTAGTGTATGCCACTTTCAAACCTGGTGTCTAAAATTTTAGGTTTAGTGCTATACAAGCACCCTTTCCCCTGGTCTGTTGGCCATATGCCATCCAGTGGAGAATGCAAAAGACCCAACAGAAGGTCAAGGGAAATGAGTCTGGATGGCCTCCGAATTACTGTATTTTACCTAGATGTGAGCAAGCAATAAAACTGTGTTTAATTAAGTTATTAAGATTTTGACTTTATAAAAAATATACAGCATATAACCTAACTTGACTAAGTAGACCTATAATTACAAGAGTCCTTATGAAAATTACTAACGATAAAACTCAGTACAGAGCCTGTCTTATAAGGAAAATTCATAAATGTTATTCGTTTATTTTCCCTCATTCATTTTTACCCCGTCCATTAAAAAAAATGTCTATATCTCTGCCAGCCCATTTTTACATATTTCTTATCACTGAGATGAAAACTGTCCTCTCTCTTTATTGAATTAAAAATACTATATATTTTTTATCCCAATCTGTAGAAGTAGTTCACTCAATTAATTTCTTTAGTTTTTTTTGAAACTTTCCTTCTCCAGTGGTTCTCCCCTGCCTAAGAATATGCTTTTATTCCATATACTCATAAGGAATATCACTTCATATCTGCTCTACCATTAATCTATAGTCATTTCCCCTATACTTCCCAGAAAAAAAAAACTTTTATTAAAAAGGTAATTTATATTCTCTGCTTCTACTTTTCTGCTACTCTTACTCCTCCAAGTTTTACATTAGATTTTTCATCTCTACCCTTCTACTTCAAATGTCTTCTCAAAGGTCACTATTTTGAAATGTCCAAATTAAATTAGCTGTTTTCCTTGATGGCTCTTCAGCATTGAAAGGTGCTGACCCCAAACTCTTTATTGGGCTAGAATTATAGTAACTAACTTCAGTCTTCTTCCCCATGACAATTCCGTGGCCCAGTAACTTGTCCCTCAGACCTCTAGAAATTCAGCCACACATAGGATTTCCATAGCTTTTAATGATGCTTCCCAACTACATATACGCAGTCCTAATCTACCTCTTGACATCCACCTGGACATTTCTAATGGTCTGTTAGCCATAACCATTGTGAAATTCTCTTTATTTTAACACCTAAACTTTTTCCTCTCTTT
This sequence comes from Felis catus, assembly GCF_018350175.1. Lineage (NCBI taxonomy): Eukaryota > Metazoa > Chordata > Mammalia > Carnivora > Felidae > Felis > Felis catus. The sequence goes on along the minus strand of NC_058371.1, from coordinate 189,654,126 downwards.
AAACTATTTTGAACATGTCTCAAACTCAACTTTTAACTACCACCTGGACCATCTCTTCCTTTTAAATGGAGTAAATAGCATTATTTTCCTCAAACCATCCACATTTGAAGATATAAACCATCAGTTATGTATTATTCTTCCTCATTCATCATATTCACTTGATTGGATCATTTGCTCTACGAAAGAAAATATTCTGAATATTTCTTTTTCTTTTCATTTTCTTGGCTCAAGAATGGCTCCACCAATGGAATTACTTAAGCCAGAAAAGAATGTTTCATCCCTAATTATTCCCATCCTTCATCCCCAAATTCCAACAATCGACCAATTTCCACAAATTCTAATCATGAAATATTGTTTGAATTCTTCTTTAGTTGTCCATCCTCATAACCAGTGTCCTAGATCAGCCTGTGTCATTGGTATCACTCTCAAATGTGCCAGGTAGTTTTTCTACCATGGTCATTCTTTTATCCCACTTAAATCCCTAAAATACATTATTTGTATACCAACCAGAGTGGTACTTCTAAAGTCAAATCTAATCATCTCTTAGTGCCCTTCAATACTTTCCATTAGAGTTACTATAAAGTACAGAATCCTTAAGAAAGCTCTTATAGTTTCCATGTCTGGAGCTCAACTAAGTGCCCAACATCATCTCTTGTTTTCTATCACACTGTATTTTTGAGCAACGATAATTATTTTTTATCAGTATTCTTTGAACATGCTACATTATCTCCTGCTTCCCAGGTCTATGTACATGCCATTTACTGTAGTTAAAACATTCACTACTCTCAGGTTTTATCCAGATAACTGCAACTCATCTTTGTTTTCACTTAGACAAAGGGTTATCAAATAATGTTTTGTTAAAGCTGGGATTCTATGAGAGTCGAATGTACTAGTAATAATTAGATCAGGAGAACAGGAATAATTGGGAACTTTTCTGGGAAAACCAGGGTATATAATAGCCCAAATTAGGCACCACTTCCTAGAAAATCTTTGAAGTCATCATTGCCAAATTATTTGTTTTTCATTATATTTACAATGGCATTCTATTCCTCCTATAATGACACATCATTCTCTATTATAATTTTCTGTTTTTTTTAATTTTTAGACTGTAAGTTCATTAATGACAGGGACTATGCCTGATAAATGATAAATGACGCATTGCCAGCTTGCAATTTTATGTCATCTATGTTTTACTGTGTAAACCACTATTGTCATAAGTATCATAATCTTATACGCTGTATTCAAATGCGTCTCAAGAAGGCACGGCTACAACAACAAATGTCCCCTATTAAATTTATTCAAGATGCCCCAATGCCTTGCAAATTAGGAATACAATTCCTGGGATAGCATTCCAGGCTTCTCAACAAGTCTCCAAGTTGTCATTACTCACAGTAGTTTTCTGCATACTATGTGCTCCAAACAAAATGCACTCCATTCAGTTCTTTAAAAAAAAAATCAAAAAACAAAAACTTACATACCTTTACAACTTTATGCATTTATTGCTACATCTTCTTCTTTCTTGTCTTCTTCATTCCTGTCTACATTCTACCCATTGTTAAAGACTTATCTTAGATTATACCATCCCCTAGAATATTTTTTAATTTATTTAGGAATGTAATAAATTGCATTCTTTTGAACCACTGGCAAACATTTTCTTTCTTGCCTGGATTAGCTGATGGAAGTCACAATGGAATCACAATACTGAGACTCCACTTTCAACTCTTTTAGTGTAATAGATATATAATTGTGGGCTATTCCTGGGCATTCTTCAGCAGGAAAATTAAGATAACAATAGGTACCTTGGTATGATTTCTGTGCAGATCACATTCCCAAGTGAATGCATTTGTACTGGAGCAAAGGACTCTTCAAATGTAAGTAAAAATTTTTATTAGTGGCTGGACTAAGCTAGAATAGAACCATATTATAGAACCAATTATAGCCTTGCTTGGTTACCTATTGAGTAATTTCTAAATAACGGTAGATTCTAGAATGAGATTACACACACTTACTCTTTTCTGTTCAGTGCTGTAAATAGAACAAAATACCCTGGATATTATTTCACTGAAAATGTTAAAGGGAGCCAAAACCTGGATAGAAAGAGGCAAATTGGATAGAGACTTCAAAATTTGAGGAACAAGAAGGCAATATCCTTGGATTTTCTTTTTAAATCCCCCCTACCCCAGATTGAGTGCCAGAGAGGCTCGTTGCCCAGCGTCACCAAGCACTGTACAAAATATACAATAAAAGTCTGCTCTTTCCATCCAAAGGCTCAGGGAACATGAAGTCTAACATAGTGGAAAGCCCCAGCAACCACTCCTCAATCCAGACCAGCTGGCAGCATGAGCCCCTTGCAGTAGTGAAGTCCTGGGCTGATGAGTCGCCAGTTCATAGTCTGGATGTCAGCCAAGCTGATCTGCCAGCAACAACAGCAACAGTAAAACCCTATGTTACTCTTTCCTCCAAGTGGCACAAAAAGAGCCAGGACTAGCTTCTGTGACTCCCCACCAGAGAATCACCCTGCAACAGTAAGCAACTCAAGGAAGTGTCTTCTATCCCCACCATCAATGCCAGAAACAATTGAGTAGGAGTCCCAGTGGCACACAAAAAAAATAAATAAAACAAGCCAGAATAACCTTGTAAGGGCTCCGAAAACTAAAATGTTATTGAAACTGTAGCCCACAAAAGTTCATCAGAATATACACTAAATTTATACAGAATGACCGCAGACCAAGGTGGAAGATCCAGGTACAACCCCCTTCTTTTGAATGTGGATTGGTCCATCTTACCCATTTCTAAAGAATAGAATATAGCAGGGGTGCCTAGGTGGCTCAGTTGGTTAAGTGTCTGACTTCTGCTTGGGTCATGATTTCATGGTTCATGGGTTCGAGCCCTACATGGGGCTCTGTGCTGACGGCTCAGAGCCTGGAGCCTGCTTCAGATTCTGTGTCTCCTTCTCTCTCTCTCTCTCTCTCTCTCTGTCTCTCTCTCTCTGCCCCTCCCCTGCTCACAGTCTGTCTCTTTCTCTCTGTCTCAAAAATAAAAATAAACACTAAAAAAAATTTTTTTTAAATAATAGAATACAGCAAAGGTGATGAGATATCACTTCCATGATTAGGCCATGTAAGATTGTGACTTCTGTCTTACTAGTAGTCTGTCTCTTTTCTCCGCTGGCTTTGATGAAACAATGTACCATGCGAGAGAGGCCAACATGGCAAGAAACTGAGCACGGTCTCTGATCATCAGCCAACAAAGGAACCAAGATCCCCAGTTCATTACTAAACAATGAACTGAATCCTGTCAATAAGCATTTAAGTATAAAAATGTATCCTTTCTCAGTTACAACTTCAGATGAGACCCCAGCACTGTTTGACACCTTGACTGCAATCTAGAGAGAAAGGCCATGAAGCAGAGGACTCAGTTCAACTGTTACCAGGCTCCTGGCCCACGGAAACTCAGATAATAAGTGTATTGGTTAGGCTGGTAAATTTTGGTAATTTGTTACACAGCAATAGATAACTGACATACATACTTTATAATCTTTTAAAAATTTTCTAATGTTTATATTTATTTTTGAGAGAGATCATGAGTGGGGGCTGAGCAGAGACAGAGGGAGACACAGAATCTGAATCAGGCTCCAGGCTCTGAGCTGTCAGCATGGAGTCCCACAAGGGGCTCAAACCCATGAACCATGAGATCATGACGGGAGCCAATCAGATGCTTAATCGACTGAGCCACCCAGGCATCCCTACATACTTTATACTCTTGACTATGATTATCAATGAAATATTTCTAATTATGTGTAGACATTGGGTTTTTTAAAATTTGAGGTAAAATATCTAAATACATATTCCAATAAGTTGACCAATTTTCATATACCTTCCCACACCTGCTAGAGATCAAGGAAAGAAGCCACAATAATTTGTACTGTAATAGAAAAGTTACCCCTTTTTCTTTATGTTGGCTGTTACTTGTGCTTAAAGTAAATGTGGTTTAAATGGTTAACTAGCTGAAACATAAATGCTTTCAGTATTTTATGTTTTCTTCAAAGACATTTGTAGCATTGATTACACCCGCAGGCATCTGGGAAGTTGTTTTGTCCTCAATCGTTCCAGCAGGTGGTTCCATACGGTTGCAGGACGGCTCCACTTAAGGGTGGAGCTGCTTAGAAAGATATTAACTCTACAAGAAGCTTCTGTATTTAATCTAAAAACTTTGTGAAAAAGTGTGCATACAGAATTATACATATATCTGTGTGGAATTTTTCTTTGTTGGAACAAATTTGATACACATTAAGTCACATTGTAGATAGAATCCTTAACTTACCTGAGTCCCACTGATAAGCTTTCCTTTTAGATTTAAAGATTCTCCCTGCCCGCTAGGTTTGGATGTTCTAATTGAAGTTGATATAGAGAGATACTAGAAGAATTTGCATATAACTTCCGAGTTTTTATTTTCATTAGAAAAAGTAATACCAACTTCTATAGCAAACGAACACCAAAATCTTAGTGTCCTAACTTACTAAACATCTGTTTCTTATTTATGTCAAGTCTAATGCAGATGTTCCTAGATGGTAAGAGGACCTCCATGTGGTTTTCAGAGTCCCAGACCTCATGTATCTTGTAGCTCTGCCATTCTCTAGAACCTCAGAGGCATCTCCTTGATCCTTTACAATCAGCTGCTAGTCAGGGGTAAAGAAAGAGGATCACTGGACAAAAATTCCATGTTCCACTTCTGGAAATGTGTCACATAATCTACTGACAAAAGTTAGTCAATGGCCTCATCCAACTGCATGGGAGGCTGGGAAATGTAGTCTACTTTTTACCCAGGGGAAAAAAGAAAGAAAATGAGAATTGGTAAAGCAGTCTAGGCCAAAAGGTAGAGAAAAAGTTGCATGTCAGTACGAATAGAATTAGTGCTGCAAAAATGTAGTACATAATTTATGAAGTTTAGTCCCAGCATTGGTCAGTAATTATAAAAGGATGGGACTTATTTTCAAGGATTCTGTAACATCTAAATTATATAAAACAATGCAATAATGCAGTATAAGTGAATTGAGACATATTTTTTCTAATTTTATTTTTGATAGTAATCATTTTAGTAGTCATTTAGCTGATTTCTTAATTATCTACATAAAGTTATTTTCCTTCCCCCAATTCTCTGTTCCTTCAGCTTATTTCTGCTTCCCATATTAAGGGAAGTTCTTTCTTCATGTTATAGCAAGTTTATTTTTCAGAGACCCATTTGGGTATTATTCCTAGGCTTGGTCAAGTTTTCAAATAATTTTTATTTTAGCTATGCTGTTCCTGCAATCCTTAACCATACTAGAAATGCAGGTTGAATCTGCCTCCTCCTGGGCTCAGAGCAGTTAAATGATATCTCAGAATGCACTAACTACCAGAAATGAAGTAATTGACCTGGGAGATGGATGAAAATGGAAAAAAAAATCTGGAAATTGATACTAGCTTCACCCAGTAAGTATTTCATGACTGCTTCTATGATCTCAGTCGATAGAGGATCTGTAGTGAAGTTGGTATGTGTTGCTATCCCAATAAAGGTCACACACTGTTAACGCTGCAGCCTACAATGAGTGATCTCTTTGTCATGGCCTTGACAAATCTCTCGGGTTATGAGTGTCAATATGCAACCTTGATCTGAAATGTTTTATATTTTTCTCTGGATTTGTTTCCTGGGAAGGAGGTTATGCTGGGCCTGCAGTTCTGAGTGACCTATGTAACCCTGAAACTGTAATTGGCATTGTCTGCTCACAAAGTTATTATTAAAAATAGGCATTTGGGGGAAAGTGTGGTTTATGTTGTTTCCCATCATAACATATGGAACCCAAAGTTTCATTTCTGAATTTGATTTTTGCAGCATGTTCCTATGCCTCAGAAGTATTTAATATTTCTAAAATAAACTAAATGTTAAGTTACATACATAAAGTATCATAAAAGTCTGTAACTCAGTTGAATTAAAAAATGAGAAATCTTCAACAAGGCATAAAGACTTGTTCTGCTTCCCTGTTCCCTATCTCCACCTGACTGATATTTTTCTATGGAATTTTATAGACCTACGGGAAAAACAAGTATTTTCTGGTTTCCTCTTAAGTTATTTTTATTACAAATCTTCAGTTCTAAAATATACACTGTATCATATATACATATATAAAAATATAATATCTAGTTCACATACTAACCATTTGTTTCAATGACATAGTAACCACTTATTTTAAAGTCAATATTTATACTTTGAATGCTAAATAAAATTTTAACTATACTTTAATAATGTGTGTGTATACATATGTCTACACTACCATAAATCATTCAAACATCATCAAACAATTTACAGATTTGGACAGTTAGCTTTTTTTAAAAATTTTTTTAAAAGTTTTTATTTATTTTTGAGACAGAAACAGAGCATGAGAGGAAAGGGGCAGAGAGAGAGGGAGACACAGAATCCAAAGCAGGCTCCAGGCTCTGAGCTGTCAGCACAGAGCCCGACGTGGGGCTTGAACTCACAAACTACGAGCTCATGACCTGAGCCGAAGTCGGACGCTCAACCAACTGATCCACCCAGGCACCCCTGGACAGTTAGCTTTTAATATCAAGATACTGGGTGTTATCCGAAGGAATTTATTTCCTCAGTTTTGGAAAGAGAATAGCAAAAATTTGATTAGCAAGGGATTTACCAGAAAATACATTCATCTAAATCTACTTGGTTCCTAAAATATCAGATTTGAGGAAGAGTGTCTGTATGTGAAATGCTATATACTTTCACTTTTAAGTAACAGAATATCAATTGAAAGTGGACATATCTTCCCACATAGTCAGACATTCATAATCAGGTATTTAACAAGATTGTCTCAACAGCCCGATAATGTCAAAGATTTTGAACCAATTCTCAATGACATTTTTGGCCATTTTTTAACTTGCCCTCATGGTTGAAACATGGCTTTACCTGTTCCAGACATTTTCTACTCATATGATAATACCCAAGGTATGAAGAGAAACAGGAAATGGTCGTATTTTATTGGATAGGAGAACCCTTCCCATAAACATCCTCACAGATTTCTCATCATATTCTATCAGCCAAGATCAGTTTGTGTGCCCATGACCTTGCTACAAGGAAAGCAATTGTCTGACATTTGCAACTTCCCTTATAAGCAAGCCATAGGGGCAAGGAGAAGAGGGGGAGGATGGCTGTTAGGTAGCTAGAAACTTTTATTGATGTATGTCTGTATAAATGTAGTCTATTAGTCAGGTGGACTAGATTGTTCTTAGTAACTAATAATCCTAAGGGCTCATGCTTGATTGTTTATTTCAGTAAGGATATTGGTGGCGATCCCAGTGGGTATAAACTCCGCACAGGGATGCAGGCTGGTTGCCACGGCAGAGGGAAGGAAACATGAAATATTGTGCACTGATTCCAAAGGCTTTCAGCTGCAAGTCATATCTTTACTCCTGCTCACATTTATTGTTCGATGGAAGCCACATGACCACATCTAGCTGCAAGAGAAGTCGTGATATATCATTTTTATCTGGGTTGCCCAATGCCCATCTAAAACTTTTATCGCTATGGAAGAAGGGAGAAATGGATATTGAGGGACAATAAATAATATCTGACAAAAGTGCCACAACAGGTGGTTGTGGTAGACAGAATAATGCCCTCACCGAGGATGTTCACATCCTAAATTCAGGAGCCTGTAAATACGTTTCTTTTTTTTTTTAATTTTTTTTCAACATTTATTTATTTTTGGGACAGAGAGAGACAGAGCATGAACGGGGGAGGGGCAGAGAGAGAGGGAGACACAGAATCGGAAACAGGCTCCAGTCTCTGAGCCATCAGCCCAGAGCCTGACGCGGGGCTCGAACTCACGGACCGCGTGATCGTGACCTGGCTGAAGTCGGACGCTTAACCGACTGCGCCACCCAGGCGCCCCTAAATATGTTTCTTTATATGGCAAAAAGAACATTGCACATGTGATTAAGTTAAGAATCATGAGATGAGGAGGGTATCCTAAATTGTCCAACTGGCCTCAATCTACTCACAAGGGCCCTTATAAGAGGGAGTTAAGAAGGCAAAGTCACTGGAAAGAAATGTGATGACAGGCAAGAGGTTGGAGGGATGTAAAGAAGCTACCAAATGCCAAAGAACATAGATGGCCTTAGAAGCTGAAAATGACAAGGCAACAAATTCTCTCATCAGAGTCTCCAGAAGGAACCAGCCCTGCCACCTGACACCTTAACTTTAATCCTCTAAGACTCTTTGGATTTGTGATCCCCAGAATTGTTAGCCAATACTTTTGTACTGTTTTAAGCTATTAATACTGTGGCACTTTGCTATAGTAGCAACAGGAAACTAATACACTGGTTATAGATACTAAATCATATAATGTGTGTCAAGACTTAGCAGGATGCCAGGCACATTGGGTGGAATCAAAAGACATTAACACCTAGTTTCATTTCCGTAGATGGATGTTTTCATGTTGGAATAAATACAGCAAGAAATAAAATCACTGCTAATCTAGAGCAAACATACAGGTAGAGCACCAAAAACATCATTGAAATAAGTGCATAAATACTTAAGGCTGAAAAAAAAATTATTTCTTAAAGGACAGCCGTAAGCATATATTTATATCTGCTTTATGTTAAGTTTGATAGAAACAGTAGGTTCTGTATAAATCCTCACTGTGGAGGAGGTTACCCTCTGTTCCTAGTGTGCTAAGAGTTTTAATCACAAATGGTTGTTGAATTTTCTGAAATGGTTTTTCAATTGATATCATTGCGTGATTTCTCGTCCATAGCTTGCTGACAACAGTGAAGTACATCGACTGATTTTTCAAATATAGAATCAGCTTTGTGTATTGCATACATACAACACTTGTGTTATTTATTTATTTATTTTTACATAATTGGATTTACTGTGCCAAAATTTTGTGGAAGATTTTTATGTCTAAGTTAATGAGATATATTGGTCTGTATTTTCATATCTTTTTTTTTTCTTTGTTTCTTTCCCCCACCCCCCCTCTATATTTTAGCACTAGTATAACATTAGGCATCTAAAACATGTTAGGAGTATTCTTTTTTCTTTTATTTTCTAGAAGTGATTGTGTAAAATTGGTGTTAATTCTTTGAATGTTCATTCTTCAATAAACCATTGGTTCCTGGAGATTTGGGGGGATGTAGGAGGAGAGATTTGTCATAACATTTTTAATTTCTATAATAGTTATAGGGAAATTAAAGATATTTTATCTTGTGTGAGTTTTGGTAGTTTATTTTCAAGAAATTGGTCCATTTTTTCAAAGTTGTAGAAATTATGACTGTAAAGCTATTCATAGCCTTCCCTTAGTACCCTTTTGATGGCTGCAGTATCTTTTTCTAACAGCTTTATTTAGATGCAATTCACATACTATGTAATTCACCCATTTAAAGTGGAGAAATCAACATATTTTTGGATAATCTCAGAAATGTGCAACCATCACCACAATTTTTTTTGGTGTTACTTTATTTTTCTTAGAGTTTTAGTTTTACAGCAAAAGTGAGAGGAAGGCATAGAGATTTCCCTCATATCCTGTGTCTGCACATGCATACATGAACATCTCCCCTCCCCCCCCCACACACATATTATGAACATCTCTCAGCAGAGTGGTACATTTCTCACAATTGATAAATTACATTAGCACATCATAATAACCCAAAGGCCATAGTTTACATTATAGTTCACTCTTGATGTTATTTATTCTATGAATTTGGATAAATGTGTAATGACTGGTATCTAACCTTATGGTATCATATGAAATATTTTCACTGCCTTAAAAATCCTCTGTGGTTCACACCACTTATTTATCCATCCATCTCCCCAGCTCCTTCTAATGACTGATCTTTTCATTGTTTCCACAGTTTTGCCTTTTCCATAATGTTATACAGTTAGAATTATACAGTATTCAACATTTTCAGCCTTGGTAATAGGCATTTAAGTTTCCTCTATGTATTTTCATGGCATGATAGCTCATTTCTTCTTTAGTGTTGAATAATATTCCATTGTCTGGATGTACCACAGTTTATTTATCCAGTAACTTACTGAAATACATCTTGATTATTTCCAAGTTTTCGCAGTTATGAATAAAGCTGTTATAAACATCTATGTACAGGATTTTGTGTGGATATAAAAACATTTTCAACTACTTTGGGTAAATACCAAGGAGCATGATTGCAGAGTTTTATTTCCAGAGTATTTTTAGTTTTATAAGAAGCCACCAAACTGTCTTCCAAAGTGGTTGTACAGTTTTACATTTCCGCCAGCAATGAATAAGAGACCCTAATGCTCCACATCTTCGCTAGCTTTTGGTGTTGTCAGCGTTCCAGACTTAGGGCATTCCAACAGCTGTTTTATGGTGTCTCCTTGTTGTTTTAATTTGCATTTTTCTGATGTCATATGATGCAAAACATTCTTTTCATGTGCTTATTTGCATCTGTTTATCTTCTTTGACTAGGTGTCTATTAAGATCTTGTCTTTATTTTTTAAGAGGGTGATTTGTTATTATTGAGTTTGAGTTCTTTGTGTATGTTGGATAATAGTTCTTTATCAAATGTATCTTTTGCAAGTATTTTCCCCCAGTCCATGGCTTGCCTTCTCCTTTCTTGACTTTGTCTTTTGCTTAGCAGAGCTGTAAATTCTGATGAAGTCCAGCTTATCATAATTTCTTTCATGGATCATACCCTTGGCATTGTATCTAAAAATTCATCTTCTTATAGATTTAAAGATTCATTTAGCTCTGTGATACATGAGAGTTAATTTTTGTGAAGTTCTGTGTCTAGATTCATTTTTCTGCATGTGGATGTCCATTTGTACCAGCACCACTTGTTAAAGAGATTATCTTGGCTTCATCACATTGGCCATTGCTCCCTTGTCAAAGAGAGTTGAATATATTTATGGGCATCTATTTTCTGGTTCTCTGTTCTATTCCATTCATCTGTTGGTTTATTCTTTCACCAATACCACATTGTCCTGATTACTACAGCTTTATAGTAAGTCCTGAACATGAGTATTGTCAGTCCTCCAACTTTGTTCTTCAATACCACATTGGCTATTCTGCCTTTTGCTTCTCTTCTTGATTGCATGGTTTCTGAGAAGTCAGATATAATTGTTATCGTAGCTTCTCTGTAAGTGCTTTTTTTTCCTCTGACTCATTTCAGGATTTTTTTTTTATCTTTGATTTTCTGTACTTTGGAAATTATATGTCTAGGTAAAGTTTTTGGTTTTTGTTGTTGTTGTTGTGTTTAGTGTTTATCATGGTTGGTGTTCTCTGAACTCCTAGATCTGTGGTTTTGTGTATGACACTAATCTGGGGAAACTCTAAGTCATTATTATTTCAAATTTTTCTTGTGTTTATTTCTCTTTCTACTTCTTCTAGTGTTCCCAATATATGTATGTTGTACCTTTGGTAGTTGTCTTACAGTCCTTGGGTATTCTGTTCCAGCTTTTTTTTTTCTTTTTCTAGTCTTTGTTCTCTTTGCTTTTCAGTGTTTGAGGATTCTACTGATACATCCTCCACCTCAGAGAATCTCTCCTCAGCTGTCCAGTCAACTAAATCCTTCTAAGACAATTTTCATTTCTTTTGCAGCGTTGTGGATTCTTTTGGTTCTTAGGATTTCTCTCTGTTTATATTGCTCACTTGGTCTTGCATAAATTCCACTTTATCCATTAGAGCCCTTAGTATTAATTATAGTTATTTTAAATTATTTGTCTGGTGATGCCAACATCCTTGCCACATCTGATATTGACACTTGTTCTATCTATTCAAATTGTGTTTTTTGCCTTTTAGTATGACTTGTACCTTTTTGTTGATAACCAAACATGATGTTCTATAAAAAAGAAACTGCTGTAAATAGGCCTTTAGAAATGTGGTGATGAGGTGCAGAGGGGAAATGTTCTATGGACCGATGATTCAGCCTCAGTCTTTCAGTGAGCTGATGCTTATGCTTTGTGAACTTTACAAGTATTTGTCAGGTTTTTTTGTGGTTTTTTTTTTGTTTTTATGTTTTTTTTTTTTCCCTCACCACCTAGGTGACAGAATGGCTAGAGTGGGCTGGTTTGGGTTATTTCCTTTCTCCCGTGTAGAAAGTTAAAGCAGAGTTAAGTTGGGTATTTCTTTTTCCCCAATTCACTTAAACTCTAATAATACCCCAGCAGGTTAGACTCCAGCTAACTATTTTCTCCTCAGGGTAGCTTATTTCAAAATGATTCCTTTCCTTCTCCCCCTGCTGGAAGCATGAGGAGATTTTTTTCAGATATTTACTGTGAGAAATTGGTCAGTCTCCTGGAGGAAATCTGACAAAATTATGGGAGCTTCCATGACTGGGTTACCTCGGAGTGTTTAACTCTCATAGTTGTCCACACTGGACCTCTGGCAATCTGTCAGTTATATGTCAGATCTTCCTATCCCAGAACTGGTTCCTGCAGTGGCTTCTGCTTGTGAATCTCTGAGCTGGTAAGCCATGAATCCTTATATCTGCCTGTCTGTCTCTCTAATCTTGGGTGAAGTGGTTTGCCCTGTACCCTGCCTTCTCTCACAAATATAAGAAGATTGGTTAATTTTTCAGTCTGTTGAATTTTTAAAAATTTTTTTTGTTTATTTACCAATTTTTGAGAGAGACAGAGACAGCATGAACGGGGGAGGGGCGCACAGAGAATGAAGGAGAGAGAGAATCCCAAGCAGGCTCCAGGCTGTCAGCACAGAGCCTGCTGTGGCCCGAACTCACAAAAAGATGAGACCCTGACCTGAGCTGAAACTGAGAGCTGGACTCAACTCTCAGTTGGACTCAACCAATTGAGCAATCCAGGTGCCCCCAGTCTGTTCAGCTTTTTATTATAACAGGGTGACAACTTTGGAGCTCCTTACATGTGGAAATGGACACTGGATGTGGATTTTAGGACATTTTCATCACTCTAAAAAGAAATCTTATACTCCTTGGCTATCATCACCCTACCCTCATCCCCACCCCACCTCCAGCCTTAAACAATCACTATTCTACTTTCTGTCTCCATAGATTTGCCTATTTGGGGCATTTCATATAAATGGAATTATGTAATGTATGGTCTTTTGTGACTGGCTTCTTTCATTTAAAATATTTTTAAGATTTTTTCATGTAGCATAAACCAATACTTCATTCTTTGTTTACTGCTGATTAACACTCCATTATATGGATAGAGCAGCATTTATTTATTCATCAGTTTATGAACATTTGGGTTGTTTTAATATTTTGGCCATTATGAATAATGCTGCAATTAACATTCATGTGCATTTTTTGTGAATACTTGTTTTTGTTTGTTTCTTTGTTTTTGTTTAGATATATATTCAGGAGTAAGTTGCTGGGTCATATGAAAACTCTACGTTTTACCATTTGAGGGACAGCCAGCTATCTTTTCAAACTGAGTGCACCATTTTAGATCCTCCCCAGCGTGCATGAGGATTCTAATTTCTCCACATCCTGGCCAATGCTCATTATCATATTATTTTTCATTCTAACCATCCTAGAAGGTATGAAGTGGTATCTCATGGTAGAGATGTGCAGCATATTTGTATTTTCACGATGACTGATGATGTAAAGCATATTTTCATTTGCTTATTGACTATTTATATGCCTTTTGGGGAAAATGTGTATTCAGAGTCCTTGCCCATGTTTAAAATGGATTTTTTTCTTATTATTGCCTTATAAGAATTATTTACATATGCTAGATACAAGTCCCTTATCAGATATTTAATTTGCAATTCTTGTCCCTATTCTATGGGTTGTCTTTTCACTTTCATGATAGTGTCCTCTGCAGCCCAAATTTAACCTGGTTTTTTTTCTTTTCTTTCTCATGCTTTTGGTGTCATATCTAAGAATCTTTTGCCAAATCCAAAGCTTTTAAGCTTTGTATGCTTCCTTCTAAGAGTTCTACAATTTTAACTCTTACCTTTAGGTGTTCATGTATTTTGAGTTGATTTTCACATATGATGGGTCATAAGGGTCCAACTTCATTCTTTTGCTTACGGTTATCCACTTGTCCCAGAGTCATTTGTTGACAAGACTACTCTTTCCCCTTTGAATGGTGTTCATACCTTTGTTGAAAACCAGTTGTCTAGGGGCACCTGGGTGGCTCAGTCGGTTGAGCATCGACTTTGGCTCAGGCCATGATCTCACGGTTCGTGAGTTCAAGCCCCGCGTCCAGCTCTGTGCTGACAGCATAGAGCCTGGAGCCTGCTTCGAATTCTGTGTCTCCCTGTCTCTCTGCTCCTCCCCCGCTCATGCTCTCACTCTCTCTCTCTCTCTCTTTCAAAAATTAAATTAAAAAACATTTAAAAAAAGGAAAACCAGTTGTCTATAAACAAATGGGTTTATTTCTGGATTTTCAATTCTGTTATACCGGCCTATATATCTGTCCTTATGCCAGTACCACAGCATCCTGATCAAGGTTGCATCATAATAAATATTTATTTATTTATTTATTTATTTATTTATTTATTGGTGCAAAAAAGGTCATTGTATTAAAGCACGGGGACAAGGACTTGTGGGCAGGAAGAGCTGCCTGTATTAAATTTTTAAAGTAAGAAAGTGTGAATCCTCCCATTTAATTCTTCTTTTTCAAGAATTGTTTTGGCTGTCTGGGTCTCTTGAAATGCCATTTGAATTTTAGAAAAAGCAGTGTTTTCCCCAGAAAAAATATGGCTTCATGCTCTACATATGTTCCATCCAAAAATATAACTGTAAATCATGCATCCTAAGACATGTATTAGACCTTAGCATGTTGGAAGTGCCTTTTGCATAACCAGAAATTGAAATCAGTGAAGCTAATCTGAAATCCTATAGACAGATCTTCTGTTTTTGTTTTTTTTTAACTCTCTCTTTCACCTAAAAGAGCAAATAGGAATCAAGTATTTAGCATATGTTTTAAGGATGATAAACACCTAAGTGTTGAATGAAACCTCCAGAGAGCTATCGGTTTATTTAAAAACTTGGAAATGCAGCCGAGATCTCTCTGCCAGAGGAAGTTTCTAATATATGGCTCCTGTAAGTGCACTGGATTTGTTAACAAGCTTCTGTATCAATTCACATGGCGGCAAGCTTTTCTTAAGACACCATCTGCCTACAATGTTTGTTCAGGAACTTCTATTTTGGAGTGCTCTTAAACACTTTTTAAGCCTTCTTTTATACACACACACACACGCACACACACACACACACACGAACATGCATGCACACAATCATCTTGTTTAAACTGTTAACATTATATGTTTGTATTACTTTCACAGAATGAATCTCCTTATTCCAAAATGCTTGGATATCTGGATATTAATTATGTAGAATTTTTTTTTATTTTTCAATTTTTTTAAGTGTTTATTTATTTTTGAGAGACAGAGAGACAAAGTGAGAACAGGGGAGGGGCAGAGAGAGAGGGAGACACAGAATCTAATCTGAAGCAGGCTCCAGGCTCTGGGCACAGCACAAGGCTGACATGGGGCACAAACCCATGAACTGTGAGATCATGAGTTGAGCTGAAGTCGGACAACCAACCGACTGAGCCACCCGGGCACCCCTAATTATGTAGAATTTTAATGCAGGACATGTAATTGTATTTCTCTGGGTGTGTATGACAAATTCATCCATGTGCCTGACCATTGAAAAATGTTTTGAATGAAATTATGTAATCATTTCTTTCCTTTGGAATTCAAGGTGTGTGATTATAAGTGCCAATCTCCTAGTATTTTATTAAGAGTCACCCAAAACCTCTTAAGTAAGTACCATTGGACACTATTACCTAGAGCAATAAATCCCAGATCAAAGCAATTCATTGGAATTCTATGGGGAGCTGCTTACAATGAGTTGTCTCACCTAAGAACCACTGAATCAGCACCTCAGGGTGAAGGGAAGGGAGAACAGGATTCCAAGTTTAGGGGCCACCGCACCATGCTCCCCTTCATTACAGTATGAGGCTGTCAAAGTGAAAACTCTTCAAGTTAACAAAAAAGTGTAATTCAAACTGGGTTAAACATAAATGTATTCTTCCATAATTCGGCTATTGTAGATAATGCTACTCTAAACATTGAGGGGCTTGTGTCCTTTTGAATTAATATTTTGGTAGTCCTTGGGTTAACATGTGGTAGTGCAACTGCTGGATCATTGGGTAGTTCTATTTTTAACTTTCTGAGGAACCTCCATACTGTTTTCCACAGTGCCTACGCCAGTTTGCATTCCTACCAACAGTGCCAGAGGGTTACCTTTTCTCCACATCCTTGTCAACACGTGTTGTTTCTTATGCTGTTGATTGCAGCCATTCTGACAGGTGTGAGGTGCTATCTCATCATGCTTTTGATTTGTATTTCCCTGATGATCAGTGATGTTGCACATCCTTCATGTGCCTCTTAGCCATCTGCATGTCTTCTTTGGGGAAATTCAATTTTCTGCCCATTTCTTAATTGGAGTATTCATTTTCTGGTTACTGAGTTTTATAAGTTCTTTTTTAATGTTTATTTTACTTATTTTGAGAGAGAGAGAGAGCACACACAAGCAGGGGAGGGGAAGAGAGAGAGGGAGAGAAAGAATCCCAAGCAGGCTCCATGCTGTGAACCCAACTGTGAGATCATGACCTGAGCCAAAATCAAGAGTTGGATGCTTAACCAACTCAGTCACCCAGGTGCCTCTAAACATTATACATTTTGGATACAAATTTTTTATCAGATATGTCATTTTTAAATATCTTCTTCCATTCCATAGGTTGCCTTTTAGTTTTGTTGATTGCCAAATTGTGGAAACAGCCCAAGTGTCCAGTGACTGATGAATGGATATGAGAGGTGTGGTATATATATATATATATATATATATATATATAGATGAAGCTAGAGAGTATTATGCTAAATGAAATAAATCACTCAGAGAAAGACAAAAAAACATATGATTTTACTCATATGTGGAATTTAGGAAACAAAACAAGTGAGCAAAGAGGAAAAAGAGAGAGTGAGGCAAACCAAAAAACAGATTCTTAACGATAGAGGACAAACTGATGGTTACCAGAAGGGAGGTGGGTGGGGAATGGATGGGAATGGGTTAAATAAGTGATGGGATTAAGAAGTATACTTGGGGAGATGAGCACCAGCTGATATATGGAATTGTTGAATTACTATATTGTATACCTGATACTAATATTACAGTGTATGTTACCTACTGGAATTTAAATAAAAACTTAAAAAAAATAAATAAATGGATACAATGATTGAAATTACAAAAAAAATTCCAACAGAACAGGATCCAGTCATGGAGAGTAGGCAATCATTCACCATGATTTATCAGTAAATGGTGATAGTAGATATACTTGTCTTGTTCACTCTGTTCCCTTGGATCTTGTCCTCATTTATGAAAAATATATCAGGAATTTCAGATTTTACATCATCCAGAAACACAGCTGTGTCTCAATTTCATAATTCCTAGTAAGTGCTCTGATCTTTGTACTGATTTGGCTTTAGTGCAATGATGGTCCAATTCTGCCTTCTCCTTATATCTTCATTCTTTGCCCTGTGGCATCACATTTCTTCTCCAGACTGTTTCCAAATGCCTTGAACAGGAGCTTGGTCATTAGACTTGTGTGGGCCAGTGGGATTTTAGCAGACTTGACATGTCAGAGGCTTGACAGAGAAGTTGTATCTGTCATTTCCTTTCTGCCTTTTCTGTGGTGGCCCCAGATAGTCTCAGAAGGTGCCTGGGGCTACGTGAGAGATACTGAGAGGAAGCAGAGTCATTCCACCCCATGCTCTCAAACTAGCCAACGGCCAGTTGACTCTCAAATTTCCAAAAAATGTCAGCCAAGATCAGCCTACCTGACCCATAGCTGGTGGAAGATTCACAAATGAGCCCAGCTGAGGCCAGAACTCACTATGAACTATGAAAATTATTTTTTAGAGCTTCTGAGTTTTGACACAGTTAATATACATTATTGGAGCAAGAGATAATTGATACAAATATAGTCAAGGCAGCTATATGAAGCTGAGTCTTGAACAATGATAAGTGAGACCCTGTTGGAGGAGGTCATTGAAAGGATGTGATTGCCAATTGACCCATGAGCTAAACCTGGGCACTCAGAGGCTCCTCATCCCTGCTCCCATCCTTGGAATATGGGTTCTGCTTGCTTTTCCCACTCCCAGAAGCTATTCTAAAAACACAGGCTTGAGTGGGTAATGCAGTGTTCCAAACACCCACATGGTGCATGTGACTAAACCCAGGTAAGATCTCTCTATAAACTTTTAAAATTTGGCAAGCAAGGGCAGGGGATCCATTGTACTTGCTGCTACCCAATACAATCCTCCTATGGAAGTTTCTTTTAGTTTCTTTTGCTTATGAAAACTGCCACCTACCAACCTGGAGTGGCCTGGCTTTTCTTCTGTCTCTAACTGCCTTCTTCATTCAGGGGTCTGATTTCAGACTGCACCAGGGAAGACCCCTAGAGGGTTGCAAACCAACAGGTCCTACTACCTGTGACTGGGGCCAACTGGTTTAAGGCCAGATACTTGGCAAGAATAGTGTGTTCATGAAGACAGAAAACTAGAGCCATTCAGGAACTCTCACTGGAGTTGGGATTCTCCACCATGAGAGAGGGCAGAATGGGTTTGGGGAAGACTCTTTGGGTGATTCGAAAGAAGAGGAAGGCAGGGGACTGTGAAAGAACTATCAATCCAGTCATAGGACTATGCTGCCTTATGTGGAAAGAATAACAGAATAATGCACAAAAAAATAGATTGAATGATGTAGACTATAAATGTAACAGAAGTTCAAGTAAAGAGAATGAAGGAGAACTGGAGACACCAAGACAGGTTTCATGGGGAAGCGGGAGTTAGAAGGGTGCTTTAAAAGATGGGCTAAGTTTGATAAAGAAAGGACAAATATTCTTAACAATTATTTTTAGAACCAAGAGCAAGACTTATTAAACACTATTAATGTGAAATCATTTCTTTGTTTGAGGTTATTGCACACAGAAAAGATTATGTAGGGTTACTACAATTTTGAAATTAATATTTAATTTACTAAAGTTACAAATGGAGAGGCTTAGTCATGGCTTTTTTTTTCCCACAAAGCATTTAGATTTAATTTACAAACTTGTGATGCTATTTATAAATCCAGTAAATTTTAAGTATGACTTTTAAAGAGGATTTTACAGCTTAGTTAATTAAATCCCCTTAAATATTTTAAACAACATTTATACATTTAATATATTTGATTTTCTTTTATATGCAATTCAATTATCTGAATAACAGAAAAAGCTCCCAAAGAACCCCACCAATTCTTATAAATCTAATAAATTAGAGACATAAATACAGTAAATCTTAAATTATTGTAAACATTACAATATTATTTGCAAACCCTGGTAGAATTATCTTATTCCTTTCAACTTAAAATTACACACTTAAATCAATTATTAGAGCATGTATTTCAAGCTAGAATAAAATGGTTTGTCTTGTAGATCAGTGATTTGTGACTGAGAGTAGTATTCCTGAGCTCCCTTTGAGGGGGGCATTTGGATGTGTGAGCGGTGCTTTGTTCGTTACATCGCCTGGGGACTACTACAGGCAGTTAGTGGGCACAACCGTGGATGTTAAACCTCTTCCAAGAAGTGAGAGCCGAACCATGTCCTTTGAGTGAGTTAGATAATGTTGTAGTCTGTGTTCTTCCAGAAGCCAACTGTGACAGAGGATTTAAGTTCAAGTAATTGCTTTGGGAATGAAGGAAACACTAATAAGTACGTGGGAAGTGAGACGGGCATAGAAATTGAGCAATAGAATGTGCTTTACCAAACTGGTTACTACTGAGGGCGACTAGAACATCATTCAGCTGAGGAAACTCTGGGAGCCAACCCACAGTACGAGCCCTTGGATTATCTACTTTGGGGCAAGAGAGCTCGGTATCCATATACCACTTTTCCATTTTCATTGATTGAAGCCTGTTTCAAGAGGCGTTGTGTGTCTTAGACCTCAGGCAAAACATAGAGGACCCTGGCAGTCAGAGAGAGCCCCTAAGGGCAAAAGCAAAAACAAAATCCAGATGTTCTAAGCTTGTTTCCGTTTGTTTGTTTGACTCTTCAGATTGCAGCATGCTATTCATTGAATAGAAATAAAATGAGTTCAAGTTTGGGGATTTGATGAATGGACTCTTTCGCTTCCCTTTGAAAGAGTTGGAGCAATCCGGAGGAGAATGCTCAGCCAGGCTTTGAGGTGTCAGAGAATCTGATCCAGTAAGTTCGAGCCTCATTTGCATCCCAGAGGTAAACACGTGTTGCTTTGAACAAGCAAGCCCCAGAAAAACTAACAAGGAGAAGAGAAAGGTAACACTGGCCTCAGCTCTCAAGTAGTCATGCCTGCTCGCTGACACCCTCCCCGTTGCATGTGCTGCTGGGTGGTGAGGGATGTCACCCTCCCCGGTCTCCGACAGCCCTAGAAAAAGGCTCTGAGATTTGAAATCCCACAGGAGAGTCTATAAAAGGAAAAATGGAACAGAGCTGAAATTAAAGATGTAAAACAATGTTTATTAAGGACTAGGCCCACGGAAATGTTTCAAGGGGGCCTACAAATTGTCTCAAATTATGTGTCAATTTTTGTGCGAGTGTGCCTTTTCCTGGGCAGGGAGTCCACAGCTTTCATTACTTCTCTAAGGAGACCATGTCCTTCACTCAAGAAGAAATTCAGCAGCGGTGGAGGAAACAGGAAAAAAGGAGAGGAGAGTAGCTAACACCCACAAATATCAAGCATTAATTGTGTCATGACCCTTCCAAGAACCCTGCTATCACGGTGAAGAACTCAGACTTAGAGAAATTAGGGAATTTATACGCTCAAGGACACAGCAGGCAAATGGTGCAGTTGGCAATCCAACTTCAGTGCCTGTCTGACTCCAAAGCATATGCCATGCCCACCATGCTGCCCTGTTGTCTCCAGAGGGTCCTGGAGCAAAGCCCTTGAACATGTATTTTCCAAACATTCTTACCAGCCATGGGAGAGAAGGAAATAATTTCATGGAAACCAAAATGACCCATTAGAAACTTGATAAAGTGCAGAGTGTTTTTATATGGCCATTCCCTCTAGGATGCACAGACCTCAGCCCCATGGCTATAACGACTCCTGAGTCTGCACCTCGAATGGCAGAGACTGACATTAAGTCTCCTCATTCCACGGAGAAAGAGAGTACACATTATATCCATTCCCCAGGCAATTAAATGAAACTCATTTGATGAGAAATTATTCATTAGAATTACTCTAAAATTATCAACATCTTGTAATATCTAAATTTAAATTGAAGTTCATCTCAGTAGGGTAAGAAGTTTCAAAAGTTCCAAATTTGTAAGTGATAAGCTTGGAATCCTTACCTCCTTGCAATCTTATTTCCTCCTTCACTACTCCCCTCAAATTTTCCTGGAGGGACACTAGGGGCCTCCTCATTGCCAAATCTAATAACTCACCTTCTAAATAATTTAACATTTTCCCTACATAAAAAAAGATTACAGTTTCATTGTGAGCAATTTAGGAAACACAAACAAAATGAAAACCATACAAATAACGCAAAATCCCGGCTCATAAAATATTAACTGTGAGCCATTTGGTGCCTAGCATATCTTATAGACAGATGATAGATAGACACATGTATTTTTAATAAATATGAGAGACCAAAATATTCATGTATGGAGAGTCACAACGTTCAGCAGTAGGAAGGTTCCATCCATGTTCATTCTCTGTGTTGTCTCATTGAAACAACGTGAAAAGAAAGAAGCATGATTAAGAGAAGCCGAAATGAAATTGATTTCCATTAGAAAAGGCAGAAAGCAAGTGGTGGGGAGAAAAAAGAGGGTCTTGGAGGCAGAAAGGGGGACTAGACTGGGCTGAAATGAGAGGCCATTTTTAAGGGGTTTTGAAAATGACACTGGAGATTAATGAGAGTTTGTTTATGCTTTCTGTCACTCGTTGTCCCTTCAACAAATATTTATTTGGAGTCTACTCTGCACAGTGCAAAGTGCCATGGACCCAGACATGGGAAAGATCTGCTCTTGAGATGCTTACAGACTAATGAAGAGCTTATAGACAAATCAGCAAGCAATTCCAAAGTGGTATGACATGGGCCCTTACAAAGAGAAGCATGGAAGCTAGGAGAATGGAAGCATCTAACCCAGATTGGGCCGTGAAAAAGGCTAAGCCCAGAGAGGACTTTCTAGAGGTGCTAACAGATGACCAGGAACCGAAGGGCAAGACGTTAGCCAGACAAGAGGTAGCATGGGGGTCTTCTCAGTAAAAGAGATTTCTATCCACAATAACACCGCAGAGAATGACAAGGCAATGGGCTGATGTGTACCTAGGGCAGAGAAGCCCAAAGGAGACAGAACCTCTGTAAAATTTTCCTGTCCTCTCATATCCTCGAACATCATCATTGGCTACACAATGTGCACAGGGAGCACAAGTCTATATTACATGAAGATATGTCCAGGTGGTTATTCTCAATAGCGTGTTTGTCTCATCAACAAATACATCTAAATATGATTAAGGCAAAAAGAAGCAAAGAGTAAAACTTAGAAGGAGACCAGTTGCAGGATGCACAGAAAGGACTGTTCTGATATGATCACTAATAGAAGAAAAGAAGGAAAAGGGAGGAAGGAAAAGAGGAACAATACTTGGAAAAGAAGCGGGTTCTCCTTCACCAGAGGTATCTCAGCAAAGGAGATTACCACACTGACTATGTAATGGTAAACATTAACTTCTTCTATGATTCTACAATTTGGGGGTCAAATGACAATATTTCTGAGATACAACCATATTTGCTTTTTCTATATGTGTGCATAGAAGAAAACACAAAGAATCACATAAACATAAAGACGTTAATTGTACCTATTTCTGAATGATGAAATTACAGGTGATTTCTACTTTAATTTGTACCTTAATGGATGTATCTCCTGATCCTTATTTCACAATAATAAAATACTATATAAACATTTCAAAGCCTTATTTTTGGCCTTGTTAGTAAATATTTAAGTATATGTAAGCACAGAATGTATATTTAAATGTGATATATTAAGAAACTCAAGAGATTACTCTTTTCATGTGAATTGCTATCTTTCATTTATTATTTTTGATAACAGTACTTTGCACAGAGTAGGTCCTCTATAAATCTATTGACTATTGATTTCTGCACAATAGGCCACATTTCTTATATAAAAAGTACCCACATCATTTCTGGAAACTATTTTAAAGTAAGAACTCCACTTGACAAAACAAAAACAAAATATAAAAATCACTATAACCAAGGTAAAGAGAAAGTGATAAATTAGAAAAATAATTGTCTAATATACAAAAGGAATGGATTGGTATGTAGAATGTATTAAAACATTATATAGATTAATATTTAAAAACAGAAATTTGGGCAAAGAATATAACAGAAACATAAAAAGCCAGTAATGACAAGAACAATCTCATTTTCACTTGTGATCATGGAAGAGCAAACAAAAATTATGAAAGAGGCGCCTGGGTGGCTCTGTCAGTTAAGCATCGGACTTTGGCTCAGATCATGATCTTACCATTCGTGGGTTCGAGCCCTGCATCAGGCTCTGTGCTGACAGCTGAGAGCCTGGAGCCTGCTTTGGATTCTGTCTCCCTCTCTCTCTCTCTGCCCCTTCCCGGCTTACACTCTGTCTCTCTCTCAAAAATAAATAAACTTAATTTTTTTTAATTATGAGCTAGCACATTTTTAGCCTTCAGATGGGCAACATTTTGAACACTCATATAATATAAAAAATTGTTTGATATAAACTGCAGTTTTTGGGGGGCATCTTTGGCAATATCTGTTAAACTGTTTAAACGTGCAATTCCATCGATGCAACAATTTCACCTGTTAGCTTTTTCCATGTAGAATTAATTGCATATGTCTTCAGAAAGGACCTTTATCATCATTCTTTAAAAGAAAAATACTATGACTATACTTCCATAAGACAATGGCTAAATATGTTATATACATTCATAAGACAAATGTTATGCAGGCATTCTAAATATAGTTTTATCATTTTTACAAATACACATTCACATGTAACCCACAGAAAAAGATTTCAAAGCATACACATTAGAATAAACATATGATTTCCTCATGGCCTTAGATGGGGGAGAGAGAGAAAGGTTAGGTTAAAACAGACATATTCTAATTTGTATTGTGTGATTTCTTTGATCTTATATTCACATCATGTCTTGCTTGTAAAGTTACTCAATTGTTAAAGAAAAGAAAGGAGAAAGGACAATTTTATGTTGCCTCACAGAGTTTTGGATAAAGAAAGTGATAAGATCATCACCTAATTCAAATGCCTAAATTTCAAGAAGACCCTGATGCCAAAAGACTTGAAATGACTCAAAAAGGGGACATATTTCTTATGCCCTAACTGTAACTCAAGGCCTGACTCAAATTCAATGGTCTTCCCTGCCCTTCAGGTGCACTGCAAGCATTCTTTAATTTTGAGCACAATATCAGTAATTTTTGTGATTTAGATGACAACGATCTAAGGTAGTAAGTCTTCACTAAGTGTAAGCAGATGTGTGCACCCCCCGTTATAGGAAACAGGATTGAGTAGAAATTAATTATAACCACATTGCTTCCCAGATTAATCATAATGAGCTTGTAGTAATGCTTCTACATGCACTGCATGATAACAGTCGATTGAAGAGTTTATGGTCCTAATTATTTAGTATTAAAGGCCTCATTCTGAGGTATCCCAGCAACATTCAGTTAGACAAAAAAAAAAAAAAAATAGAGCAAATGCATTTGTTTAAACAGAAATTTATAAGGCATTATAGTTGCAGGCATGAGAGTCACTCAGGAAATCACGTCAATAATTGGAATTTAGTGATAAGAAATCTGCCCGAGCGATAGTACCAGGCATTTTGAATTTGTAAATACAGATGTGTGTGACAGCTTCTGAATGGCCCAGTCAAAAAAAAAGAAAAATCTATGTAGAGACAACATTGCAATGTCTAGTGGGATTGACTGTCTCCCTGCCCACAACCCCCCCACCCCGCCCCAACCCCACATCCTTTCAGTAGAGACGTTTTTCTGCTGTCCACATTTCCTAAAAGAGACCTGAACCTTTGATGTTCAATGCCAGGATCAAGTAACGACTAGGGATCATTTCACCGTGGGAGAAAAAAATTGCGTTTGGCCCCATGTCCAAATTCCACTCCATTGTTCATTTACCAAAACTAAATTATAATAAAAACAAGATTATGGACTTTATATAGGCCTATAAAATAACTCCGGGAAATTACAGATCCAGAAAAAAAAAATAATCAAAAACTTCAATATCAGCTGTAAAACTTTCTAAAAATGCAACAAATAATGTAATAAAGAACAGAGGTAGAATTTGGCTCGGAATTAAGTTGCCCACCTGCAAGTTATTTTTAGGCGTCCCCAAGATGGAAAGGAAAACAGTAAAAAAAAAACTTTCCACAAGTCCCTATAAAAAAGTGTTCTGTGGTTGAATCTTCACTCTGATTCCAGACCAAGCTTCGGCTCAGCTATGTACAGACTTTGAATAAACTTAGGATAGAGGAAAATAAACAAGAGAAGATAAAAGGAAAGACAAACAGGGTCCACTTTAGAAAGGAAGAAATGAAACTCTTTTAGCTAATCATTTTAAAGGTATTTCCTTCCTCCTCATTCATACTCCAAGAGAATTATCCTCACTGTATAAACAGCCCATGAGACAGGTTACTTGAGGAAAAGCTTTAAAAATCTATTTTCTCTCTCTCTTTAGCTTCCAGAAAGTACCAAGATTGGGCAATAGAAAATTACTTTTCAGGTTGGGTGGAAGAAACAGATAGGGAACAAACCATGGTGTGAAATGCCTTTTGTCTCTGCAAATGTATCTTCTTAAGCACTCCTGATCTGTTAGCAATGAATGGCAATGAGGTCACAAAGTGAGTGCCAGCTTACATCCTTCTATTTGGGGGATGATGCATCATACAATTATCCAACAACAAAGTGTATCCTGAAGGCCAGCATCACTGGGCCTGATTTTTTTTTCCAGCAAATTCTACAAATTGCTTATTGCAGATTGCGAGGATCTCTGAATTTGACATAATACCATCTCAGCGACCAGAATGTGTGGCTCCACAGACTACGTGTATGTAGAGAAGTGTAGCTCAGGTTTAGATATAATGCAGAGGTTTCAGGTTAATAATAGAAAGTGGGAGCCTGGGAGCTTTCTCTTTAGCTCTCTCTGTCTGGTTTCCGTCTCCACCACTCCCAGGGAACCCTTCTTGGATGGTCACCAACGACATTTATTTTCTGAATATTATGAACACGTGGCCAGCTTATCTCACTCAGCCTGTCAACGGCGTTCATCACAGCTGGCCACTCCTTCCTCTGTTGGGTCCTATTCTCCTTTCTTTCCTCCTCCACCTCTGACTGCCGCTTCCCTGTCTCCATCTTCTGTAGAGAGTCGTCCTTTTTACCTTGGGGCATGTGTTCCTGACCCTCAGTGGATGCCTGAAACCACGGAGGGCATCAACCCCTATATATACTATGCTTTTTTCCTATACATAAAGGCATTTGATAAAGCTTAATTTATAAATCAGGCACAGTAAGAGATTAACAGCAATAACTGAAAAGAGAACAATTATAACAATATACTGTAATGAAAGTTATGTGAATGTGTGAATGTGGTTTCTCTAAGTATCTTATTGCACTGTAGTCACTCTTCTTCTTGTGATGATGTGAGATGATAAAAGACCTCCATGATGAGACGGAGTGAGGTGAATGATGTAGACGTCGTGATGTAGTGTTAGGCTACTATAGACTTTCTGCCAATTCGGCGGAAGGAGAATCATCTGCTCCCAGACCACAGTTGACCGCAGGTACCTGAAACCATGGGAAATGAGACCATGGATAAGGGGCCACTGCTGTCTAGGCATACACCACACTTCAGTCTTGGGCCTCTTTCCTTCTTTGTCTTTATTTTTTTCCCTTTAACTGCATCTATTCTCAGCCTTTTAATATCACCTCTCGTCTATGTCCAATATAAAAATTCCCCCTGAGCTTTAGTTTCCTATATCCCAATGTGTCCATGATATCTCTGCCAAAATATCTCGTAGTTACGGTCCAAAAAAACCCTCTTTTTACATTTTGAAACCCACTTCTTTCCTTCTTTCCTACCTTGTTAAGTGGCATTGTCTTGCATCTAGTTGCTCAAAGACAATAGACCTAGAAGTCATACTTCAATTCTTTCTTTTCCTGGACTCTCACATCCAATTCATAATCACATCACTTATTTTTATCCTCAAAAGCCTATCTCAATGTTTTATCTTCTTTTCCATCTGCAAGGCTCCTCACTTGGGCTGAGGATCTCCTCACTTATGCCAGATTACAGGAGTAGCTTGCTGACAGTCTTCCTGCTTCCATAAATGCTCACTTGAGATCTGGTTTTCACAATGACATTTAAAAGTACAAATTGTGCATTGCAATTGAATGTGAACATAAAAACTTCTCCTTAGATTAAAATCCTTTAATGGCCTTCCACTGCAGTAAATCCAAAGTTCTCAACAGGACCCATAAGTTCCAACCTTATTTTCTCTCTCTAGTTCACATATTATGTACTTGCCATGCCTTTTGTTCCTCAATAAAATCAACTCTTTACTACCCCAGTGCCTTTGCACTTGCTATCCTATTTACCTGAGGCTTCTTCCCTGCTTCTTCCTCTTACTCATTTTTGCAGTACTTGTTTATCCTTTTTATCTTCAGACTCTAGCTGTCCCCACCACTGTCCACAGTTTCTCTCTCCTATACCATAGTCTCTGTAGGGCACATATCAGTGAAATCATCTTGACCTTTTCTTTATCTCTTTTTTATTGCCTGCCCCCCTTACTTCTAATGTACAACCACCTTGCTGAGAATAAGCACTTCATTTGCTGCTGTACTGACAGTGCCTGGAAGAGTGAGTGGCATACTGTAGGCATTTAAATATAGATATGTTAGTTGAGCTAATGAGGGAAGGAAGGAAGGAATAAAGAAGAAGGAAGGAAGGAAGGAAGGAAGGAAGGAAGGAAGGAAGGAAGGAAGGAAGAAAGAAACCAGTAGTAGAAAGGGAAGGAATGAAATATCACTTGCACAATGAAACCCACAGTCCAGTGGATAAGATAAACATGAATAATTATAATGCATTAGTATACACAGTAGAAAGACTAAGCACAAAATAAGATAGGAACACAGACAGGCTGTAACTTATCTTCCCTGGCAGGAAATGATTAAAGGGGAATGTTTTTGAACTATTGCTTCTGGGGGTGCTTGTGGCACCAGGATTTGCCTTGATGCACTTATTTTCTTCCTGACATTGTGCTTTTTCCACATTGACCTCCAGTTAGAGATTTTTAAAGGCACCTTAAAACCCAATTCCACAGAAACCGTAAGATCTCTAGTGGGAATATAGACATCATACCACGAGGTTAGAAAAGTGGAGAAGTTCAACAAGTCCTAGAATGTTGGGAGGGGTGGAGCAATAACCATGGAAGTCATTTAATAACATTCATTAAGACTATTCTTTGAGCATTAAATGTGCTGAATAAAAGCCTTGCAAGGAAGAGCTTTGTGACAAGAAGCAAGCATTTAGCAAATACCAAGAACTTTTTACAAATGCCCAGTTATGTCACCGCCTAGCAAATCTATACCCGTTCAAATGTTTTTTCCTCTCTGAAGCATTTGATCAATCATTCCCTTTCCTGAGCCCCTGTGGACTTCTATTATGACACTCATGACACTGGATAGTGATATTTAGTAGGCACATTGTATTAGCTTACTTAGGTTGCTGTAGCACAATGCCATAAATTGGGTTGCTTAAACTACAGACACTTATTTTCTCACAGTTTTGGAGGCTAGAAACACAAGATTAAGGTGCCATGGGGATTGGTTTCTGGCAAGACTTTGGTCCTTGGCTTGGTTACTATTTTTAAAAGGCAAATATCTGCTTGATTATTCTTTTTTTAAATATTTATCTATTTATTTTGAGAGAGAGAGAGAGAGAGCACATGCATGCACACATAACAGGAGAGAGGCAGAGAGAGAGGGAGAGAAAGACTCCCAAGTAGGCTCCACATTGTCAGCGCAGAGCCTAATGTGAGACTAGATCTCATGCACTGTGAGATCATGACTTGAGTGGAAATCAAGAGTCAACGCTTAACTGACTGAGCCACCCAGGTGACCTTCTGCTTGATTGTTCTTGATTCCACCATGCTCTAACTAAATTTATTGGAATTGTGTCAATATTTGTAAGAGGCCTACTTTAACGGTTACCAACTCTCTAGTTTCAAATTTAAGCATTTTCTCTTTTAGTAAATTTGATCTGAGGACTGATTCAATTAAAATAAATAAACAAAAAGTACCTGATGGCTCATTTTCAAAAACATTCTGTTTACCCGGGCTACCTATATGTCAACTAGTGTTTTTTCCTCTCTTCTACAAGTCTATCGATTGATACTTCAGTCAGAGAACCAGCCTTCTCTCAGAGCACATGGTATTTGGAAGCAGAAGAGATGGATATAAGCCCTGGCTCCAATACTCATCAGGCCTTTGGCTTAGGTTAGTTGCTTTTTGTTAGTTGCCATGTCTCCTCTCACAGGTACTGTAACATATCATGCTTATGAAAAAGTTGTTCAAACCATAAACTGTTGATCTAGAATTCCCAGAATCATGTTCTAGAGGACATTAGAGTTCCTTGAGACGTTAATAAATGTTCTACAAAAATATGGCTAAGAAAACCACAGTGAGTTTCTGAGACTTTAATATGCTAACGTGCATCCTGAATCTCCAAGAAGGAAATGTAGTATGCTTCACCTCCTCAAACTTTTTCGTAAATATAAACACTTTTTTCAAGTTTTACCAATTCTCCCTGAAGAAAATATTCCTTAAGTGCCGGCCTTTACAAGTTTTAATTATATTTATACTGTATAGCTAACTAGTGAACCACTCAATCTACTAAAAAGATTTCTCTACAAAACAATTGCAAGTTATTTGTTATGGATAGCCTTCCTCATTTAATTAAATACAACTGCATATTTAAAAATTTTTAGCATTAATATGTAATCGAAGCATATTTATTCTATAACTCTTCATAATAGTGACAAAAAATAAGGTTCAATCAAAGAACTATAAGAATTTTATAGTTGGAATGAGAAAATATCAGTAAGGGAAATTAAAGAAGATCTAAGGGCACCTGGGTGGCTCAGTCAGATAAGCATCTGACTCTTGGTTTCAGCTCGGGTCATGGTCTCACCGTTGCTGAGTTTGAGCCCTGCTGCAGGCCCTGCGCTGACAGTGCAGAGCCTGCTTGGGATTCCCTCTCACTCCCTCTCTCTATTACTCCCTCTGTCTCACACTCTCTCTCAAAATAGTAAAGTAAACTTTAAAAAAATAAAGAAGATTTAAATTATTAGAGGAGAATTCCACGTTCACAGATTCTAAGATTCAGTATTATTAAGATGGACACTATTCTTGGTTGATCTGTAGATTCAACTCAAACCTTTTCAAAATTCCAGAAGTTTTTTTTTTTTTTGCATAAATTGAAAAGTGGTTCAAAATGTATGTGGACTTGTAAAAAGGGAAGATCTAAAATAGCCAAAACAATTTTGAGAAAAATTGCACAAAACGGGAAGACTTTAACTTTCCACTTTCAAACTTCACGTAAAGCTACAGTTATGAGGGGGCGCCTGGGTGGCGCAGTCGGTTAAGCATCCGACTTCAGCCAGGTCACGATCTCGCGGTCCGTGAGTTCGAGCCCCGCATCAGGCTCTGGGCTGATGGCTCAGAGCCTGGAGCCTGTTTCCGATTCTGTGTCTCCCTCTCTCTCTGCCCCTCCCCCGTTCATGCTCTGTCTCTCTCTGTCCCCCCCCCAAAAAAAAATAAATAACCGTTGAAAAAAAAATAAATAAACGTTGAAAAAAAAAGCTACAGTTATGAGGACAAAGTAGCACTGGAATAAGGATAAGCATACACATTAATGGAAGAGTTGAGAGTCTAGAAATAAAGTCTTACATTTGTACTTAATTAATTTCTGACAAAGACGAAAAGCAAGCAATTAAGGAAAAGTATACCTTTCTTGATGAAACAACTATACATCCACAATAATATGAACTTAGACTCTGGTACTATGCATAAAAATAACACAAAAGTTATTACAAACGTAAATATAAGAGCTAAAATAATGAAACTTTTGGAAGATAATATAGGAAAACATCTCATGGACCGTGGATTAGGCAACAATTTATTAGATATTACACCAAAAGTAAAGTCTATGTGTGAGGAAGACTAATGGCCTCTCAGGGAGGCCCATTCCTGTCATAGCTACATGGCAAAGGGTAATTAAGTTTGCAGATAGAATGAAGTTGCTAATTACCTGAACTTCAAATAGAAGTATTTTCAGCTAAGAAGAGCCAATGTAACTACAAGGGTCTTTAAAAGTAGATGAGAGGGGAAAATGGAAGTCAGAGTCAGATAAAAATGATACAAGGTGAAAACTTGACTTGCTGTTTTGGCTTTGAGGTTTGAGGAAGAGGGCCACAAGTAAAGGAATGTCAGTGACCTCTAGAAGATGGTACAGGCCAGGTAATTCATTCTCTCCTAATAAATTTCAAAAAGGAATACACATCTGCCAACACCTCTATTTTAGCTCTGTGAGATCCGTCTCAGAACTCTGAACTGCAAACCTTCAATATAATGAATATATATTGTTTTCAGCCACTAAGTTTGTGATGATTTGTTACAGCATATATAGAAATCTATGTAGGAGATAATCTTTAAGATCTTGGGTTAAGTAAAGATTTCTTAGATATGATACCAAAACCATGGTGTATAAAATTTTAAAAAACAGTAAGTTTGACCTCATCAAAATCCAACCTATCTGTGCTTCAAAAGACATCATCAAGAAAATTGAAAAATAAACAGAAGAATATATTTTGTAAATTATGTGTCTTATAAAGGTTCATATCTTGAATATACAGAAAATATTTATACTTCAATAATAAGGAAATTACCCAACAAATATAAGCAAGCAATTTGAATATACATTTGAATAAAGAAGATACAAAAGTGGTTAATAAGTATAAAGATGCCCAACATTATTAATCATTAGAAAATGCAAATTAAACCACACTAGATACCATTTCACATTCACTAAAATGGCTTTAATAAAATAGACAGACAATAATAAATGAATGTGAGAAATGAGACATCATATACATTCTAGTGGCAATATAAAATGGCGGAGTCACACTGGAAAACAGGGTGAGAGTTTCTTAAAAGGTTGGAAGCAGAACTACACTAGGATCCAGCAATTGCACTACTAGGTTTTTACCCAAAGAATGCAAAAATACTAATTCAAATGGATACATGCACCCCGATGTTTATAGCAGCATTATCTACAATAGCCAAATTATGGAAACAGTCCAAGTGTCCACAGACTGATGAATAGATAAAGGAGATGTGATATATATATATATCCTCATATATATATATACATATGTATGTATATATATATATATATATATATATATATATCACATCAAAAGAATTTAGATGGATCTAGAGAGTATTATGCTAAGTGAAATCAGAGAGAGACAAATACCATAGGATTTCACTTATATGTGGAATTTAAGAAACAAAACAAGAGAGCATAGGGGAAAAAAGAGAGAGAGCGAGAGGCAAACCAAGAACCAAAATCTTACTAACCTGATGATACCAGAGGAGAGGTGGGTGGGGAGGGGGATGAAATGGATGATGGGGATTAAGGAGTGCACCTGTTGTGATGAGCACTGGGTGTTGAATGAAGTGTTGAATCACTATGTTGTACACCTGAAATTAATATTACACTGTATGTTAACTAATTGGTATTTAAATAAAAAATTTTCAAAAAGTTAAACATTCATTTGTCATATGGCCTAGGAATTCTACTCTTAGGTATCTAAGAAAAATGAAAAGATATATCCATAGGAAGACTTCCACACAGATACTCTCAGCCACTTTATTAATGCCAGACAAAAATTAGAAGAGCCTAAATATTCCTCAGCTGATGAATGAATAGACAAAGTGGTCAGCAAGATGGCAGCTTAGGAGGACGCTGGGCTCACCGCGCGTCCTGCTGATCACTTAGATTCCACCCACACCTGCCTAAATAACCCAGAAAACCGCCAGAGGATTAGCAGAACGGAGTCGCCGGAGCCAAACGCAGACGAGAGGCCCACGGAAGAGGGTAGGAAGGGCGGCGAGGCGGTGCGCGCTCCACGGACTGGCGGGAGGGAGCCGGGGCGGAGGGGCGGCTCGCCGGCCAAGCAGAGACCCCGAGTCTGGCTTGCAAAAGCGGAGGGGCCTGACGGACGGTGTTCCCACAACAAGCGCGACTTAGCGTCTGGGAGGTCATAAGTTAACAGCTCTGCTCGGAAAGTGGGAAGGCTGGAGGACAAAGGGAGGGAGAGCTGCTGAGCCCCCTGACAACAGAGCTCAGTTTGGTGGGGAACAAAGGCGCTCACCGGCGCCATCTCCCCTGCCCATCCCCCAGCCAAAATCCCAAAGAGAACCAGTTCCTGCCAGGGAACTTGCTCGCTCCGCGCAAACACCCAACTCTGTGCTTCTGCGGAGCCAAACCTCCGGCAGCGGATCTGACTCCCTCCCGCTGCCACAGGGCCCCTCCTGAAGAGGATCACCTAAGGAGAAGCTAGCTAAGCCTGCCCCTCCTGCCCCCGTGCACTTTGCCTACCCACCCCAGCTAATACGCCAGATCCCCAGCATCACAAGCCTGGCAGTGTGCAAGTAGCCCAGACGGGCCACACCACCCCACAGTGAATCCTGCCCCTAGGAGAGGGGAAGAGAAGGCACACACCAGTCTGACTGTGGCCCCAGCGGTGGGCTGGGGGCAGACATCAGGTCTGACTGCGGCCCCGCCCACCAACTCCAGTTATACACCACAGCACAGGGGAAGTGCCCTGCAGGTCCTCACCATGCCAGGGACTATCCAAAATGACCAAGCGGAAGAATTCCCCTCAGAAGAATCTCCAGGAAATAACAACAGCTAATGAGCCAATCAAAAAGGATTTAAATAATATAACAGAAAGTGAATTTAGAATAATAGTCATAAAACTAATCGCTGGGCTTGAAAACAGTATACAGGACAGCAGAGAATCTCTTGCTACAGAGATCAAGGGACTAAGGAACAGTCACGAGGAGCTGAAAAACGCTTTAAACGAAATGCATAACAAAATGGAAACCACCACAGCTCGGCTTGAAGAGGCAGAGGAGAGAATAGGTGAACTAGAAGATAAAGTTATGGAAAAAGAGGAAGCTGAGAAAAAGAGAGATAAAAAAATCCAGGAGTATGAGGGGAAAATTAGAGAACTAAGTGATACACTAAAAAGACATAATATACGCATAATTGGTATCCCAGAGGAGGAAGAGAGAGGGAAAGGTGCTGAAGGGGTACTTGAAGAAATAATAGCTGAGAACTTCCCTGAACCGGGGAAGGAAAAAGGCATTGAAATCCAAGAGGCACAGAGAACTCCCTTCAGACGTAACTTGAATCGATCTTCTGCACGACATATCATAGTGAAACTGGCAAAATACGAGGATAAAGAGAAAATTCTGAAAGCAGCAAGGGGTAAACGTGCCCTCACATATAAAGGGAGACCTATAAGACTCGTGACTGATCTCTCTTTTGAAACTTGGCAGGCCAGAAAGAATTGGCACGAGATTTTCAGGGTGCTAGACAGAAAAAATATGCAGCCGAGAATCCTTTATCCAGCAAGTCTGTCATTTAGAATAGAAGGAGAGATAAAGGTCTTCCCAAACAAACAAAAACTGAAGGAATTTGTCACCACTAAACCAGCCCTACAAGAGATCTTAAGGGGGACCCTGCGAGACAAAGTCCCAGAGACATCACTACAAGCAGAAAACATACAGACATCACAATGACTCTAAACCCATATCTTTCTATAATAACACTGAATGTAAATGGATTAAATGCACCAACCAAAAGACATAGGGTATCAGAATGGATAAAAAAACGAGACCCATCTATTTGCTGTCTACAAGAGACTCATTTGAGACCTGAGGACACCTTTAGATTGAGAGTGAGGGGATGGAGAACTATTTATCATGCTACTGGAAGCCAAAAGAAAGCTGGAGTAGCCATACTTATATCAGACAAACTAGACTTTAAAGTAAAGGCTGTAACAAGAGATGAAGAAGGACATTATATAATAGTTACAGGGTCTATCCATCAGGAAGAGCTAACAATTATAAATGTCTATGCGCCGAATACCGGAGCCCCCAAATATATAAAACAATTACTCATAAACATAAGCAACCTTATTGATAAGAATGTGGTAATTGCAGGGGACTTTAACACCCCACTTACAGAAATGGACAGATCATCTAGACACACGGTCAATAAAGAAACAAGGGCCCTGAATGAGACATTGGATCAGATGGACTTGACAGATATTTAGAACTCTGCATCCCAAAGCAACAGAATATACTTTCTTCTCGAGTGCACATGGAACATTCTCCAAGATAGATCATATACTGGGTCACAAAACAGCCCTTCATAAGTTTACAAGAATTGAAATTATACCATGCATACTTTCAGACCACAATGCTATGAAGCTTGAAATCAACCACAGGAAAAAGTCTGGAAAACCTCCAAAGGCATGGAGGTTAAAGAACACCCTACTAACGAATGAGTGGGTCAACCAGGCAATTAGAGAAGAAATTAAAAAATATATGGAAACAAACGAAAATGAAAATACAACAATCCAAACGCTTTGGGACGCAGCAAAGGCAGTCCTGAGAGGAAAATACATTGCAATCCAGGCCTATCTCAAGAAACAAGAAAAATCCCAAATACAAAATCTAACAGCACACCTAAAGGAACTAGAAGCAGAACAGCAAAGGCAGCCTAAACCCAGCAGCAGAAGAGAAATAATAAAGATCAGAGCAGAAATAAACAATATAGAATCTAAAAAAACTGTAGAGCAGATCAACGAAACCAAGAGTTGGTTTTTTGAAAAAATAAACAAAATTGACAAACCTCTAGCCAGGCTTCTCAAAAAGAAAAGGGAAATGACCCAAATAGATAAAATCATGAATGAAAATGGAATTATTACAACCAATCCCTCAGAGATACAAACAATTATCAGGGAATACTATGAAAAATTATATGCCAACAAATTGGACAACCTGGAAGAAATGGACAAATTCCTGAACACCCACACTCTTCCAAAACTCAATCAGGAGGAAATAGAAAGCTTGAACAGACCCATAACCAGCGAAGAAATTGAATCGGTTATCAAAACTCTCCCAACAAATAAGAGTCCAGGACCAGATGGCTTCCCAGGGGAGTTCTACCAGACGTTTAAAGCAGAGATAATACCTAACCTTCTCAAGCTATTCCAAGAAATAGAAAGGGAAGGAAAACTTCCAGACTCATTCTATGAAGCCAGTATTACTTTGATTCCTAAACCAGACAGAGACCCAGTAAAAAAAGAGAACTACAGGCCAATATCCCTGATGAATATGGATGCAAAAATTCTCAATAAGATACTAGCAAATCGAATTCAATGGCATATAAAAAGAATTATTCACCATGATCAAGTGGGATTCATTCCTGGGATGCAGGGCTGGTTCAACATTCGCAAATCAATCAACGTGATACATCACATTAACAAAAAAAAAGAGAAGAACCATATGATCCTGTCAATCGATGCAGAAAAGGCCTTTGACAAAATCCAGCACCCTTTCTTAATAAAAACCCTTGAGAAAGTCGGGATAGAAGGAACATACTTAAAGATCATAAAAGCTATTTATGAAAAGCCCACAGCTAACATCATCCTCAACGGGGAAAAACTGAGAGCTTTTTCCCTGAGATCAGGAACACGACAAGGATGCCCACTCTCACCGCTGCTGTTTAACATAGTGCTGGAAGTTCTAGCATCAGCAATCAGACAACAAAAGGAAATCAAAGGCATCAAAATTGGCAAAGATGAAGTCAAGCTTTCGCTTTTTGCAGATGACATGATATTATACATGGAAAATCCGATAGACTCCACCAAAAGTCTGCTAGAACTGATACAGGAATTCAGCAAAGTTGCAGGATACAAAATCAATGTACAGAAATCAGTTGCATTCTTATACACTAACAATGAAGCAACAGAAAGACAAATAAAGAAACTGATCCCATTCACAAGTGCACCAAGAAGCATAAAATACCTAGGAATAAATCTAACCAAAGATGTAAAGGATCTGTATGCTGAAAACTATAGAAAGCTTATGAAGGAAATTGAAGAAGATTTAAAGAAATGGAAAGACATTCCCTGCTCATGGATTGGAAAAATAAATATTGTCAAAATGTCAATACTACCCAAAGCTATCTACACATTCAATGCAATCCCAATCAAAATTGCACCAGCATTCTTCTCAAAACTAGAACAAGCAATCCTAAAATTCATATGGAACCACAAAAGGCCCCGAATAGCCAAAGGAATTTTGAAGAAGAAGACCAAAGCAGGAGGCATCACAATCCCAGACTTTAGCCTCTACTACAAAGCTGTCATCATCAAGACAGCATGGTATTGGCACAAAAACAAACACATAGACCAATGGAACAGAATAGAAACCCCAGAACTAGACCCACAAACGTATGGCCAACTCATCTTTGACAAAGCAGGAAAGAACATCCAATGGAAAAAAGACAGCCTCTTTAACAAATGGTGCTGGGAGAACTGGACAGCAACATGCAGAAGGTTGAAACTAGACCACTTTCTCACACCATTCACAAAAATAAACTCAAAATGGATAAAGGACCTAAATGTGAGACAGGAAACCATCAAAACCTTAGAGGAGAAAGCAGGAAAAGACCTCTCTGACCTCAGCCGTAGCAATCTCTTACTCGACACATCCCCAAAGGCAAGGGAATTAAAAGCAAAAGTGAATTACTGGGACCTTATGAAGATAAAAAGCTTCTGCACAGCAAAGGAAACAACCAACAAAACTAAAAGGCAACCAACGGAATGGGAAAAGATATTTGCAAATGACATATCGGACAAAGGGCTAGTATCCAAAATCTATAAAGAGCTCACCAAACTCCACACCCGAAAAACAAATAACCCAGTGAAGAAATGGGCAGAAAACATGAATAGACACTTCTCTAAAGAAGACATCTGGATGGCCAACAGGCACATGAAAAGATGCTCAACGTCGCTCCTTATCAGGGAAATACAAATCAAAACCACACTCAGGTATCACCTCACGCCAGTCAGAGTGGCCAAAATGAACAAATCAGGAGACTCTAGATGCTGGAGAGGATGTGGAGAAACGGGAACCCTCTTGCACTGTTGGTGGGAATGCAAATTGGTGCAGCCGCTCTGGAAAGCAGTGTGGAGGTTCCTCAGAAAATTAAAAATAGACCTACCCTATGACCCAGCAATAGCACTGCTAGGAATTTACCCAAGGGATACAGGAGTACTGATGCATAGGGCCACTTGTACCCCAATGTTCATAGCAGCACTCTCAACAATAGCCAAATTATGGAAAGAGCCTAAATGTCCATCAACTGATGAATGGATAAAGAAATTGTGGTTTATATACACAATGGAATATTACGTGGCAATGAGAAAAAATGAAATATGGCCTTTTGTAGCAACGTGGATGGAACTGGAGAGTGTGATGCTAAGTGAAATAAGCCATACAGAGAAAGACAGATACCATATGGTTTCACTCTTATGTGGATCCTGAGAAACTTAACAGGAACCCATGGGGGAGGGGAAGGAAAAAAAAAAAAAGAGGTTAGAGTGGGAGAGAGCCAAAGCATAAGAGACTGTTAAAAACTGAGAACAGGGGCGCCTGGGTGGCGCAGTCGGTTGGGCGTCCGACTTCAGCCAGGTCACGATCTCGCGGTCCGTGAGTTCGAGCCCCGCGTCGGGCTCTGGGCTGATGGCTCAGAGCCTGGAGCCTGTTTCCGATTCTGTGTCTCCCTCTCTCTCTGCCCCTCCCCCGTTCATGCTCTGTCTCTCTCTGTCCCAAAAATAAATAAACGTTGAAAAAAAAATTTAAAAAAAAAAAAAAAGAAAAAAAAACTGAGAACAAACTGAGGGAGATGGGGGGTGGGAGGGAGGAGAGGGTGGGTGATGGGTATTGAGGAGGGCACCTTTTGGGATGAGCACTGGGTGTTGTATGGAAACCAATTTGTCAATAAATTTCATAAAAAAAAAATCAAAGTGGTATAGCCATGCAACGGAATACTATTCAGCAATAAAAAGAAATGAACTACTGACACATGGTACACTCTGAACAAACCTCAAAAACGGTGTACTGAATGAAAGAACCCAGACACAAGAGAACATATATGACATTATTGTTTTTATGTGAAATATCCACAAAAGGTATACCTGTAGAGATAGGTAATAGATTAATGGTTGCCTGAGGTGGTAGGGGTAGGGGGTGTGGGGAAAAGAGTTTTATAGTTAGCAAACACAAGGGATTTTATCGGGGTGTTGGAGATGTAAAACTGATTTATTGTGATGGTTGTACAACTTGCAAATTTACTTTAAAAATCATTGAATTGTATACTTGCGACAGGTGGACTTTATGAAGTATAAAATATGACTCATGGAAGATATAATAGTGTATTTGTTCTGCATTAAAGATGCAGCTCTAAAAGCTTCCCCAATTCTGATCTGTGATTTTTCTTCTATACTTGGTTTGACACATTTCCCAAAAGAATAGCCCAAAGTCAATGAAAAATAGCTTTTGATACCATAAAGTCCAATAGAGAAAGAAGTTTTCAGAAACATTTCTGCCCTGGAAACAGATATGTAACTGCAAAATTACGTCTTTTGAAATCGGTTTATACAATATACCAACTGTATAATGTTGACAACTCTCAACTTAAACATTTTCATTGCTTTATTATGATGAAGCTTCTATTTGAAAATAGAGCTAAATATTAGATGACAAAGGGCTTATCATCTGTCAAGGGAAAACAAAATAAGAAATAGGCCAAAAGCTTCACCTCATGTCTAACTTGTCATTCACTATGAAGTAATTTATAAGTAGCAAGGACTAAAAAAAACATGATTCAAAATATAAATTTGATAAACAAATTTTTGAAAATGCTTCATTAACTCTTATTGGATTATTACTAGTCACCTCAACCATTTTTTCAACAAGCCCCTGCAGTTAGAATTTATAATAAAATTGAAGATAACAAAACATATAATTCACTAACATTTCATGCAGTGAACCATTAAACAAAAGACATGTTTGCAAAATCAAAACCTAGATGTATTTTTATTATTATTTTCAAAGGAAGAAATTCTGGAACACATCCCAGACACCACATTCAGAACAGAAATTAAAGCAATTAAAATCTCATTGAGAATTACTGATAATAATAAAACATAAACATGGGTCTCACAGTCTAGCTCTCTAGATAAGTTAACATTATAGAAGAGACAAAAACAAGTGGAAATTTCAAATCTTTCATCTTTTGGTTACTATTAGCAACGTTTGCAAGGAGTTAAGCCAAGATAAGGGATAAGCAAGGAATCAAGGATCCAGGAAAGAATAGGATCTTAGGACCTCCTTCTTCTGACTCTGGTTTATAAATACTGATTTATAGGGGACATAATATCCATAGGGATCACATTAATGACATTAAATCTAATACTCGAGGAAAGAACTCAAACTAAATTCCATTAAGATGATTTCAGAAAGATGTGATTTGTTGAGACTTTAAAAATATCTATAGACAATATGATTTGGTGAATAATTCACTCGATGAGCATCAGTATGAAAAATAAGTAAATAAAATCTGCAAGTATCTTTGTCATTATTCTATTGTCTATTAAGAATACACTGAATGTATTTATTATTCTATTGTAGATTCCTCAAAATCTCAAATGATTAGCAGTAACTTCTCTAATAAAAATGCTTAGTATTAGTTAGAAATTTCAAATTATGAATTGTATTTTATTGTAACATTTTTTATAGCACATTTCCAGAATCCAGTGGTCTAAATTTTTGTAAAGTTTTTTGTGTGTTTGAAAATTCAGTAAAATATATGCATATAGGGAAGGTCTTATTTGAGAGGGAGTCATAAAATATATATCTTATAACCATCCATTAAATCCACTCCACTGTTAGGAAATTAAGGACATGATTTTCTCCAAATCTATTATCAAAAATTCCTTTCAAATCACATCATATTTCACTACTCAACATCAAAATGTAGCAGATTTTGCCTTATCCTCAGAATCAATACATGTGCTAAATCAGAATACTGGAATAATCAAAAATGACTGTTTTCACACTTGAAAATTCACAAGCAAAAATTCCCCTCACTAAATGTACACGCTGCCTCCAGAAATTACTAGACTTCTATGAAAATATTATTGATGGTTGAAGAAGAGTACTGTAAATTTCAACCCTTCCAGCTACAACTTCAAAAACTGGAGTCTTGATGAGGTAGACCATCTTAACCTGCCCAGGCTCCCCACTCTCTTTCAAGATTCATAAACAAACTTTCTGTTTGGTCCAAAAGGGTGGCTGTTTTAACCAGGCACTTGATTTCATCTTTTGATGATTTGTTACTTTTTTGCCCCTCACTGTACCATTAAGATAGTCATCAATGAGCTGAATGAAGTGTATAT
Organism: Felis catus; assembly: GCF_018350175.1. Lineage (NCBI taxonomy): Eukaryota > Metazoa > Chordata > Mammalia > Carnivora > Felidae > Felis > Felis catus. The sequence continues at coordinate 189,612,410 of NC_058371.1, read as the reverse complement.
ATATAAAACTAAGAGTGTAAATAGAATCCTGTATGGACAGGCTTTGTTAATAATAATAATAATAATGATAATAATAACTAAACTCTTCTCATACTTTACCTCATTGTAACTATAACTGAGTGAAGATTACATATCATTAATCCCACTTACAATAATAAAACTAGATTTAGGGGGGTTTACGAATACATCGTCTGGCTATCCCCAAGCCTGAAGAGGAAACAAGGCATTAGATGTGAAACTCCAAAAGCCCTCCAATATATCATCACTCTGCTTTGCGCCAGGAACAATCATGACCAAAAAAGATAAAGTCTCTGTGAGCAATCTACCAATAAAATATATGGCTTATTTTAGTCTGTCACCTGGGATTTTCCCACACTCTGCTAAGTTGTTTTTATCTTCCAATAATAATGCTAAAATGATTCTTAAATTTCTGTTAATGTCAAATTGGGGACGGGTTTCAGCAACTGTGGATGCCGAGGACTTTTTCTTCGCCACCATTAAACTTGTTCGCTTGTCACCAATTCTACCATCAGTGTCTGGGGTTTACAAGTGTACTTGGATAATGAGAAAGGAAAATATATGTACAGTGCAGTGCAGACAGGAATCAAGAAGTAAACAGGAAGAAACTTGTGTAGGAAAATACTCAGACAACTCGGACAGCTACTGATGGATGATCCCCCACTGAAAAGCGGAAGTTCTCCCACTAAGTGGTGGGAAGGCTAACCGGTTGACTCCTCAACAGAGGACATTTAGTGCTCATTTCATGAGCTAAGAAGCCCCAAGACATCAGCTTGCCTTTCATGATGCTCCCTGACACTAGGAACAGGTGATGGTGGTCAGTCCTACTGCTATTGAATTCACTTTCCCCAGAACCCTTAGATGTAGTTCCCTGCCTCAAGCCCAATAGAACGTCTTAAAGACACATCTCCATCCAATTCTTCTCTAACTTCCCCACAGTCCATATGAAGTTCATTTAGCCTCTGGGATGTAAGCAGATAGTCTTCCTTTATCATCCGTTTGATCTTTTGTTTAAAAATATGCTTTATATCCTGCATTCTTCAAAATCTTCTCCCATTGATTCTTCAGAGTCTTTTTTTTTCCTAACAAAATCCTGCTCTTGTAAATAAAAAATTATATTTTCTAAAATGGCCTCTTACTAGACTTGAAGAACCTATTTTAAAAACACTTGTGCCATAAAAATTTTGTTTTCCTGAAGCAGAGTGTTGGCTCTGGCTGCCTAGGGCAAGAATCTACAAGAGAAAAGTGTCAAATCAAAAAGGGTAGCGCTTAATTTCATGAGATTTTTTTTTTACTACAGTGGTTGGTATCTATTGAATATTGACCGTATTCCAGGCACTGTGGCAAGAAGGCTCACTTGCTCTATCACACTTAAATTCCATAAAGTGAGCCTATATACTGCGTACTAATATTCTTCCTATTTCACAAGTTGAAAACTGAGTCTTAGATAATAGTCCAAGTCTATGTTGCTCAAAAGCAAGTTTTAGTCACATTGAAACACATATAATGGCCCCGTGTCCCTAAAGGGCAAAAGGAAAACTCCCTCATGTGGTATACATAACCCTTTGTATCTGGACCAACCTTTGTTTTTATCATTTTCTCTCCAACCTCCATGAACTTCACCCAAATCCCTATTTTTCCCTATCCAGCTGTACAAACATTTTGACTTTCACTGAAGTCCATAATTTTGCACCCTTCAAAGGCATTTCTCATGCTTCAAATGTGCCTCTCTATTCTTCTTCAACCTGAGAAATCTTACTTCTCGGTTGTATCTTAACTCAGATAGCTCCTCCTTGAAGAGAGGTTCATCAATTCCTTAAGGCAGAGTTAGGCCTTGCCTTCTTTTTGTTTATTCCTATCTTCCAACACTGTAATTCTTTATCTTCAAGTGTGTTTGTCTCATTAGTAGTTGAATTACTTTAGGGGTACAAAAGGAGGAAAGAAAGAAACAAATATTAATGAAGTACCAGAAGTATATTAATGGTAGATCCTTTCTCATGCTTTTTTTCCCCATGTTTTCCCCTACTATTTAATCCTTGTAAGTTTTGGACTTATAGATCATCTTATATATATATGTATATACTTCGTACACATATGAAATAAGTAAAATATTTTCACATAAATACATATTTATATAAAATTTATATAATTACATATCATTCATTTTTATGTAAATATATTAAATATATAAAATATAGATAAATATATATAATTGGTATGTTAGTCTATTAATACTTTAACTGTTTATATAAATGCTATATATATATTATTATATGTATACATTATATATATTTATACATATATAAAATCAAGGGAATCAACTAGTAAGATAACCCAAGATGTGGGCCCATGTCTGGCCCCAGAGCATGTGCCCCTTCTTCTGTACCCTGTTTTCTCCATCTTGACACCTTTAGCCCATTGAACAAAACTTGGCACATAGTCAGTGTTCAATAAATATTTGGCAAATGAATGAATCACGATTATAAACTTACCAAGCACTTTCACAACAATCACTGCATTGTGGTCCACAAGAGGTCTAAATAAAGAAGATGATATTTTTCTAAATAATAATGACTAATCTCAAGATTAGCAAGTTAGTTACAGAGATGTCTTTTAAAAATAAATAGTAATATTTTATTTACATAAAGTGGAACTATATACAAAGTACTTAGAATGAGGCCTATGATCTCTACAGATGGAATTATTGAAGCCCATGAATCCCCTGAATTTTGGATGGATTTTGTGGTATTGTCTTAGAAAAAGGGTTCATATACTTTTTTTAAACAATTTCCAAAGATCCATGACCCTAAAATGACTATTATTTCTATATTCGTTATCACTCTAGGATTTGCAATTATGCAAACAGAAGGTATTCAGACACATATTATGTTTGCATCAGAGCTCTCAAATTTTATGAAATAATAACAGAGCTGGAGCTGGAGATTCAGCAGACTGGGGGGAAAATGACACATTCAATATCATACTTGCTGTAATCTGCCTATCCCAGCAATGTCTATTTTTATTAAGGAAGCAAATTATACTTAACAGCTTCTATTAGTTTGTTCGTTTGCTTTTGGGTACAGGGCATGGCTTTTCTTCTTCAGTTTCTGAGGGCTGCCTTTTTTGGAATGAGCAGGCAGGTATGCATGAAAAATATAAACTTCAGGCAAAACATCTGTTTCTCACACCACTTTCAGGTCCATTTGAAGTACTTATATTCTAAGTATTAATAAGCAACCCCAGGCATGGGTAGAGCCTCAGAACCATCTCGTAGGAATGTATACACAAACCGCACACCTTGAAAAAAGTACTCAGTCTTCTGATAGTGTTCTCATTTCCTAGCAGACATATGTCAAAACTAATATTTGCTTAGATATTTGAGAAATGTACATTGGATGTATGTCAAAATGACCACATTTATTTTGAATTTTAATGCTAACACTTTAAACAGTTTTATGTCAGTAAAAGATAAATGTTACTCCTCAGATTACACGTTAATATCTACTTTTAATATTCTGTTTATATGGTGATTAAACCCTAAAATGATTACAAGTTTTACTTCACAGTGTTTGAGCAATCTCTTCCCCCCTCCCTTATGGACGCATACCACACCCCTACATTAAATCTGTAGTTCTTAAATAACAATAAACCATGAAAAAACTCAATGCATGTATTAAATCTAATAAAATCAATACTTATTTTTAGATTATAAAAATTATAGCTTCCTCTCAGAAATTTAAACATGTTATTGAATTTCCCAGATTTCTCTGAATTAGGTGATAATTCATTGAAAAATAAACAAAAAGAAAATAAAATTTTGAGCATCATGTCTTACCTTTTAATAGCAACTATAAGTTAATTTTAAACAATCTCAGTGAAGTACAGCACATGAAAGAACGAATTCAGGAAAAAAAAATTGTAGAGTGTCACAGAGTTTCCAATACCACATGAACTCCAAATTAAGCATGGCTGGAGATATTCTGTTAGTTCCTAAGGGAAATCAATACTCTTTAGAAAAGGGGGAGGAAGCATTTTTATTTTCTTTTTTTAAAAGCAAACTGAGCCCAAATCCTGCTTCTAGAATCTTAGAAGCCTCACAATCCCAGAGTGACTTCATATAGCTGCATTGGTACACAGGCATACAGAGGAAAGTTGTCAGGAGTTAACTATATTCCCACTTAAAAGGGAAGGAGAATGAACCTTTCCACTTTGTCTGGATATCTAGGGGAGTTCAGTTTGATTTTTTCTTTTCTTTCTCTAAAAACAGAAGTATCTATTTTAAAATTTTTCCTGTTGTTTATGAAAGGAACACATTTCATGCAACCCAGTGAGACACAAACATCGCTTTATCAGTGAAATACACTTTGATGATCTTGAATGACTTTTCCTTTCAACCTCGAATAATTTTCCAATAACAAGTAACTTTTATTTGCAAATATTGAATGAAATTGCAAATGTATTTACATCAAGAGGAACAAGGATTTTCTTGTATTTCCAAGTGAACTGTGGACAGAGCCATATCTAATGTTACTCAAGGTTCCTGTCACCCTATGGGCTGGTCTGCTCTGGGCATTGTCATCCATATGGCATCAAGTTTAAATAAACTTTCTGAAGTCTGGAAGGAGAACAAAAACACAAGAGGAGCAGATCCCTTACTTAGAGGACTTTCTAAATGGAACAGGAGAAAAAAGTGTTCTTACTACTCTGTGGTTGGAAATGTGAGGTGGGAAGCTGGAGGAACAAGGGCAAGGGATAACTGTGTGTTTATGAGTTTAAATCAGTTCTAACTGCACCTAACAGAAATGCTTAGCAGTTCCTTCCTTTCTTCTTCCGACCAGACCAGTTTGTGAGGGACTCTGCCAATGCCCTATTGATATTTCTGGAATCTTGCCCTTCTAGCTTCTTCTGTCTAATTTCCAAATATTCAAATCAGCATCTCTAGACTGAAGGCTTTTCCCAAAATCTGATGGAGCTGGTCTGCCTATATGGGTTGCAGATAAATATGTTTAGGCATTACACCCCCCAGGGTCTAACTGACAGGAGTTGGTATATAGATATTCCAATTCTCTTTCCCTTTAATGATTCTAAGCTGTATATTTTCCACTGTTACTAGAACTTTCCTGAAAGATCTACTCTAGTTACCTACAGAGACAGCTGGCCAAAAGCACCCTTTTTTGTTTCTTTGAATCACTTATGTTATTTCTTTTACATCTCAAAGAAACTATTTGAATTTGAATCTTTGTCTGTGGATCTGCTTCTGGAAGAATTTGAACTAAAACACACTTCAATTTTAAACTAGTCGACACTTAAAAAAATTAATGTTTATTCTTGAGAGAAAGACAGAGAGATGGAGAGAGAGCAGGAGAAAGGCAGAGAGAGGGAGACACAGAATCCAAAGCAGTCTCTATTGCGCTGAGCTTTAAGCACAGAGCCCAACATGGGGCTGGAACTCACAGACTGCGAGATCATGACCTGAACCCAAGTTGGATGCTTAACCATCTGAGCCATCCAGGTGCCCCTCAATACTTTTTTTTAAGGCAACATTTATTGAAAGACTACTCTATTTCTTTTGCTTAGCAAGGTCTCAACACAAGGGCTGTCCACTCAGATACCTCCAACACAAGAAGAAGCAAATTTAAAAAGCAGCCCAGATGGAAACCTGATGCACAAGACAGTGCATGTCCTATGTAAGGAGGACATTTGCTATTTAACTTCTGCCAATTTTGGCCATGCTGGAATACCAGCTAATTACTGCCAGGTCTTCTGGTTTCTCAAAGCATAACATTCTTAAAATTTAAATACTGTCAACTAACTCAAAGAGGATTTTTCTAGAATACCCTGCAGTCTATGGACTGGGTTTGGTCCACAGACTGCTAGTTTGTAAACTCACACTAAGGATCAAAGATAAAGGATGCGTTGCTCATGTATATTAAAGAAATTTAAAGGGGTGCCGGGGTGGCTCAGTTGGTTAAGCATCTGACTTTGCTCAGGTCATGATCTCATGGTTCATGGGTTCGAGCCCCGCATCGGGCTCTGTGCTGACAGCTTGGAGCCTGGAGCCTGCTTCGGATTCTGTGTCTCCCTCTCTCTCTGCCCCTCACCCACTCACATTCTGTCTCTCTCTGTCTCTCAAAAATAAATAAGCATTAAAAAAATTTAAAAAAACAAAAAAGAAATTTGCAACTTAGAAGGGGTAACAGACATGCAAGTAACTATCTATGAACTTGAATTTAAGTGATAAGTGAGGGATAAATAATAGTCAAATAATAATTTTACGAGAGGAAAAAGACTGTTTTTAGGAAAAAAATGTTTTGATTAGGAATGATGGAGAAGGGGAAATGGGGTAAGAGCACATCAGAAAAAGCTTTAAGGAAAAGTGGGGTAACCCCATAAACAACTTCCATTTGGCTAGTTTCCACAGCTAGCATAGCTATAGAAAGTTCAAAACTTGAAAACTGGACCTGATCCATTATTCCCAAGGGGAGTATTTCCCAATCCTAATCTAATTTTGAGAACCATGGCATGCCATGTCCCTCTCCGGAAGGTTCACCATGCCCATCAGCAGGTAAAGGCTCTGAGAAGTCCCTGGGTGGAGAAACTTGCTTACCTTTGTTTCTCCAGTGTCTTCTCACTATTTGGGGTCCAGAACCTTGTCTTCTATGTGAGAATACCACTTGAGAATACTCTAAGAAATGATGTTGTGTGGATCTCTCTGACTCTAAGAAAAGCAACTGGAGAAAAAGTAAATGTAATCACTTATCTACTTTATGCATAATCTCAAATAATAAATACAGCCAGAGAACTTTATAAACCCCCATTTTTATAAAGTTTAGCATGTCAGATCTGGGCCAGTAGAGACTTCTATAGGATGAGCTTAGATGCATGAATACATGGATCTGAAGGCCAGTATGTTCAAAACTACCCTGACCGCCTTCATCCACAGTATTCCTCAACCTTCTATGCACCTATGAGGGTGTCTGGGGTTGGTTCTTATAGCCTGTTAAGTAAGGTAGCATCACTAACAAGTCCCTAAAGCCTTGAGCCATGAGTGAACAGTGAAGAAAGAAAGTTCTCTCTCCATGGGCCACTTTTGAACATAATGCTTCAATGCCAGCATTGGCAAGAAAAGTTGGTTATATCTCAGGACATAAATCAATTCCTGGGCAAGTTCACATACAAGGATCAATGCCTAAACAAAACCAGAGAATAGCTTGAGTCCAAAAGCAGTGATACCAGAAATCTTCTAATAATCAGCGTTCTAATAATCAAGAACAGGATGACTCCTTACCATGGAAATTAGTATCTTTCCTTCTCCATGTGCTCTTATAACCATAAGTGGGACTAGGAGAATACATTTGAAGGTAAAGAATCCCCTACATCATGGCCACAGTGTTCTATCATCACAGGCATTGCAATTTGACAGGACAATTACCAACTCAAAATTTCAAATACGATACCATCCTGTTAGTTAATTGATCTATTCACAAGTGGCTACCTCTACTGGCCTTTCTGATACAAAGCAGACAATGCTTTGTTCTCACTGGCATAGTTATGTATTTTGATTCTAGATTATATATATTATACACTATATATACATATATATATACAACAAAAGATGTACATGTGTGTAATTATATTATCATTAATTATACACATATCAATGATTCTGTGGTTTTCTATATCCCCTTTAACCATCAGGCCTCTACCAGTGCTTCAATTTATGGAAAACTAAATATTTTATGTCAGTGTTTCTCACAAAACATTGCCTGTGACCAAGAACTCATTTCCCAATGAAATGTGTGATCTACAATTAATGTATCCACCAAATTATGGAGAGAGTACAAGTGTCCATCAACTGATGAATGGATAAAAAAGATGTGGTATGCATGTGTGTATGCATGTATATGTATACACATGTATGTACCTACGTATATGTACATGAATGTACATATGTATATGTATGTATGTATACATATACACATATATACATACACACACACACACACACACACACATATATAATGGAATATTACTCAGTCATCAAAAAGAATGAATTCTTGCCATTAGCAATGACATGGATGGAGCTAAAATGTATTATGCTAAGTGAAATAAGTCAGTCAGAGAAAGACAAATACCATATGATTTCACTCATATGTGGAATTTAAGAAACAAAATAGATGGAAATAGAGGAAGGGAAAAAAAGAGAGGGAAGCAAACCATAAAGAACAAACTGAGGGTTGATGGAGGGGAAGTGGGTGAATTAAATAGGTTAAATGGGTTAAATGCATGATGGGTATTAAGGAGGGCACTTGTTCTCTTGAGTAGCGTTATATGTAATTGATGAATCACTAAATTCTATTCTTCAAACCAATATATGTTACCTAACTAGAATTTATATAAAGTTTGGGGAAAAAAAATTAACCAATAGAGATTTTAAAGAAAGCTTAAAATAAAATAAAATAAAATAAAATAAAATAAAATAAATAAATAAAACAAAATATATTAAATTAAATTAAACAAATAAAATTAATGCATCCAATGTCATGTTCATTTGATATTCTCAGAGGTGATTTTTATATAAAGGTGAAAATTTAAAAGTTGCTTACCAAACCTAGGCAATATCTGTTTTCTCTTAGGGAAGAGAGGTTGTGTATAAAAACTCCTAACTTTCCATTCTACCACCATTGGTTACATTTAATGATGGCTAATTAGTCAAAACACAAATAGAATTGGAAAAGAAAAAAAATGATGAGGCACAATGGGTTTGAAAAAAACATACAACTGCAGATTAAGGACAATATTTCTAAAATTGTTTATGAGTATATAGGGTATATTTATAATTTCCCCTTTTCACTATACATTTCATGTTCTCTTTGCTTTAATTCAATTTCTTTTTTTTTTTTTAATTTTTTTTTCAACGTTTTTTATTTATTTTTGGGACAGAAAGAGACAGAGCATGAACGGGGGAGGGGCAGAGAGAGAGAGACACAGAGTCGGAAACAGGCTCCAGGCTCCGAGCCATCAGCCCAGAGCCCGATGCGGGGCTCCAACTCACGGACCGCGAGATCGTGACCTGGCTGAAGTCGGACGCTTAACCGACTGCGCCACCCAGGCGCCCCGCTTTAATTCAATTTCAATTTCATTGGATTCTTTGCCTACCAGGGCATTCCAAATTTTCATCTTTAAGGCAGTATTTTTAAAGGAATAATTTCAACTCTGGCCCACTTAAATATCTCTCCCACCTGTTCAAGGACTTAGTTGTTGCATCAACATTTCTTTCCCTCAACTCCACCTTCACTGTGCCTTTTTGTAGTATGGTAAATTTTCAGTATGGTAAAATGTCCTACCTTAAAACTATAAACGTACTTGATCCCTTGCACCTCTTCAGGCATAGAACTGTTGTGCACGTTCTTGACCACAAAAACTCCTTGGAAAAATTGTCTATACTGGTTGTCCCATTCTCTGTTGAATCTGTTACAGTATGTTTTATCTAACGTCGTACAGATAGTTAGGGGTTGAAATAAATTAGAACACAAGTCCCCTGACAATTTTGGTTCAACATTCTTTACCTATTGGGTTATGAGAAAATTTCATCTCTATACCTAATATTTACTTTTTATATTATATTAACTGAAATATTTTTTTTCTTAGCCCTTAAGGGTGAGAAGCACATAAAGATTTGAAATAGTAAAAACTTACTGGCTCTGAAGTAAAACATATATATTGATATACCCATTTTAGAGCACTCTCTACATTAACTGTTTATGGTTTACAGACTTTGGGTATTTCATCATAAGAAGTGTTTGACTTCACAACGGACCATGGGATCCAGAGGGGGCATTGCAACAGAGGAAAATTCCTAACTAAGGAGAAGCTCAGAGTAATTTTACTTTGGACAAAAGTAAGTAAATTTTCTCATAAAAGACATCATGTCTCTCAAACACCATTTTTACATAGGTCTTTCTGATTTTTCATAGGTATAACTGGACATTTTTTTTTTACTCTGGGTATCAGCTCTTTTGTTTTATATGTGCAAAGTTTGGTATTGTGTATTCTTAAGAAAATTCAACCAGAAATAGTTCCTTCAGATTAAAGGTGAAGAGTAAGTATGAAATTTTCAAAATATATGTCTTTCCTTTGTGAGAGTAATCTACCATCACACCTGAGAGCTAATACATACAGGTAATTACCTACCTTTGATGGAGAAGAAGCCTCCATAGTAACACTGCAAAACACAATCACACCAACGAAAATTTTCTGGGCTATATGTGCTTTATGGTCATTGATATACAGATGTAAAATCATGTATAGTCATCTCAGTAAATGGTGTTCCTGTTCCATTCCCTACTATATGGATGATGCAATTCAGATCCCAAGATGTTGAGGGACTTGCAATGCTAGCCCGCTGCTTAATGGCTTCCTGAACCCCCGTTCTCCAGTTCTTCCGTGAAATCAGTATTCACTTGGCCATTACAAAGGTTTTGTAAAAAAAGATGGAAAAAACTTCCTGAAATAGGTAAGTTGGGCTCTGGAATAAATAAGGAATTTTTATGTGTTTGTCTTCTTGTTATCAAACAAGGGTGACACCAGAAGTCACTGCCAATGACTTTAAAATTGTAGGGTGAAGACCTTGATTTTGTCATTCAACAAGTATCATTTGGATGCCTCCTGTTTATAAGACATTGTTAGAAAACGCTGTGCTTCTGGTGATGAATAAATAAATAAATAAATAAATAAATAAATAAATAAATAAATAATATTCATCCTTCATTTTATGGAATTTGTAATTTCAAATAAAATATATATATTACAGTTTTCAAACCTAGAACTTTTTCATCTATGGTATATGCATAAAACACTGTTCTTGATGATCTTTTGTGTTAAATAAACTACTTTAGTAAAGGTGATATAAGTTTGTTTTGAAAACAACAGTCAACACAAAAAAGTACAAAGAAAAATGTATGTAAACACAAAAGAAAGATACTCAAAACCCCAGCATCTAGAAATAACAAGAGAATATTTGATGAATGTCATTCCATTTGGATATACACACAGAAAGAACTTTTATAAAAATGGAAATAAGATACAATTACATTTTTTTTCTTTTTAAAATTTACTAAATCTTTCTTGAACTGTAGCAAATATATAGAAAAGTGTGACAATTCTAAAGGTACAGCTTAATGAACATTTGTAATGTAGGTATAAACAAAAGCACTGTCTAGGTCAAGAAGTAAGACCCCAGAAACCATATGACTTCCAGTGTATCGATTTTTTCTTCCCAATTTTAAACCTTAGATAACCAGAATAATACAGACTCATCTGTGCTTGACTTATTCATTCAACATTATGCTTATGAGATTCTTCCCTGTTATTGCATGTAGCAAAATTGTGTTCCTTACCATCCCTATAATAGTATTTTATTGAAGTCTATACCATAATTTATTGTTTTTTTTTTCAGTTTGGTGCTATTGAGAATAAAGCTGCCATAAACACTCCCATTCATGTCTTTTAGTATATCCATATTTCTGCTAGATATCTATCATCTACCTATGTATCTATCTATATATTAATATCTATATCCATGTTCACATCATATGAATGTGATCTATATATGAATATTCATAAGCATATTTTGCTGGGTAGTAGAGGATGATTATATTCAGTTTTAGAAGATAAATATCAAACACTTTAGAAATAGGTTGTAAAATATACACTGCTATCAGCAATGTATGAGTTCCTCTTGCTCCCTATTCTAGTGAAACTTTTCTGTTGTTAGTCAACAGGGATGACTATAGTTCCCAGAGTATGGAAATGTTTAGAAAGCTTCATATTGCTGCTTTCATTACTGCATTTTTGGCAGCCATTGTTACTGGAAAAAGCATTTTTTTCACTGAAATGGTGATGATATTCAGTGGGGTGATAAGGCATACACACTTTTCTCAATCTGCTAATGTCATTCTTGCATTTTCTTACTCATCCTTCAGAGCTTACCACATATATCACCTTCTCCAACCTTTCTTTATGCATTCAGAGATGAATAGTCACATGGTCCATCTATTATCCAATAATCTTTCACTCTTATCTCTTAATAATATGTTCCATCTTATACTGTGTTTTTGTAAATATTACTGTTTTCCCAAGTAAACTATAAAAAATTTAAGGGTCGTTTTCTTCCTTCATCTATGCATTTCTAATTCCAAACAAAAGTAAAATGCTTAACAAATTCCTCTTGTCATTTGAGTGAGTGAATACATTCAGTTCACCATAGCCAACATATATTAAGATCAATTCAGGTAATTTAAAATTTTTATTTTGTGGTCAAAAATCCCAGGAGCCGTAATAATCCAAGAATCCAAACTCATTTCTGGTGAAGTAAGATTTGCATGAACTTGCCTTAGGCGTTGGCATGGAACAGTTGCTGGGAGTAAACTCATATTGTTAAATGTTCATCCCTGTTTATAAATGGTTCCCCTCCCATCCCTTCTTTTCACATTCCAAACAGGAAATAGTGCATAATAAGCCCCAACTCATAGAGCCTCCCCTCTCTAGTGCATCCCCCACTAAAAATTTTTGGCACAGATTTTATCATTTTAATACAAAAAAATCTACTGTAAGCCTCAAGTGTCAAAAAGTACTGGAGTGTAGAGGAATCTTTGGCAACCAACGTTTTCTAAAACTAGCTCAATTCTGAACATGGTTCAATTTAGCTTGCCAGTGACCTGGAGTAATCTAACCCAAAAACCATTATCCAGTTCATTTGTACCATTGTAAAACCATTACGTGGAATACACACAATTTATTTTTTCCTAATGTCATAATCTAAGTATAATGTCCAGTAAATAATATTGATATCTATATGTTAAATCTTTTCAGATTTAGCTTTGTCAGTGAATACAAACTAAGCCTCCCAAAAGAAGTTATAAGAACAGTCTGTAATCTGTAAAGTGTTGCTAGAACTAGTTGGGGAGGTAGGAGATATGAAAAGTGTTCCTTGGATTTGAAGACAAGAGTCATCCTTGTGTTTTCTTTATTTTATAAGTTTATTTATTTATTTTGAGAGGGAGAGAGAGGGAATAGGGGAGGGACAGAGAGAGTGGGAGAGAGAAAATCCCAAACAGGTTTCACACTGTCAGCACAGATCCCAATGCAGGGTTCAATCCCATGAACTATGAGATCATGAACTGAGCCGATATCAAGAGTTGGACACCCAGCTGACTGAGCCACCCAGGCACACACACCCCTGTGTTTTCTCTTGATTGTGATCTCCTTTGGTATATCCGGCATTGTCTTTATTTCATCCAACCATCATTCACTTAACATCTATTTGAGGCAAACCTACCCTGTTCTATGAATTGAACTAAGCACTTGGGACTAATAAAGCTAAATAAGATGTAAACTCAATCCTCAATGAATTTACAATAAAAAAGAATAGAAACAGATATAAAATTATTTTAATACAATATGATAAATGTTATAATAGAGGTAAGTGTTGGGTATCCTGGGGCTGTAAAAAAATGAGATGAACTCTATTTGAGTTCAGCAAAAAAGGCTTGGCATAGTAGTTCTTAGGGTTAGGTCTTTAAGAGTGAATAGAAATTTATTAGGTAGGCAAATCAAGAAATGAAGTACCAGACAGAAGGGACAATATCCTCAAGACATTGGTGCATACAATGGAATGATATATTCTGGAAATGTAAGTAGTTAAGTATATCTATAAGAAATAAAAGAAAAATTAGGATGAAAAGTTAGGAGTCAAATCATTGCATATATGCCACGCTAAATGAAAACTTTCTACTTTGTGCTGCAGTTACTAAGACTAGTTTAATCTGAGGAGTGACATGAGCAGATTATATACATGCTTCCATATTTCCTTTTAAGTTACCATCCTTCTCTTACTCCTCTAGGAAACATAATAAATTTGGGACATCTCACCAAAATGCCCAATGTTAGCATAGGAGGGAACCAGGACTGTGGTGACTAAATAGCCTTTCCAAACCCTACACATTAGAGCAGATATAATCAGTAGCTTAGCTCCATCTCTAGCTCTGTCTTGAAAACCTTGGAATGCAGTAAATGTCTAATTGGATGAGATAAATCACTCATTAGAAAATCTTGCCTAAAAGAAATAGTACAAGAATTACAAAGCCCAGGGCTGGAAGTCAGAAAATGAGAATTCTGAACCCAGTTCTGAAGATGCCTGTTCCTCTTTTATATAATGAGAAAGGGAACCACTCAAGTTCTGGTACTTACTGCTCCTCTAAACAGTTTTATCCTTTCTAGCAGTTTTGATGGGGCTAGATTAAGGACAGCACCAGCTGGTATGGCAGGCTTTCAAGAGTCAAGAATTAATGCCAGGTACCAGAACAGGGACTGAGTCCGAAAGGTGGTCATGTGGAGGTCTAAACACAAAATATTGGGGAAAAAAATGTTACCTTTCCCATAATTCATGAGGATCTACCTTACATTAAGGCTTACAATTTTAACTAATAAACCAGAGAATCATACATTTTCAAACTAGGGATGTTAGAGTGAGCTTTCAAGATGAAAGGAATCTTGGAGATTGGAAGTACAAGCTTTTCAACGTACAGGGAGGGAAGTTGAGAGGAGTTGAAGGGTTGTCCTGAGGTCACGTTGATAGGACAGGTCCAAGAGGAAAACCCAGATTTCCAGACTCACAATCCAGTGCTTCTATACTCATCTTTCTTTTTTCATAAATAGCAAACAGTAAGTATCAAAGATATTTTTTCCTGCTCTTCAGAATGCCAACCCAAGAGCAAATGATGGAATAGGATATTTATGATAAAGGTAATAAAGTCTATGGGAACCTGAGATGATTAAAGAAAACAGACCTATGTCAAGACTTGCTGTGGCACACTAAGTGCTTTATGCATACCAATCAATACTCTAAGCTTTTAAGAAGTCAGCAGCAGGAGAGGGATGGAATACATGCGTGCCCCATTTCTTTCTTTCATTCTCAAAATAATTTTAAGTGTTAACAATTATTGAGCAATTAACTACTTGCCAGGCAATACATACATTCATATTCTCCAATCCTCAAGTAAAGAAACCGAGACAGGCATAAGTTAAGTAACTTACTATACTATTTATCTACAGCTGCCATAACAAAGTACCCACAAACTAAGTGGCTGAAAGCAATGTCTCACAATTCTGAAGGCTAGACTCAGAAATCAAAATATCCACAGGGCCATGTTCTCTGTGATGGCTCCAGGGAAGAATTGTTCCTTGCCTCTTCTAGCTTCTAGTATTTGCCAGTGACTCTTGGCAATCCTTGGCTCATAGATGCATTGTTCCTGCAACATGGCCATCTTCTCCCTGTGTGTCTGCACATCATTTTCCCTCTTTGTATGTCTGTCTCTGTGTCCAAATCTCAGCTTTTTATAGCACCTGTCATACTGGATTAAGACCCACCAATAACCTCATTTTAACTCAATTACCTCTGTAATGACCCTAGTTCTAAATTAGGTCACATTCTGATGTCCTCTTTTGTGGGACACAATTCGATTCATAACGCTTGCCTAAGTATATGAAGCTACTAAGTATTAGACCAAGAGTCTAATTCAATCTGTCTCACCTGAGCAGATGCTTGAAAATTGTTAGCATTTGGGATGCTAATGATCATTATTAACAAGCCACACAAGAGAGCTGGAAGGGATTGGGCTGGCATGGATTCTTTGGTTAATAGTTCTTATTATTTCCAAATCACCTTGACCCCAATAAGTCTTCTTGCACTTCTCACGTTTAATAACCTAAAAGCAGATACAAGATGGTCTGTCTCCATGATTTGGTCTATGAATGGTGTCCTGTGTTCTTTGAAAGAAATTGACCCCACAAATTGGATACATAGATAAAAATATAAATACAGGATCTCCAAAGGCCTTACCCCAAACCAGACCTAAACTAGGTGATAAGTAACACTGAAGGGTGTGCTCACAATGAAACATGCCCTATGGGATACCAGGGAGTGAGTATTGTGTGGGAGTTAAAACTGAGCTTCCAGATGGAGTTGCCTGGGTTTATATGTCTACTTAGCCATATATTGGATATGTAAACCTAGACAATTAGTTAATCTATGTGTTCAGTTTTCTTATCTGTAAAATATTGGTTAGCAATAGTACCCAATTCACAGAACATGTGAAGATTAAATATGGAAAATCATTGAAAAGCATAGACTGCTTGATGCATAGCAATCACTTGATGATTTTTAACTCTTACTATCATTTTGAGAGTGAAGAGACAAAATGTAAAATTCTTATGCTTTTTCATCTCCTTTCTAGCCACCTCCATTCTAATCATACATAACACAACACACACACACACACACACACACACACACACACACACAGTCTTGTATATAACATGCTCCTATTCTAGCTACAAACCTCCTGCCTCAGGAACTTTGCACCTGTTTATACCCTTGACTGGAATGCTCTTTTTGCAAATAACTTTATGGTTAAGCTCTGTACTTTCTTTAGGATTCTGATCAAATGTCACCACCTCATAGCCTTGAAAACTCATCTAAAAAAAAGGCAACCCAATCATTTTCTGTTCTCTGACCCTGCTTCATTTTTCTACCATTATCTGTCACTTGACTTGTAGCCTACATCCATTTGTGGGTAAATATCTGTCTCATAATGTCAAGAACTGCTAGTTGCCAACTAACAGCTATTCTTTCCTTCTCCTTAGGCATTATATCTAATTAGTACAGCAGTACTTTTAAGTAAAAGATTCCATTTCTCAGTACGTTTTGCTCCTGATTTAACCAGCTCCTGGCTAACGAGACGCAAGTAAAAATCCTGGGTTCTCAGGAAAGCAGCTTAAAAAAAGAAATGGCTGGGGGCTCAGTTGGTTGAGCGTCCGACCTTGGCTCAGGTCATGATCTCACAGCTTGTGAGTTCGAGCCCCACGTCAGGTTCTGTGCTGACAGCTCGGAGCCTGGAGCTTGCTTCAGACTCTGTGTCTCCTCCTCTCTCTGCCCCTCCCGTGCTCATGCGTTGCCTGTATCTGTCTCTCAATAATAAATAAATGTTAAGAAAAAAAATTTTAAGATAGATTCATTTCAAGGCGCCTGGATGGCTCAGTTGGTTGAGCATGAGACTTCTGCTCAGGTTATGATCTCACAGCTCGTGAGTTCGAGCCCTGCATCAGGCTCTGTGCTGACAGCTCGGAGCCTGGATGGAGCCTGCTTCGGATTCTGTGCCTCCCTCTCTGTCTGCCGCAGCCCACTCACATTCTGTCTCTGTCTGTCTCAAAAATAAACATTAAAAAAAAGAAAAGGAAATGGCTCTCCACAAAAGTAAGTATTTATTGTCCTTCTACCCTTTTTCCATCCCCATTATAGGAACATCATAGCTGGAACTCCAACAGCAATCAGTGACTGTGAGGTGACTTTGAGAATGGAAGCCATATGCTACAATGGAGAAGCAGATGGTATAAAACAACCATACAAGTGAGCTCTGGTCTACCTAAATCCTGATTGTTTTTATACTAATTAACAAGTCCTTGTGAATTTAGGCAAGCTTCAGCTACTAGCAGCTGAACACAAATTCCTCACTAATTCATTCCTCCATTGAAATGTAGGGTCCGTGAAGGCTGTGCATTATTTGTCTTTCCAATGTTGTGGCTGTTAATGCCTTGGATAGTGCTTGGCACGTTGTATGTGATCAATAAACAATTTTTAAATAGAACAAAAAGCAACTGAATATCTACTACATGTCTATGAATTTAAAAGGATATACAGATTGCTAGTGTATAGGCCTTTTATTTATTTAAATGTTTACCATGAATGTTTTAATTCGGCATGCGTCTCCTGCCACTTTTATTAATTTTACTGTATTTATTGAATACATTTATGCTCTAGAAATATGTTAGTTATTGTTAACTGAATTACTTTTGTCTTAGTGTCAGCATTTTGTAGCCTGGGTTAAATTGATATGCATTTTTTAAATACCACCCATGAATCTGATATTGGGCTAGGAGTTTTAAGTATGTAGTTAAAAAGATTTTTGTTTATAAACTCAAGTAAACCAGAAATGTTGCATTTCTTTATTTTCTCTTATTTAGATGTGATCTGAGCCTAGCACATGCAGGTGACTAAAATCTTAATGACAGTTATACTGGAATTCCCCTTCACTCCAAGGCTGGCCAAGATTTCAGGTTCTTATGCATATTTTAAAAAGTGTTGGAGGCCTTTCTGCTCAAAGGTCTTTTGTCCATCCTTGTTTTTGTCATGACTTCCTTCTCCCATAGCTCCTGATTCTGTAAGGTTCAGCAAACCACAGCCATCAGAATCTTTGAAAAAGGCACAGATCTTTAGATCTGGCTGAACTATGCATGGGTACTGTTATATGCTGTTGGGGTCTTTCCAACTAGCCTCTTCCATGTCCCAGCCCCTGGGAATCTCTCCTTCCATATTTATCTGGTCCACATAACTGTTACCTTTCCTAACTCTAGGATACAAGACTTATTTCATCTACAGAGGGCTTAGGTTTTTTGTAAAAGAGAGGAAACACCATTGACTTCAAACAACTGCTTTCTGTCCTGTAAATATTACAGAGGCAAAGACTTAAAAGGAAAGATCCTGCACGAAAGCAAGAAGGGGGTAACACAGAGAAGAAAATAGAAAATAAATATCTCAAAATGAATGTGTGCCACACACAGATCATTTCAAATTCTTCCATCGACCTTGCAAGGTGGAATTGGTTTTCTCACTATGCAGATTTAAAAAAAAAAAAATCAAAGCTCATAAGTTCTCATAAATGAGAGTGTGATTGAGCATGGATTTCAACACAGGGAACTCTATATTTATAAATCCTGCTCCTCTTTTTACTAGGGAAGTAGTTTTCCGGTTGTATTCTGTAGTATTGTAGAGGTTCATGAGATTTTTCGGGGAATAAAAAGGTTCTGAAGAAAAGTTTGAATGGACATAATTCCATGGTGGCCACTCTCTCTCAATCAGTTTTGCATCTACCTGTTTAACAGCTGCCCATAAAATTAAGGGAGACAGTACATCCCATTGCTTAAGACAGTGCTTTAATGTTTACAGTGATGTTTTTGCCATTTGTCTACGTAGCTGCATCATTTGTGCAGAGTTCAGATCTCCTCAGCAGCCTGTTCCACTACTGTGCAAGGAATATTTTAATACTTGCTTTCTAATATGAAAGTGCCAATGTTTGAAATTAATTTATTTTTATTTCAAAATTTGAGTTGGGTTAAGACAAAAAACAATGAACTGGTTTAAAGTCACTCATATATTAAATGTTCTCTAACCCATGTTTTTGCTTTGTTTTTAATCTGCATTGGATTTTTGAAATAAGATAGACATGTGGTTATTGTGTCTTGGCCTGAGAATTCAACATCACAAACAGAAGCATGCACACCTGTAAAACTCACACGTGTGTGTCTTTGACCCTATAAATCACAATTGAAAAAATATTGATACCCAGTACTTGGAAATCAGGATTACAGTATGAAGAAAGTTTTATTCTAGTCCCTTTAGTAACTTGGGCTTTTCCAGCTGGCTGTACTGTCAGAAGAAATTGAAACTCTAAATCCACATTGTTCTGTTCCATCGTGGTTATAAAATCATCAAATATGGAATTTTTGGAAGATAAACATGCACCGAAGAACATTTCTATGCCATTAGCAATTTTAAAATGTTATGAAAAGAAAAGACTTCCCATAGAAAAAATGATCCTTCTAATCTTAGAGTAAGAGAAGTGGATGAGTTGACCACTCATGTAGGTAAAGGTGCTCGGATAATGACGTCCCAAATCAGAGAATATGAAACAGTGGCATTGAGCAAATAGGTCTGATCTTCCTTTCCTTGCCTCTCAAATACACCATGCCCTGGGATTATAAATACTGGCAGTTTTCTTATACATTCCCATAAATTATTTTTGGCCTGTGTTCAGAATGAGATTGGTAGCATCTATCTTTTTTCTATCCCCCTCCACTTCCCCATCAAAAATTAGACTTTGACAAAAAAAAAAGTTTCTGATTTTTATTTATGTGTTTGTCTGTTTATTTATTTACATAACTAACCACGACAGACAATAAAATCTGCAAGACCCTCATTTTTTTTTATATGGTGTAGAACTACCGATGCAGAGAGGCTGAGAGGTTGGCCAATGTATGCTATACAATATAACATTAGAACCTAAATTCAAACTCAAAACTTACCAGAAATGCTGTACATTTAATAAGAACTTCACAATTTCTTAATATTCATACAAGACTGACTGAATAAATGAGTTAAAAAATAGTATTCATTTGATAGATCACTATGAAAAGATTCTTCCATCAAAAGCCTATCTGGTTATTCGAATCAAAATCCTATAAAGACGAAATCAGGAGAATTAAATAAAAGCCACAGTATTTTTAAATCTTAAAAAATTAATTTAAAAATATTTTCCAATTAGTCCCTAACATCTTTCCTTCACAAATAAGGCAAACATATTTTGATGCTCTCCATATACTTATTCTCCTCTGCAGGGATCAATATTGTAGTCTTTAGACAGATTCTACTTCATCTTGGAGACACTGCAGCCACAAAGGGTAGGATGTTGATGAATTCTTTGTTTTGATACACATAGGGAGTGAAAGGAAAGCCGAGAGTACAACGTTAAGGAAATTAATTCCTTTAGTTATCTCTTCTTTTTATGAAGGAAAGAGAATCAGTTATAGTCAAGGTGGAGAGTGTTTGGAAAGAGAGTCAGTTTCAGCAATTGGAAAGTATGAAGATGCATAACCATTTTTGCTTTGTTTCATTCACTCTGCTTATCTGTAATAATTCCCCCTAAATATGCTATTCCTCAAAAAAGAGAGTACTATCTTAAGTCTGCACTACTTGCCCATCAGATAGGACAGAAGGTTACTATTGGGTCCTTCCTATGTATTGGTACTGTAGGGGAAGTTTTATCGAGAACTCCTTTTGTGCAATGATTCTCCCACCCAGCTCAGATGGTTTGAATAAAGGAGAAAATTATTTGGATCATAAAACCAAATGTTCATGTTCTTGCTTCACTCTAGCATGATGTCTTTAGGAATCTTTATCTCCCAGCTCTACTTTTCTCTGTGATGGATTTGTTTTAAGACACTATCCCATTATGGTAACACCAAGATGATTCAGAGTAATATTTTATTATCTATAACAGAGGTGAGCAAACTACAGCCATGGGCCAAATCTGGTCTGACAACTAGTTACAATAGAGAATGTATGACTCACAAAACCTATAATATTTATTATCTGGCTCTTTACAAAAAATACTCAAAACTTGTTGACCTATGACTTACAACAAAACATGATGAATTCTCTTTTATAGTAGGTCTCCACAAAAATCTTAGATTTATTTCTCATTCAAGTTATGGGTCAATTCCTGTTATAGAAACAATGACTAAGGCTTCCAAAATAGGCTATTCTGGGGTCATGTGTCCATGGATAGAACTGGAATAGACCCAGCCTTACCTGAATGTAATTACTCAGAAGATAATTTCATCCCATGAAGAAAGAGTAGATTGTGGGTGTATTAGATTGTTATGGCTGCCATAACAAACTCAAGTGGCTTAAACACCAGAAATGTATTGTCTTGTGGTTCTGGAGGCTAGAACTCCAAAATCAAGTATAAGCAGTTTCTTTGTTTCTTTTTTTTTAATTTGTTGTTTTATTTTATTTTTAACTAAACTCTACACCCAACATGGGACTTGAATTCCCGACCAACTCTGAGATTAAGAGTCGCGTGTTCTATCAACTGAGGCAGTCAGACATTCCAAGGTATAAGCAGTTTCAGTTTATTCTGAGACCTGTGAGGAAAGAGTCTTTTCCAGGCCTCTCTCTTTGGTTTGTAGATGACCATCCTCTTCCTCTGTCTCTTCACATGGCATTCTCCTTGTGTCCAAATTTCCCCTTTTTTGTAAGGACACCAGTCAGTTTAGGGTCTACCCTAATGACCTCGTCTTACCTCACTGTATCTGCAACCACTCTATTTCCAAATAAGATCATCTTCTGAGATATAGTTAGGACTTCAACATGTGAATTTTGGGAGGACACAATTCAAACCATAACACTGGCCTAGCAAAGATTAACTTACCCCTGCATCTCCATTATCTCATTTTGTAATATCCACCCAAACTCCTTAGTATTTTTGGTCCAGTATTCTGGCTTCATAGTAACGACTGTAAGAAGTCTTTAAAATGTACCTAAAGAGGGACGTTTGCGTGGCTCAGTCAGTTATGTCCAACTTCGCCACAGGTCATGATCTCACTGTGAGTTTGAGCCCCACGTCTGGTGCTGTGCTGACAGCTCAGAGCCTGGATCCTGCTTCAGATTCTTCAGATGTCTTCCCTCTCTCTCTGCCCCTCCCCCCCACACACACACTCTGTCTCTCTCTCTCTGAAAAATAAATAAACATCAAAAAAAAATTTAAAGTGTACCTAAAGAGTCAAATTAAGTGAGCAACCTTTGGAACATTAAAAAGCTTTGGATTAGTATTTTAAATGTTATTTAAAATAATTATGGTTCTTGGGGCACCTGGGTGGCTCAGTTACTTGAGTACCTGCCTAACTCTTGATTTTGGCTCAGGTCATGATCTCAGTTTGTGGGATCGATCCCCATATCAGGCTCTGCGCTGACAACATGGAGCCTGCTTGGGATTCTCTCTCTTCCTCTCTCTGCTTGCATGCAGTCTCTCTCTCTCAAAAATAAATATTTAAAAAAATAAAATAATTATGGCTCTCTTTCAATAATATTTCAATAATATTTAGATTCTACATATACTACATGATGAGGTCACCATACAGTAGTCACTTAATCTTTACAGCAATCCTATGGGATATTTACATCACTGAGGAAAGTAATGTAATGTAATTTACATGACTGAGGAAAGATGACTCTGAGTATTTAGGGAAATAAGTTTTGGAGAATTTCAGATCCTAACAAATCATACAACAAGGTGATGAAACCTACCTCATAGAGTTGTTATGAAGATTAAATGAGATTACACATAGGAAATGCTTTCGACAGCGCCTGGCAAATAAATGCTATACAGAGTTGTGGTCATTACAGCAAATATTGTGATTTTCACTTTTATATTCTTTCCTCAATAATGTATTTTGAGTTTAATAAATTCATGTGAAATATATATATATATATATATATATACACACACACACATATGTTGCTACTTATATAATTTCAACCCCTCTCCAAATATATATAATTGAATTTAAATTGAATTTAAAAAAATACATTGTGGATATTGCTTATTTATTTCTACAAATAAGAAAAAACTATTGAGTAAACATTTATAACAAATACTGATTATATAGTAACACAAACAGCATGCCAGAATACTAGATTTTTCACAGAATGAAACAAGTCACTTTTCGCATATTCACACTATGAGAGCTTAATATCATGAAACTACAGTAAAACTAAAACAGGAAATATTGTTTGTCTTTAATATAAAACCAGTTTTTTAATCCTTATCCTTAGCATCCATTCCAAAAAAATGTAATCTAAACACATGGTTATAGATGACAGGAAAATGTTGCCAATAGTGTTCCTAAAGTGAGATACTTGAAACCCCTAAGAGATAAATAAGTCACTATGTAATACTGAGATAAATACATAAGATTTCCTAATCCACTGCATATAGGTTTTGAGATTAGCAGGGTTTATGCCCTGCCATAAAAAAAAAAAAATGGTGAACCTGTCCTGCTTAAGGTTTTGACAGATGATTAGATTGTCCTATATGTGTTTCTCTGCTCAGTAACTGGGTCCTGACCAGTATTTATTTTAAAAAGGTCATTCTGTTTCAGTGGGGGTTGGGGATGGGGGAACAAAACCTTCCATCATCTTAAGTGGAGGAAAAAGGCAAAGTAATTAGGACTGGCATTTTAGTACCCTTTTTTCTCAACTGACCACTTGGATTATTGGGCATGATTGACGAGACAGTCTATACCAATACTCCTCTTGTGTCAGTGATCAAAATTAAGATGATATTCCCTTCAATGCTTTATTTTACCCAACAAGGTTCAAATCAGACCCACAGGGTCTGCTTTGTTTAAGGATAAACCCTTTCATTAAGTAATTGTTTAAACATAAAAGGCCCTCTGAGCAGATGGCACCTCTCAATAACCCCCACCTCCCACAGAATCCTTTAACTAAACTGGTTCCATATGCTCAAGTACCCATTTTTGTTATTTGAGACAATAATTTAGTTCTAGGTGAAATTGATTACATATACTATGTAAAAAGCAAGAGAAGAAAATAATGTCTGTAGCTATCAAAGCATTACTGATATTTCATGGAAATACAAAATCTATGAAGATTGATGCACTTAAAGGTTATGAACTATATACCCTTTTACAGACTCGAAGAAAAACACAATTAATTGGAAATCTTGTTGAACCATTTCTCTTGTGGTAATTGATAGTATAGTGTCCATGATAAGAGGTTCAAAATATACTTTACACTTTTGTGTCCAGAACATTACCAAAGGAGACTGGAGGAAGAGTAGTTCCATCATCACAGACTATGTAGCCTCAATTGGTCCCTAAAAGTTGATTTGTTATCTCCAAGGTTAGAGCCCTCTTTAAATTGGGATAATGTTTTTTGGGGGGGGGGTTACTTAAGACTTTTTGGAATCTGACATAAAGCAAATAGCCATGTTCTCAGACATTTGTGAGGTAGACGGTCTTAGTCACTGTCCCCTCAAAAAACTGTATCCAATAATAAACTTCGGGTTTTCTTCCCAGCCTGCTTTGCACAAGTATTACAGTTCTACAAGTAGTCTTGATCCAAATAATAGCTATGTGACTGCTAGTCACATAGGCAGTACTGAAGTTCTGGTTTCCATCCAGCAGAAGCATAGGGGAAAGTTCTTATTTCAAACTGGATCTGTAGGTTTTCAGGATACAAAAGGATAGAAGCCATGGAGATGTGCTCTCAGAGCTCCTTTCAAAGAATCTGCATTAAGGAGCATGGTTGAATGACAGCTTTCAGCTATGGACCTTTTGGATTTATTAGAGCTAATATCTATGAATAAGGGGAAAGGAAGCAAGAATGAGAGGACAGAGCCTTCAGACTATGGTACAGGTCTGATCCCTAGGAAAAGAGATGAGAAGGAAAAACAACTGGGTAGAAAAAGAGCCTCAGACTAAAGTATTGCTCTGTTTACTTCATTCACGGGGAGGCCACACATACCCTGGGCTACTCCCAGACAATGCCTAAGCATAGTAAGCCTACTGGTGCCTGTCCATTTATTTCTAAAGTAGAAACATTAGCAACACTGGGTCAGCAACTCACCATCAGACTCCTGGAGATCATCTCACAACTGCCTATTCACAGTACACAACACTGTACACAACAAAAGTGTACAGTCTTCCTCAAGGAAGCATCAAGAGGTAAGACTTATGTTCATCACTCATTCATTTATTCATCAGTTTACTCCGTCAACACATTCTTTTTTTTAAAGATTTTTTTAAATGTTTTTATTTATTTTTGAAGGAGAGACAGAACATGAGCGGGGGAAGAGCAGAGAGAGAGGGAGACATAGAATTTGAAGCAGGCCCAGGCTCTAAGCTGTCAGCACAGAGCCCGACGTGGGGCTCAAACTCACGAACTATGAGATCACGACCTGAGCCGAAGTTGGAAGCTTTTAACCGACTGAGCCACCCAGATGCCCCAACACATTCTTATTAGAACACTTCTATAGGCCAAGCACCGGAGATAGAAAGCTGTATCAGAGTAACATGATCTCAGGCATCATAAAGGTTATAGCATGATGTAAAATCTTAAGTATTTTGGTTCATGGACCCCTTATGAATGTGATAAATGCTGTGGGCCCTGTCCTCAGTAAAACGTCACATACACATATGCAGGTAAGGGAAATCTGCATATATACTTGCTGAGTATAATTCTAACAGCTTGAGTTCCTACCTTTTTCCTGAATCTATTTGCTCACATGGTAATTCCATTCCTATAATAGGACTCCCATTACTATTCTTTCATACCAGAATTTCTGCTTTTGATAATTTTTCTATAATCTGACTTCTGTCAATCTATCTTTTTCTTTTTTCTTTTTCTTCCGTCGAGGATTAGAGTCCAATCTTTGAAATAGACACTGGTTCCTCCTGAATTGCTACATTGCATTATGAGATTTCCCTTTTTTACCACCAAAATATTACTCTCCCCTGAATAATTCCAGAAACCTCTTAATGCATGCCCTTGTTCCCAGTGTCTCTCTATCCCATTGGTCATATTATGATGTCACATTCACACTCCTAAAGCACAGATTTGGGAATGTCCCTTATCAACTCAAATATCTTACCAAAGTAATCCTAGGAAAGTACATGACGATCTCCACACAACAAAATCATTTCAAACTCTGCTGCCACACACTTCTGCATAAACTCCATGCCCACAGAAACTCAAGTCTTTGCTTGTATTTGTACCCAAAGTTCGTGTTTTGGGCCTCAATGCACCTACAACATCCTGTCTGTTTTTCTGCCGATCTCTGCCCATGTTCGAAACTTTAAATCCAATGCCCTCTCTTCAGTGACATACAAGCAAAAGGAGTAATAAGAATGGAAATGAAAGTGGTTAAGTAGGAATGGAAAGTAGAAAAATAATAATAATGAGGTAAGAACTATGTTAAAGGTAAAAGTAACAGTGCTTGATTGCTTATTGTAAACATGAGGACTCATATTACATATCAATAAAACAAACTACCATTGTTTAGTACTTATCTTCTATCAAACTTACAGAACATGTCCTGCATTTGTTGACTGTTTTACAGAAGAATCCTGGGGAAGTAGCTGCTTTTATTATCTCAATTAACAAATGAGAAAATGCTTATTGATGTTAGGAAACAATTTACGTTCTCCTAGCTTTTAGACTAAAGTTGACATTTGAATGTAGGTTTGTCTAATAACATATACATGGTCTTAACCGTGAGGAAATGACTTGAAGATTTGTAGCCTGAGGGAGTTGGTTGTTTTGTGATAGGAGGAAGCAACAAGGATTTCACCTTTGAAATGTTTAATTTTAAAACAGTTTTAAATAATGTGTTAAGGAGACATCCACTAGTTAATTGCAAGTGTGGGAATAGAACTTGGGAAAGAAACCATAAATAAGAGTCATTTATAAGGAGGAATAAGTTAAAAGAGGGAAGCCAGGGGAGTTTCAAGACGAATGTCAGGGTCAACAGTATCATAACGTTGTAATATGGAACGTAATACGATGGTCCGTATTTAGGAGCTCTTAGAGATCCTCAGAACAGAAGTTACAGCAGATCAATGGGAACAGGAGCCAAATCGAAGGAGGTTAAGGAGTGACTCATATAGATGCTTTTAACTTCATCAGAGAAAAAAAGTTGGCTCTTGATCTGGACTGTTTATTGGAAAAACTCCTCTTTAGGTGTTATTCAGTATTATTTACCCCTCTAATGACTGTGTTCCCCACTCTGAGAGACCTTCCGGGTACTGTGATCCACTCATGTCCTGACAACTACCCTTCATAGTCACTGGGTAAAATAGCACATTCTTTTTGGACATTTGTTTGTTTCCAGTTGAATTATATAAGCTTGAAGATGTCACCACTTAGTGTCCAAATGACTATTATTTGGCTGAAAATGTTTGCCCTGTCACTGTAATTTGTTTATTCCAATGTTTGAAGGCCATTTTGATTATATATTACACCAGATTACACAGTCTTTCAGAATGGGGACAATGTTATCTCAGTACCCAGAATCTAGTGCACATCTACAAGTATAAACACACACACACACACACACACACACACACACACACACACTTGCCTCCAGCACCAAACCTAATACATATATTTGACATTCAAAAGTGATTAATGAATGAATTAATAAATGAATCAAAGAGAAAATAAATAACTTTCTAAGTGAAAAAAAGATAAATTCATTTGTAGAAACACAATCATAAATAAATAGAAATTACACTCCGTGTAGTGATGCTATACCATCAGTACATAAGCTAATGGGATACATAAAATAAGAAAGACTTATCCAAAGATGAGCCCTCTACAGTGACACATGCTACTTCATATAGTATAATCAGTATTCAAGTAAGGGTTTAATGGCTGACAAAGATATAGCAAAGTACAGTTTTCCCTTAGTCGAATATTGATAGAGACAATTTCTGCCAGGCAAATCTAATATTACATGTTTTTAAATATTATTTCAACAGATTGAAAATGGAAAATATCTGGATTGATAAATGTTCTTGGTGGCATTCTCTTCTTTGGATAATAGCCTTTGCCATTCCCATTTATGATAATGTCTATTTCACAAATGATTATTGAATCATATCAGTCAGAATAAGCTAGGGTAGGCTGTGGTAATAAACCCTAAATCTCCATAGCTTAAAACAACAAAGGATTATCTCTCACTCAGATTACACGTTCATTTGGTGCTCTGCTCTGGCAGTCTTTAATAAGAGATCCAGGCCAATGGACTCTCTATCTGGTGCATTATATACTTCCATTACAGGCACAAGGGCACATGGCTAATTATGCAGCAGCTCTTAAAGATCTTCAACAAGAAGTGACATGTGTTACTTCCACTCAAGTTTCTTCAGTCAAAACAAGGGTCACCCGTTTAGGCAGAAGTTAATTTACTTCTTATTTTATTGTTTTAACAAACTATAATATAATGTAGTTAAGAATTTACTTTTAAAAATTCAAATATTCTCCCTAAAACACCACCACCATATATGCAATGTGTGTGTGTTTATGTGTGTGTGTGTGTTTTACAAACTTTCAAAGTTAGAATGAAGAATTAGCAAACCTAGGACTTCAAATCAAGTGGCCAAATATTTCTTCATTGTTTACTAAATGCCAGGCTCGGCACAAAGCACATAAGATGAAATACGGGGTGAACAGAGCATAGTCCTTGCCTTCGAAGAATACTTGCACTAATGGAAGAGATGGAGAAGTAAATAATTCATAATGAAAGATGTATTTGGTGTTGTGGCAGGGCAATTAATTCTGCATGGAGGGGTCAGAGAAGGCTGCATTGATACTGAGGGAATGTTTAAAAGGGCAAATGGGAATTGGCCAAATGAAATATGGCAGATGAGATGAAGCGAGCCGGGTTGGCATTCCTAGCAGAGGGAATAGTATTAAGAAAGGTGTGGAGGCATTCAAATGCATTGCATCCCACAGAGGCAGACCCCCTTTACTTCTGATTGTGAATGGAATATCCAAAGAGGGTAGCCCAAGATGAATCCAAAGGCAACCAAGGCCAGGGTGCAAAGATCAGAGACCACTATGTAATCTTTCTTGATCCTCTAGTTTTTAGAGTGTTTCAGTGTTGTTTTTCATGAACATCAATCATCTGCATTCTTTTAGATGTTTTAAAGATAACAATTATAAAAATTTGTTGTGATACATTATAAAAACATCTTAAAATCTTCACATGTCTTTATGACGGGTGACATATAATATTTTGAGATACTGCCAAAATATGTGAAAAATAAAAATAGGCTGTATTTTTACACCACATAGAAATATTTAAAATATAAGCTATTTTCCTTAAACAAAGAGATCTCTATTTTCCTTAAACATAGAGACCACAAAAGATTGAGGGGAAATATATATGTAAACAATGAATTCAACACTTCAATTTCACTCTGTTCAAGTCCAAAGGGAACAGTCTGCCAGGACCAACTCAGTGACCCCAAGTTGCACAAGTAAACCTTTATGTTATACGGGCCTAAAAATCTCCACCAGGAGTTTACAAAGTGGAAACTATCCTGAAACTAAACCCCAACTTCAATTCGTACACTCCTGAAGTCACCAAATTCCATGTCCTCTGACCACATTCATCACTGAGTAACTGTTGAGTCCAGTGCTATTTTGGTGGATAAGGCTACTCAGTCTGGCTCCTCAAATATTAACAATAATCTTTCAAAAGAAAAAGCAATGATCAAAATAGCTGACTAGTTTAACTGCTTCATACAACAGTCTGTTCCACTAGGGAAACCCAAAGTAGGTATGATAAGTTTATTAGGATACTTGAAAAATTGAGAAAAATCCTGGATGCTGTTAGCAATGAGAACAGTATATAAAGACTGTGTAACAGCAATCCCCAAATTAAAAATGGTTCTCTTGGGGTGCCTGGGGGGCTCAGTTGTTTAGGCATCTGGCATCAGCTCAGGTCATGATCTCACAGTTTGTGAGTTTGAGCCCTGCATCGGGCTCTATGACATCAGCTGCAAGCCTGGAGCCTGCTTTGGAGTCTGTGTCTCCCTCTCTCTCTGCCCCTCCCCTGCTCTCATTCCCCCTCTCTCTCTCTCTCTTTCTCTCTCAAAAAATAAAATAAAAACATTTAAAATGTTTTAATAAAAATAACTACAAATAAAAATAGTTCTCAAATTATTTCTCAAGTACCATTCTTAGCAATAGAATTTTTCCTTTGAAATTTTGTATTAATCAAGAGAACTTCAAAAAAGAAGGAAAGGAATTTTAACACACGTCTAATGCAGTGTTACTTTTCATTAAAAAGCAGAATTATGGGATGTTATACATGCGGTATGTACTTGGATATTTAACTTCTTTGAAACATCAGGTCTTTGGAAACTGAACACACCTATATTGAGAAATCAGATGTCAACGAACCTTCCACAGGGTCAGACTTACTTCCATTTATAAGAGCAGGACAAAGAAAAATTATTTAATATGTTGCTTCTACAAACATTTATAACAGAATATTTATCTTATGAGAAGGGAATCCTTCAACAATAATATCTTATACAGCAATTAAAGTGTCCTGTATTGGAGGGGCACCTGGGTGGCTCAGTCGGTTGAGCATCCGACTTCAGCTCAGGTCATGATCTCGCAGTTTATGAGTTCGAGCCCCGCGTTGGGCTCTGTGCTGACAGCTCAGAACCTGAAGCCTGCTTCGGATTCTGTGTCTCCTCCTCTCCCTGCCCCTCCCATGCTCATGCTCTGTCTCTCTCTGTCTCTCAATAATAAACATTAAAAAAATTTTTAAAAAGTGTCCTGTATTGGAAAAAATCTCTAGTCCAAATGACACAGGGAATAGAATTCCTTAGCTTCTACAACAGGTGCTGTGTTAGTCAGTCAGCTCAGGCTGCCGTAACGAAATACCAGAAATTGGCTTATATCTATTTTCTCACAGCTCTGGAGGCTAGAAATTCCAGCTCACAGTGCAGGTGTATTTGGTGAAAACTCCCTTTCTGGCTTGTGGACAGTCTCCTTCTTGCCACATCCTCACATGAACTTTCCTCTGTGATGCACAGAAAGAGACAGCTCTGATTTCTCTTCCTCTTCTTATAAAAACACAAGTCCTATCAGATTAAGGCTCCAGCTTTATGACTTCACCTAACCTTAATTGCCTCCTTTCTGGCACCATCTACAAATACAAACACATCAGAGATTAGGATTTTAGCACATGAATTTGTAAGGGACACAGTTTGGTCCATATAGCACTTAACTAGAAACATTGAAAATCTCCTATATAAAGGAATATCCCTATTCCTTTAAGAAAAAGCTACTCTAAACCTAGCGATGTTAATATCAGTTGACAGAAGTTCCCACAGAAAAGAAAACTTGAGCCCCATGAGGAAATGTTACCTCCCTACATTCTCATTGGGATTGGGAAGCAGCCCACAGAAAATCCACATTTCTACCCACCATGCCCCATAATACTTTGAATGCAATAATATAGATCTGTCACCAAAATCTCCATGTCTTCTTAGTCTAAACTGTCAAACTGTGCCACAGTTTGGGTCTCATATAGTTGTCTAAGCAATTTAACTGAGGAGGACTGCATACTAGTCAAATGGAAGAGGTATTGCTTTAAATAGCACAGTAAAACACCAAGATTCTATCGACAGGGATGAAAATCCACATATATAAAATACAAAGGAATATTACAACAACGTTAATAAAACAACGAGATGAGTCTTTACAGCTACCTGACTGGAAGTTTGGGAGTTCTAAGAATCAGTCATCAGTCATGTAATTTCTGAATTTTGGGTGTTGCTGGGTGCATTATCACAGTGTTTTACTGAATTTCATCTACATTATTCATTAAATAGCCAAAGGTTTGCAAGGCACACTTTAAAGCTAATCTTTGTTTAGCATGAATTCGATGGAAGAATGGAATTCCTTTTTCCCTTCTAGTGAAACCTACAGGATCATATATTTTTTTAGACTATATCTTGATCTTGTCTAGAAGTCTAAAGGTAAAATGGAGTAGCAACAGTGAAGATGCCAATAATGGAAAGGCAAAAAAGATTAGGTTCCAGGGACAACATCAGGAGGCATAGTAGGGTGTTGGCTAAAAGCTTACCTTTCAGACTAGATCTGGTTTCAAATTCTTGTTTCCCCACTTCCTGGATGAGTCATTTTGAACAAAGCATTCATTCTGCCCTCCAAGCCCCAGGGTCCTTATCTGATATCAAATAAAAGTACCTACCTCATAGGGTCATTCTGAGGATTAAATGCCATAATATTCGTGAAGCACTCAGCATCATGCCCTGCATATCCTAAGGCCCCAAATGGCAGTGATTATTAGTATTAATGCCACTAACAATTATACTGACAAAAGAGAGTTCCACTATCTGAAATGTTTTATGTTTATGGAATATTTGTAATTTAATGATCAAATTCAAGAAGAAGCCTGTAAAAATCTTCAGACAAGTTTCTTTTTAATTTAAAATATTGCTTGCCATTTGTTCAGATACACTAATTCTATTAGGCTGTATCATTCAAGGTTATTTGTTAGAGATCCAACTCCACATAGGCATTAGGTTGAGAATGAGATCAGAGAGCTACAATTTCTCCATCAGTTTAACTACAATAAATAAGCAAGTCCTCAAATCAATCCTTATTTTCCAGATGAGGGCACAGAGGCTCAGAGAGGTTAAGTGAATTGTTTAAGTTATTCCAGCTCCTATGCCACTGTGTTAAAATTTAGATTCCACCTTTACAAAGATTACTATTGAGTATATTCTAGTTTCAAATTCAGCGAACTTTTTCTTTGTAAATGGCCAGATATTCCAGGCTTTCCAAGTCAACTGATCTCTGCCTCAAGGAGGAAACTCTGACTCATAAAAGCAGCTGTTGACAATAGATAAACAAATGGACATGGCTGTGTCCCAATAAAACTTTATTTATAAACATGGGCAACAGGTCAAGTTTGACTCACTGGCAGTGGATTACTGAACTCTGTTCTACTTACTGGTCATTTTATAGCATAATTTTAACAGAGACACTTAAGCATTAAAGAAAAGTGTGTTTATCTGTGTGTTTCCCCAGCAGAATGTGTTGAATTGTAATTAAGTCATAGTAAAAGCTTTTTTCCATAGTCCATTAAAAAATTGCGCTTCATTATGCATCATTAGTCTAAGATACATATTTAGTCATTCAAATATATTTTACACAGATTGTAACAGTATATATTCACTTAATATGTATTCAATGAACAAATGAATGATTAGCCAAATAAAAAAGTTTTGGGCGTATATTGAGGCAGAATGTCTGCACCATAATCTGCCTCCTATCCGGGTTAATTTGTCAGATATTTATCAGATATCTCCTATATGTCAAGTGCTCTGCTCAGAAATGTACAGAAGAATAAGACATAATCTTCCTATTCCAAGGATCTCAAGTCTGAGAGGCAAATAAACTATATAAGCATGATAAGTATTGCATATATGAAAGTTACATTGACTCAGGCTACTCAGATGTGGTAAACATATTATTACAGGAATAATTCTCAAATTTAGCTACCTACAATGTCAATCTATATTGTACTTCTACTCCAGAAGTGCAAGAATCTATACCCCTCAAACCACAAAATCAAATTACATCTACATTTAGCATGGGCTGAATTGATTTCAGTAGGATAAAAACTAGAAACAGCATTCTTTATTAGACTTTTTTTCTTGCCATCTCCTTGTTTTTTTGTTTAAAAATCAGTGACAGTTCTAAAAAAAAAAAATCAGTCCTCTGAAACTTCGTATTTGTTCTTTGGCCTCAGCGTCATTTGGAAGTGGGTTATATAAACTCTCCTTAATAGCTTGTATTCTTTATTCCTTATCCTTATGCTTCCAAATACCTCTTCTGAAATTTTTCTTAACATCAACCATGCAACCACAATAGAGCATAAGTAGGTTTTATCTTTATTGTGTAAAATGTACAAAGTATCACAAAAATTGCCAATGCTTAGCTGATGACAATAAAGGAAGATGAATCAAATGCCAAAACATGTGGGGGGAAATATCAATACATAAAAACAAAAACAAAACAGAAAAAGGAATATCTAAAGTTATCATGGCATAGCTTCAGAAGACAAGATATTAAGAACACATTTGGAAAATAGTCATATAATCTGAATGAGATAAGTGGGTTTCATTTGTCACAACCCTGGAATATGAGTCTTTCAGATCATTGTGAATGATGCTTTGAGTGTTATAATAGAAATAAAAAATGTGGAAGCATTTGATTTAACGCATAGACATCAGTTTTGTCTGCCAAATCCCAAGGAAGACATCTATAAGCCTATCAATCAACATTAGGATCTCTGTGTTGAGCAAATGACATCCAAATCATAAAGACGTCGTCATTTAAAACGCATTTTTAAATCACTGCTCCTACCATTTATAATGGGTATATTTTTAACTCTAATAATTAATCAACTCTGACACATTTCCTTTCTTTTCTTCCTGTTCTTTTCTGACATCCTTCTTTTATAAGAAGCCATTTTTAATTTCCTGTATGCAGAAAACCAGCCAAGGTATTCAGGTTTCTAAGTTTCACCTACGAAGGGGTTTTGGAGGTTTTTAAATTAAGAAAGTGGAAAAACAATCTTCAGTTTAGATAGCATCTTGACATACATGTGCCATGATCAGAGTGACATCTCCATCGGGAATACAAATTCGCTGCTCCTGACTGTATCTCAAAGCATTGCTTGAAAATGATGTACCTCAAGCACACAGCCATATCACATTTCCCCACCTCTTTGAGAACTGGTTCATCAGATAATTTCTCTTAAAGAGATTCCAGTACTGTAATTTGCCTCTGCTTTAATCAACAGTGAGATAATATAGAAGCCGCATTAAATGATTCAGAATGATTTAGTCGGCAGGAAACCCATTAGTCTGACCATATTTTCCCATACTTTTCAGCACCATGTCCTGTCATCTGGAAATAATAGGTACCATAAAAGCAAATTCTGAAAGCTTAAAAAAATGCTAGGATAGAGCACCCGGTGTTTATTTGGAGATTGATATTACCACAAATTAATCAAAATGCGAATTTTTCCAGTATATTTGAATTACATTTCCCTATGAAAGAATGCTAAAACATTAGATTTTAAGCATGATATATTTACATATTTACTTTAATCAGATTGGAATATGCCAGATGTACAAATGTAGAATCATACTAATGTAGATGTTTTCATTTCAAGTAAATCAATGCATAAACTAAAAAAGAAAAAAAAAAGAATTGGAAAAAGGAATGAAGAACTGTCAGCCTGAGGAAATGACTAGTGCATATTAAAATATTTTGAGCCCGTGGTCTTTCTAAGGGTGCATGTCTTAATATTTTCAATGGGCTGCCAAGGCTTCAAGATGCCTTAAATGCAGTAGAAATAATCATTAAAAATCATAAATACCAACATTTAATGAATTTGATGGGACAGGGTTAAGGGGAGTAGAAATCTAAAAATGCAAAATATGATTATCTTTAAACTCTGAGCACCTGTTAGAGTTCCTTGCAGTTTGTAGGCTCTCAATGAATACTAATCGATAGGGATCTTACTTTCTAAAATCTCAGATTCCCCAGAGTAGTCTCCAATCCTCAGAGGGTACCTGAGTTGAGGTAATGAGGCTACCTGGCAGCCAGCAGAAGAGTTGGGAGAAATAAGGTTTCAAATGATGGGCTGATGGCAGTAATTGGAATGAACTCACCTTTTTTAATTGAAGGAAATTTTCTAGTTATTGTTTTGCAGAAGAAGAAATGTATAACATTAAGGTAGTAGAAAATGCTAATCCTTAAAGAGAATCCTGAGTCCCTACCCTAAACCTTAAAGTGTGCCAAGGCTTTCAAGATGAAGGCAAGAGATAGTTATCAAGTAATAGCAAATCCCTGTAGTGCTTTACTTAAATAATGCAAACCAAATAGTCTTAAATTGGTCTATTTGATGGCTACAGTGTTTATGAAAATACACTCAGGCTATTTGGAATATTCTAGTGAAGTCACCAAACTGCAGTGGTTAAGAATTGGTTTCCGTTTTCCATCTGCCTCTTAAATTCACTCTAGGGATGAAATGAGCTAATGAAAGTGAAGAGGTTAATAAGTCTTGATTCTCAAACCATAAAAAACCCTTGTTCTGGTGGAAGTGAATGTGATAAAATGGCGGACAAGCAAAATGATTAAAGCTACGATGGCTAAAAGAGCCTGAGTCTTTCAGATATATTTTAAAAAGAGCCAATCCTTTGTGACACTTATTACATGCATGCATTAAGTCTTTTTGAAATATTAACTCACACAATATTTGTCACAATCTGATGAGATAGATATTATCTCTATTTTCATTTTCTGGGTGAAAGAAACTTAAGCATAGCGAGGTTACATAGCTCACCTAAAAGCACAGAAAGAATGTGTGTCAGAGTTGAGATTTTAACCCAGGCAAATTGACACCAAAGCCTATCACTTAGAAAATGGGCTGTCCAGCCTTCCATTTGCATTTGTATTACAGCTATTAGCAATGAAAGAATTGCATTCTGACTGGTTTCTTATTAATACAAATGTTTTGCAAAATAGCATTGTTGTGGTAGCAGAGCAATTATGAGGCCAAAAATCACAAGGATCATTTTTCTCTTTACAGCCAAGCCTAAAGCAAAGAAGTTTAGGCTAAGTTTGCACTCATTCTGCCTTATTATCTCTTCTGAGAACAGGGAAGATGTCTGTCTTCATGAAAACTAAGCTCTTGTGCCAGTAAAATGATAAAGAATAAAGAATAAAATGTTTTATTCCAATTTCATTGTTTGACTAAAGCACTTAAGCCCCAAATGTATGATCCCAGAATTATCTAGGTGTCTATCATTCTTCATGATGTGAAAGACAATTTGGATTTGATTTTAAAGTATCCAAGGAAACAAAATTGGGAGAAAAAAAATGGGATGAAGAAAGAAAAAAAATCCCAAAATCCTTACAAAAATATTCCACCCACACTACAGTTTTGGACAACATTGTCAGAGGAGAAACATTTAACACCCCCTTTCTTTAAAGTTGGGTTTGTTTAACCAGCTAGGGCTTAAGAAAATGTTATGTTTATTCTGTGGGAATATTTGTGAAGAATGAATTTAACTTGGCTACTATGAAAGTTGTTTTTGTTGTTTGGTTTTCTTTATATTTGGGTTTCAAAGTATTTGGGATGACTTTGTTTTCTTTGGGGTGGAGGAAACCACTTTCATACAATTTAGTGGTTATATGAAACCACCTCTACCAGACTCTCATGCATTTCACATACCATATATAATATATATTTCAGCTAGGTTTGTTTTCCCAAAATCCAAGAACGTCTACATAAAAGTTGCTCAATTTCAGGAAGATTTAAACCACAGGGAGGATAATTCTAGATGATGCCAAACTACAGGGGTTTCCAAAGCAGGCTGCATATTATTTCACCCCTCTCCTCCATCTTCAGTCCTCTGCCTTGGGGCCCTTGTTGCAAAACTGCCATATTCTGGGAGCGCCTGGGTGGCTTAGTTGGTTAAGCATATGACTTCAGCTCGGGTCATGATCTCGTGATCTGTGGGTTCAAGCCCTGGGTCGGGCTCTGTGCTGTCAGCTCAGAGCTTAGAGCCTGCTTCAGATTCTGTGTCTCCTTCTCTCTCTGCCCACTTGTGCTCTCTCTGTCTCTCAAAAATGAATAAAAACTTCAAATATTTTTTTAAATGCCATATTCTGACTGAGTGTATGCCTACATTAGAGGGTTAGACAATTTTGTATCCGATGAATGAGAAGTCTGAACCTCCTTCCTTCATCTCTATATCTTCCCACATTCTTACCCTCCCACTCCCAACACATATACACAATACACACAAACCCAAGTCCCAAAGGGGCCTCATGCTGGGCTTCATCCGTTTTACTCTGAAGAACATTAAAAGAGCTCTAAGCCAGACTCCTACACAGGTAACACAAGAAAGTCTGATTATAGACTTCATTTACAGAGTGAACATGGGAGAGTTAGAAGGAGAAATTTGATGAGGCATTTTTAGTATTTAAAAAAAATAAGTTATAGGTCATTCTTTTTCAACTTTTATTTATCATCAATGGTTTGTAGTAAAATGTCCTGTAGATGATGTATGAAAGTAGAATCTGTGTCTCAATCCAACTCAAAAATGCAAAGTGGACTATTGTTGTATATGCACACTCCAACTAGGTTTGAAGAGAATGGAGTGGTTGTACTACTTACCAGAGTGTGGGCAGGGTTAAAAAAAAAAAACAGAATGATAAAACACAGAGCATAACCACCCTTAGTCCCCATAGGGAATGAAGAAGAAAGGTTGAGTATAAGACACATCAGGCAACAGGTATGGCCTTAAGAAGATAATTGAGATCACAGCAGGACAGTCCCTGACATCCCTCTCCTCCTGCCCTCTTATGTGCTCTTTTCCCACCTATTGGCCAGTAACAACTGAAAGCCAAAGGGCAAGGAAGGGAGTCCTTTTTTGGCAGTCTGGATAGGTCAACCTCCCAGGACATAGGGCAGAGTACACTGGAAATGGGTCTTAAGGGGCAAACAGAGAATCTAGCACAAACACCCCAAAGATTATGTTTAAAAGTTGATAGATAGAGATAGAAAGATAGATGACTGGTGATAGATAGATAGATAGATAGATAGATAGATAGATAGATGATAGAGATAGATAGATAGATGATAGATAGATAGATAGATAGATAGATAAATAAAAACAGTTAATTTAGACACTATTGAATTCAAATATGCTAAAATGATGAAAACCCTTTGCATCAAATCTATACCAGATTGAAATCTGAAAGCCTTCTCCCCCACCAAACCCTAACTAAAAACTAAGTTGAAACTACATAGGCAACACCTCTATGAATAAAAATATTTATTAAGCAAAGTACTGCTTTCTTTCAAAATAAATCATTTTATACTTTGAGAGAAAAGAGATTGTAATCAGATCTTTCCCATTCTGTCTTTGCTTTGGGATTTTAAAAGGCATCTTGCTACATTTCCAATTCAGGCTCAGAAATCAAGACTATGAGATTCTGGGAATTGCAAAATGATTATTTTACCAATAAAAATGATTTTCAGCTAGGCTGACTGTTTTTCTAAACTGAACTTAAGTCAGAGAATAAACATTCCCCTTTAGTATCTATTATTATTATTATTATTATTATTATTATTATATAGCTATAATGAATAATAGTGAGAAATCCAAAAGAAAAAGAAGAAAGAGAAAGAAGAAAGAAAGAAAGAAAGAAAGAAAGAAAGAAAGAAAGGAAAAGAAAAGGAAGGAGAGA
Source organism: Felis catus (assembly GCF_018350175.1). Classification (NCBI taxonomy): domain Eukaryota; kingdom Metazoa; phylum Chordata; class Mammalia; order Carnivora; family Felidae; genus Felis; species Felis catus. The sequence continues at coordinate 189,572,812 of NC_058371.1, read as the reverse complement.
GAAAGAGAAAGAGAGAAAGGGAGAGAAAAGAAGAAAGAAAGAGAAAACCCAGTTGCCCCCATCCACTCTGGAGGTAAGCATAAATGGTGTTAATGAAGTTAGTTATTTCTCTGAGTAATTGGATGTGTTTTCTAGCTTTGATTTACTTATAAGTGATAAAACAAAATTTAGCAAATATTTCATTCCCCTCATGTTTGAGTTCCACTGGTAGCTACTACCACTAGGTAGTCATGGTGGTTCAAATCTCTCAGAAAGCCAACAGCCACTCTATCTCCTATGAAGCAAGAGGCTGGATAATTCCTCATTGTCCAGGAAGAATAGCAACAGAGAGATGGTTAGAGCCCCGTCCAGGTGCCTGTGAAAGGAGTTTTTCAGGTTCTATGCATCACATCAAATGACAAAAAATGGCTGGACCTACTCTATGTCACAAGGGGTTCACCTGCAGTGGTCTTGCTGGAGAAGCAGTTGTTGGAAGAGAGAGAAAGAAAGTTGAAAGCACCAACGCTTAACGCAGCTTGTTTGAATCATGCTCCACAGCAGGTCCCAAGACAGAAAGATAATTACAGGAAATATCTATTAAATGGTCCTCATTTACAAATGAGAAAGTTGCTCCTTCTTCCCTGGGCCACATCAGACACAGAAGCGAATAAGCCCAGCTACACTGCCATTTGCTGACAAGATTTCAGCCATACCATCAGCTTTCAGTCCCCCAGCCCACTAACTCCTCGTCTTTTTTTTGGAGATTTTGCCCATGGACTTCATTCTGTCTGGACGTACTTCCCCTGGCTTGTCGCATAGCTCCTATTCACACAGCCCCCTTCCCTAACCCACCTCACTCTCTTTCTCACTTTGGATGTGTGCCAGTTTCCTACCCATTTCTTCCTCTAGGTGGTAAGCTATGGGAGAACAGGGACCTTGTTTGTGTGCCCTCTTTTCTCAGTATCTACCAGATGGCCCAGCACGTAGTAGACCTTTAATAAATATTTGTTCAATGCATGAATGAAATTCTCATCCGGCTTTAATTACAGGGTAGCCTGCCTCAAGGCATGTCCTTTTTTTTTTTTTTTAACATGGGAAATTATACCAAAATTTTCCCAGAGCTTTTGTACCCACAGTACTATGAGCAAGTTTCTGGGGTGTCATAAGTGGCAATCCCTTGCCACACCATTCTACCAAAGAGTCTTGCAGCCAACAGAGTCACAAACTTCAGTGCAGACAGAGCTGAGACACCTGTGTTCAGTTTGGCCAGTGATTGTGCTTTATTTTGTGTAGACCTTGTCCTCACCAGACTCAAGAGAGAGCATATTAATCCTTATAATGTAAATGGCACTGTTCTCTCATTACTATGAAATAAGGAGATTTAAGTGATTCACACATGCGCACAACCTACTGCCATTGTTAGAATTACCACCAAGAAAATTGTCTGGTTTAGCAGGGAGGCTGAACAACCTCGGAGTCACCCTATCAAAAGTTCTAAAGATTTAAGGGGCGCCTGGGTGGCGCAGTCGGTTAAGCGTCTGACTTCAGCCAGGTCACGATCTCGCGGTCCGTGAGTTTGAGCCCCGTGTCAGGCTCTGGGCTGATGGCTCCGAGCCTGGAGCCTGTTTCCGATTCTGTGTCTCCCTCTCTCTCTGCCCCTCCCCCGTTCATGCTCTGTCTCTCTCTGTCCCAAAAATAAATAAATGTTGAAAAAAGAAATTAAAAAAAAAAAGTTCTAAAGATTTAAAAGAAAAAAGAAACAGTGTAGAGCAAGGTTTTCATTTTCCTGACCGACAGAACTTTCTTCTGTGAAACTCATTTTCCTCATTTGGAAAATGTGGATAACCCAGAACCTACAGAAGCATTGGGAGAATAGAAAGAAAACCCAAATTATGTAAGTGTGTGTTCATGTGTGCATACACACAAACATATATTTTGCACTAGTTAGGTATTAAATATTTAATAATTTGTGGATTTTACTAGTGTTATGCTAAAATGTTGGAAGGCTGGGGAAAATATTAAGTTGCCAGGTCATTATACTCCAGAACTCGATGCACATAAAGAATTTCAGGGTCAATAAAACTATCAAATAACAACAACAACAACAAAAATGTGTTAAGCAAAACAAAGAATATAGTTGAAAAAAAGGTTTGCCTAGAAAAACATAGACTGTGCAAAGTAAAATATTTATAAAAAAGAAAAAAATGCAATCAAGATAATAAAAGCAAAAGAGGAGTTCTTCACAGGCATTTATCTCTGTAAGATAAATAGGGAGGTCACCTGAAAAATATCTAAAACAGACAAGCACTTTAATATTTTTAGTAACCTCTATGCTTACAAAAGTGCAAACATGAAGTACATTTAATAGACATTCACATTATATATTCCCAGCAGAGGATCCAGCGAGCCTCAGCAGTGTCACCAGCATTCCAATGCTCTTATCGTCGTCTGGAGGGTCACAGGGACACACTATCTGTGGTTAGTTTTGTACAAAGAATGGAGTAGCCTCATGGGAGGGCATTTCTATGGACAATAGAAAACCTGGACCTCCACTCTGGCTGAACTCGAGTGCAACGTACCTGAGCATCTGCTCAAAGAGAAGGGTGCAGGCTGAAATTTTACCCAAGCACCCTTCATCAACCATTGTGTCCTGGCATGGGGTTGGGTACACACAGAAGGGGCACCTTGTTTTAATTCATTCCCCTCAAATTTCTGGAAAAAAGACAGGAACACCCAGTGCTAGAGGGAGGAAAACTTTAGATGTGTCCTATTAAGTTTCTTCCCTGCTTCAATTCTTTCTACCAGAGACTGTGACCAGAGGAGGAAAAAGTAGACAGTGAAAATGTCAAGAGAGGGGATAATTCAACACAATTTCTACAAATGATCAATGTCCACAGGAATAGTAGAAAGGAATGGGAAGGGGGTTATCCTTGAAAGATCTGCTGGCACTCACTGGAACATGGGGTGAACATTCTGGCCTCTGCTGTGAGAAAATCAACCTAACAGTGGAAGGAAGAGGACCTACAGAAGACACTGAGCATTGGGGAGAGCAGAAGCCATTGGGGTAGTGCTGAGAGGGACAGGGAAGGAGAATAAATGCAGGTGTCCAGTAGCATCCAAACTTGTGCTCGTGTCAAACGGTAAACATAGTGAAACAGTAGTGAGAAATCTAGAGCAATTGCCGTTCTGGGGATGGACAGCATCAAAATTTCCCACGAGCTTTGAGAAATTAAATTCCTGGCTACACTCAGACTTAGTAAATCGGCACTGGGGACCTGGAAATCTGAATTTTCAAGACACCCCCAAGTATTACCATATATTTGAAAATAATTGATCTGGAGAACATTAGACAATCACTGGGGACTCAATTCTTGCTGGAAAAAATCTAGAAGGTGTGCAGAAGCATTGATGTTTCTATAGGGTAGGAGAGGATAAAACAAACAAAAAAAATATGTTGTGATCATTTGTGTATCTCTATCCTTTGATATCCTTATCAGGGCAATTTAGCATTGTGAGGGTTATTCATGGGCAAATTAAGCAAATTTGAATAGCAAAAAAAAGTTTATAAAAACATATGAAAGCTGTGGACTAAAAATATGTAGAACAAATGAATTTGGTCTGGATTTTTGTTCTTTTTTTTTGTCAATAGTCTTGAGAATTTATAGTAAACAAGAAAAGTCTCAGATACCTTGAGAAATAAAAACCTCATTTTATAACTTAACTTTAAAAGTAAACACCAGTAAATCATCAATTTGTAATTTTTTAAAGTTACCCATTACATAGTTTCTAGCAAAACAAATTGGTCCTTAAGAGCCCACTTTCTGTTCTGAGCTCTAGATAGCTCAATAAGTAGAGAGAAAAATTGAACAAAAACAAAGAAGCTATTGGTGGTTTCTCTCTGGACTCCAACAATCAACACAACAGGAGAATTAGAACCACAAAATAACATCGTTGTCTAAGTACACAGCTGTAGCTGCGTAGAATCTATGTCCTCACAGCTAGGATTCCAGGGAATGTTAGAATTAAACATATATTTGTATCTGACTCCTAAATTATACAACTGAAAAGATACAGACAGCATCCTTTGGGGAAATATAAAACACTTTCCTTCATTGTCAATGTTTAATATCACTGAATTCAGTTAAACTTAAAAAAACACATAGCTTTCTTCTTAGGAAGAATCATTTTGTCAGAATGTATAACAGTCAGTGCTATTTACATCTCGGGCTGAAGATTTCTATGTTCGAAAAGGACTTTCACCTGGAGGTGTGTGGATTATTAAATTTTATTAAAAAGTCATAGAGAAAGCACCGATGACTAACCTATACCCAGGTATCCTAAATTTTTCCTGGCATACTATTTTTAATGAGTGAATAAACGAATGGGGCAAATTGACATATGATTTTGGCTATTCCACTATACTTTTTATGCACATTGTGAGGTCTAGAAGTTTCTCTGTGCAACAGCATAGGCACTTTCTCTACTTGTTGCACAGCTGTTTTAGGAATTGGTCTTGACTTCTGAATATTTCCTATCTTCCACTCTCTAGACTATTGTGGCTATCTTTTTCTTTTTATGGTTTTTCTCTAAAGCAATGGTAACAATTCTAATTACCTGTCATTAAAAGGAGTTGTCTTACTTTTAACTAAAAAGGTACTCATCACCATGGTGATGATGTTTATGTCAAGTAAAATAGACTTCCAGCTGTGGTGAACTTCACAGACCATCAGTCTTCCCAAGCACCGTCTAACTCCTGCTATCACTGTTGCAGGAGTCCAATGCCCAATTTCCCTAGTCCAAACCAGAATGGGCTCTTTGAGCCTGACTCCCAAGGTCCTGTCCCTGACCCCAGGGACTTTCACTGTGATTTCTGTGGATAAGTTTTCTAGTTCCTGCAAAACTGGAAACTTGTCATACAAAATGGTCCCCATCCCTGGTCAGTCCAAGCATATGATCCAATTGCTTGTGTTATTGATCTAAGTGGTTCAGCTCTGGGTGCTCCAGGGGAATTTTGGCATAAGTTGCTGTTATTGGCCACATGATGCAGCATAAGAAGTAAGGAAGCAAGAGGACAATATATTCTTCTCTATTCTTTAACTTTTACCAAAACATCTACCCCAGAGAATCAGGGTCATCCCTCTGGTTTAAAAGGCAGAATACTTCTTTGGAATGAGCATTGCAAACTAACAGCAATAGCAATAGTTCCATTGTAACATAAATATATCTGTTACTCACCTTGTCCAATGAGATACTGAAATGTCTAGTCATCAACTTAAATGACTAGGTTCACAGTCCAAGGTGGACATTTCCCATACACCTTTGATTGTGATTTAGGTAAGACAACTCTTACTTTAGTGTTTTTCTCTGGTTTTATTCCTATTGCCAAACAAGAATGGATTATGTTTACATGAAGAATTTTAATATATAAATGAGTAAAAGATGAGCCAAACACTAACAAAAAAATGAGAGTAGGGTTAACCCTGCTATCAAACAAGCAAAACCAATGATACCTAAAGTAAATGTAGTCAGGGGAAAAACAGAGAAAAATGTATTTCATTAGGAGCCCAAACCCATCAGTGAATAGTCACACTTGGATACATAATTTCCCCAAAATGCATGATGAGCCATGTGTTTTATTTAGACCTTTTTGTCCCATAGAATGCCTAAGACAGGTATTCTAGTCAGGAGTGCTCAAAGTCTTACCAGATAAATTTGAATTCAGTCTTATTTGGAAAAATAACTGATGAATATCCACTATATGTCAGTATCAGAAAAAGCTAGGGAGTTAACTCTAAGCTACGTAATACTAAGAAAGATATCATATATGCTTTGTTCATCAGTTCCTACCACAATAACTGGCCTTTGGTAAGCTGTCAGTAAGTATATATTTATTTATATAAAGGAGTAGACTCATTCCACTCTTTTTCTGGGATTGAAAGCATAATCTTTGTGGTTGGCTTGCACTCTCTAACCAAAAAGGATGTTTATACACCTGTTTGTTCCCCACACCCTTAAGAGATAAGCAGGAAAAATATAAGGAGCCTTGACTGTCTGATGAAGCAACAATTTGGTGGACACTTAAAGCTATTTACCTGAAGCCAGGCAGCTAAGTAGAAACAAAGCAAGGACTATTTTGCCCCCTCTATCATGCCTGGGGGGCATGCTAGCATCTAATACCATCTCCATTGTTTCCTGTTCAACTCACCTGGTAGGAAGCACAATTATCAGAAATGCCTCTTCTTTGGTTCACGTGAAGATATCTCATTCAGAACATGACTTCCACAAACCACCATGCTTTGCAGACATTTGTTGGGATCTGATTCTGTGACAAGCACTGTGCTAGATTTCACATATGTTAGCTTATTTAACCCCCACTAATTATTCTCTGATACAGGTATCATTTCCCTTTTGAGGCATAGTTAAAGAGCTGATAAATGGGTTCCACAATCTCAGTCTTGTTTCAAAGTCCATTGTTTTTATGATACACAAGAAAGGAAAATGAGTTCCTCTTCCCAAAATATCTGGGGATCCGTGCCCCAAGAAATAACTGAGCCTGCTTGCAGTGGACCTCTCTAATAAGAAGTAACCTTGGTTTCCTTTGATCAGAAAGAATGCTTCAGAACTGCATGGTGTTTACAATGCCTTGCTCCAGGAATTGCTTTCTTTCCACTGAGATGTGAAACCACAAACTAGTTGCTTTGGGTAATTAAAGATCCTTTGCACCAACTGAATGTGTCAACAGCAAACGTACTGGGTAAATTTCAAGTAAGTAATTACGTTCTGCCAATCCGAAATGCCTTTCTAATTTCATTCCCTTAACATATCCACTTACTGTACCTCTTCATGTGACTGTAGATAATTCTAAAATAACCAAGACCACACAGTCAGTTGTCCTAAATAAGAATGAGAAAATGGACTTTGATTTGAAGAGTGTGTCAACTTTGTCATTGGATAGAAGCCAACATATAAATGTTGGGAGTTCATTTTTCCCCTTACGTATCAGATTTCCCATGGCTAATTCCGGCAACCAGAAATGAGAGCTGATTATATCTTCTTTTTCTATGTCACTCTTACCTGCTATAGTATGGGTAAATCAATTTATTCATATTATAAGAACTTTGGACTCCTTGGGTAAAGAAGTCTTTGAAATATTACATTTATTGCTATGGATAACTTAATACCCAAGATATTTTTGAAGGAGCTCCACTCTAGAAAATAAAGTGTCATCCTAAAATTCATCACACATGCTTTATTATAACAAGCCATGTTATGCCCCAAAGGGAAAATATTCTCAACAGCAAGCAATAAGTTGGGAGATATTTTCCTCCCTCATTAGTAGGGAGAATTTCCCTGCAGTAAATCATTTTTAAATTTACTGGAAAATCAGTTGGATAAATGGATAGTACAAGTGTAAAAACTGTATAATATTCCATAAATTAATTTTCCCAGAAAAAAACCTTAAGAATATGCTTTTATAACAAATCCTTCTTACTCAAGAATATGGTATATAATCAAGCAATTTGTAAACTAATGGTCTAGCTAATAATTCTGTAATTGCTATGAAAGCAAATCTACCAATTGTTAATCCTATCTAAAAGCATTTGAAGTGGTTTCATACAAGATCTCCCATGCTCATCTAACACACCCAACACATACATGCACATGTGCGCATGCACACACACACACACACACACACACACACACACACACACACATTGTTGATATCACTTCCAAAAGTATTTTTGTAGCTATGCCTCCAAATTTTGAGTAATGTAAAAGCAGAAAAATTGGCATAAGAATACGTGTTTCCATTTTTACAGAGCCTGAATGTTTCTTATTTCTTTGATTCCATGAAAATTATACAGCATTTTTCAAACTGTCAAAAAAAAAAAAACACATAAGACAGGATCACCACCAAAACTGACTGTTTTCTCCAAATCAAGTGTACCAATCCTTCATATTGGCAACATAAAGCCCCATAATTTTTAAACTTAATGAAAAGTCCAGAGGCCATTCAAATTAAAAGAAATGCCAAATTGTTGTATTATGAACTTGAAGCTATTCTTTAAGGATAGAAGATGGCAAGTGGCCAAAGAACATCCCTATTCAATCATGGAATGATTTCCAATCAATCTTAACTTTAATTCTTAGTCTCCTGGAGGTCTCTATACCTGAAACTTTGCCAGAATTATACCCAAATTCTAAAGCAAAATTGCCATGTGAATAGTTCAGTGGCACAGTTAAGTGTGTGTCTGTGTGTGTGTGTGTGTGTGTGTGTGTGTGAGAGAGAGAGAGAGAGAGAGAGAGACAGAGAGAGAGAGACAGAGAGACAGAGAGACAGAGACAGAGACAGAGAAACAGAATTAGCTTTGAAGATTACTAGATCCTCAGCAGTCCTCAGTCTATAGTTAAGATGAAATGCAAGACGTTAAAGAGACTTAATGAAGTCAGAGGTGAACCTAGAATGCATGCCTATAGGCTCCCAAGTCGGCTCTTTGGTCTACCTATGCTGCTGCCTGACAAACGATTTCCTTCTTTCATGTGCCTACAAAACACAAACTCCTGGAGCAGAGAACTAGACTTTCTAATCTTAACTTTCTTAGTAATATCTGTTTTGTCCAAAATCTTGCATGAAAAATATCCGAAATGAATGTTTTTTGAATTACAGTCAATTCTCTGTCTAGCATCACCAAGCCAATCCCAACCTAACTTTCTCACATTCTTTCATTGTTTCCCAACATTAACCCCATATCTCTGTCCTTGATGACATCTGAGAAAAAGCAATATAGAAATCCCTTCTCCCTTAGGAAATTAATTTTAGATTTTTTTTCTCTCTGCAAATGAGGTAATGACAAGGTCGTGAGGACTTTTAAGAAACACTTGCTGTGGGTTCAATCATCCTTTTGTTCACTGGTCATTCCTAAGCTGAGAAAAGTCAATAATTTCTCTGTTACTGTAAAGGTTTTGACAGCTACACAGTCACTGCAAAAATATGCTCCAGGCCCTGAAGTAATCCATCTCATTAAAGCCTGACCTTTGACCAAAAAAAAAATGGTGAGGAGTTAAATATTTTACATGCTTCTCATGGCAAAATGTTACTTCTCCATAAAAGAGCAATTCAGCAAAGGCACTAGAAGATATAAGAGGTTTTGTACAGAGTAAAGGAAATCAATACTCATAAGATGATCATGATTACCTGGGTAGGTTACTAAAGTGTCCAATAAATTGTCCACAAATGCTTTTAGATGACCGTATAATAGGGAGAACTGAACTCACAGGACATCTTATTTTCCTACTGATGAAACAGAAGTAATCCTAAAGATAAATGTAAATTTTTTTCCTTAAGTGGAACACATCTTTTTTTTTTATTTATTTTTTTGTGATTGGCTATGATCTTAGAAGTAATGGGGTAGGAGTATTCTTGAATGCTTATTTTAAGAGAAAGCCAACAGGACACATCAGCATCTATGGAATGCCTGTTTTGCCACACATATCATATTATGTTTATCTTACTTAATCCTCACGACTTTATATGGTATTATTATCCTCATCTTGCAGAGGATGGTGCTAAGTGAGATTAAATATCTTGTCCAATGTTACGCAAATAGTAAATAAACAAACGGGATATGAGCCCACCGATAGTATAGCAATATCTACACTTTCATAGCAATACATATAATTTTCAAACACATTAAAGGAGCTAGAAATAGAACAATAAGAAATTTGAAAATTTTTTTCTGGAATATCATATCACCTAAAATTTTAACACACAGATTAATCTTTGATGCCACAAATGATACTATCCCTTCCATCCTTTCAATCTGATATAGAATATCTCAAAAGGTATTTTATTCTATGGTTTAGGGACTTTATTACCTAAATCCAGACTCACTAGACATTAAGGTTCAGAAATCTTCAAGCTATCCCATATCTGATGTCTGGGGAACAACAACAACAAAATCAAACCTAGTTCCATTAGATTTGGGGACAAACAAGGCATATATCAACTGCATCCCGATGAACAGGTAAAGAGAAACTACTAACAAATTAAGAGAATAGGACGAGTAGAGGACTTGGATTGGTTCTTTGTAGAACTGATTTCAACATTGCCCACAAGGGGAAGAATGACACAAACTAGGTGGATTTACCATTACTTTCCCACCTGGTGAATCTGGCTGACAAGTTTAATCAATTGATAGTAACATGCTTTCCCTATAAACCAATACAAGCCTCTGAAGTCTTATAGAAACTTTATCAAATATTTGAATTATCCTCAGCACTTCAAGCAAATACCTCCAATAAATAATTTAAGCATCTACCACTTGGACTTAAATTCAGCATGCAACAGAAACCTCAAATAAAAGTAATTTATTATATCATGTAAATGAAGTCCAGTGGTAGGCAGATCAGGGCTGATATTATGGCCCCACAAAGTCCTTAGGACCCAGGATTCCTTTATTCTTCTCTGCGAACCTCAGCACTAAATTCCATACTCACATTCACTTTATTGTTCAAGTTTGATCCACTTTGTCATCATGGAACAGTTAGGGTTTCATTAAAGACACAAAATAAATACAAGCAATTTAACAGGATTTATTACAGGAATTAGACAGTGTGTGATTGTGGGAACTGGTTAAGCAGTCCAGAAAAGTCTGCTGCCCATGTGTGTGTGTATGTTGATCTACAGTCAACAGGGATCACAGTCAGGAAAGAAAGATGGACTTGAAGTGGGGACAAGCAAAAAACAAACCAAAATGCATGAGGACAAGCTGAAATCCATGAAGATGAAATGGAACGTATGTTAGTCTCTCACAGCTTCCAAGAATCTAACTCTGATTATATGGGTGACCTGGGAAGACCTGGAATGCTTTGTCATGAAACTGCACAGAAACCCAAAGGTAGAACAGGATTTGAGACGATAACGGAGATGCGGCCACTGTCCCACAGGGTACCTTGTGGCTGCAACAGTTTAAACAATCAGATTAGCATTCTGTGCAGAAAAAAAAAAGTGCATTTCCCATCTAAATTAGCTCTTTTCTTTAACCTCTTAACAAATTTTTGAGTACAGTATTAACTGTAAACACAATGTGGGAGAGCATTTCTCCAGAAATTTTTCTTCTTGCATGATGGAAACTTATACCCATTGAAAAGAACCTTGGCATTTCATTCTCCTCTCAGTCCCTGGAAAACATCATTCTACTTTCTGTTTCTATAAATTTGACTAATTTAAATACTACATGTAAGTGGAATCATGCAGTGTTTGTCCTTTTACAACTGGCTTGTTTCACTCAAGATTCATCACGTTGTAGCATGTAATGGAATTTTCTTTTTTACAGCTAAGTATTCAATTTTAAGTATGTACTATATTTTATTTACTCATTCAACCATTTATACACATGTGGGTTATTTCCTCTTCCTGGCTATTATGAATAATGCTATAATAAACTTGGCCGTACAAAATCTCCTCAAGATCCTGCTTTCAATTTTTTTGGATTAATACTCAGAAGTGATTTGGCTGGATTATACGACAGTTTTATTTTTATTTTTTCTAAAAGTTAAATTGCACCATTTTTTCAAGTACACTAGGGTTCCAATTTCTCTACACCTTTCTCAACACTTGTAATTATTATTTTTTTAAATAATGGCCATCCTAACAGACATGAATTGATAGTTCATTGTGGTTTTTATTTACATTTCCTTGATGATTGGTGATTTTGAGTATCTTTTCATATCATTTGTGTGTTTACTTTAAAAAAAAGGTTATTCAAGTCCTTTGCCTAATTTTTAATTAGGTTATTTAGGGGTTTGGGTGGTTTTTTGTTTTATTTTGTTTTGTTTTGTTTTTTCTCTATTGAGTTATAGACGTTCCTTATATATATTTTTTGTATTAATCTCTTAACAGATATATAAATATTTTCTCCAGTTCTGCTGGTTGCCTCTTCACTCAGTTGATTGTTTCCTTTCCTGTGGTGTTAGTCTGATACAGTCTTACATGTCTATTTTTGCTTTTGCTGTCTGTGCTTTGATGTCTATCCAAGAAATCATTGCCAGAACAATGTTATAAGAATTTTATATGTCCTTCTGTCACTGGTATTTGGGTATAAGAGTCCAATGTCATTCTTTTGCATGTGGAAATCCAGTTTTCCCAACATCATTTTTTGGAAAGACTTTCCTTTCCCCATTGTTTAGCCATGGAAAAACCAGTTGAACACACGTGCATAAAATTATTCCTGGGCACTCTATTCTGTTTCATTGGTTTATATGTCTCTCTTTTTTCCAGTACCATACTCTTTTGAGTACTGTAGTATTGTAATATATTTTGAAATAAGGTATTTAGAGATCCCTAGCTTTTTTCTTCTTTCACAAGATTGTTTTGGCCATTCAAGGTCCTTTATGATTCCATATGAATTTTAGGATTTTTTTCCTATTTCTCCAAAAAATGTCATTGGGATTTTGATAGGGATCTCATTGAATCTATAGATTGCTTTGGGTGGTATATGTATTTTAACATTATTAAGTCTTCCAATTCATGAACATAGGCTATTTTTTCATTTACTTCTATTATTCTTCTATAATTTCTTTTAGCAATATTTTGTAGTCTTTAGTGTACAAGTCTTTGGTCTTTTTGGTTAAGTTTATTCTTTACGATGCTATTATAAATGGGACTGTTTTCTTAAGTTCCTTTTTGAATTCATAGTTTTTAATATGTAAAAGTGCAACTGACTTTTGCATGTTGATTCTGTGTCCTTCAATTTTGCTGACTTGTGTGTGTGTGTCTATGTGTATGTCTGTGTTTGTGTGCAATATTTGGATGTTTGTGCATAGAAGACTATGTCATTTGTGAACAAAGATAATTTTACTTCTTCCTTTCTAACTTATATGTCTTTTTTCCTCTTGTCTTGCCTAGGTTCCCTGGCTAAGACTTCTGGTACTGTATTGAATAGAAGAGCTGAGAGTGAGCATAGGTGCCTTATTCCTGATTTTATAGGAAATGCTTTCAATTCACCATTGAGTATGATGTTAACTGTGGGCTTTTTATATGTGGCCTTTATTATGTTGGAGCATGTTTCTTCTATTTCTAGCTGGTTAGGTATTTTTATTATGAAAGGGTGTTGAAGTTTATAAAATGCTTTTTCTGCATTTGTTGGTATGTGAATTTTGTCATTCTTTCTGTTAATGCAGTATAATACATTGATTGATTTTCCTATGTTGAACCATCCTTACATTCCAGCAATACATCCCACTTTATCATGGTGATGTGCTGTTGAATTAGGTCTGCTAGCATTTTGTTGAATATTTTTGTGTCAATTTACATCAGCAACATTGGTCCATACTTTTCTTGCTGTGTCTTTTTCTGGCTTTGGTATCAGAGTTAAGTTTTCCGTTTTAAGCTAATGCAACTTAAGTTCAATTACATACCAAAATTCTACACATTTACTTCTTCCCCACACACATTTTATGTTATTGATGTCATAAATTACATGTTTTTTATATCATGTATCCATTAACATATTTTTATAATTATCACTATTTTTTACCCTTTTGCCTTTTAATTTCCATAACAGAATCAAAAGTTTCCTTTGCACTACCATTACAGTGTTACCACATTCTTTATTTGCTTATATATTTTCCTTTACTAGTGAGCTTTGTACTTTCATATGTTTCCACGCTGTTTTTTAGCATCCTTTCATTTCCACGTTTAAAAGTTTCTGTAGCATTTCTTGTAAGGCAGGTCTAGTGGTGATGAATTCCCTCAGGCTTTGTTTATCTGGACAAGTATTTCATTTTTGAAAGATAGTTTTACCAGACATAGCATTTTGAGTGGCGATATTTTTCCTTCAACACTTGGAATATAACATTTCCATTCCTTTTCTCCTTTACAATTTCTGCTGAGAAATACATTGATAGTTTTATGGGGGATCTTTTGTACATGAGGAGTCTTCAAAATTCTCTCTTTATCTTTGAGTTTTAACAATTTGATTTTAATACATCTAAGTGTGGAGTCCTTTGGGCTTCTTGAATCTGAAAGGCCGTTTTTTTCTCCAGTTTTGAGAACCTATTACTTCTTTAAATAAACTTTCTGCCCGTGTCTCCCTCTTTTTTTCTAAGAATTTCATAATGGCTATATTGCTCCCCTGATGATGTCCAAATAGTTTCTTAGGCTTTCTGCACTCTTTTTCATTCTTTTTTCTTTTTGTTCCACTGTTTGGATAATTTCAGGCAACTTGCCTTCAAGTTGACTCCTTCTGCTTCGTCATGTCTGTTGTTATACCCAACTAGTTACTTTTTCAGTTTAACTACTTTATTTTCCAGCTCCAAATTCTATTAGGCTATTTTTATTTTTTTCTTATTTCTCTGTTGATATTCTCAATTTGTTCATTCATTATTTTCTTGTGCTAGTAGACTTTCTTTATGACTTTTGAATTCTTTGCCAGGTAATTCATATGCCTCCTTTTCTTTGGCATTGGTTTCTGCAGTTTTATTTTGTTCCTTTGTTTGGGCCATCTTTCTACCTTTCTTTTTGTGTCTTGTAACTTTATGTTGTAATTTGTGTATTTGATAAAACAACTACATCTCAGCTTTTATAGACCACTTATGTATAGGAAAAGACCCTAACTAATCAGCCCAGCTAGAGATTTTAGGTCCTCTGAAACATTTTTGTTGGTGAATGTACCTTCTCTGTGCCCACACATGCAATTTTTTAATTAGTGTGGCTTGTTCTCTCTGTACCACTGCTGAGAAAGAGGTACACAGAGTACTGGCCAATTGTTTAATTTAAAAACTACCTGACTGTGGAGCTAAAACTGGAACCCAGGCAGGGCACCCAGGTGGTTCAGTCACTTGAGTGTCTGACTCGATTTCAGCTCAGGTCATGATCTCACAGTTCATGAGTTTGAGCCCCATGTTGGGCTCTGTGGTGACTGCACAGAGCCTTCTTAAGATTCTATGTCTCCCTTTCTCTCTGCCTCTTTCTCTCAAAAGTAAATAAACATTTAAAAAGAGAAAACCGGAAGGGCACCTGGGTGGCTCAGTCAGTTAAGCGTCCAACTTCGGCTCAAGTCATTATCTCACGGTTCGTGGGTTCCAGCCCCATGGCCGGCTCTCTGTTGACAGCTTGGAGCCTGGAGCCTGCTTCAGATTCTGTGTCTCCTTCTCTCTCTGTTCCTCCCCTCAGGACCATTGCCATTTCACTCAACTTACTCTTACTGAGGGTCTTTAGGAAACCCCATTTTTAAAACAATATTGGAAGCCCTGAGATTATCAGAGCCAGGCACCCAGTTTTCTAGCGTTTTTAAATGTTTAGAGTACTTTGGAGAAAATAGGAAGAGAATTTTACTAGTGAACATCAGATTCCTAAAACTATAAGAATGCATTCTACCTTCTTTTGGATTTTTTGAACCAGTTTCCTGTGTTTCTTCCTTTCTTACTGCAATCCTTCTCAGTCTGCATTGACTCCACTGTATCTCCTCTTCCTAAGTCTTCTTCTCTTCTCACACTAGATGCTCTCTCTGAGAAGTCTTGTCCTTTCTTATGATTTTAATTATCATGTTTCTTGACCCCAAAATGTATAACTACACAGTAATGGAACTACTGTGGATAGTGCCCAATCTAGATCCCCCAGATCCCTCTGGGCACCCAATCTCTAGCATGTGTGTGCTTTGGTATTAATAGCTCATGCTGTGACTTTTAGAAAATTGACCTTGGTCACTGGATTTGCTTCATCCATCTGGAGAACCAGAAGTACTAAGGAATTTTACTGTCCCTTCTCTCTGCACTCCTGAGTATGAAAACAGATCTTTTGCCTCTACTGGAATGAATTCTGAATTGTAATTCATTCTGTAAAAAACTCTGCAGAAGACCTAGGCAGAGCTTGGTACTTCATCTGAAATAACTCTCCTGCATTTCTTCCCCTTCCCTGTCTTACTTCCCCCACTTCATTAAGAAATCATTTACATACAAATCCTTGCCTTAGATTATTTCTCAGAGAGAATACCACCTATGACATAAAGTTTCTATCTCTCTCCTTAACTCCAAATATATACCTCCAATTGTCTGCTAGGCAACTTCCCTTGGGTGGTCCACAAGCCAACTTTGCATGCATAAGACTGAACTCAGTTCCTTTCCATACCTGCTCATCTCCCTGAATTTTCTGTCCTACTACATTGCACCACCATTCCTCTGGAGATCATATTAACACTCTAGGATGGTTCTTTTCTTCTCCTTCCATCTTAACCTCCATCATGTTCAACCAACCACTAATTCCTATCACTTCTTTCCCTGAGGTAATATATCTCTTCCTAGCTGAAGCCATATCTCTTTCACTTGAACTTTGGCAGCAGTTATCAAAAGGACTTTGCCAGCTCATGTATACTACTGCCTGCCAAGCATTTTCCACTCTGCAACCAGACTGATGTTTACAACAATACAAATCTCATCATCCATCTCCCCAGTGAAAAAACTTGAAACAAGCCTTCATAAGACCACAGGAAAATGTATGAAAAACATATTTTCTATTGGGCCCCACTTACCTCGATAACCTCTTTGTTTCAAGAATTTGCTGGCAAACAGTGTCATTTTCCTTTGGGCCCTCCCTGAAGCAGCTTCTTCTTGTTGAAATGTCCTATTCAACTCACAACTGTATTCAACTCACTGCCCACCACTGCCACTCTCAACTATTCCTTCTTTTATATCTAAATTTATTTACTCACTCAACAAATATTACTGAGTGTCTGTGATGTGAAGATTATTATTCCAGGCAATCGAGTAGCCAGATCTCTAACTTCATGACACCTCACAGTTTTGTTGGAAATATGGATGTTAATGAGTTAATCAGACAACCAAATGTAACATTAGGCTGTGCTAAGAGCCACAACACATACAAGACATACACACAATTATGTATTCTTTTACTATGTAGATTTGATCTGGACAGGGAAATCCTCCATGAGGAAGCAATAATGCCTGATTTGAGATCTGATGGACCAGCATTAAGTACATAAAGAGGGATAAAAATAGCATTCCACATGTAAAGAATAACCTAGGGAATTTCTTACGATAAGAGATAATATGGATCATAAATAAGATTAAAATTGGTCATTCAGTTTAGTGGTCATGGCCTTAGGGAAATTTCCTGACCCCTTGCCACTATCCCAAGGTTGGCTCAATGCACCTTTGACATACTCCTATGTCACCCTGTGCAGAACTCTATTACAGTGTTTACACTATATAGTGTGACTGTTGACATGTCAGTGTCAACAGTGTAACTCCTTTAAGCCCAGTAATTTGTAGTATTTATCATTACATTCACAGAATACATGGCAATAATGGTATTATGAAGAAGGAAGCAAGCAAGGAAGGAAGGAAAGAAGGAAGGAAGAGAGGTAAGGAGAAAAGTAGGAAAGGAAGAAAGTAGGGACCAAGATGTTTTTTTTTAAAAAAATGAAGAGTAACCTAATATGGTGGGAAGTGAGAGGTAATTCAGGGTGGGTGTGGAAAAAATTTACCTTGAATCAAAAGAGTGGAGTGTATGTGTCCAGTCATGAAGACTGACTTAATGGTGGTGGAGAAGGATGCTCTTGAGTCCTCATATATACTAGAACACAGTATAGCCTCTGGGAAGAAAGGATGAGTAATTGAACTTGAGTTACTGCAGGGAGCTGTCAGTGGATAAATCCTCAAACCAGGGCCTGCACAAGAGACCTAAGCCCAAGGACTAATTGTCCAATAAAGGCAAAGTTTAGCATAGAAATTCTTTAGCCAAAGTACAAGGCAGTAACCAACCCAAAGATCCTATGTCTGAAAGGTAAGCAATCGAAACTTTTGGATCCAAACAGAAGGAAATGTTTATTTCAAAATGACCTGAGAGAACACCTCTGTCTAAATAAGTTAGCAATATTAAAGTGCCTGTATTGACCATTTTTTTAATTTATAAAAATAATAATTCCACATGGCCTAATACTCAAAAGAACTAACAATAAATAATCCAAAGTTTCCTGTATGCCTTGACTATCTCTCACTTATCTGCTTTTAAAATATATTATATACCCTATGGTAAAGAAGTTTCTTTACCTTCAGAAGCTAGTGTAAGTAATTCCAAAAAAAAAAAAAAAAAAAGAGAGAGAGAAAGGGAGAGAGAAGTAGAAGTACATTCATAGAAGTACTTTCATTTATTCTTCATTCATGTATTTGACATCTATTTCTTGATCGGCTACTTGGTGCCAGGTATTGTGTTAGGGCTATGGCAATAGACAAAATAACCATTCATATAGAGGCAGACGTTTAACAAATAAGCGGAAAAAGTACTAACATATTTCCATATTATGATAAGTGTTATGTAGAAAAGGATAAAATGCTATGACAGACAACAGCAAGTAATAGGAGTTGAATTGTGTCTCCACCTATGAAGTCCTAACCCCCAAAATGTGACTGTATTTAGAGAGAGGGCTAGAGTGGTTCAAATGAAGTAATTAGAATGGATCCTAATCCAATCTAACTGGTGTCCTTATAAGAAGAAGAGATTAGGACACAGACACACAGAGAGAAAAGATCATGTAAAGAGGGAGAACAGAGACAAAAGGCTCTACAAGCCAAAGAGAGAAGACTCAAGAAACCAAACCTGTCAACACCTGATTTTAGTTAGAGTTCTGGGCTCTAAACCTGTGAGAAAGTAAATTTCTGTTGTTTAAGCCACACAGTCTGTAGACAGTACTTTATTATGCTTGCCCACCAGGGAGGTGGGGAGAAGTGAAGAAGAGACTAGATCAACACTCTCTGAAGAGTAAAGAATTGGTAAGAATTAGGTGGGGCACCGTTGAAGTGAAAAGGAACACAGGCAAAAGAAACAGTGAATACCATGAAGTCAGAAACCTGAAAACCTCTCTTCTTTCTGAGGAATGGTTGACTCACCTACCCAAGCCACCATCAAAACCAAAGAATGAGACTTCTATGTAGACATGACTTTAGTTCATAGTTTCATATTATACATTTCCTTATGGCCAGGCTTTCAAGCTAGCTGACTCATTTGTTTTTTTCACAACATGTAATCTTAATACTTACAATGTTTAACATTTATTGAGTAGTTATTATATGTTGGGTACCATTTTAAGCCCTTTAGTGGTATTAACATGTTCAACAGACAAAACAATTCTGTAAGGTATTCTTTTACTCATCTCATTTTATAGATGTGCAATAGGTGTGAGCACAGAAAAGTAAATAAATCTCCCAAATATGTACTACAAATATAAAAATGAAGATGAGTCGTATGAGTCATTCTGACTCAAGAACCCATGTTCACACACAATTGTAACTGTTTTGGGATCCTGTATGTATGTGCTCTTCAACCATTCTTTAAGGTGGTATTTTTTTTTTTTTTCATTTCACCTGAATATTTATTCTGCCCTAAAATTAATTGTAAAAATATGGAGCATACTTCAGCCTTGATAAGATTTTTGAATTATGAATAAACTCTTTAAGTGAACAACCAGTTTTCCCATGTTTTTTTTCAAAGCTTTCTCCTTTTTAAAGATTATTTATTTTTGAGAGAGAGAGACAGAGTGCAAGCGGGGGAGGGACAGAGAGAGAGGGACACAGAATCTGAAGCAGGCCTTCAGCTCTGAGCTGTCAGAACAGAGCCTGATGTGGGACTCAAACTCGTGAACCACAAGACTATGACCTGAGCTGAAGTTGGACACTTAACCGACTGAGCCACCCATATGCCCCACTTTTCTCATGTTTTTAAGCATTGATCATCAGAGTTTTTGTTACCCACCACAAATACTTTCTTAAGAGATTTAATGTATAATTAAAACAAAAGAAAAATCCTCTGATATAGCAGGTAAGAAAATATTTCCTATACTTGCACCAAATATTCAAACTTTTAGCATTTTGGCATATATCTTATCAGATTTTTTTGTACATATAAATCCCACTGACAAAAAAATTTGGTCATTTTGCAACCTACGTGTTATCCTAACTCTATATATTGGATATTTTTCTATTATACCTATCTTATGTGTTTGAAAAATTATTAAATAAGTGGCACTAAAGATTCTTCTAACACAGGAGGCAGAAAAATTTTTCTGTAAAGGTTCATAAAGTAAATATTTCAGGGGAGCATGGGTGACTCATGGGTTAAGCATCCAACTCTTGACTTCTGCTCAGGTTCTCTCTCGTGGTTAGTGAGTTCAGGCCCTACACTGGGCTCTGTGCTGACAGCATGAAGCCTGCCTGGGACTCTGTCTCCTTTCTCTCTGCCCCCACCCGACTCATGCTCTCTCTCTCAAAACTAAATTAACTTAAAAAAAAAGAAAGTAAATATTTCAAGCTTTGTGGGCCATATGGTCTCTGTGCAACTACTCAATTCTGCCATTGTGGCACAAAAGTAACCTTAGATAATGCATAAACAAATGGAAATAGCTGTGTTCCAATAAAAGCTTATTTATAAAAATAAGTAACAGGCCATATCTGACCAGTGGGCCATAGTTTAGGGACTGTTGTTTTAAAGTATTGTTTTGAATGGCTGTCTAGAATCCCTTCAAGTGAACGTACTGTGATTTATTAAGTCTTTCTCAATAGCAGGGAATGTATTTCTTACATGTTTGCTATAACTCATGAAACTAGAAGTGCACATATATTATAAATACAAATTAAATGAATAAATAAATAAATAAATAAATAAATGTCAGTAGTTTTTAGGATCAGGATTAAAATTTTGACATGCATAAAAACCACACAAATTTGATAGAAAAAGGAAATTTATGGTGTTAAAGAAATGAGGGCAATTTGGGCAATATTTGTTGTTGGGATAAACTTGAGTTAGTAGATGAAGCAGGAAAACCAAAAGGAAGAACGTTGAAATAGTAGCCGGACGGCAGTATCCAAGAAGCATTCTCCTCAAGAGGAAGGATTTAGAATATTGAAATAGAGCAAAATCTGGATTAGAATTCGGTGCTTAAATAAACAGAATTTCAGATCACATTAATTTGCAAAGTAAGAGTGGTAGAGAAATAATATCTAAGCTTCTCTTCAAACTCCTAATTTTTGTAGTAATTTCTGGTTACAGATACTGTTTATTCTGGTTTTTAATATGTTAAGTTAAACATGGGCATTTCTTCAGTTGGAACTATTAAATCATAAGACAAATAAGAGGGGCATTGGAACTATAATATTCCACATTAGAAAGCAAAAATATAAACCATGGAAGCACAAATATTTGCAAGCATTAATCACTGTGTATTAAATATTTTCCCCAATTCCAAGAAGTCTGTAAAAGAAAGCTATAAAGAAGCAAAAGCACTCTTTACCATCTAACAAAACCTAATCAAGTTCTCCCTGGAAAAAGTGCATCATCTGCTCCTTAAGAATATTATAGCAAGTGGGACGCTTGGGTGGCTCAGTAGGTTAAGCGTCTGACTCTTGGTTTCGCCTCAGGTCATGATCTCACTGCTTTGTGAATTGAGCGCACATCGGGGCTCAGTGCTGGCAACATGGAGCCTGTTTAAGGTTCTCTCTCTCTCTCCTCTCTCTCTCTGCCCCTCCCCCCACTTGTGCTCTGCCTCTCTTAAAATAAATAAATAAACTTAAAAAAAGAGAATATTATAGGAATTGTCTTTAAGGTTGCCTGCTTTTCCTCAATAACTGACAGAGAAGATAATACTTCACTTAAACAGAATCTCTATTAGATTATTAACACAGGTCCTGTGACCTGTGAATCAGAAAGCAGTTCTTCCAGGCTCACCAGGGAATGTAGGAGAAAATGCTTAGAATCATGGTAATAAGTGGGAACTATTCACCGCTCAGTAATTTGAAGCTGCTATTTCATGACGCCTATACAATAATTTAAAACATGTCATGAAGCATTTGGAAATGTAATAGATAAAAACCTAGCAAAGCTTAGGGTCAAACACTCACCTGTGATGCATCTGATACTTGCAGCTACTAATTTCAAATGCATTCTTATCAGGAAGAACATAGGGATTTATTATCTTAGGGCAGAGGCTGAACATTTTTGGAGTGAAAACTTACTTTTTATTTTCCTAAAACCTTTGGATCAGGTATGGTTTGGAGGCAAATAGTTGAATAGTAGGCTTGACTCCTGAGCAGAGCAGAGCAGAGACCATGCTAACGCTGGTAATTCAAAAACCATAAACAGAAAAACATGGCAGAAAGATGGGTACAGTCACCAGCTTGAATAATGGTAACCTAGTATGTTTTTGAGTTTTGAGGTCATCTGTTTTTTTTTTATTCTAGTAATAGTAACACTCTACAATTACTGCACTATTGCTACTACTGAAATTATTACTACTACCACTACTTATCATTTATGGAAAACTTACAATGTGCTATTTCTTAGTAAATTCATTAAAAAAAATAAGTATCTAATCCTCGCTATATGCAGAACACTGTATGAAGTCTTGAGCACACCTTAACATGGTTTTGCTCTTTCAGGGCTAAGCACTTCCAATAAGTAACCTGTTTCATGTGCCCACATTTGAGGTCTTTAAGATTTAACCATGGAAGATTATCCAATATTTTCATTTTAAAGTATTTTCATAGATGGTAGAGGACAGATTGTACATTGAAATATTTGCATGTCAAACAAAGAAATGCAAAGTGATTAGGAAAACCCTGGAAGACACTTGCAAGGCTACCAGAGAGGAACAGTAGTATCATCTTCCTTACAATAAATCCGGAGCAGAATCAATAAGATACAACGGTTTATTAACTCAGTGTGTGTTGAGTACCTATTGTGCCAACTATGGTAGCATGGACTTTTTAAAATAGGAAATGTATCATATGCTGTTGTGCAAAGTAATACAGAGAGATCCCAGGTACCCTTTACCTAGTTTTCTTCAATGGTGACATCTTACGAAACAATAGTGCAGTATCACAACCAGGATGTTGGCATTAATAGAGTCAAGATACAGAACATTTTGATCACTACAATGATCATTCCTGTTGTGCTTTCGTAGCCACAATCATTTTCATTTTCGCATCACCAACCACTCCTTAACACCTGATAAACACTAATGTGTATTGAATATCTATAATTTTGCCATTTCAAGAATGTTACACAAATGGAATTATAAATTATGTAAGCTTTGGAAGATTGGCTATTTTCACTGAGCATAATTTTCTAGTCTTCATCTATGTTGTTTTGTGTATCAATAGACCATTTCTTTTGGTTGCTGAGGGTGACCATGATGTACCATTGCTTATTTAACCATTCACCCATTGAAGAAAGTCTGGTTGTTGTTAGTTTTGAGCTTTTACAAATAAAGATGACATAAATATTCACATGCAGTTTTTTGCACAAACATAAGTTCATTCCTCTAGGATAAGTGCCTAGAAGGGCAATCACTGAGTAGAGTGGTAATTGCAGATTTAGATTTTTAAGAAACTGCTGCATTGTTTTCAGAGTCACTGTACCATTTCACATTCCCACCTACCATGTAAGATTCATCCAGTTTCCCACATACTCTCCAGCACTTGGGATTGGCACTGTTTTTTTGCTTGTTTGTTTTTTTCTACCCATTTTGATAGGTGTGTGCTGATATCTCATTGAAATTTGAATTTGAATTTTCTGAATAATGATTAATATCCTTTCATGGGTTTATTTGACATTTGTATATCCTCTACATGTAACATGTTTTCATGCCCTTTTCCCATTTGCTAATTTGATTCTTTGGTTTTTTTTACAGTAGAATTCTGAGAGTTCTTATATATTTTAGATACTCTTCCTTTATTAGGCATGCAAGTTACAAATATTTTCTTCAAGTCTGTAGCTTGTCTTTTTATCCACTTAACAGGCTGTTTCAGTCCATAATTCTGAAGAAGTCCACTGTATCAATTCTTCTTTCTTTAGATGTTTTTGGTACTAAATCTGAGAATTCCTTGCCAAGACCTAGATATTAAAGATTTTCATCTGTTTTGCTAAATGTATTATAATTTTACATTTAACTGTGTAAGTCTGTGATTCATTTTGAGTGAATTTTGTAGAAAATGTGAGACTTTATTCAAGATTCATTTTTTGCCTAAAGATGTTTCAGTACCATTTTATGAAAATACAATCTTTCCTCTGTAAAATTTATTCTGTATCTTTAGCAAAAGTCTGTAGGGCATATCTGTGTGGATCTGTGTCTGGGTCTTCTATTCTGTTCCATTGATCTATGTGTCTGATCTTTTGCCAATACGACACAATTTTGGTTATTTTAGCTATGTAATACATCTTGGAAGTGCATAGAATGATTCCTCCCACTTTATTATTCTTTTTCAAACCTATTTAGCCATTTCAATTCCTTGCCTTTAGATATAAATTGTAGACTATCTTTTATCTCTGTCTAAAAAAATCTTGCTATGATTTTGATACAAATTGCATTAGACCTGTATCACATTGGAGAAAATTAACACCCTTACTCTATAGGTCTCCTAATCTGTAAATAATGCACATGTATCTCCATTTTTTTATAGAGCTTTGATTTTTTTAACAGTGTTTTGTAGTTTTTAGCATATAGAATCTACAAATATATTGTTATATTTACACCTAGTAAATAATTTTTAAAGTAATTGTAAATGGTGTTCATTTCATATTTTTCCATGTTAACTGTTCAATATATACACATATCAATCATATATTGATATATAGCAACATCATTGATTTTGTGTATTTATCTTACATTCAGTGACCTTGCTAAACTTACTTATGAGTTCTATGAGTTTTTTGATAGATTCTATAAGATTTTTTATGGATATGATCATATCCTCTACAAATAGAGATTTATATCTTTCAAACTGAATTTTTATTCTTTTTAATTTTCTTTTCTTTCCTTGGTGAATTTGTTAGAACTTCTAGCACTATGTTAAATAAAAGCATTGAGAATGGATTCCTTGCTTTGTTTCTGGTCTTAGAAAGGAAGCATCCTAGAGGGATGCATTCAGTCTTTCACATAGAGTATCATGTTAGCTGTAAGAATTTGCAAATTTATCAAGTTAAAGAAGTTTCCCTCTATTCTCATTTTTCTGAGACCTTTATCATAATAAGGTGTTGCAGGTTGTCAGGTGCTTTTCAGCACCAAATGATATGACCACTTAGCCTATTAATATGATGGATTGGTTTTTCATTGGCTTTATATTGATTTTACATTGATTGATTTTTCAATATTGAAGAAGCCATGCGTTTCTCGAATACATTTAGTTATTGTGTATATATATTTTTATATGTTTTTATATATTAATTAATTCTATTTACTAAACTTTAAGGATTTTGTGTATATATTCATGAATATATTCATATTTATTCACATTCAGATTGGTCAGTAGTTCTTTTTTTAATATTTTTTTTCCTGGTTGTCTATGCTTAGTATCAGGGTACTACTAATTTATACAATGTATTGGAAGTGTTCTCTCCTCTTTTTTCAGTCAAATTCTTCTTTAAACATTTGCTAGAATTCAACAGTGAAACCACTTGGTCACTGGATCTCTTTTACAGGAGCTTTTTAGCTTCAAATTCAATTCTCTTCATAAAGAGTTATTCATGTATTTCATATTGGATGAGTTGTGATAGTTTGTATTTTTCAAGGAATTGGTCTATTTCATCTATCACATTTTTATGTATAAAGTTGTTTGTAGTATTTTTTTAATCTTTTGGTATCTGCAGGGTCTGTAGTTATATCCCCTGCTTTATTTCTGATACTGTTCATTTTTGCCTACTCTTCCTTTTTTGTCTGTCTTGGTAGAGGTTTTTCAATGTTATTAACCTTTTCAAAGAACAAGGTTCTTGTTTCCATGATTTTCTTTCTATTTTTTTTTATGTTTAATGTCACTGATTTCTGCTTTTTAGTGTGTTCCTTTTTTTTTTCTTTTGCATGCTTTGGGTTTATTTTGTTCCCCTTTTTCTTAGAATTTGAGGTCAGAGATTAGATTACTGATTTGAAACTTTTCCCCTTTTCTAATGTGTGCATTTAATGCTTTACATTTCCCTCCCAGTACTATTTTAACTGTTCTTCACATATCCCATTACATTGTTTTTTCATTTTCATTCAGTTCAATATGTATTTTTATTTCCCTTCAGACTTCTTCATTGATCCACGGATCACGTAGAACTGTGCTGCTAGTTTCTATGTGGAGACTGCCCAGTTATCATCCTGTCATTGAATTCCAGTTTCATGAATCCACAAGCTGTAATTTTTGCCAAATTTTGGGAATTTTCATCCATTATTTTTTTCAAATACATTCAGCTCCCCTCTTTCTCCTCTCCTTCTGGGACTTTGATGACACAAATGTTAAATCTTCTTACATAGTTTTACATGTGCCGAGACACTTTTCATTTTGTTTTGTTTTCAAGTCTATTTTTTTTTCTATTGTTCAGATTAGATAATTCTTTTATTCTAGTGTCACCTTCAATGATTTATTCCTCTGTTCTCTCCATCTTGATGTTGAAGCTATCTATTGCATTTCTTTTTAACTTTGGCTTTTATATCTTGATAGCTAAAATTTGGTTACAATTCCATTTGGTTCTTCTTATCCCCTATTTCTTTACTGAGACTTCCTTTTTTTTTTTCATTTATTTCAAGCATGCCCATAATTGCTTGCTGAAACATTTTCATAATGGCTACTTTAAAACTCATTGTCAGATAGCTCTACTATCTGTGTCTTTTTACTGTTGGCATCTGTTGATTGTCTTTTCTTGTTAATTTAGAGATCTTCCTAGATATTATTTAGATGTTTTGTTTAACAGGCCTCCCTCATCCCATGGGGAATGGACTGTCTCTTAACTGCTAGCTGCAGATGGAATTCAAAGATGTCTTTGAAACTGTCATTGAAATGTAGTGGGGAGGGCTGCTCATTACTTCTGGGCCAGTGGAATGTGACTCTCCACTAGGTCTCTGTGGCAATACCCTATATGGGAGAATACAGGGAGCCTCGTGACTACTCATTTGGTAGCCCCCACTGATATGACCAGAGAGTGGCCTTGCTACTGTTGGTTGGTAGTGAAAGTTCTAACTCTCCACTAGTCCTCCTGATAACCAATTCACAAGGATGGAGAGGGGCACAACATTACTGCTCAATGAGAGGTAAAAGCCCAGCAGGCTTCCTACATGGTCTCCCCAAACATCATGGGGAGCATCCTTGGCACACCCCAGTGAAGGTAAATATGCTAGCTGCCCACTCTCTGACACCATCCCTACAGGAGGTTTGGGGTGCCTGGTTGCAAGCTGACAACGGTGGAAATCTAGATTCTTAGATTCTCCATTCACCTTTTGCTAATGAGTGTGGTGAAACCACAGTTTTCTCTGTGAGTTCTAGCTGGAGCAGAGCAGCTACTGTCTAAAATGTGTCTGCCTTTCTGTGTTGCTTCTTTCCTGTTTCTCTTGGGAACATTTTTTTTTACCTGTACTTATTGGTGTTTCTCGTTGCTTGCTCTTCTAGCACCTAGTCTGGGTTATATGAAGCAAAAAAGAAAATCCAAAGAAACACCATCATACCATCCTTTCCATTCCAACATCCCCAGATGGTCTCATTTCTTCCTTCCACTTTTCATTATCTATATATATATATATTATAAGGTATACCTTATAAGGTATACCTACATTATCTATTTATATATATATATATTATATATATATATAATATATATATAACATTACATATATATAAAACAGTACGTGTATATATATTACATTGTGTATATATATATATATATATACACACACACATATATATTTAATGCTCATGAATATTGAATTACATATTTGGAAGATGAGGGTGTTTCTGAGTGGTACATTCCTATGCTTTTGAGGTTATGATAATGACTGACAACTCTCAGATTACCTCTTACTCCCAAAAATAAGACAAAATTCCAGGTTGAGAGAACTTTAGTTATATTCCAGTCTGGTGATTCTCTGGGCTTTTGTGCCGATGAAAGTCTTCAGTGAAACTGTACTACTTCATTAATGGAAAGTTCAGCTACTTTATTTTTCTTTGGATTGGGCTGACTTTATTGTCTACCATCCTCCAAAGAACATGCTGACATTTTTAATTTGATGGACTGCTGAGAAACCACAGCAGGATAGAGACCAACCCATCAAAAGTGAATTGAGGATTTCATTGATGTGGAGAGCTAATTATGTGACTATGGGGAGTGGGACACTGATTGAAATCCATATGACTTTTTAGTGCTCACTCCGTAGGCTAGCTCCTGAGAGGAATAGTAAATGAAGGCAACTTGCTCCCTGCTCTCACCACAGGACTGCCTAGTCCTTGTCTGTTAGCAGTCAGAGACCCTGTTCCCTCCCTGAAAATGAACAGCTCAGGGATGGGCAGGAATGTTCTCCTTCACAGATCTTGAGGCAGTCTCATTTTGCTCTGAAAAGATGCTAAGATTCTGCCTTCAAATCCTTTACTAAACCTCCTGACTCTGTCTCTGTACTTTCAAGCTTGTCTTGAGCTGGGATATGTTAAAAGTAACACCAACCACTTTTTTTAACTAAAAATAGTGGAAATGTTTGTTTTCAGGTGTTGTCAAATGAATGAGATTTTCACACAACGATCTTGATTTCAATCCCAACTTCAAAAAACCCTGCAGTTCAACCTAGTGGTTCATCTTCTCTGCAACGCTGACTTACTCAAGTTAGTTTTTATTTTCTCTGCTGAGTCACTACAGCTCTGGTTTTGAAATAAGATGTATATGGGTTTGCTTTCCAGTTCCTCCACTCACACTTTAGTTTCCTTATCTGTAAAATAGGGTAATAACTCCTATTGCTCAGATTTATCATTTAAGAATTTGAGGTAATGTATATAATGAAACTGACAGGATATTTGGCAATAGTAAATATACAATAAGCAGGAGCAATTAGTCTTGTGGACTTCAAATGATGAATCTGTCAAACTTTAAAGCAGTTCCTAATGCAGCTTTCTGATTATAACATGCTCCTGGTCAACAGTAATTGAGTCTAAAACATAGTTTGCATTAAATCAATTGTCAAACATTGTGGCTTGGCAAAATCATATGGTTAAAGTTAAAGTTCTGAAGTCAGACTGCTTGGGTTTGAATATCAGCTCTGTCCTTTGTTAACTGTGTAACCTACCTTGATTTCCCCATGCCTCACACATGCATTGTGTGTAAAATACATCAACTGCTTTATGTATGTATGTACACATGTGTATGTATGTGGATGTATAATGTATAAGCGTGTATGTTTGTTTAAGATTTGTACATATAATTTGTTGAAATTCCTTAAGAACAAATCAAACCCGTGAAGTTATGGGAAATGTTACTAAACAGAGAAGACCTGGGTTTGAATTTCATTTCTGTGACTTTGAGCAATTTATGTCTTTTCTTGTAAAGATTTCATAATTACCTATTACAATGCTTCTTAAAGAGGCATTCACTAAATGTTGACATCTAACGTTTTCCTACCTGATACCTGTCATATGTTTGGCTTCCCTCATCTTTACTGAGACTGAGAAGTTTTCCTGTATGCAAAATTTGCTTTTCCCTACCTAATAAGGTTCTCCTTTGGCCTCCACACCAGGTTTGAATATTTGGCTTTGACTCTTGCTGTTTGAAGCATGAAATCCCTAGCCCTTCACTCTCAAATATATATATGCTGTAGAATGACTGGTCCTTACCTGTGCTCTCACTGTTCTCATTCTTGACTGAATCAGCCCTGTTGAGTCTCCAGATCAGATTCTTCCATTTTCTAACAGCTTATCAAGATAATTTTGGGGAAGAGTAGCATATCTTTTGGGCATCAATTAAGTGCCATAGAAGACACTGAGTTATGTATTTTATGGTATTATCTCATTTAATTCTCAAAACCTTCTTATTTAGAGATTACTATGTCTATTTTTAGAAACGCATAATAGAAACCCAAAGAAATTAGTCAAGTAAAGTCACATATCTAGAAAATGATCAAATCAGAACTGAAATCTTGGTTTATCTGACCTCAAAGTGCTTTGAGTTCTTAATCCCTCCAATCATGTTTCTTGTAATCAAATGATGGTTTAGTCCCATTTAAAAGGGAAAAAATCTGGTACACATCCATTGGTGATTAAAGATTATAATCTTGGGGCGCCTGGGTGGCGCAGTCGGTTAAGCGTCCGACTTCAGCCGGGTCACGATCTCGCGGTCCGTGAGTTCAAGCCCCGCGTCAGGCTCTGGGCTGATGGCTCAGAGCCTGGAGACTGTTTCTGATTCTGTGTCTCCCTCTCTCTCTGCCCCTCCCCTGTTCATGCTCTGTCTCTCTCTGTCCCAAAAATAAATAAACATTGAAAAAAAATTAAAAAAAAAAAAGATTATGATCTTGACAGTGTTACTTATTAAATACAAAAGGTATGACTTTCAGACTTACAATTTTGTGCAAATCCTAAACCGAAATATAGCTCCATTGGATATTAACAAGTCTTTTTTAAACTTACCACCTGCAAAATTGATCTGATATTCTACTATATTCCCAAACCTGCTCTTTCTGGAATCTTTTCTATTTCATGTAATAACAACTACGTTCTTCCAATACTTCAAGTAAAAAATATTGATGTCATCCTTAACTACTCTTTTATTCCCTACATGCAGCCCATCAGCAAGTCCTACAGGTTAATCTTGAAAATATACCCAGAAGGCAAGCTTTTCTTATAACCCCCACTGCACTCATCCTGGTTCAGGTCACTCTTAGCTCCCACCTGAAGTAGGTTACCAACTTATCTCTTTGTTTTTGTCCTTGACACCTTTAAGTTCATTCTCAACACAGCAATCAGAGAAATCCTGGCTAACCATAAATCAGATCATGACATTTCTGTGCTACAGTGTGTCCCATGGTTCCCATTTGACTCCAAACAAAAGCCAAAATCTTTCCTATGATTTACAAGGCCCTACATAATTTGATTCTTGTTTTTACTTCAAATATTGTCTCATTTATTCTGTCCATTATCTAGATCTCTCTAAACAATGAACTGGATAGCTCTTGTCAAATACACAGGCTTGCTCTTGCCTCAGGTCATTAGTACCTTCTATTTCCCTCTGCCAGAAGTGCTATTCCCTGTTTAACTACATGGGTGTCCCACACTTCCTTCAGATCAATCTTCTGTGGAATTTCACCTACTCCGTGAGACTTTTCTCCATCCTGTGACTTAAAACCGCAAGTGTCCTCAACCCTCCTCTGTCCCCTTTCCTAGTTCCTTTATCCTCCTCATCACTAATGAACCTCACATACTGTATTTTTGCATATTTATATTGGTGATTATCTCCTCTTTTATTACAATAAAATGCTGTACAAAGATAAAGATTCTTGTCAAGTCACTCTGTATTTCTAATAACTTGATGATTGATTTGTACATAGCAAGACAATAAATAATTGTTGAATGAAAGAGTAAGTTTAAAAATTAAACTGCAAAATCAATAAAATAGTTAAAAATGACAACATTAATTTAATGTTAGAGTTTACTTTTATGATGTATATTATGCTAATTGTTGAAACTAATTTGCTGACATAGTATTTAAGGATAGAATGATATTTGCCTGTTTTGTGTATCACTTGCTCTCAAATGGATTCTTTTGAATTGGAATATGTGGAGTCATCATTTGAATCACCCTTATTGTCACTTCTTTTAATTTTCTTATTAACAAGAAATTGTTCTTTCTTTTGATGAGCCAATCAGGGTAATAGTATACCTCAAGCTATAGCATGAAAAGAGAAAACACTTATATTCTTCTCATATTTACTACTCCGCTTATTGCCAATGAAGTGGATAATTGGTATATAAAAAATGAAAAATGCCTTCCAAACATCAACTTACCATACGAATATGGCACAGAGGAGCTAGAGTTCTTTCATGACCCCATGAAGTACAAAGACTCACTTTCACCCATGACTTTTTCCTGTTTGAAATCTTATGAAATGCGTCTTACTGCACCAGCTGAAGTTTTCTGTCCTTCACCTCTTAGAATAGTGATTATAAACACAAATGCAAACAAAGACAGTAAAAATGCATGTCAATACTCAATTACAAAGATGTCATTCGAGGGACTCAGATATGCTTATACCAGTTTTAAGATCATCATGCAAAGGAAAATAAAAAATTCATAAATTCTCATAAAAATTGAGAATACCTCTGCAGACACTCAAGATCCACAAATTACAGTTTAAGAAACCTCCCTTATGCTACAAAGATTTTGCAAGACAAAGTATGATAAATGACACATGGAAATATTACAGTGGATTCAATTGAAAGGGAGACACTCAATTTGTGAAAAAGGACAGGCTTTTTAAAGAAGTGACATTTGGGCCAGGGCCAATTTAGCAAGGTAGAAACTGAACAGGAAGTTAATTCGGGTAGAAAAAAATTCCACAAGCAAAGGATTAGAAGCAAGAAAGCTCTAGGTTTCTCAGGAAACTTTGAAAACCTTTCATTTGCTAGAAAACAGAATAAAAGGACATTAATGTAGATTAGCATAAAGGGATCACCTGAATATTAGATATGTTAAGAAATCATAATAGTGAAGAGATACACAATGCCCTCTCTGCCTGCCAGGCACATTTCTGAGTGCTTTACACAGAGTAACAAGTCTAATCTGTATAATGACGCTTTTAAGTAGATGTATTCTTCTAGTCTCGTTTTTCCTGAGGCAGAGAAAAGGTAAGTAATTTTCTCAAGGCCACGCAGCTGGACAGATCCCATGATTTGATTCTGGAGTCTGTGCTGAACCCTGTACTCTGGGCTTCTAAAGCAGCTAGCTCAGCGCATACCCAGGATTGGAATGCTCTAGAACACAACTACTGACAGTTGAATGTAGCAGGAAATCTGCAGAAAACTTTCAGGAGCACACAGCCAGGTTTTGAAATCAAGATCTCCTAAATGTGAACAAAAGATCTCACGGACTCAGTTTTCTCAGGAGGCCACAGAGTGGGAAAATTGACTGATGATTGCTGGCATTATAACAGAGCATGTAATAAAGGTCCGCTTCGCATTTCCTTCCTTCTCCTTCTATCCCTTCCCTCCTGCTGATTCTCCAAAGTCACCTTATTGGAGCATTTCCTTTCATTTCAAGCCCTACATCTGATCTGACTGCTCATTTATCTTCTTTTTTTTTCAAGAACTAAATATTTTAGTAGTTTGTGCCCCCATGAATCTGATGTATGGAATTGTGGACTTTCAGTAATTTCATGAATGCTAAAAGTGATCTGTGAAGACTTGGAAAAATCATGTTAAGATCTGTGTTTCCAATGTTCTCCACCCTTAAGAGCATAGAGAACACTTAGCTACAAATGTTTAAAAATTCCAAGAAGCAAAAAAGTCCACCATAAGAAGAAAAATGGTTTTATTTTTCTCTTTAGTAAGTCATTTAAGCTTTTTTTGTGTGTTCTTTCATCTGTCAACTAAAATGATAAATGGAAGTCCTTGATGCATAAATGGAAATTCATTTCAATTTTAATAAATATAGCATGGATATTCTTGGTTTTTCTCCACACATTCTCTTTACTAAAACATGCAGTCTGGTAACTGATTAAAGCATTTCTAGAAGACACACAAAATGCAAAGACATTTTCTATAACCTTATAATATGTATTTGAACGTTAAAATATTGATATTTAAAAATACTAAGTCACTTAATACTTAGCTTAAATTCTGCCAAATCAATTTAGACTGTAAAATGAAAATATGTTTTTTTTTTCTGATAAAAAAGGCTTTTACTTACTTAAAAACATGATAAAGTGGAAGGTATGTTTCTTTTTCTTTTTGGGTTTCAGTGAAGGTGGAAATGTGAGAAGTAATAATATGGTACAATTTGTACGTTTATGATGATAACTCTGGATTATCAAGAAAACTGTAAATTACATTAACTATTCTGTTTTACAAAAGCACATTTTTAATAATTATTATTGAAATCATTAAATGTTTTTAGTTACTGAAAGAATTACAAACGTCATTTATCAATAGCAGCTGTGATAAAAGCCATATTGGATCAATGCTGTGCTATGTTTTATGTTCAGTAGAGTTGGCAATGGGAGCACTAGATAGGTCTTGAGACAGAAGAAGAACCCCATCCTTGGTGTGGGTAAGTAGAGTAAATTGGCATTCCAGCCAAAAAGTGGTTATACTATTGTATTCAATACTTTTTTAAAAATAGATATTAAAAAAATAATAAAAATAAAATATATATTGAGTCCTGTTACTATTCAGGGCTCAACATAACTCTGTTTGGTACTGGAATAAATGAAAAAGGCAACAGAAAAACGTAGTTACTGACTTCATGCAACTTGTATTTTATTTGCGAGGAAGACACAGTTAATAAATAGATAAACACACAAATATGTACATTATGTTCAAGTCCTCTTGTAGTATGGTAAAAAAGACGGGGACAGTGGAAATCTAGGTTGTACTGTGAGTGGAGAAAATGAATACATGAAAACTGGAACAGGATTAAATGTTTGCTAATTATTATCCATACAAATCTGGGAAGACATTTACATTCTGTAGGCTTCTATTTCTTCATATGTAATATGAAGAAATTACAGACACTGATCTCTAAGACCTCGCCCACTTTGTATGATATTAAAATCCTTGCATTGAGAAAAACAAAAGAACACTTTCCGAAAGGAATAGTTTGCTTTCATACCCATCATTGCTTTGATTAAAATGTTCAAGGTTATAATCTATTCAAATTGAAAAGGACCAAGCGTGATAACAGGAGGAATTTAGAGACTTCCAGTCAGAATAACAGATTAAAATTCTTCTCAGTTAGCTTTGCTGCCCCCTCCAGACCCCATGAAGACAAAAACAATTTTTAAAAAGACATCTGTAAATTCGGAGAATAGAGACAACGTCCGCCAATCTTTCCAGGATGCAAGGTGTATGATTTAGATGATGGAGAAAGTTGAACTCCAAATCAGCACTTGAGAAAACTGGTAAGCAACCGAACTTACTGAAACATACACAAAAGACTCATAAATTGTTATTACCTGGTACTTCTGCAGTGGAGTGAGGTTAGGACTAAAAACTATAAAGTGTTACAGAAATTCCATTTTTAAAAAGTTCTAGACACACTCCCTTCCAGATCTTATTCCTCATTTGGGCAGTGAGAAGTCAGCCCTTACCATGTTCTGGCAAAAGCTGAGGGAGTTATTCACTGGAAAGGATTTTTTTGGAAGACTTTGGAATAGATGCCCAAACATAATTAAGGACAAGTGTATCAAAAAGAAAACAAAGCAATTAACTAAGAGTACATGCACTGAATAGAGAGATCCCTGGACCTCTTCTCCAATAAAATTGCTGCTTACCCTCAACAAACCCGTTTTTGAGGAATTATTTTTTATAAAAATAAATAAAAATGCAATAAAACATATCAGTAAGAGTATTACATCCATATTCTATAATATTAAACATCTATTTATAGGAATTATTGAAGTGTTTATGTGGTAAAGAAAGAACCCCTTAAATATTTTTAGTGAGAAAAATAATTTTGAGAAAAATATCTTTAGTATGTTCAGATTTATTCTAAAAAAGAAAAGAGAAAAAGAAAAACATTTCTCCACACATGGTATGTATATCTGTATAATTATGCAAATATGCAGAGTAATGTAGAGCAATGAACTAAAAATTGTTAATTTCAGTACTGTTATTAGCCAAGTGGGAACAAAGTCTTTTTCTGTGTATCATACTCAGTGCAATATTAATGATGCACAAGACAAATTTTTTTAATTTATTTTTTAATGTTTATTTATTTTTGAAGAAGAGAGAGAGAGAGACGGAGTGCAAGCAGGGGAGGGGTAGAGCGAGAATCTGAAGTAGGGTCCAGGCCCTGAGGTGTCAGCACAGAGCCCGACATGGGGCTCGAACCCATGAGCCACGAGATCATGACCTGAGCCAAAGTTGGACGCCCAACTGACTGAGCCACCCAGGTGCCCCTCACAAGACAAATTTTCATGTTCTCATCATACCCCATATAAATACATCTGTTTTAGCACCAATAGCTTTAATTGTACTTACCTGTTTCCTACCCATACAGTATCTACCCAATACTGTATGAGTCAGGTAGAACCATATGAAATTGTCCATATTTAACCATTTTGGTCTACAAAAAGAGTGATTTTATACACTTCAACCTATTACATATTTGTGTGTTTCTAATCTATATCACTCTGGAGGAAAAGGAAGTTCTTTGAGGCCAGAGACTGTAACCATTTAGTTTTCTTTATCCCCAGTGTGAAAATAGCACATGACTGCTAAGGACATTGGGGACAAAAGCACCTTAAATTTCTGTGTTAATGAATAATGTAGCATGTATCATTTTCCTCATTGAAGTGAAAAATATAATAATAATATATGCTCAAATATCAAATTTTTAAAATGTTATTATATTTTTATTTCCTCTAAATAAATAGTTGTGTAGGATGTGATATCGATTCAATTCCAAAGGACTTTTTTTTTTAACTTTTGTACCTAATTTCCAGAGTTACTATATTATCAAAAATGTGGCCTATAAATTTCTTTAATGTTTATTTATTTATTTTGAGAGAGAGAGAGAGAGAGAGAGAGGGAAAGAAAGAGCATGAGCAGAGGCAATCTATTACATATTGCAGAGAGGGCAGAGAGAGAGAGAGAGAGAGAGAGAGAGAATCCCAAGCAGGCTCCACAAGCAGCACAGAGCCTGATGCAGGGCTTGATCTCATGACCATGAGATCATGTGACCTGAGCAGAAATCAAGAGTCACTTAACCGACTGAGCCACCCAAATGCCCCAGACTGTAAAATTTTAACCTTTTGCAACCTTTAGCCAAATATAGGATTAAGTTTTATAAAATTTGGTACTTTATAAAAATTGGCACTTAAGAAAATATGCACTTCTCTTGAGGGATACCCAATTAATGCACATCTATTCTTCAAGTTTATTAACTGAATTGTTTGCATTTTTTTATCAATCATAGGCTAATGATGATGCTTCATGTTATAATTGGATCTGTTTTCATCTACTTATATTTTTAAATTCTGTGGTGATATTCATTGTCAAAGTTCTTAACCATTAAATATCCAATATAAATTGTGTTTTTATTAATGAATAATAACCCTTTGTCCCTTTCAAAAAAATCTCCTTTTTTAAAATTTAAAACTGGTTTTTAATAAACTGTCTTCTTAAAATTGAAATTATTAAAACTAACAAGCTAGGAAGGCCATAAAACCTCGTACATATTTTTATTTAAAACCCATTTCCACATCCCCCCCCCAGTGATCTTTAACTACCACAAAAGTTATAATGTTTGAAAGCTGAATGAAGTGGCATTGATTTATATGCAGTTGACAGAGCAACTGAACTGCATAAATACTCATAAATTTTAAATTTTAGTTTGGATACAAAACAAAACAAACAGAGCAATTCTTGATCTTCTTTTGGTATTTGTTTGATTTAGTTCCAGATCCTCAAAGTGTAAGCTTGCTTTCTTCTGTGTCATTAATCCTTTAGAAAGAAAAAAAAAGAGAGAGTAGAAAAGAAAAGATTATTTTTTAAAAATTCACATGAGACGATATATATATATACATATACATATATGAATAAATAACATACATACATTCATATAGATGTAAACTTGTGCATGAGTGTGGATTGATAGATAAATAGAAAGAAAGAGGGGACTGAGATTCATTCTTCATTCCCTAGAAGAGAGCTCTCTGCTTATTTCCCAGGCAACCATGGGTCATCTGTTTTTACTTGCATTCAATTTTCATAATCAGTGTTGGAGAGATTAGGTGGAGTATACCACACAGATGACACTATTTGTTTTCCTTGCAATTTGCTTAAATGCATGTTATCTGATTTTCCTGTCAACTTTTTCGTGGACTTGTCTCTAAACTAAGCTGTGCTAAGATATACATTGAGGTATTAGTAGACCTTTGCTATTGCCCCAAATATTATTCCAACAATAACGTGTAACACGTAAGAGAGGCCCAAACAAATCAAACACTGGAATGAATGACTATCCAGAGCACTCAGGAAGGAGGCCAAATTTTGCTATTTTGATACTCTGGTTTTGGTTCTTGAATTTTTTTTTTTTTGCAATAGCTTTCTTTGTTCACTACTGAAATCTCAGTCCCTTAATAACAGATACCTTGTATCTTTCTCTTTACAGGTGGTAGAAGACTATATGATTTTGCTCAAAAGAAATGGATTCACAAAAAATCAAATTAATTTCCATGACCATTCACTAAAAAGTTCAACTAAACATTATTAGTTAAGAATCATATTTGTATTTTACACTAGTTCTTCATTGATTGGACTTCAAATATAAAACTTGTTATTATTCCAAATGACCACATGAGGCAGATAAGTCATATTTAGCACGTCCCCCACATTTTGGGGAGAACCTTGATAGCTTCCTCTCAGTTTGAACCCCAAGAGCTAGACTATGCTGCTGTTCATAGTAGTAATCCTTGTTAATTTCCCATCATAAAATAAGCTAATATATCTATCTCTTCCATTTTCTTAGTAGTGGAAATATGTTCTCAATCAATTTTCTCATTCTTTTAGTAAAAGCTTACTGGGCACCTAGCATGTGCTGGGCATCGCTACAACCACTGGAGAGAACACCAATGAACAAAAACTCCTGTCCTCGTAGGGCTCACATTTCTAGCTCATAAAATTATATTGTGCAAGTTTCTCTTGAGAAAAACAAACAGGGCAAGGGTGGGTTTTGATCTGGGAAAACTTCATGGAGAAAGGACCATACACAGCCTGAAGGAGGTCAACAAGGAAGCCATGTGAATGAATGTCCAGGAGGAGTTTTCTAAGCATAGTAAGCCTATGAATGGAGAAAATGACAC
Source organism: Felis catus (assembly GCF_018350175.1). Classification (NCBI taxonomy): domain Eukaryota; kingdom Metazoa; phylum Chordata; class Mammalia; order Carnivora; family Felidae; genus Felis; species Felis catus. The sequence goes on along the minus strand of NC_058371.1, from coordinate 189,534,026 downwards.
ATTTACTGACAAAATTAGGCATCAATTTTCAAACTCTGTTTGCAACTAAAAGTTAAACTTAAGAAATAAAAAAATAAAAGTTAAGTTTAATAAATATCTGCTAATATAGATACCTAAATAAGGCCACTTCAATTCAGTGTGAAGTTTGGTGTAATTTTCCAGATCTCTTCTCTCTTCCATGGAAATACTTTCCCCTACGAATTATTTCGTACTAACTATTCTTTTCTAATTGAAATCCACACTCAGAGAAATGGACATGATAGGTTTATTTACACTAGAAGGTATACAAACTGATAATCCCTACAGACTTCACTGCCTATCCTCTGGAACATTTGAATTTTTAAAGTAAACTCAAATTCAAACTAAATAAATCCATTTATAGCAGTGGCCTTTCTGGGAAGTAGTAAGAGGTAATAATGCTTCTCTGAGGTGTGCAGGGAGAAAGCCCTGAACTTTCAGTTAGAAGTCTTTGGTCGCTTCGTACTAAGTTGCTGAGAGATCTTGGGCACATGATGTAACCCCCTGAGCTTCAGTTTTTCCCTTGTAAAATTAAGGCATTAGATGAAATAACTATGTGAGACTTGCAGCTATACTGTGATATATCTATCTCAATTTCTCAATTTCTCTGAATAGAATAAGATTCTTTAGAAAACATTTTAAGAGGAGGAAAAACAAAGGAAGAATATTTAATCCTGCTTTGTCAGGGAATGAATTTCTAATTCAGTGCCTTTGGTTCTTAAGTACCCATTAAATGATAACCTTAATTTCAGTGGAAACAATCCTGTAACTATGGTAAGGTAGACTGAAAAGTCCCATGGCCTTTAAGTATTAAAAGAAAAATGAATGCTTGGAAATGTATGCTGAGACCCACGTTGTATACAGTATATATTTTCTCAGTCAACCAATTGCCTCTAAATTTGCTATTTATAATTTACCCAGTCTTAATTAGGCTGCTCCCCAAGTCAATCCTGCTGCAGGCAGAACATGAAGTAGAATATAAAAAAACAAAGTGTTTCTGGTTGCTGAAAGCAAGCCATACATATTCATGGTGAAAACAGAAAATCATTTGCCAAACTGTGGATGGTAAATACAAATTAACCTTGTAACGAAAAGTGTAATATTTGCATTTTCAAGCCTTAGATCTCTCTGGGATTAATTAGGTGATCAGTAGGAATTAGAGTTATCACGAACAAAACCTGGCCTAAGATTGTGTGTGTCAGTATGCGTGCTGTATTCATTATTTTCTCTTTCATTATAATTCTCTGGTCTAGTCCACAAAGACTGTGGTATAGACTGATTGATTCAATCTCTCTGTGAAAATATTTTTCAAACCGTATAGTACTACATAAATACTTCGGGGTTTTATTGTTTTTATGTTTGCTCAACAGAATAACAAAGGGATATATTGATGATCTGAAAGACTCTCCAGTTGTAACCCTCTTGTCCATCCCCACTGTGACCTCCATGGTTCAGCTACTCAACACTTCCTTTCTAGTGGAATACAACAGCTTCTTAACTGTTCTCTCTGGCTCAAGGCTTGCTCCATTCTGGTCCATTCCCACAGTGCTGCCAGAGTAAATTTTCTGAGACCCAATATCATCAAGTCAGATCATTTATAAAGTTCTGCCATGCCATTTGGATAAAATTCAACTTTCTTAGCTTGCCATAGATTATCTTTGCCCTGTCTACCTCTTCAGGCTCATCTCCTGGCACCCAATCTGCCAACAGTTCTTGATCAAGCATCAATTTTGTGCCAGGCATGGTTCCAGACACTACACATCTCACCCACCACAGTCTAGCTTTATTAAATTATGCACAGCCCCTACGCAGGCTGGGTCTCTAAGGCTTCTGTGCCTTTCTACATTTTTCTTTTTCTGCATCGTGCTAAATGCTTACGGTTTAAGACTCAGATCAGACATAAAATTCTGTGGGAAGCCCTTCCTGACTTAATTTTTCCCAGTTTAGTGCCACTCTGGTCCATTACTGGACCCATTACTGTCATGGCACCTACCACCCTGCATTAAATCTGTCAACTCTCTTGTCTTTCTCCTCCCTTCAACTTCTTGCCCCTTGAAAGTAGGGACTGTGCCTGTTATTTCTGATTTGACAATGCCTCATAGAAGTTCTGACACAGTGTAGATGGAAAATAAATATTCATTGAATGAATCAATGCCAGAGGGAAAAATGCACGAGGTCTAGGACAACAAAGAGAAGTCATCTGTGACATCAAATTTAGAAAACAAGTTTTCATTAATTATTAAGGTATTTTGGGTGAAGGCAGATTTGTATTTTCTTTTATAACACTTATATCCTGTTAGAACACTTTGGGAATTTATTTGAAAATCTAAGATACCATGTCATTAGGAATCTACCCTTTTAGTTTTATTCTCCTAAAAAAGGCAATCTTTGAAGTCACAAGCTTAAGAAAAAATAATTTATCATGCATGAGGATTTGTTGGTGTTGAAGGGGTCTTTCCTTAGTATCCCCCCAAAAAGTAGAGTGAGGTCCTGTGGTGGTCACCATATGACTGAAAATAAATTGTAGGATGAAAGTTTGGAGAAAAGCCAAAACAAAGAACAACTTAAGACATCAAAACCTGTGTCAAACTATAGACAAATTTGACCAGAGATCAACGAACTATGGTCTGCTAAAGTTGCTTGTTTGTTTGTTTGTTTTAAATAGTGGTTTTATGTCCATGATCTAAGAATGGTTTTAATATTTTTTAAAAGATTACATTTTAAATGGTTATCTAAGTAATTATGTAATACCCATGTTTTGGCCTCTTAGTACACAAAGCCTAAAATATTACAGTTTGGCTTGTGTTCTACAAATAAACAAGTTTGCAGACCCATGTTCCACTAACAGAGGCAAAGAATTTGAGCACAGAAGGGAAATGGCAGACATAAGAAGAATGCAAATAGAAGGTAGAAGTTTTCTAGAGGGACCCTATGAATTCAGACATATACAAAGCAGGGGTATTAAAAATCACACTGATATGTGAAAAAGTTTCTCCACTTCTGTTCAAGAATATAGAAAAGATTCACTTTTGTATACATCCAATCCACTGGCTGGTCCTAGGGGAAAGTCTTATTTTAGAGGCTCACTCATAGTCTGGGAGATGTTATAAAGTAATTTTAGAAGACAATGATAGTATGAAAAGCATAAGAGAAATAGGAAAAAAAATTTTTAGGGGAGAACATAAAGAAAACCAAAGACCCTTCTCCTTGAATGTCCTTTCCTAGACATGAATAAAACTGAAGGATTTATTTTTGGCTGGGTCTTCTTCTGGAAAACACTGTGATAAAGAATGAAAGTTTGGTGGCCCATATGACCTGAGTTCAATTCACTTTGGACTTCAGATACAATTGTTGAAAGTTCACCCTACTCTCATCCATCCTCCTCCTCACTTAAAATGCATGCCCACTTAAATCGGACCTCAGATTTATCTGTAGCGATAACTGTGTGTCAAATTCATAACTTGCGCAAAAAGACACTGGACCATGAGTCAAAAATTAAGGCTCATCCTGACTAAAATATGCTAAGAGCTCTGGAGTAAGAAAGTTCCCAAATTGATTGCATATCCCCTTCTTGTTCCTAAGAAAATGTGAGTGTGTATAATGGAGTGTATAGGTGAAGCAATTATGACACGTGAAGTTCTAAGTGGAATATATGGAGAATGATCAGTTTCTAATAGCCCTTAATTTAGGTACCAGCACTATAATCTGCAAGTACCCCTCAGTTCATAAAAGTCTTTTTGGCCTTTTTGGTTCTTGTGTTCGTCTCCTTCTTCTTCTTCTTCTTCTTCTTCTTCTTCTTCTTCTTCTGTTTAATTGTCTCCCCTCCACATGTTCCTCACATCTCAGAACAAAAAAGAAGGCAGTACTCTAGAAGCAGTCACAAGGATGCATCATATATAATCATTACTTGAGGCCAATATTTGAAGACCTGCTATAAATATTAGGCTGTGTCCACATGTTTCTTATTCCTACAACAACCTCACAAATTAGGGTTTGCATTCTTCTGATAAGGAAACTGGAGCTCAGAGAAACTGAGTAGCATTAACTATTGGATTGTGCTAGATCAGCTTGGATCAGGCAGGAAACGATGCTCCCCAGAATCTTATTTTCTGGATGGCTCCAGGTTAAAGTTGGCCAAAAGTGGTACTTGCATGAGGTTCAGAAGACAAATTCAAGCAACAGTCATTTCTCTTAGAAGATGGCTGTGATTAGACCCAGTGGTGGCCAGAGGCAACTTGTTCTCTAGCTGACCGAAGGCAACCCCTGGCCCACAACCAGACACTTGGCTACATGCCACAGAAGCAGAAGCTACGCAAACACAGCAGCTTCCAAAGACCCCGCCACGGCTTCCCATCTGTGGTCCTGTACAAATAGCCAGATGTGCCTAGTTTCTCAGATTTCCTGGAAAATTCTGGCTTGTCCACCTGTGCCAGGACTTCTGAAAGACTGCTTAGTGCTTCTTTCCCTCATCTCTGACCTCCCCTTCCAGACTTTCACTTCCTCCACTCTTCCCACATTGTTTGAAGTCTGATTCCTATAATAATTCCCTCACTTCCATAATGCTCACTGTGGCTTTGCTCCCTTGTCTGAACTCTGACTGATGCATACAACCATGACCACAGAAAAAATAAGTCACAGCCTAAGTCCATGCTCTTTTTTACATGGATTGTTGTTCTCAGTCATATTTATGTTTAAAGATGATTCTACTTAAAAACAATGGCACTTAAGTATCATACACTGTCTTAGTCTGTCACGCTGTATAAGAAAATAAGATGAACCAGGCCTAGTTCCAGTCCTTTAAAAGGTGATAGAAAATGGAATATTCACAGATAACAAGAGACGGCATGAGGAACTAAAGGTCATAGGAAAAGTGCTGGCAAAGTATTGGGGGCCCTCACCAGGTGGAGGAGACAGGGTGCCACCTGGAACCTTCAGAGATGGATACTCCCTCAACATCACACAAAAAGAATAGTAGACGTCAAGTCAAGATATGTGAAACACAGAGAGTGAAGTCGTTATAAAACAAGATTACACATTCTCATTTTTAAAATGCTGTCTGGATTTCTATCAGGGAGAAAGCCACATTAGTAAGGAAAAAAAGAATCCCTGTGTTAGAAAATGAGCAACGATTTCCCCCCAACCTACCCCTGCCCCTGCCCTGCCATGCCCTGCCCGGCAAAGGGCAGATTTGACCAGGCTTCAAGCAAGGAGAAGCCATTCTGCATAGTAGAGACAGAGGAATTTGAAACTGGGATTGAGGGTGGATGTGGAGTGCAGAGAGATCAGGGAGAAGGAGATTGAGAAGATAGAGACAGAGGGCACAGGAGGAAGGGAGGGAGGGGAGAAGAGGGAGGGAAGAAGAAGGGAGAGGGGAGGGAGTGGCGAAGTATCCAGGACAACATGGGAAGGGAAGGAGAAAAGAAGAAGGAAGACAAAAATGCCACCTCTGAGGGTGTGACACCCAATGGCAGGAAGCTTCAGTGTCTGAGCGCTCCCACATTAACTCCAAAATCTTCTGAATAATTTTGCAAACTAAGTGCATTATGTGAGTGGAGTCTTGTGTGTGTACACACAACAGTTTTGTGTCAAGGTATTGCCGAGAAAAAATGGACATATCCCATGAGAATGCAAGAATTCAGGGGTTCAGGGAAACCTGGGGAAGAAAGTCCTGCAAAGATTTTGGAGCATCACAGGGCACGGATTGACATTTGTGCCAAGTGTAACCAGCTGGCCCGAGGGCAGAGATGCCCCAGACAACATTCAGTTAAAGTAATCAAAGCTACCGAACACCGAACATGCTGGGCGTGTCGTGCCATAACTGTCCCAACAACTTTTTGAGGTCCATGCTGTTATCATCTTTATTTTACCAATGAGAAAACAGCATCCTAGAGCAGTTGAACACTTTCATAAGGTAACAGAGCTTGTACAGGCCAAAGAGGGTATTCAGACCCAGGTCTTTCTGATTCATGACCCAGCATTTTAATCATCTCTTTCAGTGAGTTGGAAACAATTAGTTGTATTCGCCATAGTCTCCTTTATTGTCTTCGACTCTGCATTATGTCAAAACCAGATTATTTCTGGAACACTGCACAAAATGTGGGATCTGCTATCAATTTTTCTGGGGCCACTTCTTATTATTGCTGCCTAAAAGGAGACAAAGCTGCAATATCACTGTTTCTTTTCATTAGGCACTTGTTACGGGACTGTTCAGCTATCACAATAAAGCTAACATGATCTCACCCATTCTTATTAAGACAAGTGTTTCAAATTAAAAATTAACATCTTTGGCATGTTAGAAAGGTATATGTTAACTCAAAGTCAGGTTTCTAAATAGAAACAGTATGAGATTAGTATGATCTAATGGACAAGGCGGAAAGAATACCTCCCATTCCTACCTTCTACCACAGAAGGAAATATTTCCTGTCCTTTTGTTAAAACTCAAAAAGTGGGGTTAAAAGGCCAAGTGAAAATATAATCCACTTGACAATGAGTTTAATCACATATTGTAGGTATAGATTTTTAAGAGGCGACTTGGTATGAGATCCTTATAAACCAGGAAGGAAATCCCCAATTGGGGTTCCTATTACTCTGACTCTTACTGCTGAAGAGTCAGAGCTGTGGGGTCTCTTTTTTCTTATTTTCATGTAATGTCAGTGTTTGGCTTAATGCATAAGGAACAGGCTTGCACATTTACACAGTGCACACCCACTAAACATTTTAAAAAGAAAATCCTAAGATGACCATTGAACTATGAGGCACAGAATTCTCGGGATACTCAAAGTGACTCGTTTGTGCTGTATGTTAAATCACAACAACCAAGGTGAAAACAGACAAACGCAATCACCTAGCTGCTTGGCAAACGTGTTGCAAAACAGGCAATTAATTTTTCTGTATGTGCTTTTGTCTCTGTTTTCACAGTTTTAACGATATCACTTTGTAGGTGGGTTTTTAGTTATTAAGTACAGTTTTAATAGATCAAGAAGTTTCTTGAAGCATTGTTTCATATATAAGATTCAGTGAAATCGGCTAAATTTTAATTACTCGTGTTTTCAAAGACATGTGTCTAAACTTGAGCCTGCATATCTTCTAATTATCAGAGGAAACTTTGCTCCCTTTAGTTTCCATTAGGATCTAGGGCAGGGTTTGGCCAACATTTTCTGTCAAGGATCAGGTATCAAACATTTAAGGTCAAAATTTCTCAAACTCAGCACTACTGACTCTTTGTCCAAGATAACTGTTTGTTGAAGAGGATTGTATTGTTCATTGCAGGATACTTAGCAGCTTTCTATTCTCTTCCAACAAGACTTGAGTGGTGTCCACTTTATCCAGGTGTCACAGGCAAAAATGTCTCCAGACTTTGTCAAATGTCTCCTGGGGCCCAGGAACAAATCCACCTCTGGTTAACAGCTATTGTTTTCAAATTTGCAGGTCTTCTGTTCTCATTACAACTAAGAAAACAGGCACAGATAAAAGGCAAATGAATGTGAACGGCTGTGTTCCAGTAAAAGTTTATTTATGGACACCAAAATTTGAATGTCATATAATTTTCACCTCACATGAATAATTCTTTTTTTCCACTATTAAAAAATTTAAAAACCTGGGGCATCTGGGTGGCTCCATCGGTGAAGCATCCAACTCTTGACTTTGGCTCAGGTCACGATCTCAGGGGCCATGAGTTCGAGCCCTGCATCAGGCTCTGCGCTGACGATGTGGAGCCTATTTCAGATACTTGTCTCCCTCTCTCTCTGAGCCTCCCCTGCTCATGCTCTGTCTCCTTTTGTCTCTCAAAAATAAATTAACATTTAAAATTTTTTTAAATAAATAAATAAAAATTTAAAAACCATTCTTAGCTCATGGGGTGGACAAAAACAATAGGCCCTACTTGTGAACCCCTGATCTACAGGAAAAAAAAAAACGATAAATAAGATAAGTCTCAAAAAAAAAAGGAAAATTACTCTATTTAAAAATGGTCTTTGCCTCAGGGAATTTCTGATCTACAGTAACAAATATTTATTTTTCCCCTTGATAAATGCTGTCAAGAAAGTATGTGAAGGGAACGATGGTAACAGTACCAAGGAATATGGTCTCCAGTGAAGGCTGCACAGAGAAGGATTAAACCACCTTGAACTGGTGACCAGAAGTTGACCAGGAAATCAAGGCAATATACGTATATGTGAACATGGAAATTGTATATAATATGATACAATAAAACCAAAAGATAGAAAAGTTCCTTGAGGAAACCTAAAGCTTCATTTTTGATGTATTGACAGGTTGAATAGATGTGATTATAATTAGTATACTGTGATTAAATAAGCCAGATGGACATCTAGAACTATTCCTAATATGCAAATGGAAACAAATTTGGCTTTTGCTTCTTTTTTTTGAAACTTTTAATGTTTTTTTTTTTCGTGCTTGAGAGAGAGAGAGAGAGAGAGAGAGTGAAGAAATGATATGCAGAGAAAGAGAGAAGGAGACAGAATCTGAAGCAGGTTACAGGCTCTGAGCTGTCAGCACAGAGCCTGACATGGGGCTCGAACACACTAGCTGTGAGATCATGACCTGAGCCAAAGTCAGATGCTTTAACTGACTGAGCCTCCCAGGCACCCCTCTTGGCTTTTGCTTCTATCTTTGAATGATCTATGGCTGTACTATATGTCTAAAATGTGTTTTTCCCACCTGAAAATGTTGAGGCATATGGATCTCACACAGAACGTAACGTGAAATCAATGAAATCATGCATGGGAGTGCGAATGAGGAACAGGAGCTTATTAAATTGTAGTTCTGTGAGGTTGGATTTTTCTTTATTGTAAAGCAGCAACATCCAAGGATAAGATAGCCTTCTTTCAACCATCCCATCTCCATTTTTTTGATTGGTTGTTCGGTAGTGGTGGGAGCTGTATTGTCTTGATTTTGCAGTTTGCATCTATAGTAGCAGGTAGTTGCTTCTTTGCTGAGGACATTACAGCAAAAACAATCATAAATGCGACAGGCGTAGAGACCAACACATTCATCAAAAAGAATTGAAGTCAGAAAATATTGGCATGGATTCATCTGAAGGACAAAGTTGTTTCAGCTCTTCCATGCAAATGTACCCAGGGAAGGCCTCTAAAGATTTCAAACAAGCTGCATCCATGGTAAAAAAAGTGATCTCTAGATAACATAGTGCATTCAGTTTTAGAAAAATTGATATTTTTCCCCATCATTTCTTTGAATTTGACCCTGCTTGTCAAGTTCCTGCCATCTTCAGAGTAGTGGTTTCTGTAACACGTCCTGATATAGAAAACCCAATATCATAACTGTATTTTCCATGTAACTTTAATCCTCAACTTGGGCCACAACTATTCACATGACGAATGCCAACCAAGCTACGCAGTTTTCAGTTGTTTTCAAGAAAAGTATCAATGTCAGTTGTGGGAATCTGTGGCAACCACCAAAATGGATAAAATTAAGGGTTAAGCTACCCCCTGGCCCAACCATTTCCTTGCAAGCATCCAGGCCGAGTTATTCATCTGACCTCTTCACTAAATAGCACCCTTACACTCTTAGTGCAGGAGATGAAATGTATTGTTAACAATCCAAGGAATGGCTGATCTTGATTAATGTGATTTTCCAAACAGCTAAAAAGAATCGCCTTGAGGGGAGCTATATATATATATATATATATAATTATTTTTAATTATATTTTAATTATATATAATTATATAAATCATATAAATTTATTTATTTATAATTGAATTATAAATAAATCAAATTATGTAAATTATACAAATTATATATTTGATTATAAAATTATATTTTAATTATAATTATTATTTTTATAAATAATAAAATTATATATATTATATATAATATAGTATATATATAATAGTATGTATATATATAGTATAATATTTATATGCTCACACATACACACATATTTTTTTCTGTGTGTTATGCATGCCTCTATTATAGATTTTCTTTCTTTCTGTTTTGTATTATAGTTGGTAATCTACATTTCTCTTTTACTAGAACAGCCCATTACCATTTTTAAGGTCGGTAGTTATGTTCATGTCTGTACACAGTGTAACACTTCCCACAGCACTTAATCATGTAACAAGTGTTTGTTGCATTTCAATTTAACTATTTAATAACTTAGTATTGTTATCAAAAACATGCAATGAATGGTAAAGTGATATTTCAGAAACCATTATGGCATATGACTGTTGTTTTTGAGGAATTCTTTATTCAGTGGCTGATGAAAGGTTCAGGCTACCAGCAAGTAGACAACAGCCCAAAACATTTTAATTTTCTCATACGACAGCATGCAAAAATGAACAGATATCACTCACTCTGACTTCTCATCCCTCTGTTTTGAAGGAGGATTTATTTATTTAAACTTTTTAAATAAATAAACAAATAAAATATGAAGAGAGAAAGCAGCTCCTCGCCGGAGGGACATTCAAAATGAAGATAATCTAATGAAGGTGTCCCAGAATTTTTGTGCTTCAGAATCACCTAGAGGCACTTTCAAAACCCAGATTTCTGAGTTTTTGCTTCAGTAGGTCTGTACATAAGCCCAAGTATTTGCATTTTTAACAAGTTTCAACGTAATACTGATGTTGCTTGTCTAGGGACCCTCACTCTGAGAAGCACAGATCGAATTCAAGTTTCATGTAGCCAACCTTACCATTTTTTTTTTTTTCATTCGAGTTAGGTAACTCGCCTCTTTCTTTCATAGTTGAGAAAATTGGCTGAGTAGATATCCAGTTACAACTTTTCTGCCCTTGTTTGGATAGTATTGCCATGGGGGACTTCTTTTCCCACCTTTATTGGGAAATACGTATGTTTTTCCAAATCCTCAACTTCATGAAATATCTATTGAGCAATCAGGAAAACAGAAGAGGCATTATAATTCTCCTCTGAGAGGAATTAAAGCTTAACTAGAAAGAATGAAATGGTACTGATCCAAAGGAAAACACTGACTTGAAAGCAAAGCCTGGAGACACTGACATGCCACTCAAAAACTGAGGTCAATGTTTAAATGGGATAAGGCAGTAGGAGATAAATATCACTTTTCGATGGTGCCTGGTTAGAAAGTTGTGTTCATGCTGATGGTGAGCCATTCTCGCCAACAGAAGTAATAGTAAGTTTGTGTGCATTTTACACTTTATACAAATCCTATGAGAGTTGTTTGAAGAAATAACACATTTAGAAAGCAAAATATGTTTTTTGATTAGCAATTTCAACATATGATTCTGTGTAGTGTCATTAACCTTGATAGGAAATCTGAATGTTATGTTATTAAAATAACTGCCTATTAATGTTTGTGGCAGTGTTTGAATATTAGCTATCGGCTACAGTTCCTGGTAAACACTTTAACAGAATTAATGCAAGAAAAGAAAATGTGAATGTTCTTGAGGGAAACTCCAACATGAAATAAGAAATTGCTCAAAAATCAGTTAAATAATGCAAAGCAATATTAATTCCATCAGCAAATGAAAATCAGGGCGAGCAAACAAAAGCTTTTATTGCTAAAATTGAAAGGAGTTCATCATATTAAGCACTATGTGCCAATGTAAAGATATTTTTGAATACGCTTTTAAAAATCTGACCAACATTAATTCAAAAGGAAGTAAATTATTCTACATCTGGAATGTTTGTCACAAAACAAGGATCAATTTTATTGAATAGGGCAATCAATGTCTTGCATGTTTTAAAATTTCATTTTAATAATGGTAATTTATAAATATTAAATATTTTATATTGTCTTTGCATTTCAAATTGTTTTATTTGGCATTGATTTTTGTGTTAGTTCTCCCTGCATTAGCATTTTTGTTAGGAATTATGTATATCAAGTTGAAATGATTTGTATGTATTATTGAAATATAAAATCTTATCACAAGATATTGGTGAATAACAGTAATAAGTCATGCATTTAGTAATATGTATGTGTTATTTTATAGAAAACATTAAATAATGTATATCTACTGCAGATACAACATTTACTGTTTATTTTTATGGTCATTCATTATTACTAAAAATGTGTAGTCTGCTATGAAAAATACAAAATAATATGATTTTGAGCATTCCTACAAATTCCCCAAAATTCTAATTTGTCATTCCCAAATCCAAAGACTAATGTCTGTCAGGAATTTGGAAATGTTACATTTGGGACATTTTTAAATTTCAAATTTTCCAATAGTAAGGATATGAAATTTATCTTAGCTCCTCTTTGAGGCCACAGTACTTGGTATTTCCTCTGTCTGGAACATTTTTTCTAGATACCCCTCTTGCTCACTCAGCTCGTCAGTGAGAACAAGTATCCCTCATAGAAAATTGATTGATTGGATCAATTGATTGGAAAATATGTTGGAAAAGCACATGGATGTATAGTGAGCAGTAAATTTGTCTGCCATACATTCGCTCCCTTTAATATTAATTATTGCAAGTGTCTCTTAGAAATAGACCATGGTTTCCTAGTCATCTTTTTTCCCCAGTTGAAGAAATTTGTTGAGTTGTTTATGGCCTAGACTCTGATTATTAGGAAAGAATTTTTCAAGATTTCTTTGGCATATGTCCCTACACACACACACACACACACACACACGAAATACAGACTTACTTGATTTTCTTAAATCTGGGTCAGTTTTTTATTCTCTTTTCCTTATTTTTAATTTTATTTCTATTATGCTGTATTATGGGCTGAAGTGTGTCCTATATTGAAGAAAGGTTAAAGTCCTAATTCCCAGTATTTCAGAATGTGACTATATTTGGAAATATGGCCTTTAGAGGTAATTAAATTAAAATGAGGTCATTAGGCTAGGTTTTATTCAGTATGATTCAGGTTGTATCCCTGTAAGGAGAGGAGATTAGGACACCGACACATACAAAGAGAAGACCATGTGAGACACAGGAAGAGGACAGCTGTCTACAAGCCAAGAAGACAGGCTTCAGAAGAGACCCACCCTGCTGACATCTTGATTTTCAACTTCCAGCCTCTAGAACTGTAAGGAAATAAATTGCATTGTTTAAGCCACTCCTGCGTGGTATTATGTATTATGGCAGCCGGAGTGAACTAATAAATGTTGTAAAGCACATCTGTCTCAAGTAGTTTCTAATATGTTATGAGTTAAAAAATCAAGTAGTTAAACTGAATACCAGGTATGTATAGTAAAGATTTCTAGTAGTGGACTCTTTACCAGGAAAAAAACAAAACAAAACAAAACAAAACAACCAGGATACCTTTATATTTGCAGTAAGCAGGGTCTATTTTGCTTAAGAGGATGGTCATTAGTGTTGTTCCCTAAGAGAGTCCAGTTCCCCTTATGGAAATACAGTAGGGATGCATTTTTCTGTATCTTTGAAGGCAGATTCATCATGTGACTTGTCCTGGCCATAGAATACGAGCAGAAGGGATGTGTGTCATTTCTAGGCTGAAGTTTTTTAAGAGTCAGTGTGCCACCTGTCACATTTACTTTTTTTCTGCTTTGGCAGCTGTGCAACAGGAAGATGGAGGCTCGTGCACGCCGAGTCCCTGAGTGAGGATGATGTACAAGGAGCTGCGAAGCTGGCCCACCACGGGTCACGGAGAAGGGATGAGAACTGGGCTTCCACTATTTTGAAGCACCACGATTAGGTGGCTCTTTGACACTGCAGAACTTATACAACTGATCTGAGGTATTTTTGACTCCGTTGTAGATACATAAGCTATTATTATAGTCTTTTTTTTTTTTTTTGAAAGATTGGAACGAATTTTTGAGTAAGAATTCCAAGAGCAATGGGGTGGGATCCATCCTGAACAAAGCATTCATCACGTTGCTCTCAGGCTTCCCGTGGTCATCAAGATGATTCTGAATACTCACTGGACACAGATTCTCAGGGCATATTTCTGTACAGTGAGGTGAATTTCTGTGATGCTCCCAAAATGTTCATTTCTTGTACATACAAATCAAACTCTCCCACATTTATCATAACAGAAAATTCTTTGAGGTTTCCTTAACTAGCTCTTAACCTTCTGGGTGCCACTTTTCCGTGGGTTACCATCCAGAAGGAAGCCTTTCTCCACCCTACTTCCTCAAGGCAGGGTGCTTAAAAAGGCAGAATAGCCAGAAATATTCCAAGGTACAGCCACAACCCAAACACTCTCTCCTAAGAGTGGGGATAAACAGAATCTAGAGGTATCCCACCTAACTTCTTAGACCAGTATGCATTCTGACTGAAAAATCTATACCAATCTGGAAGCATATGGATGCCATTTATTCATTTCCTTTGCAGAAGGGTACTTTAGGGATCACTTCTGCCTTTCCCCCAGGCCCCACCTTTCTCTGTCTTATCATTTGGAGGCTACAGAGGAATTAAATTCATCTTGAAAGAGTGTTTATGAATTAGATTGTGACCATTACTTCAATGATTAAATACTCAAGAGAGATAATCCAACCCAGAGACCATGTCACAAGAGGGAACCGTGGTTAGTGTCAATGACTGCTCATTTTCCATAAACATGGCTGTGAGCCAACCTTAGGGGGAAAATGTAAAGTTGGTAAATGACACATTTGGCATCTCCGTCTGTTTCTTTCCTTACCCCTTCAGCACTTGGTCTGGGTTCATTATGCTTTTCATGGCACCAAGACTCCTATTAGATAAGGGATTTTATTTCCAGTATAGACTCCTCAAACTCACTCCCCACTCTGGAAACACAGACCCACATCTTTCATCATATTAGGGCATTATTATTGAGCTAAATTCAGAGTACTATGGAATCCATATCTCTGAAATGGATTCTAATTTCCAAGGAAAGTCCAATGTAAGGTTTCCAGGTCTTAAGCAGGTTTCTAAAGTTCTTTTACCTGCCTTCTGGTGAATAAAGCATAGCATTTTAACAGGCTACCAATTATACATGGACTTTAGGTATAAGAGGATGGTCAGTTTTGAAGACTCTTTTGGACTGGCTCCTATTTCCTGTTGACATTGTAATTGACTCCACCAAATGTGTTCCCCTCTGCCCATCTTGAGTTACATGCATGTAGCTTGAGGAATCAATCTCAGGTCCAGGGGTGGGGCTTGTGGAGTCTAAGCCAATCACAGCAATCCTGTCCTTCTTACTTTGGTGAATAGTGCAGGGATGAGCCAATTAGCATAAGGAATTATTCCAGAACAGACAAGGGACCTAATTCAGGGCAGCAAGTGGGAGAAGACATCTGCTTAGGGCCCCTGGGAAAGAAGCTTCCTCCGTTTTATGAAAGACCTTTCTTAGGTGACCCTTATTCTCGTCTCCAGAGCAGATGAGGAAGGAAATAGCAGTAGGAGGTAAAGCACTTCTCTTAGAACCACAAGGGGGCTCTTGCCTTAAAATAATTCTGGCATCTGAAAGCAGAAAAAAGAGAGGGAAAGGGTCCTTGATAACTTTATTAAACCATTGAGCCAAACCTACCCTGCAGTCCATATTTCTTCTGCATTTCCTCACAGTTACATGAGATCTTCAAGCATCCTTTATTTTTGAATAATTTCAGCGTTATTTCATTTAACTTGAAACCAGAATATTATTTCACTGTTAAACTCACTAAGAATATGGGTCTGTTAATACTTTTTTAAAAACATCTACACATGCCCTGAGCCTTGGTAATTCATAATATAATATGCCCATTTAAAAAATTGATCGAGGGGCACCTGGGTGGCTCAGTAGGTTAAGCATCCAACTTGGGCTCAGGTCATGATCTCATGGTTCATGGGTTTGAGGTTCATGGGTTCGAGCCCCTGTGTCAGGATCTGTGCTGACAGCTCAGAGCCTGGAGTCTGTTTCTGATTCTGTCTCTCTCTCTCTCTCTCTCTCTCTCTCCCCCCTCTCTCTGCCCCTCCCCCTGCTCACGCTCTTCTCTCTCTGTCTCTCAAAAATAAATGTAAAAACATTTTTTTAAATAGACCTATTTGTCAAATAAATTTATGTTAAAAATACCCTTGAAGAGTCACTTTCCACAATGAATAAGAGTAATCTAATAATCATGATTTGACATGTATATTCCCTAACATAAATATTTGAAAAACAATACTACAACGATTTTTGGCCATTCCATTTAATATACAGGAAATTTAGTATAATTTGGTAGTGATGACCAGATACTGTCATTAGGTTTGGATAAAAATACAGAGATAATATGGTTACAAACAATGGATTTAATAGTGTTCTTTCTTCATGTCTCAGACATTTATTTATGTCTGGTAACATAATACAAAAATTAAAGATAAAGAATGCATCCATTAATTTGGTATGGGATGGGGTATCTGGGTGGCTCAGTCAGTTAAGCGCCTGACTTCAGCTCAGGTCATGATCTCACAGTTCGTGGGTTTGAGCTCCCTGTTGGGCTCTGTGCTGATAGCTCAGAGCCTGGAGCCTGCTTTGGATTCTGTGTCTCCCTCTCCCTCTGCCTTTCCCTTGCTCACGCTCTCTCAAAAATAAATAAACATTTAAAAAATTCATTTGGTATAAGAGGATATTTCTATTTTTTATAAAAAGGAAAAAAAAATAAGAGAAAAGAGAACTCTGAAGGCACCTATAGGTACACACATAAAATTAACTTACATAACTTCAGAAACTCTGTAACTAATATTTTCCCTCAATTCCACCATTAGCCTGAAAAATAAAACTGTCAGTTATTTTAACAGAAAACAACAACAACAACAAAGTTGTATTCAGGAATAGCCGAGAATTGCAACTAGGGACATGCAAGCTATGACAAAACCATAGGCAAGTCCAGAGGACAAAGGAGAAGAAGCTCTTTTATAGAGGAAAGAGGGAAGGTGACAGGGGTTTTTACAAACAAAAAGCCCATTGGAGTAAACTGGGAGCTCAAAGTGTTGTAGCTTCTCATTGACTGAATTGGCTGGGCTGCTTCCGGACAAGAAGAAAACATTCTTCCTCTTCCTCGCGTAGTAGAGCAACATCTATTTGCAAGGTAAGACTAGACTGGTAGGGCATGAGACGCCCCCCTTCTGGCATCTGACTCCATTCTAAATGAGGTTTTCTTCTCTTAATTTTCACACTAGTGACCTTATCTTCTAGTCCACCAAGTGCATGTAGTAAGTAGGCTTTTTTTTTTGTATTTCTGCTCTTAGTAAATGTTTTCTGTTTGTTTTCCCCTCTGTGACTTAATTTCTTCTTATATAAATGGGCTTTTTTTTTTTTTTGAGACTTAAATGAGCCAATAGTTACAAAGTTCTTAGAACACTGTCTGGAACACAGTATGCACTCATTTAGTGTCATCCATTAATTATTACTGTTATCATTGTCAACAGTGTCATATAACACACACGGGGAACAATTTTTCCTTCCTTCTTTATTAATGTTATTTTATTGGATACACAATATTATAAAAAAAGGAATTTTACTTTTTTTTGGACTGTTACATTGTTAATACTTTTTTTGTGGTCTTTTAAATTTTGTTTTACTATTATAACTAACCATGTAATGAATATCTTTATTTATGCATTTTTGCACACAACTCTCTTATTTCCTTAGGATTCAGTCTTAGAATTGGAATCACCTAGTGAAAACGTATATTGGTGTGACATAAATCCTCTAGATGTTATATGGATGGGCTCCCCTATGTTTCCCAGCTTCCTTGGAACTGATTGAGGCCTAGTTCTGATCAATGGGCCCTGGCTGATGGGGTGTGGACCAAAGCTAGTTGTGTCACATCTGGGTCAAACATTTAATTTACAGGGTAAGAACTTTTGGTGTTTTGTTCTCTCTGCTTTAGTGATTGAGTTCCTACATGCAGGGCAGTAGACCAGTGAGTCTGGAGTGGAAACAATCCTATATGAACAAGCAGCAAACAATTTTGTTTTTAAGTGTTGAGACTTGGGATCTCTCTGTTACTGTAGGAAGAGAGTACTGCTATGGTATAGATTTAGCACAGGGTGGCAAGAATTGAGGAAATTTATACCAGAATTTAGCAGGATATTAATCTGTTTTATGACAGTGACAAAACAATTGGCAAAACTATTAAATATTCAAAATATTTGTGGATCTATGTGAAGAGGCTGGAAAATAGAACACCAATAGTGTGCATTGCTTGCTATTGGTTGCCATTGACAAGTTGTTATAAGAAAAGTAAACTCATGAAAGAAGTAATCAGTTTGCAGGCAGAATTGAAAGGGAAAAGATAAAATTTAGAAATTAAGAGCCTTGAAGGTTTGGAAAAGGCACCTGATTATTACCTTCAAAGAGTAAAAAGCAAGAATGAAGATTGTGAAAGTCAACAATGTTCAGTGAAACTGTCTACTGATTAAATGATTTCAGGTCAAAGATTAGACTGGAGCTATGGTGTCTTTCATTTACATGAGTTAGATCAACAAAAAGATTGGATTCAGGGTGTGGCCTTGCCACAGTAGCTGTACAATCTCAAAATGGTCCATAGTAAATCAGAAGAGAGGGATCTATAATTGGGAAATTGAAGAAATACAGCCAATCTGAAAACTATGTCTCAAAATGTACTGTGTTCCTGATTCTTGACCCATGAAACTGACTTGAATCAAATAGACAAGAAGCTGGGGCACCTTGGCTCAGTTGGTTAAGCTTCTGACTTTGGCCCAAGTCATGATCTCATGGTTTGTGGGTTCAGGCCCCATATCTGGCCCTGCACTGACAATGTGGAGTCTGCTTGAGATTCTCTCTCTTCCCCCTCTCTCTGCCCCTCCCTGACTTGCACTTTCTCTCTCTCTCTCAAAATAAATAAACAAACTTCAAAAGTAGATAAGCCTACTAAGACTTTTAGAAAGTCGTACTGCCAATGAAACTGTAAACATAGATTGAAATAGTCCATGTTTATTCCAACCTTATAATTACAAACTTGGATAACCAAACTTTCACCAGAAGGAAAGCAAAAGATGTCTTGCCCCTAAGGAAATCTTTTCCCCATAACTCCTTTCAGAAGGGCCAAGAACAGAAAGGGAAGACTGGCCACAGCATGATCCAGATAACATAATGAATGATGGACTTGGGAGCTCCTCCCAGATTGCAGAATCAGGAACTAACCAAAGAACATTCCACACTTCCAGGGAAGGGCTCTAAGCAACTTCTTTCTAGTGCAGTAGCATTACTATGGATTAGTGATTGTTGGGTATATTCCATTCTTCCCCTTTCTGAATGTGAATGTTTATTGCTATTGTCTTGTCCTTGTTCCCCTAGTATATACTGGCAGTGTGGTGGTGAGGGGGTAATATGTTTTGCTGGTATATGGGTTCTAGACTAAGAGGAGCCATATTTAAATCTGATGTAGGAGCTACTATTACCACCCAGAGATCCTGGAGTTGAGTTGGATATAATAACCAATAGAACATTGAGTAGTCTTCTTTTGGAAAAGGGTTGACTATGTTCTATCCGCAAGGAAAGTAGTACAAATATGTATTTTGTATGCAGATGGGAAGACTTTGACAAAAACAATAATACTCACCAAGTATTTTATGAATTTCCCTATATTGCCCAGACCCACTGCAGTTAAACCAGTCAAATGACTTGTTCTGCTCATGCAAGGAATGTATTTATGTCACTTCTGGGGTAAAGCAGTTAATTGCTAGAGTAAGAGGATACAGAGTTATCTTCTCAGGGACGAAGAAGACCCCATTTTGATGTGGTGAAGCTATACTACTGAAGTGGCCATCACATGGGAGATAGTTGCTGTCAAAAGTCATCACAATGTTGTTAGGGTCTACCATAACATGAGCTTAAAGCAAACTGTCCTTGTACTAAGTCACTGAAGTGCAGGGTCTTTGGTTGTTCTTGTTTCCGTAGACTAACCTAGCACTGTCCAATAGAGACATGATGTGAGCCACTTTAGTAGCCACATTAAAAAGCAAGAATCAGGTGAGATTAATTTTAACAATTTTATCTAACTCAACATATCCAACATATAATCAGTATATGAATTATTAATGACATATTTTATATTTTTATGTCTTCAAAACCACATCTCAATTTATACTGCCCATATTCTTATTGTCCAATGGCTACATGTAGCTGATGGCTACTATATTAGAGAGCACAGGTCTGGCTTATCTGTATTTTGAATTGGTACCTTCAACAGTGAAAAGAATAGAACCATCATCTTTTCCTGATGCCTAAAGTTAGAGAATATGACAGTTAATTTTATGTGTCAATCTGGAAAGCGTGTTTGGATAAGATCCACATTTAAATCAGTGAGGTTCAGGGAAAGCAGATTCCTCTCCATAAGGTGGGAGTGGGCCTCATCTAATCAGTTGAAGGCCTGAATAGAACAAAAGACCAGCCTTCCTGAGCAAGAAAGAATTTTCAGCATACTTCCTTCAGTGTTCATCTACACCACCAACTCTCCTAAGTGTCTAGGCTTCTAGCCCACAATGAAGATTATGGAGCTAATAATCATGTGAGCTAATTCCTTACAATAAGTCTCTCTCAGTCTATGTGTGTGAGTGTGTGTGTGTGTGTGTGTGTGTGTGTGTATGTGTGTGTGTGAATATATATATATATTCCCCCAACCTAGAACTCTAATACAAAATTTATTTAACGAAATTTGTCTGCTCCCATCTTCTTCCATATTATATCTTTCTATCACAGAAGTTGGAAGTCAAAGATTACATTTTTCAGAATACCATATAGCTAAGAACTCAGATGCATTTGGGATTCTATTAGTGAGTTGCACTTGCAGGATTTGGGGAAGATAGAAATAAGGAAGAAATTTCTTTCAAATAAAGCTCAACAGGCCAAGGGATTTTTTCAAGGTGGTATATTCTACATTTCTGTGTCTAGTGATTAAAGCACTTGTAATGGTAGCAGTCCTTCTGGAAGCAAGAATATCTTCTTCCTGTTCTCTGTGTCACAGCCACAATAATATGACCCTAACACCAGAAGTCCACTGTGGTTGTCTAATATTTACTCTTCTAATCTTTGAACTTTTTTTTTTCAACGTATATTTATTTTTGGGACAGAGAGAGACAGAGCATGAACGGGGGAGGGGCAGAGAGAGAGGGAGAGACAGAATCGGAAACAGGCTCCAGGCTCCGAGCCATCAGCCCAGAACCTGACGCGGGGCTCGAGCTCACGGACCGCGAGATCGTGACCTGGCTGAAGTCAGACGCTTAACCGACTACGCCACCCAGGCGCCCCTGAACTATTTTCTAAGTGCCTAATTCAATCTGCTAGGTATACTTGGAGAGATTTCTGTTTCTTACATTAAAGCTGTCTTGTAGAATAATACATTATATTGAATAATTTACTAGATTCCAAGAAAAATCAGGATTAGTTATGATGAATGTGAAACTGCATCTTACTTTTAAAAAAATAAAAATTCATTTCTCTTTTATATACAAGTCCAGAGATAAATACATTTTTATTAATTTGGATACATATTGTCAAAAGAGTATAGATTCTTCCATTAGAAAGATGGTAGTTCTTGTCAAACTTCATGCAAACAAACTTGCAGTGAATGGAAGCTGCCCACAGGAACACTGTATAGGAAAGGTGGTCTGCATGCATCGGTAAAGGGCTTCAATGGCCTATTAATATACTAAACCCAATCAGAGGGATAAAAATGGAGTGGGAGGAGAGTGATTTGGGAAAGTTAGTTCTGTCAAACATAACATGTAACACATAATTTCATGCCAAGCTATGTTATTAGCAAGAACTATTTTGGTTGCAAATTTTAGAAACCCAAGTTTATTAGACTTCAAGGAATTTGTTGGATCACAAAACTAAAAATTCCAAGGCCAAATCAGGCAGGCTTCAAGAAAGGTGGATTGAAGATCTCAATGTTGTCATCAGGACTCAATTTCATTCTTTCCATTTCAGTGTTATCCTTCTCTTTTGAATCCACACTAAATCAGTATCAAGGTGATAGCAAGTTGGTAGCAAGGTGACAGCAAGCAATTCCATTCTCTCAGCTATTCAAAAAGCAGCAAGCTTCCCTTTTCCAATAAAAGTCCCAGAACTGACGCTCCCAGGAAATGAGATGAGTAAGCCCACGTACTCATCCTTGAATTATATCCTGGGCAAGCAGTATGGCACTCTGATATGGTGATATTTCTATCTCAAAGAAAAGGGTAAGGTCAGCTCTAACAAAATTCATGGAATTAATGTTGGGCAACTAACTTCCTTACCAGTGAAAATTGGTGTGTTTTTGCTAAAAGAAAAAAAAAGCATGAATATTAAGCAGCCAATGCTTTTTTTTTTTAAGTCCATCTCTTGTTGGACTCTCAGTCTACATTGACTCATAAGTTAGATCTTGTAATTTTATATTTTTTTTATTTTAGCATCAAATTTAGAAATCTTATTGGATAAAAACCTCTACATCAAATGTGGAAAATAGCACATAATGGATTCATGATAAAAACATTTATTGTGTAAATAAATGGATTTGCATTTATCAGTTAATTTATCAATTACCTATTGCCACGTTAAAAAATACCCCAAACATTATGTCTTAAAACACCAGATTTATTTTTTCATGATCCTGAAGGTCAGCAATTTGGTCAGGGCTAAATGATGCATCTCACCTTTGTTGTTAATATTGGATTCTTTCATTCATTTGCAGTCAGTTCTCAACAAAAAATGCGAAAATTTTCTGGCTTGTTTTGGGAGACCTTATTCACATGCTTGGATTTTGTGTGGAGACATAAGGGATTACTGGACCACCTACCTGTCAGGATCTTGCAGAGTGGCCACAGTTTTTCCTTTATGGTGACTCTGTTTAAAAAGCATCAAATAAAGAAAGCTCAATGCACAACATCCCATTGGCTAACGTAAGTCACAAAGAGTGGAGAAATAGACTCTGGCTCTTGATAAGAAGAGCTAAAAAATATTACTTTTTTATTAACTTTTTTTATTTTTCAATTTGCCACAGTTCAACCTATGGCCACAGTTCTTTGCATCCTTTCTACTTGCAAAGTAAGTCCTAAAAACTCCAAAAGAAATTTCAACAAATTTTGGCATTAAGCTCAAAATCTAGTTTCCTATAATCTGTATCTAAGACTAAGATGAATGTGGCTCCTAAAATTCATCTTCTATTGATTCAGTGACATGTAAACTAAAAAGATAAATTACTTGTCCTCATACTGCCCTTGGACAGAATAGCCACATAAGACCCTCCAATTCCAGAAATGGAAGAATAGAAGACACTGGTCCAGAGCAATTGTGAAAGTTCGCTAGCCACATGGTATCAGATCACATTACTCTGGAGACAAAGTTTTTCTTGATTAGAGCTGGCATTTGCATCTTACAAGGAATTCCCAAGTCCACTTTTCTCCATGGTTCTCAGCTCTGCCATTGGAGTCTTTCCCCCCTCCACCCTTTAGAAAAGAAATACCCAAGTAGCTTGCTCAGCCTGCTTTCTACCTCTAGAAAATCCGGGACCCCAAAACACTAATTTAAATTAATGCTCTCACTTCTAGTACAAATTCTAGTGCTTTGATTACTGCTACTTCCTTTAGAATTCAATGGGTTTCCTATGAATAAAAACCATATCCACATTTGCTGTCACATTAGCTAAAAGAAGGCACAGGGTCAAACGCAGATTTAGAGAGTGGAAAATAGTTTCCACCTCTTGATAGAAGGAGTTTCTTGTTTTTGGTTGTTTTTTTTAAATTTATTTATTTATTTTGAGAGATAGAGTGTACACTTGAGGGGGGAAAGGGCAGAGAGAGAGGAGAGAGAATCCCAAGCAGGCTCCATGATCTCACTAACCTTGAGATTATGACCTGAATCCAGAGTCACTTACCTGATTGAGCCACCCAGGCAACTCAGCTGTTGCTTGTTTGTATGACCTTTTCTTTAAATTGATCACACAACAGAAGGTTGAAAGATTTACTAAAAAATCCTCATTTTTTTTTTACCAAATGCAAACATGCTATTATATGATATTAAACTCCTTATTCTTTATGGACATTAACTTTTCCCCCAAACAAACTTGCTGCCGATTAGTATCTGGCATTAAATTAAATCAGGCAAACAAAAGGGGAAATAAACAGTTGTGGGATGTATATAAGTTGTAAGCAAGAGACTCATAAAACAATGAAGTTTCCCAAATCCTGTTACCTAGGCAAAGTTTTTAAATATCCTCAGAATGAGATCACAAAGCCCAGAAGTTTAAACTAAGCATTAATACTGACCTCAAATACTGGCTCTAAAATGAAGATTTTATATGTAGTTGCAAACTAATCCAAAGATATCCTTGCAGATGTTACCTCTATCATAAGAGATAACAGTTATTTTGAGGGTTAAAAGGGAATATTTCTCCTTAAAATTCTGTTCTACAGTGTTAGTGTCATACTACATTTAACCTAGGAAACTGAAATTCACTGTTATAAAGCAGTTAGACAGGACAGTGAAAATTTCTGCAAGACAATAAGTGTTTTCAAGTCTATCTTTAAGGTCAGTATACTTATACAGTTTCTATAGAAACCATATTTCAGTAACTCAGTATCTAAAATAAAATCACCTTGAAGAAAACTAAAAATATTCTATGTATTTCATTACAGGATATAAGTTTTAGAACAATAGTGCAGTGAAATAAAAAAAATAAAATAAAATGCCTCCTTTTTCCTAAACTACTTAGTGAATCATGTGGACTATGAAAGCTAAAGAAAATCTTAATTAACATTACAATTACTCCTCTTTTTTGTTCCCTCAACAGTTACTGTAGGCATGGGGTGGGAGAAGAGGTGGTGACTAATAGAAATGGAGAAGTAGTTGGCTAGAAAGTTCATTCTACCCTTTGGAAGCTCATACTCAGGGAAGAAATCTACACACAATAACTCAAATACAAACTATGACATAAATATGCTAAATTTTGAGAACTTCGTTGATTCAAAAAGCATGAATTTAACACCAAAAAGCATGAATTTACTCATTGTTAGGTTATGCATTCGTTCTGAGAATGGTATCATGCAGTATTGCAAAAGAAATTTAAATGCCTGATAAAAAGCAAAGCTATAAACAAAAGTCTGCAAATGAATGTTGATAGTAGTTTCATTCCTAATTGTCAACACTTAGAAACGATCAAGATGTCCTTCAGTAGGTGAATGGATTAAGTAAACTATTGTGCATTTAGACAATAGAATATTTAGACCATAGAATATCATTTAACACTAAGAAGAAATGAGCTATCAAACTGGAAAAATAGGGGTGCCTGGGTGGCGCAGTCGGTTAAGCGTCCGACTTCAGCCAGGTCACGATCTCACGGTCCGTGAGTTCGAGCCCCGCGTCGGGCTCTGGGCTGATGGCTCAGAGCCTGGAGCCTGTTTCCGATTCTGTGTCTCCCTCTCTCTCTGCCCCTCCCCCATTCATGCTCTGTCTCTCTCTGTCCCAAAAATAAATAAAGGTTGAAAAAAAAAATTAAAAAAAAAAAACTGGAAAAATATGAGGGGGACACTAAATGCATCTTACTAACTGAAAGAAGTCAATCAGAAAAGGCTACATACTGTATGATTCCAATTAAATGACATTCTATAAAGGGCCAAACAAGATAGTAAAAAGATTAATTAGCCAGGGGTTGGGGATAAGGGCCAGGGATGAATAGGCAGAGCAATGAGGGTTTTTAAAGCAGTGAAAATACTCTGTATGATACCGTGATAATGGACACATGATATTATATATTTGTCCAAACCCATAAAATGTCCAACACCAAGAATAAATTAAAATGTAAACTATGGACTTCAGATGACTAAGATGTGTCAGTGTGGGTTCATCAGCTGTAACACATGCATCACTCTGGGAGGGGATATTGATAACCGGGGAGCTAGGCATGTGTGGGAGCAGGGGGCATGTGGGAAATCTCTGCATATTCCTCTCAATTTTGTGTGAACTTAAAATTTCTCTTAAAAAAAAACATTAAGAAAGAAGAAGAAAGAAAGAGAAAGAAAGAGAAAGAAAGAAAGAAAAGAAAGAAAGAAAGAAAGAAAGAAAGAAAGAAAGAAAGAAAGAAAGAAATTCTTATACACATCTGGGCAAAGAGCTTGTTTATCAAACAACAGAATCTCATGCAATATTTCCTCATTAATCCTATACCATTGTCTCCTGCATGTTGTCCAATTGTAATCAGTCCCTATAATGGCTAATTTTATGTATCACCTTGACTGGGCTAAGGAATGCCCAGCTGGTAAAATTGTTTTTCTGGGTATGTCTCTGAGGTTGTTTCCAAAAGAGTTTAGCATTTGGATCAGCAGACTGAGTAAAGATCTCCTTTGCTAATGTGGGTGGGCATCATCCAAACCATTGAGGGTTCAAATAGAACAAAAAGGTGGAGGAACAGCAATTTTTTTCTCTCCTCTTGAGCTGTAATGTCCACCTTTTCCTGCCCTCGGACTTTGGAGTTCTTGATTCTCTGGCTTTCTGACTCGAGCACTTAAACCACCTTTACCTCTCACTCATGTTTATGACCTCTGAGTTATACCATTGACTTTCCTGGTTCTGAAGCTTGCAGACAGCAGATAGTGGGACTCGTCAACCACCATAATCATGCGAACAAATTCCTATAACAAATCTCTCATATTTCTATATATATACTATACTATTGATTCTGTTTCTCTGGAGAATCTAATACACTCCTTCATCTTAAAAGATCATCTTTAAGCTCCTAATCTCAAACCCCAGCCCCTATAAATACCCTCTTTTGAACTCTTCACTTTGGGACAGTACTAAAAGTCTGTCAAGGAGGTGCTTCCCCTTATCGGAGTAGGTTAATAATTCTAGTTTGGCTTGGTCAACAGCTTTTTCTGGTAGGTTTGTGGATAAGTCAATTTTTTATAATCTTAGATTGCCCACCAAAATCTGGTTGAGACATGCTTGCTGTCATGGCTAAACATGCTTCATTCAGAAAGTCCATTCCTCTGAAGCCTGGAGCCTTCTACTGAGGTCTCTTCACGACCAAGTAATGGTCTCCCTTTCTGAAGCAGGCCTAATACACCCACTTGCTTGATCAACAAGTTTTTCTGATGAATTTTTGTGGATATTTGACAATCAATAGCATGGGTGTTTTGCTCTAGAAGATTATACCATTCCATATACTTTACTTAAGGTTTTATCTAGTGACATACATTATTCGTAGAAATTTCCCACTGAGAATAGTAAATATGACATAGAGTGAATGTCCAGAAGTCATCAGCTATTAAGGAACAGAACAGAATTTGACCCCAGATCTAGTTAAAACTCTAAGGCCATTGGTATTACTGCTAAATACTGCAGGTTAAAATGTAATTATACAAGAGAGTTGTACCTCCAGAAAGATGAAATAGATGTAGTTTTCCCTTCTCCTTTTACTAAGTGCAACTAACCCTCCAAATTTTATATGTAAAAACACTGAAAAGTGGAGAGAAAACACAAGACTAGTTAGGGACCTTGGGATTCAAGGAATAACCTAACAGTGATTACCCTGGGTTTTCTTTTTGTCTCATATATCCCAGACTGGGGATGCTGGAGAAGTTAGCTCCCTATGTATATATTATTTTCAATATAAATTTATGATAAAAATTCATATGCTGTAAGTAAGAATAGCGGTTTTGCTAAGTGTTTTCATTCTGTCCATTCTACAAACAGGTAGGAGCAAGATACACAGTAGACATCAAACCCTGAATCAGATGGGCAAGATTCTAAGATCAATAAAAACATATTCTTCAATATGGGAAATTCTCAAAGGGTCCACAAATGCAGGATGGCAGACAAACATATGAACAAATCACTTTGTTTATCGAGAGCTTCCTAAGCATTGGACACTTGGCTCAAGTTAAGTCCTGTTTAATCCTTACAGTCCTATGAGCTAGAATCTCTTATCTTCATTTTGTGAAAGGAGTAACTGATGCATAGAAAGGTTAAATAAATTGCCCAAAATCACATGGTGAACAAGTAGCAGAAGCAGGATTTGAAACCAGGTTTGCATGATTCCCAAAACCAAGCTCTCAACCGCATCCTATACAGCTTCCTATAAATGTTCACATGGTTAAGAGACAGTGAGAAAATGTGATAATTACATTTACATGTTTGAAAGAAGGGGTAGAAACCGTTATATTTCCCACAACATCCAGCTCACTGCCAGGTACATGTAGGTACTTGTTAATTACTGAATTGTGTCTAATTTGATTCAAAAGAGCTGAGTAAATTAAAAAGCATATTCTATTTTCTAATTGTGTTCCTTTAGTATATGCCTATAATGTATCTATAAAGCCTGGAACTTAGAGAATTTTGTTTATATTCTCACTCTAACATGCTGCCTACCACATTTTTCCTCTGGAAAATACTTATATAGCTGGTTCTCCTCCTTAATTGGTCCCAATCCACACACCCTCTACCCTTTCTAAATAATCTATGACCTAATAGTCCAACAGTCCAGTCACTTAAATATGCTATTAATTGTTATTTTGTGAACAGAAAGCATCCACTCGAACCCATTTACATTTTATATTTGTTTTCAAATATCCCATGTACCATATGTCAACACATAATTTTTATTTTCCCTTTTCAGCATTTCTGAAATTAATAATAATGTGTTGGCAATTAATTTCATTTAAGTTTTAAAACACCTGCCGGGTGTTTTATGCTTTTTATGGTTTCAGAGAGTAGGGGTTAGTATATGCACAATATGGAAAGATTTTTATTTCTTTGCTCTCGCTCTTTTTTAAAAAATTTTACTGCCACATCAAATTTATACTGTATATATTCCCATGCTATAAAAATGCCTACTTTCCAAACTATTGCCTGTGCAGTTTTATAAGGTGCACCAAAGGGTATTTCCCTTTCCTGCATCATTTTGATAATCATTGTGGCTTAATGCATGAAGGGGTTCTTTTGTATAATGGGTGCTGGAATGTGTTGATAACTTGAACAGACAGTTGTTAAGTTGAACATACATTTAGACAGCAATTTGTACTGGCTGTAACTACAATACCTAGTGTGCTAGCAGAAGAAACTGACATATTTCAGGAGGGGTGATCACTCCTAATTCATCAGATATTAAAAGACAAGATTGGTGTCACACATTCTGTATATCTCATCCTGGTTGACATGCAACTATTTTACTTGTCCTAGAGTCAAAATGGCATTTACTACCGTGCTCCCATTTGAGATAATCAAGGCCCACACTGGTGGGGCGAATATTGTTAATGGTGCATTATTGCAGCACTCGCTTCTCTCTTGGTCGCCGTCATTAAATTGGTTGAAAGCATGCGCTGGGATTATGACCTGCTAAGTGTTTTGTGACTTTTAGCGAACTCTACCAATGTCTACACACTGAGGGATGACAATTAATTTGAATTAACAGCCCCCTGCATCAATATCCACTGTCCAACCCGATCTGATAAGTACACGATGGAAATCCTTAAGTACCAGAATGGTTATTTCGTTTACATTGTCTTTCTTACAATGTAGGGACACACACCCCTTCAAAGACAAAAAATGCAAAAAAGAAAGGCAAAATGGCTAAAAGCCAGCACATGTCAAATCATGTATTTCATTTCTCATACAATAGTGCACAGCTTAGGGTACAAATGCCACCACCAACCCCAGCACCAATGTTGGGGTAAATTGTCCCTGATACTTCACCCTGACAGAGACCATATTGTCTCTGTGGATGCATATTCCATTGCTGAGAATTGTGTTTCCTCCTTTCTCCTCCTGGTAAGAAACTACTCATTCTGTAGGTACTGTGTATGGGAACCAGTGACTGAATTGAAAACACAAAAAAATATATATTATTTATTCTTATAGCCCCAGTCCTTAGAGGATGGCAGAAATAGCATGCTCATAATGTGCTTATTGAATGAATGACCTGAATTAGGCAGACATGGGCTTCGGTTCTGGCCCCAACACGCACTAACTGTATGAAACTGAGCAAGTTGGTGAAAATTTCTGAGCTTTATTCTTCTAATTTATAAAATCAGGAAAATGAAAGTTATTTTAAGGCCTTGTAATATGAGATGTCTGGACAAATGCTCAGCACAGCCTAAAAGTGGGACTCATTTTTCCTTTCCCATGGTTCCTCTTCCTCCATTTTTCTTCTCAGGTTTGTTCGTTGGATTTTTTTCTCTTTCACTTCCTCCTTTAATTTCCTGGCACCAGAATCAGCTTTTACCCACTCCAAAAGATGTGCTTACATCCTCCTGATAGATGGTGGGTACCATTCATCGCGTGCACCCTGGCCTTCCTACTAGGTAACACAGATCATTAGGGGTGGATTTCAGGTGATAAAAATCTTGCAAAACACAATTTCTCAAAAACTTTGTTAGTAGAGCTCAAACCTGTGACAGTAATATAAACAATATGATGCTCTGAGGATGAGTTTCATCTCAAGACTCTAAGCAAAAAGCATTGTTTTGATGAACATTCTAAAGGGAACCTTGAGGTGTCTGTCATTTTTTTAAAGTTTATTTATTTTGAGGGGGACGGGGTGGGGAAAAGCGAGCAGGAGAGGGGTAGAGACATGGAGAGAGAGAGAGAGAGAGAGAATACCAAAGAGGCTCCTCACTGTGCAGAGACCAATGTGGGGCTAAAACCCAAGAACCCGTGAGATCATGACCTGAGCCAAAATCAGGAATCAGACACTCAACCGACAGAGCCACCCAAGTGCCCCAATTGTTTTTGATAATCTTCCAAAATCATGGTCGTATAAAGAAGGAACTAGAGAGTATACAGCAAAGAAATGAAGAAAAATGAAAAGATTGTTAGCATTGTCTTGGCAATTATTTAAAAAATGTAATATGCTATTTTTCTGGGTTTTGTTATATTTGTGGTATTTGTCAGTTCTTTTGATTTTCCAATTTGCTGTATTTTTTCTCTTTCAAAATAAGTATTCATTTTCATACTTAATTTTGTATCCTTTTTTTGTAAAGGGTGCAAAATTTTTCAGAGTCTGCCTATAAAATCTGGATCCAATCACACTCAAACACTTTAAGTTATCCATGTTTTTGTCTTGGGTAGAAGCTTGGATAGAGGCTCCATGTACATGAGAATGACATCTTTCCTGCTCACCTCTGCCTTTCAATGCTGAATTGTCTACACTGAAGTTCAACCTTCAAGCTTCCAGAGAGATAATATTTTCTATATTTTAACATGACTATGAGGCATTTCGTTATGACCTAGTCAACACTGGGTAGTCCCCTCAAACTCTATTTCACAGGAAATGTCAAGGCTGGACATCATATTCCAAAATACAGCTGGCCCACCAGGATGGTATTGGTGCTCACCCGCTGGAAATGAGTTGGGGAGAGGTTACCGCAGGATAGCCAAGCATCTGCCACTTGAAGTTGTGTGTGTGGTACAGCTGGAAATGTCCCAGGAGCACTGAGACACAACTTCAAATGTTTCTTTGGCTGTGGATGCCTGGGAAAAACAATATGAGCAGACAGACAGCCTTGCATAGAGTAATTAAAAACAGTGACTCGTTTTAAGATCATCTTCAGGAAATTTTTGCAAACTCTGAAGGCACACCCAAAAATCTTTCCACTGGAGCTTCCCGTGTAGTGAGAGGCGACAGCTGACGGCGTCGCTGGCTCAGCTACTGCAGTCTGCACTAACTTCACTGAAGGGGGACATACTCAGACTCTCCTGGTAAACGAAGTTACATGGAACTCATCCCTGAAAAGCCAGCATCAATCTTCATAATGATCTTCCAAATAAGGTAGAAAGAATGAACACACTTCATAGATAGGAAAATCTGGATGCACAGGTTTTTGTTCAAGGTCAGAAGTCTGAAAAAATACAAACATTATTTTTAATAAATTAAGGTTTTTTCACGGTTTCCTCACAATCTTCTTCTCTGCCTGCTGTAAAAAAAGGGGGAGCTTTTTTCTGCCAACTGGTATTTCTATCAGAAATAAATACTTTATAAATCCATTCCCTTTGAAACTTGCATTGAAGTAGAGTCAATCTTATTTTTAGAACATTTATGCGTTCCTACTCTCAAAAAATCATTTAAAGTTCTACTTATAAAGATCATATTTCTTCTTTACTGCCAAAAGATCACAAATGCCTACAAGGCAGAAAACTTCCTGTTGAACAAGGGAGATTAGATGAGGCTTTCAAGAAAAGATTAATTTGTCCATTGAAATACAGTTGGTATTGCTGAAACTGATGATTTTCTTAGCAACCATTTCGATGACAGCAATATGACTTTAATGCCACCAGTTTCAAAGAGTGGACATTTTGGTACTACCAAAATGCATTGGGCAGTTTTAAATAAAGTAACCCTTTACAAGTGACAAGAGGCAAGTGGTCATCAATAAATCCATGTAATAGAAAGGGAGACAATGAAGAATTGTAAGCGCACTGCTAGGTTTTTGAAAGCCAAATTCTTAAATAAAATCATCAGGGCATCTTCAAATTACTGATATGGGCACAGCTTATCCACCTAATTATAAAGATTCCGTTGACCAAACCACATAAACAGAGGAGCATTTGTCCTTATTGAAGAGGATACGCAGACCACAAATTGCTCTGGAGTACGCTGAATATAGATCAGCTGGAAACTGCTTTATTTAGTCTGCACACACACACACTTCAGAATAGATGATCTTTGCATGTTAAAGCACTTCAGACCCAATCCTGCTTGAACGAGTTCTAGCTACACTATGATTATGATTACATAGATTTATAAAACCTCAAATATCTCCAGTTATCTCCCGGGATTTTTCCTCTTTCCTGTTTTCTCATGTACTTAACCAGTACTCAGATAATCACGTATGGTCTGAAATGCCTTTCCTGCTTCTCAGACTCTCAATTGTATAAATCACTCAAGTCTCTTGAATTAAAATACCACCATGTCCATGAAACTGCCCTGCTCTCCTACTACTACCACCACCATCTCTGATAGAAATGGTTTCTATTGATAAATAGACTTTGGCTGGCAGCCTCTGTTGCAGGATTTCCAACTTCCCAGTGCAAAGCCCACAGATAACCTGAACATTTGAATGCACACAAACAGAAACACTCATAAAAATACTCAAAACTCATTTTGACTGACAACCTACTCTCAGAATCTGAGCAGCGTTTTCACAAAATTTAAGACAGATGGCCCCGAGTTAAGAAAAATCTATTGCAGCCTAGTTTATGATGTATTTTATAAGCCAGAGTAGTCCTATTTACCTGGAAGAAAGTAAAAATAGACTGTATTGCTCATCCATTCACTGGCTTTTAGCTCACTTGTTTATAGGGGTCTGTAGGGTAACAAAACAGACGACTCAACAGAATTCTAGGTCGGAGAGAGAAGGCAAGGCTGGCTTGGGGTTTTAGCTCCTCATGAGACAAGCATAAAATAAAAAACAAGATGGCATTTCCCCTGTCAGAGTACAGGCAGGATGATCATTCATCAGAAACATGGACTTTCAGAAATCCATATGGCATAAATGACAGAGCCAGAGAGATGGCTGAAGGTCACGAAGAAGGAGGTAGGAATGTGAAGATGAACAGTTCCAATTGGACCATATCGATGGAGGGGAAGGGGTGGGATGTGAGCAACTGGCTCCCAAAAGAATGGCTCTGCAGCATTCCCTGAACGAGATGGAGAATTAAGTGAAGGCCAAACGACAAAAACCTATCACAGTATCATCATTGAGAGGCAAGAATCATGGGATCTGTGAAAAAGAGAAGAAATCACAAGGCTGTAGAGGGGTGCCATCACACTGAAGTGTTAGGCATCTAACTCTTGATTTCAGTTCAGGCCATGATCTCATGGTTCGTGAGTTTGAGCCCAGCATCTGGCTTTGTCCTGACAGTGTGGAGCCTGCTTGGATTCTCTCTCTCCTCTCTCTCTCTGCCCGTCTCCCTGCTCATGCTCTATCTCTGTCTCTTTGTCTCTCAAAAAATAAATTAAGCATTAAAAAAAAGCCTAAAATATCAAAATAAAAATCTGTATAGAAAAGTTTTGTGGTGACAATGGACGCGAGAAGAATCACTCCATGGGGGCGGGACAGAGGGAGATTATGAGGATGAGATCATAGAAGAGACGCTGACTGACATAAAGGACAAGAAAAGAAAAAGCCCCCTAGGCAGAGGCACAGCGCCTCAGAGGGAACCAGGACAGCTGAACTGAGGAAGAAGCAATGGAATGTTTGAAGAGAAATTTTTAACAAGTAAAATATGTCTTAAGATGGTAGATCAAAGGAAATCAGAACATTTGAAGCAAGCCATAAAAAGAATAAGACATCTAGACATTCCATGTGAAGCAATTTTAATTATCACAATACAGAATAAAAATCTGATACTCACACATGCACAAAATAAACAGAAATGTGCGTAACACGAACAAAATTGAACTGTCCTCAGACTTTGCCATAACGTTGAATACGAGCATATACTAAAGAAACGGTCACAAAGCTAAGATGATGGAAAAGTTTGTGATCCATACATTTTTATACCCTGCAAGTTTTCATTGGTGTATAAAGCCAAAAGAAAGGAATTCTAAAATAACGCAAAGTCTCAGAAAAAAGAATCCACCCACATGGCTACCCAGGGGAAAAAGAGCTGAAGACATTCTCTAGTGAACACTGAAGTGAGTCAAAATCAAGAGCTCGATAACAGGGAAAAGTATTTTATGACACAGATGGCAGCACAGACATTGGTAAAGGATAATATTGGATCGCTCTCATAAATAGTGT
The DNA here is from genome assembly GCF_018350175.1 of Felis catus. Lineage (NCBI taxonomy): Eukaryota > Metazoa > Chordata > Mammalia > Carnivora > Felidae > Felis > Felis catus. The sequence goes on along the minus strand of NC_058371.1, from coordinate 189,499,427 downwards.
TAACGAAAAGAAGCAGACATCAAAAACCATTATTGAGAGACAAGGGAAAAGTTATCATCGACGACAACAACTGATATCCGAATTCATACGTGACATTAACATAACTGGATGATAGAAGCAGCAAAGTGGGAAAGAATGCTAAATTCTGTTTCATACAGAAGGCGGAGGGAAAAAAAATTGTCTCTCCACTTTGATAATCATAGAAATAGAATCTGAAAACATATTTTAAAATACATAAAAATAACCCCTCATTTAAACCAAAAGTTTAAAGTGGGATGTATATTTTCCAGATTTCTACAAAACAAATGCAAATAAATATGGTCCATGGTATTGAAGAGAGAAAACGAAGGGAACATAGTTATTTTAAAGCAGAAAATAAAGTCGTGAAACCAACCAGATCAATTCTAATTACAAAGGAAAAGGATTAAAATGATCTACTGAAGGACAAGTATCCCCGTACTGAGATAAAATATACCGAACACTTAAGTACCACATCCAAGGTAAGTATTGTTTATTGACCACCAGGCCTATTGTGAGTACTCTACAGCTATATCAATTTATTTCATCTTCACAGAAAACCTCTCAGGTGGTACTATTTTTGTTCCCATTTTATAGGTGAGAAAACTAAGAGGTAAAGAATATACCTGCCTGAGATGCATCTAACCTTTACAGGACAGTTCAGGGCGCCTGGATGGCTCAGTCAGTTAAGCATCCAACTTCAGCTCAGGTCATGATCTTATGGTCCTTGGGTTTAAGCCCCTTCTGGCTCTGTGCTGACAGCTCAGAGCCTGAAGCCTGCTTCAGATTCTGTGTCTCTCTCTCTCTGCCTCTCCACTACTTGAACTCTGTCTCTCTCTCTGTCTGTCTCTCTCTTTCTCTCAAAAATAACGAATCATTATTTTTTTTTTAACTTTATAGGACAGTTAAAAAAAAAAAATGAACAGGAGTCCCTGGGTGGCTAAGTCAGTTAAGCATCCAACTTCAGTTCAGGTCATGATCTCACAGCTCTTGAGTTCAAGCCAACATCTGGCTCTCTGCTGTCAGCGCAGAGCCTGCTTTGGATCTGCTGTCCCTCTCTGTCTGCCCCTCCCCTCCTCACACATTTTCTCTATCTCTCTCCCTCTCTCAAAAGTAAATAAACATTTAAAAAATAAACACTATGGGGCGCCTGGGTGGCTCACTCCATTAAGCATCCACAGGTCATGATCTCACAATTCGTGGGTTCTAGCCCCTGCATCAGGCTCTGTGCTGACAGCTCGGAGCCTGGAGCCTACTTTGGATTCTGTGTCTCCCTCTCTCTCTCTCTGCCCCTCCCCTGCTCACACTCTGTCTCTCTCTCTCTCTCTCTCTCTCTCTCTCTCACAAAAATAAATAACAAACATTAAAAAAAAATTAAACACTATAAAAAAATGAACAAATATTCATCTTCTCTGTATCGTTCCAATTTTAGTATATGTGCTGCCGAAGCGAGCACAAAAAATGAACAAATATTCAGCAAGTCAAACAAAAATACAGTAGGGATGGCAATACTTGTAGCAAACAGTTCCAAGCATCATTACACAATTAAAGACACAATCATATATTAGAGTGAACAATTGTCAACATTTTTACTCTAGATATCAAGAAATTGTTAGAAATACCAGGAAAAGCTGGGTGCCACTGTCCATGTAAGAGGCCTCAACTCACCTCTCTTAAACTTTGAGAAATCAAATAATCAAGAAATAAATGTCAGGGACATTTTGATGACAATAAGGCAAACTATGACCTCAAGCCAAGCATTAGCCTATCCTTTCAAATATCGTATCATTCTGAAAATGTTTTGAAAGGGGGGACATCTGCCATATGTTCCTGGGGCATTTTTTCTTTGCATTTTATACATGTTCATATGCATACACAAAAGGGTATCTGGACTCACATAAATGAAATGCTGTATGAGTTTGGCTTTGTTTATAGAGGTTTGAGTAAATTTTAATAGTCATCACTGCATTTTCACATTCTCTACATTTTTAATATGTCCATAAAGGATTTCCAAATCAGACAATGTATCCATGTAACAATCAAGCATCCAAAAGCTGCTTATTGAACACTTAATTAAGTGTCTGGATTGATGCTAGTAAGTGGTGATTGACCCTGCAGGAAAATATTAAGGAAAGGAAAAGAATACAAATTCCTTTATTGTCAGTAAAGCGTTTAGCTTGATGCTCTGGACACAGCTGTACAAACCAGGGGACTGGGTGGGATGTTATATAGGAAGGGCAAACATCCCTAGCCACCAATTCCCATGAAGATATCCCACTGTAATCTCTACTGCTTGAGTGGTCTGAGAATCTCATCAGGTGCTGTGAGAAGCTCCATTTGCCATTCCCATGAGACTTTTTTGTGGACCCTTGGCCTCTCCCAAGTGCTGTGTAGACTCTGGCTAGGTACCTATCTGCTCAACAGGTGAAGGTAACAGTCACGAGCCCCATGGTTTCCCTAGTGCTCACCGTAAGAAATATATCAAATAGGATCGTTGGGTCAGTTTCCAAGGCCTGTGTTACCCTGGCTGAAGGCCTTTACGGATTCTGTCCCTAAAACTAGGTGCTAGTAACACCCCAGAGGGAAAAAAAAATACACTAACTTCTACTTTCCCAGAATTCATATTTTAGAAGAAAAACAGACATCGGATAAGTAATTACCACTGTGATGAATGGAACCAAAATATAGGGGCTGGATGCCATGAAAGTCTATTTTTCCTTTTTCTACTTTCCCCTTTTGCAATGCTCTTAACCCAATATGGCACTTGTTACCTTCTGTTTTGTTCTTTGTTTTTCTGCAAGCACATCTGTTTTTCCAAGTCGTCAGCTACTTGCAGGCATCTGCACAGTGCCTGCCTCAAATTAAATGTTCAGTAATGTCTTACTTAAATGAATGAAGAGAAAGCCTTAGGTCTTTCAATATGCTTTCCCTTATCAATATTTTCTATTTAAACATAATTTTAAGACACCAGGAGTCATGTTTATTTAATTAGCTTAAATCTTGCACTAGACAAGTTTGTAGAAGCTTTTTTTTTGGTGGGGGGGGGGGGGGACTTGTTATTACCTAACATTGAAAAATGATGAAGTAAAAGTGCTTATTAACAGAAAGAGTAAAGTTAACTTTGTACTCACCTACAAAAATATGCACACATTTCAATGAACCAAGAAGATTGAAATGCTTACTACTTTTGTTGTAGCATGTTTGGGAAAGAGGAATCCATGACAAGTGGTTTCTGATTTTGAAAGGGGAGAGGATGACTGCAATGTGAAAAGCCTCCACCCTCGTCGGTGGTATGGAACACATTCTGTTTCCTCCAGTGTGATTTGGAGACCCTGTGAATTTGGAGACCTTCTGGATCTTTCAGCTCCCCCACATCCAATTATTATTTTGGGGTCACCCCCATCAGCCATATCATGGATAAGAGGAGGCGTGCACCTCCTACCCATACACCTGAACTCAGAAAACATGGTACCTTTGGACCAAAGGTGACAAATGAAGTTCAGTGGACAATTTTCCTAGTACTTTTGACTAAAATTAAGAACCTGAGTGGTAATCAACTTACATCATGCTGTTGGTCTGGAATGATTGGATTCAGTTGTTCCCATTGAAGAGTTAGCTAGGTCTTCCTTTGTACCAAGTACTGGTACAAGGATTAGGTATTGGTGAGCTATCTTATGGAGCAAAGCTACAGAGCCTTTGGTCCAATAAAATCCTATAAGACTTTGACCTCAAGGCCCACCTGTTATATCAGGTGACAAACAAAAAGCTCTTCTGGATTTTGTGTGGCATGTCTTCGGTCTTCCTCAAAAGGTCCTCTGTCACCTGCTCTGGTTTACATATCCTATCCTCTCAGTGAGGGGACACCCCCCCCCTTCTGCCCCACCTTCTCAAACCCATTTTTCTAGCTAACTCAGGAGACATATGGTATATTATTGCATCTTGAACAGCCCCATATCCAGGGGAGGGCTTCAAAAGTAATGTTTGGTGATGATTATAGTTAAGGTTGAGTCTCAGTTCTGGCAGGCCTAAAATTGGGAATCAGATAAGGTTACACTAGAATATCTTTTTAAACTCAAAAACTAACATATCATCCTTCTCTCAGCTGGATGAGAGCAAGCCAAACTATCAATGACCAGAGCCAAAGCCGAGAATATTTTTAAGACTGAAATAAAATCTCTGGTTCTTGTGCCTGTGGGATATTCCCACACTGCTTGACTTAATGCAGGCTATACAATCGTCGGTACTAAAAATATTTCAGTATCCATTTCCATGTGTACAGTCAGAAATTCATCCAATATTTCAACCTTAGCTATCACTACTCCTTGAAAGACGTAGTCAGTCCTTCCCCCATGTCCAAACTCATGATGCTGCTCTTCAAGAGAATGCAACCCAACTCAAAATTATAGGCAACATTTATTGAAGAACTACCCAGAGGACATGCCAAGCACCATGCTTAGGTTACCTCATTTATTTTCGCTTAACACACACCATGAGAGAAATGGTATTATCTACTTTTCAAATAACAAAATTCAGGCTCATTGTAGGTAACAAACCCAAGTCCACACGGCTATAAATCACACAGAAAAAGCTATATTAGAATTAGATATAGTGGATTAGAGGAGAAAGCTACCAGTTCTGGTTGGGATGTTACAGATGGTATAAGGAATACGGCTCATTTGTTCAAACTTGAGTTTGAAGCAGTGGTTATTGTAACAAAAGTATTAGACTATTTGCCATCTAGTCAAAGAGCTGGAATTTACCTCAACACTTGTTCATTCAGAATTAATCATTTAGCAAATATATGTTGATATTTATTATGTGCCACTGTTTTTTGCATTAGAATTCAGCTTATACTGTTTATATTAGTGATGCAGCCTGGCTGGGTTCTAGAACCCACAGGGGAAAGCCACAGGACTAGAAGAGAAATTTCAGAGGAGAGGGATTTCACAGGAGAGAAATCAAATAACAGCTCAGAGGAAGTGAGAGCAGAGGTTATTGAAGATATAGAGAAAGTGCAGATACAGAGTGTCTGGGAGACTCAGAAAGGAAAGAGTGAGTCTCCTATTTGCTTGGGGGCTGGGGTTTTTACTGAGGATTTTGGTTCAGTGCATGTGTCTTCTCAGGCATCCAGGAACTGGTTAAATCAAAGACTAGTGTTTAGGTGTTCTCCATAAGTCACTTATGCCCTGGAGCTAAGGGCCTCAGTGAGTCAGTGGTCTTGGAAAATTTCATGTCATCCCTACCCAGCCACTCCTTAGATGTTATCTATTGGGCTGTAAGACTCCAAAGAAATCATTAACTCCTTGACCTTTAGAAGGAGAATATACATTATCTGTTCTATAAAGCCTGTGTAAGGTGGGGGTATAGGTCCTAGCAAGAATGGAGCAACACAAAAGCAGGCTTTTATGGGGTCCCTTCAGTTTCCCCATCTCATTAACATTAAAAAATTGTGCCCTTATAAGGGTTATATTCTCTTGATGGGAGGGAGTGAGGCGATGTGAAAATAAACAAGTAAAGACATAGCAAATTCATTTGTAGTAAGGAATATCATAGGTTGAGGGGAACAAAAAGTGATTGGGGTGGTGATATGATAAGAAAAGATAGGATTCAGTAGTCAGAGAGGGAAAGATTAGGGCCTAAGATCCCTGGGTGGGGAAAACCGCATATTTTGGACAATGCTGGGAGTGTCTGAACACAGCAAACCCCCTCTGGTGTTAAGGTTCCTCTTAAGAATGTAACAGATAACACCTGTTCCCCCTCAAGTTTCCCTCAGGAATTTGACAAAAGACCTAGCTAAAAATTAGTAGACCATAAACATATGACCCACAAAGAATGGTATGGCCATAGACCACCCTTCATACAATGGTACTAAGTAAATCAGGAATGGGCAACCCAGCGCCTAAACTTATCAAGCCAATAAGGGTAGGATCTGAGAAAGAACTATGGGGAATGGAAAGGAGGGCTGACCAGAATCTTCTAAAACAAAGACCCTTGCCTATAGTCATGGGCATTCACTTTCAAATTCCCCTTCTCTGAAAAGAGAGCTTTCATACTAGTCTTACTTTCTGATCTTATCTTATATTCTAATAAACTTTGGCTCCTGCTCATTTTAGTTTGTGTCTACCTCTTCATTCTTCCAAGTGGCAAGAGAACAAACCCTGGGCATTGAGATTAAAAAGAAAAAAAAATCTTGCAACAGTGGGGCTGCTATGTTTTATGTGGTTGTGGGGAAAGAACTTGCTGAGACTTGACAGCCTCCAGGAGAGAGGAGGCCATTGGTGCATCTGGGGGAAGAACAGTTCATGCAGGGGATAGTCCCTGGAGAGCCTGAGGCTGAAGGAGGAGTGGTAGAGGTAGAAGATGAGGTCAGAGAGGGAGCTGAGACTAGATAACCCAGAGTCTTGTAGTCAGTGAGAACTTGTTTTATCACGAGAAAAATAGAAATGGAACATTGGGTATATTTGAGCAGAGGAGTTACATTTAAATTTTTAAAAGATTACTTTGGCTGCCTGTTAAGTGATGAGTCCAGCCTTGCAACTTTGGACCTAAAAAGATTAGAAAATATAACTCTACAAGATGCATTTAGGCAGGCTCACTGCAACACATTATTGACTCCTGATCAGCATCTTACAATTAAAACAAACCTCTAAGTCCAAGGTGGCTAACACAGAAGTTCCCTTATATTCTCTGCACAATAGCACGTAGAGCCCAAGGATAATCACATAGTTCTGTCAGGAGTTCCAAAACTAGTTTGGAAACAAAGGAGAACAAAAGTAAATCCAGTTACCTCAGCAACTGAAGTGATTTGTCTTACGGTAGGAGGGCCTCCCATAGATCTGTGTCTCTATTAGCATCAGCTGGAGTTCAGATGGCAATAAATCCAGGTACTTGTTATGTCACCAGGAGATGTCTAGCTCCTCATCAAACTTGTGTCTTGTACAAAGACAGTGTGGATTATCTGTTAGACAATCGCCGCTCCCACTAATGCTAAGCCCCATCTCCATATCTGCGGATCAAATTTCAAGACCTCAGATCTGTGCCTTCTACTTCACATTTGCACTTCTGTTTCAGACACCTAAAACTAGACGTTCAATTCCTATCTCCGTTTCAAAAAGTCCATTATCTTCTTCCAAGATCATCTGTGGTTTTGTTCCATCTTCTTTCTAAAATCAGCATTGTCATTATCCAAACCTCTAAGACTAGACGATTTGATATCATCTTCAACAGCTCACTCTTCCCCAGATTCAGTATCTAATCTGAAAATTTTAGAAATTCAATCAGTTCTTCCCTTTAAAATGCTTTACTGGTCTCTCTGCCACCACTTCATTCAGGTTTTCATGTGTTTATATGCAAATACCGAGACAGAGCTTCCTCTCTCTTCTAGCTAAACCCAATCTTCTTCTGTTTCAATCTCTTTTACACACTGCTCTGGGCACATGTTAGGAGGTGACATGGCATTCCTGTAATTAAGAATTTATACAGCTCACAGTTTCTTCTAGCAAATTAAGTCAAAGTTCCATTGTCTGTTGTCTGGATTTAGAGATTCTCCAGGCTTCACAGTCCCCAAGTACTGTCAAAAAAATACAGATCTGGATAGCAGTTAAAGTGATAAAAATAGATTTTATTGGAGAATTCTTGCACTAGGGGAAAAGAGATCTCAGGATAAAACTGGGTGCAAATCTGAATGCAGCAAGGACAAATAGGGATTTGTAGCCAAGGAGCAGGTTGGGGAGGAGTAACGGTTGGTAGATGGAGAATTAGCAGGAGGAAAGTCAGGGCTAGGAAAGAATTCTTGTTAAACAGATCTCATTACTGAAGGAGGCCAGGATGAACAGATATCACCCAGAAGATGGCAGGAGATTGGGAATTCAATCAGATATTGAGAGTGATCAGGTACAAAGTGGAGATTCTTGATAAACTGGCTTAGCAGGATTGTTGCTGTAAGTGACCAATGTGAAGACGGACACAGAAGCCTGAAGGTTGATACCTAATTGAACGGAGGGTCAGAGAAGCCTGACTCAACTTTGATCAGGAAGAGTGTCTTGTTAGCATCTTATCTATTCCAAGCAATTGGAAGAATTCTGTTAGGTTCTTCTCTTTACAGGCACCCACGTATAACACCCTTACACACACCCCTGCCTTTCCTCATAAGAAAATCCTGCATGAATCACCTACACGCCCCCTCCACCTACCCAAATCTCAGTCCTCAGAGCCCAACAAAAAAATTCACATCTTCATAAAACCTTTCTGAAGTCAACAGTTCTTCTGGGCTTTCTTATCTCTCAGGGCTTACTGTTTCTGTTAATGAAATTTATTGAACATGAACTTTATGTCAAAGCCTATGCTACATGCTCAGAGAGATATAAAAAATACGAGATCTATGACCCCTTTAGTAGTGACTGCCAGGTGCCTGCTATATCCCCTCTCTCCTTCTTCTTTTATAATAAAAACCTTGAACTTTGGCTACTTAAATGTGAGAAAAAGAAATGTACAATTTCCAGGCTATACCTTAAGTAGGGTTGGACCTTCTACTTTTCCTATCCCTCTTTGTCATTGGGTGCAATGCGGACATGATGTCGAAGTCAGTGAACTCATCTTGGGCCATGAGGTTGAAACCGTATGAAAAAGACGGATTTGACTTTCTGGAATATTGTGGAATTCATGGACATGAACATGAGTTAATTCTTGAAAAAGACTTAGTATGATGGCTGGCACATCATAAAATAATTTTAAAAAGTGAATAATAACAATGGTGGTGATGATGATGATGATGATGATGAAAAGGAAGATGTTGATGTTTACGGCGGTAATAACTATCATGGTGATCATTACGCTTTCATTAACAATATATACTGAGGACTTTGAGTTTTTGTCACTTCTGGCTGTTAAAATAAAGTAGCAAGCTTAACAATTGAAAATAACCTAGATTATATTCAATCCTCCTCACTGTTTGGGATGGAAAACAAAAGTCATGCAGCTTTTGCTTGCTCTTCACTAAGATTCTAAAAAAAAAAAAGGTTTTTTTTTTATTATTTTGAGGGAAAGAACATGAGTGAGAGAGAGCAGGGAAGGGGCTGAGGGAGAGGGAGAGAGAAAATCTCAAGCAGGTTCCAGACTGTCAGCACAGAGCCTGATGTGGGTCTCAGTCCTAAGAACCATGAGATCATGACCTGAGCTGAAATCAAGAGTCAGACGCTTAACCAACTGAGCCATAAGTTTGCTACAGGCTATGAATTGTGTCTCCTTCAATGTTTTTGAGATATTAAATGAAGACTAGAATTTCTATGTAAATGCAAATAAATGTTTAAACTAGAATTGTTTAAACTTCATGCCATGCAGAGACCGGACCATAAAGAACCACACTTTTTATTAAGGTTACAGTTGTTTCAAAATATGGATCTTTTAAAAATGGCAATGCTTATATTTTATTTTTTCAGCCACCATATTTATTCTAAGTATATAATAGCACTAAGCATGCTTATATTTTAATTTTTTCCCAATGTTAAAAGCAAATTGTCATTAATATTCTAAATAAAATGAGATAACTGGTGGGTTTAGAAAGAAATATGATGGGACTTGAATTGTGTTTTATCAAGGTATTTTTATCTCAGTGTGGAAGAATATGGCATATACAGAATTATCTAGAATTACTATAAGTCTGATGAATTATAAGTTATTGTATAGTAAGGAGCCTCATCTAAACCTCTTAATCACCCCAATCAGTACCTATAATTGTAAAAGACACATAAATTCTCAATATACATGAACTTATTGGTCTGATATTTAAAACTGAAATACCATTGTGCATGTATATATTCACCTCACAGTTGAAAAATTTCCTTTATTATCATATTTTACCCCCATATTCCCCAAAATACCTTTAGTGTCAATATAATAATAGATATCCCATAATGTCAAACATTTTGTTTCTCTAGTTTACTTGACTCCTTCTTGAATGGTTTTCCATTAATACACACTGACTTACTTAAAGGTAATTTGTTATTTAAAAATATAGGTGTGAAAAAAAAAAAAAAGGGGCGCCTGGGTGGCGCAGTCGGTTAAGCATCCGACTTCAGCCAGGTCACGATCTCGCGGTCCGTGAGTTCGAGCCCCGCGTCGGGCTCTGGGCTGATGGCTCAGAGCCTGGAGCTTGTTTCCGATTCTGTGTCTCCCTCTCTCTCTGCCCCTCCCCCGTTCATGCTCTGTCTCTCTCTGTCCCAAAAATAAATAAACGTTGAAAAAAAAATTAAAAAAAAAATATAGGTGTGTTTGTATCTTACATATATCTGCATATATATATTTATTTATATATATATACACACACACACACCCATACATATGTATGTATTAGGAGCCCTGCACTGTTATTTGGTCTTTGTAACAATATTATGAGATAATTATTGATATATCCCTTTAATAAATGGGGAATAAAGGTCATTTGTCCAAGGTCACACAACTAGAACATCACATTGCTGGGATTTGAATCATGATATTCCACTCCAGAATCCTTCTTACTACTTACTATTCTCTGCTCACAGAAATGGAGCTAGAACCCTAGTTTTCCAGGAACTAATGCCAGGCATAAACATTTCAGCATGTGCCTCAAATTCATACAAGACCAAGCTGGTGATGCAGATAACGAACGTGAGGAAGGCGTGACTGAAACACAAGAACTATTGTAAACCTGAGAGCCCATGTCTCTCCAAAAGCCAATGGCCAGTGTGACTTATAGGACGCAGGTCTACTTTTGCTTGATCTCCCACTTTTTCAATTTTTAAATATTGGCTAATAAATAAGCAAACAAACATCCTGAGGCCAAAGAAATCACCTCCTCTTTGAGTCAATCAAATCCAGCACAATGCCTAATGAATTTTTATCTTCATGGCTCATCATGTATTTGCAAAACGGAAATAATGTGGGCCAGAAAGGAAAAGTCAGGGCTAAACCCTGGTTCTGGAATTTACTAACTCTGACCTTGACATGTTATTTAACCTCTTTGAACTTCAGTGTCTTCATCTCAAATAAGAAATCACGCCTCTCTCACTAGATTACCATAACAATTTAAATGAAAGAAGTCACATAACTCCATGAGCACAGGGTCTCCCATATAACATGTTTCCGTAAATGTTTGTAGTTATATAATTTGTATCACTACCCTGTTGCCTTATTTTATTATTTTTATTCATCATTTCCTTGATGAGCTTAAAAGATGAACCCACTTCTAAGTAAGTTGCTTCCAAGTTAATGCCATTCTTCAGGTCAAAATAAAATGCAATTTAATTTAAACAGAATCTTCCATGACTGACTGATGCCAGCAATGTTTTTCCTTCCAGCTCTATTACTTTAAATTTAAGGTGATAATGTCTATATAATGCCAATTTGCTTTAGAGACAACATCGTAAAAGAAATGTTTAGTCATTTTTGGTAACCTCGATTTGCCCAAGTTTCAAATCTTTTCTGGGAAGAAAGGTTAGATAAGGCTGAAGATAAAAGGCCTGTGAAATGCCTGGCAATGAGAGAAGATGTGCTCCAAAAGAGCCAAAAAAGCCTAAGTAAGTGAACATCAGCCTTCTCTCATTTGTTCTGGTTGTGGAAGTCCATGCCTAATCGGGAGAGAAAACCCCCCTGGACATATGAAAGGGGTACGGAGTTCGTTACACCCAGGATGGCAAAGTAAAGAAGCCAGATAGAGGTCTGAGGCCACTAAAATATTAGCACCAGGAAACCCTTATGCTCCTGGACCAAAGGACGGAGGAAGGGGGTAGTGGTTCCAGAACCCAAGGTAGGAGTCACCAGTGGAAAGCTAGAAGAAGGTGGGGCCTGCCTGGCCGGACCTGGCCTGGACCATGGAGGAACTGCAGCCAGGGCTCAGGAGGATCCCTGAGACTAGAGAGTGAGGAAGAAATACCTTGGCTTCTCCCTTCCTCTTTCTAATCTGTTCTCAGGGCCTCAAACCCAACCAGAAGCCAGCTGACATGAGAGCCTCTGACATCCCGCCTGAGAGATCAGAACATCCTAACTGAGTCAACCAAGAGCAAATGAAGAACCAAATATGGCTCTGAGACCAAACAGGCGAGTCACAGCAGTGAATTAATTATACAGTGCTCCAGCCAGCACAGGCCACATATATTCCCTTCTCTCTTAAAATAGGTAACTATATTTTACGGTCATGTTTTTTTCATGATTACAAATCCCTACCTTAAGCTCCTTACATTAGTGGATTTAAGGAAGAATTAATTGCAGGAGCACACAGCCATGGCCTGGAAACTGGAGTCAAAGAAACCCAGCTCAAACCAGAGGGTTTCCGCATGCCAGCAAGATGATGTCTGAATGGCTGTCTTACTCTTGTGGAGCTTCAGTTTCTTCCTTTATTAGGGGCAAAGAGTGCTGCCTGCCTTATCGGATTGAGTGAGGAATAAATACAAATACCTGCAAAGCAGTAGTCACAGGATCCCACCCAGGATAGGGCCCCAGTAAATGCTTTGTCTTTTTCCCTTCCCTTCAAAAAGCCTTTTTACATTTTATTTTTATTTGAAAGGTTAATTTTCAGTAGCTGTCTTCTCTATTTCCAACCACAAGAAGTTCCCGTTCCAATAGAAAAATGCAAAATAGGGCCACGCTCTCGGTGTCCTTTCCCACGGGTTCCTGAACAGATGCCCATACCACATCTTCAAAACCTCTCATTGCTGTTCTTTCTGTCATTTATACCCTCAGCCACTTTAAGTGTCATTCCTGCTGCCATTTAAATTATCTTATCACTTAGCTGTCTTGCTTCCCCTTAGTGAAACAATTTTCACAGAAAGCACTAAGCTTTTTCCCTGGCATTCCCTAATGACAGCATCAGTAAAAAATGTGGAAGTTCTGGGAAAGGAATGAAGGACCAAGGTGTCAGAACTAGCATTTTTTTCCTTCTGGAAAACAGTACACAAATTCATTTAAAAAAGAAAAAAAAAAAACATCTTACAAGAGAGATCTGTTTATAAACAAAACAGCAGACAAAACGGTGTTTCCTTCCCTCTCTAGATTCTTTACCCCGGAAAGCTTCCTATGGGAACTATTTCTCCTATAAAATTGTGGAATGTGGAATCTCAGTCCCTTCTAAGCTGCGTCCTTCCATCATTTTCCAGGACCGAACAGCATGGGACATTTTCTCGGAGAGTAAGTCGGTAGCTGACTTTTCTTTTTTTTTTCCCAGCCTGCCTTCATTTCATAGAAGAGATATCCAATGGAGTGTGGAAAACTGGCACTTGCAAACATTTCTTTTATTAAAACAAATTCATTTGCAGAAGCGGAATCCCCTCCATACTTTTAGAGTTTCCTTTTCTTCCTGCTTTTTTTTTTTTATTTTATGTATTCATTTTGGGAGAGACAGAGACAGTCCAAGTGAGCGGGGGGGCAGAAAGAGAGGGAGAGAGAGAGTCCGGAGCAGGCCCTGCACCAGCAGCACAGAGCCTGACTCGGGGCTGGAAACCACAAACCGTGAGATCATGACCTGAGCTGAAACCAAGAGTCTGATGCTTAACCGACTGAGCCACCCAGGCCCCCCTCTTCCTGCTTTTTTAGCTGCACGCATGTATTTGGTTTTGTCTTGTTTTGTTTTGTAGAGGTATCCTGCATTTACGTTTTTCTCATGCGTTTAAATTATAGGGCCGTGTGTTTGTAGAACCCATCCACAGTGGTTTCATTGAGCACAGGGAACCTAACAGAGACCAGATGAAGAGATACCTCCAGGGGCTCTAACTTTTTGCTGGCTTGAGACTCTTATATACGGTGTCCCCTCTGCAGAGAAAGTATTTCCCTTATAGCTTTCTTTACTGACCCACCTTGTCATTGGTTTTCTGGTGGAACATCACCTCCTCAGAGGAGCTTTCCTGAAGCCCATGATCTAAAATAACCCCTACACACCACCATTGTCCATCGATCATTCTATTAAGTCACCTTCAGAGCAGCTCTCTGGGGTCATCTTGTTTATGCCTTTGTTCATGATCAGTCTCCTCTCACTAGAATATAAATCTCTGAGAGCCAAGAGAGCATCTGTATTGTCCACCCTGTATCTCCCAGGTAGCACCTGGCATATAGTAGATGCTTATGAAATGACTGTGGATTGAAATCAATGAATGAATAATCACTCAGTGATGCCATCTGTAGTCAGCGAATGTGAGCTCGTGAAGACTAGTCACTGGGTCTTGTTTACTTTTTTTTTTTCCAGTGCTCATCATAGAACTTGGCATAACAAATAGCAGCTGAATATCTGCTGTGTGTCAGGCTCATGCTGGGTGACAGAGATCTACAATTCAGCACCTAAAGTAGAAGCCTTGTCCTGGTGGAACTTTTAGTGCCTACAAGAAGCCAGGCAATTAAACAAGCAGTCATATTACCCTGTGATAAGTGCTCCACCATGGAAGGTAAAGGATCTTTTGAGATGTTACAGAAGAGGAAGCTAATAGTCTGAGGACAGCTGGCAATTGGCAGGAGAGGACTGAATAAAGAGAGGAACAAAGGAAAGGAGGGACAAAGACAGAGAAGAGATCAAAGGGGATGAGAGAAGAAGGCAACCCCCTGTGTGTACTTCCTACATAGATCTATGATTAGAAGGTATCATTCCCTTACCAAAACGCACCTGTAACATAATCTCGATCGCCTGATTCTTAGATGAACTTGAGGTCCTTGCTAATTAAATCTGTCACTCATGGCCCCACAAGTTTACTCATAGAGCCAGGACTAGCACCAGACATCCTAGACCATGATTCATTCCTTATATCTCATAACTCTGTGGCCACAATGCTTCAATAACAGTCTGCCTATTGTAAAGACAAAGAGTCCCAGGCTTGTGCATAACCAGGGACTTCAGGGAGCATTCTAGTTATAGAAAAGATCTCAAGATAAGCAATTTTGCAAAACTGATGTGACCAGGTAGAAGGCTGAGTTCTCTTTTGTACTGGTAGCTTTTTATTGGTACTAGTACAAAAGAGAAATCATCAGGACCAGAGCAAGCACTGCCTCTAGGCAGTAGTAAATGTCTATGAGGAAGTATTACAGGCAAGGAGCAAAGACATGATATAACATCTTACATTAATATAATGTAACTCAACTCGGCCTTAACACTTGAATTTGATCACCTGTGAAGGCTATTCCTCTTAATGTGATTTGGCGACTCTGTTGAGCTATTATACTAGTCCCCCCTTTCTATGAAGAATACATTTCCAAGACCACCGGTGGATGCCTGAAATCATGAATAGCACCATACTTTATAAAGACTATGTTTTGTTTCCTGTATGTACAGAACTATGATTGAGTTTGATTCATAAATTAGGCAGAGTAAGAGATTAACAACAATAACGGATAATAAAACAGAACAATTATAATATACTATAATAAAAGTCATGTGAATGTGGTTTATCTTTCTCTCAAAATATTGTACCTTACTCACCCTTCTTCTTCTGAAGATGTGAGATGATAAGATGAAGTGAGGGGGATGGCATAGGCATGTGACTCAGAACTAGGTTATTATTGGCCTTCTCACAGTAGGTCAGGAAGAGGGTCATCTGCTTCTAGACTACTGTTGACTTCAGGTAACTGAAACCATGGAAAGTAAAACTGCATGGGGGGAGGGTGGGGGCACTGCTGCAATAGTAACCTACATTTCTTGGGAACTTGGGTGGGTGAACTGGGCACTGCTCATTATGCTTCACATGCCACTGCCTAATTATCCCTCCAGCCACCATATGTGGTTGGTCTTATTATTATCCCCATTATCTAGGGAAGGAGACTGGTGCCTCAGAATTTTTTTTTCAAATTTTTATTTAAATTATAGTTAACATATAGTGAAATATTGGCTTCAGGAGTAGAATTCAGTGATTCATCATTTATAAACAACACCCAGTGCTCATCCCAAGTACCCTCCTTAATGCCCTTCACCCATCCCATCTAGCCCATTCCCCACCAACCTCCCTCCATAAAACCTGTTTGTTCTCTATCTTTAAGAAACTCTTATGATGTGTTTCCCTCTCTCTCTTTTCCTTCCCTTCCCATACGTTCATCTGTTTTGTTTCCTAAATTCCACATATGAGTGAAATCATATGGTATTTGTCTTTCTCCAACTGACTTATTTCACTTTAACATAATACACTCTAGCTCCATTCATGTCATTGCAAATGGCAAGGTTTCATTCTTTTTGATGGATGAGTAGTATACACACATGCACACACACACACACACCACCACCACCACCACACCACATCCTTCTTATCCACTCATCAGTCCATGGACATTTGGGCTCTCTCCATAGTTTGGCTATTGTTGATAATACTGCTATAAACATCGAGGTGCAGGTATCCCTTTGAATCTGTATTTTTGTATCTGTTGGGTAAATACCTAGTCCTGCAATTGTTGGATCATAGGGTAGTTCTCTTTTTAATTTTTTGAGGAAACTTCATACTGTTCTCCAGAGGGGCTGCACCAGTTTGCATTTCCACGAACAGTGCAAGAGGGTTCCACTTTCTCACCAACACTTTTTGGTTTTTGTGTTGTTAATTTTAACCATTCTGATGGGTGTGAAGTGATATCTCATCTGATGATGAGTGATGTTTAGCATCTTTCCATGTCTCTGTTAGGCATCTGGATGTCTTCTTCGGAAAAAATTTTATTCAGGTCTTCTGCCCATTTCTTAGCTGGATTATTTTTTGTTTGGGTGTTGAATTTCATAAATTCTTTATAGATTTTAGATACTAATCCTTAATCAGATATGTCATTTGCAAATATCTTCTCCCATTCCATAAGCTGCCTTTTAGTTTTATTGATTGCTTCCCTCACTGTGCAGAAGATTTTTATCTTGATGAAATCCTAATAGTTCATTTTTGCTTTTGTTTCCCTTGCCTCCAGCAACATGTCAGTAAGAAGTCTCTAAGGTTGAGGTCAAAGAGGTTGCTGCCTGTGTTCTTCTCTAGGATTTTGATGTTTTCCTGTCTCACATTTAGGTCTGTCCTCCATTTTGAATTTATTTTTGGTATAAGAGAGTGATCCAGTTTCATTTTTCTGCATGTTGCCATCCAGTTTTCCCTTCACCATTACAAAAAACTCACAGCTAACAATCATCCTCAGTGGAGAAAAACTGAGAGTTTTTCCTCTATGTCAGGAGCAAAACAGGTATATTCACTCTCACCATTACTGTTTAACATGGTATTGGAAGTCTTAGCCTCAGCAATCAGACAATAAAAAAGAAATAAAAGGCATCCAAATCGGCAAGGAAGAAGTCAAACTTTCACTATTAGCAGACAACTTGATACTCTATGTAGAAAACCCCAAAGACTCCACAAAAACATTGCCAGAACTAGTATATGAATTCAGCAACGTCACAGGATATAAAATCAATGTACAGAAATCTGTTCCATTTCTGTACACCAATAATGAAGCAGCAGGGAAAAAACAAAACAAAACAAAACAAAACAAGGAATCAATCCCATTTACAATTGTACCAAAAACCCTAAGATGTCTAGGAATAAATCAAACCAAAGAGATAGAAGATCTGTACTCCAAAAACTGTAAACACTTATAAAAGAAATTGAAGACAACACAAAAAAATCGAAAGACATTCCATGCTCATGGATTGGAAGAACAAACGTTGTTAAACTGTCTATGCTACCCAAAGCAAACTACACATTGAATGAAATCCCTAGCAAAACACCTCCAGCATTTTTCACAGAGCTACAACATACAATCTTAATTTGTGTGGAACCACAAAAGATCCCAAGTAGCCAAAGCAGTTCTGAAAAGGAAAAGCAAAGCTGGAGGCATTACCATTCCAGATTTCAAGTTATATTACAAAGCTGTCGTCACCGAGACAGCATGGTACTGGCACAAAAACAGACACATCAATCAATGGAACATCACAGAAAACCCAGAAATGGACCCACAACTATATGGTCAGTCAATCTCAACAAAGCAGGAAAGAATATCTAATGGAAAAAAAAAAAACAACAGAACAAAAGTCTCTTCAGAAAATTATTTCTTTTTTTTTTAAAGATTTTTTTTTACATTTATTTATTTTTGATAGACAGAGCACAAGTGGGGGAGGGGCTGAGAGAGAAGGAGACATAGAATCCGAAGGATGCTCCAGGCTCTGAGCTGTCAGCACAGAACCCGACGCGGGGCTCAAACTCACAAACTGTGAGATCATGACCTGAGCCGAAGTCAGACTCTTAACTGACTGAGCCACCCAGGTGCCCCAGAAAATTATTTCTTAAACTTAACATCTGATAAGCAGTAAAGTTGGGATTCAAACCCAAATATTTCTGAATTTAAAACCCATACCATGAACCCCTGTTGCCTTCCAACTGTTATAAATGTACACTTATGTGGATTTTAGAGTAATCTGGAAGTTGGAAAGGCCTGAGCATCTGTGTGAGGGACAGAAGATAGGGCATCACTAAATGGAGGCAAAGGCCAGGAACCATATTTTTCTACATATTCCATGTACCTGACATTTTTGCCAGAAGGATTTCCCAAGCATTGTTTGAAAACCTACTTGGGTTCTACATTTACTTACAATTTTAAGTTCTGTGTTAACTCATGATGGCCACTTACTGGGAAATATTTTCTAAATGGTGGTCCCTAGGATAAAATGAGGTGATTATCACTATAATCACCAGACACAGTTAACACTGACGTTGGACTCTGTAGGCAACACAGTCTTCTCTCCTTGAACTGGGGCAGCTCACCTTGCAGCAGAGGGAACAGGAGTTCAGAGAAGCTGAGTAACCATCGAGAGCACCGTCTTTGGGGTAAGACCAGCGTAAATTCAAATGACAGCCCAGCTTATTCACTTTGGGCAAGCCACCTGATTTCTCTGAATGTGGTCTCTCTCCATGAGACATGTGACTCTGTACAGCATCATGGCAACTGAGTACTTGAGAAATGACCCAGACACCGAAGGTGCACATTAATTTTAATTCTCGCACACACCCCTCACGCACATGCATTTGCACACACACAAACACGCATGCTCAGGACAGATGGAGGCTCCAAAACCAGACCTTTAAACTTCCAATCTTACACTTCTACCACTCCATTCTTTCTTAAATCAAGAAGCTCCCAGTAACAATTTTTATACAAAACAAATAGTTCTGAAAAATAGAGAGAGAGCGCAAGGGATGTGCCCCATTTCTTTGTTACATCTTGTTCTCAGATCTTGAATAGCTTCTCCATGGGGTTCAGATTGAGAGAACAACACATATCCACAAATTCTAGCTTTTGAAGAGCCTTCATACTTTCTTGGATCTTATTGCTGACAAAGACCTCAAAGACAAATTCAAACACTTCATTTTACAAAAGAAAGAACTGAAATTCAGAAAGATGGAGTGACTTGATTAAACCTCAGGTATATCCTTTGAAATGCATAATTAAATTGTGTAAAATTTCTAGCTATTGTCACATGCATTGAATTTACCATTTTTTTTCTTTTTCTTTTTTCCGGCATTATTTATGAAATTTAACTATGATAAATATGCTTTGACTTCACTATACCTACACATACTAATACATCTGAAGGAAATTTTATATTCAGACCCTATTAGTACACAATGTAAATTGGAAACAGATTCTAAATGGCCAGCTACTAAATTTTTTAAAAACATGATAGGCCCACTGGAAGCAGGCAGCTGCGCTGACATTCTTCCTAGAGCCAGGGAAAAAAACAACTACCAAGAAAAAAATGTACTGACCCCTGGTTTGGTGTTCCTCCATCGCCGGATTTTTGGCCTGCAAGAAGTCAGTGGCTGTTTTGCCCCAGTCAATACTAATTTCTAGGGTCAATAAATCCTGGTAATGAATGGAGAATGTGAGTCAATGAATACTCATTAGATGTGTTCACAAAACACTTCATGAATAAAATAGAAAATAATAATCAGTCGTATCAATGCTTAATATTATTTCTGACATCTTTTTGAACTACTTTTTTCTTTTGTTGTTTTTCCTTTAGAAGTGACATTAGATTTTTTTTTAATCACCTTGGAACGTTAAAGCTGCTTCCTACATTATACTTGCCTCTGTGAAGCTTTGCTATTCGCAGGACAGGGCCAGCAGCCCCATGAAAGGGAGATAATCGTCCACCTTACAAATAGATTATGCTGCCGCTAGCCTTATAAACTAGTAGCCTCTATCCTCTTCATTCAGAGTGGAGTGGCAAATGACACCAAAAACATTGCTTTTGGTTATATATTCAAAGGAAATGAAATCTGGATGCGGGAGAGATTCTGCACCCCATGGTCATTTCAGCATTACTCATATTAGCCAAAGTATGGAAACAATCTAAGTGTCCATCAACAGATGAATGGGTAAAGAAAACATAATATATACTTAGTATGGGACATTATTCAGTCTTAAAAAAGAAGAAAAGTCTGCAATTTGCAACATGAATGAACCTGGAGGACGTTGCGCTAAGTGAAGCAAACCAGACACGGAAAGACACATCCTACATGGTCTCACTGAGATGTGGAATCTAAGAAAGTTGAACTCTTAGAAACAGAGTAGAATGGTGGTTGCCAGGGGGTGGGGTCAGGTTGATAGATTAAAGAGATACTGGTCAAGGAGTATATAAACTTTCAGTTCTAAAATGAATAAGTTCTGGGATTCTAATGTAAACATGGTGATGCTAATTAACAATGCTGTGTTGTTTACTCAGAATTCACTAAAAAGATAGATCTTAAATTGAATCTTCTACCACACACACTTTCATGCACAAAGACACACACACACACACACACACACACACACACACACATGCACAAGTGGTAACTGTGTAGAAATGATAGATAAGTTCTTTAGCTTGGTAGTGGAGATCGTTTCACAATGTATACATACCTCAAAAACATCATGTGTCTACCTTAAATATATACAATTTTTATATGTCAAAGAGATTTCAATAAAGGAGTTAAAAATAACAGATAACAATGAGAACATCCAGTAAATATTCCTACATGAAGGAGCACACACAAATCTTTTATAAGCATATATATAAGTGGTTTGTAGACAATGTGGTGGAAAACAATAACTAAAGAATACTACCAGTTATTGAGAACCTACAAGTTCAAGCACCATAAGCCAGGTACTATGTTAGACATTTTACTATATTATTTCTAATTTTTAAAAACAATTCAAGTTACCTGCAATTTTTCCAATTAGGAAATTATAGCTAAGTAAGCTTAATCATTCAATTCCAAAACCCCAGTTCTTTCCACAATGTCTTGCTTCTTCCTTTACAACATGAATTCAAGTCCAGAAAGAGAGTAAAATCCTTAAAAAGGTGAAGGCATGCTATAAGCTAAGTCATATTCATAAACTATAGTAGCTATATCACCAAAGAGTTTTTATTTATCAAGTCAATTTTTTAAGTTACTAAAATATCATGTTGCATATTATGTTAACAAATTCTATATATTTTAAATAGTTGGGTTTTTAAAAATTCTATTGGTCTACTTTATTTCAAAATGAAAACCCATTTTATAAACCAACAAAGTTCACATTTCCTTCAAATCATTGAATAAAATTATGATGATATTTGAGGGAATGGAGAAGGGTAGAGAAAAAGCTAATGAAGTCCTTTGGCTGTTGGTTACATTACACTATGGAAAAGAACGCACTTATAAAAATACATGTTTATTTTCAGACAAATCATTATAGTGTTGAATAAATATGGCACACATTTCATGTTAAATTTTCAAAATTGTTTTCCAAATAAGAGTCATGAAGGACTATTTCCTGAGGCCTACCCACAATGTGAAACAGGTTTTGCGCACATACTTCCAAAGTAACTGACAAAACTAATGAGCTCAATCTCCTGAAATAAAACCAAAGAAACTACATTCAAGGTGCGATTCGATCACTAAATCATCTCAATCAGTCAGTGCATGAACTCAGCCATCCCCAATCCCACACATCCTACTGAATGGTCTTCACTATTTGTGCACACGTGTCATTTCCTGTGGTTCTCATGTAGGAGTGGCTGGTGAGAAAGGTCTCTTTCTGAGTGTTCTGGTTTATATTCTCATTATGAATTTGATCATTGCAAAAATGTGTATGGGGAGGAAGAAAAAAAAACAGAATATCCTTTGTGAAAAAAAGAAAATTAGACCTCAGATCACCAAAGTGTTTTGTCAAGTAAAGAGGATAGAATACAGGAGTTTGAGAAGACATATGAGTTTGTATACTCCTGTCTCTGCAGACCCCCAGAGCACTATTCCAGCACATTAGCCTAAAGTGGATCCTCTGGTGCTGGAGTCCAAACCTCAAATTGTCCTGAGAAAGGAGAAGGGGGACAGGGGGGGTCACCCTGCTCACACGAGCCATTTGGGACTAGTTGGTTCCTAAGGGGGCTGATTCCTATGTGAACAGGAGTTTCTGGGTGGCCTTAGGAGTATCTCTGAGTAGATCATGTTGCAGTAATTCAGTCCTTTACTGTTTATGCTTTGGACCGATTCCCAATTTCAATAACAGAGTGAGAAAAATTCTATAACTTGTAGGCATGAGTGCTTGAATTCCAAACCTATGGCAGCCAGTTTTTGATCCGTGTTACTTTAACTTAGATTCTCATTCATATTCAATTAGCTTCAATTTATCTATGTATCTAACTAAAGAGGTGCATGAAGCTAAATACACAGACGGAGGGTTTTCCATTGATCTGGTATTTACATATATAGAAATACACACTGATTAGTATCAGAATTCTGTAAAGCACAAACATATGCACATAATTACTATACTCTTTTCTCTGATTGCAAAGGAACATTGTTCCTTTTGGGCCTGTGCTTCAAAACCTGCTCTGTCCTTTCTGGTGGCCAGCTTGGAAGTTGTAAGATTTAATGTCTAAGCTTGGAATATATTATCTATCCCTTGACCTGCTTCGGAATTTATATCTTAATTTCTCATGGTCTTTCTGCTTTAAGCTACGATTCTTTATTTCAGGAAAGCCAGAATTCATCCGCCTTACAAATATGTTATATTTCTAAAAGCTAAAGATGAGTTTAAGAAAAAAAAATTAAGGGGTGCCTGGGTGGCTCAGTTGGTTAAGCATCCAACTTCAACTCAGGTCATGATCTCGTGGTTCATGAGTTCGAGCCCCGGGTCGGGCTCTGTGCTGACAGCTTGGAGCCTGGAGCCTGCTTCGGATTCTGTGTCTGCCCCTCTCCTGCTCATGCTCTGACTCTCTCTGTCTTTCGATAATAAATAAACGTTAAAAAGACACTTTTTTAAAATATTAAAACCTCCCCCATTTCTTTGGTTAGTTTTATCTCCTCGAAGAATAACAGCAACAACAGGAGGAGCTGAAAGTAATGTGATTTCATCAGATTCCCCTTCTTTTATATTTGATTACCCAAGTTTCCAGAATTTTAGGAATTTTATTTTTTAAAACAACAGAAGGAGAAAGTTCTTTACAACAATCCCAACCTGAAACGGTTTCTGCTTTCTGTTCTACACACTACTTAGTATATCTGAATTTTTGCTTTTTCAAGATATCACTCTTTATTTAGCAAGTGTACATAGAGAACATATCAAATTAAGCAGGACCTAAAATGTGCTATGAATAATATCGCAGCACATAGGTGAGCTGAGGGCAACTGGGGTCCTCTCTTCTTTCCACATTTATTTTTGTTGTTATTTTAAAATGTACTAGGCCAAAAATGGTGCTAATCGTAAAGATGCAATTAAATATTGATTAATTTCATCGTTTGAGATGTGACCAAGCTTTTGAATTAGACTTTGTTTTGGTTTTTTTGTTTGTTTGTTTTTTGGCCAAAGGAAGTGTAGTAAATTAACCAAATTGGAACTATTGACCAATTTTAGAAGTCTTATAAAATCAATAAAGTCAATTGATGACTTGGCCAAGCAGGACACAGTGCAAGTTGTCTTCCTTGTCAGTACTCAGCTTTCTGACATTTTTTTCTGAAAAAATTCCTAATTGTTTTCCCATGTATATTTTGTTCCATTCTTATCTAAATGTGGCAGCATTTGTCATGTCTTACCTAATCCTTTTCCCTCCTTATTTTCCATTTCAGTGTTGTATTGTCGTTCTTCTCGTTGTACTAAAAGGTTAAAAAGTGGCATGGTGATGGACCAAAAAGAACAGTTACAGAAAACCCTGAATTCTGATGGAAGTTGAGGTCCTTGTTCATCTAGTGACTTTGGACAAGACTCAATTTCTAAAGCCCAAGTTTGCTCATCAGTAAAAAGAAAATTAGCTAATTTGCCAAATATCTCTGACACAAGTATGAGTAGCTTTTTCTAGAACCCATCAGAATTATCATTATAAGCTAGAAACTGTGTTGGCTGAATTGTGTCCTTCCAAAATTCATATGTTAAAGTCCTCCTGCACCACCACCCCACCCCCCACCCCCCACCCCCCCGTCGGCCCCCTTTACCTCAGAATATGACAACTTGGAGATAGGGCCTTGAAAGAAATGATTAAGATAACGTAGATGTGGTCTGTAATCTAGTATGACTGGCGTCCCTATATGAAGAGGAGACTAAGATAGGCACAACACAGATGGAAGAATAGCCATGTGAGCACACAGCGAGAGGGCAGGCAAGGAAAAGCCTAAGAAGTAAAACCTGACCACACCTTGATCTTCTAGCTTCCAGAATCATGCGAAAACCAATTTCTGTTGTTCAAGTCACCCAGTCTATGGTATTTTGTTATAGCAACCCTAGCAAATTAATACTGAAAATATAATCAGAGGTAAAATAAGTATTCTTAATATCAGCCCTACCTCTTGTAGTCATCATTCCATTCCCCAATCACCTCAACCAAGTCAAGCCCATCCCCAAAATTCAGAAATTAACACAAGTGGAAATACACTCCTAAGAGCAAATAAATGTTAACTGCCTCTATTTACATACAGTTAAAGATCATTGTTTCTCATCTGAATGTCACAGTTAAGCTTTAGTCAAATCTTTAACTACATCACTAATCCAATTGTATGAGTGGTTGTTTAAGACCATGGTCATGATTTTCTATCAGCAATACAAAACTATATACAAGCTGCGATCTAGCCAATAGAGAATAACCAATGGAGGCTCAATCATGTCACACTTTTACACAAAGGACAATAATCTATGAAATCACCTTCTATCTTCTCTCACAGTCTCTTCCAAGATTGGAAAGTCTGTGGAATTCTGTCTTTAACTGCCATTTTAAAAAGCATGTACAATGTTACGCAACTTTGAAAAAAAATGCAAGGATGTGCTGGAGAGATTAAGCAAATTAAGATTTCCAGTAGATTTATAACGTACCACCTTGGGAAGCCTCTATTGCTTAATCTTACGCACTAATTATTGAAATGTTTTTGTGATATAAGAAATTAAAAACCTGAGGTTCAACATTATAAGCTTTACCACAAGACTGTCATAAAAGAGATCTGGAAGCAATTTTTTGCAAATGAAGAAAAAAGAGATACTTGTAATTGGCTCACTTATTCATCCAATTTTATTGAGTAATTACTGGGGCGCCTGGGTGGCAGAGTTGTTAAGCGTCCGACTTCAGCCAGGTCACGATCTCGAGGTCTGTGAGTTCAAGCCCCGCGTCAGGCTCTGGGCTGATGGCTCAGAGCCTGGAGCCTGTTTCCGATTCTGTGTCTCCCTCTCTCTCTGCCCCTCCCCCGTTCATGCTCTGTCTCTCTCTGTCCCAAAAATGAATAAACGTTGAAAAAAAATTTATTGAGCAATTACTAAGTGCTAGCACTGTGTGGATTTCAATATATATATATATACACATATATATACACATATATATATATACACGCATATATATACTATATACATTCACAAATATATATATATATATATATATATATACACACACACATGTATATATACATATGTTTATATATATATATTTTTTTAACTTCTCCTGCTACCTTTTGCTACCTTCTGTTAAAAGAATCTCTTCTCTCTTATGAGTCAGTCAGGACTAAACCCTCTCCTGCATTTGGGGGACCCAGGCCTGGCTATGCAAAGCATTCAATTTATTTAATAATAATTGGTACAAGAATGAGCAAGTTGGGCCAATCAGAGATGCTTGAGGATTATTCTAGAATTAATTTTCAAGAGTAATTTAAACCTACAACCACTCAATATTTTGAGTATCAGATGGGAACAGTATGCCTGAGAATTCCACCATCAAAAGAAGAAAACAGCACACACTGATAGAAGTTATCACTAGGGTTCCTCTTTACTCTCCTTGACCTAGGTAGACCTAATGTTAGCTTTCTACTTAATGAGCTAAAACATTCTTTTTTTATTATTATTAAATTTGTGTTTGCGTAATCAATGTGTTGAACAAACAGAACTCATGGAGTAAAATTAAAAAGCAAGTTTTTTCCCTACTGTACCTTAAAATTAAGTAAATGAGGAAAGTTTTTTTTTTTCTTTCCTGGAAGGTAATTCAGATTATCTCATAACTCTTTGATCATTCTTAGATAAGAACAAATTCACTATAAATAGACAAATGCATTCTCTGTTCAATACTATAAAATGTCCAGTTATATATAATAACCAAAAACTCATACTCAATTTAAAGTTACATGTACATTCTGTTATACCCCCCCTTTTTTTATTTGTTTTAGGGGGGAGGGTTTCCCAACCAACAAAATACATATGATTACTATACCTAGGTCCTATGTGTTCTTTGGGTCAGATGAGACAGCATTATGTTTAACAGTGGTTCTCAAAATGTGATATGAGGAACAGCAACAGCAGCATTTAGCACCACCCGACAGCCGGCCAAAACTTCAACTCCTTTGGTCCTATCAAAGACCTATTGAATCAAAAACTCTAAGGTTGAGACCCAGCAAGTATGTTTTGTTTTTAATTTTTATTTTTTAATCTTTATTTATTTTTGAGAGAGAGAAGCATGTGAGCAGGGGAGGAGTAGAGAGGGAGACACAGAATCCGAAGCAGGCTCCAGGCTCTGAGCTGTCAGCACAGAGCCCAACACAGGGCTCAAACCCAAGAACCGTGAGATCATGACCTGAGCCTAAGTCAGACGCTCAACTGACTGAGCCACTGAGCCACCCAGGCGCCCCAGCAAGTATATATTTTAACCAGCCTTCTAAGTGACCTAAGATAAGCTAACATATACAAACCATCAGTTAAAAGTCTGGTTCTCAACTCTGGTTGAACGTTAGAATCACCTGGGCAGCTTTTAAAACCAAATTCTGGATCCCAGATATTCAATTTCATTAGTATCTATTGGGGCTCAAACACTAGTAGAATTTATCTTTTATTTTTTTTTAACATTTATTCATTTTTTGAGACAAAGAGAGAGACAGAGCATGAGTGGGGGAGGGGAAGAGAGAGAGAGGGAGACACAGAACCTGAAGCAGGCTCCAGGCTCTCAGCTGTCAGCACAGAGCCTGATGTGGGGCTTGAACCCGTGAACTGTGAGATCATGACCTGTGTGGAAGTTGGGCGCTTAACAGACTGAGCCACCCAGGCACCCCAAGCACTAGTAGAATTTTTATGGCTCCCCAAAAATAAAATAGGATATCAAGAATTTGAATCACTTTTCTGCAATACTGTTTTTTTGAATTTCTTCATTAAGGGTAAAATTGTCAATGGTTTCAGAGTAGTAGGACCCAAAGACTATACAATTATTGGATTATTCAATTCAGAAACCAATTATGTACGTTTAACTATATGCAAACAAAATGTTCCCATCCATTCAATCTGTTTCCTCAGTACTGAATTTCACTGTATTTTCCATTTCTTTGTATTCACTTGTTTAAACTTTGGGAAATTTTAAATTGAAGAGAATGACATCAAAATCTGGAATTATGGTTCATTTTAATTTGTGTGTGGTTTTTGCCTGTGCTGCCCATGGATACCCAAAGATATCTGTCAATGAGTAGCAAAACTTGAAAAGACATTCCCATATGTTTGCTTGAAACTATGACAATATGCTTTGAGGATTTAAAAGTGGATGGCATTTATTTCACTAGACTGCAAATCTTGTAACAACCTACAGCGTGTCTGTTATAAATCATGTGTGGAAATATGATCATTTGCATAAAGGTACATTAATCTGCAAATGGCCACATCAACCCAGGACCAGTTGAGGCTCTTCAAAACCATTAAGGCTATTAGTTCTGACCAGAGATAAGCAGAATAAACACATTCTTGCTCAACTGGAATAAGTCCTGCTACCTTTCAAAGCCCTCTGAAGGATGATGAAGCCCAAAGATTTCACTATTTCGCTGGTATTTCCCCTCCCCCCCCACCCGGTTTTTTTTACTGTTTTGTTTACATGGCTCTTGCAATGTCCAGAAACTTAACATTTGCATTGCTAAAGAGGCAATGCAATACTTTTTGCTGAGAATGACCTTCCTCTGTTTGACTTTGGGAAAAAAAAAAAGAGTTTAAAAGATTCTTGGGATTTGGACTGTGATGATTTGACTTTATGCAAAGAGATAAGCCAACTTTTAGCTGGAGGCAATTTAGATTAAAACAAAATCAGAATAAAAGTTCCTAAATTATTCAAATAAATGGGAGAATCAACTCTATTTTTCAATCTATAGCTTTAAGCCTGTCTGAGAGACTTGGTCTGCCTTAAAATAACAGTTAAAATATATCTAATAAGAACCCCTGACCCCCTGACTTTGTTTTGAATTGAAAGACACACACTAGGAGGGAGGGAAGGAGGATTCTACCAGGGAGGGCCCATATCTGTATTTCCCTTTATGGCTTACTAAGTTTTGGACCTTTTTATTTAAGGATCTGAAGGGGTAGAGAAACATCATAATAATCCTTATATATGATAGGAATATGTTTTGAATTAAACTGGCTTTAGGGGCACCTGTGCGGCTCAGTCTGTTAAAAATCCAACTCTTGATGTCCACTCAGGTCATGATCTCATGGTTTGTGGGTTCGAGCCCCACATTGTGCTCTTCACTGACCATGTGGAACCTGCTTGGGATTCTCTCTCCCTCTTTCTCTGCCCCTTCCCAATTCATGCTCTCTCCGTCTCTCTCTCTCTCTCTCTCTCAAAATAAATAAATAACCTTTAAAAAAAAAACTTGATTTTAAATGAGTTAACAAGCTAAAAGGAAAATGTGTATTTGATAGGTTTAAAAGACTTTAATCTGACATAGCATATAAACCCCCATTAGTAATTCTTCATGACGCTATCTTGCTTGATTCTACAGATGTACAAAATAATTTATCGAAGTGTTCAAGGCCATGGATTATATGGATCTTTCCTCATGAAACTCAACTCACTCAATGCTCTACCATCACTACTTTGTCCCCATGTCTACTACAGAAAAAAAAAAATGCATAGAAACCATATGCAAACTTAAATACATTCATTATATCAAAAGTAAAAATAATTATTTTGTAACAGTGCGGAAAGAATATTTTCTCCATACAGCTAAGTAATATTCCAAATGGAGAACTGACTGGAATGACACAATTAAAGTGACCCAAGAAGTAAAAGCCATTTCCAAATGTTAATACAGAGTTATGTGACTCCACCTATGCCTCCTGAAGGGCAAGGCAGTTAGGGTAGAGGATAAGCAGAAACTTTCCAGAATAAATGAAAGCATGTAGCCTGATCTTCTCCCCTATGGGTTGGAAGTTAAAGCCCATAAATCTCATGGAGGATGAAAGAGAAAGAAGTAGCCTTTTTATTAAGAGGCAGAAGGGAAAGCGTTGTCTCTTTTCAGAATCCGGAAGCTCTGCGGAGATGCCCTTTGGAGCCAGAATGGGGCTAATTAGGCTATTTACATGAAACCCGTAATGGAGCATGATATTTAATCACATCGTTTTGACAAATAATTAGAAGATAAATCACTCAAATGACAGTGCTACTGTATCTTAAAACTGCAGCGCAAATACTGTTGACAGCATTTCCAATTGCACCTATTCATTTGATCTTTCGTTTAATAGAAAAGAAAGCAGAAGGCAGATTTGTGCTCCAGCCAATCTAGCCTTCAAATTCTGGCAAGGGTTGAGCTTGGGCACACACCATTCTTGCATGAAATAGAACTCTGCTTCTCATTTATAGCGAACATTGAAAAGTTATAAAATGTAGTATGTGGTTTGGGGTCTTTTCTTGTTAACTGATGGTAAATGCTCGCCTTTGGGTTGTGTGGGAAATATCCATACATGTTTATGGTCTTCAAAGGGTTGCCCAGAAATTGCTGCAGAGGCAGTCTGAAGATTTCTCATGCCCTCCAAGTTGTTTAAATAGTTAGGAAAGGCCTCTTCCTGTGTGCTGAGTTTGATTCTCAAGCATTTATCTTCGGATAAAAGCAAAATGAAAATACCAGGGAAATGGTCTGAGTACATGCATGCTATTCTTGAGTGTCCTGTCCATTAGCATTTATAAAAGAATTAGAATATCAGCGATAATGTAAAATTTAATTTTTCATTAAGTGCTAACTCATTTAAACGTACAGTATATGACACACGTATGCTTTCCTAGTAACAAGGTCACTTCGTGTTTCATTTCAAGCCAGAATGCAACAGCACCAGATCTGGTCTTTTTTTGCTTTCAAACCAAACTTGTGCATATGTGAATGTGTGTGTGTGCCTGTCAACAACTTCATTTCTTAATAAAATGGGTTTTGTAGAGTCAAGTGAAAGGATAGGTGTGTGAGTGGGCATGTGATTTGATCTGACTGTTGAATGAAGTCTTGAAGGATTGTTCTGTGTTATTAAATAAGCAAGCAAGAAATTCATCCACAGCAGATTGTATGGCAATGCTGGTTATAACTTAAAGTAGTTCTAGGGAAGGATCAAATTATACAAGTCTTTCTTACTGATTATTATACTTGAACATTGAGGAGATATAGGATACCGGCCTCATTTCTTTAATATGCATCCCTTGGGCTCCCACTTTCCTAAAGAGTAGTTTTTTCCCAAGGTTTTTACAAGTGAGCTATGAACTATGTTACATCATGTTTGCCCAAGAAATTTAATGATTTTTAAAACATAGTCTTACACCTCAAAGAATTATAAATACTGAAATGATTAAACCAGCACAATTTCGTTAGGATTCTAATGTAGATGATAGGCTAAGACCAAAAGTGGAAACTGAGTCCTAGGAAGATTGGATATCTTACCCAAAGACACCTCGTATGTCTCAAATGAAGTTTCTGAACATGGATTGGAATTCTCAGTTTTTATCCGATGCACTATGTATGTAGGCTCCAGGGTTGGAGAAATCAGGGACCTCATGGGCTTTTTGAAGTCACCTTTGTGGTGACTAGAATATTCTTGAAGTCTAGTTCTTGTGCACCTTAACTTATCTCTGTGAACATCCCTCCAACCTTTTAGACTTATTCTCACACAAAAATATCACCGTGTCCAAAACTTTACCCTAGAGGATTGAACTGGACATCCAGGACAGAGCAGGACAAGAGCAGACCCAATATTGTGAAGGCTGCATTAGATCTGAAAATTCATCACAGATAATCACATATAATCACTTCATAAATGGAGTAGAATAGCCAATGACTCTGACATAGGGGAGAGAAAGTAAGAGTCCTACCACTCAGAAAAAAGGACTTCAAAATTGTGTGTGTGTGTGTGTGTGTGTGTGTGTGTGTGTGTGTGTGCATGTAAATCAAGCACTATTTAACCTTTAAAAAAAAATCCTAATTCTTGTGCCCAACAAAGGATTAAAAAGGAAGTAGGCTGGTTATAGCTTGTTTCTGTTTTTCCATCACCTACCGCTATTATGGCCCCATTCCACTAGGTCAGCTTGTCTTCTGAACTTTTTGATTGATACTAAGGTGACTGCTATGTTTGAATCAAAATAAAGAAATAAAAAACTTCAGTAGTGTTTTTGAGTCACCAAACTTTTTGTTCTAAGTTTAGTTTGTCTCTCCCCTGACTGTCTAAATGGAATCAGGTTACAGAAGGGCCTCTTTTATCCACCTCACAAGATGGGGAGTGAATAAAGTTCTGGTCACTTTGCACTCAACTTTTCATAATTTCTAAGACTATTGTATTGTTCATTTTCTTACAGTAATGGTGAACTAGATAGAAGGAGAGCTGGTTAGTTAAGAACAGTCCAGTAATGACTGCTACCTAAAATTCTGTAGCACATACTTGCCAGACTATTTCAGGTATTTTCACAAAAGTGGAAGACTTTTGGATTAAAAGTCTTTCCTTGTTGAAGAGTCTCTGCTAAATGCCACTACTTGAGTGGTATAGAGTAAGACATCATGTTCTGCCATTACATCAACAATTAGTACCTGGAAGTGGCCGTCAGTGATGGGAGATGGGATGGGGGAGGATTGAGCAAGAAACATGGTAGGAGGGGAGGTGGATAGGGAGGAAGGCAAAACCAAGCAAGGTGGATTTGTCCATAAGTGGAAAAAAAAACTACATTTAAAAGGGATTCCAAAGATAAATTTTAGCATGCTTATTTTCCCGCTTAGGGCTAATAGGAGCAGAGAATCTGAGTATTAAAAGGGACATATTGGCATTGAGTAAATTCTCCAGCTGAGAACAAGTATTCCTTCTTCAACACACCAAGCAGGTCAACTTCTTCCTGATACCTCAAGTGACAAGGCAGCGTAAAACCACGTGAGGCAGTTTTCTTTCTCTCTTTCGCCATTTCTCTCTCTCCCCCCCGACCCCCACCAAATCTCCAACATCACCCCTCACATTTTCTCTCTCTTACTCCTCCCTTATTTTCTCTTAACTTTGAGCAGCTCTAACTCTATTGAACACCATTCTTTCTCTAGTTAATACCTACCGGTCCATCAGAACTCATCTCAAGTGCTAGCTCCTGAGTGAAGAATTATCTGCCCTGTCAGTCTGACAGACAGGTTTCTCCCTTACAAATCCTTGTTACTCTCTTACAAAAAACAGTAAGCTTCTTTTTTTTAATTTTTTTTTTATTTTTGAATGTTTTATTTATTTTTGAGAGAGAGAGCAAGCTAGGGAGGGGCAGACACAAAGGGAAACACAGAATCCAAAGCAGGGTCCAGGCTCTGAGCTGTCAGCACAGAGCCCAACTTGGGGCTCGAACTCATGAACCATGAGATCATGACCTGAGTCAAAGTTGGATGCTTAACCAACTGAGCCACCCAGGTGCCCCAAGACAATAAGTTTCTTAAGAGCAGAATCATACCTTCCTGAATTTTTTCTTCTTAGAGTTTAGCAGAGGACCTTGTATACAGATGCCATTCAATAAATATATCCCAAATGAATGAGTAAAACTCCTCCATGATATAACTTTCAATCACTGTAGCTCATGATTCACTTAGGAGTTACTCAAAATTAGTCTAATACCCTTGCAATAAGATTATTCCTCGGGGAGCTTGGATGGCTTAGTAGGTTAAGCCTCTGACTTCAGCTCAGGTCGTGATCTCACAGTTCCTGAGTTCAAGCCCCACATCAGGCTCTCTGCTATCAGTGCAGAGCCTGCCTCGGATCCTCAGTCCCCTCTCTGTCTCTCTCTCTCTGTCCCTCCCCTGATGGTTCTCTCTCTCTCTCAAAATAAATAAATAGCCTTAAAAAAAAAAAAAAGAGGGGCGCCTGGGTGGCGCAGTTGGTTAAGCGTCCGACTTCAGCCAGGTCACGATCTCGCGGTCCGTGAGTTCGAGCCCCGCGTCAGGCTCTGGGCTGATGGCTTGGAGCCTGGAGCCTGTTTCTGATTCTGTGTCTCCCTCTCTCTCTGCCCCTCCCCCGTTCATGCTCTGTCTCTCTCTGTCCCAAAAAAATAAATAAACGTTGAAAAAAAAAAAAAAGAGTATCCTCAACTGCACCTCCCTCCCTCAATTTTCTTTCCTTGGCTTAACCATTTTAGTTCCTTAAGCCAATGGTTCTCAAAGTCGGTGTACATCAGAATCACTTAGAAGACCTGTTAGAACACCCATTTCTGGGTCCTACTCCCATATCTTTGATTCAGTATGTGTGGGGTAGGGCCCAAGAATTTGCATTTTCAACAAGTTGCCAAATGTCGATGATCCTGCCAGTCCAGGATCACACTTTGAAAAGCACTACTGTCACTGTTCTTCATCTGGCATGGCTCATGGTCTCTCTATTCTCCTACCTGTTCTCTTTCTAAAACATCTTCTGTTAATTAATCAGAACTGAACATAAAACTCAAAATGGAGGGGTGCCTGGGTGGCTCAGCAGGTTCAGCGTCTGACTTCAGCTCAGGTCATGATCTTGTGGTTCACGAGCCCTGAGTCGGGCTCTGTGCTGGCAGCTCAGAGCCTGGAGCCCGCTTCAGATTCCGTGTCCCCCTGTCTCTCTGCCGCATCCCTGCTTGTGCTCTGTCTCTCTCTCTTGTTCAGAAATGAATAAACATTAAAAAAAAAAAAAAAAAAAACCTCGAAATAGAAAGGATCTATAAACCACGTTTGGAGAAACAGTGCCCTAGACCTTGGTTGTTTTTTCTTTTTTGTTTTTGTTGCTGTTTTTGTTGTTGTCGTTGTTCTGTTTTATTTTATTTTAACATGGGCTTCCAAGAATACACGTCGTTTTAAGAATATTCAGTAATTTGTGGTACCTGGGTGGCTCGGTTGGCTAAGTGTCCAACATCAGCTCAGGTCATGATTTCTTAGTCCGTGAGTTCAAGCCCCATGTTAGGCTCTGTGCTGACAGCTCAGAGTCTGGAGCCTGCTTCGGATTCTGTGTCTCCCTCCTTCTGCTCCTCCTCCACTACACTGTCTCTCTCTGCCTCTCTAAAATGAATAAACGTTAAAAATTAAAAAAAAAAAAGAATGTTCAGTAATTTGAGTCAATAAACTATTCCTATGGTTTTTTAAATGTTTATTTACTATTATTTTTGAGAGAGAGAGGGAGGGACAGAGAGAGGGGGATAGAGAGAGAGAGTCCCAGGCAGACTCCCCACTATCTGCACAGAGCCAGATGCAGAGCTTGAACTCATGAACTGTGAGATCATGACCTGACCCCAAATCAAGAGTCAGATGTTTAACTGATTGAGCCACTCAGTTGCCCCAACATTTATAAGTTTTGATGAAACCAATGTCAAACTTATTTGTCAACGAGTTTTTCATCTATTCATTTCCATTTTATAACAACCATAGCGTGATAACTTATAAGAAAAAAAACATTCAGAGACGCTTGCTTGTATTCAATAGTCATTCACTTCATATTTTTTAAATATTTTCCATGTATTGTATCAGGCTCTAGAGATACAACAGTGAATAGGCTTCAGTGTCCTGAAAAGTTATATCTTTCCTATTTTTCATTTTAAACTGTAAAAGAATTAAGAAAATATTATATTACTTGATTTTGGTGTTCACCATAGTTTGGAAAAGGACAGTATTTATTTCTGACTTTTCATATTAAAGTCCTTGATTTATAAATAAACAGCCAGAAAATAACCACCAAATTGCTTATTACAAATCCCCTGCTAACATTACCCTTTTTGAAACTCTAGTTAATGATGGAATGGGATTGAATAATGAATCAAATATCAAATGCACATAGAAAATATTTAGAAATAAATTCCATTTCCTCTCAATAATCTATTTGGAGAAAGGATTTGAGAGTAGGAGAGAATATCAATTTCCTCAGAAAGTCTGAAAATAAATTAGAAGGATTACTCTAAAAATTAATATGGAATTGCAAAGTGTTTTGTTTATTTGCTATAATCTTTTTTCATATATATAGCCATTTTATCTTAAACATAAAGTATATTAATCATCATGACAAATTCCATAGGCTTCTTTGTACTTGTAACAGGAACCTTAACATAGAGTGTTGTCTAAGATATAATTTGGATAATCACATCAGCATGAATTGTTTTTACTGAATTACGTTGTTTTTCATACTTCCAATGTGAGATGGAATTTGATACTCCTCAAAAGGTTAATTTATAGACAACTGTAAAATTAGTAAAAATATATTGTTCTTGAATGAACAAATGAATGTAGAGACTAAATCATAATCTCAAACACATGAATATCACTATTAAAATGTCAGAACCTTTTTAATTATGCTTACTCTTCTGTAAGTTAGTAAAAGCTAAAAAAATTCAAGCAAAATTTTACGTAAATTAAAACCTGAATGCCAGAAACTGCCTCATAGTAAATAAGACCCCATAGGACCAAGTCTTAAAAAATCCTTTATGAGGGGCGCCCAGGTGGTTCAGTTGGTTAAGCATCCAACTTCGGCTCAGGTGATGATCTTGTAGTTCACGAGTTCGAGCCCCGTGTTGGGCTCTGTGCTGATAGCTCAGAGCCTGAAGCCTGCTTTAGATTCTGTGTCTCCCTCTCTCTCTGCCCCTCCCCTGCGTGCACTCTGTCTCTGTCTCTGTCTCTTCTCTCTCTCTGCTCATGCATCTCCCCTCCACTGTCTACACAGCAGCAGTCCACACCTGCACCGACAGTGGGAGCCTGACATGAATCAAGAGTGATGTTTAATCCACTCTGTGCACCTGATGGCTGACAGAAAATAACATACTATAAATAGAGGGTGGGATGGAAAGTTTTTGCTTCAGGGCAAGGAAAAATGATCAGAAGTCACAAACTCAAATGCCTTGGGGTTCAGGCAATTAATATTAGTGAAGTAAGTAGGCTTCTCAGGGATAAGATGAGAGGTGAGTGGGCAGTGGTGAATTGCCCCTTCTGGAAAGTCAGTGGCCACTTAGCATCAGCAGATGGCTGCCATGTTGTGAGCCCAGGAATGCCAGATCTGCAGGTATTTTAACATAAGCCAGAAGTTGCATTTTTATTAGAAATTTACCAATGTTTAAGTGTTGCTTCAGAGTTTTAACTTGGTGCCAGCTAAATGAAACACATCTGTGATCATTTATGGCCAATCTTGCCAACTATCGTCCACTCTCCACAAAGTAGACATAGTGATTTTCTTATTACACAAATCAGAGTGCTTAAAATTCCTCCATGTCTTCCCGTTTCACCTGGAATAAAATTAAACCTAATTTCATGGCCTGTATGATCTGTCTCAGGTCTTCATTTGCACAGTTATCTTCTCTGTGCCAGGATGCTTTCTGATCAGGGTCTAAACATGTTTTTCCTCCTGCAAGCAATGTGATGACATCAGCCTTCGCAGAGTTTCTCCTCATCTTCGTGAACTCTGTTCCATTGTTTTCTCCTCAGACCACCTTTCTAACATCGCCTCCCTCCTCCATCATGTCAGTCACTTTCTATCTCATTTTTGGGTTTCTTTTCTTCCATAATATATGGCTATCTGGAATAACATTATTTTTTTCGCTTTATTATTTTTTAAGTTTATTTATTTATTTTGAGAACATGAGCAGAGAGGGGCACAGAGAGAATCCCAAACAGGCTCCATGCTGTCAGTGCAGAGCCCAACACAGGGTTCAATCCCACAAACCATGAAATAATGACCTGAGACAAAATCAAGAGTCAGTCACTCAACTGAATGAGTCACCCAGGTGCCCCTCTCTTTATTATTATTTCTAAAATATAAGATAGGGATGGACTTGCTTCTAACTGTTTGGGCTCTGGCAGTAGCACTCCATTCTGTTTTCTACTTTTTTCCCACATTCGCATAACAAGCACCTCATCAGATACCAATACCTGCCAAGCAAGGGGCCTTCTGTAAAGGAAGCCCCACCTCTACAATTCCTGTCCCTGCTCTGAGGCTTCATCTCCATCAGACATCACTCATCCTCAGAAGTCTTGGTCTCCATCTATAGTGCAATCCACAGAGCTACTAGTTCAACCTGAGCCTCCTGCCTTTGATCGCCCAACCCAAATCTCTCTACAAATTCATCTCTTAGCTGATGTGATTTCTATTTCTCTTACTGGACCCTGACCAATATATAGGTATTCAATATGTAGTTAGCATATTTATGAGTGAATAAACGTGGCCAACAGACAACCATTTTGTATGATGTTCCCTAGAGATCCTACTCACAATTTCCTGTGACGGTGCATCATCCTTAAACAAACACAACCATAGCGTATGTGCTCCTTGAGCCACTTGAATGTCTTGGTCAGATGCCACGTGCTCCATCTGTTTGTACTGCACTTCCAGGGCCAGATTATGATTTTGAGAGACACTTAGACCCTGAGATTATGGTGTTTAGAATGGGTAATTCAAAATAAAGTATCTATACAGAGGGAAATAGAGATATAGACATAGTTACTTGTAATATAAATGTAAGAATAGCAATGGTCTTATTTTCCTCATGCTACAGCAATTTTTTTTTTATTTTTATCTTTTAATATCCAATTCCTTCCAGAAAAAATATATTCCACCTTCATTTCTTGATGTCTCTACTATCCTGATGTCCCAGTCCATGTGCTCTGCCTATTGCATAATGAAGACTTCTACTTATTAACATTCTTAAAATAACTATATGAAGACAATGTTTAAAGACATAAATTTCTGGAATAATTCAGGTAAACACTGGACTCTTTCTTCATTTCTTGACCCTCTGGACAGCTCTGACTCATCCTTAGATTAGCTCCTCTGTAATTTCTTGAAGCTCTGATTTATTGAGTGTTCATTGTGAGCTAATGCCCATGCTAGACACTTTATACATGTTGTCTTACTTCAGCCTGGTGAAACTACTATAAATTAGAAATCACCCTTATTTATGCTCTAACAGACCTGATAGAGTAGTGAGTACCCAGATACTCCATCAAATACGATTGTGTCTCTCAACATTTTTAAGAGTATATTATGTGTCAGAAATTCTTAAAGTTACTTGGCAAATATTAACTTATTTCATCATTAAAGCAATATTTTGACTTTAATTTTATAGATGAGAACACTGATAAACAGAAAATACCTTACCTAAGTTTCTCTAAAGAATAAATGGCAGAGGAGTGCTTGGGTGGCTCAGTAAGTTGAACGTCCGACTTCAGCTCGGGTCATGATCTCACGGCTGGTGAGTTTGAGCCCCGCGTCAGGCTTTGTGCTGACAGCTCGGAGCCTGGAGCCTGCTTCATATTCTGGGTCTCCTTCTCTCTCTCTGCCCCTCCCCTGCTCATGCTGTCTCCTCTGTCTCTCAAAAATAAATATTTAAAAAATTTAAAAAATAAAAAAGAATAAATGGCAGAAATTGGATTTGCAACCCAGCAGCCTGGATCATTCTTTAACCATTTACATGTTTCTAGACAATGAAGTGTAAATAGCTTTATTAAATTTGCCAGGTCTAAAATAAGTTAATGCTTTGAGGATAACTGTGTTCATATAAAACCTGTGTTACCATGTTTGGCCCTTCAAGGTTTATCCACAAAAATGGTCCCCAAAATGTTTAAATAGGAACACCCTCTTCAATGTCAATGGTAGTAGCCCTTTTCATTTCATTTCGTTTCATTTCACTTCATTTCATTTCATTTCATGAAAAGTAGTACTTTTCATTTATCTTAGTTGACAACACTGATGGCAGTGTTATGATTAAGCCAGTGCTTTATAGGTATTACTGGAAATTCTTTAATACTTTCTTTTCATCCATAAGACAAAATTCAAAATTCTTAGCTTGGACTTGCCTGCTAGGCCCCAACCCTTCTCTCCAATCTTGGTTTGATCACATTCCCACAGTGATTATGGTCTGGCCATGTGAGTCTTCTTTCCATCTTTCCAGCAGCTTCAGGACCTTCACATGAAAGCAGTCCCTGTGCTGGGAGTGCTTCTCCTGGCCTCACCCACCTGTGACTGGTAAATCCCTGCTCATGCTTTACATCTCAAAAGTCATTTCATCCAAGTAGCCTGCCTTAATCCTCCGATCTTGGCCAAATCCCCTGCAATACACCTTAGTGGTTCCTAAACTTCTCCTTCAGACCACTTAGTATGCATTACATAATTCTATGTGTATTTAATTAAGCATCTATGTCCCGTGGTGACATAAACATCTTCTGACAGCGGAGACCGCATCTATTTCATTCATTCCTACATCCCCAGCACCTGTACAGTTAAAGCAGGAGGAAGATTTTGGATTCCCAAGATATAGACAGCTTTTCCAATGTTTATCAAATAGATGGATGGAAGTTACTACTGCCTCTTGAATTTTTCAGACAATAACTAATGTTAATAACACTGATAATGACTAACACTTAATGAACAGTTTCCATTTTCCAGGCACAATTTTAAGAGCTTTGAAGTTTGGAACTCGATTAATCTTCTCAACGCTGTGAAGTTGGTACTGTATGTTTATAGAGTGCTCAGCACATACATGTTAAACTCCAGCCAGGGACTCAAACTTGGTGAAGAATTGTTCTGCTCCCTTTTAACCCAGACTAAGACCTGAGGCCATCACTTACTTCAAAACAATCTTCATAAATATTTCACTTGTAGAAAAACTAGCCTGGCAGTTGAATTTCCCAAGGGTTTCAAACTGGAGAACGCTGGTCCCCAGTGTCTGAACAATGATCATGGGGTGAGAGGTTATGGAGGCAAGGATGTCCAAGTCAAATACATATAAAATGCTAACAGGAGTCTCAACAAATAGCACAACACAGATAAATGTCACAGTTTTTCAAATATGAGTGAATGTTTTCATAATTAATAAACCTCAAATTCATTGGAAACTGTTCCTTTGTTAAGTATGGTTCTTGTTATTTTCTCAACATTAAAAGCAAGATGACTATCATTGCCATTGAACAGTTTGGGACCCACTTCTATGGATAGTCTATGAAGGGCTATAGACAATTGCATCAATTTTATCCGGACACCTACATCCACAAAACATACACACAGCTTAGATATGGCAAACATGATGAATCTATCCACATGCCATGAGTGGCCTATGCAAATATAAATGAAGTATATAGCAATCTTCCAACATCCTTTCTTAGGATAATTATCCTTCCAGGACTCTTTCACTCAGAAAAAAAGGCATCTGGTTTCCTTAGATTAACAAACTGTAAAGGAAGGATTTGTTCCTTTCTGAAGATAATCATCATTTTCCCATGTTTCCAGTTCAAAATAGTGTCATCACCATCTCTATATACTTAGGAATTAAAATTAGATTAATCACTGCAGAATGATTTACTTTTAAATTAAGAAGAAGTGGGATAGAAATTCTAAATAATATTGTAATCTAAAAATCTCTGAAAAGAATGTGGCCACCACCACTTGGAGATACATGTACATTTCTAAGTGAGAACATGCTACAAAATGGACTGTAACACTCTTGCTTCTTGGGTCATAAACAGATAATTTTCCATTTTAATAAATGTTACTTCCTGTAACAAATGAGAGTTCCTTTGGGTTATATATAAAGAAAAAGCCGTGGTCTTCCAGCTTTGGCTGTAGAAAATTTAGAAAAAAGAAGATTGTAGAAAAGGAGAAGAGAAAGTGTATGAATGATAGGAAGATAAATATGTTGAAGAGGCAAGTTTTTAGATTCCTTTTTTAATTTTTTTTACATTTATTTATTTTTGAGAGACAGAGATAGAGCGCAAGTGGGAGAGGGGCAGAGAGAAGAGGAGACACAGAATCTGAAGCAGGCTCCAACCTGTCATCACACAGCCCAACACGGGGCTAGAACTCACAAACCGTGAGATCATGACTTGAGCTGAAGTTAGACGCTCAACGACTGAGCCACCCAGGCGCCCCCAAGTTTTTAGATTTCTAAGATACAGAAGAAAATGTCAAGGTTTATCTAACTTAAATCACAAGAAACTTAATGGATGCAAATTCCTAATGGACATTGAATTTTTTAGCCAATGTATTGTAATGTTAATTACAACTAACAGGGAGAGACGATAAACTAGTAAATTAGTAAAATAAATAGCATATACAGTGAAAAAAAGTAACGCAAGAAAGGGGAGAAAGAAATATGGTCAGAGAGAATTGTACCATGGGGAGGTGGGGGGGTGCAGTTTAAATAGAGGGTCCAAGAAGTTCTCTGGGATAAAGTGACCTCTGAGCAAAGACTTGAATGTGGCAAAAATTAAAGTCACAAGGATATGACTTTTCTGTCAGAGAAAACAAGTTTGGAAATGCATGAAATATAAGTAAATTTGGAGAAAACATCGAAAAACACCCATTTTGTCCTGACTCATATTATCAGATTTAGGCATGTATGGATTTTCTCTCTTTTGTATTGAGTTCTGATATAATAATGAAAATTGAGAATGAGAATATGGAGGGAAAAATTACACCTGCTTTCAACTAATTTGGTTTTCATGTTGTATTGCATATTTCATACATTTAAATATCAGTTTTTCATCTGTAGCCCAAAAAAAGCCCCTCTGGAAATGACATAGTACATCTCTGTGGGATATATTTCCTGCATTTAAAAAGTACACAATAAAAAAGTAACTCCATAGTGTCTGTGTTCCATCAAGCATAGCCTATTTTCTAATTACAGCATGCATTTTCCTTTTAAAGTTGATTTTCTCTCTACATAAACATCTTAGACTTATTTTTAGATCTTTGTTTAGCTTGATTTTATTCCATTTAGAATAAGAGCATTTTGATTTTTCAAAGAAGTTTGTATGTTTATGATTAACTATCAAATATGGAACTTTATTTAAAATAAAAACTATTTAAATGGTAAAAAAAAAAAAGTGGGGGGGGACGGAAATCCTTGTTTCAACAATTCAGTTTGAAGAAGATAAACTTTTAATTCTAAATTTGCAGGCATCTTCAGTGTGCTTGGCATTTTATGTAGAAAGAAACAAAGCCCAAGATGTTATGTTGGTAATAATAAGTTAACTAAGCAAGCATGTTAAATTATTAAATTTGGAGAATACATTGTACTTATTATGTTACTTACCCTTGCAGTGAACTAGAAAATGAATGTGGTCATTCCAGACTGGTTAAATTGGAAATATATTTTATACAGATGTGTCTAATGTAGTTTCCTGGCAGAGGAATAATGCACACAACTTATATTTATAAGTATACAAATCTGGTTTTATATTACAATGCAGTTCTGCAAAATCAGATTTCCCCCTCTGCACTTTGGTTTTCACTTTCAGGATATATTTACCTCCTTTTATCATTTAAAGTATCTTTATTAAAACACTATTTTTTCCAGATCCTTCAGAGTTTGTTTCATTTATGGGTGGGTTGGGGGTTGGGGATTGGAACAGGAGAGAATTTAAGAATAAGCAGTGAGCAATCTATTTAAAACCAAGGGATTCACCCTCCTTAATTAGTGCTAAATTGATTTTTTACAAAATCCTATTTCTGCTGCCAACTGAGTGGAAATTCAAGTTCCTTTTTATTTTGTTTTGGGTCTTTTTTTATGTTAACTAATTGTATTTCCGTCTGTTAAGACAGCTAGACAGTATTAAAGTGTCCATTTCGGTCATTTTGACAGTTTTCATTGGATCAAACCAGCCCCAAAGACAATGGACATTTTATCTAGGCTAATTCTCCATTAACACCTCTGATATATTGGATTTTATCATAGTGTGAGTGTGAGTGTTTGGGTGTGTGTGTTATAATTGTTTATTTAGTTTTAGTGTATGTATTTTAAGGGAAATTCCAATGAA
Organism: Felis catus; assembly: GCF_018350175.1. Classification (NCBI taxonomy): domain Eukaryota; kingdom Metazoa; phylum Chordata; class Mammalia; order Carnivora; family Felidae; genus Felis; species Felis catus. The sequence goes on along the minus strand of NC_058371.1, from coordinate 189,455,991 downwards.
TTGGATTTTTTGCAGAAATAAAATATATTTTGTTACACTTACTTTTTGGTTAATGAGTAATAGTTATTACACTCTGCTGCAGAATCCCGAGAGGATGGTTCCTAAATTATTCCACTCAAAAACTTGGGATTTTCATGGAATAGCAATGCAAAGGCAACATGCAAGGGCATAGTAAGTTGGAATGAAATCATGTGTCAGCACAAAGGGCCATTGGACTGCTATTCTAGTACTACCAGTAATAAACACTTATGTTCCTGCAGGTTTGTTAATTCCTAATTTTCTCAACCCAGGGCTCAAAATCCCAGATCTGGATGTCAGATCACTCCCAGAATGTATGTTTACCAGTGGATTATTATGCCATGCATAAGAGAGTGCATATTGGATCTTGGATCTTGGATCTTTCATTTCTGTCCAACTGGTCCAAAGGGTACTACACTGAGAAGGTAGAAAAAGTACACTGAGATTTCTTGGGGTTTGCCAATGGCCATGACTGATGAGCTCAAGATCTGTCCTTAGCAAAATTATCAATTAACCAGAGTCTGGTTTCAGTGCCACTTCACTATTTCTTTTCTTGCCTGCAGGATTGCCTCAGAGATAACTTATACTAGAAATTGCTCCCAAGTGATCCCTTATTTTGGACCTTTTTCCAACAATGGAAAGTCAGACAAAAGCAAGGAAAGGCAATTTGTGCTAAATGGCATAGCAAAATTCTACAAACGTACAGAGGAAGCATACACGTGGTGTCCTGTGCTTTCAGAAACAGAACGGAGCTGTTTACTGAACATTTAGAATCAGGCACTGTAATAAGCACCTTATGCATATTTTCCCACTTCATCTTCTTGATCATGTAGTAAAGTAGGTTGCAATACCTCCTGTGCAGATAATAAACTCAAGTAAACTTACATGTCCTATTTGGAATCATATGTTCTTAGACAATGAACTGAAAATACCTCCTTTTATGCATAGAGGTGACCATGAATAATTTCTTACAATACTTTCTTGCAGGTGAGAAGGGAGATGGCTGTAGCTGATGGGCAGGGGAAGGAGGTCAAAAATGAACAGATCCTTGCTTCTTCCTTAATGAGCAAGACCCTTCTAGTTGTAAAATGAAATTTCTTGGCCTTGTTGAAATATGAAATGTAAATCTAAATGCAAGCAAGAACACAATACCAAGCTGAAGGTGTTCAATTCAAATAAAGTTTATGCATGAATCACTAGATAGGCAATATTTTTAAGTTGTTAATGGCATTTGGCTGGTTTCTTAGCTTTAAGCATTATATATGGATTTGAAACTCTATTCCCCATTCCCATATTCATCTTGAAAAATGGGTAGATACCAAACTTAGATATCAAAGGGAAGCAGCTTGGCAGTAAAAGAGCATCATTTTAAGAGGTGTGAGCCGGTAACACAATTTCATATCTACCACAACTGAACAGATACACCATGACCTAGAAAACTGGCCGCTGGGCTAACTGCTTCCCCTCCCCCACCTTTCACAGACTTGTCACCATAACCTATGGAGACTATATCTGCAGACTCATTCCCAACTTCTTTTCAGAGCTGCAACAATGAATTGCACATTCGTTCAATGAACATGTATTGAACTCCTACTACATTCCCGGCAGTTTTCCAGGTATTTAGGATAAGCCAGCGAACAAAAGTAGAATGCAATTTGAATGTAAATTCCTTGAATGCAGAAATCTTGATTTCTATTTGTTTCGTTTTACGGTTATATTCCCAATTCCCACAACAGTGCGTGCACCATACAAGGCACTCAATGATTATTTGTTGAATGAAAACAGACTAAATCTCACTTCTGTAGATTTATATTCTGGTGTGTGTGAAGGAGGGGTGGGGTGGAGGTGAGGAGTCTGACAGTCAAAAACAAACAAATGAGCATATATTAGGTTACATGCGAGCACTATGCATAAACATAAGGCAATATTATAGATGTAAAGTGATCAAGCATTAAGGGGGAGTGCTTTTTACGATAGGGCAGTCAGGAAAATATTCTCAGATGAGTTTCTATTTGAGCAGAGAACAGAAAGATGAGAGATGATATGGCTTTCTGAGGAAAGAGTGTACAAAGGTCCTGAGAAAGAACTGAACAATGAATAAGGTCAGAGTAATGTGAGCATAGAAATGAAGTCAAGTGAGTACTGACTCAGTGGTCAGTGCCAGTTCGTATGCAGCCTGGCGGTCCACAGGGTTTAGGATTTTAATCCAGGTCAGAGGAGAATATGCCACAGCAAACTGAATAGAGCAGTGGTCTGATCCGGTCTACCTTTCGTTTTAACAGGATCCTTCTAGGAGCGCAGGAAGAAGCTGGAAGACTAGTGAGAAGGCAGATACGATGGTTCAGAGAAAAAGACTGAACTAGAGTAAAGGTCTTTCTTTCTCTGTCTTATTAACACTTCTCCCACTCAACCTGGCTGCCACCCCTGCAGAAATTTCTCATGCAAATAAAACTACGTCAAGTCCTTGCTCAAAATTCTTCAAATCTTTCCTGTTACTTAAATGATAACACCTAAACTAACTTCTGTGGCACATGAAGCAACTCTACCTACGGAGATTATCCCCTCATTTTCTCCTGTGTCCCTTTCCTGCCTCTTCATTCCTCTGTCCCCACACATGTTATAATCTGGTACAGATTGATGGGGTTTGGAATGGTGGGGGTTCAGAGCCGATGGCCAAGCAATTCTCGGAGACATCTTTGGTGCAAAAAGGTGATTTTATTAAAGTATGGGAACAGGACCCATGGGCAGAAACAGCTGCACTGGGGTTTTGGCCAGGGACTGGTTATATACTGTGGACTTGGGGGAGGTAAAGTCACCAGAAAGTTTCTCAAAGGGATTTTCATATGCTAAAGAAGACACAGATTACTGGAGGCCTAACTATTGTCAAGCTAAAGGTTTTGTTTTGTTTTGTTTTTTTACCCTCTGGCAAAGCATTATCTTTAAGACAGTAGAGCACACCTGAGTGGCTGTCTTTAAAGCATTTGCCTATGGTTCAGATAATGATCTCCGAGTTCATGACTTTGAGTCCCTCTTTGGGTGAAACACGAACCCCAGATGAGCCCCACTTCTCTCTCTCTCTCTCTCTCTCTCTCTGCCCCTTGTGGGATTCTCTGTCTCTGCCCCTCACTCACTTGTGCTCTCTCTCTCTCTCTCTCTCAAGAAAAAAGAAAAAAAAAAGGCAGTAAGGAGTTCCTGGAGATTAGGCTATTGACAAGATTCCCTTTTTGTAATTTACTAAGATCTTTGCATAGTGATGGAGACTCATGTCCTGCATGACTAGTGACCTCTATCAGTTCACCATTGGTTTTCTTTCCTTTGTCCTTGGGCAGCCTGGAATGCCTGAGGAATATCACACTTGTCCCACCTGTGCAGGGGAGGGAGGGTTTGTGTGAGCTTGTGCTTGACCCTCAGCTTGCCTTATGGTCCCTCATCATATCCCCCCTGAACGCTTTGCACCCTTAAATCTCTTTCCTCAGTTTTTGATGGGGTTATACCCTGATAAACCCATCATCCTTTGAAAATACCCTAAGTGAAAAATGTGCTTAATACACCTAACCTACTGAATAAAACATCACAGCCTAGCCTACCTTAAACATGCCCACGACACTCGCACTAGCCTGTAGTTGGGCAGAATCATCCAACACAAAGTCCGTTTTATAATATAGTGTTGGAAATCTCACGTAGCTTATTGAATACAGTACTGAATGTGAACTATAGAATGGTTTTCTGGATGCAACCCAGCTGTAAGTGTGGCACTGGTTCACCCCCATGATTGTGGGCCGACTGGGAGCTAAGCCCTGCCACCACTGCCCAGCACCTCCCTGCACGTCACCAGCCCGGAAAAGCTCCAAATTCAAAGTTCGAAGTACGGTTTTTACTCAATGTGTAATGCTTTCACATCACTGTAAGTTAAACCACAGTAAGTCAGGGAATTGCTGTGCATGAAATTATTTTCAGCGCCTGAAACACGTTTATTAATTCTACAGCTTCTGCTCATTTAACTTCATATACAGGTATTCTTCGCTGTTTGGAAGTTTGCATTAGGCCACTTCACTTTTATCAAAGACCTACGTTAGAACAGCAAAACCTTAGATGACGAGTATCTTGTTCTGAGACTATTCTGCAAGACACTAATGAATTTTAACTTGATAAATGAGCGATGTCTTGCAATGCAAGTAATGCACGACACCGAATGTCACATAATCACAACTGAGTCAGTGGTTCTCTCTCTCTCTCTCTCTCTCTCTCTCTCTCTCTCACTAGGGGATTGTGGGTGATCATCTCCCACGCTTGGATGTATGTTTGGCAGAAATCAGTGATATTTCAGAATGTTGGAAGGTGCCCACAACTGGCACTATTTTTTGGTCACTGCAAAGCACTTATGGACAGCCCTTTGCTTTTCCACGCAAGAGTAAACTTAGGAACGCTTTGCTTCATTCTAGTCAGGCTGCCTGCGGAGACAGACCCTTAGCTCAGCTGCCTTATTGCCAGTTACATAAAGTACAGTGTAGGACAAGTGTTTATTAATACTGTACTGTAGTCAACATCCGTTAGTGATATTGAAAGTTGTCCTACACAATAACCCTCCTCTCTCTTGTCTCCCTCACACCAGCCACGAAGGTTTTCAAACGTAAGTGCAGGTTATTTTTCTTTATATTTTGTATTTTCTTTATTATTTTGTGTTATATTACAGTATTGTAATCATTTTTGTAGGAATATTTTTGGGTTGTGGAACGAATCATCTGAGTTTCCATGATTTCTTATGGGGAAATTCGCTTTGATACACAAGTGCTTTGGATTGATTACAAGCATGTTTCCGGAATGAACTATGCTTGCAAAGGTTTTACTGTACCTATTTTCACTAACCGAAAGAAATCTGAAGAAGAATTTTGCTTCGAAAGGAAAAGGTCACAAGGGAAAACGGCATTCAGCATTAGTTTTGCGGTGAGCATTACAGAGGCAGCAGGCACCCGGAGCTGAGAGAGTGGTGCCCCAACTTTCTTCCTGGGGAACCACACTCCACCCCTCAGCACAAAGCCGCCAGAGGTCGGAGCCCTGTCAGGGAGCATCTGGGCTTTATCTCCACCTATTGTGTGCTTCTTAGCAAGGTGTGTCCTAGTGTATCAGAAAAGCCTAAGAAAGGTGACTTTGGGGGGTCTGGGAACCTCAAGAATTTTTCCGTATAAATTAATGGTAATCACTTTTCTTTACACCATTTCAGCCTTGGACTTTCCTAAGTGAGTGAGAGGGATCAAGGTGTCTTTTGTTATGTTAATAAGGTGGCTTTAGGGCCTCACCCAAGGATGGGGGCTGATTGCTAGGGTTGGAACTTTCAGTCCCATCCATGATCCTTCAGGGAGGAGAGAGAGGCTGAAGGTTGAGTCAACTGCCAATGAACAATGGTTTAATCAATCTTGCCTATGTAATGAAGCCTCCATAAAACCCCATGAGGACAGGGTTTGGAACACTTCTGGCTTAGTGAAAGTGTGACTATTCAGGGAGTGAACGTGATGCACTGGGTGAGGGCACAGAAGTCCCATGCCCCTTCCCACATACCTTGCGCTGTGCATTTCTTCCATCTGGCTCTTGCTGAGTTGTGTGTTTTTATAATAATCCTGTGATCTAGTAAATAAAATATTTCTTTGAGTTCTGTGAACCACTTTAGCGGATTTGTCAAACTATGGAAAAGGTCATAAGAACCTTCGATGTATATCTTGTCAGTCAGAAGCCCAGGTGACAAACTGGACGTGGGACTAATGTCTGAAGTTGGGGTGGGAGTGGGGGAAAGACAGTCTCGTAGACTGAGCCCTTAACCCATGGAATCTGATAGTGTCAGAAATGAGATGAATTGTAGGACACCCGGCTGGTGTCAGAGAAATGCTTGTTGGTGTGGGAAACTCCCACACATGCACATTCAGGTGCAGAATTTTAGTCCCTTAAAATGTTCCAACTGTCACAAGAGCAGGATCATGTGAAACGTTTGTGGCGTGGCTAAAAGTGAGCAAACAAATAAACCCTACTGGTAAATTGAAATGACGACACTAAAGCTAAGTAGGTTTATCTAAAGACGGAACCAGGAGGAGCACCTGGGTGGTTCAGTTGGTTAAGTGTCTGACTTCGGCTCAGGTCATGATCTCACCGTTCATAAGTTCGATCCCACGACAGGTTCTGTGCTGTCAGCTCAAAGCCCGGAGCCTGCTTCGGATTCTGTGTCTCCCTCTCTCTCTGCCCCTCCCCCGCTCATGTTCTGTCTCTCAAAAATAAATAAACATTGAAAACAAAATTTTTTTAAATAAAGGCGGAACGAGGAAATCACAGAGCACTTATTCACTTTATTTATTTAGTTATCTCTTCACTTGTAAAGGTAAAAACAAGACTCAGTGAGTGAAAAAGCAAGCCCATTTTTGTCTCCCTTTTTCTCTTCAAAACTTCCTTTATGGAATGCAACTGCCCTGCCCTCACTGAGAGCTTGAGCAAGGCTGAAGTTTCCTTCGCTCTTCGGTAATGGGAAGCCCTATGATCCCTTTAGGTTTCAAAATGCTATCTAAATTTAGAAATTGGAGTATCAGCCTGATATTTTAAGAACGCTTTAATCTTCATCCCAAGATGAGACTGTTTCGCTTTCTCCAAGTTGGGGCTGGTTGGAGAGGAGCCACCTGGGAATGGGATTCGTCCATTTCTCTCTCAGTTTTGCTCCCCTCCGTCCCTTGATTTGTGTGTGCTTTTGCCTGCAACATGAGAGTTGAAATAAGGACGGTGTGGGCAAAATAAGGGAATAAGAAATCTCTTACTCGACTGGGCTTGCAAGAAGAGGGCTCTGCATTTTTTGACATGGTCAATGCATGGTTTCCTACATTTTTCATAGCCTCCTTGGCCGCATCTTCCAAATTTAGGCCTCTTTGATAGAGACGCTGTGTCTTCTGGCTGCACATGGCCACCCCTCCGCTGCTGCCCCACAGTCTCTCACCCTGCAGTGTCCTCTCTCTGGCAGGAAGCCCCCCTGGAAAGAGTATCTTGTAAAAGGACTCCAGACGAATAGTTCCACCACATAGAATGTCTATCAAGGCCTCCGAGTACTTCTCAGAAGTCCCTTTCAGTGACCCGAAGTTGGAAAGAAGCACTCCCTCTCCCCTGGGAGATAAAATTAATAGTATAGCTCTTTCCTGAGCAATTCTCCTCACATCCTCTCTCAACGTCCATTCTTTTGTTGCAGGATTTTATTGCCTCAGTACCTGGGTTTTATTGTCTCACCGCTTCGAAGAATGAAGAGATGGACACAAAATGAGCAGCAGGCAAAGATTTATTAGAATATAAGATTAGAAAGTAAGAGTGGTAGGAAAGCTCTCTTTACAGAGAGGCGACATTCGAAAGTGAGTGCCTGAGACTATTGGCAAGGGTCTTTGTTTTGCAAGGTTATGGTCAGCCCTTCCCCCTTATTCCTTCCTTCCTACCCTTATTGGCTTGATGACTCTAGGTGCTGGTTTTCCATTCTCGACTTGTTAGTTTTCATTGCATGAGGGGTGGCCTATGGCCATATCATTCCTTGTGGGTCATCCGTTTTATTCCTTACTACTTGTTTTTAGTTAGGTCTTTAGTCAAATTCCTGAGGGGGAGTAGGTTGTGTCTGTTACATTCTTAAGAAGAACCTTATGCCCGATGGGGTTTGCCGTGGTCAGACACTCCCAGCATTGTTCCTAAATATGTGTTTTTCCCCCACCCAGGGACCTCAGGTCCTAATTTTTCCCTCTCTGCCTAGTAAATTCTATTTTTTCCTATCCTACTTTCCACGATCTTCCCATGAATGAGGAACTTCTTGACATTCCCTTTGGACTTCCACATGTTTGTGTGGCAAGTATCTTCCAAATGTCCTATCTATTGTGCACTTCAGCCTAACAACTTGACACATCTAACAAATACTTATCGGGTGCATACTGAGGGCCACAGTCCTTTTGTCTCTGTGACTTACATTTACTGGTAGACACAAACACTAAATAGGTACTTAGAATTGGCATTTTTAATTTCAGTTGTGACTCAGTACTACAACAAATTCAGAGCAATCAAGAGCATGTTAATGGAGACAATAAATAGTCAAGAGTTAACTACTTGATAGGTTGTTTGTGTTGAGTACTAAACGATAACTAGAAATTAACTAAACAAAGGTTGAAGAAGCAAAGACTTCTAAGAAGAGAAAAAACATGTGCAAAACTCCAAAATTTCATAATCATGTTTCAAAATGACCCTGTGGATTATACAATAATCAACTATGCAACTTTCTGCCAGAAGTTCAATAAAGTAGAAAAAAAAAAAAACAGCTTAACAACATTTGACAGTTATACTGGGGTTTTCTGATGCTTCGAAGTTACTTTGTTAGTTTTGTCCTCTGTCAAGTATGAATAGAACATAAACTTTATAAAACACCACAGGATACAAATATATATGTCGTATCTGCTGTCATACACGTTGATATCTATATTATACAAGATAACATACCATCACAGAACAATGTAAGTACTAAAGGATGAGGGTTGAAATAGAAGGAAGTATTTCATTCATTCATTCATTTAGTCAGTCATTCATTTTTTAATTAAAGTACAATCAATTTACAATAATTTTTACATATTTGTCCACAAATCGGTATTTTGACATGTGTGCACTCCTTTTTTAAAAAATGTTTATTAGTTTTGAGAGAGAGAGGGAGAGAGAGAACATGAATGGGGGAGGGGCAAAAAAGGAGGGGGACAGAGGATCCCAAGTGGACTCTACACTGACAGCAGGGAGTCTATGGGGGGGCCTGAACTCACGGACCATGAGACCATGACCTGAGCCAAGCAGTGAGATAAGACCCACAACAGACTAAGCCACCCAGGGGCCCCTCAAAGTTTCCTTTTGAAAGTATGGAATATAGGTATAATAACCTCTATAACACCTTGTCTACTGACCATTACATCTGTGTCAGTTCTGTATCAACCTCGAGTTGATTGATTTTTGTCTCCATAGGAGGTTTGTATTTTTCTGATCCTTTACATACCTGGTGAATGTTTGGTGCATGTTAGAAATCATGAATGCTAATTTTTTGGTTGATGGATATTTTTATATTTCTAAAATATTCTTGGGCTTTTTTTTTTTTTCTCAGTTGCATTTTAGTTACTTGGAAACAGATTGACTCCTTCAAGTCTTGTTTTTGAAGATGTGTCAGTTGGACTACAGCAAGGCTTACTCTAGGGCTAATTTTGCTCTTCTCTGGGGCAACTCTTTCTCCATTCCACCCGATGCCCTGTGGGTTATGAGGTTTTTCCAGTCTAGCTTATGAAAGCAGCTACTATTCCCAGAACTGTGTGAGTCCTGGACACTCGGATGTGTCCTCCTTTGGGGTGGCTATTTCCTTGGCCTCTGGTAGTTTCCTCACACGTATGTGCCAATTGGTACTGAGGTGAATACCTGAGGCAAACCCTCCACAGTCTGTGGGGCTCTCTGAGCAGCTCGCTCCCACAAGTACTCTGAAAATTCTAGCCTCCTTGTTCTTCCTGAACTCTCGGCAACATCCTGAAATGCAAATTAAATGCACCAGCTCCATTTATGTTATTATTCCTCGAACTGTGCCTGAAGACTCTACAAAGGTAGAAAATTTGGGAAATCCTTAAGACTTGTTTCCTGTCTCTAAGGGATCACGGTCCTTCATTGCTGGTGCCCAATAAGCTGCTTTTTCCTATGTTTTTCTGCTTTATTGTTGTTTCATCTAGGAGAGTAAATCGAACCTCTGTTACTTCATCTTGGCTGGAAGAAAAATCCCATTCATTCATTCATCCTTTTACTCAATTTTTAACAGGTGGTATAGACTGATGTACACTGGGGAAAGAGCAGTGAACAAAACAGAAAAAAAATTACTGCCTTTAGGTGACTTACAGTTGACATGGTGTTGCAAGGATCATTAAAACTAAATAAATATATTACATATATACATATACATATTCAATATATGTAATGTATTTATTTATTTATTTATTTATTTATTTATTTATTTATTTTTGAGAGAGAGACAGAGTACAAGCAGGGGAGAGGCAGAGAGAGAGGGAGACACAGAATCTGAAACAGGCTTCAGGCTCCAAGCTGTCAGCCCAAAGCCCGAGGCGGGGCTTCAACTCACAAACTGTGAGATCATGACCTGAGCCTAAGTGGGATGCTTAATCAACTGAGCCACCCAGGTGCCTCACATTACATGTATTTTTAAAGTTAGACTGCAATAAGTATCATGGAAAAAAATAAGACAGGGAAAGAAGATAGGAAGCACTGACAGGAGTTACATTTAAAATAAAGAAGGCCATGGGGCGCCTGGGTGGCACAGTCGGTTAAGCGTCAGACTTCAGCCAGGTCACGATCTCGCGGTCCGTGAGTTCGAGCCCTGCGTCAGGCTCTGGGCTGATGGTTCAGAGCCTGGAGCCTGTTTCCGATTCTGTGTCTCCCTCTCTCTCTGCCCCTCCCCCGTTCATGCTCTGTCTCTCTCTGTCCCAAAAATAAATAAACGTTGAAAAAAAAATTTTTTTAAATAAAGAAGGCCATGCTAGAAAGTCATAGAAGTAAAAGTGTTACCATGTTGTTATTGGGGGTAAGCATTTCAGGCAGAGGGAACAATAAGTGCAAAAGTCCTGAGGTAGGAATATGCCCGAATGTTTGAGAAACAGAATGGAAGCCATTGTGATTTCAGCAGATTGATTGAGATTAGATGAAATTTGACAGACATGAGAACCAAGCATTCCAGAGCCTTGGAGGCCATCTGAGATATTATGGACCTCCAGGGGGAGGAGGAGTGCTAGAGCATGCCTTAAGCCTCAACATAATTGTGCTGGCTGCTGTCATCGTAAGAGAATGAGGTGGACAAGGTTGGAAGCTAAGAAAGCAGTTACTTGGCTGGCCTTAGGAATACAGCTGAGAAATAGTGATGCAATGAATCAGAATCACAGCACAAGAAGTGAAAAAGTATTAATTTCTAGGCAAATTCTGGAAAGCTAAGCCATCAGGACATGCTGTGGATTTGATACGAGGGATGAAAGAGAAAATCCAGGATAATTCCAGAGTGTTTGGCCAGAGCAACTGGAAAGATCAGGATAAATTGCCCCAAACTGGGAGAATCAAATTGGTATGGAGCCGAGGAGGAGACCACATGCACGGAGGAAGGACAGTCCGTGGCGTATGCGTGGACTGGCCAGGAGCTGAGTTATCTCAATGGCACATGAGATTCATATTGCCACACAATGGTAAAAAGGGGTGTAAAAGTCAGTGGTGGTCAGATCACAGGAAGCCTTGGACACCAGCAAAGCATTTCGTAATTTGTGCAAGAGAGAAACTAGGCAAAAGTGTTTTGAGAGGCTTCAATGAAAACTTTATTTACAAAAGCTTTGCCCAGCCATTTTGGAATTTTGCAGGTGCTGCTGCAAAGCTAGAGGGGCTAAAAGGAATTTTATGCTAGGAGCTTTTGCCTGAGTTTTTGAAACCCTGAATAAGGCAATGTGGCATAGTTGTAAAATGCTGAGGAATATGGCCGTGGGCCAAGCTGGTGTATAGTAATCAGAAATGTAGTGACTCATTTTGAGCAAAGGTGTCGCACAGACTGTGATATACCAAGACATAAGTCACAGATGGCAGATGACACTTCAAAGAACATACAAACATTAATAAACTCACAGCCTATGAGGGAACGTGGTAGCAGGGAAAGCTCTGAATGAAAGATTGGAAGTTGTGGTATAGTCCTAATTTCATTGTGGCCAGCTGTGATGTTTAGGTAGGGCATATGGTCTCTCAATGATGTAAATATTTTATCTGTACCGAAAATATCTCATCTACCGCTAAGAATCATATGGATTCAACAGAACACTTAGGTTTTCCTTTTTCTCCCTTCATGTGATGGTTAATTTTATACGTCAAGTTGAGTGAGCCCAGATTAACATTGTTTCTGGGTGTGTCTGTGAGGGTGCTTTGAGATGAGATTATTTGGATCATCCATTTGGATCATCAGGCTCAGGAAAGCAGAGTGCCCTACTCAATGTGGGTGGGCTTCAGTCCATTGAAGTCTGAATAGAACAAAAAGTGAAGGAAGGAGGAATTTCACCTCTCTTGTTTTCTGGCCTCACTGACTCACTGATTGAACTGGGGCATCTCATCACATCTTCCTCTGCCCTGGGACTGAGATTTATGCCATCTGTTCCCCTAGCTTTCAGGCCTTTGGACTTGGACTAAATTATAACACTGACTTTCTTAGGTCTCTGGCTCCAGAGGTCAGATCTTGGAAGATGATATAGGTATAGCAATAGATAGACAGACAGACAGATAGATAGAGATACACATATATAGATATAGATATCTGTATCATCCAGATATTTAGGACTTAGGCACACTAAGCCGTTTTACTGCCTGTGTTTAGTAGAACATAAACACATCAGCACTAATTTAATATCTTTTCATGGGCCAAGAAAGGAACTGGATCATCCCTTCTATAGTCCTCATGATTGTTCTGGAGCTTGGAATATACAGAGATAAGTTGGATGCTTTTTTAAAACCATTGTCTCATGGGATAGAGATAATATTTGTACTATTTGAATGGAGGAATACGATGGCCACAGTCAGTGAAAACAAAATGTAAGCGTTTAACTTGTTTGTATAAACTGTTTCTAAGGGGAAAAAAAAAGCACTTTATTTATTTATTTATTTATTTATTTATTTATTTATTTATCTATTTTATCTATTTATCTGTTTGTTTGTTTATTATACCAAACACTTCATACCCTTTATCATTTCTGTGCATTTATTTTTACTGTTCCCTGTGTGGTCTGTTATTCTCTGCCCAGAAAATTCCCCATCTCCATTCATAATCCCACAGAAAGCCGTTCACTCAGAGAATGGAGATGTCCCCTGCACTGAACTGCCACCTCTCCAATACATACATTTTGTTTAACCCCTTTCCTGGATGGTGGTTCTGCAGCAGTGGAAGAATCTGAGCTTCACTTCTAGCACCGTGCTGCAATTCTTATTATGGCCATCTCTTTCCCACACTCTGGTTATTCTGAGGGTCCCTGTATTGGAGAACTTTATCCTTCCTCTGTGTCTTCATCTTCCTGGATTCCCAAGAACAGCACAGTGCTAGCCAAATGTATTCAGTGAATATATCCTGATTGAAATCACCTGGATATTCTTGAATATTTCCGTTGTCTTCTGCTAAACAAGGCTTTGGAGAGCCTAGATACTATGGAAACAGGTTTATATAAATCCTTCTATATGAAATGTGCTCTGCCAAAGCTCTCAACTACAGGGTGAATTTCTTCAAACTGAAATCTCTTCAAATAATTGCACTGGAAACCTGTGCAGTCAGGCCATGCTTTTTAAAAACGCTTTTTCTCTATCAGATCACATTAACCACCTACATACTATGGGAAATGTCACTTCAGAAGAGCCTGGTTGGCACAGTTTCCCTGTTACATCAAACCTCATCTTAAATTGTTAGCTTTACCACTGTTTGGGATAGATAAGTACAGGTAAGAGTTTACTTTTATTTATTTATCTTTTTTTGAGTTTGTACTTCTTAAGTGTTATTTTATTCTGGTATAGCCTAAAGCATTTAGGAAGCATAGAAACCATGAGAAGAACGCAGAGCAGACCTTTTTATTTTGACATTTTATGCTTTTAGATATATGTATGTCTAGATATATCCATTGATTCATTCGCTAATGAATTTTACAAATATCTAAGGAGCGTGTAACTAGGCAAACTGTTAAGGGGTGAAAGTAGTGTGGGGACCAAAACCATATGGAATCTACCTTCATGAATTTATAGTGTATGATATATTTTTAAATAAGGATGCACTGAAACTCAAAACTGATATATTCCTTAAGGATTTAATCATTTGATTCTAATCCATATTCCATCCGTTTCTGCTCCCAGTGACATTCACTGGTTTTTAACAACCCCTTGAACACTGACAATTAAAATGAAATCAACACATTGCTTTTACTGATGGCAAAATATAACATGCTGAAATTTATTTCAGAATGAATCAGAATTATTAAATAATTAGAAAGAGTTTTCCTTGCCAGGAAATAAAAAGTGGGGATAATTAGAGCTACCACCTGGGCTAGAATCCCGAGATGGTGACACAGTGGGCAATGTGCCCAGGAGTCACATAAGATGAGAATCTGATTCATTGTTCTCAGTGGGAGCAGTTATTTGATATTATTATATTTTCATCGCTTTCCAAGCCCATGAGAATTTCCTTTAAAAGTTCAGGTTTTTTAATCTTGAGAGAAAGGTCTTGATTAAAAAGATAAAAGGAAAAGAAAAAGGAAATTTGTAAGCAGCAGAGGAAAAAAGGATTATTTCTGAAACTGCTACTCTACTTCCAGGAGGCAGAAACCCAGCATTAACTTTACTTGAAAAGCTGGTTCCAGAGAATTCTCACCATCTCAGACATAAGTAGTGACAAAATATAAATAAAACAAAATAAAAAAAAAAATTAAAAAAAAACAAAAACAAAAAAACCTTTCAGCCTCCAGGTTCCATCTATATGTTCTATTCTTTTAAAGCAAAACCTCTGAACCTATAGGGGGACAATAGATTCTGCATGAGGAGGGGATTTCTGTCTGAATAATAGAAAGTTGTCAAAACAATCAGGCTCTAAGAGTTCTTAGACCATAGCGTCCACCGAGAGTAGCAAACAGAAGCTGAACTTCAATTTCCAGGCAAGAAAGAAAACACCATCTCATGTCTCTTCGGCGAAGCCATGAAAATAACCTACATGGAATCACTTTGGGAGCAGATGTGAAAACAGTTAATAAATTGGTTAGCAAACACTCAAATATTTTCAGACTGAAAAGGTCAGCCAGTGCTCCATTTAATATCTATGCAAGCACAACAGAGTAACTGCTTCAACTCTTTCCCTTCAATGACCAAGCCAAATCAAGTTTTTCCACCCCTCCTTCTTGTCTCCTAGTTTCCTTTCAGGAGCAAAATAACACTTTCTGAAATTAAGACAAAAGCAACACTTAACTTCTGTCAACATTTGTTCTTAGTCTACAGGAAATTAAACTGCCCTTACACTTTGTGTTTTTTCCCCTGTTGACGTAACTTCTTACTGAAGGCCTGCAACTGTCTTCCTCTTTTATAAAATTAAGTTTTAGTGTGTTTGAATCTCTTTTGCAAAGTGAACGGATAAAAAGATAGAAAAACCATCAGGGTGTAATTCCTAGGAAGAGTTAGAATTTTGTGGAGATCGTCAGAGATCACAAATAATTTTTCAGAGTGTCACATAATTTTCATAATGGTTATTCCTCTCTGTGTTTATCTATATTTATCCACTTATAATTTATCCCTATTATTCCTTCTCCAGCTGGAGAACATGGAGAAGGTGAAGCTCAGAGATTCTCAGTTATTTGCTTACGTCCTCAAGACCATGAGGAACAAAACTGAGTTGCCAGGTCCCTTCCCTCCATGTACATCTCAGTCTTCATGTGGTTATCGTGTTGTCCCCTCGTAGTCCACTGCGGCATCAGGCCCTTGGTGAGCACAAACCCATAGCAGTCATTCCGTGGGTCGTATTCGTTTCCACCCATCTGGAGACCTTTAAGTTCATCTTTGACCGCTTGAGTCCTTTTTCCTCCTCCCCTTCTTCACAATCATCACTTTACTCTTCAAAGAAACGTATTGTTTTTCTCAGTGGGGGCCATTATCAAAATTCTCCACAAGAAAGATTATGATTTTTTTAGTAATTTCTCAGAAACATGTAACAGTCTCATTCATTTAGAACTTGTGCATCTAAATTTCCCAACCCCCTCCTCTCCATCTACAAGTTTCTGCATCCCTATTACCTCCATGTTTTCTAAATTTTATGCATAGTGGGTGCTTTTTGTTATATCCATTTTAGAAATTATCTATTGAATTCCGGTGATGAAGGTTATGATTTTAGAACTCACAGATCATTACTTTTCCCTCCATTTACACAACCACATTTGCACACAATCATATTCACTCACTTTATTTCTCCAATAATTATATAATTAATACATATAATATATATTATATAATGTTATAATTATAACTCCTGGTGAATTGATATTTGTATCTACATCATTGATTACATCAACATTGTTTACATCTGAGTTTAGTATTATATTATGATTACCATTCCTTTTATGTTTGTCTTCTTGGTTTTGTAGATAGTAATGACTTTTTTCACTTAATATGTTTAAGCTTTCCCGACATAATAGTAAAATCCCTCTAAAAACTATGTTTCACGTGATTAAACACATCAGGTGACCTGATATTGTCGTTGTTTGACTGTGTGTTTATGATTGATTGATGGATGTGTGCACCGGGTTGCCTGAACCCTTGGTCGTTCTGCTTTAGTGTGGTCTGATCACCCTCCAATTGCCATATGCTTGTCATCTTGGAATTTCCCCTTTTGCCTCTACTGCCGGGGTTTTGTCATTATGTTTGTTTGCTTTGTTTGATTTTTTTTTAAAGATCCAATGACTTCTTGGTTTAAAATTTCATTTTGGTATACTATATGTTACAAAACAAATGTCCTGAGAATGAGTGCCTAGACTTCTATTTCCATTTCTGGAAATATTGTAGACAATATATTCTAAAAATCCTCCATCTAAAAAAGACCTAGACATATCAGCCATAATAAACTTTATTTTAAATCCGTAACTGAACTCACAATAAAACAAATTGAAATCAATACCTAGACACATATTGCAACTGTAGAACACGCCAAGGGCAATGAAAGCTGGAAAGCAGCCAGAAAAACAGACAACAAATTATGACAAAAGAATAGCAAACAGAGAGTCAAAAGATCAGTAAGAGCAATGGAACATGTTTTAAAAGGTGAATGGAAATAACCGTCAATCTAGAATTTTATGCCCTGTAAGTGACTAAGAATGAGGGCAAAAAGGTATATTCAGAATTCTCCCCCATCCCCTCCCAAAAAAAAGTGAGAGAATTAGCCATCATAATAGCTTCAGTT
The DNA here is from genome assembly GCF_018350175.1 of Felis catus. Lineage (NCBI taxonomy): Eukaryota > Metazoa > Chordata > Mammalia > Carnivora > Felidae > Felis > Felis catus. The sequence goes on along the minus strand of NC_058371.1, from coordinate 189,438,965 downwards.
AAAACATTTATAAGATGGTAATATATATATATATATATATATATATATATATATATATCCAAACTTTGGAAACAAAACAAGTGACCATCTGAGCCACAAATGATGAGTGAGAGAGGGCATTTTCTAGTGTGCTTCCCTCATGGCCAGCTAATCCCCTGGAGAATGCAATACTGTTTGCAAAACTAAGGTGCAAACATTTCACAATCCTGTAAAACTGTCAAGGTGGGATGACACTTTGGTTTTGCCCATTAGAGAAGACACCACAAGCGCCGTGGTGCATCACCCTGGATCATGAAACACGGTACGTATGCCCCAGTTTCTGAACTCCTCTCTTGAACTAGCTACATCATTCTACTTACCAGTGAGTTAAAGAAAAACTTTGTCACACGCTCACAATTTCCTAGGAACTTTTTAAATTCATTTTTTGAACAATTCCCTGACAGGGATATACTTCAAGATGAGAGCAACTAAACCTCTCAAAACAAAGAGCAAATTGTAAGAAAAAAAGAAAAAAAAAAAAAAACTGTGGGTAAATCTAAATGGATATTCATCTGAGATTGTAATAAAATAAATAATTTGGAGGAAATTTAAGAAAATGGAATGAAAAATGTGCAGAATCAAGAATAATTTGGTTATGATTAATGCACTTTGTTTCTTATATTATTCTGGAGAAGGCTAGAGCTATGGATTAAACCTTAAGATTGTATTATGTAAATTTATTACAATTAAGGTAATCAGAAAAATAGAAGTTGAAAAAGGACAACTAGCTGATAAAAATATTGAATAGAGAAATACTTCAAACAGTGATAGAAGTAAAACATGAAGATGGAGAACATTAAAATATCAGAGTAATTAGAAATCATGAAATATAATAATAGAAGTAAATCAGCAATTAAAATATAAGTGAGTAGACTCCTTTTACTAGTTGCAGAGTGTGTCACAATGGATTTTGAAATCCGTTGTTATTGGGGCGCCTGGGTGGCACAGTCGGTTAAGCGTCCGACTTCAGCCAGGTCACGATCTCGCGGTCTGTGAGTTCGAGCCCCGCGTCGGGCTCTGGGCTGATGGCTCAGAGCCTGAGCCTGTTTCCGATTCTGTGTCTCCCTCTCTCTCTGCCCTTCCCCCGTTCATGCTCTGTCTCTCTCTGTCCCAAAAATAAATAAATGTTGAAAAAAAAATTTAAAAAAAAAAAAAGAAAGAAATCCATTGTTATTTACAAGGCACATGCTGAAAACATAAGGATGTTGAAAATCACATTGTAATATCAAAGATTGAAAATATAGATAAATGCTAGCCCAAAGACAGCTACTATACCTATATTTGTCACAGATACAATAAATAAAGCACATTATTATGGTTGGAGGACATCTGAATTATGATAGAATGTATAATCACAAGAAAAATATAAAAATTTTCAATATTTACCTACCTAATATTCATAATACATAAGGAAAAATTGTCAAGATTCACTTCATAATAGAAGGTCTGAACACAACAATCTAAGTAACTAATGCATCCATTAATAGTATGTTCATTTGAGTCACTGTTTCTTGTTAGATTGTGTATTCAGAAATGGCAAAATAAACCATTTGAAAAAGGAAAAAAGTTCTTCCCCAAATGTTACATGTGGACATTGTCTTTGTTTTTGGTGGGGGGAGGGAGATGAGAGAGAAGGGAAGGGGCAGAGGGAGACAGAATCTCAAGCAGGCTCTCACAAGCGTGAGATCATGACCTGAGCTGAAATCAGGAGTCTGACACTTAACTGGCTGAACCACCCATGCTCTCCTAGAAACTCTTTCTTCTATAGATGTTATGCCAGTATACCACACAAGTGTTTCAGAATAATTTATTGAGATATTAAATCGTGTTTTGTTTTGTAGCTGTGGAATAATCAGGAATACAGGCTTTCCTTGCTGTCCCAAAATAAAGCATTCCTGGGAAGACTTTTGTAAGCTGAAATGGTAGAGCCAAGTTTATAAAAGTTGGCATTACACACCTTTACTTGTACAGAAAACCTACATTAGTTCAGTAAGGGCTTTTTTATTTTATTTTATTTTTTTAACGTGCATTTATTTTTGAGACACAGAGAGACATAGTGTGACCGAGGAAGGGGCAGAGAGAGAATATGAAGCAGGCTTCAGGCTCTGAGCTGTCAGCACAGATCCTGATGTGGGCTCGAACTCACAAACTGTGAGATCATGACTTGTGATGAAGTCTGACGCACAACCAACTGAACCACCCAGGCGCCCCAGGGCTTTTCTCCTACAAACAAAAATTATCCGGATTTCCTTCAGTTAGCACAAACAGCTACTAATGTAGCTCTTTGGTAAAAGCAAAGTGGTATAATGTGAACTTTCTGAAAGCAGGAGATACCTGTAATAAGAACTACGTTTCCATTCGCTCCTTACATACATTCAAGGACTGTTAAGTCCTGGAGACTTCCCCTCCAGCCACGTTTACAAGGTTTGGTTTTTCAAAGAGAAGTAAATTATACTAGGTCCAGGGTGGAGAGAAGCCCTCGAGTTTGGATAGTAGGAGGCTGGGTTGGCAGAAGCTGGCAGGCAGCTTCCAAGGCAAATGGAGGTAGAAAGATTTGGTCCCTGTTTGTGCTTTTTTAATGGTGGTGACAGTTGGGTAAGGGTTACATGGTGGAGATCCATATCACCCTAAAGTTTCTAATAAGTTGTCGTATAGACACTAAAGTTCATGGAGCCCAAGGGCCATCGCGCTGAGGGCTCCAGGAAAGATCTCCCATCCCACTTTGGCAAAGGGGAGGGGGAGCAGAATGGACCCCAGGGCACCTCGGCAGTGCACACAATGAAGTGAAGACTGAAGCCTCTTCTCTTATTTTCTAAACACCACAAATAACTCATCCCGAGTGTGACTTAAAGGAGGTGAAAGGTGAGGTCAAGAGGTCCCCCAAAGCCCAAATTAGGTTAAATTGATCCCCCTTCTAGCAAAGTGAAAGCTGGGGATAAGATTTAATTTAAGTTTTGAAAGTGTTACCACATTTTTATTCTCCAGAGCATTAAAAGAGTACAATTCATATTTAATGCATCCCATGAAAAGTTTTCCTATAAAACATTTTATTTCCAATATCCATATGTTTGACATTCTCCAGAGGACTACATTTGAGACCTCCAGGTCTTGTAAAAATCCTTTGGTCTAATTGAGGCTGATTCTACATTTTGCTGTCTACATTTTGTGGGCTATTTATTTATTTATTTATTTATAAAATGAAAATAACATAGTCCTTTCATTAATGAAAAGCATCCTCAATCAACACCAACTATCTTGATCTCAGTGTTTGAAAAGAACCTGGCACATGGTAGGTGTTCAGTAAATAACTAATGAATGAGCCCTGGGCCACTGTCATTTCTGTTTCTCCTACGATGAAACTGAGCCAACACAGTTAACTGACTTCTACAGATTTTACAGACAATGTCAACGTCAGAATTAAATTGCATATCTGATTCAAATGTCTTTTTCTTGGCATGAGACCACTATGTCTCAAACGCTGGGCTAGAATCCACCGGTGGGTCTCAAAGTCAATATAATTGGTCAGGATTGGCATTTTTAAAATGAAATAGAAGAGAAAAAATGACAGAATGGCAGGCATAGCTCAGCATAGAGTAATGTAGGCTAGAAGACAGCACAAAGCAAAACAAAAGAAAAGAAAATCTAGTGTGTTTGCACAATAACAGCTAACTAGTGCTTTGTAAAACTTGTGCATGTATCGTGTGAATAGGTAAAATGCTCTTTTTGCCTGGAGCCATGGCCTAAAATGTTAGAAAGCCAATAAATGGGGCCACTTGTTTTCCCAAATCGCTTTTTTTTTTTTAATTTTTTTTTCAACGTTTATTTATTTTTGGGACAGAGAGAGACAGAGCACGAACGGGGGAGGGGCAGAGAGAGAGGGAGACACAAAATCGGAAACAGGCTCCAGGCTCCGAGCCATCAGCCCAGAGCCCGACGCGGGGCTCGAACTCACGGACCGCGAGATTGTGACCTGGCTGAAGTCGGACGCTTAACCGACTGCGCCACCCAGGCGCCCCCCAAATCGCTTTTTAACTTATGCCAGAAGAAAATATCCCTTCCAACCTGACTTTTCTGACTCTATCCCCTTTAAGTCATTTTAATCATGAAATTTTCTACATTTATTGAAAGTTATGAAAACAATATTAGAGATACTTATGCACAAATACATGTTAACCTGTATTTCCTCTCTGCCCTCCCCTCCTCTCCTTTCCTCTCCTCTTCTCTTCCCTCCTTCCTTGACTCCACACATCTCTCTCAAGGAACACAATGTTACAGATTTAGCTAAGGCTCCACTCTGTCCTTATTATAAATAAAGTAGGTATACGTTGTCCCCAGATGTAATTATGTAATTTTACCACAGATTTATCCATTCATAATTCATTTATGCACTGTTTTATATATAGGAATCATTAGTTACTTCTTTCCCTTAGCTTAAGTTTTTGAGATGTATCCATTTGCCCTGTGAAAGATTGTTGTGTTATTTTAAACAGGCAGTATTACAATGAATATTTTCACACACATTCTCTGTGCACATGTGCTATGAGAATTTCTAGATATCTAGATACCTAGAAGTGGAATTCTTCTGCCTGAGTAGGTTATGGGCATGGTCAAGGCTCCTAGGTTTGAAAAAGTGATTATCACCAATTTACACTTGTGCCACAAAATACGATAGTTTTTTGTACCTATATCATTGACAGCATTTGAAGCTATTGGACTTATTTATAGTAACCATCTGTTGGATAATGGACTATTTACTTAATTTTAATTTTGCTCATTATTAGTGATGTTGACCATCTTTCTATGCACAAAAATGGTTTATCGGCCATTCCTGCTTCTTTCTCTGTATATTATGGGCTGCCCTTTTTTTGTGGGGAAGGCTAGTGGTGTTCTTTTTCTTTTTGATTGGTAGAAATTCTTTATATATTGTGATTACTAATCTTACTTGTGAACATTATGAGCCCCTTCTCCAGTCTAGCATTTCTTTCAACTTCATGGTATGTTTCATTGCATAAGTTTATTATTATTGTTGCTGTTACTTTAATGTAATCAAAATACCAATCTATTACTTTATATATTATAATTTATTTTTTCTTTGAAATAATTTCTCATTCTAACCATATAAATATAGCTTTTGCATTGCATTTCACATTTTTTTTATAATTTTGATTCCCATGACATCTTTAATGCATATGAAATATATTTGTATGTCTGGAGTGATATGAGAATTTGGTTTAATGTTATATTTGAATAGTTTATTGTCTCAGCATTCTTTAGAAATTGTCAATCCCTCTGACATGGTTTCTAATGCTATATTTTAATTCATGTACCAAACGCTGATATGAATTTTGGGTCTTTAAAACTCCATTTTGTTTCTTTCCTCTGGCTTTTTATACATGCACAAATAGCACCTTATTTTAATTATATAGGTTTTAACAACTTAGAATCTGATGAACCATATCCCCCCTTCCTTTTCCTTAAGTATTTCTTATCTATTTTTAGGATTTTCCCCTTATACTTGAAGTTTATAATCACTTTTTCAGGTTTTATGAAAAACTTTTGGGGTATTTTGATTGAAACTGAAATGATCTCTAGATTAATTAGATGATAATTCTCATGTTTATAATTTTGAGAGTTTTCTTCCAAGAAAATGGCCTAATTCTCCATTAACTTAGGGCTTTTGTCTTTTAATTTTTATGTTTGATTAGCTTCATTCCTCATAACCTTATGGTTTTGACGCTATTATAAATGATGTGGTTGATTCCTTACACTTTATACATTTTGTAATTGCTTATTAATTGTGCACAGAATTACGAGAGATTTTTGTATATTTTTCTTATGTTCTCTAAACTTGCAGAATTATTTTATTAATTATAACCAATTTATCCATACAATTTTATGGATTTCTGATTTAACAATCATAGTTTGTAAACAATAATTTGATATTTTCTTATTTGGAACTTTACATCTGTGATTTCTATGCCTTCTGTTAATGTGTTCACTAATTTGTCTATTACAATTCGAATAATGGCAGAGATAGGGGGTATCTTCTATCCCTGGTGTTAACAGAATCGTATCAATTTTTTCTGCCATTATGAGATGATTATATGATTATTCTATTTTAATTCAATAGGGTAAGTCACAGAAATATGCCTTCTAATATTGATTTCCAAAATACTCTGAATTTGGTTTGTTTATTAACTACCTAATACTGTGTAACAAATGACCATGAACATAATGGCTTTAAACAACACTGTTAATTATCTCATACTTTCCATTTCTATGGGTCAGTCCAGATATAAGTTGAGCCCTCTGGTCTGGGTCTTACCAGGCAGAAGTCAAGGTGTTAGGGCTATGACCTCAGCTTGGGCTTGGGGTTCTCTGTCAAGCTCCTTGGGCATTGTCAGAACTCATTTCTCTGTGATTATAAGAGTGATGTCTCACTTTTCCTCTACCTGTTGGCTGGAGCCAATGTTAGTTCTTTGAGACTTACTTACCCAAGACAGCCGGAGACTCACGGAAGACCTCACCTGATTAGATCAGGTCCACCTGGGATGATCTGCCTTTTGATTAACTCAAATTAAATCGATTAGGGACTTTATGTCTGCAAAATTCTGTTATCATGTGTTGTTACATAGCATGGGAATGGTAGCTCATCATATTTGCAGAATGCGCACACACTCATGGGGAGAAATTAAAAGAAGAGGAGAATCTTGTGGGCCATTTTTAAATGCTCACCACAGTTTCCTAACATTATTTATGGATTTTCCTACCATGTTTGTGAGTGAGATTGGCATATCATTTTCCATTTTCTACGGACCTGGTCTTGTTGGAGTGTAAAATGAATCCTAATCATTATCATATTAGGGAGTATGGACACTTGCTTTATTCTCTTGATATATGTTTTAATATATGCATTAAGGTTTAAAATTTTCAAGGTATCACTCCAGCTGCAATTAACCACTTTCTCTTATTCTCCACCTGAGTCCATCTTCTAGCTCTCTGATATATTAGCTCCAAATTGGTAGGAATGATAGAGATATTATTCCAAAACTCTTAGTTCCCTCAGTCACTGTTTCTCTCAGTCTCCAATAAGGAAACATAATACATGTGTGGTAAAATGTCAAGATCATGAGATGGGAAATTAGGAGACTAGATTTTAGTTTCAAATTCACCCCTGGTCACCATTATATTGGTGCTAATTAAATCACTTTCTAATTTCTGTTGGAAGACAACTCCCAATGACTATTTTCATGTTTCTGCATGCTGTGGGCCTTCTGAACAAAAAGAATTGGCAAATTTTGCTGAACAATGATTGAATGACTAATATGCATAGATGTTATGGTTAGTATATTGCTTCAGAGAAGGAAGACAATGGAAAATGAAGAGAAATGGAGAATAAGAACGAGAAAGAAAGGGAAGGACAAAAGAATATCCAGTTTCAGTCATCAGCGCCAAGATGCCAAGGGGAAGGAGAAACATGGATATGGGTATTGAAGTCTTTCACACCCAAGATCCTGATTTTTTTTAAAGCCTTCAAACATGATTCTCATTTGCTTTGCCTACCTGTCTCTTTTTCCTGAGATCACAAGTTATCAAAGTTCTGTCTAAGGAACCTACCCTATTAAACACTGTGAGAGACACACATTGCCTTCTTCCTTTAGTTATCTAACAAAACTCTGCCGTTTTATGATGAAAAGAAGTTTATTACTTACATTTTTCTACAAAGTCTTGTTTGACAATGAAACGTGGAGGAAAAAAATGGACTAATTTGAAGGTGTGAAGACATAGCAGGAAAAGAACTACTGACCAGCATTTTGGAGTTCGAGCAATGTGTAAACATTTCAACTAGTTTGGATTTCATGGTCCCCATCCACCACTGCTTGATTCCTAGAAGAGAGGACAATTTTTTTAAATTCCCTATCTAATAGTATAGTGAGCCAAATCAAAAGTCTAATACTTAGAGAAATTAGTTTGCATTTATCTTTCTCTATATTTTTTCTTCTGAACATCTTAGCCTAAATATGTAGTTTTAGTCTGACATAAAGCTTATTTTGTTACTCAAGTCATTATATAGGATTGAGCTTTGTGGTTTGGTTTGCTAAACCTATGGTTGAAAACTAAACATTTCTGGAAAAAAATGGATAAGAATATCTTATATTTATTGAACATAGCCAAGAAATTTATTTTTAATAACTGAACCACAGATGGGATGCCATCTGTCAACATATGGCATTGGCTCTTAAAGCAATGTTTACATCTGGGGGATATGACGCTTTCTTTGAGAGAACAAGAGGCATTATTGGACTAAACATGAAGAAGAGTGATTTTAGATTCATGAATATTGTAAGTTTGCTAAGGATAGAATCAGAGTGTTTATATGCATACAGTTTTCATACACTTGGGTAGATAAAAAGAAAGAAAATCTGTCCATTGAAATTCTGTTATAATAATAGAAAATAATTGTAATTTTGAAATTGTTGGGTTTTTTACCCCCATGACAGGGAAAACTATTGATATGAAATGATAAGATCACCAAATTTATAAGTTTTTGTATATTCATTTTGACTCTAAAAGTTCCCTGTAAAGATACTAATATAGCATTTTAATTTATTAAAATCTCAAATATCAACTTTATTTTTTCCAAAAACATGCACAAAAGAAGTAATCTTGTTCCTTAAGTTTCAATAACTTCAAAAATTTTATCTGATAAAATTTTTCTGTTTTACTATATGTAAATATTCTTATTTTTAATCACCTTTGCATTTTGAAACATAATTGGAATGTGCTTTTGTTAGTTTTTATTAGAAAATCACTAAACATATATTTTTTATTTATTTATTTATTTATTTATTTATTTATTTATTTATTTTTTTGAGAGAGGGAGACAGAGACAGAGCACGAGCAGGGAAAGGGAAGAGACAGAAAGACACACACAGAATCTGAAGCAGGCTCCAGGCTCTGAGCTGTCAGCACAGAGCCTGACGCGGGGCTCAAACCCACGAACCGTGAGATCATGACCTGAGCCTAAGTCAGATGCTTAACCGCCTGAGCCACCCAGGTGCCCCAAACATATTTTTTAAATTACCATCCCACAGATTTTCTCTTTACTTCCACCTAACATAAGAAAAATTTGGTATCTATGATATTTACAAATTATTGAAATTGCAAAACTCCAGTAAAAAGAGATTATGAACAAATATTCAATAATAACGATAACAACAATAATATTGACAACTACGCTTTCAGAGCGTTCTTTATGTAGCAGACTATGGTACTCACAAAGCACTGTCTTAAATCTTGAAAAGAACACCTCCCCCAATTATAACTTTCCCCTAGTTACAGCTGCAACGTGGGTTTAATGTAGTTAAGTAACAGGTCAAACATCACAGAACCTGTACTCAGCAGCATCTGACCCATATTCTTTCTGCTGTACAGAGCTGAGTCCCCTGTATGGGAGAATTTCACAGGTAAGCAGACATTTAATATTTGATTGTTCAAAGGGGGGCAAGACCAGCTGCACTAGTTATTACAGTATAAATTGCAATCACAATGAAGTACCAATTTCTACTTACCAAGCTGAACGTTTATTTCTTTTTTTTTTAATGTTTTCATTTATTTTTGAGAGAGAGAGAGAGTGCACACGCATACACACACACACACACACACACACACACACACACGGTGGGGAAGGGCAGAGGGAGAAGGAGGCAGAGATCTGAAGTGGGCTGTGCCCTGACAACAGGGCTCAGACTCACAAACCTGAGATCATGACGAACCTGCAATCATGACCTGAGCCAAAGTCACACATGTAACTGACTGAGCCATCCAGGTGCCCCCAAGCCAAACTTTTAAAGTTTATTGTCATCAGAAATTAGAGAAACGGTTATAATCAATTACTTCAGATGTGGTTGTATATGTATAATGCACTATGAAAATACCAATCAAGATCCCCAAAATGTTCAAGAATTTTGATCTTTTACTTTTGGTCTGAAGTTTTTAGTAATCTATCATATTAAGGAAGCTAAATTGTTGGAAACTTTCTCTGCAGCAGAATGCATCTAAGAAGACAGAGGTGATAAGATAAATTATCTTCAGTAAAAAGATGGTCAAATCTTATTATATAATACATACTTAACAAGTTCCTTGTTGTAAGAAATATATTGATAAGACAATTATATAAACACAGCAATACAGAAGAGACATGATATCACAGGCTTCTGAATCGGTTCTTTTTTAGAAAATTTCCTTACTTATCTTCTGAAACTCAGTTTTCCCACTTATAAAATGGAGACAGTAATAGAAGAATCCCCATTGTATTGATGTGTATTAAATTATTTAATATATTTACTATGTTTAGATAATTACCTAGAACATAACTAATGCTCAGTAAATGGGATTTTTATTATGTAAAATTAATTATAGAAAAGAATAAAAAATATGATCAAAAGTATTACAGCAATTATATGAGCAAGGAGGCAGAAAGGAAAATTTTTATCTGTTCAGTAATTATTTTATGGTGAATGTATTTTTTTTAGACTTCCAGGGACATCTAAGATTACAATTAGTTAAGTTTTTAAATTAGAAAAAAAATCTACCCTAAAAAGCCACTCTGGAAAGAAAATATTTGGGGAAGAGGATTATAAATATCCAAAAGAGAAAAACTGAAGTGTCATTAATTTTTTTCAACATATTGTTTTTGATGACAGAATAAAACTTCCTTAATGAAAAAAACAAACAAAAATCTCTCTTTGCATTAACTGTATTGTTGGCACAAAGCACGAGGTACCATACATTCAGTTGTTTTTAAAAGAAAAATCAAATGTAGATATCTGCTACCTTACATCATGATTTTTTAAATCCAAGAAAATAACTATCTCAAAATGGTGTTTGGGTTACGTATGTGAGTATGTGGGTACATAAGCACTTCTGTGGTCAGTGAGTTGAGATATCACTAAACTTACAATAATGCCAGAGATCTGGGAATTGCCAATAAAAGCTTATTTTTCACCTACAAATTCAATCAACCCATACCACAGAAAAATCACAGGCACATTTTTGATACTAAGTTTCATTAAGACCTCTGAATAATTTCTCTGCAAGGGACACCAAAGTTTCACTGCTGTAGAGATTGGCCACATCAGAATCATATATGGGCATTAGTTAAAAATAGAGACTCTTTGATCACTTTTGCATGAGTCAGACAATGTATCCCAGGAATGCTTATGCTTAGCATAGATTCAAGGTGATTGTGATGTGTGAGGCACTCATTGGTCAGGTCAAGTTTCTAGCTCTCAAAGGCTTTTTCTCTTTTTCCTCTGGGTTTCTGATGCAGAGGACAGAATCCATTTAAGCTAGTTTGAACAAAGGGAGATTTATCACTGGGTGTTGAATGACTTTCTTGGGAAGCAAGATAAAATAGATAAGAGGAACAACTCCCAACTTGACAACAAATCTAGAACAACATCCTGTTTCTGCCTCTTCTAACATCAGGAGCTTCCAGAGAAGGAAGCTGCTAAATCAGGACACTGACGTGACAGCTTCCAGTTCCCTAACCACGCCACCTCCACCAGTGACACAGGCAAGATGGACGCCCCACCACCCACTTTTCTCTCCACTTGACCTTAGGTCTGTATTCAAATCTTACACAGTGGTTGGTGTTGGATTAATGGGCATACAGAAACTTGGTGAAAATGAGTCAGGAAATTTCAGGTTTTTAGCCTCTCCAGTCCAAGAGGAAAATGTAGAAAAAAGTTGGCAAAAAATAATGAGGTGGACAATCTATTACAATTGTGACAATAATCCAGGTTCTCTAGTCAAATCTAAATTTAATTGGTTGGAAACAAGATTATTCAGAAAATGATTAAACTTCATAGCATGAAGCTGTAGCATTGTCTCTCTCTCTCATTCTCTCTCTCTCTTTCTTTTTCTGATTGATACCCCCATTCCTGTGAAACATCAGATCATTTCCTGTGGACCTCCTAATAACATGTGTCACTTTCTACTATGTTCTATGGATATCAGTTATTTTCCTTACCATCCCAGAAAAAAATCCATACATCCTTTACAGTCAGATTTAATTGTATATGCTCCAAATTCAGTGTAGTTCTTTGCAAGACAACGTGCTTATTCTTAAAAATCAGTTTCTCCAGAAGTGCATGTGATTTTCACATTCTTATTATTTATGCTGCTATGAGTTTGAAGAAATAAATGGACAAATGTTTCAACTTTGACTACTCTCAGTTGTTTTAAAGCATTATAGAATTATATTTTTATATAATTTAGAGATATTCAGATTTGATATGATATATGTGTGTGTCAGTCTACAGCCAAACATAACATTGCATGCCAAGTTCAGAAGAGTCAATTTCACAATAGACATTTGTTACTACTCTTTCCAGAATACATGTCTCTTTCTTCCAGAAGTAGCTGGTCTTCACTTTCCTCTTGAATCAGATTATGGCCATGGACCATGCAAAAATTATAACTATTAATTTGCATGCACCTAATTTGCCCCACCAATCTCTCTACATTCTTAGTACTTGGAGAAACCTACTGCTGGATAAATCCAACTTTCTACCCATTCTGTACTTGTATTTTCCTATAGAAAGTGCCTGGAGGAAAACACGACTGTGCTGTTTGATATATTGATGACCCACCAGGGCTCTCACAAACACCCAATGATACTGGTATATTTGCTGGGGCCAGTCATTGTCCCACTACCCAGCAACAATTTCGTACATTTTGTCTCTCCTGCAACCTTCAGCCTGTATTGCCACATCTTCATTTTCATTTACTATGTTTCCTACAGCAGTACCAATACTGAAGCTATAAGGATAAAACTTCCAGACCCCAACCACACATTCACCCACCTATCTGCATCTGTTCATTTATCTTACCTTGTCCTTTGAGCATGTTATTATAGATGTACTATCCATATTCTTATCTAAGCCAACTCCTTGTATCTACCCCATTGCCTCCTGCCTTCTTAAAGACGTTGCTCCATCAATTAGTCCCCTCTCTATGGAATCATCAAGTTTTCCTTCTTTACTGGACTACTTCCATAACCATAAAAACAACCATCTTATGCCTCCCCCTCTTCTCTCCAATGACCACAATTCTCTGCAAAAAAAAAAAAAAAAAAAAAAAAACTCCTTAAAAATGTGGTCTATGTGCCTTATCTGAATTCTTCCCTTCCATTGCTCCCTTAAACCCCTTCACATGAGTTTTTTTTCCCGCAATTGTACTGAATCCATCATTAATTCATTGATTCTACTGAACAATCATTTGTTTTTTCATTACCAATGACTTACCTGCAGCTAAATACAAATATCAATTTTCCACTCTTATCTTACTGGACCTACCAGAAATATTTGGCCCCGCTGATCACTCCTATCCTCTGAATGGCTTTTCTTTTTTTGGAATCTTAGATACCACACTTGTTTCTCCTTTTACCCTCAAGCCGATCCTTCTTTGTAGTATCCTTTTTCTTCTCCTCAACTTGCCTTCTTACTGTCAGAATTTCCAGGTCTCAGTTCTCATTCTTCTTCTCTTTCCTATATATATTCATTGTTTAAGGGATCTTATGCAGTCTCCTGGCTTAACCAACACCTACATGCCACAATGCACAAACTTTGAACCCACCCAGTACTCTGTCTTGCAGTCTAGACTAACACATCCAACAACCTACTGGATATTTTCTGTTTAATTGCTAGTAGCAGCTCAAAATTAGCATATCTAAAACTAGGTTTCTGATCTTCTTCCTAAAGCCTGTCTTTACTACAATATTGTCTACTTAGCAAAAATATAAGCCCATTTTTTTCCAGCTGGTCAAGGGAAAACAACTTGGAACCATCTATAACTCCTCCTTTTTACTCCCACACCTTCTATCTGTCAGCAAGTCCTCGTGAGCTCTGCTTTCAGAACATATCCTGTATCAGACCACTTTTCCACACCACGACCAATAACACTGTAGGCAAAGGTGTTATTTGTCAAGATGATCTCTTGCCTGGATTACATTAGTAGTCTATAAATTGGTCCACCTACACCTTTATCCATCTACAGTTTATGACACACACAATTGCAAGAATTATCCTTTCAAAACACAAATCAAAGCATGTCATTCCTTTCCCCAATCCCACTGCTGGTCCCATATCATTAAGCCAACATCTTTATTTTAGCTTCTAAGACCCTAATTGTTTTTTCTCCACCAGATCTGATATCCTCCCCTCTCTCTTCATGGTTTGCTGTGCTCCAGGCCCACAGGCCTCCTTGCTTTTTTCAAACATAGCAAACGTGCTTCCAGGTCATGGCCTTGCACATTTTTTTTTTTGTCTGGACTGTTCTTCCTCACTTAAATAGATGCATTAATGGATCCTCATGTCAGATTTCCTTATCAGAGCCACCATTCCTGGCCACTCTCATAAGTAGCAAATCCTCTGCCCAACACCACTGTATGCCCTGAACCTCTTGCCCAACGTAATATTTATATCTATTTGGTGTATTGCATATTTACTTATGCACCTATTCATTTATCATTGCCCCAATATAATATAAAATTCATGAGATCAGAGATTCTATTTTGGCCACTGTTGTCTCCCTAACACTTAGAATGGATCCTGGTTATTACAGGTGCTTAATACAGACTTGCAGAATGGATGAATGAACATTCTTGCAATTTTCTTTTTTTTTCTTAAAAAAATTTTTTTAATGTTTATTTATTTTTGAGAGACAGAGAGAGAGAGAGAGTGCAAGCAGGGGAAGGGCAGAGAAAGAGGGAGATGCAGAATCTGAAGCAGTTTCCAGGCTCTGAGCTGTCAGCACAAAGCCCAATGCGGGGCTCAAACTCATGAACCATGAGATCATGACCTGAGCCGAAGTCAGACGCTTAACTGACTGAACCACCCAGGTGCCCTTATTCTTTCAGTTTTCATCTGGGCTTCACTATCTCTTCATTTTCAGCCCTTGTAGTCTGACTGGATACTAACTGGGTCAGTTCATCAAATGATCCTGGCCATAGTGATTAGCTGAGAGATCGACATGTGACATGAGCGAATACAGTAAGAATACTCTGTTGTTTGTGATGGCTGCTGTAAAAGACGGCCTCTCTTCCTCTGGATTTTAAGTTAGACTGTAGAGTAGGGCTGCTGCTGCAAGATTCCACCTCCTGGAGCCTGAAGAGAAACTACCACATGGACCAGTACTGAGCAAAACCAAGAGACAGAAATTCAGGACCATGACATTCCTTGAGCCCTGAATCCAACTGCTTTCCAAAGCATTGTACTCCTGGACTCTTTAGATTCTGAATCAAATAAATCTTTTTTTTTTTTTTCAAAAAAAGAAAAAAAAATAGCCAGCTCAAAATGGGTTTTCTATCACTTGCAGTCAAAAAAAGTCACAACAGAAATGTCCCAGATTGGGTCAGGTAGTCTTTATAGTGCTTCCATAATATCCTATAACTTCTATTTTCTCAGCACTAAAAAAAAACAAAAAACTTAGATGTACTTTCCTCTTGTCTGTCTTCCTCATCTAGGCTATGTCTTAAAATAATATTGTAAATCATTCACTTTTTATGTCCAGTTCCTGAGCTACTAGCTGGTTCATGGTAGCTGGTCAATTAAAACTTGCTAAATGAACATTAAAACTATCCAACTGCCCCTAGATAGTACGAAGGACTTTTTTTTTTTCAATAGGGCTTGACAGTGAATATATTTGTTAGACAAATACCATGTAAAATGGCAAATTAATGTATTTCTTTTGTTTTTTTTAAAATGTGTGTGTGTGTGTGTGTGTGTGTGTGTGAGTGTGTTTGTATTTTACCAGTCAAACACATACCTCATTTCAATTGCCTTCATCTAAACATGGGATGGTAGAAAGGTGGCAAGATCATGTGAAAATTTTGAATCACCACTCTACTTCATGGAAAATAATAAGTGAACTATTTTGCCTTTTCTAGACTCTTCTCTAATAGAGGGATGCACACTCACCAGACTGTAATCAGAGGCAAGAAATGAGCATGATAGTTGGCTTTAATTATGTTATATTTAGAAAAATCCACTCCTGTATTCATTCTTTCCACAAAAAATTATTTGATGAACACTTCCTATGACAAAGCACTATATTAGGTACTGTTATGTATTAAACAGTTTCATTCAAAATTTATTTGCTGAATCTCTATCTCTCAACATCTCAGGATACAACTATATTTGGAGATAAATTCTGTAAATGAGTGATTAAATTAAAATGAGGCCTTTAGGATGGGCCCTAATATAATATAGCCAGTATTTTTTTAATGACTGATATTCTTATAAAAAGAGAAAATTTGGACAGAGAGAGAGAGAGAGAGAGAGAGAGAAAGTGAAAGACCAGGGATGTATACACACACAGGAAAGATAATGAAAGCACACAGCAAGAAGGTAATTATCTACAAGCCAAGAAAAGATGCCTTAGAAAAAAAGCAAAACTTCCAAAACCTTGATCTTGGATTTCTAGCATCCAAAACTGGGAGAAATAAGTTTCTGCTGTTTAAACCACTCAGTCTGTGGTATTTTGCTTCCACAGCCAGAGCAAACTAGTACAGACACTGTGTATGGCGTATATGTTACGAAACAGACAAAAACAAAGCAGATTTCACGTTTTGAGGCTTAAAACATAATTATCAAGAAATACAAATGTCCAAATAATGGTACAATTCTATAGCCACAAACTCAGAAAGGGCTAAGAGGGCGAAACTCCAGGAAGCTATAAAGGCAAAGAGTAAGGGAGCCGGGCCTGGTCAGGGAGTTATCACAGAGAAAATTTGTCGTTGAGAATTTAAAAATGACTGAATGCCACCTAAATGAATTTAGAGGCAGGGCCATGAGAGGAAAAGGAATAGCTTGTGAAAAGGTGCTACTCTAGGACACAGCTCCGTTCACTGGGGGAGTTAAATAAAGGCATATGTGACTCTTTACCACATATGAAAATAGGGAACAGGTCAAAGTTATGTTGACTTTGTAGGCCATATTAAGAACATGGAAATGAGAGGAAAAGCCATTGAGGACACAGTCTGATGAAGGAATAATGGTTTTATTTCTAAAGATAAAGGTAGAAGCAGGTTTTTTAATCCTCCCAATGAACTGATACATATACATAACAGACTCGCCATTGATAGTGTATTGTTTCAGAGATATTTGGCTGCAAGTAACAGAAATCAGTAATTTATTATGTCACTCATAACAGGAGACCCAGAGCTAGAGTGAGCTATAAGATTGACCAACTCGGTGGTTCAACAATTTATCAGGGAAAAGATTCATTCTACCACTTTGCTCTGCTACTGTCAGTGTTCATTTCATAATTAAACTGACAAAAAAAATGGTTGCTGACCTCATATTCAGTCAAGAACCCATGCACCTGTTCTTCTATTCTCTTAAGAGTGATAACCTAATTCAATGAAGCCTCGCAGCAGACTTTTCTTTATATCCCAAAGGCCAGAATTGAGTGACATGGATATTCTTGTTGGATAAAATCAAGGAGGGAGACAGAATTATAACTGGCTTAGACAAATCACTGATGACAGAATGGATGATGGGTCTCTATTACAATGAGTACTACCTACGAGTAAAATAAAAGTAGACCTTAAGACTACATTCCATCCATAATAGATACAGTGGAAACAAATGGAAGGATTTATTCAAGGAGAAAGATGAGAGAGCTCCTTCCTATCCTAGGTAGGCTTCCATGTACAACAACACAGAGAAGGGAGGTTGATTCATCTCTACCATTTGAAGATTACCAAAAGATTGAGTCTGTCCTGCCTCATTTAATTACATGTGAATCACAGTGAGTCTCAGTAATGGAACCCACTAAGTATTTATCTTGTTGCTTCACGATAGTTTGGAGAAACGACTTCAGATCCTTTCTTTCTGGGGCTAAACAGTACTAATTCAGAAGACAGCATGGCTAAGCCTTCAAATACCTGGATAACCAGGCATAAATAATGCACAGATAAACAAGTAAAATATATGGATAAAAATCAAATATAACTTGAATTTTAGATATAACATTAGAATCAATTGCTATCTATTGAATTGTGTCACCCAAAAATTCATATGTTGAAGCCCTAACACCTAATGTGACTGTAGTTGGAGATAAGGTCTTTATGAAGGGAATTGAGGATAAATGAGGTCATAATGGTGGACCCTCAATGTGATAAGTCTGGCGCCCTTATAAGAGAAGGAAGGAACACCAGAGCTCTCTCTATATCAGTGCTCATGAAGAGACGTCATGTGAAGACACAGCAAACTGATAACCACCTACAAGGCAAGAAGAAAGCCCTCACTAGAAATCAAATTTGCCAGCACTTTGACCATGGACTTCTGGCTTCCAGAACTATTAGAAAATAAATTTGTGTTGTTTAAAGCCACCCTGTCTGTGATTTATTTATTTATTTTAGGGCAGCCTGAGCTGACTAATACAACAATTTTCAAACAATTGAAGATTAATCAAGTTCATCTGTCAGTTTTAAATCTAATGTCTACAGTCTTTGGTTACTTTGGAGATAAACTGGTAACCAAAGAAAGCCTTGTTATGAAGTGGCATTTGCCCGAAGGATTCCAGAGAAGTGTCTTATGATTCCCATACAAAAATAAAGCATCGACCCACTAGGGAAACATAAACAGGCTTATGCCATTTTTTAAAGATGGCTTTGGTTATGTTGTTACAAATATGTCGTTTTGTAAAAGGAAAGTAAAGACTGGATGAGATAAAGCACATGAGTAGGATGTTAGAGAAGCCCCAGAAATAAGTGTGGAGAGTTTCAGTTCTGCTTAAGGTATTAAGAAGAACATAGCACCCATGTTCACAACAGAATAAATCTGATAAAATATAAAGCAGGCTTTTCTATAAAGCTATTGAATCACAGCTGCTGCAAAATGCCACAGTAAATTACTACCAAGAAGAAATGAAATCTTCATAGGTGGACAAACAAGTGCAGAGGTGTCAACCTTGTCACAATAGTGACAAGTGTCTGTTGTGAATGCAGGTGTACAGAGAGGAGGCATGCCTGAGAGAGAATTTACAAGGAGACTTTTAAATGACTTTTAAATGACAGCATGGGTGGCAAGAGAGACTGCTATCTGGAAAAGCTCCAAATGCAAAAACAAATACCTCATTTTAACTATCTCCTCCCCAGAAGTATTGACGAGGAAATGGCAGAAAAGGTGACAGAACTAGAAATGACCGTAGCCTGGAAAACAGTGTGTATGTAGTCTCCCAGTCCTCAGATTCCAGGACTTGCTGAAGAATACTACAAAAGGGAAGCAAAACCAACCAATACTAAACCCCAAACTACTGCCAGCTCTAGTTCTGAAAAGGTCAAAAGATTAGCACCCTCTGCAGCTGCTGCCCTGAACGTGGGAGTAAAGCTAAGGGGCAAAGCACAGTCTTTACGATCCTATTTGAAACCAGCGGTGAGCACAACCTAATTCAAGCTTCAGGGGTGGAGGGAGGGATGAATAGTCAGAGAACAGAGGGATTTTAGGGCAGCGAAAATATTCTATATGGTACCATAATGATGGATCCGTGTCATCATACATTTGGTCTGATCCCACAGAATGTACAACACTAAGAGGAAACCATAATGTAAACCATGGACTTTGGGTGATGATGATGTGTCAGTGTCGGTTCATCAGTTTTCAAAAATGCACCACTTTTAGGGAGATGTTAATAACACAGAAACTACGTGTGTGTGTGGGGAGGGGTAAGAAGTATGTCGGATATCTCTGTACCTTCCTCTCAATTTTGCTGTGAACTTGAAATTGCTCTAAAAAATTAAGTGCGTTAAAAAAAATTCAGTCCAGAAAAAATTCAGACAGAGCAGCCCCTCACCTTAGATGCCTGATTAAAGAATGAGATGGCACATCCCAGAGACAGAGATACAATAATTTAATATCCATTATTCTTTCAGACACACCACATGTTATGCTGCTTTGTGAAAAGATATGAAGAAGTAGAAAAAAAATGGCCCATAATCAAGAACAAAATTAATCAACAGAAGGAAATTCACAGATAGTTCAGATGGCATAATTAGTCATCAAGGATTTTAAAATGACTGTTATAAAAGTGCTAACTAATTTATAGTATAAAATGAAAAACTATGAATGATTCTAGGAGAGATGTCAAATAATGTAGAATTAAATTGACATTTTGAACTGAAAAGTACAGAATAAGACATAAAAATTTATTAGATTATTTTAACAAAAAAAGATAGAAAGAAAAAAAGCAGTAGAAACAATTGTTGAACCTAAAGATATATCAGTAGTAATTATCCAAATAAAAGCACACAAGGATATAAGATTAAGGGGAAAAAAAACCAAAAAACTAAACAAGGGATTAGAACCCTAGGGAAATATATTAAATTAGTAAACACATGTGTAATCTGTATTCTTGAATAAGAAGATATAAAAGATTTGGCAGAAAAAATATTTAAATAATGGCCAAACACTTTCAAGATTTGATTAA
Organism: Felis catus; assembly: GCF_018350175.1. Taxonomy (NCBI): domain Eukaryota; kingdom Metazoa; phylum Chordata; class Mammalia; order Carnivora; family Felidae; genus Felis; species Felis catus. The sequence continues at coordinate 189,418,430 of NC_058371.1, read as the reverse complement.
AAATCTCAACTTACAAACCCATAAAGCACAGGAAACACCAAGGAAAATAAGAAGAAAGTCACACTTAGGTGCAGCATAGTCAAACTTTTGAGAACAAATATAAAGAGAAAATTCTAAAAGCAGCTACCAGATAAATAAGACATCATGTATATAGGAAGGGGAGCCAGACATCAATGGAGCACCATCTTTTAAATGTTGAAAATTAAAAAAAACATCAATTTAGAATTCCATATCCAGTGAAAATATACTTTAAAAAAACAACATAGGGGCGCCTGGGTGGCGCAGTCGGTTAAGCGTCCGACTTCAGCCAGGTCACGATCTCGCGGTCCGTGAGTTCGAGCCCCGCGTCAGGCTCTGGGCTGATGGCTCGGAGCCTGGAGCCTGTTTCCGATTCTGTGTCTCCCTCTCTCTCTGCCCCTCCCCCGTTCATGCTCTGTCTCTCTCTGTCCCAAAAATAAAAAAATAAATAAAAATAAATAAAAAAATAAAACAACATATTAAAGAAACATTCAGATAACAGTAAGTTGCAAGAATTCACTTTCAATATACCAACACTACAATTAAAGCTAAAGAGAAGTTTTCAGGCTGAAGTAAGTGAAAACAGACACCAATATCTAGAGTAAGGAATAAAGATAGCCAATCACGGTAAATATGTGGGGAAATGTAAGTACTATATTTTTCCTTTTAGCAAAATCTTAAAAGACAATGACATTTAAAGTAGTAGTAATAATAATAATATTATGTGGTTTATAACATAAAGAAATAAAATAAATGGCAGCAATAGTACAAAGAATGAGAGGTAAATGGAATTGTTCTGTAGTGAGGTGGTAATATTATCTGGGATTGTCATTATGTTAATGCAAAATAGTGTTAAGTTAATGATGCATATTATGATTACAGGGATATTATTAAAATAAGATAAATACATATTATGTATATTTTTATATGTAAATGTATGAAAACAAGATAGCTAAAGAGCTAATAGAGGAAATAAATGGAAAACTAAAAGAAACCAAAGGAAGCTATAATGGATCTGTGACAAAATGCACTTTGTTAAAGCTCATAGAATTTTGCAGCACATAAAGTTTATGCAAAGTTAAGAAGGTTGGGTGTTTCTAGAATAGATTGTAGAATGCAACCAAAAAAACCTAATTATATTACAAATATATGAAACAATCTCACTGAAAACAGAAGATAGAAAAAGTGCTGACCTAAGTTTGAAAATGAATGACATTCGTAAGACGAAAGGCAAAAAGCACTGTATGTTAGCATTGTGCTCTATTGGATAATGTTATTTTCCACAGGGGTGTGAATTAAGAAATACTGCTATATATGTATATGGAATCGAATAATTAACTGTAGATGGTGGAAGAGAGGCACTTTCTCGTTGTTGTGGGTGCTTACAGATATGCAAGGAAAAGAGGGTGGAATGTTCCATATGTAGTGGATTAGAAATAGAGACATGAGTAGAAATTCATGTTTAGCTTAATGTAGATGTAGATTGTTCCATATATAAATTTTTAACATTTTTTTAATGTTGGGACACCTGGGTGGTTCACTGGGTTAAGCATCTGACTTCAATCCAGGTCATGATCCTGCACCTGGAGCCTGCTTCAGATTCTGGGTCTCCCTCTCTCTTTGCCCCTCCCCTGCTTACACTCTGCCTCTGTCTCCCAAAAATAAAGGTTAAAAAATTTTTTAAAAAAGAAATAACTTTAAAATTTCTTTAATGTTTATTTACTTTTGAGACAGAGCATGAGTGGGGAGGGGCAGAGAGAGACAGAGACACAGAATCCAAAGCAGGCTCCAGGCTCCGAGCTGTCAGCACAGAGCCCAATGTGGGGCTTAAATCCACGAACCATGAGATTGTGACCTGAACGGAAGTCAGACGCTTAACCCACCGAGCCACCGAAGCACCTCATGACTTAATGCTTTTTTTTTTTTAATTTTTTTAATGTTTTATTTATTTTTGAGACAGAGACAAATCATGAGTGGGGGAGGGCAGAGAGAGAGGGAGACACAGAATCCGAAGCAGGCTCCAGGCTCTGAGCTGTCAGCACAGAGCCCATCGTGGGGCTCAAAGCCACAAACTGTGAGATATGAGCCGAGTCGAAGTTGGAAGCTTAACCAACTGAGCAACCCAGACCACCTAAATATTTTTATATAGGTATATAAGTGGATTAGTATTCACACATATATTCCATTGCTTTGTTTCTTTAGAAGGCTCAGAAATATCAACACGCCAGTAGAAATGAGCACATCTAATACCCAGATGATGGTTACTAATATCCTGTGTAAAAAGACACATGATGACATGATGATTAAGGGTATATCAAAGAACACAGAAGCACACCAAAAACGTTCCCAATGGCCAAAAAATTAAGCAATGTAACAAAATAGTATTGGATTATTATATAATGTAAAAAAATACATATCCAGGGCCCCTGGGTGGCTCAGCCGGTTAAGCGTCGGACTTCGGCTCAGTTCATGATCTCACAGTTCGTGAGTTCGAGCCCCACATCAGGCTTTGTGCTGACAGCTCAGAGCCTGGAGCCTGCTTCGGATTCTGTGTCTCCCTCTCTCTCTCTCTGCTCCTCCCCTGCTCATGCTCTGTCTCTCTGTCTCCTTCAAAAATAAATAAAAACATTTAAAAAAATTTTAAAAACACATGTTTATAAGTCTTTATTGGTATAAATAAATGACTGAATACATTAATAAATGAAAGGGAATAGACAAAAATGTCTGCAGAAGAATTCCAAATAATTTATGTAGATACCGCCCCCTCAAGGAGTGGAAGCATAACTTTCCATTCCTTAAGTGTATACTAGATAGCAACTTCCTTCCAAAGAATATACTATGGAAACATGTAAGGGAAAGATGAACTTTACACTGCAACACCTGACAAACTACCTCAGCCAGGTGATCAAGGTTAACATCATGTGCTCTCGAATATGACATTTGTGGTGAGCATAGCATAACATAGTGAGAAGTTGAGTTACTATGTTGTATTCCTGAAACCAATGTAGCATTGTGTGTCAACTATACTCAAAACAAATTTTTTAAAGTATATGACATGATGAAAGTGGCACTTCACCTCTTTGATATTCCTGCTAAAGCCCATAACCTCAGTCTAACCATGAATAAAATATCAGACAAATCTCAATTGAGAGGCATTCTATAAAATGATCAATATTCTTTAAAAGTGTCAAAGTCATTAAGGACAAGGAAAGTCTAAGAAAATGTCATAGCCAAGAGGAACCCAAGAAGACAGGACTATTAAATGTAATATGGTTTCCTAGATATAAACCTGAACCAGGAAACAGACTTTATTTTTTTTTAAGTTTATTTGTTTATTTTGAGTGAGAGAGAGAGCAAGCGCAAGCAGGGGAGAGGCAGAGAGAGAGGGAAAGAGAAAATCCCAAACAGGCTCTGTACTGTCATTGCTGAGCCCAACACATGGGGATTGAACCCTGAGATCATGACCTGAGCCAAAATCAAGAGTCAGATGCTAAACCTGCTGAGCCACCCAGGCACTCCTAGGTAAAACATAGTAACTGTGAATAGAGGATAAACTTTAGTTAACAATGATGTATCAGTATTAGTTTATTAATTCTAACAAATGTATCTACTAATACAAGATGTTAATAATAGGGGAAACTGAGTTTGAAATATATGGCACTCTGTACTATCTTGACAGTTTTTCTATAAATCTAAAATTCTTCTAAAATAAAAAGTATATCTAAACTTTTTTTTTTTAACCATCCAATGAAAGTAGGGTGGGAAGGACAGAAATAAAGATACAAAGAAAACTGGGTGGGGGGCACCTGGGTGGCTCAGTCGGTTGAGCGTCTGTCTGACTTTGGCTCAGGTCACGATCTCTCTGTCTCTGAGTTCAAGCCCTGCATGGAGCTCTGTGCTGACGGCTCAGAGCCTGGAGCCTGTTTCAGATTCACTATCTCCCTCTCTCTCTGCCCCTTCCCCACCCCACTCATGCTCTAGCTCTCTCTCTCTCTCTCTCTCTCTCTCCCTCTCTGTCAAAAATAAACATTAAAAAATAATTTAAGAAAGAAAGAAAGAAAGAAAGAAAGAAAGAAAGAAAGAAAAGAAAACTGGGTGGCCCAGTCAGTTAAGCATCTGACTTTGGCTCAAATCAGGATCTCATGCATGGCTCATGAGTTCAAGCCACGCTTCAGGCTTGCGTGGACAGCTCAGAGCCTGGAGCCTACTTTGGATTCTGCGTCTCACTCTCTCCCTCTCTCAAAAATAAATAAACATTATGGGGCACCTAGGTGGCTCAGTAGGTTGAGTGTCTGAAAATAGCTCAGGTCATGACCTCACAGTTCGTGGGTTCACGCCCCAAGTCGGGATCTGTGCTGACAGCTCAGAGTCTGGGTCTGCTTCAGATTCTGTGTGTGTCTCTCTCTACCCCCTCTCCCACTCGTACTCTGTTTCTATCTCTCAAAAATGAATAAGCACTAAAAAAAAATTTTAATAAAGATTTTAAAAATTTGAGAAATAAAGAAAAAGAAAACATGAGACAAATAGAAAATAAGTAGCAAGATGGGAAAATTAAACCTAATCATGCCAAAATTTACATCTATTATAAATTGGCAAAACAGAATAGAATTGTTGAATCATTATATTGTACTCCTGAAACTAATATAACACTGTATGTTAATAACTTCAAAAAAATTAACACAATACTTTAACAGGCAGAGATGCCAATCTTATATGACAATAAAAAAAAAAGCCAAATAGTTGCATGAGATTTATGAAAGGTGCACTTTGAGTATAAGGACTTAGACTAAAAATAAAAGAATGGAAACCATGAAAAACCATCACATCTTCCTCATAAGAAAGTACGTATGGTTATATTAACATTAAAGTACAGGTAATAATATCACCAGAGATAAAGAAGTATAGTTTATTATAATAAAAATATTAATCTCCCAAATGATTTAATATTTCTAAAGGAGTATCCACCTAATTACATGAAGCAGAAACTGATATCGCTAAAGGGAGAAATAAGCAAATCCACAGTCATATATAGAGATCGTGATAATCATTTTCCAGTAATTGATGGTATTAGTAGCTAAAAAACAATCAGCAAGTATTCAGAAGATTTCAATTTTAAGTATTTATAAAATACATTCTTTTCTAGTACATATGTAACATTTTGCGAAGATGAATTAAATGCTACTTCATAAAGCAAAATTTATTAATTTATTAATTTTGAAAATTTATTAATTTTGAAAACCATATGATAATCTCAATATACACAGAAAAATAATTTGACAAAATTAATCAGTTCAGGCTTAAAAAAAAAACTCTCAAACTAAGTATAGAAGGGGATTTACCTCATCTCATAAAGGGTATCTATGAAATGCCTATAGGTAGTGTCATAATTAATGGTGAAATACTGAATATTTCCTTTCAAAGTGCAGGAATATATAGAGAACACATATTCCTCCCCCTCTACTCTACACAATACTGGAGGTCCTACCTAGTGCAATAAAGAAATTAAATAGATAAGCAAGCAAAAAGGAAATAAAGAAAAAAGACTTATAATTAACAGATGACATGAATGGGTATATAGAAAATGCAAAAGATTTTCTAAAAACCTATTAGAACTTATAAATACATTGATCAAGTTGTAGTACACAAGGATGATATAAAAATATTAGTTTTTATGAACAAACAAAAACAGACTCTTAAGTACAGAGAACAAACTAGTGGTTGCCAGAGGAAAAGTGGGGAGGTTGGTGAAATAGATAAAGAAGATTAAGAGGTACAAGCTTCCAGTTATAAAATACTGAGCTGAAAGGTACAGCATAGAGAATATAGTCAAGAATATTTTGATACCATAGTGTGGTGACAGATGGTAACTACACTTACCATAGTGAACACTGAGTAATGTACAGAATTGTCAAATCACTATATTGTACACCTGGAACTAAAATAGTATTGTATGTCAGTTCTACTTCAATAATATATATTTAAAAATCAATTGTTTTTACATTCTAACAAAACACAAATGAAAATGTAATTATAATACAAAACATAGTATACCTAACCAAAAATTCAAGGAAAGACAACTAAGATTTCTATAGTAAAAACTACAAAATATTGATGACAGAAGTTGAAAATATGTAAGTGAACAGATATACTGGCTTCATAGTCTGGAAAACCTAATGTTGTTAGGATGGAAATCATCTGCAAATTGATCTATAAATTCATGCAATTCCTGTCAATCCTTTTTTTTTTTTTTTTGGTAGAAATTGATGAGAAAATTCTAACAATCAAATGGATATTCAAGGAATTCCAAATAGTCAACATCAATTTTGAAAAAGAAGAATATAGTCAAGAAACTAGCACTACTAAAGTTGCATTAAATTTAGAAAAAGTTGGCATTGGTGTAAAGATGAAAATGAATTAAAATAATGTAGTATTGGGGACACCTATGTGACAGTGGGTTAAGCATCCGAAACTTGATTTCAGCTCAGGTTATGATCTCACGGTTTGAGCCAGGGTAGGGCTTGCATTAAAGCCCAGACTCTGCTTGGGATTCTTTTTCTCCCTCTCTCTCTGACCCTCCCCTGCTTGCTCTCTCTCTCTCTCTCTCTCTCTGTCTCTTCCTCTCAAAATAAATAAATAAACTTTTAAAAAATAATAATGTAGTATTGGACTTCCACTTCCAGCAAACAGAGACCAGATTTACTCTCCTACCCAAAACAAGCGAAACACTAGGGAAAGTCAAGTGAAACATGAGTTTTAAATTGTTGGGACTTCCGAAGAAAAAGTAAAAACTGAATTTGGTCTTACTATTGCCCCACTTTACTATTTGAAGAAAGCTTCCAGGCCATTGCACAGTGAGGAAGAAACCAATGGAGACTGCCAGTCCCCCAGAGTTGAAGAGACTATGTTGAGTCCAGGGATATCAAGATAACTGGTCTTCAGGGCATAGTGGAGGTCTTCAGTGCACATGCAGAGGATTCCAGAGATCTACAGAGGATCACACCTCAGTCTTTAGCCAAGTACAGATGTCCAAATACAGATGAGGCCAAAAAAAGAATATTCTTAAAGAAATAAAGGGAACAATACCTGATGTTCACACAGGACACAGACTAGTGCCAGTTCCCACATATCATATATGCATCCTAGAGGGGAAAAAAAGAGTATTAATAAGTATTAAAACAATATAAAAATATCCAGTAGCCAAAGAGGTAAACTTGGTAGTATCTGCCATTTAATGAACAATTAACAGGTATATACAAAGAAGCAGGAAAATACAATCTACGATGAGGGAAAATATTAGTAATTCATAACTGACCACCAAATGGTACAAACAATCAAATTAGCAAAAAAGAGCATTAAAACAGTTATTACAAGTGTATTTTATACATTCAAGAAGCCAGTAGAAAATGGAGCATGTTAAGTGGACATGAAGACCCAGAAATAAAAACTAAAACGGTCAAGATTTTTAAAAATATGCTGCTTTAGATTAACAGCAAATTAGAATTTATGGAAGAAAAAAATGAGTGAATTTAAGGCCAAAGTAATAGAAGCTGTTCAAAATGAAATGCAGAAAGAACAGTATTGAAAATAGGAACATGGGGTCAGTGACAACTTGAAGCAGCCTACTACACATTGAATTAGAATCCCTGGAGTGAAATAAAGAGAGGAACACAAAAAATGTCTACATTCTCTAAAGTGAGTGAAAAATATGAATCCTCAAGTTACAAAATAAAATGGAACTCGAGCATAAGAAACATGAAGTAAACTGTATCAAGATGCATCATAATTAAGTAGTTCGGAAGCAGTGGTAAATCAAGAACCTTAGAATTAGCTTGAGCCAAAACAATACATTACTTAGAGAAGAACAAAGATAAGAATGACAAAAGACTTCTACTAGAAAATGTACAAGCCAGATGATGGAAAACTTTTAAAATGCTAAAATAAAAGTAATTCTTAACCTAGAAGTCTACGTCTAGCAAAAATATCTCTGAATTACAACAGAAAAATAAAGTTTCTCACACATACAAAAGCTGAAAGGATTTATAACCAGGACACCTGCACTATATGAAATGTGAAGGAAAGTCCTTCAGGCAGAAAGAAAATGCCATCAGATTGAAATATGGCTTTATATAAAGGACCACAGACACTCAGATATGATAACTGTGTGGTTGAATGTAAAAAAGATTTTCTTCTTAAGATTTGAAGACCTTTTAATGATATTTAGCAGTTTAAAGCAACATGAATAACAATGTATTATGGGGTTTATACCATCTGTAGAAGTAAAATACATAACAACGATAGCACAAAGGCCAATAGAAGAAAAATGGAGAAACACCAATTTATGATTCTTTTGTTATATGTGAAATTATAATATCACTTGGAGGTAAAGTATAAACTATCATTTATTATTTATAAACAATAAGTTAAAGATGTATACTAAAAACTTAAAACAAATAATAAAAATTTATAGCTAATAAAGTCATAAAATAAGATAAAATTGAAAATAAGATAAAACAGAATATATAATTAATACAAAAGAAGTTAGGGGAAAAAAAAAAGAAGAAGAAGCCCAAAGAACAATTATGAGAAAAAGGAAACAAATGGATAGATGATAAATGTGTACCCAAACATAACAGGTATCATATTAAAAATCAATGGTCAAAACACCTTATTTAAAAGTATTTCAGATCAAATGTAACAGCAAGACCCAAGTATACACTATACGTTATCCACAAGAAAACTACCTTAAGTATAAATAAACAGCTTAAGAGTAAAAGGATATGTTAATAAATTAAATAATTTAGACAAGGGATGCCTGGGTAGCTCAATCGGTTAAGCATCCAACTTCAGCACATGTCATGATCTTGTGGTTTGGTTTTGAGCCGGAATCGGCCTCTGTGCTGACAGCTTGGATCCTGGATCCTGCTTCAGATTCTGTGTCTCTCTCTGTCTCTTCCCTCTCCTGCTCATGGTCTGTCTCTCTCTCTCTCTCTCTCTCTCTCAAAAATAATATAAACATCAATCAATCAATCAATCAGTAATTTAGACTAGAAAATTCTAGAAACAAATGTAACAAAATGCCTCAAAAAAAAAAAAAAAAGATAAGCTAAATAGGCCTAAATAACAAGAAAATACATTGAATTAGTAATTTTAAAACTTTCAGTAAAGAAAAAACCTAGACTCAGTTTCACTGGTGAATTCTACAAGATGTTTAAAGAGTTAACAGTAATCCATCATAAACTGTTCCAGAAAAAATAGAAGAGGTAACATTTCCCAATTTGTTATACAATGACACCCTGTGAACCTGATACCAAAACCAGAAAATGGCATCATAAAAAAACTACAAATCATGTTCCTTATGAACATAGATATAAAATTCTCAACAAAATACTACCAACCAAATATGGTATGAGATAAAAAGATTATGTATCATGGCCAAGTGAGATTTATCCCAAGAATTCAAAATTGCAAAAAACAATGAAAATAATACACGTCATTCATAAAATAAAGAATTAAAACCATATGATTTTCTCAATAAATTCAGAAAGTATTTAATAAAAGACTTTTGTTTTTTTTTTTAAACCAACAAAGTAGTAATAGAAGGGAACTTCATGACCTAGAAAAGGTTAAGGTTAAAAAACCCCACAACTAACAACACAATTAATGGAAAATAACTGAATGTTTTGTCCTTGAGATCAGGAACAAGGCATAAAACGTTGTTTTGGAGATTCTAACCAAGACAATCAAAAATTAAAATAAAAAGTAAAAGGCTTCCATATTGGACAGGAGGAAGTAAAAGTGTCTTTACTTGCAGATGACAAGTACTTGTACATAAAAACTCCTAAGGAATCCACACACACAAAAAAAGCTCTTAGAGGTAATAAATGAATATAGCAAGGTTGTAGAATACAAGATCAATATACAAAAAAACAATTATGCTTCTATATATTAACAATAAACAGTGCAAAATAAAATCAAGAAAACAATCCATTTGCAGTAGAATTGATAATAATAATAATAGAATAGTTAGGAATAAATTTAACAAATGAAGCAAAAGACCTGTACCTTGAAAACTAGAAAATGTTATCGAAAGAAATTAAAGAAGACCCAAATAAATGGAAAGACAGCCCATAACCAAGGATCAGAAGACTTAATTATTAAGATGGCAATACTTCCAAAATTGATCTAAAGATTTAAGGCATTCCTTGACAAAATTCCACCCAATATCTTTGCATAAAATGACAAGCTGATCCTAAAATTCATACGGAAATGCAAGGAGCCCAGAATAGCCAAAACAATCTTGGAAAAGAAGAACAAAGTTGGAAGACTCACATTTCCTAATTCCAAAATGTAGTTCAAGGCAACAGTAATCAAGACAATATGGTGTTTGACTAAGGATAGACATATAAATAAATGGAACTGAGCTGAAAGCCCAAAAATAAACCCTTAAATTTATGGTCAATTGATTTTCCACAATGGTGCCAAAATAATTCAATAGGGAAAGAATAGTCTTTTCAAAAAAATGGTCCTCTAAGAGAAGGCAAATAAAAATGGCACCACTGAAACCCATAGCCAGAAAGAGAAGGAGCCAGAGTAACAAACAATTCAACTTCACTCTCCTTTAGCCCTTTGGTACAACTGGTACATTACGATGCCTCAAATTTAGCCAGAACAACCACTCAGAGGTCTGGGAACACAGTTAATGCATCTGAAAGCTAACAGCTTCCTTTGGATATACGAAATGAGAAGTACAGAGTAGATCAAGAGAAACACATAAAGTTGAAAGATTAGATTAGATTAGATTAGATTAGATTAGATTAGATTAATTTCACTTTGATAATCCAGGATATTCTTCCCACCATGAAATATTTAACCTCAGTCTTACCTATAAAGTCATTTTTGCCATGTAAGGTAACATAGTCACTGATTTGGGGGATTAAGGCACGGACATCTTTGCAGTGCCATTATTTTACTATTACTCTCTGTTAAGTCATTCTTTTGATATGATCTAAGTTAAATAATAACTGCACCACACACAAGAAACTTTTACACAAATGCTCATTATTATTATGCATAATAACCAAAAAGTAGAAATAGTTCAAATGTCTATCGGCTGATAAATGAATAAAATGTACTATACCCATAAATACAATTATTATTAGGCAGTAAGAAGGAGTGATCTACTGATACATACTACAATGCAGATGAACCTTGAAAATGTTATGCCAAGCAAAAGAAGCCAGTTGCAAAAGACCACATATTATATGATTCTGTTCTATGAAATATCCAAAAAAGGAAATCTATAGAGATGAAAGGCAGATTGTTGTTTGCCTAGGACTCTGGGGCAAGGAGTCTGAGGAAAATGATAAGTGACTATTAAGGGGGTACAGGGTTTTTGTGAGGCGTGATGAACATATTCTAAATAAATGAATTATATTTGAAGAAAGCTATTAAAAAAGAAGTCTGTTTGAAAACTAAACTGTTATATAGTGCTTGTGGTCAAGATAACAGGTCTCCTTTGGGGAAGAAAGGAGGAGGGAATGGTTGGAAACCACTCAAGGGGAACTGCTGGTATTTTAACTATGTTCTACTTCTTGACCAAGTGTGGTTACATGAGTGCCCGCTTTGCTGTCATTCATTGAGCTCCACATTTAGGAATTATGCAATTTTCTGGATCTATGTTATATTTCAAAATAAAAGTCTAAATAATTTTTAAACAATAGCAAGTGTATTATACCCATGATAGAAAGAAGTAACAATAGTTTGGAAATATTGCAATAGTGACAGTGTTGTCATCATGATAGAAAGAAGTATAGAAGTACATGAAATACTTAAGTTAAAATCCACCAAAAATTGGTGGTGGACTGGAAAGCAAAAGAGAAGATGATGTTAAGGATTACGTTTAACTTTCTTGCTTTCAGGCAGATTTCCTTTTCAACAGCAAGCAGACTGGATTCAGGTGGGTTTCCACCTCCTGGGTCTGAGATGTCTTTAAGATATCCAATTGAAGACATTTGTAAATAAGAGTTTTACAAACATGTTGGAGCTCAGATGAGGCATCCAATTTGGATGTCTGCTAGACTTTCTCCAATGCCTCTAAATATACCCCATATCCTCTCCTTCTTTCTGTATGTCCAAAGGAGTTTATTCTTTATTAGATGTATGATCTATATCTCTTGACCTCTGGGCAGGCTTATCCTGGTTGTTTTTTCAGTGGGAGATGCCAGGAGATCAGAGGATAGAAGGAGAGTAAAATTCATGCTGAGGGGTAGTAAAAGCTCCCAGCCTTTGCTAGCCCCAGAATGCTTTACCATTTCTTTTTGGTTTCTCATATTCCAATATATATTTCTATAAGTAGTCCTTTATTAAACTCTCCTTAATTGGTCCATTTGTACCACCTGTTTCCTGTCAGGATCTTGAGTGATTCAGTAATTGACACAAAAAGTGGCCCCAGGAAACACCCTTAAAATAGGTTCTTGGGATGGGTAGCTAGCATATTTGAGAGTTCACAGATAGCTTCTTTGCTTGGGGAAATGGGACACTGATAATCTCTGGCATGCTGTGACATCGTGATTAGTCAAATAATCACTGGTGGTGGCATACGATGAAGTACAGATGCAAGGAAGGCGTTAGGAGATCAAGTGGCTGTGGCACTTAGTCACTATGGCAACAATGGTTATTACAAAGATTGTAGCAAAAGAAAAGAAAAAAAAATTAAAGGTCTGATTCAGACCATGAATGAAAAATCAGAAAGCTTCTATGGAAACCTAAAAGAGTCCCTTATCTCCAGTAGCCATAGGGCAGATATGAATGAGAATCATTTCCAAGGACTGAATGTAATTGGAAGGTCGTCAAAGTCAACTAAATGGAAAAATCAGCCACGTATCTTATGCTAAGATAAGGGCACTCGTGGAAAAAGAATAGGACCCTGCGATATTCTGGCAGACCAGGGAAAAGATAAACATTTTGAATTTCTGAATTCCAGGTATACTCAACTGGGATTTGAAAGGCAGTGAATTGGGCTTAGTTACCCACAGAGTGGTTCTCACATCCAAAAGGCTAATTAACTCAAGTTTGGGCTCCATGATGGTTTACAATCAATGAGGAAGAAATGCTAGAAGTCTTCTGACATAGTGTAGTGGCACTCGACCCTGGCTGTACACTGAAGTCACAGAGGAAGGCTTAAAACAATAAAAATTAATGTCTAGGTTCCAACCCACATACAGCGTGATTTTACCATTTTGTTGTAGACACTGGGCATTGGGTTTCTGAAGCTGCTGCCTTAGTTGGAAACTACTAGTGATGAAGGTGAAATCTTAAGGTTTAGGGCTATGGGAATATTACAGTAGATTTAATATGTGTATCCACCTCAGCTCCCCTCTAGCAATCACCCTGGAAGTGTATGGAGAACACTTCCCCTCCCAAAGCATCTTCAAACATCTCTACACTGACTGTCTTTATAATCCAAATATGACTGATAGTGGGAGATGCTGCAATGGAAATAGAGCCTTATTTCAGTGGGAATAATGGGATGTCAGGGCGTTAGAGGCCAGATCAAGGGGCTTAAGCATCAGAAGCAACATGCTCAAAATCACATTAATAAGGCAGATATTGAATAGGTAATAGTGTTCTGACCTGCATTAACCTATGTCAGTGGCTTTCTGATCACTAGGACAGCCTACTGAGGTGTGGCTTAATATATAAAAGCAGAAATTTTCTGGGTCTAGTGTTAAAAATCTAACTCAAGTCATTATAATGAGGACTCATAGCCTCTTATCCAGTTCCAAGATCTAAATAAATACAAATGCCTGGAGGCCCCTCCTTTGAAGGGGAGGTTGGTTCCCTTCGAGAAGTGGTGTGCAACATAGTCATTAATAAAGACTACATGTATTCCCCAAACCTTCTCTACATGACCTATAGCTATTTACCAGGATGGCTGTGCATGTGTGAAAGAGAAATACTCAGAACTTCTGTGGGATGATTAATTAAAGTCTCTGAGAGGCTGCTAATCACTAGAGACTCTCAGTAGAGCCTGGTGCCCTAATAATGGGCATGTACTGATGTCAGGTAATAGGTGAAATCTTAACTCCCTTCATCTCAGAATGAGTCTAACAGGACCACTGACTTATTCTATGGGTTATTTGGGGAGGGAGGGGGTGGAACACCACCACTTTGCTGGAACAAAGTAAGTAGAAGCTTCTAAAACTGTATCCACTACCAAGAGAGGATCAAAGGCAGTGTTCCATCCCTGAGGGTAATGCAGAACAGTATCACCATCAAACATGAGAAAGATGAGTGTGGTGGGAGGTATCAGAGATTCTAAACACATGGTCAATTAACTCACATATTTTGGCTGTTGGAAAGCCAAATTCGGAGACTGACTATGGATTGTTACAAACAAAATCAGTCATTAATGCCTGTGGTGGCTCTGTTTCCAGATGCAATATATTTCCTGAAGAAAATTAATAGTACCCTTGTCACTTGAATTGGTTCTCAAAGTGTAGTTCTTGGACCAGCAGCATCAGCATCACCTAAAAACTTATTAGAAATGCAAATTCCTGGGTCTTACCCAAGAAAGAACTCTAGAAGTGGGGCCCAAAACTCTGTGTTTTAACAAGACTTTAATTCTTTTGCACTTTCCTGTTAGAGAAACACTGACTTCAATAATGTTATTTCTTCCAATTCCCAAACAATTTGCCTCTGCAGTGCAAGGGTAAACACTTCTCTCCCCGCTTTAGTCAAACCGCATGCTCTCTTTTATGGTAGAAAATGGAGGGCATCTAACTCTCTTTGTGTCTCAAAAAACATCAAACTGGTCTTTACATTGATGACCTGATGCTAATGGTGTCTGTAAGTAAGAGGTACACGCACTGGATGGCTTCCTCTAACATACAGGGACCAAAGGTTGAGAGATAAACCTTGTGAAAAAGCTCAAGAGACTGAGACTGCCATAGTGACAGGTTTACAAAGTTTCAGTAGCCTAGGATAGGACAGGGTGTTTCTTCCAAAGTAAGAGATAGAACACAGAAACTTTTAAGAAGCATGAAACTTAGCGAGCTTTTTAAAATTGTGGAACCAGAATATACTACAGTTTTGCATGATGATCTAATTCACCGGCTCATTTGTAAGACATCACAAGACATTAGGTTGGGGCCTGAATTAAAACAAGCTCCCCAGTAAGTCTATGTTGCAGTGCAAACCACACTACCATTTGGGCGTTATGATCAGCAAATGCAAATGTTTGAGATAAAGAAGCCATATGGAGCTTCCAGAAAATTCTAAAAAGGAGCATAGTTAAGCACAATTCGATGGCTTTGGTGGAAAATCATTTACACTTTTCTCCCCCAAAATTCATATCCATTTGAAAACTAGCTTTGCTTTTGCATTTGGGCCCACTTATCTGGCCCACGGGTCTCTGAGAAATGAACTTCTCATCATCAAATCTTTCTTATCTCATTCAATTAAAATTAGATGTTAAATAGTAACAGGGACTGAATTTACCCTCACCTCTGAAACAGCTGAAAAACTGGAAAAAACATATGAAAACAACAGTTTGCAAAATATTCAGCATTAGCAATGAAAAGAAACAAATGAGAAAAAAAACTGGAGAAAAGAAACAAATGAGAGAAGCTCTGTGATTGTCCCATCTTACTGACAGGAGAGTTCCCAGGCTGAATCTTAGGTACCAGAGAGCTCCCTGAATTGATGAGATATTACTGGGAGTTTGGGAAGGAGAAGGCAGCTAGAATTTACAAGGCAGAGGACCAGAGAAGTGAGAGCCGAGGGATTTTCAAAAGTCTGAAGACTTCAGCTGAATACTGACTAGTGTACCCATGTGAGAAAACTATATGAGACTCAAAAAGTATTCATTAGAAATAATTATGTAGAATAATACTAGGTGGCGATCATGGAGAGCTTGAAATAGTTTCCACCAGTCAGCTTAGAAGACGTCATAATTTCAGGGACATCGGGTAGAGAACATAAACTACTTTGCCAAAATGAGTCCTGCTGCTGCTAGCAAAGTTTACAAAACAGACCAAAAAGCATCATATTGTTTATGAATAACATTACTGCATCACAGAAAAAAGTTCAATCATATTTACAGAAATAAAGTTCACGAGGCTACAAAATATGTATTCATCACCAAACAAGATAAAATTTATAATGTCTGGCATCAAATTTAAAAATAACTAAGCATTAGAAGAAATAGGAAACTATTACCCATAATGAGAGAATAAAAGGATTAATTAAAACATTGAAAAATAGTACAGATGGTACAAATAACAGACAGTTACTTTAAGGTTGTCACTATAACTATATTTCACATGTTCAGGAAGGTAGGGGAATGATTGAACATAAACAGACTGAAATTGATATTCCAGACATCAAAACTACAACATCTGAGATAACAAATAATTGAAGGTTTAACAGTAGATTAGGAATTGCAGGGGGAAAATGAGTGCATTTGAAGAGGAGCAACAAAAACTATCCAAAATAAAACACAAAGAGGAAAAAAGACCGAAGGAAATTAACATAACACCATTGTGCTGTGGTTCAAATTCAAAAAGGCATTATGTAATTAACTGGGGTCTTTAGAGAAGAGGAGGGAGAATGGCATAAATTTTTTGAAAAAATTAGTGAAATTTTCCTAATTGATAAAACTATGAATCTATAGTTATAAGACCAATAAACCTCAAGAACAAGAAGCATGAAGAAACATAAACCATGGGATTTCACAATCAATTTTTATAAACCAGTGAAAAGAAAATTCTTAGAAGCAACTGGCAAAACAAGATACATTATATAAACAGGAAAAAATTTATGGTGAATTTTTCATCTGACAACAAAAATTCATGCCAGAATATGGTAGAGAAACATGTTTAAAGTACTGAAAGAAAATAAACTACCAACCTATAATTCCATACCTACTGAAAACATTTTTCAAAAACAAAAAGGAAATAAAGGAGATTTCAGACATACAAAACTGAAAAAAATTCATAAGCAAGACCTACACTATAAAAAATACACTATGGAGAAAATTATACTAGGTGAAAATATGAATCAACATGAAAGAATGAAGGGGACTAGAAATGGTATCTATCTAGAAATATATATTTTTCTAATAATTTAAGTAATTTAAAACATGAATGAATGGTAAAAAATTAAAACTAATATATTTTGTGATTTATAGGTTAAGGAGGACTGAAATATATACAATAAAGCAGAAAGACCAAGAGGAGAGACACGGACATATACTATTGTAAGGTGCTTCTATGTGAAGAAGTATAATATATGACCTGAATCTTTACAATGCGAAGTTAAAATATATAGTATAAACAAAAAGAATAGAGTCTTAGCTAATGAGTCAACAAAAAATAGAATGAAATCACTAAATGTACTCAATCCAAAAATGACAGGAAAAAAAAGAAAAAGGGAACAAAGACCAGATGGTACAAATGGAAAACAAATGGCAATATGGTAAATTCAAAGCCAACCATACAAGTAATCATGTTAAATGTAAATGGTCTCAACACCTAATTGAAAAACAGAGATCACTAAGTTGGAGAAGAAAGCAATAGCTGACTGTATGTTACAAGAAACACACTTTAAATATAAAGAAATAATGAACTTAAAAGTAAAAGTTATAGTAAAAAGTATATTACATTAATAATAAAAAGGTTGATGTGGCTGTTTTAGTATTAGATATAGTAAATACCAGAACAAAGAATATAGCCAGGGATATAGAAAGTCATTCCATATAATAAAGAGGTCAATTCATCAAGAGGACATAATATTTCTAAATATGTATAGACCTAATAATTGTAACAACTTGAAAGCACACAAATCAAAAATCGATTGAACTTCAAGGAGAAACAGGCAAATCCACAGTAAGAGTTGGAGTTTAATACTCCTCTCCAATAACGAATACAATGAGTAGACAGAAAATCAGTAAAAATATAGAAGACGATAACATTCCCAACCAATTTAACCTAAATGACATTTATTTATAGATCACTCAACCTAACAATGGCAGAATACATGTGCACACAGAAGATTTACCAAAAAAGTCCATAATCTAGGCAATCAAAGAGTCTTAATAAAATTGGAAGGATTCAAATCAAACGTTTTCTATTTTTAAGTTTTTTAAACTTTATTTTGAGAGAGAGACAGAGAGAAAGTGCACAGGCAAAACATGAACACGAGCGTGGGGAGGGGCAGAGAGAGAGGAGAGAGAATTCCAAGCAGGCTCGGGAGTGCTGGAGGTCCTCACGGAACTCAGGAACCGTGAGATCACGACCTGAGCTGAAATCAAGAGTGGAAGCTTCACCGACTGAGCCATCCAGGTGCCCCTCAAATAAATGTTTTCTAATCACAATGGAGTTAGGTTTGTAATAAACACAAAGACATCTGGAAACTAAATTTTGAAACCAAATACACTTTTAAATCACATATGAATCAAGAAAGATATCAAAAGGAAATTAGAAAATAAAAACAGATTGAAATATATTGAAAAACAGATTGAAATAAAACATATTAAAATAAATGAAATCCAACATAACATGTTGTGCGACATAACTAAAATAGTACTTAGAAATGTGTAGCACTAAATACCTATATTGGAAAAGTAGAAAGTTCTCAAATCAATGATTCTACCTTTCTACCTTAATAAAATAAAAATGGCAGAGCAAGTTAAACTCAAGCCAAGTAACTGAAAAGAAATAATTACAAAATTATAATTATGCTAGAAATCAGTGAAAGAGAAATATACAAAATCTATGAAACCAAAAGCTAAATCTTTGAAAAATTCAATCAAATTAATAAATTTCTAGCCAGACTGATCAAGGGCAAAAGAAAGTATCTACTGTGAGCTCAAAAATCAGTTCTGCCCTGTAGATTCTGGTTCACCTTCCAGATATCATAGCATTTTTCAAAAGACCAAGTACAGAGGTGCCTGGATAGCTCTGTTGGTTAAGCATCTGACTCTTGATCTCAGCTCAGGTCATGAACTCTAGGTTCCTGAGTTTGAGTTCTTCCAGTTGGCTTGAACAACTACGGAAGTGCCAGCTATAGAAAGGGCTATAGGACAGATGTCAAAATTCAGGGTCAAGGACTCTAGGGATATATTTCCCCAAATAGTCTACTTAAAGAGTTTTTGCTTTCCATCTCTGAAACCTTGGCCCTTAAGGAAAAAATAGTTCCACTGGGGAATGCAGCCACAGTTTATTTGTACTGGAAGGTAAGTCTCCATTCTGACCATTTTAGAATCTTCATGCTGCTAAGACAACAGGCACATTATTCACTGCATTGCACCAATGGATACTGGATTACATCTCCATAAATGGGAGAAGAACTCTACCTGCAACTCACAGACTTCACAAAGCCAATATCCCTTACCCAATTGTCCTGGCTGATGGGAAGCCCCAACAGCATAATAAAGATAGAATCAGCAAGGATTAAGATAATGATAGAATAAATATTTGTGTCACTCATTATGTAAAGAACACCACCCAGCTACGGGTAAAACTAAGAAAAATGTGAAGGGTGTGATAGAAGAAGGAAACATAGGCTTTAGGACATGGTACTGAAGCAGGGGCAGAAGAGCTTATGTTTTACATTAACTTTTTAATTTTACTTTTAATCTCTGCTTCATTCCACAGTGACTTCTATGAAGAACATTGACAACAAACAGTTTTAATTTTGGCTATGAGTATAGCTGATTTATCAGTCAATGACAATAAAGTTGTGGATAGCTTTGTATGTCCTTTAGTTAGGGACATGCGATTAAAAAAAAAAACCTGGACAAGATTTTAAATATGTACAAATGGATATTGAAAGAGAAAAGAGGGAGGCTGTACTGAATAGACTTCGTTTATCCCTTCAGGTTCATGATCTGCTCTTCTTCCCCCTGATCTATGTCCTAGTCTGCATTTTTAATTAAAAAAAAAATGTTTAATGTTTATTTTTGAGAGAGAGAGAAATGGAGAGTGAGCAGGGAAAGCGCAGAGAGAG
Source organism: Felis catus (assembly GCF_018350175.1). Lineage (NCBI taxonomy): Eukaryota > Metazoa > Chordata > Mammalia > Carnivora > Felidae > Felis > Felis catus. The sequence continues at coordinate 189,398,405 of NC_058371.1, read as the reverse complement.
GGAGACACAGAATCTCAAGCATGTTCCAGACTCTGAGCTGTTAGCACGGAGCCCAACGCCAGGCTCGAACTGGAACTCATGAACCACGAGGTCACAACCTGAGCCAAAATCAGACACTTAACCAACTGAGCCACCCAGGCACTCCTATGTCCTAGACTGTATTAATATATTCAGAAAGCACTGGGGTGTTTATTCCTCCAGATCTCTCTCTTAAAGACCATAGAAAGACATATTTGAGGAGGATGAAGAATATAAGGTATGAAAAATATTCAGAAATAGGCCGATACAGTAGAAACGTTTTTCTTTCTGTTGAAAATACATTCATTTTTATATAAACAAATTATGTCATTCAGTGTCCCAAGGAAACCTGATGGCCCATTTGAAAGGTTTTACATGAAATTTAATGAAAGGAATGTTCACAGAGATGTGGGCAAACATAACAAAACCCATAAGAGATGAGGAAGTGTCTAGATATTAGTGACAATGGGAATTCATTACTATCTCTAGGGCCAAAGGGGAAGAATATATTATATAATCAGCACTCAGTAAGCGCTGATTCCTTGACGTCCCAAGCCACCAGGCATTGTGGCTGTAGGATACAGACACTGCCAGAGCCCAGGGCACAGGGGAGATGAGGTACTAGAGGAGGAGGGGAATGGAAACTAAATATTTTAACCTCTCTCTATCACCTTTCCATTTCATGTTACGCCCTCTTGGCCAAATACATCTAGAATTCAAGGGGCTAAAGTGATGAAGTCTATGGAAGTCAAAACTCCTGGGGCAGAGAGCAATTCAGAGACCAGCAGAGAAGAGAAATCTGGTGAGCATGTAGTTAGGATGGGGGAATAGAGTGGGGTGAGGGGGAGAGCAAACAGATAAAAACCACCACACCAAGGAAATTATTTTCAACTGATTTTTTTAATGAACAAAATTGAAAACAAAACACTGAGTGGAATTACATTAAGAAAATTAACATGTTTCAAAAAATGCTTTGAGTCAAAAATCACAGTAAAAGCAAAATACAAAAAATGCTCTTGGATTCAACACATTTATAACAGTTACAAGAAGCTGGATTGACTAGTATAGCTTTGATTCTCGTTTCCTCTTGATCCTGTAGTACATGTTATCTTTTAAGGCTCAGAATAATGAGTACTCCTGTGGATTCCCTTGTATCTCTGCTGTAATGCCTTTGAAAGAGGTAATTACTATAAATAGCCTCATTTCTGCTAAAAATTATATGAATTTTTTATATAAGAACAATAAATCAACTCAAACAACTGCCTCACTATTATTCATCATAACAAACTTGCGATATAGCCAATTTGGGGGAAAAAATGCAATTTTCCTAAAGTGCCTCTTTGAATTATTCAACGTTTCTATTGCAGCTAATTAACTTACAGCATATTACTAAAATGAACCAATGAAAATAAACAAACTACTGAGCAAAAATAAAAGTACAGATGCTAGTAATATCCTATCTTCTTTGATACTATGCTTTATACATCTGCCCCAAACTAGTAGAAATTAATGTAGTAAACTGATACTATTTTAATGGATTCTATATATAGCCAATTATATATTAGCAATGATGGCTGGATATGTAATTTATAACATACTGTAGATGGACAACATGTAATTTCTTTGGAGAAAGTGTGCTTGCCACTAACAAAAATTAAGGTGAAGAAGTGAGTCTTTATTAAATCCACGATCATTTCAAATAGTTCCTTCTTTCACTCAGTTTTTACTTACAAGGGGCAGCCTACTTTAAATATTACATCTCTTATATCTAACATTAGATCGCTTCTTCCTAAGAGTATCACAAAAGAAATTATAAGAAGTGATAAAAAAAATCCACATCACAATGGAAGGCAAATCTATTCTTAAAATCACATCCACTAAATTGCTAAATTGCCATTTCTCAGCCTAGAGTCACATGCCCCTTCCTTGAAACTTTTTTCTTCATTTAAGGAGATATTCAGCTCAGATCCATCTGATTTTATGAAAGCAGAGACACTGAAAGCTGAGAATTCTAATCTCAGCTCTGTCATTACTATATAACATGACCTTGGGCAATCTCTCAAGCCTCATCTCCTTTATCTAAAAGATGATGTTCTCAATTCAGTGATAACTCATTTCACAGTCTTGTTCAAAGGAATAGCTAGCAATGTCTGCCAGTTATATTGAAAACATTAAGTGCTAGATACATATTTAATCATGAGATGGAATGTTTGTGACATTAAAAAATCTACTGCAAGAGGTGCCTGGGTGGCTCAGTCAGTTAAGCGTCTGACTATTGATTTGGGCTCAGGTAATGATCTCAGTTGGTTAATTGGAACCTTGCATTGGGCTCTGCGATGACAGTGTGGAGTCTGCTTGGCATTCTGTCTCTCTCCCTCTCTCTCTGCCTCTCCCCTACTCTCTCTCTCTCTCAAAATAAATAAATAAACTTTTTTTTTAAGTCTGCAAAAAAAAGCAAAATAAATCATGTACTACTGGGAAGCATAATCAGAGCAATTGGAAATTCTTCTTATAGGTTAGTTAGATATTTATGAATAAGGTTTACTTTTTAAACTTTTTTAGCTTATTTATTTTTGAGTGAAAAAGAGAGAGCGAGCCAGCAGAGGAGGGGTAAAGAGAGGGGGAGAGAGAGAGAATCCCAAACAGGCTCCACACTGTCAGTACAGAGCCCGAAGCAGGGCTCGAACTCATGAACCATGGAGATCATGACTAAGTCAAAATCAAGAGTTGGATGTTTAGCCAACTGAACCACCCAGGTGTCCCTATGAATAAGAACTAAAAACAAAAAACAAAAACAAAAAAACAATAAAACAACTTTCTCATGGTACCTGTCTTAGTCCATTTGGGCTGCTATAACAAAATACTATAGACTGGGTGGCTTAAACAACAAATATTTATTTCTCACTGTTCTGGAGGCTGAGAAATCCAAGATCAAGATGCTAGAAGATTTGGTGCCTGGTGAGAGTCCAGTTCCTGATTCATAAATGACTACCTCACAGTGTCTTCACAAGGCCTAAGGAGAACAAGGGAGCTATCCGAGGTCTCTTTCATAAGGATACTAATTCTATTCATCAGGGTTCCACCTTAAATGACTTAGTCACCTCCCAAAGGCCCCACCTCTAAATACCATCACATGGGACATCAGGTTTTATCTTTTGAGGTTTTGAGGAAACATTCAGTCCATAGCAGCACCTGTTGCAAAAACAAACCAACTAAGCCACGTTTACAGCATCATTTTTTAGGACAATGAACTCCATGCTCCAAAAAGATTTATGTTGAGGCAGAAATTTTACTAACATTGTGAAAAAACTGAAGAACACCTGTTTGTGCTACTCCAAGTAAATGTATTGTGACAAGGAAAACATTTAGATTCTTTATGGATCTAAGAAAGAATCAGATGTGATATGGAGGACTATTTCTTGCACTTTATTGTCTTTTCATACAGAGGAAGGTGAGTGGAGCAGAGTGCAGATGAATTATACTCTATAAAAAGATGACAGCAATATTTCCTTAAAAAAAACCATCTTGGAAAATCAATCCAGTGAAAGCTAGTTTTTTGAAAAGATCAATAAAATTGATAAGCCTCTAGGCAGGTTAAATATAAAAAAGAGGCTACAAATAATTAACATAAGAAGTGAAAGAGAAGGTATCATTGCATATCCTATGGACATTATAAGGATAATAAAATATTATGAACAACTCTCTGCCCACCAATTTGATAACCTAGAAGAAACATTATCTTTTCTTCTTGAAATGTACTATTTGCCAAAACTCACAGAATAAAGACAATCTGAATAGGCCTGCATCTATTAAAGAAATTGAATCTATATTAATAACCTTCCAAAACAGAAAGCAATAGACCTAGATAGGCTTACTGATGAATTCCACCAAACATGTAAGAAAGAAATTATACAAATTTTCTAAAACCTCTTGCACAGGACAGAAATGGAGGGAATACTTCCTAATTCATGTCATGAGGCCAGCATTATGCTATGCCAGGACCATTAAAAGATTTGTAAGAAAAGAAAAATACAAACAAATATCTCTCATGATAAGACATGCAAAAATCAACAAATAATATTAGCAAATTGAAGCCAACAATATAAAAAAAAAAGGTTATACACAAGTAACAAGTGGGATTTCTCATCCCAGAATGAGAAAATAAGCCACAGTCTGAGAGAAAATATTTGCAAGTGGTTCAATATTTGAAAACCATTAATATAATCCACCACATCAAGAGGCTAAAAAAGAAAAATCACTTGAACATATCAGTAGATGCCGGAAAAGTATTTGACAAAATCCAACACTTATTCATAATGGGAAACCTCTTCAACTTGATAAAGATTATCTGCAAAAACCCCCACGTCTAACATCATACTTAGTGGTAAGAAACTTGAAGCTTTCCCATTAAGATCTAGTATAAGAAAGGGCTGTCCCCTCTGTCACTCCTTTTCAACATTGTACTAGAAGGTCTAGCTAATGTAGTAAGACAAGAAAATAAAATAAAAGGCATACAGATTGGGAAGGAAGAAATAAATGGTTTTGTTTGCAAATGACATGATCCTCTATGCAGAGAACACTAAAAAAAAATGACCAAAAAATCCTCTTTGAACTAATGGGCAAATTAACAAGCTTGTAGGATATAAGGTTAAAATGCAGAAGTCAACTGCTTTCCAATATCATTAAAAGTGCAGTATCATTTACAGTAACATCCTCCAAAATAAAATAGGTAATTATAAATCTAACAAAATATGTGCAAGATATAGAAAAGGAAAACTACAAACCTCTGATGAATAAATTCAAATCATAGAATGTTTACCTCTTAGAAAAATTAACTTAAAATGTATCACAGATTTAAATAGAAAGTTCAAAACTATAAAATTCCTAGAAGATAGCATAGGAGAAACACCGATGACCTTGAATATGGCAATGATCTGTTAGATGCAATACTGAAGGCATGATCCTTAAAGAAATAATTGACATAAAAGACTTCATTAATTAAAAATTTCTGTTTTGAGAAATACATTGTCAAGAGAATGAGAAAATAAGCCACAGTCTGAGAGAAAATATTTGCAAAGATGTACCTGAATGAAGACTTTCATACAAAATATACCGAGAATTCTTACTACTCAACAATAAAAAAGCAAACAAATTAAAAATAAGCCAAAGACCTTAACAGATGCTTCATCAAGTAAGATATGCAAATGGCAGATAAACCTATGAAAAGATGCTCCACATTATGTGTCATCAGGGAAATGCAAATTAAGAGAGCAATAAGAAACCAGTACAAACCTATTGAAATAGCCAAAATCCAGAACATTGACAACACCAAGTGCTGACAAGGATGTGGAACATCAGTAATGCTCATACATTCCCAGTAGGAATGCAAAATGATACAGCCACTTTGGAAAACTGCTTGGCAGTTTCTTAGAAAGCTAAACATATTTTTACTTTTTGGTCCCACAATGATCACATTCATTGGTATTTATCCAAAGTAGTTGAAAACTTATGACCACCCAAAAAGTACACATGGATGTCAAGAGCAGCTTTATTCATAATCACCAAAATTTGGAAGTAACCAATATGTCCTTCAGGAGATGAATGGATAAACAAATTATGGTACATCCAGACAATGGAATGTTATTCATCACTAAAAAATGAGCAGACAATACATGAAAAAGAAGTGGAAGAAACTTAAATGCATAGTACTAAGTAAAAGAATCTGAAAAGGCTACATCCTGTATGATTCCAACTACATCACATTCTGGAAAAAGCAAAACCATGGAAACAGTAAAAGATGAGTAGTAATCAGTGGTTAAAGCAAACATTTCAGTAAGAGAAGATTCAGATTCTGGAAATACCGATTAATGCCTCATTTTTATTTGTGTGGTTTTTTTTAATTTAATTCCCATAAATAGTTGCTGGCTGAGGCTGAGAGAAGGTGCTTACTGTTCTAATGCTATGGGAAGACTAGGTGGGAAGACTAGTGGGTGAGGTCTGGAAAGAAAATCACATCAAGAGCAAAATATTCAATCAAAGTGGATAGAATAATTGTTTTTGGTTTTTATTCCCTATCTCAAGGAGATGACACTCATTTCATTAAGGGCCAATGCCTCACTAAGCAAATCATTTCATGTGAATAGATAGAGTGGGAGAACAGGAACACTAACCAAACTTCTTAGAATGTTGATGAAAAATTCCAGATGACTCTAACATCATCCTCTATAAGCCTTCTATGGACATACCCCACTCCAACTCGCAACAGATGAAATGTTAAGATCAAGGTACAAAGCAAGAGAAAGAATGATTGGGAATTACTAAAGATTAAAATGCAGGGGAGGGAAATTTGTAGAATCAAAGATCAAAGTGTAGGGGAAGAAAGGTTGGGGACTCCTAGTATGTGGAGTGACATTTTATGAGGTTATAATAAAAGAAGATGAAACTGAATAAACAGTATATCAGTTAATTACTGCTGGGTAGCATATCACATCAAAACTTAGTGGCTTAAAGTATTTATTTTTCAACTGTTTGTGTGTTGACTGGGAGTTTCTTCTCCTTCATATGTCGGGAGGGGTTACTCATGAATTTTGGAGCTCACCAGGGACCCTCAGTCTTCTTTCATGTGAGCTCCCTGTCATGCACTGTTTTAGCTTGAAAAACCTCTTATGGCCTTTTTTCCAGAAAGATAGTTTAGACAACCTTAAACATGGTGGCTGGGTTCTCCGAAAGAATGTTCTAATCAGAAAAGTTCTGCTGTGTGTGTATCGAGGCTCTGTTGCATCGCACATGCTAAAGCCCTGTTGACTCAGATGCAACGTGGGAGAGGGCTGCCTATGTAAGTATCTGAATACTGGGAAGGACAGTCCTGTGGATGCACCAGTGGAATAGCTTATCCATGTATTGAGGGCTCAGTAGTCTGCTGAATACCACAATGCTATCATCCAAGTGTTTCCATGCTCTAACAAGTTTCTTTTTTTTTTTTTAATTTATCATTTATATATATTGTTAAGACTTTTTAAAGAACAGTTTAGGATTCACAGCAAAATTGAGCAGAAGATAAAGAGATTCCCCATATACTTCCTACTACCATACATGTATTGCTTCCCCTATTATCTACATTCACCACCAGAGCGGTATGTTTGTTACATCATAATAACCTAAAATCAACAGTGTACTTTAAGGTTTACTTTTGGTGTTGTACCGTCTAAAGGTATGGACAAATGAATATTGACATGTATCCATTATTGTGGTATCATACAGAGTATTTTCACCACCCTAAAAATCTTTTGTGAAGGTTGCCTATTTAAGTATATTGTAATAGAAATGAACACTGAAAACAAGTGTTCTATCCTTTTTGATGAAATATTCTTCTGGATCCTGATCATATTCTCTTTCAGGACCTCACTTATTGAATCTACCCACCAAATAATCTTATTGGGACTGGATAAATAAGCACCTTCCTGCAGCCTCAGCCAGCAACTATCTATGGGAAATAAGTAATAAAAGCAAAATACAAACAAAAAATAAGCCATTAATTAATTTTTGCAAAATTGGAATGTTCCCTCCTTGAAATTTTTGCTTGAAAATCATTTTTATTTTTGGAAAATTTGAACTAAGACTGGGTACCGCTATCATTTCTGTGTGATCCATAGTTATATAATATAAATAAGAACCTAAGCATGATTTCCAAAATAAAGTCAAAGAAAGGGACAAGGAATTTCGTGGTTTGGATATCTCTACTTGACTAAAGATGAAAATGGTAAATAGAAAGTTCGTCATTTGGCAAGAAAGCAAAGAAACACATAATAAAATGTTTTTAATGAACAGATTTGCAAGGTTAATATAAAAGTTGCCATTATATCTGAGTCCACTGTTGCAATGGTCATGTATTTATTGTAATAGATTATTATCAAAGTTCTCACCAGACCTGGAGAATTTTTTTTTAATGCAGCTTATTCCTAGTTGTCAAATATTAAATGTGATTGTCAATTTATTTGGCAAGAAAGGGAAGGGAAGAAGTTGAGAAGAGAAACTGGCAGTCAAAAATGATTTATTTTTAAGAGTAATTCATGTTTGTCCTATAATTAATCCATCAACTAGCCACATCAACACAGTTAGTATCATCTGTTTACTTAAAGTGCATCTTTTGCTTTTATTCATTTGAAAAGAGAGACCTGAAGTCCAAAAGGCATCCCGATTAAATTGCTTTTTAAAGTAATTTTGAGAACACCAAAAGGAACCTTAAACTACATAAATATCAGTGTAACTTGCTAAAGAAAACTTCTGTAATCTAACTTAATTATATTGAAGATTGATAGGCATGGAGGATTTAGGAAAAGAAAAGATTTAAATGACCTTGATTTTATTTACTTTTTAAGTTTATTTATTTACTTATTGAGAGAAAGAAAGCACACACGCAGGAGAGGGGCAGAGACCTTTCTGCACTGTCGTTGCAAAGCCTGATCTCATGCGGGGCTCAATTCCATGAACTATGAGCTCATGACCTGAGCCAAAATCAGAAGTTGGATGCTTAACTCCAGGCACCCCACCTTGATTTTAATAAGATATTTTATTTTGTAATAGAATATTGTATGTCATGCAATACATAATAATTAGTGAGGACAATCTGGTTTGCATATCATATACCCATGAAGCTGATGCATAGCTGGTTGGTGATTAATGTTCACAAAATTTTCCCCTACATTGACTTCGAGATAGGAAAGATAACTCACAATATTTTACAGAGGCTGATATTGAAGTTTTGGTTGCATTTATATCTTTCATTCATAATCTGTAACATATCTTCAAACAATTCTAGAATTCTCTGTAACTGAATAACTCCATTTTAATAAGGATAATATGATTTAATGGAAAGAAACTGGCCGGAGAAACCTACAGAGATACAATAGAGAATCAATGGTAATACATCTAAATGAACTCAAGTCCATCTTTTTTTTTTATTATTACTTTACTTATTGTATGAAAGACATTCTATTTCTTTAGTGTGGGTTATGTGATAGTAATGAAGACACTTTTCACATACTTATGGTTGAGGTCTTCAAGAATATCTTAATTCCATGTGACAGAAATCTTTATTATTATTACCTTATGTTTGATATTATATTAATTTCATAGACATAACATAATGTTCTGGTGATTATGTTCAGGTGGCAGTAAGCTACTGATAATAAAGTGTAAAATACATTTATTTGATTGTGTAGAAATAAAAGAGCTTGCCCAACACAATGTAATTTGCAGAAAAAGAGAGAGAGAGACAGTGAACCAAAGATAAATATTCTAGTGAAAACTATAATAAAGGGATGCACAGAGAAGGAATAATTAATGAAGTGTCTCAAGAATAATAGCCAAGGAGGTATAAAAAGAACTGAAGTCAAGGGTTTCATGAGTCAAGGGCAGAGAAAGTTCCATGAAATGAGAGACCTGCATTCTTACCAGAGCATAAGAGACTAATGAGTAATCAGCAGTGAAGTTCCTGAAGGCAAAAAGGAGCCATTGGGAGAACAAAGTCAGTGCAGTCCATATAAGAAAGTTTTAGAGCTAGTTTTGAACTCTTAACTTCACTGTTATATGTTCTATGGAAAGAGAAAGTGAAGATTAAAATAGACTCTTGATATTAAAAGTATGAGATCATATAAACTCCTTAAAACTGAAATTTCAGAGAATATGTTTGCAGGCCACGATTCAATAAAATTAGGGAAAAATGTGTGTATGTGTCTATATTAAACACTTAAATGTACCAAATAATGAAATAATTTTAAATATTCTCCTAAAAATACAAAATACAAAACTTTTATTACCAAAAAAATTACAAGTGATGACAAGCCACGTCAAATCTAAGATACGATCACTACCAGGGTCAGAGGCATATGCACAACATTTCATGCATACCTTATTAAACAAGATGGCTTGGAAATAAATGAATTAAGCCTCAACTCAAGAAGTTAGAAAAAGAAAACAAACCTATTGAAAGAGGATAAAAGAAGAGGCAGAAATGTATAAATAGAAAAATTATATTAGAATTAATTTTAAAAAAATCCAAGGCAGAGCTTTTGAAAAATAGCAGCAACATACCCAAACCTTCTAAGTAGGCTGATCAAGTGAAAAGTGAAAACATTATTATGTAAAAATAAAAGTATACAATCCCAGAAACAGGTAGGATTTTAAAAATTATAATACTATGCATAATTCTGTGCTATACATGTAATTCCAATAAAATGAATAATTATTCTGGAAAAATGAAGATTACCAAAATTGACACAGGACAAAGTAGAAAATCTGAATCGACCCATCACCATGTAGTAAATTGATATCCTCATAAAAAGAGCTATTCTTTGAAAAGGCATGAAGCTCAGATGATTTTAGCAAGAAAGCCTTCCAAACCCTGAGAAGGAGCTGATATTTTTGTACCGTTTAAACTGTTCCCAAGCATGGAAGAGGTGGAAAGTGTCACAATTCACGTTATCAAATTATGTTGCTGTTCTCCACATCCACTCAGCCCCAAGCTGTTATGATTTGTAATTTGTTACTTTGAGGTTTTCTGAATGATTCTCTCTCCATTTTTACAAAAAAAAAAACAAAAAAAAAAAACAAAAAAAAAAAACAAAAACAAAAAACAAAAAAAAAAAAACAAAAAAAACCAACAAAAAAAGAACACTTCATTGAAGAGATTAGGGTATTTTCATGCTGGAGATCAGCTTTTACTTAGAGGGAAGAAAAGATATTCCCTCCAGCTGGTGAGAAAGGAGAGATTTACAAGTCCCTAAACATCAGGGGCCTGAGCTCTGGTCTGGTCTGGTCTAAGAAGCAGTAAAATCTGTGAAGAAAATGGCCACTTAGGGATCTAGAACTGAGTGATAGGTGGCTGGGGAGCAAGTGAGGAGCAGGGATGACTGAGGACAAGGGATTTCCTCCAAAGCCTCGGTACTTTTAGAGACCCTAGAAACTTTATACTCTCATAATATAAAAGAAACTCAAGAATAACTGACTTTGAATTTTCTGCCAAACTAGGGGCATGAGTGCTTGAAGCTGGAATTAAATTGATTTAAAGATAATAAAAACTGTGATTTTTCCCCCCATATTTGAGTTTGTGCGTCAAAACGTACCCACTACATATAGATTTAAAAAAAAATCTTAAATACATTTCTGGTCAATTAAATCCAGGAGAATAATAAAATACCAAGCAGGATTATTTCTACAAATATAAGATGGTTTATGTTGAAAAATCTATTTATACGATTGATCAAATGGCCAAATTTAAAAATTATAGTTATACTTCTAATTGCTGAAAAAGAATTTGAAAAAATTAGCATTAATCATTTAAAAAAATCAAATATGATTAAAAACAAAAGGGTCCAAGAAATGAAAATACTGGTAAACCTTGGATTGTGAGTAACTTGTTCTGCAAGTGTTCTGGAAGACAAGCAAACATTTCTAATAAATTTTAACTTGATTATCAAGCCATGTCTTACAATACAAGTAGTACATGATGCCAAACTTCACATGATCACAGCTGAGCCAATGTTTTCTCTCTCTCTTCCCTCACCTCCCCCTCACTGTGGGATTGTGGGTGATCATCTCCCATATTCCGATGCTTGGTCTCAGGCCACGGTGTTTGGCAGAAATCAGTGATTTTTTAGAACATTGGAAGGTGCCCACAATAGGCACTAGTGTATTTTTGTCACCTCAAAGCACCTATGGACAGTTCTTTGCTTTTCCTTACAAGAGGAAGCTTAGGAATGCTTTGCTTCATTCTAGGTCATTGGATAGGTTCCTTGTTGACATTGCATGAAAAGAAAAAGATACCATGGAGCCAATAGATAGCAGTGATTCCATTAGTGATAGTGAAAGTCATCCATCACAATAACCCTCCTCCCTCTTGTCTCCCTCACACCAGCCACAAAGGTTTTCAAATGTAAATGCAGGTTACTTTATTTTCTTTATATGTTGTATATTCTTTATTATCTTGTATTATATTAGCATATTGTAATCATTTTTATGTGAATCTTTTCGGGTTGTGGAATGAATCATCTGAGTTTCCATTATTTCTTGTGGGGAAATGCGCTTTGATACACAAGTGCTTTGGATTACAACCATGTTCTGGAATGAATTATGCCCGCAAACAAAGGTTTTAGTGTAAAAGGAAAGGTATTGCTGTTATACTACATTCTTTCATATAGTATCTTGTTTGGTTTTCCTAACAATCTTATCCCTATGTTTTAGACACAAACACTATCCTAGGAAGATTAAATAATTGACCCAAGCTTGTATCGATTGTTAAGTGATGACGTTAGAATGTAGGACACAGTCGTATGTTTCCTTACAAAACTACCACACCATAAAATTATCTGGTCAAAAAGATAGTAAATGAAAAAGCAAAGAATAAATCTAACATGTTTGACTCTGAATCCAATGCTTCCTTCACATGAAGTTGGAAGTGTCTGTCTCTCCTGCTAAATTATGCACTCATAGCCTACAACCTTGCCTTCTAGCTCAACTTTGTTTCCCCCGACACCAATACAGTGCTTATGCCTATTACAAACCCTGAGAAAATGTTTTGTGTAGGCGAATGACTATTTTGAGTTAAATCTATGGACAGGGGTAATATGAAAATGTTTAACAGCTTACATGGCATAAGCATCAGCAGCAAACAATCATTATGACCCTATCAGTATGTTCTGATAACTATCAGTCCTGGCAACAGTGGACAGCTTGTTCCCTAATATCTCCTGTCCATGTGAAAAATGCCATTGGAATCCCAGTAGTCATTCTGTTCAACCTAACCTTGCTGCACCTGACACAGTTGTTTGGACTAGTGGTGGGCACCAGACATAGCCCAATTCCTTCCACATAGTCGGCTTCCCCAGAAACAGCAGATTGCTCCAAGCTAGAGATTAGGATTCTCATGAGTTCTACAGAGTCTTTCCTGAGAATTTAGAATTTGTCACGAGAGGAAGTAGATACTGAATAAGGGAATTCATGCCTCTTCAGGTAGCTGGACATGTAAGTGCTTCTACTAATTCTCAAGGACATATTATCCAACTTGTTTTGTGGACATGCATACTATAAAGAGAAAGAAAAACTGGAAATTAGAATAAGGAAGTACAGGAGCACCTGGGTGGCTCAGTCCGTTAAGCGTCCGACTTCAGCTCAGGTCACGATCTCACGGTCCGTGAGTTCGAGCCCCGCGTCAGGCTCTGGGCTGATGGCTCAGAGCCTGGAGCCTGCTTCCGATTCTGTGTCTCCCTCTCTCTCTGCCCCTCCCCCATTCATGCTCTGTCTCTCTCTGTTTCAAAAATAAATAAAAACGTTAAAAAAATTAAAAAAAAAAAGAATAAGGAAGGACAGAAACAAAGGCCAGTCTTGATTTCTAATCCTAATTCTTGGTCTCTAATTCCGTTTCCTGCATGTAGTGGGCAGGGTTCAACCAGAGAAGCAGAACCAATAGAATATATAGGGATATATTAAGGAATTTATTACCGGGTACTTGCTTACCTAATTATGGCAGCTGGCTAAGAAGTCTCCGCAAGGCTGTCTCCACATCTCATGTCAGAGCCCAAAGTTCTCAGGGCAGATGGCCGGGAAGAGAAGATCACCAGCAGACTGGAACCCAATGAGGAAAAGTTAGAAATCCCCAAGGATTGACTGAGGCCTGTGTCCATTCTTATTGCCACTGACCTTAAAATGAATATCTTGCAGAAGCCAGAGCCCCTCCTCGAGGCACTGACCATGCACCCTAACACACCTCGTTCAGAAGTCAGAGGAATCCAGAAGATCCAGAGGTAAGGGAGAGCAGTTGTAGGACAAGCTCTTGTTTCTCACCAAGAAGATAAGTCAGCAAATCAGCAACAACGTATGTATGCTATAGGATGGCTGCTTCCTTCCTTCGTCTCTCCAGCTCTGGAGAGAATCTTCTTTGTCTCTTACCCTAATGAAACATCCTTAATGGGCATTCTGGGAAATATTAATTCAGCCTAGCCACAGTGACACATTACACAGCCACCTCATTGTGGTGCTAACTCAGATTAGTCTTTGTTGCTTGTAGCAACACCAAATTCCTAATTTATGCAAGAAAGAAATGGAAATAGTGGAAAATGAAAGATAGTACACTAGAAGATATATGGAGGCCCCAGAATCAGATCACAAATGATAATACAAAAAAATAAAATGGCTTATATTTTTATGGTGTTTTTAGTTTAACTTGCAACAAAAGATATTCAAGTAACTTTACAATTCTAAGATATACTAGAGGGCAGAATTTACCTAGCAGGCTTATATTATACTACCTAAATTGTTTCAAAAACAGGACAGATAGATATTTGTTGGAGGGGAGGGGTGGTTAAGGGTGTCCCTTAGTCTCAATACAAGAGTTGAATTCGATGACTTCTCAAGATTATTTCCAACTACATGATGTATTATAAACCAAAAATTCTTTAATTGCACTTTTTCCCATGGCTTCAATTAGCTTATTCATAATAAGAATCTCTTCAGCCTAAGAAAACATATCCATAGCTTGTTGGCTACAGCAAGTGTTTTCCATGAAATGCCACAGGAAAAAAATAACTTTCGAGAAGAATAACTGCTTCCAAAATCTGAGTTGGAACAGATATCCAGTACCTCTGCTGCTTATGAGAAGCATACACGATCTGACTCTAAAAATACCTTCTTGATTTAGGTAAAATGACTCAGGGTTAAACTTTAAAAATGAATACGAGCGGAGCCTATCATACATCTCCCAGTTGCGCTAGACAGCTCCTATACACTGGGCCAGATTTGAAAGGTGGTCCAGATTCCTTCATTTGATACATTTTGCATCCATTTTCTTTTCTTTTTTAAAGTTTGTTTAATTAAAAAAATTTTTTTTAACTTTTATTCAGTATTGAGAAACAGTGAGAGCATGAGCGGGGGGAGGGGCAGAGAAAGCAGGAGACACAGAATCCAAAGCAGGCTCTAGGCTCTGAGCTGTTAGCACAGAGCCAGATGTGGGGCTTGAACTCAAGAACCTCGAGATCATGACCTGAGTCAAAGTCAGCCGCTTAACTGACTGAGCCACCCAGGTGCCCAAATCTTTTCTTTTTTTTTTTTTTTTTGTAATGTTTATTTATTTATTTTTGACAAGGACAGAGAGAGAGCATAAGCAGGGAAGGGGCAGAGAGAGAATCTCAAGCAGGCTCCACGCCGTCAGGGCAGAGAACCAATGTGGAGCTCGAACTCACCAACAATGAGACCATGACTGGAACCAAAATCAAGAGTCTGACGCTTATCCAGCTGAGCCATCCAGGCACCACTGCATCCATTTTCTGCCACATTCTGCCCCTAGCACCTGACTTCCAGTTCTCTGCTGACCTCAGAACACATTAAGTGCTACTAATTTTATAAAAAAAGATGTGATTTTGACAAAGTATTCCTGCGGCCTTACTCTGGCTTTAATTTAGTCTTCTCAGGAGAATGCATATTAAACAAACAAACAAACAAGAAAGGAAACACAATACAAAAAAATCTCATTTTGTTGGTGGACTGATTGCCAGCATTTTAATTATATATATCCGTTGGACAAGTACAGTTGTTTGCATAAAGAAGTGAAATACTTCTGGGGCACCTGGGTGGCTATCAGTTAGGCATCTGACTTCAGCTTAGGTCATGATCTCACAGTTGGTGAGTTCACCAGCTTCAAGTTCTGTGTCTCCCTCTCTCTGCCCCTCCCCCTCTCCTCGAAAATAAACATTAAAATTTTTTTTTAAAAAAGTAAAGTACTTCAAAGTACCAAAAATTAAACAATCACACTCTAGTTGTCTATATTTCCATATAGCCATATATTTTGTATGATGTATATGTATATATATATTCATATATATATGTACATGTATGTGTGTATATTATGTGTATGTATATATGCATTATATATATAAATTATATATAATTTAATGCATCACATCACTCAAACCACAGGTAGACCTTTTCAGTGCTTCTTTTTGTTTTGGAAAAGGAAGTCCTCTCCCCCACCCCCACACTCTCCTTCTGTTCTGACTAAACAAGTTAAATTGGTTAAATTCCACAATGTCTTATGAAGCCTTCGTCCTGAGGCTCAGGAATTTACTGGGCATGTTACAGGACCTATCAGGACTTCCTAGTTTCTCAGAGCTAGAGAAATACAACCTCTCCCTGGCTCCTACCTTTTCTATTCCTGAGAATATGGTGCTTTCCAAATGCATTACAAGGTAAGACAAGCCCAGAGGCTACAGCTCTGCTTGGTCTGAGAAGGTCCGAGATGGGTAGCCGGAACCATCTTTGCCTATGCGTAGGCAAAAACTCTCATGTTCTTTCTGAAAAAGAAAAGCCTTTTCCTGAAGTAGGTGATAAAATCTGACACTCAGGCACGTATTGGAGGAAGTAGAAGGCGTATGGCTTATTTTGGTTCCAGATCACTTTAGCACTCATAGTAGTAACTATTTCCTGAGCTCTGACTCTGCACCAATAACTGTCCCGAGTGCTCAGTATAGATGTCTTCCTTATTTCTCATCTCTATCATATAAGGTTGCCTTATGACTTCAATAAGCCAATTAGGTAATGCAAAATAACTCTTTTATTCTGTGAGGTACATAATGTCCACAGTATATGTGACTTGGCTACTTTCTCACAACCTCTCTAACATAAGCAAATCTCATATCAAATTCTGCCACATAATAAAATCATTAATTAAATAAGTATTATTAGCAAGCAGATACAGAATGGTTCACATGACCTATTCGGTAGTTTTGATGAACCCCAAGTCTGTCTTTTTAGTTACCTCCAACATGAAGCAGTAGGCTGTTTAAGGCAGATGATGATATAAAGGCAGAGTTTCATGAACACTAAGTTGGAATCAATTTACCACCCCCCCCCAAAAAAAAGTTAGAAATATATGGACACTAACAGCGAAGGTAAAACCTACTGAACTCCTTAGATTCTTTTGTCTTGTTTACCCAAAGATGGAGTGCATTGGTAGTGTTTTCTTTTAATATTTAAGCCAATGCATGTATCTTGAAACTTTAATTTTTCTTCATAAAGCACATTTCTAGCATTCGTCAATGCTAATTACCAAGTCACCGATCTTACAGATATAACAACTTATTTCTGACATTCACCATGCTAATTAAAGTATATTATGTTGATTGAGCTATCAACAACAGAATTCAATTAGCTTCTTCTCAGTATGGCTTCCTGGTGTGTATCATTCCTGAATGTACTATTAACTGCACCTATACTAAAATATTTTAAGATAAATTACAGATACCATAATAAGTAGGAACTGTGATTATCCTAATGTTTCATCTAAAGAATCTAATGACTTTAAGCTATTACATATCTCACTTAAGATCCTATTGTTAGTAAATGGTAAAATCAAAAATACAAACCTGTTTGACCCAGAGCCCATGTAATGCAGAACTTTCTCCTTAGGCTAAAAGCATCATTTACAGGATTCAGCTTGGATCGTAGAATTTTGTGTCGGACTTGGGAATCAAAGTTCTTAATGGTCAAACAGACTGGTCCTTTGCTAGGAACAGTTCTCCTACATATGTTTTCCCTGTGGACCATTCAGGGAGCAGTAGCTGGTTAAGGATCAGATAATCTTGGATGTCAGGATAAACAGTCTCACTTATCATATTTAGACAATGACCAGGACCTTCAGCTCATACCATGTAAGGTCCAATTCAGTGTTTGTTCAAATGGTTGTTTGTACTAATTTTTGTTGCTTTCTCATAAAGAAAAAGAAAGTGTAATTAAAAAAAATAGTTAAGTGCTCTAAGATCCCTTTGGTATATTTACATTTTTGACTAGAGTAGGCCTAAAAGTGCTAAATAAATATTGATGATGTTTATCAGTCTTCAAAGTTTCAAAATAATTTAAGGCTTCTGAGTTTCATATCCATTTGATCCTGACAAAATGCTACTTAACTGAATAAACCATCTTAAATGTGCTTAAAACAAAAGACCTCTAAGTCCCTTTAGACTTCAAATGGTTCCTATGAAACACTTGGTGGGGGGGGGGGGGGGGACGAATGCAAAAGAATCAGAAACACAGGATTAAATTTCCCTTGATATCCACCTAAGTTATAAAATTAAGAAACAGTGATTGGCAAAACAGTTTGGAAATTTGGTAATATTTGTTAGGCATTCAAGATGTTTTTCAGAACTTAAAACAGGTGGGTTTTCCATTCTCATAAAAAATATAATAAATATACACACATGTGGAATGAAAATGTATAGGTGTGTATGTGTGTGTATGTGTACATATGTGTATGTATATTCATTTATTTTCCTTATTTTGCAATTTCAAGGGCAAATTTTGCACCTCAATTTTCCCCCTCTGGGGAACTCAATAAACATTATGTAATCCCATTAATTTAAACCATAGGTCAATTAATTCTCTGTTAAAATTGTTTAATATGGAAAAAATGTCATTACTCACCCAGCTACTGCTCTCTTGTAGCACCTGGAGGCTCATCTACAACCGTTTGCTTCTTTAGGAAATGAAGCCCTTTTGTGGCAAATATGGGGGAATTATTGCGAGCTATGTCCCATGATCTATGCTATAGGTTGTTGCTGTGGTTTTTCAAATTCCCCCTTTTATACATAGCTTTCAGTCATTCTCTTTTTCTTCAGCTTTTTTGAGATATAATTGACATATAATACTGTGTAAGTTTAAGGTGTATGCTGTGATGATTTGATACACGTGTATGTTGGTTCGTTAATACATGCATTTTTACACGTATAAGGTTAGTTAATATACCCTTCCCCTCACATAATTGCCATTTTATTGTTATTATGGTGACTTTATTTTTTTTTTAATTTTTTTTCAACGTTTATTTATTTATTTTTGGGACAGAGAGAAACAGAGCATGAACGGGGGAGGGGCAGAGAGAGAGGGAGACACAGAATTGGAAACAGGCTCCAGGCTCTGAGCCATCAGACCAGAGCCTGACACGGGGCTCGAACTCACGGACCGCGAGATCATGACCTGGCTGAAGTCGGACGCTTAACCGACTGCGCCACCCAGGCGCCCCATATGGTGACAACTTTAAAACCGTTCTCACAGCAACTTCCATGGATACAACACAGCATTGTTAACTACAGTCTTCATGTAGAATGCCCTCAAGATCCATCCGTGTTGTTGCAAACGGCAGGATTTCCATTCTATATAATCTTACATTTTCTATATCTGTTCATCTGCCAGCGGACGCTTAGATTGTTTCCATGCCTTGGCTATTGTAAATAGTGCTGCAGCGAACGTGGGAATGCAGATATCCCTTCCTGAGAGTGATTTCCTTTCCTTAGGATAGATAACCAGAAGTGGGATCGCTGAATTACACGGTGGTTCTATTTTTAATTTTTTGAGGAGCCTCCATACTGTTTTCCACTGTAGCAGTACCAATTTCAGCTGCCACCGACAGAGCACCCATAACACACTTTTGCTCCATATCCTAACAAACATTTGTTATCTCCTGCCTAACCCATTCTGGAGGCAGTTTTCCCAAACTCTAAGATGTATTAAAGTGCAGTTTGCATAATCGTCTTTACAATTTTACCAATTTTATTTGGCATTTTATGGCAAAAGGTTAAATTCTAAGAAATGAGTGTGTTCTCAATTACAGTTGTTTATTGCGATGGGAAGAGACTACTTTCTATTAACCCACCTAAATCGTATTACTTATACGTACTTACTCATACTCTCCCTAGACGTGAGCTTTTTGAAAGAAGGGTCTGTGACGTTGACTTCCTATTCTTGGACCAAACACAGCATCTGGCACATAATGGACACTTAAAACAAATGTTGAGTAAAAGAAAAAAAATGGATAAATAAGTACTATCTTTGTGCTCTACGTTTTTTATGAGCAAAAATAGAAAAACATCACACTCTAGCGATTTCCAAATTGAATACGCATCTATAAATTTTTTCCATATATCAGATCCGTATAATTAAACATTTACTCAACTATCTTCACTTGCCACCTGCAGTAAGCATGTCCCAAACTGAACACATTATTTTTCCTCCGTTACGTTGTCTGCCATCTGCTTAAACCACTTCAGCATTGTCAGTGTGATGTGCGTGTTAGTTTTCATCCACACCCCAGAGGTAGTCAGTTGGCCCCAATCTAGAAAATACTCCCAGGGTGAGTCTTGGCATTTAATTAAAAGATATGGTTGCTTCAAGTGATTCAACTCTCTTTGTTTCCCAACAAGATCAGAGGTTTTGTTAACTAGCATAATGGATGTTAAAAAAGAGATTTTATTTATGAAATTAGTGGTATTCAAGTCATTTAAATGAGCTGGAAAATATTTTTAAGAAGCTAAAGAGAGGTCTGTGCCTCTAGGAATAGTCCTCTTGGCTTAAATCCAAGAACTAACCAGAAGATTCTGGGACAACTCCCTCCAAATAGATGGTTAGCTAAATCCTGCTGCTAGAACATTAGCACTTTTGCCTCCAGTGAACATTTTATGCAAGCTGTTGTAGGCTTCCCCAAAAGGACAGACAGCCAGACTTGTTTACAATTACGGAACAGGTTGGATGTCTGTTTTTTGAGTCAGATTGCTAATACAGTAGTGCCCTCTCCTCCGCGGTTTTGCTTTCTGCGGTTTCAGTTACCGTCAGTCAACTGAGATCCAGAAGCAGATGGTTCTCCTTCCCACATATATCAGAAGGTCGGTAGTAACCTAAACTACCTCACAAAGCCTACATCATGCACTTCACTTCATCTCATCATGTGGGCACTTTATCATGTCACATCATCACAAGGGAAAGGACGAGGAAAGTACTATTAGATACTTTCAGAGAAAAAGAGACCAGATTCACAAAGCTTGTATCACAGTATATTGTGGTAATTGTTCCATTTATGATTAGTTGCTGTTGTTAATCTCTTACTGTTCCTAATTTATATATTCAACTTTATCATATAAATATATGTATGCAGAGAAAAAGAAACATACTATACATAGGATTTGATACTATATGATTTCAGGCATCTATTGAGGGTCTTAAAACATATCCCCAAGGATAAGGGGCCATTACTATAAATCCCTATGTCTGTGACAGCATTTGCTTCCTTTCTAACCTGAGACCAAGACTGAGTGAAGGACATCTGTAGTCCCCACCTACAAATACTTACCAAAGTAACCTAGTATAACTGCAAAACGTGCAACATTCTACTTCTATATTCCTTAGCACAGGAAGGAAACCTCTGTTCAGGTTGTCGAAGCCAGAAATTTAGACACTACTGTATGATTCCTTTTACCTAGCCCCATACATGATTTAGCACTGGGTCCTATGTATTGTGAATTTATTCATTTTTCTTTGGTCTTAAAAAACTCCCTTAGTTCAGGCTCCCACGATTCTCACGTTGGTTAGGACAACTGTGTCCTACCTGGTGTCTTGGTGACAATCTTCCTTTACATTTTATAAACCATGCCAGAAGGATCATTCTAAATTGAATTGTAATAATGGTGTTTTACATCTTAGTTTAACCTTCTCAGCTGCTTCCCAGGATCCTCGGGATAATGTCCTAAAGTACCGATGGGGTGATGGAGTTCTCAAGAAAGACCCTATGATGTTGCCATTGTGTTGCCTTTAGGAAAGCCACAGAGGCATGAAATAGTACAGTGTTTCAGTAGAACTTTAAAATCTTCTCTGGTGTTTGAGGGCAAAGTGAAGGTATTGGAGCGATTCAAGATGAGAGACTGGTGGTGGCCACAGCATGAAAAACCTTTCATAGATCAGCTGATGCTTGGGCTGAAGTGTCTTTAGGTGTGTTTGTTTGGTATTTTTAATTAAGAATTTTCAACATCCACTCTATGAAGACAGCATAAAATTAAACAAAAGTTTTATAGGTTTTCAACAAATGTTACAAGTCTCCCTTTTTTTCTTTTGTTATTGAACTGTAATTGGCATTCAAGATTATATTAGTTTTAAATGTACAATGTAATGATTCGGTAATTGTATATATGGTGGCACAATCACCATGGTAAGTCTGGTTAGCATCCATCACCATACATGGTTATAATTTTTTTTTCTCATGATGATAACTGATTTCAAGATCCACTCTTCTGGCTACTTTTAAATATGCAATACAGTATTATTAACTATAGTCACTGTGCTGTACATTAATTACATCCCTATGACTTATTATTTTATAACAGGAAGTTTGTACTTTTTGACTTCTTTACAATTTTCATTGTTAATTCAATCATTGCACTTCTTGAAAAGACAGATTACAAATAAGTAATTGGGTTGTTGTTAATGTCCATTCAATGATTTCCACCTATTAAATGATTTGCCTTTTACTATGGATGTTTTGGTGTAATGGTTTTAGTTCAAGAATGACCTTACAACTTTCTTATGACCTTAAATGAGAAGTCATTGTTCATTCTCATCCTCTTCTTGCTGTTAATAGTAAGTTTAGCTGTCAGAAACCCAGAAAAAGACCCTATGATTTTTACCATGTGATCTTCACTGACATATTAAAGTGTAATAGGAGACAAAATTTGAGAAGTTTCCCTGGC
The DNA here is from genome assembly GCF_018350175.1 of Felis catus. NCBI lineage: Eukaryota > Metazoa > Chordata > Mammalia > Carnivora > Felidae > Felis > Felis catus. Next base: position 189,375,837 of record NC_058371.1, on the reverse strand, counting down.
TCATAATAAAAGAGGAAAAAGAAGAGGAGGGGGAGGAGCATAAGGAGGAGGATGAAGAAATAAGGCCATTTAGCATTTTAAATTGCTCTATTTATTTGGTTTTTAGCTTACTCTGAAGTTTCTCTGTGAAATCTTCATTTAGCAATTCCAAGGCCTACATAGCATTGTCATTGTGGCGGAACAGAGTAATGCCAAGACATTGCCAGATCTAATCCCCTATGTGTCATGACATCAGGAGTGCTGTTGACCTACACGTGCACAAATGCTTTTGTATGTAAGACAATTATTGATAATTTGTTATATAAAAATAGTTGTGAAAAGAATATGTATAGGAGAAAATGGAGACAGTGCAGTAAGGTATGGCTTCCCTTATGTAAGCTTCCTCATATCATCACGGATAGAAAAGCAATACTTTCAGAATTTAGAGTAGACAATTTGATATAAAAAACTATGACAAAGGCACCAGGGTGGCTCAGTCAATTAAGTGTCTGACTCTTGGTTTCAGCTCAGGTCATGATCTCATGGTTTGTGAGTGCAAGCTCATTGTTGGGCTCTGTGCTGACGGCATGGAGCCTGCTTGGGATTCTCTCTCCTTCTCTCTTTGCCCCTACCCCATTTGTGCTTTCTGTCTCTGTCTCTCTCTCTCAAAATAAATAAACTTAAAAAATTAAATGAAAAACAAAAACTAAGACAAAATCATGGTACAGGTGAGAATTGGGTCTGGGTTCAGATAATTGAGTACACAGATGTTTGAAGCAAAATTATAAAAATAGAGAAAATCAATCAGGTTGCAGAAATGCACTTTTATTGTGACTTGCTTATAAATTAAAAGCCTGCTCATCTTTCTGGTGTAGTGTAGACTGAAATGACATTCTTCTACAACTTGTAGATAAGTAAACCTAAAATGCGTTAATTTATTCATTCACCATGTGTTGTCCAAGTGGTAGCTGTGTTTGTTCTCTCTGTAAATCTAAGTCTCCTTTTGTCTTTGTTAGTAATTCTTCTTTTTTTTCTTTTCCACTTAAATTGTTCTACCTAATTATTGAATCCTACTGGCAACTCTGCTTTGAAGATGGCAGGCTCTGGCCCAAGGCCACAACATCGAGGAGACCAAGCCAGGATGTGAACTCAGAGCTCATGACTCCTGTGTGCTGCCCTTCCATCCACACTGTGACAAGATTTCCACTCAGACTTTGGGAGATACAATTTTAAATCAGGTTTCAATTACCCCCCCTCAAAAAGTTTAAATCTAATACTAGTACAGTAGATGATACTTACAACTATAATATTTTTCTTAATGTTTATTTGTTTATTTTGAGAGAGAGAGAGAGAGCACGCGTGTGGGGGAGGAGCTAAGAGAGAGGGAGAGACAGAATCCCAAGCAGCCTCCGCACCATCAGCGCAGAGCCGAAACGGGGCTCTATCTTAGGAACCGTGAGATCATGACCTGAGTCAAAATCAGGAGTCAGACGCTTAACCGACTGAGCTACCGAGGCGCCCCAATATTTACACATAAAATCTGAAAACAAGGTAGAAAGTAGTGGGTAACATGACATAGATAAGGACCAAATCCTATGAGTATCCCTAGATGAGACAGTATGGAATGGCTTTATGGATGGGGTGACATTGTAATGACACCATTGCAGAAAGATGGAACAGACCTAAAGCCTAGGTAGGCAAGGGGTCCATCTATGATGTTAGAGAGGGTATCAAAGAGTATAGAGATTTTGTTTGTTTATTTGTTTGCATAAGTTTTGGTCCACCAAAAGTCCTTACTGTTTTTCATAAATCTCAATGTACTTATTAACTTCTTTTAAAATGTAACTAAAAATCATAATGACTTGGTGTTAAAAGGGGATATCTCATCACATGCTTAAATTAAAATATGGTTTGTGTTTGTTTGTTTGTTTGTTTGGACGGGTGCATATAAAACTATATCCCTGTGGATAGAACTGGGTGTCCAGAGGACTCTTACTTTTACTTCATACATTTCTCTTTTTGAATATCTGCTTATTAGTTTTCTTTTGGTTCAGAATAATGGAATGCATAATGTATTGGACATCTTCTCTTTCCATCTGCAAATGCATCCACCAGCTTTTCCCACCTGCTCTGGTGCCCTGTCCGTGCTGCTTATGGCTGTGCAGAATGTCGAGGGCTCCAAGTTCTCTGTTTCTAGTTGAGTTTGCTCAGTGGGAGGTACCAACAGGAGATCAGACAGTGAGAGGACAGAGAGACTGAGATATTTATTCCCTGGCCTCCCCACTCTCTTCCCCTCCATGTACCCAAGGGCCCTATGTTGGTTCTGTCCTCCTACTAAAAACAACGGCTGCCAGGTGGCCCTCTACACAGAGACCCCCCCACTTCCTTATCTCAATACTTCAGGGCTTAGGGGTAGCAGTGGCTCCCAAGGGTGCTAGGCTGGAGACCCACATTCTATTGCTGGCTTCTCTACACCCTGCTTACACCTTTGTAATTAGTCTCTTTACTAAAATCTCTGCAAATCACTTATCATGAGTGTCATTTGTTTTTGCCCTGGATGCTGACCAAAATAAAACCCAAAACAAAAACAAACAAGCAATAAACCAAAGCAATAAAGTATTCAGATAACTTAATTATATACATTGGTCTTTATGCAGTTTCAAAACAATGAAATATTCGAAAAAAATATAGGTGAAGAAAACTTAGTTTAGTAAAGGACCATGCTATGGAAGGAAAGTAATAGTAAATATTTCATGAGTATAGACTTAAAGCTGAAGTGTCTCTCTCTCTCTCTCTCTCCTGAGTCATGCTGTTGCTGGGTTTCTGGGCCTGAAGGCAAAGCAGGCATGAACGAGGTCTCTCTGATGCAAGTCTTTATGCAGCATTGTGGGAGCACGCTGCAGAGATTTACAGAATCTCAGAGAGAAGGGGCCGTGGGGACTACACAGTACAGCAAAAAATGCTGCAGTTTGTCATACAGCCCTAGATTTAATTTGTGTGGCAACTGTTTATTTATTTGTTTTTAAGTGTTTATTTATTCTTGAGAGAGGGCGCTAGCAGGGAAGGGGCGAAGAGAGAGGGGGACGGGGGATCCGAAGCAGGCTCCACGCTGACAGCAGAGAGCCTGATGTGGGGCTCAAACTCATGAACCAAACCCTGATATCATGACCTGAGCTGAAGTCAGATGCTTAACCGACTGAGCCACCCAGACACCCCTTATTTATTTATGTTTCAATTTAAAAAATAATTTCCCTTTAACACAAGGTGAGCCCTGCTGACAGATATTTTACTTATTTTTATTTTTCTACAGAACATTTTTTATTTATTTTTATTTTTTAAAGTTTATTTATTTATTTTGAAAGAGAGAGAGAGAGCATGAGCAGTGCACATCCCTACATGGGGCTCAATCCCACGAATCATGAGATCGTGTCCTGAGCAGAAATCAAGAGTTGGACACTTAACCAACTGAGCCACCCTGCCCCCCCTATAGAGGGTTTCCTTAATTGAAGTAGAGCTAACATACAGTATTATATTAGTTGGATGTACCATAGAATGATGCAACAATTGAATACATTGCCCAGTGTTCATCACGATAAATATACTCTTAATCCCCTTTAATCTACTTCACCCATCCCCCTACCCACTGTCCCTAAGGCAACCACCAGTTTGTCTCTGTATGTAAGACCCTGTTATATTGCTTATCTCTTTTTTTCCTCATTTGTTTTGTTCCTTAAATCCCACGAGTAAAATATATGGTGGTGTTTGTCTTTCTCTGTCCGCTTTATTTCACTTAGTATAATACTTTCTAAGTTCATCCATGTTATTGCAGATGACAAGATCTCATTCTTTTATATGGCTTAGTAATATTCAATTATGTGTGTGTGTATGTGTGTATATACATATACACCACTTGTATGGGAATTTTTAATAAAGATAATAAGTTACTGTCTAAAAAGATTTATTTAATTGTAAGTACAAAAAACATGACTCTTTGAGACATAGCCCTCATGCATTACCTAGAATCTGAAATATACTATATATATGGTTATAGGCACAAGCAATAATTCTACTTTTCATAGTGAGTAAATCCAAATAATGTAAGTAGTATAAGTATGAAAGAAATAAGTGAAGTTCTTTTTAAAAGGCAAAATAGAGAATTGTCCCTCTATTTCTCTTATTCCTACAAAAGATAAATATCCAAAAGTGTGAACAGATCACAAACCCACACCCATACCCACATACCAAAATGTTTAAGATTTTTAAAGTTATATAAAATCACTTGAAAAAAAATGGAACTTTTTGTTTTAAAAATATAATTTTATAACTTATGAAATATAAAAAAAATCCAGCATCATCTTGACACAGCTATTGTTAACATGTTGAATAATTTTTCAAAAAATATTTCCTACCTATGTACCCACCACACACACACACACACACACACACACACACACACACACAATTGGAAATACTATACTATTTATTTGGTAGCTGAATAGTAATTCAAAGCATAAATTTAGATACTACTGATTTAAACAATCTCCTATGAGTAAATATATATTGTTTCCCAAATTTTGCACTTGGAAATAATCCTATGATGAAGATATTTATTTTTTTTTCAACGTTTATTTATTTTTTGGGGGGGGACAGAGAGAGACAGAGCATGAACGGGGGAGGGGCAGAGAGAGAGGGAGACACAGGATCGGAAACAGGCTCCAGGCTCCGAGCCATCAGCCCAGAGCCCGACGCGGGGCTCAAACTGACGTACCGCGAGATCGTGACCTGGCTGAAGTCGGACGCTTAACCGACTGCGTCACCCAGGCGCCCCTAATGATGATGAATATATTTAAACAAATATATTGTTCTTGTCCTATGATTACTTCCTCATAAACTCCTAGATGATAATTGCTATATTCAGTTATATGTTTATAGCATACATATTGCATATATATAAAATAGAAATATATAATGTATGTATATACATTATTATACATATTATATAATGTAATACATGATGATATGTACATAGTAAATATGTTCAGCGGAAATTTATCAGTTTATCCACAAAATAGTATACAAGAATGTTCATTTCTCCAAAACCTTATCAATACTAGGCATTATCATTCATTTAAGTTTTGACAATCTGAGATTGATTTTAAAAATATTTACTGAGACCCTACTGGAGTGTAGTCTCTTTTCTAAGTTCTGAGAGTCAGCAATCATCATATAGGCAATCTCTGCCTTCAGTGAGCTTACATTCTAGTAGAAAGAAACAGATAAAAACTAACAAATAGAAAATACATGTTATAGTATGTTGGGTAACACACACAGTTTTTTAGAAGTTAGTTTTGCTATGAAGAAAAATGAAATAAGGAATAGACAGTAGGGAGTAAAGGGTTAGTGGTGGGACTTTCACTAAAAATGGTATCCCACACACTTCTTTACGTACATTCTTTTTATTACTTATTATGTCCATATGTTTGTTGAGTCTTTCCTCTCTTTTGAATTATCCTTTTATATTCACACCTATTTTTTGATTTGGATATTTTTTATTGAACACAGTGCCCAGTGTTCAAGAGTTCAAGAGTTATAGGATCTTTTCATGAGTTAAGTATGGCATATATAATGCATATATAATGTTATATTATGTATTTATTAATTATAAAATTATCAAATATAATTAACATTAACTAATTTTAAGCCAATACTGTATTATTTATATCAATGAGTATACTGTGCATATGATATATATTTCACTCCAATTTACATTGCATCATTCATCATTGGTCTTTAAACTTTATGGTATTTTATATACATGTATATATGTTACATATATATGTGGACTACTGCCCATTTGGACGAGAATTTACATCATTAAAATATTCAGTCTCCCATATGGTGATATAATGTATCCAGGTATATATTTATACTTGTCTTTTCTTGCCTTATATAAGATTTCAGATGGTTTTGTTTGTATTCAAATAGACTCTAAAAATAAGTCAATTTTAGGTATTTGTTGCTATTTTCCCCCAATTTTGTCTCCTGTGGATTACTATTGGTATGTTGATGTGTCTTTAATTGTTTTAACTTACAGACTCTTTGAAGACCTGATGAAATCTCTCAAAACTTGTCCCAGTAAAATGCCTACGCACAATTTTGCATGCTATTTCAGACTTGGAGGTCTTTTGAAGTCTACTTACAGACTTTTTATTTGTCCATTAACCCTTAGTTTAGATAATCTGTATTATAAGAAAGCCACTAAACTTTGCATTTATTTTTAAGTCAATCATTTTTCTGAACTACCTAACATTTTATACTACTTCCTAAATGGACTTTCTAGTGTTTTCCTAGTAGACAATGTATTACTTGAAAATAATAGTATATGGGGCACCTGGGTGGCTCAGTCAGTTAAACGTCTGGCTTTGGCCCAAGTCATGATCTCACACAGCATGGGTTCGAGCCCCATGGGGTTCTCTACCATTAGCACAGAGCCCACTTCGGATCCTTTATCTCCCTCTTTCTCTCTGTCCCTCAGGCTCTCTCACTCTCTCTAGTCCAAATCTGCGTCCAAAGGGAGGAGAAGACCAATGTCTCAGCTTGAAGATCATTAGCAGGAAGAACTTTTTCTTACTCAGCCTTTTAGTCTATTTAAGCCTTTAACTGATTGGATGAGGCCCACCCAAATGGTTGGGGGGGGGGGGCAAGGGGCTTTTCTCAGTGTACCAATTCCAAATGCTTACCTCATCCAGAAACACCCTTACAGACACACCTAGAAACAACATTTAGCCAAATATCTGCGCACCATATGGTCTAGTCAACATCTAATGCTAACAATTACTTTATCCAGTGTATTATTACAATAACATATTTTATCATTACATATTATTTTATCATTATATATTTGTTAATTATTTATTATTAATGTATTTTTATCATTATAGATTATTTATTATTTATGTAGTTTTTTCAAGATTTTTGAATCCATATATGTAAAGTGGATTGTCATGGCTTTTTTTCAACTTTCTTGGTTAAATATTATTTTCATTATTATTATACTTTTCAGTAATGGACTGGTAATATGTTTCCTTTTTTAAAAAAACATCTTTAAAAGTATAACAAATATTTGTTGTTGGAAATCTTGAAAAAAATTGATCCATAAAATAAATAAATGAAGGTAAGCTCTTTCTGAGGCATTAGCCTCATTTATTTACTATATCATTTATCAATTTTTTAACATTATCGATCCTTTTTATTTTATTATTTTTCCTAGCTTCTGATGTTATATACATCATCCACACTTTTTGCTGTTTGTTGTAAAAGCACTTAGCGTCTTTTCTTTTCTTACAAGTACATCTTTGACCACTTCTGTGAAATCTCGATATGTAGCAGTAGTATTGTCATTTTGGTATAATTTAATATCTTTACACATGTAATATATACATGTACATTTGCATATATATATAAATATATATGAAATTTTCATTTTCTCTTTGATTTAAAAAAGTTGATTTAGGAAAATCTTACTTTGTTTCCAGTTGGTTTTATTTGTAAGAGTGTGTTTATGCTTTATTAGTCTCCAATTTTTTGTATTTCAGGACAACAAATATGGAGCATGCAATTTATAATTTTGTAGATTTATTGTAAAGATATTCTAGGAGCTAAAATTCAATTCTCTGTGCAAATGTTTAATATACACACACACATATATATACATATATATATTTTAGTAATGTGTGTTTTCTATGATAGTTGCAGTATACCAAATCAAGTTTATGAATTATGAAATTCAGTTTTTCAGTTTATATTTTGCCTCCTTTTCTGTCAAAGACCAAGCTTCTTACTATAATTGAAGTTTTGTCTAAATTTGTTGTTGGTGCTAACTTGTTTTATAATCACAAACTATGTTGTCATGTGAACATTTACAGCTAGTATTTAGTCATTTTATATTTTATCTAAATTCAGTTTTCTTTGATATGTAATAGCAGTCCTTTTTTTTTTTTTAATTTGAATTTATGCAGTATTTGTCCACTCCCTTTAAAAATATTCACTTACTGGGGATCCTGGCTGGTTCAGTGGATTAAGTGTCTGGCTCTTGGTTTCAGCTCAGGTCATGATCTCAGGGTAGTGAGATCGGGCCCATGTCAGGCTCCACACTGGGCATGGAACATCTTTGGATTCTTTCTCCTTCCCTCTCTCTCTGCCCCTTCCCAGCTTGCGTGCATGCTCACAGTTGTGCACATGCATGATCTCTTTCTCTCAAAATAAATAAATAAATAAATAAATAAATAAACCATTTCATTGTTGTAGTGCACTTGTCATATTTCTAACAATTTTTTTTTTTTTACCTAGCCAGACTCTTTAACTTTTGTAAAAGGAGTTTATAAATTCCACAAAGAAGCCAGAAGAGATAAAGGGTAAGAGACTCCTCATTTGAAAATGGGCACCAGGAATTTTTGGACTGCTAAGGCTTTCAAAACCATGAAGCAGTAAATTCTACACTTTGGCTTAAACAAATCTCAACTGTGTTTGTGAACTTAGAGTCAAATTTGTCTCACTTGCACTCCAGATTGTTCTGACTAATGAAGACTTACTTCTATCACCTTATGCTAAATTTCTGGCTATTTCTGCTGCCCGGCTGTTCCATCTCTTCTGTGCAAATCCTTTTCATAACTCCAATGTTTCTATTGCTTTATATTATCTGAAAAAGTATAAAAACTTTGTTTTCATTCTGGTTGTGGATGCCTATATACTTAAAAATGTGAATCTCTATTTCTCTTCCAATGGAATGATTTGGTTTAGAATGAAATCACTGATCCTGGCTCATCAAATGAGCAGTGTGTGTGCTGTATTTCCCTCCTCCACATTCCATAATTTCCACACGTTGTAGAATAATCTTGACTTTTAGAACCAGATTATTAGTATTGGTGTAATTGTTATATTACACACTTAGCATCTGTATTGTATCCATTTTAACAATTGTTTGGTCATCAACTCCCAAGTTTTGCTGTGCTTCTGGCCACTTCTCCTACAACCAGTTTTGCCCATATTTGAGCACATTATTTACATTCATTTCTCAGAAAGCTAGAATATTTTTCTAAATATTTTTTTTTCAGGAAAGCTATTCAGTTCTTATTCTATGAATATTTACAATCATGTGAAATTTGTTTTCTAATTTGTATATCATATCGGTTAAGATCAGGTTTGACTACATCTAAGAGAAAAACAAGTAAACAATGGCTTTAAACACATTAAAATTTATTTCCGTCTCATATAAAAGAAGTCGGCATAGGAATCCCAACCTGACCTGAAAGCTCCATGAATTTTGTTGGTGATTCAGATTTTATGCTCTGCCATCCTGGGAGCATCCATCATACATGTGACCCAAGATAGCTGCCCAAGGGCGCCTTAGGTCAGATCTCACGGTCCCTGAGTTCAGTTCATGAGTTCAAGCCCTGGTGGGGCACTGTGCTGACAGCTCAGAGCCTGGAACTTGCTTTGGATCTGTATCTGCCTCTCTCTCTCTGCCTCTCCCCCACTTGTGATCTATCTCTTTCTCTCTCTCTTCCCAAAATAAATTAACATTAAAAAAAAGAAATTAAAAATATGGCTGCCCAAGTGTCAGCCATCAGACCCACTTTTTTATGTATATTTATTTTGAGACACACACACACATACACACACAGAATGTGAGCAGGGGAGGGGAAGAGGGAGAGAATCCCAAGCAGGCTCCATGCTGTCAGCACAGAGCTCAAGGTGGGACTGAATTCCACGAATGAGATTATGACCTGAGCCAAAATCAAGAGTCCATAGCTTAATGACTGAACCACTCAGGCACCCCAGATCCATTTTCTAAGCAGAAGAATGGAGGAAAAGAGAGAGAGAGGAGAAAATGGAAGTTTACACACTTCCAGTCACATTTCTTTGGATCAATAGAAAGATAATAGCCACATAGACACACACAATTTCAAGGAACGTTAAGAAATGTGCCTGACTAAAATTGAAGACTAAAATGGAAATTTGAAGGTACAGACAAATTCTGGTCACAAAACTGAACATTATCTTTAATGAATATATGAAATGTTGGGCTTGCAAACATTTTTTTTCTAAAATCTCTGTTGATACTGCTCCATTGTCTCCTTGCTTTTCTTAGAGAAGTAATTACCTAGATTTTCCCCTTTGAAGGTAACATATTAACTTCCCCTTCTCCACAATGGATGCTTGCTGAAACTGTTATTTATCTCTTAAATTACAAATAAATAAATAAATAAATAAATAAATAAAACATATATGTACATATGTTTTTCTTTTATTCTTCATTAATTTACTTTGCATCAAGTAGTTCCTTTAAATGCTATAATTATAGGGGCACCTAGGTGGCTCAGTCAGTTAAGCTTCTGACTTTGGCTCAGGTTATGATCTCAGCGCTTTAAGTTCCAGTCCCATGTTGGGCTCTGTACTGACAGCTCAGAGCCTAGAGCCTGCTTCGGGTTCTGTGTCTTTGTCACTCTCTGCCCCTTGTGCTCTGTCTCTCATTCTTTCAAAAATAAACATTAAAAAAATTCTCTTTAAAATTACAGTTATAGTCTTCCTTCCTCTAAAAAAAAGTTTTTTCTATTATTTCTTTGATTTTTGTTTCTTTTCCATTTATCATCTGGTATTTATCTTATAAATATATTGGGTTTCTTAGAGCTCCACTCTCAGAGACTTATCTTTCCTCCTTTTTCATTTTTGTTTACTTCTGAGAGACTCTCTTTATTTTCTAAGCCACTAATTGAGATGGTCACTTACAAGACATCTCATCTGTCTGAGATTTGTTTTAAAAATTTTAGAAATGGGGCGCCTGGATGGCTCAGTCGGTTGAGCATCCGACTTTGGCCCAGATCATGATCTCATGGTTCGTGGGTTGGGGACCCGCGTGGGGCTTTCTGCTGACAGCTTGGAGCCTGGAGCCTGCTTCAGATTCTGTGTCTCCCTCTCTCTCTGCCCCTGCCCAGGTCATGCTCGCACTCTGTCTCTGTCAAAAATAAATAAATTTAAAAAACAAATTTAGAAATGATGATTTTCCTCAGAAACAAGGGTTCTTAATCTCAGATTGTTCCATGTTGGTACATACAACGTTCTCAGATTCTGTTGTGAATATAAGATGGAAGACCTTTTGGGGCTTTTTTTCCTGTTTCATGAAGTAAGTCCATATCACAGGATTTGTATGGATTTTTCAGCACTATTTTCTCTTGGACTACTGAGTCTTTTCACATACCTGGTGTTCTTTTTTTATGCATATTCTTAAACAGAAGATCTATGTTTGCCTAGAAATATGACTTGTGTTTATTTTCAGAGATTGTGTTTAAGTTTTCATCCCCTGTGAAAGAGGAAAAGAATGTTGGTATTTTCTGTGGTTTGACTGTGCTAGATTGGGGATCCAGATGGCCACAGGCATAGGGAAGGATGTGTTTCTCCTTTCTAGCAGGTCCTGTCCAGCCACTAAAGCAGGTGACTGATTTCTGGCCCACTCTAGCCTGTAAGGTGGCCAAGAATTAGTTTTGAATTGCATTTTCGAATGGAAAAGGGAAATATATTATGCAGCTAAGCCTTTAGGTAAATTCCTTACTACTTCAACAGACAGTTGTTGTTTCTGCATTTGTAGTACATCAAGAGAGGTCTGAAAAAAATCTGCTGTGGCAAGTTACTTGAGTAGAAAGAACTTGGACAAATAGTACTCATTTCCAGATTATCTAAGCAGCTAAATCTTCCCTCCAGTCATTATCATTCCAAGATTAGATTTTTATTTTTCACATTTTTCAGTGAGAAATACTACTGACCTACCGAAAACATGGACCTCTCCTTTGCCTCTATCTGCTTGGTATTTTCCAACAATTTCTCAAAGATTCTCAGTCTTTCGTGGAAATCTCAGTTTCCAATGCATTGATAGATATATTCTTATTTTTAGACTCCTTGTGTAACTTCAATATTTGAAGAGTGAGAAGTAAATGCATGAGCACAAATAACCATATTGAAACCAAAATCTGAAAATGTGGTTTTGAGCCAAACCATTGTGTAAAGGCCAATTTACCAAACTACAAATATGGTTTAAATATTTCCACTGTTTACAGTATGTGCTTCTGTGGAATTAAAAAAAATTATTTTGAAATGAATAAACTTGTTTTACTTTTTAATGTTGTAAGGTTTTTACATATACATGAGTATTATAAAGCTGAAAATATGCTAACTTTATCTAAAAGTACAATTTAAGGAGGTCTAAATTGACAAGCAATACTATTTCAATAATTTGGGCTTTGCATAACAGAATTATGTGGTTGATATTTTCCACATAGTTTATCTAAGCTCTCAAGTAAATGAGACACTGAAAGTATCAAAAGTCTGACAAACCTAAGGCCTGTGGGGCAAATTTTCACCTTTAATTAAATGTTAATATTTACTGGACAGATTAAAAACTATTTTTATCTGGTTAACTGGATTAGCCATTTCATAATATGTTTGTCTTTCTTTTTTTCTCAAGAGAAAAAAGATATATTGAGTCCATACTCACAATTTTCTGTCACAGACCACTGTATTGTGTAATATGCTTTTATAGAGGTAAGATCAGCCTGGCTATCCCCTCGGTAATCAGTGGATGTACTGAAATTTTCCAAATAAGGCCACCAGAATACTACTATATGCAATCATTGGGCGGTTCCATCTGGTTCTAATTAGCAATAAATGATGAGGCTCTTTACTCTGGAATTTTTGAAAGATTAAAAGTTATTTTTTTATAGAAGATTCCTTGTGAAGAAATTAACCCATATTTTAAAAAGTACCACATATGGGGCACCTGGGTGGCTCAGTTGGTTGAGCATCCAGCTTCGGCTCGGGTCATGATCTCATAGTTCATGAGTTCCAGCCCTGCGTCGGGCTCTGTGCTGACAACTCAGGCCCTGGAGCCTGCATCGGATCCTGTGTCTCCCTCTATCTCTGCTTCTCCCCTGCTTACACTCTGTCTCTCTCTCAAAAATAAATAAAGATTAAAAAAAATTTTTTTTAAATAAAAAGAACCACATAAAGTTTGCTGAGTTGCTAACGTAAAGTGAAAATAAACACTAAAGGATGTGGTACATAACTTAATTACCATGCCTTTCTCCCATTATTGATAATAGTAGTAGTGATGATGATGATGGAAGTTATTATGGTTCCCCTGTGTAGTGGAATTGTTTTCATCCAGCATCCATTCACCCTACATCCTTTAATAGCTCTGGATTTTTGTTTGAGCACAGTGCCTTATCCTGCTTTTGCATCCCTGCTCTATTCTTACTCCACTTCTTCGACCCAGATAGATGTACAGGTTGAGTGGCCAAAGTCGAGGACATAGAATCAATTGCTGGTCCTATGATTTTTGTAGAGATGACTGTAGATAGAAGTTGGCCAAATTACAGATTATCTAAAGGTTCTGCAGGAGCTACTAGGCAGAGGGTGACCCTCTTTCCAATGAATCCAGGACACCTAGAGCGGCAGATGGATCTGGACACCAGGAGGAGGAAGCTTGCCTGACAATGGAAACAGGAGGAAATAAAGCCAAGAGATGGAGAGAAAACAAGTTTGAGTGACATCACACTTGAACTTAAACTCTGAACCAAGTCTTTCCTGGGCCCTTCCTACTCAACAACTTCTCATTGTGTTTTCACAGTCATCTCATCATTCTTCCTGCCTTGCTCACTCCTCTGAAGCTCCTGATTTGTTTGGAAGAGGCCAAACTGACTCTCACAGAGGCCATTGCATTTGCTGTTCCCTCTGCTTGAACTGTGCCCCACCCCCACTCCTCCCCCCCAGACCCTCAGCTATTCTCATCACCACCCCCTTCACTCTCTTCAGGCCACTGCTCAAATATCCAACTCCTCAGAGAAGTCCTATCGGTCACTCTTCTAAACATGTACTTTCTATTACTCTCTCTACCCTTCATCTGCCTGTTTGCTCACAGAAACCAACCACATCTGCCACTATCTATGATGGCTGGTTCCTCTGTGTAACTTCTCCGCCTCTTCCACAAGTGTCTGAGCATCACACGAGCGGTAGATTGGCCTGCTTCTTCACCGCTATATCCCGGTATCAAGAACATGCCTATTGCATAGTGGGCCCCAGCAACTATTTGCTGAATGAAGGAATAAATGAATCAATAAGTCCTGTTGTTGTTGTTACTTTGGCTTCACCCAGGAGTAAACTTCCTGTCACGGTCAAAGTGTTGTAACAATTAGAATATCATTATGCTAGTTATCATGATACAGACATGAATCCCTAAATGGTTAAGTAAAAAGTAAATGGAGTAAGAGATTTAAAAGTCATATTCTGCCTGACTCCAGGGCTATTAGAAACTAGTCTCTACTGCTTTCAAAATTGCTAAGTTCAGCCAGGAGGGCTTAAAAAGTATTTCTCTCCTGATTATGTCCGTGTTTTCTTCTTTTAATGGATAATAATTTAACAAAAATTTCACATTTTATATTCAGCGATGAAGACTAATAGCTAATAAACCCTTGGCAAACACAGCTTCTATTAGAAATACACTTTAGTTAACAGAATTATTGGACTATTATACTTTCAAAATTCATAGTAAGTTACATGCAGTACACATATGCTTAGTATGAACACACATCCAGATTTTGCCTGAGACAGTCTTGATTTATTTATTTTTTGTTGTCCTGTCATAACAATGAATATCTGCCCCTTTTCCTATCAACACATCATATATATATATATACATATATATATGTATGTATGTATATATATATGTATATATGTATATATATATGTATATATGTATATATACATATATACATATATATATATTCCATTTTTCCATATATATATATATGGAATATATATATTTGTTTTCCTCCCTGGAGTTAGTTCACTGTAACCTTCTGAACAACCTATTGCTGTTTTCCTGAGTGTCTGGAATTATCATGCTGTCTCATTCATACAACACAAATATACTATGTTTCTGAAGCATGCTAGCAATTCCTACAAACAGAACATTCATAGTAGAATAGGCAAGTATGTAAATACATAATGGCAGTTCACATGAAAAGGACTATGAAGGAAGAGGAAGCGATATCTCAAACTTGTTCACTTTTTTCCATTTTTACAGCTGGCATTCTTTTCCTTAGCACCATCATCTTTCACTGGGACCATTGCCATAAATTCCTTAGTTCCCCACTTCCTCCCTTCTCCCCCTCCAATCTGTTAGCACACTGCACCAAGATGAGCATTTAAAACACAAACTGGATCTCATCCTCCAGTTGTGAAAATGAAATGAATGTCTAAGCCCAGGTGCTCTAGAAAACAGAACCTAGTACAAAAGCTATGCATTAAGACTATACAGAGGAGTCTAATGCCAGGAAATCCAGAATGAAGGACAAGGGCAGTGAGGCAAGAAAGGAAAGAGCAGAAATGGCCGGGGGAGGGGGGGTGGGGCAGGGGGGATTGTATCTGACTTCTGGTCAGTCCCAGGTATCATGTTGTGTGACTACTGAGTCTCATGGGACCATCTCCCAAGGGGCCCTGTGCACTATTATATTTTGGGACTGGTGGGTTAGGGAAGGGGGGAAGACTTTGTCTTCTGTCCCTTTCTATTGGTCCAAGTTTCGTTCCTCATCCTCAGCACTTCATCTCTCCCACATTTTTAGCTTGGGCAAGTATGGGAGCCTCACGGGTCTTGAAACAATCATATCTCAGCAGCCACAGAGAGAGGAACCCTGGGGCTGGAGGGGAGAAATGGAATAACCAGGCATGAGGTAAGTGCAGTCAGTTTGCCCCAGAGAAATTGGTTTTACAAGGACCAGGCCTAGAGTGGAATGGTGGTCAAGAGCCTCAGAGACAATAAGGTTGAGCAGATTTAAAATCGTACAAAAGAGGTATCTGATAGGATAAGTTAACATTGAGTATCTACAAACTGAAAGTACCTGGTAAATGTTACTGGTCTATTATTTATAGTTATTATGGATGAAACATTTGAAACAAGTGAGTGATGATTATAAATACATTATAAATTCCACTTGGTAGACATATGGAGATTTTTTGTGCTTATTGGTTTTGACTGAGCATACACTTTGTGCAACATGGTGCCTGGGACCAGCAAACATAGTGGTGAACAATTAGGTGTGGCTTCTATATTCATGACAAGACAGAGCCAAACAGGAATCAAATACATTATGAATTAAATCATGCCTGTGGTGGGGGCTCTTGAGTAGCTTGTTTGGTTAAGCTTCATACTCTGGATTTCAGCTCAGGTCATGATCTCGCAGTCATGGGATTGAGCCTTGTGTTGGGCTCCATGCTGAGCATGGAACCTGCTTGGACTCTCTCCCTCTCTCTCTGATCCTTCTTCTCTCACTCAGTCACTAACTAACTAAATAAATAAATAAACATTAAGAAAAATTTTAAATCATGCCTGTGATGGAGAAATACAGGGCCTTCTACGAGCCTATAACAGAAGGATATAACCCAGTTAGGGAGGAGGTGGTCAAGAAGGCCAGACAAGTGACAATTTAGTCAAGAGGAAGAGCATCGTGGGCAGAAGTGGTGTCATGGGTGTGAAGGTTACTTGCGTGTGTCAACTTGGGTAGGCCATGGCACCCAGTTTTTGGCCAAACACTAGTCTAGATGTTACTGTCAAGGCATTTTTAGATCAGATTAACATTTAAATCAGTGAACTTTGAGTAAAGTAGATTAACTTACATAATGTGGATGGGCCTCATCCAGGCGGCTGAAGGTGTGAGAGAAAAGGCTAAGGTCTCTTGAGAAGGAATTCGTCCTCCAAAAGACTTTCACACTGGAAGATTCAATGTCAACTCTTCTGTGGGTCTCCAGCCTGCTGGTTGCCTTGCAGATTACAGACTTTCCAGATCCCACAATTATGTGAGCCAATTCTTTCAAACAAAGTGCTCTCTCTCTCCTTGTTTGTACATACACACACTTCCTGTTGGTTCAGTTTCTCTGGAAAACTCTGGGTAATATAACAAAGCAAAGGCCCTGAGGCCACGAGAGAACATGGCTTCTTCAAGGCCCTGAGAAAAGACACTGTGGTAGAGTGAGGAGCAGGTGGTAGGAGTTGGGTGTGGAGAGGGAGGCAAGAGCCAGATATTTAGGACCATAATTCAGGATCTTTGTTGTGAATGCAGTGGAAAACCATTCAATGATTTTAATCCAGCTAGATTAGAAACATTTTACTTTGAAAAATGGAGACCAACATAATAATATGGATAAAAGTTACATGATCCTGAATTAGGATAGGGCCAAAAGAGAGGGAGAGAGAGAGGAGTCAGTTAACATTTCCTTACCTGTCCCCTTTGTGGTTATCCTGTATGTGCAGCTCTTCTAGAACACTCCAGAATACCTGCAGCAGTTGCTAGTGAATTCTTGAATTCTGGGGCAAAGTATTCCTCTGCCTAACCTGCACCTGTAGCCTTGGGAAAGGGTTGTAGATGAGGACAACTTCTTATAGGCCAGAGAAGTAAGCTACAATTCAAATTCATGTTCCCAATTTTTAAATTATATTTTATTTAATTTTTTCAGGCTTCAAAAATTTTAATATTTTACTTAAAAGTTCTCAGACATCTTATGAAAACCCAGAGATCTTTCTCTAGATGTGCCTTAAAAGCAGTATAAGTTAAAAGTGATATTAGTATACTCCTGAGTTTCTTTCTCTTTTCCCTTTGACTTGGTCTGCTCAAAGCATAGTTGTAAGTTTCTGTAACAATTGAAGCTTGCGCCCTCCCCCGCTCACATGCGTTTTCTCTCTCTCTCTCTCTCTCTCTCTCTCTCTCTCTCTCTCTCAAAAATAAATAAACATTTAAAAATTTTAAAAAGGCGGGGCGCCCGGGTGGCTCAGTCAGTTAAGCATCGGAATTTGATCAGGTCATGATCTCACAATTTGTGGGTTTGAGCCCCGCTTTCATTTCTGTGTCTTCCTCTCTCTCTGCCTCTCTCTCTCTCTCTCCCTCTCTCAAAAATAAACAAACATTTAAAAGTTTTTTAATAAAAAATAAAATAAAAAATTGAAGCATCCAATTAATGCTTAGATATAACTCCCAATGAAACTAGAAACGGCCAACTTTTAATTTTCTAGGTATGTGGATCTTATGCTAAGAAAGTCACCAGTTCTTAATCGAGTCTTCAAATCTGCCCTATAGCCTATTACATTTTTCTAGTACTCTTATTCTTTCCCATAACTCACAATATTTTATATCTTGTTTTTCCCTTAAAATCTCCTACCTCCTTTCCCCAGCAACCCCACCCCCAACCCAACTCCCATATTTTATGGTGGAAACAGAAGCAATCAAAAAGGAAGCTCTTCCCATGGTCATCTAAACTCTACTTGGCTTTCCCCACCACAGCCTTTCCTTTCTCCTCTATTTAATGAAGGAAGTGTTCCCTCATCTTTTCAAGTTTAAGCTCTCAAATGTTCTTATTAACTTTTAACTTATTAACTTACTAACTTTTCTTTTGTCTTCCCTAAGATTCTATCTCTTTGGTTATCCCTCTTCTTCGTGTACGTTTAACTTCTCCCTCTCCCCTGGGTTGTCTACCAGCATAAAAAGAACACTTGGTAATTCCCATTAAAGATGGAAGAGAAGGAGGAAAAGAAGGCAGTCTCCTGTTTTAGTTCTTTGTCCAGCCACCCCCTCTTCTCTCTTCTCTCCTTCAAATAATAATACCCTTTGTAGTTTGGACACCATCTCTCCATACTTGGGGTCCTAATGAAATTCATTCATTCTTGATCCAGTCATCAAATATTTACTTTTTGAGAAGCTAATACTGTGTTTTCAGTCTTAAAATGGGACAAGACCTTTGTGATAAGGTGTGTAGTCAAGCCAGTTCTGTAGTTGAGGATTAGGAATAAAATCACAAACATTAAACACAGTCTCCAATATCAGGTGCTTCTGTAATAAATACTGTAGGCTCCAGCTACGTTACTTCTTTGTCCCATTTCTTAACGGTGAGAGTGCTAACTTTTGGTTCTCTCAAAGCATCTGAAATGCCTGAAATCTAGCCATTATCACCAAGTCTTATGAAGGATTTTTTTAAGGTAGGGATTGCCCTACACCAAGCCAGCTGGCTCTAACATCTGTATAATAATTCTTACCTGATTGAGTTAACACTTGGATGTGATTTCACAAAAATGTGAAATCATGCCAATGTTTTCAGCTATTAATTTGTTATCATAGTCGTTTGTTTACTTAATGTATATGATTAACTGTTATATTTTGTCCCTGAAGATAGAGCTGAAGACAAACACCTTGCATTTGAGTTACTAGTTTTGAGGAAGAAAGAGAAGTATTTATTAGGGATTGGTGAGAAACAATGTAGGCAATGGTCGTTGAAGGGATGACCAGATAAGGGCAGAAATGTTCCTCAATTGGCTTGAGGAGGCCTCACAGAGTAGGTTACATTTGAGCCAAGAAGGAGTTTTCAAGTGAGAATGTTAAAGAAACCATAACAGTTTGTTAGATTCAATTATTTTGTTCATTTGAGAGTCCCAGGTGAAATGATATCCAATATGGGTACATTTGGGGGAAGAGTTGTATAACAAGGTCAAGAGAACAGGGGCTGCTCACAGAATACATCTCAGTAGGTATCAATCATTTACATGGATTCAGCCCATACCATATTGCATTAAACTATCTTCTTTCCTCAACAGCCCTGGAGTTTAGGTCATTTTACAGTCACATACATTTTAACAGATGAGTAAACTGAGGCTTAATTTGAGGAAGTGAGTTCCCCATAGTTCCAATTAAAGGAGAAGATGGTGGAGTCAAGATTCGAATTGAGACAATTGGTTATCATCCCTGAGGTCCTGCAGCAACCCCACAGTGTCTCCAGGAGCAAGAAATAGTGACTTCCCATGAGGGGTTTCTAAAGGATGGAAAGAAATGTAGGCAGCACCACACGGTAGCAGAAAGAGAGAATGAACTGAATCCCACGGTCAAATTCACTGGCATTGCCTGGAGGGGTGCAAGCAGCTCTAGAAACCCACTGATTTACCTTCTCAGGTCACTACTCCAGATGATGTGGCTTGGGAGGAGTCTGGCAGCCTAGAAAGGCAGTTCAACTGGCGTTCTCCATAACTATGGGATTAGAGGCCTGCCAACATTCTACCAACTTCCATCTCCAGGTAGAGCAGAAAACTGCTTCACTTGATGTTGGAGAAAAGTTCACAAGAGGAGCTCGCTTAAAATCTCTTGTATTTCTCTCACTGACTTATTTCACTTAGCATAATACACTCTAGCTCATATGTGGAATTTAAGAAACAAAACCAGATGAACATGGGGAAGGGGAAAAAACAGAGGAAGGCAAACCATAAGAGACTCTTTTCTTTTTTTTTTTTTTAATTTTTTTTTTCAACGTTTTTTTTTTTAATTTTATTTTTGGGACAGAGAGAGACAGAGCATGAACAGGGGAGGGGCAGAAAGAGAGGGAGACACAGAATCGGAAACAGGCTCCAGGCTCGAGCCATCAGCCCAGATCCCGACGCAGGGCTCGAACTCACGAACCGCGAGATCGTGAGCTGGCTGAAGTCGGACGCTTAACCGACTGCGCCACCCAGGCGCCCCTAAGAGACTCTTAACTACAGAGAGAAAACTCAGGATTGATGGCGGGGGGGGGGGGGGGGTTGGGGAATGGGCTAAATGGGTGATGGACATTAAAGAGGGTGTTTGTTGGGATGAGTACTGGGTGTTGTATGTAAGTGATGAATCACTAAATTCTACTCCTGAAACCAATATTATACTGTATGTTAACTAATTAGAATTTAAGTAAAAACTTAAAGTAAAGAAAATCTCTTTTATTTCAATGAAATTTTCCAACTGGTAAGTTTCAGCTGTTTTTCCAAGTTAAAATCCAATTCTCATTCTTTAAGGTTTTCCTTAGGGCTATAAAGTACACTTGGAAAACAATATCAATATAATGTTAATATGGGGCAAAATTGCTATTTGCTGGGTTAAATAAATCTTGTTTGGATCATTTTATTATCTTGTCACCAAAACATTAAAACCTTGACAATATGTTGACTTTAAGATATTCTAGACTTTCCAGTGTTGATGACTCTGTAAGCCGAAGATGACATATTCTGATTTATAGATTAGTTAATTTGGTATAGGCTGAAGGAACATATTTAAAAAGAGCCAATATCATTTTGTATCTTCAATTTTTAAGCTCTTATTCAAAATTATACAAGTAAGTTTTGCTCTTCAATGGCAGTTTCGTGTTAATTTTTCTGATCTTCTCAAGTGCAGTTCGGAAAGCCCCTTGATCACAGCTATGACTAATTTATTTTTAATTGCATTCTGATATTGCTTAACTTCCTCTAAATTTTGGCAGTTTTCTACCATTCAACGCAACAATATTTTTGTGAGAAAAAAATATTTACTCTAAAGTGAAAACAGGTTTCTCCGTGGGTGTTCTAATATATTTGTCACTTTCCAGTTCTAGAATATTTTGGCATCGAAAGTATCTATTTGACCTTTATAGAAGGTTTTGAAATAGTTACTGTGTTTTAGTGTTATTTCTCAAAATCTTCAAGTTAAACCCTGTTTAGAATTTTGCTTTCTGCAAATACTAACATAAAGAAACAGCATCAAGTTCCATTGGAAATACATATTCAGGATATGAATGTATTTATGAAAGTGACCAGGTTATATCTGGAAATATCATGAAGCTGGGATACTGAAGGGGCAAATAAGACATGAATGAATATGTAGATTAGATACTGATATTTTCATTTTTTAAATGAGGAGTTTCAGACTTAGAGAGGTTAAATGAGATGTCCAAAATCACACAGTTGAGGCTAAATAAAGCCTGCTGTTTGAACCCAACATGCATGCTCATTCCACTGTACCACATTGACTTGTTATGCTTTGGCATTTTTGAGTGAATTCCATCCATTGAGAGGGACATGAGGGGAAAAATTGGAAATAAAACACTGATGAAAGATTTCTGTGGCTTTGAAACAATGAACAAAGTATGCATTAGTCAGCCATTTTCTATCTCCTCCCACCCAGCTGGGAAAATTTGGTCAGACAACAAAGTATTTCTTTTTGTTGTTCCAGTAATTCTGCAAATTGTTCTAAGAAAAAAAGGACAAATAGAAAATAAATTGGAGACTTGATCTCTGATCTGAGACAATGTACAGTATAGATAGGAGGAAAATATGCATATAAAATAAGGAAAGAATGAGTTTCTAAAGTCATGTAGTAGTAAATACAAGTAATCATGCAAATAAGCACCATAGTGCTGGGCATAGAGATGGAAGTGAAAGTAGACTTTTATTATAATCAGACGTACTACTCATAAAAAGCTACATGAAGGCAATTAATTGTTAACAAATTTCAAAAAGAAAGGAAATTAAAACAGGAGAGAGAAAGAAGACGGGGCAAGTTAAATGCCCAAAGAATGATGTGATTAGCCTGGAGAAACCATAGAGAAAGAAAGAGTGGAAACATTTGGCATTGGTAAAACTCCTTGAATTCTAGACATAAAAAGTTTAAATTTGGTCACGTAGCCTTCAAAAATAGTGAATTAATGAAAAAATACCTTGAGATTTTGTCCTTTTGGGTGCAAAATGTCCCAATTCAGACTCATGAACTTCTGTCCTTTGAATATGCAAGTCAGGAAACTGTGTTATCCACAACTGCTTCCTCTTCATCTTCTCTCCCCCTTGCAACTCTTTCCAAGTTCAGACCATTTTATTTGCTAGATATTTCTTAAATCCATCCACTTCTCTCTGTGTCCATCCCCACAATCCTAACACAAGCTCTCATTGTCTTTCTCTTGAATTATTTTATTAAAATAGTCTAATCTGTCTGGACACCTTGGTAGTTCAGTCGGTTGAGTGTCCCAAGTCTTGATTGTGGCTCAAGTCATGATTCCAGGATCCTGGGATCAAGCTCTGAGTCAGACTCAGTGCTGAGCGCAGAAACTGCTTAAGATTCTTCTCTCTCTTCCCCTCTGCCCCTTTCCCCTGCTCACGCACTTTTAAGTATGCATTCTCTATCTCTAAAATAAAATTTACAGAAATACCAAAAAAAAAAAAAAAATAGCCCAATGTGTCTACCGTCAGCTAGTCAGGCCCTTCTGCAAGCCAATGTCTCATCAAAGCTGATAACGGCCAGCAGTTCACAACTCCCATAAATTGTCCTATGAAGTCCTTTATCAGCTGTCTTCCATCTATCTCTCTAGCCTCACCTTCCTCTCTTTGCACTAGATTTGCTGACATTCCATCTCCATTTGTGCTCATCCTCATTCCTCGCAGCACGTGACCTGTGTTTATAATGTTCTTTCCTTCTTGACTGGGTTACTCATTCTTTGGCTTTCCTCTTAAGCAGGATACCCCATCGCATCCTCCCCGATCTTACTCGACTAGGTCAGATCCCTGTTTTAAGCTCTCTTGGCCCCACTTACCTCTCCCTTGAAGCATTTAACATCATTGTTAAAAGCTATTCTCTTTAATTCTCAAAGCAACGCCATGAAGGTGGTTTATTTTTACATTCTCTCCATGAGGAAACTGAAGAATAAAGAGGCTAAATAAATATTCAAGCTTATAGAGATAATAAGTGACAGAACCAGGATAGAGAGCAAAGCAGTCTGAATTCCAAGGCTGTTCTTGTTCTCTCTGAGCTGTAGTTGCCTCTATATATTTGCCAAATGGATGGGTGGACAGACAGCTGAATAGGCAAATACAGGAGTTAACGTCAGCAGACATTTTGGGGATATTTAAAAAAAATGAAAGAGGAGGAGGAAAGGCTATCTACAGAGTTGAGATGGCAATTGGGTGTTTTAATCATGGGTGAGATTGGTAATGGAAAAATATCTGGATAGCCCATCTACAGAGCAGTGAGGAAACAATGGGTGATGACTGATGTGTCGGGGTCAGAACTGAAAGGGAAGTGGATGGCAATTCTAAAAGTGTGACCTATGGAATTGAGAAAGTAATGCTGAGAGTCTTTTATAAATGCTGGGACACCTCAATGTCAAGGATTTTTGTCTGTTATAGTCTCCAAATGAGTTTTACAAACTTTCTCACATCATCCCCTTCCATGATGAGAAATGCCTATTGTAATTTGTAAATCCCTCTAGAACATACCATTTCCATATCTTTGTTATTGGGCTGATATTCAGTATAATAGGGCTCTCTAGAGTAGACCTCATGTGTGCTATTTTACAACAGCTAGCTATTTATTAATCATTGAGAGTTCAGCTATTTTATTTCATTTGGGATGAAATAAAAATCAGTGTTACCAATTATGCACAACACAGATTTAGAAGCAAGTTGCTGTAAAGTTAAAACACACTTCCCCTTCTAAATTATTAGGGATTTTACAATGATTTTGACAGTAACTTTTTTTTCCTGGAAATTTCTTGGAGTCAACACATTTTCGAAGCATTATTTGCCTTTTGAGAGATTTTGCTAACACAAGAGCCAGCATGTTTAAATAATAATAATATAAATTATATAGAATGTAAAAAAAATAGAGCCTCTCTAAGAAATGGTCATGACCAAGCAAAACTTTTCAGAAGGACCACTTACAGGATTGTATAAAGCTTGTTCTTAGAGCTTTATTTGTAAGTATTCCCTTGTTTTCTAAGAAACAAGAGTAACCACATAAAGACAAGCATGAAATGGTTTAAGTTGAGCACTGAGTACAGTGTCAGAAAGCCCTCCAGCTTGCATCTTGCAGAATCAGACAGTGTGGATTTGATCCCCCCCGCCTTTTTTAAAACATAGCTATGACAATGCAAACTTCTATGACTTTGATGGTTTCCCAAATGAGCTTAAACACCTAGGCTCTCTCTCTCTCTGCTCTATTCCGTGGAAACTTTTTCTTTTGGAGGGAGATGACCTTGCAAATAATTTTAGAAAAGAAATCTTCTTGTAAGAGATTTGTCTGCTTGGGTTTTGTTGTTATTGTTTGGTTTTGGTGGGGAGTGACGGAGAAGAGACTGAGTGTGCGTTGTTGCAGGTGTAGATCCGCAGGGAGGGGTATGGAGTCCACAGCCACGTTGGCACTTTTTCGCTTCACAACCTTGAATGGGATAAGAGTAACAGTGGCCGCATGGAGGTTTTGTGGGGGTTAAAAGGACAGTTACAGTAGGAGGAGTCCCTGGCATAGGACCAGCACATAATCAAGGTCAATTCTGATCATCATTAAGTGTTCATTTTAACACTTGTTCAAAGTCTTTCCTGGCTTTCCATAACTTCAAATCAAGCCAAAACTTTCTTTCAAGGAAATCTATAGTTGGTTCCTAACCTTCCTCGTCTAATTCCTTATGCTTTACCAATACAAGACACCTGCCCTAATAGAGGCCTCTCTTCCCTGACCTATGAAAACCTCATATTCATTACTTTTAGTGTACTGCTTTAAAATTTTCCCTTATGTATTCATTAACATTCCCCCATTGAATTAATTATTGAATCAATATATTGATGAATCCATGCATTAATTAATACCCCCTACCAATGGACACAAGGATTGTGCCTTTCTTTTTCATTGTATTAATGATAGGGTATGCATAGTTATAGGTGTATTAACATTTAAATCCCAATTTGGTTATTTTATAATTTTCCAAATAGTGATAACAATTTGAAGTTTATCTGGAAGTTTAAAGACCAGAGAGCTATTGCCAATAATTTCATGATGAAAATGAGCGTCAGTGTACCTCCCAGATAGTAAAATGTCCAGTTAAGTTATAATGTTCCAAAAAGTACAATGTTGCACAGGAACTGAATCTGAATCAGTGAAACAAAATACATACAGGCATTCTTATCCAAATCCACACCCAGGGCTCATGCACAGTGGGAAAGACACTGAACACAAGAGTGACACATAAAAGGTAAATATTTTTATGTATTTTATTTAAAAAAAATTTTTTTTTTCAACGTTTATTTATTTTTGGGACAGAGAGAGACAGAGCATGAACGGGGGAGGGGCAGAGAGAGAGGGAGACACAGAATCGGAAATAGGCTCCAGGCTCCGAGCCATCAGCCCAGAGCCTGACGCGGGGCTCGAACTCCCGGACAGCGAGATCGTGACCTGGCTGAAGTCGGACGCTTAACCGACTGCGCCACCCAGGCGCCCCATATTTAAAAAAAAACCTAAAAAGCCAATAAGAAAAACACTAAATGGAAGTTTAAAAAATAACCTTTAACTTATTTTTCCTAGAATATTGATACTATTGACATATATTGATACTAGGAATAAATTTATATCAGAAAAAAACTGAAAAGGAATTTAATGTTATTTACCAAAGGTGTCAAAAGATTCATAACATTTGATTCAGTAATCATTTCTAGGATCCTAATATAAGTAAAAGTTAAAACTGCAACTTAATATATCTGTAAGTATGTGCATTGTATTTTTATTAAAATAGTAAAAAGGGAAGTCACAAGACTTGGTCCATCAATTGGAGAAGATTAATTAATTAATATAGGGACTTTATTTTTAAGTAATAATTAAAGAGTGAGGAAATGCTTGCAAAATGTATTACATGACCTCAAAAATGCCATTACATGACAAAAGACAAGTAACTTATGAACTGTGACAGCTTAAATGCCAGCTTCAAACCCTAAGTTGCCCCCTCAAGCAGCCCAACAAAAGGACCAGAGACAGTAAAGGCGTAGGACATTTTAATCAGCAGTGAAACAAAGGATCAGCATCAGATACAAACACGAAGGAATTCTGACTAGTATATCACAGATGGAGACAGATTGAAAGACAAACTCAGACTATTCTCTCCAAGAAAACGGAACGGCAGGAAGTATTAAAAAATTCTGGCACGACATCATAACCATCCCTAGTTCAGAGACACAGTTTACAGTCAGGAGTTTTTGGCATGAGTAACGAGGACCTCTACTTGAAGTTCTTTTGTTTGCAGTGGATCAACTATAATCAGATGCAGCATCTGTGGCCTTTTTGAGATATTCGGGGAAAGAAACCTGTGGGCTCCACTTGTCTCCTGACTCATCCTTCAGCAGAAGATGAGCCTGGATGTAGTGTGTGAAAATGGACGAGCTGTTTGTCCTCTGTAAGTCTGCATTATCTCATCCTTAAAATGGGGATAATAACAGCGCCAGCTTCATGGAGTGGTGAGGGCGGAATAAGGTACTGTTAAGCCAACGCACACACATAGGGATGCTTCAGGAGGTCTTGAAAATCATTAGAATTGTAGCTAAAAAATCTGAGAGTGTGGATTTTGAAGGCGTAGCCGCGTGTTGGAGGGATGGTGTCTTAGGTCAGGCACTCGAGGAAATAGATTCTGATGTGGAGATTTCCCTGTACTTGGACGTGCGCTATGGAGAAAGGAGGGCTGTAGGACTGGGCAGAAGGAGAAATGGAAGCCCAAAGCAGGTACTTCAAAGGTGTCAGCGTATGCCATGCAAAGCTTTGGAGTGAATAATCCTTCAGAAATCACAGTCCACACAGTGTAGGGGCTGTCTTTGGGGAGGGATGAAACTATGGGGAATGCGGCCTAGGGCAGTTCCCAAGGGAGTCAATCTGCTGTGAGCCTGCAACAACCAATGTTTCCACCAGCTGGGGTACCAGTACCCCAGTCCTAGCAGGAGTCTGGGCTGGGCCCCACAGCAACTACCACAGAAGATGCTCAGAACCCTTCTGTCACTTAAGACCATGATTCCAAAGGGGATACTCATGAACATGCCACAGAGGAGATCTAAGGGAGGAGAGGGGTTTTGGTTTTGTTTGTTTTTTCCTAGCTTTCCCAATACAATATACCATAGGCTCTCCACGAGGCTTGCTCAAACCCAGAAGGCAAAAACTACAAAAACAAATACAGGCCTCATTTCATGCCTTCCTATAACAGAGACACAGAAAAGTGAAAATCAGATGCCCAAATTTGGGCACTCATATGTAAATGTCAACAACTTCATGGAAAGAAAACATGCATGTGTGTGCCCCCACGCACCCATACAAACACACAAAGGCAAGATCTTCACTCTGGAGCCGATAACCCCGGGCCTCTAGAATTTTTTTAGAGGTACATTTTAACAACAAAACAATGGGATGTAACAGGTTAAATCAGTGGAAAGCAGGCTTCTTTTTAGCTTGTTGTCCAAAAGCTGATGTCTTTAGGAAAGTAGAGAGGACTCCTAGGAGAGAGAAGATTTCCCCTTTCTCCTTAAAGTAGAAAAGATTCCTTTGGCCTGGGCTGGGCAGAGGTGCTGTAATGTTCACAGTGTGGCGATACTGCCATTGGAAGGTTCTGAGGGAAGATTCTTCCAGGCCGCAGTCAGAGAAGAGCTCCATGCAGGGTGGAGAACTCAGGGGAGGGGAGACTTTCTGGGCACCCTGACTAGAACCTGGAGAGGAGACAAACCCCCTAGAAATTGTGTCGATGTCTGCATGGACAGGCTTTAAACATCTCATTAAGGATTGCCTGGTGCATAGTGGCCAGAGGAACTGAGTGAGTCCCTGCCTCCAAATATGGGCAGAGCAATGGAGAGAGGTCCAGATATGAAAAGATCACACAGCCAGACATGCCAAACTTCTCAGTAGCAGCCACCATGGCCCAAGGAGCGAGTGTCATGTCAACAGAGGTCTGCCTGGATAGGTGAGAGATGCTAGGAAGCCAACCCCTCTCCCTCCACCAAAGAGAGGGAAACGGTGTTGTCCCGTAAATATGTGTAGCCTGCACTTAGCTGCAACATGACAGAAGGAGGTGACGAAATACTCCAGACTGATTAAAATGTAATTCTCACCACTGTGACAGAAGTAGGTGCTTAACTGAGTTGTAGAAAAACTAAAAGTTTGGTTTCTGGAACACTGGGATTTACTTGATACTTATATAAAGCAAAATTGCTAGACATTTCAGGAGAGGGGTACCTCGGTGGCTCAGTCAGTTTTGTCCGACTTTTCTTTGGTTCAGTTCAGCATCTCACGGTTTGTGGGTGAACCTCACCTGCTTGCTCCCGCACACCCTTTTTCTCTCTCAAAATAAGTAAATATACCTAAAAAGAGAAATTTAGGGAGAAATCGACAGTTATTTAGTAGTAGATCTCAACTCATACAGAAGTGTGAGGAAAGGGATAAAAATCATCTGAATAATATATTAATAAGATTGCTCATACTATATAAGTTGATTGTATAACCTGCAAAATAGAGAACATCTTTTGTTTTTCCATCACATGTAGAATAAATAAAACATATAAGCCCAGTCAAATCAATATGCTATATACCTGAAACTGATGTAGCATTTTGTGTCCACTATACTCTAGTTTTTTAAATGTTTATTTATTTATTTTTTAAGAGAGAAAGAGAGAGAGAGAGAGAGAGAGAAAGAGCACACATGTGTAGGGGAGGGGCAGACAGAGGGAGAAAGAGAATCCCAAACAGGGTCCACACTGTCAGCACAGAGTCCTATGCAGAGCTCGAACTCAAGATCTGTGAGATCACAACCTGAGCTGAAATCAAGAATCTCATGCTTAAACAACTGGGCCACCTAAGAAGACCCTTAACAGATTTCTTAACAACAAATATTGGAAACATAATGGAAAATATCCATAACAGGAGCAAAAATTTTAAAATACCTGAAGTTAATTGAAGGAGAATGTGTGGTATCCAGAGAGAAAAAATAATCTATAAATTTCACTCAAAAGACATAGAAGAAAGCTTGAATAAATGTTTAAGAATTAGAGGAAACAATACTTTTGAGAGAGACAGCAGCTGAAGCAAGTGAAAGCTTGAATAAATGGAAAGGAATACCTTGTTACTTTTTAGGAAAGATTAATATAATGAAGATATCAGTAGTCTCCCTACATAAGTATAACATAATCTCAAAGAAAAATCCCTAAAATATATATTTAATTTGATTATTTCAAGAGATAATTTGCAGGAAAAACATGATAGTCAACAGAGAACTTTTGACAAATACTAGCTTATCAAAGAGACCTTGCTCTCTCAGATATTTGAAGCACCTTATAATCAGGTGTATTTAGACCAGAATCTAAATTTGAATGTGCTGCTTTAAAATGAAAATATTGGGGGCACCTGGGTGGCTCAGTCGGTTGAGCGTCCGACTTCAGCTTAGGTCATGATCTCACGGTTCATGAGTTTGAGTCCCGCGTCAGGCTCTGTGCTGACAGTTCAGGGCCTGGAGCCTGCTTCGGATTCTGTGTCTCCCTCTCTCTCTGCTCCTCCCCTGCTCATACTCTGTCTCTCTCTCTCAAAAATAAATAAAGATTAAAAAAAAAGATGTATTGAAGAAGGCCAATAAAATTAAAGTATAATTACATTGCCCCACCTCGGGCAAGAGTGATCATTCTCTTGCTATTTTTGTATTACTGATATATGTAGATTTCTACCATCATAGTTTCTGCTTTATTATTTGTTTGCTGTGTTCTTTTATGCTGTTTTCCTTTTTTTCTTCTTTTGCATTCATTGATTTTTTTTTCCTCTTTCCATCTTTTCTCTTTTCATAGTTTGGAAGTTATATACTCCACTTCTCTTCTTTAAATGGTTATTAATTTTTAATTTTATATTTCATTTAATTAAAACGTACAGATTCTTAATCATTCACACACACACACACACACACACACACATATGCATACAAACTTCCCATCCTGATTTTTTTAATTACTTTCACATAGAGATAAATTATTATAACATGCTTATAATTTCCTTTGTTTTCCAACTTTTTTTAATCATAGCTTTGCTTTGGAAGTATTTTTCTTCTTCCTGAAATATCTCTATCCCGTTTAGTAGTTCACTTTTATTTGTTCAAAAATTTCTGCTTTTTGCTATTGCTTTTGAAACATTATTTTGTAGGCTATATGATTCTACATAAACAATTATTTTCCTCAATATTTTAAATACATTTTTCCTCACACTCTTCTCTCAAATCTCCATACACCTTTCTTTGATGTCCAGGAGTTCTGCTGTTATGTGCTTGGGTGGGGATATCTTTTCGTTTATCCTTCTTGGGTTTACTGTCCTTTCCAAATCTGAAGATTAATGTCTTTTGCCTTTCATCAGTTTTTTTTTAGAAAATTTGTACTCATTATCATTTAAATGTTAATTATCAAAAGCACGGATTCTGCTGCTGGGCTTCCTAGATTTGAATCTCTACTCTGCCACTTACCAGCTATGGAATCTTGGAGAAATTATTTAATCAATTCCTGCCTCAGTTTTCACATCTGTAAAATAGGATAATAGTAATAATAATAATAATAATAATAATTCCCACTTGATAGAACACTCCCAAAGCCATAATATAGGATAATAGTAATAGTAATAATAATAATAATAATAATCCCCACTTGATAGAACACTCCCAAAGCCATAATAAATCTATGTGTAAGATATTATTTATAGTAATAATAATTCTTATCTTTATTACTATTCTGTTTATTTTCACCTTCGGAAAATCTGATCAGACTTTCGTTAAAATCTGTAGCTGTATATTTCAAATCTTTTGAGTTATTTTTAATAGCTCTCCTTTTGCCCTTCTGTTCTTCTCTGAGTAATGTTTTCATATTTATCTTAAGTTCAGTTTACTGAGAAGACTTTTTAACACATCTGCTGAATTCTGTATATGATAATTCCAACATCTTAGAGTTTCCTAAATTTTATCATGCCTTTTGTTGCCTCTGCTGATTCTTATTCATGGTGCCTTGTTTCCTCATGTGATATGTGTTCGCGTTTGGTCCTAAACTCATGTTTTGGGAATTTTTTACGTCATAATTATTTGAGTGCAGAATTAGAGGTACATTCCCCCATGAATGAAACCCAAGGTTCTTTAAAATTCAATTCTCATTTTGGGTAGTGAAACTACGGTCCCTAAACTAGCGAGAAGGATGTCATGTGGGAAAATCGAAGGGTCAAAGTCATACCACCCTCTAACCCAGAGCCACATCAGTGTCTTCGTCTTTGGAGATTGTTCCCCAGTGGCCCCCATCCCCAACTCCCAATCCTCCCACCCCCACAAAATAGCTTCCTTACTGAGCTTTTAGAACTCCTGCCTGCTTCAACGCTCACTGCTCTGGATTAATGGTCAGAGTGTGGTTTGTTTTCGTTTTCTCATTTTATATCTCTCCTCCCTCCTCAGACTTCCCATTACTTTCTTGACAGACCATCCATGCTTCTTTCAGTGTTTCTTCTTTAAACATTATATTGTTCCATGTTTTGTTGTTGGAGAAGATTTTAGACTATTTCATTTGTCATATTCTCAGGATGAGAATTTGATCCTAGATGTCAAAAGATATTTTTTTTTCTAGGAGAATTCAACACAGTGACTATCTCAGTACGATATAAGTTTTTTTTTAATATTTTTTGAAGTTTTATTTTTATTTACTTTGAGCGAGACAGAGAGAACGGAGAAGGGGCAGGCAGAAAGAGAAGGAGAGAGAGAGTCCCAAGCAGACTCCATGCCTCCAGGGCAGAACCTGAAGTGGGACTCAAACTCACAAACCATGAGATCGTGACCTGAGCAGAAACCAAGAATGAGGTGCTTAACTGAGCCATCCAAGTCCCTTAGTTTTTTTTTGTTTTTGTTTTTGTTTTAATTTTGTAAAGAGAGCTAGTGGGGGAGAGGTGCAGAGAGATTAAGAGTTTCAAGCAAGCTTCACACAAGCATAGGCATCCATTCCCCAATGTTAGTTTTTAACGGCGCAATCAAAATATATTTTAAAGTAAAGCTAGACATTTGCACAAATGAAAAAAGGCTTGTTTTCTCTTTGATGCTGCTACACCACACATACCTACAAAAAGGCTAGGTGGATGAAATAGGCCACGCTAATGGAATTAACGCCACGTGAAAAGAGAAAACAGTGATTTTTAGGGAACCCTTGGAAAGTAACAAGGACCCCAACTGCAAAAGGTGATAAACAAATGCACTTTTTCTCTTGTTTGGATGGTCAGTAGTGACAGTGATTTATTTGTTTAATGACAGGTGTAATAACTATTTATTAAATGTTTTCGTAATTGGGGCACCTGGGTGGCTCAGTCAGTTAGGCGTCTGATTCTTGATTTCAGCTCAGGTCGTGATCTCAGGGTTGGTGGCATCTAGCCTCACATCAGGCTCTGAACTTCCACAACCTCTTAGGGTTTTCTCTCTCTCTCTCTCTTTCTCTGCCCATCCCCTGTTTTCTCTCTCTCTCTCTCTCTCAAAATAAATAAACAAAAAAATAGTAATAATGTTTTCATAATCAAGAAAAGCAATCCTCAACAAAAGAGCCAATGCAATTTAATGAATGTTATGTAAGTTTTCCCTAAGCTAAAATTAAACATAATTTACCAAAGCCATTTGGGCTTAGTAAACACGATTTTAAGGAAGTATTATTCATATCTAACTTTATTTATAACGCTATTTTCCAAAGAGAATCTTCATGTGAAGTAGAAAACTGTACATTTTTCTAAGTTAAATCCTCAGAACACCTAACGTTAAATAGAGATGAGAACATATTTTGCAAAAGTAAATTTTCAGCAGAAAACTTTCAGAAAGGTTATACAACAATTTCTTTAATGGTTTTTTGATGCTACAAAACTTCACTCCCCCTACTCCTAATACGTAAGATTGGCTTGGTGCAGGTAAAATTATCTACTCCGTGTGTCTGCACGAAGTCTGAAATTCTGACCTTCAATAAACAGCTGGGAAATTTTATTTTCTGAAGACTACCAAATTTCTAGCTCCCACATTTATGTAAACTAATGAACCAATGTGGTCTGAGAACCCATTGTATGCAAAGCAGTGTGATCATCAGTTTTAAGGAGGCAAATCTACTTATTGACCTTTCATGTAGACGGTAGCATGATGAACATGCTAAACACTACTTGCATGTTTAAGAGCATGGAACACTACCAAAATTCAGATATAAGGTCCCAGGCAGCCTGCGGAGAAGGATGTTCTCAGCCACTTTCATAGTAATTGATTATGCAGTAAAGCCTGAGTGATTTTCTGGGGAAATCTTTGTAACATTATGAAATCCAGCCCCACTTATGGCAGTGAATCACCATTTATACATTGGTTATATGGCTTCATCCTGATGGGAGAAGAGTTCAGCCTTTATTAAGTCAAAGCCCCATAAGGCACCACTGAAACTATAAAAAAGAAAGTTGTCAAAATGATCCAAACATACACAAAGAAAACTTTCAGTGCCTCAAACTCTACACAAGAAACTACACAAATAGAAGAAAATGTCTGATTCTAAAATATGTCAGTTTCTCTTACTGATCAAATATTCAAATGCCAATTTAGTTGACATGAAGAATGAAGTGAAAGTTTGCAATGCAATAGGTAATTTCTCTGAAGACTCTTACTGTGAAAGTTCAGACAGCCTAATTTCCTCATTTGGAATAAATTTATGATGCCAGCTCTTTTTCCCATTGAAGGATAGATGTTCCATCTTTGACACTCTGTTTTTTTTCTAGACTTGGCATCATTGCTCATATTCAGTAAACCATAACTGATCATGAAACTTGAAAAAAACAGAGACAGCTACTTTTCTACATTGTTACCAGTTAAAACCCTTTTCTGACTTGATTACTCAAACATGAGTTGATGAGAGTTCTTACAGAACTCTCATTGTGTAAGAACTGACATCTTCAGTATTGCAGACTCATTGTTCTTCCCTTGGAAGTAGTCAGTTGTACAAACCCTCCTGTCACTGTTCCATGAATATTTACATTTTTCTCAGTCAGTAGTAACTCAGGTGGATTTGATGTTCATTTCTTTCTATGCTGCTATACATCAGTCTTTCTTTTTGACAGGTGGTTCTTATAATGGAAGTTCCCCTTCTGTTTCACTACTCATATCCATCTCATCATCATCATGCTTAGCTTGACCTCTCAAGCAGCCCATAAACCTGTCGCAGAGAGTTTGAGCTATTTTGTTGACTTCTAATCAATAGTTTATTTATTTATTCTTCAATTTAGTAAATATTTGCTAAGTGACTACCATATCCAAGGCACTCTTACATTCTGAGAATATAGAAGAAAATGAACAAATCAGAAGTCAATTTTCATGAAGTTTACATTCTAGTGGGAAGAAATATACAAAAAATGAATAAGTAAAATTTATAGGATATCTGATGATAAGGGCTCTAGAGAAAAATAAAACCAAGAATGACAGAGTGTGCAGTAGGTAGGTACAAGGATGTTTGCTATATGGAAAACATTTAGAGAAGGCATCAGAAACACATTAGTGGTGGCTGGCTAGCTCAGTTGGTAGAGCATATAACTCTATCACAGGGTCATGAGTTCAAGCCCCACATTGAGAATAAAGCTTACTTAAAAAATACAGAATCATAAAAAAGAAATATGGTGATATTTGAACAAAGACTTGAAAGAAGTAAAGGAACAGAGCATTCAGGTCCATGGGGGGAAAAGAGGTCTATACCCAGGAATCAAAAACAATGACTCAGAAGCAGCAGTATGCCTGGTATGTTCAATTTACAGTATCTATTTTGAGAT
Source organism: Felis catus (assembly GCF_018350175.1). NCBI lineage: Eukaryota > Metazoa > Chordata > Mammalia > Carnivora > Felidae > Felis > Felis catus. Next base: position 189,340,396 of record NC_058371.1, on the reverse strand, counting down.
GACTATTAGACATCCAAATGGAGATATAAAATATTAAGTTGCATATGTCCATCGGAGTTAAGGGAGATGTCAGAGTACAAGATATAGATTTTTGAAACCTCAGTGTGTGTGTGTGTGTGTGTGTGTGTGTGTGTGTGTGTATGTGATATAAAGTCATGTCATGAGATTGGATAAGTGAGTGTAATAAGACAGAGAAATTGTTCAAGGGCAAAACCGTAGGAACTCTAATGTTGTAAACTGAGGAATTCTAACTGGATAATGTGTATCTTGGGAATATACATAAGATATTCTAATATACATAAGATATTCAGGCTGAGATAGTTTGGGGAAAATCAATGTCCATGTCCTCCACTATATAAGTAATCATGACTAGAATTGCTTGGCCTGATATCCTTCAGTTGAGTATATTATGTATTCTTATTTCACGTATGTCCTTTCAAAATTCTTCACTCTTATGCACTTTACAAACAAGTGATATCCTTTTCACATATTGTGAAATCTTTGTATGTTTAATTGCCCCAATTATTAATAATATTGGACTTCAGACAAGGAGAAATTTGAAAGTATTAGTGCTTAATTAGGTGCATATCAGATGGCTTCCAATTCTATTGCTATAAAGTTGGAGGAGACGCTAAAGTTGGAGGACCCAAAGTATTATTAAAAGTAATTTGTGATGACTGATCTTTTAATTTGGGAGCACATAATTTGAAAAGTGGTCAAAGAACCAAGTGACATTTTTGTAAGGAAACCTCTATTTCCATCTTTGAGAAAGAAGTTCCTCAGGGAGTACATGTATAACAATGAAAAAAAAAGGAATGGACATAATACAGAATAATAATACTTAATATTCACTGATGGATACATGAACTCATTAAAAAGAAAGCTCTGTGCAAATCACAAAGAAATGCCAGTGATGATATTGGAGAGGTAGGGAAATGTTGGGATTTGGAAAGTGGAGATTCAAATGTTGCTGCAAATGTTGTATTTTGTCTCCTGGATGATGGTTTCATGAGTCTGCATTGTGATAAATTGTGGAACCACATATGTTTGTTTTGTGAAATTTTGTTCAGGTGTGTCTCACAATAAAATGGCTGAAAGTTACACTAGAATAAAATCCCATGATGGGAATGCAATGGAAGTGATAGTGTAAGAAAAAAGGAATGGTTTATAATTTCCCACTGCTAAAGAAAATCATGTCCATGTACTTTCAAAATTATTTATTTATTTATTTTTCAAGAATAATTAACATACAGTGTTATATTAGTTTCAGGTATATAATATAATAATTTAACAATTCTATACATTTCTCAGCTCTCATCAAGATAAATGTACGCTTGGGGCGCCTGGGTGGCTCAGTCGGTTGGGCGTCTGACTTCGGCTCAGGCCAGGATCTCGTGGTCTGTGAGTTCGAGCCCCGCGTTGGGCTCTGTGCTGACAGCTCAGAGCCTGGAGCCTGTTTCAGATTCTGTGTCTCCCTCTCTCTCTGACCTTCCCCCATTCACGCTCTGTCTCTCTCTGTCTCAAAAAATGAATAAAGGTTAAAAAATAAAAAATAAAAATAAAAATAAAAAAAGATAAATGTACTCTTAATCCCCTTTACTTATTTCCCCCTTCCCCCAACCAACTCCCCTATGGCAACCACCAGTTTGTTCTCTTTATTCATTTGTTTTGTTTCATATATGAGTGAAATTGTAGGGTATTTGTCTTTCTCTGACTTATGCTTAGCATAAGCATTATGCTTAGCATTATGCCCTCTAGGTCCATCTAGGCTGTTGCAAATGGCAAGATTTTCTTCTTTTTTATGACTTAGTAACTATACATGTATATAATTATATATCAAGCAATATCAAATTGCATATGTCCATCTGGAGTTAAGAGAAATTCTTGAGCTGGAGATATATATCACATCTTCTTTATCCATGCATCTATTGAGGAATACTTGGGTTGCTTCCATATCTTGGCTATTATAAATAATGCTGCAATTAAACATGGAGTGTATATATCCTTTCAAATCAGTGTTTCAATTTTCTTTGGGTAAATACCCAATAGAGAATTTACTGCATTATATTGTAGTTCTGTGTTTAATTTTTTGAGGAAACTCCATGCTGTTTCCACAATGGTTGCACCAATTGCATTCCCAACAACAGTGCACAAAGGTTACTTTTTCTCCACTTCCTAGCCATTCTGACAGGTATGAAGTGATATCTCATTTTGGTTTAGATTTGCATATCCCTGATAATGTGTGATGTTGAGCATCTTTTCACGTGCTTATTGGCCATCTGTATGTCTTCTTTGGAAAAATATCAATTCAGGTGCTTTGCCCATTTTTAATCAGATTATTTGTTTTTTAGTGTTGAGTTGTATGAGTTCTTTATACATTTTGGTTATTAACCCCTTGTTGGATATATAATTTGCAATTATCTTCTTTTGTTTAGTAGGTTTTCTTTTTATTTTGATGATGGTTTCCTTCACTATGCACAAGGTTTTTATTCTGGTATAGTCCCAATAGTTTAATTTTGCTTTTGTTTCTCTTGCCAGAGGAATCATATCTAAAAAAATGTTTCTACAGCTGATGTCAAAGAAATTACTGCTTCTATTTTCTTCTAGGAATTTTATGGTTTCAAGACTCACATTTAGGTCTTTAATCCATTTTGAATTTATTTTTGTGTATGGTGGAAAAAAGTAGTCCAGCTTCCTTCTTTTGCATGTACCTATCCAGTTTTCCCAAAACAATTTGTTGAGGACATCATCTTTTTCCCACTGTATATTTTTGTCTTATTTGTTGTAGATTAACTGACCACAAAATTGTGGGTTTATCTCTGTTCTATTGCTCTATGCATCTGTTTTTGTGTCAGTACCATACTGTTTTAATTACTACAAGTTTGTACTATATCTTGCAATACTCGAAAGAAATAAAGGGCATTCAAATTGGTAAGGAAAATTAAATTTTCTCTATTTGCTGATGATATGATAGTATACATACAAAACCCTAAAGACTCCACCAAAAAACTACTGGAAAAAATGAATTCAGTAAACTACAAGATACAAACTTATTATACAGAATTTTCTTGCACTTTTATACACCAATAATGAAGTAGCAGAAAGAGAAATTAAGAAAATTTAGAAAATGCTAGTTGGAACCTAAAAAAATTTTTTTCTAAAAAGGGAGAAAAATAAACAATCCCATTTAAAATTGCGCCGAAAAATAGCAAAATACCTAGAAATAAACTTAACCAAAATGGTAAAATATCTGTACTCTGAAAACTATAAGACTTAAACATTGAGGAAAGAATTAAAGATGACAGGAACAAATGGAAAATTATCCCACACTGATGGATTGGAAGAACCAATATAGTTAAAATGTCCACACTAACCAAAGCAATTTACAGATTTAATGCAATCCCCATCAAAATATGAACATATTCACAGAACCACAAGAGACCCTGAATAGCCAAAGCAACTTTGAAAAAGGAGAACAAAGCTGGAGGTATCACAATTTCAGATTTCAAGATATACTACATGTTCATGTACTTTAAAATAAAGATATGTGTCAGAATGCTACCATATTAAGATTTCACCAGCTGTGTTTGTAAGTGTGATGTCACAGTTTTATGTGAAATGACCACGTTTAAAATATGCTAGCACTTCTTTGTTTTTTCAACTATTTAATTTTAAGATGAAAATATTTTGATGTTACCTTTAAAAATTGGGCAAAGAGGTACAGGAAGAAAGAGTTTGAAGACCACAGGTTTGGAGGTCAGGGGTATGATGAGGAAGTATATGCAAAGGATCTTGAGATTGAACTCCAATGGAACACAAGGAAACTGGAAGCAATGCAAGTAAGGTATTTCTATAAGGAGGACATGATCAGCTCTGGCCAACACAATACTTCTGGGAGTTTAGCTAAGATGAGGACTAAGAATTCAGCACTGGACATAGCACTAGTGGTCATAGGTGACCTTGACAATAGCTTCTTCCACAGAGCTGGGGGGAAGAAAAACCTAACTGAAGTATGTTCAGGAGCAACTAGGAGAGGAATTGAAGACAACAATTGTAGAACAATCTTTCAAGAAGCTTTGCTTTAAAGGGGAACAACTGGAAGGTGGTGAGAGGTCCAACAGGTTTTTTGAATTCTTTTTTATTTGTTTTGATGAGAGAAATTGCAACATGCTTTTATGCTGGTGGCAATAATCCAATTAAAAGGGAAAACACCAATAATGCCGCAAATAGAGGGAGATTACTGGAGCTAAATTCCTGAGTGGGTGAGAAGACAGGGTATATGGAGCATACCTGGAAGGATTGGCTTCACTGACAAGGGGTTTTTCCATAATAAAAACAAAACAAAACAAAAAAAAGGCAGATTATACAGATAGAACTGGAAGTTGGGTAGATGTGATTTGAGGGTTCTGTGACAGTTCTCTCTGATTGCTGTTCTCTGTTTCAGTATAAATTGGAACAAGATCATCGTCTTAGAATGAGAAATGGGGCGAGATGGAGGGGGGTTGAAAGGAGAGAGAAGCTGTGGACTAATCATCTAGAAGAGGAAGAGTCTAGAATAAGGATGGATAGTAGTGTCAATTGAGGTTAGTCATTATGGATTTGAAGTGATGCCTTGGGGGTGCCTGGGTGGCTCAGTTGGCTGGGCATCCAACTTCAGCTCAGGTCATGATCTCATGGCTCCTGAGTTTGAGACCCAAGTCAGGCTTTGTGCTGATAGTTCAGAGCCTGGAGCCTGCTTCAGATTCAGTCTCCTTCTCTACTTCTCTCTCTCTCTCAAAAAAATATAAATAAACATTAAAAAATAGATATTAAAGTGATGGCCCAGTAAACACAGTTTTGTTTTGTTTTGTTTTGTTTTGTTTTCCCAAGCCATGTTCCCTTTCCTCTCTATCTGTAGATACATGCAGATGTAGAACGTGCAAAGAATTGGATTTAATCAATGTTGGACCTTGCTAAGTAGGACACAGGAGAAAGTTGTGAGTGAATGATTAAAATGATGGTCCAGAGTTCAATGCAGGTAGTGAGGAGGGTGAGGCATGAAGAAAGTGAGGAAAAATGGAAAGCTCTTAGAACCACTGTAAAATACATTGTGGGTTCCAGTGGATCAAAGGATTGCTGAAATCTCCCAGTCCTTCCTCTTTTCCTGCCTCTCTCCTTTTTTTATTTTTTATTATTTTTTTTTTTTTGGCCTTCTTTTTTTCCTCACCTCTAAATGGCCTTGGACAAGTTACTTTATCTCTCTGTGCCTCAGTTTCCTCATCCTTAAAATGGAATTCACCTCCTTTTATTGTTGTAAAGATAAACTATTCTTGTATTTTTATTGTAAAATACATGTAAAACAATTGAAAGAGTAATTGGCACCCAGTAGTTAGTCTAATGTCTGCTGTTAATGTTATTTAATCCTTCCTTAATACTTTTCTTTTTGTAAATATGTGTTAAGCCTCTACCTTATTTCAGTACTGTGAGAGGTGTTGGGTTGCAAAGATGGATAGCTCAGGCTTCCTCCCCCTAAAGGACTCACAATGTTGTCAATACTAACAGAAGGGAGTGAATGGAGTGCTGGGGGTCCTGCAGAAGTAAATGCTTAGCAATGCTTGAATTGATTTCTTATGAATGAGAAGGAATTCAAATGGAGTGTTTGAGGAAGACAGGAAGGGAATTCCCAGAAGACATGAGGTTGGTATCTAAAGTAATGGATATTAAAATGACAATGTTAGAAGATACAAGAATCCTCAAGGTGGGTTGAGCCTGTTCTCAAAAAAGGATGTAATTTCTGAGGTTCCATTAAGTGAATAGCTCACACTTCAGAACTGTCCTGATTTGCATACAACTAAGGGCTACTTATTAGTAACCTACCGAGTTATTAAATATCAATACTGTAGAAGTAGCTCATTTCAAAGAGCTTTCTGAAATACTTTAATATGGTATTATACTAAGAAATCTGGTTTCCAGAAAATGCTTGGCAAAGTTTCTGAGCTTCCACTGAATGTACACACGAGTAGTCAGAATATTTCTGAGCTATTCATGAATGACACTCTATTAGCAGTAAATCAGTGTTACCTGACCAGGGGTGGTTTCTTCTGCTGCTATTCTTGCAAAAATGTGTATTGATTTGGCTTTATCAGTTTTAGTACTGTTGCAGATGCTCAACCAATTCTACAGTATGTGCAACATATATTTATATGCTTGGGAATTACACTTTTCCATTAACTAAACCAGAAGGACTATATGCACTAACATTTAAATATAAATTCATTCATGTTTCTATCACTAATGGAGATGTATACTTAATCTATAAATTCATTATAATTGACTTTTTCTTAGCGATATGCTACCTCACAGTAAACACTACTCAAACAACTTGCAAATCAGGACACCTGGGTGGCTCAGTCTGTTAAGTGTCCAACTTTGGCTCAGGTCATGATCTCAGGGTTTGTGAGTTTGAGCTACGCATCGGTCTCTGTTCTGCCAGCTCAGAGCCTGGAGCCTGCTTCGGATGCTATGTCTCTGTGTCTCTCTGCCCCTCTCCTCCTAACACTCTGTCTTCTTTCTCTCTCAAAAATAAATAAACATCAAAAATATTTTTAAACCCCTAATAGCCAAAGCAATCTTGAAAAAGAAAACCAAAGCAGGAGGCATCACAATCTCAGACTTCAAGCTATACTACAAAGCTGTAATCATCAAGACAGTATGGTACTGGCACAGGATCAGGCACTTAGATCAATGAAACAGAGAACCCAGAAATGGACCCACAAACATATGGCCAACTAATCTTTGACAAAGCAGGAAAGAATATCCAATGGAATAAAGACAGTCTCTTCAGCAAGTGGTGCTGGGAAAACTGGACAGCGACATGCAAAAGAATGAACCTGGGCATTTTCTTACACCATACACAAAATAAGCTCAAAATGGATGAAAGACCTAAATGTAAGACAGGAAGCCATAAAAATCCTTGAGGAGAAAGCAAGCAAAAACCTCTTTGATCTTTCCTGCAGCAACTTCTTACTCAACACGTCTCCAGAGGCAAGGGAAACAAAAGCAAAAATGAACTACTGGGACCTCATCAAAATAAAAAGCTTCTGCACAGTGAAGGAAACAATCAGCAACACTAAAAGGCAACTGACAGAATGGGAGAAGATATTTGCAAATGACATATCAGATAAAGGGCTAGTATCCAAAATCTATAAAGAACTTATCAAAACTCAACATCCAAAAAACAAATAATCCAGTGAAGAAATGGGCGAAAGACATGAATAGACACTCCTCCAAAGAAGACATCCAGATGGCCAACCGACACATAAAAAAATGCTCCACATCACTCATCATCAGGGAAATATAAATCAAAACCACAATGAGATACCGCTTTACACCTGTCAGAATGGCTAACATGAACAACTCAGGCAACAACAGATGTTGGTGAGGATGAAGAGAAAGAGGATCTCTTTTGTTTTTTGGTGGCAATTCAAGCTGGTGCATCCACTCTGGAAAACAGTACGGAGGTTCCTCAAAAAGCTAAAAATAAAACTACCCTACGACCCAGTAATTGCACTACTAGGCATCTATCCACGGGATACAGGTGTGCTGTTTCGAAAGGACACATGCAACCCCATGTTTATAGCAGCACTATCAACAATAGCCAAAGTATGGAAAGAGCCCAAATGTCCCTTGATGGATGAATGGATAAAAAAGATCTGGTATATATGTATAATGGAGTATTACTCGGCAATCAAAAAGAATGAAATCTTGCCATTTGCAACTACGTGGATGGAACTGGAGGGTATTATGCTAAGTGAAATTAGTCAGTCATAGAAAGACAAATATCATATTATTTCACTCATATGAGGACTTTAAGAGGCAAAACAGATGAACATAAGGGAAGGGAAACAAAATAATATAAAAACAAGGAGGGGGACAAAACAGAAGAGACTCATAAATATGAAGAACAAACTGAGGGTTACTGGAGGGGTTGTGGAGGGGGATGGGCTAAATGGGTAAGGGCTATTAAGGAATCTACTCCTGAAATCATTGTTTCACTATATGCTAACTAATTTGGATGTAAATTTTAAAAAAATAAAAAATTAAATAAAAAAATAAACACTAAAACAAGAAAAATATTTTTAAAAATGGCAAATTATTTCAAGATAAACTGTGATAAAAATACTGGGTAATTTTTAAGTTTATGGTGTATTTTGAGTCAGAGAAAGAGATATGACAGTGGAAGAAGTCAGAGAGAGATTTGAAGATGCAACCCCACTACTTTTGAAGATGCAGGAAGAAACTATAAACCGATGAATGCTGCACACGGCCTATAGAAGTTGAGAAGGTCAAGAAAACATTCTCCTGGAGTCTTCAGAAGAAACGTAGTCCTACTTGCACATTAGTTTTAAGACTTCTGACCTTTAGAAGGGTAAGATAATAAGTTGTGTGTTTTTTTTTAAGCAACCAGGTTTGTGCTGATTTGTTTCAGCAGAAGCAGAAAACTAATACAGTCCAACTTAGAGTATTGCGATCATTAAAAACCTGAGAACAGTTATGGCAGGCATATTTGAAAGTAACCAGCAGTGAGCCTCTCATTGGATGTACCAGATGCAAAGAACCCCTTGAAGGCCACTCTGAACCCATCTCAGAGGCTCAGCAATGACCAGCTTTCTCTGGGAGAGAATATCAGATTGAATTATGGAATTTGATTCCTCAAATATAGTAAACACATAAGTCCAGAAATATGGAATCATAAGTTAATAAATATTTATGGAGTCACTTTTGGCTACTCAAAACCACATCAGTACTCTCATTTCTACCTTTGATATACATGAACTAAAATAGTAAGATGGAGAGCCCATATCCACATTCTTTCCTGAATATGTTTGTTCAACTACATGAACTCTGAATCCAAACGCAAATCATTATTAATTGAATTGCATTATCCATGCCTTTTAGTCGTTCCTAAAGGTGAATAATACAGAGTTACTGCATCTATCTTATTACAATTTATAAGCATGAAGTGCAAGTAGAATTCTGTTAAGTAGGTTATTCCAGTAGAAGACCATAAAATGCTACTCTCTGTCAAAAGCTGTAAGAGATAGCCTTGGCAACTCTGGCAAGAGCAAATATCGTGAGGTTTAAGTACGAATTTTTCTCTAGGGCAATCCTGTGCTCTGGAGCAGTGTTATAATCTATGCAGATCTATAGATAACTTTAATAAATCATCAAACTTCATTCCTTAAGTAAAGAATTACTGCTTTGGCTTGAAATTTTAGTAGTTTAGAGGTTGAGAAATATCTAAATATTGCAAATAGCGTAACCATCAGTCCACTAAGCATGCTGTAATAGAAACAGCATCTGATTACCTGCTCCAGATGCTTCTATAAACACATTTTTAAAACATTTTTTAAAATCTCTTCTAGCTGCTTTTCCCAAGTTGAATATTTTAGAGGTATAGTAGAGCAACATGTTTTACTTAAGAAGATGGATCTAAATGTGCTTTTACTGAACAACTCTTTAATAGTGGCATTACTCATATCTGTATTACTTTTTCACAGCCCACGAACAGGACTTCTGGAGAGATGTGTCAGATGCAGTTATTGCTTAATAAAAAGTACTGGATAACTGATCTGCTAGATTTTAGCTGGTGTCTTGGTCACACAGCAAGTATGATTTGGACAAAGGCTCGTCTCATAGCAGGAGCTAGAGATGAATTTGGCAGTTGAGGGCCCTCACTCAGGTCTATCCTTCATCTCTCTGCAATGGTGATTTTGCAAAAGAAAGTAAAGTCAGGTATTTGCAAGTAACGTAAATAGTTACAGCCACATATTACCACAATAACATATTTTATCAAATCATCCCCAAATATGTGGGTCAAAACAATAATTAGTTTTCCATGCTCACACATCTGTAGATCAGCTGAGAACTGGCTGACCTTTGCTGGCCTTGGTTTAGGCTTGGTTCCCTCAGCCAAAGCAAGCCACACAGCCAAGTTCAATATCAATAGGATGAGGAAATACGTTGTGCCTATAGTGAGAGGGAAAGGAAAGAGAATACATGCTAAAAGATAACCTAAACTATTAAAGACTCTAACTTAAGCCAAAAATCAATTCATTGCAAAGATACAACACAACTCAAATGATCATAGGAAAAGCTGAGTAATCAAGCTTGAAAAGGAAATAGAATGGATTCAGAGGTCTCTGTAGGAGGAATCCAAAAAGTCTCTGTAGGAACTGGTCCCCAGAAGGATAAGCACCAACCATTTGGACTATGTGTCATTCCAATCAAGTTTGAAATTCCAAGGAGAGCACATCAGCCTGGCCTTGGTTGATTCCTGTACGTGCTCTTGGGTTGGCTGATCAGGACTTGGTACACAACAGGAGTGCATTTTCATCTGGTCTTTCCTTTCAGTTTAAGGAGGAGTTTGTAGGACTGGTTGCCAGCTTTGCTGGAAGTTAAATAGGTAATTAGATGTCAATTGTTTTTATCCAGTGGGAGAGAGAAAACTTCTGCCCTACCATTCAAAGTGTGAGTCTGAAATTAATTCTGAATGGTTGTGAGACCATGGAATTGGAAAATCATGATTTATACGAGGTAATAAGAAACTGTCCCCAGAGTTGGTGAGGGTGGTCATCTTCTCTCCATTCCTGTATACTGCATAGGGGAGGAAAATACCCAAATGGATATCCCAGAATGTTTAGGAGTGAAATTGATACAAGTAAGCAATAAACTAATAATGTCAGTTTCACATAGCAAATTGCACTGTACGCCTGGACATTACTGAAATCTTCCCTTGTCATTCGGAGATTTATGCAATAAGTGTACTACAAAAAATACTACAAAAACACATGAATATACCATTCTAAATATTGGGAGAGGAGCATAGATGATAACATTGAATAAACCATGCATGAATTCACATGGCTGAGTTCCTCGTAGCTGAACAATGCTTCTCAATATTAAAACATTCATATTACTATAAAAATATACATGTATATGTTCTATATGTTATGTGTATATGTTTGTGTATATATTTACAAACATACATAACATGTAAAACATGATGCTGATCCTTTTTTTATTAAAAATTTTTAAATTTATTTGTTTATTTTTGAGACAGAGACAGAGAGAGTGAGTGGGGGAGGGGTAGAGAGAGAGGGAGAGAGAGAATCTCAAGCTGACCCTACACAGTCAGCATAGAGCCCTATATGAAGCTCGAAGTCACGAACCGTGAGATCATGACCTGAGTCAAAAGTAAGCATTGGACGCTTAACCAACAGAGCCACCCAGGCGCCTTGATGTTGATCCTTTATGTTGGCAACTGGATGGACACTGAATGCTAGAATCGCTTTTAATTTTGCTTTAAATAATTTTGATTTAAACTTTCTTATTTTAAATGCACAACTGATGTAGCAGAATAGTATATCTTTCTTTTAAATTTAACATATAATTTTGAATGTTTTACAAAAATTACTTCTTGAAAACATAATTGTAATTTTCAGTGTTTTTCACTTTCTTTCATTTATGCTTTTGGATGAAGTGTAACATTTTGCAAATTTTGAGTAATAAGCTATGTTTTATTTTTAAGTCTTCAGAGTGTACGAGTTGAGCTTGTGATAGGAAGAGAGAACATAAAAGTGCAGATCAGAAAAATCAAAACAGAAAGTGGAAACTCTTCAAAGGCGTTATCTGCTTAAAATTAAAAAAAAATAAAAACTAGAAACAGTGATGTGAACTGACTCTTCTCGAGCATTCTTTGCATAAAATTTGTGGTGAGACATCACATGGTCTTTATTTAATTACAGTTTATTGATCACAGCATTAAAAATGAACAAGAAAATTTTTCCCATCAAATCAACAATTTAAACAGGTCAGGCAAACTCCCAGCCACCTCATGTTCTTGAATAACTGAACATGTGAATATCAGGTGAAAACAATGAGAATGAAAAAGAATTGTTCCCATCAGTTTCACAACTCAGAAAAAAACAAATACCACTCTGCCCCCACTCATTACAGGATGATGAAAAATACATTTATAAAATAAGTAATTTGAAGGAAAAAGACAAAAATCTTTGCAGGGTTACTGTTTCTTGGATTATGATCCCAGAAAATGGCTGTCACATCCTCCTGACAGCATGAGAGTGTTTTTAGCAAAATACAATCTGACTCAAATTAGTGATTATGATTTTTTACTTGGATATACATGTCAGAAAATTTAGTATTTAATTTTATAGTAAAATTATTTTAAATGGAGAAAAATTGTAGACATTGGCATTTGTATTCCAAATCAATACTATATATCGATACTAAATTTTCCTGTTTCCCAACTAATCTTTGAGTCTCACCTTGATTAATGAAGGTGTCCATGACTGGAAACACGTTTTGGTTTAAAGAAACACAAAATACAACTTTCCAATAAAAAATAAAAATAAGTCACAAATGCAATTACTAGTACTCAAAGAGTCTGAGTGAACACTAATCAATAAACAACATTCAGCAAAGATAAATAAATGCCAATATATTAATGCCAATATAGAACAGAATAATATCATATGTTCAACATTGGCTGAGCTTAACAATGATTTTGATGGCTCAAAGGGAACATTATTTACAGAAAAAAAAAAGCAAAATTTCAGTTTATTAGAAATTATTTCTGGGGCGCCTGGGTGGCTCAGTCGGTTGAGCATCCGATTTCAGCTCAAGTCATGAACTCATAGTTCATGAGTTGGAGCCCCACATTGGGCTCTGTGCTGACAGCTCAGAGCCTGGAGCCTGCTTCAGATTCTGTCTCCCTTTCTCTCTGCCCTTCCCCCACTCGCACTCTGTCTTTCTCTGCCTCTCAAAAATAAAGAAAACTAATTAAAAAAATTTTTTTAAAGAAATTATTTCTGGGGCGCCTGGGTGGCTCAGTTGGTTGAGCATCCAACTTCAGCTCAGGTCATGATCTCACTGCTTGTGAGATCGAGCCTGTGCTGACAGCTCAGAGTCTGGAGCCTGGTTCGGATTCTGTGTCTCCCTCTCTCCCTGCCCCTCCCTTGCTCATGCTCGCGCTCTCTCTCTCTCTCTCTCTCTCTCTCTCTCTCTCTCTCAAAAGTAAATAAACATTTTAAAAAATTTTTAAAAAAGAAATTATTTCCAAATTTCTTGTAAGCATAGCTGATCTTGTAAAGCATATTTTAAAAACTAAGTGTCTGAGATGGGGAAATGAAAATGAGATTACTAGTTTAATGAGTCATGAAGTAAAACAAAAAAAAATCATAAAGAATTAGGAAAAGTAAATTATAAGAAGTAAATACTATCTATTTTACTTTGTACCAGGGACAAAAGTTACGTTAACAACCAGCATTTGTTATAATTATTGTTGAGCTCCCAGAAGAAAATAATGAGGTTGATTTCATTTGTTTAACACCTGTTATTCTGACCTAAGCACTACAAAACAATTTTCATTTTCAGCATTGATTTAAAAGATTTTCTATGCCTATGATACTGGTGCTAGCATAACTGATAATTAAAATGTATACAAGTTAGAATCTGGGCCCAAATCCCAGGAACATGAACAGCATATAGTTAGATTTTGTTGCTAGGATACAGGGCCACAAATTAATTACCAATAGCAATGATTCTAATGCTCTTTAGAAAAATTCAGAGGCTACATACTGGGGTGTTTTTTTTTAATCCAACCAAAGATGAAACAAATAACTTGATAAACCAATTGAAAATATTGACTTTATGAACACACTTGGACCCATGATGATAATGTCAGCTTAATACTGTGAAAGCAATTAGATTTCATTAAGCAAGACAGGAAATGTTTAGAAGATAAGAGGAAACTAACAGAAGACCAGCCCTCAAATAAAGAGTGCAACAGATCTCAGGTGAAAATTTAAATTAATACTGAAATGAGCTAGTGAGTTATTTGTCATGAGCTGTTGCTTGTTGGTAATAACGTTAGAAGAAGTTTACCAAAAAAGCCCCAAGAAATCGAAATTTGGCTGTTTCACTTTTTAGAAGTTAAAAAATACGTATTAAAAATTTTTAATATGTGTCTATAAATCAAAAGAAAGTACACATGAACTATGTAGCAAATGACATTGCGACAAAATATAAGACTTTAGAACAAGGAAGAAAAATGTTTTTAGACATATAAAGGAGAAAGAATATTACAAATAATCACCAATTTCTGTAAGGACTGTTTTCTGGCCATTTCTTTTCACTGACTTATTGAGATAATTTCACATATCATAAAATTCATCCATTTAAAGGGGTCAGTTCAATGGTTTTTAGTATATTCAGCGTTGTGCAACCATCACCATAATCTAATTTTTGTCATCTTTTTAAATAACAGCTTCATTAAGATATAATTCACATACTATAAAATTCGCCTTTTTAAAGTGTATAATTCAGTAGTTTTTAGTATATTCAGAGCTGTGCAATCCTATCCACTATTTAATTTCAGAATATGTCCTCACTCGGAAAAGTAATTCCTTATTAACAGCTAATCACTGCCTATTCCTCCCTCCACCCCTGAAAACCACTAGTCTGTTTTCTGCCTCTGGATTTATCTTTCCTGGATATTTTACATAAATAGAAATATGACCTTTTATGTCTGTCTTCTTGCACTAAACATAATGCTTTCCAATCGATCCATGTTGTAGCATATATCAGAACTTCTTTCCTTTTGATGATCTAAAAATATTTGGTTGTATGGATATATCACATGTTATTTACTCATTCATCAGTTGATAGCTTTGTTGTTTCTCCTTTTTGGATATTATGAAAAATGTTATTATGAACATTTGTGTACAAGTTACTTTTTGTACAAGTTTTCGTGTGGACATACTTTGTAGTTGTCTTCGATATATACCTAGAAGTGGATTACTGGGTCATATGATAACTCTATTCTAACTTTTGGGGGAACTGTCAAACCATTTTTTAAAGTAACAGCATCATTTTACATTCCCACAAGCAGGGTATGATGGTCCCAATGTCTCTAACCCTTGTTATTGTCTGTCTTTTTGGTTACAGTCACCTTAGTATGAGATGCCAAGTCATAGTGGTTTGGATTTGCATTTCCCTAATGACTAATGATATTGAGCATCTTTTCAAATGCTTATGGGCAATTAGCATATCTTCTTAGGAGAAATGTTTATCTAAATCCTATGCCCCATTATAATTGGATTTTTAAAAATCTTTTTATTGTTGATTTGTATTTCTTGCCATTTTTAGATTTAAAATAGTCTTTTAATTTTTATGGAATAAATTTGACATACAACATTGTGTAAATTTAAGGTATACATGTATTACTTTGATATATTTATATGCTGCGATATGATTGCCACTGTAACAATATTTATCATATTATATAATTCTAGTGCAATACCATTGTCTATATTCATTAAACTTGCGCGTTATATTTTTAAGGCTTATTACTCATTGCAAGTTTGTACTTTTAAACAACAACAATTAAAATATGGTCTTGAGAGAAAATAGAAATTTGATAACATTGAACAAATGCTGCTCTTTTCGCCTTTTAAAAATTTGAAAGAACGTGAGTAACACAGTTGCATGTAAATATAAAAGATGGTGAAATTACAATAGAAATGATAGCAATTTGGGATGCCTGGGTGACTCAGTCAGTTAAGTGTCCAACTTCGGCTCAGGTCATGATCTCTCAGTCCGTTAGTTCAAGCACCCCATTGGGCTCTGTGCTGCTGGTGAGGAGCTGGTGTGGGATTCTCTCTCTCTCTCTCCCTGCCCTCCCCACCTGTGCTTTCACTCTTTCTCTCAAACTAAATAAACTTTTATTTATTTTTATTTTTCTTAAGTTTTTTTTTAAATCTTTCTTTATTTTTGAGAGAGGGACAGAGTATGAGCAGGGGAGGGTCAGAGAGAGAGAGGGAGACACAGAATCTGAATTAGGCTCCAGGCTCCCAGCTGTCAGCAGAGAACCTGACATAAGGCTCAAACTCACTAACCGCGAGATCGTGACCCAAGCTGCAGTCAGACGCTTAACCCACTGAACCACCCAGGAGGCCCAATAAATAAACTTTTAAAAAAAAGAAATGACAACAATTCAATATATAAGATTAAAATATTTTAAATATTTTCTGTGATCTGATAATTTATCTAGGGGACCTTTTTACACTGGTCGAACATGACATGTAAAATCCATGGCTCATTTCTGAATTTAAATACTGCTTTATAAAATTTGGTGACAATTTCAGATACTACTGCTTCTACACAGCAAAATTTTCCAAAGTTGAAATTTATGCAGGAAAATAAAAATCCCTAAACAGTATATGGTAATTTAATTTGGCATTACTGTCAGTGAAACTTTTAACTGTAAAAATATTATTTAAGGGAAAAATGATTTCCTCTCAAAATATGTAATGCTTCATGAATATATATTTTTATTATTAATGTAAACATCTCCAGTCCATCACCAAAGGTCTCAACCATAATCCATAATAATTAATACAGTTGTCTTGCCATTTTTCCTTATTTTAGTCAATGAAAGCCACAGTTCTATACATGTTTTTCAATTTTTCTGTATTCCTTGAAGGTCAAGATATGAGGATATGATATATTTATTTAACAGTTAGCTTTATCTATAATTTCAAAATATCTATACATGTCCATTTGTTCTCTTGTCCTAGACTGGCCTGGTCATGTTTATCGAGTTTCTTTATTTTATAATTTTATTTTATTTTATTAAAAAAAGTTATGTTTATTTATTTTTGAGAGAGAGAGAGAGAGAGAGACAGAGTGTGAGCGGGTAAAGAGGTAGAGAGATAGGGAGACACAGAAAGCGAAGCAGGCTCCAAGCTCTGAGCTGTCAGCCCAGAGCCAACGTGGGGCTCGAACTCACAGACCGAGAGATCATGCCCTGAGCCGAAGTCAGACGCTCAACTGACTGAGCCGCCCAGGCGCCCCTAATTTTTTTAATGTTTATTTATTTTTGAGAGAAAGAGAGAGAGAGAGAGAGAGAGAGAGAGAGAGACCATGAGTGGAGGAGAATCAGAGAAAGGGAGACACAGAATGCGGAGCAGGCTCCAGTCTCCCCGCTGTCAGCACAGACCCCAATGCGGGGCTTGAACTCAGGAACTGCGAGATCATGACCTGAGATCAACTCCGATGCTTAACCAACTGAGCCACCCAGGTGCTCCAGGTCATGCTTATTAAGTGGATTAATTTAACACTTCGTGAAGTATGAGTGGATTATTATGGTGTATATTTTAAAATTATACAAAATGAATCAGTGAAGAGAGGTTAAATATGAGTCTCTCCCTCTTAATCTTGAAAGGTCCTAGTTTGCTTCCCACAATTGTGTTGAGAGTGGGAAGCATCAGTCTGAGGAAACAAAAAAAAAAAAAAAACCCACAACCAATCTAAAATAACATCCAGAAAAGAAATGTGAGCAGCTATCACATGTTGCCAACTGTACCGAACAGATTAAAAGCCCTGTAACATTATCAAGAAAATTGTACAGAGAAAATATAAGCCCACATTATAAATGTCTGAGACTGTTGATAGACTTAAAATGGCTCTGAGTCCCCTCTTCTAGTAGGCATGCAGTAGAGGGAGAAAGTTACTCAGCCCATAAAGAAAACGTATTCTTATCTAATGCTGGCCACAGATGTGGCAAATTGGGTAGAGCCAAAGACCATGGAGAAAAGTAATCAATTTGAAACTCCTCCGCGAGGAAGCAAAATCAGTTTCTAATCAAGGAACATTCCCATTCCATTCTCCCTTCCCAAGATGGAAGGTCCTCCCCACCTCTGCCTGGTAGGACTTCAGAATTATTGGGGGTCAGATCAGTTTCTGCCATGTACCCACTATTCTTCCTCTTTCTAAATGGGAGAGTTTAATGCAGTTACTCTGTCCCTGTTCTACTATTGAATATTTGGAGAGCATGGGAAGGTAGCTTATCTTTTGTGTTCATTAGTGTCCAGAGCAAGAGAATTCATACTCAAGTTTGATGTGGAGTCTGTTACATCATACCCAGAAAGCCTAGGCTTAGAGTTTGACGCAGGGACAAAATGGGACCTGTGGGCTGACTTCTTTAGGAAAGAGTTGAATATGTTTTCCACATGGGAGGCAGAGTGAGTTGAATATTTGGTGAGCTGAGAGTGCTAATCTGTAATGCTGTTCTCAAGTAGTTTCAATGTTCAACTTCCTAACCACAGGGAGAATTACACACCCTCTCCTTATTACTGAGTGGATCATGTGGCCAGATCTGGTCAGTGATGATGAAAGTGGGAAGTCACTTTCAGGATGGAGCTTTTGTTGCTGTGTAAGAGTCCGTGATGACCAGCAACATTTGATAGTAGCTGTTCTATCTGCCCCAGTCCAAAGGGAGTAACCAAGGAAGTAAAACTCCCAGCTGACCCCCAACAGATAGGTAGGTGAGAGGTAGGTGAGATGACTTTTGTTGTTACGAGCCATAAAGAGATAGGAGTTGTTTATTACATTATAATGAAGACTTTCCTCATGGCTGGAGTGACAGACATATGGTGGCTATAGCTTTTTTTAATAAAAATAAGGCATTCTTCAAAGTAAATGGTTAAACATTTAATGCTCAAGCTGGTGAAGAAACATTATGAATCATGACTATTATCTCAGATTTATTTTTTAAATTTGTTGGTTTGATTGAAGTTCAGCCAGAAAAGTGTGATACTTTTCACAGTGAAAAGCAGATTAACTTTTAAATTTGAGGTCTTTTACTCCATTTACAGTATTTACAGTTATTGCTGGCAGCACAATGATTTTGGAATAATGGAAGCTAATGTGACTCTTTACTCCCAATTTCTCCCCAGGATACTTGGCAGTTTCTCTCAATCTTCTGGTTGCTTTCTCAAAACAGCTGGGACTTAATTCTGAAAATGCAGAGAGACAACATTGTCCTACAGCTTTTAATTGCCAATTAAGCAGGTTTCAATTTATGAATCCATTTCATCTGTGATTAAAATGGAGTTCTTTTTTTTAAAGGTTTTTAAACACTATGAGGACTTCTTCACATTCCTTACCTGAGTAGATAGAGTTAATAGAGTTTTAATCGGCAGCCATAAATAAAAATAAACGTCTTTATAAAACAGTTGAAGGAAAGTAAAACGTCTGTACAGTAATGTCTTGTATCTGTGCAAATGTTAATAATATTGCGTTCTGTTTATAGAAATATCAAGGAGATAATTACATGAAAAATCATCATTGTAAATTAATTAAAAGATACTGAATAGTAAAAGTGCATAAATATCAAAATACTGTATATGTATATGATATGTATACATCATATATATGTGCATATCAGATATATTTGTCAGGTATAAGCACGCACATGAAATTCTCAAATGGAAATTTTCTTAGAGAAAAAGCAATGGTATATATGTTCATGTTCAAAATAATGTTTTAAAATGTATTTTTAGAAAGGACCCTTGACTCATATTTGGATTTCATTGCCAGTCTTAAGTAAATTAAATTATTCACTGTATCTATTTTCCTGGGTTGGTGGGGTAGTGTTTATTCATTTAATCAGTTCTGGAGTAAAGATTTCTCATTTGGTTCCTGCTGTACTTCCAAAGTTAAAACATGTATTATATTAAGGGAAAATAATGTCTGAGTAAATTATTATTGAACATGACTCTTTCTGTTATTAATGGCATATTGATTTATAGGTTCCCCCCCGCCCCCACCCATGACTTATTTCTCTATGTCTCCATGGACTCCAAATTGGAGGAAGACATAATATTTTTTCTCCCTATATTTAGTATTAAGGGTAGCAATCCTGATACTAAGATGGTCAGGCAGTTGAAGGGGTAAAAAAAAGCCCTGTTTTTTAAAGTAGGAAACCCTAGAACCAGACTCCACATTCCCCAAATCTCCTGTATGGAACACCACCCTCTTGTATACTGGTTCTCAATCTTGGCTGCACATTAGATCATGTGGGAGTTTTAAGAAATTCTGATGCCCAAGCACACCCTGAATCAATTAAGTATAAATAGTTGAGGAATGTGTCAACTTGATTGGGACATGAGGTGCCAGATATTTGGTCAACCATTACTCTAGGTTTTTTGGTAAGGGTGTTTTTGGATGTGTTTAACATTAAAGTGATAGACCGAGCAGAGTAGATTGCCCTTCCTAAGGCAGAGGGACTCATCCAATTAGTTGAAGGTCTGAATCCAACAAAAAGGCTGACCTTCCCCAGAATAAGTGGGTATTCCTTTTTCATGACTGCTTGGAGCTGGAACATTGTTTTTCTTTGTTTGTTTGTTTGTTTGTTTGTTTGTTTGTTTTTCTGCCTTTAGACTTGCACTGAAACATCTGTTCTTACTGGGTCTTGAGCCTGCTACAGCTATGCTCTTACTTCATAAGTTTCTTTTTTTACACTCCTGTTATTTTTATTTTTTAGTATAAAGATATTACTTTATTGTGGGGAAATAGGTTCTACTTACATAAATGAGTTAGAAAAAAAGCTTAGGGAGGAAAGCCACCACCATGGGCAAAAGTGCCTGAGGTTAGGAACCGAGATATTGTAAAGAGATCACGAGTAACGTTACTTTACATCTGATGTCAATGTACTATTGTACTTTGATCACAAACTCCACTTGACCCCCAAACCCTTTGCTTCTTACACACACAAATTAATGATTATTGTCTGATTGTTTTCTCCACGTTCCCATGTGTAAGATCTTATTTTCTTCATGTTCACTACATGGGTAATATCTTTGAGCTCAATAATATGGAGACAAAATCCTTGTTAGGGGCTCCTGTCTCCTCCCAGACATTAGCTTCTCTCATATTGAACTCTGTGTCCACTCTCTTGCTGGACAAGAGAGAACTCCAGACCCATAGTCTGCAACACTTTATTTCAAAATATGATTTAGAAAAGAGTGTCAAAATTTATAAAGTAAAATTGGATAGGAAAAATGAGTAGACAAATAGCCCAAAGTTCTGAAATGCAATGGAATAAGAGCAAACAGGTATGTAAAAATGTTAGGAAAATAACATGAAGACTGTCATACAGTTAACATGCATAAATGTATACACAATACCTAATGGCATGCCCAAAATTCAACTTTGAGCTCTCAAGCTATTAAAAACAAACAAAAAAAAAATGAAGAGAAACAATACCATTTGTAAGAATCATTATATCCATAATGTAACTTTTATCTGTAATAATGGATCACATTTAATGAGCACTCTCCCTTGCCACAGTCTAAGCAACTTATGTTAATTTACTTAAATATCATAACAATACCTTGAAATAGGTATTATTATCATCCCATTATTAGAGATTAATTTAAAAAAGAGGGACATTTAAGCCAAGGTCAGAAAACTATTAAGTTGTATGACCTAGATTGAAATTCAGGCAAATCAAGTACAAAACCAATGTTTTTAACCACAATACTATTACCACCTTCTAGATATTGACATCGTTTTTAACTTTTTTATTTTGAAATAATTATAGGTTCACAGGAGTTTTCAAAGATGGTACAAAGAGCTCCTATACACAATTCACCCAGTTTCCCTCATGGTTACATCTTAATTATATGGCAGAACCAAAATCAATATCGTACAATATCAAAATACATGCACACATTTGGTACAGCCTGTGTGTGAAGTTCTTGACATCGATTTGTATAATCACCACTGCCATCAAGATACAGAACTATTTCATCACCACGAAAAACTCCCTTGAGCTATCCTTATTATCAACGTCCACTTCTTTCCTCCTAACCATTCCTCACACTTGGCAACCACCAATTTGTTCTTCCCCTCTTTAATTTTGTCACTCTGAGAATGTTCTTTAAATTTAACCATATAGAATAAGGTGTTTTGAGACTAGGTTTTTCACTCAGGCTGACGCCTTTGAGATCCATCCATGTTGTTGTATCAATAGTGTGTTCCTTGTTATTGTTAAGTAATAGTCCGTGGTATAGATATATGACTGTTTCATCCTTTTTGTTGTAGAGCATTTTGGCTGTTTATAGGTTTTGGCTCTTACAAAGAAAGCTGCTATAAAAATGTGTGTACAAGTTCTTGTGTGGAGATATGTTCTTATTCTGGAAGAATGAATATCTAGGAATTTGATGGCTAGCTAGATCATATGGTCAGTATTTAGTTGTTGCTGTTGTTTTTTAAGAAAAGGCTAAAATATTTTCTAGAGTGGCTGTACCATTTTACATTCCCACGAACAATGCATGTATTCAATTTTTCTATATTCTTTCCAAGTGTGGTATTATCACTATGTTTTCTTTTAGTGGTTCTAGTACATGTGTAGAGATATCTCATCATGGACTAGCTCCGTTTTTGTGTATATAAGTCTATGTAGATGTGGTATGGCCACTCTAGAAATCAGGACATCTGGATAGCCATCCTGGCTTTGCCTTCTGTTTGTTCTGCAATCTGATATAGATTTTAAGTTGTATGAATCTCTATTTACATTACTGAAAAATGGGAATGATGATATCCTTGTCCCTGTGAAGATGAAAAGATAAAATATTCGTTGAAGTATAATTAAAAATCATTCTCCTTGGCAACGTAAATCCACTGCTTTTCATGCAGGGAAATTTTCTCTTAACATATTTAGCAGCTTGGGTTTTTCCTTCTTTTTAGTTGTTCCCACTAACCTATTTCAACCCAGCACTTGCCCAATTTTTACTTTTCCTAAAGTGAAAAACCACAAACCATTGAAGACATTTTAGTCTCTGTTGTTGTCAATGATGTTAAAATGAAGAAAGCTCATAAACACATTTTCCCTATTTGTTATATGCAGTGACCATAAAATCACAGACTGTTACAGCTTGAATGATATTAGAAAAATCATCTAGTCCATCCTCATAATTTCACAGATCAAGAGCCAAAGGCTCAGCTGGCTTAAATAACCTGTGCAAGTTCCCACAGCTAATTGAGAACAGTTACAGGAATAACCTCTACATGTGTAGAGTTCTCAGCTATAGTAGCTTTCCTATTAAAAACTGTTGGACCATCTGTGAAAGCCCTCCTCTTCTTCCATTGTTATATTACATCTTTCTCTGTTTACTGTTTGTGTCTTTATGCACACATTTCCTTTATATCTCTCCTGCACAATTCTGGTTCCCATACCATCACTCAAAATGGCCAACACCTTTCTCCCATCTGAAAATCCTTCCTACACCTTCCTACACATACACTTACACCTACATTTCCTACACCTACATCAAATCCTTCCCCCCCTCCACCCCCCCCCCACACACTCTTCCCAGTTAGACTTATTTCCCTTCCTTCAGTTACTGCCTTTAGCTATCTTCAGACCCCAGTCTTCCTCCTTCTCCATAAATAGTTCCCCACCCAGGATCATCCACACCTCTCTCTCTCACAGCCCATAGTCCAAACTCAATAACTATGACTCCTCAAGGACTTTCCCTTCTCCATTCCTCAGTATCTTTGCATGCAATCCTTAGCCCTTCATATTGTTTAGGGATAAAGAATTTTAGTTTTCCTACTTGTGATTTCAATAATATTTACAGATGGAATAATTCAGTATGTAAATTTTGGTTCCTGACTGTTCTTTTTTTTTCAATTCATAGGAGGTTGCAAAGCAATATAGAGGGAGGTCCCATGGACTTATCATCCTGCCTCCCCAGTATTAGCATATAACATAACTAGAATACAATATCAAAACCAGAATGTTGACATTCATACAACCCACAAAATTTATTCAAATTTCTCCAGTTATACTACGTGTGTGTGTGTGTGTGTGTGTGTGTGTGTGTGTGTGTGTGGCTCTAGGTAATTTTATCACCTATGTAGGTTTGTGTATGTAACCACCGCCACAATCAACATACTTTACTGAACCATCTCCAAAAGGCTCCCTCTTGCTACTTCTTTATAGCCACATCACTCTCTCCCATGTATGTCCTTCACCCCTTTCAACCACTAATTGTATTTCATCTCTATAATTTTGCATAAATATTTTGGATTTTATGTCCTCTTGGTGAATTGACCCTTTTATCATTACACAATGTCCCTCTCTGTTTCTAGTAATTTTCTTTGCTCTGAAATATGCTTTATCTGATATGTATATAGTTACTCCTACCTTCTTTTGATTAATGTTTGCATGGTATACATTTTTCCATCATGTTACTAACTACCTACTTGTAATGTTTGAATTGAGTTTCTTATAGATAGCACATAGTTGGGTCATGATTTTGAACATACTCTGCCAATCTGTTTCTTTTAATTGGAACATTTATATCATTTATATTTGATGTAATACTTGATATATGTTAGAGCTCAAGTCTGTCATTCTCTTTTTGTTTTCTATTTGTTTTCAGTGGTTTTCCTTTATGTTATATTTTTCTGCCTTTCTATGGGTTATTTGAAGATGTTTTGGAACTCAATTTTGATATCTCCATAGTGGTTTTGAGTATCTCTCTTTGCATACTTTGCGTGTGTGTGTGTGTGTGTGTGTGTGTGTGTGTGTGTGTGTGCGCGCGCGCGCTTGTTCTGGGCATAACATTGTATATACATAACTTAACAGTGTGCTAGTGTTGATATTTTACCAGTTTGGGTGAAGTGCAGAAACTTTACCTCCCTTTCTCTTTACCCTCGCCTGTTTATAATACCGTTGTCTTTATTATTTTGTCTACAAACACTGAGAATCACATAATACAGTGTGATAATTTTGCTTTAACCATCAAACATGATTTAGAAAGCACAAGAATGGAAGGAAAATAGACCATCTTTACCCATATTTTTACTCTTTGCATTGCTTTTTCTTCCTGATGTTCCAAGATTCCTTCCTTTATAATTTCCTTTTGTCTTAAAGAACTTTCTTTAGCCATGTCCTTAAGGTAGGACTGCTGGATTTTTTCCCCCCTAAGAATGCCTTGGTATCCCCTTTCACCATCTGACTGGCATCAGTTAATTGTCTTTTTCTCATTCAAATTGTGGTTTTCTCAGTTCTTGGTATGGTGAGTGATTTTCCTATTGCATCCTGGACATTCTGGTTATGTTAGGAGACTCTTCATCCTATTTAAATCTTCTATTTTAGCTTGTAGTCGCTGTGTTTAGATTTAGCATATAGGGCCTGGCCTACTTATGTGGACTTTAGTTTCCAGAGTTTGCAATGCAATTTTGGTCTGTTTCGCTCTCCTGGTGAGAGCTGCTGGGGCTCCTGCTCAGTCCTTACTGTGTCTTGCCTGTGGGAGCTGAAGTAATATCCCGGGTCATCTGCCAGGTGGCAGGGGGCAGGGAGTGAGGGGACAGTGGAGAGCCAGAAGACATTGGGCCTGAGTCTCTCATGCCACTGAGTGGAGGACAGGGAAATGCTGGGTGCCACCAATGCTTCCCTGCAGACGCATCAGCTTGTCTGCTGGTGTCCTGACCATTGTGCAGCAGTGGTTGGGTAGAGGTCAGCCAGCTGATGTTAGGCAGCAGCGGGTTCAGGTTCCCCACTAGGTCTCTCATGGGCTTGCCCTTTCCTGGCACTACGTGAGACAGAAAGAAAACCCAGGAAACTCACACTGCTGTCAAGCCTCAGTTCCTGACCTTCTTAGCCAGTCCACTTACTTTTTTTTTTTAATTCTCTGGGCCCTTTTATTATAACCTGTTGAATTATTTGAATGGCATTTAGTTGTACTTAAAGACGAGAAGTGGGGATATGTGAGCCTAGGACATCTTGTTTCAGAACCGGAAGTCTCCAAGTGTTTATGTATTAACTTACTTCATCTTCACAACTTCTTTGAGGTAGGATAATATACAATCTCTTGTTTTCCACATATGAGAGTTTAAGGAAGAAAAATAAAAGTAAAAATTATGATCCTGGAAAAGCTACTAATGAGGAGGAATATATACATGACACAAATGCACAAACGAAAATGTTATGACTATAATTCCAAACAAATTTAGCCCCAAATAAAGCAATTTGGAATAAATGAGCCAGCTTTTAGAAGTTACTTTATTTTGATACACTTTTTAAAACGGCATTAGAATTTGCATTTTATTTTGCATAATTTTTCATTATATTGCTTGGGCAATCATACTAAAGATAATTTTTCAGTTGTGATGTCTTACAATCATAAGGAGGAACACGCAGCTTTGAGTAGATTCTTCTTACACAGTAAGATACACTAGTTAGCAACACCTGAACTACTATTTTTCTGTTTTCAGGCATTGTGCTTCCTGAAAAGTTAAACATTGTTTATACTTAGAGATTCTTCTTGCTATAATGTTTTTTTCCCCTAAATTGACATAGAAAATATATTACAGAATTTCCATGCCATTTCAGTGGAAAAATACCCCTTTGGTTTTATTCCTTTTTATATAAAGACAGTGTATCCTAAGTTATGAAAGAGAAACAAAAGCAGCGATGCTCACCACTATACCACCAACGCTGCGCAATGAAAGAAAGAATTCCATTACTATGGAAAGAAGGAGAATAAAAGGGCTGGCTCGAGTCAGATTGTATTCAGCCCAGTGAGTCTTGCTTGACTAAATGTGTGTATGTTGTTGCTTGCATTCACCATCTTCAATTAATAATAGGCATAGTGCAAATAAGAATATTAGGACATTGTTTGACAGTTTATATAGTTCTTTCATATCCATAGTTTTCATTTTATTATCATGAATTTCCTATGATTCATGAATTAGTAAGAGGCCTGCTGTTTTCGACTCCGGTTGCTTGGGTTAAGATCCTAGCTCTACCCTTTCTTCAGTGAGCAACCTTACACAAGGTACATAACCTTTCCTGGCTTCATTTCCCTCCTCGCCACAGCAATGTGGACAAGTTACTCAACCTTCCTGTCCCTCAACTTCCTCATCTCTTAGGGAAAACAGTTTTCAAGGAGGATTAAATGAGAATATAAAGCAAAACACTCTGAATGATGCCTGCCCATAGTAAATACTTAATAAATGTTACTATTCTTATCTTCATTCTATACATGAGGACCATCTGGTTCAACAGATAAGCACATGCAAGAAATGGATATGCAGCATATCTTGTACTAATTTATTTTGTATTAAAATGAAATGAATTTAAATTTTCTTTAAATGCTTTTGCAAAATTGCATTTCAGAGCTGAAGAAATAGAGAGAGCAGTAGATAATACTGAGGAAGACATTTACTGCTTGTCACAGAGCAGCCCCTTCAGAGCTCAGAGCTTTTATCTTTACAACATCCCTTTGAATTTTAACATAACCCTTTAGGAAACTATGACCTCACACATTGAATAACCACCTCTTTGGACTAAGGCCAGCTCAGACCTGTCACATGCTTTGTATTGCCAGGGAGCTAAACATTATTTTTTATATTAAATTTAGCAATTGATTTGATGACAGGAAATACTTCAGACCCCAATGAAATGAAATGCTATCCCCCTAAAAATAATTAAGTAATTAATTAAATAATTAAGTAGATCGAGGTTTCAAAGAATTGTAACCGATCGTTATGTATTTAATTACATCAGTAAAACATTTGTGGAAATTTGCTTTCTCTTTACTCTATTAGTGTCTGTAAATATCCTTAATTTTGACCATTGGCTTGCAAAGCCCAAAAAACTTACTATCTGTTTACAGAAAAAGTTTGCCAACTCTTCGACTAAGACACTAATGTGACTCTTTCTCTGAGAAAATGGCTTTTTGTCCATCAGGCAACCTTGAACTTTGAACTACAATTTTGCAATAGTGGTTATGAGCAGCTTCTGTTAATCAGAGCTGATTATTATCTAAAATATATAATATTTAGCCTTGGAATTTGAAATTATTTTACTTTGAATTTATGTTAGACTAGAGCAAATTCTTTGTAATTTTAGCCTGATATTATGACCCATAGGAGGAAGGTCAACTTTTCTTAAACTAGTAGGAGCCTGCAGAAGGTGTGAGGGGTTTCTGTCCCTTCATTCTCAAGGAACACAGGAATATTTTTTTTTCTCTTGTGAAAATCCAGGAGGCACATTTTTAGATTTAGTAAAGTCAAAAGATCAGGCAACTTAAAATCATTTACAATGGTATTTCCTTTTCCCTTGACGGTTAAATTCTTGCCAATTTATTTTAACCTCATAAAACCATTAAAATGTTTCTGTGTATTTTCCCTTGGGCTTTTTAATGTTAATGTGTATTTTTAACCTGCATCATTGGGTATAAACTATTCCTTTAACATTTTGTTTTTGTTGTTGTTCTTGCCCAATTATACTATATAATGTTCGAATGCCTTTCTACTCCACCTTCACATCCCCTAAAACATTTTTGCCCTAATTATATATAGAACAAGTCATTACACAGTGTAGTCAAATGATAGAATTTGAGAAAGTGTATCATGTTTATGAGATTTTTGGTATCAGACCAGAACTCTAATTCCTACTTTGCCACTTACTAGCTGGCAAGAACATGACCAGTTGAATGTGTTCCCATGAACCCAAGTTTTCTTAACTCTAAATGGGGGGTCAAAATAGTCTCTAAATCAGAAGTTTGTTGTGACCATGCAAAGAACTAAGTGTTTGGAACACAGACATTATTTAATAAATATATAACTACTAAGATCTAGGAACTGTTTATGGTTCAACTGGTCTAATCACAACATTATATAAATGAGAAAAACTATGGCCAGAAAATCTAAGTGACGTATCCAAAGCTTCCTAAGCATTCTTACTTAGCAGCATATCTCAGGTTTTAAACTTTTCATTTTAATGTTACTAAGCCACCAACAAGTTATTTTATTATGGCAAAAGAAAACCAACTTCACCCCCTCAAAGGGTACCATGGGATATGAGTATCATGAAACTAATCGTATCTATCGCTACTCTTTTGTTCATAGATTACTGCAGGCATGGGCAGGGCGTGGTCTTTCTTCTACTTATAAAGTAAAGCCCTAAACCTGCCCTGCCAGGATTTCCCAGGGCTCAGGACAAGAAGTTACTTGATCATTGTAATAATCAATGGAAATATCTAATCTAATATATTTATATATAAATATAAATATATAAATATATATTATATATATATATATATATATAAAATCTATGATCACAATACAAATGTTTTAGAAATACTTACCTATTAATAGCAGTAGTAATGTAGGGAAAAAGTGATACTGCCCTTTATTTAATGAAGACTTTGTTCTATGCCAGGTACTTTGTTCTATTGCTGTGTCAGTTTGACAGATAGTATCTTAATCTTCACAATAATCATGAACAGCGGATATCGTTATTCCCATAATATGTAATATTAAACTGGAAAAAACCATAAATATGGTGAATTTTTTAACTGGCTGAGACGTAATAATGAGGGCAGCTTCCAAGATTTCTACTTCTCAAGACCATTTCTTTGGAAAATGAACCTAAGCATTTGTTGCCTCTGTGGGGCTGTACATAAAAATATTTTGGTGCCCCCTAGAGGTTATCAGGAACAGACAGTTGTCAAATGCCAGGCAAGGAGAAGCTGAATTCGGCTCAGCAGGCACCGTCCATCACTCAGTGCTGCTTAATTCTCTGTACTTAAGTGGTTCAGAGGTAACCACAAAGTAGCTCTAGAAAGCAGTGGTTCTCAAATTTCAGTGAGCATCAAAACCACTTGGAGGGCTTGTTAGAACCCAGACTGCTGGCCTCCACCCCCAGATTTTCTGATTCTGTGGGTCTGAGGTGGGGTCTGCACATTTACATCTCTAGTCTCTGGTGTTTCTGAGGCTTCTGACCCAGGAACCACGCTGTGAGAAAAACTGCCCTAGAGAATCATCTCAAAGTTTAAGCCAACTCCAGAAGCTATTCGGGAATTAATATCCTTGGGGTGACTCTGCTGTGGACCTAGTTCTCCCCTACTCTCTTTATATAACCATAAATAGAGTATGTGGAGAGACATGAACATCTCCTATGATGGTGACAGTTCCTGACGAATTATAGATTCCTTGATCCCTGGGAGTTTCAGAGGGTCTCTGGATAGAGTTGTGTGTAGGAGAACGAATTAAGATTTGAGGTCAGAGAACTCAGGTTTTGATTTCAGCTCTGCCGCTTAATCAGACCTGACTAAAGACCAGCGTCCTCAGCTGAATATGAGTAAAATATGTGGTTTTAACTCTAGCTCGGCACTTGGGGTACATGAAAAAATTTTAGCTAAATCTTAATCTCCATGAATTTGGTGTTCCATATCTGTATTTCAAATGCCAAGATGTTGTGAGAAAAATTAGTTAACTGACCTGAACACATTTTGCAACAATGGAAAATAGTAGCATGAAGGGTTAAAGCCATGGAATATATTCTGTCAGTTGCATGAATTTGGTCAATGCTATGACTGTTACTACCTTTGTTTTCACTCATATTTACCTGTTTTTCATCAATTCTTTTTCTTATCCTCTTTCTCTAATTTCATAAACTTTTTTTCTCCAAAGAAAATGCAGATTGAGAGAATACTTGCTTTTTATTTTTTTAACTGTATGAGTATTTAATTGTCTAAATTGTTTTCTAAATTACTGTAGCAACTGGATTTTTTTTTTTTCCTCTCTCTCTCAACATAATAGGAAACTTGAATGTTGACGACTCTAGTGGTTTCCACTTCTGTTTAATTCAGGTCAGGATTTATGGAGACCTCATGTGGTGACAAAAAGCACCACAGAAGGCTTTCCTCAGGATGGGTATAGCACAGTCAAAGAGAAATTCAAATCTCATTTGGGAGCAACATAATCCAGGAAAATGGAGACCTAGAAGTTAATGGCATTGAAGCATGCAAGGCCTCCAAGAAACATCCTACAGCAATACTGAAGGAATACTATAATAAGAGCCTTAAAAATGAGAAACCTGGTACTCATGTCTACATTTCCTTCTATTAGCTGAAACACAATGCAAAGAAATTAATGTGCCATGTTGCTAAGGAATGTGTTGCAGTCTTCCTTTTCCTCTTCATGAAATCCACCGGACAGATCTTCTTTTCTTAAAAATTTTTTTAACATTTATTTATTTTTGAAACACAGAGAATGAGCAGGGGAGGGGCAGAAAGAGAGGGAGACACAGACTCCAAAACAGGCTTCAGGCTCTGAGCTGTCAGCACAGAGCCCTATGCAGGGCTACAACTCACAAACCATGAGATCACCACCTGAGCCAAAGTCGGATGCTTAACCGAATGAGCGATCCAGGCGCCTCTGGACATATCTTCTTATTTAAATTTTCATCAAATTTTAAAACCTGTTCCAATAGGCGTGTTGCTACAAATGTTATTTTCAGTTCTTTTCTCGGTTTTACACAGAATGGAAAGTGAGCCAGACAAAGAATCAAACTTGAACTCATGTTTATGACTTTCATTGGTGCAACATTATAAACAGCATTATTTGCAAATATTGCAGTGCAAGATATGTTTTTGCAATTAAAATACAGAACTATGATTCTACGTGGTGGATGAAGTTGAACATAAGTACTCTCCTCTTATTGCTGACAAGGTATCAGAGTTAGGATACTGAATGAATTAGTGTGGTAGTAAACATATTTCAACATATAATTTGCTAGTACAGACTAAAGAAAATTCACTGGGGTTGGGGTACGATGGTGGAAGAATCCTTGGTCATTCATAGGCACTTATTATTTAACTCATTATAAGAGTTAATTTATAATATAAATTTATAATATAAATATATAATTTAAGTCACTATAATTTTCTTACAAGAAAATGTGACTATGCCTTCCAGTCTCAACTTCTTAAAGAAGTTACATAACAGACCTTGAGGCTACAATCTAGAAGGACAAATGAGTTAATAAATGTTCAATGTTTTCAAGTCTTTAAAAGAACAGAGCAACATAAATCTATGGCATTAAAATGAGTTCCAATTTGGTTATCTAATGGGTCCCCTGTCTTTGAAAACGTCCTCAGAATAGCTTTAAGATTTCCAGAGCAGACAAAATGAAAAGGTAGAGATAGCCTTATTAAAGACATTTGGGAAAACTTAAGTAGGGAAAAATTAATAGGGATATTGGTGAAATTTCAGATTGAGTACGTTCTTATGTTTAAAAAAATGGGTCAATTTTCAGAGCACCCACTATGTGTTTGGCATATTGTTAGATGCTGGAAATACAAAAATGAATTAGATTCCCTTGCTTTCAAGGGGATGACAGATAATGACACAAATAATTATCACTCTATGAGACCGGCATTAGGCTGAGGGCTTGCACTACTTCCTGTGAATGCCTTGTAAGGTGATATGGGAAGTGAGGTGCTTTACATTCAAGCAAAGGAGTTGACTCTTAGTTACTATTTCAACCCAATAATGACATTGGTTTTTGCTGGGAGAGGAGTGGGGAGCAGGAGGGTGGTAGCAGTTGCCAGACACACATCACACTAAAGAGACAAGAAGAAAGAAGGAAATTCTCTTTCACAGTGGGGGGGGGGGGGATCCAGATTTTCCCCTAAATAAAGGAAACCTTCTGGTTACAATGTGCGTTGCTAGGGATTTATTTTACCCTCCTAAGAGAGTAAAATCACACGGATACATTCAAGCCCTTAGGGTTTTGTGAGCATACTGTAAATCTAAGACGTCAACCGAGACTGGTGAAGTGTGTGACTATAAAGAAAGGGTTAAACGGAAGGGGGTGGCTCAGAGATGGGAAGGCTGGCGAGAAGGCTGGAAAACTTGCAAAAACTCTGAACTTTTAAGCTCCCAAAAATACACATGTGTGTGTCTGTGAGCGCGGGCAGATCTATTTCGGTAGAATTTTTTTTTTTTTTAATTTTAAATCACAATCTCTCTGTCTCTGTCTTGCTGCGCTGCAAACACACTGAACAGCCCCTTAGGATCGCGTGGCAAAAGCTGCAGCAAAGGCATTGGCAGCGCTATTTATTTATGAGTCGCGTTCAAAGCCGCCCTCTCCCCATTCCTCCGCTGCGAAAGGCCAGCTCAGAGCTAGGGGCACCTCTGGGGCCTGCGGCTGGGGGCAAGGGCCTGGAAACCTCCTTCCTCCGGCAAACTTTGTCGGGGCGTGGGAGCGAAGGCGCGAGCCAGGGCGCGCGGGAACGCGCCGCCCGTCGCCGCCTCCGCCTGGCGCTGGCAGCCGGGGCCTCACCTCTCCCCGGCGAGGTGCGGGCGCCCCGCGCGCAGCCAGTGGGCGGTGCCGGGCGGCGCGGGGCGGGGCCGAGGGGTGGGGGCTCCGCTGGGTATATAAGGCCGGCGCCGGCTTAACTTCTGACTTGGGGTTATTTATTTGGGGAGCGCGCGGACGGCGGAGGCTGGCGGCGGCGGCGGCGGTGGCGGCGGTAGCTGCCGCAGACGGTGGTTAAAGAAGGCGGCGGCGGCGGCAGCGGCGAGTGATGGGAGCGCCGTGGCTCCCGGGCGCGGGCGGGAGCTGCCGAGCTTTCCGGGCACCGCGGGAGTGCTGAAGAGAAAGGGGAGCGTCCGGGGGCCCGAAGCCGGCTCCAGAGGCGCCGGGCGGGTTTTTGTTCGGCTGCGCTCAGCGCCAGGCAGCCCGAGCGAACAACTCCAGTTACAACAACAACCCACCTTCCCGCAGCCGAGCGAGACTAGGGCTGCTGCGTCCGTCCTATTGTTTAGACACTTGCCAGGAGCTCGGGAGCCAGCAGAGCCCCCGAGCCCCCGCTGCCTGTCGCCGCTTTCCCTCTCCGCCACTTCCCTCTCTGGAGAAGGAGGCGCGGATAGCAGCCAGGAGAGGGGAAGGGGCTGGAAGGAGACTGGCTGCTCGGGACTGCGGCCGCCGAGTCAGGTGCAGCACCGGGATCCGGGCGGCGGCGCGACGTCGGCGGGAAGACTCCCACTGTGGCCGTGGGGGACGGGATTCAAAGCCTGGGAAAAGTTCCTGCACTTTGACGAGGAGGAGGGCCCACTTGCGGGCGGCTGTCGGGGGGCGGCCAAGGGGCTGCGCCTGCCCGGGAGTCCGCTCTTGTTTCGTCCACCTTTGCCATCAGGTGTCTGCTGCGGAGCTGCGGCGTATCCGGGAGACGCCAGGGGCCGACACACGCGCGCGCACGGGACTGCCATTCAGCTGCCTTCTGGGCTCTCCTCGGGGTAGCCGATCCCACCGGCCAACTGCCACCTCGTCATCCCCCAGTTCTCTCCGGCAGGACCCAAGACGCGGTCACCTCCACCTTGGCCTTTGCACACCTTCCGGCCTGCCTGCCAGCCAGCCCCGACCCAATCCTCGGAGGAGCCGTGGTCCTCAACTTGGCCTCTTGGATTTCCTCTGTCGGGGTGGTGACTAGTGGATATTTCTGCCTGCTGCGGCGGCCCCATTGCCCTTTTGTCTTTTTCTGCGTGACCTCGGGGAAGGCCCCGGTGCGGAGCGTCGCCAAGGACGCCAGGAGGGAGGCGGGATTGCCGAGATCTCCTTCGGCGAAGTGCATGTGTGTTTGCAAACCGCCCTCGGCTGTCGGGAAACGGCGAGGACGGGTCCCGGCTGCGGAAGAGCCGCAGGCTGTGGGGAGGCCGCTCGAGTGAACCGCGCGGGAGGCACGCAGCGCCGCCCCGCGACCCCCAGGCTGCGCCCCCGCCCCGTGCGCCCCCGCGCGCCATGCCCATTCGTCCGGCGCGCTCCGCTCCCGGCCCGCGGGGCTCTTGCGCCTTCTAGCTTCGGAGAACCCACTTTGATCGAGGCCACCATTTCTATTGAGCACCCCTCTTCTGTCTCATAGCCTCCCCACTGGAATCGGATTTGAAGACTCCTCCGTGGAATCGGAGCACTCCCTTTTCCGCGCATCCGGCCCCTGCATCTTTACGGCCTTTAGGAGCCCCAGCTCTTTTACCGCCAAGTTGATCGTTGAGAGACAGACGACGTGTGACCTCCTCCCCGCAGCTTTGGGGTCTCTTTATAGCCTTGGCCTGGCCGATTGATCGTCAGGACCTAAAGTTGCGCCTTCAGGACCCGAGGAGCGCCTGCCCTGCTGGAGGAGGGTGGAGGGGAAGTGGGAGGCGCGTACCTGTGCCATCTCTACTGCCTTGAATATTATTACTGTTACTTCCAAATTATTTTGTGTACATTTACCCGGACACTCTGGGTTCCTAGCCCTGCGCCAGAGACTGGGCCTCAGACACAGCGCGATTCGCGCGGAACAAGGAGCTAAGGAGGAACCCCCGGCGCCGGCGAGCGAGGAGGCGGCGGGGGAAGATGCGCGGCGTCGGCTGGCAAACGCTATCCCTGTCGCTGGGGTTAGTGCTGGCGATTCTGAACGAGGTGGCGCCGCAGGCGTGCCCGGCGCAGTGCTCCTGCTCGGGCAGCACGGTGGACTGTCACGGGCTGGCGCTGCGTAGCGTGCCCAGGAATATCCCCCGAAACACCGAGAGACTGTGAGTACGGGATCTTCACCCCCCGCCCCCGCCACACACACACACAGTGGGTCGCGCATCCCCTTCATCGAGACTGGAGGGATCAAGCCGCACAGGGACCTGTTCCTGGGTAGCTCTCCTGCACGCGCATCCTGGGCTTGAACTCCCTGGGAGGGCGAAGGACAGGAGGGCGCTACTCAGGGAGGGGCCGCTGCCCTAGGAGGGGCGGGCCGGCTGGCAGATGCGCTTGGTCCTTTCCTCCCGCTTTCCTCCAGCCAGTTCCATCCCTGAGCAGGCGACTTCTCTCGGGCTTGGGGAGCCGCTAACGTGGGGACAAGTAGTGGAGGATGCCCGGGGCGAAGGAGACGCGACTTTGTTCCTCAGACTCTGTAAACGGAGTCACCTTGCGGTGGCCAACACTGGTGGGGTGGTTTCAGGACCGAATCCCAGCGTTTGTCGCCGCGGGGTGGCGCGGGGGGGGGGGGGGGGGCGGGGGGCGGTTGGCGGAAGGACTCAGAGGGGAGAAACCTCCGCTCCGCGGCTCAGTGTCTCCCTCCTGGGGACGGAGGGGTGGGGAGAAGGGATCGTGGGGCGGCTGGGTCCGCCCCGGGGGCGCTCTTCTGCAGGCCTCAGAGGGAAGGATGCCCCAGGACCGAGGCGGCTCTCTCGGCCGCCGCACGCCGCCCCCGCGACTCTTTCCCCCGCCCCCCACGTCCCCAGCGAGGAGGCGGCGGCGGCGGGCCCCAGGAGACCTGTCCCAGCGGGTGACTGAAGAGGAGGACCGTTTCCCAACGTCTAGGCGAAGTTAGGGCTGGCTCTCCCACCCGAACCGGCCGAGCAGGGTGCTGACTGCTACGGCGACCCCGCGGCCCTCCGTTGCCCCCTCCGGCCCTTCCCGCTGAGCCCCGGATCACCCCCGTGCACCTTTCTCGCAGTTTCTGCGCCCATTCACGTGGCCGCAGTTCTCCTTCCTTCCCTTCTTCGCGCTCTGCTGCCCGCAGACATCCCCGCCTCCCTGTCTCTGCGAATCTCTAATGAAGAAGTAATCGCAGACCCGGTGTTGACGGCCCACGCGCTCCTGGTGGGGCACTTCCCGAGTTCAGGGAAGCGGAGCATGGAGGCCATTCCCTTTGTGAACGCCGAGGCCGCCGCCCCGCGCTGCCCGAGCGCCCTGGGCGCGCTCCCCTCGCCGTTGCGCGTGGGCCCGGGTGCGCGGGGCGAGGGCGGCGGGGGCCAGCGCGCCGGACTCTGCTGCCGCGACTTCTGCGCCCCCGGGGCTGTGAGGGTTGCGGGCCGCGCGGGGGACCCGCTGGGACCCGCGCCGCCCGCCGCGCGTCGAGTCGCTCTTCTTATCTAACTCCTTTGCCTCGCCCTCAGCTTAAAGGCCGGAATTGAGCCCTTTCTTCCTCTGCAAATGGCTCCCCCACCCCCAGCCTCACTGGCCTGCCCCCCCACTTCTCCCTCCTTCCCAGGCCCGAAGCGCTGGGCTAGTTGGGGCCCGACCGAGGGTGTCTTGTCAAAATATGATCTACTACATTTGTCTGGGATGGCGGTGGGGGGGTAAGGATTCATGTTCCGTCAAATAGCCCGTAAAAGACCCCAACAGTTGTAGGAACAACTTGGTGCTACTTTGCTCGGCTTGGAGCGCTGGGTTGGGGAGAGAGCACTGCAGAATTCTGTGTTAGCGCTTGTCACTGCATGCTATCCAGAACAGTTTAAAGTTGAGACATTCACATGTCTTACTCAACAAAAAGGGAGTGCACTTAGAACAAAATAGTAATTTGAGTTTCAGGTCCTTGGGGCCGGGGGGGGGGGGGGTTGGGGGGGCGGAGAGGGGTCAGTAAAGTTTTCAGAAAACAGTTTGCTCAGTGCTGGCTTATAGGACTCTACCATTGACAAAATGAGCGCTTTAAATGCAAATTTCAAACACGATGTTTTCAAGTCAGAGGTAAGAGAAAACTTACTTCCGTGAAGGACAACATGCAAACCGCAGCAAAGCCTGGTTTTACTTGAAATGATTAGAACCAGGGCAAGTTTAGATCTTGACCTAAGATGCCAGAAAAGGGGGTGGTGACTGGAAGGAAACGTGGTGCTGAAATCCGAACAAAAATGTGAGGGCCTGAATCTATTTCCATTATTGCCCTGGCTAGTAGTTTTCACTTTACAGTCTCAGCGGGGTTCCCTGAGCTGCAAATGAAGAGTTTAGTTTTCATACAAACATAGAATTGTTGGAAGGTAAATGCCTATAAATGCAAGTCTTTGAAGTGCAGTTCTTTTGATGGCACTCTAACGTTTTTTTTTTTCCTTTGCCTTAGGAAGTTTAGCCACCGTGCCACCTAAGGACAGGGTTCTGAATTTTAAAAATTTCTTTCTGAGTAGCATTAGAAAATTGTTCCACTTAAGCGCCTGAAGGGAACTTTTTGGGGGCGTGCCTAACAATAATAGTCAAATAGCAGAATACCTGGGAAATTAATAGACACATCCTTATAAAAACAAAACTTGAAAGCACTTCCATTCACACACAAAAGAGGACTTTTCGTGATAACATAATCACTTCATGTTCTTGTCAGATGCCAGTAAGCATGGACTTTGTAAACTTGTTAAGAATCATTAGGAAAAAAAAAAAATCTTTCAAAGGTAACTACTCCCTTCTGTCTTTTACTTTGTAACTTACTTTAGTAATTGGAACTGATCTTTCACCTTAAAGTTTTATTTACTTTTCATTTTTTCTTTAACTAGATCTTGATAGAAATAAAATGGAACTTTCATTTTCTTGCTTTCTCTTAGGGATTTGAATGGAAACAACATCACGCGGATTACCAAGACAGATTTTGCTGGTCTTAGACACTTAAGAGTTCTGTAAGTATGTTCTTCTGTATTTTGAAACATTTTCTTTTGTTCTTGAGGCTGCATATTTTGTATTGTTACTGGTCTCACTTTGAAAAACTGTCCCAATGGCAGAAACATAAAATTTTAAAAGGTCTTGGTTTCCTTTCTTTTTTTGTTTATCAATGTATTATAGCTTTTAATGAAAATGTAGGCTTTTATTTTAAGGTTGGATGCTTGCCATTGAAACAATATTATAGAAATGACCTCAAATGTTTGCTATACCATACCCTAAGTGCCTCATGCATATAAAAGTGTAGAATAATTGCTTCCACAATATGAATAAGTAATGTGAGACATTTGATACACTTTTAGGATTTGAGATTAACTAGAAAGAATTTAAGTGGGTCTGCATTTTATTATTACTAATATAGAAGACTTTTTTTTAGCAAACAGCACTGAGATATGATTCCTAACATTAAAATCAAGCAATCCAAGTCTTCACAGTTTTTGGTGGGAAGTGTTTATAAAAATATTGCTGGTCATATTTTGAATTGTTGTATTTCACATCTTTTGTAGTTTTTATAATATTGTTGCGTTAC
Organism: Felis catus; assembly: GCF_018350175.1. Classification (NCBI taxonomy): domain Eukaryota; kingdom Metazoa; phylum Chordata; class Mammalia; order Carnivora; family Felidae; genus Felis; species Felis catus. The sequence continues at coordinate 189,301,766 of NC_058371.1, read as the reverse complement.
GATTACTTCTTTAATTAGTGGGTTAAATATATTGTGAGGGAGCCATCATGTGAGATTCAGTGTAATGTGAAACTGTTTTTACCCACAGATTTGTAAATATATACATTGCAATGAACATATACTTTTGATCATTGTGTTGAGTGTTTATCTTTTAAAAGACACATTTTGGCTATTATGAAATCATCCAATTTCCAGTGTATATCCATAAGTGAATTAAAGTATGGGTATGGTGACATACTGTATATGGATTCTTTCAGTGAAGAACTCACTCCAAAATCAGTTTACCAAAAACAGCCATCAAAACTGCCGTGTCATGGGTTGCTCTTCAGGATAAACTCCAGTTAGAGTTTCACAGTTTTGACTAGTAACTTTTACTAGTATTTTCGTATTTTCTGTGAAAGTTTTGTGCTGTGGATGCCCTCGGCCCTCTGTGATTTCTCTCAAATATACCATCCTTGAATTTCATATGAAATCTCAAACCAGAGCATTGTTTAATTTTATAAAGGGAAGGAGGTTATGAGTGTCTCAGTGGCTGAACTGAAACTTGCTTATTAGATGGGGAGTGGTAACATTAAGACCCTGTTATACTTTGCATTTCAGTCAGCTTATGGAGAATAAGATTAGCACCATTGAAAGAGGAGCATTCCAGGATCTTAAAGAACTGGAGAGACTGTAAGTATTTTTAATTCCAAAGTTATGACGACATAACTGTATTTAAAAAAAAAAAATCCTTGAATTTCAAGGGCCATGTCTTCAACTTTGTGTCTTAATCTTTGAAAGTTTTACAGAAATACAAGGTCGAATAAGTGGTTTTCAGGCTAATTTACAATTGCAAATTGTGGGATTTTCCATAAATAGTACTAACTTTTAATAAAGATAAAAAAAAAACAAACCGACTTCTTTCCTGAGACATTGATTTCCTTGAATACCTATTGCTTTGGTACTTAGAGAGGTACATGTTTTCCTTGTTGTCCATCTAGTTTGTTTTATTTGCTTTTATAGGAAGAAAGGTGGTTATTTGATTTGCATTTATAATATGCTATGGAAAAGAAAAGTTTTGCTAGCTGTTATTTTAATTTTCATGCTGTTGCTTTGTGTGTCACCGGTGACACTTGAGAACATGTTTTAAATTCTCAGTGGTGAAAATTTGCTTTTTGATACTTATCACTTATGGTGAACATTGTTAGTAATAGCTATTCACAACTTCTTTTCATTGTTTTATAGTAGCTTTCTAAATATTTCTCCTGGAAAAAGAATTTAAAGATTAGGAGAAATGGAAGCAAGAATTATAGTATCAAAGCATGGTTATTTTAAGATTTTTTTCCCCGCCAAGAAGGCCGTGTGGACTTCAGAGTTTAAAATACATTTTATATTTTCAGACACAAAATCTTATGCATTGATATATACTACTTGAGGGCCGTTATTAATTTATATCTACAGAGTACGAAATATCTGTCTGAAATAATTAAGATAAATTACACAGTATATAATTTGAGGTATGAATTCCATGTCTCATATGTTTTGATAACTCAAGTTTAGTAAGTTTGCATTTTAAGGGCATGTAACAGCTCTATTAAACATAGCAACAATTTCCATGCCTGCTTTAATAGGCACTTTAGGTAAAAATAAAAATTTTATTTAAAATAATGAAATATAAAGTTAATTTTAGGCATAGCACTTATTCAGATTCACTGGGCCCAAGGGCAGAAGTTAATTCTGTGTAATTTTAAGTAGACAAAGATGGCTTGTCAATTTCTAAGATATTTGTAAATATATAGGCATCATTTTTATCACCGTGAGTAAAATTAAACCCTGGGATGTCTATCTTATTGTAATATTTTGTCCATGATATATATTCCAAAATAGGGAATATAACTAAAATAAATTTAAAATCACTACTTTGAGCTAGTTTTCAGAGAGAAATAAAAACGAGGTAAACATTTAGTTAAGTTCATTACGAAGTTCATAAGTTCATAACCTATCTCTTGGTGTATAAAGATACTCTGAAAGTATTCTTTGATCTCCTTCGTGGGCTTTGTGAATAGTTAATTCCTAGTGAGTATCTTGTAAAGGTATTTTTAATTCATCCATTTAAAAAGTATCAATGTAATTTAAATATTTGGTGAGATGAATGGAGAATTTTAAATTATAATTCAAGTGTTAACACTTTTTTCATGAATAATTTTTAACTATCATACGGAAACATATATTTTGATCCTTAACCAGCATCCAGTTGAAGGAATTTCGATGACTTTTCATGCAGTCTCAGTTAGGTTATATTGTCGTTCTAAATATCTTCAGAAATGCTAGAACAAACCAAACCTTTTCGTTGTTTTTCAAGCCACTTCGAATATCACTTGAACAAATTCACTTTTTTCTAGAAATTATTAACCAGATGCCTTATGATCTGAAATTTGTTTAGAGTTGTAAGTAGGTACTAGTTTTTCGCTTTTACTTCCCCTGAGAATGTCACTTCATCTCAGAACAATTTTCTATTCCACTAAGATGCAGTCAGATGTTTCAGAGTGGGAGGAAGATTTGTAATTTTGAATGAAACTAATATATATGCAGGACTTCTTTAAATCACCCCAGCTGTTGGCGGAGAGCAAATATTTCATATTTGTGAGGAAAAGCTGAGAAAATTCCTTTTGTTTACAACTGCCAAGTCCTTCTGATGGAAGCACATTGCTATCTGACAGCCAATTCATCTCCTTGGGACTCTGGAATTCAAAACCATTTCTTAGGAACATTGTGGATACACTTTTCAAATATTTATTTTTTTAAATACGTTAAATGGCAAGGAGATTTTGCCGAAGAATGCATTCAAGTTATCATGAAATAAACTATTAGAGATTTTGTTCAGTATATTATTTAAAAAATACAAATAAAAAAAGCTAACCAGAGGGGTCCATAAACAAGTTACTATGGTCGATGGGATATATTCTTATTTTAGTAGGTGGTGACAACATCTCAAAAACTGCCTTTTTTCCCCTATGAAGTTTCAAGAAACATTGTAAGAAACTGGAAGCACATCAATGAATTAACTTTTAACTAATTATATGTTGTGTGAACTTATATTGTTTTTAGCAATTTAGATGTGAATTTTTCCATTCAAATTCTAAGTAAGAAAAAGTTATAAATGCAGGTTTATGTTATAAATGCCATTCATATAGTATTCACAGTAGCTTAATTTTCATTTTTTTTTGTGAAGAACAAAAAATAAAAATATCAATTTTATTTGTGTGCCATATATGGTTCTAAACTTTTTTCATTTTAAAATGATAAAATTAAAACAATTCCAAAAGGCTATCTTGTGAACATTTAAAAATTACAAGTTTTTCCTTTTTGTTTTATGTTGGTAGAGTTTTAACTTGATCTAGAGAAAGAAGACAAATCTGAAAACAGGAGATAAGATCTGTGCCCTTCTAGAAATATAACTCTTAATCTGTAAGAAACAGTCATGTTATTAGGGTGAATTTGATTTTAGCATAGAGAAAGTCATTATTTGTGAATCCAAGCATTATAGCTACAAAAAGAAAGGTTGTTTTGCACTTCAAAGAATCAATAAATACAAGGTTATATCAGTCAAAAGTCAAGAAATAAATGGATATTAAAAACCTTCCTCCTTCCACACGCCCTCCCTCCCTCCTTTCTTGTATGGAAAATAACATCAGATAATATGATCATCATCAGAATGTGGTTATGAATCACTATAAAAGGAGTATGTTTTAATCATGGTTACACACCATGACCACACGTTACTTCCTGTCTTGACAGTTTCCTCCCATACTTTCAGACCTCACTTGTGTAGTGGCAGATTTCCATGTTCTGTGTTGCCAGTAGTACTTGTTATCTGGGAAGGGAAGGAAACCGTGAGAAATGTGCCTCATGTAGATTGTATTAGGAGGTCTCCTATTTGTTTAGCTGAGGTGTTCGACCAAAATCTAATGTAGTTAAGTGACTAGTTAATTCAATGGAAACTAATTAATGCAAAGCAAACTACAAATAAGCTACAAGAAAGAATCGGAACATGTATGACATATACATTTTTATGATTCCCAGAAGATACCCGTGTATATTTGCGATAGTCTCCATGCAAAATTGTTAATTCAAAGTGATTCTTCGCTGGTGCATCATGTCTTTGAGGGTCACAAAAAATCATATTGGGGCCCCAAACTTTTGTGGGCTGGTATAAAATTCTGTTGTTCACTTCTAGTTTATGGGATTATACTGCAGTCATTAAAGTTCTATTTTATGACCTTTTAAGGAGACCCAGGCCACTTCAGTTTCCACTAGTGAAAATTTATGCATTTATAGGTTCCTTCCTAATGGGAAAGCAAGAGTATGAGAAAGTTTTGATATTGTTTGGGTTGTCAAAATAAAATGTTAGGACATGAAGTCCTAAATGCAATGAAATGCTTATATGCAAAATAAAAGCCTGATATTCCTAGATTATGTTAATGAAAACCAATAGAAAATCTTGGAGTATTAGGCTTTGCATTAACTTACAATCATCTTGTACCCTTGCAATAAGGAAATTGCAGGAATGATAAAGGCAAGGTTTTGGACTGTTTTTCTTTTCATACTAGTAACGTGAACGTGTTCATTTAAAACAAGTATTGCTTTAAACTCTCCAAGTTTTACTATCATTGGATTTGAAATTATTTTTTCCTACTAACTTTGTAATTTGATATGCTGTTTTTTTTTGTTTTGTTTTGTTTGTTTTTTGTTTTGTTTTGTTTTGTTTTTGCTTAAAAAATGAGTCCTGAAGTATTATAATGAAACCATGCAGGGAATACTGGAAAATAAACCTGTACCCGTAGACATTTTCAAGTTTCTATACAGCCAATATAAAGAAGATATTCATTTTAATTTAGACAAGTCTAAATCCCTTTACAATGGAACCTAAATTTGACCAAACACTGCACTCTCAGGAGAGAATACCTAAAGGACACATTAATATTTTATTTAAGGTGGTGCTGAATTAGTTCTCCCACGTGCACACCCCATTCCTAAGCACGTGACAGCCAGGGTGAGGCTGAGGAATTACGGTGCTCTAGGATTTCTGTTGTAGGTCTCTACACATGAGTTCAAGTAGAGAATATGTTGTGGAACAGGTCTGAAGGAAGCACCACTTATCCCCTGTTCATCAAGAATGTGGAGAATCCCTCTTCTGACTAATCCTACAAATTTACAGGCAACACATAACATAGTGCTTTTCTTAAAGTAGGGCAAACCAACAGTTCTAATCGCCTTGGAAAAGAATGCAAGCTCATCTCAAAAGAATTGTTCTCTGGCTTCTTTATACTACCAACTTTAAAATCACGGCAGTTATTTTCCTAGGACATAAAGTGTGTCTTCAAAGAACATGTCAAACTTGCTAACAGAGGTTGAGTATATGCCCTGCACGAGATAAAAATGCTATCGATGATCAAGTGTGTATCACTTTATCTGTGATATCTGTTCCATGTGAATTATTCTCACTTGTTTATAAGCGATATTGGACTATTTTCATTTACGTATACGACTGATCATGTGAGGCTTTAATGCATGTGCACTATTGAAAGTTTAGCGGAACATTGAATGCATCCAAAAGGGTTTCTCATGCAACATTTTTTATGGGCCTTGAAGTTGAAGGGTGGTGAGAAGGCCTGTTTGCTCTTTGTGGACCGTTTTATACATTCTGAAGCAGCAAGGCTGTTTATTTTTCCCACATCTGTTTTGGGCTCATCCTTTGTGACAGTGTTTGCTGGATGCTGTGTCCTTTATACCTCCCTGAAATGAGTAGTTTAGTTTGCACTGTTACAATGTATTTGCGGAAGCAGTGAATGTCAGATATTTTACATTGAATTCTGTCTTTCATTCCTATTGGATCCCTTTCTGCTTGAATTATGCCCGCTAGATGGAATTTCACAACTTTGCATGCAATTAGAGACTTTTCCGCGTGGACTTTCATAAAGACTGCACTTACCTTTTTTTCAGAGCAATTTATATCTGCGGGACTGGAGGGAATATTGGGGAAAATGCTTTCAGAATGACAGTTTGGTAACAATAGGGGTGATTTGGTACAGACGTAATGGGAATATTACTTTAAGAGAACATTTACAAAAAAATGTTTGACTGCCGTCTGCCGTGTTCATCCACTTTGGATGCAGGTGGATAGCTCTGGAGCTCCTCACGTGTGTGCTGCTCTTGTAGCTTTTGGCAGTGAGCGCAGGGTGCAAAGAACACAGACTCCCCTCTGTGTAGGCACTTTGTAGTTTTATTTTCTGTTGCCTGTTCTATAGAATGCAGCAAACACTCATTGGTTGTACTGTCGTTTGTGCTTTCTAAACAGACACAAACTCTTAAACCCCCTTTTAAAATCAGAAACATTAGATAAGAGTAACACCAGAAAACTCTTCCTTTCAATTAGCAATAGTCACACCTTGGGTAACTCTGATTTGTCTGTTATCCTCCTATTGTGCGAAACGGAAACCTTTGGTTTGAGTTCCACTGGGAGATATTGATCAGATTGCTTCATCTTTCAAAACCTCAGTTTCCTCGTCTTTGGAACAGAGATAATTATTATCTTGCATGCTGGCAGTACATGGTCTAAATAAAATAGTGCACACATAGTTTCACAAAACACTTGTCACATGGTTAGTGTTTAAAGAACTCTTATCATGATTTTCAACATTTCTCCTGTTTTTCGAAAGCTCAGTTTAGGCATTATTTTATTGAGCTAATAAAATGTGTACATAATAAATTTGACTTTTGTACATTCACATTTTATTACTGGTTTTATTCTGGTTTTCTTATTATGGCATATGGCAATAGAAGAGATGGAAAGAATGTATAAAAATACCTTCAAGTTTTGTTTCAGAGTATTTCTCATTGCTCTGGATATATAAAGAAATGCCAAGAAGTACGAGGAATGAAGTGGAAGCAACATTTTTACTCATAAGTTTGATTTATCCATCGAAGTAATACACAAATGTTAAAATCTTTGCCTTAAAAAAATGTTAGAATAAAAACATTTAAGAATAAGTAGAAATTTACCTGAAAAGAAGGCATTTTTGTACGAAAAACAGGAGATTATACATGATAAACTTATTAAGGCAGGATTTATAGAATGCTTGTTCTAGACCAAGCACATTGCTAAAGTACCTTATATTTACAACAGCCGGTAGATACGAGACATATATTTTCCATTGGCTTTGGTAAAATTCTTTTCATTTTACACTTTGAATTGGGATGGAGGTTGCAAATATTCACTGGTAAAAGTTGAAAAAATAAGAGGCTGTCACTTCTACCAATGGACAAGACATAGAAACAGTTGACAGATCATAATTTGAAGCAGTGCTTGTCAATAATGCTCAGGCTGCCCTTCAAATTGAGGTTGTTAAGAATAAGCATTTCAGAGACCAGTGGTGTTTTGTGTGATACAGAAAGATCATTCACCCCACTGAAGGTCACGCTCAAAACTAGCAGTAACACAGAGGAAGCAGTTACTGGGATCCCTCTCATCTTTGCCCTAAGGAAAAGTGTCTTTGAGACACATTTTGCACACCTTTCTGGAATCATGCGTTACCATCCTGAGAATCTCAATTAGCCCAGAGATCCTGTGGGCAGATTCCATCTAGCTGGTAGCACAGGAGCTGGGTATAATGAATCTTCAACACAATTGTCCTTGTTCTGAACAATAGGTAATTGACCACCTGGTCTGCTTAATGGAGCCAATTTATGCTGGCTCCCATAAATCCTTCTGTGAGATACATTTCATTCACTACATGTTGTTTTCCTGTTCTGGGACCATCAGATTTTAGCTTCTTTAACTCATTTACATTAGTATTAGCATTATGGCAGTATCTTTTTCAAGCTGCTAAGAAGTATTCTGTGTTCTACTCCAGCCCTGTTTATTTTTTTTTATTTTTTTATTTTCATTTTTTTTTCAACGTTTATTTATTTTTGGGACAGAGAGAGACAGAGCATGAACGGGGGAGGGGCAGAGAGAGAGGGAGACACAGAATCGGAAACAGGCTCCAGGCTCTGAGCCATCAGCCCAGAGCCTGACGCGGGGCTCGAACTCACGGACCGCGAGATCGTGACCTGGCTGAAGTCGGACGCTCAACCGACTGCGCCACCCAGGCGCCCCTCCAGCCCTGTTTAGAAATTGTTGTGCACCTTAATGGTCTTTAAAGTAATTCTGGATTTAAAAAAATCCTTTTAAAGGGTTAATTTCTGGTCATTTTACAGGAAATCCCCACTTTCAAGTTTTTCCTTTGAGTATTTTGAAAGAGTTTCACCTTTTATTTTAATGTTTGTATTTCCATTCATTCTTAGCACTGATTCAAGAAAGAACAGGAACAAAAAGTGTACTGGTAGTCTTTTATGTTTTTTTTTTTTAAGTTTATTTGTTTATTTTGACAGAGACAGAGACAGCACAAATGGGGGTGGGGCAGAGAGAGAGGGAGAGAGAGAGAATCCCAAGCAGAATCTGCACTGTCAGCACAGAGCCTGACGTGGGGGTCGAACTGACAAACTGCGAGATCGTGACTTGAGCCGAAAGCAAGAGTTGGATGCTTAACTGACTGAGCCACCCAGGTGCCCTTTGATATTCTTTTAGAGGGAAGAAGCATAATACTGTTTTTCTATGCATGTTATCACATCATTTATTATCTGCCTTTCTACTATATTACCTTGTCTTATGCATATGGTTGATTTAGACAATATTAAGACCATTCACAGTAATTTTCATGAAAAGATGATAAAGTACCTGGATTCAGAGAAAACTATACATATTTTCATTTTTCTCTCAACCTTAGGCATTTTGAACAGATCTTTAATTCAGTGAGCTGAGTATAGAATTTTTTTTGTTTTGTTTTAATGATGTCTTATTTTCAGTTGTTTCATTCATAGATATTAAAGAAATGGGCTCTATAAAGCTATGTTTTTCCCAAGGAAAGATTGATGAGAAGTGAAATTTCAGTATTACATTATTTTTAATTAATGTTTAGAAATATTTAGACTGTGTCTCTTTGAGAGAAATGTTTCAGATGATATGTTCTGGAATCACCCTACCTGAATTCAGGTTTTAGCTCCACTTTCTATGAGCTGTGTACCCTTCTCCAGAACAACAGTAACCATAGTATCTACTGTTGGGGTTGTTCTGAAAAACGAAGGAGATAATTCATGTAAACCTCTCAGAACAGTGATCATCATGTAGTAAACTTAGTTATGCTTACGTTAGCTATCGCTTTTGGAGTGAATTAGGAATGGCTGGGAATATGAAAGTAATAATTAAGAAAAAGAAAAAGACACTACTTTGAGTGCCTGGATCGCTCAGTTAGTTAAGTGTCTGATGTGATTTCAGCTCAGGTCGTTGTCTCAAAATTGATGAGATCACACCCTGCATTGTGGAATCAATGCTGACATTTCCGATCCTGCTTGGGATTCTCTCTCTCTTTCTCTGCCCTTCTCTCTCTCTCTCTCTCTCTCTCTCTCTCTCTCTGGCTCTGGCTCTGGCTCTCTATGTCTCAAAATAAATAAACATTAAAAAAAAAAAAAAGACACTGCCTACACCCAATCTGAAATATCTTCTTTCTCACAATATCTGATATTATTTAAACATATCAAATTCCTTCTAACTTCTAGATGATGTTGAGTATGGCAGTGGGAGAGAGGTTGATGGGAGGGGAAGGACATAATTGCTTTATAGGGCCCATGAAAGCAAGGTTGGTGGTGGGGCTTTGGTTAGTTGGAAAGTGGCATAAAAACTAAGACAGGATCCTCAGGAAGCATCCCAAGGGAATAGTTGGCCGAATATAAAATGCATATGCTAGAGCGTTGCTGAAGTATATCAAAATGCAAAAAGACAAGTGTGTTCTCATTTAGCATTTCCTAAAAATCCACTGAGTGCCAGAGAGGAAGGGAAAGAATACAAAGATGTGGTCTTTGTACTCGAAGAGCTTACAGCCTACTGGGAAACAGACCAGTATGTGATGAAATACAACGTCAAGGACTCTTATTTATTAAATGCCATGAGGGTATGGGGACACAGATAAGGGAGGAACTACCTCTCTGTAGGGGGATCAGGGAAGCTTCACAGAAGTTGTAAGAAAGTACCCTCAGAATAGGGAAAGCTCTCCAAACAGCTGGGCTTTGCAGGGACCGGAAGCTTGAAGGAGCATACTGGTTATGGCCAGTGAATCCTGGAGGATGTTTATTAGTCCAGTGGTTTGGATGAGATTTCCATAGCCCATCTCTGCCATTTTAGAAATGGAGATTGTCTCCTTGAATAATGGGAGTCTTTCCAAGAGCGGTCGCTTCCCTAGAAAAATTCTAATTGCCACTATTGTGAATATTTGTTGTCTGTTTCTTGAGAGAAAAATATAACAAGGTCATAGTTAAGTTTTATTTTATGAAAATTGTATAATAGTAGACTCTGGAAGTCATCCTCCCTCAGAAATACTCCTTCCTTTCTCCATTCCCAGCAGACAAAAATAAATAAGTAAAAGCTTTTGGTTTCACTTTAAATTTAACCTTGTTATATGCTTTATTTATAAAAATTAGCGTAAGTGGAAAGAAATTCCACCCTTTCACCACTAATTTTACCATTTTCCCCCTAATCGTCTTGGCATACTTTTTTACAAGTGTGCGTTTTATTAAGTGCCTAGAATGTTTCTGTAGATAATCAACTTCTTCCTAATGTGAGTTTATGTAACAAAAGTTACAGTCTTCATCATTACCTCATGGCATTTTGGAGTTTGAAGAAGTTCTGAAGTTCAGCTGGTACAATTTTTCACCTAATGCGGGAGTTCTTTTGATTACGTCCTTTGCAGGAAAAAGAAAAAAATACACACTGCCTCTGCTTGGATGAAAGTGGAATCAGAAGTTGAGTTTCTCAAGGCAGATCATTCCATTTCTTCTAATTCTTGGAAATTCACTAATTCTTAGAAAGGTCTTCCTTATAATATACTCTCTTAAAAAATGTATTCACTAGTGCCAGTTCTGCCCTCTGGAGATTAAATATAATTTTGCTGCTACCAGGTGGCCATTTAAATATGTCAAGATTGATAGGTAGATAAATAGGTAAATAAATAAAAAAATAAATAAGTCAAGATTGGCATGCTTTCTTTTCCTGTCCTTTTGACATTTACATTTAATACTCAAGTTTCTTCAAAGTGTCGTTAGTTTTCTGGACCTCCTTACTCTCCTGTAGGTCAATAGAAATTTATAAATCTTTTTTTTTTTTTGCAACTTGTAAATCATTTAAATGTACATTTTGCATCAGCTTATCATGTAATTTAAATTTGGGAAAAGCAGGAGCTCCTGGGTGGCTCAGTCAGTTGAGTGTCCGACTTCGGCTCAGGTCATGACCTCACGGTTTGTGAGTTCGAGCACCGCATTAGGCCCTGTGCTGACAGCTCAGAGCTTGGAGCCTGCTTCGGATTCTGTGTCTCCCTCTCTCTCTACCGCCTCCTCTGCTCATGCTCTGTCTCTCCTTCTCTCAAAAATAAATAAACATTAAAAAAAATTTTTTTAAATAAATTTGGGAAAAGCAGAGATGTGAACATTTATTTTTACTGAAACATTAACGTGTCCACGTGAGATGAATGGGATTGAGATCCTAGTACATCAGCATCAGGATCTACCTAGCCTTCAGGAAGTGTGCACAGTCCAGAAGAACTTAGTTACACAGCATCAGGGCTTAATTGAGTTAGAGTTGCAGTCACATTTTTTTCTAAACTCTAAAGTTACATTCATATCAGGTAAACATGTAAAAAAGCACAATCTAAACATTTTTAGCCACTACTATTAGTTCTGTTTCAGCCTTATTTTCAGTTAAGGGTCAAGAACTGTGGATTTAGGTTTGGTCTTGGCCGTTTTCTTCTGCTTTTGCCCATAGGGACAAATCATGCTGACATTTCCTCACACTTTTTTTTTTCGCCACAGCTAAACAAAATGCTAACAAAATTGAAATTTCCATTTCCCCACAATGCCTTGGCTAAAAATTTAGGTCATCTGGGACAGTGCATGAATTATCTTAGGGCACCGTTTACTGTGGTGTTTGCATTGTATCTCGCACTCACCTAACCTAGACAGCAGAGTCCTAGGCAAGAAATCCTTTCTCGTTGTGTATATTCTGGATGACTGATGTTGCACAGGATGTGAGGTTAGGGTTTAGGTGCCGGTAATCATCTGAGTAAGCATAATGGAAAATTGCTTTAAAGAGTCAGGTAACAAAAGGTGTAACCAACTTTTGATTTGCAATGCTTGAATTCTTTTGAATGTCATTTCTTCCTTTCCTGAAATACAGGATGAGGCACGACACTGCCAAATCACAGACTCATTGTTGGGTATTTTCTATGTAACATACGCTTTGTTTTTGTTTTTCTCAAAAGGCGTTTGAACAGAAATCACCTTCAGCTGTTTCCTGAGTTGCTGTTTCTTGGGACTTCGAAGCTCTACAGGCTGTAAGTAGATAGAAATAGTTATTGTTGCTTTGGGTAGTACCTTGTATTTTAATAAATGTATTTTGGATCTGTTTCCTTGTGCTTTCCTGGAATCTATTCACTGATAGATTAATGGATTAAAAGCTTGCTTGTTTTTTCTTCTTATGGAAGTTTATGATTGGTTTCCCAGTGGTTCCTGTTGTTCTATTTGGTTAGCATTTAGTGGTTCATGTATGTGTCACTGTAATTGTATTTTTCCTTTTTGGTTATGTGACGAGGAGGAGATTTACCTTACTTTTTTATGGAAACTTTTGATTAAGTTCTGAAGGGAAAATTTGCCACTATACTTCCTCTGAAGAGGAAGTTGGCAGTGTTTTGTTATAAAGTTAGGGTTCTTAATGTCAGCTTTCTCGACATTGTTTCTGTGCTGGAGTCGTGTTTATTAGTCTGGAAATATTATTATAAGGTATTTAAGGAGGGCTGTAAATTTCCTCTTAAATGTTCCTTTTAAGGCCAGAATTCCAAACTGTGCAATAGGAATGACCGTAAACGTTTCCTCACAAATATGTCATAGACTGTTAACGGAAGTGCTCCTTTGGAAAGAACATAATGTGAGTTTTAGGCAGAATCAGGTTTTCCTCCTTGGAATGCTTGTACACTGACCTAATAAGTAATAGTGAAAACACATTTTTGAAAGCTTTTAAAATTAGATTTTCAGCCATATGAGTGATTTTGTGCAGATGGGAGATAAGCAACAAATTGTTGGAAAAACAAATAACGATGAGTATTGATGTTCATGGATGTCATGAAAGAAATTGGGGATATAGAGAAGAAATTCCTCGGCACGCCTTCCACCTGGATGGTAGGGGAGGTCCCGTAGGTTCCTGTTTGTGGGGGGAAGTGAGTGGATTCCTTTTTTTCCGAACTTGGCTTTGTCGTAGCCTATGAGTTCAATAGTGTTGTTATCAATTCTACAAGTAGGAAGTCTAGCAACACTGCCCTTGAGCCCTCCCTGCACTGTGGCCGCGGTCTCTGTTCAGTCCTCCTGGTGCCTTAGCTCACTACAGAGAGAGCTGGCTCAGTGGGCAGATGTGCAGCCAAACGAACACACTGCATCTCCCCTCTAGAGTCTCACTTCCCTGGTACTGGTCCTCTGAGGACAGCCAAAGTCGCCTGGCAGGATTTCTCCTTTTCCTTGGGTTCCCTGCCAGCTAATTAGCTCCATTTAAGTAAATTAAAAAAAGGAAAAAAAGTTTTCAAAGAAACTTGAAAATAGACTTTTAAATAAGAATTCTTTATGGACTAGTTTGACCAAGGAGATAGAATATTGAACATTGTAAAGATGCTAAGTTGATACTGATGTAGAAATATTTGTGCTTAGTTTCTAAGAAGGGCCACAGAGAGGGTTTTAGTTGTGATTCTGCTTTCTGCGTTAAGCTTTGGTGATGGAGGAGACTGGAGAATGGACTTGTATACGATGGTATACAATGGTATACGATGAGGGATATGAAACCACCACTTTGCTAATAGTGCCCATGCAAAAGCAATTCACACCAGTCTAAGAAATTTTCCATTTTCTATGTAGCTGTGAAAATATAATTTAAATGAATGACTGTCATCTACGATTTAAAATATTAAGCGAAAGAGGGGAAAATTAACTTCAACACTACCTCAGAGAAACAAGAATGTTTGAATTTTAGTCTGGAAGTACTTGGTTTACTTTTCTTAGGAGGCTTCAGGTAGTTTAATCCAGCGCAGAGTCTTCTATTAGTAAATTCTATTCCGTGGAACAGTTTTCCCTCTTAGACAATATCACATAGTGGACCAATGGATTTTTCTCTTATATTTTGTTATGACTTTATGACTTTAGGAAGCTGCTGTGTGAAAAGAGACCTGAAATCCTGAAGAAGTAAAATTAAAGAAACAGAACCCATAAAACTCTGAGGCAGTATTTTTTAGTTAATTAAAAGCATGTAAAAATATGAGAAAATGGACAGCTAGAAAATACAGCTCAGAGTTGTGATGTACCTGTTCGGCTCAAATGATTTCTTCTGGGGAGTTTGGGAAGATAAAACTTTATTTCTTAGGATTAGTTGCAAGAGGGGCTTGAATGCTCTGATGTTCCTGAAATTAGAGATTGATGGCATAATGCTTAATATTCGTTGGGATTTACCGACTGACATAAACACTAAATACACGTAGAAACAGTGGTGTAATTTTTTTCTTCACCCTCACACCGGGAATCTTCCTTTGAATGAAGGTACTATTTGTCCCACCCGAATTCGATATAGTGAATTGTTACCAATGGTATTTCTCTTGAGAGGGTAAGTTATAAGCTACATATGACCACTTTTTTTTTTATGATGGTAATCATTAATTGGAGTAAACAACCAGCATTAAATATCTTTAATAAATAAAGAACCAAAAGCTTGTGAGTCTGACTGCCTGGCCAGTGTAATTTCCAAGAGGGAAGGATTCAAGCTCAGAGTTTCTTCATGTGATACAGGTGCCTAGTAGTTCACCCGAAACAAATGTTCCAACAGATGGAAAAATGTGCCCAGATCGACAGACAAAAATCTCCTTTAAAACATTCATTGAAAAATGAATCTTTCACAAGAAGGATCAGTGACAGAACAAAGGATACAGGGTTTCTGACTAATAGCAGAGAGTATATGTTGGGACAGGGAAGGTATTAGCCTGGTCTTTGCATATACATATTAAGCAATCCATAATTGCCCTACTATATAATGCGGTAGAGACCTACACATCTAGAATTCATGAAGGAAACACATTTATAATTTATTCTCTTTAAGTTGTTGCATCATTCTAATTAGTATCTCCATTTCTTTTTCTCACTTACTGTATTTGTTATTTAATACTTTTATGTAATGCTTTTTTATCCCAGTATATAACTAATGAAGAAGTTCACTAGTTTAATGTGTAGTTCACTCTACTGACGTCTGATTTTTATCATTAGGATTTAAGCTAGTCTGATATACTGGACATTATGCAGATTTTCTTTGCACTTTTGTAATGAAAATCACCATTTGACTCTTGGCGGAAAATGGGATGCCAGGTGAAGAAGCACACATGCTTTTTTTGGACTCTAAATGCAATATAAAAGAAAAAGAGGGTACGCTGTATATGAATTATGATTCGACACGGTTGGTTGCTGCTAGCGGCCAAATATGCTTTTCCTTTGCTGTCTGCTCCAATTTCTCTTTGGACGGGTTGAGAGAGCACTACATGTTCAGGTCAAGATGTTTGCTCAGAAATAGTAGTACAGTTGCAGCTGTGTTTGTTGGAGCAGGAGACTAGTTTAAATAGCATTACCATTTATCCAGTCCATTAACAGAACTCTGTAAAATAATACCAACTCTGCATAAACTACAGGACAGTGTAATAAAATTACAAGCACTTGTTGACAGATGGAAAGTGTAAGTAAAGGGAAAGTAAAGGGCCCTAGGTTGGAGGTTAAAAGAGACAGCATATAGTTTCCTTAACTTGCGTAGATACGCCATTCTAGCCTCTTGCTTCTCCCCCCAAACTGGTGTCGCCTCTTTACTATCAATTTAAGAGTGGAGAAAATTATTTTTGGAGCAATCTGGAGCTGATTAACTGAGATTTTTAGTCACTTTTGAAATGGGCGATCGTGATTGATTGAAATTTATGAGTGGCATTTATATATATGAGTAGCATATACAAAACTTCCTGATAAATGTAACCTTAAAGGTGATTTACCAGTGAGTGATTCACACTTTTCAACTTGAGTTTTCAACTACTAATCCAGGCTCATTAGAAAGGAATTTCATTGGTAGTACTGCGGTCGAGCATTTGGTTATAAATATTTGTTTTGTGGTTTTCAGTTTATTTCTTTGAGTATTATTATATTTACCCAGACTTCTAACATAAACTTAAGTATCCAAGGCACATGGCAGAAACTCATTTTTCACTTGTATCTACTGAAACAAAACAAAACTAACAAATGAAATTAAATACATAAGTCCCAGTGATTCGTTTTCTCTACTTCTTTGAATAAAACCTTTTTATTTCTGGTTCACAAGTAGCATTTATTATTCCCCAATGAGCTTGGAGCCTCTAAATTATCTAACATTATAAATAGTATTTTTAAACTCAAGGACTTTTTTATGGCCTAATGACTACTTACCTGAGACAAATAGATTTTGACCGCTTAATTTGGTTGGTCAGGTCACAGTTCATTTACTGTCAGATAGGATCTCAGAGGCTCAAAATGTTTTTGATAATAATAATCGGGGCTTTTGTTTAGAAGAAAACTTAATTTTTGTTTTATTAAGGTAAAAATTAATTTGCGAAGTACAACGCATATACAGTGAAGCTATCTTTATTTTCCTTTCTTCTTGCCCCACAGAAGGACCTTTACCATTTGTTTTTGTTTTTGAGTAGTTGTAAGAGTAACATACCCTCATATTAGAAAGGTTTGGGCAATTCAGAAAAATAGAAAAGAGGAAATAGAAATTATTCATTACCTTGCCATCCAGACATAATCACTAGTAAACTTGTCAGTTATTATTAACCTAGTTTACTTTTTCTGTGATTATGCATATAAATGCTGATATACATTTATTACAAAAACATGTTTTGTTTTGTTTTGTTTTTTATGTCCCCAGGGTCTAGTATGAGGCTTGACCTTTAGAAACCTCTCAGTAAGTGTTTGATGTATTGAGTTAAATCTCCGTTGGGTTCAGGGTCTGTAACGTGAATGAACAAACAGTAATGCTGGGAAGGCATTATGAATAATAGAGAGCCAAATTAAATTTAAAGGGTAACTTGGCTAATTAAATGTTTAGTCCCCTTAGGTCTTCTAAACACTGGAGGGTTTGGGTAGACACAGTAAAATAAAAATAACCCATTTTTCACATAAGCAAAATATCTGTTAATTTAATATAATACCGCATTTCTATAAAACTATATAATTTAATCTCACAGGATTCTTGTATTCAAGGATAAAAACAAGAGCACCACAGCGGAGCTTGTATCAAAATTCCTCTTGAATTAATTCCTGCCAGCTCTGATTAAAGTGTGGGCTCCTCGAGGTGTCAGGTGCCATAGTTTCCTGCTCCCTTTCACTCTTGGCCTGTTTGGCCCCTGCCACAATAAATCCCACAGTGGTTGTGCAGGAATTGCAGGTTGCAGTTGCTACGGTTACCGTCGTCCAGCCAGACCCACATCATTACTCATCTAGTGAGCTGCCATGATGGCTACCGCTGCTCTCCATTGCCCAGGCTGCCGAAGGGCTTCGTGTCCAGACGATAAAAGTTCCTCGGGTGTGGTGTGTCTGCCTTACCATTTGGTGCAAGGATACACTATTTGTATTGCTCATGCTCATACTTTGTGAAGGGGAGCGGGTTGACTCTTGATCTTTGAAAACTAAGAACCAATAAGTGAGATAAAACTTAGAAATGTGTTAACTGTTAAAACACCAAGTCCCTTATTATTTATTCAGTAACTTATTAATGACCTATCATTATTGTACCCAAGGGACTCTGCTCTTGCCACTTAGAGAATAGAGATCTACAAGGAACATTTCATTTAAAAAATTAAAAAAAAAATTACTATTGGGGCACCTGGGTGGCTCAGGTATTTGAGCATTTGTATCTTGATTTTGGCTCAGGTCATGATCTCATGGTCATGAGTTCAAACCCTGTGTCAGGGCTCAATGCTTAAGATTCTCTCTGTCTAGGGGCACCTGGGTGGCGCAGTCGGTTAAGCGTCCGACTTCAGCCAGGTCACGATCTCGAGGTCCGGGAGTTCGAGCCCTGCAGCAGGCTCTGGGCTGATGGCTTAGAGGCTGGAGCCTGTTTCCGATTCTGTGTCTCCCTCTCTCTCTGCCCCTCCCCCGTTCATGCTCTGTCTCTCTCCCAAAAATAAATAAACGTTGAAAAAAAAAAATTTTTAGAAAAGCTTCTCTCTGTCTGCCCCTCCCCTGCTAGTGCGCGCGCTCTCTCTCTCAAAATAAAATAAAAATAAAATAAAAATAAAAAAATAGATTACTAATTATGTAACCAAAGGTAGACAAAAGACTTGATACACGGGTATCTGAACACACTTCAGAATAGCCATTACCACTTGACATGAAGAAAAGAGGCAAGCCATGGAGTAGGACTTACTTTTGATTTTGATTTAAAATCAACACGTAATCGGGGGTGCCCGGGTAGCTCAGTCAGTTGAGAGTCTGACTTCGGCTCAGGTCATGATCTCATGGTTGACGAGTTCGAGCCCTGCGTTGGGCTCTGTGCTGACAGCTCAGAGCCTGGAGCCTGTTTCAGATTCTGTGTCTCCCTCTCTCTCTCTGCCCCTCCCCTGCTCACTCTCTGTCTCTCTCTGTCTCAAAAATAAAATAAACATTAACAAAAATGAAAATCAACATGTAATCCTATTATTTAGAAGTTATAAATGTAGTGAGGATTAACATTGTACTGGAGATTTTTGCCACGCCCATGCCTCACATTGATAGTTTTATTTCAAAGAGATTACAAGTAAAAGCTGTTGCTTAAGAAAGTCAGAAATTAGTAGGTTTCTGTTGTTGCTAACCCACAGAATATACTCTGAATGTGAAGTCTACAGCGTAATTAATTGCATCAACTAGAAGAATCTTTTCCGTTCAAGTGTACTTGTTTAAATAGTTGCTTTCCCAAATGCAAATGTTTTTATCTGCACCAAGAAGTACTCACAGTAGGGCAATTTGAATTTGGAGATACTGTTGTAGATACTGGGGAGAGAAACCAGGGTAACACTGTGGCCCCAGGTAATAGGTGGTATATGTGGGCCTCCACCATGGTTAATATCTGACCTGTAATACGTAAATTAAAACTTAGTTCATCAAAAGGGATTGTGTTTGTTGAAACATGAATTTAAGTGTATGTTTTTCATGTGAAAAAGACATTTTTCAATACACATTATCAGGGAATATTTTAAAATTTGGTGACAAATTATGAAATTGCCACTGTTTGGTGACTGAAGTTTACATAAATAATTCCAGGAATAAATGTCCATAGGATTCTGGTTCTATTTAGCTAATTTTAGTGTATTGACATATGTTTTAAGACCCTGAAATCAATTAATTTATAGCATAAGAGAAGGGGCATATAACACTAGTGTTTAAATACCTACTCAGCTCTGCTATCTTTGGAAATCAGGTGACACCCCTGGAGTCAAGTTTCCTTATCTGTAAAATGGGAATGATCATATTTTCCTCCTGGGGATATTTCCAGTCACATTATAGATTCTGTATTCAGAAGAATATTGCCAGGGTGCCTGGGTGGCTCAGTCAGTTAAGTGTCCGACTCTCAGTTTCGGCTCAGGTCATGATCTCATGTTTTCATGGGTTCGAGCCCCGCGTTGGGTTCTGCACTGACAATGCAGAGCCTGCTTGAGATTCTTTCCCTCCCTCTCTCTACCCCTCCTCCTGCTCATGCTGTCTCTTTCCCTCTCAAAATAAATAAATAAATAAATAAATAAATAAAACTAAAAAAAAAAATTATTAGAAAAAAAGAACATGACCAACTTTCCAGTATGGTAGAAATTGTATTACATGATTATTGTCTCATCCTTGCAAAATAAGATGAAAAAAAAAAATAGTCACACAGATGTCTTTGCAACCTGCCCACAGTCAGAAAATCTCCTTGTTCTGTTTCACCTCTGTCTTGCAATTTTTCTCGGTGTAGTAACACAGACATAAGCATAGCCACATTATTTTTTTTCATCACTAAAAATTAACATAAAATATGCATCGTTTTATTTCTCCTTACTTGGCCACACAAGATGCATTAAGGCCAGAATGTTCTTAATGAGATCTCTTACCCTATCCCAGTTGATGATTCATGTAGTTTTAAAATTCCTATATAAGATGAATTAGCTGTAGAAACAGAGACTGTGACTTAGAAGCTGTGTTACGCCTGCATATTTGGGTTGTTGTCTTAATGATGTGTTTTTCCTAAATAAATAAAGGAAAAATATGAATTAGTTTGAAAATGCTGCGTTAACTCTTCAAACTATAGGTGAACTATTGTGAAGTTATTCAGAAGATTGCATATGTTGCTAAAGAACATTTTTATTGCTAATTAAAATTTCAATCTTTAAAACCGTATAAGATAATTAACCCATTGATCTTGTAATATGCAAATATGATGTGATCTGTGGAACATTCTGTCATCTTTACATAAACTGCATATGTGATTGTAAGCGCATTTTTAGATTAAACATATGTCAAAATGCAGTGCAAATTGCAAATCGTTTAGCACTTTGGATTTAAACAATATTTGATAATGAAATAGATCTCAGCCAGAAGCTATTTTTGTTTTGTTCTGTTGTTATTATAACTCCAATACTTTTCATATGCACATAAGCTTTGCAGGCAGAGGGACCATGTGTATGTCCTCTTTTTGTTACCTCTTACCCGTAGGCAAGGTAATCGCGGTCACTGAATTCTTCGTAAAAATTGAAAAATTGTGATAAATGTTTGATAAATTGTGATTGATGTAAGAAACTTCAGGCAGGAGTTTTTCTTTCTTTTTTTCTCTGAAAAACTAAATTCTAGAGAGGGAAGCAATGAAAAGTAAAAAGGCCTGTTGGTGCGATACCCATGGTGTAGGGTACGGCATGGCTGTGTGAAATATTATTAAGGGAACATCTGTGCCTCTTGAAATCTCCCCCAAATGAATGTGTACAGCTAAGTATGGCAACTTGATTTAAGTGTTTAAAAAAAGGTCTTAAAGAAAAGAGAAATAAATACGTCTGGAAACAGAATGGGAAAAGATAGCTTTGCCCCGTCATGATAGGTTTCTTCTACTAGTGAAAGATTAAAGCTTGAAGTATGTGAATAGCTGAGAACAGCACAGAGAAAGGTTGATTGCTTCCCCTCCAACAGTTCCAATTGATTGAAAAAAGCCTAATTTAAAGTTCTGTTTGTTCTATGTCTTAAACCATCAGAATTCTCTTTTAGGACCGGAGGAATGCTCCGGAGGAAAAAGAATCCAAGGATAAAAAGTCATTGCAAGCCAACAATTGTTCCTAATCCTCACAAAATGCTGGAGAAATTAAATTTATTCTTTATTGCTCAAAGTGTTACCTAGGTCACTGGGCGATGGGAAAATTGGACTGGAAGTCGAGTAGGCGCAAGCTTTGTTTTGTGTCTAGATGCTTAACCTTAGACACGACAAGGCGTCTTAGAGTGTGGTGGGAACTTGGTTCAGAGCGTTAACACCAAGACTTTTATTACCCCGGATTTATAATAGGCTGTGCTGTCAGGAGATGAAAATGTTGTGTTTACATTGCAGTGTTAAATGATCATTTAATTAACACCTAAGGAAAAAAAAACTTGTGAAATTCTTAGCAGCTTTTATTGTTGGTTTCCTGGGAGGTTTTAATATCCAAGTTTCATTGAGATTTCTTTTTGTAAGTAGAGACACAAAAGACATTATAAACTTTTTAAGGAGGATAAACAGTTTAACCTTGACCCTTTTTTTCCTAAAATATTAATTTAAATTACATTTTAAATCTGGCGTGCTTATTTAAAAGGTTTCTAGACTAACATATTAAAAATACATCTTAATTAAACACTGTATTTTTGTGTTAACATTTACATATTTTTAAATTTATTTTCTATCCTCCACTGTAAAACATTTGAAATTACCAATTAGTTTATCATAAGAAATTTAAATATGCTTAGCATACTAATTACACATATTTTTATATCTTTTAAGCCACTGCTATGGTTACATTGTTGTAAGAATCCGGGTCAAAATATGTAATCATAGGTAAGCAAATTATATGGGGGAAAAGGCACCTTATTATTATATTATCATCATGATTATCTAATTGGAGATAGTTACTATCGTACGATAAAAAAAGTTTACACATAGACAGTAGGACGAATGACGTCATTAATATTAAATTCAGATGCACTTCATTAATTATGAGAAGATTATATGCTGTCTAGTACCTTAATTTATTCTTGATCTTTTGTTTAAAAAAAGTTACCTAACGGGAATGGTCTTGAGGCAAATTGATAACATTTGGAAAATGCGATATGTACTGCCAAGGGCAGCTGTTCACTCGGTAACACTGTGTTTTGCTAAAAGTATTATTAGAATTTATATCTGTTAACTCCTTTCATTTTATCTGGATATGCAACTTCGTATTCAAGTATATGAAAATTTTAAAAACATTTACTAAGTCATTTTCTGTTAAAGTAAAATCTCTCTTAATTTTTGCAGAAATAAGCATGCTGTTATAGTGTCATTTTTCTGAGGACACTGTTTTTGTTCATACGAAAACTGAAAATGTTTATGCCTTTTTTTAAAATTTAAATTCAAGTGCTTCAGGATAAAGCCCATTTTCTGTATTATTCAGGTAAAAGAGTGCAAGGAGAAATCAATGTTACTAAAATCTCTTAATAGAAAGCCCTGCTTGGACCCAAGAATTATATTCTCATTCACAAAATACTGCGAACATAGTATAGGCACTTTCCACAATGTTATATGCTCTCCTTCTATCAAATTTCAGTTTTTATCCAAAATTGTCCTTTTTTTTTTTAACCCACTGATCTTTTTCTTCCCAAAGCTGCTTCTCTACCCAGAGTCTAATAACAAAAACCAACAGATAGGAATATTGCTTTAAATTTTATTTCCTTCACATAAGGATCCACTTTCAGATTGAGGTAGTTACAAAACCCAAAATGTTCCGAAGTTAAAAATTATGAAAGAGAGAGAAGTAACACATTTTGGTTATCTAACATATTGGATAGATAGTATATTCTAAATTATATAGTTTATTATAGTAATTGCTATTCCAAGTCAACCAGGTAGTGTGTGTGTGTGTGTGTGTGTGTGTGTGTGTGTGTGTGTATGTGTACATGCGTGTACCTGGGACGTGGGGTTACTGAGAGAGACGTAAAAATTTTTTGAATGTTCAAAACGCTTGAAGAATACAAATTTAGGGGAATTTACAGGAAATTTCACTTGACATAGATAACTATGTTGCTTTTGTTCTAAACAAGTCAATGAGGGGCTCCTGGGTGGCTCAGTCAGTTAAGCATTAGATTTGCGCTCAGCCCATGGTCTCACTGTTCATGAGTTAGAGCCTTGCATCAGGCTCTCTGCTGTCAGCCCAGAGCCTACTTCACATCTTCTGTTCCCCTATCTCTCTGCCCGTTCCCCACTCTCTCTGTCTCTCTCACTTGCTCATTCTCTCTCAAAAATTAATTAATTAATTTTTAAAAGTCAATGATGCACTCATACTGAGAAACTCAGTGTTAAGGTTTATACATTAGTAATTTGGAATCCCCGACTAGTAAATAAAAAGAAAGATTCTAGGATTTATTGTAGGGAAAATCTCCAAGTTTGCCTCTTAACAAAGACAAATAACTGTTTTAAATACAAACAGTTATGCTGTAACTAATGTATTTGATAGTTATTCTATTGAAACCATTGCATATGAGGAGACTTGGGGATAGGATATCTAGAAATACTCTGTATCTTACTTTGCAGAGATTAGGTGAGTTAAAATTAACTTCCCAGGGTGCCGGAGTGGCTCAGTTGATTAAGCATCTGACTTCGGCTCGGGTCATGATCTCACGGTTTGTGGGTTTGAGCCCCGAGTCGGGATCTGTCCTGGCAGCTAGGAGCCTGTAGCCTACTTTGAATTCTGTGTCTTCTTTGCTCTCTGCCCCTCTCCCACTCAGCCTCTCTCTCTCTCTCTCTCTCTCTCTCTCTCTCTCTCTCTCTCTCTCAAAAATGAATAACCATTGGGGTGCCTGGGTGGCTCATTCGGTTAAGTGGCCGACTTCGGCTCAGGTCATGATCTCGCGGTCCGTGAGTTCCAGCCCCGCGTCGGGCTCTGTGCTGAGAGCTCAGAGCCTGGAGCCTGCTTCTGTTTCTGTGTTTCCCTTTCTCTCTGCCCCTCCCCCATTCACGTTCTGTCTCTCTCTGCCTTTCAAAAATGAATAAATGTTAAAAAAATGAACAAACGTTAAAAAATTAAAAACAAATTAACTTCCCTTTTGCATAAAACTCTCTTGCTTGCCTTTCAAGACCAATCATAATTGAGTTCTATATTACTTCTTTAACTTTTATCATTGCTATCAGAGAACAGCATATATTCATATGCTATTTCCCAGGCAAGCAAATTTTGCTGTCAGTCCCCAGAAGTTGTCAGCACATTTCTGGCCTCCTTTCTTGCCTCCAACTTATAGTAGCATAGTTTACCTGCTTGCATAATAAGTCTCACCTCCTCCATCAAACCCTTGACAACTGCTTCAGTTAGTTATGTCCAAGTGGTCATTCATTGTAAGGTGGTGGTTATGAGTACAGACTGTTGCTTGATTGTGTAGGAGTGAATCACTCAATGTGTAGCCTTGAGAATGTCTTTTGTTACCTGCCCTGTGCCTCAGTTTCCCCTTGTGTAAAAAAAAAAGGATAATAATATAATTGACCTCCTGAAAGTCGTGTACGGAGTAAAGTATACACTAAATAAACCAAGCTTAGTATGATGCTTTACATGAAGTAAGTGCTGTGTATTTTATGTTATTTTCATTTTTGTTCTTATGATTAAAACAACCATTATTTTCTGTGTCCTACAACGTGCCATGGCATATTGTTCGTTAATCATAACGTGTGTGTTAGCTTTGCAAAAGACCCCCGTCTCGTATTTGTCTTGGTTTTACATACAACATCTAGCCTAGTACAGGTTGCTTCATGAGTACTTTCCAACTGAATGCTTGATGGAAATTAAGCCTGAAAAAGACGAACAATAGCTTGCACTTGGAATGAAATATGCTGTGCTGTGAAGGGAACCCTAAATCAGAAGTCAGAAGCTATCCTTGTGTACATTCCTAGCTCTGTTGGTCACCACCAGCGGCAGATACTGAGCAAAGGTACCTGATCTCTTTTTTGAGGATATTTCTTTGCTCGTAAAAGTGTATGGTAAGTCAGGAAAGAGAGTGACCACATCTGGTAGTGTTCACCTCCCGTCACCAGAACTTAGCACAGGTTTCCTCGTCGCTAGGGGATGCTCAGACATAATTGAGGGAAGGGAAGGAGATCGAAACTTTCACAATTGTTGTAGCTCTTTTTCAGAAATTTATAGGGAACTCTTCATAGGACTTGCAAGAATTATAATGGTGGAATTATTCATGGTAATAAACCAGGAATTAGATAATTATGTTGTGGATGAGTGGTTTGAAGATTGTTCTCTCCCCTATTAGCAATTTAAAAAATAAAGGCAGTTTCTTTTCTAGATAAATACAGCCTGTTATATTTTGCATGGCTTTGGTATTAAACGTGAATTGTTTGAAGGCTTAGTTTTAAAAAAAATGATTAAAGGAGATTTGATGGTTATGCATTATTAAGTGGTTATCCTGATACTTGATAATCCCTCAATATGAAGGAAGTGGTGTACAACTGACGTAGTTTCAATAATCACCTGCCTCTCAAACATCACCGATGGTAGCGTGAAGAGATGAGTTAAAAATCAAACAAGGCAAATCAAAGGAGAATAATGGCATTGGTTGATGCAGGTTATGTTCATATTTGTGTTATCATCTTTTGATTGTAT
This sequence comes from Felis catus, assembly GCF_018350175.1. Taxonomy (NCBI): domain Eukaryota; kingdom Metazoa; phylum Chordata; class Mammalia; order Carnivora; family Felidae; genus Felis; species Felis catus. Next base: position 189,275,736 of record NC_058371.1, on the reverse strand, counting down.
CAGGTTTGAGAGTAGGGACCATCATTTTCTATAATTCTCCCTAGTAAATGCATCGTGCGCCCCGGACAATTAATTTCCTTGACCTTTTGAGGAGAATAAAATGTGTAGAACCTGAATACCCCAAAGGCAACTGAAATCTGAAGTCTTTTTCCAAAAGGCGAGCTCACTTTCTGAGTTGGTGTGGTTTTCTTTCCCTGTCTTTAAGGGGAATGAATTCCACAACTAATTAATAGTTTCAAGGAAAGTTGTTAATCAGGTACTCCAAGTGACCACCCTGGATTCTTCTTTTATTACACAGGGACGTGATGGAATGAGAAAGCAACATAGTTACATTTGATAAAAGGAAATACCTTTTTTCCTCTCCCCACCCACCATGTAATCCCTTGGAATTTACTTGACGCAGGAAATTACTGCAGCAAATAGTGTGATTAAACAAGTGAAGTTGTATGAACAAGAGTAACACTTGTAGTTATAATAATTGCTTTAAAATTCACAACATATATCAATTATCATATTTTAGGGAAAGAGTTTGCACCTAAGGATATCGGGAAGGGATTTTTCTTTATTCTCTTCAGTCTTATTGGGAAGCCCAGCTATTCCTTGCCACTAACCAGGCACTGCTTTACTTTGTCTCAAACAGTGACTGTTCCCATTCAGGGATGCCAGCACCCTGAGTGAGGAGAGGGGTCCCTTCCTTCACACGGCTGTGAAACAGCAAGATGTTTTTGCTTACTATTTATTTAACATGGCTAATTCACATACCTCTAGCCTAGGAAAAGTATTAAAAGTGTTTGACTAAGTCTAGGATATTATAGGTAGAAACTGTTAATTTTTTATATTATAATTATTAGTTCCTTAACGAAATGCCCTCCCTAGGTTGTATGCTCCTTGAGGGCTTGAGCATATTCATCACCTATCTTTCTATTGTCCTAAAATGGGATACTAGATGAAAATCAGAGAAAAACTTGAAATAAATATGACAGAGGGGCAAAAAAGAACTATCAATGTAGTGGAATGTTTTTTAAATGGACAGTCTTATTCTTCAACCCCTTCTTGTTCAGAAACTCTACACTAACTTAAAGACAGCAAAGTGGGGGCGCCTGGGTGGTGCAGTCGGTTGAGCGTCCGACTTCAGCCAGGTCACGATCTCGCGGTCTGTGAGTTCGAGCCCCGCGTCAGGCTCTGGGCTGATGGCTCGGAGCCTGGAGCCTGTTTCCGATTCTGTGTCTCCCTCTCTCTCTGCCCCTCCCCCGTTCATGCTCTGTCTCTCTCTGTCCCCCCAAAAATAAATAAACGTTGAAAAAAAAAAAAGACAGCAAAGTGGTTTAAAACAACAGTAGAATCCAGATATTGGCTTATTTTATAAATTGAGTGGCCTGAAACTATTAAGCTGTGGATAAATATGTCATTTATTTATATATAAAATAAACATTTAAATATATTATAGTTATTTGTATTTATTATAATATATACAAAAATATATATTTATATTTATTTAAATAAATGTTCTAGCCACATCGTAAGTGTGGTATCTGTTTCAAAGTACTTACTTTCAGGGGCACCTGGGTGGCTCAGTCAGTTGAGCGGCCGACTTCGGCTCAGGTTATGATCTTGCGGTCTGTGGGTTCGAGCCCCGCAGCGGGCTCTGTGCTGATAGCTCAGAGCCTGGAGCCTGTTTCAGATTCTGTGTCTCCCTCTTTCTCTGACCCTCCCCTGTTCATGCGCTCTCTCTGTCTCAAAAATAAATAAATGTTTTAAAAAAAACAACAACAAAGTACTTACTTTAATTATATTCTTATAAGATGATTCAGGTTTAGATGTTTCATAAGTATACTTCTTTTCCCCAATTCTCAAACACATGCTACTTTAGTGCCTTGTATTTATTTCTGTACTGGTTATTTTATGTGTATTATATCTCAAAACAGTGATCCTAATGTGTTCTCTCCCGTGATCCAAGAGAAAAGTAATTTGTGGTCAAATGTGTCGTGAAATAATGAAAGTCATATCCCCTGTGGTGATTGCAGTGTATACACTTGTGTATTTATCTCTAAGGCATCACTCAGTAAAGAAATCTGTTTAACTGGTAAAAAATTATTTCTGAAAGTTATTTGACTATGCAGGCTCCCCTCTTCCATACTTTCCCCATTTATACCAATTAATCCTAATAACAAGAGCAATCTTTAGTTCTTCCAAAGAATAACTCTTTTTGAAAGTAGTTTTTAAAAGTGTTTTATGTACAATTGGTGGATGGTCGATGTACTTGGAAATCAACATGAAGTTTCATTTGGTCAGTATTTCTTTCCCAAATCTCTCTCTCTGGGACTAAATGACAAAACAACTTAGATATGATGAGATAGAGACAGGAATCAAAGGAAAAAAGAATTTATGGTATTAAAAATCTCCTAAGACCACTTTTTTCATATATCTGATATGATCTTATACTGATCTCTACTGAAAATTATGGTCTCTTCTCTTAGTTCCCCTGGCATGTTGCTTTGACTGCCAATATTTTTTTACTGTTTATTGTTGAGAGAGAGAATACAAATGGGGGAGGGAAGAGACAGAGAGAGAGAGAGAGAGAGACAGAGACAGAGAGACAGAGAGACAGAATCCAAAGCAGGCTCCAGGCTCCGAGCTGTCAACACAGAGCCCGACAAGCGGCTCCAGCTCATGAGCATTGAGATCAAGTCCTGAGCCAGAGTCAGATGCTCAATGACTGACTGAGCCACCCAGGAGCTCCTGACTGCCAAATCTTAATTAAATATTGAGGGATATCAAAGAAAACATCAGGTTATGCCTAAACCAAAACTACTTCAAAGCTTGATATTAAATGGGTTTAATAAAATAACTTATTTCACATCTTATCTAATATTTACACTTTATTCTGTGGATCAAAATATAATACATCTTATAATCATTCAGGTTCCCTCTGCATAAGTAAGCTGAGTACCCTAGCCCTCTCTTCCCACTTCTCCATGTTCTTTTTTTCTTTAGGCTCCATCACCAATATCGTGTTGTATGTTTTACTTATTTATTTGGTTGTCGTTCTCTCCCAATTAGAATACAAGTTTCATAAAGGCAGGGAATACTAGTAAGTGCACAAGAAATATTGGTTGAATGAATGAATGTAAGCCTTGCAACAGTCTGGCAGAATTTGAATCCTAGCTTCTAAGCTTCCTGGCTGTGTGACTTATAACACATTACTTAACCTCTCTAACTCAATACCCTCTTCCTTAAGATGGAGATAATTAGGACATCAATGTCAGAGAGTCCTTGACAGGATTAGAAGATGTAATGATCTGCCACAGAGTTCAATGGATGTTAAATATTTTTTCATAAATCAAACACTTCCTGAATTGGTTGAGCAATGTTCTTGCTTTCTGGTTTCTGGCCGAGTCCCTCCACCCCCACCCAGTATTGGAATAGGAAGCCAACCCTCGCAGAGGCACCGTAGAAGCTACTTATTCTTTCGTTCTTTCTTTTCACGTTTCATGAGTTTTCCTTTTTCATAGTTTTCTGTACCCCCAGTCCTGCTTCTGGAATGTTGAATTTCCACCTGGCTTTGCCAGTAACCAGGCATTGCTTTAACTTTCTGTCAAACAGCGACTGTTCCCATTCAGGGGTGCCACCACCCTGCGTGGGGAGTGGGGTCCCTTCCCTCACGGGGCTGTGAAACACCCAACAGTAGCCACCTTCCAACATGTAGATGTTTTCACTTACTTTTGAACATGGTTAATTCACATACCTCTAGCCTAGGAAAAGTATTAAAATTATTTGACTAAGTCTAGTATATTACAGAAACTGTTTAGTTTTTATATTATGATTATTACCTTGTTAACAAAAATGCCCTCCCTAGGTTGTATACTCCTTGAGGGGTTGGACATATTCGTCTCTATTCACCGTAGAGTGGTATTCACATGTATGGACACTCAAATATTCACAGTCAGTACAAAGGCTCAACAGAGCCATCTTTCATTTGAAGCCTTAACCTCTTAATATTTTTGTATTTGTTGTCCCTTGGTAGTGTTTATGTTCAAAGAGAGTAACAGTAAACTTGTTCAATCAATGTCTCTTATACCTTCTATCAATATAAAATATGTACTTATACATAGGTGGCTTTTTATGGATAGGCCATTCTACGTATTTTATACTATATGCCAATTATTTCCTAATATTTTTACACATTTGTGTGCGTGTGGCTTAGTGTAACTTGCAAATAAAGCAAGAGTGCTACAAAATTACTACAAAGTTGAAATTGCTACAAAGATAGGAAGCAAACTGAGGCAGCTGGTTTAATGTCATCGTTTTGTACCTTTACAGGAGTTGCTACAGCCCAGCTTACATCCTTTAGTGTGCTTCCACAATTCTTTGCCATTCTCGAGCATGTACTTCTGACATTTTTATTAGGCTTTTGTGTTTGGTCACTGTATTAAATCCAGCAATTTATTCCTTTCCACTTAAATTGTCTTCCCCGTCCGAGGGGTGGAGAGGAATTCACAGCGCCTGAACATAAAAGGCTATTATCTTATCTTAGCAAATCCAGCCATACAGAGACAGTGAATCATGACAGCTCAGCTGGGAAGCTGGGGAACAGGGAACTGCATCAGGGAGGGTAAGGCGGAACCAGTGAGTTAGCGACGAGGCCTGTGTTGTAGGGCGCTGCTAAGCTCTACGGTTTGCAGCCCTTGGCTGATCCTGGCCCCATAGACCATTTAGCAGACAGACTTCCGAAGTGTGCACCCAGGGAGTGTGCTCTGCCTCTAATCTTGATTTAGTTGTAGCTTGTAGAAACAACTCAGGAGGCCGGACTATACCCATTCTTTTTCTCACCCCAAACCAAAACACCTTTTTTTTTTTTTTCTTTTTGAATGGGATAAACACCAACATTTGGTATGTATTGGTAGAGGCAGGCTATAGAGCACATATGTAGAAACTTCCATGCCCCGTTCTAATACAGCCTTTGTTTCACGAAGATAAATATTTTCTGACTGGAGGGGAGCGGTGGTGATGAGGACAGAAGGCTTAAGGTCAGCTGAGTAGCTCTGAGCTAGTTTCTTCATAGATCGAGTACCTGACCCCGGAGCTCTTCCAAGTGCATTATTCATATCAATAGTTGCTCATTTGATCTTCGGCAATATGAATGAGGACCAAATTACAGATGAGAAAGCTGAGACCCAAAAGATGATGCAATTTGCCCAAGTGGCAGGCTGGCATTTGAATACTGGGCATTGCTTTTTACCATGCATATTTACTGGACTAGGGACAAGTTTCTTTTTAATTAGGTAAAAATACTGCAAAGAGCACAATCCTTAGAGTGTATTTTAAATCCTTGCCTTGTTTATGCATTGGTAATGTGCATAGGTGTTTGTAGAGGCCTTGTCACCTCCTCTCCCCCATCCCATCCTATCAGCTATCCAAACTTAAAGCTTCCTGTCATCTTGACTCATTTCCTCTCCCTTTTCCCCACTGTCAGTTTCTGTTGATTCTTCCTCCAGAGGACCACATCCACCCATCTTCTTCTTTCCCTGTCTTTAGCTTACTTCCTAAAGGAACTAAGATCTTCTGTTCTAGGATCCTCTGCCCAGTGGCCAGAGGTAGCTTTTTTCTTTCTTTTTTGTAATTTATTTTGAGAGAGAGAGGGGCGGGGGGAGAGAGAGAGAGTGTGCCTGTGTGTGCAAGCCAATAAGGGAGGGGCAGAGAGAGAAGGATGGAGAGAGTCCCAAGCAGGCTCAGTGCTGTCAGCACAGAGCCCAAGGCAAGGCAGGGCTTGATCTCAAGAAGCATGAGATCCTGACCGGAGCCAAAATCCAGAGTGGGGCATTCAGCCGACTGAGTCACTCAGGCATCCCCAAGAGGTATCTTTTTAAAGTACAGCTAGGATTATGTCATTTCCCTAGTCAGAAGTCATTTTTTATATTAGCATTATGGTTTATATTTAACAAAACATTTTCCTGTATATTACATCCAAAGGAATTCTGATAAATATGAATCACTGCCCCAATTTTATAGATGATAAGGATAACTGAATTACTGGCCCATGGTTTTAGGACTAGTAAATAACAGGACTAATATCTTTTCTAAAGCTTTACTAACACCCAGTATCAGTATTCTAAACTTCTGCCTTGGTCTTTAAGTTCCTTCTTTGGCCCTGAATGATCATTCTTATTTCTTAATATTTTCTTATTATACTATGTACTTGAAGTCTAGTTAACTTGAAGAGTTACACAGGTAAGTTAGCTACTCTTGAGCCTCTGGACTTTTGCTTCTGATATTTCTTGGGTCTTCTTCACCAGGCAGACTTCTTTTTACTATCCAAGATGCAGTTCATGTCTCCTCCACCATGAAGGCGTACTTGATTTCACTGAGAAAAATGTTCAGTGCCTCCAGCCAACAGTGGTCTCCAATCAGAGGTCTCAACACTAGGCTAGCACAGATTATCCTTCTCCTCTGGAATGTTTGTTCCTGAGCCTATCCTCCCATCTATTTTTTTGCTAGTAGTATGCCTTGTGTCTCAAGAGAATGTTCTTGCAGGGCTCATATGTGATGTATCTCACTACCACCGTAGGTCCTGGCCCGTGGTTGGAACTGCTTTGTTGACTAAATGAGCTTCCTTTAAGACTACACATAATGAGGGACACCTGGGTGGCTCAGTTGGTTAAGCGTCCGACTTCAGCCTAGGTCATACTCTCGCCATTCCTGAGTTCGAGCCCTGCCTCGGGTTGGGCTCCGTGCTGAGGACTTAGGGCCTGGAGCCTGTTTCAGATTCTGTGTCTCCCTCTTTCTCTCTCTGCCCCTCCTCCACTCACACTCTATCTCTCTCTCTCTCTCTCTCAAAAAGAAATAAACATTTAAAAAAAAAAAGACTGTACATAATGAACTCAGATGTGTCCTTCTTCTCAGGCTTTTTGTGGAGCACTTCATCTGAGCCTGCACCTGTGTAGCTGTGGTCTTTCTTAGGCCTCCGTTAGCTTTATGTAACAGCTGCTTTATACCACACTGAGTTTGTTCCTCTTAGCATTGTTCCTTTTAGCATTCAAGCTTCTGGTTGCAGGTTCTAAAGTCTTTTTCATTTTGGTGCTACCCAAAGCATCTGCCATTGTGTTAGGCACATAGTGGGGCTGTTAAATAGTAAATATGTGTTAGGCACATAGTAAACAGCTGTTAAATAGACTTAATAAGGACTTTTCATTCTTTTCCTCCAAGCCAAATTTCCATCCCTGAAGCAGAAAAAAAATCAGTCTGAAAAAAAAGAGTAAAACTTCAGTAACATTGTATGTGATTTTTAAATAGTTCCTATTTGGGGAAAAAAGCTACCTCGTGTTTATATGTCCAAGTAAACAAGTCTTACCGTTCTTGTATTTCATCATATTTATTATGGGAATATATAATGTTAATTTATTTTAGAATTTAAAAAATGGCATGTGAGTCCACATGCTGTAGTAAAAAAAAGCCAAATTTCAGTGGCAGACAAGATGGGGTTCAAGCTCTGGTTTTAATAGTGTGCTGGGGGGGACCCCCCCAGCTGGCCTGGTTTCCTTACCTGTGAAGTGTGCTTGAAAATTAGAACATTTCAGGGTGCCTGGGTGGCATAGTCTGTTAAGCGGTGGACTCCGGCTTCGATCGTGATCTCACGCTTTGTGGGTTCAAGCCCCGTGTCGGGCTCTGTGCTGACAGAGCCTGGAGCCTGCTCCAGATTCTGTGCCCCCCCCTTCCCTTCTTTGTTCTCACTCTCTCTCTCCCTCTGTCTCAAAAATAAATCAAGATTAAAGAAAAGAATAATTATAATGTTTCATTTAAATTTTTGAAACGCCGAGATGATGATACTATACCCAGAATAAGATTTCTTGTCAGTTGGGTTATTGTGAATGCCTATGAAAAAAGCTCTTCGATATTGAGTTCTTTTCGATATTGTTTTGTTTAATGTATCAATAAGACATAAGCCATTTAAGTATAGGAGATAGGTGGTCGTGATTACCTCGGATTGGTTCCATGCTTTTGGTTGCAAATAACTGATACCTGTCTGAATCTGGCTTCGAAAGGAAAAACCTGTTATCTCTCAGAGCAGGAATTGCAGAGGTAGGTCAGACCAAAACTTTCAGTTTCTTTCTATTTCTTCATTTCTTTGTCCTCGTTGTCAGCTTTTCCTTGGCTCTACCCCTGGTCTCAAAGAGGCCATCAGTGCTAACCAAGGCTTGATGCTTTCCAGTTCATAGTCAGTGGCAGAGAGAGAGAAAAAAGAAGGGGTAGAGAAAAGGAAGAGAAAGTGGGAAAGTGGGAGAGGAGGTGATCTCTCCCATTACCAAATGGATTCTAAACCCCTTTCTTGAATCCATTGAAATGACATAGATGAAGTGCATAACTTAAGACCAAGAGTTGCTAAAGAAATGGCGTACAGTGATTGATTTCAACTTGTGAAGACATGTTTCTGGATTTCTGGATGGATGGGTGACTGAATCGGATCAGAATCCTACTAAGAAAGAGGACGAGGTGGTGACTGATGCGGGGAAGTAACCAATAGGGTCCACTACAGTCAAGAACTGAAATTTTGATTTTTCATTTGAATTTACCATAGGAATTAGAGAAGTTGATGTTATAGCAACTTTTAGTTTAGGTGTGTAAAACTGACCTTTTAGACTTGTTGATTTCTTTTGTGCCTCATTTTTACATGTAAGGAAGATAAACCCTACCTTTCATGTTCTTGAGATAATTAAAAATAAAGTCTGTGGAAAGGGTAGTGCCAGGCCTATAATGCAGGCTCGCTTTAAGCAACTGCTATTGTTGTATTTTCTTGGTTACAATTTCTTTATTTCATCTTTGTCTCATCTGTACTCCTTCCCTTCCCAAAGTTTCATGTTACAAATCTACACAGGTGCCTCATTACCACATCTAAGTTAATATACCCAAGAGAAAACCCATAAAAATTTTTTTAACTGTTTACATTTTATAAACTATATAATCATGCAGTCTTACAGGATCCTTACAGAAACCCTGTGGTGTAGAAATAATTTATGCCATTTAACGGATTTTTAAAATCTGCCTCCTTCTCCAAATGTGTGCTTCATGAGCTCAGAGCCCTGTTCCTGGTTGTATCCTCAACACTCTAAATAGTACATCACACAAGGTAAACTGGTAGATGATTGATCAGTGTTTGTTGAAGGAAAGGAGAGGAGGGAGGGAAGGGTGGGGGAGTTAAATGTGGTGTGCAGAGATTGAAGGACTCTCTCTGTTCATGACCTTGCACTGAAGATATAAACTCTGCATTGTTAGTTGGCCAGAGAGACCTGCATGGCCTCTTTTGCTTCATCCTGCTTTCTTCACTCTCCTGTGCCCTGTGTGTTCTAGCTCTACAGGCATTTGCAGTCCCCAAGGTATGCATTGCTTTCACTTCCCCAGGGCCTTTGCATATGCAGATTACCAGGCTCTACCTACTCTAACACCTGCCTTCTTATTTCTGGTCAGCATAGTATCCCTGTTTTATTCTGTTGAGATCCTTCATATTCCAGTTCAAACACCACTTCCTCTGGGAAGACTTCTGTGATCCTCTAGGATGCATCATCTTCTCTTTATACATCCCCACAGTAGAAGGATAACTGGTTTTAATTTTTTTTTAATTTAATGTTTATTTATTTTGAGAGAGAGAGAGAGAGAGACAGAGTGCAAGGGGAGGGGGGGGTAGAGAGAAAGGGAGACACAGAATCTGAAGCAGGCTTCAGGCTCTGAGCTGTCAGCACAGAGCCCGGTGCGGGGCTCGAACTCACGAGTGGTGAGATCATGACCTGGGCCAAAGTTGGACACTCAACCGACTGAGCCACCCAGATGCCCCAGGATAACTGGCTTTAAATGTACCTGGATTGTATGATTATTTTATGAACGCTCTTTTTTCACTAGAGCTTCTTGAAAACAAGGGATGGATTTTTCTCTTTTCCTGGAGCTGGACCAATATTTGGTATATCCTAAGTGCTCAGGAACTGTGTTGAATGAATACCACCAAACGGTTCTTCTCAGCCATGTCCTCATGTGTTTCTCACTGTATTCTACTTACAGCTTGTAGAAGAGAGGTTCGTGTTTTGTATTAGTTACTTATTTGTTCATAGGTCTTAGAAAAAACCCTAAATACTGGAAAATAATAGTTCTCAGGAACAGCTACTGTTTTTCCTGCCTGAAACCCATATGTGCATTTTCTTCTCTTATTTTAGGGCTCAGACTAGAGTTTCCCTTCACTGGGCTTCACTTTCCTGAAGCTATCATGAGTGTCCTTCACCTGGGTGGCCCCAGCACCTTGTTAATGTTGTTCTCCCTCATTTGTTTTTCTCACTGGTCTCTCTGTTGACCTGAAAAATAGACTGGCTGTGGGCTTGAGATGTTTGCCCAGCATTCAACATTGTACTTACTTGGCTTGGGTAGGTGGTGGAGAGATTTTTTTCTAAATGATTGAATGCGTGTCTCGCACTTCCAAGATATTTTCCAGATATCTAAATCATTCCTGGAAAAGCATTCAGTAAACAGTTGTAATTTAATTCAGTGTCTTCGGTGTGGCAAAAACATCCTTCAAGGACTGCTTAAAATAATCTACTTTTTAGTGATCTTCTAATTGTGGTGGATGTTGGACACTGCATTCAAGTGCCTGGCTGAAGACAATGGGGGATAAAATACAGCCTGCCCTCTGTTCATTATGCTGTGTCTGTGCCTGAGAGGCTTTCTTTAGAACTTTTTCCACAGAGGTGCTATATGTAATGGTATGGCCCTAGACATAGGAAGAACATGTTAGAATTTTCTATTTAAATCTCCATTTAAAATTTTCTCTCAATTCTGAAAACTGTGATTTTGTCTATATTTTAAATATTCGTAGTATATTGTATATATACATCATATATTGGTACAGTAATACTAATTTATAAGTACATGAAATGAGTTATAAATGGGGGGAGGGGAATGAGTGCTCCAAAAATCATACTGATGGTGACCCATGAGCAAAATAATTATGGAGAACTTTGATTTCACTAATAATTCCATTGTCGTGGTAGTTTCCAAGCTGATTTTCACCTTGTTTTTAACGTCATTTTAAGATGCCTTAAGAAAGGGACAAGTGAGCTTAGGGTAATGACATCCAGGATGTCCTGTGGTGCAGTGTGTGTTTGTGTAAGTGCATGTGTGGGTCGTATGTTTCCCAGCTGTTCCTATGCACGTGCTGAAGAAGAGAATGGGTGGCCTGTGGCTAAAGTTTGTCTTTAGGTCTTTCTCACATCTACCTTGATGCCTCCCTTTCTGGGAAAGAAGATACATAGCCAGTTCCCCTTTCAGATGAGTAGTTGATGAGCCTTCTCTTCCCCATTCATGGGCATACTCTAAAACTGCAGGTGGAAAGCAACTACCACACATCTTCTCTGCCTCCAGGACATGATACTGATGAATGGATGGTAGGATTCTGATCATGAAATAGACAGATATGCTTGGAGTCAGAACATCTGAACTGGAGTCATGGCCCAGTCACTTCCTAAACTGTGCAGTTTGGGCAAAGTAAGCCACCACTTTCAGCTTCAGTTTCTTTCTCTGTAAGATGAAAATAATAATTAATTCAAAGATTTGTTACAAGAAAGAAATAAGGATATGTGAAAGTGGTTGGCACAGTACCAAGTAGACAGTGTTTATAGGATCTTTTGAGTTTTGAACATGTTAACTGCAGGATCTTTTTTCCTGTTTATTAGCAGTAGTAAAATCACAGCTGTTGGAATGAGGTCTAATGTGATGATTACAGATTAAAATAAAAGTTTGGTCCTTCGCTGCATTACACTAGTTGACATGTGACTGGTTAGATGATTGACTAATGGACTCATCTGTTTTCTGAAGAAACGACAACCTCCTAATCTTTTTTTTGACTACTGTTATGTGATTGAGTAATGAAACAATGATGTACCTTCCATTACTGTCTTGAGTGATGCTGACTCATTTGGCCACTACAAGGCTCTGGAAGAGTGAAAAAACCATATCTGTCTGCAGCATCTAGGAAGACAACATAGAGATTCCATTTTAAATAGATTTCTGTACTTTCCAGAAGCATGAGAAAGAAAAAGGCATTCATACAAAGAGGATGGCATTAGTTGAAATGGTTTAAAAGACATGTTTATCAACTAAGAAAAATTTCATGCAATGATGGCATTAAACTAAGGAGAGATAATATACGAAATACAAATTGACCCTTTTAAAGGTTCTGGAACACTAGGCTAAGGACTTCATTCAGACTTTATTTGGTAGGCAGGGGTCATCTGAATAACATAATGTTTTGGGGGAAGATTAGGGTTGTGAATTGAAGTATAAAGAGACTTGAAGCCTAGAGATGAGTCACAAAAATAATGACATGGCCCAAAGTCCCAATCCAGGGTGATACTAGTTTAGAAAAAGAAAAGGACACATAAAGAGGCATTTACAGGGTGCCTGGGTGGCTCAGTTGGTTAAGCATCTGACTCTTGGTTTTAGCTCAGGTCATTATCTCACAGTTCATGAATTTGAGCCCCACATCAGGCTCTGCACTCACAGTGTGGAGTCTGCTTGGGATTTTCTGTCTCTCTCTCCCTCTCTCCCTCCCTCCCTCCCCACTACCCCCTCTCAAAAATAAATAAGTAAACATTTTTTTAAAGAGGTATTAACAGTGAAATCGCACGTAGAGCCATGATGGTTTTAGGTGGAGAACAAGATTTTAAAATTTTAAACAAAGCCCATATGAGTAAGAAAGGCAATTCCCTAAGCATTTTGATTAATTGAGGTACTAATGATTCTCAAATGAAGTTCTTAACCTTTAGTTGTGTTAATTTTAAAACTAAAATGGTCAGTTGTTTTATCAGCAAAAAAGTATTTATTCAGGAACAACAGAGACTTGCAGTTTGGGACAAGGAATCAATGGTAGAACCATAGGCAAGTCCAACTAACAAAGGATATGAACCTTATTGTATGGAGAAGGAGGTTGTTTTGAATGAAAGTCCTTTGGAGAAAAGCTGGAGCACAGGGGGATGACCGTTCTCATTGGCTGAGTTGCAGGGTAGTCAGTTTCTTGTGGAAGATGTAATGTACATCTTTCCTTGTTGGCCTGTAATCAATGATCCTTTCCTGTTGATTCTTCTTCAGTTGAGGTCTGTAATTGGTAATTCTTCCTGTAACTGATGTTGAAGGATACCAGTCCTCCTGTGTCTACTTTAGTGAGCCTTTCCTGTATTAAATTTTTACAGCACCATGAACTAGAATCATGAATGGAAAAGCAGTACTACTGATGTTTCAGAGTTTGGGATCACTTCTTACCTTTATTCCTGACACATATACCAGTTTCCCTTATTCTGCTGTTCAAAGAACTAAGAGCATAGATGTATTATAATGGGGCCTTCATTTTTCATGGTAGAATAAAAAGATGATACAATTCCCATGCTGAAAAGGACCTTAGAAATTGTGCCAGAAGAAACAAGTGCCAGAGATGTTATGTGACCTGCCTAACCTGTGGGGTAGGAACCCACACCACAGCTCATGGACCCAGACTCCTAACACTCTATGCTGCCTACTCTTCACCTGCCCCACAGCCCAAGAGCCTTTTTATTACCTTTTCATACCATTTCATACTGTTTTCATTTGTTATTTAAAGGCATCTCCCTCAAATTCATGGAATTGTATCCACGGGATAATTATGATTTTTGTCCTTAGAAAGTACTCATGTGTTAAGGGTACTGTGGTGGGTTCTGTATAAGCAGGTAAACACACCAAGCCTTAGCTCCACTGTGTCTAATGTTTCATATATTGAGGTTTTTTTTTAATGTTTATTTTTTAGGGGTAGTGAGGGCATGAGACAGAGAGGGAGACACAGAATCCAAAGCAGGCTCCAGGCTCTGAACTGACAGCACAGAGACTGATGCGGGTCTTGAACTCACGGACCAAAAGATCATGACCTGAGCCGAAGTCAGATGCTTAACCCACTAAGCCACCCAGATGCCCCATACACTGTTTTTGTCCTGTGGCCACAGGGTAAAATGTTTACAGATTTTTCTCCCATAAAGTCTCCATTATTACTTAGAAGGTTTTTGTTTTGCTTTTAATTCTGAATAATAGTTTTGGCTCCAAGGAAAAGGGAAAGGAAATTTACATGTTATTTGTCTTTTGCAAGAAGCTAAATATGCAGAGTTTGAATTTATACATGTAACAATCTTTCAAGAAGGAGCTGTTACCTACTACTTTAGTTTATAGATGAGAACACTTAAAATTGACCAGCCTTACTCAAAAAGGCAAAGCCAGGTTTGGAATTCCTATCTTCCACAAAATAGGTCATCTCCTATTGAGACATGACATCAGAATATAAACTGCAAGACATTTGGAGAAAAACAAAAGGTATTGAAAGGCCTGAATGATATATGAGAATCGGTTGAAGAAGTGTGAGATATTTAGAAGAAAGAGATACTTATCTAGGTACTACTTCATCAAAAAATAATTTAACATTTTTTAATTTGGGGTAGAGCACAGGCCGGGGAGGGGCAGAGAGATGAGGGACAGAGGATCTGAAGCTGGCTCTTCACTGACAGGCTGACAGCTGCAAGCCTGACATGGGGCTCGAACTCATAAACCGCGAGATCATGACCTGAGCCGAAGTCGGACGCTCCACCGACCGGGCCACCCAGGTGCCCCTTCATCAAAAAATTTTAAAACCTCAGAGGTGTTGTCCTCTCAGAGGAGAATCAAATGCTCGATAGTTCAACCAAAGTAATTTGGTGTTGGTAGTGACCATTTTCTTCAAAAAGTCCCTACAGAGGGATTGGTAGCCACATGTCCCCTCACTGCACTGTTGGAAAACTGCAGAAGATCTGTGTCTTCAATGTTTCTAATTTTTTCTGTCACTGAATGCCATTTAAAACTGAGTCTGCTACAAAATGGCCATATATAACATAGATTAACCAAGATTTCTCTGAAGGAAGGATGATAATGACACCCCTACTCTGGAAAACTCCCCAAGGCTCCTCTCTGAAATGCTGTGTATGCAACAATCTTAATTTGAAAACCTCTGGGGTAAATAATTTCCAATTTCCATTTCAATGGAAAAATACTAATTTAACTTTAATTTAGAACAAGGTCAATTTGTGTGAGTGACTTTTCTTTTAAATTGAAGTATAATTAACACACAACGTTACATTAGTTGTGTGACTCCGTGTAGTCACCATATAACATCCACGTTATTATAATATTATTACCTATGTTCTCTATGCTGTGCTTTCCATCTCTGTGACTTACTTATTTTGTAATTGGACGTTTGCACCTCTTAATCAGTCCCCTTTGTCTCTTTATCGCCTACCTCCCCTCTGGTAACTCTTGATTTGCACATGACTTTTAGGGAAAAACCTTCACTCGGGATTGTACTTGGGCAGAGAAGGCACATAAGCTGTCTTAATAGCTAGTCATTTCAATTCTATGTATTGCCTGTTCAGTTGCAGTCTTCCCTCAAACCCCTCAAAACTTATTTGAGCCGCCTGAGAAGCTCTTTAACTCAATAAAGGGGAAAAGAACAAAATAAAATCTTATTCTCAGGATTTCAAGGAAGTACATGCAGACATCCTTACTGTCCACAATAATCTTTTTCTTCTAAAATTCTTAAATCTATGTTCAGTTGAGAAGGCATAATTGTAAGTAAATCTGCTTAAATGCACAGGCTTGATTTTTCTTAACAGACCCCTTTTGAAAAGAAAGTAATGGAGAATAAAGAAGGAGAGATATTATTAAATAGTGTTAGCAGAGTTACATGCTCAGAATTTTTAGAGGAGACTACACTTCACTTTACTTGTATGATATGTCATGTCATACATGGAATCTCTTCAATCCAGGAAACTGTCTGGAAAATAGTAGATACAAATAAATTTTCTTATTGTTGTCCACTGATCTTTTACATACTATATATATATTCTAAAATAGTAGCAAATCAAACAAATATGCATTAATTACGTCTTGCAGTGCTTATGAGAGTAAACTGGCAATATGGTTCATATTCTTTACCTTTGAACACAGAGATATTAGTTAACTTGTTGCTTATTTTATTACTCCACCTACTTATAATAATGTCAAATGTTAAAAAATGGTATGCAAGTGGAATGTTGCATAACAGGGAATAAAACCAAAATTAAACCAGTGACCCAAACTGGAAGGAAGTTAAAAGATGTAATTTTTCAGTTGCACTATAGTTACCATGGGATTATCTTTCTTTTTGTGTCTGTGGGTGATTTAATTTAGTAGTTTGAGAAAAAGTGTCTATTCCTGTGTTTAAAATTTCTAATTACAGCGATGGGTAAAGAAGTTTCCAAGCACAAGGGGTATTTGTGAAGCACTGGAGAGACTGACAAGTGATTGATGTGTCAACAACCCCACTGTGCACTTATATTCCATTTTGTGATGCTGGACTATAGATCCTAAGTAAGCGTCAGGAAGTTACTGCTATCCAGCATTTATTAAATGTGTGGCTTCCTGGATGTAAACAACACGGTGCTTTAGCTGCCTAAATGTGCCACTTTCTTTTTACTGCCACACCGCCCTCCCCCAGAGTGGCAGAATATCTGTGAAATGAACAAATGGGGATCTTTCCTTCAATATGTTTAACTGAATTTAAACTCTTAAGGAAAGCAAAGTGCGTTTTTCATCAAATGGATTGAAACCACCTAAAAGTGCATGAAACGGACAGCATTTCTAACTTGAAATCTTTGCTCATGACTTCCTGGTGTCAGTGTGGAATGGTGCTTTCTTGTTTGCGAATGTAAAGGTGACAGCTCAGTGTGTCCACAGGGCATTAGGTTATGTGCAGTCACAAACTGTTGTAATGGTCCTTGGAAGCGGCTTACTGTGAATACCTCTTGGTTTTCTAGAGTGCCATTTTCTTCTCTCTTCGTTCAAGACTTTCTTTTGCCACTTTATAGTTTCTTAATTCGTATACATCCTTAACTGCACTTTGTAGTCCTATCATTTCTTTTTTAAAAATCTTTATTATACCCTGCATTGATCGACTATTTTAAAATAGTTGATAAAAAAAGATTAGTGCTATTATAAATTATGATACCTTCAATGTAATTCACATTTTTAGGAATAGATTCAAACCTGAAGGATTTATCTGAAGTGAAACTTTATGTTTTCCTGATTTTTAAAGTTTGGAAGAAAATCTTCTGTTTGTAACCATTCTATATTTCTCAATGTTCTAATGACTGCCTCAGAGTTTGGAGGCAAAATGTTCTTAATAGTTTTTCTTTTTCCTTCTTCAACTTGAATGTCAAGAACTTGTATGTTTTAAATGAGCTATTTGCCAAAAGATGACGATTCATTCCAGATAAAAAAGAGAAACCGAGTGCAGAAAAATCTGTGTTTGCTAACCAGCAAAATCTGGAAAATGGCATTTTTGAGATTCCCCAGCAAAATTTTCAACCTAATAAATGTCAGTAGGGCTAACTGAAATGTAGGGTAGGGTGGCTGTGGTGGAATTAGACTAAAGTTGCTAGAGATTTTTATGTATTCTTGTTGTAAATAATTATATACCTGTGTAAATCATGGCATTTTTCATTGCTTTGCCAGACTGAGAAGGAAAAGTGGGAGGTAAAAAAACAGGAGGTCAACATGAATTGACTCCAAGTCAACTGTAATCCATATCCTGTCTTCATAATGCATCTCTTAACAACAACATCAAAATTATACCAGTATATTCCAAACCTTTGTAAGTTATTTAGAATTTGGAACATGTTTTCCCATAGAAACAATGTTGTAAACATTGGTTCAGTTCCCAGGCCAGTGCATACAGCCTATTTAATCCATATGTATCTAAGATACAGTACCAATGTTTGCTTGAGTGCTGGGTCCTAGAGGCATGTGTGCAAGAAAGAAAGCAGTGATGGGTATTTTCTCTCACTTTTCTGGAAAGAAAATGGTCCCATAGGAGTTTTCAGAAGAAACTATTTGATGTTTTTCTCTTCCTTCTGTGTTTTGGAATCAGCTGTCCCAGAGCCTTCCTGAGAACCTGTAGTGAAGGCAAGGTCCGCTATCTCACCTGCTGTTTGAAAGGAAAGCAGTTAGCTTTCACAGATTTGCTGTTATGGCATTTTGACCCCTTTATTGTTCTAGGTTTTTAGATAAGGCTTATTAATCTTAACTTTCTAAATGACCGAATTTTAGGAAAAGTTACAAGATAAATTAAAAAAAATTATAAAGTATGAAAAAAGACAATTAGGATATGACAGAAATAGCTTTATGTTGCTGGATATCTAACGTCTTAAGGCTTACTTGTGATGTTTAATTTTTTTCATTTAGTTCCGCCTTCACAATGCCTCACTTGCATAGAAATTTTGTAGTTTTTTATAGTAGCCCTCCTAGCGATGCTGGCAGAGGCTTTGGTGGGTTGATAAATATTTTGTTTGCAAATTGGGGATTGTAATTTTTTGCATTTTTTTCAGTAATGTAAAATTGTTCATAGTTGTCATTTTATATTTACTTCAGTGGCTGTATTACTTTGTGTAGTGTGCCTACCCTACCGCATTGCATTCGTAAGCAAGTAGGGATTGGATTGCTTTCTTTGGTCTGTAGTAATTCCTGCTCTTCCCCCCCCCCACTCCCCCCCCCCCCCCCCCCGGCCCCGCAGCCTCCCAAATGTTCTCAGACCTGTGGGGGCAGGCAGGTTAGACAACCCACCCACTGGTTGAATCATCACAGCCATTCTTAAGAGATGTAGCTGTTTTAGAGGGCCTGAGTGGCTCAGTTGGTTAAGCAGCTGACTTTGGCCCAAGTCACGAACTTGCGGTTGGTGAGTTCGACCCTGTGTTGGGCTCTGCGCTGACAGCTCAGAGCCTGGAGCCTGCCTCAGATTCTATGTCTCCTTCTCTCTCTTGCCCCTCCCCTGCTCATTGTCTCTCTCTGCCTCTCAAAAAATGAATAAAAGCACTTAAAAAAAAAAAAGAGATGTAGCTGTTTCTTAAGAGATAGAAACCTCTGCATTGCTTTCAGCAATAAGAATGTGCACACTTTTTTTTTTAAGTTCTTTAGATATTAAAAAGGGTAAAAACAAATCTCATTTTGAGTGTAGGAATAGCTGTTCTATTTTCTTGTGTTTAGTTCAAAGGATGACCTGTGTTTTTTAGGCTATAAAAACAAAACAAAACAAAACAAAACAAAACACAGTAGCATTCAAGAGATTATAGACCTCATTTGAACAATGTATTGATTTCACTAAATTGAAAATTAATTCCTATTTTCTTCAGTAACTCTGTTGATTTTCATAGTTTCTTTTTATCTAGAAACAAATACAAATCATCTCAAATAAAATCTATTTTAAAAACATACATTTCCAATGTACTTGTAGGTCTTTAATATTGTTTATTCATTTTGCTTAAAAAAAATTTTTTTTTGAGATCTATGATGCGATGGCTAAAAATGCAAAATTTTCAGGCCCAACAGGGGGAGCCAATTCCACATTCTATAGAGGTTGCTTGGCATTATTGCTGGTTACCCATTTGTTAGAGCCAAAATACGTCCTTTGCCTTGGACATTTACAGGGCCCCATAACAGATACTCTTCATTAAAAATGATGCAGTATTTTATACTAACTATCTTTTAATCTGTAATGCTAAATTTATTAATCTACTATGGTCATGCCTAGGAAAAGTCTGAAATAAAGGTCATTCTTTTCAAATGTATGATATTTTTAATCAAGATAATCTTACAATCTTTTCCCAAAAATCAGTGTAGAAAAGAGAACATTTTAATGCTTACAAAAATCCTTTGACTATAGCATATTATGATTAGGTTAATAAAGATGGAAAGTATTTTTTCTCCTTTTTAAATATCACATGTATAAAAATAATTAAAATTACATGATGCTATTATGTGGATTCTTTTTTAAAAACCCACATACCTTGCTTTCTTTAAAATAAAGATTTTTTGGGGGGTGCATGGGTGGTTGTTGGTTGGGCATCTGACTCCAGCTCAGGTCATGATCTCACAGTTTCTGGGTTTGAGCCCTGTGTTGGCCTTGTGCTGACAGCTAAGAGCCTGGAGCCTGCTTCGGATTCTGTGTCTCCCTCTCTCTCTGTCCCTCCCTCATGTGTGTTCTGTCTCTCTTTCTCTCTCAGAAATAAATAAACATTTAAAAAAGTAAAAAAAAAAAAACAATACAGATTTTTGGACTACAGTCAGCCTCTGCAGTGAATCATCTAAAGTGGTATTGAATTTCCATAATTGTTTGGTTCTGTGTTCTATTCTCAAGGAAAAAAAGTAATTTTGCTTATTTGAATTAGGGTAGGGTATATTTTATCATAAAACATTCTCAGAGATTATAAACATTTTCAGTCTGATATTTACATTTATCTTGACAAAGTACATGGAATTGTACAAGGACATTCTTTTTGCAGTACAGAATATGTGTTTTATAATTTTCTGTGCAACTAATTTTTGTAAACCTTAATTCACTAGTTATCTACTTATCTTTATATTCTAGAAGATAACGTATGATAATTGTATTTGGATAGTCTCAAATTTAGATAGAGGACAGACAGACAGACACACACACACACACACACACACACACACACTAGCACACACAAGCACACACGCGCAAATACACAGCCTTTTGGTTCTCAACTACAAAAAAACTTTGGCCTTTATTTCCTGTATATTTGGTGGTGAATATAGTAGTAGATATGTATTATGTGCTAAATACCTAATTAACTGCTTGTTTCAAATTTTAAGAGAAGTAAATCTCCAGCTTATTGTTTAATTTCAGTAAAAGAGAAAATGTACATAAATTTGTCACCTATAAAAATCTTGCTTTTTTTTTTTTTAAACTTAGTCTTTGTGGTGCCTAGAACTTCATTGGAATATTGTTATGCTATTAGGAGCCTAAAATACAATAGAACTTAGTGAATTTGCAGTTTAAAAAAATTGGATCTAGGACATCATTTTCTAATTAAAAGATTAGTCTCCTTAGTCTGTTCTGTCAGTGTAAGAGCTGTGTTTGCCACATAGTAGATACTTTGTAAAAGGTGGATAAATGAATGAGCATAGAAGTGGGTGAATTCTTACTGGCTATGGGGCCTTATACTTCTAGAGTATGTTTACCTGTTTTAAATTAGATGCTCACTGCTCTGTTGGCTCATAGAGTTGTATGTATGAGCTTTAAAAATTGTAAATATTTTATAATTATGAAATTATTACGAATAATGATAACACCACACTTTTATAATTCAGAATATTGACTATTTGGGATATGTCTTTATTACAGTCTTTAGAAAGAGGTAAGCATATTGTTATCTGTTTAAACTTTCAGTACTAGAATGCCTCCTTTTTGCAGGGTCACAGTGTATCATGCTTGTAGGAATGGCCATGTACATTCATGTTTCCTAAAGTGAGATCACTCTTCTATCCAATTACCCTTTTGTTCTTCATGCCTCAGAATGTCATTTTGCCCCTATGGCCAGGCATTAATGGGGCATGCTAACTCTATTGTGCTTGCTACTTATGTAACATTAGTTCCAGACTCCCTACCTTTAATTGAAGTGCTACATAGTTAAACTCTCATGCGTGAATTCTAATTCCCTAGAGGAGTTAAGGAAGAGAACTCTATTGAACCCTTTCTCAAATAACATTTCTTTTAAATTGTTGAGTGTTTTGAGTAATGAGATATTAATAAGGATGATGCATTTTCACTCGTAAATAAGAATTGAGATTTAAAACATTGTTTAAAAAGACCATTTTAGAATAATCCCATCCCTCATGAGAAAAGTTGTCTTGACAACAGTACCATTTATAATTAGAAATGATGAATATTTTATTTCTCAAAGGAAATTCTCCCTAAGTATGCTAGACAGTGATTGGGCTAAATGCTCATCAGGCTCAATCATTTTTAATGCAAAAATACACTGTGTATCAACTTTTTGACTCAATATTAAGAAGGGCTTTACATTTTAGCTTAAGGAAAGGATTTTCATATACGTTTTCATATGAGGGGTCTGTGAAGTAAGAAAAGGAGATATTGTTGACCTCATTTTACACAATGATTTCATATCTAATAAGTGGCAAAAATAGAACTAGAGAAATGCAGATTAGTTCTTTCTTTTCATCATTTTGCCAAAGGGTGTAGAAATACATGACACATTTCAGACTGGTGCTTCCACTCATAGATATCCATTTTTTCATACCCTAGAATTTACACCTTTTGCATTTGTGATATTGTATTCCAAAGTATATGAATGAAGACTTAGCTAAAATTAAAGTATCTGATACATATTTCAGTCCTTTTATCAAGTGTTCATGATTTAAGTAAATGGCTCTTCACGCTGAAAGACAAAATTCACACTTCATTTTATGCAGCCATTTGTTATATCAATTGTAAACATTTATCTGGTGCCTACTACCTGTCAGGCAGCGTGGACTGTTCAAGGTAAATAAAACACAGACCACACAGGAGGAATGGAAGGACACCTGTGCAAAACAGTGGCCAACCTTCAGCATTGAGGTAGAAACTGTTGCATGATGGGAGAGCTTCCACGTGCTGATAAAGGGTTCAGGAGGGCCATATGGAGGAGATGATGTTTGAGGTGGGTCATGAAAAAGGAGTCATATTTGTAGAAGGAAGTGAAGGTGGGGGCATGACATCCACTACCGGAAATGACATGTACAATCGGATGTGGTGAGGGACCAGGGAGAAGAGCAAGGGATTGGGGAATAAGCTGGAATGTTAAGTGGTGCCTGACCCAAGATGGTCTGGTGTTTTTAAAGCCAACATTTATCATCTAGTAAGTTCTGTTACCTTACCATGAATTCACTGGCTTATAGATTTACACAATTGTTTGTATCCGATTACATGTGATATGGCACTTGCTTGATACAAATTCACATCCTGTCATCATCTATATGACTATGTTAAAAGTCTGTTCACTTATTGAAATCTCACATCACCATTAAAGGTTAATATGAGACATAGTTTATCAATTCAAATATACATTTGAAAACGTCAATTGATATATCCTCATGATGAATTTAAAATGAAGCTAGTGTTACATGGGATATTTTAGTTTTATATTGTGTAAGGCCTTTTAATATAGATTCACTGTTTAGGTTCTATTAATAAAGATGTAGAATTTGATTCAGAGGTGTTCAGTGGCAGAGTTAGAGAGCATACCCTAATCTTATCAGTACCCTTAGAAGTCAGCCATGTTGCTTAGTATAAGGTATTGAAACAGGTGTAGTGGCTTTTTATATTTCCATTTGATTGATTAATTGATAGATTTGCACTGAACAGGAATTTCTTTATTGGCCTCCATTTCTCATTAGAGCACATTTCATCCTGGAGAAGCTCTGACGTCTCAAATTTGATATGTAATTACAACTGTGATATTTTTATTTTGAATACAGTGAAGAAAATAGAGTACATTTCATAGAAATGAAAGAAATCACAAGATCCTCTTTTTTCTTTCCTCCTACATATCAAGCTGTATTCGTAGAAAATGCCAAGTTGTCTAACTGTGAACATGGTTTCCTCAAGGAGTCTACAGTCCCTTGAAAGGACAGACATACAAACAACATGGAACAACATGGATGCTAAATTAGAGATATGGAACAGCATCGATACTAAGGGATATGTTCACCGTCTATGTAGGCATATGTGTGTGACTTGTCCTTTCTTAGTGGAGATCTTATGGAAAATCACTTAAGTGTGGATCTGAAGAGGAAAATTACATGTTCTTGGAGCTGAGGACTGGGGAAGAGCATTCCAGCTAGAGGCAATGACAGGAAAAAAGACATGGACCTATAAACGGGAGTTAAAAGGCACATTGAGGACAAGTGGTAGGAGATGAACCTAGAAAGGGTAGTTTGAGGGACCTTCCAGGAGGTGCTACGGTGTTTGGGTCTCCTCCAGGAGGCTGGGGAAAACATGGAAAATGTTAAGCAGGGTTGTGACATGCTGAAATCTGGAAACTAGAAAAATGATAGGAGGGCAGATTTGAGGGACTCGGGGCATCTGTTAGTCTCCCCTGCAGGGATTTAGCTGTGAGGGTAGAGGAAGGGTCTTGTTCAGTCTCGTGTTGCACAGGTTCCTACTACGGTGCATTCCTCACTACTACTCCACGCATGTTTATTCATTGAATGAATGCCACTATTCTTCCCCCAATCCTTAATTAAAAGCCCAGCTAGATTTTTACAAAAAAGAAAAAAAAAGATGAAAAGAAAGAAAATAGGAAAAAGAACTGCAGACTGAAACAGGGATTTACATCCTACAAAGGATGACTCAAAGGTACTCGTTGGTGAGGGAAGGAGAGAAGTTGTGTCAGACTGTGATATTGGCCCCTGTGAGACACCCCTCCCAGTATTCGTGGCCACGTGTAGTCCCTTTGGTTGAATCTGAGCTTAGCCCTGTGACTGGCATTGGTTAATGAGACATTTGCAAGTGAGGTGCAAACAGAGGCTTGATAATAAACACTTTCATTTTGGGGACTGTCCTCTTGGAAGGCTTGAGGTTAGAGGGCACCTTGGGAGAGCACCTTCTGCGCCAGGAGGAAACCAGAGAAGAGATGTAGAGAAAAAACCCAGGGATGCGTGGAGAAAAACGCAGATCCCAGCCAGCACCCCTAATCTCACTCCTAGCCAATGCCCTGTCAAGCCATTCTGCAAATTCCAGGCATCCCAGCACCCTGGCTACTCCATATGAAGCAGAGAAGCTGTCTGCTCAAACCACAGAATTTAAAGAGATAATGACTGCTTGTCATTTTAAGTCCCTAAACTTGGGGATGCTTTGTTATGTAGCAATGTGTAACTCAAAGAGGAATCAAAAAGGATTATAACACCTTCATTTAGCTATGAATAGAAATACAAGAGGTATAGTCCCCTTGCTAGCACACCTGACCTAAATGAAAAGAATAAATATTTTTACTGCATTTCAGCACACTGCAGGCACTTAAAACTGTTTGCTGGAGGCAGCATTAGAAGAAAGCCAGACTTAGGATAATGGTGTGCCATTTGATCACGTTAGACAGAGAACTTTCCAGATGTCCTTTTTCATTTTTGTTTCTGGTTATCATATAGAACCTTGTGACCTTACATACTGTATAGTAACTGGAAGTGTAAACAAACCACACACAAACACACAGAGCCCAGAGAGGAAGATAAATATTTGTGAAATTGAAATTAGCTAAATCCCAAAACAAGGAAAAAAAGACTGAAGTTCTATATCACATGTTAAGAAACTGAAATTAATCAACAAACTTCAGTAAAAGAGGAAAAGCAAGGCTTATCCTTTATATTTCATTTAATCTAACATATACACAATACCATGTATGGGGAGCCTAATCATGCACGCAGATTATATAGTTTGGATAGAAGGTTTGAGGTTCCATTTAAATGAGGGGCAAATGGTGTGTTTGAGGATTGGTCAGTACTCCCTGATGAAAATGTACAATTGATAAGTCACAAATAAGTTATGTCCACAGAGGATTACTTTCATGTGCTAGCAAAGCTATAATTTCCTCCTACCAAATTTTACATAATTCTTACACACTCATCGCTATTAAAATTTCATTTTGCCAAGAACAACCCCCCCCCCCCCGCCAAATCTTAGTCATCATGGCAAAAAAAGGAGGTGGGTGGGAGAAAGTAAAATAGTGGAATCACTTAGATCAGTAGAAAATGAGAACTTCTTTTTGTTTTTTTGATTTTTGTGTTCTTTTTTTTTTGAACTTCAGAAACTTAAAGCAGCAGGGGGCAGTAGAACATTTTGAGTGTGAAATAGGGACAGGACTGGTCAGTGCAGAAAGACATTGGCATCTCGCAGGATGCATTTTTGTTTTATTTTTACTTTACTTCCTATGCAAAAAGACTCTCTTTGATCAGAGTCATTATTTTTATTTTCTTGTTCTCACAAGCCAGGGATGAATAGTCATGCAACAGCAATGTTAACAGTAAAAGAAACTCACCCATTTAGAAGAATAGCCTTTGCTCTTTTCTCAACTAAATCAGTAAACAGAACTGGCTTCCTTGCGCAGTATATAATATCTTGTTAATTTGCTTTTTAATTCCCGTTTCCTCTTGTGTGTAACTTTGTTTGAAAATCCTGGTATGTGGAGTAGAGGGGGCTCCAAACAGGAAGCATGAGCATTAGTCATCAGATAATGAATTGAGTGTTTAATTTTTCAGTACATGTGCAGGTTTCTTTTCTCTGCAGTTCATCTTTGTCCCTGTCCACCTTCTCTGGCTTCTTGTGCTTTGGCAAGTCATCCCAAACCAGTGTCTGTTCCCAGAGAAATCCTTTGCTCTCCTCCCTCTATGCCTTTTCTCCTGCTGAACCTTTCTCCTAGGATTTCCTCTCTCGCGTATCCATGATTCCAACTTATAGTCACTTTTTCAAAACTTATTTCAGATTCCAGATGTTTGGTGACCACTTCTGCTTTCCCCCCCAACCAAAGTAACTGCTCCCATCCACTGGGTCCTCCACTGGGTCCATGCACTCAGCTTATAGTACTCATTTCTCTACCTTATTTTTAAGAAATCATCATTTGACTAAAATTTGTATTTTCCTCATAGGACTGTCAGTTCACTGAGTGCAGATATTCACTTTTGTGACACACACACAGAGCACCTACTATAGTTTTGCAATCTTCTTATACATTTGAGTAAGATTTGTTCTGTCAGTAAATGTACTTGGCCTGATGTGTTCAGTCAGTAAATACATGCTCACCTGTTGTTCATTTAGGCATTCAGGAAGGTGGAGGGGGAAAGGACAGTAAGCAAGTATTTATTAAGTACTTAATTACATATCAGGGACTCCAATTTTCTGAGTCAGTTCTCTTTAAGTCCTTATAGCAACTCTTTAAGATAGGTAATATGTCCACACAGATGGGGATATGAAGCTCACAGGCAGTAGCTTGTCCAAGATCACACAGATGGTGTGAGACAGAAGTGGCATTTCGGACCCACCCACCTCTCCCCCCACTGCCTCCTAAGCCTGCAGTGTTTTCACTACACAGCAGACAGTTATTTATTATCTACTATGTGCCACACACTGCTTTATGCACTATTGATTCTACATTGAATAAAATACTGTCCCTGTCATGGAAAGGCTCACATTCCAGCAGGGGAGAGATTAAAGTAATTATTATGATTCTGAGTGATAAGTGCTCGCAGCGTGCCCTGTGGGTACGCGGCAAGGGGACCATTAGCTCTGCCAGGTGAGGGATGAGTCTCGCACAGAGTTGGAGGTCAGATATGGGAGGTGATGGGGCTTTGGATGATTAGCAGTTCACCAGGTGGAGAAGGAAGAAAGGCTCCTCGGGCAGAGGAATTAGTCTAAGGTCAAGACACTGGAGAGCACAGCCTGACTATATCAGTTCGTGGCTGGGAGTGAGCTTCATGGTTTTGGAAGTGGTGAGAAGAGAGTGGAAGGTGACCTGCACTCCAAGGGGCCAGTAGATAACCAACTATGTCCCTTCTCAGTGCAGAGGTTCTTAGTCTGTGGCTTACATATCAAAGTGGTGGTTTCTACTCAGTCTGTAGGTCAGCCATGAAATATATGAAAGGAAGCATGTGGCAAAGAAAGCATGGGCTCTGAAGTCAAATAGAAACCCTGAATTCCAACTCTGACATTTTTAATTTTTATAATTTTTTAATGTTTATTTTAGAGAGAGAGAGCAAGAGCGTGCGCGTGCGTGCACAAGCTGGGGAGAGGGGCAGTGGGGGGGGGAGAGAGAGAGAGAAAGAGAGAGAGAGAGAGAGAGAGAGAGAATTTTAAGCAGGCTCCATGCTCAGTGCAGAGCCCCATGTGGAGTTCTATCCCACGACCCTGGGATCATAACTTGTGCCGAAATCAAGAGTCAGATGCTCAACCCACTGAGTCCCCCAGGTACCTCCTAAGTCTTTTTTTTAGCTCTGTATGTGATCTTGACTGGGAACCCAATTTCTTTGACTTTCAGTCACTGCCTCTATAAAATGGGGATCTTAACTCCCTCAAGACTCATGGTGGGACTGGAGAACAGATAGATGCAGTATCCAGTAGACGGACAGTGGTTTTAGTAAACATGGGCCTCTGTTACAAGCTTCACCTTTCTGCGTATCACTGTACTTGTAGAAGTATTGGTAAAGCATTCTTAAATTTCTAAGACTGTATGTTTTTTATATTGATATATGAAGTAGTTTCAAAGTGCTAATTATATACATACATACATGCGTGCATAAATATATATATTTCTTTTTGCATAATTTAGTGAAATTCTGATACTGTAAGAGCAAGAAAGTTCACATGCTTTTCATTTTCTTGCATTTACTAGCATGAAATAAAAATGATTTTGTCATTCTTCATGAGTCTTATTTTGGATAGTTTTGAGAATAAGTCTAATTTTGTACCATTCCTAAGATATTTTGGGCTTCTAACAACAGAGTCAACATTATTATCCATTATTACCATTGCTAATTCAAAATTATAAATAATATGATTTTTCTGGTTTATAGACCAGTTTCCTTGGCTTTCAAGTATGGACAATTATCAATAGTATGGTGCCTATAACTGAAATAATATTTGACAGAAGTCCTATTTGAAGTGTTTTTAAGTTAAAAGAGCAAACACTCTTATTACAGTGAAGTTATTCTTACGTATTCCACAAACAAG
Source organism: Felis catus (assembly GCF_018350175.1). Taxonomy (NCBI): domain Eukaryota; kingdom Metazoa; phylum Chordata; class Mammalia; order Carnivora; family Felidae; genus Felis; species Felis catus. The sequence continues at coordinate 189,247,106 of NC_058371.1, read as the reverse complement.
TGCAAGTTCTCAAATAAGATACCAGTTAAAGTGTGCCAGTGTTCACGTAAGAATTCCCTACGCTAGAGACTTCTCCACACACTGACATCTCTACTTTCTGTCTCTGAATAAAGCAGTGTACCCGCTTTCTGTTTATAACTAAGCTGTTTTTTTCTTGATGCCCTCTGGGTCCTTTGTCACCAATTCTTTCTATTTCTCCTTTACTTTTAACTTACTACTTTTTGTGACCTTTTCTCTTCTGCCCATGAGTGTGGTCAAGATTCTTTACTCCTTAGGGAAAGAAAAAGGAAGCAATAAATAAAATATCCTTTTTTTAAAGGTTTTTTTTTTCTGTTTGTTACAACCTTTCTACAGTCAGATATCTTGGTGTAATTACTTATTTACTATATTGGCTTTTTTTCATTTCTCATTAATTTTTTTTTAATCCACTGTGAGAAAGCTCTGCCCTTTCCTACATCACTATCGCCCCTGTTATACTAAAATCATTGGTAATCTTCCTGGTCTCCACTTACCGAACCCAATGGTCCAGTGTTAGTCTTCATCTGCTACACTGGACATGATTTCATCCTCATGTTCCCCTTCATGCATCAGTATTTTCTCAGATTTTCTTCTTTTCTCTCTTTTTACTGCCATTCTATACATGCTTTCTGGAGAAGCTCACCAGTTTTTCAAGTTTTAAACTACTGCCACCAACTTAAAACACTAAAACATAAATCTGCATCCCAGAACTTCAGATTCATACGTGCAAATGTCACACAAATTTGGATGAAAGCTTAGCAACTCCAAACGAACCAGCACAAAAAAACCTGCCTCTCTCTTTCTCTGTGCTGACCATTTCCTCCTTTACCCCCATCAAGAATTTGCTCAGTTTTCTGTTATTTTCTTCTGCAGTCTCTCTGACATTCATTCTCAAAGTCGCCGAGGACACGAATCTGGGTGTCAGACTCATACTTTTCTCTGTGTCCCCCACCCAATAAACTTTCATCCCTGACAATTTGACTCCTTATCACAAATTTTCTCCTCCTTTACTGTCCTATTTACTATTGCCTTGGATTATTGCACTGGTTGCAAAGGGTCTTGCTTGCTCGAGAGATGCTTTCCATCAATGAATTTGCCCCAGTTGCTGCAGAGCACTGTGTCCCAAACCCATGTAACTATCCTGAAAGTTCTTTCATGCTACTTGGCCTTATTCTGTAACTGAATTTTCAAGTCAGTTTCCACTTACATATTTCAAGAGAAGGGGGTATGTTTATTATTTGTATTCTCAGAAACTATCACAGTAAAATCCCTGTGAACTGAACCCAGTGTTTTATACTAAGATAATTCTTTCGTTTTTATTTAAATTCCAGTTAGTTAACACAGAGTGTAACAATAGTTTCAGGTGTACAATGTAGTGATTCAGCACTTCTGTTTAACAGCCATTGCTTATCACCACGAGCACCCTCCTCAATCTCCATTTCCTGTTTAACCCATGCCCCCCAACCTTCCCTCTGGTAACCAACGGTTTAATCTATAGTTAAAAGTCTGTTTCTCGATTTGCCTCTCCCTTTTTCCCCCTATGCTTGTTTCTTTTGTTTCTTAAATTCCACATATGAGTGAAATCGTATGGTATTTTTCTTTCTCTGACTGACTCATTTTGCTTAGCACGGTACCCTCTAGCCCCATTCACGTCATTGTAAATGACAATATCTCATTCTTTTTTATGGGTGAGTAGTATTTTATATATATCTATATATCTGTATACCACAAAAGACCCTGAATAGGCAAAGCAGCCTTTTTGTTTTTTTTTTTTTATTTTTTTTTTAACGTTTATTTATTTTTGAGAGAGAGACAGAGCATGAATGGGGGAGGGTCAGAGAGAGGGAGACACAGAATCTGAAACAGGCTCCAGGCTCCGAGCTGTCAGCACAGAGCCCGACGCAGGGCTCAAACTCACAGACCGCGAGATCATGACCTGAGCCGAAGTCGGCCGCCCAACCGACTGAGCCACCCAGGCACCCCCAAAGCAGCCTTTTTGAAAAAGAAAGCAAAACTGAAGGCATTGCAATTCTGGACTTCAAGTTATATTACAAAGCTGTGGTGACCAAAACAGTATGGTACTGGCCCAAAGAGACATACAGATCAATGGAACATAATAGGAAACCCAGAAATGAACCCACAACTAGATGGTCAATGAATCGTCGACAAAGCAGAAAAGAATACCCAATGGAAAAAGGACAGTCTCTTCAAAAAATGGTGTTGGGAAAACTGGAGAGCAACATGCAAAAGATTGTAACTAGACCACTTTCTTACACTATACACAAAAACAAATTCAAAATGTGTTAAAGCCCTTCATGTGAGACAGGAAACCATTAAAATCCTAGAGGAGAACACAGGCAGTAACCTCTTTGACATTGGCCGTAGCAACAACCTCTTACTAGATATGTTTCCTGAGACAAGGGCAACAAAAGCAAAAATAAACTATTGGGAATACATCAAAATACTAAAATAATTTGACAAAAAGTGAATGTATGTAAAAAGTAAGGAAATTAGAAGACAGCTTTGAACTTCAAATCCTACATTCCATTTTCAAACCACGCTGTTATAACAAGATTATCCCTCAGATACTATGTTTACAAGTAAATATTTATAACAACTTTTTGAAAGTGTGATGAAATAATGTTGAATATCTTTCCATTGTATTTAGATGGTAGTGTTATTAATTAAAAATGAGGTAATAATATTAGTATAGGATTTGGTGCATTGTAGATAGATATTCTATCTATTGTATTCTAAATACAAGTTGGTATGAAAACTTACAAGTTTTTAAAATTTTTATAGATTGTTTTTCACAAACCTGTATCACAAACTGTATGGGCAGTGAATTGTACTAGTTTGGTTGAAAGGTTTTTATTGTGTTTTACGATTATAATTGAGAATGGACTGTTCTTTATAGAATACTTAGTAAATTATACTGAATATTGAGGCTTGATTGCTTGCAAAATTAATGTGTTTTTTTTGTTTGTTTGAAATATACTCTGGTAAGTCACTATAAATGTGTATCCAGTAATTTATTCGAATTGGTGTTCAGATAAAAACATATTGAGTTTCTTGGGGCTTTCAATATCAGTTCTATTTCTGTATGACTTTAGCTTTCTAATACAAGGAATGCAATTTGAATTGTTTACTGCTGTAAGCCACTGGTTATTTTCAGGCATAATGGAATAATGGTGTTTAGCCACAATATGGTATTTTCTAAAAGCACATGAAATATTTCACGAATAAGATTAGCTAAAGAATTTAGTCTCATTTTATGACCATGACAGTTGAGGTGTGCAACATGAGAAGTTTGTATTTTCAGAACAGTTTCTCAGAGTGTTATTTTAAAGAAAATGAAACTCTTTCTTAGAGGATCAGATATTAAATTTCCACTAAACTGTGTTAAATGTCTGGTTTTAAGTTACAGTATGGAAAATTTAGGTTACTCACTTATTTAGGCATTTTAATGTGAACCAAGAAGAGTTTAATAATAATAATCTAAAACTTTCATGCATATGTGATAGTGTGACTTTGAATTATTCTTTAGTGAAATACTGAGGATTTTATAATTTCCTCTTTCTCAGAATATCTTGGGGACTTTGTTTCTTGCCCTCCTGTCCTCTCTCCCCACTCCCCCCTACACACAGTTTGCTGTACGGAAAATCTGGGCCAGAAAGTTGGAGGAAGGATGGCAGAGGAGGGGGGCAGTTCTGGGATGGCTGGGCCAGAGGTGAGACGCTGGAAAACTGTCTTCTTCTCCGAGGCAGCTTTCTGTCACAAACAAAAGAAGGCTCAGAGAAGCAATGCTTGATATGTCCCATCACAACTGAATTTTAGAAATGGCAAACTTGACTCTATTTACATTCTTGTAATCTGTGAAATAAATGTGTCTCATTGTTGTGAACATTTGTTAAAAGCACAAAGAGAGAAGCACAAAGAGAAACAAAGTACTTCTATAAAAATATTCCGAAAACTCCTAGAAGCATCTTCTGGGAAAGAATGTTACAGTTTTACTCATGTCTGTGGTTTATTAAATTGACACTATTTCATAAAAATTCAATGAATGTCATTGTGATAAAAGAATGAATATGAGAAATAACTTATTTTATATTACTAGATAGGCATTTCTTTTCATGATTATATCATGAGTTCCATATTTAACAAATGGTAAATTTGTTCTATTTGCCTCATATATACTTTATAACTTTACATTGAGAAGTTATAAACATTTTGTGGATGTGTATTATATCCTTTGAAAATAGAAATGCTTGCCTGTCCGAGAAATATAAACTATTTTAGATTATCATTTTCATTAACATTTGCCAGACATGTTCATGAGTAATTTCCAGTCATAGAATCCTATAGAAATTATATGTTGCAGTTTTAGATAAAGTTAAAATACATATTAAGGGGAAAAGGTATTACTTAGAGTAGAACTTATAATTAATATTTTCATCTCTCTTCAAATGACAAATTTATAACAGGTTTTCTTGGTTTGGATAGCTATTCTGGTGGTAATCTTCATGGGGTTCTGTCTATAAGAAATTGATTATGAGTTTTGATGCTGAATTTTTAACACAGGGATTGTTACTGTTCAGCTATTTAAAATGTATTTTGTTAACACTAACCTTTAATTCAAGCTTTCTTTTTTTCTAAGAATGTTCTCTTATTCAGAAGATTGACAAAAAAAGAAAAGAACTCTAACCCTAACCAAAGAATAAGGCCAAAGGTTTTGGATTGCCACAGCAACTATGTGGCTTCTGGGTAGAAGGGATTGTCACTTAATGGTGGTCGTCAAATGACTCCATGGCAATATTGCCTTTTAGCAGCAATTGTATCCACCAGCCCCCAAACATGATAACCATTGGTGTTTTTGCTAATAGTTCATTTCTTGTGTCTTTGTTTGCTCTTAGTTGAGAGAGTTGTATTTTGACCTAAACAGAGGGTGCTGAGTCTGATTGTAAAAAAAAAAAATAATAATAATTCAGTGGTTTTGCCTGTAGAAATGTTTTACCATATCTCCTAAACTATAAACGGATAGGTTAACTTGTGATGGCCGATACTAATAATCCCTGGCCCTTGTTATGAGAAATAGCATTTAAGAAAATGAGAAGGGGGGCGCCTGGGTAGCTCAGTCGGTTACGCGTCCGACTTAAGCTCAGGTCATGAACCCAGTGTCAAGCCCTCGTGTCCCATCAGGCTCTGCACTGACAGCTGAGAGCCTGGAGGCTGCTTCAGGCTCTGTATCTCCCTCTCTCTCTGCCCCTCCCCCACTCGCACTCTGTCTCTTGAAAATAAATGTTAAAAAAATTTTTTTAAAAAAGAAAGAAAATGAAAAGAAAAAACTTAATGATTCCACTGCATGAATAAGAACATTCTTGAGTTACAGAAAATAGTGCAATTAATGATAATCAAATTTTATTCAATAGAAATCATTAAATTATGCCACTTAACAGTTTGGAAATTTTATGTGTGTGTGTGTGTGTGTGTGTGTGTGTATGTATGTATATATATGTATATACACACAATATATATATTATTACATATATATCTTATATGGGTATATACATATATACAATACACATATTTTTCAATCGTTTCTGTAAAGAATTCAGATTTAATTTACATACACACACACATACACATACAAACTTGGGTAATAAACTTTTTATATCCTTCTTATTTCAAGTTATTTGTAAATTTATTCTGTAGCCTGAAATGCTTTTATGCCTTTAACTCTTAAAAACGTATATTTGACAATCTATGCACCATTGTGTTACAATTTGACATGATTAAGAGATTTTTCAGCTCTATGATTGGGATAGTATTTCTGGACTAGTTGCAGGATTTTGTTCCTAAAATACATTGATTTAGATAATTACATTCTCCTGTAGTCTCTTGGGATGATATTTGGCTTTTTGTAGAAAGCAGACTTCTGATTGCTTTCTGCCTCTTATTTTTTTTCTTTTTAAATTTCTCCATTCCACTGCTTAAGTGTCTTAGAGCCCGTGTGTTTATAGCTACTTTTAGGGTCACAAAAGCAAATATTTTATGTATTATGACTACAAATAGAATGCTGTTCTTGGTTCATAAATCTTAGATTATTTCTCAGTCCCAGGGCAAGTGAAGTTGAAAATTACATAGTAAGCACATTTCTGCCAGCCCCAGGTCAGATATTCATACTGATAGGCAGGATGACATAGTGGAAAGTATCTGTCTCTGGTGTCAGAAAAACCCAGATTTATATCTCAGGTCTCTTATTTATTGTCTGTATTGTTTTGGACAACTTTCTGAGTCTTGATTTTCTCATCTGTAAAACAGAAATAAGAATATCTGCCTCTCAGGATTAAATGAGATGTTAAGATGTGGTAAAAATTAGACACACTAAGTGATGGCCAAGTACAACAACCTTCCTTCCCGGTTGGAAACCAAATATTTTATGGTTTTAGAGGTTAATATACAGTTGACCTTTGAACAGGAGGGGTTTGAACTATGTGGGCCCCAACTCTGTGTGGATTTTTCTTGATGAGTACAGTGCTGGAAATGTATTTTCTCTCCCTTATGGTTTTCTTAGTAACATTTTTTTCTTCTCCACTTTATTCTGAGACTACAGCATATAATACATACAACATACAATATGTGTTAATCAACTGTCTATGTTATTGCTAAGGCTTCTGGCCAAGGTAGGCTATTAGTAGTTAAGTTTTGGAGGAGTCAAGAGTTATATGTGGATTTTTGACCGTGTGAGGGATGGGTACCCCTGACTCTCCAATGTTCTTCAAGGGTCAACATATGTATATGTGTACATGTATTTATATACACATACAACATATATATGTATGTATACACACACATATGTATGTATACATATGTATATATGTGTGTATGTATGTGTATGTATATGTATATGTATGTATATGTATATATATGTGTGTGTGTATATATATATACACACACAAACATTTATTCAACAAATTTTATTGAATAAATGTATAAGTAGATATATACTGAGTTCCTACTATTTGCCAGGTTCTGTTCTGGATTCTTGGGACACATGGTTTAACAAAACAAAGACTCCTTTCATTGTTAGAACTTAATATTTTAGAAAGTGAATATTGCAAACTTTCCTTTAGTGTCACTAATGCCTATTTGTTTTTAAGTTTATTTATTTTGAGAGAGAGAGAGAGAGTGGGGGAGGGGCGGAGAGAGACGGAGAGAGAGAGAATCCCAAGCAGGCTCTGCACACTCAGTGCAGAGTCCAATGCAGGGCTTGAACTCATGAACCATGAGACCATGACCCGACCCTAAGTTGGATGCTTAACCTACTGAGACACCCAGGCACCCGACTAATTTTTATTTTAAGCCATTCCAGCAGCCTTGGCTGTCTGTTCTGTTGGTTCACACCATATGCATGTTCCCATAAACTAATGGAAAGAAGAAAATGTAGCACAGGATGAGAGTTATTTATCTCTCATATAAAAAGAGATCTTGTGAATTAATTCAAAAAGATAAGCAGTGAACATAGTGTACTCAATAAAAGGTCATTTCAACACCAATGCATTTGTGTAGGAAATATGTCTTCAAGCCTATTCTTCATCAGTGTTTGTGAGACAAAAAGCTGGAAAAAATTATAAGTTTTCATCAATAATGGAAAAGTTCAGCAAATTATGGTCAACCCAAAGTATGCGGCACTATATTGATATTAAAAATGATGAATTAGAGCTATCAGCATTGACCTAGATGGATATCTATGATATATTGTGAAGTGAATAAAACAAGTAGGTTTGTGACGGACCTATTATGACCACATTTTTGTATTAATGTTTCTCTAGTATGGTTATTTCAAATTTTAAGATGTTTTATGAACATAGAGAAAGATAGGGAAGAATGTATATAAAGTGTTACTATTTGTTACCTCATATGGGGGATGTTGGTAGGGCTTGTTGGTGGGAGATGGGAAGTCACAGCACTTTAACGTCTTTGATTTCTATGAGTTGTTATAATTATTATGTACAATGATGTAATAAAGAAATAAAAAAATTAGAATTTCAAGTTATTAGAAATGGTTTATTTATGCTTTCATTGGTATATCCCTTTTCAGTGTGGAGATTAATACAGAATCTCCTGTAATACTTTGCATTATAGTAGGTATTTACTAAGTGTTTCAAACATTCATTAATTGAACTGTTTTGAGAATTCTATAAGAGTTCTCATCTATATAGTTCTATATCTAATACATATATGTATGTATCTCATTCTATATATAATTTTTATTTATCACTTATGGTTATATATATATATATATATTTAGATATTATGTATTACTGTATATTATTATATATCATAGAATGATATGTCATAATTACATATTATATTATTATATATAATTGTATGTTATATATTGCTTATGGTTTTACATATGTATTATAAATAATACTTTGAGGGCTATTGAATGCAAGATACTTTTGCCTAGAAATGATTTTCCTGCTTAGGTTGGAGTTTTATTTTCTTGGTAGGAGTGAGCCAAGCAAGGACAGCAATAGGCCCATAATAAAGTCACCTCCTTCTGGCTTCCTCCTACTCTCCAAAAATGTGAGCTGGGCAAGGCATAATGAACTTTATGCATTCATTCACTTGGTTATTCCAAGGTTTATTGCTTGCTAAGTCTTGTGGGGGAAACAAAGATTTATTCATGGATCTTTTACCTACAAGGAGTTTACAGTTCTGCAGGTTATAAACATGTCATCAACTTCTTCTCACTTAATTTTTTCTCTTCAGCATAGATTAAGGTTTTATTACATTCTTATTATCAACTTTTACAGAAATATCAAAACCCCTTCATTCCTAACCATTAAAAACCAAGTTAGTGAAGGAGCTGAAGCAAGGGCGTGATCTTGCTGAGGAATCAGCAGAAGGTGTATAAAAAAACAGTAAGATACAGAGAACAGTTTAGGCCTACTATCAAAATGGCGGCTATCATAGGCACTATCCTTGTTGGGTTCTAGCACATTCAGGCTTCATGTTCTAGTTTAATAAGCCTCACTTAGATGAGAGTCATCTACTAAAAAATTTCCATCTAATTTCCACTTTCATTCTTTAAACCCGGAATTCTAAGCAGAAGAAAACATTGATTTCCAAGATTCATCTCATTGTGAAAGTTTGGCTTTTACTATGTTTATAATTCTTATATATTTACCTTGAAAGACATAGTAATCAAAATATATATAGATTTATATCGTATAAAATATTACATTAGTTTAGGTAGTTTCTAGAATTTTTCTTTTATATAAATTATATATTATATGTTTAAATACCTATAGTATAATTTAATACAATTATTTAAAATAACAAAATGTTATTTTTATGTTTATATTTATCTTGTTATATATATATTTACAATAAATCTACTAACACCAGAACAAGGCCTATGTCTTTTTAAATTTACCTATGCATTAGTGACCATAATTTTTGTGAATATTTTTGGTTAACATTGTTGTCTTATATTTCTGGCAAGACTTGCAGTTTTTGTTATTGCTAGGGACTCTTCCTATTTTTCCAATTCATTGTTTTTAGTTTATTCTGAGCAAGGAAAATAGATAACCCAGGTTTGCTGAATCATGTTTAAAATAACTGTTAATTAACCCAAAAGGAGGATCTGCAGTTTTCTCCCCTGTGTCAAATGCATGGCTTTAGTAGACACATTGTGTGGAGCATTTTGACTGTTGGGGGCCTTGTTATTTATTTATTTATTTGTTGTTTACTGTTTGTTTTACTTACCAGTTCTCACTCATTTTCTGAAGAATTAAAATTATCAGAGTTGCCACAGATACATGACATAGGAGAGTTTACTATCTCCTTAAGCTTTAATTTGTGAGGTTCTTTCCACATATCATACAATATCAGTGATGGCACCATATAGTTAAATCTAATTTACATACATTGAGCAGGTGCTTCATTGTTGACCTCACATTTGTAAAGAAAAAAAAAATTATCCGAGAGGCTTCAATTTCATGTAGAATTTTAGAGGTAATTTATTAAAATAATGTTGATTGAACTTGGGGCGCCTGGGTGGCTCAGTCAGTTGAGCGTCTGACTTCGGCTCAGGTCATGATCACAAGGTTCGTGAGTTCAAGCCCAGCATCAGGCTCTGTGCTGACAGCTTGGAGCCTGGAGCCTGCTTAGGATTCTGTGTCTCCCTCTCTATATGCCCCTCCTCCACTTTCTCTCTTCCTCTCTCAAAATAAACAAACATTAACAAAAATTAAATGAAATAATGTTCGACCTAAAAGGACTTCTGCCATTGGAAGGCACTGTGGGAAGTGGGGTGGGGTGGGGCATGAGTGGTAGTTTCAGTCAGACCTGAGTTTGAATCATTGTTTCTTTAGTAGGTGATGGAGAGTGAGTTCATTTAACCTCTCTGAGCCTCAGTTTCTACATCTGCAAGATGGGATATCAATACTTCCAAGTTTGTTGTGGAAAACAATACTTGTCAAATACGTTTAGCCTCCGGCCAGGCCCTGTTGCTGCCAGTAGCTGGTGGTTTCCCTTCAGTTACCACATACTGATACTGTTTGTAATGAATTACTGCTACAGAGGGCAAAGTCTGACACTGGTGGCAGGAATGTATTTTTCAAACTCCTTCTTCTCATTAGAAGATAAAGAACAGAAATGGTGATACAGTCCTAAAGAATGCACATCTCCACGTTGTGACTGATTCTCAACAAAAGCGGAAAGACATTTAAGTAAAGGATTTTCTGTTGGAGTTTTAGCTGTAGACAAGAAGCGTTTTCCAAAATGTGGACATGTTATAATTTAATAATTCGTTCTTTGGGGAGATGGTCCATTTTTTGGGTATTCATCATGGCTCTAATCTGAGTAAGGATGAAAAGCATGTAGTGCTTGCCTTGTTCTTACATCAGAAGAATTTTTTCTTTTGTCCATTTTATGCTTGTTTCCAAAGGCTTAAAATGAAAGCTTTGTTTCTGCAATAATGGCTTAGTGTAGGCTTACATTGTTGATCCCCTTAGTAGATGCAATGTAATCCACTTTGGTAATGTGAATTTTTAAACAATCATCGGCCTTTGCCATTAACCCTTCTCTACTAATGATAATACTCTACAAAAACTACAAAGGAACTCGGGCCCAGCTTAACGTTAGACTTGGAGCACACTTAGCTGAATTTGCATTTCTTATTTTAGTAGCAGTGAATTGCTGAGCATATGTTGAACTTCATCAATACCAAATGTAGAATAGGTGATTGTGAAACTAATGTTCAAGTGCAAGCATTCAAATACAAACACGGGAAACAAGAAGAAAATAATGATGAAGCAAAAGTGCTTTCCAATCCAAAATTCCCCTCGAAGGGGCTTCGGCTGCTGTTGCTTTCTGGAATATTTTTTAACGTGACCTGTTGCTTTGCTTAGTTCATTGTAGTGCAAATGTCTCAAATAAAGCTGTACATGAGTCATTTTTTTTTTTTTTCCTCCTCAGTTCAGGCTACTTGGATAATAGCGCACTTTGAACGCAAGCATGGGAACCTATTGAATGTTTCCTGCATAAAGCCTTCAGAGCTTTGCTTAGCAGCTTGACATGTTTCTTTAGGAAAGAGAAATGGTAAATTAGCTAGGAGTAATTTTATTCCATGACATATTTTCAAACTAACTTTGAGAACACATTTCCACTTAGTGTTTGGATTCCACTTTGGGGACTTACAAAAGGTTTCCTGCATTTGGTTAAGTAATATAGATGGTGGATGGCTAAATTAAGATGTTCCTTAGGGATTTGTAGATATTTAAAGTTTTACCTAAACTGGAGAGGACTTCACTGCAATTCTTATTGAAGCTGTATTGAAAGTGCAGTACTGTATGCCTTCAGGGCTGTGGATTTAATAAACAAAAGATCTGTCACTGAGCTTGGGGCACAGTAGGGGGTAGATGTAATTATATACTTTAAAGGGGAAAAGACTGTTGTTATTATTTTACATTTATTGAGTGCCAACATTTTGCAATGTGCTGTACCTAACATAGAATTAGACACAGTCCTTGCCCATTGGACTATCTATTTAAATTAGACACAATCTAAATATTTCTCTTAAGTAGTTCCTGTGTTTTCAAATTTGTTACCCAGTGCATTGTATAAGTACAGAAATATTATTGTACTTGCAAATGTTATTTGAAACTATAAAAGCTTTCAAAGACAGGTGGTAGAATGAGATGTGATTATTAGACTATAAAATTGCTCATGTTTTTCAGGTCCTTTCCTTTAACTATTATTATAGACCTGACTTGAAATGGGGAGCAGGAGAGGTATGAAATTCAGAAAATGACGGATGCATCCTTTTGATTTTTACCTTGCAAAAATTGCAGTTTAACGATAAAAATGCCACTTACACGTTTTAACTAGGTTTGGAATTATATTTATTTGTGTGGATTTTAATTAATTCTAGTCTGAAATTCCACGGTGCATTGTCTGGTATGGTGCATTGCACCTGTTAGGCGCTCACTAAAAGTTGTTGAAGGGTTGAATTAAAATGGGTTTGCCAGTGGATTTCCATGTCAACCATCCTTTTCTCTGGACTCTCTTTTCTGATTGTAGAGCCTGAGGAGGCAGGGCTGTACTGGCTTTGGGCCAGTACTAAAAAACAAACAAACAAACAGACAAAAACCAAAAACAAACGAACGAGAAAAACCTCCACCTTCCTGGGAATACCTTCTAAGAGCTCTGGTTTGGCGTGTCTTCTTTCTGATAAAGATGTTTTTCCGACTCTCGGCAAGGCCTAGATCTCTGAGAGCCATGAGAGTCTTCAGAACTCTCCGGATCCCCGCCAGTGATCAAAGGGCCTTTTCACACCGGATGCCTGGTTTCAAGGGAGCTGGCCACCTTATAGAGCAGTCAGCCCACTGCTCTGTTATGTAGCTACACACAGTTCCTGGCACCTCTATTACAAGTCAAGCTGGTATTAGGGAAAATATACAGATGAACATAGGGAAGGATATATAATTGGTCTCTTTATGGATTTGCCCTGTGTAGGGGGCCCATTTTACACCTGCTGCCGTGTCCTCAGCTCCAGCATGCTCGCTTCGTCCCCACGTCATCTCACACAGTGCATATCAATTCTCAACTGCAAGACTGACTGTTCCCTCAGGAAGCAGAAATGAGGATCCCTCATAACCACAGCGCAATCATCCATCCCCAAGTTTGCATCTCCGGATTGCCGTTTACTATCTCTGTAATTGAAATCTAGTCATTTAACTTTTCTAAGCCCTGGGCTTCTTACAGGTACAATGGGATAATAATAGTACTGAGCACTTAGAATGCGCGTGAAAATTAATCTAGCTGTGGAGAGTGCTTTGAACATAACTATCATTGTTACAGGCAATCTGTTTATTTTATATTGTCATGGTCAGGTATAAATATGAAAAATTCTATCACATGTATCTTATTTTGCTAATGGAAAATACAAAAATATTGATATTTGAAAGCAGTTTTACTAGGATTGTAATTCTGATCTGCCAGCAATGGAAGCGGAAAGCCTAAGAAATAGGGAGATGGGTCCCCTTTAGACCATAGCATCCACACTGCCCACACTCTCATGCCTATGCCACCTGTTCCTTATGATCACTATGACTCTGCCCCTTCCTGTTCTAGCTCCCTCCAGTCTGCCCTAGGTGCCTTCTGACCCAATTAAGCCCTGATACTTTTCCACATAAGCCTTGACCTCTTACTCTCAGCGATGGTCTCATTTTCTACTCTGGTAAGCATCTGATCTAATATCCTGAAGTATTTCTGCCATCTGCCTCAAACTTTCTACTGTGTTCCTCTAGCCCTTCAGTACTCCCTCACAGAGCTATTCTGTAACAACCAAAATCGGTGACAATGTCTTACCCTGTCTCCTCCTCCTCCTCCTTCTCCTTCTTCTTTTTTAAGTTTATTTGTTTATTTTGAGAGAGAGAGAGAGAGAGAGAGAGAGAGCGCACAAGAGAGAGAGGGACAGAGAGACGGAGAGGGAGAATCCGAAGCAGGCTCCACACTGTCAGCGCGGAGCCTGATAGGGGGCTCAATCTCACAGTTCACGAGATCCTGACCTGAGCTGAAATCAAGAGTCGGAGGCTTAACCGACTGAGCCACCCAGGCGCCCATAACCTCTGTCTTCTGGCAGTTGCCCCTCCAATCTTTGCACACACTCATGTTTCTCCTTTTCCAGTTGGTCTCTCTCTTTTGCGCTCAAGACTCCCTTGGTCTACTGGTATGCCATTCACTCATCACACCCTTTCTCTTCTCCCTGCGTCATGGCTGAGATTGTGTTCCCCAAATTCACTGTCATGTTCTCATCACCAAGCCTGATGGTCTCTGTCCTCACCTTGCTTTTCATCACCCTCCTTGCTCCCTACTCTTTACCCTTGCTTTTGTAAGTTAATGGAAGGATTTTCCTTTTATGTATTGAGCTTGCTTTCACTCTTCCCTTAACCTTCACCAATATGTAGGCCTTAAATGTCAAGTATTACATTCATGTACATGATGTATGGATGTGTATATCCCAGTCCACTCTATATTTCAAGTTCTAGAACTTTCATCCCTGACAGCATGCTAACGCCCACCTGTCTACATGTGAGGTAACTCCACCCCCACCACTTAAAAGCCAAACTTGAAACCACACCACCTTCCTTCCAAACTAGCTTCTTCTCCTGGTTTTCCTGTTTCTCTTGATGATCCCCAAATTCTCCTTAGAAGTCCAGTCTCCAAACCCCCGAGTCGTTTGATAGTCAATTAATTGCCAGGATTTTGCTGAGTGTTCCTGCACGTCGTCCTTCGTATATGCCATGTCCCCTGCTTTCTCTGTCACTCACCCATACTACTTCCTGCCTCTGCTGGTAGCCTGGAATTCTTCCCTGGCTACTCCATTTCTAGTCTTTGTGGAAAACAGGAAGCCATAACATCCAAATGACCTTGCCAGCCATTTAAGGTGCTGGCCTGCAGGGACTAACTTCTGATCCAATGGCGAAGAGACCTGAACACATGCAGAATATCCCCTGACTCTATGGTCCAGTTAGGCTCCATAGATGAGATGCCCTTAACGTGAAAATCCATGAGAAATACTGTATACCCACTCCCCACTGGATTGGAATTATGAGGAAGGATTCACAAAACATAAGGAACACAAAGAGCATCCTCCTTAGTTCAGGCCAACCAGATTCCAGCTTGTTTCCAGCTTGTTCCCTGCCTTTTTCTCTCCCCAGAAGCTCTCCTCCATGATTTAGCTCTTTGTGAACAAAGGCATCTCTGTGCTTATTGTATTATATCTATCCTTCTCTCTGCATTGTAAACCTCACCACTTCTTCACAACCTTTGTTTATGTCTCACTTCCACAACATTCTTTTGAAATGAAATACCATAGTGTTAATTCAATAGTGATACTGTTTCTTTAAGAGTGATCATGCATTATTCTGCTTAATCATTGTATTTTATGTGTTAGCCCCAAAAAAGCTCTAGTAAAAGAAAGTCGATGTCCAAACCCCATTGCAATTCCCGGTAGTGTCTAGTGTAAGGCTTCTTTATAGTCTTTGATGATGAATTTTCAGGACTACACAGACTAATGGTATTGAACATTCTGGGCTCTTTATTACCCCCACGTCAATATGATGTCACCTCCTAACCACCAGCTCTTAGGGACACTCTGTTTGTCGCAGGACCTTTTCCATCAGTGGATTAGGTGGATAAGTACCATTTTAAAGTTGCTTCAGAGTTGGCAAGGTACTTTCATAGAAATATGTCATTAGATCCTCATAAAATTTCTGTGATATAAGTGCTTTTATTATCTCCATTTTGCAGATGAAAGCACAAAATATCATCACATTTGAAAGTGCTACTATCTATATGAGAGTGGGGGACAGGGGAGACTAGGCCAGGAATCTCCCACATAGGCAGAGATACTAACAATTTAATTTTTTCTGTAGAAGATTTCAGCTGAAAAATATAATATGGCCTGGATTTCCAGAACTCCTTTGGAGTTCAGCGTTGTTGAAGAGAGTCCTATTGATGGAGAAGAGAATGTATTCTGTCTTTGGATAAAGTCGTTAACATTAAAGAGGTTGGAAAATAAGGGTGCCTGGGTGGCTCAGTCAGTTAAGCTTCCGACTTTGGCTCAAGTCATGATCTCATGTTTTGTGAATTTGAGCTCTGCGTCAGGCTCTGTGCCGACATCTCAGAGCCTGGAACCTGCTTCGGATTCTGTGTCTCCCTCTCTCTCTGCCCCGACCCTGCTTATGCTCCGTTGCTGTGTCTCTCAAAAATGAATAAATGTTAAAAAAATTTTTAAAGGTTGGAAAATAAATACAACAGACAAGTAAATAATAGAAAAATGAGATGGTGAACCGTTGCGGAGAAAATGAAAAGCAAGTCAAATTCCGAGAGTAGGGACGATGGACTAAAAATGTCTGGTTAGCCAGTCATCATGGGACAAACAAACCTATCTGAGGACCAAATCATATGGCATTTGAGCTCTGTGGAGCAGAAGCCCTGGAGTCACTGTCTAGGCATGACAGCTTGGGTTTTACTGTTTTCATGTTCCCAGTGCACGGAGGCAATTTGGATGGACTGGAATGTTGTGTTGGTGAGACTCTACAACCCTGGCCAGGCCTTTTCCTGTTCTCCTTCCATTGGTGTTAAAGCAGAGGCAGTGATTATGGGCACAGTGATATATATATATATATATTTTTTTTTTTTGGAAGCTCCTTAAAATAGTAAAGATGTAACTCAAGGGCACAAAACTGCAAGTCCTCAGTAGGCCTGAAAATAGAATCATGGATTGAAAAGTCATTAGAAACCAGCCAGCCTTTTTCTTTCTCTCAATTCCTCTTCCTCCTTCCTTCTTCCTCTGCCTCTCCTCTTTCCTTTCTCCCTTTCTCCCCTGAGCTCTTTTCCCTTCCGCTTCCCTCACTCTTCTCCCCCTTTCATCCCTTTCTCTACCTTCCCCCATTTTACCTTTCAGAGGTACAAAGAGAAGCATTGGTAGAAAATGGCTTTCTAACTGCTCTCAAGTTCATCTTCTGCTTAAAGGAACAACCCAAATTCAACTAGAGTATTTCAGAACATGCTCTGGTTTAAAAACAAACAAACCAAACCAAACCAAACCAAACCAAACCAAAACAAAACAAAACAAAACAAAACAAAACACCCTTACAGGACAGCTATAGTCTCATATCCAGCTCTGATCCAATTAACCGTGGCCAATTGTCCAGGGTCATGAGGTAAAGGCTCAGCCCTTTATATTAGAGAAGGTATGGATAAGGTGGGACAGAGTTTTTAGAAAAGAAAGAAGAAGAAGGAGAAAGAGAAGAAAAAGAAAAAGAAAAAAATGTCAGTTTGGGCTCAGCAAATATCCTGAAAAGTAGCTGATATGCCATCCATTTTCCCAAATTACTACACCAGATTACCAAAATAAAGCTTACCTACATCATTTGCCTTTATATAAATATAATCAGATATTTTGGCCCCAGCTTTATCAAAGTTTGTTATAAGCCCTAAGTAGACCATGTGTAGTTTTTTTTTTTTTTTTTTCTTATTCTGCTCTAAGGATACCATTCATTCTTCAAATTCTTGTACCAGATTACTAAAATGGAGCATACCTGCATTATTTATTTTAAAATGTTGCCTTTATGTAATATTTACAAATATTTTGCCTTAGGTTTTATCAAAGTTTATTTTAAGAAATTACCCTAATAGAACATTTTCAGTTTTTGTGATTTTGACATAAAGGGTATCACTCCTTCCTTACACTCCTTCCTTACATGGATCTCTCATTTAAATACTGAAACAGATTTCTTTTTGAATTCAAAACTAGGAAGAAATTAGCTATTGATGAACCTGGCTTTTTCCTTACATTTGACCATGATGTTGTACATGTTATGTGATCAACAAATATTTGCTTCATGATAAATTATGAAAGAATTTGTCCTCTTAGCTTATGATTTGGCTTCCAGAAATCCAGTGCTCAATTTTGTGTTAAATGGCAATGGCTTTTCTTAGTTAAGTGTTCCTGCTCTATTCTTGCTCACCCTCATTTACTATTTTAATGTTCTTTTATGATTTTACTCTGTGCCCTTCAAAAATCTGTTTTGGAAGTAGCTGGTGTATAAATAGCATAAAAAATAAACTGCGTATTCTGACATTTACAGTTGTAAGGATAATTCTGTGTTAAGGATGATTCAGTCTGCAAGTAAAGTCATTGAATATCTATCTAAATGTATTTTGGAATAATTTTGACCATCCCATAGCTCTTCTAAGGCACTAGTGTTTCTTGTTTTGTTGTTGTTGTTTTCCCCATCAAAACATTTCTTTTTCTATCTAAAAATGCATGATGACTCAGATTGGCTAATTTTATCAAACTGATGTTTTGAAGGGCATTTAATTCTTCAGAATCCTCACCTACATTGGCTTCATTGTCCCAGCCCCAATGAGGATTGCTTTACCCTGGAAAGGGGAACTGCCCACCTTTTTTATTTCCATCTTTGAGCTTTAGTTCTTTCTGGATCTCTTTGCATTTGCTTGAATTTTTTCTTTGCAACCATTGCACTTTGGTCTTGTCTTTCAAAACCTGACTTGGGTCTAACCTCTTTGGGTTGGACTTACTTAATGAACTCTAAATGACTCTTGTTGCAATTCTCCTTGGAATTTATCTACTCAGTTTTTACTCTATTAATTTGCCCTTATTTATATGACATGTTGAAAGCATTCTGAATCCTTTTTTTTTTTTTTTAATTACGAGAATGAGTTCTGGCTCTCCAGTTAGAAAATGTACTAATTGTTTCTTAGACTGTGTCTTCTTTTCCTTTTTATATTATCCCCAAACCACATAATTCAGTGTTCTATGGGATGAAGGCATGCCATTAAATGATGTTGGCTCCTAGACTCTCAGATGAAAACATGGAATATTGATTATGTTTGTTTTAACAAATATTTTATTAGGAATTAAGATGAGAACTCTTTCCAGAACATTAAAATATAACCCAGAGAGGTACAGCACAGTGTTGGATACAGTTATACAGTCAGCCATTTCAAATGACAATTTTCTAAGCTGGTTTCATTGTTTCTCCTCTATTATTCATATTCTTTCCAGATTGATGGAAGCATATGGCTTTAATTATCAAGTATATGCTGAGGACATGCAGAACTATAGCTTTTTCCTGACTTTTCTAATGAAGCTAGTTCCTAACAGCAACATAGGCCAGATTATTTTATTGTATTATGACATTAAACATGGACCAGCAGAGGTCTGGCTAATTGGGAATGATACCTTTTCCCCTCGAACTGCTTATTTATTTTCCAGGAAACTAATTTAGTTCGGTTATAAAATGAAACCTCATAATTCAGTATAAATGAGTTTGGTCATATAATATCGATAGCCAGGCTGGGTGAAATCCTACAAATAAACAAAGATTCTGAAAAAAAATTGAATTTAAAAATGAATAAATGCAGTTTTATGGCTTTTGTTTACTACCTATACAACTGCAAGTAACATTGAATACTTGTTGCTGTTTTAATGAATTGCAAGCCTTATTTGTAACTAGTGAGTTAATTGTATAGGCAGAGACTGTTGCTGAATTGCTTTAAAATTAAACACAGTTCTTTCATTTCACTGGAAAATAAGCAAAACTCTTATTGATGTTTAAGTGATATAATATTTTTTTAATTTTGTAAGTCACATTCAAATAACGTTTCAAATATAATTTATCCTTACCGCGTATGAAATCTTTAAAGTTCTATCAAATCATACAGCACTTGTCACCGACCGTTCACCCCACTCATTAGCATCATGTAGCGTATATGAATTATGACTCTCTGACTTCTGTCAAGGCAGATCCTATGTTGCTTGTTTCCTATATGTTGAAATTTTAAAATGAGTGATATTACCATGAAAGATGTTTACAAATTTGGACTTTAATCTTATGGTCACATATTAATTTTATGAACAGTCTCAATGGCTGCATCAAACAGAATGTGTTTGGCTTTTAGAGCACATTCTACATCAAAGAATCGGAGCAATGGGGAGCTAGGATGAAGGAATTTGCAATTCTACAGGAAAGACAACCTACAAACTGCCTGTGAGTGATAGCCATGATGATGCCTTAATGGATAAATGACTTGGAGCTGTTCTTTGAACTGAAAATAAGTGTTCCAGGAAGAGTGTATGTGGGAGGGACAGGAAAAGAAGAGAAAGACAGAAGGAAGACAGACGGAGACACATAGAAGTATTGATCAGCTGATTCATGATGGTGTTGCTAAACCAAATTATGGAAGTTGGAAACAGAGCAGAAGGGTGATTAGGACATGTCCAGCCCCAGATGTTTGCACCTGGACACATCCAATAGGTGGAACATAGCTTAGCATTCAGGCAAGAGATCGAGGCTGGAGCTGTTCATCCATCTATTCATTCATTTGTTCATTCAGTAAATATTATTGGCGGTTAACTCTGGCTCAGTCATTGTAATAGGCAGTATGTTAGGGAAGGGAATACAAAGACGAAAAGACATGGGTTATTTATTCAAGAAATGTGCAGTCTATTGGGGGACTGACATGTAAGCAAGCATTATGTGTTCATTATTAAGGGATTTATAATAAACAATTATGTTAAATAAGAGATCTAATTAAACTATGATGTGTAATCATGATAAAATAATTATATGACTTAAAATATAAATAACAAAATTATTTTGCGTTGTAATTCAATAATGAGAATTTCTTTAATGGGAATATTTGCTAAACTGTTTATTTCATAAAAGGTAGAACAGCTTACTGTCTGAAAGGCTTCACCATGGAGGTAGCATTTTTACTGAGGATGCAAGGATAGTATCAGAAGTCATTTCTAGCGTACTGATAAAACCTTGGGAGTAGAGTCTAAGTATACCAATCCAGCATATATTTGGATTGAAAAGTGGATTTTGCTCGGACCTCTCAAAGTCATACTTTAACTTCATTGAGGAAATGCATCTGTGGTTCCTGTCGTGTTCTGAGCCAACTTGATAGTATATGGACAGAATGATTTTCTCATTATAGTTAGTATGTGGACAGAATTTTTTTTTCATGGGCAATCAGGAAAATCAGATACTAATTATTCACCTTCAAATAATGTGCTTATTGACATAAATAATTCCTAAATGACAGTGCTGGTTTCCATTGTGTCCCACTCATGTTGCAAAATGACCTGGGCCACCTTTTAGAGGGATGGGCTTTTTGTGGCTGGCCCACCTTCTTTATGGATTCTAATTTTGTCATTTTTTATTTTCTCCTTTGCATCTTTATTTTCCTCTTCCAACTTAGGTTTCTATTTTGTTTTGTTTCCAAAATAAACATTTTACCCTTAATACTGCTCTACAAATGTTCTCATTTTACACCTCTGCGACTGCTATTTTAGCAGTAGTGGCTCTGCGGCTCTACTCAGTGGTCAGTTTAGTCGGTGGTTCTCTTCTCCTCATCAACTGGTGTATAGATTTTTCTTTTCAACTAGTTTAATAAATTGATATTTCAGGAGACAGCATATCTCATCAAATGGGCCTATCAAAGTCTCCTCATACAACTTGATGTTGGTTTGAGGTCTCCAAATGCCACTGAAATCTTAAATGTAATTGTGCAAAGCATTATGAAAATAATACATTTGATGATAATGATGTGGTTGGTGTTAGGTTAGCACTGTTATGAATTACTCCTCATTGATAACACAGAATTAGTTTGGGATTTGGACAAACCAGTTATTCTTTTCATTTGGGTCCTATCCTAGAAGGTAAGGAGGGCAATAACTTGCTGATTCATGGTATGTTTGAAAGGAAAAATTAATTAATAGCTTTACAAAACTTAGAAAGCATGAAGCATTATATACATAGTAATTATATAATCCCCCAAGATAGTTGTTTATGTTTGTTAGCATATACTTATTAGCTGTAATTTCTCACACTCGGTTTTGGGGTTTTGATTTGGGAAGGGCATTTTCTTCCTTCTTTCAGAAAAGTTATGATGTGGGATAAAACAGCATAGTTTTGAGGATTAATTCATTCTAAAAGATAATCATTCAGAAGTGAAGATGTCAAATCATGACCTTATGGAGTTAAAAGAATCTTGCAGATTGTGCAGTCCAGTTTTTGCCAAGGAAACAGAAGTCATCAAGTACAGGTAAATTTATAAAGCGGCAGAGCCGTCCCCATGCTTATATTAAATTTTGGTCTCCAGTGGCAGTTGTCTTTAAAGTAAGCTTATAAGAAAGTCAGCAAAAACAAACAAAAGCTCTGTTAGAGCCAGTGGTTGTTTAGTTATTACTCAGTGTCTTTTATGATACCAGGCATGCTTTATAATGTGTGATTTTCAGTAAAATTCCATATGGATTTCTAAACATTCACATAAGGAAAACCATTATAGAAAAAGGAAATTATGATTACATAGGAAAAACACTGTCCTACTTGTAGACCAAAATCGTGTCAGAAGATAGTACTTTCTAGATATAAAGCTAATGAAATCTATTTTACAAACGCATTTTTCAACTATTGCTATGAAATGATACTTATTTCCAAAGCCGTATTATAGATTTGCAAGAGTTAATTAGTCAAAAAATGGGTAAGAATATTGAATTCATTGTGAAAAAGAGAAATTAAGTGTTCTGTATTAAATTATTACAGTTTAAAAATTAATTTTGACAAATACACTGATGTTTTCTGATAGTAATTACAGCTAATTATAGCTAACACTTCTTGAGTACTTTGATGCCCATACTGAGAGTTTTTCAAGTTTGCTCAGACATTATTTCTGATATTAATCTTTGGCACTAGATTTTTTTATAAGAGCTTGATGGAGGTGTAATTCACATGCCATATAATTCAATTTTGAGAGTGTATAATCCATGTTTTTAAATGCATTTTTAGATGTGCAATCATCACGAGCATCTAATTCTAGAACATTGTCATCATCCACAAAAAGAAGCCCAGTAACACATTAGCAGTCACCCTCTTTTCCCTACCTCTGTGCTCCTGGCAGTCCCTTTTCTGCCTCCATATATTTGTTGACCCTGGACAATTTATATCAATGGGATCACATATATGGGACTTTTTGTGACTGGCTTCTTTAACTTAGCCTGTGTTTTCAAAGTTCTTCCATGGTGTACTGTGTGTCAGTATGTTACTACTTTTTATTGAAAAATCATATTCTATTGTATGGATTCGCCACATTTTGTTTACCCTCTCGTCTGTTAATGGGCACACGGGTGGTTTCCATGAACAAAGGCTGCAATGAACATTTATGTACAAGTTTTGTGTGCCTCGTTGGTTTTTAATTGTCTTCCATATGTACCTGGAAGTATAGTTACTGGTTTATATGAAAACCCTCTGTTGAATATTTTGAAGAACTGCCAGATTGTTTTTCCAAGTGGCTGCACCATATTATCGTCCAGCCAGCAATGAATGAGGAGGGTTCCAGTTTATTCACATCCTTGCCAACACTTGTTATCCTTTTCCCTTTTGATTTTAGCTATCCTACTCAGTGTGAAGTGGTAGTCATTGTGGATTTGATTTGTATTTTTCTAATGACTAATGATATTGGGCATCTTTCTTGTGATTATTGGTCATTGTATATTTTCTTTGGAGAAATGTCTGTGCAGATCTCCCCCCCCCCCCAATTTTTCAATTGTGTTATTTGCCTTTTTATTTTTGGGTTGTCCGAGTTATCTGTGTATAAAAATGCAAGTCCCTTATCAGAGATATAATTTATAAATAGTGTCTGCCATTCTGTGTGTTGTCCTTTCATTTTATTGATGATATACTTTTTAGGACATGTGCTTTTAATTTAGAAGAAGTCTAGGTTGTCTTTTTTTGGCTGTTATTTTTTAATTGTCGTGTCTGAGAAACTGGTACCTAATCCAAAGTCAAAAGACTTACTTACTCCTATGTATCTGCTGTAGTTTATAGTTTTAGGTCTTATGTATAATTCTGAGATCCATTTAGAGTTAATGTTTTTCTATGGTGGGGGGTTGGGGTCCACCTTTATTTATTTACCTGCATGTGGATAGTAGATGATTCCAGCATCATTTTTGCAAAGGTTATACTTCACAACGTCATTGTCTTGGCACTCTTGCTGAAATCAATTGCTTATAAATGTAAAGGTTTATTTATGGACTTTCAATTCTATTCAGTTGATGTGTGTGTGTGTGTGTGTGTATATATATATATATATATATATATATATATATATATATATATATATGTAGATAGATAGATAGACAGACAGACATACTGTCTGTCGTTATGCCAATACCACATTGTTTTGATTTCCATAACTTTGTACTCAGCTTGAAAACAGGAGATGTAAGTCATCCAACTTTATTCTTCTTTTTCAAAATTGTTTTAGATATCCTTGGTTTCTTGTGTATCCACATGAATTTTAGGATCACCTTGTCAATTTCTCCAATAAAGGCACCTGGGATTTTAATCAGGATTGTGTTGAATCTGTAGATTAATTTGGGGAATATAATATTAAGTCTGATCTGGACACAGGATATGTCTTATTCAGGTATGCTTTTGTTTCTTTCAGTGGATGTTTTGCTATTTTTAGTGTACAAACCCTGAACCTGTCTTATTAAATTTATCCATTAGTGTCATGTTCTTTGTAATGCTATTGCAAATGGAATTGCTTTCTTAACATCATTTTAGTTTGCTCATTGCAATTGTATAAAAATATAATTGATTTTTGTGTATTAGTCTTGTATTCTGCAACTTTGCTGAATTAGCCTATCAGTTCTAATTGTGTGTGTGTGTGTGTGTGTATTTTGTAGGATTTCCTATATGCAAGATAATTTCATCTATAAATAGAAGTAGCTTTACTTATTTCCTTTCCAATCTGGGTGTCTTTCATATTTTTTTTCCTTGCCTAGCTTCCTGGGAAAGCACCTTCAGTACAATGTGAGAGCAGACATATTTGTTTTGTTCCTGTTTATTGGAGACTGCTATTTTTACCCAACTACTGAGATCCTATGGGTGCTGGTTTCTAAGTCTACTGTGGAGCTGGGGAGAGGGAGATAGTCATAGAAGTTAAAACACTACTGGTCTTGCTACTTTTATTAAAATATAACTGTTTTTCTTGAATAAATTCTTCTCATTTTGTTGCAAGCCTTCGGTTAATTTTCAGAGTTCCGACAAAGTTGGCTTTGATAATTTTTGCCTTTACTTTTCTTGCTTTTATGGAGTAGGAGAGTTTCTGAGGTTCTGACTCTACCTTTATAGAAGTGGCAAGAGGATTTTCATGGGACATATTTAGGGAAAGGGAAAATTTATTGTAAAGCAGGGCTTTACATAGCATTCTTTATTAAAATATGGGAAACAGTATTCTCCCCTAGAGATATTTCTTTAAAAAAAATTTTTTTTAACATTTATTTGTTTCTGAGAGACAGAGCACAAGTGGGGGTGGGGCAGTGAAAGAGGGAGAATCCGAGGCAGGTTCCAGGTTCCCAGCTGTCAGCACAGAGCCCAACATGGGGCTTGGACCCACAAACTGTGAGATCATGACCTGAGCCAAAGTCAGGCGCTTAACCGACTGAGCCACCTGGGCGCCCCTAGAAATATTTCTTAAAATATTTAGTTCCTTCTAATTTTGTGAAAATGTCAATTTACTTAAGAGTATCTATCAGTTTCCAGTTACAAAGTGATTTTGTGACTTTTCATAAATTATTATTTTATTCAAAACAGAAAAGTATTTAGAAGACATTTCCTTATTCATATTAATTTAAAATGAAAGCTGTTAAATTATATAGTGTACTGTTAAATGGGGGAAAAACTCTCAATGTATTGATAATTGACTGAACTGAGGCACTTTCTGTGTTTTATTTTGTAGGCTAACAACTTGGATTTCAGAAGCTTAGAACTTTCTGGTTGCTAGCACACTCTATTTTTAAACAGTCATACATTTCTTTGGGTGGAATAAACCCGAAGATAAAATCCATTTTCTCACTGCTAATCCAGAATATGCCCCTGAATCATTCCTTAAGCACCCTTTCTTTCTTTCTTTCTTTCTTTCTTTCTTTCTTTCTTTCTTTCTTTCTTTCTTTCTCTCTCTCTCTCTCTTCTTTCTTTCTTTCTTTTCTTTCTTTCTTTCTTTCTTTCTTTCTTTCAATATATGAAGTTTATTGTCAAATTGGTTTCCATACAACACCCAGTGCTCATCCAAAAGGTGCCCTCCTCAATACCCATCACCCACCCTCTTAGAGTGGAAGAGAGCCAAAGCATAAGAGACTCTTAAGCACTCATTCTTAAATCATTGCATGATTCCGTGCTTTTCACCTCCCTTTCTCTTCCTTTCCCCCCATTGAGAGCAGATTGGAACACTCTTCAGTCTGCTCTGCCAATCACATTCCAGCAGCTGAGAAACTACTTTGTTCTGACTGAATCTGAACCAAGAGTGTAGCCTGTTCTCAAAATGTGTTCACTGACAGATGTTTCTCTGTAGTCTTGTGTTGCTACAGAAGACAAAGAGAAATGATGCTTTGGCCAATTGAAGTTGCCAAGAAATTGATTTTTCAATACTTGGTTCAAGCTTTGAGCCACAGAGAGCTCCTTTGTTAATTTGTTTTGAGAAATAATACAGACCCAGTACGCAGTACTGTATTGGTTTTATATCTTGTGGATAGGTAATGATCATTTAGGAGAAAACATGAAGAGTGGATTCAGAAGACAGTTTGATGAGGAACTAGTTAAAAATGTTTTGTCAGTTGCATTTATTTCAGAATGCTGCTTGATAGATAACAACCTGCTCTAGAGATTAGTGCCTAATTAACCTAATTGGTTGTAGTTTTAAAAATATTACTCAGCTCTCCTTTCCAAGTCATTGAGATTGGCTTGATAAAAACATGATAGAACTTGGAAATTTACATATGGTATTTTTTCCCCAATTATCTATATTTTTAGCTTTTTCTTTTTCCTTACCACTTCCTCCTAGGAAGAAAAATCTGATCAGCTATAATTCTCCCTTACTAGAGAGAAATTAACTACTAAGGTAAAAGATTTTGTTGCATTGGAGGCACCTGGGTGGCTCAGTCACTTAAGCTCCTGAGTCTTGATTTTGGCTCAGGTCATGATCTCACTATTTGTGAGAATGAGCCCTGTGTCAGGCTCTGCACTGACAGCAAGGAGCCCGCTTGGAATTCTCTCTCCCTCTCTGTCTGCCCCTCCCCACCTCACGATTTCTCTCTGTCTCTGTCTCTCTCTGTCTCTCTGTGGGTGTCTCTTTTTCTCTTGCACATGCACGTGTGCATGCTCAAAAATAATTGAATAGACATTAAAGATTTTTTTGTGTTGGGTGGAGCTTTGGAGAGCGATAAACCTTTGTAGTCTCAAAGACTCCTGTATCCTTCCCCACCCAGTGATTGTTCCCTGGTGGGTTACATTACCTCATTGAGTATGAATGCCCTAAATTCTCTCTGTATAAAACTATCTCCCCAAAAAATTATTATTTCATTTAACTCAGACTTTTCTTGAATTTTTAAGGTTATGTCACTTCTACTAAGGTGTTTTTTTAATTCACAAACATTCTTGAGTTACAATAAAGGTATTATCATTCGTGTATGTGTGTGTGTACACGCATGCATACTTAAATTGGGAAGGTCTACTGTACCAAGTTGCTGAATTCAATTGAAGTTATATTTTGTGCAAAAGGTTCGTAACGGTTATTGCAATAAGTTTAAGAAACTACCAAACCTAATGTTTCAGATTTTACCTTTTCCATTCATCTTGCTTTTACAGTGTTGTCAAAATATTGGTACCTTAGAAAGATTGTATAGGGTATGTATTAGCTTTCTAAAAACATTCTTGTTTGATGGTAAAAGAAGCAAAAAAATGAGGGCTTAGCTTAGGGCAGTGGCAGTGAAAATAGAGAAGAAGGAATGGATACAGAACATGAAATGGGGAGAGGCTCAATGCAAATGTCTGCTAATAGTGAGTGGGAAAGGACTAGAGTTCAGTCATTGATGGATGACCATTAGTTTTTTACTCTGAGTGTCCAGAAGGATGCAGTTTTCATTAATAGAGAAGAGAATCATATTTGGGATGGTAGATACTAGGTTCGGTTTTTGAACTTAACCCATTAATAATCCTTAGACATTCATTTTTGGATATGCAGGAGAGGTTCTGAAAAATAAAAAGTGATTCTGAAAATTCAGAGAGAGGGCAAGGATGAAGATACACAGTCGGCATTACTAACAGAGGAAATGTTACTATCAAGTCATTAATTTGCATGGGAGTGTCAGTGGAATGATTAATAAAATTAAGGCTTTATTTTCAGGGACTACCTGCATTCAGAAAAAGAAAAAGCAGAGAAATTGCCAGCAAGGAGGGGTGGGAAGAAGAGCAGATCCAGGGGTAGTTTCAGAAAACAGTGTTAGGGAGGACAGATATTACAAAAATACTATAGAATTTGGTGATAACTAGACAATCATACCTAGTTAAATTACATAAATGCTGAGTGTTCTATTTTTAGCAATTAGGGATAATTAAATGTCTTTAATAACATTAGTAGGAGATTGGGAGTTGGAATTATTTTGAGGAATTTCAGATTAATTAAAGCATTTGTTGAGTGTCTATTATGTACGAGATTGAATATATGAATGGTGATCCTAAATTATGTTTGAAATGCATGTTCTGTGTCATATATAGAATGCATATTAATCTAGGCCCCAACAGACATCAGATGGAACATTTAAATGTTTAATTGGGCAGAGATAAGAACCAACAAGGGAGAGTAACACACTGAGGGATTAGCACAGCAAAAAGTCGGTCCCTAGGCCCAGAGAGCGGTAAAAGGGAACAGTGTTACCAAAACCCAGCAGGGGTTGATACTGTGGAAGAGGGGAGACTGCTGCCAGAATGATTTCAAGGCAAAGAATCAGTCAATGATCTCCTACCAGCACTCCCACTGGATGGATGAAAGTGGAAAAAGGATGATTATGTAGCTTGGGTGGTTCGTCTCTAGAGTCAGAGTGAAGGTGCACAAACCAGGGCAGAGCATGGAGAATAGATTTAGGAGGAGGAGGCAGACAGAATCACTCGAGTACGTAATCAGTGCCAGTACTTTTTACTTCTTTTAATAGAAGTCAAATTGATATAAAGTAAAAATAAAATGGCTTCGTTTATTATTTAATGAATGTGTGAAGTGAGAATTATACAAGTGAATTATATTATGTAATTGCTTTTTGGATGATGTATAGAAAAGGGTATTGTGGTGGTTATCAGTTTTTCTTATGAAACAGAGTTAGTAAAGTAATAAATATGGGTTGAATTATTAGAGTATTTGCTGGGCTGTCCCCCCTCCTCCCTAGATGTTCTCAAGTTGGAGCACAAGAAAGAGAAATTGCGAGTTAAAGCACTATTCAGGAATCAAAGAATCAGCATTGGCTGACCAAATTTCTGGTCAGAATAATAGTACAAATTCTTTGGATATAAGTATACCAGAGAGGGATGATAAAACTCTCAAGGAACTTTTCGTCTCCAGGCAGTCTTGATTTGGACCTTCAGAGTGAGGTATACAAGCAGATGGGGAAGTCAGAGAAATACTACTGTCATAGGACTACTAGTTTGGATTAGAAGTAGAAGTAATAATGGCAATAGAATTAATAATAACTACCATTTATGGAGAACTCATTACACACAGACATGATGCTAGATGCTGTGTCCTTTAGATCTATGTTTTTTGGTCCAGTTGCCCATACAACCTGGAAAAGGAATTGTAGTATTTTCCCCATTTTGCAGATTAGGAATATGAGGCTCAGAATAGTTAAGGAACGTCTCCATAATCATACAGTCAGTCAGTTTTTGGAGGAAAGCCCGTCATCCATCATTTTCGGTGCTGTGCTCTCCCTGATTTGCAGTACCTCCTTCGACCTCCTGCAGGCCAGCGAGCTATTACTTTCCTTCTTCTCCCAGGTCACTCCTGTCCCTTTTAGTGCCAGATCCTACCTGTCACCTTAGCATCCCTAAAGTCACTTATCCATTGTGGACTGTGCTGCAGCTGACACACTATATCCTTATATGCTTATAACCTTGAGAAACTCTGTTGCCTGTGATTCATTCATTAAGGCCAATATTGATTCATCTTCCATTACGTGTTAAGGACCAGTATGCAAGTTGCCTTAGACAGAGAATGTACCAAACAGATAATCTCCTACTGTCCTGTAGAGTGGCCAGACAGTAACAAGTAAACAAGTATAATACAATGTCAAGAAGCGGTAGGTGTTACTAAGAAATCAGAGATGAAGACAAAGAATCATTGGGGACACTCTTTTAGATAGAGTAGATAGGCAAGGACCTTCTGAAGAAGTGATATTTGAGAAAAGAAAGTATGTGAATATCAGGGGAAGGAGCATATGTGAGGCTGAATGAAAAGGCCTTACTTTATGGAAGACATACTTAATTTCTCTGCTCACATCTTTAAGGTAAGGACAGTATTGTTTTGCTACACAGACAGTGTACTTCTAATAAGTGACAGATGTGAAAGAGATAGAAAACTGAGTTCAGCTAGTCAATCTAGGTCCTTGATATACTTAGGACAGAGATCATGATGTCAGAATTCCATTGCGTTGCCTTGCCAAGCATATAGGGTGGTGGTGTATAACTTCTCGTCCCATGGTGGCATGCAGGCACATCAGAGTTTGCACGTGGTCCACACGGTTCATCAGCCTTAACAGTTTTTGGGGTGCCTCTCGAGCCCACACTTTCCTCTTTTAAGGAGTTGAAATTAGTTTCCCTTTTAAAATATTTAGATGCGGACCTATATATATAAGCCAAAACACAACAGAGGAATAATTTACTCCCTTTCTTTCTTTCTTTCTTGTCCTCTCTCAAGTGGGCTCCATGCCCAATGTGGAGCTTGAACTCACGACTCTGAGATCTAGAGTCAGATGCCTTACCGGCTAAGCCAGCCAGGCACCGCTGGTTTTCAAAGTGTGAAAAGGGCTGCCTGCTCCTGATGAACCTTTCAGCTACTTGTTCCTTTTCTTCATTATAGCCGTGGTAAACTGATCAACATCCACATCATTTTTTTTTAAGTTTATGTATTAATTTTGAGGGGAGGAGGAACAGAGAGAGAATCCCAAACAGGCTCCACACTGTCAGCACAGAGTCCAACACAGAGCTCCGACTCACAAACTGTGAAATCATGACCTGAGCCAAAATCAAGATTCGAACATCCAACTGACCGAGCCAGCCAGGTGCCATAACTTGCATGGCATCTTTCATTCAAAAGTGTTTGGGGCACCTGGGTGGCTCAGTCTGTTAAGTGTCCGACTTCAGCTCAGGTCATGATCTCACAGTTCGTGGTTTCGAGTCCCTTGTCAGGCTCTGTGCTGACAGCTCAGAGCCTGGAGCCTGTCTCACATTCTGTGTCTCCGCTCTGTCTACCCCTTCCCCTCCCCTCTTTGTCTCTCAAAAATGAATACACATTTAAAAAGTTATTTAAAAAATTTGCAAAAGTGTTCATACCATTTAGGACTTTGACATAATTTTTTAAAAAATTCTAGTGCCTTATAAATTCTTGTTTGCGGTTGCTTCCTGATAAAGTAATTTAAGAATTTTGCATGTTTTTTAATTTCAGGGGTCTAGTTGCTTCACTATTTCTCCTACAATAATTTTCAAGGTGTTTTATTAGAGTTATTTCAGTAAATGACAGTAATAGAAAGTATGGATATCATTTCACTTTGTAACAAAGGGCAGGTTAACTAGTAAAGACTTTTTTTTTTTTTTTGTATTTATTTACTTTTTTGAGAGAGACAGAGTGTGAGATGAGCAGGGGAGGGGCAGAGAGAAAGGGAGACAGAATCCAGAACAGGCTCCAGGCTCCAAGCCTTCAGCACAGAGCCTGACATGGGGCTCGAACCCACAAACTGCGAGATCATGACCTGAGTCGCAGCCGGACGTGGACGCTCAACCGACTGAGCCACCCAGGCGCCCGTAGCAAAGGCTTTTAAGTAACAGCCTCTAGGCCAGCTGGGTCATTTGTTGTAGAGTCAGGACTGAAACTGAGAAAGCTTGGCATTTAATTCAGTTGTCTTTCTGGAGCTCAGTGCTAAACGGTAATGACAAGGCCACATAATCGAGCCAGAGCTGGGTGACTAGCCATCCTTAGGTTGATACAGACCTCACTGGACAAGAAGCAAAAAGGCCGATATCAACAGGCGGCCCGTGGCTTCTGCATTCTTTTCTCAACTGATCAAACATGGACCTTTTTGTCTTTGCTCCTTCTAGGTTAAAAAGAAAGAAAAACTGTAGAGGTACTAGTCAATTTATGTTTTAAAAGAAAAAAAAAAGATGATGGCACGAAATACGCCTGATTTTTCAGTGGATCAAAACCCCCAAGTTCAGAGCAATTGCTTGAAAGCTGCTTAATAAATTAGTTGTAAATCCAAGGGAAAAGCAAGAAAACCTGCCAAATGTCACTCATGTGAAAAAAGATGCTCATTTTGGATAAATTATTAGGTAATTTTTCAAGGACATCACTCACAAAGAAGGATTTTTTTTAGTGTGTTTAAATGATTCATTTTCAGCCTCTCATACATTTTTAAATTTTGTTCATTCACATTGTCACAGCTTGACAGGGTTGCTCATAAGGGCTTTTCTTCCCTTGTGTTAAAATTACAAAGGAAGAAAGTACTTTAAAGTATCTGTGGCTGAGGGAGGCAAGTGTCCTCTACTCTCCAGTGGTCAATCTTACATCAAAACCTTGTTGGTCACAGTGACTCCTTTTCTTATGGCAAAGATTACTTCTATAATATTAAAGTGAATGAAGCGAGTGCTGCAGTCTGTCCCTGAAAGATACAGAGCATGATGCTTTGATGACAGCCATGGGGCAGGATATTTCCAGCATCACATTTAGTCAGAAACATGGAGGGTGTACGTTAACATGATTTACATATCTCCTTCCCGTGGAGTCTCGTGGTAAATAATAGAAATGGGCAAAGAGTCCCGTATCAAGGCAAATTCACATTATTTCCTGACCCACAGAGTGGAGCTTATTTTGGGATAATGGCTACATATGTTCAGGAAAATTGGGCTCAGGAGCCCACTGTCTGAATATTTTCCTGAAAAAAAAAATGAATGTATTATCTGAAGGCATCAGAGAGGGGATGCCTTTATTATTTACACAATCCCTTTGTATAAGAACAAATACCAACAGTCTATTGTTCCCTGGATCAATAAATGGACTATTGTGGCTCATTGAATATTTTGACAAAATGACATACATTATACATTCCATGTGGGTTGCAAATGTTTACAGTGCTGAAAAGTTAATGGCCAGCTCTTTCATGTGGTAATGCAGCTGAACCTGATTTAAGTTTTATTCTGGGGGATTAGTGAGGTTTCTGAAGAGGCAGTTTAGAATTTTACAGTTTCTCATTTCAAGAAATATTTATTAAAAGTCATTGTAAAAAAAAAAAAGTCATTGTATGCCTGAAAGAATCTTAGTACCAGGGGTGTGAACGGTAACTAAACACACTCCCTACTTTCCAGCAGCTCAGAGGTAATATCAAGACAGGCGTACAAACACAGATTTCAGAAGAAAAGAGGGATGCTCCTATTTGGAGGAGTCTTCAGAGAAGTGTTAAAAGGAGTCTTAGCAAATGAATTTGTATGTGGTTTTCATATCATCTCTGGGGCAAAGGGCGTTTTAAGAAGGGGTGACAGTGCAAAATTAAAGACATGAAATGGCATTACCCTGGTCTAGGCACCACAACGGATTGGGTCTGTCTGCAGCATAGATTGTTTCAAAAGACTGACAAGGTCTGAACCTCTAGTCTCAAGACAGGCCAAGACATTATCCTGAAGCTGCTTGCTGGTATTCCCTGTCAGCATCATGGATTTTGATCCTGAAGGCCCCAAGTCATTGAAAGACTTGGAAATCAGTGTAAAAAAATCTAACTGAGGTTCAGAAGTACCATTCTAGTTCTTACCATATTGTGTATTGTTATCATATGTCATTTGGGGACCCATTGTCCCTAGTAGGATGCCTAACAGTTTGTGAAATGAATCTAAGATCTTTATTTTCTAAATTAATTTATTTTGAGAGAGAGAATGAGCATGACCACGTGCGAGCAGGGAAGGGGCAGAAAGGGAGAGAGAGAATCCCAAAGAGGCTCCCTGCTGTCAGCACAGAGCCTGGCCTGACGTAGGGCTCGATCTCAAACTGTGAGATCATGACCTGAATGGAAACTGAGAGTTGGACATTTAACCAACTGAGCTACGCAGGCACCCCTAAGAATCTTGCTAATCATCCTCAGGTATTAGTAATTTGCTCAAACTTCATTGCTAATCCCCTTTCCCGTATTCTGAATACCTTGCCCACCAATCTTGCCTTCTGCAAAACCGTGTTTTCTTCTTTATCCTGTTTCTCTATTAATCTAAGTTTGTCCCTTCATTGCTACCTTCTTTCTTTCACATTCTTCCAATTTGGGAAGGAGAGGGAGATATGACAACCAAACTCAAAAATTCCCTTGACATACTCAGTTATATGTTATAATTATTCATTCATCTATTATCTCTTTAAACCAAAGGGGTATCTATCTTGCTCATTAAATATTTATTGAAAATCTTCTAGTACTGTGCTTTTCTTAGGATGCTTAGGATGTAATAGTGAACCAGGCAACCAAAGATGCCTGGACTCAGGGAGCTTATTTTCTGGCCAGAGGAGATAAATGATGAGCAATAACAATAAGTAAATTGTATAATATATTAAAATATGGTAACTTCTATGGAAAAAAAAAAGAAAGCATAAGGATTGGGATGGTCAGTTTCAATTTCAGTTGGAATGGCTGGATAATTAAAAAGGTGTAAAATGGGGGTGCCTGGGTGGCTCAGTCAGTTAAGCATCTAACCCTTGGTTTCAGGTTTTGGCTCAGGTCACGATCTCACATTTCGTGAGTTCAAACTGTACATTGGGCTCTGTGCTGATGGTGTGGAGCCTGCTTGGGAATCTCTCTCCCTCTCTCTGCTCCTCCCCTGCTCACACTGTCTCTGTCTCTAAACAAACAAACAAATAAGGGTGCCTGGGTGGCTGAGTCAGTTAAGCGTCTGACTTCCACTCAGATCATGACCTCACAGTTTGTGAGTTTGAGCCCTGCATCGGGCTCTGGCTGATGGCTCAGAGTCTGGGGCCTGCTTCGGATTCTGTGTCTCCCTCTCTCTCTATTCCTCCCTGACTAGTGCTCTGTCTCTCCTTGTCTCTCAAAAATAATGTGAAAACAAACAAATAATCAATAAGCTTTAAAAATAAAATAAAATAAAATAAAATAAAATAAAATAAAATAAAATAAAATAAAATAAAAAGATGTGAAATGGTCAATACTTCAAAGTAGAGAGTGGGGTTGTGATACAGACACCTGGAGATATGCCTTTGTCTTAAGACCTCCAATGCATAGGCTTAAGGCTATTTGTATTACCCCAAATGGTGAAGGCTTTCTACTTTGTAGATGGGTTTTCAAAGTATATTGAATTGAAGAGCAAGGAAAACATTGTCCTTATGCTCAGGAGCATAGAATTTAGCAAAGGGAAAGTAAAGCAATTGCTTTCCCTTCAGTACCCATGGAGAACATGTCCTCTGTTGGGGAAGACAGAATTGGATTAGATATTATACTAAGTCTGTGTTTGGACCTCAATTTCTTTTCCCCCAAGTAGATGGTGAACTAGGTGCTGAAGCTCCCTGCACAGCTCTACCTATTGTTTTGTTGGCTGTGACTTTTGGGGTTTCACAAACACATTTTCCTGTGCATTTTAATGACCTTATTTTCAGGGAGAATGAAAGAAAACGTCCTTAAGGCGTTTGTCATTCCTTATTCAACAGAAACCTGGAGTAGTGCGGGAGTGAGTGGATAAATCCACCTGCAAGTTAATCTAATGGAACACTAGTGAGTGTGATCATTTGACAGAAGCCATTATGGCAGAGGGCGGTGTTGAGGCGTTTACTTTACGCTAATCCTACTGCTCACTAAAATTGTCTGAATTCGAAAAATAACAACATCAACAAAAATTTAACCCCAGTAAGTACTTAACTCTTTGCTGGCAGACAAAAGCCTTTTTTAGAGATTAGCAAGAATTAATTCTGTTGCTTGCCCAACCTAAAGATTTGAAGCAGTTGTGGCTTTTTTGGGTGGAAGGTAGATTCTCTGGTTTGTGACTTTCACCCCAAATTTTAAAATCATTTATAAATTTGTTGCTTTCAGATTGTTTCAGTTAATATGTCAAATAGGATGTTATAATTTTTTGTGTTAAAATTGCATTTTTTCCAGGTGATTTTCTTCATTTGTCTTTATTTCAAAGTCAAAGTCAAAGAAACATTTACTAGTAATGATATTAAGGTAGAAAAGCCGTAGAATATATTTTATGTTCAGTGGATTGAATTCAGTTGCTAGATTCTTTTTGTATAAACAGGTAGATTGGGACATGACCTTTAGAAATATGTACAATTATGATTGCTAATGAATAACCACATTTCTAAGAAAAGTGTTTTCCCTTCACTTTTCATCCCACTGTGCCTTTAAATGATGGGAACATTAGTTTAATACAATGTGCCAAAATTTATAGTTAATAATGTAGATTGTGTACAAGCTTTTTCTGATTAAGAGAAACATTAAAAAGAAGGTAAAGGTAATAATAAAGGTAAAATTTCCAATATTTTTGACAATATAATCAATAATTCAGTTCTAAAATGACAAAATGAAGAATTATAGTGTTATTTCAGTTGAGTATAAAGAAAAATCAAGACCCATCCATATGTTAACAGGGTTGTACCATATCATCTTCCCTTCATAGATCTTCTTCACAGCTTTAGATGTGAGTAGGGGGTGGGTTTGCATATCATAACAAAATTTCACCAAGGCTGGAAGATTTAGCAAAAAAGTCTAGTTGATCTGGAATCTAGGACCAGAATCTAAATTTGAATGTGCTGCTTTAAAATGAAAATATTGGGAGCGCCTGGGTGACTCAGTCGGTTGAGCGACTGACTTCGGCTCAGGTCATGATCTCACGGTCTGTGAGTTTGAGCCCTGCGTCAGGCTCTGTGTTGACAGTTCAGAGCCTGGAGCCTGCTTTGGATTCTGTCTCCCTCTCTGTCTGCCCCTCTCCCACTCATGCTCTGTCTCTCTCTGTCTCAGAAATAAATAAACATTAAAAAAAATTAAAATGAAAACATTGATTTATTTTATCTATTTTTTCTAAGCTTTAAAATAGGTATCTTATAGTTATTGGAGTTAATCCTGCCATTCATTGACTCAACAAATCTTTACTGAGTACCTACATGTTCTAGTCATGACTCCAGGTACTGGATAAAGATACCTGGATACAGATAAACAGCATAGCTGCAGATAGACCGGTGAATGATTAAAGGCTTAAATATTTATATTAGGAAATCAGTCAGTTTTCTGTTTCTGATCATGGATTTCATCATCAAAACCAAACACTTTCTTTCCAATTTTGCATTGACATTCAGTTAGTGATCTTTTTCATTTGTTTAGGACCTCCTCTGTGCATAGTATCTTTTTAAACACAGTTGAAACCACAAAGGAAGAAACATACAGTCTTTTTGCCATCATAGCTTACAGCATAGCAGGACAGGGTAGACAGACCTATAGAAACCCCCGCCCTGATCAAGGTGACAGTGGTATAAATGTTATAAAGAGAGAATAGGGGCACCTGGCTGGCTCAGTCAGTTAAGCATCTGACTCTTGATTTCGGTTCAGGTCATGATCTCACGGTTTATGAGTTTGAGC
Organism: Felis catus; assembly: GCF_018350175.1. Taxonomy (NCBI): domain Eukaryota; kingdom Metazoa; phylum Chordata; class Mammalia; order Carnivora; family Felidae; genus Felis; species Felis catus. Next base: position 189,209,320 of record NC_058371.1, on the reverse strand, counting down.
CCTGCATCAGGCACAGCGCCGAGCCTGGTTGGAATTCTCTCTCCCTCTCTCTGCCCCTCCTCCCCTCAAAAATAAATAAGTAAATATTTAAAAGCCAAGAAAGAGAGAATGATCTGCTGTGACGTTGGAAGAAGAAAGACTTCATTCTGATAGCAAGATTCATAGATTTTCTGAAGTGTTATCCACCTTTCCATGATCTTCAGTATTTTGGTGATATTCTCCCTCCCCGCCTCTTGCATTGAAACACCGCTAGTGCACATTGCCTGGGCAGATGAGGGTTTAGATTTGTAGAAAGCCATCTGTTGCCACTGACTGAAGTAGGGAGAGTGGCTATATAGTCAACATTTCCTCTTTCCTTTCCTTTTACTGCCAAACTCCGCACACATGGTTTGCATCCCTTTGCTTGTTTCCCTCCTTTATACCCTGGGGACTTTTATTTCATGCACTCTCCAGTGAAGTGTTTTCTGAATGGCTGCCCTTGACCTACATCTAGCCGAATTTAAGAATGTTTAATCATAGTAATTCTGCTTAACCTCTGTGGATTAAGAGGCACTACCGATAACCCGTGGCTTCCTAAAATCATTTTCCCTTTTAGGAGAATATCTTTCACATCATCTTTTCCAGGCTTTTCTTTTGTTTACACATGAAAGCCATTTTTCTTCTCTACCATAATACATTTTTTTGGAAGGAAGGGAACCACATTTAATTTTATTTCCTATAACGTCTACCTTGCCAAGAATATAATAGATGCTCTACAAATACACCCAGATTCATTTTGGCAGGGGGATTATATTGGTGGAACCCACCATTAGTTATTGCTTGAAGAATGTGTAAGGGATGTGAATACTATTTCACGAATTTTTGTACGAAATATCACTATATTTAAAATCAAGTTATATTTGGAGCACCTGGGTGACCCAGTCAGTTGAGCATCTGACTCTTGATGTTAAGTCAGGTCATGATCTCATGGTTCATGAGTTGGAGCCCTGCATCAGGCTCTGTGCTGACAGCTTGGAGTCTGCTTGGGATTCTCTCTGTACCTACCTCTCTGCCCCTCCCCTTGCTTGGGTGTAAGCTCTCTAAGCAAACAAACAAGCAAACCAATAAACTTTTAAAAAATAAAAAATAAATAAAATCAAGTTAGATGTTAAACCCACATCCCACAAGGTAGTTGGGAGGTCCAGTCTCAGTCAGGATGGACTTCCATAGGGTCCTATAACAATGGAGGTTATTGGGTAGTATCAGCATATAATGGCTAGGCCACTCTCTTTACTTCATCTTGGTCAGTGATGTATTTCTTCCCCAGATCCCATGGGTTCTTGAAAACCTGTTGATCTTTGGCTCTGTGCCTTAATTAGGGTACACGAATTTTTGCCAGTGCTGAGAGCTTGAGTGTTCAGGGCCAGAATCCTATTGCACACATGGACTTTTCCCCTGCAGAGATCCTGCCACTCTCAATGGGTGCTTTAAAGACCTTTGGTCCTTTCCTCGCCTGAAATAAAATTTTCTTCCTATATGAGTGCTCTTGATCCTGTTTCTTCTAGTTTGATGGAGTTAGCTTTCTGGAAGGAGGCATCTAGGAACAATGTCTGCTCTCAAATTCTGCATTTGTCCCTGTAATCCAAGGTTTCTCTGCCTCAGCACTACTGCCATTGTGGATCAGATAACTCTTTGTTTTGTGGGGCTGTCCTAGGGATTTCAGGGTGTGTAGCAGCATCTCTGGCCTCTACCAAATAGATGTCAGTAGCATCCTCCAATTGCGACCATCAAAAATGTCTCCAGAAGTTGCTAATATCCCCTGGGGGGACAAAAGGCCTCCTGGTTATGAATCACTGTTTCTTTTTTTTTTAAGTTTATTTATTTTTAGAAAGAGAGAGAGTTCTAGTGTGTGTGTATGAGGTGGGGAGAGGCAGAGAAAGAGAGAGAGAGAGAGGAGAGAGAGACAGACTTCCAAGCAGGCTCTGTCCTGTTGGCTCAGACCTGGTATGGGTTTCCATCTCAGATCATGACCTGAGCCAAAATCAAAAGTCAGATGCTCAACTGACTGAGCCACCTCGGCGCCCCATGAATCACCATTATAATTCAAGCTTATTGAGATATAAAAGACTCTCAATAAACTATAATTTGACAATTATGTAGTTAGGAGATACTAATTCTCCGTTAGAGAAAAAATATTAGAAAATTAGTTGAATTAGCAGCCAAATTGGGGTGGGGAGAAGGTAACGACAAGGTAGGTGAATAGCATGTATGTGTCAAGAAGATGTTATTCACATTTTACAGAACACTGGGGGACTACATCCCAGAGCTGCTTATCTGTTGGGCAGAGGAGGCAGGTGTCAAACCCATGGTCATCCAACCTTAGGATCCAGTATTCTTCCTGATACCATATACTACCCAGGGAATACTTAAGACTGCATTTTTGCTTTATTGTATAATACTGTATTTTGTAGTGGCCACTAGGTTACAGGCATAAAAATACTTCACTAAAGATAAATAAAAATATGGAATGCCCATCAGTTCATTCAAATTTGAGTAGCAGCTCTTTCAGGGATTCTTAGGGGCTATGACCTTTACAGAGTATCTGCCTAAGGAACACCAAGCTTAGGGGTGCCTGGGTGGCTCAGTCGGTGAGGTGTCTGACTTCAGCTCAGGACATGATCTCACAGTCCGTGGGTTCAAACCCCGCGTTGGGCTCTGTGCTGACAGCCAGAGCCTGGAGCTTGCTTCAGATTCTGTCTCCTTCTGTCTCTGCCCCTCCCCTGCTTGCACTCTGCCTCTCTCTCTCTCTCTCAAAAATAAATAAACATTAAAAAAAAATTTAGAAACACCAAGCTTAGCTCAAAGTTCATATGTTTACTGTTTTGCTAGATTCTGTTTCTTTCAGGACAAATAAGGCAACTGGAAGAGAAAGTGAGGGAGTAGAAAATCTTCAGCAAGCCAAGATTGGAATGGAGAGGACTTTAAAGGCAAAGAATGGTATATAGAGATGGAGCAGGTGACAATTACAAATTGTGCAGTGTGGGACATGACAACACGCAAAGGATGGAGTGAGGGACATGGATGTGTAGACAGGGGTTTGGTGGAGGTGTCTTCTTATGCTGTGTTAGTGACCTCTGACTTTATTCTCTAAGCCACTGGGCAGCCATTGAAGTATTCTAAGCAATAGCATTTCATGAACACATCTGTGTTTTAGGCAGGGAATACCCCCAGGCTATTACTGTTATAGTTTAAACGTTGGATGGGGCGCCTGGGTGGCTCGGTTGGCTCAGCGTCCGACTCCGGACTTCAGCTCAGGCCATGATCTCATGGTCGTGAGATTGAGCCCTGAGGCAGACTCTCTGCACTGATGGCATGGAGCCTGCTTGGGATTCTCTCTCTCCCTATCTCTCTCCCTCTCCCCCTCCTCACACGCACATGCTGCCGTGCTCTCTTGCCCTCAAAATAAATTAAAAAACATTAACAAAAATTAAACGTTGGATATAAGCAGGCACAAGTCTCCACACCAAAATAGGGCCAGTGGTGATTATTCACTTACCTTTTTACACTGTTTTTTATCTTTTTTTATGACTCCCAACATCTCAAACTTGAATGTGCATTCAAATTACCTGTGCCAATGCAGGTTCCGATGCAGCAGGTTTGAATGAGGCCCAAGAGTCTGCATTTCTTACAAGCGCAGATATTGCCAGGGCTTCCCATTCGTGGACAGTACTGTGGGTAACCAGGTTCTAAATGACAACCACTGTGCTGGCTATTGGAAGAATAAGGTCGTGATACATAGTGTGGAATACGTGGCCCCCAGTGCCTGGAATATGGGTGCTCCCACTCTGTCATTAGGAGTCTGTTTGTTTCCCTCTCCAGCCTCAAACTTCCTTTGTCAACTTTACTTTCTGGCTCCGTACAATGACCTTTTGCACCTCTGGGAATCTCATCCTCTCAGGTTCAAGTTTGGGAGAAATACATTCCCTGACTGTTTCCCCACAGTCTCAGTGAAACGTCTCCTGGCATTGGTTTGGCTCCCATTAAATCATAGGTCTGCTTCTGAACAAGTCACGATGGCAAGAGGAATGTGATAGTCCAATCAGCGTGGCCCAAGTTTGCCCTTGCCTACGATCAGTAGCAAAGTCTTCTGCATCTGAAGGGTTTATGCTGAAAATGGTGAAAGCGTGCCATTCCCAAGGGGAAAATAAGAATGCTGAACTGAAAAGGTGATTAGATTTCCACTATATACAGTGATTGGAGCCATATCAGAGGTTTCCAAATGTTCTTGATTTCTTAGGAATTTTTTCACAGTGCCCCTAGTCCAAAAGAAATACCTAACAGTTAATTTATTTGGTAGTTTAGAGCCTAACAACTTAACAAGGATTTATGTGGTAACATCTTACTAACGTTCTATTTATTAAGTAGTTAAGTCCCAACAACTAAACAAGATTTATGTCCCAACTATTAAGTAGCTGTTTAAGTAATACATGTAAATTTAAAGAAAAATAATATTTTTGTTTCATTCTTTAAAAAACCACAATCCCTTCCTAAGGGGATGCATGCACCTGTTGAGCTCCACACAGCTTCTTGACCTCAGGTTAAGATTGGATCCTGCTAACCTCATTTCCTCTTCTCCATTGATTTTTGTGTAGTAACTTCCCTTTATTCTAATGGCAATCCCCCAATCCCAACTTTACAAAGATACGATGTCATTGAAAGGAATTTAGCAGGGGCACCATGTTCTCAGAACTGGGAACTACCTTAGGCTGATTGTTAGTGTTACCTCCAACAGATGGCAAGTATCACTGTTTCCCTAGAACTTAAAAAAATACCTCAGGAGCCCCTGTGAAGTCACCAAGCGCCTCAGTGCACAGTTTGGGAACCGTGGTCTTAGAAATTTCTTGTTTGAATTTCCTATTAGGTATCTCTGGAGAGGTGAAGGGTCAAATGTTGACAGTAGGGATTGAATTCAGGTAAAAGGTCTGGGCTGGTGGGCCATCTCAGCCCCAAGACCACTAGGATCCTACCACACATCTCTCCCTTTTCTTCACGGGAAGAATGGCGTGTGCCTACTCGACTACCACCCAGCTTCAGAGTGCGCTATTTTACTCTTTGATGTTCTGGATCCTGAATCTAATCGATGCCCTCTACAGAGTAGCTCATCTCAGTATTTGCATTTTATGTTTACATTTGCATTTAAAGTAAACTCCAGCAGTAGTGATTTTTTGTCTTGTAAGCTCCGAATTGTTCAGCTATTGGCATAAATAACAGAGATGGGCATCATCATATATTTTTCATTCAGATTGTAAACCCTCTGAAGTTTTAGACTCCATCCCACTAAACTTAACCGTCTGTAACCGAGCTTAATTAATAAGGACTGAGTGGAACTTGCTTTTGATCTTGAATGATTTGTTTCCCTTTAAAGTAGTGGATAGAACATTTTCTCATTGATTGTGCTTTTTTCCTGACTTGTTTATTGTTTCAATGGTGTAGTCTCAATATCCTCCAATCTCATTTGTAAAATAACTTACGTGTTGTCTGTAACCAATATACTGCCCAAAGCATATGCACATTTTGTTTCACTAGAGCCAATGATCTCCCTAGTTCATGTATGAGGTGTAATGGGGTCATCATCATGTTATCATTACATTGCCGCAACTTATTACTCACCATCTCATGAAGCTGTCACTCCTGTGGATCATGTAGAATAACCTCTTACAATCTCTTCCCACAGTCCAGGAAATACAATTTGTTGAGAATATTAAGTGCATCATGGTTATGTGACTATTTGATTTTTTTTAATTAAAAATCAAGCTACTAACAATTATTCAGTTATCAGAAATACCGTGTTAAGTTTTTCTCTTCGAATATCCAAATGATTTCAACTTTTATTTACAAAAGCAAAGTGGTGTTGGATTGCTTATTTTTTCTTTTAAGTTCTCTTTTCAACATCTTTTCATCCTGCAGATGAAATATTTGAAAAGTTATTAGCACAACACTGGCAATTGGAGTAGACTTTGAAACATCACGTCATTGTGCGTGTTTATTTTTGAGGTTTGAGGTAGTTTGTGTCTTAAGTGGCATACAATGCTTGGCTATGACATGCAGTCTTGCTGTTATGATATTTTAGGACCTGTGTTAGTAATGAGTGTCTGTGAGTACTTATCATGTCACATAAACAATGGTGCTTTAATGAGGTGTTGAAAAATACTATTAGGCAGCTGAGTTTGTTTGTAATCATGAATGTCAACAGAGTTCCGTGAATGATAAAGCGATTTGTTCTTGTCCCAGCATTTATTCGTAATTGACATGTGACAGTCACAATCCTGGCTTCTGTTTATGTTTTTTCCTCATGCAGATATTTGAATTTCTTTTATAGAAAGAGAATGACATTGCATCTGTTGCTTGTTGAATAGACTCTCAGTTTATACTGGCAAAATGTCAAAGCTGTATGCTTCTGTGTATGTGATTTTTCTTTTGTACAGCCATTTCTCTCTTAGTGTTCTAGTGATTGATTGAATGACTGTCGTAGCAGTATTTAAGGTGTCACTTACTGAACTTGAAATTGTCACCATAGTTCATCATATAACACTACTCATCATCTTTTGACCCTGTCACTCCTGCTGATTGTACAAAATAGAAGCTACCTCTCACCTTTTATTTTTTCTTAATATAACAGATATAGTTCATATATTTTATGCCCATATTTTAACTGACATTTTATCATTTCTCTCATGTTTATTATTGAGAGTTAATATTTTTTTTTACCCAGGTTAATACAAGAGAAAAAGTCGCGCAGTTTGTTAATGCATATTCAATATTGACCACCAAGCTAGATATCGGGGTATATAAATATATTGAATTGGGTAAACAGTACTGTCATAAAGGGAATATTAACTTAGACCTTCCAATTTACTGGTTCTCAAAGCATTTTAATTTCATAGCAGATGCTGAATGTTTTGCCTTTTCAGAAATATTTAATTCAGTAAATAAATTTACAACGATACAGACAAAATATTCCATACTAAATACCTTTATAAAATCCACTGCTGTATAATCAGGGATGCCATGTGAATGTAGTGATGTGACAGAGAGAAGCATCTGATGATTCCTGGAGCATTGTCACATCTTGCCTTTGTTTAGAACCTGTTTTCTGACTAAAGGTGTCACAGTAGGAAAAATAAGTTTGTAAGATACAGCTTTGAGGTGCATTTGTGGCAGGTGTAGAATTAAGTGTTTTCTAACAGAGAATTAACACTTGGCAAGAGAAAACAATAGGCCTTTGGGAAAATGAAACTTTTTATTTTATAGAAAAACGTACCTTTACTTTAAAGCACGATGAAATTGTAGAATCAAGGCATACTCAGTGATTTTGTTTTGAGCTCAAAGATGCTTTTCAAAGGGAATTCTTGCAAAAAGCAAGTATAATGACAGTGGTATGACGCTTCATTGTCATATCATAAATTTTTTACTGTATCCAGACATGTTATAAAAAAATGCTTTCCAAGTTGCATAATCACAGAGACCTAGGCCATTGCCAATAGTGCACACATTTAACAATTAAAAAAAAAAAAGACAGCACTTTCACTTAGAGCAGACACACGCATCATTTACTATACTCTACACAAAATATTTTACAACCCGATTATCAACCTGTTTTTGCACTTGGGGAGCGCAGGTAAAGACCTCAGAACCTTCTGGGTCCTGACTGCAGCTGCAGATAGCGTCTCTTAAAAGACACAGTGCAGCTGGCTTCCTGGTCTCTTTTATGCCAGACGAGGAAGTGACTTTCTTTAGAGAAGAGGATTACAGTCATATCCTTAAATGAGGAAACTAGAACCAGATTTCTTTTTAGAACTTGCAGTGGGGATTCTCAAGACACGTTGCACTGAACTTTAGCTTCTTCTAAACTCAAGTTACTAAGATTTTGGTAACGCTGCACATTCGACTTTGGAAAAAGACGGGGCCATGGAATAATACGCACTTTTCATCACTTGAAAATAATCATGCTCCTTGCCTGGGATAAAACGGTTAGTTATTCTGAAACCAGAAAAAACTGCAGAGAAAATTGAGCACTACATTAGCAGTTACTCAAATGACCTCTCAGATGTTTCTTTAATTTTGTAATGAATGTTTGCATTTGCCCTCAAATGAAATACCAGGCAGGCATCGTATTCTCATTTTTATATATTGTATAAAAGCATCTAAAGCTAAATTAAGATGGAAAGGTAGTGTTTTACCTTCCTTTTCTGGAAAAAAAAATCAAATATTTATTAACTGCTTTCTATTGTTGTCCTTCTCTTTAGAAAGTAATTTGTGGTCAGTGGAGCCCAGCGGGGAAGCTCCCTTTCCTCCAGATGGCTGTGACATTTGAGAAAACCTTGGAGGATTAAAGGCACTCTAGAAAGCACTCACTGCAAAGTCCTGACACAATTTGACAGTCCTAATCTGGGTCCTGAACTGATTGGATGACCAAGGGCACAAAATTCTCATCCAACTGTGCAATCACCGTGTAAATTTTTAAGGGCACTAAACATGTCCCACAGTTTTGGTGACCATTTAAAAAAATCTGTATATAATACCTTTTCTTCTTGGCATATGCTCGCAAAGGCTCATGTAAGTACCTTGTGTGGCTTAAAAAAAAAAGGCAATATTTTTGCGTGAATGAGCACAGCATGCTACAAATGTCTTTACTCTTTATTAAGTAGGGTTTGCAAACAATCTAAATGGTTAAATAGTGGAGGAAACTATAGAAATTGATCTCAATGAGCAAAGCCCACCAAATCTAATTATATGTTGTCACCATCTGCTGAAATATGATAACAGAATTAGTACAATTACTGTCAGAATTTCAAAGAAAAAAAACTTTTGGAAAAAAAAAACCTGCACATGTGTGGCGTGTGTGAAAAAGAGAGAGAAATTGAGAGAGAGAGAGGCAGAGATAGAATACCAGGAGCAAGAAAGAATAGCATCTTACATGTTCTTTCTTTTTTACTTTTCCTACTTTTGTCAATTATAGTTTAAAACAACTCTTGAAGACTTTTCCCGATTTTTGAATCGATTAAAGTTACCAAGTTTTGGTAATGTGATTTTATTGGTTTGGAATCTTAGTTATATCCACTGCAGCTTCCAGAATTACTATGGCAATAGGTGTGTAATCATCGACATTGCACATAGCTTCAACGTGCGATGCTTTTCTTCCGGCTGAATGAATATTAAATCATACTGCTTAACGCCTCCTCCACTGGTAAAGAGATAAAGATTTGGCCGTGGCCTGTAAATTGATCCTGCCTCTATAGACTCCTTTTACTACAAAGCCATTGAATGGGATAATTTGTGCCTTTGAGGGTTTTTTTTGAATTTATTAGAGCCTGACAGAAAGCTAGTTTTATTTCATTTAGTGAAAAAAAAAAGTGGTGTGTTTAATTATTACTCATATTTCCTCTGTTAGAATTTTCTCTGAGAGAATATACTATTACTTTTGGTTGCAAGGTGTGTGTTCATGACAGGTGACATCGAAAAGAAAAGGGCATTTTCTGAACATTTTGTGTTTTAAGGGTTGCTGTTTGTAACAAATGCAGGTGGTCTTTGTATGAAGCACCTAGGAAACCTATGAATTAAAACAGAAAATGTTATGTTTTTGTTATGTATAATATGTTCTGTATTATGTAATTTAAACATAAACACAGTCTTCTAATACATGTCAACTTTAAGAAGATAGTGTAATCCATGATTTTTTAAAATGTTTTATTTATTTTGAGAGAGAGACAGAGTGCAAGCAGGGGAGGGACAGAGAGAGAGAGGCACAGAGAATCCCAAGCAGGCTCCACGGTGTCAGCTCAGAGCCCAACACAGGGCTTCATCCCATGAACCGTGAGATCGTGACCTGAGCCAAAATCTAAGAATCAGACACTTCACCAAGTGAGACACCCAGGTGCCCCAATCCATGATTTTTTGATGGAGTCTAAACTTCACATAGTTTCTAATATTCCAGCTGATCTTTTAGACCAATCTCCACCTGTAAACAGGAAAGAAAGTGAATGATTATCAGATACTGCTTTTTATATACCTCTGATTGTCATCAAACTGTTTTCTTCTTAAATATCTAATGAAATACATAGCAGTTTACTTTTATTATTATTACTATTATTTTTTGGGTCACCCAAGATCATTTCATTTATAAGCCTATTGTATACATTAGACTGAGAAAAGTGAAGATTTTAAAGAGCTAACATTATAAGAAATCTACTTATGTTTAAGATACATAAACCAAGTACATAATATTATAAATTACAGTAGCTCTAAATAATACTGTTAAAATAGGAAGCCAGTCAAATGATTACAAAGCTCTATGGATTTTTTTTTTATTATTCAGTCTATGTTTTTAATGGCCATTTTATTCTGGAATGCCTTTCAGTAAACTTGAGATCATTAAATGAGACACAAGGAATCAATGTTGGAACAAAAGCTACCATAGGAAGATGTATTTACAACTTGGAGTCTAGATACTTGGGTTTCTAAGAAACAATTCTACAAAAGCATAGAGAAAGGCTATATGTGAACTTCTACTCTACTGTTCCCTTTCCATCTCAGCCAAACATCCCAGAATATAATACCATTTAAGTATCATTAATTTTAATTTTAGTATGTTTTCATTTTCACACTGAGACATGTACTAAAGTTGAGATTACCACTGGGGCAAGATCAGATCACCCAGTTACGTATTGGTGCTTTGTGAAAGGTAGCCTGACACACTGTAGTTATAATTGACGACTAAGGAAGAGGTGAATGCTTTATTCGCACAAATGGGTTAACCATTCCTAAAATAGTGTCCATTGCATTGAAAACTATGAAAAGAACACAGAGAATATACTGATTTTCTCTAGGCTGTTTTCTCTAGTTTTTCTCTATATTTTCTCCAGCTCATATTTAAACTTTTTTTTTTTTGAAAGGATGAATACACACTCTCAATGTTTCTGTAGATTCTCCTTTAATGGATCTGTGCCAGTGTGAACCATTGTTTCAGTTGCTTGTGGTTGCTCAGCTGTGGAAGGTTGCCTGGAAACGCTCCTTCTTCAGTGCAAAGCTCTTCAGCCACTTTCCATACCTTCTAGTCCAGGGCTTAAAGATTCAAGAAATCTAGCCACTGGTGTTTCTTTTTGAAATCTCTTTAGCAAAGTAATGATCTTGTACATGTAGCAAATCATTTCCCAGTTTATGGGGCATGCATATTTAAAACAAAACAAAAACTTTCAAAAACAATTTTAAAATTGTTGTACAAGTTCACACAAATTGAAATTGTTCCTCTCAAGTGAACTTGATACAAAGTTTTGTTATGCTAGTATTTTGCAATGTATAATATTGTTTCAAAATATTTAAAATTAACATCTACAGCAATCTCTCAGTCTGGAAATTTGACTCTGTTCCCATCAAGATTGCATCATATCCTCATTACCTCCTTAAGTTGGGAAGGGTTGAAAATCAGAGATCTTAATTTGGAATTTTAATGCTCTTATTATGTTTAAAGATAAGTACCAAAAAAATAAAGTAAGTGCCATCATTAGTTGATAGAACATGATAGTCATTCACTGTTTTCCGTGGTTAAATTTGTTTGAGTTGGTCTTGAGAAGATTTTAGAAACTTGGTGTAATGAATAAATAGTATTGATTTAACTGTTTTTAGTTGGCTTCATATTTAGTCATTTTCTCTTTTAAAGTATAACTCAGTCATTTTGACAGCAAATTGAAAATTGAAAATCGTTTTGATCTGAGTTTTCCCAGTATTTGTCGAAATTCCTAATTTGGAAGTATAAAATGGGAATATTATAGTATCATGCATGAGTTAAATATATGCTACTACATAACACCTGGGTACCATCACTAGCTTTAAAAAGAAAAGCAGCACTAGGCAGTTTTTAGTCTTTCTCTCTTTTTAAATGTAGTAAGAAATTATTGGTTTGTGATACGGGACAAGAAAGGAGAGATGTGCTCTGCAGTGTTTGAAAGACATACTATAATGAGATATGTATGACTTAAATTTAAAATTTGTTAGACTTTGGTCTCCTAATAGTTTTTTTTTCCTTTTTCCAGCTTACCTTCAAATTCTGTCTGTAATTTTAATCATGCAGTGTTAATATTGCCAACAACACACTCTATGATGGCTATTAGTAAATTACATAGATTAAATTAGTTATTAGACATTGAAATTTCTCTGTAATACTGTGTACATTCAAATTTATTTGAATTCATTTCCCCAACCTATTTATTTAAATAATTATTTCTGATGCATGGATTTTAGTTGCTGTATAAATGCATTTTTAAGGTTATTCGTAATGCTGATTTTTAGTTTTAAATGCCTATGTGACTGCTGGCTTACTGGTTTGGACTTGCTCATCTTGTTGCTTCTGAATTTAAAAGTTGAAATCATTGGTCAAGAAAATCAGATGTAGTTCTTCATATTCTCTTTCATTCTGTATCTTCTTAAGCCTAAGTGTCCCTCAGGATAGATCATTGGATCTGCTTGTTAAGTAATGATGAAATTTTTCAGTTAAATTAAGTTATATTTAAGGTATCACAAAGGGGATCATATTACAATAGCATATTGGGAACAACACAGAAGAATAAAGCAGAACCTATTGCTACCTGTTTAAGTGTGCATCTACTCTGTTTTTAATTCAGAACAATTAGTTGTGGGCTCCAGATTACTGTAGTGAATAGAAACCTGGTGTTCTCCTTGTCATTAGGGTGGGAGTCTGATTTTCATGTGAATTTAAATTGGTAATGCAGGGGAGAATATCAAAATAAGCTTACCGTGATGATTTGGAAAAAAAATTAGCAAGGAAAAGATAAGAGAAAGAGTTCAAGTACTTACTGTGTGTAAGACAGTCTGTCTCCAAGGTGCTTTACATATGTTTACCTCAATGCAGAGAATGGCCCTATGATTTCGTATTGTTACCATTTTGAAAATTGGGGAAAATCATGTTTATTGAGGTTAATTAAATTCAGGTTCCTCCCAGAGGATATTATTTCTAATAATTCTATTTCCAGAGGATATCATTTTCCACTACATCTCTATCTTCCTCATTAATATAGGAAGAGATGAGCTCTCTGATGGCAAAGAAAATAATCACCTTAAATAATCTGATATTTCCATGGAAACCAGGAAAAATACTCTGGGTCTTTGAGGATGGTTATATGCCAAGCCCACAGCAAGAGATGCAAAGATACGTTAGGACATAGTCTCTGACCCCATGGAACATCTACCCATGAAAATTACAACTGTAAATGTCATTATGACCCACTGTGATAATTGTGAAGGCAGAGTGCAATGTGCTATGGCAGTGTGGATGACTTCATTGAGGAGGTGACCTTTGAGAAGGGTCTGGAAAGATATGTTCACTGGGTAGCAAAAAGGAGGAGGGACATTTCAGGTTGGTGCAGAGACACAGATAGTTGGTGAGCAGTCCCACTTGCCAACAAAGAGTGTGTTGGTAGGTCTGGAGAGGTTCTGGTTAGGTCAGTAGAATCAGTATCACAAAGGGCCTTCCTTGCATAGCAGGCTGAAGCATTTACATGCACCTTGTTGGATAAAGAGGAGATCTAGAAAGCACTTATTTGTTATAGACTAAAAAGTTCAGATGCGTATGTCGGGAAGATTGCATTTGTGGTAATTAAGAGGATATGGTTAAGGGAGAGACTTTTGAGTCAGTAATATCAGCAAGGATACTATTACCTTTCTTAGGCTCTAGGTGAGCAATTCTAGGGCTTGAGCCAAGCACATGAATAAGGGGTACTCAGAAATCTTGACGCAAAGTCATTTATATATTTTAAAAATACCTTTGAGTCTTTGCTTTTAATTCTTTGGATATATACCTCGGAGTGGAATTGCTGGATCACATGGTGATTTTCTGTTTAACTTTTTGACAAACCTCCAAACTCCTTGACCTTTATAATGATGAGATGAGAGAGGGCTTTCTAAGCATAATAAATTCTACACGTTTCTCTCAAAACAAATAAATCTTAGGAAGCTAGTATTTACCACACAAGGCACTCGGCTTCTTCTTTTTCTTTTCTCCACGCCAACCCCCCCACCGCCCCGCCTTTTTTTTTTTTTAAGTGAATGAATGCATTTGTGGAGGCAAGAAAGAAGTCAGCTGGGACATTTCCTGCCAGTTAGCTATCCTCCTCTTTAACAGACCTACAGAAACTTCACGCATGAAGTAGATGGATCGTGGTGGGGTGGAGAAGGCTTGCTAGAATGAGGAACTGAAATGAGATGGCTTTTCCCCAAGAATGCCACGGCACTTTACAGAGGATGTAAAGATGAGCAGTTGGGGAGAAGAAAGAGTATCTGGTGAAGGGCACCTGGAGAAAAGGTGTAATCCCTGAGGTGTGAAAATGAGGAAGGGAGCGTTCATTTTCTCTTGTAAATGACCAAGAGAAATTTTTCTCTTGTTTTTCTCTTGTTTTCTCTTGTTCATTTTCTCTTGTAAATGAACATGCCCTCTGGTCCTCTCGTGCTTTTCCTCTACCTTCACTTCATCATGCCCCACTAGGAGATACACAGGGATAGGAGACCTTCCCAAACTCCTCTCTTTGCCTCTGCATTAAGTCCTCCCATAAAAAACAACCCAAAACAAAGTAATTGAATGCCTTTTAGTTTTCTTCCCTTTCTGTGAAGAGCTGAATGGTGGACCCCTTGTACATCAGTGAGCATTTTAGATGTGCCTGAAAGTGGGAGGGGAGGCATTTCACATTTGGCCTTGATCTCTTCCTCTTGGAACTTCCAAGGGGTTTCACCAACTCAGTTTTGTCCCAAACCGCTGCAGGAGTGCTTTAATATGAGGAAAGCCTCATAAGTCCAAATTTTTGACAAGTTAGTTTTTAAAAAGAAAGATAAATGAAGGGAAAAAAGAATAAGGGAGAGGAAAAAGGAGTACTAACATTTTTTAAATTAGTCCATCATCTATGAAAGTAGATCCCTGAATTCTGAAAGTTCTGTGAACTTGGGTAGATTGTATAAGCTCTCAGGACCTCAGGGCTCTCTTTTATAAAATAAAGATACTGATTGTATTCCTATTTTGTGAAATAGGCTTTTTCTACTCACTGGGAAGTTCTCAGTGTGAAAATACATTGTAAATTTTAATGTGCTTGGCAAATGGTTTTCTTTTAGCAGTGAATCCTTAATGACAGTAATTTTGACTTTTTTGTCATCCACAGGGAACATGGTGCCTCAAAGTAGTAGACAAATTTAAGAAAATGGTTGAAAAATTGTGTAAAGTGTACTGTGATAAGTTGAAGCCAGGTTTTGTGGATCGATAAGTTAGAATTCTTAATATAATTTACTAAAACCTGTGTATGATACATACTGTGCCCTCAGAAGTAACCATAGTTGCAAGGGATGATACCCTTTTTTTAAAAAAAGAGTGCGTGAAGACCATTTATTGAGTGCTTACTACATGCTCGCTACTGTTCTACACACATTGCATGTATGAACTCTAATTTTTATAGTCATGCTGGAGCTATCATCCTGATTTTACAGACAAAGAAAATGAAAGTTAGAAAGTTTAAGGAACTGGCCCAATGGGAAACAGTTATTACTTATTTTGTAAAAATGAACCTATATTTTCATTTTGTCCACCAGAGATGTCAGTAATTGCTAATCATAGCATATTAACAAATGATACTTCATGTATTTAATATTTGATATTTCATTTGCCTAAAGAGGCTACACTTTGCTATTATTTATTATTTATATAATTATATATTATTATTTATTTTAATCTTCAACAGATCTATTAATATAAAGACTCCTTAGGTGAGTGGTTTTCAAACAATGTCCTAAGGATCCCCAGAAATATTTTGGAGAATGTCCTACCTTTATCCAGGTTCACTCCAGGTGTATCTGTTTTTTTATATTGGGTTTCATTCTTGGAGCCCTTCCTTTTTTCCTTGTTTCCTATCCTTCCATTCTTTACTTCCATCAGTCACCCAACCCTCCATTCACCTATCTGTGCAGTACATCCAACCAACCACCCCAATCAACCAGCTAACTGACCAACCAATGGACCAGCTCATCAGCAAATACATATGGGACTCTCAATATATACTAAGCATTCTGTGTGGCTGGCCGTTGCATTCGTTCAAAAGAAGGATCTAAAAGGTTTCTGTAAGTTTTCAAAAGCCACAGAGAATGAAGTTGAAATAAAATTTTGTTTAATAAAAAGTCCAGATTGAATATTTTCAAAAAATACTTCTTACATTATATGTTATCCTTCTCATTAGAATCAAAGATAATGCTCTCCTAAGAGGGAGAGCTGTTAAGTTGTGTCCAGTTTTGAGGAGTTACACATAGTCCTGGGCTCTGGGAAAGCAGATGGGCTTTCCTGTACAGCACAAATGACTATTTCCCCTTTTTAATTTTGTGTGACCTTCAGGCCAGAAAGGGTGAAGTTTTTATAAACATCAGGCCTTGATGGTTTGATTGACATGATCTGAGCTCACAATTTATCAGTCTGAATTGACCTGTGGTAGGAAGGTCATTGTTTAAAATGAAAAAAAAAAAAAAGTTTCTGAAGAGAGAAAAAAATTCAATGAACTATTTTATTACCTTTAAATATCTAAAGTGTTTAGTATTTAAAAAATATAAAGCTCAAATTGGAAAACAGGACATTTAAAATGTACCAGTGCATTAAAACTTCGGCCTCTCCTGATTGAATATATATCACATTGAAACGCAATAGTTAAGGGGCCCCTGGGTGGCTCAGTCGGTTAAGCGTCTGACTTTGGCTCAGGTCATGATCTCACAGTTTGTCAGTTTGAGCCCTGTGTCAGGCTCTGTACTGACAGCTCAGAGCCTGGAACCTGCTTTGGATTCTGTGTCTCCTTCTCTCTCTGCCCCGCCCCTGCTCATGTTCTCTCTCTCTTAAAAATAAACATTAAAAAAAGAAAAAAGAAAATGCAATAGTTAAAACAAAACAGAAATGCAATAGTGAATTATAAAGTAGGTAAGACCTTTAAAGATTCTACAACAGGAAGACTTCTTTGAGTAAGAAGTCTTAAATGTCTCTCAGTATTTTTTCTTAATAAACTTTAAAGTGATTTTCAATCTTGACTCAAAATTTACCATCCATGATACCTTTCTCATTTTTTTCTTGACTCTTTTCCTGTTCAGTTCTGCTATACTACATTTAGAAAGAAATATTGAGTAAATGGCTGGTTTCTCCTGACTGAAAAGTACTTTCCTAAGGACAGCCTCATTAGCATAGGCTTTCCCTCCTTCCTCCATCTCTGCCTCCTCTCTCACTAGATGGCGCCCTCCCTGAGGTAGGTTTTTTTTTTTTTTTTTTAATATGAAATTTATTGCCAAATTGGTTTCCATACAACACCCAGTGCTCATCCCAACAGGTGCCCTCCTCAATGCCCATCACCCACTTTCCTCTCCCTCCCACTCCCCCATCAACCCTCAGTTTATTCTCAGTTTTTAAGAGTCTCTTATGGTTTGCCTCCTTCCCTCTCTGTAACTTTTTTTTTCCCCTTCCCCTCCCCCATGGTCTTCTGTTAAGTTTCTCAGGATCCACATAAGAGTGAAAATATATGGTATCTCTCTTTCTCTGTATGACTTATTTCACTTAGCATCACACTCCCCAGTTCCATCCATGTTGCTACAAAAGGCCATATTTCATTCTTTCTCATCGCCACATAGTATTCCATTGTATATATAAACCACAACTTCTTTATCCATTCATCAGCTGACGGACATTTGGGCTCTTTCCATAATTGGCCTATTGTTGAAAGTGCTGCAATAAACATTGGGGTACAAGTGCCCCTATGCATCAGCATACCTGTATCTCTTGGGTAAATTCCTAGCAGTGCTATTGCTGGGTCATAGGGTAGGTCTATTTTTAATTTGTTGAGGAACCTCCACACTGTTTTCCAGAGCGCCCGCACCAGTTTGAATTCCCACCAACAGTGCAAGAGGGTTCCTGTTTCTCCACATCCTCTCTAGCATCTATAGTCTCCAATTTGTTCATTTTAGCCACTCTGACTGGTGTGAGGTGGTATCTCAGTGTGGGTTTGATTTGTATTTCCCTGATGAGGAGTGACGTTGAGCATCTTTTCATGTGCCTGTTGGCCATCTGGATGTCTTCTTTAGACAAGTGTCTATTCATGTCTCTGCCCATTTCTTCACTGGATTGTTTTTCGGGTATGGAGTTTGGTGAGTTCTTTATAGATTTTGGATACTAGCCCTTTGTCCAGTATGTCATTTGCAAATGTCTTTTCCCATTCTATCGGTTGCCTTTTAGTTTTGTTGGTTGTTTCCTTTGCAGTGCAGAAGCTTTTTATCTTGATGAGGTCCCAATAGTTCATTTTTGCTTTTAATTCCCTTGTCTTTGGAGATGTGTCAAGTAAGAAATTGCTGCGGCTGAGGTCAGAGAGGTTTTTTCCTGCTTTCTCCTCTAGGATTTTGATAGTTTCCTGTCTCACATTCAGGTCCTTCATCCATTATGAGTTTATATTTGTGAATGGTGTAAGAAAGTGGTCTGGTTTCATTCTTCTGCATGTTGCTGTCCATTTCTCCCAGCACCAATGTGTTAAAGAGACTGTCTTTTTTTCCATTGGATATTCTTTCCTGTTTTGTCAAAGATTAGCTGGCCATACTTTTGTGAATCCAGTTCTGGAGTCTCTATTCTATTCCATTGGTCTATGTGTTTGTTTTTGTGCCAATACTATGCTGTCTTGATGATTACAGCTTTGTAGTAGAGGCTAAAGTCTGGGATTGTGATGCCTCCCACTTTGGTTTTCTTCTTCAATATTACTTTGGCTGTTTGGGATCTTTTGTGGTTCCATACAAATTTTAGGATTGCTTGTTCCAGCTTTGAGACGAATGCTGGTGCAATTTTGATTAGGATTGCATTGAATGTGTAGATTGCTTTGGGTAGTATTGACTTTTTAACAGTATTTATTCTTCCAATCCGTGAGCATGGAATGTTTTTCCATTTCTTTGTATCTTTGAGAGAGCCTGAAACTACACTTGAGATTATTAGACCAGAACAAAGAACATACTGATTCTGCATGAAGAGTTAAACCATCTGAGTGAAGCTGGCTCTATCCACCTAACTTAAAACTTTGGGTAGGCTTGGAGTCTGGGAGTGGAGAATGGGTGAGAGCAGAGGGGAGAGTACCATAACAAGAGCATGTTACACAATCTTTGGGAACTCAGTAAGGCCATTGGGTACTTGAGAAATGGCAGGTTCTGATGGAATACTTTTACTGGATTCTGAGGATTTGGGGGAGAAAATGGATCAGCTTGTTTTTCATGGTTTAATTTTTTTAAGCAGGTTTTAAAATTGTAAAAATTTGATGTGAGTTATGTACATTTCAATTAATTTGTATATTCTGAGAATGCTATGTTTTCATTCTTATATTTTGTTTCCTAAACTTTGTATCTGTTTTCAGTCCCCAGAAATACGTATATTTTCTTAAGAAATACACATTTTTATATCTAAAACTATACCTAAAATACATATGCACAAACATATGTTCTTCCTGAACTTTATCCTGAAGATTTTTCTTTCCTGTTTGTTTTTTATAAACTAAGTCATTTCAACCACAAACTTCTGTTATACATCTTAAATATTGACAGTGTTTTTTTCCCTTCAAAATTAAAATGTTTTCTTAACTCATTTTTCAAGAAGAATGAAAATATTTGAAAGAGAAATTTTAATGTTTAGAAATCACTTTGGGACTTGGTCTGTGGGTTAAGTACACCTTTACATAGTGAAAAATACCAGCACTTACGGTCTATTGAACTGTGATATATGAATAAAAGCAATGAAAGGAAAGAAACCCTACAACTAGATTCGGCTTCAGATGTCTTGTTAAAACTATGTGTTATTTAATGGGCAATTTACAGTGAATATCATGAAAAAGTAAATATAGAATAAGCAATTATGACTTTAAAATAAGAGGCTACAAATATTTGTGATTTATGTTATTTTCTTAATTTGAAACATGTGTATGTTCCATAACTATACAGCAAAAAATAAAAAAAACATAATTAAGCCAGAATGCCATTATCAAAACAAAATGAAACAAGGATATATTCCAGTAATCTGCAGTGATAATTTAAGCTATGCTAGTGTGTCTTACCATAATTATTTCTGCAGACAAGAAGAATAACTTGGAGAGAATTCACATCTATATTTGCCTAATTTTGTTTTTGTCCTTGGGTTTCATTTCTGTCCCATGGTAATATGTAAAAGGAAGACCACCTGTTTTCCACTGGGTTTTTAGCATGGGTAAAATTCTTAAGACACAGCAGTATATTCTTGATCAGAGTTTTTCTGGAAATTTGACGTAAGTTAATGATAACTATAATAATAATAATAAATTGCAGTCAATAAAGTGAAAGGTCTTCCAGCAAGATTGCACCATCAAAAAAAAAAAAAAAAAAGGAAAGAAAAGAAAAGAAATCTATGAGTGGACACGCAAATATACTTTGCAGACTTAAAATGCTTTATGAATCAAGTTTATGAATAAAGACATCAGTTCACTTCCATAAGGATCCAGAAAGAGAATATTTAAGTATAAATATTGATAGATATCATCTAGGCAGCATGTATTTTCCTATAACATGTTGAATTATAGGAGAACAGATCATTCTAGAGTAATGTTTTTAATGAGCTGGAAATATTTCTGTCTTCCAAAAGATTGCTGTGAGTTGCAGAAGGTGGAGGAAAAGCCATTTTGCTTGACAAATTGCAAAAGTATTTTGAAGTAGTGTTCCCCAGTTTCTATTTTAAGCTTAGCAAGAGGGAAAGTTATTTTCTGGTATATGTGTCAAAAAAAATCATATCAGA
Source organism: Felis catus (assembly GCF_018350175.1). NCBI lineage: Eukaryota > Metazoa > Chordata > Mammalia > Carnivora > Felidae > Felis > Felis catus. The sequence goes on along the minus strand of NC_058371.1, from coordinate 189,188,481 downwards.
AAGGCTGTCTTCAATTGATTTTTCAACTTGAAAGGAACAGGGAAGGGAAAGTTGGTTTTTGCTCTTGTCCATCAGGGTATTATGCCTGTCAGCTTGTGTGCAAATGATTTATTCTGAAAAGTGGACTTTGCAGTTAGAGAAATACTAGGATGGTGCATTTGTGCCCCATGGAGTGTTTGCAAATGGAATAATGCATCAGCGAAGCCAGCTTTTTGCTTCCTGTCTGCCTGCACTTAGGCAAGTCTAAGCATCCATTTTCAGTAATGGTTCAAATAATTGAAAAAAATAAAGGGTCTGCATTTCCGGATAGTTGGACTATTCATCCACTACCTCTGCACGACAAGGAGGAAAAGAAAGCTTAACTGCCCGGTTTATCATTTTAGCAGTTACTTAAGAATAAGAAAGTTAAAAAAAAAACAACCAAACCCCAAACCTCCTAAGTCGAATTAAGTTGTATAACCCAAAAACCAGACAGCAACCATTTTATAACAGTTTGCTTTCTATTTCCATTTTCTTTAATTGGAATTTTTATGCTTAATATTTTAACTTCCATTTTGCATAATTATATTTGAAATTGTTTCATGTAAGATGCTTTCCCATTCTAAATGCTGTTTTGAGAAAAGGTTGAACTTCATTTTCTCTCACGTATGTAAATGAGCCAATGCAAGCAGATAACTTCTGTGAGAAAGCCAGGTGTTCGCAGCCGTTTAATAACTCATTCCAGACTATGAATTTTATAACTCCAATACTCTTCAGTTTAATTTTTAAAATGGACTTTCAGGAGTGAATTGAGGTACTAGGAGGTCACAAAATCAAATTTTTAGTTGCAATATACTGCGAAGTTCCTCCTGGTTTACATGCCAATGTGAGAGAATTTCTGAGAGCTCTTCTCACGGTTGCACTCAATTAACTCATTACTATGCCATGTTTCCTCCACACGTATGTAGACATTTTATATCTTCCATACATAAAGTATTTAAAGTACTCTTAGAATGAGTATATACTCCTAATTTTAACTTTAGGTTCTGCACAATCTAGTGCCAGTCTCTTTCTAGCTTCATACTGCTCAGTTTACTAAATTTTCTGTTATTCTGCATGGTCATTCTCAAATTATTTAACAAACTATTCTGCGTAGGTAGGTACCAATAGAACAGACATTTGTATATCCTGTGAGTGTTTAACTGCCAGATCGCAACTCTTCTTTTCCTCATATATACTCTGTAACTTCCAACATCTTTATATCAGTTAAGAATGATTCATGTAATAGAATGTACAATTTGTTGAATCTTAAACAAGCTGATGGTATTTATGTAAGAAAAGTTTAGAGGTAGGCGGGAAGTTCTTGGCTAGTGTAACTCATCAGCAGTGAGTTCAGGAACCAGGCTCTTTCTGCTTTTCTGCTGTTAGTATGTTTGCTTTTGTCCTCATGATTGTTCCCACATGCTCACAGCATGGCTGCTGCATCTCCAACTTCCCATCTGTATTCCAGGCAAGGAAAACCTGTGAAGTGGAAAGGTTAAGAGTAAAGGGCTATGCCAGCTGGTTGTGTCTTTCTTTTTTTTTCTTTTCAGTAAAGTAGTAGCTCTCTCAGAAGCCCTACCCAGCAATCTTTGGCTCACATTTCATTGGCCAACACTCTCATGGCTGTCCCCTACCTCTGGAAGATGGCTAAGGAGAAGGAAATGCAAGTGACAGTGGGTCCCTGGATGAACAGTGCCTGACACACTGCTTGTCCACTCACATTCGTCCCTCCACTTGGAAAGTTTCTGTGCCATCTCTCATATGCCTTTCATCCACATCGCATGTACAGGCTTCCAGTCTTTTCCAGTTTCCATTGAGGGTCTGTGCACTGCTCTTGATATTTTCCTATGGAATATCACATTTCAGCCTTGATAATGTAAGGCAAAATAGCCATAATTAGCTAGGTGCACCTGTGTCTTAATCTTGAGGTCAAAGACCATATGAATCAGGAGTTCCTCAGCTGCAAGTGTCAAAAAATAATTTTAACTAGTGTATTCTATAATTCATTGGTTCATTAAACATGGAAGTCCAGGAATTTCCTGGTTTTGGGCTTGTCTGGAACCAAAAGTTAAAATGATGTACCCATTATTAATCCATGTGTCTATTCTCATTGTCTTTCTCGTTTTTCATCCTGCTTCCCTCCTTCCCTCCCTCCCACTCTTTCTCTCTCTCTACTCCTTCATTCTCCTTGACTTCTTCCTCTCTCTCATTCTTTATTCTACTTTTCTGTTTTGCTCCATTCTGAAACAGGCTTTCAGCACATTGTGTAAAATATAGCTGTTTGTGGCTCTTAATTTATCTGGTTTTTCATTATGCCAGAGTCAGGGAGAGCCCTTCTTACTCCAAAGTCAACTTATCAAATGTTTCTGGAAGAACTACCACCAGCCTTGGTTGGCCACATTACTACCCTTTGACCAGTCACTGTTATTAAGATTGGCCAGGCCTTGGCCATGTGACCTTTCTGGTGGCCCAGCAGTAGACAAGAATTGTAGTCGATGGTTCCACATAGCCATACATGATGCTCTGCAGGCAAAATAACAGCTGTTATTTTTCGTATCTTTTTTCACTGCATATGAGTGCATCTGATGAAGTAAGTTGGAGTTTAGTCGGTGTTGGGAGAAGCGAATGAATAAACAGAAGAAGACCTGATCTGACCTGTGAGCAAGAGGAGAAAATTGGGTAGTGTTTCAGTGTTTTGTGAGCTATATTTAGATTATGCAATGCCATTTTATATTTTGAATTCATATGAATTCCAAGTAGATAAGTTATTCAAACTTAAAAAGATACTTAAGAGGGGCACCTAGGAGGCTCAGTCGCTTGAGCATCCAACTCTTGATTTCGGCTCAGGTCATGATCCCAGGGTCGTGGGATCAAGCCCAGCACTGAGCATGGAGCCTGCTTAAGATTCTCTGTCTCTCTCTCTCTCTGTCTCTCTCTCTGTCTCTCTCTCTCTCTCTCTCTCTCTGTCTCTCTCTGTCTCTGCCTCTCTCCCCTACTCATGCTCTTTCTCTCTCTAAAGAAATTTTAAAAAAAAGTAAGAAAATGCAGCCCAAAATCACATCCAAAAGTGTTACCTCTACTCTTGTTCTTTCAGCAAATATTTATGAAGTGCCTACTCTATACTAAGGCACAAATTGGAAGGTGCTTTATTCTTTTGGTGAGGGTAACTGAGATATTTTTCTGTATACTTAATGAAAATGTTAACTGATAGAGAAAATAACAGGTAATATATAGGTAGCAAATGAAGAACCATTGGTCCCTTTAAAGCTTCTTTTAAATATGTTTAGTGTTGGGGCGCCTGGGTGGCGCAGTCGGTTAAGCGTCCGACTTCAGCCAGGTCATGATCTCGCGGTCCGTGAGTTCGAGCCCCGCGTCGGGCTCTGGGCTGATGGCTCGGAGCCTGGAGCCTGTTTTGGATTCTGTGTCTCCCTCTCTCTCTGCCCCTCCCCCGTTCATGCTCTCTCTCTGTCCCAAAAATAAATAAAAAAGTTGAAAAAAAATTAAAAAAAAATAAATATGTTTAGTGTTGTGCTCAACTCCAGTATATAGAGATAATAATCTTAGGAAAATGAATTCAGATATTTAATCCGATTTATTTTAACTCAATTAAAAAGGCATTAGATACATTTTTATGTCTCCCAGAAAACATCTTACGCCTAAGCATGTAAGTCCAAATAAAACAAGTTTATATTCGTACCTATTATTTCTCTATTATCCTGTTGACTGATTTAGAAGAGTTCTGACGTGGAAGGTTTTAGCATTTATTTCTCCTTAGTTTTTTTTTCTACTTACCTTGAATAACTCAGTTCGTTCAAGACCTCTGATGGGTTCACTGTCATTTCCCCCTGTCTTTGCCGTCAGTGTTTGGAATGAAGAAAGGAAGGGCTTGAAGCACAGTGGCCTCTTTGTCACTCCCATACCTAGTCATTATCTCTCCAGAAATCAGGTTGATTTTGCCCGGCCAGGCTGTCTAAGGCTGGATCCATTCAGCCCATTCTTGTTGGGATAATGAGGCTCGGGGCTTATTTCAGTGGGCTGCCCTAGAACAGCTTTCCTCTTAGTTGCCTTTTGAAGATTGATTGGTTTGCAAAGGAAGACAGATAATACCACTCTCTTTCTCACTTTCTCTCTCTTTCCACTTTTGAAAACTTGATAGTTGTATACAATAGGAAGTCTTACTTGTGTCTCTGCTTTATGTAGTTCTCTACACATGATTCTCGAAGCTGAGGAACTTTTAATGGGACTCCTTAAGCTAAGCAGAAATCACTTATATCATCCAGCTCTGCAGCGTTCGTTTTTCTGATGTTTGAAACAGAGTGATAAGATAGAAAAAGATAGAGTGGGCAGGGGGCGGGTGAGGGAGAGATGGAAGAGAATTTCTAAGACTAGTCATTTAACAGACTGACTCAGATTAAAGTTGCCAGGAGTCTTCTGGAAAGAGAAACTTCTCAACAAAATGTTTGGCCTGTTTTTTTTTAAAGGTGATGGGAAATAATTATATGGTTTTAGTAAACCACAACAATCTCTTTATATTGTAACACTCAAAATAGATGCCACAAGAACGAATTAATGAGCAGGTGTCATGGCAATAACTTAATTCTAGTCAAGTAAAAATCAATTCAAATAAACCCAAAGACAATTTGAATACCTACTCTGTGTTCTAGGCCATTGCTGGAATCTTGAAAACTTTTTTAAAGTAATTTTTAAATTTATTTATTTTTAATGAGGGGGGTATAAGACAGAGAGAGAATCCCAAGCAGGCTCTGTGCAAACAGCGCAGAGCCTGACTCAGGGCTTGAACTCACGAACTGTGAGATCTTGACCTGAGCCCAAATCAAGAGATGGATGCTTAATTGACTGAGCCACCCAGGCACTCTTGGAAAATTCCTTTTAAGTAGTGCTTATAAACAAAGCTTCAGTCTAGTGGTAGAAGTTTAAAAAAGTGAAGAATGCTGATGATAAATTCTGACAGGTGCTCTGTGTGTAGTGAATATGAGGAATGAATACAGCCTCTACCTTTGGCACCTGATGCAGTAAGGAAGTGTGTTATACCCTGACTCCAGTTTCAGGAGGGCCCCTGCAAACTTGTAGGATGACGGAAATGGTATTTTTTTCTCTTGTAACAGGGTAGATATTTACATGTCACACTCAGACATACAAAACACAATATTCTATTTTACTTGTCTGTAATTGGGGCCTACACATAGTGATGGAGAAGAAAATAACTGCTAAATAAAGCTATTCCAGCCACCTTTGGTTTATATTGGTCTCTTTCAGATGTATCCAATTGAAGTTGACTAAATCCTTAGTCAATGTGAAGATTCTATTCTGTCAGGAACGTGTCTTTCAATGAGTTCAAGCTCCTCCTCTTTCTCAAGATGGCCTTGAGAGCAGGGCTAAATTTCCATGTGCCAAGATAAGAGAGGGTGATGCCTCTGGTCTGTGTGCTGTGTTTGTGCTCATTATTTTCCTCTGAGAGCAGAAATATTGTCTGGAGACAGTGCCTCGTGTTGCCCCAAATATCTTGTGTTCTTGTCCATTTTGGGGTGACACTTCTTACACAGACTGTGAAAGATGTTGGTTTTCTCGCTTCTGGTGTTTGAGACCCTCATGGTTTATAGGAGAGGTTCCCAAACTACTGCATGCAAACCAAATCTCCCCCACTGTGGGCCACATGTAGCCACACCAGTGCCAGTTCGTTTACATATCGGATCTGCCTGTGTTAGTTCTCCAACAAAGGTAAGTAGTTTCTGCAAAGACTACATGGTGCACAAAGCCTAAAATATTTACTAACTAGGCCTTTACAGAAAAAGTTTGTCCGCCCCTCCTATCCAGAGTTCTCGGGTTGACTACTCTTTGCCTACCCTTCTTCTTGACGCGTTTCATCTTTTCCAGAGCATACAGGGAGGACTGGGTCTCATGCACAGCAACCTGGGCCAGACAGGTTCGGGGAGTCATGTCAGGTACATCTGTCTAGAGATATTCCTGTCCCTTTTCTGTTTTACTGCCTTTTGCATCACACCAGATATAAAAAGGAAACAACGCATGAGCCCAGTCTCAGCCTGCCCCTATCACTCATCTTATCTGGGGGTATTGGAAGTGGTTGTATGTAAAATGTCCACCCCCTTGGCGGGAGGTCTTTGGAATCTTCTTAGAAACTCATCTATCATTTTCAACCCAGCTGTGTCCATTCCAGACTTTCTTCTTTCCACGAAGGGCTTTCTACTTTGCATTTGGCAAGTGGTGAGAACTTTCCTTACATGAATGGTCATTCAGTATGGCATTCAGTGTGTCCTGTATGCCAGCAATGCCACATCATGGGTGGGAGGAGGGCAGCAAGCTGTGTTTCAGCAAGCCTTCCAGATGACTATGGTGTCTGCCTGAGTTTGAGAACCACTGCATTTTATCAGATCTCCAGCTAACACCAGATGAACTGCATTGGCCCGGCTTCAGTCCTGATACGTGAAAGAGAGCTTTAAAAATGTAGAACATTCCATTCTCTTTCTGCAAAGGCTGGAGTAGACTAAAACAAAATCTGTTTGTTTGTTTTTTAGTTAAATTTTTCTGCTTGCATTTCTGCTCTAGTAATTGTCTTTCTTCCTGGGGCACTCAGTGCCTCTGGTTAAATAGTGATATACACACAAGGAAGAAGAGTAAATATCTTAGGGGAGGGGGCAGTGTTTCTGATTACTACTCCCATGAGCACTCATGACACAGATGTATCTAGATGGTGGAGTTCATGCCTGGAACCAGCGGCACTGTTTGCCAAGTCAGGAGTTTCAGCTCCAGACTCCAAGTGTAACACTTCTGATTCCAACATCGGAATCTTCGACTTGCTCATCAGACCGTTTCATTCAGACCTGCCATGGGCATCTCAAACTTGGCGACAGTGAAAGATAATTCCTTGTCTTTCCCCTCAGACACTCTCGGTTCCTGGAATTCTTGACCTTAGTGGCTAGCTATGGGACAGTGACTGCAAGCATTGGTTTTAGAGTTGGACTGATCTAGATTCAGTTATCAGTTTCATTCTGTGTTAGCACTGTGATCTTGGACAGCCAGACTTTCTAAGTCTATATTTTCCTGCAAAAAGAAGGAAGTTACAACTCCCATGGGTAATTTTGGAGATTTGGAGAAAATGTATACCTGATACTGGATATTTATTATCCTAAATTTGCCCCCTCCTCAACATCCTCTTAGTGACCAAGGCTCGAGGCGGTACTATGTATGCTTTTCCAGAAATACCTTTCAAATACCTTTCCTTTCAGCAAATTGCCACTAGTAGCAAAGACCATCCCTATTATTTTGAGGGATGGCCTGGTTTCCTGTTTGTTCTCCCTCCATCCAGGTGGCTCACCTCTTAGAGTTGTCAGGTATGGTTAGGCAGGCTCCAGAATGCCCAGGAGCAGTGCATCTAAGGAGCACTCCTCAGGTGTCAGTGAAACCTTGTAAAAGTCTGTCTACACACACACACACACACACACACACACTTCACATTCACATAGTCATGTATACACCATACACACTGGCACTGACACACACACACACATGTACACGCTCACACGAACTTAATGATCACCCTGCCACACATACCCACTCACACTCATTCACAACCACATGCACATTTGTAAATGCGTTATGAAGAAACAACATATCATCGTTAACGGAATACACCTTTCTGTTACCGTAGTGAAGAAGGAATTCCTTCCTTTAATCCACATGTCATAGGGTCATTGCTGTCCTCTCTCATCTTTGCTTCAAGAGCCTCCAGAGTGGTTCTGTGAGATGCCACCACCCCTCCAGGTTTTCTGTGCCCAAATTCTCATAGCAGCCCATGCATCCTGTAGTCATAGCCTCTTCCTTAGCACATCATTGTTACTGTCCTGCCGCTTACCTGAGATGGAAAAATCCCTTGAGAGTACTGTGGTCACCCACCACTGTACCTGACTGAAAGGAAATGGGTAAAACATTATTTTCATGCACTAAATGAACAATGAATATGGTTTTGAAGCTGTTTTCATTATATGTGGGTTCAGCCAAAAATACCGTGTTCTTGTAAGAATTTCTTAATTTGCTTGGTGAATGCACATTTACTTACCTTAATTGTAAAGAAGAACTTGATAAAATATGCCTAACTACTTCTTAAGTTTCATTAATGGCTATCCTTTGTAATACATTTTTAGCAAAAGGAGACATTCAAGTTCTCCTTCACTGTTCTCATCATTTTGTTCCCTTGAGTGGATTCCAGGGTCCTGGCTGCCTTTTCTTTTAGCCACTTTTAGAGTCATTATATCTGACATTTACTAGGCACTATTTATATGTACCACCCGCTATGCCAGATAATTTTGAAGACAAATTTCATTTAGTCTTCAAACCAGTCCTGGGGATGGGTGATTTTTATTCCTATTCCATACATAGCAAAAAAATATTTTGAGAGGCATTTACTTAATGCCAATTGGTGCATAAAGGGCAGAACTGGACTTCAAACCTAAGTGCCTCTGCTTTCAGAGTTAGTATACTTTTTATAATCATGATTACTGGACATTCTTTTTGGGTCTCATTAAATTTATAAAAATTAAAGTGAAGGTGCACCTGGGTGGCTCAGTTGGTGAAGTGGATGATTTTTTTTAAGTTTATTTATTTTGAGAAAGAAAGAGTGGGGAAGGAGCAGAGAGAGAGAGAGAGAGAGAGAGAGAGAGAGAGAGAGAGAGAGAGAGAATCCCAAGCAAGCTCTGCACTGACACAGGGCTCAAACTCACAAACCTTAAGATCATGACCTGAGCTAATATCAAGAGTTAGATGCTTAACTGACTGAGCCACCCAAGCACCCCCATAAGTGGATGATCCTTGATCTCAGCTCAGGTCTTGATCTCAGGGACTTGAGTTCAGGCCTCACCCTGGGCTCCATGCTGGGCATGAAGCCTACTTTAAAAAAAAAAATTAAAATGGAAAAGGAACTCTAAGAGTAAAGGTGAAATAAAGTTTATATAACCATTCTTGGGAGTTATAAGGAAATCATGATTTTATATTACCTATAACATATAAAAGTATGTGTGTGTGTGTGTGTGTGTGTGTGTGTGTGTGTGTGTGTGTGGCTACTCTTCTAAAGTTAACAGTATTCTGTTTGTAAATGTAAATGTCCTTTGATAATTTTTATATTTTACTATGTTCTATAGCATGGATCCTGCTAAATTTTGATTTTTACACTGGGAGAAATCCTTATTTTCCAATTATATGCTCCTTGTTGGTATATTTAACCCCTCAATTAAAAAAAAATATTTTATTTATTTATTTATTTATTTATTTATTTATTTATTTATTGAGAGTGAGCATGAGTGAGGGAAGGGCAGAGAGAGGAGAGAGAATCCCAAGCAGACTCCCTGTGGTCAGTGTGGACATGGGGCTCAAACCCATGAACTTGAGCCTACAGTCATGACCTGAGCTGAGACAGAGTTGGACGCTTAAGCAACTGAGCATAACCTACTCTCTCAATTTTATATGTTACTCCTACAAAGTCTAGATAGGACAAAGCAAAGCACATACAAGGAGATATTGTAGCCACTCACAGCTTCAAGCCTCATAATATCAAAATTGAAAGCAAGTAGACTGATATTGAGTATAATATAACCCCAGAGTTTAAAAGATCTCTTAGATTTTGTCTCTTTCATTATGAAACACCAGTTTGTTTCAAATGTGTCTATACTGGGATAAACATCCTATAAATCTAATGGAGAGGAGGAGTTGCCTTTAAAGGAACCACCGTATATGGATATATTGTGGGAGCATGTTCACATATACAAATATTATTTTCCCATTGCCTGCTCAATTTCTTATAAATAATAGGGTGTTAGCTGATAAATATCATTATATTTATATGTGAAGCAGAATTCGTAATTTCAAGTCACTTCTTTCAACTAACACATTTGTCTCTGTCCTCTCTCCCCATGGCATTTTAGAGTTGCTAGGGAATTTATAATCAAAATTAGTTTGGCAGCTTTCTAAAAGATAGAACTGAGTGTTCCTCACTGGAAGAAAATCATCAACTTATTCTGCCTCCATTATAACACTCAAGTAAACCATTTTTTTTTTTTTTTTTTGCCAGAGTTACCCTGCTGTTGACTTGTATTAGATCAGCCTGTCTGTATTTCAGTTGACAAGTATAATATGAACCCCACTGTTTGGAATGCATAACTCATTAATATGTGCAATGTTTATAAACAGTCTATTCCATTTCCTTTGAAGGAGAGTTTTAAAGAAAGTAAAGTGCTTCCCTTTTCATATACAAGTTCAGTAATGACCAGTATTAAAGTATTGGTATCTGTCATTCTAAAATTATGTCTATCTTTTCACATAGCTAATGTGTGTGTTTAATATATGTGGGTATATGTGTTTGTGTTTAATAAAGTTAACTACTACAGAATTCCTTAGGGCTTCCCTTGACATTAATTTACTCATTTAACAAAAATGTATTGAATTCTTTTGATGTGCTAGTCTGGCTTCTAGATGGCACAGATATAAAAATGACCAAGTATGACCCCTTTCCAGATCTTTTAGAGCTCAGAATCTACTGGGAGAAACAAATAATAAATAGCAGTTACAATACCATGTAGTAAGTGTCCTCTGGAGTGACACACAGAAGAGCCCAGACCATTCCAGGCCAGGCTGTAAGAGAAGTAGGAGTTAGCTGGGACAAGGCATATGAAGCCAGAGGGCTTGGGCTGGAGGAACAGTGAGCAGGGTCTAGAAGAAAAAAAGCATTAGCAAATCCTACATTTTGTTTTCTAGAAATTGTTGTATCTATGCGAGGCAATGTGTATAAACCTGAGTAAACTCGGGTACTCTGAAGTAAACTATGTCAGTTTGAATCTGCCACTGATGGATGTGAGTCATTAGCGTCACTTCTCTGTGTCTCCGCTTCCCCATTTGTGTAAAGTGGGTTTTAGAATCCTACCTACATTATGGAGTGAGGATTCTATATCATGATATATGCAGGGTGCTTAGAAGAATGGACAGCAGGTACATAGAGAGGAATTATATTAGTCTGCTAAGGCTGAGTATCAAAGTACCACAGACTAAGGAGCAGAAATGGATTGCCTCACAGTTTTGGAGGCTTGAAGTCCAAGATCAAATTGCCTGCATTGTCATTTCTCTGTGAGAGGAGGATCTGTTCCAGCCTCTCTCCTTGGCTTGTAGATGGCCCATCTTCTCTCTGTGTCTTTCCACACTGTCTTCTCTCTGTGCATTGTTTCTTTGTCTAAATTTCCCCTTTTTATAAGGACGCCAATCATACTGGATTAGGGTCCACCCTAACAGGCCCATCTTAACTAATTACCTCGGCAACAACCCTATTTCCATATAAAGTCAGATAAAGGTTTCAAATTTGGGGGTGGAGTGGGGGCATATCTCAACCATAACCATGCCCAATAAAAAAGTGCTCATTTTTTATTGCACACCAAATAAAGATTACATATTTTTAAGCCATGGTGTAACTCGGGCATCCACAATTCCAACCACCCCGCTTAGAAAGGAGCATCAGAGGAGTGTGGCAGGCACACCCCCACTTTCTGCCTCTCTGGCCACTGAGCCCCTTGAAAGTATGAGGACTTCAGTGGCCATCATGCACTCTTGCACTGTAGGCACTCAGGTGCCTTCAGCAACTTTTACTTTGCTAACCTGCTTATTATTTGCTTGAAAATAAAGATTGCTTACTGAATAAAGGAACTGAAATTGTGCTTTTAATTTGTCGCTTTCAGTTTTTACCTCAACTCTCCTGTGTTTGTGGACTTTTGATCTAGACCACCATTTCTCTGTTCTTTGGCATTGAATTAGCCTCTTCAAGCAGTTCAGCCCTTTTCATTGCCTGAGACACAATGGTGCCCTGCTGACCCTCCAACTGATAAATCAAATCTGGCTGGCTGAGATTTCCTAACCCTTTCCTACCAGCTCCCTTCCTGCCCTACCTTCCACCTTTTTCCACGTCACTCCTCCCCGCCCCCCTTCCCCTTCTTCCTACTCTTCTTACATCCTCTTTGTCCTTAGTGTCATCCCTCCTCTTCCTGTTCCTTCCATAGCCAGTAGACGGGAAACACAGCTTCAGTTGTTCCTGAATTTGTGTGGATTAAGGCCTTGAAGAAATTGTTGTATGGTTTCTTAGCTGACACTACAAATTCAGAGTTTATGTTCACTCAATACATGGATCACTTTTCTGCCAGATCTGAATACCACAAGTGTCAATAAGCCACAGAGTTGAAATCCATCAACATCTCAGACATCAATATGCTGTTGTCACATTTGAGATTTATCCCTTTCTTTCTGTTGTTATTTTTTTTATAGCATCATTAATGTTCTGGTTAGGAAGAATGGAGCAGGAATATGTGGAGAAACATGAATTGTGATAGGGCTAGTGTGTGTGTGTAGAAGTGGATATTAAACAATTGGTCACAAATAAAGTGATTTCCATAATTTTTACCTTGAGGACATGGGCCATTTTTACATTGCTCACCATGTTGTATAATTGTTGAAGGAAGACTGGCATCATCAGTCCTTTTGAGGAGTTTTGTTGTTCAAGTTCTATTGTCCCTTATTGTATATTATGGTAGAAAATGTACCCAGAAGACTAATGAATAACTAAAGTATGCAGATCCTGAAACAATGAACATGTACAGCTTTGCCTACTTTTTTTCTTAACCGATTTTCTTTTCCCTGGAATATAGAGACCTGAAAAATATTTACACTTTGAAAATATTTTAATATGATGATTCAGTTTATTTTGAATCAAGGAGTATTTTATGTAAGTTATAACACTGCAGAGCAAGGGTTGGTAGAACCAGGTTCTAGATTGAGTTTTGCACTAACTCGCTATATAATTTATGACAATCCACCTAATAAGTCTTGGCCTTGGCTTCCTTATCAGTAAAATGAAAATGTTGACTTCTGAGATCCTCTAGGGGTCTTAAAATTCCATGATTTTACATTTTCATATTTTGAATGCCTCGGTCATTACAACACCATGTACATTGTAACCATTGTAAAAGGGTCTAATTTTAGAGGTTAATTTTATACTTTGTAAATTTCAGAGGAAGGCATATGACAGTGGCAAGGGTTACAAGGTCACACATGTTGTTTTTCATATTCAACATCACTGCCTCCAACTGTTAGGTCTCAGGATCCCTTTAAACTCTTAGAACTTATTGAGAACCACAAAGAGCTTGTCATTATGTGGATGTTATATATAATATATGTATATGTGATATTCTAAGTTAAAATTAGGGGTGCCTGGGTGGCTCAGTTGATTAAGCATCTGACTCCTGATTTCAGCTCAGGTCATAATCTCATGGTTTGTGAGTTCAAGCACCACACTGAGCTCCTCACTGACTGTGCTTGGGATTTTCTGTCTCTCTGTCTCTCTCTCTCTCTCTCTCTCTGCCCCTCCCATGCTCACTCTTTCTTGCTCTCTCTCAAAAATAAAAAAAAAAAAATTAAAAATGTAATATACTAGGGGCATCTGGGTGGCTGAGTTGGTTGGGTTTCCAACTTCAGCTCAGATCATGATCTCACAGTTGATGTCTTCGAGCCCCATGTCGGGCTCTGTGCTGACAGCTCAGAGCCTGGAGCCTGCTTTGGACTCTGTGTCTCCCCCTCTCTCTCTCTACCCTCCTCTGCTCATGTTCTGTCTCTCTCTGTCTCAAAAATAAATACTAAAAAAAATTTTTAAATGTAATATACTTACTTTGTAAGTTATTTTAAAGCAATAGACCCATTCATGTTAATATAACATATATTCATACAAAGAATATACTTTTCAAAACAAAAAACATAATGAGAAAAACATTGCTTCACTTTTTTGCCAGTCTCCCTAAGTGCCTGGCTTTTTACAAGACACCTCGACTCTTCTATCTACTTCTGTATCCAAACTGTTGTGATTGTACACCACATGTAGCCTTCTGGAAGCTCAGCTGTATACTTTTGAGAGATTGAGAATGAAAAAGCCATGGCATCTTAAAATTTCTGCAAAGATAATTGTGAACTGGGGAGCTGCTGAGAAGTATCTCACTGACCCCCTGAGGTTCCAGGAGGACTCTTTGAGAGCTGTCATTCTGTAGTTTTTTAACATGAGATAATTCTGTGGTAGAAAGTGTGACTTCAAGGGGCACCTGGGTGGCGCAGTCGGTTAAGCGTCCGACTTCAACCAGGTCACGATCTCGCGGTCCGTGAGTTCGAGCCCCGCGTCGGGCTCTGGGCTGATGGCTCAGAGCCTGGAGCCTGTTTCCGATTCTGTGTCTCCCTCTCTCTCTGCCCCTCCCCCGTTCATGCTCTGTCTCTCTCTGTCCCAAAAAAATAAATAAACGTTGAAAAAAAAAAAAAAAGAAAGTGTGACTTCAAAATTTGGAATTTTGATTCATTATTCAGTTATTCAGAATGTCAATTTGACTTTTTAAGCTGAAATGATAGGAAAGACTTCCCACCTTTGCATCAGTTTTTCTACAAAGTATGTGAGGAGGGAGAAACTCTCCAAATAATTTTCTTCCATTTTAGCCAACTTAAGAGATCTTTTCTGTTTACATACTGTGTTCTTCCCTTGACCATAAGCTCCATAAGGGGAAAGACTATTGGGTACTGTATCCTATGTATTTAACTACTAAGAAATATACATTAAATGACTGGATGAAGGAAAAAGGGCAGGAAGGAACAAATGAACATATTAATGTATCTTTTTTAAAACATTTTTTAAAGCTTATTTATTAATTTTGAGAGGGAAGGTGGACAGAGAGAGGGAGAGACAGGATTCCAAGCAAGCTCCCAGCTGTCAGCATGAAGCCCGATGCTGGACTTGAACTCATAAATCGTGAGATCATGACCTGAGCCAAAACCAAGAGTCAGATACTTAACCAACTGAGCCACCCAGGTGCCCCTGAACATATTAACGTATCTTGAACAAAATGCCAAGTCTTTGCTTGAAGCAGTTTTTAAAATGTCTAAATCATTCTCAAATGGAAAAAAAAATGATCAAATTTTGATTTACAGTAAGTACATGAATAATTTATAGTCTCTTAGGTGCCATTTGAAGAAGCCCACTGAAAGTGAATGTATCTATTAAGAAATTTAAAATGGAAATTTAAAAAATCTCTAATGATGTAGAAGCATAGGTACTTGCCTGAAATGATGGAAATATTTACTTCTCTATATATTAAGTAAGAGGTATTATTAGTCTTATACACTAAGAACCATGAGCCCTGTTCTCCCCTGCCAGGCAGACTTGCATTAACGGATCCATAAAAGGCAAATAAAGAGCTCTCATTTCACTTGAAATCAGATATCCTGTCTTTGGGTGCTGATGGCACATAGTAACCTGATCAGAAACTCCTTATTCAGCCTCTCTGGATTTATGGTTTTCCACGGAAGAACTTCCCAACCACAGCAGCACTTTAAAATGTGACAGCAGCTTGTGAGGGAGTGAGTTCCCTACTACAGCAGGGTTCAAATCCAAGTGGGTAGAGCAGACTTCCAGGATGTTGCTGACAGCATATAGGGATCCCATGCAAGCTTGGTTGCTTAGAGTAATAGACACCATTTCTGCCCTTTAAGGACAATAGCCAACATTCCACATCAGAGAATAGAGGAATGGGGAGCAGAAACCAGTTCACTGTCACCAAGGGCCCTTGAGGTCAACCTTAGATTGAGAGCAAAGGAGAACAGTGTATCAAGCCAATGAAGTCAGTGTGTAATTTTAGATGTCATTTCCAGGTCTTGTAGAGTGAGGTAACACTGAAAACTGTGCATGTGTGAGGGCAAGAGGTACCCGGAGAATCTCTGTGTCTATGCTCTGTTTTGCTGTGAACCTAAAAATTGCTCTAAAAAATGAAGGCTGTTCAAAATTGGGGAAAAAATTCACTACCAGAGAAGAAGAAGGAGAAGGAGAAAAGAAAGAAAACTGCAAACTAGTGTCTCCTGTGTACGGAGATATAAAATTCCTTTTCAAAAATTTAGTGAATTAATTGAGCAACAAGTAAAAAGGCTAATAATACATCACAACCAACTGCTTTTCCTGGTAATGCAAGGGTGCTTTAACATTTGAAAAATCAATCCCTGCAATCCAACATATTAAGAGATATTTTTTGAAAAAGGAAGCATTTGACAACATTTAGGACTCATTCATGATAAAACCTTTCAACAATCTAGAAAAGAAGGGAACTTTTGCAAACTGGTAAAAGGGTATCATTAGAAAACCTATGGTTAATGTCCTCCGATATTGTAAAATGCTTTACCTCTGAGTTCAGTAGCGAAGCAAGTATGACACCCCCACTCTTATTTGACATTATTTAGAATATCCTAGCCAGTCCAATACATCTAAAAAAATAATCATGCGGCTTGGAAAAGAAGAAACAGAGCTAGCATTGTTTTTATAGAAGATCTAGAGGAATTGTTGAGAAAAACATTCAAACTAAGTGGGTATATGAAGGTTGCAATATGCATATAGCTTCTACTCTTGGGTATGTTTCCAAGACAAATGAAATTTTTGTCCATGCAGGTATTCAGAGAAGCATTTTAATATTAGCCATTCAGAGAAGCATTTTAATATTAGCCAAACAATATATAAGAACTCAGTGTACATCAGCTATTAGTGTGGTTAAACAAAAATGGACACATATGCAATGGAATGCCACTACTCTGTGATAAAAAGGACCAAATTAGTGATACATATAACAACTCTCTAAAGCATGATGCTAAGTGAAAGAAGATCGACATAAAAGATCCCACACTGAGTTTCATTTATAGTATATTGCAGGGGAGGCAAAATTATAATGATGGAAGTGGATCAGTGGTTTTCAGGGGTCAAGGGTCAGAGGAAGGATTGATTGCAAATGGTCATGAGGGAGCCTTTCAGGGTGATGAAATAATTCGGCACAATGATAGGTTCAGTGGTTACATGACTGTATACATTTGTTAAAACTCTAAATGTATACTTAAAATTAGTTTATTTCTCATGAATATCTGAGATAACTCATGAATATCTCATCTCTGTAGAGATGACTAAAAATGATATTTAAAAATCTATCTTCAAATGTACCTGAACAATAATATTGACAGGGTCACTAAGGATATTTTTCAGCAATTGGTTCAGAGTTGATGGCTGATAAATGGGTTAAAGCAAACCTAGAAGAGAGCTCAATGTTGTTTTAGAAAGCAACTGTTGAAAGATGGCCCTGGAATACAGCCACTTAAGGAGACCAGTAAATCCTAGCCAAAAGTTTAAATCTTCTGTTATTCAATGAACTCGGGTCAAGCAGCGGCACTTGTTGGTAGTTATCATGGTGGTGATGTTTCAAAGGTATGTACTTTCTAGTTTTGAAAGTGACTTAGCATATGTTACTGTATGGCATGGAAGATCTTAAGGGCTGAGACAAATTCTGGCCATGAGAGCAAGAAAGTCCATTCATGGGTATAAGCTAGGCGTCTGCTAACACTGGAATGTGGTTTAGATTGCAACGTCTTTCCAGTCATTGTGCTAGCCTGTCTGCCTCTGCTCCTCCTACTTTCTGAGTATCTTTTTTTTGGACCACATTCTGACTCTCTGATACCGGATTTGATTGATTGAGTCACTCTCCAAGATAGAGGATGCCCACTGAGGAGAGTTTTTGTGTCAGATCGGCGCATTGCCCAGGGTCAGGAGTTGTTTGGGGGACAGTAGTCCCTGGTCTGGACAAGGGTGACAGATCATATGGCATATGCACAATCATGACGTTCAATCCATGACCACTTTTATCAGAAGTAACTGTAGCCCACCTGGCAATTTAGAATATAAATCCTCTTCATATGCTAACTAATTTGGATGTAAATTTTAAAAAAATAAAAATAAAAATAAAAAAATAAAAGATATGCATATGAAGCTACAAAAAAGAATATAAATCCTCTTTATTATAATTTTTCACCAGACCCTTAAAGCAGACAAACTTTTTATTTTTTTTAACAGATGAGTCCTTGTCCAGTGAGCAGCTCTTTGTAGGCACTCAGTAAATATTTACTGAGTGAATTTAGGAAGAAATTGATGAATGGATTGATGGAAGGATGAATGAATCAGTGAGGTTCACAGGTGTTATATAACTTGACCAAGGTCACAGAGCCTGACACACATTAATGGAAAGGCAGTAGAGCACAGTGAGCAGTTAATCAAACAGGCTTTGCAGTCATATCTGGACTGTAACTCGCTAAGCCTCAACTCTTTTGTGTTGAGATAGAGACAACGATTTCACTTACCCTTTAGGATCTTAAAAAGCATTAAGTGAGAAAGTGTTTGCAAGCCCATCAGCATAGGCCAGGGACACTAGGAACTACTGAGTTAAAATTCAGGATCCCTGGGCACCTGTGTGGCTCAGTCCTTAAGAATCTGACTTCAGCTCAGGTCATAATCTCATGGTTCTTGAGTTCGAATACCACATTGGGTGAGCTCATGCCCCATGTGGGATGATCATGAGCCCTGCTTCGGGTAAGACCTGCCTCTCTCTCATTCCCCCACCCCTCTCTGCCCCTCCTGGGATTCTCTCTCTTTCTGTGTCTCACTTGTGCCCCTCCCCTCTCTCTCTCTCTCAAAAAAAAATTTTTTGAGATCCCAGATTATAATTTTTATGATTCTTGTTATTACATCATGCTTGTGAAATAAATGTTCTTTTTGTAGAGCAAGAGAACAAATGAACAGTTTTCATCTTAGCAGAAATAAAACCATATAATTTCTTTATGTTCCTTCTGCAAGTTTTGCTTATTACTGTGTATCTGTTTGTGTATTCTTTTGTGTGAACTTTTGGTCACAATTGGGTTACAGATCTTCCCAAGTTTAGTAAAATCTAATTTACCTGAAACACTTATTGCTTAATTTCAGCTTTGTAAACATAGTCAAAATCCAGGAAGTAAAATAATTAACCAGAAAAGTATTTTCACCTCTCTCCACATCAATGCTATAATGTATATGATGTATGTGTAAGTGTATGAAAGCTCACACATTTGACTCATAGGAGAGTAAGTTGAGCTTTACTCAAAGCATGTTGGGTCTTTCTGAATAAAATTGTATTAAGCTGAATTTTCTGATTTTTTCCACACATAGCCAGTTGAAACTAGCCAATTAAAAAGAGTCAAGAGAAGTGACAAAAGGAAGTGATAAATTTTCACAGGCTATATTCTTCATTAACCTCAATAATATAATGTTTATGACTTCATTTGATACATAGATATTGTTTATGCCAAACCTATTTCTCTGATAAAGGGTTGTATTTGTGTTAAGCAACATGTATGTTTATAAACCATCTCAAACATAAAGAACTCAGAATACTTCATTAAAAAACATTCTATGTTCTACAAATTGAATTCAGTTTTATTGAAATATGTATCATGATGAATCTGCAATTGAAGCATCTAGAAGCACAATGCACAGATCTCATTTTTCCATTTTTAAACATAATATCAAAAATCTGTTCTTGAGTTCTCAGACACTGACTTGTTGAGAACTATTTACAAGTATCCTACATTCCAGTCCTCCTTAACAGATACTGAGATGGATTAATACAGTAATAGTCTAGAAATATAAAAATTTAAAATTTTTTTTGACATTTATTTATTTTTGAGACAGAGAGAGACAGAGCATGAACGGTGGAGGGGCAGAGAGAGAGGGAGACACAGAATCCGAAACAGGCTCCAGGCTCCGAGCTGTCAGCACAGTGGGGCTCGAACTCACAGACCATGAGATCATGACCTCAGCCGAAGTCGGACACTCAACCGACTGAACCACCCAGGCGCCCCTAGAATATAAAAATTTAAATGTTTAAGAGGATAATCTGGAATTTATCACCTATGTGGACCAAAATAATTGAGAGATAACAGCTTGTGTGAGTGAGCTACATCATGACCGCTCTTGTATGCACACAGTTGCGAGTACTTTGTTTTAACTGGAGGAACTGAAAGGTGGCATTTTTTGCAGTGAAGCACATTAGATGAACTCGCAGAATATGTGGTGTGGTTTTGTTATCGCTTTAGCTTCCCAGCCTCTTGTATACTTTTCCTTTGAGGTAAAGAGTGAGTCTTGGTGGAGGTAGGGTGTGCCTTGTGTGATGGCCATGTGGTGGTTCTCTTAGTATTTCCAGCTCTCTGCATTACAGGATAGAATTTCCTAGCTGCCTTTCGGTGGGATGGGTCCATTACTTCTTCTGGCCAGATATGAGCAGCATTGATGGGGTATTCTGAGCCAGATTCTGATCATCTCATTGCTGGTATAAGACTTAATAGAGCCCTTCTTTGGGGCGCCTGGATGGCTCAGTCGGTTGGGCATCCGACTTCGGCTCAGGTCATGATCTCACAGTTTGTGGGTTCGAGTCCCGTGACGGGCTCTGTGCTGACAGCTCAGAACCTGGAGCCTGTTTCAGATTCTGTGTCTTCCTCTCTCTCTGCTCCTCCCCTGTTCACGCTCTGTCTCTGTCTCAAGAATAAATAAACATTAAAAAATAAATTTAAAAAAAGACTTAATAGAGCCCTTCTTCACCTTTTAAATTGTATATTTTTATTTTTATTTTTATTTGAGTGAGTGAGAGAGAGCGAGCGAGCGAGAACAAGTGGGGAGGGGCAGAGGGAGAGGGAGAGAGAATCTTAAGCCGGCTCCACAGCAGGGCTTAATCTCATGACCATGAGATCATGACCTGAACCAAAATCAACAGTCAGATGCTTAACTGACTGAGCCACCCATGTGCCCCTTCAACTGTATTTTTGTCTCAGGTTCCCTTTATGCTATTACAATTTTTTGAGGATTGTAAAAAGAGTTGGTGTATGTTGGTTACATGTATATGTTATCTATATGTTATATCTATATTTACTCTATTAGAACTTGAAACAGAAAATTTTTAAAGTGTATTAAATCATTTTAAATAGCAAAATAAACCCTTTACATATTTATGTCCTAGTCTGCATGTACATGTGTGTGTGTGTGTGTATTACCCTGGAATGAATATATATTATATATTACATTATAATGTGTTATATAATTATCATATGATTATATATTGCATAATATATGATGACATATGTATAAATATGTGTGTGTATGTATATATATATATATATATATATATATATATATATACATGCACACACACACACACAC
This sequence comes from Felis catus, assembly GCF_018350175.1. NCBI lineage: Eukaryota > Metazoa > Chordata > Mammalia > Carnivora > Felidae > Felis > Felis catus. The sequence continues at coordinate 189,167,324 of NC_058371.1, read as the reverse complement.
CCCACTGTGCATTAATGAGGACATTAATTAGTAAGAGAATGTGAGTGCAAAAGGAAAAATGAGACCCAGCAAAAGAGTAAGCAGAGAGATGTGCAGACATGGGAAGGAATTGGCGTGCCATTGCTGGTTCCAAGGTGTAGGACCCCATGTGCAAGGTCCAGAGAGAGGCCTCAGGGGCCAGTGTAGCCCCCAGGTCACAGAGCAAGGAAATGAAGACCTCAGTCCTAGAACCGCATGTAACTGAATTCTGCCAACACCTTGAATAAGCCTGGAAGTGCATTCTTCCCTAGTGCCTCCAGAATGGAATTCAGCTCGGCTGACACCTTGATTTTGATCCTGAGAGACTTGAAGCTCACTGGGCTTCAGACTTACAGGCTGGAACATAATAAGTTTATGTTGTTTTAAGCCACCACCATCACCCCCAAATCAAATAATGTAATTCATCATAGTAACAAACTAAAAAGGAAAACCATATGCTCATCTCTGTACTCACAGAAAAAGCATTTGACAAAATCCAACATCCTTTCCTGATAAAAACCTTCACAAAACTAAGCAGCTGAGGGAACTTCCTCAGTCTGATGAATGCAGTCTATAAAAAAACAAACAAACATCACATTTACTGGCAAAAGACTGAATGCAAACATTTCTTAGATATAAAACTAAAAGCACAACCCTAAAAAACCGGATTGAAACATTGGACTTTATCAGATTTTAAAACTTCTGGTGTTTGAATGATACTGTTAAGAGAATGAAAACACAAGCCACAGACTAGGAGAAAATATATACAAATCTTATACCTAATAATGAACTTGTATCCGGAATGTATAAAGAATTCACAGACTCAAAAATAAGAAAACAAATAACCCAAAGAAAGGTAATGACTTGTGAGCTAAAATTTAAACTATACTTAGGTCGTTACCAGAAAATCCAGGCTTGAAAAGGGAGAAGTGAATTCCCAGAAAGAGGAAGAGCATTAAAAATATTGTGGAGATATGAACAAAATGCAAAAAAAAAAAATAGTTCGCTATAGCTTGAACTTAAAAGTATCTTGGTCCCCTTATCTTTAAGGTGTGTGCATGTGCGTGTGTGTGTGTGTGTGTGTGTGTGTGTAGCTATTAATATTTATCTTTCAAAAATACAATAATCAAATGAGATCACTTCTATGAGTCTAATTTGTAATGGTAAGTTGCTATAAGAGGTGTTATTATCATTAATATATTATTTTAATTACTATTATGGGGTATTGTTGTCATCAATATATGATTGCAATTATTGTTAAAGATGAGTTGCCATATCATCAAAATGAAACAAAGTACAGACAGATAACCTCATAATGTTATTATGACAAGGGTTTTGAACCTGCATGGCTCTCTTCATTTAGGTGAACGCAATATGCAGCAGAGTCCTCAGCCAGTGAAAAGTGGGGCACATAAAGAGAGGGAAGAGTAAAGATTTTTTTTTTAATCACTGAGATTTTGAGAATGTTTGCTGTTAGAGCATAATCTAGCTCCTCCTGACTGCTACACTTTACAAAACAGAAGTGGAAAGGTCCAAACACCCACTTTATTGAAATTTAGTAACCAGAGGTGAACACAAGCATTATTTGCAGCCTGTCAGATATTTATACCTGGTATTTTGAGTTGAGACCAGATGTTAAGGAGGAGGTACAGGTAAGAGTTCATTCGACAACAGTGGTGGCTATGGAATCACCAACGGATGATTGACAGCAAACCCAGTGGTGTCTTACAGCCTCTTTTGCTTCTCAGTGATCAGCGGTGGAGAGCTTCTCACCAGACATGGATGTCCGATTTGATTTTTTTTTTTTTTACTAAATTTGAATATCTTTGTTCTTACTAGTTTATGACTTTGGTCATACAGTCTTCTGGAAAATTTCCTACCTGATTAAAATACCCAGAGTTCTATTCTTTGCATCTAAGAACATCAGCTAGCTTTGTACAATCAAATAAATGAGATTTTGCTCTGTAAGAAGTTAGAATTCAAAACTCTCCAGGGCTCTCCAAACTTCTTTGATCATATTTTCTATCAGGAAAAAAATGTGAGCACATAACCCCAATATATCTCCCTGCACAGAAAGTTAGATCATTTTTATAGACCAGACAAATCTTGCTTGATCAGTATTCATTATTCTAAAATGTAACCTCACTATTCTAATGAAATAAAAAGTCAGCTGCTTGATAGAAATGCAGAATTTTCTAGGTAAGTAACATATGAGGAGGAAAGCTGCAATGCATTGAATACTTGGCACTATTGATCTAACCTTCACCAATTAGTATCTTTAAATGTAAAATGCTTACATGTTGTGACAAATACTACCACAGAATTTTCCAGGTCAGAACTACTGTGGACTATAGGAAAAATGATCCAGAGATGCAAGCTGAGTCAGCTTTGATATCTTCTGACAGAGGGGTTCCAGGGCATGGACTGAGTTCCTAAAACCATCTAGTAGTGATTTGAAAAGTCTTTTGAAAAATACATCACGAAGTTACTATGGCACTGCAGGCCAATTGAAGAATGAACTAGTTTAGGTTTTTGTCCTATTCTTCATCTAGAAGTAGTGCTTCTTTAACATTTTAAACAAAATTTATTAAAAGGGGGTACAGTTAAAGCTTAACTTTGAAAATATCAGCATATTATTTTTCAAAGTCATAATTGTTGAACATTTTGAAAAAGATTTGTTTTTATAATATACTGAGTTAATTACACTATTCCTAAAATACTTTCAAACAGTGCTTTTGTTTTTGTTATTTCGTTGAAAAGCACTGGAGCTCATCACTTAATTATATGCTACAAAATTCTTAAAACAGTACCTCGTTGATTTCAAGTTAATTTTTTCAAGTGAATTGAAACAAAAAAACCCCACATTCCCAGAATTCATGATCTTACTTAATTTTGTTTCCAGCATTGCACTTTTATAGTACCCATAAATAATCCATTTAAGGATAGAAAATACATTGTACCTCAGGGAGTATCCAGACAAGTTGTTTTTATCACAAGTATCTGTTTGGTTCTAAAGACCAAAAAGGCTTTTTGTAAAAACTATTCAGGTTCTTGGAACAATTTTTTTCTATGTAAATTAAGCCACAGAACTTGTAAAACCATACATTGGTTCTCCAGGCTTCTCTTGTTGGGGATGAACTGGTGGTTTTCTAAAATGCATCAGCCGCAATGCACGTAACCCAGGAGCATTATGGTGTCCCTGATGATGGGTATGTAACAGGCAGAGAAATAAACACAAACAGAGACCACCAAGAGAATTATTAATAATTTCACTACACCAGGTGTTTATTTAACTGTGGCAAAGATCATATTTGGCCTAGAAAGTACATTCTTTACAGAAGCTGACTGCATTGTTCAGCAGATAAATTGCTTTTATGGCTAATGGGCTAATGCGTTAGACTAAAGCTGGGATTTTGGGGATGCAGTTTGTTTGTTGAAAGCATATTATTGAAAATCTGAATACCTTAAGGTACCTGGTTAAAAATATGTTTTGGCACGATTTCTGATTTGTCAACTGTAGAGTACTGATGATAGAATATTTGGGTAAGTGATTGATGATTTGGTTATCTTTCTGAATTGCAGGTTCTGATAATTCCTACACTGACTCGTGTTGTCCAGAGAGAGGTTTCTGAATGTGGTTATTTAAAAAAGATAGACTAGGTAAAGATTCCTTGGCACCTCTATACTTTTCTTTCCTTATTTGTTTTGAAGATACTGAGTTTCACAAAAACATGTTCAAAACAGGGATCTTGGACGGCACTAGTGTGCTGACCCCTAGAGGAAGAAACAGAGTACTGAATCAGAGGTTAGGAAAGCAGGATTTTAAAGGATGCAACGATCACCTGTCACTTCCATAGAGACTATAGTAAGCCCGTCTTCTTCAGGTGAAATAGATAGTAACCTATTGTCAGCATGACACGTTTATATCTAATAATTAAGAGGCACATATAAATGCTTCCTTGCTCATACTATGTGAATTTCTTCTGACTTCTTCATTTTGGGAGTCTATGTTGCAAATAGAAACCTGATTAGATTTCTTTGCTTCCGGTCCCCTCAATATCCTGGTACTTGGGAGTGAGTTCTGAAGCAGTGGGAAACGTTGGCCAGATGAAGGGGTGTGGTCGTCTTCTGACATTGGCATTATTACCTGCAGTTAGCACTTGTCTTCCCATACATAGGTATGCTCTTGAATCTTGAAAATCTTTAACACTTTGACTATTGATTTGTTAAATTATACTTTCACCCTGCTGATTGAGTTCGAGAAGCCACTCCGCCTTTTTGGGGCTCCCCTGGCTCTATTTTATAGAGCTGGCAACACGTGTGTGTGTCCCTAGGAATGTAAAATGAACGATTAAGCCGTGGAGTTATGAGGCTTCCAGAGACTACAGTTTAGACTTGCCTTTCATCATGCTGTTTCTTCGTTCATGCTCGTCTTTCTGCAAAGGCTTCCTACATAAGAGGATGAAGCCGTCATCATTTTTTTAGACTTTGAAAGCTTATGCTCATTACTGACAATTCATGGTTTGTCAAGCTGAACCAGGATTAGCTGTTTTGCCTGGTGAGCCACGTGCATCAACATTTGCTGTATTGGTGATCACAAGGACGGAGAGCAGTGCTCTTTATTGGAACAGCCTGCGGGGCTACATCAATTACATCCTGTTGTACTTGGGTCTGTATGCAGATTGTCTTTGCGCAGCGTGACTTAATAAAAGATGGTTGGGGTGGTTTTATGTTATTAGAATTATGATGACTTTTTCTCAGTTGTATTAGCATCAGCCTCAAACTGCACAATAAAAGAATTCTTGGTGACAGTAGTAGGAAGTGTGAGAACTGTCATCATTTGGGTACTTCAGTTCAGATGGTGGGTAACAGTCCTTAGATTAAAATCAGGGAGGTATAAAGGGTTTTCGGTGAAAAAAAAAACATGGGAAAGAAATTTGAAAATATATTGCTATTGAAGAAAATAAAACTTCATAAAAGTTTTTAAACCCCAGCATTTTGTGATTTAACAAAAATATCTCTCAATCTCTCCTTAGAAATGTGTATATAACTTTACTAAAGTTTTCCTTAATTTTTTTGAAATTCTGTTAGGGGATCAACACCCTGCTTAAAGTGTTCATCAGATTACGATTTCAGAATAACAAGGTTTATAACCTCCATGGATGTGTTCATAGCATTACGCCTCTCCAAAAAAATCTACTAACCTTGCCTTTTCAGATTAGCATGTTTTAAAGCACTATGTCCCTTTTAAATTGGGAATGCTGTACACATATCCTGTTATTCTTCAAACCGCAAGACCACTTGGAGAGAATGATCCCAAGCTTCCTAAAGCACCGTAGCTTCTGCCTTTTTCATGCTACCCAAGATTAACTCCATTAGAAGTCTACAAGAATGTGTTAGTGTGCCTCTTGACTGTCAGCATACTGCATTATAATAATCAGTCAGAGGCATTTTTATAAAAGCAGCTTTCAAGATCTATTCTTGAAAAGGCATTTGTATACTAATTTTGCAATCTTTTATTTGTCAGTAGTGAGTTCTGTAAATAAAGCGCTAAGGTCTAATACTGTAAGTAGCTGATGGTACAAATGTTAGGCAGAGTAATTTATTTTTCTTTGTAGATCTTGATAGTTCATAGCCAGTCATGAAAAAATTCTCAAGGCTTTGTTGGTGGTGGTGGTGGGTGGGCTTTTTGGCTAGAAAACCATGATGGCTCAGAGACTCTCAGAGCAAAGTGTTGCTTTTTATATGCATACCCATCTGTCCATTCTGAACATCTTTTACTCTAAGATAAGCAGTATGGAAATCTGTTTACCTTAAGTATATGACCATGTTGCCATTTAATTACATAATTACAATTTCTCTATATACTATAAGCATTAAACACTTATGAGTATTTTGCTACATAACAAAGTTAGAAAGTTTTCTTTCTTTCTTTCTTTCTTTCTTTCTTTCTTTCTTTCTTTCTTTCTTTCTTTCTTTCTTTCTTTCTTTCTTTCTTTCTTTCTTTCTTTCTTTCCTTGAGAGAGAGAGAGAGCGCAGGGGAGAGGGGCAAAGGGAGAGGAAGAGAGAGAAAGTCTCAAGCAGGCTCCATGCTTAGCACTGAGCTTGATGCAGGGCTTGAGCCCTCAACCCTTGGATCATGACTTGAACTAAAATCAAGAGTTGGACGCTCAACTGACTGAGCCACCCAGGTGCCCTAGAAGCTGATAAGTAGACAGACTTTTGTTGGCCCATTTCAGCATAAGGAGACACATGCAGAGATTTGGAGGAGGGGGAGAACATGGGTTTGGGGAAATGCAACATAGTTTGGATAGCTGTTTTGCCAGGTGCCTGTAGTGGGCAGTGTTTCTAAAGATAAAGATGATTAAGGACTTGAAACAAAAGATTTTGTATTTTATCCTACAGGCATTAAGGTCCTTTGAGGGATTCTTTTTTTTTTTTTTTTTTTTTTTTTTTTTTTTGAGGAGGTAAATAATGTGATTTATCTGTTAGGCGGCAGAGCATTCCAGCAACAATATGGGGGTGAGCCATTATTTTACTCTCTTCCTTGATCAGTTTAATAACCATTGCATCATTAGATTGCAACTAAAAATGTTTATTTTACCTTTGTAATGGCTACACGTTAGCTCTTAGCATAGATCATTAAACTTTAAAATTTTAACCAGTTAACTGCTGTCATATAGACCAAACATTAACTGTTGAAAATATGAATCCCATAGTAAATTAAACCCTGACTTAAAAAAAAAAAAAGTTTTATGTTTATATTTGAGAGAGAGACACAGACAGAGGAGGGGCAGAGAGAGAGGGAGACAGAATCCAAAGCAGGCTCCAGGCTCCGAACTGTCAGCACAGAGGCCAGCACGGAGCTCGAACCAGTGAGGCATGAGATCATGACCTGAGCCAAAGTCAGTCAGTTGGCTTAACCAATTGAGCCACCCAGGTGCCCCTAAACCCTGACTTTTTACCTTCATTAAAACTCAATTATAGAAGTTTTTAGAAGAAAGCTAATAACAACAGCAGAAACCCTACGCTCTTTCAAGAAATTTATTGTGTGATGCTGGAATTTTTGAAACAGCTTGGGCAAGATTGTTTTGGTTTTTTAATGTCAAACAATATAATAAAATTAATTAGTGTGAGTAAAATAATATTTTTGAAAGATGAATCATGAGGATAAACTAACTGTAGTAAATATTTAAAAGTACTCCCAAACTACATTTCATTATCCTTACATCCATATGCATACCTTTGAAATAATTTGGCATAATGCATGTAATAACAAAAACAAAAGTAGATCACAGCTTTGTTTTACCTTTAGATCCTTGACCTTGAATGTAGTAGGTATTTAATGAATGTTTTATGTATGAATGTATATACTTAGCAAATTCCGTGTAGGCCTCCATATGTACAAGATACTGTTCTCAGCACATTTTTTAATGTTTATCTATTTATTTTGAGAGAGGGAGAGCATGGGAGGGACAGAGAGCAGTGGGGAGAGAGAATCCCAAGCAGGCTCTGCACTGTCAGCCGATGTGGGCTCCATCACATGAACCATGAGGTCATGACCTGTGCCAAAATCAGGAGTTGGACGCTTAACCGAATGAGCCTCCCAGGTGCTCCCCCCCCCCGCAGTATTTTTTAAGTTAACTTATTAAAAGAATGAATAAAAGTGAACAACACTTGCTAATCAAATAGATCATTAATGCTCAAACATTCTTCCTCATTCTTGAGAGATTGATCACTCTGTTGCCTCATCTGCCATGTTTTCTATGGACCTCTCAAGTGTTTATAAAGGTGCATGAAGGGGCGCCTGGGTGGCTCAGTCGGTTAAGCGTCCGACTTCAGCTCAGGTCACGATCTCACGGTCCATGAGTTTGAGCCCCACGTCGGGCTCTGGGCTGATGGTTCAGAGCCTGGAGCCTGCTTCCGATTCTGTGTCTCCCTCTTTCTCTGCCCCTCCCCCATTCATGCTCTGTCTCTCTCTGTCTCAAAAATAAATAAAAACGTTAAAAAAATTTAAAATAAATAATAAAGGTGCATGAAGTGTTTTACACTGGGTTCTTTTCACATACATATTGTATCATGTTCATAACAATCCTGTGCCTGGGTGTTGTTTTTATCAGAGACATTAATAGTTTGCAAAAGAAATAGGAGAAGGAACCTTTTCTTCAGAAACCTAATCTTTTTATCTTCCGTGTTTTTAAATTTTATTTTATTATTGTAAGAACACAATAAGAGATCTATTCTCAATAAATTTTTAAGTATCCAATATAGTATTGTTGATAGTAGATGTAGTGTTGTACACAGGATCTCTAGAAGTTACTTGTCTTGCTGAATTGACACTTTATGCCTGGCTTAGTACCTCTGCAATTTCCCCTCCTGCTAGAATCTGGAAACCATGATTCTTGTCTTTGATCCTAGGAATTTGACTATTTTAGATAACCCAGGTAAGTGGAAGCATGCAGTATTTGTCTTTCTGTGACTGAATTATGCACTTACTGTAATGTCCTTGTGGTTCATCCATGTTGCAAATGTCAGGGTTTCCTTTTTTTTTTAAAATAAAGGCTGAAGAATGCTTCATTGTACATGTATACCACATTCTCTTTATCAATCATCTGTCAATTGACAATCAGGTTGTTTTCATGTCTTGGCTGTTGTGAATGGTGCTGAAGTACACAGGGATGCGCTGATATCTCCTTGAAATCCTGATTTCAGTTCTTTTGAATAGATGCCTAGAGTCAAATTGCCAGATCCTACAGTAGTTCTAGTTTTAATATTTGAGGAATTGACGTACCGTGTTCCGCAGCCGCTGCACCATTTCGCATTCTCAGCAGTGTACAAGGGTTTGACGAGTGCTGGAGCATGGTTACAAAGAAAAGCTAGTAGTTGAGGACCTACGAAAGACTGGGAAAGCAACTGAGGAGGTGAATGTTTCAAGAAAAATAGTGTCTTTTGTTGGTGGTGTTTTGTTTTCTGCAGAGAAGTCAAAAGAGAGAAAGCGTCTTTGCATTGGGTTTGGTAGTATTGGCTTTCTTTGTCCCAGCCAAGTATTCACAGTGCGATCTCAAGGGGGCTCAAGGGTATGGGATTTGAAGAAGTAGAGACAGGTGGTGCAAAGGAGTCCAGGATTGGGGGATTGAAAGCAGGACAGAGAATTAAGTCTTTGACAGTAACACTGGTTGTCAAAGAGGTAGAAGTTAACAGTATGGCCAGAATTTGGGGGGGATGCTTTGAATACTTTAAGTTGGACTGTCTTTTATATCTAGACTTTCTCATGGGACTTTATTCTCTAGCTGCCATACAGTGGTCTCAGATTTTCTCACCCCAGTGTGTACTGTTTTTTTTAAAGTCCCCATTTCCAAAAACTTAAATATTAAAAAAAATCCCTATTTCCAATATTAATAACATACTATTCATTTGTATATGATTCTAGGTTTTAGTTCTGTTTATACCTATATTCCATCTGCTATTTGTGGATTCCTGTGTCAGTTATCAGTTGTAATTTCCGAAATCCTGGAACAAGGTATATTTGTTTGTGTAACAACTGGGATATATTTCAGTTTATTTATGTTTAGCTCAGTAAATAATATTCATTGTTTGGATAATGCAAAATCATAATGGTATTGTAGATTGACTTAGTTATCTTTTAAATTCATTCATAATTTTACTCAGGGTGAATATATGTAGTTATCATCACTGAACATTGAATAAAGGATTAATTTTAGGGTAATACAGATGTACTTTGTGCATATGAATAGTCTTATAAAAAAGTAGTGTAATGTTAAGCTGACTAATGAAAAATATTCAACACGGTAGAAAAAAATTATAAGAAATTTATTCTCTGTATCAAATGTCTCACTAGTGGAGGTGTTAAACTTTATTCCTTTCATATTATGGCTGTATTATAAAAGGACAGAGGTAAATAACATAAGTCTTCACTATAAACTATCTGGTTTAAGAATATATTCTGTTCAAGTTATGGAAGAATATTAACTGGGTTAATATTACAATGAGGGTACCCACAATACAGCGTTAAATCTGGAACCGGATAATCTGGGCCTAAGTCCTGGCATTGGCACTTTATGAGCTAGGCAAATCACTAAGCATTTTGACTATCGGTTTCTGCATCTATAAAACGGAGCTAATAATAATAGTACCGACTTCATAGGTAGTTATGGGTGTTGATTAGATTAACATGTGAAGTGATCAAAACATAATTGAACATATTATGTTTCCTGTGATTGTTTGCTAGCATCATAATTCAATTGCATCTATACCTAGCTCTTTTCAGTGTGCATGCATTATATGAACGTCAATGGTAATAGCATTTTGCCCTTACATAGTGCCATTCTCATGATGGGTAGTTCAAACTTAAGTTTAGATGACTGAATTGTTTTGCCAATAAAGTTAAATGGATGACAGATTTCTAAGGCTAGATTATATTCTATTTAAAACCTACATGAAGTATGTCTCACATAGTATGTTGGCAGTTAACATGCATTAGTTGAGTCTAATCTCTCCCCTACTCTTCCTTGTAGGGGCTCAGTCAACCAGTGTTCTTTGAATACTTAACGTGTATCCGGCATTATATGATGACCTTAATGCTTAAGAGAGACACACTTGCCTTGAGGCAGCTTGTGCTTTAAAGGGCAAGAGTTACATCAAATAAGTACAACAAAGAAAAAGTTATAGTCATATTGGATTATAAAAGAGGGCATCTCTCCTGGTGTAAGTCACAGAAGCCCCCCAAATGGAAGTACTGTGCTATAGTGAGCTGAGATAAAATAATGAAAATTTTAGATACTTGAGGAGGAAAAGTTCAATGGAGTGTTCCAGGTACATAAGTAAGGTGTACTTACTATGGTAGATAGTTTGTCGAGTTTATTTATTTTGAGAGAGAGAGAGAGAGAGAGAGAGAGAGAGAGAGAGAGAGCACGCAAATGAGGGAGGGCCAGAGAGATAGGAAAAAGAGAATCCCAAGCATGCTGTGCCCTGTCAGTGCAGAGCCCCACATGGAGCTTGATCTCACGAATCACGAGATCATGACCTGAGCTGAAACCAAGAGTTGGATGCTTAACCGTCTGAGCCACCCAGGCTCCCCCAGAGTTCTTGTGAAGGGTAGTGACTTGATGCACCCTAAGGCTTTCTACTTGTGTTTTATTTTTCTTACTAGCATGAAAGTGAAACTATGAGGCTTATATTTTCAAAGGAGAGTGATTCAGTTTAACATTCTGTGGTTTTGAACTGTATGAATTTGATTTCATGGGCATACCTATAAATCTTATAAATCATATTTGGATGACTACGCTGACCATTATGGGAAAAATTAATTGAATGGGAGACATAGATGTGGAGAAAGTAGATAGGAGGTAATACAGGAGAGAGATTATAGAACATTGGCCTGGAAGAACAGCTGGAGGAATGAAAAAAAAAGTAAACAGATTTCAGAATCTTTAGGAAGGAATTTGTAAGAAAATTAATGGGTGATTGATGGGTAGAAAAAGAAATGAGTATACCATGGTTATTAGATTTCTAGTTTGAGATTATGAAATATTAAATACACCCAATATGAAAACCTGATCAGATGCAGGTTTGGAAGTATGGAAGTTTGTAATTTTAGTATTAAACTACATTTTCTCTTCAAATGAGGTCTGGACAGCTATGGAGTAAGTAAAATGCTGAAATGGGTGTATGGTTCTGGAGTAAAGAAGAAAACTCTGGACTGTCGATATAAAGCTGTGTCATAAACATAGAAGTGCATATTGAAGACGTGAAAGTGGTTTGGGTTATGAAGGAGAAAAGGATACGGAACAATGAAGAAGAGCACCTGGGAACACCTGGTGCCTGAAAAAAAGCCAGTATTAATGGTCAGTTAAAGAAGGAAGAACTAATACAGGAAGCTAAAAAGTAGCACATGGGAATGGCATGCCTTAGATTCTGTTGAGGAAAGAGTGTTTTGTAAAAGGAAGCAGTTGGCCCACTGGGTGAAATACTGCTAATAGGCCAGGTAAAAAGAGAGCTAAGTACTGTCTACTAGATCTAGTGAAATGGGTCTTGAGGCCAAATTAACTGTAGTGAGAGCACATGAGTTGAAGTAGTGAGAATAGAAGAAATATTGGAATATTGGAATGAGATATTTGACTTTGAAAGAATGAGCAAATGTGACTTTCTGGAAGAAGAAAGGGAATAGAGAAGAGTGTTTTTGTTCAAAGATGGAAGTAAGATTTGCTCACTTGTGGAAAGGAGCCAGTAGAGAGCCCCTAGAGGTAGAGGAGAAGATTCCATAGTAGACATCTCCAGGGTTCTGGGAAGGTAAGAGGAAAGCAGAGCACAGAAGGGAAAGAAAAAAGGAGCCATGCAGAGACTGATACATCCTGGCCCAAGGTGGTGACCATAAATTTTATATAGATGCCAACCGACTCTGAGATTGTTTCATGGGCGCTCAGCAGCCAAGATGCATGGACAGGGAATATGGGGAGCTGGATACATGTAGGGTGACGATTTTAGAGCGTGAGCAACAAAAACCCAAAGGGACAGATGATTTTAGATGGTTAGTGGGGATATGGTCGCAAGGATGCAGCACTGAATCCAAGCTGGATGGGTTTCATCTTGATCCTTAGTATCTTCATCCACCTTCATCTTCTGAATAAGGATGGAATTGAAGTTAGAAAGGCATGTTGAAAGGAAGAAGGTAGAAGAAATGGTTGGTAAAGGATGAATGATTTTCCCACCTCATCACGCCTCTGTCACGCCTCCATTCATTTCTTGGAAATATCTGCAGTTAATCGTGTTGCTCAGAGCTGGAAATTTGTCCAAGCAAATTTTTCTAGCAGACTAGAATATTGTACCTCCAAAACAAGAGCCAATCTGGCTGATTCTTTTGTTACTAACTGCCTTCTGGCGTTTTCCTTCTTCATTTGCTTGCCCTCCTTTTGGTTGGATGCTCTCATACCTCTTTTTCTAGGAGAGAGGCAGAGCTGGAGGGGAGTTCTCCTCTGCTGGGAAGGTCTTCCCTCTGGGTGCTGTCTCTGACCTGCTCCATTCATCAGACCTGCATTTTCATCCATGTACCTGGGTGGGTGGGTTCACTTACACTCAGATCTGTGATGTCTCTGTAGACATATCTAGATGAGCAGTTCCAAGATCCGAATTTAGAGTGGAAGGTAAAAGATCCCTTTCAGCTTCAAGTCTAAACTTTGTTCTCCCATCTGATGTAACGTGAGAGATTATGAATAGACTTCATATCTGCATATGATCCCTAACTATGGGACCTTGACCAAATTGCTTCACTTAAAAGTGAGACATCAATACCGGTCTCACAGGTTGGCAGTGGATTTTGAACAAGTTAATAACATAAAGCATGTAACCAGTGCCTACAGCATCATATTTAATGAATATTAGTTTGTAAGAACTAATGATGATTTTATCAGTGGGTTATTAAAGGTGGTTTAGAGGTTATCTAGATTTTTTGAGTAATTTTTAAATTTTTATTTTAAATTCTTTGTTTTACCCTTTTCACATTTGATCAGTGGTCTTTGTGTATGTACCTCTCCTTTACTCTGGAAGGAAAGAGGCATACATTGGAATGTAGGGGCCACTTTGAGCTCTGAAGGGAGTGGAATAGCAAACATCCTGGAGGTAACTGAGCAGATAAAAGGAAGAGACAGGGAAAACGGCCCTGAAGGATGGGCCCGGTGGATAGACAGTGTGCTTCAAATGACACAGCTGGCAAAGTGTGGAACCCAGAATTTAAATGAAAGACTCAAAAGGCTCCCAAGTCTTCTTCTTCCCCCAGTGCTGTTACCAAGTTGTCCTCACTGCACCTGAGAACGTGGAGTCAGTTACTGCTTAAGTCACAAGTGAAAACCAGATTTCAATTATCTGTGTAAAATTTCAATTTTTCTACATAACGGTGTTTATTTTGTTGGAATAAAGAGAACCTATCTGAAAACAACTGTAATCCTGTTTCTTATTTTCAAAAAAAACTAGTGCTTAAACATTTCATACTTATTCATTGGTTTTTATTGCTGTTATTGCCATAGCACATTTTTAAGTTACCTATAGTGTTTTGTTTATTTTTTTAAATGTTTATTTATTTTTCAAGAGAGAGAGAGAGTGTGAGTGAGTGGAGACGGACCAGAGAGAGAGAGGGAGACATAGAATCGGAAGCAGGCTCCAGGCTCTGAGCTGTCAGCACAGAGCCCAGCGCAGAGCTTGAACTTACAAACTGTGAGATCATGACCTGAGCTGAAGTCGGACGCTTAACCGACTGAACCACCCAGGTGCCCCATAAGTTACCTATAGTGTTTTTTAAATGAACATATATTACATACCTAATTTAAAAAATATATGAGAATTTTGCATTGCTGTTATACAGAAAATAAGCTATTTATTTGTGTAGAGTGAATATCTAACTTTTCTAAAATTCAAGGAATTTAACATTACTGCCATACCAAAAACAGCTATTTATCTGTACAGTGAATAAAGTGGGATGCTAGTTTTAGCATACATGTTGCCCAACTGCTACACCTTTTGCCTCTTTCATCACATACTTCCATCCCTCCTACCCTACACAATTCACCTTGAGTTTCCGGGATAATTCAACACACAGATATGTACATTACTAGGTTTTATATACATCAGGAATGTAAGTGGTAGTCTAGAACCGAGAGGTGGGAGGCTTACTCAAGCTTGTCATCAGTCAGCAATAGAGACCACTTCTTACCTCAGATCCCTGTGTTTTTTGTTTGTTGGTTGTTTTTTTTAGATAAAATGAAGACAATAACACAGACCCATTTTCAGTCACGATAACAAGAATAAAACGCCTGCATGAAAAGATGCTGTGAAGTTCTTTTAACTTTTAAATAAAGATGTAAATGGGGAAAAATTATAAGAGATCATACTTTTTAAATTAAAACATAGTGAAGGATTTAATTTAGAAGCAACTCTTCTAGTTTCAAAACAACAAAACACTGAGATACCAAACAAGGTAATGCAAGTTAGAACTACCAAGCTAGCTCTAAAACATAATAAATGGAAGATGATATTGCTCTTGCAAAAATATTCATTTGCATACAGGCACCTGGGTGGTTAAATATCTGACTCTTTTTTATTTTTAATTTTTTTTAATGTTTATTTATTTCTGAGACAGAGAGAGACAGAGCAAGAGTGGGGGAGTGGTGGGCAGAGAGAGAGAGGGAGACACAGAATCTGAAGCAGGCTCCAGGCTCTGAGCTGTCAGCACAGAGCCCGACGCAGGCTCAAACTCACAAACCGTGAGATCACAACCTGAGCCAAAGTTGGTCGCTCAACTGACTGAGCCACCCAGGGGCCCCAAATATCTGACTCTTGATTTCGGCTCAGGTCATGATCTCACGGTTCATGAGATCAAGCCCCACATCGGGCTCTGCTCTGACACTGTGAAGCCTGTTTGGGATTATCTCTCTCTCTTTCTCTCTCTCTGGCCCTGCACCTCCCCCACAAATAAACATTTAAAAAATTAATTTGTATAGAATTTTCACATTTCTTAAGAGATTTATCTCAGTTAATCTCTTTATAATGCCTTCAGTCATTGTTCACACTAGATTCCATTTGGATCTAAAATACGCTGTTTTGTAGACATATGCATTTTAAAAATAGTTGGACTTGTTAAAAATGAAGGCTTGTTCTATTTTATCTTTTGAGATTGAACAGTATACAGTTAGAAAACTGGAAAGAAACCATAGTAATTTAAAATATTGCTATTTCATACCATTTTTGCTTAAGTTGATTCAGGAAATGCAAGTAACTGCCATTTAATGCAATATATACAGAGATGGCAAGTCTATTAATCCAGGTATATAATGATGCAGTAATGCTCCTATTTTGAGTTACCACGAGTCTTTGCTTAGTCACATATATTAAAATGCCATTAGCAAAAACTCACACCAATTTCCAGGAGTTTCCACTGGAGACAGCGTTACAAGAGGCCATTGAACTTTACTTTTTTGAACCTTTGTTGGAGGGGCATTGGTTTCTGGATCGCTATTCTGTTTGCATGATGAACTAATTGACCTAGCAGGACTCCCTATAGAATAGCAGCTTCTGCTTAGTTCATCAAGAGTACAATTTGTTGTTTCATTTCCTCTTCCAGTCCCATTGGGGAAATTGAATTGTGAAAAGACTACCTACTGGGAGCATTCAGTGCTCATGACTGAATAAGTAACTTTATTTATTTATTTATTTGGTACTATCTTAATTAGCAAAGAAGGAAGGACTTGATTAGGTAAGAATGTGCTGTGGTTTTGATACAGATGAATAAGTGCTGTGCAAAGCATGTGACTCATATAATCTTCTTAAAATCAGGGCCCTTTGCAGATACAAAGATTGTACAAAATTTTAATTTTCTGTGCTAGAGCTGTTTGAGGTTTTAGTAATTGCTTGCCATCCAATGCAGAGGTTAAAGACAAGTCAGTGGTGTATTGACTGGTTTAAAAAATATTTTTAAAAGTACTCACATTTGTGAAGTTTGGGAAATTTATTCTCTGGATCATACAGACTTTAAGTTTTAAGGTTTTCTCAATAAAGATGAATCGCTTGTCCATAGCAGTGTCCAGATGTGAACTTGAACAATTTGTCCTTAAGCTTTAAAACCTTCACATTTTTCATTAAAGTGTGAACTCTTAGGCAACAACAAGGATCATAAGACCTAAATATGATGATGAACAGAGTTGGACGATACCTTTATTTTACATATTCTTTAGAATTTAGTTTTTACTGTATTTTTAGCAAACTCTTGAGTGTAGGCAGGATTTAAATTTACTCTAAATTAAAACCTCAAATGTTTTCTAGAACACCAGTGCCATAAGCTGCTTATCCTGAGTAGAAACAGAATGGTGTAGTGATTATAAACTCTGGCTCTGGAACAAGACAACCTTGACTCAAATCTCTGCTCTGTCCCTCACTAGCTGCATAACCTGGGCAAACACCTTTAGTTCTCTGAATTTCATAGGTTAAGTTAATAAGGAAAATGAGAGTTAATACAAGAAAAGTACTTGGAAGAGTGCCTCCTAACACACAAGGAATTGATCAGTGGGGTTTAGCAGTTATAATGTCTGTTTCTTGATAATTTATCACAAAACCTGGTGCAAGTCATTTGCTCAGTAAAGAATTCATAAATGAATGAATTAGTGAACAAATGAACAAGAGGAAGTGTTGTCCAGAAGACTTAGCGTCTTTAAAAATCTACATCTGTCCAGCACATTGAAACAACATGGCACATTTCTGTATAGTTATGAAATTATACCCAAATGTTGGAAAGGTTTTGAAGACCTTAAAACCGACATTTAGATAGTAGATCGTTATCTCAAAATCATTACTATAATTTTTAAAGAATTAAAGTTAATTTGCACACTCTGGGAATCTGGATGACGAGAAATAGAATTTATTTTTAAGTTTATGCATTTTGAGAGAGAGTGAGAGAAATCCTTAGGGAGGGGCAGAGAGAGAGGAGAGAGAGAATCCCACGCAGGCTCCGTGCTGTCAGTGCAGAACCCCACACAGGGCTTGATCCCATGAACCGTAAGATCATGACCTGAACGGAGATCAAGAGTCAGTGGCCTAACCGACTGAGCCACCAAGGCTCCCCTAGAAATAGAATTTAAAGAATACACCATTAACAAAATACTGTGAAAATCTTGCAAGGATATTTTAAAAATGTACCTTACCACCCATATAAAAAGTGCATGTTTGTATATAATTCCCTACTGTCTGAAGTGAGGAGGGTGGGGAAAGATGTTTTATGGGTTGAGTTCCTTAAAATAAAAACAGGAACAACAAAAACCTAAGGCATGATCCTTTCTCCCAAGGAAGGTATAATCAATAGGCAGTTATGCACATAATATTTTTTGTGCTTATCTGTCTGTTTGGCCTGCCTTCACTACTTTATTAATTCATGATTATTAACAGGAAAAACTTGAGATTACTATTATTACACAAATGGAAGATGGTATTGATATGGTAAGTAGTACATATTGGCCACAATGAAACTTCCATGATATATGAAAACCCACCAATTTGGCAAGTTACTTCTGCCTTTAGCTAATTCTGAAAAATCAATCTCCTTTTTTTTCTTTTAAAGAACATGTTATTGTTTAATCTCTCCAATGCAAACATAGTAAAATGATTCAAAAAGCATATTTCACATGAAAGAAATTATTATCTTGGCAAATATGGCAGCAAAAATAATATTTACAAATATTTTATTTGTTGTTCTTGTGTTCTTACAGTTGGGTCATGTAAGTAGAATTGGACAATGGCATGTGATGTGTGGCACCTTCTGGGTTGACTCAGTTCATGTGTGACGCTTCAGTCTCTGTTCCCCTGCTATAAAGGAATTATATGTTTTTTAATAAATAGTTCCAGGTCAATTGGAGTTATTCAGGAAAATAACTGTACTTACTCCTTATTTGAGGTATATACAGAAATTAATTTCAGGTAGATTCAAGATTAAAATGTGAAGCCAAGCAATAATATTTCTTGAAAATGTCAGAATATTTTCAAAAGCTTTGGTTTGGCACATGTTTAAAAAACGACACACATACAGAACAAACCTTTCAATTAAAATATTGAGAAATTGGACTCTTATTGAAACTAAAAACTTATCTTTATCAGAGACACCATTTCATAAAAGGGAACAAGAGAATTATATTATATATGTAATCACTGAAAGATTTATATACAGATTATACATTCTTAAAACTCCTAAATAAATAATAAAAAGGAGATAGTCCAATAAAACAAAAGAGAGGGGGGCAAAAGTCTTAGCAGAAACTTCAAAAATAAAATATACAGATAGCTAATTAACACATTAAAAAGTGCTCAGCATCATTATTCATCAGAAGGTGATTAAATTAGATTTGAACCAACCATAGTGAGATACCATCACTTATCCATTAATATGGCTATTCAAAACAACAAAAACAAAAATCAAACAGAAATGATAAAACCATGTATTGGCAAGTACCCTGGAACTACTGAAACTCTCAAAAATTGCCATTGGGGGAATAAATTGGTATAACCAATTTGGAACCCTGTCTTGTAATTTCCACTGGAACTAAATTTACTCATTCCCTGTGGTCCATCAGTATACATCCGGGTATACGTGCAACAGAAATGTATAGTTTGTGTTTCAGAAGATGTGTCCTAGAATGTTCATAACAGCAGTGTTTTTAAAGCCTTCTGTGGAAGCAGCCTGTCAATCAACAATGGAACATGAAAAACAAAGTAGAGAATATTTATACATTGGGTTACTCTGCAGCAATTGAAGGAAACAAGGTATGGCTGCATACCGCAACATTGACTCTTACAAACATAATGCTGGTCAGAAGATGTCAAGCACAAATCAAAAGTTATAGACTATGTGACGTGATTTGTTTTCAGTGAATTTATGTAAAGTCTGAAAATAGAACTAATCTACTATAAAATAATCAAAATTATGTTTTCCTTTAGGGAGATATAAGAGTCTTGGGGGAGGGATAACTGGTAGTATTTTGTTTTTCTACTGTTGCTACATCAGTGTCTTCATTTTGTAAAAATGCATTGAGCTGTATTCTTATGACTTGTGGACTTGTATATATGCTATATTGCTATAAAACTCAACACTGAAACTCTAAGCAGCTTATTTTAATAGGACACTTTGATAAATACACTACACACAGCTCCTCTCTTCTCAAATCAGCCAATCGTAACTAATGTTGAGGTCAGAACTTTGTGTGGTCTGAATTTGGCTCACATGTGCTCTGTTCATATTCCCACGATGCCACTGTCTCCAAACATACAGAATTACTTCCCCAGGATTTCAAAGGGGTGCAGTGTGTTACATGAACACTAGTAGCTTGTTTTGTGAAAAGCACAGACTGTCAAACTGTCTTCCAAATACTAGAATTTAATTCCCCAAACCCTGCCCTTTTCCTTTAATTTCTGTTTTAGGTTAGAGTTTTGTCTTTAGGGAAAACAAATAAAGGGATCAGTGTGGCAGAAAATGGACAGACATGCACACTTAGGTATGGGAACACAGGATCGCCAGTCAGTGTAATGTGGGTCCAGATACTTAGCTTTCCGAGTTGTGAAGAACAAAACTGGACTACAGTTTCTGCTACTTGTTATTTCTCTTTACTTTTAACCAAATCATGTCTTCCCTCTCACTTGTTCCACCATCTTCTCGACCATCCTAATTCAACGTTGCCCCTTGGCAGACAGTAGCGGAGAATGTAGCTACAGAATCTCAACAGCTTCGGTTTAGACGAGCCAACAAAACATCAGAACACTCAGCTGGCAGGAGTGTGAAAATATCTTCAGAAGGGCAAGTGACATAATGTGAAATCTCTATTTGCTCACCATTTTCGTTTGAGTAGAGTCAGTGGGCAGTGGGTTTCAGCACAATATGAGATGCCTCCTATTCTCTGGCTTCTGATTGAGTTCTGGACTTGGAAGTAGCTGTGGAAAACTATAAATTTCTCTGCAAAGTTCAAGTTCCTATGTCTCCAGTGAAAAATTAGCATAATGGAAGAGAGCCAAACATCAAAGATTAGATCTACTGCACTGTGAGAGGCCCATCTTGTGATCAAAAGCAAAAACAAAACAAAGCACGTTGATTGGTGGTGCTTATGATGGACTAGTCTTTCCAGGCAGATGCTGAGATGGGGCTACAGATAAAAAAAGCAGAGGAAAACTAGAGCACAGTGGTGATTAGCACTTCTTCCTATCTCCACCTGCTTTAAAATAGTATGTGATAAATGTAAGCAAATTATAAAGTTTCACATGAAGCACAGTCAGTTTCTTTTTTTTTTTTTTTTAATTTTTTTTTTCAACGTTTATTTATTTTTGGGACAGAGAGAGACAGAGCATGAACAGGTGAGGGGCAGAGAGAGAGGGAGACACAGAATCGGAAACAGGCTCCAGGCTCTGAGCCATCAGCCCAGAGCCCGACGCGGGGCTCGAACTCACGGACCGCGAGATCGTGACCTGGCCGAAGTCGGACGCCCAACCGACTGCGCCACCCAGGCGCCCCAGCACAGTCAGTTTCAAGCTTGATGTTATTAATTTTATTTTACTCATTCCCTCAACAGAGGCAGGTTAGAGAGCTTTTTAACATCAGTGATTGGCTGGAGGGATGTATATAGCATCTATATGACCCAGCACCTAGCTCACAGGGCACACAACCATATATGATAGGAGAAAGAAGTTGTATAGAAATAAGTCCTTCCACTATCATGTAATGAAAAGAAATATGTAAAAAATAGAGTTAATCCACCAGGAGGAGGTATTCCCTGAATCCAACCTCATGTCACACAATTGTTTTCAAGCCTCCATTTTATCTTTCTCTGTTTGAACCTCAGGGCTCTGCACATTCTGGTTTTTAGTCAAAGGCGGAAAGTATGAGACCTCAGCCCCTTCTCCCCTGTTTGTGCCCCAAATCTCAGCCTAAGCAGTGCGTGGCCCCAGCACTGACCATGATCCTCTTTGTCCCACAGGCTAAAATTTCAGTTTGCTGATTGTCGCGGTGCCCACCTTGCCTCCCTTTTTTTCTTTTTTCTTTTTTTTCTCATGATATTACCCTTAACTTTTACTCTCTTCTAGTCTTATGAGCTTATAAATTCCTTTGGGGGCAAGGCCATTCTATTTCATTCAATGAGGAGACCCAGCTTCTGACTCTGGAACTTAATTTATATTTGTTGAGTAAATAATGAGTGAGCTCGGTCTAGGAAGATGAGGGGACACTATGACTCAGTTCGCCAGATAGAACCAAGGAAAATGCAGGAAGAAATAACTCGTATCATCGTAGCTCACGGCACTGCTAGAAGTGACTGTATTCTTACAGGATTTGTGTCCTACAGAGTACATAGTGGAGAAAGAAAGTGTGAGCGCCTGGGGCTTCTTGAATTTGGTCTGTGTCCCATTGGAGAACCTGATAAAATATATGGACTCTCTCCCATCCCCCTTCCCGAATGCACTTGTGCACATACATGTTTGTATATAACTTCCGGGGTCCCGTAGCTGGACCTGCTAATGCCCATCAGGACTTTAGCTCAAAAAGCCTGATGTTTGGGGGCACCGTCTTTCTCGTTTTTGTATGCCCAAAGCACAGCCTGTGGAGTCCGTGCATTCAGCCTCTCCATTCCCTTCATTAATTAACATTATCAGTAGGTAACACTTAGGCATCCGGCTTATTGTTTCATTTAATCAAAGAAACTTAAGCCCAATAGGGAGAATGAATTATGTTTGGTCACTTACATATTAGTGTGTGGTAGATCTTGAACATGACCCCAGAAGGATCTTGCTCCAAACATTAGCTTTTATAGTACATCAGACTTCAAAGCATCTGGAACGTAGTTGGCATTCGTCTATGAAAAGACAGAGATGAGGAAATGCAAATATAGGGTTGATTGAGCCAGTGTGTTTAAGGCAATTTGGTTTTAGTCTGTCGCGTTGAGACAAGAATTAGGAAACTCTATTATTGCATCTTGTGAGTTGTGCAGGAAGGTGAGGGAGTGAGCATAGCCACCCGAGAGGAGAGCGTGAGAATACAAAGAGCTACCCTACTTCAAAATGAGGATTATGAAAAGGCATCATCGGTGACCACCTCTCATTTTCTGTTATTTTGGAAGTGGGCTTAGAAAGATATTTTCAGAGTTATTTTGACTCAGACTCAACTATTTTTTTCCCATGGTAAAATATATGTATGTACACATATTTAGCTCTTGCAAAGTAATACTTCAGTTTTAGATTCCTTGGTTAATAAAAAATTCATAAACGCCAAGCAGAGCCTGCTTGGGATTCTCTCTCTCCCTCTCTCTCTCTGCCCTTCTCCCACTTATGCTTTCTCTCTCTCAAAATAAATAAACTTAAAAAAATCATAAATGCACATCTTATTATTTCTTTAAAAATATGCATAACAAATTTACCTGCTCTTTGAGTCTTAGTTTTCTTATACATTAGATTTGTTCTTTTTAAAAACAAAATTTTTTAATGTTTATTTTTGAGAGAGACAGAGCATAAGTGGGGGAGGGGCAGCAAGAGAGGGAGACACAGAATTGGAAGCAGGCTCCGGGCTCTGAGCTGTCCGCACAGAGCCCGACGCGGGGCTCAAACCCATGAACCGTGAGATCATGACCCGAGCCAAAGTCTGACACTCAACTGGCTGAGCCCCACTCAGGTGCCCCTACATTAGATTTGTTCTATAGCAGAATAAAAATTTATTAATTATGTTGTGTGATTAATTTATTGTCCTAGCTCATTAGGTATAGTTTAGTGTAAACATTTGTTAAAATAATAAGGAAGAGAAAATATATTCACAGTACTGTATGTAAATTTATTTTAAAACATCCGCATAGAAGTGGACCCACCCATGCAGTTCAAACCCATGTTGTTGAAGGGTCAGCTGTATATGAAGTGACCCTATAGTGTTTGTTGTGGTGTCTCCTACATTAGAATGTACCACTGGGAGAGACAGAGACATTTTCTGTCTTGTCATAATTTTGCAGGTACTGGGGTTTGACAATAACTGTCTGTTGAGGTAGTTTATGAATGAATGAATATAAAGCCAAAAAATGATGTAAACATCTTCTATCTAATTTAGGAGCATATTTTATTCTTTGGGCTGTTGCTTGTTTTAATTCACTAAAGTTATCATATTAGATAAAATGGTCCAGAAAAGTTCTGAGTGATAATGGAAACTGAGGCAAGGAATTAAAATGTATTGTAGTAAATTTGCAAAATAGATAAAATATCCATGGTTTACTAAGACATGCTGTCATCTCGTGGATGTATCTATGTAAGAAAATCTTTTCCTCTACTGTATTTTGCTAACAATTCGTTAATACAACATATTACATTCACTCTCATTCGGGAAGTCTTGTTACAGGTTGAAGGTAACAATTAGATCTACCATGGGATATGCTGATTATTTAGTTTCTGTGTCAGATGATGCTTTGACAAACACTAGTGAAAGCTTGAGGATGATTTCACTAACTCAAACCTGATGTTATGTGTTACACAGACTAAGACATCAAAGACTTTTTAAATACCAGTGAATTTCCTGGGAGAAGTAATAGCACATTAGCTTTACGAACAACCCTTCTAAGTTATCACTTGTTGAACTTTGTAATTTCTAATGAAAATTATGAAATTTAAATTATTAAATATTAATTTTTACAGTTACATCTCATTTCTGGTTCAAGTAAATAGGAAAAATAATTCACACACACAACACACACACACACACACACACACACACACGCACAAATGGCATCAAATTCAAAGGGAGAAAACAAGGTATGAGAGAATGGTGTGCTGGGAACTTTTTGCTTCCCAGGACATCAACTGTACCGATTTAGCCCCTAAATAAAATCATTAATTAATGGAATTTCTTCATAAAAAATATTAGAGTATATTACCTTTTGTTTTCATTAAATGCATGCCATAGTATTATCTCTATTTTCATAGTTCAGTGGCTTCCAGTAGATGGCACCATTGTGACTCATAACATTGTTCCATATTAATAATGTGTTAAGAAACACTTCCAATTTCAAAACATTTGTACATAGTGCAGTATAGTAACACTTGCAGGGTTGCCTGGAAAACAAATTCTCCTACAATATCTAGAAAACAAGACAACTGTAGAAGCCAGTAAATGCCCCAAGAACCCCAACAATTTGTGTATCAAATGCATTCATAGCTAATGATTTTTGTTTGTTACTTTAAATTTTAATGATTTCAGTTATTTGTAAGAGGAATGTGAATGCACACATATGTGTTTGATTTTTCTCTCCTCTTACAGATTCCGAAATCCTTTACAAAAATTTCTGTTAATTCCTCCCATTCTTGCATACTTTCCAATATATTATAGCCTCGTGTAGGATAAGTGTATGAGAATCACTAAAGGGAACATTTTTCTGTCTAGACAGCCCAACCTCTCTCCATTCTGGTTGATTTACCTTTGTCCTTCCTGTATGCCCAAGAACTACGTAGAGTAAAGGAGGGCTTCTAGATTTGCAAATCTATAAATCTCTGAAAGTTACAAGATTTATATTTGGTTTTCTGTGCTTTCAATATCCATAGTAATAACCAATCAGACTTTGCCAGTAACTTAAAATCGATTTCCACATGTTATATCTTTAAAGATTTATCTGTGTTTTCTAGTTAAAATTTGGTATACATTTTTTTTTTCTCTAGGAACAACATTTTAGGATTGGGAGGTTGTTTTGGTATTCCATAATGATATTTTATTTTATTTTACTATTTTATTTTCTGTTCTTCTATTTTTTATTTTATTTAATTTTTATTTATTTATTTTATTCTTGAGAGAGAGAGAGAGAGAGAGCGCGCGCATGAGCGAGGGAGGGGCAGAGCGAGAGTGGGGCACAGACTCTAAAGCAGACTCCAGCCTCTGAGCTGTCAGCACAGAGCCCGACACGGGGCTTGAACTCACGAGCCATGAGATCATGACCTGAGCCAAAATTGGATGCTCAACCGACTGAGCCACCCAGGCACCCCTATTTTATTTTATTCTATTTCATTTCGTTTCATTTCATTTCATTTATTTTAAGAAGCATTGACTATAGAGAGAGTACGTGTGGGAAGGGGGAGAGAGAGGGAGAGAGAGAGAGAGAATCCCAAACAGGTTCCATATTATCAGTGCAGAGCCCTATGCAGGGCTGGAACTCATGAAACTGTGACATCGGACCAGAGCTAAAATCAAGGGTCAGTCACTTAAGTGACTGAGCCATCCAGGAGCCCCGCATAGTGATATTTGAAACGGTGATCTGATAACTCCTCCGTGATTTTGAGGCAATAGGGCATAGTGGTCAGAAGTGAAAGGATTGGTGTCTGATACATATCAGTGGGTTTCAGTATCTTCCCAGTTACCTATTAACTTACTATTTGTAACTACTTACTTACATTATTTACTTACTCTGTTATTAATTATTTTTGCTAAATGGATTTTGTAAGTCCCTCAGAGACACTGAAAATCCCCATGGGCTTCAGGGCACATGTGGCCCCAACTGTTCTGGAAGGGGATAGTGATCCCAGATCCACACAGCACTGGACACCAACCCCAGCTCTCCTTGCTCTGAGACTGAGTTTTTCCATCTTTAAACTGGGGGAGATGGTACGTACCTGGCAGTGTGCCATTAAGGCTAAGAATTAAACTAGGTTGGTGTTGAGAGTGTATGTGTGGGTGTATGTAGTGTGTAAATATATACACACAGCGCCTGTTCTAGAGTAGAAATTCAAAAATCGTGGTGCATTCCTACTCTGCTTGTACTGAGGCATTAAAAACAGGAGATTAATTATGGTTTGCTTTATGACCTCATACATTTTTCTCCATGTTAGAATAAACCCCAGATTTCAGAGATTTCCTCTGGCCTGTGTCTCTCCTTTCCTTTATTTGAGTCCTGGAAAATTTTAGTGCTTAAAAGTAACTCATTGTAACATATAAACATGGCTCATGAAGGTTCAGTGCAGCTGTCTGTATGGGTCCTTTGAATATAATAGGGCCACGCCAGGCCCTTTGAACAGAAAATTCTAACAATAAACAATAACCACTTTCTCTAGTATCCAAAACATTCCCTGCTTATCCTTCTTCCCCGGGCTCCCAATTCATTCCTTCACCTCCCTAAATAATTACTGAAGACAAAACCCCACTTCCCCCAACCCACATATATACAGGTTTAGCAACAGGCTTTGGTTAAGGTTTCTCTCTCTATGCACTACAATTATGGATGCATGGCTGGCCAGAGTTCTAACGTGACCCCATAGAGCTAAGCCAAATTTGTAGTTTTGAGGAGCCTTTGGGAACCATACTGTACTTTGGAAGTTCTGATTGTGTTTCTCTCTTGAAATGATCAAGTCTTTCATTCATTAATTCCTTCAACAGATATTGATGGAGGACTTCATATGCCAGTTACTACAACAGGCACCGTGTTGTGCCCTCATGGTCCTTCAGCGTTGTCTAAAAATATCATCCATCGTTGTTGAATACATAGGGTGTCAGGTGTTTTACACCCATTACCTAATTTCATCCTTGTAGAACTCTGTGAACTAGGGATTATGGATTACAGATGTGGGAACTAAGAGCAGAAGATAAGAAATTTACCCAAAAAAGAAGAGGAAGAAAGAAGGAAGGAAGGAGGGAAGAATAGAAGGGAGGGAAGGAGAAACAGAAGAAGAAGAAAGTAAATTATGAGTAATAATTAAGTGAGTAGCAGAAAGAAACCATCCCAATGGAGGGTCCTCTGACATCAGAGTCCATGTTGTCACCCACTCTGCCTGCTGTGGTTGGACACACTCACAGTTGTTGACATCAAGAGAGGACTTCTGATGTTAGAGAGTAAAGATAAGCCATATTAAATAATTTGACATGATATGCTATATACATAGATAAGAGCAAAGACATAACTGAGCTAAGTTTATTGAATATATAGGCTCACATGTGATTGGGAAAGTTACAAGAGCTTTTGAAAGTAACTTTATACTCCTTGCCCTTAGGATGAAGTAGGGATAGTGAGCAATAGCTATCAATAAGTGAATAAATGAATGAATGAATGCAAAAGTACATATAGACAAAATTTTTTAAGTTTGTTTGTTTGTTTAAATTTATTTATTTAAACTCCAGTTAGTTAACATACAGGGTAGTATTGGTTTCAGGAGTAGAACCCAGTGATTCATCACTTACACACAACAGCCCTCCTTAATGCCCTCCTCAACAAGTGCCCTCCTTAATGCCCATCACCCATTTAGCCCATCCCCCCCACCCACTTCCCCTCCAGCAATCCTGAGTTTGTTCTCTGTATTTAAGAGTCTCTTATGGGTTTGCCTTCTCTGTTTTTATCTTATTTTATTTTTTCTTCCCTTCCCTATGTTTATCTGTTTCTTAAATTCCACATATGAGTGAAATCATGCGATATTTGTCTTTCTCTGACTGACTTATTTCACTTAGCATCAAACTCTCTAGTTTCATCCACGATGTTGTAAATGACAAGATTTCATTCTTTTCAACCTCCAAGTAGCATTTCATTATGTATATACACCACATCTTCTTTATCTGTTTAACAGTTGATGGACATTTGGGCACGTTCCATGATTTGGCTATTATTTGATACCACTGCTAGTTTGTTTATTTATTTATTTATTTTGAGAAAGAGAGCAGGGAGGAGCAGAGAAAGAGGAAGAGAGAGAATCCCCAAGCAGGCTGTTTGCTGACCTGAGCTGAAATCAAGAGTTGGATGCTTAACTGACTGAACCACCCACGTGCCTCGCAGCCAAATTATTTTGAAGTTATGTTTCTAAACTGTTTTTAGAAGCTGTAACCTAATGATAGTGCATCATTTTTAATTAGCAAAAATAAGTCCCAACATTTTCCATTTAAGTTTCTTGACTTGCAGGCAAGAGAGTATTAAGTAAGACTTGAAAAGTCACTGAATTGCCAAGTTAACTGTGTGAACTTTAAAATTTTGATGCTTGCCTGGATTCCATGTTTTAGATACAAATACCTTAATGAAAATGTTGGCTTCTCACACTGTTCTGATAAATCTCAATTTGATGAACAAAGAAATTTTGGGGTAACTTTTTACTTTAGGAAAAAAAACTATACCTTTGTATCTGAATATGTTTTTATTTTTAATGTTTGTATTTAGAAATCCTAATGAGCATTATTGCAGTTATGAATGATGATGAAGAAACCTGTGATAAGACCTTACTCAGATACTGATTGACTCGTTCTGTGACACTAAGGAGCCCACAGCAGCACATTGTAAACCTGGGCTCTGATTCTGGCCTCTGACCACACTTTTCCTCTATTGACCCCAGGTCATTGACACCACTGACCATAGATTTTTACCACAGGCTTATATCTAGCTTCCCAGGAGGTTTAGCAGCCAGTCATAAATCATAAAATAAAAATAAAAGCCCAAGATTGACAATGTATAACCCTATGAAAACATGGAAGCCATATATTTACCAGTATTACTGTCCAACTCCTAATTGGCTGATATACCAGATTACATATTTTACTTTATTTGTTTGACTTTAAATCTGAAACTCCCAGGGCCTCAGTTTTCTCAACGGTAGAATGGAGGAAATAAAAGTTTTACTTTATATAGAATGTTTTTGAAGCCTAAGTGGAAGAATCCTGGTAAATTGTAGCATAGTTTCTAGGTTATGGTAAATGCTCAATAAATAGAAATATTATTGTTCTTGTTGGTGTTTTTATTGGTGCTATTTTATAATGAAAGCCTTGGCTACCTTGTATCCATGCTTTGGACTACTTGATAAATTCTGAGTTCCGATAGCATAACCATATTAAAAGGTCTGTCTAATTGGGTAAATCTTAGATAAATTTACAGGGCAATGCAAATAGTAATTTATCTTGAATAAACCTAGCAGAAAATCATAGATATATGAATCATTTATTTATCCTTCTTCTTCTCCATTTTGAGTTGAAATTTTTTGGTTGAATTTTTTTTTCCTGTGCTTCTTTTACACTGAACCAATAAAGCAAAGTGGTTTAGGGCACAGATTCTAATGCCTGACCATCTGTGTCAAAGCCCTGCTCTGCATTTACTAGCTATGTGACCTTGGCCAAACTACTAAACAGCACTGTTCTTTAGTTTTCTTGTCTGGAAAATAGTAGCTGTAATAGGACATATCTCTGAGGTTGTGGTGAGCAAAAGTAATACCAGTGAATTCCTTTGTACAAAACATGGTTAGAATTATACAAGTATTAACCATTATTATTATTTTCTTTTTTTTTTTTTTATCTTTCAAGGGTGGTTTATTTCATTGGCTCTCTTTAAAATTCTCTCCAGAACACAGAAAAAAATTCTTATTCCTAAATACATTCAGATATTTCAAAGTGTTTCTTATATTCACAACAACTATTATAAAAGTCCATGTAAGTATGTACAAGCCATTTTAAAAATATACTGGACCAGGAGACACGAAGGCTAATGAGATTCTAGGCTAGAATAAGTATTAACGTAAAGATTTCATTCAGCACTAGGGAGAAGCAAAAATGGCTATTTTGTGGACAGAGACAAAAAGAAAATAACACAGTATTGTTTGAGACTGAGAATAAAGTCAGTCAAAGCAGAGAGCTGCTCAACAGGTGACAGTGTGATATTGGGTCAGATGTTCAAAAGAATCACCATTTGCTGTTAGGAAGAATGGCCAGATGCCAGGACCGGCTTAGGGGATACATGTTGAATTCTGAAAGCCTAGGGGATGTCTTAGATTGGATTCCTCAGGGGCAGACTCTGACAGAAAGATTCATGTGCAATAATTTGTAGGAAGTTGTTTCTGGGAGGGGAGAAGGAACTGGGAACAGGATAGGTAAAATATCAAGCAAGGTTGGAAAGAGGATAGTATTGGCTCAATCCCACAGACAGGTGCCGGGGACATCGCAGGTCTGACCAAGACTTGTTCGCTCAGGGGCTAGCGAGAGCTGCAGTGAGGGGTCATTCTTGGATTAAAAACCAGGTATATTGCCCATCGTGGGGCACTTCCTCTCATTGTGCATGCAGGCAAAGCATGTTCTGGCATTCTGAGAGCAGTCTGCTGGAATGAGTCTGTCGGTTGTGAAGAGTGAAAGCATATTGAGAGCTGGCATAAACAAAAATGATAAAGGGATCCTTCTAAGGTGACGCAGCAGAGCACTAATAGCTTCTGCTGCTGAAGGTGTGGCAATTGATGTCTAAATGTGGTGGGGGTAACTGTAAGGGACTAAGGAGTCATTGTTACTCCATTTACCTTTTTAAAAACTGACTGTTGTGACTTTTGTGATACTGTTTTCATCCCTAGGGATAGCTCATTATGTATTCTTCCAATTTCTTTCAAGAATTTCCAATTCTTCCAAGGTATGTCATTCCCATGTTTTTGCCTTAGTTACTAAAAATAAGAATCAGAATGATCGCTTAGACGTGTTTTATATTATCTAAAGTACTTGCATACATATTTCCTTCTTGAACCTGGAACAACTCTGTGAATGAAGAAAAACATGACACTCTACTCTCATTTCCTGAGACAAAGTGCTTGTACTGTTAGGTAACATCTGAGTCACAAATAAAACCAGAAAAAATGTCCTTTCTTGTCCAGCAACTTAGGCAGACTGAGAACTGAAAGAGAGCTTTAGACAGTTTGAAATGCTATATCATAATAACTTTTATCATTATTGGTATTTTACATTAATAAAACTCATTAATGAGTATAGAATGGAGACTGTGTTTATTACATTTAAACACAAAGACTGTGATAAGATTCAGTGTCTCTACCAGTATTCTCTCTCCTAAAACATTTGATGTCATTTATGTAACTCTGCAGGTGCTGGATACATTTTGTTTTCCCAGAAAGTTCAGGTCTGCTAGAAAAATCTGTATATTTTGATGGTTGAAGATAAAGTTTTTAGCTGAGACCTTGGATGGTCCACAACCATTATGCAATTGTCAGAAGCCATGTTTCAGCTAGAAACCAATCACAGTTGCAGTGTCAACACTCATATTTAACAGTAATTTTCTCAACCAGCAAAGAGCAAAGTTAAGTTACTGGTGTGTTTTGTACACTCCTTGCTCTATCTTAATTTTGATTTTTTTTTTTTTTTAGTGTTTATTTTTGAGGGAGAGACAGAATGTGAGCAGGAAAGGGGCAGAGAGAGAGGGAGACACAGAATCGGAAGCAGGCTCCAGGCTCTGAGCTGTCAGCACAGAGCCTGACATGGGGCTCGAACTCACAATCTGTGAGATCATGACCTGAGTGAAGTCAGTCGCCCAACGGACTGAGCCACCCAGGCGCCCCATCTTAATTTTGTATTTTTCTTTTCTCACTTCTATTTTGCCTAAATCTTAGGAGGTTTCATAGTTTCGGCCAGTCTGTCCAATGCTATGGACTAAATTGTGCCCCTCCGTCCCTCATGCAAATATTGAAGTCCCACCCACAGTGGGACAGTACAGAGATGAGGCCTTAGGGGGGAGTGGCTAGGTTTAGATGAGGTCATGAGGGTGGAGTCGTCACCATGAGAAGCACCATTCTCTCTCTCCTATCTGCAAGTCAGGATAGAGCTGTCACCAGAAACCAACCATCCTGACGCCCTGGTCTTGGACCTCTCAGCCTCTAGAAGTAGGAGAGAAAATTCTTCTGTTGTTTAAGCCACTTACTTGGTCTTTGGTATTACATATGGTAGCCCAAATAGATTAAGACACCATTCTTGTTCTTCTGGAACTAACCTGGAACTGGAGGGAATTAAAAAAATTTAATCAGCATTGCCAGTGCTTGGCTCAGATAGTAACATGGAGATTACCTTCAGTTCCCCTAAATTTGATGAAGAATCTGATAAATGCCATTATACTGAAATATTCACCAGACTTCTTTTGCCTTTTCCAGGGAGTCAGGCACAGATTTCAAATCCAAAGTATGTCTGAAAGTGACTTAAGTCTGATCATTGCATGCCACTCAGACTGCCCAGTCTTGCTGGTGGAACATTTTGTAGTAACATTTAAAACTATCAACATTTTATGTTTCTTTTGCAGTGAAGAGAGCTGATTCATGATGAATTCCTGTCCCTCTCTTCACCATCTGTCTCCTCCTCAGTGTTGATTTCCTGTTGACATTAAAAGGAGCAACACATTTGAAGAAGTTAGGATGGAAGCTTTAAACTTAATGATTAACTTTTTTAAAAGCCTGCATCACATTTTCTTATGAAGCCATTGAAAATGCATTGAGAGTCATTTAGGTCATATTGTAGAACTACGCTTATTGTATTGGACACATCATTATTCCCTGTACCCAAAAAGGCTAAGAAAAATATCGTACACAGTATAATAAGAGGAGGGGGATCCTGTGAGAAGCTGATAAGAGTCTTATGATTCAATAATAGACAGCCTATCAAATCCGGCTCCACTATCGAGGCTCTAAACACTCTATAATTCCCAGTGGAATGTTTCTTTTGCCTTCCACCTTCTTCCTGTTCCCCATTTGACAGTACTTACACCTGCCCATACAAGATTATTTGGCACATCTATGTGTTGGTTTCACGTTCATTTTTGTTAGATTATTCATATATAGAAATAAACAAGAATTGTTTCAGACAATGCTGGATGACAATAATGGATGCATGCATGGAATACCATCACAATGTGTTTCTCATTCCCCTTGGCTGCGTCACTAGGAGATAGTCATATTGCAAAGATCATTTCTTGCTCATTTTTGATCTTCTTGATCCTGCTTCATAACTCCTAATATATTTTTGAATTGTCCTCTTAGTGACAAGGCCCAAATTTATATATCAATATATTTGTATCACAAAAGGTCTCACAGATTGGATGCGTTTTGAGTGTGAATTGTAATCTGCTATGAAGCTTTAACATATTTTCTTATTTGTCCACCTGTTAATCAAGATGTCAATATGAGATGAGAAAATAATCCAGGCATGATTAATGTGCTTTGGATATTTATTTACTTATTTATTTATATAATGTTTTTATTTATTTTTGAGAGAGAGACAGAGCAAGTGGGAGAGGGGCAGAGAAACAGAGGGAGACACAGAATCTGAAGCAGGCTCCAGGCTCTGAGCTGTCAGCACAGAGCCTGATGCGGGGCTTGAACTCATGAGCCGTGAGATCATGACCTGAGCCAAGGTCGGACGCTCAACTGACTGAGCCACCCAGGCACCCCTAACATGGGCATAGCACTTCATCTGTCTGCCTATTTTGGGAAAAACAAGACATGTTAAGGTGAAAATAAATGGATGTAGTTCTTATCAGTGACACATTTTTACTCTGCTTATACATGAGAATGTTAGTTTTAACTACAGGACATTGCCAACATTTGCCCATTTCAACCTACAAAAAAACCTATCAGTTTCAAATGATTTAGTCTAATAGTATGGTACCATTTAAAATGTAATTGAAGTTTGTGCTGTCATTGGGCTATTTGAATTTTGATATGCAACACTTTTTTCGTACAACCCGAGCTTCAAATTTTCAGCTTCTAAAAAAGCCCAGTAATAAGAAATCACATAATTGAAGATGGTTAGCCATATGTAAGAAATTTGGTGAGGAAAATTGCTATTAAGAGCAAGCCAATGAAATCTCTATTTAGTAAATAATACACTGAATAATCTAAATATTGATGAAATTCTTGCATTTTAAATTAGAAATAATGAGTCCTAGCTACCTATTTCTATGCATTGTTCCTGTTGGCAAGGAAAATTTGAAGATTCCCCCACTTGTTTTCCTCTTCCTCCATGGGTATAAACACATTCATTTTGTTTTATTGTAAATAATATGCTTACAAGTCACACTTAGTACTTGGTTCTTCATTTCCTTCATTCATCGTGTGTGCTAGGTACTATTCTAAGCACTAGAGGCGGTGGTGTGGACGGATCACATAGGGTTCCTGTTCTCAAGAAGCTTACATTCTAATGAGAGCAGCTAAATGCATATGTTGAGATGTGTTCAGTGTAATGAAAGACAGTGGCCAGCAGGGGGTGGAAGAAGCTCTTTCAGAGGGACTGGTCAGGTCAGGCTTCTCTGAAGAGACTTTTGCACAGGGGCCTAAATCAGCTGGAACAAAACCGCAGGAGGTGACTTCACCTCTGAAGGGATCTGAGACAACGAGACAGGTTTTTGGGAAACAGAATGAAGCCGATGTCTATGAAGCAGGATAAAGGTGTGAAATGCAGATGGAGGTAGAAGGTTGGAGTTAAGTGGGTGTGCGGGATATTCAGTGTCTTTCTGATTTTTTTTTTTTTCTTTTCATCTGGAGCTATTAAGTCCAGCAGTTCTATTTAAAATGACTTGGGGGCGGGGGGCAAACACTTTAGATAATGTGTATTTAACTTATTCACCTTACTTTTGTTTCCTTTCCCTTAAATCTCTTGAGGCTTTCTAAAACATTATTATCCCATCTCTGCTACAGCTCAGCCATCTGGTTCCCCCCCCAACCCCCCACCCCCTGCCCAGGACTGACTCACAGTTTGCATATGGTACAACTAAATTTTTAGAGTGCACCCAAAGTAAATTTGCATATAGACATGAAGGGAAACATCGAGATTAGGTAGGATCTTTATTTTGTTATATTTCCCCAAAACCAACTTACTTGGGATGGAGGAGGGACATTTAACATTTAGAAAAAGAAGGGCACCTAGGTGGCTCAGTCTGTTAAGCAGCCAACTTCAGCTCAGGTCATGATCTCACGGTTCGTGGGCTCGAGCTTAGAGCTGACCGCTTAGAGCCTGGAGCCTGCTTCAAATTCTGTGTCTTCCTCTCTCTCTCTCTCTCTCTGCCCTCCCCCCCTCCATTCACTCTGTCTCTCCCTGTCTCTCAAAAATGAATAAACATTAAAAAAAAATTACATTTAGAAAAAGAGACTTGGGGCAATGGAAAGATTATAAATAGATATCGCTAGTGAACATATCACTATAGTCATTCTGAAATCGTTTTGGAATGTTCCTGAATATTTACCAAAGTGAATAAACTATAAAGTAGGTATTCTATAATTTATTAGTTTAATGTAAGTAAAGCAGAATTTGGGAAATACAGTGTTTAAATGTTTATACAGTTTTGTTATTTAGGATTTAAATTGTAACTTAAATTTCCAGGTAGAAGAGGAGGACACTGTTCTGATAATAAACAGTTAGGTGGTGGAATTGTCACTTGCCACAGGAGGTCTGCATTTGATTCTCACTGCTTGTAATTTGACAGGAGACTTTCCTCTTAAAACTTTAGTGTCAAATTCTCACTCCTTATAATTTGACAGGAGACTTTCCTTTTAAACCTTTAGTGAGCACTTAATTATTTACTGCAGTAAATATTCACTTATTGAAGAGAGAAATGAAATAGGGAAGATAAAACTTAGAATACAAATACAGATGCTTTGTCATCATGCCATGTCTTACATTTACTTTTGTAAGGAAAGTTGTAAGTTTAATATGTATTTATTTACGCCACTAACAAGTAATGGTTATGGGTTCATTTAAATGTTTTAAATATAGCTTGCTATTGCATGGCCTTTCTTTTTTTTTAATTTTTTTTAACATTTATTTATTATTGAGAGACAGAGAGACACAGAGCATGAGCAGGGGAGAGGCCAAGAGAGGGAGAGACACAGAATCTGAAACAGGCTCCAGGCTCTGAGCTATCAGCACAGAGCCCCCGACGCGGGGCTCAAACTCACAAACTGCGAGATCATGACCTGAGACGAAGTTGGATGCTTAACCGACTGAGCCACCCAGGTGCCCCTTGCATGGCCTTTCTTAAAGGAATGTAATCTTGGCTCGTGGTTGATGTTGTACACTATTTGTATGGTTAAAGGATCTCTTGGCAATATCTGTCTCTCCCTTTATTGGTTAACTTTTTTAGATTCATTTTTCAAGCAAAGGTAATATTTATGTTGCTTCATTAGAATTAGTAAATTAAGTGTATAAATGAGACAGTTTGTTCATTGTCAAGTTACCTATAGTTGGCATAGAAGTGAGGTGTATAGTGTCTTATCTAACAGAAGTTCATATATGTTTTTTTCACATACTATAGTGACCATTTATACAAAGACAGGTTGAGAACTTGAACTATTATCCACATCTGTGTTGTAAATTGATATATCTTCATCATCAGTGGCATGTTTTGTTCTACTTGAAGATCTGTATGTTTTATTATTGTAGACCCATAGAGTGGATTTCAATATTTAAAATACCCAAATAATTTAAATGACGATGTTTAATATTTTCTAGCATTAGAAATAGAATTCTAATTATATTTCAAATTTCATTTCATATTATGGTTAATTAAAATGTTTAGTATTAACTAAAATATAGTAGTCTAATATGAGTCTGTAGAACTCAGTTTGTTTTTAAAGATTTTTATTTTATTTTTGAGCGGGAGGGAGAGGGGCAGAGGGAGAGGAAGAGAGAATCTCAAGCAGGCTTCACACTCAGTACAGAGCCTGATGCGGGGCTTGATCCCAGGACCCTGGGATCATGGCCTGAGTGGAAGTCAAGAGTTGGATGTTCAACCAACGGAGCCACCCAGATGCCCCTAGAACTCAGTTTTTTATTTGAATTTGTTTTAATGTCCTATTTGTCACTAAGGAACGTATGAAGTCAACATATTCATCCCCTTTCTGGGCATTGATATGCTTTCATAAATAGCCACGGAAGCTCTGGTTAGGAGGCTGTAACACACCCTCATGCTGTCACAGGTTTACCAGGTGATCATCGCCCTTTGTTTTTCACCTGAAGATATGGCTTGGTAGTTCTTTTCATATCCATCAGTCCTCATTTGCCGCAAATCCACAGTAACTCAAATTTTAAAATAGCAGCAAATGAGACTCTATGAACATCAGATTTGCAAGTCCAAATAAATTATGTCTGTGTATTTCCCCTTGTTCACAT
This sequence comes from Felis catus, assembly GCF_018350175.1. NCBI lineage: Eukaryota > Metazoa > Chordata > Mammalia > Carnivora > Felidae > Felis > Felis catus. The sequence goes on along the minus strand of NC_058371.1, from coordinate 189,129,892 downwards.
ATTATTCTTCTTAAATACTTCAGTTGATTGGATATGGTATGATTTGCCTTATGAAAATCTTTGTCTATTTTCCAAAGACTTGTGTTTGCTTATTTTCTCTGAGTTTTCTGCACATTTTAAACACTGAAGTTATATATGATTAAGTGTTCCATGAAGTTTTGTTTTAGTTCTAGTTACATCTACATTGTTTTTGATGTTTAGACTTTAAGGACACGGACAAACTTTATGTTTTTAATAGATTGCTTTTTTTAATAGGAAATGATTTTTTTATTTTGCCATCAAGTTTTATGCTTTGTTCTATTTATTGTAATTTGGAAGGTTTTAAGTTATGTCTCTTAATGGTTTCTTTAATGTCACTGTTTTTTAACCTGTAGCCCATTTTTTTTCTGAGCTTTTAACCAGTTTTTTTAAAAATTTTTATTATTATTAATTTTAAATACTGCCCAAGCTTCTAGTGACTTTTAATTATATAAATGAAATAGTCTTGGGTGGGGGATGGGAAGGTCTATAGATGTGTGTATAATGCATATCTATTGTAGAGAACAAAATTTCCATTTAAAAATACAATATATTGATTAGATAAAATTAAAACTTATCAGAAATTATTTTCTAAAGATATGTGTTCTAAATATTTCTGTTTATAAATCAATCTAAGAGAAAGAAAAGGCCACGTTCGATTTTAAGTTTCTAGGAGATGCTTAGAATCTTTAAAAAATCAATAAAGGTCATTTTTTTTCAATGTTTATTTTTGAGTCAGAGAGATAGAGAGAGAGAGGGAGAGAGAGAGAACATGCACACACACACGCAGAAACAGAGGATCTGAAACAGGCTCAGTGCTAACAGCAGACAGCCCGATCCAGAGCTGAAAACCAGGAACCATGAGATCATGACCTGAGCCGAAGTTGGATGCTTAACTGACTGAGCCACCCAAGAACCCCAAAAAGATAATAAACTTTACGTGGATACTTTATGGTATCCATAAGCTGAAAGCTTAAAATATTACATAGAGAAAACTCAAGTTTGGGTCAACTTCCAGTGACACTGAACTATTGTATTCCCAGTTAGCTCCCACATTTTTTCATAATGGCTTCCTTTGCCTGCCATCCACCCCCCCCCCACTCCACACACACATACACACCATACTTTGTATATCCATGTGTTTTTCAGGACTCTTCTGTAATAATCCTGCCCCCTCAATTTGGGCTTTGATGTCACCTTTTGTGTGTCTTTGGACACCTGTATTTTCCGTTGTCACACCAATGTGTGAATGAGTGTTTTTGGTCAGTGCTCCTTTCTAGGCTGTGAGCTTCCTGAGGGCAGGGATGCTGCCTGATGGGCACTGCATTGTCAGTGCCTAGTGTGGTACCCAACTTCGTCCCAGCTGATGGTGGCTCACCCACACAGGTACTGGATGAAGCAGCTTTGAGGCTGGATTATGGAGGCAGTAGGGAAGGAAAAGATATCCCCAGGACCGTTGATAGGTGAGCAGCGTTGAAAAAAACCCTCCATCTAAGAAGCAGAAGAGGAGGAACTGTAGAGTGCTGTATGTGAACTCAGTCACACTTAGGAAAAGAACGAACGTAGAGACCAGACCAGGGAATCAGATTCTTCAGAGAAAAAGAAAGGTGCTGGAAGAAAAAATAGTTTTACAAAATAATCCTGTTTCACTTGATTTGGCAGTGTGTTATCCAGTCAGAGGTAACCTGAAGCAACTTTACCGTACAATATTGTGGTAATGGAAGAAACTCCGGAGTCTGACAGGTAGGGTCATTTGTATGCTGGTGATAAGGAACAGATAGTGTAGCTTTAGATTTTGCAAATGTATTGAAGAGAAGAAGAAAAAGACGGAGAGCCATAAACCGTAACTGAAGGAAAAGGAGCTGAGACTGATGCTCAATAAAGATTACCTGGTGTTGAGCAATGGTAATGATGACAATTAAAAAACATATGCTGATAAATAGTGTAGAGTGGAGGGCCAGGCTTACATCATTTCGTTTACACCTCAGGACTGCCATCTGGGGAAGATTTCATGGTTATCCCCAAAGATGTCAGTAGTGACTGAGAGGCAGGTAACTTGCCCAGGGGCCCCAGAACTAGTACATTTTAGTGTGTTGGAATGGAATCCAGTTAGAGAGTCTTAATGCTCTAGTCTGAGCTTTAACGGAATTTCATGCAACATTTGTGCTTATAGCTGTCCATGTTTACTTTATCTCATTGGATCCTCAGGAAATCAACAAGATAAGCAGAAAGGTGTTACTATCCTCAACTGAAAGGCAAAGAAGCAGACTTAACGGAAACTGAGAGGTGGCCAGGTCTCTGCAGCCTGCAAATGCTAGTGGTCTGGCCTGAACCAACACCTTTTAGTTCTAATAACATCACACTTTCCACTAAACCATGCCACCTACCTCTGTGGAGCGTGCTTGTTTAGGAAAGTAGTATTCACGTCAATATTTTTGTTATAAAACAGTAGGTGTGTGTGTATCTGTTAGATAACCGTTTCACCATGTTCAAAGGTGTTAACTTTAAAACTATCGGCTATTAAAAAAAACAGGTTTATTTGGACATAACAGAGAATTGTGATTCAAGACACATAAGCTGTGTGAAAAGTATAGGCAAAGTCCAACAAACAAAGAAGAGGAATGTTATTTTATAGAGAACAGGAAGGAAGTCGAGAGGGATTGTTTTGAATGAAAGTCCATTGGAGAAAAAAAGCAAGAGCTCAAGGTGATGGTTTCCCCGTGGCTGAGTTGGAGAGGTACTCAATTTCTTGTAGGAGATGCGATGTATGTCTGTCTTTCCCTGTTGCCTGTAATTGGTGATTCTTTCCCGTTGATCATTGTGTTGGGTCTGTCATTGACGTTGAATGCTATGGCTCCCCTTCCAGCTTTCCCTTCTTGCCTCTAAAGTCTACTTTAGTGAGGTTTCCCTTTATTACTTGTAATAAAGGAAAAAATTGCGTTCTTATTGGGTCTGCACATCCAGTGATGAAGAGGGTGTTCCATGAAGAGTTTATATCATTGTAGATTGTAAAAGTTGAAAGCATATGGGCTGTGTTTTTAAAACCTCTCCACCTGACGTACGGAGTACCTCATGAGTTTCACAAGAATGGTATTTTGTGTCCTAAATTAGTTAATAATAGCTGTGGGTCAGCCTTCTTACAGAAACTAGAGCTGTGTTCCAGTATCAGCAGCGGCTTTGAACAAGTGCAGCAAAGCTATTGCATAAGGAAAGCCATGAGTTTGCATTCTTCTTTTTAAATGAAGCCTTACAACAATGTCAGACAGTAACAGTAGTCTCTTAAAACTTACCAACCGTGGTTAGATAATGATCAGCCCAAAATTTTTGCCTTTTCTCTCCAGGTCTTATTTTTCCCCCTCCTAACTAAGTATAGACTGTTATCTAAAATCACTTCGTTAGAGTGTATGTTCTCCACCACTTGTAACCGTGTTTCCACTCATGTCTAAGGCTTTGGATTTAAATACTAACTTGAAGTAGTTAAAGAAGAGAGGGCAGTGAGACAGGAGAAAGGAAGGAAACCAATTTTGAGGCCAATCCATGATCCCTGCTGTGCTAATTGTCTTCACATTCATCCAGTCCACACCACCACCTGCAAAGTCAGTATTTTTACATCTACTCACACCAAAATGAAAATTGAGGCTAGAACAGTGATGAGAGTTGTACAGAGTCTCCCAGGGAATAAAGGAGGTAGATTTAAGCCCATGTTTGACCCTTGATGCCATGCTTTTTATCTCTGCACTTAAGACCCTGGAATTCAAATTCACTCTTGGTATGTATTTTTAAAGTTCCTACTGTGAAATGTAATCATGGTCGAAAGTAACTAATACCTTGTGAAATACACACACACACACACACACACACACACACACACACACACACACCATACACAAAAGTACAAACTGATTTAAAGCAGATACCTAAATGCCCACCTTTCCAGCGATGGAACCCCACCGTCACACACTATATGTGCCCCTTTTTTCCTATGACATTCTTGCTCAGAGAAGAATAATTTCTCTTAATTCATAGCAATAACTTATTTATTTTTCCTTTCCTTATGATGAGTTTTGAAGGTTTTTTTTTAAATATTATTATTATTATTATTATTACCTAACTAAGAAAACTAAGTTGTGTCCAGGTGGGGAGAAGGGATATTCACTAGGGAGTTATACAAGAAAATGCTGTTCTCACATTGCAGATCAGAAGTCTTAAACTTTGGACTCAGATGACCATTTCTCAGCCCTTGAGTGCCCCTAAGTGGCCGTGACAGAAAATACAGCATTTTACAACTTGAACAATCCTTCCAGCCAGCAGCAGTCCTTTCTTATGGGTTCCTGGTCTCCCTTCTACATTGTTCTGTATGCCTCCTTTTTTCGCCCATTAACTGAGGGCTCCTAGGACTTTAACTTGACTTCTCCTACACAAGGGTGTTTGTGCAGTATTAATTTTAAACGGGGAGTCACTGACATGCTAAAATGGCCGTCTATCCTGCTCCCCACTTAGGTCTCCATGAGAGCCCTGTCACTGCAGATGTCATATCAATCGGGGATTCAGCAGGGGCTGTGGCCCTAAACCTGCTGGTCAGCAAATATGCTTTGCTTTTCCTTCGTGTTCACGGAGATTTGTGTTTTAGGAACAAGTCCATTTGCTGTGGTTTTGTCAGGTCGTTTAATGACACAGATGGATATTTTTATTTTTATTCCCTTTTGAAGCTACTTCATGGGGATCAGGCTGGCTCTGACCACATGCAGTTTGTGGGCATTTACTCGGCAAGGGGAGGTACTTTTAGTAATGGAAAGGAAGTAATTTAATAGCACTCTTAAGACTTATCCGTGGTGGGAATTCATTGGTTCCTCGGTTTCATAATCAAGACAGAAATTCTTTTTTCATATGTCTCCATGGAGTCCATATGCAACTGTTATTTTGCTAAGGGCTGAAAAAGTTTATTCTACTTTAAGTTATTATTGTATATTTTGAACGGCATAATCTTTCCTAGTGGGAAATTTGGTTCCTTCACATATTGAGCAAACATTGAGGGAAGGACCTAGTATATGCTCAAGTTGTTGGCATAAACAAGACAACACGCTTCCTGTTTTCATGACACTTAATATTCTATAGAGGAGGACCTAGAAGTGATGATTAAATAAGTGAATAAATAAATATAAATGAGATAATTTCAGTAGCAATAAGAAATGTAAAGAAATACAAAATTCTTTGGCTGGAGAATGAGTGGGAAGAGGGAAGAGCTATTTTCGATGGAAAGACAGGGAAAGCCTTTGGACATCGGAGCTTCATTGCCTGGGCAGAGCGCAAACCATGAGTTGAGCAGCTTTTGAGACAGACCAGAAAATGCAAAATCGCAGCAGCACAAATGTATTTTGATGCATCTGAGAACCAGAAGATGATTAGTGAGTGAAGAGGAGTGTAGTCAGACTGAATCTGGGAAGGGAAGAGGGGTGAGGTCCAGCCGCTTTGGGCAGCGCACAGGTGGTATTCTGCAGAGAGCGGTCCTTACAAGGTGCTCATCCCAGAGGCACCATGATCTACCTGCTTTTACATAAATGGTGATAACAAATTGCATTTTCATGTAGATCCTTCAAAAAACCTATAATAGGAAGGTTGTGAGTTTTTTTTAAATCATATCTGACATAAGATGCTGCTTGTATCACTGTGAAGCAGACACAAATCAATCCAAGAAGTACAATATAAGAATTATTATTTTTAGGGGCGCCTGGGTGGCTCAGTCGGTTAAGCGTCTGACTTCGGCTCAGGTCACGATCTCGCGATCTGTGAGTTTGAGCCCCACGTTGGGCTTGGTGCTGAGCTCAGAGCCTGGAGCCTGTTTCAGATTTTGTGTCTCCCACTCTCTCTGACCCTCCCCCATTCATGCTCTGTCTCTCTCTGTCTCAAAGATAAATAAAAATGTTAAGAAAAAAAAGAGATTATTTTTAGACTAGCATTACTTTTCAAAGCTCTTTCTTGGGCGTTTTTTTTCTTCTTCACATTTTCCTTATTGTCACGTACTCAGTTTTTGAGATGTAGATAGTATCGCACAAGCTAGGCTGCTGGAGGGTTACCTGCTCATGCTCAAGTGTGTGGTCTTGTTCCAGTAGAAGTACTTGCTATCATGCCCTTGGCTTTCTCGAGGGATATCCTAAGCAGCTGCTACTATGCTTGCGCTCGTATTTATGTACAAATGTTTTTGAGGATTATGCACTCTCTCATCATGTGACCTGTCAGGCAGAGATGTTCTCTGCTGAAGCATCCAGAGGAGAAAAAAAAAAGGTTTTTCCTGGGTATCTGGAGTGCTTTTAATCTCAAAGACAGGGCGTGTTTCCTCTTTGCCACACACCTAGAACTAAGTCCACCTCTTACCTGGGACAGCGATTTCTGTGAAGGAGCAACCCTTCACCTCCTCCACAAATTACCTACCTATTTATTCATCTTGTATCAAACCCATTTCTGGGAACTACCTAGAATCCTTTCTCATCAGGTAACAGTATATATAGAACCCATAAAACTTGCTCATGACCTGCCGGCCTGGGTTCTCATTGTTTTCAAATTGCTGACAGGTACTTCGTACTTTCTTTAGCCCTGTGATTTCCCTAGTGCAGCAGGCCATGGCTGAGTGTGGCAGATCCTTCCCGTTCACCTCAACCTGCACATCCTTCTCTAGACACCAACACACACACACACACACACACACACACACACACACCACACACACTGACCTAGTACACCAACCTTCTGTGTCTGAAACAGACTCTGTTAGCTACGAAAGATGACAATAAATCAAAATACAAGCACTTCCTCCTTGAAACATGTTAGGTCGGCAGTCTGCTCTCCTTATCCCAGGAATTGGCCTTTTCTCTTGTTTGTAACATTCTTCTCAGACTTCAGAAAGATGTTCCAGAAGGGACTGTCCTCTAACACAGGCCGTATTCTCTTCAAGAGCATTTCTAAAACCATCTTCCTTATGCTTTCAGAAAAAGAAATAATGCCAGGTCGAGACACAATTTTATTAATGTGAAAACATTGACTTTATATGCCAAGAACGTAGAAGATAATTTTTTTGTCAGTAGAGAAGGGGTAGGGAGACTAGGAACTCTGGATCCTTGGAGATTGGTAGCATCCTGCCTCTATGTTTAAAGCAAATATTTGTTTTTTTCTGAGACAGAGTGGCCAACCCAGAGCAGCCTGCCTGGCAGAAGCAGAAATGGAAGGGCAGAACACATCTTTTATGGAAGTCAGATAAATTTCATGCTCTTTAACATCGCCTCTGACTGCAGGCCTTTCTCCGCAGTCTGGCTCCCTCCCCAGTGAGAACAAAGAAGGAAAAGTGATTAAAGTTCCCTCAGTAATAGACTGCAGGAGGCAATGGTCTTGGCGTCTTCTACAGAAGGAGAGAGAGTCCTTTAACAAGACTTGTGAGAGTTCTTTGAAGAAAAGAAGTTAAGACTCACAGGGCTGGTAGAGGTCTGTCGTAACATTTGTTCATTTCCTCTACTTCGTATGGCTTCTTTGACTTCCTGCAATAGCGTCACCCTCTTCATTAAAACGTCCGGGATAAAAGAAGGAAAGTGAAGTTCAGCTCCTAGCTGAGCCAGAGTTCAGCGTGCTCTGCTGAGAGTCGGAGTGTTCAGAACTTGACTTTTATAGGGCAATCAAATGGATACTAATGATTACTAAATCCTTGGTGTGTGTAAGAAAGAGCCAGAGAAAGAATATGAAAGAATGAGTGAGTCCAGGAGAGTGTTTGTTCTGTATGTTAGGTGGCCTGGGATTTGGGATGGCCAGACCTGCCTTTGCCTTTGCCAATAAACTGGCAAGATCCCCCTCCCCACCCCACCCCCCCACCCCCCAATACACACTCCAGGACCAAACCCCTGGACCTTTCCCTTCCTTTAAAAATGAAAAAAGAAGAAGAAGAAGAAAAAAAAAAGGTTTGCAATCAGTATTCAGACATTCTTATAACTAATAGGATTAGGGGCGTTACAAAGGGATTTGAACAAGATAATTAGTTTACTGCTTAGTCGACAGTGGAGGAAGCAAAATCCTTCTGAGAAAAGGCAGACAAAATAGGTCAAAAAATGTGTGGGAAATGAGGTAAGACCTCTCAACGAGGACCCTGATCAACTGGAATATTATGAAAGGACTCCAGAGCCTTCATTCATTGCTGCAGACTGTTTGCCTTTTTTTTTTTTTTTAACTTGGCCACCAGAGGTGTGAAGAAAAGTGACTTACTTAATTTTAGAGTGAACGGGTGTTGTTCCTGGAGCTAGAGTATTCTGTTCCAAGGGAGTAAACGCTGCTTTTAAAGTACTTCTCACAACATGACATAAAGGGAATGTTTTGGAAAATATGAAGAGCTCTTATCAGGCATTTTACAAGCTGGAAAGAATTGCACAATTAAGAGAACTCTTTTTAAATTCCCAATTTTCTTGAATAGATTCATTACTTTTATTGGCCCTCCCCCCCCAAAAAATTCTAGTAAACAGAAATGTGAGGGACGTGTTCTATGTTAATTGAAAGACTTACTTAAGTATTTGTGCTCTAATTTGGGCACTTTTCGCTCTGGTAGAATATGCTTAAGAAGAACCATTTGAATTTCTTAAAAATTGCAAAAGTAATTTTTTTTCTTTTATAGTCACATTGTATTCTCCCATCTCGTCCCCATCTTCTTAAAAGCTGGCGTTAGCAACTGTATAATTACTGTCTGTGAATTAAAGAATACTTCCAAAGGAGTAGTAGACAAAAAATCCTCAGAGTATCTGTGTGTGTGGACACCATATACTTTATTTAGTTCGTTTCAGAATCTTTCAGCAACCACTGGCCAGATCAAAGCCACCTTCTTTGCCTGACTTTGGCACAGCCTTGACTTAATGGCGGGTAGAGGAAACAGTGGCTCATTACAAGTGGAACTTTCATTACCAACCTAAAGGCCAAAGAAGGCTAATTGACAAAAAAACTCACTGGACGAGGGAAGCAATTAAATACCATAATGGCATGTTAACATGTGACATAAAAATTAACTTCAGTAAAGAAGCCCAAATGTCCATTTTCATATTCCCAGAGTTTGACTTGTTTGTATTCCTTTTTTCTGTTTAGACAGAATCTGCTGGATGTTCTTTGCATGTCACAGCAAAGCATCATGTTACTTCCCCTCTCCAAATATATGAAGCTGTGTTTTGTTTTGTTTCCTTTTGTTTTTGTTTTCGTTTTGTTTTGCCATTCCATCCTCAGTTTCTGGTGTAGTTTTAGGATGTGATTTGAAATTAATCTCATAGGAAAGAAGAGGAGTGTGAGACCAGTTTGTATGGTTGAGCCAGTTACTGTCTGAACAGGGATGCCCAGTTGGCTAGTGGGCTCTTAACCCCAACTTTCTTCTCTGCAGAAGGAGCGCCTTTGTCAATTTATCTGCAATTTATCTGCCTCTTTCTCATTTACTCAAAGATGCTTTGCACACTATGATGGATTTTTCAGTGATTGGTACTCATCTTTAATTATTGTGAGTGATACATTTGTTTGGAAGGTAAAGCTCCTTGAATAACTAACTCTGACTAAAGATCATTGTATTAATAGATGGTTTCGGACAGAGCTTTTCTTAAATTTCACTGCGGACTTAGGACACCAAGTAACTACCTAAAATGTAAGATGAATTCAAAGAGCTATTGGCTATCTTGGGTATACAGCTGTGTTTTAGACTTGGAGAAGTATCAATATGAGAATAACAGAGCTCCTGAACTTCAGAGAAAGGCCATCTGGAGAAGGCAGATACTGACCTTGGAAAGAATGGCAAGGCATAGCCTAGGATGCACACAGAGGATGGAAGTGGAATGGGAAACTGAAGGAGGGAAGGGATCTTGTAGGAGGGTGGGATTTTAGATCATTGGACTTTGCCATTAAATGAGAAAAAAAGATTTGAAGTTAGGGATGGATGGCTGGGAGCCTCGGGAAAATCTTGAGGTTGGTGGTGAAGAGAGAGGCATCCTCAGTAAATGTTTGGACTGGATCCTGGAGGTATGGAATCTGGTGGAAAAAAGTGGAAGGTAGGACAGACTAATTAGAGCAGGAATCTTACACTTAGGATGCTACTCCGTTTGCATTGGAGAACCGCTTCTCAGCTTTGGAGAAAGGCATGACCACATGAAGCTCATGTTTAGCAACAAGTGATGGTGTAGTCTATTACAGCTTTCATTTCGGGCCTGGGGGTTAGGGATTTGAAAGAGTAAATTGGAGCGAGAAAGTCTATTTAGGAAGCTAATATTATAGTCCAGGTGAAATGCTGTAAGGCCTGATGGAGAGTAATGACCATAAAAATAGAAACAAGTTTACAGATGCGTGGAACATCTTGAAGTTATCTAAATTCTAAAAATGGAGAACATATCACATATGGAGTTGTGTCTCCCACATAATCCCTTACCCTTGTAAAATGAACACATTCTCATATTATTAATTATTCTTGGAATTATTCATTTTCATTATTATCTGATAGCATTGAACTATAACTTACATATTCTGTCATCTGTTAGCAGACATTTAGCTTGTTTTGTAATTTTTCTTTATAAAAAGTACTTTGAAAAACACACCATAAAACTTTTGGCAACATTGCTCATTATTTTTTGGGGCTAGATTCCTGAGATCATCATTCATTATTGCACTCATTAGTTGTAAGCAGTGCTGTGTGCAGCCTTTTGCTAGAGAATGGATTATGAATGCTCTCTGGAGTCTAAGACATCAGAGTTTCTATTTGGTATGATAACCAATAGGCCATGCACACCACAGATATTGACTGATCTCTGTATTCAAGGAACTATCCTGGACTCCACCTGGAGCAAAGATGAAAAACATATGGTTCTGGACTTGAAGGGGTTTGCAATTTAGTGTGACAGTATTAATTCTGCACCAAAATGAGGATGGCTCAGAGAATAAATGCTTAGGGCTTTAGAGAACAGTGCTAAAAAATTGTAATTAAGTGAATGTGGCTCAGAGAACAAATGCCGTAAGATTTTCAAGAAGTGGCTGAGCATCGTCCACCGGAGTGGGTGAGAGGGCCACACTGAACTGAGTCTGAAAAAGAAAAGCAAAAGCCATGCTTTCCCTTAGTGTACGACAAGATGGAGGAAAGCTTATATGGAAGAACATAAGTAAAATCTTAGAAATGAGCTGGGGAGTTTTTTATTTGAAGAATAAGAGATTGATCCTAACTTGATCAGAGAATTATACACGATGTGCTATGGACTGAGTGTTAGTGTCTCCTTCAGAAATTCATGTGTTGAAGCCCTAAGCCAGTGCGAATGTATTGGGATGTGGAGCCTTTGGGAGATAATTATGTTTAGATGAGGTCATCAGGGCAGCATCCCCATGATGAGATTAGTGCCCTTAAAAGAAGAGGAAGAAACACCAAAGCTTCTTCTCTCTACCATGTGAGGAAGGACGTAGCAAGAAGGCAGGCATCTGCAAGCCAGGAAGAACACTTTCACTGTGAACTCAATCTGTGGACACCTTGATTTTGGACATGTCAGACTCCAAAAGTGTGGGGAACAAATGCCTCTTTATTAAGCCACCTGGCTTATGGCATTTTGCTACAGCAGCCTAAGCCGACCAAGACATGAAGTCATAGGTGTAAACAAATAGGTAAAAATGGGTTGTGGCCAGGCTAAATGTAACATTTAGTCTATTAGTAAAATTTGATCAGTGCGGGGGCACCTGGGTGGCTCAGTCGGTTAAGTGTCTGACTCTTGATTTCAGCTCAGGTCATGATCTCACATTTCGTGAGATCAAGCCCTGCGTGGGACTCTGCACTGACAGCCTGGAGCCCACTTGGGACTTTCTCTCTCTCTGTCTCTCTCTCTCTGTCTCTTTCTTTCTCTTTCTGCCTCTTCCCTGCTCACGCACACCCTCTCTCTCAAAAATAAAATAAATAAGGTTGACTGGTGTAGATTTTGTACAGGGATCTGAAATTCAATTTGCTAGTCTTTTGTAGGATAGCTAGAAGAGGAAGAAGAAAAGTAAGATAGCATGGACTTGCCAAAAATAGCTGAAAGTTAATAAAGGTGTGGATTGTAGAAAACTGAAGAGCTGAATGCAAGATGGTCTGCCTTGAATGCGTAAATAAATGGACATATTTCAAGTACCTGCTTTGTACCAGGCTGTTTGCCATGCTTCTGACAAAGTTTCACTTACTAAGTTGAACCTGGTCTTCTTTGTTTACTTAGAACCTTGTTAACTCCTTTTAAACGTTCAAATCATAAAAGTCTAGATATTGTGAAACTTCATTTTGGGAAAAACTGTTTTCCAGAGTACAGGATTAAGTACTCACATCAACAAAATGATCTCCCTGCACGAAAGGTCTATTAGTGTCTCCAAAGTCATACCACCTGTTAAATAGTCCAGGTAAAAATTACATGTTTGCTGGGCAGAGGCAGGACTTCCGTACATGTATCTGTCCTTCTTTCCTTCCATCATATTTCCATGCCCAGAGCCCTTCTATATGGAAAATCTGGAGTCCTTTCAGGTAAGGCCTAGCAGGTCATGTTTTTGTTTTGTTTTTATGCAATTTCCTGGATTCTGGGATGCCCTGAATCTCAAGACCACAGCAATCTGAAATCTCTGAAGGCATCTACCTCGATATTGAGAGTGGCTTGCTCACTGGAAAGTATTATACTCCTTTTCTGAATATTCATTTTCTGATTTTATCGATGAGAAACAACAAATCACATGAAGACATTTGCTTAGATCGGGGGTCTGCAAACTACAGCTTATGAAAAGAACCTGCCCTTTGCCTGGTTTTATAAATAACATTTAATTGGACTATATTCACACCCATTTTACGCCTAGTCTATGACTACGGCCTCACTATGACCAGGAATGGAGAGTGGGGTAGTTGTAGCAAAGACCATGTGGCCTTCAAAGCCTAAGATATTTACTATCTGGCCCTTGGTGAAAAAGTTTGCTGACCCCTGCTTTAGATATAAAATAATCGTGTTGCACTCTGTTGGCTATGATCAGGAGTATTTATATTCTTGAAAAACCGCTTTCTTTGTAAAAGTAGGCAAAGTCTAAAACTTAGGGAGAATGTAAAATACAAGCTATTGAACCACCATAGGGTTAGCTGCAGGGCGTAATGAGATGACGTATGTAAAATGTTGAGAAAGTCGCCTGGATGCTCTAAGCACTTAAAACATGTTATCGTTTTTGTCTCGTTCACTTTGTTACCTCATGAAGTTTTTTTTTAAATTTCAATTCTCTAATGACTTCCAAATTGATATCCCTAGCCAGGCTCTGATCTCTAAATTCCACAGTCGTGTCCCACTGCCTACCCTCCATCTCCATTTGGATATGTCAGAGGCAGAATCTCCCTCTTAACATGTGCAAAACTGACTTCCTGGTCCTGCCTCCAAAAATGGCCTCTCCTGCAAATTTTCTCTTCTCTTTAATGGCATCCTCTGTTTGTTCAAATCAAAAAACCAGGGATCATCCTTGACTTCTCTCCTTATTAGCACAGACCCCTTATTCAATCCTAAGGCAGATCCTGTTTTTGCCTCCAGAACATAGCCAAAATCTTACTACTTCGCATCATCTCCACTGCCGGGTCCAAGCTGCTTACAGCACGCACCGGGTTATCAGAATAACTTAAAGGGTCTTTCTGCTTCCACTTTACCTCTTTTTCTATGATTCTCCAAACAGCAGCTAAGTTACCCTATTTAAAGTGTAATTAGAGCATGTCACGTCCTCTGCTCATAACCTTGCAGTGGCCTCCAAGCAACCTATGTATGGTTCCGTTATTACGAGGCTGTTAGCCCCTGCCCTATCTTGACCTTCACAGTCTCTATCTGACTTCACACCTGATCATCTGATTTCATCTGCTGCAGTTCTCACCCTGCTCATTCTGCTCAGCAACACTTGCCTCCTTGTTATTTTCACAATATGTCAGTACTATTTCCACCTCAGGTCTTTTGCACTTGCTATACTTTCTGTCTGTAACGTTTTCCCCTAAGTTAGCTACCTGGCTTGCTACCTCCTTCACGTGGTTTATAAATCTTTTTTTTCTTATTTTGTCAATGCCGACAAGACTATATAAAATTTTGTTCTTTCAGTTCCTTGCTTCAGATTTCCCTTCCTCACTTTATTTTTCTCCATAGAGGTTATCATCTGACATACTACATTTTTTACTTATCTTACATTGTCTATATTTTGTCGCTAGAATGTTAACTGTATGAGGGTCAAGTCTTATTAGTAGCTGTTTCCCCAGAAATAAAGCAGGGCTCTGTGTGCTCACGTGTGTGCGCGCACGTGCACACACGCGCGCGCACACACACACACACACACACACACACACACACACAAAAGGTGCTTAATACACGTTTGTTGGATAGCTTGTTATTTTATCATTTTCAAGGTTACCCTTTATTGAGTATTCACCATAGCAGTGCTAACTCCAGCTCAGTGCTGAGATACTATTTCTGTCTTACAGATAAGGCTCCTAGAGGTTAAATGACTTGTTCGAAGCCATTGTGTTAGTTCGCTAGTGCTGCGGTAACAAAGTATGGCAAACTGGATGGCTTAACCAACAGAAATTCACTGTCTCACAGTTCTGGAACCTGGAGGTCCAAGGTCAAGGTGTGGGCTGGGTTGGTTCCTTCTGAGGTTTGTGAAGAACAATCACTTCTATGCCTTTCACCTCGCTTCTGCAGCTGGCAATCATTGGCATCCCTTGACTTGTAGAAGAATCCCCCCATCTCTGCCCTCATCTTCAGGTGGCATTCTGCATGGTCCATCTGTCTTTGTGTCCAGATTTCTCCTTTTTATGAGGATACCAGTCTTATTGCATTAGAACTCACACTAATGACCTCCTTTCAATTTGATTACTTTTGTAAAGACCCTGTCTCCAAATTAGGTCACATTTGAGGTACTGGAAGTGAGGATTTCACCATGTGAATTTGAGGGGAACACAGTTCAACCCATAACAGTCATGTATTTCATTAGTAGAGGAGCTTCGATTCCAACTCGGATTCCAAAGCTCATGACGTACTAATATCTGAACCCAAATGTGTATTTAGTAATATGTATTAAATGCCCACCTTGCTCTGCAGATTCTGCGAGGAACTACGGATAGAGTTTATTCCCTGCCCTTGAGAAGCTCACTCCATAGCAGGAGAGAAAAACATAAAGTTAAGAACTATGGCTTAAAAGCACCCAGAAAGCAGGTCAGCTGCCATTTTTAATTATATAGAGCTTTCCATCTATTAGGTTTATGTTGCCAAAGCCTTCTAATGAAATAGTTCCACCATTTAATTTAATTTTCAGTGGGGTTGCCAGAAGTGCAATTAATTGATAAAAGTTCCAGCTATGAAATTTTGCTTTGGAAAGCAGTCTGCCATATCTTTATATACCATTAAATTCAATCATATGCTTGTCACCCTGGCAGAACATCTTGATATACTTGAAGAAACATGGTGGTGGAAACCAAAAAATTATATATTGTCAGTACTACACTGTAGCGTTTCCAAATACAAATGTTAGCATGATTGGGTTATACCGATCCATCATTAGGTTGCATCTCCCTGGAGTTGAAACTACATCTGAGCTTGGCAAGGATGCACTATCACCAGTCCGAGTGGGAACCATGTGTCAGTCTCCCAAAGAAGATATATAGTCTTGTGTACTCTTAGGATTGGATATGCTTATGTTGCAGACTTTAAATCAATTTCTGAAACCTTTCTACAGATGTTGACTGCTGCAGGTCTGTAAATAGCATAGTGGATTGTGAGCTGCAGCTGAGACACACAACCTAAGAACATGCTGAAATATGGGGCAATAGAACACAATGCAAGAATAAAACGGACTGCACGAAATTTGCCGAAACGGTCTCTTCTGTTTAGCGACGTCCTTTCCACAACGCTGCCTCTAAAGTTGGAGTGGCCATTTTCTCAGATCGATGCAGAATCTTTGTGGTTTTTAAATTCTGGAATACTACCTTATGGACTGTATTACTTGATGTGGATTGGATTTGTTTGTAACGTGTGATATATGCTGATAATTAGATGTCTTTCATTTTTTAAATGTCCAACTAAAATGTATTTAATCCTACTCTGATATTAGGGAGTGGGGTGGGCATACTTTTAGAAGATGTACTAGAGAAAGAGTCAGAATGCCCAAAGTCAGTCCTTTATGAGGCATTTTAACTTCTTTGAACACTTGAACACAGATTTTACCTTCAATTACAATTGTACCCCATACCTGACTAAAATATCTGACTTTGCATGATAAAATTAAAAAAAAAATTAATGTTTATTTATTTTTAAGAGAGAGAGAGGGACCAAGCATGAGCAGGGGAGGGGCAGAGAGAGAGGGAAACACAGAATCCGAAGCAGGCTCCAGGTTTTGAGCTGTCAGCACAGAGCCTGATGCGGGGCTCGAACTCATGAACCAGGAGATCTCCTCCCGAGCTGAAGTCAGACGCTTAACCTACTGAGCTACCCAGGTGCCCCAATAAAACTTTTTACTTAGAGGAACAGTAGCATTACTTGAAAGTGGTTGAATCTTCTGTACATTAAAAGAAAAAAAAAAGCCCTCTTCATAAACAGCAAACTTCTAATTAATAGACAATGTGATCTTAATATAGATGTACCCCCTCAACCAAATACCGGTGCAAACCTGTGGTGACTGGTGTGGCAAAGGGGGGTAGCTGTGTCTTGGCCCAGAGTAGAGCCTGTTCTCTTATGAACTGGATTGTATATTATTCATTGATGCCTTTTTCCTTAACATTTTGTGCCTTGTGCACAGCTGGCCATTTCCTTAAATCTTGAGAAGACTTTTCAATCTTCTGTTTAAATTTGCCTCAGATACACAGTTTTAGTATAGTCAACAGTATGCATATCTTGGTTTGCTTCCTTCCAATATGTATTTGCTGCAAAATAGTAGCTGTACTGGTAACTGAAGATCATGCGTCTCTCGTCCAAACACACCCTCACTCTCTCTCCTCACTTCTCTTTCTTTATCTCCTTCTGTTTTTCTTTCTATTTCTCTCTCTGTTTCTCTATTTCTCCCTCTCCCCCCAATTTCTTTCTTGTACACACACACACACACACACACACACACACACGCGCACACACACACTATACACACCCATATCTATAATCCCCTTTCTGTCTCTCCCGAATTCAGGACGTTATAGCCCTAGAAGGTTGATTGGAAAATTGTTAACTTCCAAACTGAAGAAAAGCTTTTGAAAAGTGTGTCCCACCTACTCACAAGTTATTCACTATGATCATTCCCTTGTAGATTATCAAACATTCCATACAACAGCCCCAAACTTTACTTTTTAACCATATATTTTTCACCCTATAAGGACCGTAAGGTACTTTGTTATAAAAACAAATTTTCCATGTGGGACACCTGGGTGGCTCAGTCGGTCAAGCATCCAACTTCAGCTCAGGTCATGATCTCACATGTGAGTTAGAGCCCTGTGTCGGGCTCTGTGCTGACAGCTCAGAGCCTGGAGCCTGCTTCGGATTCTGTGTTTCCCCCTCTCTCTGCCCCTCCTCTGCTCATGCTCTGCCTCTCTCTGTCTCAAAAATAAATAAAAACATTATTTTTTTAAAATTTTCCGTGTAATTAATATGTTCCAGGCATAACTGAGCCTAAGCAGAGAACCCAACACATATTAAAACATAATTTTAACAAAGCAAGAACATATTAACATTAACAACCAAGTAAATGATTCAATCAAGGTATGCATAAAATTTTATGTGAAAGCAGAAGAAGAGAAATGCATGTGTTGTAGTTGCCAGGGGTAGGAAAATGGTTGAGGGAAGGCAATGTGGGTTGAGATGGGGTCTAAATGAGCTTCTGGTTTCTCTTCAATGGAGAAAGGAGGTGTGGGGGCAGGAGGGGCAGGTGGATAGGGTAGCTTGTACAAAGTCACCAAGCCAGATTGGGGGTGGGGGGGATGGGGGCAGAGCATGTTTAGGAATGGGGACAATTTCTTGAAGAGTTTGGAGGGTGGATGAGGCTACCGTGTGAAACAGAGAAACAGAGTCACGCCTTGCAGACTTTGAAAGCTCTGTAGCACAGGAACGTTGTGTTTGTGTTTTTAAAGTCCCTTGCTAGAGATAGGGACGATGAACAAGAAAGCGTGTAGACTAGAGGCACAGATTTCACTTTCAGTATAAGATTTATCTCGAGACCCAGGAAGACAGAGTAGGAGGCTTTGCTGTATTGCCAACTAACTGTGGAATTTTCTCTGCAGTTGAATAGAGGGCTGAATTTTTAAGTCTACCTAATCTTTTTCAAAAGAATGTTTAGACATGTTATGGGTTGAGACTTTTTCAGATGAGTGAGATGGCTGAGGAAAATAAATGGAAGTAAAAATTTTGCTAATAACACATTGAAATAGAAAAAGGCAACTTCTTTGCTTCAGTAGTTTAGAAGTGACTAGAATAAGTCACACGAATCCGAATCTTAGAATTGAATGGAATTTTGTTTCTCATAGGTCATATCATGCCTGGGAAATCTCCACATTCTTTGTAGCAATATATCAGGGAATGCAGTGACATTTTCAGGGTATACTGTTCACATTATTTGTGAGTGCATACACACAGCTGTGGTGATTAGAAAGTCTTTTATTAAAAGATGAAGTATTGAATAGGGCACAGAGGATTCGCTGTGGTCTTTTTAAAAGGGCTCCTGAAATTTTGACTTACGTTTTGCTGTGCGCAGACACAAACAGATTGGATTTAATTTCTTTTCACATGAGAGATAGCTGCTTTCTTGGAAAAGGCCTAAGCTATTCCTTGAGGGTGGAACCTTGAAGACTAAAAGGTTCAAGAGATGGGTGCTTTAGGGGACAAGGCATGGAAATGATACATTTTCTCATAAAGTTTAAATGCATTTTGGCCCAGGCAGATGACATTTTGCTCAAGGCACTTGAGTAGATCATTCATTCATTCATTCATCACAGGTTAATAGAACCTGTGTTGGGAGGGGAAGGGGAGGGGAGGGGAGGGGAGGGAAAGGTCCAGAGCATTAAGTCATCAGTTATTAGGGGAGAACAGGAGAAAATTAAAAAAATAATACTAAAAATGTAATTTGGAACTAGACCACAAATAGCTTTATAACCATGGTTAGCAAGTATTTATTGAACACTTACTATGTACTAGGCAGTTTTAGGTGCTGGTGGTCCATATTCCAGAAGTCACCCTGGAATATTTGAGGATAACTGCAGCCTTAAAAGTAGGTGAGGCAACTTAACAGACTCCGCAGAGCATCATTATGAGGAGCAGAGAAACTAAATGGGAGGTTGAGGCGGAGCGCTCAGTGTGTGAGAAGAGACATCAGGAGACAAAGACCTTCAAGGAAGGGGAAGGAGTCCAAACACAGGACTGAAGAGTGTGTTGGTTCAGCAGTGACAACACCATAAGGGACACAAGTAATACTAGTTGAACACGTGCTGGAGGAGGCCTGTGTTGATGGGAGACAAAGGGTATTATCCATGCAGCTGAGGAGGAGCTGGGCAAGGGTTACTGCAGGTATAGATGCATTTACCAATGTGGGAAGGGAAGGGAGGGGAGGGGAGGCATGGAGAGAAGGGGAGGAGGAGGGAAGACTAAGGGGAAGGGAAGAGAAGGGAAGGGCAGAGGAGGGGAAGGGAGGGGAGGGAAGGGAAGGGAAGGAAAGGGAAGGGCAGGGAAGGGAAAGGAGAGGATGGGGGAGGGGAGAAGAGAGGAGGGGTAGGGGAGGGGAAGAGGAAGGGGAAGGGAAGGAAGTGCTCCCAGAGGGCTTCCATTTTTCCAACAAGTTAGAAGCCAGTCTTATTTTCCTGGATTTAGGAGGCTGTGAGCATAGGATGAGAAACTTGAGGAGAATGGTCAAGCGAACCACTGCCACCAGTCACTCTTGTAGCAAAAGGAAAACTACAAGGACCAGTAGGCTCAAGGAAGGAGGACTGCCAGGGGCCCCACTGAGAGCAAAAGCCTGTGTAATAATGTTATTATCTGGAGGTGCCTTGGTGGTTCAGTGAGTTAAGCTTCCCCGTTCGGCTCAGGTCATGACCTCACAGTTTGTGAGTTCGAGCCCCGCATCAGGCCCTGTGCTGACAGCTCAAAGCCCAGAGCCTGCTTCAGATTCTGTGTCTCCCTCTCTCTCTGCCCCTCCCCCACTTGTGCTCTGTCTCTCTCTGTCTCTCAAGAATAAACAGATGTAAACATAAAAAATTAAAAATAAATAATAATATTATTATCTGGTTTTATTTTTATTCTCCTGTTTCCCCCAGAAGTTGTCTGTGAGGAAAAAAAATCTACTTAATTGGTATTTGAATTTGTCTTGTTGGTTTTAGGGCATTTGTGATGACTTTCCAGATACATGGATTTCTTTGTCCCCAGGCTCCAGGCTCAGACACACCTGTGTTAGAGTCCTGGCATGAGCTTTAACTGGGGACACGTGATCAGCTATGAATGGAGGACTTTTGATCACATCACAGTATTTTCTTTTTTTCTTTCTTTCTTCTTTCTTTCTTTCATTTTATTTTATTTTTTTTTTAGAATTCATAATAATATAACAGGAGGCAGCCCAGGACAATACCACTGCAATAAATGCTTGTTATTGCCATTGTCATTTTTACCACTCTCTTTTAATTAGATAGCATTGCTTTTTTGTTTCGGGGTGTGTGTGTGTGTGTGTGTGTGTGTGTGTGTGTGTGTGTGTGTGGAGAGAGAGAGAGAGAGAGAGAGAGAGAGCGAGCGAGCATGGGCAAGGAAGAGAATCTTCAGGCTCCGCACTCAGCAAGGAGCCCGATGCAGGGCTTGATCCCATGACCCTGGGATCATGACCTGAGCTGAAATCAAGAGTCGGGCACTCAACCGACTCAGCCACCCAGGTGCCCCATTTTTTAATTTCATTTTTAAGAGAAAAATTCTTTAAAGTCTCTCAGCTTGCTGATTACTCAATTCTCTCTCTCTGCCTTCTGTGGCATTTAAATATCACTTAATTGTCAGGTTCACCTCTTCCATGAAGCTTTCTCTGCTGCTCCAGGGCTACCAGTGCCTGTGTCTCCGTAATATACCTTGAGGTTTAAATACATTCTCTTTCTTTGTATTTGCGATAGCATGGGCCCCATTGTTTGGACACAAAGATAAGTGTCCTCTCCTTGTCTAGTACATCCAGAGGAACTGCCCACGGGAGACTCAGGAGGGCGCTAGCCACACTGGTCAGCCCCCGTCTGCTAACAGTCACGTCCCTTACCTCCATCCTTCCCTCCATCCTTCTCGCCCCTTTGCTGGCCATTAATGCAGAGCGGGTTTGCGCTGCACCCAACCCTGTTATTAAATTATCTGCTATTAAAATGATAAATTGGTTTCTGCTTCAGTAATTCAATGTGCTTGAAGACTACTCTTTCCAGAATCTTGTTTTTATATTAATGTGTTACTTTAGAAGGAGATATTTCCTACCTGAACATCAAATTCTCAAGAATTCACTGTTTGTATTATTAATTTGGACCCATGTCAAAAAAATATATTTGAAGGAATGTTTTAAAATTAAAGGTCTTTCCCCCAATAAGAGCTGTAGGGATGCCCATTACAGACCATGTTAGAAAGGATTTTCGTAAGATCAGAAGACTGAAAGGGACATATGCCAGGTCCCCTCCTTTAGACCTCACTATTTTTTTCTCAGAGGTATTGTTTTCATCCTGTAAACAGGCCCAGTTTTTGCTGTTACTCTGTTAGCAGAAGCACACTTCACTGCAGATGATTTATTAGGGTCTGTACTTCATGCATCAGCCAAAAACATGTGTATGACCTTGTGGGTGTGTCCATGCGTATTTTTCCAGGATTAGGTCCACAGGATTTGTAAGACTTTCCAAAGGATCTGAGTTCCCTTTTCTCTCGTAAAATATAAGAATACCTGCTGTTGTGGAAAGGACTTTTTAGTTCCCCCAAATTGGGTTAAAACACGAGTTCTACCACTTACTAGTTTTGCAGCCTTGGACAAGTGAAGGGACCACCTAACCTTACTTTTTCCTTCAGAGTTCCCTAAGGATGTCATGAGTAGGCTAAATGACGCAAAGTATGCAAAGCCCTGGCCCATAGTGGATGCTTCATAAATGCTATGGAGACGTCTTCCTTCTTGTCTGAAAGTCAACATAGCCATTGTAGCATTTTTCTTGTTCATTTGCCATCAGAGACGGAAACCAGCTGCTCGACTCTGTGCACAACAACTGTCTGTGTGCTTAAAGAACTGAAGTAAACCCTTGCCTCCTTAACTACGGGTTAATTCCTTTGACCCTTCTTCGTAGCCAGTTGTCAGATGGGAATTTTCTCAGTGGTTTGCCCACTCAAGGCGATATATCTCTGGAGGCAAGCAGTCGAAGGGGGAAACTGGAATTGTGAACAACAGAGCTGAGCCATGAGCTTGGTTTCTCGTTTTCTGTGGTTGCCCAGTAGCCCAGATGGTCTCTGCTCTGTGGTAAGAGAGGGATCAGTTCAGTGTGATGTTACACGATTCCCATCAGTCCTGGACACCACTGGCACCTAGAAGTGGGGGAGTAAGTATGAGGAAATGCTATTTTTTTAAAGGATAGGTAATAGGAAAGAGGAAAACAGAAATAGCAGGGGAAGTTTGGAGAAAGGGTTTGAATTGTATCCAGGACTTCCAGCCAGTCTGGAGCCAAGAAAAATAAAAAATCAAGTTTGCAAGACTAACCATCCAAATACATCTTTCCTTGCTATCGAAAGTGAATCAGGCTGCTTTTAAAAGTGAGGGATTTATGATTCCAAAATTGTAAATTGAGAAAAAAAAGAAAGTATGTGTTATTTTAAATAAATAGGTGCATCTAAAAGGCCCCTCTGCATATTTATCTTTTCAAATAGCTAACTAAATTTTAGATGCAAAATATTAGGATTCTAACTTCCAGACTGTGTGTATGGAGAGGCCAATAGGCGTCTCCATCAAAATAAATGATGTTCCGCAACTCTAGTACACGCCCACCCCCTCTATCAAATGAGATAACTTAGATGAAAATATCCTACATGTTTCAGTTTTTGTTCTATTTTTGGTTAATATTTTTCCAGAACAAAGGCAGGAGAAAAGTTAGAGGCAGAACCGAGAAGCCCGTGATATATGGGGATTGTGAGCAGGACAGAAACGGGAGGTGACCCTGATGACTGCTTGCTCAGAGGAGGTGGCCTGCAGAAGGTAAAGATCCTGTTTGCAAGGCCATCTTCCTTCCCCGTGAGTCACACATTAGCCATTGACTTCCTACGACTGTTGATAAAAAACCTTAGGATCTTGGCAACAACTTTCAAGGTCAGCAGTTTTCCTTGTCAGATGGGAAAGTAGCAGGGTCTCTGAGGAGCCAGGTGGACGGTGAGGGGTCTGTGCATCTCTTAAGCAAGGGAGAAGGGGTCAGGCAGGTGCACCCGTGTCACCAGAGAAAGATCCAGAGGTTCTCACTAGTCGCTGCTGTGATCAGTTGTGAGGTGCGTCATGAATAAATTAAGTTCTAATAGCTGAAGTAGCTGTCTTCCAAAAGGTTACATTTTTTAAAAGTCTATTGAAGGTTCTCCTTATTCTAACATTACTCTCATTTGTTTTTTTTTTAATATTGTTTAATGTTTATTTATTTTTGAGAGAGACAGAGCACAAACGGGAGAGGGGCAGACAGAGAGGGAGACACAGAACCTGAA
Organism: Felis catus; assembly: GCF_018350175.1. Lineage (NCBI taxonomy): Eukaryota > Metazoa > Chordata > Mammalia > Carnivora > Felidae > Felis > Felis catus. The sequence goes on along the minus strand of NC_058371.1, from coordinate 189,106,193 downwards.
GCAGGCTCCAGGCTCTGAGCTGTCAGCACAGATCCTGACACTGGACTTGAATTCATGAACTGGGAGATCATGACCTGAGCCGAAGTCAGACACTTAACCGACTGAGCCATCCAGGTGCCCCTGATACTACCCTCATTTGAATCCCCAAATCCTTTCTTGATTTCGGGAGTAAAAGATGGAGTCCATCGCTAAGAAATTCTCATAGGAGGGGGCCAGAGCCTGTGTTTCATTTAAAGAGATGGGTTGCGAATTGCTGTGGAAGCCAACAGGCATGTGTTCTGCCATTTCTGCAGGAGAGGGGACACTGAAAAGGAGGGATTAACATCTTTATTTGCCAGGGCACGGCTAGGTTGAAAGAAACAACTCTTCAGAAAAAAATAAAACGTAAAAGAGCCTCCCTCCCTCCCTCTCTCTCAGTCTCTTTCTCCCACACACGCATGCATGTGCTAAGTAAAGCAAAAAAAGAGAATCTAGAAACATTACTTTGTAAAAGTAATAAATAATACTTATACTGAGGTTTTTTCAGTCACTTCACTCACTAGATATTTGAGAAAGAAGGGAATAAAAAGTAGTATTATAGGAATCTACAGATCTTTCTCAGTGGGAAGATATTAAGAATGAGTCTGACGAAAGAAAAATCTCTAGTCAAAAGGAAATGGAAATTTTATAGGCTGCGATTTTACCAAGTCTGTACCCACACAGGAACATTTGGAGCCCAGGAAGTATATGGAACAATCTGTGTCAATATACTTAACTGGCTACCCAGCTATCTGTTGTCTTTCTGAGAGATTTAAGAAATCTACCTCTTTCCTAAGCTTTCAAAACTACTCACTGGTATTGATGTGCTAATAATGCACTGGTTTAACAGTACTAAATTTCCTGGTTATATATTTAAAAGTCTGCACTTTTATGTGATCTAATGGCCATAGTTCTTTAAACATCCCAGAGTAGGATTTTTAAGAATTACTTTCCTTCAGGAGTAGCAAGTGAAAAAAAAAATATTTCAACCCTTACTAAAAGGGCTTTCAGTTTTGATTTGTGTATTGAATTGTGAAGATTCCATGATTGTCTTGAAAATTACTTCATTTGCTTTTACTTGTTATGTTAGTTACTGTGAAAACAGTGATTGTATGTATACCCAGGGACTGAAAGAACCCTAGGTAGGTACATTTGGAAACTTAGTTTAGTTTTTATTTATTGGGAAACTTTGTCATAGGGAATTATTCGATATTTTCATTCAATCAGATTATTTGAAAAATAGAGACAATGTATAAGTTTCACTTCATTGCATTGTTTTCTAGTTTACAGAGAGAAAACATGTTCTATTTTGAATTGCTTAAAAAGAAGAAAATAGAACATCAATAATATCATTATGAACTAGACTGTTACGAAGTTAAAAATAACCAATAATTAGAAACTAGACATATTAAAGAGAAAACACAAAGGTATTGAAGCTACAGTATTTAAGTTTAAAAATCAAACTATGGAGGAGTGCCTAGGTGACTCAGTTGTTTGAGCATCTGACTCTTGATTTTAGCTCAGGTCATGATCTCATGGTTTGTGAATTGGAGTCCCGCATCTTGGGATTCTCTCTTTCCCTCTGTCTCTCCCCCTCCCCTGCTAGCATGCTCTCTCTCTCAAAATAAACACATAAACATTAAAAAAATAAAACTATGGAAGCTATTTAATTTATAACTGTTGCTAAACAAATTAAAATAGAATCTGGAGCCCACAGCTATGATTTATTTCAGGATTGACGGCTCTGTGCCTATTTTTTTTTTGAATTCCTGAAAACATGATTTGAAATGTCAGACCTGCCAAGAATATAGTCAATAACGGAGAACCTGTGACCTTGTTTTTTTTTTTTAAGTCATCAACATTGGTTTCCTGGATAGAGGAAAAGTGCCTTTAATTAAGTCTGAACTTGATCAAAATACAGTTGGGCAATGGAATCTTCATCATATGTTGATGCCCCTTCTTTTATCTCTAGCAGAGCATTTAGAGAATCATGCTTCTTCAGTCTCTCCATACATAAAATGAAAACCATATTGCTTCATTCTCTAGTGATGCTATAAGAATGAATATGGAATCCCACCACAGTGAGCCATGCATGTGCCCTATGGTGTTGGGCTACATTTCATTGAATGGGACATTAAAAACGGAGCATCACAAATTCAATTTAGATTGGATTTTTATATTTCAAGCTGCACTTTAGATATTTACAGTTTTATTTCCATTCTATTCTACCTGAATTTCTTGTATAGCACACCACTCTAACGATAGAGCAAACGATAACCACTAGAGCAGAAGGGATGTGGACAGACACAATTTTGTGTTATCCTATATCCTAACCTACTGCCAGGGAACATGTAAGTCACTGAGATGGACAGGGGACTATGTCCTGTTTTCAAAGATGTACTCTACAGACAGACTTCTACCTGTATTTCTGATGAAGGAAAGCTTTCATCTAGCTAGGTTTGCTGATTTTTATTAATTATTCAAATAATACAAATAAGATTTTTTTTATTCTTTTCCAACTTTGACAAGTCCTTCTGCTGAGTCTAGATGTTATGAATAATGGCAGTAAGTTATTTGTTCATTAAGTGTATCTGGAAACACCATAGTGTAAATCTGATGTTTGATTTGGAATTATACTACTGATAACATTAGTGAAAGTTATGCTGTGCATTTGACAATTTACAATTTAGCCAATTACAGTATCTGCATCCATATGTCTGGGAAAGTTAACTTGAGCAATAAAATAAACATAGAGACCTCAGTATTTGCCTCAGAATAATCTATTTTAACCAAGAACAGTGACAGTATTCAAATTCAGTCAAAACAAAAAAATAAGAACTTTAAAATATGCAGATTCGTGGGTTTGTCTATAAATGCACATTTTTAAACCTCCATGAATGGACTTAACGATCCTCGATGTGAGGTTACTTTGAAGGTCTCACTGAGCATGTAGGTCACTGGTGTCCTCACACACTTGGCCTTGCTCCTCTGTCACTGCCATGGCAGTGCTGAACCACCGTCACACATTCCTGAAGTTCAGTCCACCGTCAGCAGCTGGCACTCAGTCCACTTTCTGATATGACCCTTGTGACTCTGAGGAATCAAAAAAACTCCGCATCCCCCCTCATAGTTAAGGTTATGATGTCTTTGGAATTAGTACACCGACTTAAAAAAAAACTCAGTCTCTGCTGATGGTCCCTGTGCTCCTTGTTAATGCAGCTAAAAAATACTACAAGTCAAAGAACCATGAGTTGGGACTCATGACTCAGGTTTGAGTTTTGTTAAGATGTATACAGTTTTCCAAGATCTTGTAAAAAGAAAACTATTCAGGGGCGCCTGGGTGGCGCAGTCGGTTAAGCGTCCGACTTCAGCCTGGTCACGATCTCGCGGTCCGTGAGTTCGAGCCCCGCGTCGGGCTCTGGGCTGATGGCTCAGAGCCTGGAGCCTGTTTCCGATTCTGTGTCTCCCTCTCTCTCTGCCCCTCCCCCGTTCATGCTCTGTCTCTCTCTGTCCCAAAAATAAATAAACGTTAAAAAACAAAATTTAAAAGAAAACTATTCATACATTGTATGTTAATTTCCTACTGTTACACACATAAGTGGCATGTATGTGTTGGAATGACTTTATCAATGAGTATTTCTCACAAACATATACTGAGGCAGATAACTGTACTCAAATGTGAGCCCTGAATCTGCGGGGGTTAATTTTCTATGTGTAATAACCAAGCATAGTTTGTGCATATATCATTTTATGCAGTACTTTTGTAGCAAATTGATTTAAGTGCCTTTTTGGAACAGTTGTTGGGCGGAATTGATTTGGTGGCCAATAGATTGACTTACACAGCAAAATTGTGTCTGGGTGTATTCTGGCATTCCAATAGAGTTTTAAGCAAATGGAAGGGTTAGTAGTGCTGGAGTGTAGTTCTCCATCAAGTTAAACTGACAAACTGGGATGGACATTATTAAAAGAGACTCAATGAAAGATGGTGGGTGAAACTACCCATTGACAGCTGGCAAAAAAAAAAAAAGTATTTAAGTTGCATTAGAAATTTTCAAGTAAATTCTGTTTCATTGAAATTGTATAATCTGATGTGGTCAAAGTAGAATTGATGAGATGTTCTGATTGCAAAGTCTATGTCACAAGACAAAGAAGCATCTTTACAAGGTGGACAGATGTAGATGGTACAGTAAGTATGCGTATTCAATGCATTTGCACTTTCTTTCATTGCAAACTCTCAGCATCTTTTCAAAACCAGAACAGTTCCAGCCTGGAACACTTTTGGTTTAGCTTCCTAAGAGCAGGGACTTTGTTTTGTTCGCTCTGTGTCCCCAGTCCCTGTTAAATGTCCAGTCGGTTGCTTTAATTCCTAAGGCTCTGTTTCCTCATGTGGATTGGAGATAACAGTGCCTGCTCCTTCGTGTTGTGAATGTTAAATGTGTGATGTGTGTAAAGCCACGGGACGGTGTCTCAGAGCAGAAACCCATTCCTACCAAGTAGCTAAGACATAATTTGGGCAGTTGAGACTATTCAGCTCTGATTCTTTCCTCTCCGGCACAAGTTGGTGTTGTCTTGTTGGTCCTGCAGCCCTGTGCCTCCTGTCATTGTTTCCTGTTCTTCTCATCTCCCTTATTCTGTCCCCATGCTCTCTGTCCCCTCTTCTCCTGTGCTGCCCTCTTCTTCTTTTCTCCTTCTTTCCTACTTCCACCCAGTTCTCAGTCATTTCTTTGCTTTTTATTTATGCATCTTGTTCAATTCTGGCTGCTCCAGGGCAGTTTCTTTTCTGTCCTGTCAAGATGGCGTGTTTGGGAAACCAAGCAGGTTCTTCCTGCTGGCAGGGTGGGTGGGCAGGGCGATGGAGAGCCCTGTGCTCACCCCCACTGCCTCCAACTAGGAAACCCCACCCAGGGTAGCTCAGCAAATTTAGAACTGGAAGTTGCTTTTCAGATTTTGTGTCTGTGGTTAATTCTCTTTTACATATATGGATCAGAAATCATGGTATCATGAAAAGGTGGCTTCGGATCTCCTCAACATGTCTGCTGGCTGCATAATCAAGGGTGGTTTGTACATTAAGTGGACACATTAGCCTAAGATTGCCTTTCAAAATTTATAAAATGGCTTTTTACATTCAGAGCACTATGACATAGTCGGATATGGGTTATGAACCTCTTATCCTTCTTTGTAATTCAGAAACTGTATATGATGAATTTAAATTTCCTGAATTTAAAATGCATCCTAAAATAGCTCAGTTGCTTACTAGGATTGTTTTAAGTATTTATTGATAATGACAGCAATATAATTCACAGATATTATGTTTAACTATAAAAAAGACGTTTCTGTTTTATCCACTATTAAACTTTGATACAGATATAATTGGCCTGCTAAAATTTTACCTAAACTTGAGTACATCTTCTAGAATCCTGTTTGTTGGTATGTATTTCTGCATTAAAATGATAATAGGTAACCATTACTGAATATTATTAGCATGTGTGAGGTCCTGTGTTAAATATTTCATATGGTCTTTGCAACAGCGCTATGAAATGTGTTTTAAATATTAGTTTTAATTTAAAGATGAGAAAATTGAAGTTTAGAGAAGTTAAAAAAAAACCTGACACAAGGTCATAGAACTAATACATGGCACATCCAGGATAAAACTCTTAGATATTAAGGCAGAGACCAAACCCTCAAGAAGTTCGCCGTGAAGTGAAGGGAACAGAGAGAAGCATGCAGAATTGTACACAGCTACGGCAGGTCTCATATGTATCAAGCACTTGGTTTGTGTTGAGAACTCCACTAAGCATTGCACAAGCTTTATTTCAGCTCTCCTAAGCAATGACCTTATAAGGTAGATGGTTTTATTTTCCTCATGTTTCAGATGAAGTGAGTGAAGGGTTAGAGAGGGTAGAATGGCTTGCCCAAGTAACAAAGCTAGTAAGTGGCAGAGCCTTGATGTAGGACTAGATGCTCTGGTTTGAGTGCCATGGCTCTTAAACACACACTCTGTTCTCTCTGTTCACAGGAAGGCATATGATTGTTCTCACCTGGTGTGTGCCACATCTAATTAACATTGAAATGTACTAACATTGGCCCTTCATGACTGGGCTTCCTTTCTATTTCCTTTAGAACTGGCTACCCTGTATGGAATTCTTTGGAAGAAGAGAAAGCATTGATGGGGAACACCTCCCACCCTTTCCCCAATCTCATATGAGTTCTTGAAGGGTGACCCTTGCGATACTCCAACAATACCAGATGATTTATTGAATATGTAGCTTGACACTGGATTACGTATAAACTAGCCTTTCTCTTGAACTAATACAAACATCTCTGTTCTATGTGACTTAGTTTTTTCTTATCCTCACACAGCTTTTTGGAACTTTAGGCCCATGAAAATAATTATCTTCCATTAAATGTATTATTTGGTTATATATTATAACAAAGAGAGTTTCATTAAGTAAACTATACTTTTTAACAAATTAGAGATTTAAGCTGTGATGACTTTTATGGGTTGGCATAGTCATTTCCCACCCACATTTATATTTATTTGCTTCTCCAAGTTAAAATCTGGGCAAATACTCATTTGTCATTACTTAGTAGTTTCCAAACTAGTTCATGGAAGTACAGATTTATGATATTCCTGGTCAGAATCTAAGAGAGGTTAAACCGTGGAGGAAAATAAAATTACCAGTAATTAAATTTACAGGCAGGTTTGCCATCAAAAGCAAATTTATTGCTTCATAGCCAAAGATAGTTTAGACACTTTCACATAAAGTGAATCCATTTTTACATGATATAGGTATTATACATTGCTGTTTCAATTTATATAATTAAAATGATATCATTGCACTCTGAGGTTAATGGGATACTCAACTGGAAACCATACGTCGTGAGTAATAAAATAGCAGGATGGCAGTATTGGCCCTTTTGTTAAAAGCTGATGCAGTATTTCAGGACGGTTAGATTACATTCTGCCTTTTAAAAATCTTTAGAACAAAGTAAGAAGCAAAGGCGTGATGATTTTAAAAAGCATATTCTTGAAAGTTGTCTTTATTTTTTAGGAATCGAAGGATTAAATGAGGATCTATAAGGAGTGCTTAGGATAAACATATTTGACAATGATTTTCATTTTACCTCCTTTTACATTTTTTTCCCCTAGGGAATACTGCAGAGAATGCTTCAGGCGAGACCTAAAATTATCATTAGGAGTTATAATACAGGATTGTTTTAAATTGAAAATCATTAAGGTACATTTAAGTCTGGGGAAAAAAAACCTTTCAGGTCATAACATTTAACATTTTTCCTATCTAAATTACATGTAGTGAGATATAAGTAAGATATCTACATAACTAATATGTATTTCTGTATATTCCCATGTTTGCATATGGTGGGCTTTTCCCTCTCTGTCTCTTTTCTCTATCTATCTATCTGTCTGTGTCTATCTATCTATCTATCTATCTATCTATCTATCTATCTATCTCTATGTGTCTCTTTCTGTCTTCTCTGGCATACATGCACATACATTTAGAAACAAATATATGTTGTATATAACATACATATTATTTAATATTCAGTCAATATGGATATACACATGTGGAAAAAAAGCAGTGGTAGGAAAATGCATCTATTCCCATTTTTGAAAATGGTTTTGTCCCAAGTTCTACAACAAATCAAGGGCTGCTTCCATAGTCTATACAAACTCCATGAGCATGATCAAAAGAATATCGTGTATTGTTATGGGTAAAGGGAGGTAAAATTAGGGGAAGAGCACTATAATCCAGTGTACAAACAAAACAAACAAATTTCAAAGAAAATGTAGTATCTGAAAGGGTACAAGATGGTCTAAGCAATAGTTATACCCTGGTGTCCATAGCCCAATAATTGGGCTCCTGCTTTATTAAGAAATATTAAGCCAAGTACAACAGTGTCATGAAGAAAGGACCCAAAGAGTATACAAACTATAGTAGTCCCCAGAAAAATTTTAAATTGCCATACAAAGCCTATTGCATCTATCAACTGAGGAATGAACAAACAAAAGGTGTTATATCCGTGCAATGTAATCTTATTTGGCAATAAAACAATGAAGTGCAGGTTCATGCTACAACACAAGGAAGGGGAAAAGGGAGTAACTGCTTAAGAATAAAGGGTTTGGGACAGTCAGTGGGGCATACAACTCTTGATCTCAGGGTTGTAAATTCAAGCCCCATGTTGGGTACAGAGATTACTTAAAAATAAAATCTTAAAAAAGTTTCTTTTGGAGTAATGAAAATGTTCTAAATTAGATTTAATCTAGGGACCATTGAATTGTAATTTAAGCGAGTAGATCTTTTGATATATAAATTGTTAATCAGGATGCTACAGTCTATTGCAAAAATTTTCCTGGGAGGGGTCATAATTTGTTGAGATTTGATGTTTGCTAATTTCACTTGTAAATTCTTGATTTGTAGGTGTTTTCTCAACTGACTCTTGTCTTCCATTGAAATCGTTTTATTATTATCAAGAATTACTTTTCAGTTGAAATTTGTAAGTGTTAAAAGGAAGTCCCGACAGCTGACTCTCTACAGATCACAAGATTTTAAGTCAGAATTAAGTATACACATCCATGCTGACTTTTCATTGACAAACATACATTTAAGAACACCCCGGAGGGGAGAGAATACAACAAAACTTGTTCCAAAATAGTTAGATATTGTGCTCTAGTTGTTCTTGGACAGATTCCGGAAACCTTTATTTCGGTCTTATTTCATTTCTTGTTTGTCTTGTTTCTCACTGCTAATACGATTAGCTGAAAACTTTATAGTCATCTTATTTGAATGTTCTGGAATCCCAACACAATCTCTTTCTTTCCTTTTAATTATTTGTTAGATGCAGCAAAATTCTTCCTCCTTACCATCCACTCCCATTGATGTCACCCTTAATATTCCTGTACCTAATATCTTCCCATGCTGGTCTCTTCTTTAGAAATAACTTCCCATTTCCTCTTGCCCAACTATCCCCATCACGTTTCCTAAGACCCAGCTCAATGGCCTCCTCTTTCAAAAGCATTTCCTCATTTATACGCCACCCCACTCTTGTTATACCTCATTATTTAATTTTCACATGTGGGTCTTATGACTTTGTGTCGGCTCTTTATACATGTATACATGCCTGGTCTTTCTTCCTATATCTGCAGTTATTTTGATGAGAAAAATAGGAGCACATTTTTGATGCATCTCAGTAAGTGAATAGTGCAAGTCCTGATGCAAAGGCATGAAGTTACATTCAGAAACGATTATTTCTTGGTTGGCGCCCCTGTTCTAGTGACTAAATTATGAAACTCCTATGTACCCCCATAATTGAGAGAATTAAAGGGTTTTTAAGCTCATCAGCTGAGACTAAGACTACAGTTTAGGCTGAACAAAGGCTTTCAATGCCTGTTTTCTATTTAACATGTGTGATACTTATACAAACACGATCATTCTATCTTTGCTATTACCTTTCTTACCAATCTCAGTAAAGATACTTGGGTCACAAAAAATAATATATTTTACCATATGGTATTTTACCATATCTTTGGAAGCCAGGGAAAAAGTACATCATAGTCTTAATTTACCATGGTAGAAGATGAGATTTTCATATATCCTAAGAAAGACATTAAGTACCTGTTGAAGAAGTAGTTTGCCTGAGAACCTAAATGTCAACGAGTGCAGTACTAGTTTGCTGAACAGTTTTGTACATTTTTATTTATGCTTTATTGACCACAGCCTGGCACTGTATTAGGCACCGGGGATACAATGATGAATTCTTCAGTATCTGTTCTCAGGAAAGTTTCAGCTCTCATGAGTTGTGTCAACAAGTTAGGTAGCAATTATAATCCGGTATGTCAGTTAAGTATAATGTGTTACACGAGCACAAAAAAAGGGAGTCTACTCCAGTATTTGGATATTTCAGAGAAAATTTTTAGAAGAGAGAACATTTAATTCTGCCTAAGAGGGTGAGTAGGAAGATTAACAAACTGAAAGACAACATAATATTCCAGGCAGAGGGAAGTGCATGTACAAAGGCTTGATGGGGGAAAAAAATGTACGTATATTAAATTGGTTGTGTGTATATATTCCCCGAATCCATACCTCAACATAAGAAATGCCATAGCAAATGTCTTTTTTGTTGTTATTTGCTTATTTGCTTTTTACTATGATCTACCATCCCGACAGTCCAAGCAATGACAAAATGAAGCATTTCCTCCTTTACTATTTTGGGACTTCATGTGTTTTCCTGCTGATACTTTGGTGGGTGCAGTAGTGCGATGATTACCTTCCCTGATGCTTTCCCTTCTGGAATCTGAGCTTCTGGATCAGACACCTGTTATTATTATCTTCTATTCTGAACACTAGCAGTGTACTCAGCACACTCTGCTTCCAATAAATCATTTCTGAAGTGAACTGAGTTGAGCTAATGGAACTGCGGGAAAGTAACGTGGGAGGACTTTGGGGTGCCACGCCTGGCGTGGCACCCCATACCTTCCACGTAGACTACATCAGATTGTTCAGTCCTCATGGTAAGCCTGACACAGCAATGCTTGGTGCTGTTTCTAGAGTTAGGAAAAATAAATCATGATTTAAAGGATCTCAGTAACTTGACTAAGATTATGTGGTCACATGCTTTTATGGAAGTGAAAGATTTTTGTCCAAACCTGATTCTGGGTCGGTCCCAGTACACTACCTTCAGGATGCTGCTTTAGGCATCTGGAGGTGTGTTCAGACCATTGTGGTTTTACAAAACTCTATGCTTAGATGTGACAAAAAAAAAAAAAAAACAACACAGGTTTTCTTAAAACATGGGTTACTAGCTCAACAGTCCTCATAAAAGGTGCAAAGGGAGGTTTTATCGTTGTTGATGCAATATACTTTTAGAGCCTGTCGTTAGCTTATGGCTTTAGCCCGTTAGGTATGTCCTCCTTGAATGCACATAACAGGAGTGCTTGTAGGTAACCCAAATGGTGACTTAAATATCACTTGGAAAGATCAATGCTAATATGAAGCAATGTTATGGATACTGTTTTGAAGAGAAATAGGAAAGATAAAACTTACGCTGGGAATTCTTTATTTTTTCAAGATCAATATTCTGGTTGTGAGATTTTTTTTTATGTATATTTTACAATGATGGCCTCTCTCATCCAACCTTCTCTGTTCAAAGTACCATATATATTCTTGGGTTTAATGGTGCCTCCCATTTTTTTTTATTTCCTCTTCTCATTCCCACTGGATGCACATAAATGAACACCATGCTTATTAAACTAAACAAAAGCTAGAAGATATTATTTATCAGAGATGTTCCATTGGGCTTCTAACATGGGGTTCAAAGACAATGGGCATAACAGTTACCTAGGAGATTTGTTAAAAACACAGGTTATTGGACATCTTCCCTAGAGAATCTGCCTGGCATTTCTGGAGTGGAGTTAGGGGTCTGGTTTTTAAACAACCTCTTCAGAGAGTTCTGATGGGTTATCCTGAAACCATACTGAAACCACAACTCCAGGGTGATGGAACTATAATACCAGAGAGCCAGACTTCTACAGAAGCCTATGAGGCAACACAGTAGTGGTTAAGTGTAAGAGGTTTGGAGAACAACAGAGCCAAGTTCAAATAGTTCCAGTAGCTTACTTAGCTGTGTGACCACAGGGAAATTACATAACCCTCGTAAACCCCACTTCCCTGTCTCCAAATGAAAATGAAAGACTATATCCTGATGTGATTATAGAAAAGAATTTAAATACGTCAAAGTGTGTTTTCTGGCAGTTAGTAATTGCCCAGTAAATGTTAGCTACGAGTATTATCTTATTTCATCAATTGTAAACTGCACACTTTTCACACTTAAATTTCTATGGAGATTTACGGTTGTCAGAGTTCTGTAAAAAAACACTTCTGTTGACGCTTTTTATTAAAAGCAAGAAAGGACTATTTTATTAAGAGCAAAAAAGTACTATTGTCAAAGTATATTAGAGATCAGAAAAAAATAGATACCCATTATTACCATTATGTTCAGTAAAGCTGCAGTACTAGAAGTTACTGTAGGTTCTCAGTAACAAAACAATTTTTGGAACAACAACCCAAAAGACCACTTAGGCATCTTGACAAACAATGATAAGTGAATCTATTCTATATAGGATCATATCAAGACCTGGAAGTGAAAGGACATATGTAGAAGACACAGCCCTGCTTATTAAGAAGCAGCAGTCAAGGGGCACCTGGGTGGCTCAGTCGTTTAAGCGTCCGACTCTTGGTTTCTGCTCAGGTCACAATCTCAGTGTTTGTGGGATGCAGCCCTATGTCGGGCTTTGCTCTGACAACGTGGAGCCTGCTTGGGATTCTTTCTCTTCCTCTCTGTGTCTGCCTGCCCCCTGCTCGCTCTCTCTCTCTCTCTCTCTCTCTCTCTCTCAAAATAAATAAATAAACTTTTTAAAAAAGAAGCAGCAGTCAAGTTGGTGGTGAAAAACATACCATAAAAGGAAAAATAGAGAACTATCACAAAGCAATGATTATGTCAGATTTTGTGCTGTCAATAAATGCATTTGAGGGGCAGCTGGATGGCTCAGTTCATTGAGCATTCAACTCTTGATTTCAGCCAGGGGTCATGATCCCAGGGTGGTGGGATCGAGCCCCATATTGGGCTCCACACTGAGCATGGAGCCTGATTAAGATTCTCTCTCTCTCTCTCTCTCTCTCTCTCTCTCTCTCTCTCTCTCTCTCCCTCTCTGCTTTTCCTGCCCCTGCTCATCCATGTGCTGTCTCTCTCTGTAAAATTAAAAAAAAAATTAAAAAGGCATTTGAAGGCATGAATGAGAGAACAGAAGGGATAGTGGAAGAACTCTGCTGACTTTCCCACTTGCAAGTACCAAAATCTTGAGTATGCTTAGTATCACTTCTTGGGGAAAGCAATTTGCAGATTTGAAATTTGTCAATACATCTCATAATCAGAGAGATGAGTCAGGTATGCACTGCACAGTTCACTTCTTACCATGGCACAAGGGCTCATTGATCTGTATTTCTCTGTCTCTCTGACCCCTTTTATTGGGCTCTAGTCTCGTGTGTCCATTGCTTTGTGAAACATTGCTATGAATTCACCCCTCTTGCATTGCCTTGATACCAGTATATGTAAGCGTCCTCTCAGAAGTCCAATTTTATTTCCTGATTGCCCCTCATTGAGTCTATAATGTTAGATTCTGCTACTTAGCAGGGTTGCAACCACAGACTTGTATATAAGCTCTGACTCTTATCCATATCCATCCAGCAAGTTGCCATGTTTTGTAAGTTTTTTCTTCAGAGCTTCTTTTTCTTTTCCTACCTCCTTTACACCTTTGCTTACTGAAGGCCTGTCATATGCCAGGAATTCTGTAGAAACAAAATGAACTAAAATCCCTGCCTTCATTTATCATATTGTCTAGCAGGAGATAGTCATCTAAGAAAAGAATTAAACTGAAATTTTGGAAATGTTATAATAAAGTTGTGTGCCAGTCACCTAAAGAGCATAGAAGATGGGATGACTGACTCACCAATAATAGTCATATTCTATAATTATGCAATAATTATATGACATTAATTATGTAGGTGGTAATTAGTATTAATAACAATGTTGTCATTTGGACCAGGCAGATTGGCCCTAAGAGATATGTGTACTAGCTCATTTTACAGATGAGCAAATGGAGAGAAAAGCTATCACATAGCTGACACGTGTCAGAGATCTTAGTGCTAGGCTCAGCTGGGAGAGTGGAGAAAAACTATGCTGAGGGAGGTGCTGTTTGCTCTGGGTCTTGAACAATGCTTAACTCTCCATCTTTGGTGATAGGAACTAGGTGCTGAAGACAAAAAAATGTGCAAAAGCTGAGAGATTTGGAAAATTATTTTAGAAAAGATGAATTGAGAGCATAGAATTCATGAAGGAACGTCTGAGGTGAAAATAGAGCAAGAAAAAGTATCAAGGGAGGCCTTGAAGGAGACTATGTTGAGTTGAGTTTAAGAAACTCTAGAAGGCCAGTGTAGCTTGAGAAGGGGGATGAGGGGAGAGTAGAAAGAGGTGAGGCCAAGGAGACCGTGCCGACCAGTTTAATTTGGAGCCTCGTTGACCTTTGTGATGCTTTGTGCTTTCCCTTATAGTGAGATGAGACATTAGTGAAGTTTTGATCAATGATGTGGCAAGATATGGTTACAGGAAACAAGGGGAGAAGCAAAGAGGCATTTGAAAGACTATCGAAATCACCCAGACAAGAGGGGATGATGACTTTGTCAGGGAAGCAGAGATGCACGTAGGTCAGATTGTGGATCTATTTTGAAGAGAGAGTCAAGAGGATTATGATGGGCTGGATGGGGGTGTGGAAGAATATGGAATGACAATGAAGACTGAAAAGTTTTTGTACTGAACAAATATAAGGGTGGTGTCTCCTTAACTGAGATGAGGAAGATTTCAGGAGGTGGTTTGATATAATTTCAACTTTGGAAATAAAACTGTGGTGCCAGTGTGGAGGGTGCATTGGAAAGGATCATAAATCAATTCACAGATGAGTTTGGAATCTCATTCATGTCTGAAAGGGTGATGAATGTCCTAGCAGGGGCTATGGCAGTGGAGAATGGCAGGCGGAGACTTGATTAGAGCGACTACTGAGGTAGTTTGGGGAACGGGTTGAATGTAGTCAAAGGGAGGAGATCTAAAATAGGAAACTTCAGAGTTTCCTGGCTGATGACCACAAGGGCCATTACACAGGCCTGGCTCTGGGGACCCTGAATCTTTCCAGTTGTGTAGATACCAAGAATGTATAACCTTTGCTTTGAAACCACTAATATCCACCCTCATTCATTGCTTTCTTACTAAGGTTAACTTCAGAATCAGACAGCCTTTCCCGCTCTTCTCACGTCCTTGTCACCTGGGAAAATGAATAAGTTAAATAAACTAGGCTTTCAAACTCAAGCTGTTAAAAATTTTTAATTTTTGTAAAAAGTTTCAAATTATGCTATCTGAGCACTTGGTAATAACCCTTTTTGGGGGTGGTATTTTCCCATTGTATTGAGATTGAACTGACATACAACAGTGTATTGATTTAGGATGTACAAGATAATAATGATACATGCATTTATTGCAAAATAACTACCACAGTAAATTTAGCTAGCTTTTCTAAACTTTTCTTGGGATGAGAAATCTTCAGATCTATTCTCAGCAACTTTAATCCATACGATATAGCATCATTAACAATAGTCATTACATACCCAGATCTTGTTAATCATTACTGGAAGTTTGTACCTTTTGACCATGTTCCTCCATTTCCCCAACCTCCACCCCCATTCCCTGTCTACCACCAATCTGTTCTCACTATGTATGAGTTCTGGGTATTTTTGGATTTCACATGCAAGTGAATACATCAAGTATTACAGTATTTGTATTTCTCTGACTTACTTCACTTAGCATAATACTCTCAATGTCCATCCATGCTGGTACAAATGGCAGAATTCCCTTCTTTTATTGCTGAATAATATTCCAAATTGTGTTCATTTCTGTATCCACATTATCTTTATCTGTTTAATCACCAAAGGACATTTTGATTGTTTCCATGTTTTGTCTATTGTAAATAATGCTGCAGTAATCTTGGGAATGCAGATACTGCTTCGAGATGGTGATTTCCTTTCCTCTGGATACATATTCAGAAGTGGAATTGTTGGATCATACCGTAGTTATAGTTTTAATTTGGGGAGGGACATCTGTACTGTTTTCCACAGTGACTGCACCAATTTACATTGGCACCAACGGTGCAAAAGGGTTCCCTTTTCTTCACATCCTCACCAACACATTACCTCTTGTCTTTTTGACGACAGTCATTCTAGCATGTGTGAGGTGATAACTCATTGTGGGTTTTTTTCTTTAATTAATTTATTTACTTATTTTGAGAGAGAGTTCACGTGCATGATTGGGGGAGGGTCAGAGAGAGAGGGACAGAGAGATATTTCCTTCCATTCTCTAAGTTGTCTTTCATTTTTTTAATGTTGACTTTGCTTTGCACAAACTCTTTAGTTTGATATTGTCCCATTTATTCATTCTTGCTTTTGTTGCCTTTGGTTTTAGTGTCAAATCCAAAAAAAATAATTTGTGTACTAATGTCAAAGAGCTTATCTCCTGTGTTTTCTTCCAAGGGTTCTATGGCTTCAGGTCTTATGTTCAAGTCTTTAATCCATTTTGAGTTGATTTTTTTGTGTATGGTCAAATATAGGGGTTTGGTTTCATTCTTTTGAATGTGGTATGAAATTATGCTTTCACTATTATATATTCTTGGCTCCCTTGTTGTAGATTAATTGGCTATTATATATATTACTGGGTTCTTTATTTTGTTACATTAGTATGTGTGTCTGTTTTTATGCCATTACTGTATTGTTTTGATTACTATAACTTAGTGATATTGTTTGAATTCAGATAATATGATATTTCCAGCTTTGACCTTCTTTTTCAAGATTGCTTTAGCTATTCAGGGTCTTTTGGGGTTCCATACAAATTTTAGAATGGTTTATTCTATTTCTATGAAAAATGGCATTGGAATTTTGGTAGGGATTGCAGTGAATCTGGAGATTGCTCTGTGTAGTAAGGATATTTTAACAATACTTTTTTTAAAAAGGACATTTTAACAATATTAATTCTTCCAATTTACGAGCATGGGATATGTTTCCATTTACTTGAGTTCAAAATACCACAAAACCAAATGAGTGTCTTTGTCTTCAATCCCAGTTCCCCAATTTCTGCAGTGATCTTCCCAAAATGCTTTTCGTACTTTTTGTGTTTGTTATTTTCCTAATCAGAAAATTTGAGTGGTTGCAAGCTCTCCCCAAGATGAAAATCACCTTAACTTGCATTGAAGACTATATTTGGACCTAAGCCGAACTCACAACTTAATTACTTAAATTCACCAAAAAGAATTTTCTAGTTAACTGGAAACCCACTCTCTCTCTCCACCAAATTGCCCAACACCAGTTCTCTGCCCATTGTCCCTGCCTGCTCTGAAATTCTATTTCCAGATTAATCTTCCTAAAAATCAACTCCAATCAAGCCGTTTTCCAACTCTGAAACACATTTTTACACTCTACTGCCTAGTGATATAATTACAGACTCTTCCCATGGCAGCTTCATCCTGCTAACTCAGTAGTTCTGACTCATTTTTCTCATTCCACACAGTTCACAGAACAATACACTGTCATCAGTAATATCTCACACTGCCTGCAATGGTCTTCAAGGAACAAAGTAGACCACTCAGGGGCACATAACAGCCTCTGAATAGAATAATTTTAACATGTGTATAACCAACACCTTCATAGTGCTTACTACTTGTAAGCACTCTTTGAGCATTTTGAAAGTATGAACTCACTGATTTCACCTTACAGTCCTATGAAGTAGCATTATCATTATTCCATTTTGCAGATGAAGAAACTGAGGCATAGGAGGGTAAGCAATTTCTCCAAGGGCGCATGGTTAATAAATGGCAGATAATCAATCTCAGATAGTCTAGGTCTGTAGTCGATGCTCTTAATTCCTTTGACATGCTGCCTCCTTGGATTTCTGCCAACCACCACTTACCACCACCTACTCCAACACCAGAGGCTGAGAATTACCAAGCTCCATCATTTTCATCAAGGTTCAGAAAACAATCCCATTTCCCTTCCTTCCTTCCTTCCTTCCTTCCTTCCTTCCTTCCTTCCTTCCTTCCTTCCTTCCTTCCTTCCTTCTCTCTCTCTCTCTCTTTCTCTTTCTTTCTTTCTTTCTTTCTTTCTTTCTTTCTTTCTTTCTTTCTTTCTTTCTTTTTTTAGAGAGAGACAGTGGGAGCAGGGGAGGGGCAGCGTGAGAGGGAAAATCTCAAGGAGCTTCTCCACTGTCAGCACAGAGCCTGACGTGGGGCTCGAACTCACGAAACTGTGAGATCATGACCTGAGCCAAAATCAAGAGTTGGACGCGTAACCCACAGAACTACTCACACACCCCGAAAACAATCCCATTCTATTTTGAAAGTGGCTTGAGTTCATCAAAATGCCAGTGACAGGTTTCTTTGGTCTTATAGATCACCTTTCTCAGTTACCGCTCATGTTTTACCTACCATATACTATCTTTGTTGTCACCAAACTATGTGATACATTATATCACATCTTTCTAATTAGATTTAAAAACTTCTGAAACCAAACTTATAATGGACACTGCAAATTGGTCTTCTGATTTCCCAGTTGTATTAACACTACCTTTAATATAATTTCAAAGTAACTTGTTTCTCTTCTGTCTCCCTTGGCTAATTCATATCCACATATAATCCACTTCTGAGTTTTGGTTCTTCGTGCATCCCGATAGCACTCTTCATCTTTTCCACGTTTTTTGTCTATACAGTGGGAGAGATGATGCAGCTATTAACTGGCCCATGGTAAGCAAGTGATAAATACATTAAGGGTTTTTTATACTGTTTGGCATTCTTACTACCCTTTCCCCAACTAGGGTAGAAGTCTTGTATCTAGTCTTCCAACTTCCAGCTTCCAGTTGAATTTATCTAAGGTAGAGTCTCTGCCCTGCTCTTGTCTACCATCCTTCCCTCCCCAACATTGTGTGCTGAAATAAGAACTCACTTCTCAATTGCTACCAAAAAGTTTACTCATCACACCCTTGATTTGTCCTTCGGACCTCATCTCCTATTACTCCACTATGTATGTTGTACCTTTTAAGCAAATCAAACCAAATGCTATTCTCATAAAACGTTTTATGTTTTTTTTTTTCAATTCCATATTTTGCATGTGCCCTTTATTTCACTAGACATGCTATCTCCCGCTCCTTTGCCTTTACATCTTGATATGTTCACGTTGTCTTTTTTTTTTTTTTTTACTGTGCTTTCTTGCTTTTCAGACTCACAATAGTTTGTTTAAATCTCTCAGTTGGCCTTCTATTTGGCTACTTGCCTTATCGTCTTTACTGAATTTGAAAATTCCTGAAGCCAGGAAATGGGCTTTTACCCAACTCAGTAGTTCTTGCAACGTCAGCCAATACCTTGCTGCTGTTGTAGATATTAAATAAATATATGTTGGAATAAAATAACTGCTAACCTCCACCTGATTATATACAGAAAGTGTAAGTCATTATTCTTACACAATCTAATGCATCATTTTTCAAGTGATATACACCGGAGGCTAAGATAAGTTAAGGAAAGCCTTTTACGTTTTAGGGCATAGGAAGGACATACTGAGATTAAGTAGCCCCTTGCATCATCTCTAGAATTCTTCAAATCCTGACTCAGTATTTGTCTGTATTTCTTATACATTTACTTAAATCATCTCAGAGCACCTGGGTGGCTCAGTCGGTCATGCATCTGACTTCGGTTCAGGTCATTATCTCATGGTTCATGAGTTTGAGCCCCACATCGGCCTCACTGCCATCAGTGCAAGCCCATTTCAGATCCTCCGCCCCCTCTGTCTATGCCTCCCATGCTTGCACTCTCTCAAAAAATAAATAAATATAAAAAACAAGCAATTTGTCTCATTTTTCAGCACTAATAGCTTACATTTCTGAAGCATAATTTCCTTTCCTATAGAACCAGGATAATATTAACTACTTGTCAAGATGGTTATGGGGATTAGAGGAAATACAGATCATATGTGATAATATGTTATTTCTAAAAAAAAATGATTGCATACCATAGGTACTGAAAATATGTTGTTTCTTTTTCCTGTCATTGTTGAACATGGCCCACTTAACTGAAGGGGCCTGGGATCCAGAACTAAAGTTGCCTGCCCAAGTGAACTGGGCAGTGACCCTGTAGAATAAGTCTGGGAAGAGTCTAGTTGTAGGAGGTGGGGGGACAGCCACACATAAACCACTGACCTAGGGTAGTAAAAAGACTCTGAGATTGACAGTTGACAGTTTCTCATTCTTTCGTGAAAAGAAAAGTGTTAGCAGTATAAAACCGTTCCATGTCCTAGAATTCTGCTGATGGTACTCAGAAACTTCTAGTAAAATCCGTTTTAGAAGGAATAGTCTTCGACTGTGCATTCCAGTCTGTTCAGTGATATCTTTCTGAACCACCTAATATCATCCCTCTACCTTTCCTCCCACCTCACACTCTCCCCATTGAGAACAAGACCTAAGAAAAACTGCAGGTGGCGAATGAAATGGCCCACCTGGCTGGATGGGAAAACTGCAGAGCTTGGAAAGCCGGCAAGGTCCGAAGAAAACATCTCTGCCATTTTTATTCACCTACAGTCTCCACGGCAGTCTTTGTCTTTGGAGAAACAGAGA
This sequence comes from Felis catus, assembly GCF_018350175.1. Lineage (NCBI taxonomy): Eukaryota > Metazoa > Chordata > Mammalia > Carnivora > Felidae > Felis > Felis catus. The sequence continues at coordinate 189,085,913 of NC_058371.1, read as the reverse complement.
GATACAAGTGATGAAAAAACAGAGAATTGACAGAGACACAGCAGTGAAATCACTACTGTTGGTTTCCAATGGGGCATGGCAGATTCACATTTGCTTGGCTTCAATCATTTTCCCTTTTCATTTCTTCTTACTTTCTGATTTTTCTTTCTCCACTGTCTCTCTTTACCTTCTCCTTGCTCCATAGCTTCCTTTCAATACAGTTGCCAGCATCCAGGCTGTTAAATATACACTGTTAAACATTCTTAACCTGATGTAATTAAGGGAAGGAAGTCCGTCTGAATCAATGACAAGCTGGAGAAATAAGCAATTTTTAAGGAAATGAAGTTTTATTACTCTTAGCGATATACTGAAACTATTGAAAGCAGTTAACGGAGCTACATCACTTAGGAAATGGATGACTGACTTAACTCCCACATAAGCACATATTGTAAATTTACTGTTTGAAATAAAATGTGTGTTTTGCTTTTTTTTTAAAGACCTTTCCTCCTTGAATAGACTAACATTTATTTCTTTACAAATTGCTTAGCAAACATTTTTTTTTAATTTGAACATTGTGGATGTTGAGATATGAATGCAAATCTCGGGTGTTTAAAATTTGGTGCTAATGAGGTCAAGACCACGCACTAAATCTCTCTATCTGCCAGTTATCTCTGTTGCATGGTCACAAGTATGTGAACAAAAAGCTCTGATCATAAAGACGCGTTAGGGGAGAGGATGTGGATGAATCCATCCAATATACCTCCACGGAATTGGAAAATGGCTCTGTTGTCATCAGCTGTGAATCCGTGGTTAGTAGCTTCATCTTTCTTAATGAGCATCAGTTATCTTAGAATTTGAAAGATAATTTTAGCACCATCACTGTTAATTTAATAACCTATTCATTTGATATTTCAACTTTCTGCTTTGTGGTAGTGTTAACTTAAAATTAGATGAGCATTTTCTGTTTTCAGTGATATTTTTTGCATGTACATTTATATCCTACTTGTTAAGGCTAATACTGTGTGAGCTCATACAATTGCATCTGAACTCCGAGCAAAAAATAATGATCCATTTCATGAGATGAGTGATTTTTACAGACTTCTCATTCCAACTGAAAGGGTGCTTTTTTCCCTTTCATTAAAATGTATTTCTCAATTAAATTAAAATGCAAATATAGACAGTCTGTGTTTATGGTTTTAATAGAATTATTGAAAGAAGGTTTTAAATCAACCTGCTGTTAATATTTTATGCAGGAACTGTTGGTTTTATTGTTGGGCCAGGACTGCCATGTTCCATTTTCAAGATTACTTAAAGCGTTGTGAAAACTTAATCATATTGCCCAGGTTTTATCAGTTTTTGGCCAGTCTTCTCTAGGATATTAAAATGGACCTCTTTCCTTTATGCTTTGTAAGTTATGCCAGTGATGTTGGAGAAGTATCAAGTACTAAAACTTTAGAATCCCTTGAAACTGAGTGATGACAAATTTACTATTTGTTTTTCAATAAATAGTTTATTGCACAGAATTGAATCAACTCAAATTTAAGAGAACCATATTTTGTAATTTATTATTAAATTAAAGATCTGGGAAAATACTTCAAGAAACCATTTCTTTAAACCTTTTAATTTATATTATAAATATAAAATATTTGTATTAGAAATGATATCCAATGATACGGACTTAATTATGATCCTATTAGGATTGCTTTAGCTTTTTTTTTAAGAAGTGTTTTATCATTTGTCAAGCACATGGATTAAAATCATTTTTAAATAATATTTTATAACTTGACCTTTATCCTTTTTGTCATTTTTAGTGATCTCAGTGAAAACCAAATTCAGGCAATTCCAAGGAAGGCTTTCCGTGGGGCAGTTGACATTAAAAATCTGTAAGTATTTTCTTTTTCTGGTTTATACTGTTGCTGTAAACATTATCTGTTTTCAGAGTTAAATATATATTGAATAATGCATCAGAAAAAAAAGTGAAAGTCCTATTTATCTTTATGCTTGCTTAGGAGAGCTTGTAACAGTAAGTTTTAAATTGCTCTGACAAGGTATCTGGAGACATTCTCATGTAAAAGTTGTCTTGCATCTGAAGTTATTATCAAATTCATTCTTCTAAACTTTGTGATTAATCTTGTGAAATCTCAAGAAATGATTAGATTAAAAGGTATTTGCATTGTATTTTCTTCGCTTTTACTGTCAATGTACTTCATTAACTCCCTTTTCTGTTGTTATCAGTGTTTATTGGAAATGCAGAATATAAGCTATTTTTTTCTGGAAAGAGTAGATAATATTTTCTTGTTAGAGATGCCTGCAGCCTGGAGCTATAGTTTTTTTTATCGCTTTTAGATCACTGTTTTCATTACATGCCAAAAGGGTGAGAATGAGAAAATTATGTCTTTCCCTTTGTGTGAATATTTTTCTTACATATTTTTCCCCTTGTATCTTTATAAAAGTATATGTGTATAATCTCCTTTTCAAAGAAGGGGGAAAAAAGCATGAGGAAGAAGGAAATTGTATTTCTGTATTTTCCCTTGAGAAATCTAGTGTCTTGTATAAAAGTGTTCTTTGCAAGTGCCTATAGCCTTGAAGATACATATCAGATTGAAGATTTCAGGGACAATCCTAATTTTGTCAATATGTATGTTTTTATAAACTTTTGTAAAGTTTAAAATACTATGCAAGCCTTTGAAAATGATGGGTTTTTTATTGGCTGCAAATGCTAGGACTTTAAATGTTGTCCTTAGCTTTTACATGAGTTTGGAATGTAGTGGGGAAAAAGCCCCTATGTGCTGAGATGAACTAACAGGAATTCAATATTTCTTAGCTAGTGATAAACAGCGCAGGCACTTTTCAAGAATTAACTTATATTCAGCATTCTCCATGGTGGGTTACAACACTACTTTTCCAGTAGGGAAAGTGAGACAGGTGTTTTCTGTCATCAAAGAGGAGGACTGTTTATAAAGCTTCAAGTTTTGGCCTCTACATCTTCTCTTCCACATAAATGTTGTTTGTTTAAAATTTGTACTTTCTAGGGGCACCTGGGTGGCTCAGTCGGTTAAGCGTCTGACTTTGGCTCAGGTCATGATCTTGCGGTTTGTGAGTTTGAGGCCCGCGTTGGGCTCTATGCTGACAGCTCAGAGCCTGGAGCCTGCTTCCGATTCTGTGTCTCCCTCTCTCTCTGCCCCTCCCCTGTTCACACTCTGTCTCTCAATAATAAATAACCGTTAATTTTTTTTTTTAATTTGTACTTTCTAGATGTACAGGTAAGGACAGAAAAATACAAACTTCTAGATATAAACTTCAGAACCATTGAAATTCTGGCCCTAGGTTTTCATGGATGTTTACATGTGAAGGGGATTTTATTTGCTTTCTTTTTATCTTTTCTTGCTAGACCTTGGGGAAGTCTTCAGGGAGATTCTGTGATGTAAGATGTTCAAAACTAACTTTGTATACTCTGTGTACTGTATACTTTGTATACTGTGTCTGATCCTATAAAGATCCCAATATAGCACCTACTCAGGTCGCCTATATGTCACTTAAAAGGATAGTCATGACTACAGTTGACCACCCTCTGGGAATGCCACTAGCAATCCTACAATAGTATTATCTCTAAATCCTTAAAACAGGTGGCTTTTAATCTTCTTAGTAAAGATATTCAGGGAATTCACGTGTATAAGTAACCTATAGTCCATATTTAAGGATGCATCTGGGAATGGGATACCAGTCATCATGGGATTCCTTCTTATGTCCTCTTCATTTATCCTTTTTAAAGACTATGGTTTTAAAAATTCAGACATAAAAAAGAAAGTGAAATGTTAGCCATTGTGCTATATTGATTTAACAGGATTTTGAAACACTTTTATCCCCCATGTGCATTATATACATAATAACTGCCATGTTTTTAGACATGAAAAACTGGCAAACTCCACTGAGTCTTAGTTTTACTTTTGTAAAGTGAATATGATAATTGCTTGGGTTTGTTGTGGTTATTAGGGAAAGAAGATATGTGAAAGACCTTTTGGTAAAATGCTGTAATATAGAGTGTATCATTTCATTCTGTAAGTATTCACTAATCAACTTCTAGAAGTTGGCCCTTAAAAAGGGATAGCAAAAAGACAGGAAAGAAGAACATGAAGTAATTTGCAGTATTGGGCATGGGTAAGACAGGTTTGTGTCTATTCTGGGTCCATTAACCATGGGGCTAATAAGTGGAAAAGGAAAATATAGCAGAAAGCACTAAATATACACAAGACCCTGATTTAAAAACAAGATACTATGTGCTGTAGGTGCCAGGCAAAGAGAGAGATAAGAAATATTGCTTGAGGTCATCAGGGAAATCTGTAGGAAACAGTTTCTGAAAGAAAATCTAAAGGAATCTTCAAGGATGTTGATTTGTGTTACGTGTTGGTGAGTAACAGCAGATAAGGGTGGATTGAGGAAGTTAGAATTTATTAAAGAAACTATGCAAAGTTACAATTGATTTCCACAATCCTCACTGCCTTCCATGCAACGGTGTCAAAGGCAACACTGAAATACCACAATGCACTTCTAGCTTTATTTAATTAATCAGAATCATAGCTACAATTTAATAGAATTTTACAGTTAAAAGGCATGTGTCTATAATTAAGACATAGTTCAAACCACATTGTTAAAAAAAAAAAAAGTCCAGGTTCAGGGGGCTTTTTATGAAGATTAGTTTTATCGTTAAAAGTTAAGAAAGATGCCTGGTAAAATATGTTAGAGCTGAGGGTAAATTTTAATTCATATTATTATTAAAGGCAAATATCAGTCATCAAATAATGACTCCATAAAAGCCCAGAAGTATTAATATTAATATTATTGATATTCAGCATGGGAAAGACAGGTATAGTACTTTGTCCTTTTTATCATTCCACTGTATGCATTTACAATTTGGACAGTCCTGCATGGTGGATGGCTACTGTTCCAAGTCATTCAGAGAGTAAAAGAGAAACAAGAAGGCTAGACTGAAGGAATATGTCCCTTAGCTACATCACGATGTTAACAACGATATTTTGTATAGGGCTGTCTAAGTGCCCAGTCTGATGCACTGTAACAGGTTTATTGGATTTACCACATTCAGGCCTTATTCAGAGCAAATTCCAGTTAACAGAAGATTTTCACTGGAAGCACTTACTTTAATCTTGTGGATTGGCTAAATATGCTCATGGCGGCATCTTGACAATATGAAACTGATGCTGTGGAAATTTTGCAAATTAGCAGATCTTATTCCTCTTCCTTCAGGCAAGCCACATGAATACTATTCTAGGCAGATGGACATTTATCTTGCTCTTAAACATCTCCAGGGAGGAATTCTCGTAACTTTTTTGCTTATCGCTATTAATTTCTTAACTGGAATAAAACCCTGTATATTTTATTTTTTGTTACTTCATTTTCTCCAGCTGCAACTTAAACTGTTTTCTTTTTCTTGACATTTTAGATGGTGAGATCTGAGAATAACAAGATCATATTAAAATATTAACTAAATTACAATGTTTGTAATAGTCACTGGCAGCGCTTTCCCATAGAATTTACATCTGTTTTAAAATTCTCCAGTTAAGTATGAATTAAAGTATTGATACCATATTATTACCAACTGATGTGCCACCAAAATGATGATCAATGTGTATAGGACTTTTCTTTATAAATTTTGTGTATGTATTTAATATATTAAACACTGATGCAGGAAAGCCTTTTTGCCTCCTGATCAAATTTTGAATGAAAACACGTTACATTATTTAAACTATTTTGTTTAGAGGTATCTGTGAGATATTTCCATTTAATTGAGTAATTTAGGAGAATATTTAAATTAAACCCTCCTTTATTGCTGAGACTTGTGAACTTATTCTCTAAACAGGTACCTAATGGGAATAAAGATTTTTCAAGTCTTTTGTTTTCATGATAAAACATTCCTAGTTAGAGTTATCCCAAGATTTGAGAAAAAAACTGTACAAATCAATGAACTTAAAATTAAGTAGATTGCTAGTTGCTCTTCACGTCACAAAAGTAAACTTTAATGTATTTTTAGTTTCTTTAGTGAGTGCACCATAAACACTTAAAATAGTTAAATTCTGGGCTCCTGGGTGGCTCAGCTGGTTGAGGTTCCAACTTCCGCTCAGGTCATGATCTCGTAGTTAATGAGTTTGAGCCCCACTCAGCTCTCTGCTGTCAGCGTAGAGTCCATTGCAGATCCTCTGTCCCCCTCTCTCACTGCTCTCCCCCTCCCTCTCTGTGTCTCAAAAATAAATATTATAAAAAATAGTTAAATCTCAACACATATTCTTTTAGACACCCTTGTAAATAAAGTAAATCACACTTGCTTATTCTTCTTTCGTTTCGCAGTACTCCCTCAAAATGTACTCTATGTTCTAGTCGAACTGTAATGTTTATCGTTTATAAGTAAATTTATGTCTTTCCCATTTGCTTGCATTATCCAATTCCCTTAACCCTATATCTCATACCCACCTTTGGCAGGAAGATTGCTTCTTGGTAAAAAACAGGTTAGGCAAAAAATATTTATAGTTATCTTTCTTTAACATACATTAATTTATAAACAAAGGTCAGGTTACAAGATGATTTAGTTTTGTTTTCTTTGAACAAGTTATCATATTATTTGGGAAACAAGTATGTACAGCCATGGCTTTGTAGGAAACACTCACCCAATGTGGGTTGCAATGGTTATTGGCAATAAGAAGATTTGGCAAATGGGAAAGACAGAGTTAATCCATATGCTGTTATATAGCTATTTATATTATTTAGAAATTTCATTTTTTTCTGGAACTCTGTCATCTTTGACTTATTTTATCACTATTTCAATTAATACTCATAGAAGAAAAATTCACTATTCCATACTAGGGAGACAGAAAGACTTCTGTATTTTACTTAATTTTATACACTTCTTTAGTTTTAATTTCTTTAATATTTATTTATTTTTGAGAGGGAGAGAGAGAGAGAGAGTGTGTGTGTGTGTGTGTGTGTGTGAGAGAGAGAGAGAGAGAGAGAGAGTAGGGCAGAGACAGAGAGAGAGAGAGAGAGAGTAGGGCAGAGACAGAGAGAGAGAGAGAGAGAGAGAGTAGGGCAGAGACAGACAGAGAGAGAGAGAGAGAGAGAGAGAGAGACAGAATCCAAAGTAGGCTCCAGGCTCTGAGCTGTCAGCACAGAGCCTGGTGTGGGGCTCAAACTGCAAGATCATGACCTGAGCCAAAGTTGGATGCTTAACTGACTGAGCCACCCAGGTGCCCTGTACACTTTCCTAGTTTTAAATACCTCTCTGTTGGATACTTCATAACAATAAGGAAACTAGTGTTGTTCACATATTATAGAATCAATATGTAATAATTAGAAGAGTATATTATATATTTTACAATGCAAATGTAAGGCTTACTCCAGCTTTTTGTCATTTAAGTTGTCATAGTTGCAAACTGTCTGCTATAATCAGCTAGTTTTCATGTTTAATTCATTACATTTCTTACCATATTATATACTTAGCTTATTATCATAAAAATAGGGGTGCCTGAGTGGCTCAGCGGGCTGAACCTCTGACTTTTTATTTCAGCTCAGGTCATGATCTCGTGGTTTGTGAGATTTCATGCCTGCTTGGGATTGTCTCTCTCCCTCTCTCTGTCCCTCCCCTCTCACACGTGTGTGCTTTCTCTTTCTCTCTCTCTCAAAATAAATAAGCTTAAAAATAAATAAATAAAATTCACTGTTATCAAATTTAAATGATTTCTTTTAGTCCCCCAGCTTCTTGAGTGTTTTCAGTAAACCTGAGGCTGAAGACACTTTGAAAGGGGAGGTTGAAAGGGGAGGTTGGTTTCTCACTCAAGGGGCTTGCTATCCTTCATGTTAGATTAAATGTCACAGGTCTTCAGTGGGATGTAGAACCTTCTGAACAAACTTGTATAGATGGCTTTTCATTTAGAAAGATCGTAAATGAACTTGAGTTTCATTTCAATAAACAGAGCTCCCTTTAACATCCAGAATGTTGTCTATAGACAGGGATTAACCAGCAGTTGTCTGGGTACTTACATGTAAAATACGCTAGGAACTCAGGCAATGCTATTAGTACCCCGGGAACTGTCCGTGGTCCTGTAACTTGTCTGGTTTGCATTCACTCTAAAGGCATACTGAATTGTGATAATCCCAACAACCAGGATCACGTTTGCGTGATCAACAGTCTCTCCAACTTTTCATTTTGCTCTGTCTCCAGGTGCGTTAGCATTTTTTCTTCAACGATGTCATTTTCTTATGTAAAAATGAATCTATATGACATATCTTCATAAATACTTTCCAGAACAAAATAAAACAAACAAAACACAAGAGTATCTGATTGGAAATCCAATTCACATATGTATAAAATAAGAATTGGCGTGATCTTTCTGAAACTGTCGTGTTGTCCTGGAGATAGAACAGATCTTTAGTTTTCTTGCTTCTCCAACCCTAAACAGGCACACTTTGCTACATCTGAACTATTACAGTGGTCTGCTAATTGGATTTTGATCTCCAGTCTATATTCTCATTAGATAATTTTAACACTGCAGACAGATTTGTTTTTATAAGGCATTGTCTTTTTTGTCCCATCACTGCCTCGTTCAGAATCATTCAGCTTATTAAAAATAACAACACTTTGTATGGGCACTATGGCAAAGCCTTGGGGATATAGTAGAATATTGTCATAGTTCTATAGGTTCTGAAGAATATAGACTCTTTCCTGAAAGAGCAGTGACTTCTATTAATGGCATAGTCTCTTTAGATGTTCTGACTAAGCCTAGCATTCTGCCATTCACCCAGGGTCCCAGCCCCCTCTCCTACCGAATCTACACAAGCTTTTTGCTCAAGCCAGAATGGCCCCTCTCTGGCAAGTACTCACATTGTAGACATTCTGCTTACAACTGCTCTTGATGGAGTCTTTTCCCTCCATAGGGAAGACACATTCTTATTTTCTGTCTTTCTGGATTCTACCTGTTTTTTAAGGTTCAGGTTTCTTCCTTCCTCACACGTGACTACTTTGGCCCAGGGTAATCTGTTCCTTCCCTGACATTCTGTAATACTCTTTATATGCTGCATTCTGCCTTGAAATTTGCCCATCAGAGATTTAACTGAAACTTTCATATGCAGAACGAACAGCTCTTTCCCTAGACACTTACTGTGTGAGGGAGGGCTTCAGCAATACATAGATTTAAATTTGAATCAAGATTTCACCACATATTTACTACCTACTTTGAATAAGTTATTGCACTTCTGTGAGCCTCATTTTTTTCATCTGTAAAATCAGAATGATGATAACATTTACCTTTTCAAGTTATCATGAGGAATACTGAGATGGCATCTCTACAGACCCTGCCATTTGCTATGCATTCAATAAATGTAACTAATTGTTATTGTCAGTGGCAGTTTCTACCCCCTCTTATTAGTGTGCAAGAGTTACTAGAACATGAAGGGCAACTTAATTTTTCCTCCATTTTCTGATACCATTTTACTTAGAGCTTATCTTTTTGCTTTTCTCCAATAAATTAGCAAGTGGATATAACTTTATACCATAGATTATTTCAATAAAAACTGAGATTCTTTATTCCTGTGCAAAAAAAAAAAAAAAAAAAAAAAAAAAGAAAAGAAAAGAAAAAAAACCCCACAACATTGTGCTTGAAAGGTTACAGAAGGGTTAAATTCCCAAATAACAAATTATTTTACATTCCTCAGGATAATCCTTATCTTGGTTGTTTTATTCACTAATACCTGAGTTAGCACTGATTTGTTTTTATGCTGAGGTTAAATGACATGGTTGCTGAAACTTCTGCCTACAGTGTTCACTTATATGCGTCAATTTATATTATTCTTATGTTCTCGATACATTATAACTTAAATTTGTACTACTTCTTAAAGAGTCATTATTGGCATAGGATTTGTATATTTAGGCACTCACATTGACTTGAATTTTATACACACGAGGGAAGAAATAGAACAGATCGTGCCCATATCCTTAGAGCATTCTTTTTCTTTTCCTCCCATTTGATTTATATGTTTTATCAGGGTTCTTTCCAAATGGCATAATGTTGTTACTCCCTCCTATTGATTTTAATCACTTTGATGTATTTTAAGTCAACTAAACTTCTGGAGTTTGCCACTCATAGTAGTATGACTATGAACTAAACTTTCTAGTACCTAAAGTATTTCTAGTATTCTCTAGTATTCTAGTATTCTAGTATTTCTCTAGTATTTCTAGTACCTAAAAAACCCTCGAAAACCAGAGCATATTTTGTTTCAGAGTTAAGTAAATTTTATGGTGTTCTAATTCTTACAAAAAGAAAATAAATTAGTAATAAGATTTTACTGCTTGGACGCTGAAGCGACACATGAAATTTTCTATGGGTAAGGACAAAACCAACCGCAGTTAATGCAGGAATGTGAGTTTTATATATGTGATTCAAACAGTATGGTATCCCAATTTTAATAACAGAAAACAGGAAATTCCTGAAAAAAAAAAACATAAAGGTAACAGAATGCAGTATCTCCGGTTATATTTCAGTATGCCAAGTAAGCAAATGTTCGATCTTTCTGTCTTTTATGTGCCCATATCTAAAATTGGTATTTCACAGCACTATATGAATATATATATATATATATATATATATATATATATATATTCGTATCTAGAATTAATCCAAATATGAAACTAGACTAAATTATTTTTAGTGTTAAAGACAATCAGATCAGGTTTAGAAATTTTACATGTGTGAGGCACAGAGTCATACCACCAGATAAAGAGATTCTTGTGCGTTACCCAAGACTACATTTACCAGTAGCAGGGAAAATTAAACCGAGCAGGCTAGTGTTACTTGAGGAGACCAGAGTACAAGTGGTTAGGAATGAAAAGATCATCATAGAATGTTAATCCTGAGAGAGACCTCGAAGGTTTCCATTCTTTTTAACATCATCATTTTCATAAAATTAAAGATAAAGCACTTGGTTCAAAACACACACTTACAAAATAAGACAGTGAAGGATCAGACGGAGATAGAATTTGGAATTCACACAGAAACAGAGGAGCCAGGATGTAGGAAGTATGGGAGAGAAGACACAGAAGTCTGTGCTAAGATACGTCGGCCGAAGGTCTGAAAGGTATCACCGATAATAATATCTGTACCATTCTTTCTCCCCGGAAAATGAGAAAAGTGCTAGCTTGCTTCTCAATGGTACGTGACCCCTATGCCAGGAAAGGATCCTGAAACTGTCTCTGATGTATCTTAGTGCCCTCATTATCCAAAGATCAACAAATTTGCCCCGTGTTTGACTTAATAATTGTAACATTACTTTTTGGAGAAGTGGGGGAAAAAAACCTCTCCTCTTACTAATTCCTTCATTCAGAATAATTTCATTGCAGTATTGGAAATCACATCTAAACAGAATCAACCTGTCACTAAATGCATGGCTGAGAACAGATCCTTTCCTATTTACAGACAGCAGAAGTGCCCGGGCTTTGCAGGGTAGTAGAGAAGGAAGTGAAGTGGGTAAGAGAAAAGAAAAAAAAAGTGCAGAAAAATAGTCCAGAAGCACTGAAATGAAGTATGTTTTTGCATAGTTTTGACAGTCTTTCTCTTGAATCGTATACAGACAAGTGGAGGTTAGTGCAGAGAGATTTTCTCAGGAACAGTCAGAGCAGGCACAACACTTCATGTAAACACTCCTTTGGATTTAACAAAGTCCACCAATTGACGAAAAAATTATTTTGCTTGTCCTTTCATACGAGTGACTTTTTTCAAAAAAATACCTTTGTTCTCAGAAGATTCATGGCCTGAGATACGGTGCATTCAGAAAACTTTTAAGGAAAACTTTGGTCGTATGAGAGCCAGATATTCTTAATGCTTTAGCACCAAGAAGGACTTAAGTTTCTGCTAAGAATCAGAAGAAGCTTGTAACCATGAGGCATGTAGAACAGGGGTGAAATTACCAACTTTTCGGCAGCATCTCAACTTCTGGTGGTATAGGGAAATCTGCTTTTCAGTCCCTGTAGAACGAGATTCGCTTGAGTGCTTTCTGGCATGCTAGGGCTTCCCCTTTGTGTATAGTATGCATGATTTAAAAGAAGCAGTGTCAGCACTGATTTATACATTGACAGCTAAGGATAATAAGATATGGGCAAACATACAGCTCACCCTTTTACAGATTAACCTGGAGACTGCATTAGGCAAATTTGATAGCATTAAAAGATTTTGCCAATTTGTCTGGAAACAATTTCTCTTTTGTAGTGTGTCAAGGGTAACACTTCATGCCATTGTACTAATTTAAATGGCTTTGATAAATTGTTCAAGAGGTTAGAGAATAGTAGTGTAGATATATATTTAGCACTTTAAAATAAAAAGGCTGTTAACTTAATTGTTAAATGAATTTAATCTGTAAAAATCAAAAGTGCCCAAGAATGGAAGTGTTTTCTTGGAACCACAGCATCCATATTACATCATGAAGCTTTAAAAGTCTTCTTAGAAAATAAAATTATACTTCTGCATTACTTCCTAATAACTAGAAATGCTTTAAGCTATTACAGTAGCATGGATGGTACCTATTATTTGGGGAAAGCCTTAGTTTATAAAAGCAATAAAAGCATATCTTCTCCAGAGTTGTTTTTTTTTTTTATGTTGCATGTCCTAGATTGTACCATTTGCATGACATCAAGGTAGTCTTATGTCCCCTAGAGACCTTCTTAAAAATGAGATGTATATTTCATGAGACATTCTCTATGTACATAATTTCTAAAGTAAGGAATTTGAAGAGGCCCCTCTGAAAGTCACTGGATTAAATCATTGCACCTTTATTCAGTATCCTTCTGAGAGAAACAGCTATTTTATAGGAATGTTTAAACAATTCTTTTTAAGAACACACCTCAAATGTAAATTAGCCCTTTTGGTGTATTTCGCACTTGAAACAAGGGCAAGATTCATTTGTATGAAGATCATAGTCTTACCCCTGTACATTTGCATTCCCTCCCAATTCATGAAGAACTGACAACTCACCTGACTAGTTCATCAAACATTTTGTTTCTGTCTCAAGTGAACCATTAAAATGCTCTTTCTTTACTGGAATAAGAATATCGCTAAGCAGCAAGCTACTAGTTTAAATAACAGCTGCTTATTTAAAAAAAAATTGAAACAATGTAAAGATAGGACAGATAGGATTTCATACTTATTAGCTGTTTATTTCAAACAAATTCCTCGGCATGGATAAAGGAAATTTTAGTTCCAGAAACAACTGGCAGGAAAAGCCAACTTAACCAAATTTGGAGCAACTTTGTTTTTGTTTGTTTGCTTGTTAGTTTTCATCTTTAAATTTTAACAAATAAGTGCTCAAACTACAAGAGAACATCCATTTGTTTGCATTTTGTATTATTTAGAAGACAGAAAGCTTTTAAACTTTTTGCCAAAGGTATATGTAGTGTTTTAATGATGTTGCTGCAGTATGTGTTCTTAGCGTTTGGGGCTAAAATTAGCATCTTTGAGGAAAGTAAAAAAAATCCATTTTTAATACTTTAAAAACTTCTGGAAATTTGGGAAGTTTCTTAATTGAAAAGTATGTCATATTTACAGTGCAGAGAATTTGCATGTAACAAACAATTGCAAATCATGGGAATGGTGAATATTCACGTAGAACAAGACTGGCTTTCTAAAGTGTATTCCTGGTTGAGAATAGCAGGGAGGTGTGTGGGACCTCATTTCTCTCTCTTGACTGGGAGTTCTCGAAGGAAAACTGCTTTTAAAAGAAGGAAACCTAAAAGTAGTCTTGCTCTTTCTTGCCAAGGATAGTGAAATTAACATGCAGCTGGGCTTCTCTGATAAATGGATTCTGTTAGGTCACTGAGGGGGTGCATGTGACATTAAGTGATTTACAGTCCTTTACCTTAATGAAATTGTTTCAGCAAGATGACGCTGAAAGCTCTTAATGGATAGCTTTTCTTGATGTAATGAAATTGCATTCCTATGGCATTTAATATAAGGTGCAGTTATTATTTACTGAAGCTTTCCAAGGGCTGCTATTTGCACAGACAGTTCAGAACAAAAAGAGATTTCAGTAGCGGCACCGAGGCCAGAATGGCTTGTGACATTCTTAAGCGGATGAGTGTATTTCTGAGAGCATTTCAGTTAGTGCAGTCAGAGCTTCGGAGACCCTTCAGGAGACTTCTTTTCACCCAGCACTGCTAGTCTCCAGCCTTTTACTTATATTCTTCTAATCTATTTACAGGCAACTGGATTACAACCAGATCAGCTGTATTGAAGATGGAGCATTTAGGGCTCTCCGGGACCTTGAAGTGCTGTAAGTATTGCTTATTTCTCTTACTCTTTTGAACGGGGGCTTTGTGTCTGGGGAGTGCTAATGTGGAAGCTTATCTGCTCGCTCGAAACCTAGCGTCAAAATGGTCTCGTATAAAGATACCTTAAATAACTCATGGGGAATATATGAGTTGAAATGTGTGTGTGCACAGCCGTGGGTATCATTTCTGCATATTTAGGCGAAAATGTCTATTTAAGGAGGACATTCAAATGTTCACAATACCATCTTTCAAGTGTTTCTCCTTGTAACAAAATATTCTCATTCAAAGGACTGGTGAGGCTCCCTAGAATTGCCAAATATTAGGATAAAAGCAGTTGTATAAGAAAAATTACAATAAAAAATGAACTTCTTAGTTTCTGATGAGTTGGGTTATTATATAGTTGCCATGCAATGGAAAGATGTTGTCTCATTTTCAAATGCCATTTTTAACCAGATAGCATCATTTTTGAAAGGTGATTCTAGAAATCTGCTTTTCTGATTCTAATAGGTTGCCCATTGGGTCCATTTTAAAGTCTTCACTACTGACTTAGGAAAGCACAGCACACAGACTTGAATTATAACTGGCATCCTCTCTCTTTCCTTACTGGGTAGACATGGCTGACAAAATGGGCTAGAGGCAACCCGGTAGTCTCTACAGACCTTTGACTTGGTGCAATAATTTTAATGGAATTATTATGATGAGAAATTATTTTAATGTAAACTAGAGTTACTCAAGCCATTGAAGCTGCCTGTACATTTCTGCAATTTTTTTTTCCAGCCAGAGACTCACAAGTCTAGCTTTTTGAATATATTTACACATTTCTCCCCCCATATAAAATATTTTTCTGTGCTACAGTTCATCCCTGGCTAAATTTATTCAGAAATTCAAAAATTGACTTAAATGTTGAAGAGGTTTGGCAATTTTAGTCCATGTGGTAAAAGTTATCTGGGACTCGTGATATCCTTCCGGGAAAAAAAAAAAAAAAGATCCCATTACTTTATAAATTGAGTTTGAGGAACAGAATGGAATTCAGGAAAGAAAGTTTGAGGTCTCAACAAAATAGCTTATTTAATCAATATTTTATATATGATTTTGATTTTAATTGCAAGTAGATGTATGGAACTTGTAGCTGTGTCATGTGCAAAGTTACTGGTTATTTTTAAGGACTTAATGTAAGAGTTAGTCGATTGAGATAAATCGTGTTGTAAGATATATACTGTTGTCTACCCACATCATGAGAAGTTAACCTTTCTTTCTGTTGGTAACAGCCTAATTTTTTCTATAGGAAACCTATTCAGAGTGCTTATCATACACATTGTATTTAATAACGCCACTAGTTGTGTTTCAGACCCATTAATATACAAAGCTCACTGTTGCTATTTCAGAGTCAGAATAGTTAGGATACAACTATGATTTCATGATAGCAGTCTGATGTCAAAACCGTAGTCAGTGTCATAAACTTGGTATATGAAGAGACAACCCTGAGTGTTACTTAATTGAATGGAGCTGATCAGGCCAAGAATGTGTTACTAAGTAGGTGCTTCTAACTAGGAATAGGAATGACACCAAACATTTTATGGAAAATTTGCTGAATATTGTGGATGGACTAAAATCCCATAAATTACTTTGTTATTCATTAAAAGAGCTTAAATAATTCACATATAGCACACACACACACACACATACGCACACACACGCACACAATACCTACTCTATGCCAAGCACTGTGCTAGGCATTGAAAACTCTATCCACAAATACAGTAACTATTCATTTGCTTATTTGTTATAAAGTAAACAGTGTTTTTAGAAGAGTAAGTTTGTGATGATACAATCACCTCCTGCGTTGTATTTGTCATATTAGCAAAATATCTAGAAGGTAACTTTACCAAGACCCTCTGTCTTGAAACACAACAAAGAGTAAAAAATATTCTATGGTTCATGGAGTAAAAATCAAAATCCAAAGTGTTAGGAACTCTTTTGGGGTCCTTAATATATAGGTTTCAAAGAGATCTATAATGGTCAGAGTGTGTTTGCTAAAAAAAAGAAAAAATTAACATTAGTACATGATACAAGAAAGTGTGAATTCTTTCAAAACAATTTAAATATTTTATATTCAAGTTTGACAAAGTCAAGCAGACATTCTTTTAATATGTGTTCATTTTTAAATCTTCGTAATTCATAGAATCTTTGGAGAAATTATTCTTTGAAAAATTTAATGGTAATTGGATGAAATACCAAAGACTGGGATTTATCAAGCCCAAATCTCTTGTCATGTAAATGAAAAGTTATTCTATTAGAAACATTTCCAGAAAGAAAGTTGTCTGTTTTTCTTATTTTTAGCGTCTATGACCCGTTACAATATATCTTCTTATTATGTGGAGATAATGCAGAATTAATTAATTTGCAAATCACCTTAAATTTCAGACTCCCAATGTTTTAGATCTTTTTAAAACTTTTAATTCCATGAGCCATTTCTCAATGTATGATTATACTGAGGCAAAACAAGGGGATGGAAGTAATCATACTGGACCATTGACAAAAATTTGTTAAATTAAGATATAAATTAGGGTAAAGAGAGTGAATAAAGTTTGAGAAGGAAAAGTCCAGGTAAACGAAAGCAAGGGGAGTCAGTCTATCACTTGTATGTTCATGGCAACCTGGCAAATTGTGGAATTCTGATTGGTATGATTCAGAAATGTCTCTGTTTTTAATATGAAGATACCATCTCAAAAATAACATTGGAAACTAAATCTAGATCAATGTTTTCTGTTTCTTTGGACAACATCTAGTTTTGTATTGTTTGTTTTATTTCTTTTCCATAAAATAGGCATCATTTAATTGAATCGAGACATAGTGATTCATATCCATTAAATATCAGACTCCGCCAAATCCTATGCTGAACACTAAGGGAATAAGAAAGAAATCAAGATCTAAGTCTGAGAGTAACTATATGATTACCAAAACTAAAATTTCGTATTTGTACATCAAAATGTACTTTTGTACAAGAATATATTCTTGCTGCAAAAAAGAAAATCTTGAGGTTGAACATAGAAATATAGTTTCGTTTAGAAGAAAGTGTTCACAAATAAAGAAGTACGATACATTTGCATTGTTTCAGAATAGGAATTAGTCACGACCATAACATACATGTCATCAGATGTAATTAGCAAATATTTATTATTAATTTTAAAATAATTTAATTTCATTGGTTCCACATATCGTTCCACTATCAGGTATCAATGTCAATATCACTTTGCCACATCAATACTGAATAAAGCCACTAAGATAATCTATTTCTTCAGCTGCATTTTGCAAAGTGACATTTTGAGAAAAGACTCCAGACTGATAGCCACCAGCTTCAGCATTCAATGAAAACACTCTTTGGTGTGGAATCATAAGAAATTAGAGTTCAAAATTAATGCATGCCTACTGCATGTGATGAATTACTTTAAAAAATGTTATCCCTAAAGTCACATTTCAGTATGTTATGTACTCTGAAGATTTTAGCCATATAAAGTCAGCATAAATTTTGAGGGTGGGAAAAGGGGTCATTTGAAAGTAAATCCCTTTGAGAAGTGAAACCTTTTAGTTCAAACATCAGGATATATTTTAATGGCGTTTGAAAAAAAAATCTCATTTCACTTGAGTACAGAAAAATGCTACAGGCTTTTAGATAACGTGAACCAACCAATTCAGTGCTTTATAGGTCCTTCATAAAGTGGGATTTTTTTTCGCCTGTGCAACTTACTTCAATCAGTTGCATTAGTTTTTATATCATTCAATACATTGCAAAACTGGGTAAGAAAAGAAAGTGTGTCTTCTAGATCGGTAGCTTCTGTGCCCCACTTTACTGAGAAGTTCAAGTGAATCCCTGAACCCCTGAACATCCCAAATCATAACATTCACAACTGCAGCCTCCAGCTGGCCAAAAGTGGCCTCATAAATGCATCCTGCTTTCGTCCAAACAGATGTAGCCCACAGACTCTTTGAAATGTCCGAATTAGTTGCCAGTATTTAAAAATTAGGAGGACAGATCTGAAATATTCTGTTTCCAGCGTCTCCTGAGAACATCAGATCGGTTGGCAGCCTTCCATTAGCACAGAGCAGTGGTCCATCGGAGCTGAGGACTAGCTGCTATGACAGAGAGTGTCATCGCTCGCTTACCAGGGTCTCCAGTGGCCCCAGCCCTCTGCCTGCTCCACTCCATCTCTCGTCCCTGTTGCGTTTCTTAACATGCATCCTGCTTCTCTCATTTACTTCCCTGCCCAGCCTCCATTGGCAAGAGAATTTGCATAGTCTAATTCAAACCTTTCTCCATTATCAAATTGCATCTGTGGGCCGTTGATCCTGTCATCCTGACTCCCTCAGGAACTTGCCCGCTTTGCTCACCACATCATGGTGTCTTCTCCATACTAGAATCATTGTCCGTATTCGCATTGCACAAACACAGCCCTGGGATAGCCTCCTTCTCACTTTCTTGTCATAACCAGACTTCCCCAAAGGGAGAAAAACAATCTCTTCTTCATGTTATTAACTATAAGTTTTTATAATTTGTACTCCATCTTCCCACTTGGACAATATGCTATTTTAGGACAGGTTTTATGCCTGGTTTATTTTATACTGTTCCATGTTGCCATAAAATGAAAAGCCATCTAGGAAATATTAGATGAATGAATGGGTAGTAGTTGTAGTGGTAGTAGAAAAGCCATAATAATACAACAATGCCTGTGTTAGGGGAAAAGTAGTAACAATTTGAACCAAGCAAGAGTTATGCTTATTTTCACCGTCTCTCCCTTGGTCGCCCATCTTCCTGACTCCAGCATCCAGAAACCGTGATCTGTACCACATGGAAGTTTGCAAGGGACAGGATATGTGCCTAGACTTAGAAGTATTAGAATGTACAGGGTGCCTGGGTGGCTCAGTCGGTTAACCGTCTGACTTCGGGTCAGGTCGTTATCTCACAGTACGTGAGTTTGAGCCCTGCATTGGGCTCTGTGCTGACAGCTCAGAGCCTGGAGCCTGCTTCGGATTCTGTGTCTCCCTCTCTCTCTGCCCCTCTCCTACTCATGCTTTCTCTGTCTCTCAAAAATAAACAATAAAAAATTTTAAGTAAAGAAGTATTAGAGTGTATTAAGCTTTTAATAAACTGCCCCAGCCTGACACTTTATCCCTACCCCATGCAAGTACCAAATGTAGATATCGTTCTCACTACTCAGATTTCAACAACGGCTGATGTCCACGATAGAGAATAATTAGCAGGACTGTGTTCCGGGATCTGACAAAACCAATTCTGTGCTATTGCTATGAAATTTAATTTGGAAATTTCAAATATGTTCATTTACTCATGACACTAATTATACATAGTGCCCCTCTAAGGAAGTGTAACTGCCCAATTTTACTAATTGTTGACTGCCTCATGTTATTCTTTAACCAGTGTCATAAATACACACACATGCATACCCATGGTGCATAAAGCAATATGTGAATAGTCAAAGATATTATGGCTAAAGACATAAATCTGTAATAAATATTTAATAAAGCTGAATGCATAGTAAAGTGTTAAAGTATGGCCTTTATTTATCCTCTTGTTTATAACATGGGGCATTCTTTATGCCGTCTCTACCAGATAGTCGCCCTGCATAAATATAGTTGCAAGAAGCATTCTCTGTATTATTATATAGAATGATCAGTAAATTTTAATTACCTAAAATTTCTAACTTTTTTTGTTTTATTCTACAGCACTCTCAACAATAACAACATTACTAGACTTTCTGTGGCAAGTTTCAACCATATGCCTAAACTTAGGACTTTGTAAGTAGCCGCAATGTATATATGTCAATGTCATCAATTAAGGGTTCCCCTTAAGTACCATTTTTAGTAAGCAAAAAACAGTACCACAAGTTCATTATGGGGTAGACCAGGAAAACACCACTTTTTAAAAAGTACTAGATATGGTATTTGAATAAATGAACTATTATTCTGAAAACATGAAAGCTTTCCTTTAAATGATATGCATTATGGAAAGTTGGAGGGGGGACGTTTACTTTGAGCTATTGTGGAGGTCACATTTCATTAAGAAATGTAAGACTCCTTGATTGGCTGTCAGAAATGATAAATGGTAAATCTTTATGATTTTATTACTGTACAGCAAGCCGACCTAATAAAGCTAAACTGGCTCTCCAACATTCTTTGTAATGTAAAATTACACCATAACCCTCCAGTGCTTCTATAATTAAGGTTGTGTCAGCATTTTTATTTAAAAATATCTTTTCAGGAGATGGACATTAAAATATTTTAGGTGAATAAAAACGTGTTTCCTAGTAAAGTATTTGCTACAACTATTTTTTTTTTCTCTTGGAGAAAAAATAATCTTTAAAGCTCAGCATGGGGATATTTAGTTAAAGCATTTTCAGAGATAAATCTCATTTGAATGGGGTTTAAGAATCACCTTGACCTTATTTCTTTTTTAATTTTTTTTTCAACGTTTATTTATTTTTGGGACAGAGAGAGACAGAGCATGAACGGGGGAGGGGCAGAGAGAGAGGGAGACGAGAGGGAGACACAGAATCGGAAACAGGCTCCAGGCTCCGAGCCATCAGCCCAGAGCCCGACGCGGGGCTCGAACTCCCGGACCGCGAGATCGTGACCTGGCTGAAGTCGGACGCTTAACCGACTGCGCCACCCAGGCGCCCCAAGAATCACCTTGACCTTAAAAATACATTATATACCACATGTGGGAAATGGTGGGAAACATAACCAAAGCTTCGGAGTTCTTGAATAATATGTGTTTTTAAGTAGGGAACATAAATTTTGATTGGGTTTTCAAAATAGTTTTCATTTTACAGTAGGTTATAACTGGAAACATATAGCTTTTATTTTTTTCTCTTTAATGAAAAATCATTTGAATTGCCAGCTTTTTAATGAATTAGGTAACACCAATCTTAAAGTCCTTTTTTTTTTTCCCCTCTCTCACTAAAATGTAGCTCTGTGTATGATACAACACAACATGATCATTTCCTTGGAATATGACTTAACAAAATAAAGAAATTCTCAAAGTATGCAGATATAACATAAATTTTATTTCCTTGGTACTCTTCGGTTGAGCCTAATTTGACCAAATTAATACCAAATATAGTTCACTCAGACTATATTTGATGAAATTAGCTCCTCATTACCTTTAGCTGATTTTTAAAAACAAACTGAACAAGCTCTTAATCCTTGAGAAAATAAAGCCACCAAGACTGTAGAAATATCCATCATCCACGTTTTTGATAGTATGCCTTATTTTCCTACAGAAATCCATTAGCGTTTGTCTTGCTAATCAGGTTTTTAAAGTTTTATGTTCTCTCATTTCAAATTTGTACACACCTAATTGGATTATTGTAACGTGCTTGGTTTAGATGAAAATATTTAGAGAATAGCGAGGTGGAGTGTGCTAAGCGGTTCCCAAAGGATGCCACTCTGACTTCCAAACAAACTGAACCGGAGG
Source organism: Felis catus (assembly GCF_018350175.1). Lineage (NCBI taxonomy): Eukaryota > Metazoa > Chordata > Mammalia > Carnivora > Felidae > Felis > Felis catus. Next base: position 189,064,128 of record NC_058371.1, on the reverse strand, counting down.
TCACCCAGCTTTCCCAAAATGTAGCAATGTGGCATTTTGTTTGGTGGCACGCCGTCTAAGTTTTGATGCAAGACAGTCTGTTCCATATCTACAGGCTCAAGGAGAATGTAAAATAGTCATCTAACTTGAAATTCCCTTGCTTTGGTGTTTCATTATTCTATATTATCATTGCTACTTAAAAATTCCACTTTTATGGTCCAATTATCTTTCTGGACTGAGTTCCATGTTTTAATATCCATTACTGTTATTGGGTTAGAATTGAGCACATCAGCTAAAAAGGACTAAAATGGTATTACTGTGTCATAGATGATTCTGGAAATGATGCTTTGATTTATAGTTTTGGATGTCCTTTTCTTTAGTTTGAAAAAACATAAAAGCCAATTTGAAGTCATTTACCTAATTTAGTGGATACATTTGTCTGATATTTTATTAATGGAAAAGTGCTATTTGCCACTTGGAATGGATCCATGCTCTGGTATGGATCCCTGCCAACATAGAGAGGGGGCTCACTTAATTCCTTCACTCCTAGCCATTTATGTCTTTTCATTTCAGTTCCTGCTCTTTGAGGATAGGGTCCCAAGAGCCCAAAGCAGCTAATCCCTTTTTCTGCTATTAAACAAAAAGAAGGAAATCAGAATAGGGACATGAAAGAAGTGTTTTATATTGAATTATTATTCTATCTTGTTCAGCAAAAAACGAAAGTGACCTGCTAAAAAGATTTTGCAAACAGTTTTTACAGAAACTAACAACAGCAGGACTAACTGATAACTCATACTGGGAGCCACAACTTTTATTTATATGGCCCCGCCCCCACCCCACCCCAATTGGCCACCAGTATGTGGGGACTGCAGAGCAATTTGCCTTGGACATACCTATTTCTTTTTACCGTTTTGAGTGAACATAAGAAAACTATTTTTATGGTCGTGTTCAAGCTTCTGTATATTTGCTTAACTTGGCAGTAAATGAAGAGTAAGTTGATTCTCATCATTTTTAGAAAAATAACTAGGTTGGGACTTACTAAGCTTTATCTACTTACATGTTAAGAAATAAAGTTACATGTTATTATTAATACATTTTTTAATTCTTGAAATAACTATTTTGTTTTCTTGCCTTAAACGTCCCTTCTTCTTATGTAGTCGCCTCCATTCGAACAACCTATATTGCGACTGTCACCTCGCCTGGCTCTCTGACTGGTTGCGACAAAGGCCCCGGGTTGGTCTCTACACTCAGTGTATGGGTCCATCCCACCTGAGGGGCCATAATGTAGCTGAGGTTCAAAAACGAGAATTTGTCTGCAGTGGTAAGAGAGAAAGAACCTTTATGTTGTCATATTATTTTTTGCTTCTATGTAAGAGAGCTGTGGAGAACGCATGCTTTAAAAGTTTCAGTGTTTTGCTCACTAACATGTGCAATTGTGCACTAATCACTCCATGGAAATCCTCGGTTTCAGTGATATTGATAATATGTTCTAAGACATTTGTGCGTGATTGGCCATTACAGATTACTCGTACTTAATGTATGATGAAAGGTTTCTCAATTTTCACTCCTGGGGAAATATAGGAGATTCCTAGATTTAAATTCTGTTTGCTACTTATTTTGCTGTTATGTAATAATTTAGATCTACTTTTATGTTAACAAATGGAAATATGATTCATCTTGCTGGAAAATTCAGGAAAGTATCTCAACTGTAGTTGCAGAGTGACAAAGCACTTTCCGTGCATACTAGTGGTTCACCTCTACAGGAAAGAGATAAATGAGTAGCTTTAGTGATGAAAATCTGAAAACGAAAATTAGGCATGACCTATGTAAAATATCAAGTAACATTTACTTAGTTCTTTCTATATGTTTGATCAGCAGCCTAAGTATTTCACATATACTTAGCTCATTTCACCTGCCTTAGAACAACTGTAGTGAGATATAATATTATATCTATATTAGAGATTAAACTGTTGAGGAAAAAGATGCTAAGTAGCCTTGTCCAAGGTCATATAGTTGAATCCATGGATCTCAAGCTTAGGCAGTCTGATTGCCAATTCATATATATTTATATTTATGTTTATACTTATTTATAAAATATTATGTTAATATTACCTGATCCATATTAGCATAATTTATCATATGTGTGTGTGTGTGTGTGTGTGTGTGTGTGTATATATATATACATATATATATATATATGTATATATATCGTTCTGCTTCAGAAGTGTCTGTTCAAGATACAGTCACACAAAATGTTTAAATATATATAACACATCACAAATACTTCCTTAGAGGATTGAAGACATATGAGTACAGAATTCTCATTTATCGTTATCTTTTAGACCCTTTTGTGTACTTCTCCACACTTTTTATAACCCAAACAAAATTTTCTTATAATGACATGGAATGTTCTCCTTAGGTCTGATTGCTTTTTAAGAAAATTAAATAATGAAATGACTAACAAACTGTTACTAACCACTTTTTTTCTCTCTTCACTCTTCCCTTCCTGTTTTCTAGATGAGGAAGAAGGCAAGTTCATGTTTCTTTTTTAGACTGAGACTATTTTTGTAACGTTTGAGCGCTTGTTAAGAGGGCTTGGGTTAGTGACTGGCCTGCAGCCCCTTCCCGGCATTCTGATCGCTCAGGCCCTCTCCCTGCAGATCAGAGAGGGTTTGTCCTGCTCCAGTAAACTGAGTGTGTGCAGATTCCCATTCAGTGCAGCACGGCCGCCATTCTGTCGTTCATCATTCCAACAGTGAAATCTCATTTCAAAACAGTTTTGTTTCCAAATACTGAGTAGTAAAAATACATACACACAGGTAACTACTTAATGCTAAACTCGCAGGCTATGGAAGCCAAAAATAGAACTACCTAGCTTAACAATTACAGAATGGCTTGTTACAAACTATTATAACTTCAGAGAAAGTGCAGATTTTGAACCTACCAAGATTTGAAGCTTAGCAAGATCTAATTTCCCCCACATTTATTGGTACACAATTACTTATTTAGAATCAACAGTTATGTCTGTTCTCCTTTCTTTTTTTAAAGTACAGTACATTATGCTACATACATTTAGTAAAGACCAAATTCTCTTGAAGCTTATTAGAAATGAAATATAGGTTAGTCTGACACTGCTGCTTTTTTTGGAACTCAGAATCGTTTTGAATCAAATTCTAGTTTCCGGTCTGAGTTTAGCCTTTCTTAACAATTATTTCAAGTGGGAAAAATTATCATTTTCATAATTAGTTTTAAGAATCTCATTTGCTTCATCTGAGTGTTGACCCAGAACTATAAATGCATGCTTCCTAAAATATATCTTAGAAATATAGGCCCATTTTATGCTCAGATATTTAGAGAAATACATTTCTGTTAAATAACATGTTTTGTTGTTTGAGATGAACTCATAAATTTCACAATGATGAATTTCAGGAGGGAAACTGTTATTGTTGTTTGTTTCTTTTTCAGGTCACCAGTCATTTATGGCTCCTTCTTGCAGTGTTTTGCACTGTCCAGCTGCTTGTACCTGTAGCAACAATATCGTAGACTGTCGTGGGAAAGGTCTCACTGAGATCCCCACGAATCTGCCAGAGACCATCACAGAAATGTATGTGCCCTGAAATTCCCTCTCATCTCTCCACCTCCACAGTGACCCAAACCATGACTTTCTTTAGAGACTCCGGGTTTATCGAAGGCAAATATGCATCAACTAACTTAGACAGATATTCCTTGCAGAATTGTACTGAGCCTTACTCTGTTGAAGAAATTACCTTGTTGAAGAGGTTAGGATTTTTCTTTCTTTTTTTTTTTTTTAACATAGGTAGAATGAAAAAGAATGCACTTTCAGAATAAATAGTTCTTTCCCTTTTCACTGGGAAGGTGTTAGTAGGCTATTTAGGAAAAAATAAGAGTGGTTGTACGTAGTGTGACCATTTGGATCTGGAGATCTGCTCCTGTCCAGGTTCTAAAAGAAGGACCAAACTGGGGTAATAAATCATAGGAACGACAGAACTAGATGATGTTCTGCCTCTTTAAGAGCTCACTTTTATAAAGCAGTGTTGCTGTTTTGTTTGACTATTGTATGGTCTACCATAAAATATAAAAAAGATATAATTATAAAGTCAAAATATATAAGATTTTTAAATTAGTGAGCATTTTAACCTATTTGAACCAATGGCTGTCTCTATCAAAAGTTAAATTGTCTTGGCAAAGAATTTCATATCTATTTTGTATGCAGCTGCTGGGTGCATTGTCCTTGCCAGATAGAAGTCATGTGGATAAAACAAGGTCATGTAAGATGTCAAATGAACTGTTTTTCTCACCTTGAGAAGAAAGCATTAGGGAAAATCTTTACCTCAATATCCATTAACTAAGACAGCACCTCATAGCCACTCAGCTCATCATATTATTATTTTAGAGTTCAGTTCCAAAGTTTAAATAAATAGTTTTGAGTGTTTTGAATTGAAATGGTAAAGTAAGATTAAGTCCTTATAAGTCTACATAGTAGGCACAAAAATTAAGTTATTTTCAAAAACTATGCATTTTTTGCCAGTTAACTGCTCTAATTTACTTTACATGTGAATAACGTTAATTCACAAGACCCACTAACATTATTTAAAATATCTAATATGTGCTTAAAAGTATTCTTAGAGCTTTGCAGTGTAAGACATGATCATCTGTGAAGACGCTAGAATCTGTGGAGGTTTGGCAAAGACATGAAATAATGTATGCACATAATATTATAGTCATCGAAATTTTAGTAAATGGAAGCTACTTTGCTCATAGAAGACATTTATAAGAATTTTTTAGCTGAACCTTGAAAAACGCATAATATATCGTTTTGGAAGAGGTGGGTGTCATTGCACAACAGAGAAATGTCAGGGATGAAGGACAGAGGTGGTGGTGAGCATTATGTTTTAGAGATTGTACACTCAATCCTAATTAGAGTAATAGGTGTGTGTTGAGGCATCATGCAAAATAATGCCTCAGAAAAGACATCTACATATAATTTTAAAGCCACAGATGAATGAAGGATTTTATCTTAATCAGGAGAGGTAATATAAGAGGAACTAGATAATAGACATAGTAAGTTTTCAAATAGGGAAATAATATATTTATCTATCCAGGCAACAGCATTTATTAGGTAAACACTTATTGTTATAAAAGGCAGCATGAATTTTCCAGAGATCTTCCATCAAGTGACTAGCAAATTGGACACAAATTGAAAGCTATGACATGAGGTACAAATTAATACACGTTGTAAGAGGGGAACAAATGAAGTTCAAGGCATTTATGCAGAGGGTGTAAAGTGGGGGTCAAGTTACAGTGGTTAATTAAAGGCAGAAGGCTTTAGTTAGAAGCACAAGTCCACCTACCATTCACCATCTGTGAGACTGTAGGCAAGTTATTTATCCCCTGCAAGCCTGTCTCCTCACCTGAACATAAGGGTTGTTGTTCATTTGAAGTGAAATAATACATATGCTTAGTATATAGTAGTAATTCAATAAGTGATGCTTTGATCGTTGAAGTCTTATTATAAGAGGTAACATCCGAGATAGGCCTTGAAGAATTGGTATTGAATGGAAATGCAAAAATGAGGACAGGGCTTTCAAAATGACCAGAACATCATAAGCGTAGGCACTAACAATGAAAATGCAAGATGCAACCAAACAGGGGCTCAGTATGGCATTTGGAACCCGAGAGAATGCAGGAAAATAACATTGGAAAGGTAGACTGGAGCCAGTTCATAGAAGGCCTAGATAGTATAAGGACCTAAGTCTTTATTTGGAGTGCATTTGAAAACAGGAGTTTTAATCTGAATCTCCAAGAATTAATCTTACAGCTGTGTGCCAGCAGTTGGCAAAAGGCCCCATTGCCAGGCAAGAGGCCTCCTTAGGTGGCTATCATGTTGATGGAGGGGAGATGTCATAAAAGCAGGAGTTGTGTAGCTGTGGGGTAAAAGCAGGTAGGGTAGTTAATATAGGAGCAGAATTCATGGGATTGGGTATTTGGTGAGATGAGGGACTAATGGAGAAAAATGAGCCAAAGATGATGCCAGAATTAAGTGTGAGGGATGGGGAACTGGTGGTTTTATTATTGCATGTAAGAGGCTAAAGGGCAGGACAAAAGTTGGGAAGAAAGATGACGGTGAACAAAATTTGTGAAATCCTGAAGCACCGATGGGACTTTTAGAGGTATCAAAATAATACAGACTGTGGTAACTTGGAGGAAGACAAGGACTTGAGGCAAAGATTTTGGAGTCATTAATAATACAAAATAAAAGTTGATGGTTAAATCCATGAAATGGCCAATAGAAAGGAGAACAAGAAAAGAGAAACCCAAGAGAACTCAGCAAAAGCAGCAGAGGGCCAGAATAGGTAAGAGAGGAAGGGGCTTCGTTTATCTGCGAAAAGGGTTTTTTGAAAAAAGACGATCGTCACTATGAAGGACAGACCAGGATTGGTTTGAAGATGCAGAAAGCTGCAATCATTAGGAAGTCAAAGACAATGCTCTTAGAGAGAAATGAGAGTGTGAGGTGGTAAGATCTCTGTGGGAGCACAATGCTCCCCTGTGGGAGCACCCAGGAGCCAGTGGATCAAGTCCTGATTATAAGAAGGACTGAAACACCGCCACGGATTGACGAAAGACCAGTGAGTTGTAGATATAACAGACCAAAAGTAATGTGTGATATTTAAAGTGGTTTATCTCATGTAGGCTATTTTATTTTTTACAACAGAGTGTTTCTTCTATTTTGTATGCTGTATAGATTTTGTATTATTGTGGACTTTAGTACATAAAAGTTACACTAAATAATATGTCCCATTGGGTTTGCCTGTATTGAGGAGATGGTATATCAGATAAAGCTACAATAAATTAAATTTATAAGTAAAGATGAAAACATATGTGAAGCTCTAGGTGAATTTCACTTCTCTGATTATTACATTATCAGCTTTATCAGTAGAGCATCTGGTGATAAATCATATTGATCTTCAACTCCAACAAAATACCCCATTACCATTCATTATAGTGGCGTAACGTACTAGCTTAGTAACTCATTTCTTTTATTACTCTTTTATTTTTATTAGTATAAAGAACATCAGTATGATTCATAAAATGTGGAAGTAAAGCTGTACATATTTTTTTGTTTTTATAGATTCCAAGTTTTTAATTCAAGATGAACTGAAAATTATAACTTCCCTTCATATTTTTCAAATAATTTTTAATCTGGATTTTGCCATAAATTATAAGTAGAATTTCTTTACTGCAAGTTGTCAGGCATTTCATTCAATGCTGTTGAGTTGATTTCCTTCTGTGTGTGCTATGTCTTTATTCCTGCACCTGTCTCGTCATAGAATTCTAACAAAAAGAAAGTATGTAAGTGCTACATCAAGGAATGATCTACTGCCTGTTATTCTAGGTAGAAAAACTTGACTCAACTTTTCTTTCTTCTGCATTGTGCTTACAACTATAATTTCACACTTCTGGTATTTGCTCAGGCAATTATTTGTTAAGAGAGATGGGAAACATCTTTTAAAGTTAGAAATGGAATAATTTGTAGGAGGAGGAGTGGAAAGAGACCAACATCTATCTAACAGTGTTGGATGCTGCACGCACATTATATCATGTGATTTTTCTCATTGACTTTTGATAGGGGTGTTTATGGAATCTTAAAATAGGAAAACTAATTGCAGGAACATATGCTAGATGAATGTTGGTGGATTTCTCCAAGAAGCCTCATCATCCTGATGATTTTATATGGTCCAGGATCTGTCATCTCATTTGTTGGGAATCTTATTCTGCATATACATTGATAGATTAGATAGATGATAGATAGATAGATAGATAGATAGATAGATAGATAGATAGATAGAATATAGATATAGAGATAATGTGTGTATAGTTATTATATTTTGTTTATATATGTATATTTGCGTGTTTATTTAAACCTGTCTACCCTACTGAAGTAGAAACTATGAAGTCAGAGGCAGGAACTAGTTCTGTTCTGATCACCACTGAATACCCAGGTACAAATCTAGAGTGTGGCATATAATAGGCACTTGAAAAATAGCAAATAAATACTTACAGAATAAATGGATAATTTAAGCATTTATAGTGCAATTATCTCTAAAACAAGCTATATTGAACAAGATTAAAAATAAAACCTGAAGAAGCAGCCCATTCTTTCCCTGTAGAAAAAAAAAATGGTGCTTTTAAGTATACAGTAAGTGAAAGTTAATGAATAGGATATCTAATGGCAAGAGCTAAAATGGGGCTATAAATACTTAAAATTCATTTGTCAAATTTCTCTATTCCCCATACTGGCTTGGACTCCACTCTCTACATGTGTCTGGGAGCTCCTTTTTTTTCTCTGTTCTAGGCCGACCCATTCAGTACCTACTAGTAGCCTCCTTCTTTAGATACATTAATTCAATCACTCTGTAGTTAAGTCTTAGACATCTTTCTCCAAGGCCATATTTTTCCGGTAATGAACCTTATAGACATTTACCTCAAATCCTTCAAAACTGACAACTTCACTTTGCTGTTTGTTTTGTTTTGTGAATAAGGCCCACAATGTTAAGAGATTGTGTTTAAAAGTGTTTTCAGTTGTGAAGCAGCTATGCTGGCCTCAGCCTGAGACTTAACTTGATTCTGGAGCTCATGTTCTTTCATTGATCCACCTCCAAAGAAAGATAAACATGGCGTGGGCTTGTTGGGCTACCGTAGAAGAGAGAATTGAAAAAATCAGAAGGAAAGGCTAGCCGATACTCAGAAAAACAGGGCAAGAGAAGCTTTGAGAAACTTACATATGAAGAGAACATAGATGGAGCATAAAGGCAGGCATTAAGGTATAGGAATGTGTGCAAAACTAAGAGCTATTTCATATGACTTTCTACTACAACTATTATATACACTATTATAGTGTGTATCATCTCTCCTATTCTCTGTCAAATATTCTCACACATCCCTGGATTTTATCTGCATAGAACTTATAGCAGTTGAAGTTGGTATTTTGATTAATATCAAATTATCCTTAATAGACTGTAAACTTAAAAAGGGCAGGACTCTGTCTGTTTTCCTTACCATTTCTGTGCCAACACTTAGCATAGTGGGAAGGAATAAAGAACAGTGTTGGGGGCAAATAGAAGGGGTCCAGTGCACACATTCTGGAGCTTCCCCAAACCTCCATTCTTCATGAGAAACAGAAAATGTGACAAGGGAATATGGGCTAATGAAGACAGAGAGGGAAAAATAGAATGTGGAGTAGTAGAAGGTAAAGTAAATATAAAAGAAAGAAGCTCTTGGGGCACCTGGGCGGTTCAGTTGGTTAAGCGGCCAACTTTAGCTCAAGTCATGATCTCGTGGGTCGTAGGTTCGAGCCCCGTGTCCAGCTCTGTGCTGAAGGCTCAGAGCCTAAAGCCTACTGCAGAGTCTCTGTCTCCTTCTGTCTCTGTCCCTCCCCACTTGTACTCTCTCTCTCATTGTCTCTCTCTCTCTCTCTCTCTCAAAATAAATTTAAAATATTATTAAAAAAAGAAAGAAAGAAAGAAGATCTTACCCCCGCTGAAATCTTCCCAGCATTTTGCTGCTTTGAACTCTGCTGTTTAAAACCTTCTTTTCATACAGATAGAAGGTCTAAGGCAAGTCTTACGTGATCTGGCCCATGGCAACAAAATTATTAATAGCAAATTGATTCTCTATATATCAAATCCTCAGAATTAATTTCTTACATCACGTTTGAGATATAAAATTTTGAGTATGGTATGATGGATTGCTATAAAGTAGACATTTAGTTCTCTTCAATCTAGTTATAGATTTTCTGTGGCATATCACCTGTTCAAACCATTATGCAGAAGTACCATAAATCATGGAGGATAGTTAGTAAGAACATAGGTTGTAGCAATTTAGTAGGTCTTGTTTACCTATGTCTGACTGCCTTCACTCTTGGTTGTTTAAGACTCCGAAGCTGAGAACCATACAATTCTTTCCTTTATTTGTTTGAGAGAAGGAGGTCAGGGAGAAGTTCAAATTATGGAAACGGAAAAGATGGTAGGAGAGTTCTCAGGTCTTCTGAGGTTGTCTCAATGTTTTCTAAGATGGATTGGAAATTCTCAGAAGCTATAATGCATTTTTTTTCCGACACACTATTCAAATAGGTGAAATGGAAAGGAAACTCATCTTTGTGTAAACTACGGGTCTGCTTTTACTCTGCCAGCAATAAAGAAGGTTCCTTCAAAGAGACTCACAATGACGGAGGTTAGATGTGAAGGCTCAGAGTACTTTGCTCTTTTTGTTTCCTCTGCGTCACTTCATGCATAATTATAAAGTGAAAAAAAGAAGGGACTCTTAAATGCTGTATCTTATTACAATCTTTTATGATATTGAATATAACTTAATTTTTAAGTTTATTTATTTATTTTGAGAGAGAGTGAGTGTACTGGGGGAGGGGCAGAGAGAGAGGGAAAGAGAGAATCCCAAGCAGGCTCCGTGCCATCAGCACAGAGCCCGACACAGAGCCTGAATTCACTAGCCATGAGATCATGACCTGAGCTGCAATCAAGAGTCAGTCACTTAACCCACTGAACCACCCAGACGCCCCATGAATACAACTTTTAAAATGCATGTTTTCTTCCATTTCTGTTTAGACATTCTTCCCATATACATTTAAGCCCTTTTTGCAGGCTATTCCTGCATTTGCCCCTTTCAAATTTTTGAATCCTTAATTCTAATAAATACTTGCCAAACTGAATCCACATACTGTATGTCAAAGTCATCTGACTTTCTATAGGGATGCCAAAGTTCCATTTGATTAACATGTTTTTAAATCACCCATTCTACACTAGCTTCTTAAGAGAGTTATAGGTATTCATGAAATTAGGTGTGACTTTTTATTTACCATGGACTCAGTGATGTCTCAGCTAATAACACAGCTAGTGCTGTTATTGTGTTATTGGTTGATTTTCTTCTCATATGCTAAAATTTTGAAAATAAAAAAATAAATGCAGCATGCCATTTGACTAATTTTTATAACACATATAAATTACCTTGACTCTACTTTTTAGACAACATAGATAAAATGTCTAAATAAAGCAAATTATACCATTTTAATAAAATTTGGTGTGAAAGAAATAGTCCATAATCTGAGTTTGCCTTGCTAAATAAAAAGTAGGCTGATAATTTCAAAGTGAGTTTTCACTGTGAAAGTATTTAATTGTGTCATTATGAAAGTATTAAAAAAATTTAGAGATACATCCAACTTAAGAGTTACGAAGCACAAGAGAAAATAGGCAAAGTTAAGAAAGTAGTATAAAAATGAAAGTTTGTTGATAGTTTTACTAGAGCATTTGATAACAACTGGAGAACTTTGTTAGCATTTTGAAGTTTTACACATTCCAGATATTTTCTTACCTCAGATCCACTCACAGAATTAAGCTAGCATATAGCATATGCCAGACTTCTGGCTTTGCAGTTTATATTCTTATAATTTTGTGCTTTGCATGCTAATGAATAACACTCTCATATTCTATGTCTAGTAGAAATAATTATGACCTAGTACTTTAACAAAATCATCTTGTATCCAGCCTTTTTTTTTGATAAAAGAAAAATACACTTGCTTTGGACCTACTGAAACACAATGTAGGAAGCTATATATTTCTGAAGGTTAGCAGAAACCTTTCAATTCTTTTGTAATGTAGAAAATAATGTCATACGTTTTTAGCCAAACCAGATTTCAAATATGGAGCTATCATTCTACGTACCTACTTTGATGTGGAGAATTAGCTGCATTTATGTATTTGGTTCTGAATTTCTTCCAACAGCAGAAATGTGCTATGTAGCCCCCAAATCTCAGGCAGAAACTAGCTTTTCTTCTATCAAGTAATATAATTTTGTCTAGAAATGTCACTAAGTAAACAATCTTAAGATCAAAAGAAAGCTGTCATCAACGTATATACATAAACCAGTAATTCAGCTCTGATTATATGCTAACATAGTTACAATTAGAAAAACAAAATAGTGTGAATCCTTTCTGACAATATATTTTATGGGACTGGTAGTCAGAAAGTCATTTGATGTGAAAGAAGTTCATGCAAACTTTGCTCATTCTTAATTTTTATATCCTTGTGCTTTTGGATTATATTTGCTGCATTTTATTATGATTCCATCCTGAATTAGGGGCCCGGAAAAAAGACATCATAATTTAGCTTCCTACCGAATGCAGAGAGCCAATTCATTATTCAGTGAGCAAAACAAAGATCTCTGTCATGTTCCCTCAGAACAAGCATTTCATATGTATTCTTAGTTATCAGTAGCCATGCTTAGTATAATCCATACAGTAGCTTTGATAATTCCACAGCAAAAAAAAAAAGTAAGATAAATTATATAAAATAAATTTATAAATTCAGCTATACTTGTAGTTCCGTAGACCATTCTTGAGTTCACTAATGATATTGGAGTGCTTTCATATTTATTTTGGCAGAATTTTCAATTTCATATGTGTATCTTCAATAATCTTTAATTGTTATTGAGTGAAATAGTGAGATAACTATCTTTAAAAAGCTGCATACATCCATTATGTGGATAGAATCACTGTTTATTAATAATCTGCATTCATGATAAGAAAATTATTACCGATTTCCCCCCAATTTTTTTCTTTTCTCCTCCCAATTTTATTGAGGAATAATTGACGAATGCAATTGCATATATGTAAAGTGTACAATGCGATGATTTGATAAACTCATCAAATCATTGTGGACTGATTGCCAAGATCAAGATAATTAACACATCCATCACCTCACATAGTTAACATAGTTAACTCGTGTGTGTGTGTGTGTGTGTGTGTGTGTGTGTGTGTATGTGTGTGGTGAGGACACTTAAGATCTACTCCCAATATTGTATTATTAGCTATAGTCACCATGCTATACATTAGATCCCCAGAACTTACTCTTTTTATAACTGAAAATTTGTAGCCTTTGACCTACATCTCCCCATTTCCCTGTTCCCACACCCCCTGGTAACTACCGTTCTATTCTCTGATTCAATTAAATTGGAATTTTTTTTTTTTAATAATCCACATACAGGTGATAGTATACAGTATGTGTCTTTCTCTGTCTGATTTATTTCACTTAGCATAATGTCCTCCAGGTTCATCTGTATGGTTGCAAATGACAGGATTCCCTTTCTTTTTATGGCTGAATATCATGTATGTGTGTGTGTGTATATTGATAATATATAGATACATATCAATATGACATGATATAAATCAATATTCATATATCTCAATATATATATATATCACATTTTCTTTATCCATTCGTCTGTCAAAGGACATTTAAGTTGTTCTCATATGTTGGCAACTGTGAAGAAAGCTGCAGTGAACATTAGGGTACAGATATCTCTTCGAGATAACTGATTTCATTTTTTTCAGATATATACCCAAGAGTGAGATTGCTAGATCATGTGGTAGTTCTATTTTTAATTTTTTTAGGAACTTCCATATTGTTTTGCACAGTGGCTACACCCATATACATTCCCACCAGCAATGCACAAAGGGTTTTTTCTTCTCCACATCTTTGCCAACATTTGTTATCTCTTGTCTTTTTGATAACAGCCATTCTAAAAGGTGTGAGGGGATATCTTACTGTGTTTTGATTTGCATTTCCTGATGACTAGTGATGCTGAGCACCTTTTCATGTACACATTGGCCATTTGTATGTCTTCTTTGGAAGAGCATCTATTTAAGCCCTTTGCCCATTTTTAAATTGGATTATTTGATTTTTTTTTGCTACTGAGTTTTATTAGTTCTATATATATTTTGGATACTAACTCCTTATCATTTACATGATTTGCGAATAGTTTCTCCCATTCTGTTGGCTACCCTTTCAATTTATTTTCTTACTTATTTTTTAGTTGTGTCTAATTTCACAAAACATTATTTATGTAACACATATGTTACATGTATGTATACACACATGCTTTTTTGTTGAGATGTGTGATCATTTAAGCAGAAAACTATAATGGCTTTCTGAAGAGAAAGACATAGAAGACTGAATCAAATTTTTATATATTAGTTATGAGGTGAAAATAAGTACAGTAAATTATAAGTAAATTGGCAAAAAAAGAAATACTTAAATGACCAGCATGGAGATTAATAAGGTAGTAAGGCAAGAAAGAAACTCCAACTGGTTTCTCTGAATAAATTCAAGGAGTCTGATGAGTATTATTGCAACAGAAGGACACATGGAAAATAGCATTTTTTTCATATAGTACATCCTGAACAAATATTTGTGAGTACCTACTGTGCATCAGGCATTATGGATGAAAGGACACATTTCCAGCCTCCAAGGTGTTTACAGCACAGAAAATTGAAACCACACAAAGAGAAAATTTTTAAACTATATGATAGTAGTAAAATATATACACACAGGAATACAGAGAGAGGAATACCCTGGTGTGCCTGGAAGAATCAAGGAATCTTCAGGTATTAGGAGTCTTGCAGGCAGAGAAATTGGGGACTTTACAGACAGAGGAAAAAGCATGCGTGAAGTCCCAGAAAAATTAGAGGTAGTGTGTCTTTGAGAAGTTAAAGCACTTTTGATTGCTGGAACAAAGTAGAATCCCAATCGTGATGAATCACCTTGTCTGATAACAATAGTACATACAAGGAAGCATGTTGAGCAAGGTACTAGCATGATTAGAGATGTTAGAAAAATCACTCCTAAGGTGGAGTGGAGAATGGTTTGGAGGAAAAGAGTACACTAAGAATGTGTTAGCAGCAGTCTGGAGGGCATGGTGAAGGCAGGTGTAGCAACAGATCATGATGGAATGTGATTCCAAAAAGTGACCCTGGTGCTGTGGTGGTTGACTTCCTAAACATTTCTGTGAAAGAGAAAATGGGAGACCCATTAGAGGTAAAACAAGACCTATGTAGACTTTAACATTAAAGTGAAGATAGTTGGTGCATAGTAAATGTATTCTTTATTCTCAGACAAATCATTATCATGTGCTTTTTAGGAATTAAGCTACAGATTTATGGTTCTATAATCATCTGGAAAGATTAAGTTGAAAATCCATATAATTCACATACTTCTCTCTCAGGGTCACACTGTTTCCTAAACTTGAGGAAAAAGATGATGGGTAACTTGGACAGTAAATCACTGCAGGGGGTGGGGAAGAAGGCCAATTGCTATCTACTCATTGAGCAATACTGTTAAACAAATGATGCGTAAAGACAATTTGCATAATGTTTTTAAAGCTAAAATTATTACGAAATGGGCAGCTTAGCTCAGTGCCTGGCTCAAAGTTAATGTCCAAAAGGTTTTCACAATCAATGAAAATCAAAGCAGCAGAACATTTAATTATTTTATTTCTTGAATTGCTAAAGAAAAATTATACATGAAAACTTACTGATATTGACATTATAAATCTATGCTCCATCCCCCTGAAATCAGTGAGCGATGTGCCTAAGTCCATATTTCCCTCTAGAGCTAAGCCATGTGATTGCGTGTTTTGAGTGTATCTTTGCATTTGAACATGTATCCATGTGAATAGACGCATGGAAATGTTAACTCTTATTTAGATCACTACCTGAAACATGAAGTCAGTAAGAACACACACCCTTGCACACACTCATTTTTGTCTTGCTTTAAATGCTTAAAGACCAAATGGAAAAAGAGTTATTTCTACTCTGAAAACATCATTTGAATTTTATCCTCAGGGGCATGTACCCTAGAATGACATCACAAAAAAATAATAATAAAATAAGATTAAGGAAATGGACAATATTCAGGAACAAGTCATACCAAGGCAAGGATGGCTGATAATCAATTAGTATGGACACAGTCCTAAGGCAGAAATGCTAGCTGTATGCATAGTATGTCCCTCTAGAGGCAAATATCCATTCACCTGCCAAAGATATTTATTAAACTTACAAAGTACTAGAACTGCAATTACGTAACAGAAATTGTACTTCAGTCAAAAATATCTTGGGTCATTTTATATAGACACGTATGAAGGATTTCAAGGCATACATTTACTGCTAAAGTTAGAAGTAATATTCCAGAAATACGAAGTACTGACTTTGGAATTATTATGTAATAGGCAAGAGAATCCCTAATGTCAAAGGAATATAGCTGCTTCCTCCTTTTCAAATAGTGGATTGATGTTACCAATGATGAGAATGTTTGGCTACACTGAGCAGTCCAAGATTCAGAAGCTAGGGTCATTCCACAACCTTCCCCACACACCCCATTAAATCTATGTTCTATTCTCTGGCAGCTGTTTTTGCCATTTATGTTAAAAGCAGATGGGGAAAATGCAAAGGACTGTCAGTTTTATTGCCATGTATAATCAACATCTGGGCTGTATGTTACAGATACAATCAATCCAAACTCATACTTTACTGGTGTTGTAAAACCTTTTTGAGTTCTTAAGACAGTTTCCAAAGTTGAAAAAAATGGTATATTTTAATCATATGGATCATGGAAGTTACAACATTATATATTTTTTCAGCCTCCATGTGAAGGATGTATGCACGTATGTGTGTAATACATAATTGCTGAGCAATCTGCAAATCTACTGATTTGTTTAAAATGTGTTTTTCCATCGAATATGTTTATTTCCTCTTAGAGATCAAATCATGTATCAGGATTTACTTCTTTATATAATCTGTGTGTGTGAAACTCATATGTGTTGTAGACATATTATTATATAGTGCTGTTTATTATGTATGTGATTACATAGATACCCATGTATATCCCCATATTTTTATCTTTTCACTATTTTTTATGCAAGAAAAACATTTTTTCTATATCTCATATTTTTACAAAAACATAGTTTATAGGAGGTTTTATTTTCCTCATGTTTTGGAAGGAGAAACTGAGAGAAGCAAATTAATTTTTGCAAGGGCCACGGAACTTATCAGTGGCTGTAAAGCTCATACTTTTAATCAACAAACTATACATTTTTATTTTTATGTATACACATATATAAAACATAATGCCTCGTGGAAAGAGCTGTTTCGCTTTGGCATGTGGATATCATTTTATATGGTTTGTCAACATAATTTAATTTGAAAAATATTGAAAATAATTCCTGAGAATTGAGCACTAGTGAGCTGAATGGGTCATTTAAAATAAACTAATATTGTTTAATATCTCATAAATTGTTTCAGAACTAGTTGGAATTTTTGAATTCCTGAATTTCACTATGTTGTATACTCTACTGATGTAAGACCTGCTTGTCAATAACCATAGCAGAGTATTTTAAGTCACAGAGCTCAGTTATACCTGCACATCATTTCCATGTTGTAAGGGCCTACAGGATTCGAACAGAGAGATTTATTGATAATTTTCCATTTTCTATACTCTTTAAAATAGGCACCAGAAAGTGGCTTTTGTTGGTTGGAGTTCATTCCCGGGAAACTCTCTTAAGTGTGAATACATGCATGATTTATTTAAAACAAAACAAAATAAAACAAAACAAAACAAACAGTAATTGAGAACATGAAAAAAGGATGTATGTGAGTGAGGAGAAAGGTTTTTATTGGTTAAACATACTGTAGTGTTGAACTTTTTGATGGAGGAGTTATAAAATTGTCCCCATTTTCTTATCTCATTGAACTTTTCACTAAAATTTCCTTGTGATTTTGATGAAGTGGTAACAGCAGGTTGCTTTTATATACTACACCCACCCACCCACCCCCCCCCCCCCGACACACACACAGAGTGATAAAATGTTTAGGAATTGTTCATACACATTCTGTGGAGAAAAAGGTCTGGGCTACTTTTACATGAAAAAGGCTTCCATACGGTATGTGGTTGATAGAATTTTCTTCTTCCCTTACTGAGTTTTCTAAATATATTTTTACTTTGAAATTCAAAATATTGAATTTTCTTTTTATGAAGGACTAACATTTGGAAGGCTCTTAATTATGGTGGATTTTATCCACAGCAGATATATCTCGGCCATTATCTGTTTTTGTAACCCTGGAATGGTTTTAATTAGATTCTTCATGGAACAATGGATTCAAATTTGCACTCTATAAAATTCATCAGATTTTATGCTATTAAAATAGAAGATTGTGGGATAGCAAAGATAGAAAATGTACATTTCATTTACTTGTTTTTTTACCCTTCACCTGAATAATATATTTCTTCCTTATTTTTTATGACCTGGTTTAAGTACCATCCGCATTTTTCTATAGAAGTATGGACACCATTTGATATATGTGTTGCTTACAGTTTTAAAAATATATTCTTAAGTTCTTCTAATGAAGCGTAAGGTCCTGGAGATCTGAAAGTTTAAAGAAAGTACACATTAATTTATTGTTTGCCAACTAAAGAAGACAAAATGGACATTTTGAAACATTTTAGAATTTATTGGTTGACATCTGTCAGTGGTAGAATATTTTCTTGCTTGAGAATCTGTCTGTTTGAATGAAGGAGGCAATTATGCTTTGCCTTAATGGACTGCTGGTACAGTGCCATAAAAACCAATTAGCTGCTGAGTCAGTGTAAATAACCATGTAAGCTCTGTTTCAAATACTTTTTCTTTTTTAACAAAAAAGGTTGGAAGCAAATAGATAAATAAAGAAAAGCAAGCAAATCCATTTTATATGTCATCGTTCAGCTTTCTGTTGCATATGTTCTAAATGAAATGGTTTGCAATGTGAAGGCTAACTATGGTACATTGCAAGAATGATTGATACATGCAACAGCACTGTATTATGTTTGAATTACTATTTTTGCATGTAAAATTTAACACTTTCATCATGAATTCTCCTTGTTTTATAACTTTTTGTGCATGCATTTTCTAAAACATATATATAGCCTCACTTATATATCTTTTGTTTGCTTTAGTTGGAATATTTATCAATGAAATTAATTGCAGATTAGACACATCTAAATTTAGTTGTTACAATAAAATGTATTTGAGTGCCATTAGGACAATTAGTGATCATTATAAGTATTCTGGATTTAGAGACTTTAAAATAATAAATGAATTTTAAACTTTCTAAGGAAGCTCTTCAGTTATATATGATAGTAGAATTAATTTGACCACATTTGTGAATTAATGTCATTGATATTTCAATGCTGAATATGTCATTTCTTAAAACTTGTACTAAACAAATTAATTGGAAATGTAAAGGCAAAATTAGATGCCTTATCAATAAAGCTTCCATAAGGGTATAAACATGTTTCTTCCAATCATCATTGAATTCCATTCATATAATATATTTTGCACAGGTAGAATACAAAGGGTGAATGAATGAATGAATGAATGAATGAATGAATGAATGAGTGACTACTGGTTTTCTTATTTTCAAGAACTTGAAATGATATTTATGAAAAGTAATCATATGAACTAGTTTTGCATCACTGTTTGCATTGAAAGAAATCTTCCAGATGCTAAGAATTTTTATTTTTTCTCATCATAGCTTTACATTATTTTGAGCTAATCTTTAACAAAATGAAACGATTCTTCATTGGCCTAGATTTGTAGAAAGTCATCTAGTCAATAGTCTTGCATCTATAGCTTGCTTTCACTGTATTTTCATTGATTACATTTTAAACTTCTTAAAATCTAACTACAAGAAGGGATCACAGCAAAAAAAAAATTAAAAAATGTGTCTCTAAACCATCAATCTATAACATTCTGATCAATAGTGTAACAGTGAAATGATTTAAATGTCCTTTGTTATATTTAGAGATTTTGAAAAAAGTACCTTTTCTTCAGACCTAGATAAATAATCCAGATACCAAATCCATATTTTCTTCATACAATTTATTTCTTGTCTTCTGGGGTAAATCTGCCCCTTAGGAGCCAACAAACCTGGTGGAGGAGGGATATGTGATAAATGACTAGAATGTAGTGAGATAGAGCAGAGGCACAGAGAAGAGAATGCCCTTGGATGTATAAAGAAAGATACAACTAACCTTACCTGAGAAAATAAAGTAAGGCTTCAGGAGGAGGCCATGCTTCAGTTGTCTTAAGACAACTAAGCCATGTTATTAATAATCACGTAAAATTATTACTAACCTAAATGGCCAATAATAGAGAATGATTAATTAATGATGGTCCATTTTGATAATTAAGTGTTATAAAGACATTAAAAATAACATCTCCCAAAATACTTAATAGTATTAGGACAACATGTATGGTATGATATTTGATACAAGGTATACAACTCAAAATTCTCTATACAGTAAGACTTCAAAGATCTAAAATAAATATATATAAAAAATTAAATTTTCTTCCTTATATATTTTGTAAATAAACTTGCATTTATCTTTAATGTGAACAAAATAATTTCTACTTCTTGGAGGGAAAGAATTATAACTAAATTACAGAGAAATAATTACCTTCTGTGTGAGAGAGGAAGGAAGGGACAGTAACTTGGGGAATAACTGGGTTCAGAGGATTAGAAGCAAATCCAGAGATTGAGACAGGGAAGAGAACCAGAGGTGCATGGTAACGCATCCAGGGAAGAAGTGTTGTTAGCACTATCAAATGCTACAGGGAGTTTAAGAGCAATGATGACTGTGGACACCCATTGCATGTAGAGATGAGGAGGTCAGTGTGAGCCCTGAGGCTGTTGAGGAAAGCCTGAAACTAAAGAAGGGTTTTGGAATCAGAAAAGACCAAAATGTAGGCATTTCTACTTAACCTTCTGGGGATATTTTGTTTGTTTTGATTTGATGTTCATTAAATGTTGCTGATACATATATCCTCATTCACATTCAGTTTTTACCAACATTCAATAAAACATGAACCAATGTATATGGCACATGTATAGTCAACATATATATATTGTTGTTGTATTTATATATGTATATAAATATGCCAATATAAACATGTATACCTAAATATATATTTGTATATATATTTTTTAATCCAGGCAGGAAAATGAAGCTCATGCTAGGTATTTTAACAGAGAGATTTAATATAAGGGATGAAATTAAGCAGTTGTGAAGGTGACACAGAGAACAGAAAGCTGCCTCCACATCCAGGTCTACAAAGATCTAAGAAGAAAAGAATGTTATACGAAGTCAGGAGGTGGCCCCAGCAGGAGCTAAAATTAGGAAGGAGATGAGACCACTGCTGGGGACATCCCCTGAGACAGAGAAAGGGAGAATATCCTGGCTTCTTGCTTCATCCTACCTTCAGTCTCCACCAGTGCCTCTCATTGGCCAAATTCCACAAAAATCAGTTGGCAAGTGAGCCTGGGATTATATGGTTCCCAAGAGTCAGCCTCTGGGATACAAAGAGAAGAGGGGAAGGGATGGGAAATGTTTATTACAATGTTCACATGGATAGAAATGAAGCTGAGAGGCAACGTTTTTGATGGATATGATACTGAAGGAAATGTATTTGTGTGGTTCATAACTTAGTGGGTAAAATCGTGTCTTTCTCTGAAAACACAACCATAGATTTATTTTCAACTCTGATTTTGGTGCATGATCAAAACCACTTCAGTTGTGTTTTGAATGCGCTTTGCTGCAGTGGTTTTCGCACGAAGTATTCAGAGTCCGGCCAGTCTTACCGAAAAGTACCTATGGTATTTAATGGATTGGAATTTAAGATTTACCTCATAAGAAGCTGCAAAATTAATTTTCTGGGCATAACAGCATTTTTAATCTATAATATGTTTTCTGTAGAGGAGATAAAAGGTTTATAAAATTTAATATTCAACAGCAATTTCCTTTGTGGAAGAGTTATAATTGTCTTTGAAACATGTTATACATCTGTTCAGTGTTATACATATTTCTCATACTGATATAAAGGTTATTTTAATGTACTTCCAAGTTAGTTTCTTACAGGTACTTTCTCTTTTATACAAAGTCCAGACTTAAATATTAATGGACCTGTAATGCCTAAAAATCAGGATATTTTTATTCATTTTATAATTGCCTTGTTTTTATTCCCAATCTTGCCCCACATTTAGGGCACAGCACAATTAATTTTAGTACTTATTTTTGAGGAAAAAAAGAATCACTCACGAAGAGCATCAACGTGGCTTCTTGACATGCATCCTGGGCTTGAATTAAACATCCCTGAGAGCTCACGTTTCCATTTAAAAATTGAATTTTTTCATTGCAGACGTTTGGAACAGAACTCAATCAAGGTCATCCCTCCTGGAGCTTTCTCACCATATAAAAAGCTTAGACGAATGTGAGTGAATAATATTCTAGAATATATGTAATTTTAAAAATTATACAGGTCATGACCGTGCAGACATTCACTTAAGTATGAATATTTGAGTGTTTGACAGCTTAAATATTAAGTGATGTGACTATCCGATTGCTAGTTTTATAATACTGTGATGTTAAAAGCTAAACTATGTAATATTTTAACGTTCTGTGTAATTTAACATATTGATTCACACCCGCGTGAATTTATGTGATCAATATAGTATGCAGTCAAATCTTAGATGTTCTATTTTCAAAAATAAGACATGGCAGCTTTTATAATAATTTAAGAAAAGAGCCAGTAATTGATTTAAAAGTCTGATTTTTTTTAATTTAAGATGCTTCAGATGTTTTATGTTGCAAATTTTATACATGTATTAATAGGTGCGAAATTGACATGTAAAGGCAGTAAATAGCTTTCTCCCGCGGTAAATCCTCACTGACATTCTATTTAATTTAACCTAACCCTGTTTCTAATCTTAGTGACCTGAGCAATAATCAGATCTCCGAACTAGCACCAGATGCTTTCCAAGGACTACGCTCTCTGAATTCACTGTAAGTATTGACCACGTCGCCAAAGGAAAGCAGAATAGGCAACTAATACTGGCTCCATCTTTTACAAATTTGGATTTAAGAAAAAATAACCCTTTAATTTTTTGTCATGAATTATTAATAATATTCATTATTGTTAATCTTAATGAATTTCATCATTTTCATGGAAGACTGCTACCTGTCACTAAAATCAGCCCATTTTTAAGGGTATATATTTTAGGATTTGATAGTTTTGCTATTTAGAAAGCAAGGGTAAGAGCCTCTAAATTATTCTGTATTTATATTATTATTACTGACACCTTTTTGTTTCTGAAATATAGCTGGAATGTGTATTTTGGAACATTCTGGTCATTGTTATATTTATAAGCCTCAAGCCAGCAGCCACTCTGTCCTGAGGGCAATATTAGTCCCCTCAGAAGGATGCTCAGTGAGGTCTTATGGAGGGAACAGTTGAAGATGTGCAGTGAGAGGCCCGCTCAACTCCCTGCTTCATCTCCTTAAGACTTCCCTGAAAGAACCAGCTTTAATCTCTCAAAGAACAAAGATAATAAAAGTATGACAGCTTTTTAACATCAAAAGGACTTTCAGAGAGATAACTATATAAATTAAAATTACTGTAAAATAAATGGATAAAGGCTGCTATTCTTTCAAATTTGTAAAGGAATCTTCAGAAGTCCACCAAGTACAGTCAACTTGAGTTCAGATTGTAACTTTAAAAGTTGAACATGGAGGCTGGCATGTATTTTCCTAAGAGTTGAAGCTTAGAGAAGGATTCTTATTGTTATCAATGACTGCAGAGCTCTTGAGAATTTCAGAAGGCAGTGGTGGCCAGCGGGAGGTCCATGATACACACGTGTAAGGCCCAGATAAACACCTAGGGCTCATGCAGCACTCCACACTCAGTCATCCCTGGGGAGGAATAGACAGAAGTGGTCATCCGGGCACATGGAGACCCAGGTTGCTGTGCTGGTCTGCTCAGAAAACTACAGTTTTCTTTGAAGAAAGAAAATGGAATCTGCCTAGGTTCTTTTTTGTTGTGGATGTTAACCACCTCTGGAATTAACCAGAGGAAGTCCAAGACCTGGGGAACAATTGTCGGCAGAAAATGTAGAATGTAGACCGGTGTTGCTGTTAGACTGAGCTGGCAGATTCTAAAATAACAAAGATTAATGTAAAACTCCATTAAATTACTCAATCAGATGGCCCATGAATTATGGGGTATGCCACTCTGGACGGTCATATTGTCCAAAGTAAATAGAGACAACCTTCCATCCACACAAAAGGACAGAACAAAAGTCAAGTCATTGTACCAATCCCTGGTCCGTCAGGTATCTGTGCCTCAAAGATGAGTAGTAAAATGTCAAAAGAGAGAAATGATTGGAGAATTCTTATTAATAGCAGTTTTGCTGACAGTTTACTGTTAAGTTCTATTGTCTTAATGCTAATTGACACATTCTGGTTGTGAGAATTAAAATAACTGATAAAAAATAAAATAAATTTAAAAAGTAATAGACCATAATTGTATATATTTATTATTATATATTTATAATTATATATAATATATAAGTTCTATGTACTTACTATATTATAAATTATGTTTAATATGACACTGTATTAACTACAAAGATATATTTTATTGTATTATAAATAATGTATTTATGAATATTGTATATTTTACATTATTGACATAGCAATGTTATATTAATATATATTATATTAATAAATACTTAGTTACAACTAATGATTATATTATAATTATATACTTATCCATATAAATATAATAGACTCATAGCAAATAGTAAAATAAATAAAATGTGTAAAGCAATGTACTTGCTGAATTGAGATTTTAATCTTCATGACCAGAACTCTCATGTACAGTTTTTTTCAGAAAGCCATAACAAAGCATGATCTTTCCTTATGGAACTGACTTTTAGTCAGCGAATTAAATCACTGGGGAATTCCTAGTTCAAAACCTAGTCATATACAGAAGAGTGGGAACTGTTTTCCAGAAATGCAACACCAAATAGTACCCTATAATGTCAGAAAACAGACGTTTTTAGGGACACCTTGGGTGGCTCAGTCAATTAAGCATCAACTCTTGATCTCAGCTCGGGTCTCCATCTCAGAGTTGTGAGTTCAAGCCCCATGTTGGGCTCCATGCTGGCTGTGGAGCCTACTTGAAAAAAAACAAAAACACAAACATGTTTATCGAGAGAATCAAACAGCTGTGCTATCCTAGAGAAAGTCCATGTGCTGTAACTGGTAGCATTTTCCTCATTGTGTTCACATTTTGAATTGACCTTCCAAAGATTAATTTATACCTCTTATAAAGTATACAACTGTCCAGACTCACAATAGCTTTTTTTTTTTTCATTTCACCACAATCCTACATTCCACAGAGATGTGGGACCCTATTGTGTCCTAGGCCCTCTTCAAGGCCCTGGGGATACACAAGTGAACAAAATACAGAAACTCCTCTCTCGTGGAGATGACCAATGGTAAACTAGATACTGGTCAGAAGATATAGTATATCTGATGATTAAGAGTGCTGTGAAGTAAGGGGCGCATGGGTGTCTCAGTCACTTAAGCATCTGAGTTTTGATCTCGGCTCAGGTCTTGATCTCAGGGTTGTGAGTTCAAGCCCCACATGGGGCTCTGCACTGAGTATGAAGCCTACTT
Source organism: Felis catus (assembly GCF_018350175.1). Classification (NCBI taxonomy): domain Eukaryota; kingdom Metazoa; phylum Chordata; class Mammalia; order Carnivora; family Felidae; genus Felis; species Felis catus. The sequence goes on along the minus strand of NC_058371.1, from coordinate 189,038,737 downwards.
AAAAAAAAAAAAATTCTCTGAAGGAAAATAAAGAAAGCAGAAGTGATAAGGAGGCCAATGGGGAGGAGAGCTGAAATTTTAAACAGGAAGGCCAGCAGAGGCCTCCCAAGAAAATGATATTGGGCAGAGACCTGAAGACTCGAATTGTAGGAGTGAGTTGTGCAGATACATGAACAAAGAGCATTCGAGACCAAAAGAACAGCTAAACTCTAAGGCCCTGAGATGAGAGTACGCTGAGTGTTTCAAGAAAGAGCAAGAAAAAAATGTGACTGGAAGCGGGCAGATGGTTGAAAATGAAATAGTGCAGAGGTTGTGGTTGTGGTTGTTGATAACAGCAAGGTCTAGGACACAACCATGAGGACAGAGGGACAAAACAGGTTGACAGACAACAGGTTTGTGGGAAAAGAATAGGGTTGGAGATCGTAATGTAATAGTGAGGGCTTAAGTCTTTGGAAAGGAGTACCGTGACGGGGGTTTGTGGGTAACTGTGGAAGCCATGCAAATCAGCGACACTACCTTTTTTTTTTTAATCCAGTTTTTACTTCTACAGGCTTCTCTTACATGTCTTTCTAGAACATACTCAACTACATAGGCAGTTTAATTGAATCACTGTATTTACTAAAGAAGCGAAAATAATTAAGGATGATATGATGCCAGATTTTATTGAATTAAAAAAAAACACTTTAAATTGTTATTTAATCACCAAAATAGTGTACCTTAGAGAAAAATGAACCTGATTTATTGAATATTTTAAGGTCTCTCCTACTAAATAATTGCATTAGCATTTACTTTTATTAACATTAACAGTATTTTATTGCATGTTATTATGTTATACTATTAGTATATTTTATTATTAATATAACATATTAATGACAAAAGAGCATTCAGAATACATGTGTCTATTGAATGATTTCATACTCAGGGCTTTTACTGCTGTCATTGTGACAACAACAGTATTTCTATAATATTTAACAATGATTTCTTAGGAATTCGACATATTAGTGTACTAGGCATTACCTGTACACATCTTCTATTGTTTCCCATTTACTGGTTGAAAACATCATTTTATATCACAAAATAAAAAAGTGCTGTAGTAGCACAGCATAGTGACTAAGCATAGAACCTTTAGCACACTAAGTGGCTGCCAGCACAGAGCCCGATGCAGGGCCTGAACTCACAAACTGAGATTGTGACCTGAGCCGAAATCAAGAGTCGGATGCTTAACTGACTGAGCCACCTCAGTGCCCTGGGACTTTTTTTTTTTTCTCTCTCTCTTTGGTAGTAACTGTCTTCTGCCAGATTTCAACAAGAGCAGAATTCAAAGACTGGCCACCGGCTGTTGCTGTTTCCTACTATCCTACTCTCCTACTATTGAAACTCACTAGGGTGAAACTAGGCTTAGAATTCTTTGCCTTTTGTCTGGTAGCAGGTACAAGAGCTGCTTAAGGTTTCCTTAAGATTTCCCTATTGGTCCAATGGGCTATAAAGTAATTCTCGATCAGCATACTCGTATACTGGAGGCCGTATGTTGAATATAAGTGATGTGTAATAAAATCAGAGAGAAGTTACCCAGTTTGTCACTGCTCGTATTTGGATGACATTATCCAGACCCCTCAGGTATTTATTTTCCTTTCAGCTGAATTCATTTTCATCTTTCAATTTCTTTTAAAATTTTCTTTCCCTCATAGGAATGCAGCACAAAGTCTCACTGGCCTCCTTGCACTTTATATCTTTATGTAATGACATGCCTTTGTCCCATTTTTATGGATTTTGGCCTTATTTTCTTGATTCTCCTCCAGCTTCTCTGTCCCAGTCTTTGGATTTTTTATATTTTTAAGTCATTTTTCCTTGCTACCATTTTGATCTCACTGCATATAAGAAAACTGTACCAGCTCTACTATTGCTATACCTTTCTGTAGAGAAATCTCATCCCATAACATTTACTGTTTCTTTATGATAATATTTTATGATTGACAGTCCACATACCCAATAATGACTACATAGATTTCCTTCATCCTTTTGTGATTCCCCCCATATTTATTTCCCTATGTACCCAAACTGTCTCATTAACAATAAACATCTATTTTTTTTAACATGATCTTAAAGAAAACAGCGATTTGTTGGAATAAAATGTTTCACAATATAATAAGACACATCTCCTAACCAGTCCTCCATTCATGTTATTTGAGCCAACTTTTAAGGCAAAAGTCCCAAATGAAAAACCTGCTAAATTATTTGCCCTTTTATTCTTTTTTACCTTTTATTTTTTTAAATTTTATTCCAGAATAGTTAATAATACAGGATTATGTTATTTTCAGGTGTAAAATATAGTGTTTCAATAATTCTATACATTACTCAGCGCTCATCATAAGTTCTTGATGCCCTTCACCTATTTCACCCATCCCCCCACCCACATCCTTTCTGGTAACCGTCAGTCTGCTCTTTGTAGTTGAGAGTATGTTCTTTAGTTTGTCTTTTTTCTTTTAACTTTTTTTTAAACTTTATTTTGAGAGAGAGAGGGACAGAGACCAAGAGAAACAGAGAGAACGTGAGTGGGGGAGGGGCAGGGGGGGAGAGAGAGAGAGAGAGAGAGAGAGAGAGAGAGAGAGAGAGAATCCCAAGAAGGCTCTGCATAGCACAGAACCTGATGCGGGGCTGGAACTCATAAACCGTGAGATCATGACATGAGCCGAAATCAGAGTCAGATGCTTAACCAAGTGAGCTACCCTGGCACCCTTGGTTTGTCTCATTTTTTTACTTGTTCATTTGTTTTGTTTGATAAATTCCACATATGAGTGAAATCATATGGTATCTGTTTTTCTCTGACTGGTTTGTGTCATTTAGCAATGCACTGCCTAGATCCATCTATGTTCTTGCAAATGGCAAGATTTCATTCCTTTTTATGGTTCATACTCTATTGTGTCTATATATATATAGAGAGAGAGACACTATATATATATATATATATATATATATATATAGTATATACGTATATATATATATATACATACATATATATACGTATATATATGTATGTATATATATATGTAAAACCATCTCTTCTTTATCCATTTGTGTATTGATGGACACTTGGGCTGCTTCCGTAGCTTGGCTATTGTAAATAATGCTGCTGTAAACATAGGGGTGCATATATCTTTTCAAATTAGTGTCTTGTATTCTGTTGGCAAATACCCAGTAGTGGAATTACTGGATCATATGGTAGTCCTATTTTTAATTTTTTGAGGAACCTCCATACTGTTTTCCACTGTGGCTGCACCAGTTTGCATTCCCAAAAACAGTGTGTGAGGGTTCCTTTTTCTTCACATTCTTACCAACACTTACTGTTTCTTGTCTTTTTAATACTAGCCATTTTAACAGGTGTGAAGTGATATCTCATTGTGGCCTTGATTTGTATTTCCCTGGTGATGAATGATGTTGAGCATCTTTTCATGTGTCTAGTGGCAATCTGTATGTCTTCTTGGAGAAATGCCTGTTCATGTCTTCAGCCCATTTTTTAATTTGGATTATTTGTGGGGTGTTTTGGTTTTTTTTGTTTTTTTTTTTTTTTGGTGTTGAGTTGTAGATGTTCTTTAGCTATTTTAGAAACTAACCATTTATTGGATATGTCATTTGCAAATATATTCTCCCATTCAATAGGTTGCCTTTAATTCTGTTGATTGTTTCCTTTTCTGTGAACAAGCTTTTATTTTGATGTAGTCCCAATAGCTTATATTTGCTTTTGTTTCCCTTGCCTCGGGAGACATATCTAGAAAAATGTTGCTACAGCTAACATCAGAGAAATTCTTGCCTGTGCTCTTTTCTAGGAAATGTTATGGTTTCAGGTCTTACATATAGGTCCTTTAACCATTTTTGAGTTTATTTGTGTGTCTGGTGTAAGAAAGTGGTCCAGTTTATTTATCTATTTTTTCTGCATAACTGTCCAGTTTTCCCAACACTATTGGCTGAAGAGACTCTTTTTCCCAATACATATTTTTGCCTCCTTTGTAGAAGATTAATGGACATGTTAATAGTGGATTTCTTTCTGGGTTCTCTGTTCTATTGATCTATATGTCTATTTTTATGCTAGCTCCTTACTGTTTTGACTGCTATAGCTTTGTAGTATATCTTGAAATCTGAGATTGTGATATTCCCAGGTTTTTTTTTTTTTGTTTTTTGTTTATTTGTTGTTTGTTTTTCTCAAAATTTCTTTGGCTATTTGGGGTCTTTTGTGGTTCCATATGAATTTTAGGATTATTTGTACTAGTTCTGTGAAAATTGCTCTTGGGATTTTTTGATATGGATTGCATTAAATCTGTAGATTGCTTTGGGTAATGTGGGAATTTTAACAATATTTATTCTTCTAGTTCAGAGTATGGGGTATTTTTCCATTTGTATTGTCTTCAATTTCTTTCATCAACTTTTTATCATTTTCAGAGTACAGGTTTCTGCCTCCTAAGTTAGGTTTATTCCTAGGTATTTTATTATTTTTGCTGCAACTATAAATGGGATTGTTTTCTTAATTTCTCTTTATGCTAGTTGATTATTAATGTATAGAAATGCAACAGATTTATGTATATTGACTTTGTATCCTGTGACCTTATGGAATTCATTTATGTTTTAGTAGTTTTTTTGGTGGAATCTTAAGGGTTTTGAATACATAATATCATGTCATCTGCACAGAGTGAAAAATTTACTTTTTCTTTACCAATTTGGATGCCTTTTATTTCTTTTTCTTATCTGATTGCTGTGGGTAACACTTCCAGTACTATGTTGAATAAAAGTGGTGAGAGTGGACATCCATATCTTAGGTAAAGGGATCTCATTTTTTCACCATTGAAGATGATGTTAGCTGTGGGTTTTTCATAGATGGACTTTATTATATTGAGGTATGTTCCCTTTAAACCTACTTTGTTAAGGGCTCTTATCATGAATAGATGTTGTAATTTGTCAAATGCTTTTTCTACATCTATTGAAATTATCATATGCTTTTTATCCTTTCTCTTGTTGACGTGTTCTATCGTGTTGATTTGATTTGCAAATATTGAATCACCTTTGCATCCCAAGAATAAATCCCACTTGATCGTGGTAAATGATTTTTTAATGTATTTTTGTTGCTAATGTTTTGTTGAAGATTTTTGCATCCTTGTTTATCAACGTTATTGGCCTTGTAGTCCTCTTTTTTGTAGTGCCCTTATCTGATATTGGTATCAGAGTGATGCTGGCTTCATAGAATGAATTTAGAAGATTTCTTTCATCCTCTATTTTCTGGAGTTGTTTGAGAAGAATACGTATTAAATCTTTAAATGTTTGTTAGAATTCATCTGTGAAGCCATCTGGTTTTGGACTTCTGTTTGTTGGGAAGTTTTGTTTTTTTGTTTGTTTGTTTGTTTGTTTTACTGATTCAATGTCATTGCTGCTAATTGGTCTGTTCACATTTTCTATTTCTTAAATTCTGCATATGAGTGAAATCATATGGTATTTGTCTTTCTCTGGCTGACTTATTTCACTCAACATAATATACTCTAGCTCTATCCACATCATTGCAAATGGTGAGATTTCATTCTTTTTGATGGCTGAGTAGTATTCCATTGCATATATACACCACATTTCTTTATCCATTCATCAGTTGGTGGGCATTTGTGCTCTCTTCATAGTTTGCCTATTGTTAATAATGCTGCTACAAACATCGGGGTTCAGGTACCCCCTGGAGTCTGTATTTTTGTATCATTTGAGTAAGTACCTGTTAGTGCAATTGCTGAATCATATAGCAGTTCTATTTTGTATTTTTGTATCATTTGAGTAAGTACCTGTTAGTGCAATTGCTGAATCATATAGCAGTTCTATTTTTAACTTTTTGAGGAACCTCCATACTGTTCTCCAGAGTGGCTGCACCAGTTTTCATTCTCACTCATAGTGCAAGATGGTTCCCCCTTCTTGGCACCTTATGTGGAGTATAAGAAACAAAACAGATGACCATATAGGAGGGAGAGAAAAGACAGAAACAAACTATAAAAAACTTATAAAGATAGCAAACTGAGGTTGGTAGAGGGAGGTGGGTATGGGATAGGCTAGATGGGTGATGGATATTAAGGAGGATAGTTGTTGGAGTGCCTGGGTGACTCAATCAGTTATGCATTCAAGTTCAGCTCAGGTCATGATTTCACGGTTTATGGATTTGAGCCCTGCATCAGGCTCTGTGCGGACAGTTCAGAGCCTGGAGCCTGCTTCAGATTCTGTGTCTTCCTCTCTCTCTGTGCTTCCCCCACTTATGCTCTGTCTCTCAAAAATAAATTTAAAACATTAAAATTTTTTTTAATGGAGGGCAGTTGTTATGATGAGCATGTTGTGTTGTATGTAATTGATGAATCACTGGATTGCACTCCTGAAACCAATATTGCTATTGCACTATATGTTAACTAACTAGAATTTAAATAAAATTTTGAAAAGAAACATTTTTTTCTTTTTCTCCCTGATTCAGTTTTGGGAGCTTATATATTTCTAAGAATTTATCCATTTCTTCTAGGTTGTCCAGTTTGTTCATATATAATTTATCATCATATCCCTTTGTATTTCTGTCAGCTGCCATTTCTCCTCTTTTGCTTCTGATTTTGTTTATTTGAGTCCTCTTTTTTTGGTGAATCTGTCTAAAGGTTTATCAATTTTGTTGATCTTTTCAAAGAAGCAGCTCTTGATTTCATTGATCTCTTCTATTTTTTTAGTTTCCACTTAATATATTTCTCTATTCTTTTCTTTATTTATCTACTGATTTGGAGTTTTGTTTGCTTTTCTTTTTTTAGCTCCTTTAGGTGTAAGTTTAGGTTATTCATTTGAAGTTTTTCTTGCTTTTTGAGTAAGAAATGTGCTGCTATCAACTTACCTCTTGGAATAGCTTTGCTGTATCCCAAAGGTTCTGAACTGTTGTGTTTACATTTTATTTTGTCTTCATGTATTTTTTTTTATTTTGTCTTTTATTTCTTTGTTGACTTATCCATTATTTAGTAGCATGTTATTTTACCTCCTTGTATTTGTGTTCTTTCCAGATTTTTTCCTTTTTTTAAACGTTTACTTTTGGGGGGGGAGGGGCAGAGAGACAGAGGGTGAGAGAGAATCCCAATCCGCTCTGACAGCACAGAGATAAATGTGGGGCTCGATCTTATGAACCATGAGATCATGATCTGAGCCAAAATCAAGAATCAGACGCTTAGGGGCGCCTGGGTGGCGTAGTCGGTTAAGCGTCCGACTTCAGCCAGGTCACGATCTCGCGGTCCGTGAGTTCGAGCCCCGCGTCAGGCTCTGGGCTGATGGCTCAGAGCCTGGAGCCTGTTTCAGATTCTGTGTCTCCCTCTCTCTCTGCCCCTCCTCCGTTCATGCTCTGTCTCTCTCTGTCCCAAAAATAAATAAACGTTGAAAAAAAAATTAAAAAAAAAAAAAAGAATCAGACGCTTAACCAACGGAACCACCCAGGAGCTCCCAGGTGCTTATAGTTGATTTCTAGTTTCATAACTTGCTCCTTAACTCTTATATGGGTCCCCACAATTTATATGCATCCTATTTCCTTTTTATATTTCACTGGGTTCAAAATATGAAACTCCTTTAATATTCAAAATTTCTATTTTGGGTTCCTCTTTGAAATCATACTTGGCTCACTTCAGTTGTATTATTCTGGCGCAAGGACAAGTGATGCATATTCAACAAACAACGGTTGCCTTCAGTTTAATTGGACACCAAGCTTAGAACCTCGTAAAAATTCCTGACACATAATAAGCATATGATATCTCTTGTTAAATTTAGTCAGTTGAATGATATTGCATTGAATGTCCTGAAATAGTGCCACCTTGATCTGCTCATGTGTGTTCCCATAAGGCCTCTGACCTTAAAAAAATGCATTTATTATTGCTTATCCTTTCTTAATTCCCTTACCTCTTTGATGCTAACAATACAGAGTTCTCTCTTTTTTTTTCTTAGATTTTTAAAAATAGTTTTTCTCTAATTGATCTACCTTATTTAAAAGCATCTATATTCTGCACAAATGAACTTTTATGTTATATGATATAACTATACCACTGGGATCTATACAAGTAGAATGTCTCCTTACACAATATAGTCTGCAGCCATATTTATTTATTCCCTTGAGAATTTCCTTCCTATATTGTAATACATCCCACCTCTCACTGACATCTTAAAAGGAAACAACAGCTTTTCCCTCACTCTTATTCATTTCTCTTGAATTGTTATTTTAGTCCATTTCAAACAGAAATCATATACTGCTGCCAAACATATTAATTATTTAGATTCTCATTTCAGCTTTTTCCTTTACATATTGTGACATCCTTTATGTCTTTTCTGAAAGAACATTTTTCTCATTTTCAGAAGAAATAGGATCAATGTAGAGAATATAAAACATAAAGAAAAATATATAGATGCAAATTAAAATCACCTCTGAATGGCAAATTGCCTGCCATCCAGAGATTTTCTGCTTTTTTCCTTATATACGTGTATATATATTTTTCTGAACTAAATTAAGATCATACTATAATGTACTTCTTTATTGTTTTGTTCAACTTTAATGTTATATTAACACTTTCATGTCATTAAATATTTCTCAAAATCTCATTTTTGTGAATGTGAAATATGCATTTAACCAATACCCTTTTTGGGGGGGTTTGGAGATATTTTATTTGTGTCAATTTTTCATTGTTATAAGTTATGCCATGATTGACATTTTGTACACAAAATACTGTGTTTGTGATTATTTTCTTCAGCCCCTGAAAGTAAAACTAAGTAAAATTTTTTATAATTGTCTTTACAACTCTTGGTATGTATTGCCAGTTGGTCCCCCTAAGGAATATAATTTCTGTCTTTTCCCATTCATTATTGTGGTTCCCTACTTTGGGGGTAAAAAATAGATAGGCATCATGGCAGACCTGTTGCTAATAGCCAGCATGATGAGTCAACCCATTTCTGTTCATCTGTTGTTGAAATCCCCTCATTTCACCCATCTTGTTAATTATTCCTGAATTTGTCCACTTGCTAACTTATTTCTTCAATTGACTCCTCAAACAGTGATCACTCATCAATCCAATGTTAGAATGTCACTGCGTACCCAAATCAATGCAAGGTGCCAGGTGTGTTGAAGGGACTAAACCGTGGTTCTTGCACCAGGTAGCTGCACATAGTGGCTGATCAGAGCTAAATACCATGAGGATACATTCCTGTTCATGTTTTTGGAGAAACGTGCATTTCAAAAATGTTTCTGTGCTCGTATTAGTGATCACTTTCTACACATACCTTACAATTCTCAAGCATATACATTATGTAACAAAAAGCTTACCTTTATGTAGATTCCTTTCACTTTTTACCAGTATGATTAGCCTAAAACTCATTCCTTTAATGAGCAATGAATTCCACATTTAGTGTTCTCCTTTTTTTATTTCAGAATGCAATACTGTGTGTGTGTGTGTGTGTGTGTGTGTATGTTGAAAAACATGACAATTTAACAGTGAACGTTTCTATGAAAAGGCATTAAATAATGGAATGAGCTCACTTTTGTTAATTTTCTTTGTTTTTCAATGTTTTCTGAACTTTCTACCGTATGTATATATCTGATCTATAATCAGGAAAAAACACATTTGCAAATTGAAGTTTGTTCACTCAACTATAGTTTTTATGATGTATGGAGTACTTACTAACCTCCTATATGCCTGAATACATATATGTTGGGTCAATTTGTTATGCTGGCTTGATGTCTAATTTCTTTTTCATTTAAATCATGTTCTTTTCAGTGTCCTCTATGGAAATAAGATCACGGAACTCCCAAAAAGTTTATTTGAAGGACTGTTTTCCTTACAGCTACTGTAAGTATTTGATTGTTTCTGATCTGTTGAACCAAATATAATATTTTAGTCAGTGTACCAGCTCGTATTTTCATGGAAGCTTCAGAAAAACTCGACCCCAAATGACATAGTTTAATGAAATGGAAAAGATTAGTCTAGTGCAGCTCACATTGATGGTGGTTATTTATTTGAAGACACAGCACTTTGAAGTTGTCTCAAAACCTTTCTCTCCACCCTGTCAGAAATATATGCTTCCTGGCTACTCTGTCATTTAAAGCTTGTGCAGTCCCTGCCCTTTGTGAAACTCTCTGTTTTGATTTAACAGTAGTTGGGAAGGAGAGTGACATAGTGATATGTTTATCCACCTTTGTCGAAAGAATGTGCAGGGGTAACAGTGCTGGAATAAGGGCCAGAGCACAGCAATAGCACCCAGCTTGGTATATACTGAGAAGATTATCTATAAATCGCTGGATTGCATCTTTTCAAAACCATTCTGCTTAGACAATAGCTACCATTCATTTGTGTCAAAAGAATTTACTATACATATATGTATAAGAACAAAACCTGGCCACAAAGTGTTTAAATGAATGCTCCTATGGAAAGGAAATTGGAAGAAATATGCTAACATTAAGATGATTACTGTTAGATCATCAAATTCTGTTCAAATCACCAAACATACGTAGACTTCTGCATTCAGGGGATACAAATATGACGATGATGTACTGTGCTCTCTCAACTAGTTCACAGCCAGTTGACTCTAAACTTCTTAAGTTTAAAATGGTACTTTCTCTGTCGAGTGTATACATGTGTTGGTGTCAGGGTTTGTACCACTGATCTTGTATAAATTTACTCCTAATCCCCCAAGACTTCCCAGACGTAGACCTCTTCCCTTACTGGGTAAATGTAAGTTCTTACTTACATCCTAGTCTTCATGTTTTAAATTTTTATCAGTATCAAGAAACATATTCTATATCACAGTCCAATTTCATACACAACACACACAGACACACACACATGAAGCAAATTGTTAACTAAATAATATTTAGCCTTACTGTGTGTAGTGCTCTCCATTTTGCTACATTCTCTCTCTCTGTATGTCTCTCCCTCTCTCTTTTCAATCTCTTTAATACTGTACAACCCAAAAAATTGATTTTACAAGAGACCAGTAAGTCATGATAAATACTGATCCTTGTGCCCTAATGTCTTTATTTGGGTTTCAAATTATTTTTAACCCTTGAGGTGGAGTCAGCAAATACTGTTTCTGATATTTAATAGAATGACTCTGTATACATTACGTACATTATTAATATAGCTATTGCTTTAGTCAAGCATTGTCTATATATTACCTGCTTCTCTGTCATTCTTTTACATTCTCGTAGCACTATTCTCCTTGCCATTTACTCATAATCTCTTGCTATCACTGGCCTGCTTAGTACCCACACTGAAAATAGCACCTTCTCTCCCCTTCCACACACACTTACTGGTCGTTGATGTAACAAACAGGTTAATAAACCACGGGATCTGTATGGAGATGAATCTTACTTAAAAAGCTCTTTGTCCCTTAGCCTAATATTTTGTCCCTAGCTCAAGGCCCATCCTTAAGCCTGCCAGGACTAAAGCAACACGATTATCTCTTTATGGCTAGCTGAGAACTTGGTTAAGCATCTTAGATTTGCTTGAACAGATGAAAAGAAGTAAGTGAAAGGAACAGAAGAAAGTAGTGTCTAACTCTTTCTTTCTCCTAATTTTCAGACCACATAATGTAAAGTAAGTACAAAATGCTCAAAACAGGCACCTTTTTCAATTGTCTTCCAGGCTCCCTATTTTGTCCTTCTCCTTACTTCTGCTCTCTGACTCCTTCATTTGGCTGACAGATTGGAGAACACAGTAGGTGTGACCTGTGTTGTGGCACAGAGTAGAGAAATGGGATTATCAGTCCACACCTCAGACTAGTTCCTAAGCTTTTAAGAAAGCATTATGAGGACCACAGAGAAGGTCAAAATGTCAGGTCCTAAAGGGGGGGGTAAAAAAGAGGAGGAAAGAGAATCACCACAAGGAAGTCATAGCTTTGCAAGTATGTGGAATCCCTAAAAATGCAAATAAAACAGAGGTGCCGGGGTGGCTCAGCTGGTGAAGCATCCAACTCTTTAATATTGGCTCAGGTCATGATCTCACAGTTCATGGGATTGAGACCTATGTTGGGTTCTGGGCTGACAGTGTGGAGCCTGCTTGGGATTCTCTCTCTCCCTCTACCTCTCTGCCCCTCCCCAGCTCATTCTCTCTCTCTCTCTCTCTCTCTCAAAAATAAATAAATTTTAAAAAAGCAAGTAAAACAGAAATACCCTATGTTAATTAGAGATTCTTATGACCAAAGAGAAACCATTTTCAGTATATTAAATAAGGCATACAAACCCAAACCACAGAGCACATATTTTTTGAGCTACTAAATATTTGTTTAAGTATCAAAGCACTAAACTAAATGCTAGTAGAGAAAAAAATATCAAAAAAAAAAAAATTCTGTGCTCATGGAGGGCAAATAAGTAGGCCTGCATAAAGTAGGTGCCAAGACTAAATAGCACTGAACAACTTCCTTGGGAACCCAGAGGAAGAAATACTTTAGTTGGATGGAAGGCATGCTCTGGAAAAGGTAAGCTTCCCGTGAGGCCATAATAGGCCACAGGATTGAAGAAAGTGGAAGGCGGGGCAAGTATATTCCCAAAGGGAGTCCAACATGAATAAAAGCTGAGACATGATCTCATATACCCTACGAGAAAGGCGTTTGTCAAAGTATGATTTGTGAACCACAGTTTCACAGAACATTGATGTCGAATATGAGAACATGTTGAAAAAAAATGAGTGTGTAGGATATTGTGTTAAACTAACTTAAGTGGATGTTTATAATGCAGGACCAGGGCCTTTAATATGCTTATGAACCGTGTCACTCTCCAAGAGAGCTACAAAGTATTAATTCAACAACAGGTACTTATGGAGCACTTAGTACGTGCTCAGCACGGGAGAAACATTAGGGAGCTAAACCGACAAATACGCCTGCTGTCTGGAGGCAACATGCAAATGACAGCAATGAAGTGAGAAGTAAATCAGGGGTGCCTGGGTGGCTCAGTCGGTTGAGCATCCAAGGCTTGACTTTGGCTCAGGTCATGACCTCACGGTTCATGAGATAGAGCTCTGCATTGGGCTCTACACTGACAGCACAGAGCCTGCTTGGGATTCTCTTGTCTCCTCTCTCTCTGTCCCTCCCCTGCTCTCTCTCTCTCTCTCTGTCAAAATAAATAAATAAACATTAAAAAAAATAATGTAACAAGTAAATCATATACAACAGAAAGAAATACACACTTAGGAAAACAGAAAAAAAAAGATCATAGTAAAGAAATCGAGTGTGTTAGAGGTTGAGGAAGGGCAAACGCAGGGGATGGTATTAAAGAGAGTGGTCGGGGTAGGCTGAATTGAGAAGGTAAGATTGGGCCAAACTCAAAGAAGCAGAGTAGTCAGACAGCAGGGACAAGAACATTCCAAGCTGACATCCCTGCATGGAGACCTGTGTGTCTGGAGCTGAAGCAGCTGGGGGAAAGAACGTGGAGGTCACAGAGTCAGAAGGGGGCGCTCACGGTCCTATTGCGCCTTAAGGCAATTTGTCAGGACTTTGGTTTCGCTGAGAGCAGTTTGAGAGTTGTTGCCTGGCTTTGAAAGGAAAGTGATCTGTGTTTTTAAAGGCTCACTCTGGCTTCTGTTTTGAAAGTAGACCGAACTTCTTCACAGAGCAGCTGGAAAGACTAATGTTTTATGATGGGTTTTTTTATGGCATCCTTGACTTCAGAAGTTGGCTCTGCTTTGTCTACTGCACTACCCTTCCACCTTCCAGAGAATATGTTTCATTATTTCTTCTGAATAAATGTATGAGTACCACTAGATTTATTAAACTGCATGCCCTTCGCTTTATCTGCTATAACCCCAAATCTTCCACCTGTGGTACCTAAATTATTACAGTTAAAATGTTAATGTTGAGGGGCGCCTGGGTGGCTCAGTCGGTTAAGCAGCAGACTTCGGCTCAGGTCATGATCTCGCGGTCCATGAGTTCGAGCCCCGCGTCGGGCTCTGTGCTGACAGCTCAGAGCCTGGAGCCTGTTTCAGATTCTGTGTCTCCCTCTCTCTCTGACCCTCCCTCATTCATGCTCTGTCTCTCTCTGTCTCAAAAAAATAAATAAACGTTAAAAAAAAAAATTTAAAATGTTAATGTTGAGGTTCAGAAAAATGTATTTGTTGATTTCTTGTATTTCTCAAGAAGGACAGAATCTTGAAGGTGGGTTAAGAAGATGCTGCACTTTAATTCTGCAACTATTTGATCAAACAGATTATTGAATGCCAACAAGATAAACTGCCTTCGGGTAGATGCTTTTCAGGATCTGCACAACTTGAACCTTCTCTCCTTGTACGACAACAAGCTTCAGACCATTGCCAAGGGGACCTTTTCACCTCTCCGGGCCATTCAAACCATGTATGTATCTATGGCTTGGATCAACTATGGAGACTGGTGTCTTCACTATGGATTTGAGAGTTGAGTTCATTGCAAGTCGAGTATAAAAGTGTTCTGTATGTGTTTCTGAAAGGCATTTGGCCCAGAACCCCTTTATTTGTGACTGCCATCTCAAGTGGCTGGCGGATTATCTCCATGTCAACCCCATCGAGACCAGTGGTGCCCGCTGCACCAGCCCCCGGCGTCTGGCAAACAAAAGAATAGGACAAATCAAAAGCAAGAAATTCCGTTGTTCAGGTAATTTCTTACTTTATGTGACATTTCACTTGTGTTACCAAAAACAGTGGTTATGGAGACCTAGAGACGGCTGGTTATCAGATCAATTATCAAACATTGTAGAATAGAGTTCTTTTACTTCTGTCCACAAAGAACCAAATAAAGAGAGCTGTAGACACAATTCATATAGCCCTCCTATATGTAATATTTTTAACACTATATCCAGCATAACAAATAGGCTACCAGCCAAGAAAAAAGATGCCTGGATACTTCATGCTGTATTTTTAGAATTTGAACTTTTAGCAAACTCAGAATACTTTTCAAGTCTGTTAAGTTGTATGTTTGTTGGATTATTCTCCATTGAAAAACTTTAGGTAATCAGTCACGTTCTCATTTCTTCAGAAAGGGAACTGAGACTTAGTTAGGTGATTTGCTCAGGCTCAGAATTAGGGGGAAAGATTTCCCTATCCCTTGCTTCTCACACCAAATGTGTTTTCTTATTTTTCATCCTCTTATTTCAAATAGGATTCTGAGAATAATTTTTTTTTTCCAAAAGGCCATCTTTTAGCATTTGGGGAATATCATACTTATTTATAAAAAGCTAAATGTAGATACATTGTATTACCATTAAATAAAAGACCGACTGCAGTGACATTTACTATTTGCTTTGGACTAATCTTTTCTGTTTTCTTACGATAAAACACATTCTGAATGTTTTGGGTAGTATGTTATCTGACTATTGCAGGGGTATTTCACATTCGGCAGTTAATTCATACTAAAAAGCTAATATCAAAACAAAGCTATTTATTGTCCTTGGTTCTAGATACATTTACTACTCCCTGTACATTATTATATCTCAGCCACTGCTGTGAATAGAATTCACTTAATTATCTATAGTGCCTTTAGTCCATTCTTAATCTAATATAACTCCTATCTCTGCTTGCTGACATTCAGGTGCATCTTCTATTTTTTTTTTCTCTTTTTTTATTTAGCTAAAGAACAGTATTTCATTCCAGGTAGGTTTTGCTCGGTAGTAGGACTAACCACAGATACCCTTTCCTCACCTTATAAAATATAGCTTCTGAAACTTTGATGTGCATGCGTTTGAAAGTACAGTGGGTACTCTGTAGATAGATTTACTTCTGCATAGATCACTTGTAGCTGTTTCCTGAAAACCTGACCTTTGCATGCAGCTTCTGATGTTAAACTTATATATTATTAAACTCCCATCTTTTTTTTTTTCTCTCTCACTTTGGCACATTATCTAAAATTTCTCACAGTACCTAAAACGTTTGAACCTGTAGCCTTCTACTTAAATCATTTTCTCTCCTTATGTTGTATATCTGATCTTTCAACCTGTTTTTAAAATGTAGCTTATTGAGCTGGTTTTAAAGACAGAGACCTTTCTGTTGTCAAAGAACTAGTTCTACATGAAATCAGTTACCAACACATAGAATGAATTCTCTTTCCAACCATGAGATTTACTTTTTTGATGTAACTATACTAAAAATGTATGCCTTACTTTTTGTTTTATTTGGCTTACTGATGCTTCACTTTTTATACAAAAACAGCAACTTCCTGCTTGCTTACATACAGTTATATGTTGTTTGTGACTTAACAAAACTGAACAAACTTCTTGTATACCTGGAGTGACAATATAACTCCACAAAAACAATATTGACATGCATCCTGAAAGCATCAGGTGTTCATAGGCACGAAGTGCCTTGAATAATTTAGGCATATGAATGGAATGTGTTTTAGAAAAGTAATTGAAATGTTTTACCACTACAATCTCAACACTGTCAAGGCTGATGATTCTGGAACTAGCTCTTTGAAATATGTTTCTTCACTTCTTTTTTCCTTGCCTGCCAACTGTGTAAAATGCCTCTTGACTTGTTTGTTTTAGACCATTATATAAAAATATGTGTTAGTAATTAATTGGCTACATTTACCATCTCCTGGGGATATTCTAGACTATTATATATTTTAACACCTACCAATAAGAAGATTATTTATACAGTGTTAGTATGCAAAAACCATACTGATTTTTTAAAGGAGAGTACTGGGTTAGGTTTGGTCTTTATTTTAAGGAGATATGTGTTATTTACCTTTATTGAATTATAATTTGAATAATTTTGTTCATTTAATGGATTTTGTTTTATTACTTATTTTGAGCTTGAGTGATCAATAGTATTTTACATATTACACTGGCTACATAAGACATAACATGGTGGAAAGAACAGTTGATTGGCCTTCATTGGCAATCTTTAAAATTCATTAGTTTTACCTCACTATTAAGCAGAAAGTCATCTGATAGCTATTACTTACCCAGAAAAAGCCATATTCTAAACACCAGAACACCTATAGGATAAAACATTAATATTGCTTAAATCCTCAAATTCTGCCAATTAATATAATTGTTACCGAATTCTTCAATTAATTACATTTAACTCTACTTTATTAATAATTTAGAAATTAATATTTCTGGATCACCAATTAAAGACCCAAAGTCAGATTGTTTTCATAAATTCTGATACAGTTTTGCCCATTTACTGACAGCGGTCAAAATAAGCTTTCTTGGAAATACATTTTATATGTGATATCATAGCTTCATTTTCAATTTCTGTTAATTCAATTTGCATTAAAGCAATAATAATAGAAGTCAGGACTCAGAAGGTTTCTTTGAGCCTTTTCTCTCTCTTTTTTTTCTTATAGATTTCAATTAAAATTTTATCCTACCTAAACAGTCTCCGTAAAAGAAACAACATTGTCATTGCATGAAATGCAGATTATTTTAAATGTAAGATACCCAGAGTACCTGTCGTGTAGACCTTGTTGCCAGTGTTTCTTCATTTCACTTTTAAAACGAAAGCCTAAACTGCATTACAAAAGTTCCTCAATAAATACCTTGGCATTCATTGCCAAATCTAATGAAATGATTATATTCAGCTTTGCAATCTGATGAGATTCTCGTTTCATTTCCACTAAGTGACATTATTTATAAGTTGGAAAAATCATTAAAAAGCATGTAAGCCACCACCTAAGGATTAATCCAGATGGATTTGTTTGTAAAGATCTCCATGATTCGTTTTTCACTTCAGTTTGCTTGTTTACCTGCCTACCGTCATTCTATATGGCATTCTAGATACTATAGTGATAACTCAAAAGAAAATCTATCTTGCAGAGAGTTCATCATTTAAAGGAATCGACAAGAACCTAACTTGTGCTGTGCATCTTGTATGCCATTGCTTTTCCCGTAAGACCACTGTGCTTCAAAAAATTACTACAAAAGCTTGCAAAGCATGACGATTGCTGTCATACTATGCCTTTCCCGTCCAATTGCCATAGCAAGGAAAGAAGGAGGAGACCTTAGCTAGTTTTATGTATGTGTTTATTAATCTTAATCGGGATTACTCTTTCTTTCCTTCTTGGTGATTTTTACTTTTGCAGGAATTCACCATTTTGGCTGTAAGTAAAAGTGTCTGATCTGAAACATAATGTCCTCCCTTTTCAATCCTGATGTACCTTCTTCTAGTCTCGGTCTTTTGCGCCTTTTTTCCGCCCCCCAAGAAGAAACCACAGATCTTTTGAGCTTCTCTGTTGTCCTTGTAGCTCACCTTCAACTTCTTCCTGGATGTTGTTCCCGAAAGCTGTTGTTTCCATTCTGCAGTTCTGAGGAACAATGGAGGCACCTTTCAGTGTAGCCCCCTTCTTTGTGTTTCCAGGAAATCTTCGGTAGTAATACTCTTACTATGGTCATAAACATTCTGCGGGAAGAATGCATGTCATGTAAACAGTATTACGTTTCCAGAACGTCTGTAGCTTTTTCTCCTGCTTCCCTTCATCTTTCCTCTCGGTCTTACCCTTGGCCTAGTGGATGGTGTAGTGATTATGTAGCGAGATTTTCTGTTGTGCTTGATCTAACCATGTGGTTGCCAGGTATGAGTAAAACATGGTTCCGTCAAGCACCATGGAACGTCACGCAGCTTTCTACAGCATGACAAGCTGCTGAGGCTTAAATCAGGATTTACTGGTCTCTTTTTATAAAATCAAAATGAAAAAAGAGGGCTTTTTAGGCATTTCTGAAGATTATGTGAGAGGGAGAGAATACTAAAAGACCATAGAAAATTTAAAAACCTGAGTACATCTATTTGCCTTGAAAGCCCTAATTTAAAATGATATATAGGAACATGTTTATTACTGGATACATTTTAAATTCTCGACTCAGAGAAAAAAAATAAACTTTTTAACAATTAATAGCCATTGTATGATTAGCTGTCAAATAGGCTAGAATGGCTCATAACTGGATCAGCAGAAAGTACAGCTGTGAAAAGCTCATCTCTATTAATGTTTTCCTGTCCTGTGAATCTGGTTACTTTTTTTTCCAGCAAATTCCAAGCCCTTGTTTTAACCCTCTCCTGACATCCATTGACCAAAAATTCCCCAAGTTGTCTCCCTGCTGCATAATCTATAGTTATCTTACTATTTTTCTTCCTACAAATTAATGAATATTCTAACCTTTAGACTAAGTATCTTTTTTTTTTTCTTTTGGCTTGAATCCTCAATAGGTACAGAAGATTATCGATCAAAATTAAGTGGGGACTGCTTTGCAGATTTGGCTTGCCCTGAGAAGTGCCGCTGTGAAGGGACCACGGTAGATTGTTCCAATCAGAAACTCACCAAAATCCCAGACCACATTCCCCAGTACACCGCAGAGCTGTGAGTTCATCTCCTAACAAAATCCAGGTTGGGAGGGAGGGAATGAAAGCATCGAAGCGATGGAATTTTGTCTTGCTCTTTTATTCTTGATGATTGCATTGATTTTAATGAACACGCATGGCCGTAACTCTTCTTCGTACAAAGATAGATTAGAGGCTATCTGACTTCATCTTTCTGGTCCAAGATACGACTCCAGAAGTTAATTTACTTCTCAAAAATTCAGTTAGCTCTTGATAATGCTAAGAATAAGAGCATTCATTTGATATTTATTTCTTGGGTATTATTTATGCCCATACCCATTTCTAAAAATGTAATAGATTTCTAAGGGATATAGTCTTTCACAGCAACCAAATAAAGTACTTTGAGAGTCACCATTTTGAATCTCTGTATATTATGAATTAAAGCAGAGAGGCTTTATCCGCTTTATTACTTCACCGACCTGAAGGTGGAAGGATTCAGTGCTTATCAAGTATTACAGCACAGCGGGTAGGTTTTGTTTTTCCTGAGTAATGGATAGCATAGCAGAAAAACAAAAGAATAGTGAGATTAGATTTATATTTATAACCCTAACAAGGGCCTAGCACATACTAGGTGCTAAAACAGGTTTGTTGAATCATCTATAGATTCTGTGCCATGTATGGTTTGCCTTTAGTGACATTATTTATAAAACTAAGACTAGTGTTCTAAAAATTGAAGAAAAACCTGGTGACATCTCATTGTTTTCGGAACATCTTAGCAACGTTTATGTATAGCACCATCTGGTATCTGCCACTTACTTCTTTGCAAAGTCGGTTGTCCTTTTCTGCATGCATAACCCTTCTGTCTTCAACTAGATTGTAGCTCCTTGATGACAGGGATTGTGTTTTATGGTTTATCTCCCACCATGCCTATATTCGCGCCTGTTACTTAATGAATTCTAAGCAATTTGAGTAATTTCAAATAATGTAATGCTTTCAAAGGGATGACAGAAACTACCCCGAGGCTGTAGTGATACTTTTTTTTTTTATTCCTGTTACTTTTTGAATCTATTTCATAGCTCCAGGATTTTTTTGAAATGTGTGAAGAACATGCAGTAAAAGGCCTGAACTCTATTTTATGGTCACATAGGGAGTTGTGTGTATTGCCAATATTATTACAAACAATAATTCAAATTATATCTTCCTGCATGATAACAGCTTAAATAGGCTTACTTGTCAATTAAGAATTACAGCACTAACATCTAATTTATTATTCAGCAAAGTTTTTGTGTGTTTTAAGAAATTAGGAGCTTTTTAAATTATACATTTAAAAATCAGTACTGGAAAGAAAAGGTTTCAAATTATGTATCCAGTAGGGGACTTCTATCCAGAATATATAAAGAGCTATTACAACTCAACAATAAAAAAGGTATATTACCCAATTTAAAAGTGCTCAAATTATTTGTGTGCACATTTCTCTAAAAAAGAAATACAAATGACCAATAAGCACCTAAGAAAAAATGCTTTGTATCATCAAGCATTAGGGAACCATAAATCAAAACCACAGTGAGGTAACACATCCCCTAGAATGGCCATAAAAGCAAAAAAAGACAGTAACAGGTGAGAGAAATCGGACCCCCTCATGCATTGCTGGGGGAATATAAAATGACACAGCATCTTTGGAAAACAGTTTGGCTAGTCATCAAATTGTTAAATATAGCTTTACTATGTAACCCAGCAATTTCACATCAGTGTAAATATCCAAAGAAATCAAAAACATGTATCTACACAAAAACTTCTACCCCAATGTTGGTAGCAGCACTATTCATGATAATCAAAAAAAGTAGAAACAACCCAAATATCCATCAGCTGGTAATGGGATAAACAAAGTTGGTGTGTCCATAGACTGGAATATTATTTGGCCATAAAAAGGAATGAAGTGCTGACATACGCTAAACATGGATGAACCTTGTAAACATTGTGTAAAGTGAAAAAAGCCACACTTTTCATGAATTCATTTGTATGAAACATCCAGAATAGGAAACTCCATACAGACAGAAAGTAAATTAGTGGTTGCCAGGGAGGGAAGCAAATTGAGAGTGACTTCTGATGGGTATGAGATTTCTTCTTGGTGGTGGATATATTCTGGGATTAGGCAACAAACATAGTTGCACAGATTTGTGAATACACTAAAAACCACTAAATTGTACACTGTTAAAGAGTGAATTTTATGGTATAAACTGCATATCAAAAAATCCATTAGTAAAAAATATTTGCAGCAAGTGGTTAGAAAAAATGGTTTAAAATGCTTTTTGGGAGAAAAATGCTTTGGGGGAGGAGAGACAATAGTGGAAAAAAGTTTGAGAAAGTTTGTTCTATAAATTACTGAGTGAGAGCTAGTTTTGATTTTTGATCATTGGTTTTCCTTATTATATGCTTCTTCATATTTTATTTTGATCATTGAAGTTTGAGTGAAATGGGGAAAAATGAGTACTTCCACAGATTTTCTGTGGCATGTCTTCTCTATTTTACTTTGGAATAATTATTAAATGATCTTACAACTCTGTTATCAGAAATAAAATCTAATCCCTTCCTAACTGTTGGTAATGAAAGTTTTGTTTCTTTTTTTCTGAGGCGTCTCAATAATAATGAATTCACAGTGTTGGAAGCTACAGGAATCTTCAAGAAACTTCCGCAGTTACGTAAAATGTAAGCCGTGCATTAGCCACCTTTTAAATTTTCTGTGGTGTTTTGTTGTGTTTTTCACATCCCTTTGCAATGTTATTCAGATTTCTTTGGAGATTGGAAACTATAAAAGGCCGGGCGAAATTTCCATACAATGACTACCTGTGACATGATTTTAGGGTAATTTCTGAGAGGAGTTTCAAGCGATGCCAACCACGTTTTCTCTAACAGAGCCCCTAGCCTCTTATTTTAATTCAGACAGCTGGTTTGTTATGTGGCCACAGCAGGAATTCAGCAATCTAAGCACATTAGAAATGGGTGCGGTAATGTTTTGTAACTTCCTTTACTATTCCCTAAACCACGCTGTTATATCTCTTTCAGCACATTCATGTCAACTATTTGACTTTTTGCTTCATTAAACTTTCATTAGAAGATAGTCAAAATTAATGATTGGTAAACTGACTTGATAGCTCATCTGTGTTACTACATATCCACAACTCATATTTTAAAATCAGTTTATCAACTCAGCAGTTTCAGTAACACTCAGACAATATTCCCCTCCCCTGAGGAGGTGGAAGGGTGGGAGGGACAGAACAGAGGTCAAGTATGTAAGGCCAATGGAACAGCCTCCATCTGAGAGGAAACGTTGAAAGGAGAAAAGGAGCATTGTTCTGTTTCATATGTGTATCTGGCCCATGGTCACACTGATTTTTAAGTGGCAGAGTAGTCTACTTCCTGTGCACTTGACTCCCATATTATACTGCATCCCAAAGAGTTTCATATTATTTCATTTTTCTCCTTTTCACTAGCTCTGATTGCTCTTACTTTTTATTCATACCTTTCAAGTCAACACATATTTATTGAGCAACTCCTACATGCAGTGCTCTGAGAGGAATAAAGCGATACATAAAAATGATCCTTGTTCTGGGAGCATTCTGGGTCTTTGAGTGAGCAATGAGAAAAGGAAAGATAGAACCTGTAGCAAGGGGTTACCTCAGTTGGATGTTTTTGCCCTCTGGGCAAGCATTGTAGTATTTTGTGTTACACAGGATATTGACAGTTAAGTTGGCTGTTTTGACACATTATTACAATAAGAAGTTTTACTGGGAACAAACCCCTATTCTGATACATTTCTTTTATTTTTTAATTTTTGTTTTAATGTTTATTTTTGAGAGAGATAGAGACAATGCGAGTGGGTTAGGGGCAGAGAGAGAGAGGGAGACACAGATCTGAAACAGGCTCCTGGCTCGGAGCTGTCAGCACAGAGCCCGACGTGGGGCTCGAACTCACGAGCTGTGAGATCATGAACTGAGCCAAGGTCGGACACTCAACCGACCGAGGCACCCAGGCGCCCCTATTCTGATACACTTCTGATGCTATCTAAATGTTCACACATTTAACCCATCTTTCTTCTCTCTACCCAATTGCCTTCTTTTAGTCATTAATTCATTCAGTAGTCTTTGGGGCATTTCTTTAAAAAGTTCCTTTTGAAGTATTGTGCTGAATATAAAGATTTATACAACTCAATACCTGACCTCAACAATGTTAGACTCCTAGTGACCCTTGAAGATCATTTTGACGTTGATTGGGCTGGTATTTTTCACCATAGACATTCTCCCCCAATATTATCATCAGTTTGGTTCAATGGAATAGGAAGTGTGGTGTCTTTTCAGAACCTGTGGTGCTGGGCAGTGAAAAGCTTGGAAATTATGGAAGAATTTGCTTAGTACAAGAAAATGGTCTGACATGTTGTCTCAGTGCCCTTGTTGAAAGAAATAGCTTAAAATCTTGATTTCAACATTTTTTTTAATTTAGAAACTTTAGCAACAATAAGATCACAGACATTGAAGAGGGAGCATTTGAAGGAGCATCAGGTGTAAATGAAATACTTCTCACGAGTAATCGTTTGGAAAACGTTCAGCATAAGATGTTCAGGGGATTAGAAAGCCTGAAAACTTTGTAAGTATTCTCATCTGCATTGTGATTCTTCCATCACAGCACTGTAGTTCACTGGTCATTATAAGTCCAGGTGGGGGAGTAGCTCAGACTCCTCCTCACCCTACCATCTCAACGTCTGTCTACATCTCTCTCTTACAGATACACACACACACACGCGTGCGCGCGCACACACACACACACACACACACACACACACACATCCTGTGCGTGCAAACATTCCCTTCCTAGAATCCCCCAGACTTCGGTGTGTTGCTTGCAAAAGATCGAGAATGTCTCCCGATGGCTGATTCCTCAGCAAAAAAGATTGCCCTTGTTCCAGTGCTGGTGCAGATTTCCTCCCTTCCCTGGTTCTGCCTCCGAATGTTCATTCTCTTGCCTTTTCATCAAACACCTCCATCTAACACTCGTTCTTGGCCCCAGGGGTCTAGCTTCAGAATCCAATCCAACCCCTGTGGCACAGAATAACTAACGGTTCATCTGGAAACCACCTTTGTCTGCTCCTGTGAGGTCTTAGTGAAAAAGAGACTGACTGACGGTAGATCGTGAACCGTCTATTTCAAAGCAACATGCTAAGAGTTGTGCCTACTTGCTCGGGGGTAGGGAGGTTGGGACAAAGAAATTCATTATGTTTCCAAAAAGTTGTTGACCAAAGAGGACAGGGATTGGATTGAATAGCAAAAACCGCACTTTATGTTAACTTGAATTTTCTATGGTGCATATATGTAGTTTTTATTCTCTCGGAAGTATATAATTATGTTTGACAAAAGTGGCAACCTAAAATTGGAAGATGTACAAATCAACACTCTGAAGCATTTGGAGGACATGAAGGAAACTATTTGTAACCAAGAAGCAGCTGATGGTGATCACAGTGGAGAGAGGTCCACACTCTACTGTCTCTCCTAAACTGTCACCCTGTCCCTCAGAGCCACAACCAGAAGGGTGGATACTTGAGGACATCCCTTGCCTGCTCTTTATCTGGCGCAGAGGGAGAAGACCATTTCCCCGGCAGGCGTGGATGTATTCCTAGCATCCTGAATTCAAGTCCTACTGAAAATGTCTGCCCATGAGTGTAGACGTTTGCTCCTGAGCCTCCCAGGGATAGAGTGAAACCTAACATCCAGCAGGGCTAGCCTGCAGCCCTCCCACAGACTAACTTGAGCCCCTTCAAAACGTTATGCAAATAGTCTTTTAGCCTTTTTATGGAGGAGATGCCGAGGAGAGGGTAGAGGAGAGCAGAGAAAATACACCACAGGCGGCTGCATCTGTTCCTGCCCCCACCTCCCTCGGCCAGGCTGCTTCAGGCGACTCTGCAAAACACGAATCCTACAAGCAGAAGCATCTTTTGTTGGAAGATAGCTGAGGGACTGCTTGTTACTGGCACCTTCTTGAAGAGGCAGCGTGGGGGTTGGGCAGAGGAGGGGAAGCAGGTGAGGAAGGAGTCTGTATCCCGCCTACATCAGTCTGCCTTGGGCTGCCATAGCACGATACCACAGACTGATGACTTAAGCCACAGAAATTTGTTTTCTCACAGTTCTGGAGCCTAGAAGTCCAAGATCAAGGTGCCGAGAGGGTTGGTTTCTAGCGAGATTTCTTTCTTGACTTGTAGTTGAAACCTTCCCCTTCTACTCTTACATGCACTTTCCTCTGTGTACAGAGAGAGAATGCTGTGGTGTCCCTTCCTCTTTGTATAAGGACACCAGTCCTAAAAGATTAGAGTCCCACCCTCAGGACCTCATTTAACTTTAATTACCTCCATCAAGACCCTGTCTCCAGATATGGTCACATTGGGGCTCAGGACTCCGACCTATGAATTTTGAAACACACAGTCAAGTTCATAACACCATCCCAAGCAGCTTATTCCAGTGTTTTCTTCTGGCCAGTTTCTTTCGCAGGACTCTCCCTGAGACAGGTCCTCTAAATTCACTTTCTCCTTCATTATATTTCTAGCGATGTTTTTGTGCCCCAGATGTCTGGGCACAAACAGATGTGAGTGGCTCTATCTTTAACCCACTCGGCCACACAAGAATACTAGAGCATTTTAGAGCCAAGCTCAGTATTCAAAGGACGAAAGTAGGTTTGTCTGGACATATGTATTTCTCTAAGTGATATCTTTGGGCTTGGGACTATGAAGATTTTGACAAGACACCCCCATTATCCCTAGACTTCTTAACTCTTTGAGACTAATAAACCTCTTAATAATATGTGCACAGATTTCAGTGTGTCTTTGAATATTTGACATTGCAGCCAAAATGTGGTACATATGTGCACTTATGGATTTTTCTAGTAACAGGGAGCAAAACTTTTCTTTAGCTTCTCCCAGGGGTCCATGACTCCACCAAGATTAAGACCAAATACTCTTTATTACTTTATGGCAAATGATAGTGTGGATAGAAATACCTCTCTGTTGTGTGTTTGTTTCCTAACGTAAAGTTATTCCTTGACAAGGAAGGCAGCATCCTTTCTCCCTATATGTGACTTAACAGAATGCGAAAGTTGATAGTTCTTATGTATTTCTTAGAGCAACCTAGAATTTTAAAGGAACCCTTTGTTATTCACTTATTTTTGCCTCTTTTTTTTTTAACATACTGCGATCTTCTAGGAAGGTGTTCAACACATGCCTTGAAAAGTTAAGTAGAATAACCTCAGCAATTCTGAATAAGATTCATGGCAACTATTCATTTTCACAGGCTTTTTAAGACATTTTCCATTCCTTCTCTAAGCTCCACAAATAAACAGTTCAGCAAAGAATTGAGAATGGAGCCAAAACTTCAGCAGTGACAAGGAAAAGACATCAGTGTTAATCCTATTAATGGCAGTTGCTAAAAATTTAAAGAGGTCAGGATTCTTTCAAGAGAAGCCGGTTTGGAGGCACCCAGAAGTCTCAAGAGTGTCTGACTCTTCATTTTGCTCAGGCTGTGATCTCACAGTCCATGAGTTCTAGCCCCACATCGGGCCATGCACTGAGAGTGCAGAGCCTGCTTGGGATTCTTTCTCTCTCCCTGTCTCTCTGTTCCTTCCCTGCTTGTGATCGCTCTCTCTCTCCAAATAAATAGATAAACTTAAAAAGAAAGAGAGAGAGAGAGAGAAGCAGATTTAAACTTCATTGTGAACAACTGGGATCTGTTAACTCTTGCCTCTTTTTAAGTTCCAAACTTTAAAATGATAAAATAATTTTCATAAATAACGTGTGCAAGATTTGCAGGTGCTCAGTCTAGTTTGGGTTCCCCAGCCTATGCTGACATTGACTTGGCATCTAAGTCCTTGAGACGCTCTCGGTTCCCCATCTGCTGTGTGTGACTATTGATTCTTTTCTGCTTCCTTTCTGTTAAACCTCAGATGTAATGCTACCGTGAATACACAAATCACAGGCCTTCAAGGGCTCAGAGAGCTGTAGGTGAATTAGGACATTATGTAATCAGGCAAACATAATTATAGCATCAGAGGAAGACATTCTACCCTCATCAGATGGGGCTGTGAGTCCACGTGAGGCTCACCCGTGCTTTTTTGTAGCTGAGTGCAATCATTGCAAACTAAGCATTTTTTGGTATATATCCACAGCAATTCCTAATGACAAGAGATCACTCAGAAAACAGTAATGAATGCCACACATTTGCAGAGGGGTTATTTGGATCCTCAGATGGGCAAAACTGATTGCTTGATGCTTTCTCTCCATAACAATGTTCTCCTTTCCCTCAGGATGTTGAGAAGTAATCGCATAAGCTGTGTTGGCAATGACAGTTTCATAGGACTGAGTTCTGTGCGTTTGCTTTCTTTATATGATAATCAAATCACTACCATTGCACCAGGGGCATTTGATACTCTGCATTCTTTATCTACCCTGTAAGTATGAAAGATCTTCTTCATTTCTGTATTACTGAGCCAATGTATTATATTTGTTCCTTTTATTAATAGCATTTTAATACATTATTAGGCTTTTCACAAAAATGGGATCAAGGGTTTAGTGTTCAACAAATTTGTATGTTAAATTTATGTTAATTTTTCTAAAAATATTACCTACCCTCTCATATTAAAATTTAACAAAATTTATAATATTTTCAATTATTTTTATAGTAATGTGATGTGACTTGATTTATAAATTTTAATCTTATAACTTGATTGCACTGCAAATCACAGAAATGTAGTAGATTTCCCCAGTGTTCTCACATCGGAGTCTTTTCGGTGTAAATACCATAAAAACAGAGCTGATAGGGTTATTGCCAACAAACTATGCTCAAAAGGATCATTCACAGTGACAGGAGCGACATTAGGATGGCCAGACCAACAACAGAGACTGTTCACTGGAGGGCATTTACAATGACATTAGGAAAATATTGAAGAAATAGGTTGAGCCTGTCCAAGAGGATATTTTATGTAGACAGTTAGAAAATAAAGAATATTTGTAGGTCCATAGATAGAACTCAGAAGGTGTTGTTTTAAAAAAAGAAACAAACAAAACCCTCTAAACAATGTATTTTAGTTCTCTTATATGTCATTATCTAAAGAGCAGTATTTGAAATAATAAATCTTATAACAGATTTGATTTCCTAGTGATGGTGGCATCTAAATATACTAATCTAACTGGAAAGGTAGTTAGAAAGGAAAAACAAAACAGAAAACATGTTCAACATAGCTCGAGTCACTGCAGAAATAATTTGAGGGAAGCATCCATCCATCAGTAAAGTACTTAATCCTCTTTCTACATAAAATGTGACACTTTACATCGAGTGACTAATTTGTGCATATTAAAGATGGCATGTTTATAAATAATAAGGTTGTCAATAGGTTTGTGCTGAAGTGGTGAGATGCCAAAAGTATTGAGATTTGTAGAAGTAAATTCATTTTTATAACTGGCATTTAATCAACTCAGCTGTCAGTTTAGATGGGAAACCTATTCTCTGGAGCAAATAAGGGATGGAAATCTTGAAATGATAAATTAATAAAATAGCTGTTGTCAGGTTAAACTCAATAATATAAGGTAATCAGCCTCCATCTTTATATTAAATTACTGCATTATCAGTGCAGGGAAGTTTGACAGCAAATCAGATCTCTGACGAGTTTAAATTCTCTCTAAATGAGATATCTATCAGGATCCCCTGCATAAACCTCCGAATTGCTTACTTTGCTTTATTTTCTCCATGAAATTATTTGAAGATTCTTATTTGAAAGTGTTGTTATTTTTCAAGTTCCTCCAAGCAAACATTTTAGCCAAAAAAATGCATCCCACATGTTGCTTGTGATTGAGTATGAATGGGGGATGGGGATGAGGGGTGGTTAATACAAAGAATCAGAAGGCATCATTCCAGCAGAAATAGTGTGGGAAAGATGGCAGCATGGGGTTTTGAGAGGTAAGAAAATGACCCCCTAAACTCATCCCTGCATCGTTTGCATGCGGCTCTTAGAAACCTGTTGGCCAATCCGTTTAACTGTAACTGCTACCTGGCTTGGCTTGGGGAATGGCTCAGGAAGAAAAGGATCGTAACCGGAAATCCTCGATGTCAAAAACCGTATTTCCTCAAAGAAATCCCCATCCAGGATGTTGCCATTCAAGACTTTACGTGTGATGATGGTAAGAAAACCTTGCTAAATCTTTTGTTACCAAGCATTCAAATGACTGGTCCAATGCTAGGGGACACAAAGGGATAGTTTGGGGCATTTTGTTTTGTTTTGTTTTGTTTTGTTTTGTTTTGTTTTGTTTTGTTTTGTTTTAGAAACAGGGCACATACTTTCTCAGACTGTGCTTTCACCTGAGTCTACTTGCTTTGTGTTTCTGAATGTTTTATTTAAATTGTCCAGTTTTCAACTTGTAGTTGGTACTGTTTATATAGCTTCATTTTAACTTTTCTTTATCATTCTAAGCATCTCTTTTAGTAACTGTCATTTGCAAAGGAGAAAAGCAATTGACTTAAAAAACAGAAATTCTAGGGGCGCCTGGGTGGCTCAGTTGGTTGAACATCCCATTTCAGTTCACGTCATGATCTCACGGGTCATGAGTTCAAGCCCCGAATCAGGCTCTGTGCTAACAGCTCAGAGGCTGGAGCCTGCTTCACACTGTGTCTCCCACTCTCTCTGCCCCTCCCCCACTTGCACTCCGTCGAGCTCTCTCTCCCCCCAAAAATAAATAAATAAAATAAATTCTAGTAAACCTAACAAAAATAATAGTTTTCGCTTTTTAAAGCTCTATATGTATCATCATATTTGATTCTCACAATAGCCACATAAGATAGGTAGAGCAGGTTCTGTTATTACTACCAGTAAGCAGAGAGCCCCTTTGAGCCTTATATTTTAAAATGAGGGCCTTGAGGCGCCTGGCTCAGTCAGTTGAGCATCTGACTTTGGCTCAGGTCACGATCTCACAGTTCATGAATTCGAGCCCCACATCAGGCTCTGTGCTGACAGCTCAGAGCCTGGAGCCTGCTTCAAATTCTGTGTCTCCCTCTCTCTCTGCCCCTCCCCTGCTCACACACTCTCTCTGTCTCTTTCAAAAATAAATAAACATTTAAAAAACATAAAAAAACTTAAAAAAAATTTACATTTTCTGCTAAACATTTTAATCCCTCTATGTTTCTTCATGCCTATGTCCTAATGACTCCTCCGTAATTCAGTTTACATTTCTATATTCTAATTAAAAGTATAATTTGTATAAATAACTGAGCAGAGAAAATTACTGTTATGATTGTATGGATAATATACATTGTGAATTATTTTCGGGAATCCTGCCCTAGGCAATCTGAAAACAGTGCTGTACAAAACGTATGGTCCCAGTTTGGAAATACTCAATGCCCTCTATGTTTGTAAATACTCAATGCCCTCTATGTGTATAAGCGATCACATGACTCAAGATTCTTGTGTTTGTTAAGCTAAAAGCATAACATCGCTTCTGTCATTTTCAAAGCCACAAATCTGGGCTTTCCTGTATTTCTTTCGGCAATTTAGGAAATGATGACAATAGCTGTTCTCCACTGTCTCGCTGCCCCACGGAATGTACATGCTTGGATACAGTCGTCCGATGTAGCAACAAGGGCTTGAAGGTCTTGCCCAAAGGTATTCCAAGAGATGTCACTGAATTGTAAGTAGAGCTTGTCTGTTTCCTTAACAATTAATATTTCAACAAGGGAAATGGAAACCAAACAAAATGTAGAGTCCCGTTTCCAAATTCCATTCTGTAGGCATTAAATAGTTTCATGTAAAACCCTAAACAGATAATATAAAAGGCAGCGTCGGGGCATCTGCGTAGCTCAGTAGGTTAAGTATCCAATTATTCTTGATTTTGCCTCAGGTCATGATCTCAAAGTTTGTGAAATCAAGCCCTACATTGGGCTTTCAGCCAACAGCAAGGAGCCTATTTAGGATTTTCTCTGCCCCTCCCCTGCACTCTCCCTCAAAATAAACAAATAAACAATTTTTTACAAAAAGGCAGTTTAGATGCACTTGGGAAATTTCAGTTGTGTTTCTTTTATTCACTGCATGATTTCTCAGTGTCTATGTTATGCTAAGGTGCACTGTGACACTCCAAGAGAGGGTGGTAAAATATAAGGTAACTCCAATACTCATTTGCCTGTATATCCTTTTTCTCATAGACTATCTTGCAAGACTAATGTTCTAGCAAATACACCTTAGGAAATGCTGTACTTTTAGTTGCTCTACAGTGTCTGGGATATTCCATAGTTTATCTGGTTAATTATTCTTTACCACTGTATCTTCCCACGTGGAATTCATAAATATCTAGAATATAGAAGAAGCTAGCATAATCTCTGTGTTAAAAAGAGGTACTGCCCTTTGGCCTTGAATTAGCATCCTTTTGATCATAAAAGGTATAAGGCCAATTATCCCTAACATTTTCATAACTGATTTATGACCACATATTACATGGTCAGTATACACTTATCTAGACACTAAACACCAGGCACACTTTCTTCTCTGTGTCATGTTATATATGTGGAACAGAATGAGAACAAGCTGCTTGAGTGTTATGAAGCCTGAATGCTCCTTTCCATTCCATACTCTGTATATTTATGTACCATGGACAAATGCTCGATATGAAGGCACTTGACTCATTTTGCCTATTTATTTTCTCTATGTGAAACTGTGTAGCAAAAATGATTTAAGTTTAGTGATGGCTCAGTTGGTTGAGCATGCAGTTCTTGATTTTGGCTCAGATCATGATCCCAGGGTCATGAAATGGAGTCCGTGTCAGGTTCCATGCTAAAAGTGTGGAGACTACTTGGATTCTCTCTCTCTCTCTCTCTCTCTCTCTCTCTCTCTCTCCTATGCCCCCTCCCCTACTCTCTCTCTCTCTCAAAAAAAAAAAAAAAAAAAACAAAACAAAAGATTTAGGTTCTAATGTAATTTGTGCAGACGTGTACCTATAATTCATATACATGAGTACAAGCGTTCTAAAAGAGCAGCTTTGATAAAGTTTTGGCAACATGGAACATACATAATGAGTTTTAAGAAGATGTCGCTTCAGTTACCAGGGAAATTATTTTCAAATCATGCACAGTTCTACAAATTTGGTCCTGAGTTGAACACATAGAGAAAAGAAAAAAGAAAAAAAAAAAAAAAAAGGTGTGATCTTAGCACATATATGCAGAAGGTCTCTCTTAGATTTGAAATGCTGTGAAGTGTTCAGTTTCTCTCTCTGGCCACCCATCACAGTTGTTAATTGACAATAAGCACTACTTTGTGTGTGTGTGTGTGTAATTAAATACTTAATTCTTATTTTAGTAAGTATTATTTCAGAAGATTACTCTCCATCCAGTGTTGGAAGCCAGATGCCTTTAGAGTACTCTGTATGCTCAACATTGATTCTAGGAACAGCCCAGCCAAGAACACAACACTCGGCATAAACAGATCATTTTTAACGCGGAATCCCATCTTTTTAACTGGCCCATACCTTGGTGCCTCTACCCAATGCCTAGCAAATAATTTTAAACTTATTCTTTAATTTCATTATTGAATTTCATCTGAGAAGCTACTTGATTCATATCCCGTCTCTGCCGTCCATATGTTTCTTCTGTCAAACAGTTGAATTTTCAATCTGTTTCCTTACAAAGTATTAGAAAGTAATATTTTTCTAACAAAATATGTTATAGAGATGAGGAAAGTATTAACTAGTCTCTTGTGAATTCAAGTTTTACCTCCCCAAGAGCTGATTCTTAGAATCATACCAAGTTAGCGGGATCCTTCTCTACAATCACATATATGTGTGTATTAGAAAAATTTCATTGCATATTATATTAAATTATTAAAGAATTTGGCAAAAAAAAGTACGTTTTATTGGACAGTTTTAAACAATTGGTATCTATTATTTTTAATCAGTTCCATGTAATTTCCCTCTTAGATTGTTTTACATGTACACATCCGTAGCACGCATTCTGAATCTTTTTAGCTTTCTGTTATGGTGTTTTCCAGAATAAAGGGAGAGTACTGAACTATACGGGATTATGCTTCCCTCTAGTGGTACCAAGAAATACTTAGGTGGAGGACAGAAAGAGGAGTCAAAGAAGAAATACAAAGTCAGAAAATTTGAGCAAGCATAGTAAGAACTCATAACATATGCCTGACTCTTGGTTACATATTTAACACATATTTTGATGAGTTGTGCCTTTTATATAACTTTTTATTTTGAACTATTTGAAACAGATTATTATCTGAGGTAATTTCTCAGCGATTTCTATATCCAGCAAAAATACTAATAACCTCAACCTTGGATCTTAAGATTTGCCACAACACTGGAGTAGGAGGTGGCCTGTGTCCAAGGTGCCACAGTGGTTTGTAGGCACATCTACAGCGAGATGGCCTACATTGCTGAAAGACATTGTTACCCTTCCTCATCTATATTCTGGGAAAAAACAGCCTTGATTGAGATGCAGTTTATTTTTTTGTGACATTATGGATAGAACTTTACACATTCATTTATTTTTATGGCTTGCTAGTTAGCCCAGAGTCCATCTATCTGCAGATTATTCTGCTGACTTTGGTCAGAAAGGGAAACTTCACATATGTGTGGTTATTTATTACTTTTACATATATATGCTATATTGTGTCCTTGATAAAGGTGGTGATGTTCTATGAAACCTTCTAAAATTATTGTCACAAAGCAGATATACAGTGGTTAAAAACTATTTTCAAGATATCTTTAACTGAAATCTGATTACATCCAAATTCCTAAGTATCTCCTTCAAACCATCCATTGTTATTTGCTAAGTGTATGGATCCCTATTAAGGCAGTGAAGAGTGGTCTTGGCCCTCGGTGGTGAGGTTCTGTCAGTAGCGAATGCATTTCATGGTATTGTCTCCGTGTAAATACAAGCACACAGGAGGCCAAATAAATATGGTTGATTGAATGAACCTTCTTCTTGACACACAGTTGGACACATGACTCACCTCGTTACATAAACCTCAAAGAACTGCACTCACCAGTATCTCGTTGGTTTTGTAATTTATGCTAAGTGATCCACAAAATAATTCTACTAGATTGGACAACTCTGCTTTTTTCCCCTTTACTTCTTTTAAATAGGAACCCCAGCTAGGAACATGATGTTTTAAAGCCAGAATTGCCAAGTGCTTTCTTGCCTCAGTTAAGAGTGAAATAGTGTCAACTATTTTATATCACACCTCTGTTCCTTTAGAAAAAACAAAAAAGATAATATTGTTTTCTTGTTTTTAGGTATCTGGATGGGAACCAATTTACACTGGTTCCTAAGGAGCTGTTTAACTACAAACATTTAACACTTATGTAAGTAATGTGTTGCGTATTTTCATCTTTGACTCCTTACTCTGTTTCATGAAAGTGGGGGTAGCAACGGGCAGAAGATCCAGTGAACCTTTCAGATGAGATAAATCGTTTACAGTTAGATGCCTCCCTACTTGCTCATTGCGGTTCTGGATCAGTAGCTACATCTTCATTGAATATCAATCAGGCAATGGTGCATCGTAGAGAAAGGGCCTCCTCTAATTCAAAGTACAAATATGATAAAGCCTAAGTAGCCAAGAACTACAGAAATGCAGCAAATTTGGATACTTCGACTGATGATGAATATGGGCTATTTTATGACAAGCCAAGAAGAGAAAGATAGAAAATAATGGCTTGATTCTTGACTTTAAGCAAAAGGTCATGGATAGTAATAACGTTGAAAATGCATTTTATTAGGTTTCATTTTCTTTTATAATACATTCTAAGTTAAGTTGTGGGCTTCCGGTATTCAAATTTAATTTTATAAAGTTCATTTTACTTGGGCAGTATTTAAGTAGACTTGACAAAGATGCTGATATTCTGGGCATAAATTTCAGACATTGACTTTTTTCTTTTTTCAGTTTGTTTAATGTCCTTGTAAAATAACATCTCTCTCTTTCATTAATGTAAATGGATTTTTAAGTGGTAATACAAGACTATATTTAAATATACCAACATTTTGATCTAGTTATATGCACAATATTTTTAAAAAGATGTAATCTTACTATACATAATGTCACACTTAGAATAGCCTTGCTGGTGATTGATAAAACTTATCAAAAAAAAAAAAAAATCAGGGGCGCCTGGGTGGCGCAGTCGGTTAAGCATCCGACTTCAGCCAGGTCACGATCTCGCGGTCCGTGAGTTCGAGCCCCGCGTCAGGCTCTGGGCTGATGGCTCAGAGCCTGGAGCCTGTTTCCGATTCTGTGTCTCCCTCTCTCTCTGCCCCTCCCCCGTTCATGCTCTGTCTCTCTCTGTCCCAAAAATAAATAAACGTTGAAAAAAAAAAATTTAAAAAAAAAATCAGCAATGGGAGTAAATGGAAATGGAAATACTTTATCTTTAGTTTAAGTCCTATATGATTTTCGAGTGAATACAGCTGTCTGAGGAGGCTGATTTCTAGTGTTCCTAGAATAAGAAGGTTTATTCCTAATTAGTGAATTCTAGAAACATAAATCACAGAAAATGTTACATTTCTCAACATAAACTTGACTTAAGCAAGGTTGTGGTTGGTTAAAGTACTATTAATCGTTTTCAATTTCCCTTAAACATGTAAGAAAATCACTTTGTAAAAAGTATGTAGGACTGTTTAAGTGACCAATGATTAAATTAAGGGAGAATATCCCCTAAGATGTCTTGTTCTGGCCCTAGTCACTTATTTAGTAGCAGCAAGAACTTGGTTGCATACATTTTGCTCTGTTAAATAAACCTTTAAATTACTGCAATTTCCAGACGGTCACTTCAGGTGAATTGGGTCATTTATGGAACAGTATGCAATTATTTAAGACCAGGTCGGAAATGAAAGATGAGAATTTGTAGATCCAGAAATGACTTTACCAATGACTCATGAGTAACTCAAATTACTCAGGTAACTTCTGCCAATATAGATATACTTAACTTATTTTCTAAATTTATGTAGTTTTCAGCAGCTAAGAAGATGAATTATTAAGTTCCTATAGTATTCCTATCATTTCACAATTTTGTAGGTTCATTTTACTGATATTTTATCTTCAGCTTTTCTGCATCTTACATTTATTTGTATGTTTTGCTTTAGAAAAAAAAAAGCAGTGAATACACACACACATGCAAATCATAAATTGGGGTGCCTGGGTGGCTCAGTTGGGTAATCATCTGACTCTTGATTTCGGCTCAGGTCATGATCTCACGGTTCGTGAGATCAAGCCCTGCTTCGGGCTCTGAGCTGACAGCATGGAGCCTGCTTGGGCTCCCTCTCTTTCTCCCCCTCTCTCTCTGCCCCTCCCCACCCTTGTGCATACTCTCTCTCTCTCTTTCTCTCTCTCAAAATAAAAAAAATAAACTTTAAAAAAAATGATCATAAATTATGACCTATAATTTTTCACTTATTCATGAATCTTACTTTTATTTATGTATTTAGCATTTTGTGTTAAAAAAACAGAGAATATATACATATCACTGTATGAATGTATGTATGGCTATATTCACTAATTTTTTCCTAATGCAAAATTGCCAAAGATATTTAATGTATATCAATAAAATATGTCATTATTATGCGTTATTATATTACATTATATGTTATAATGTAATTATAGTACAATAAGTATTATATGTATCATATATGGTCATATTTATTATTATATGTAATAAAAATAAGATCGTGTTAACTGAATATAAATCACAGCCCATAGTACCGGTACACTTGTATAAACAGCCATATAGCACTGGGTAAAAAATCCACATCTCTCCCGTTAACTTATTCATTAAACAGATATTTGTTAAAGACCTACAGTACGCCAGTGATTTTTTTTTCCAAGGGCAAAGTTTTTAATTATGGCATTCCAGATGTAATTAAATGAGTTCTTTTAGTTATCAAATTTGACTGTGTATCAAGGAGCATATATAACAGGGAAGATAAAGGATGTGCAACCAACGGAACCTTCATGAGCAAAGGTTTATTTGTCACGCATAAGATGTGTCTGTTGTGAGTGGCCTCCACCTGTCACATGCCTTTGCTCTGGGACCAAGGCACAGGCACTGGCTTTGAAACATCACAGGACTTGCAAAGCAGTGAGCAGTGAGCAGAGGGGAAAGTGAGCTCACTCCAAAGCTTCTGTGTTGTTTTTGTTTTTAGGTTTATTTATTTATTTTGAGAGAGAGTGTGAGCAGGGGAGGGGCAGAGAGAAAGGGAGAGAGAGAATCCCCAGCTGGCTCTACACTGTTAGTACAGAGCCCTTCGTGGGGCTTGACCTCACGAAACCTGAGGTCATGACCTGAGCCGAGATCGAGAGTCAGACTCTCAACCAACTGAGCCACCCAGGAGCCTCTAAAATTTCTGTTTTGAACTGAAACCTGGCACCAGTGCCCGCACTTACTGCGGTGGCCAAAGCGAAACATATCATCGCTTCTAATTTCAACCGGCAGGGGCGTGAATAATTATGAATATTACGATGTACCTCAGAGGGTTATCCAGTGTTTCGTTATTTTCAGGTAAAAGCTGAGTGCTAACCGTGCAGCTGTGACTGAACAAGAAGAACCTTCTCTTTCTAAGAATCACTAATATTTCACTTCCTCTGGTAACAGTAGACTCCTTTTTTTTTTCTTTTTCTTTTATAGAGACTTAAGTAACAACCGAATAAGCACCCTTTCTAATCAGAGCTTCAGCAACATGACCCAGCTCCTCACCTTGTGAGTGTGAAAATGTGATATGGACTGTTTATCAATTCACTGGACTAAAGGCATTTTCTAGGCACTTGGATGTTCCCTGTTAACCAGATAGAGAGTCTGCCCTCAGGGAATATAAATATTGTTGGGAGAAACAAACAAAACCTCAGTAAACAAATACAGATATTGTTAAAGTGCTGGGTTCTATAAAAGGAGCAAAGAATAATTTACTCTTGTGGTGGGGTTGGAAGAGATCCTTAAGACAGACTTCTGAGGAAAGCCACCTGAGAGAGGGAATAGGCTGGGGAAGGAAGCATTCTAGACTGTATTTAAAAATAAATATGTTGTATTAGTGAAAACACAAACATTAAAGTATTATGCATCGATATTCTCAATTTATAAAATGCTAAAACAACCCTTTTCTTAACTGCTTCATTTTTAAAATGACATTTGGCCATTTGGGGATATCTGAGTAAAACAAATCGACTATGTATGCTTTCAGAATTCTTAGTTACAACCGTTTGAGATGTATTCCTCCTCGAACCTTCGATGGATTGAAGTCTCTTCGATTACTGTAAGCATCTTATGTGCAGCGAAATATCTCTTATCTCGGGGATCTGAGTTTTGACTTGTGTTTTTAATGATTTGGGGATATTTTTGATGTACACATTAGGATTTACTGCAAATTTGAAAATAGGAAGATTACTTCTTTCCCCATATCATACTCAACAGCTTTTATTTGAAGAACACCACATTGTTGGTGTGGTCATTTATTTGGCAATAGATAATATGTATGTTTCATATAGATCCAACTAATTTTGAAAGAAATGTACGAAATGTTCATTTCTTTAAAGATTGCATTATCTATGAGTACATTTTTACTCTAAAAATGTATTTTAAATATATGAAATGAAATATGATTCTCAGTCACAATCCCCTCACCCAGAATTAACAATTAAACAGTTTTGTCTTGTCTTCCGGTCCTCTTTTATATGCATTTGTTTTTATATGCTGGTATGTGTATGCCCACAGCTATATAACTTTAAAAAAACATAAATAGGATTTGTTCTTATTCTGTCATTGGCTCATCTTATTTAACAATATGCTTTAGACTATTTCTGTTCCATCATCTAGAAATATCCCTCAACTATTTAACTGGCACAGAGTATTCCATAGGACGAAGGAACCATAACTTATTTAATCGTCCTCATCTTTTGCTATCACGTGGCTTGATTCCAGACTTGCGTTATCCCTTACAGGGCTGGAGCAAGCATCCTACACATTCACCTTACTGTTAACTGTACTGGGAGAATACCAAAAGTAACTGTCAAGTTCCCCCCCCTAAAACAAGGATTTGTCAGTTTACAAATTTATTTTCCAACAACTCCCCTTTAATAGAGCACCTATTACAAAGCACTCTGGCAAATACTGAATAGTATTAATCCTTTCATTCTTGTTCTATGGCAGATTGCGTACCTGTTTTAATAGAGTACCTGTTTCAAAGCACTCTGGCAAATATTGAATAATATTAATAATTCTAGGATAGGTTGAATGTTATTTTCCATTCCTGTTTTAATTTGAAATTCCAATAACTAGAGCAGTTGTGCATATTTTACTCTTTTATTGAGCATTTGTGTTTCTTATTCCATGAGTCTGATCATATCATTTCCTATTTTCTATTGAGTGCTTTGTCTTTCCTTATTAACATACATGTCTTTATGCATCTACTACTTGACTCTAAGTTTGCAGGTCTTTTTACTAAGGAATTAATCCTTGTGTCTTATATATTTTTCAGATATTTTCCATTCTGTTCCTGTAGGTTGTCTTTCATATTAATTATGGATGTATTTTGCATTGTCAAAAATGTATCACTCTCCTTTATGGTTTCTGAGTTTTATATAGTGCTTTGACAGCCTTTGCCATCCTATGTTCATAAAAAGGAGATCTCTATTTATTAAATACATTTTTAGTTTTATTTTTATATTTAACTCATCTATCTAGAATTGATTTTATGCATATGATGTGACATAAGAACTTTTCGTTTTCCCAAATAGATACCTAATTATACCAAGACCATGTCTTGAATAGATCATATTTTCTGTGCTGATTTGAAGTGCTTAGTATAAACTAAAATCTCACACGTGTTAGAATTTTTCTGAACTCGCTGACGTGTAAGAAATTTAATATTGCTTTTTCTTGCTTTTAGTTCATTACATGGAAATGACATTTCTGTTGTGCCCGAAGGTGCTTTTAATGATCTTTCTGCATTATCACACCTGTGAGTACCTAGTTCATGAATGTGGGTTTAGGGTCAAACTCTCCCTGGTGAGTGAGTTTGGAACATACAGCCCTCTGCCACCCCTTTCTTGTCACATCATGAGATGTGATTGGTTCCAGCTTTAAAGAAAATGCGAAGATTTCAGTCTAGATGCAGTGCCTTCTGCAAGATAGCCTTAATTTATTCTTCTGGCCCTTACTCTCCATTAACTAATGGAGTGGGATTCTCTTTACTTACCTAATAATGTCTTCTTACAAACATGGCTCTCCAATTTCCTAGCTATGCATTTTCTCTTAACGTTCTCTGATCCTAGAATACCAGTTCCCCTCCAATTCAGTCTGTTCAAACCTTGTATCATCCAGGTGACTTTCTAAATATTATGTCCTTTATGAAGCCTATCTTGATATGCTCAAACCAGACTCATTTATGTAGCAAATACTACTGAGTACTGGATATGGCACCATGCAAAAAAATAAATTAGAAATGGTTCAAGACTTCAT
Organism: Felis catus; assembly: GCF_018350175.1. Lineage (NCBI taxonomy): Eukaryota > Metazoa > Chordata > Mammalia > Carnivora > Felidae > Felis > Felis catus. The sequence continues at coordinate 188,997,943 of NC_058371.1, read as the reverse complement.
AGTATGATAGGAGGAAATTGTCAAATTCTCATACTGGGTGAAATGTTGTGGGGTTTGTTTTGTTTTGTTTTCTTCCTTTTCTTTGTGCTCTTGTCTCATAGGACCCTGTACCTCCCTATTTTTTGCAAGTAGAATAAAACAATATAAAATATGTGATAAATGGGGTCCAAAAAAACCTCTTCTGGGCCAATTTCCATTATTGTATTATTTATAGTTGTAGTGTTAAGGTCATGGCAAACCTGGAACGAAGTTCCAGGAACACATTTGGATCTAAAACTTCTTTGTGTCAGGGTGGGTTTGGCGCCACCTGGTGGTTTTTATGCTTAGGCCCAAATAGTAGTATCCCAGCCTCCCAGTTCCCCAGAAATTGTCTGTCATGTTATCTTGTGGCTTTGCCTTCCTCTCCAAACCCCACTAAACCCCAAGAAGATACGTGTGAACAATTGAGAAAGGGAGATGGGCAGAGGAGAGGAGCCAATAGTCAATCTTGCTATATCTGAATGTGCTTTACTGGGCCCTGTTAATCAATGTAGGTTTTTTTGTCTATCTGTCTGTCAGACTGTTGGGTGCCTATAGTTAGTATCCCTTCCACTAAACCATCGGGTCCCAGGAAGAAAAACCTCCATTTTTCATGTCTGAACTCCAGCACCTACCTCAGAGTCCACACCAGGGCTACTCATCTACAAATTCCATGGATGTCATCTGCATGAGATAGAGTGTGGTGAAGGCTTCTAGCTCAGGGGTGCAGAGCTTGGTACTGTCTGGGAGAGTACGCAACATTAAGAAGAAAGTAGCCAGGGGCGCCTGAGTGCTCAGTTGATTAAAGGTCCTGTTCTTGGTTTCGGCTCAGGTCACCATCTCACAGTTCATGAGTTTGAGCCCCACACCGGGCTGTGTGTTGATAGCGTGGAGCCTGCTTGGGATTCTCTCTCTCTCCCTCTCTCTCTCTGCCCCTCCCCTGCTCACGCACGTGCTCTCTCTCTCTCTCTCTCTCTCTCTCTCAAACTAAATACATAACCTTAAAAACAATTAAAAATAGAAGAAGAAAGTAGCCATTCTGCTAGTGTTAGGGTGACTTATCAGAAAAGGCAGCTCAGGGAAGGCACCAACTTCTCGCATGAGCACCGCCACCAACGATAGGGGCAGTTTGAATATCTCTTGCCATGTGCCTTGCTCTGTCATGTATTTCTTCGTGCATTTGTCTTTGACTCTCTAGATCATAAAGAGCTCTGCTCCATTCACTTTCTCCACTGCATCCCCTTGCAGAGTAAGGACTTAGCAAATGTCAGTAGAGGTGGCACCAGGTGACTCAAAACATAATTTTGCTCATTTTTAATTTAGAAGAAAGGTTTTAATCTGAGCATAACAGTTACTGTACTCCAATTCTTGGTTAAAGTTGGGCATTAAAACTGTGACAGTATAAAGTATTATGGTTTTACAAGTATATTTGGGGCCTTTCTTCATGAAAGAGTAAGTTTAATTGTACTTAGACTATAGCCTAGAAGCGTTACTAATCACAAGTTGATTATAAATCAAAATTAATCCATTTTAAACGCCACTTTATGCATGGACTACTTCTGCCAAGCTTGGCAAATTTACAAAACCCATGGAGTAACTTCTCTGGCCTCAGTTTCACAATCTGTAAAATGAATTAGTAATACCGTTGACCTCATGAAGTTGCCATTTAGCACAAAATGAGGTAGTTTGTATAAGTGGCTCAGCACAGTACCTGCATATTGTAAAATCAATGTTAGCTATCATCTTGATTACTTTTGCTGTCACTACTACTGCAAATGTGAGTGGGAACCACAGATCTAAAATAAAGGACTTTATAAAGGGACTGACACCTAGGGAAGGTCCAGATCCACTCTGGTGAACTGGCTCTGTGCATCTTTATTATTTCATGCCCTTTCTTATCTCTGTGACTTTGCACTTAGTAGCCTTTTACCCCGAGACATCCTTCCCAATCTTTTCCGCCTCCTTGAATCTAACTGTGTAAAAGCTCATACTTTTAACCACCAGCCTCCCAGGAAAGTTATTTACAAGGTGACCCTGCTCACAGTCACCTTGTAAATACTTCTACTGTTGCACTTCTAATGCCAATGATTTGCATGTTTGAGTATATGTTAATCACCTCTGCAGAAGGAGTTCTTTGGGGTTAGGAATAATGTATTATTTATGTTTGGGTCCCCAAAACCTGGCATAGTGATTGGGTTCCCAGTAAATAATTGATGAATGAACTAAGTATAATCTGCATGTCGGGTGATGTTGCATCCAATATAAACCTGTCTCTGCAAATACAAGAAGACCTTGTAAAGACCAGGTAAATTTTAAGACTGGTGACAAGTCTCTAAATCCCAGCTGCACATAATTCAGGAAAATGGCGAATCCCTGATGTTTCCATTTTCTTCTAAATTGTTATCAGTAAATCTATAGGGATTTTCTACTGAGCATCACTTTGAGTTATGTTCCTTTAGGAAATAACAATACTTCCATACTGTGTGTGTGTATGTGTGTGTGCTTTTGTGGTGTTGTTTTCCAGAGCAATTGGAGCCAACCCTCTTTACTGTGATTGTAACATGCAGTGGTTATCGGACTGGGTAAAATCGGAATACAAAGAACCTGGAATTGCGCGCTGTGCTGGTCCTGGAGAAATGGCAGATAAATTATTACTCACAACTCCTTCCAAAAAATTTACATGTCAAGGTATGATCTTTCACATTTGTACTTCTGTAAATAAAAATCCACTGCATTAATTTAAGAGGAAAAACGTTGCTGCTAGACTTCAAAGGTAGAGCTGAACGACCCCTAGTAAATAATTCCTAATTCTACCCAGTGCTCATACAGGACTGAGCCGTTACCTGAGGAGCCCAAGTAAAGAACTAGGCTTTGCAAATAAATTGCAGAAATAATTAAGTGGATATATCTAAGTTTTCTTTAAAATGTATGGAGAAATGAAGAGTTCACGGTTTCTGGAAATTTCTCTGATAGCCTCTAACAAGTCAACTGTTTTGCTTTTGCCTTGTCTGAATATGTGCCCTGTTCTTAGGGCTCCCAGGGCCCTGCGGCTTCCCGAGGCAAGGTAAGGAGAAATAAGCCCTCCCGAGTCTTCAGGCCAAACCTTCTGACTTGCCTCTTATGTCCATGTGGGTGTCCCTTGCTTGTTTATATTCCTTTCTTTTCCCTTTGTTTTATGTATTTATGGATTTTAAACAGTGCCTTAGTAACAAATACTTTTTTTTCTTTTATTACAAAAGTAATACATGCCCAAAAGAGAAAATCCACAGAATGGGAAAATGTTAATGATAAATATTATATTTCTACAAGAACTAAAATTAAGCATTCATCATAATACCCAGAGATAACTACTATTGAACTGTTTTATATTAAGTCTGTTTTATGTGCAAAACTAAATCCTAGGTTTCGTGGAGCATAGAGAGGAGAGTGGTATGGTCTTGCCTTCCAAGGCTTGCAAACCTAGCTGAAGAGATAAACTTTCAACACTTGAGCATTTTAGGGAGGAAGGCATCAAAGTAGGTAATATACAGCAGTGGGTCATGGTATGAATTTCCAGCTTCACTTTTCAATACTTACATAACTTGAATTTAATAGATGAACCTAACCAGCCGGTGCCTCAGTTTCCTTGTGTGTAAGCAGAGATGAAGATAGTACAAACCTCAAAATGTTTTGTGAAAATTAGATGTTACTATATGTGACATGAAAAAAAAAGTGAAGAAAATGCCGATGTCACAGAAACAGTGAATAGAATGGTACATTCCAGGGGTTGGAGGGAAGGGGGAAATGGGGAGATGTAGGTTAAAGGCACAAACTCTGAATGATACGAATAGTAAGTTATGAGGACCTAGTGTCGAGCCTGGTGAGCATAGTTAATAATATGGTATCTTCTGATTGGAAAATTGCTGAGGATCAACCTTAAGCTTTCTTACTACACACAAACGAAGGTTAACTCTATGAGAAGGTGGGTGTTCTTAGTACCTTGACCAAATTAATCATTCCACGGTGTATGTGTATATCAAACCACCACATCATCACACCTTTTAAGTATATACAATTATGTTTGTTAATTGTTCCTCAGTACAGCTGGGGAAAAAGATTAGTTGAATTAATATGTGTAAAACACACTGCCTTACACACAGTAAGCACTCTACAGGTTAGCTGACACTTTTAGCATCATAGCATTTCAGAACACCAACAAAACTGTGATGTAGGGCAAACAATGTTTTGTTGATAAAAGAAGGAATTTCCAAAAACTGTATTCCCTTGAAGCATTTTTTTAAATGTTTGTTTATTTTTGAGAGAGAGAGAGAGAGAGAGAGAGAATGCAAGAGTCAGGGATGGGTAGAGAGAGAGGGGGACAGAAGATCCAAAGTGGGCTCTGTGCTGACAACAGCAAGCCCGATGCGGGGCTCGAACTCACAAACCGTGAGATCATGACCTGAGCTGAAGTCAGACACTCAACCAACTGAGCCACCCAGATGTCCGGCATTGTTCTTTTTCCTTGAAATTCTGTTTGTCTCCTTGACTTTTTATTTCCAGTAACTCAGTGAATTGTCTCATTTTTTGCTACAAATGTATATAATTTGAATTTTTAAAATTTCCTGCCACCAGAAATGTTTGGAGTTTTTAAATTTTTCCTAAAATTGAATTGCTGTTAATACTCATATGAGCACCATTGCTTGGGACAGCATAATTATTTATCAGCATGTTAATATTTTTATTAAATCTGAAAGTAAAATTTTATTGGAAATACCTCTCTGAAATTATGTGCATTGGTTGCCAGAAGCTTTGCAGATAACCAGTGTTTTAAATTATTCTTTTTGTAACTGCAGATGCTTTTGGGGGGCATTGCCCCAAATTTTTCTGGTGTGCTGAGAGGTATATCATTGTTTTGTAAAGTGGAGGCGATTGTCAAATGGGAGATAGGGAAGGAGAAACTGGCATTAAAAACTTCCCGTTAGGCTGGGGCACCTGGGTGGCTCCATCAGTTGAGCCTCCCGACTCTCGATTTCGGCTCAGGTCATGATCCCAGGGTCATGGGATTGAGCCCCACATCAGGCTCTGTGCTAAGTATGGAGCCTGCTTAAGATTCTCTCTCCCTCTGCCCCTCTTCCACTCACACACATTCTCTCTCTCTCTCTCTCTCTCTCTCTCTCTCTCTCTCTAAAATAAAAAAGTAATAATTAAAAAAAACAGGCATCATTAGGCAGATGGGTTTTAGAAAGATTACATGGGGAAGTTGAGAAACTGTAAACTGATTTTGTTATTCTACTCCATACAACAGATACTTCTTCCTTCTGAACAATGTGGTGCTTATGCATATTTTTCAAAGTTTAGAGTTCCCTGGAGATAGTTCCTTTAAAAATATTTCATGATGATATAAATTTGAGACAAGCTACATACTTATATTCAGTTCTTTGAGTGTCATAGTTCACATTCATTTATTTAAATGTTCTCAGAAGTCTGACACATACAAACATACACACATACATAAGTCTGTTAAACTCAAGATTTAACTAACTGATTTGACCTTTTTTTCATTAATAGCATCTTATTTAGTTCTTAGAGTGACATGAATGAAAATGTGTTTGAGGGAAAATTAGTCTGGATTCAGTGATGCCTGATAAAACTTTCCGCAGTGATAAAAATGTTCCGTATCTGTGTGATCAAATATGGTAGTCACTGGCCATGTGTGGTTGCTGAAATGTAACTATTGCAACTGAAGAAGTGAATTTTTAATTTTATTTAATGTATTACTTATTTATTTTTGAGAGAGAGAGAGAAAGAGAGAGAGAGCACGCACGCATGAGCGAGGCAGATGGGGCAAAGGGAGAGAGAGAGGAGAATCTTAAGCAGGCTCCAATGTCAGCATGAAGCCCGATGCAGGGCTCGATCCCACAACCCTGGGATCATGACCTGAGCCAAAATCAAGAGTTGAATGCTCAACTAACTGAGCTACCCAGGTACCCCAAATTTTATTTAATTTAAATTTAACCTGAAAGAGTCACATGCAGCTACTGGCTACCATGTTGGATAGCATGGTTGCTACAAAAGCTCAGAGGGAGACATTGCATCAGAAGAGAGTGGCTGTGAAAAGTTGAGTGCAGGTATATGGAAGCCAGTTGTTTGGACCAGCTGGCGAGTGTGAGGAAGGTGCTACAGGAGCAGAGCTGTGTTGTAGAAAATGCTGGAACTGTGGTTTAGTTTAGTATTCACTAAGTTCTCAAGTCAACTGCATGTATTTGAAGGCATGCCCGAAGCTGGGTAACAGACAACATGGTTGTAGGGCAGGGGACAAGAGTGTAGACATTCAGAACTCCACAAATATAATGTAATTGCATTTAGCAGACTTGAAGATTAACTTGGTTTTTCTATAACTTAATACACTTTTGGAGTGATAGCAAACTTTGCAACTCAGAATGCCCTTTGCCAGCATTTCTTGGCATTTGTCAAAATATTGTGGTTTCGTTGTCTGCAAGTTGAAGATTTATGGCAGCGCAGAATGCATCTCTGCACGACGACTACCAATAATAAATAACAACAGCTCACATTGAGTGGTTTGCACCATGCTGAGGATTTTACATAGATTCGTATCTCTTATAACCTTTATATCCTTACTAAACTAAGTACTGTTCTTTCCCCATTTAAGAGATGAAGATATTATAATTTAGAGAGATTAAACAATTTGTTCAAAATCACTCAGCTGCTAAAAGAAGGAACCAGAATTTTTGCTATAAAGTATTTTTTTAATGTTTATTTATTTTTGAGAGAGAGGGAGCACAAAGGGGGAGAGGGGAAGAGAGAGGGAGGGAGACACAGAATCCGAAGCAGGTTCCAGGCTCTGAACTGTCAGCACAGAGCCAGACGTGGGGCTCCACCCCACAAACCGTGAGATCGTGACCTGAACCGAAGTTGGACACTTAACTGATGCCCCGAGGAGCCATAATTTTTGATCACTGACTCTAGTGCCTGCCACTGAAGTTTACTTTATAATTCTCAATAAAAATATTCTCAAAACAAATGATCCATATAAATAAGGTTGCCATTCTGCTGTTGAAACATACTTAGAAAATGAAAGTTTCGAACCACTTTCATGCGCTCTACTAGAAATATTTATTCATAATAAGTGGATTGGTAAAAGACAAAGTACTCTAATCTATTCATTAAAATGATCCACTCTAAGAAATCTACGGAGTACTGAGTTTTTGAGCTAACATGCCTTGTGAGCTTGAAAGCAATGAAATGACACCTCTTTAAATATTTTGTAATTTGAGTTTTTAATATTTTAACTTTTCCCATAGTTATATCAGTTTAATATGTTTTATTTCATTCATGAGAATCATGAAAATACATGCTCCTAATATTAAGATTTGTAAATAAGTAACTTCTTTTTTTATTATTGCTTTTATTTTCTTAGACAGAGAGACAGAGTGTGAGTAGGGGAGGGGCAGAGACAGAAGGAGACACAGAGTCCGAAGCAGGCTCCAGGCTCTGAGCCATCAGCATAGAGCCCAATGCGGGGCTCGAACTCACAAACTGTGAGATCATGACCTCACATGAGCCCATGACTGAGCCGAAGTCAGTCGCTTAACTGACTGAGCCACCCAGTCCCCCCTAGATTTGTAAATAGTAATTTAAAATTACAACAGGAAAATGAATATCCTTTAATTGAAGACATGTTTATATAGCTATATTTAAATATATTTTAAAATGTTTTCTCTGCTAGGATAGGCTAGGCTATTATTTTGAGTAATAAATTCAGTTAATACAAATTTTATACTACATTTTTTAGAATATTTTCTTTATGGTATTATCTCATAGTTTCAGGTACAAGGGAAATAAATAAACTGGATGAAATAGATTATCAGAGAATATTTAATTAATACCCAGATTAGAACATTCTTGAGTGGGAAGCAGATGGTCATGACTTTTCTTTAAAACCCAGATGTCTAGTTCATCTTTTAAATATCAGTGACGTTAGAATGATCCAAAAGTCTGCGGTAAAGTGGAAATTCTCTCCCTGTGGAATGCAGGATATTGTGAATTTCTAATATTCTGTTTCTTGTTCTTGGTTCAGAAATACTTAGCTATACAGACAGCTAAATTGTTCACTTTTAATTTGACAGACATTTATCAGACACTTAAGTGTGCCAAAGAGTGAACAGTCTAATGGAAATGAATGATATATTCCTTTTTTCATTCACCATATATTATATGAGTTCCTTTTATGCACCAGGCACAGTTCCAAGGTATTAAGAATATAGTCATGTCATAAACAGGACAGAGAAAAACCCTTGTCTTTATACAGTTTATATTCTACTGATAGATACATTTAAATCTATAATTTCAAAACAATATGGAGGTTTGGCAATAAAAGTATATATTCAAGATGCTAATAACATATATCAAAATCAAACAATCATGGGGTGCCTGGGTGGCTCGGTCGGTAGGCGTCCAACTTCAGCTCAGGTCATGATCTCATGGTTCGTGGGTTCGAGCCCTGCATCGAGCTCTGTGCTGACAGCTCGGAGCTTGGAGCCTGCTTTGGATTCTGTGTCTCCCTCTATCTCTGCCCCTCCCTTGATCACACTCTGTGTCTCTCTGTCTCTCAGTAATAAATAACCGTTAATAAATAAATTAATAAATAACCCAAACTAGAAGTAATGAAAAATTCACTAAATCAGTTTTGAAGTAATATTTAGAACTGGGTCAAATACTTTTTACATTTTCGAATTTAATACCACCAGCACATAGTTACAGCTTTGAAATAATCTTAGCTTTTGGGGGATTATGATTTGCACACCGGCCAAAGAAAATATTTTCAGGTTTGTACATAGGTATTTGCTTTTGGCAAATAACTTTAAAAAAAAAAAACAAGGACGATTTTTAATTACCCTTTGAAAACTTAAAACACTGGGAAACTTGTAACCGACATTTATTTAATAGGTGATGAGAACCAACGATTCATATTCTGTTTGTAAATATTGTATGTCCATATTCAATCTGATATGATCAAGTTCCATGAAATAATTATCGTTCTTTTCCATTTAATTGTGGCTCATTTATTTGCCTGAGTTCACACGTGTATGTACCAAATGGCTAAGCCTAGTAATCCCAGAGGTATAATATGCAGCTTTTGTGTTTTTGTTAAATCATCTATGGAACTCAAATTTATAAGGTTTTAACCCCCATCATCTGTTGACCATCCCCAACACTGTAGTGAAAATAAAGAGATTCCAGCAATTTCCATCTTTCCAATTCAATGGCTTCTTTTTTTAATCATCTTTATCTTTCATCTTAGAAGTTGGTAGTCATTTCTTATTGTATATTCTCTTTGCCTCTTCATTCCTTTGCTGACATCTTTTTCTTATATTCTTTAATGTTGACATACATGAGGTTCCCTCCTCACCCCTATTTAAATAATTGATTTCAATCCCACAGCTTCAAATATCAGCCATGATTTTTCTTAGGAACTTCAGATTCATATTCCCACTCACCTAGTGATTCCTCCCCTTATAGACTTGCAGAAACTTAAAACACATATTCCAAAACATGCATTTTCATTTCCCACATCCCCTTATAACTGCATTCTATAGTTGAGAGACCCATGTGTCTGCTACTTAACTGTAAGATTTTCCAGAAGCTTCAGCATTTCACTTACCTTTGAACTCCCAAAACTTAGCTTACTGCCTGGCACAAATTAGATCCTCAATAAATATTCGATAAGTGAATGACCTAATGATGGAATGTTGTTAAAAATAATGCTTAAGAGATGCAGCAGTGCAATAGCAAGTGGGGCTTAGAGTTTTGGGGTTTGAAATAAAGCCTCCTTTTAGTTAATTATGCCCAACATCAAATATCTCCTACATTTTTCCTGAGTTGTCTGTGACGTACCTTTGACTTTATACAAGGGCAGTGCTAGAGGATTCTCTTACTTGACTTACATTTCCAAGAGATGCCAGAATGAAGGCAGATTCTGAGATATAGTTAGAAATTTGTGTCTGGAGCTTTTAGTAATAAATCAAAGTGAGGTGCAATTCTCAGTGGGTGGCAATATTGGTGTCAGGTGCATACGTAGTGATTTCAGTCAAGTAAGCAAGTCTGCCTGAAAGCTTTAATGGATTTGAGGTCCAGCAGTTTGTCTGTTAAAGATTAAAGTGACTGGCAAAGACAAATTGTTAACCAAACTTTTGGCTCAATTTCCCTTTGAATTATTAAGCTAAATGCACTTCCAATCCATATAGCTGATGCTAGAGGACTCTCTTAAGTCAAGGCTAACTCTTAAATCAACCTAGTTATCCTAGACTGACGTCTTTCATTTCAGTGACGTTAGGAAACTCTGTTTTCTTGAAGCTAGTTGTTGTGGGTTTTTTTTCCTCCTCTGTGGCACACATCTTAAGAGGACTAATGTGTTGGCAATAATTTAAAATTCTTTAGACCAGTTAACTTTGGGCAGGTGGAAAGATTGAAGATTGGTGAAGATATCAGCAAGCAAGCTGCAGTTCCTTGCCAAGCAGCAATGCAAGATAAAAAACTCTGCTTCTTAATATTAATGATGTTTCCGGCGCTTGTGTCAAATTTACAAATCGCAGTTGCAGTCTACTTAAACACATAAAATCATTAGCTCTGGGTATTGTTACCCAATGAATAATTATCTCTCAGCTCCCCCTGTCCTTTCCCCATGGTTTTGATAATAATAGTCCCTACACTTGGCCCAAATTTCAGCAGCCCCTGGCATCGACAGAAGGTAGTCAGTGAACCTATAATGAATGAATAAATAGCAGGCTCTAGTTCTCCCTTGTCTGTGCTAAAGTTGGAGTAAACAAGCAGACGAAGACTTCTATTCTCCTTCTAAGTGAACCACTCGTGTTCCTTTCAGCTACCTACCAGCTCTCTTTGGAGGTCTAGGGAAGACTGTCAGAACTTCCTGTGGCTTATGTGCTTGCTCTCACTATGTTTTGTACTCAAAACTCATTACCATCTCATTTAATGCATCCCATTGAGATGACTGCCATTACCCTAACTCCACACACTTACTAACAAATCTAGATTAATAACTTAGCTTGATGGGCTTGAGATTTCTCTGTCCAAGATTACTTGCATTATGATAAGAGACTTGTCTAAATCCAATCCCGGGACATCTTCTTTCATCTGGGAATAATCAAGTGTGCAAAATTCTACATGTATTTGTTTGTTCCCAAAGAGTTGTGCTCTTCTACAATTTTATTGTGACTTTAATTAGCATCTCTTTTTAGCTCTGATATCATCTCCTTGTTATAGAAACAGATTAAAGATGTCATTCCCCTTGAATAAGAGCTTTGCAGGAGGGATCTCAGAGAAAGTATCCGGGGTGGAAAATGATTCACAGATTGAAGGCAAAGAGAAAATAAAAGGCCTAACAGAGGGGCAAAATATGATGGGGAAACAAATGAGAGAAGAGAGCTAGATATAAGAGATATAATTCTGAAGACTTAGAATATAGAAATGAGCAGATTTAGATAAACCAGGTGGATTTAAAAATCACATTATAGAAAGGATGCTTAGTTGGGTGGACTCATAATCTAAATAAGAAAATAAAATAAGTAATAAAGACAAAATAAATAAGAAAATTATATCATTTTTAAGATATTATTAAATTATTTGGAGGGAAGCCTGGGTGGCTCAGTCAGTTAAGCATCTGACTTCGGCTCGGTCATGATCTCATGGTTTGTGAGTTTGAGCCCCACATCAGCCTCTGTGCTGACAGCTCAGGGCCTGGAGCCTGCTTTGGGTTCTGTGTCTCCTCTCTCTATTCCTCACCCACTCATGCTCTCTCTGTCCCTCAAAAATAAATAAACATTAAACAAATTTAAAAGAACAAAATAATAAAATGAAAATAAATAAACATTTAAAAAATTTTAAGAAACTATTTGAAGAATTGACTTTTAAAGAGGGGTTTGAGGGCCACCTGGCTGGCTCAGACAGTTAAGTGTCCAGACTTCGGCTCAGGTCATGATCTCACGGTTTGTGAGTTCAAGGCCCACATCAGCCCATTTCAAATCCTGGGTCCCCCTCTCTCTCTGCCCCTCCCCCATTTGTGCTCTCTCTCTCTCTCTCTCTCTCTCTCTCTCTCTCTCAAAAGTAAATAAAAACATTAGAACAAACTTTTTTTAAAAAGAGGGGTTTGAAAAAACAGAAGCAGATAGAGTGGTAGCTGTAGTAGTCAACTTTACTGACCAGAAGGAGTTAGAACCCAGTATTTTAGAGCTATGATCCTAATTATGATGCCACCAAAACAGTTTACATGTTTAAAAAATACATGAAGAGCAACCTGTGCACATGAGAAATGTCATTTCGATTCCTTTAGTTTTAGCTAAACTGAATATATACAAGGGGACAATGATCCTATTCGGTATACGCATAAGAAATTCCAGGTAATGAAAATAGTTGAGCAGGAGAGGAAACTACATTTGGTCCTGGAAAAAAAAAAGTGGAGAAATTGGTCCTTATTGATCAATAGATTAGGTATAGTTCACTGGCTATTTATTAAATGCATCTTGGCTCTGTGCTAAACTGGACAGGGATGACTCCAGTTTGGCAGTGTGGTCCTCTGCATACTCTATTACATTCTTCAAAATGTATTTAATTTTTTTTTTGAGACAACCTCTGGCTTCTCATCTAAATACTCAAACATGATTTTTGAAAAATGTCACATTCCACAGAATAAACACAGAGACTGCCAACCCTGAACTCCTCTATTCAAACCGCAGGCTTACAAGGTTGGAAGCATTAAATAGACCAAGAGACAGTTTTCCTCAAGGTCTTGGGAAGCGGCCAGATGAGCGTTTACAGTCCTCGTATTTGCTGATGCTCTGTTTTGCTGGTGCACATTCTTACTATTTCCCCCTATGCTTTTTTTTCCAAGTTAGATTCTTCTTTCTTCTAACCTAGCTAAGGGACCCACTACTTCCTTTTCTATTGCTGATTCCAAACCTGATACAGTTAGCCAACACAAAGCTGTTTGGGGCTGGGGGGCGGGGGGTGGTTATTATCTTAATTTAGCGTATTGCCTTAACTAACTGCCACCTTTGATTCCTCCATTGTGCTGAAGAGCTAAATTTATTTGATAAACAAGTTGGAACGGGGGTGAGAAATTAAATGTCTCAGAGCATCACTTCGATATTCATCCCAGCAATTTCCCAGCTGTGATTTGCTATAAAGACTGCATTAGTTACTCTGGTTATGAAGAGAAAGCTAAGAGATTGCTGGCAAGGCCTCCCTAGTGTCAGAGGAGTTGCTAGGAGTAAATACCACCCCCCTCAATTAATAAAGTCATCCCCAGAACTGTTGTCCATTCTCTGATGGTCAGAAAAGAAACAGGAATCTCTTTGTAGAATTTTTTCAGGGTTTTTGTTAATAGAAACACTGACCAATACAGAATACTATCCTCTTTAGGATTTTGCTCCTACACCATTTTATGAGTATGTACTGGTATTTTCCAGGATAAGGGCAATACATAGATATGAAGAGGTGTTTTTTTTTTTTTTTAAGTTTACTTATTTATTTTGAGACAGAGAGAGAGAGATAGAGAACATGCACGAGCTGTGGAGGGGCAGAGAGAGAGGGAGAGAGAGAGAATCCCAAGCAGACTCCACACTGTCAACATAGGGCCCGACAGGGGCTGGAACACACGAACCTTGAGATCATGACCTGAGCCAAAATCAAGAGTCAGACGCTTAACTGACTAAGCCATCCAGGCACCCCTGAAGGGTTTTTAAGCCGTCTATGATAATTCACGTTTTCTTTCTGTTTCTGTCAGTAGACCGACAACTCACAAACATAAACTGTGATCTGCAGAAAAAGTCTGACAAAAGATAGTTTATGTGAGCAGAAACCATAGAATTTTCAGCTGGAGGTACCTTAGAAGGTTAGATCAGTGATGGTGGGAAGAGGGGCATGCTGTACAGCCCACTCAGATGACTTTGCTGGAAATAACGTGTGATGAAATGTGCAGCTGGAATTATTGCTGCTTCTCCCAGCGAGGATAAAGAAATACAGAGAGATGGTGATGACAGAAACATGATTCGTTATTATATTATAAAATATTTGCATTTTACATGTATGAATAGGTCACTCTTCTATTGTCCTCCTCCGTTGCCAAAAGCGTTTTTGAGCGCTCAAAAATATGGCAAAACGTAGCATCAGTGGATCATAATTTTATTGAAGACAGTACAGTTTCCACGTTGTTAGCCATTTATGGAATGAATATGTGCAACCAAAGAAAAATGGTTGCACGTGAATCTGCATTTAATCTAAACCTTTCATGGATCAGGAGATTTTTAAAATGTGTTTCCCAAAAAGTGAGATTGCAAGAGAAGATGATTTCAATGGTGTTTTCTTCTTGGAGAGGAAGATACAGACATCTCACCCACCACATGCCTGTGCTAATGTGATAGCATACTGAACCAAGAGGATATGAGGGAAGAGATAATGGAAATTATATTTTTGGTTTATTTCCATATGCATAAAGGTGGCACTGTTTTCTCTCTCCTGTGTGAAAATAACACTACTGAACTAATGCTATCAGGGCAGGTGCATACTTTTGTATTTTTTAAAGTTTATTTTATTTATTTTGAGAGCGAGAGTAGAGAAGGGGCAGAGAGAGAGGGAGAGAGGGAGAGAATCATGAAATCACGACCCGAGGCGAAATCAAGAGTCCGATGCTTAACCAACTGAGCCACCCAGGCCCCCCTATTGTGTTTTTAATTGCACTGATGTATTTATAGGTATTCATTAAACCTTCACACATATCCCCCAACATACAGACACACACACTCATACACACACACACAGTCCTCTTTGGGATTGATGGTATGCATTTCCATGACAGCTGACTGAAGTTAAGTGCAGGCAATGGTCATGGAATGCAGCCACACAGACTAGTTAACCTCTGAGGGGATCAACCCCATGACACTTGCATCACTAACATCAGATCCTTACCACCTAAGGTCACAAGCCATAGTCCCACTCTGAAGTTGGATGGTCTCACCACAGCTCTCAATGAGATGGTCTCCTGTTGCATTCTTGAACATTATATGATGATGCAGATTGCTATTTTATTCACGGAAGAGAAATACATATAGATATGTGACCAATATTTTTTGTACAAAACCTACTGTTATATTAAGGCCTGTAAATAAGTGAACTAAAAATACAAGGTATCAGTTTCTTATGTTTTTAAATTAATTTTCAGGTCCCGTGGATGTCAATATTCTAGCTAAATGTAATCCCTGCTTATCAAATCCGTGTAAAAATGATGGCACCTGTAACAATGACCCAGTTGACTTTTATCGCTGCACATGTCCGTATGGTTTCAAGGTAAGTAGAAACTTTTAAGGGAGACATCATCTGAAAACATAGCTTTCTTCGGTGGGTCCTCGTCATTCTATTGTGTTTTCTCTATGTACTGAGATCTGCTTTGTTTACACTTGACTTTACTCGGCCATTCCTTCTCCAGGGGCAGGACTGTGATGTTCCTATTCATGCATGCATCAGTAACCCATGTAAACATGGAGGAACTTGCCACTTAAAGGAAGGAGAAAAAGATGGATTCTGGTAGGTCACTGGACTCTAATATTCTGTCTGAAGCATTGGAACAAGAATAACTAAGCAAGCACTCATTTTCCTTTTCAAATCAAAGGGTGTTATTCCTAAAAGAATGCCAGAAATGTGTTCTTCAGAACAATATGCATTCGTCCTTCTCAGAGATATTGTAATATGAAAAACAAACATTACAGTATTCCCAGCTCAGGATGCTATAAAATCAAGAATTTTTAAACATATGCACGTGCATGCGTTATGATTCATATAGTCAGATTAGGTCAAGACAGAGTAGTAGCTCTATTATGCTAATTAATAGCCAATAGTCTCCTACTTCAAGATGCATATTCATCTGTTTTGTGTATTGCTTTCACAGACAGTGTGTAATGATAAGACGTAGGTCCCAATGGAACAGAAAATTAATGATTCATTTCCAGGCCACAAAATGAGTAGACAAACATGCTGTGAACATTTTTAATCTGGAGTTATTTAATCATACAGGACAATTACTTCAGATGTACTTCATGAATTATGAAATAGAGTTCTTATAATGACAGTAATAATTTCACATAAGAATGTTAATCTACTACATAGCTTGTTAGAAATACCACTTTTTACAGTAAGTATTCTTCATTTCTGCATTCTCTTATGAAATGGTCTCTTTTTTCAGTAAGACTACTCAAAGATTATCCTGATACCTATTGAAAATAAATGTACAATATTTTATGTCATTGAAAAATATTGTATTTGTTGAGACTTAAAGAGAACATTTACATTTTATAATGACAAGGAAGATGTCATTCTATTTTCAGATTTTTTTTTTTTTTGCTTTGAGATATGGAAGACATTACTGCTAGGATAGAAAGTGTTGTAATTTTTTTTCTTTATTTTATTTAATGTCTATTTACCTTTGAGAGAGAGAAGGAGAGAGGGCGTGAGCGGGGCAGGGGCAGAGAGGGAGACACAAAATTCAAAGCAGCCTCTAGGCTCTGAGCTGTCAGCACAGAGCCCTACATGGGGCTCTAACTCATGGACCTCAAGCTCATGACCTGAGCTGAGTGGGACACTTAACCAAGTAAGCCATCCAGGCGCCGGAAAGTGGTGTAATTTTTAAAGCCAGAACCGGGGCTTCTGGGTGGCTTAGTGTGTTAAGTATCTGACTTCGGCTCAGGTCATGATCTCATGGTTCATAGGTTTGAGCCCTGCATTGCGCTCGTTGCTGACAGCTCAGAGTCTGGAGCCTGCTTCAGGTTCTGTGCTCGCTGTCTCTCTGCCCCTCCCCTGCTCACGCTCTCTCCCCCCCTCTCTCTCTCAAAACTAAATAAACATTTAGTTTATTAAAAAAATTTAATGTCAGACCCAGTTGCTCCTCATTAATGAGCAGAGAAGCATGAATCATTTTATTAGAGCACAACTTGAGATCAATGTATCTAGGGCTGTAAACCTTGCTTGTGTTTTAGACCTGCAAATACATTGGATATATTGACTTATAGGACTATGGGGCTATTTGCCATCTTGCAGCCGGCAAAGCTTCTCTTTTTTCAAATTGTTTCTGATTTGGGGGATACTACTTTAAACTCATGCGTACTACATGTCTTTTAAAAGTACTTTAAAGTTTAATTTCTTAACAGTTTAAATGTCTGTAATGGATGAGCATGTTTAGCTTTTTTCAGTACTTAGACTATATAGTTCTAAATGTACCAAGGACGTGCTTTTTTGTTCTGTTTTATTTTCGTGTTTTTGTTTTTTTTTTTTTTTTTGGTCTTTTCTCCCCTGGTGTTCAGGTGTATTTGTGCTGATGGATTTGAAGGAGAAAATTGTGAAGTCAATGTTGATGACTGTGAAGATAACGATTGTGAAAATAACTCTACGTGCGTCGATGGAATTAACAACTACACGTGCCTTTGCCCACCTGAGTACACAGGTAAGGAGAAGCGAAAATGCTGTGCCATCAGTAGTGTACCTGTTTGAAAGCATCAGTGGCCCTGTGTCGTATGCATATAGTAAGCATTGTATTATTCCATAACCGGTAGGTGTTTTGAAAATTAGATGTAATGTGAATAACAGACAAAAATGGTTTGGATCAACCAAATAAAAGATGCAGCAAGTTCAAACCACAGACATCTACATAAAGTCATGCTACACAGCAAAAGTTACCATTCTGAAGCTTTTATTCCCACAACTGTAAGCATTTTCACGTAAAGCACCTCTCCTGTGCAAACCAACCCACCAATACATATGGAAAAGAGGCCACTTTTTCACAGTCAAAACACAATTAAGCATTTGAGATTACTTGTGTCCCTAGGTGTTTCTTCACTAGTGAGTGTTTTCCTCTAGTAACTCCTGTCCTTCAAAATAAAACAGAATCAGGAAGATATTGAGCACATTGGATAATCTCACGATTATCACCTTTTTCCTGACGTTTCGTATCTGAAGGTGATAAATTTCATAACTCTGTCTGAACTGATAAACTTCCCTGCACAAACCAATTTGCTATAAAGGCAACGTCAAGTTTCGGCTAACCCTGTTATGTCAATATATCTGTTTTGATGGATTTTTGTGGCTATGAATAAGAAGTGAAATAGTTGCTATCTCGTTTCCTTAATAAACCACTTAGTTTTAAAGTTGATGGAGAAAAGAGAATGTTACACATTCGATTTACAAGAAAAGATGGGGAAATAGATTCTGTGACTCTGTTCAAAGTTACCATTTTCATTTTGATGGGTATCTTTCATTAACTATGTATTTCCATATTATTCAATACATAGTTAAGAATATCAGAGGATAAGATAACTGGGTAGATGACTGAGGTTAACATCTCTAAACATGAAAAGATGAGAGCACATCTGTATGATTCACTTTCCCAGAGACTTGTCAGGGTAGCATTGAAATGTAAGCT
The DNA here is from genome assembly GCF_018350175.1 of Felis catus. Lineage (NCBI taxonomy): Eukaryota > Metazoa > Chordata > Mammalia > Carnivora > Felidae > Felis > Felis catus. The sequence continues at coordinate 188,979,447 of NC_058371.1, read as the reverse complement.
TTATGGAATACTCAAACTTTGCATTTCAATAAGTACTCTTCCTGATGGGAAAATGCTAGATAAAAAACAAGCATTCTATTTTGATATCCCAGATTTGTTTGAGTGCCTTTGAACCTGCCTTTTCCATATTTGTTTGTTTGGGGTTTTTTTTTCACACCAGTGAAGCATCTGATGTCATATAGTGTAATATACTAAGTTTCCAGTAGGAATTTGAACATGTTGTATCATAATTGTTCTATTACATATATGCAGCCTTGGACCCCTTAGTGACTAGTTTGAATTCTTTGATATTTCACATTAATAAAGGATAGCAAATATATTCAACAGGTACCCATTCTAAAATGGTTGGGAAGTGTAGGTGCTACATAGCTTTGACATTCACACTAATATTACTTGTGTCACACCTCAGAGAGTTGCCAATGGCCTGCATGTACAGACAGATCCTGGGGCCCTTGGAGCTACCCTGAGAATATGAGTTTTCTTGGCTGAGCTAACTTAGACTTGAACAAGAAGCCCGATGTTTACACTAAAATCTGTTACCTAGTACCTTCTTAGGAGAGAGAAGTTCTGTTTTCCTCTCATTGTTCTAATCATTATCTTAAAGGCTTAATTTTGGAAGCCTCTTGAAACTAACCTCCACTTGACCAGGCTAAACTGGACCTAAGCATTTCAAGCACATTTGGATTAGCCAGTGTGCTCCTGAGCACAGAGACCAAGAATTTATCTATATGCCCTGATGAAAACCGAGGCTTTGAAAGCACTTTGTATTCAGGTTCTTAGATGCCTTTTTTATGATAATTTACAGAAGGTGGCAAACTCTTCTCAGTTGGTTTGGAGAGGGGTCCACCGGCTTTGGCTTTAGATTTGCTGTATCTTATTTCTTACCCATTTCTTTTGAGTCTTCACCTTACCTTCTCTCCCAAGCTTCCTTCCTGTACCTTCTCCTCTTGATCACGTTTTCTCCATCCTAAGTGATCCAGTTCACTGCAACTTCCTCTAGAAGTGTTATGAAGCCTCATTTTCCCCGTGTCAGATCTCTTTTTATGAAACACATCAAAAAACCCCAAAGTTTAGCAAAACCACTTTTTAGCCAAAATGTGACATCTATAAAGGCCATCATGTGGGAACCTGCCATTACTATCTGTCCAGAGTCACGGTTCTCAACAAGAACTGAGACTCTTAGATGTTTTTAGTCATAGCTATTGCAAATACTGGTTTGCCTTAATTTGGGCAAAGAATTAACAAAAATACTGAACTCAGTAGAAAGCTCACAGTGTACAAAACATGGAGATATTACCACTGTCACTGGGCTGGGTCTTGGGGACAACAAGGAGTTTGACAGTTGGCATTAGAGCAGATATCTAAACTGGGCACATACTCACCCATTAGCTGTAGTATTTTGGTCCACATGTGAAATGAGCTCATTTACAAAATATCAAGCAACCATCTGCAGATTTTGAAACGAGTGGCACATAAGTGGCCTTTAATTATAGGAAGTATAAATTGGACTCTAGAGTTTCATATCACACTTCATCCAAGCCTGCAGTTAGGGAGGATTTTTTTTTTTAATAATGTGGCTATATTGTTTCAGATTTAAGTTTGGAATCTGATTAATGAGTATGAGACCTGGGAAGAGAAACCGTGCTGTGCTCAGGGAGTATAATCATGTTGTCATTGTTTAAAAATCACTCAAGTCAGAAGTTGCTTTTCTGTTTGGAGATGTTTTACTCTGTACCCCCAGAGGCAAACAATGAGAAAGTGAACTGGTTAGTAGGAACAAATAAAACTTCATGGGAAAAGGTTGTAAATTATTATGGTGAAAGGTTTTACCTTTGGCATCTGTGTCAAGACTCAGAAATGGACATCACGTTGCTAACGGAGGAAATTCAAAGACCCGAAAGCAGTCTGACAGAGAACTTACTATGTGATAGGTAGGCTGTACGATAGAATGAACTGCCATTGGGAAATTAAATTTATTTAAGCCCTTGTGACCAAAACACCACAGTAAATAGTGATTGATTTATTAGAGGAGAAAACTCTCCGTTCTTTCCCGCTGCAGGGATTGTCAACATAATTTTTAAGGGTCAATATTGTTTTTTATTATCTAATCTTTGCAATACTTTCCCCACCTGGGTTACCAAAACTATTCTTTTCTACCTAACTCAAGCCATCCTCTGTCCTTCTAGTTGCATAATATGACTGTTGCTTGCTAGTATTTTTCAGAGGATTAATTTTTGGAAATTTTAATTCACTGTGATGTTAAATTAAATTTTAAGGATTTTAAATTTAAATGCTAAGGATTCAGGAAGTAGGACTCTGGAATAATTAAATAATTTAAAAATTCAGTCTGGGGTGTTAATTTCAGCTTGCAAAATTGTTTTTGTTTTTAATCATTATTATATCCTTCCTAAAAAGAGTGCATATCTTGGAGGTATATTTTTATGGAATTCCTCGAGTTATAAATTAGAAAGTATATTAGCTCAAAACCTAGAAAAATGAAAATTGTGTATATAGCATCCCTGCAAAGCTGAAAAACTTGACACTTATTCTCAAGCTCTGGTATGAACTTAGTTGTTTGAATCGAAAAATATGTTTTCGCATGTTTCCTAAGAGTCAGAACCCTGGATCAGCTACGTCAAGACTATGCTTCCTAACACTATTCTCATGGGACCATATACAAAGATGACACAAAGTTGGTCTCAGTCTAAACCATGGTATTACTTAATGGGATGACATCAGTTCAGGAAATGAAAGCTTGCACACAAATTGGGCATGTAAGGACTTAGAAAGTATTTTGTGGAAAATATTCAGACCATTTTAGCTTTTCCATTTTGTGCCATTATTTCTTCATTTTCCGAACCTCCGATGCCCACACACAAACCATGAAGTGCACGTCTTAAAAAGTAAACCTGCTGGTTGTTAAATGAACTCGTTGAGATGCAGACCTCTCGCTGCCTGGGTTGGCATTTACCTTCTGCCTCCTTTACTCCATGTTTGTGCGTGTGGCCCTGCCGTAGGTAAGAAATCTGAGCCTTGCTTTAGTTTGCTCTCACCCTTGGCTTCTCTGTTAATGCCGCACATTGGCTTCGTGTGCTCTGCTGTTGTACTGCAATGTAAAAAGTCTTTTGTCTCTTCTGTCTTTGTCGCTGCCAGCTGCTAATCTGAATGAGGTGGAAAAAGGTTAGTTGCCTTTTAAGTCTACTATGATTTTCATTTTAGTTTCCCTTTTTTCTTTTAAAGCTACACAGATGTTATTGTGTGTACACGGTAAAAAGACTGTTGACAAAATCTGAAACCAGTATCTCAAATCAGTCATTCAGATCCTTGCCATACACATAGCTATGCCAAACACTGTAAAAAGGGCATCTGAAGTGCACTTTACCAATTTCCAGAAGGCTCTGAAATTCTCTGGGAAGAAGGGGTGGCTAAAAAGAAAGATGAATGTTTTCTACTTCCTACTTGTCTGTATGCTTTTACTCTTTAAAGATACCACAAACATGAATTACTTTTACAATGAAAAACATAGGTCATTCAGTACAGAGATAGGGTGTAGATATAAAATTTTTTTAATACTGGGAATTTTCCCATGACATTAAACTAACACCTTCAGTAATTTGAAACATGTAAAATACTGGAAGATGTTTGTATTTATTAAAACGTTTTATGAAATAAATATTACAAAGCCCAAGAGGTTGATTTTGAGAGTCACGTTGTCAAACACAGTATAAAATGTCATAACTACTAGGCAGTATTTTTAAAGCATAAAAAGACCTATATCTAATCATAGACATCAATATGGTCCAAATAGATCCCCCAAAACATCAGGGCCCAGGAAAGGAAGTCCTAGAGTAATTAGGGGGATAGGCATTTCTGGAGAATTATCATGAAATCTTTGTGAAATTTTAGCTTAAAGATTCAGAATTATTACTAATAACATTGGATTTTTACTCATTCAGCTGATTGGACGTTTTCAAGTGTCATGTGTAGGCACAGTGTCCTAAAAGCACAATATGTGCTTGTCTTGACATTTCTGATTATATGTGAAACATTTGCAGTAGGATGATAGGGCTAACATAGAATTAGCATTCTATTGCAGTAGGATGATAGGGCTAACATAGCATTATATAGCAGCTCTCTTTGTCTCTGCTTGCTAAGGACTGCATTGTTTTTTCTGTTGCATTATTCAGGTGATATGCTGTGTTTGGTCACTTACTCTTACTACGTACAGAGTTAAGTTGAAAAATATGAAAAAAAATGGCTTCATATTTTAGAATGTTAAAATATAGCCTGTGCAGTTCTCTGAAGATTAACGAATCCAATAGCATCCTTGATCAGATGTCATCTTTTCTTTTTAAAAGTACTAAAGTAATTGGTGGTCTGGGGCAGGGATGTTTAATGTTTGCTTCTATCTCAGAGTAATAATAGCAATTGTTCTGTTATAGGAATATACCATAAATAGTTATATATACTCTCAGGAACAAGGTTGGCAGTGTGATAGTATTTTAAATCACCATGTGGTTTCCTGTGTTGACTAAATTTCATGCTTATGTTTATAAAAGATGCCTTCTCTTTCCAAGAATCTCCTGCTGAGTGAATTTGCTTTGAAAAACACTCAAACTTTGCTCTATTTTTTAACCCAAAACCTCACAAGAAATTAAATTTCAACTTCTTTATAGCAGACAGCAACTTTCTTAAATAAAAAGAAGCTCCATAATTAGGTGACATATTGTTAATTGAAAAGAACGCTGTAGATGTGAACAATAAAAATTTAAGCAATAACTTGTATAAAAGATGAGAAAACACTTACCCGAGGATGCACACCTTATAAGTAGGGATCTGAATGCAAACCAATGTCTAACTGACCCCAAGGCATGCACTGGGATTTGGGGTGGGGAGGCTTCCACTGGAATCAATTCCTTCATATCTGCGCTATCTTCCAGGCCTGGAACCATTTCCCATCACTCAGTGGCTCTGCCTAATTGTTTGTGATAAACAAGCTTTTCTTCTGCTGTCTCTTCAGTTCTCTGTACAGAAGTGTCTTTCATGTGCATTTGAAAAGAATAAAGCTGTAGCCACAAAATTCAAATGAAGGCAAACAATCTATTTTATCTACAAATTAAAAAAAAAAAAAAGACAGTGCCTAATCAATGCCTGCAAAACTATTTCCCCTGATTTTTAGGCTACCTCCTTCCATATAAGGCTGGTGGGGTACTGATGAATTTTTGTAGCTAAGGGGAAAAGTTCAGATTTCTTATCCTTATAGTTAATATTATCAACTCTGGGATCTCTGGCAGTCTTTTTTTTTTTTTTTTTTTTCTGGAAAACAAGGATAATGACATCTGTCCCACCTCACATCCATGCCTGAGAATAAGAATGTATGGAACAACACCTTACAGTGTTAAATATCTATACTCCAGAAACCTCAGGGGCTGCCATTCCTAACGGCATTAAGAATCCTTAAGGGAATTTTGATAAAGAAATTCCTACCTAAAGTAGATTATATGCATAATATATTCTTCCCATATTTTTCAGTACTATCTTTCTTTCTTTTTTTTTTTTCAACTCTTTCTCTATATACATTACATGATTTGGTTAGTTTCTGCATTACAAAATTTACATGTTCTTTACATACCTCTATATTTTCTGATCCCCACAATTTGTGTATTACTTTGTTTTTTATTTTTATTTATTTATTTTTTAATATAATTTATTGTTTGGGGGTAGACTCCTATGATTCGTCGCTTACATACAACACCCAGTGCTCATCCCAACAAGTGCCCTCCTCAATGTTTATAGCACCTCTTTCAACAATAGCCAAATTATGGAAAGAGGCCAAATGTCCATCAACTGATGAATAGATAAAGTACTGTCTTCAAATTATTATTTTGTAATTCTGTTTTCCATGCACATTTCAAATGGAAAGACTTCAGAAATAAGTCTCTGGTTCTTTACCCACTTGACTTGAAGTATAAGGAAATAATGAATGCTGAAGAGCTCTTGGATTTGACTGGTTTTTTTTTTCTTTTTTTTTTTTTAGGTTTTGTTATATTTTTTAAATTTTTATGATCCTTAATAATAGTGATTGCCTGTTATCAATTCTGCCTCAAGATGTTTAAGGTCTTTGTTTCAAGATCAATATAGTTGCAATCACGCTTGCAGTCTGTTTTTTGTTTGTTGGGTGGTTTTAGGTTGTTTTTTTTGTTTTGTTTTGTTTTTGTTTTTTGGTTCTCTTATTTCATCTTATTTTATTTTTAATTTTTTTTCTTTCACTATTTTTTTTAATATAATTTATTGTCAGGTTGACTAACATACAGTGTGTACAGTGTGGTCTTGGTTTGGGGCGTCAGTTCCCGTTATTCTGCAGTCTGTTTTAATAGAGAGAATGCTCTGGCAGCCTAACAAGATTGTGTGGTTTGCTTTCATCTTCCTGCCTTTCAACACCAGGTCCTACTTGCTCTTTAGTTAGTAGGCAAGGCCCACTGAGCCCAAAACAACAGTTTAACTTAACCGAGCCTTATTCAATCTAATTTGGATTTATTTATCTTGAATGTAAGTGTTAAATATTTCTAAGGTTTCAGTAGTTGTTGGCATTGGCCACATTATTTGACACCAGTGTTCTAAAGAGGAAGTGCTGAAAAATACCTCCTTTTCTGTTTATTTTCAGGGGAGGTAAATTTTTCATTTTAAAAACTCAAAAGATGTTTAAAAATACCTTATGCTGGACACTGTGCTAAGCACCAAACGTGACTTTTTAAAATGCATAAAACATCTACTAGGCAAACTCTTTGGCTTTGATTCTGTACTTCAAGTTCAAATTGGGTCAGTTATTTCACCAGTACAAAGCCATCATCTCTCATATTCCAAGAAAGTGGACAGCATAATATGGTTCCTTTACTAGTTGATAAGTGAAGATAATCTTTTTCTGAATGAAGACTAATCAAACTTTCTAGCAAACAAAACATTATGGAGCAACCCCTTTCGTATTATTTAGAACAAAAGCGAGAACAGAAGATGATTTTCCTTGTTTGAAATATCTTATCCAAATGTATAGAGTATTTTCCTGAGCCTTCCTACTTTGAAGTATGATTCACTTTATCTCATGATGTTACTTTGTGGCAATGTATCCCTTCTGCCCATGGTCCATTTTGCACACCTTTTGCACTCAGAGGACATTTATCAGTGACTATTGGATCTTCAAGAATTCACAACCCCTCAAGATCTTTTCATTACATTTCTGTACAAACCAGTGGATTTAATTAAGTTTAGAGAAGTGGGAATGATCTGAGTACCTTATTCATCATATTTTAGAGGTCAATGGACTTTCTAATTGATAGGACAGATTTCAGTATAGTGAGCACAAGTAAGAAAGCATCATATTATTAAAAAGGATCCTCAGGAAGAGTTGGCTCTTTGAAAAAAGTAAGAAGAAATAACAGCACACTCTTAGTGATGAATACAGTCAATTATTACCATCACCATTGATAAGGATACTGAATATTCAGATCAGAGACTGGGCATCTGTTCATGTTAATATGCTCTGGTGCCTGGGATTATAACCTTGAGCAGAAGATGTGACAAAGAGAGCTGGACTGGTTCTGCAAAAGAGGAGAAAATAGAAATGTTTTTCCTGCAGGTGTAGTTCAATTAACAGGTCCTGGGATGACTCCCAGAATCCCATCAACTGTGTCCACCCTCTTCTCAGTTTATCCATCTCCTTGCTACACTGAAAGATCTGTAAGAGGAGAGAGAATGTGTGTGTGTGTGTGTGTGTGTGTGTGTGTGTGTGTGTGTGTTTTAATAGGAATAAAGAACAAATGGGAAATATACAAATTTTTATAGGAATTGGATGGAATTTTAAAATTTTGGTAATAAGAAACATTCAGATCCTTTTATCTTCCCTTTCTCAAACAAGTCGCTTAAGTACTGACACTCACACTCCTACCATTCCTGAGTTCATCCTGTCTGTTTCCAATTGGAACCGTCATTATTTGGCAGATGAGATTATACAGATACCAGAGAGTCCACCAGGCTGTGCATCCAGTCCCGCCTGCAAAAGCAATCCCTCAGGCTGGGATCTCAGAACACAAATCTGCTACTGATTTTCCTTATTCTCTGCTCTGCCTTAGGTTGTTCTTCATATCTCTGGGTCTCCTTCATTAATGTGTTTAAAGGTTTTTGTTGTTGTTGTTTGTTTGTTTTTTTTTCCCTTGCGGCACTTGGTTGGCTCAGTTGGTTGAGCGTCAGACTTCGGCTCAGGTCATGATCTCAGCTTCGTGGGTTTGAGCCCCGCATCAGGCTCTGTGCTGACAGCTCAGAGCCTGGAGCCTGTTTCAGATTCTGTTTCTGCCTCTCCCTCTCTGCCCCTCCCCCGTTCTCACTCTGTCTCTGTGTGTCTCTCTCTCTTTCAAAAATAAACATTTAAAAAAAATTAAAGTTTTTTTTTTTCCCTTGAAAAGCAATCAAATAAGTGCCATCTTTCACATTTTTCGGCAGCCATCGAGCATCTAGTTTGTGCCAGGCAACTTGCAGGTTACTGTTTTGGATACCTTCCCTTGCTGCACCAGTTCAAATAAGATAAAAATGATCACCAATCATTCAGGATTTTCCTGAGCCAAGCAAGAACTCAAAATGCAAATATTTGAACAATGATGCGCTTGACCCCCCAAAACTCTATGTCCTGGGGATTCTATAAGGAATTCAACTAGATTTCCTCCCCTGTCACAAGTATATGTGACAGTGCCATAACAGATTAAGTTTAACACCAGAATTCTGGTTCAGTTATTCAGATTGCTGTCATAAGTTCCTTTGCTATTATTGTCAATATTAATGATCCTTTTGCATTTAAAAAAAAAACTCGTTTGGTAAGAATTTATAAATAGGAACAAGAACAGCCTGTAGTTGCAGCCCCAGAACCCTCCTCTCCCCCTTCATACACCCAGGATTCCCAGAACGGACTCTGAGATTGTTTTTTCTGTCGCAGAGAAAAAAGAAACTAAATCTGATTATGTTAGCAAAAAACTAGCAACGGTTAAGTGTTGCAGCAATGCTGTGTACCCATATCTAAAACTGTTTTTCTTGTAGACATCCTCAACCTGCATTTATAACCTATAATTTAACTTTTGAAAACAGAAATGAGATACTTAATAATTCAAATGTACTTTTTCCTATTGCTTTATTGGTATAAAACGGAAATGTTTTTTGAAGTTTATTTATTTATTTTGGGAACGAGAGAGTGCAAGCAGGGGAAGGGTAGAGAGAGAGAGAGAGGGAGAATTTCAAGCTGGCTCCATGCTGCCAGCGCATAGCCTGACCCTGGGCCCAAACCCACAAAACTGAGATCATGACCTGAGCTGAAATCAAGAGTCAGATGCTCAACCAACTGAGCCATCCAGGTGCCCCTAAAACAGATGAATAGTTTGGGGGCACCTGGGTGGCTCAGTTGGTTGCGTGTCCGACTTCCGCTCAGGTCATGATCTCATAGTTCGTGAGTTTGAGCCCTGCGTCAGGCTCTGTGCTGGCAGCTGGGAACCTGGAGCCTGCTTCAGATTCTGTGTCCCCATTTCTCTGCCCCTTCCCTGCTCATGCTCTGTCTCTCTCTGTCTCTAAAAGATGAATAAACGTTAAAAAAACAATTTTTTAAAAACAGATGAATATTTTAAGCAGAGTGAGTTGAAGTTGAAAAATTTCAGAAATCCTAATCCAGGGTCCAAATAACCAACCTTGTTTCTGCTCAGCGGTCCTTGAGGTCTGAACAAGCCTAGGTGACACCTGCTGCTGCCCAGATTTCTTGGCAGGCAGACGTCAACTAATTGTACCCCCTACCCCTCCCACCCCGATAACTCTTCAAAAATGTCTTCTTAGTTTACTTTACCAAGACGAAAAATCCCATCAGGGGTACTAATGAATTGGGGACTGTGTAGTAAAGTTTTTAATCGAGTTTCTAAGCCAGGATGCTGTCCATATTTTTTAAGTCATTTTTTTGAAAAATTATCTATTTTTGAGAGAGAATGCACAAGCAAGGAAGGGGCAGAGAGGGAGGGAGAGAAACAATCGGGCTCTCCGCAGAGCCTGACATAGGGTTTGATCCCACCAACCAGAACCATGAGATCATGACCTAAGCCAAAATCAAGAGTCAGATGTGTAACCAAATGAGCCACCCAGGTGCCCCCAGTATGCTGTCCATATTTTAGTCACTAAATGAAACCCAAGGAATACTGGAAAATTAGGAGTCTTTTTTTCTTCTGTAATTTTTCCAGATTGTAACTTCTCCAGAGTAAGGACTTTATCATGCATTATCATGCATGTCCTTGAATCATTTGGTGGGTCTATCTCAAAATATTTCTTCTCAACATTTTATTATGAAAATTATTAAACTAAAGCAGCTTTGTATTTTGGTCAAATAAGAAATTCTCACACCAGAGTACATGTAAACTAATCCAATTATTAGTGGTTGATTTCCTTTTACACTAGTCTTATTAGTTTCAGGAAACATTAATGTTAACTCCCACGAACTATATAGTATCTTCACTATTCATTGACTTGCCAAAGAATCACTATGGATAAAATTTTTCAACAATGTCATGAGTTAAACCAGTATTTTTTAAGAAAAGGCATGTTTAAGAAGTTTGAACGTGTGGGGGAAATGTAAATTATGATTAGTGACAAGATTCAACACAGGCATCCTCCACTTATCATGAGCTTTGATGTCTTTGACATAATTTAATAAAAAAACATTATTTTTAAGTAATAATAATATAGATACTTGGTAGTTATTATTAGTTGTTGCTTTCATTCAAATTTCAAGCCCATCTCCCAATTCGTTGTAAAGTTGATGAAATAAGACATTGGACTCACTTTTCTCCCTCTCTACAAACACAGTAGTTTGGGATTCCCTTGGCCCTTGTCACCTTTAATACCCTAAAAGGAGGAGAATCTTCATTGCCATCTGGGCAGCCTTCCCTGTTAGCGAGACCCTAACTGATAACACCAGTTCCGCTTGGAGAGAGGCCCAAGGAACTGGTCCAAATTCACCCAGACACAGTGCTTTGCAGGGAGACTTCCAGCCCCGCAGCAAATGTGGAGCCCACCTACTCTGCTGTGCTCTGCTGGACCTTGGCTCTTTTGCAGTGCAGAGGTCATGGTCATGGGTTACTCCCTCTCCCTGTGCATCACTTATTCCAGAATCTGTTAGAGTATCTCAGAGACCTAAAAGAAAATTTTAGGACAAGGAGAGGACAGCCACATGAAATGAAATAGGAATGCAAAAAGATATGAGTCAAAAATAAAAAATGAAATATGGCATAAATTGAAAGTTTTATCCCCACTATAATTCTCTAATAATTTAGCATTTACCACCTATATTGGTTTGCTGTTACTGCTGTAACAAAGTACCACATAGTGGATGGCTTAAACAACAGAAATTTAGTGACTCATGGTTTTGGAGGCTAGAAATCTGAAATTAAGGTGTCTGCAGGGTTGGGTCCTTTTGACCGTTCTGAGGGAACAATCCATGTGGGCCTTTCTCCTTGGCCCGTGGGGTCATCTTCTCCCTGTGTCTCTTCAATCTTTCCTTATGCCATATGTTTCTTTCTTATAAGAACATCAGCCATAATGGATTAGGGCCCACCCTAATGATTTCATTTTAACTTCATTATCTCTGCAAAGATCCTATCTCTAAATAAGATCACATTCTGAGCTACCGGAGTATTCCAACATATCTTTTTTAGGAGACAGAGAGAGGGGACACAAATTAACCCATAACACCACATCACTATATTTTAAACTCCTGATTTTGCCCCAGAAAACCTGGTCATTTCAAGTGTTCTCTATGTCACTGAAAAGTACTTCCAAAAATATACATACCGGAAACCTAGAAGTCTGAGATGACTCCCTCTCTCTCCCCTACTCACATCCAATCCATCACAAATTCTCATAAATTCTGCTTCCCAAACATCTCTCCAGGCCGTCCATCACATCTACTGCCACCTAAGTGCAAGTTGAATCATCCGTCATGTCCATTTTTATCTGCCCTTTTGTGGTCCATCCTTCACTGGAACCAGAATGTTCTTTTTAAAGTGCAGGTATCATCTGGCCATCCTCCAACTTAAAAACCCTTCAGTGGTACCCACTGCACGTTCTACCACATGGCCCCTGCCGGCCTCTGTGACCTCTTATGGTGCCTTGTTTTCCCAGATTCACTCCCACTCTTTCAGAGCTGAGATTTTCCATGAATATAACCTCCTACACAGAGCCTCTCCCCTGCTCTTCACTCTCCCCTCCCAGTGTGAATTCTTTAAAAACACTTCCCACATGGTCAGTCCCCCTCCTAAAGCACCATGACATCTTCCACTTGGCCTTTATCACACCAGCAATCTTATAACTACTTTGAAATTATTGACTAACATCTCTCTCCTCTTCCTCTCGTGTATAATCTCCATGAGAATAGGAATATAATTTTGTTGCTATTGTAATAGTTCACCCTTTTACTCCTAGCATTAGCACAGGCATTTCTTTTTTTATTTTTTTTTTAATGTTAAATTTTGAGAGAGACAGAGACAGAGACAGAGACAGAGACAGTGCAACCAGGAGAGGGCAGAGAGAGGGAGACACAGAATCCAAAGTAGGCTCCAGACTCTGAGCTGTCTTCACAGAGCCGATGCGGGGCTCAAACTCACGAACCATGAGATCACCACCTGAGCTGAAGCCGGATGCTTAACCAACTGAGCCACCCAGGCGCCCCTTAACACCGGTCTCTATACAAAGATGCCAGAAGTATAAACGAAGATAAAAGGAAGGGCCCCTGGTGTTCAAGAAGGAAGAAACATTAAAATCAGCTACATTCATAGATCTAAAATGAAGCAGGGGGCAAGGCTGACTGCAGGTACCCTTTCCCATAACAACCATCAAAGTGCATTGAGATTTCTGCCTCATTTCAATAAGATTACGAAATCACAACCTCAGAGGGCTCAGAGCACATACTGACACTTTGTTTTCACCACTGAATGCAATATGTTTTGAGCAGCTAACTTGCTACCTGCATTATCCATCTTTGTAGAAGCATTTTCCTTTTTGTGTGTGTGTGAGATTGTTTTAGAGCCACAGTTGACCTTGCACAATTTCAATTCCAGAAGATCATTTTACCAATGAAGAATTGGGGCCCAGAACAATAAAATAGTTCACTTTCCTGCAGCCAGACCACTGTCTTATACTGAGTAAGTTGTGGAAGGCCATTCCAAGCAATAACTCAGCGACCCAAATTTCATCTCGCCCATTAAGAGTACTTACTCCCCGGTATCTCTTTATGCTGGCTCACTGTTCACTCCAAACAGAGCATCAATTCTGATGATCTTGCTTCTAGTGTTCCACTACAAGGTGACCATAACTTTTATCATTCAAATGAAGTCATCTGTGTGAGTGCATGGGGACACTATTGGTAATTACCTTGAGACAACAGGTATCAACCAGGACCGTCCTACGTAAGCCAGGATATGTGGTTACATTACCACTACATCAAATTCTTCAGAAAAACCACATGTACAGGTGTTCAGTAAGTAGTGATTATATTTCCTCCTCGAGAGTGGGCTTTGAGGGGAGTGGGCATCACTCCTGCCTTGATCCCTTGCAGCTCATACTAGTAAAGCTGTAGAACCTGGCCATTTGCAACCCCACTCTCCCCCACACGGACCTGATAGACACAATCAGGAAGAAGCAATCCAAGAACTAGATGTCATCTTCTTACAAAAAAGACACCTGTTTACAGTATTTTTTTTTAATTTTTTTTAATGTTTATTTATTTTTGACAGAGAGAGAGAGAGAGACAGAGCATGAGCAGGGGAGGGGCAGAGAGAGAGGGAGACACAGAATCCAAAGCAGGCTCCAGGCACTGAGCTGTCAGCACAGAGTCCGACGCGGGGCTTGAACCCACAGACTGTGAGATCATGACCTGAGCTGAAGTCAGACACAACCTACTGAGCCACCCAGGCGCCCCTTAGATACAGTGTTTTTTTATTCACAAGTTATAGCACTTCATTCACTAACCTGTTTCTCTGAAGAAATAATGATAGGTTTCCTGGATGACCATTCTCCACTTCTTCTCCAAAACGTAGATATCACATGGACACACACACACACACACACACACACACACACACACATCCCTTTTTAAATTCTCTCTCTCTCAGGGCACCTGGGTGGCTCAATAGATAAAGCATCTGACTTTGGTTCAGGTCATTATCTTGTGGTTTGTGAGTTCAAGCCCCGCATCAGGCTCTGTACTGATAGCTCAAAGCCTAAGCGTGTTTCGGATTCTGTGTCTCCCTCTCTCTCTGCTCCTTCCCTGCTCACGCTGTCTGTCTGTCTCTCTCTCTCTCTCTCTCTCTCTCTCTCTCTCTCTCTCTCTCTAAGAATAAACATTAAAAACATTTTTTTAACTCTCTTTCTCTCTCACACGCACACAAAGCCTAAAATTGCAAGCATAAGGCAATTTAATTTACTCATCTGATTAGAAGTGAAATCATAAATGCCAGGCAACCATTTTGCTCCACACTATTGCTTTGTCACTTGGGACTTTTAAGGGTACATACCTGAAAGCAAATAAAAAATCGGATTTCCTAGGATTTAGCAGAGTGGATTGGAGCCAAATTATGGAGTCAATGTTTGTCTAGACCTCTGTATCTTGAGGGATTCATGGGTACTGAAATTTAACCAGTATGCAACTACATTGCCCTTAACCACCCCAGTGAGCTGACATATCTTTCCTACTTCCATGTTAAAAACATAAAGACCCGCTTACAGGATAACAGATTATAACATTAACTATGTGTAGTACAATAAAGAATGTTTCCACCTTTCCTTATCACCTCATATTTTATCATCTCAGGAAGAAAGGTAGCCATTGATGATATTATATCAGGCAGGCCCTGGAGCATCAAAAAAGCAAATACAGTTACCTTATTTTCCATAATTTTTCCCTGATTTTTTCACTAATTTGATACTAGCTCTGGCTACACATAGAAAGAAGGAAGGGAAAGGAAAGGAAAGGAAAGGAAAGGAAAGGAAAGGAAAGGAAAGGAAAGGAAAGGAAAGGAAGAAAAAGAAAAGAAAGAAAGAAAGAAAGAGAAAAAGAAAGAAAGAAGGAAATACAGGGAAAGAAAGAAAAGAAAGAAAAGAAAGAAAGAAAAAGAAAGAAAGGGAAGGAAGGAAGGAAGGAAGGAAGGAAGGAAGGAAGGAAGGAAGGGAGGGAGGGAGGGGCAGGCATAATGTTCACTCAATACTGTAAGTTTTAGGAGAAATTTTCAATAGTAACTAAAAGCATATGAGTGAACTAATGTTAGTGCATTTTATTTCTGTTCTTCCTGGAAAACGAATGCAGCTTTCAAATGTCCAACTTTTCTTTACTGGTTGAGAAGTAGATCTAAACTTGTACATTTGTCTGTAGAGCTTGCTACAATTCCCATCTTATGCTCAGTTCTTGAGTTTCACCTCTGTGGGACAGTATTTGAACTTTAAAACTACCTTCACTCCAACACAGCAGAATCCAATATAATTTGAAAAAAATAAATAGTCCAATGAAAACATTTAATATTTGGCCAGAGGAAAGTTAAAGTCATGCTTAAAGGAAAGTCATAAGTACTTATTATTAATTATGGGTGACTAATTATTACCCATTGAACAGAAAATTGTCTAAATGCTAAATTGAAGTCCACGTTGAATATAGGTCAACAAGATAGCACTCTTATCTTAAAAAGCATGTATCTTTTTTCAATAACTATTATTTTAGTGCGTCATAACATCATACTTTATAGATAGGAAGGCAAATATGCCAAGAATACTGCTCTCAGTGCTCTTACAGTCAAAGAAAGGAAATGAGGTAAACACCAGTAATATCCAGCACATCCAAAACCATACAGCTCTGTGCCCTTTCCTTATTAAATGGTTGTCAGGAACATTAAGCAACTCCATATTTATACAGTG
Source organism: Felis catus (assembly GCF_018350175.1). NCBI lineage: Eukaryota > Metazoa > Chordata > Mammalia > Carnivora > Felidae > Felis > Felis catus. Next base: position 188,963,475 of record NC_058371.1, on the reverse strand, counting down.
TTTGAAACTATCTGGCACACAGCAGTAAACACTGTATAAATATTTATTAAGTCAATAAGTAAATTCATACAATAGATGTGCCATAAGATAGGCACAGGCAAACATGAAATATAAAAATTGTAGATAGCTAACAAACTCATAAAGAGGGGACATATAATGGATGGAAAAATTGACAACAGAACTTATTAAAGTTACTAAAACAAAAGGAAACACCATTAGCCCAGACCTGGAGTTGAGATAAATTCGTAAAATCGTAAATAGACACAGGAGACAAGAGTATAGGTTGCAAAATTTGGCTTTAAAAGTGAGTGATGGAATATAATATTTGTTAGTATTGGTGACACTTAAAGGGAGACAGATCCTTTGTGAAGTAATCAGCCCATCTTCACCAGAATCAAATGTGTAGTTATGTATTGGTCACAAAGAACTATCATACACAAGTTTAGCAATGATTAATACTGCTGCTGTGCTGTTCTTAGAAGGTAGATTCCTTGCAAATTAAGGAACACTTCACATCAGTATAGCTTTTCACATTCAAATTAGCATGTTTTGCCTTAAAGCTGTTAATTAGAGAATGGCCAGTCTGTTTAGCCAACAGTGTCTTACAGCCATCTCCTTTCTTATTCCTTTCCACATCAAGTTTATGGAGAAACACCTGGTGGAGGAGAAAGGGTCAGGTCTAATTTCTTCTCTTAAGAGATGAATTTCTCTTTGTAAAATCATTATGAACTGTGGTATAAGTCAGCTTGATTAGATTGGATTGAGTTGGGTTGGAGTGGATGTAAGTGACTAAGAAATCAAACATTTCCCCTTTTATAATTTTTAAAGCAATTTCTTATTGAGTATTGAGTGGAAAACAATATATATATATATATAATATATATTTTATGATCAATATACAATATACACTTATATATATCTTATATGGTCCCTCTCTATCATCAGTTACTACAACCTACCTTATCTATAGATTACTATAAACAACCTGTATCCAACCAAATAGGTTTGATTGGAAAATTCAAAATTATTTCCTCATGGTAGGCTGATAAATTATAATGAATAAATTCCATCAAGATGTATTACTTAAATAATACTAACTGAAAGTGAAAAGCTTTATATAAACCCTGTTTAAAAGTAGCTCATCATTTATATGTTAAAAACTTTTTGTATCACAAATCTAGAGACACAGACAACTTTCTTACAAAGAAGAAATCTATGAGACTTTCAATGTAATTAGTTCATTTTAAGAGACAGAAAAAAAAAACTAACTTATCATACACCAAATTGACGTAATAACTGACTACATTTATATATTTGCATCATGGATACAGATTCTTGAATATGCCACATTGAGTTGCTAAGCAACTCTTTCTACCAGTTAGCAAAGTTTTTCCTTAAAAGGATAGTCTTATAACAAAGGAATGTGTGTAAACTCCTGGTTTTTAAACAATGCTGTTTAAATCCACACACTTTGAATGAATGAAAGTTCTAATAGTTTCTTGGAAATGAACAGCTGTCTGGATGTGTCACTGTATTCATTCACTTATCGCATATAACACAATTAAAAAGTGATTTAGAGGTAAGGTAGGAAAGGAGATGACTTTTAAATTTTGTATCTTTCCAGTTATTTATTATCTCCCACAGTGATTGGGAAAGTCTCACCAAAAATCATTATTTAGCCAAATATATCTGAAAATAAGATACGACCATATTATTTATATCTGAAGAAATTTCTTAAGAGATTCGCAGGCATACAATTCACCATAAAGTGTCTAGAATCTGCATGGTTATGCTTTTAGCTCTCATTTATTGATAAAATTTGTTCTTTATGAGTTAACTGATACTCTGTCCAGATTCATTCTCCTTTTGCTTTTTTCTTAGTGGATATAACTAAGGAGTAGTCTATTAGCCGTTGCAATTAAGTCATAAGAGAAAAACAACATCTTTTTCTTCCAGACTTTATGAGACTTTGGAGACTATGAAGATATGAGGATTAGTTTTCCAAACATAAAACCACAGAACGGGCCAGACATAAAGGGGTACATACCAAATGAGTCTATTTGTGTCACATTCAGAAACAGGCACAACTCATGTTTGGTCCTGTTAGGACAGTGGTTACTCATCTTGGGGTCAGGTCTCTGGGATGCTGGTAAATGGTATGTTTCTGGATGTGGATGCTGGTTACGTTAGTGGGTTCAGTATGTGAATATTTGTTAGCTATTCATTTATCCTTTGGGTATATGCTATACCTCAGTAAAAAGTCCGAATTAATTTTTTAACGTTTATTCACTTCTGAGAGACAGACAGATAGAGCATGAGTGGGGGGGAGGAGCAGAGAGAAAGGGAGACACAGAATCCGAAGCAGGTTCCAGACTCTGAGCTGTCAGCACAAAGCCCGACGCGGGGCTGGAACTCAGGAACCATGAGATGGTGACCTGAGCCGAAGTTGGATGCTTAACCGACTGAGCCACCCAGGCGCCCCTAAAAAGTCCAAATTAAAACAAATGAAACAACAGAAAATGAAAAGCATTCAGATTTCCTTTTTCTCATTCCAACAGTGTGTTCTAAAGGGGCTCATATTAGTTACAAATCACAATAGTTGTGTTGCCCCAAATCCTGACTGTGTAGCAGCATAACCAGCCCTTTGGATCTTCTGCTTCCGTATCTTGTGATTTATTTTCTCCCCAGTCACAAGCTGTGCTAACCTCTGAGGCCCCTGACAGCCTGCTGGCGGGAAGCCTGTTAACCTTTGTCTGTGAACTAACACCGTTTGCCATGTTAACAGGCGAGTTGTGTGAGGAGAAGCTGGACTTCTGTGCCCAGGACCTGAACCCCTGCCAGCATGACTCCAAGTGCATCCTGATGCCAAAGGGATTCAAGTAAGTCAGAGGCTGCCTCGGGGCTCCCAGTGGGGTGGGAAGAGGGGGTTCTTCAGGAACCTGTTTCTTCACCTTCTTTTCAGGACCTTGCTTCACACCTTTGCTGGGGATGAAAGGGACATACTCTCCAGTGTCAGTGGGATTTTTATAAATGCTGATATACAACATGGACTTTTTTTTTTTTTTTAGTACGCTAAAGAAAATGAAAGAGCATTTCCTTTCATTCCATGGCTCTTCCTGGGAAGTCACGTATGAAATAAATTAGGCTTTGACTGTGTTTACTTAAATGTATTTGAAGGCCACGTAAGGGGCACCTGGGTGACTCAGTCGGTTAAGTGTCTTGAGTCTTGATTTCAGCTCAGGTCATGGTCTCACAGTTCCTGAGTTCAAGCCCTACATTGGGCTGCACACTGATGGCACAGAGCTTGCTTCGGATTTTCTCTCTGTCCCTCCCCCACTTGTGCTCACACGCTCTCTCGCTCTCTCTCTCTCTCTCTCTCTCTCTCTCTCTCAAAATAAACGAAACTTAAAACTATTGAAGGACAAATAAATTTGTAGTATCTACTAGGCACTTTATTATCTGAATGTAAGTTGGTGGTAAATAGGGACTTTAATGTAACTGAAGTTTCTTTGGTCTGTAACAATTCTTAACTCTCCAAGGTGAGGAAGATGGAGGGAACCTTATGTCCCAGGTTGCCCTGGGACAGTTCCAGTTTATGCCTGTTGTCTTAGCATAATTATTAATAGCCCCTCTTTCACCTTACATTTGCCTTCTGTGGGATGATAAAGCATACAGTCACTGTAGATAGAGGGCTCCCTCAAGTGAACTCAGAACTTCAAAATTGCTTCTTTTTCCTCCTCAGTAATCTTCCTGAAATATGTTCGGTATCAGATTAAATTATTTCTTTGCTACAATCCTGAAATAGTTTAAGGGCCTATCAATAGTAAGGTTCTCTTCTTAGAGCTGACAGTGGTTTAGAGATCATCTGGTCCGGATTCATTTTAAACATGAGGAAACCATGGCCCAGACAGGTTGGTGGCTGTCCAAAGATCTCAAGGTTATTCGTTGGCAGAGGTGGGAGCTAGGTCTTACATTTCCCGGTTGGATGATTTTTCTAATATAGGTTACCTCTAAGAAGTTTTGTAGTTGATTAACATTACAGATGGTTTGTTATAGAAGATACTCTGGATTCTCAGGAATGAGACAGCTGGGTTCAAGAGTTGAGCTGTGCTTACATCAGACAATCAACAAATAGAATTATTTGTTCTTTTGCCCACTATGTATTGGGTACCTGCCATGGGACAGGGTGCCCATGTTATGTTATATAGCGTGTTTTTTTTAAGTTTATTTATTTTGAGAGAGAGGGAGAGAGTGAGGCAGGGGAGAGAGGCAGGGAGAGGGGGAGAGAGAATCCCAAGCAGGCTCTGCACTGTGAGCACAGAGCCCAATGCGGGACTCAAACTCATGAACCATGAGATCATGATCTGAGCCAAAGTCGAGAGCCAGACACTTAACTGACTGAGCCATACAGACACCCCCGTTATATAGTGTTTTATAGCTACTCACATTCACATACTTTCTCTTCTCAGTGAAATGACTCAAGCTTAATTGCCATAGGATTCAAAGAATTAAAAATTACTCAGGTCGGGGACAATTTTGTAAGAGAAGATGGGAGGTGAGCTGGATTTCTAACAGTTTGATACTTGTCCACAGATTATCAGACATTCTGAGTTGAATGGGAGATAGGGTCAGTATCTCCAGAACCCCTGCCTTTCAAAAATCAATCTGAATAAAATGTTTATGCTCGTTTTAGTTACAGAATATTTTTTACTCAATTTGTTCAAAATTTTATTATTATTATTTATTTTAGAGAGAAAGAGAGTAAGCAGGGGAGGGGGCAGAGGGAGAGAACGAGGGAATCTTAAGCAGGCTCCACACTCAATGCAAAGCCCAACATGGGGCTCAGTCCCACAACCCTGGGATCCATGACCTGAGCCAAAATCAAGAGTTGGACTCTCGGAGTGCCTGGGTGGCTCAGTTGGTTGAGCATCTGACTTCAGTTCAGGTCACGATCTCATGGTTCGTGGGTTCAAGCCCCATGTCTGGCTCTGTGCTGACAGCTCAGAGCCTGGGGCCTGCTTTGGAATCTGTGTCTCCCTCTCTTTCTGCCCCTGCCCTGTTCATGCTGCCTTTCTCTCTATGTCAAAAATAAATAAACATTAAAAAAAATTTTTTTAAAGAGTCATATGCTCAACCAACTGAGACGCCAGTTTCCTTGAATATTTTTTTTTTGTAATTTTTTTAAGTAAGCTTCGTGCCCGACTTGGGGCTTGAACTCACAACCCTGAGATCAGGAGTCACATGCTCTACCCAACTGAGCCAGCCAGGTACCCCTAAAATTTTAGAATATACAAACACAGTTTTAGCTATAGCACCTGCTGATTCCATTTGATACCTTGTTGAAAAAGAAAATAATATCTTTGAATTCTACTTTTCATTATATTTTAGTTTACAATCCCATGCAAAAAAAACGGACGTCTTCTTGAAATCTTTACCGATACAAAATGCTTCATTGCATTTTGTTCACCCAAGTACTGTATGTCAATTACTTTAACTCCTAGTGCCTTTGATCTGCCCACAGTTAAATTTGGCAAATTGAAAATCCACCACTTACATAACAAATATCCTTTCTCAGAGAAATTCACCAGTCAGGGAAGTGGTTTTCTAGAACTGTTTATCTGCCACACAGGTTTCACAGGGCTTTGTGCATTGTGATTGTAAGATAAAGTGTTAGTGAGACTTAATGGAAACCACTAAAAAATGAGGGAGTTTGTCTTTAATACACTACTCCTTAATTCAATATCTTCTATTACTGTCGATTAAATTACACGCTCGGAAGTGCATCCTGCATCATGGGTTAGCTGATTTGGGAACCTATTGTTTTCAGCAGTAATGTATGAGCTTGTTTTATGGCTGTATGTAGTTTAGCAGAAAGCAGGTGACATCACAGTGTGTGCGATCACTCCCATATTATAAATAATTGCAGGGGGGGTGGGAGGGAGGGGAGGGTGGGTGATGGGTATTGAGGAGGGCACCTTTTGGGATGAGCACTGGGTGTTGTATGGAAACCAATTTGACAATAAACTTCATATATTGGAAAAAAATAATTGCACATTGTCACAAAGGGAGTTGCAAAAAGAAAATGGGCTTAGAAACCAAAAGGACACGAAGTGCTAAAGAAAATCTCTATTGACAAATGTTGTTTGGAAAAACTGTACTGTTAACTTCAAATTCATTTTCTTACTACTAAGCTAACAGCTGGTTTTACTTTCCTTGCTTTATTATATACCTCATAAATCTCCTAAATTGCTTTGAGATATTTTTAGACCATCATATGCCATAAGCAGTATTTTCAAGCATGCATCTTCCTTAGTCAGCCTTTGGGCTTCTAAACAGTATATTTTAGGGCGCCCGGCTAGCTCAGTCGGTAGAGCATGAGACTCTTAAACAGTATATTTTATAGTCTTTGCTTTCTTCCTCACTCCTTGGCAGATAATAGAGTTGAGGAAATGTGATAGGTTTTATTGATAATACAAACCTTAAGGAATTCTTAATTAAATATTTTCTTTTGTTTTGAAATTTGATCTGAGGAGCAAAAGAAAGACAAAAAACAATGTTGGTCATAACGTGACTCCAAGTTCTAATGGGCTTGAAAAATAGTATTTGTAGAGAAGAGAATATGAAACAGCTCTTAGCCACTGGTGGTGAATGTGTGGTTCTCTTATCTTTTACTTTGATTTCTTTTCTCAGATAAATAATTCAGAGTGTTTCAAAGCATTTCTTCTTTCTTTTAATGCCTGGCATTTCAGCGGCTCTGCTCACATTAACATTGATGGAAGCTCTCTTCTCAGACTTTGTCCATCTATTTGAGAATGTATATGGCCACTTAGGATCCATTTAACTTCAGACTTGTTGTTTACTTTGCTTTGTTAGGATTTAGCATTAAAACCACTGGCTCTAGAGCAAGCATGCTTCCTCAGTGAGCTCATTTTATTTTCCTAATTTATACATGCGGAGCTGAAAGTCTGTTCTCCTTAGAGGGTATATACCCCCATGTATTTTAATTCATCAGCCCTCCAGTAACTCTTAAATCCTGATTTTGCATTTTCAGAGAAAACCCTCAGTGTTCAGTAATGTCCACATTCACTTGGGCATTTTTAATTATCCTCATTCATTTAAATCCTAATGGCTTTAAAATCAAAAACTGGAACATTAGTAAAGAGTAAACCACAAAGACTTTTATAGAATTATTAAGACTTAATAGAATTATTTTTTAAATACTTGCCATTTATTGATCATGCATTATATATTAAACACCATAGTGATTCTTTTATAGTGTTTTTATTTAAGCATAATGTTTTTATTTAAGCTTTTAACAAACCTGTGAGGTGGAAATTATTTTGTACTGTGTATGTTACAGATGAAGACATGAACACTTAGGAAGCTTAAGTAAGTTAGTCAAGATTGTGTACATGTAAGGATGATGCCAGACTACAAACCCAGTTCTAACTGCAACATTGGAATTCTACAAAGCTAAATAAGCCATAGTTTCCTGGTTTATTTGTTTTTTAAAGTCAGTGAGCCCTCTCTTAAACCCAAAACAGAAATACTCATGGAAGCCCAATGTGTGAAACTAATGAATCACAACAAGAGAGTGTTGGGGGAGAGGGGAGAGGGGAGGGAAACAGGAAACTGCCAATAGCCTCCTTCCCTTCAGGGGTCCCTTTTCGCCCCTCAAAGCACAGATTGAAAAGCACTGCACATGCCATGCTACTTTCTCCACACGCAACGATAAAGTATTTCATCCTTCAGTGGTGAGAAATCCAGGCTCTCTTGTCAGATTGCTTGGGTTTAGTACCTTGGCTGTGGCAGTTACAAGTCGAGTGCCCTTGGGTAAATCCCTTAACCAGTTTGTCTGTTAGTTTTCTCACCTGTCATGTGAGGTAGTGGTGATACTGCTGTCACAGGATCATGGAGAAGGATTCCGAGAATCCACATATGCAAAGTGGTTAGAACAGGGCATAGCACCTAGGAAGTGCTCAGAGAACACCACGTGTACTCATGATGGTTCTTCATCAATGCAGCTGAGACCCATCCTTCCCCGGGGCCACCAGAGTGAACAAACAAGCTGAAAGCTATCCATGGAATTGGCTCCTAGATTTTTTTTTATCAGTTTCCCTGTCCTGCTCCACTAGGTCAGCCAACCTCTGCCATAATGATTGTCTGGATTCATTATGAATTAAGGTTTCCAATGCTGACTTTTTTTTTTTCATAAAATACTATTTGATTCCAATACATCCATTCTCTTTTTTTCTTTTATTTAAACTATATCTATATCTATATCTATTTGTAGATAGAGATAGAGATAGAGATAGAGATAGAGATAGAGATAGAGATAGAGATAGAATGAGAGCACGAGCAGGGTAGTGGCAGAGAGAGACAGAGACAGAGAGAGAATCCCAAGCAGGCTCTGCACCATCAGCACAGAGCCCAACATGGGGCTCGATCTCAAGGAGCTGTGAGATCATGACCAGAGCTGAAACCAAGAGTTAGACCCTTAACCGACTAAGCCACCCAGCCTCCCCAATACATCCATTCTCTATTAGGAAACAAAAATGTTAATTATTTTAAAATGTGTTTAATATTTTTGGTAAATTTTATAACATAGCACTTCCATTGTCTCAACTGTTCAAAGGAGTTAGAGCAAATGAAAATAGAGGACACTCTAAGCAAAAATAGTCAGGGTGGAGGGAGGGAGGGCGGGGAGACGGGATGGAGGGGAGAAGGAGGGAGAAGATGGGAAGATGGAGGAGAGGGGAGGGATGGAAGAAAGCAAACAAGATGGGGGAAGGAGAGAAGGAAGGAGGGACACCTGCACATTTGCATCCTCATTTGGTTCATGGATGCTTACTAATTATCACCATTCTGACAGATCCCAGGGAGAAAACGTGGAATAACTGTTTTCTAGGGATCTGTTAATTTGGGGGCTCGATGAGCCTGTTCTATATAAGTTTTGAGTGTTTTGTTTTAGTTTTAATGTACTTTCATTGAAGTTTAGTTGACAAACACTGCTACCTTAGTTCTAGGTGTACTAAGTTTTCTAAAGATAGAGCCCTTTTTGCCTAGATGAAATGCAACTGTTTTGCTTACCTTGGCTCAGTTCAGTTCGAAACTGTTTACCTACTTGTTCAAACAGATGTGACTGCACACCAGGATACATAGGCGAGCACTGCGACATTGACTTTGATGACTGCCAAGATAACAAATGCAAAAACGGAGCCCACTGCACAGATGCCGTGAATGGCTATACGTGCATCTGCCCCGAAGGCTACAGGTAAAAGTAGAAATAGAGCTTTGTGGTAGAGTGAAGTCTTACAGAAAGACCGCAATTCTCATGCAATTCACACGCAACTAAAAGCAATGTGTTCTTTCTGTTTCCTTTAGTGGCTTGTTCTGCGAATTTTCTCCACCCATGGTCCTCCCCCGTACCAGCCCCTGTGATAATTTTGATTGCCAGAACGGTGCCCAGTGCATCATCAGGATAAATGAGCCAATATGCCAGTGTTTGCCAGGCTACCAGGGAGAGAAGTGTGAAAAGTTGGTTAGTGTGAATTTTGTAAACAAAGAGTCTTATCTTCAAATTCCTTCAGCCAAGGTCCGTCCACAAACGAACATCACTCTGCAGGTAAGACATCCCCCACCAGCAAGGGCTGATTTCATCCTAAACCACATTTAACTAAATCATAAACCTCTGGTAGTTTGTGAGTGATACTATTTCCTAAAGAGACAGTTATCGACTGCACAACGCAGTGACAGAAAATGTTCTCTGTATGAAAATCTTCAGTTATTCTTCTCTATAACATTTGTGTTTTTCAAAGCTAAATGGGAACCAGGTATTTTTATTCACTACTTGATTGTGAAACACATAGGGCGCAACAAAATATATGGTTTGTGCTCTGGTAAAGGTATTTTTATTCAATTTTTTTTTTTTATGACTCAGAGTTCAGGCTCTGTGCCCTGTGAGATGGGGCCAGGGGGGTGGGGAGGGTGCTGTTAGGAATTCTGTAGGTGAGGAGAACACCGGTCAGACAAGACCTTGACAAAACATTCAGCCGTTGTCTTTTAACTCTTCCCCCGGAAACTTTAAGAAGCGACATGAAATTAACAAACTGATCTTATTTTAAGACTTTTCACCAAGTCACTGTGTCCCCTTAAGCAAGTCATTCGGACCTGCACGAAGGAGGTGAGACTAGATTAGGAGTTATGAATTCAGGACACACAGGGGCAAGCTGGGACTGCATGTTTATTTTATCTGGTAGGAAAAATATTTTAATATATTTTGAATTCAGATGGCCTTAGCCAATTAACATAGGCGTCACTCCTTATTCAGGTTACCTTGACACTCCAAGTGAGTGTCATGAGTGAGGGTCCTTAACCGTCATGAGGAATGGGACTCAGGAAGGCAGACGGGCCTTCCGTAGAAAGCCTGTCTCCCTGTCTTCCAGCATTTGCCATAGCAGATTGTTACAAGAAGAACCTAGTGGGTTTCAGGTAGAAATCCTAATTTTTACTGACTTGGTCCTCAAAAGCCCACAAAGGCTAGAAAGCAGGATAAAAACAGATCTCCCACTGTTCATGCCATAACTGTGAAGAATGTTTTTTTATGTGGACTATAAAAATCAGTCTCACTCAGTGCAGTTACATTTCGTATATGCCATAAAGACAACGTGGAACAGGAGTGAAAAGAACAGGTAAGTGAAGATCTCCAGCAGAGAATGTTTTAGGCACACCCAGTGGTGTTTACTGAAGTGTCTGTTACTGTGTTGTTGGCTTTTTTAATTCTTTATGAATCTATTTGCATCAAAGTAATTTAGGAACGGGTCACCTTTCAAGTCGTCCTGTCAGCGCGCGCTACTGTTTTCTCATAGCTATAAGGAAAAAAATAAGCTGTAGGAAAAACTCTTCACTAAGCAGTCTTCTTTTTGATGAAGTACGTGTGGATGACGGTGCGTCCTAATGTCAGGGTTACTTCCTACTAGATTGCCACAGACGAAGACAGTGGAATCCTCCTGTATAAAGGCGACAAGGACCATATTGCCGTCGAACTGTATCGGGGACGGGTTCGTGCCAGCTACGACACCGGCTCCCACCCGGCTTCTGCCATTTACAGGTGAACATCTCTTGGTTACTGAGAGAAGAGCCGTTTCTCCTCTATTTTTCTGTAATGGTGAGGGGAAGGAGTAATTTGGCCACAGCAGGCTTATGATCGGTGTCTCATTTAGGGGCCCGGCAGGAACAGGTGCCATACTCAAGTTGGATAATGGAGGAGAGATTCTTAAGGGGACTTTTTACAAAGATTGGTAGGGATAGTACAGTAACCTGGGACCAGTAACGAGGGATACAGCTACTGCCCATATGCCTGAAGGGGTAAGTGGAGGCAGCACTCTTGGAAATCCATGCTCAGAAAGGGACTCGTGGCAAGGACTGCCTTGGCAGGAGATGCGACCTTCAACAAAGGGATGCAGTCAGTCCTTGGAGGAGGAACCAGGACTTTTAAATACCCAGCCATCCTTCTCCTGCCCAACAGCCCCTGCCTGTGCTCCCCTTTGGCCAAATCAAATTCCAGACAAAAAGGAACCCACTGATCACAGTAATGTAGTTTGCACATGAATCTCCCAGACCCCAGAGCAGAGTGAATACAGGTGGAGAGTAGCTCTAGAAAAGAAACTGCAAGATATCCAGCACAGTGAGGAATTTAACATTACCTTTCATTCAGCAGTACTTATTGAGCACCTACTGTGTGCCAGGCCGTGATCCAAGCTTTAAGGAACAACACCCTTGCTCTTAGGGAGATTACACATAATAAGCCAAGGGACACATATAATATGTGACCGGTAATGTGATTTATTTTGGAAGTTCCCTAATAACACAATGATAATGATGATATTTTGAAGATACAAAAGGGGTCGTATTCATGGGGCATAAATTTCGCTGGAAATGTGCTTTTTGCATAAGATTAACCTCTGTTGGATCTCAACACTAATTCACTATCATAGAAATAACTGCCACCAATTAGAGCGAGGTCACAAAGTCATATGCAGTCAGGGTTTTTCAGGCAGGTAACTTAAGTGAACTAATCAGGCCGGCTGTAAGAGAAAACTGTGTCCTCATCATTTTACTCTTGAAAAAATCAAACTTTTTAAAATTACATTAGTACTTCCATGATAAATAGCCTTGATGTTGGCAGTGTAATAGAAGTGGCTGTGACAGGAGTGAGCTAGAAGCAAACCTGTGTCAAAACAGGGCCAGACTGCATCTACCCAACTCTCCCTAAATGCTGCCATGGGAAAATGTGGGCCCCAGTTTTACCACAACTCCTGAGTTTTCAAGGAAAGGCATAAATCTGGATGTTTTAATATAAGTGTTCCATCCTTGAAGTATAGACTCATATTTAAAAAAAAAAATACTATATGTGGTGAACAAAAAGCGTCTGTAAGCCAAATACTGATGACACATTTTGGGGGCATTGATTGGGACATAAAGCTGGAGATACTGGCCTCTATATTACCTTTTTTTATATATTTATGTATTTATTTTAAGAGAGAGAGGGAATGCAAGCAGGAGCGAGAGAGAGAGAGAGAGAGAGAGAGAGAGAGAGAGAGAGAATCCCAAGCAAGGTCTGCACTGTCAGCACCCAGCCTGATGTGGGACTTGATCTCACAAACCGTGAAATCATGACCTGAGCCAAAATCAAGAGTCAGACGCTTAACCAACTGGCACCCCTGGCCTCTATATTATTGATGTGTGTATCGATGTGCTTCAAAACCCTTCACGTCCTATCCCGATCCTTTATAACAGTCCCGAGAAAGTAGGTGCCAATTGTAGGCCATGAATGGAATTCAGGAAGTCCTCTTAGTGGTGAGCTAACCCACTTGGGAATATTTAGAGCATGGAAACAAACACATCATTATTGGTTTCCAAATGGAGTATGAATTTCATGTCCAAATGGTGATGAATTAATGCCAACATTTTAGATACTGCTAGGCCTTAAATTATATAGCCTCAATTTGTTTGAGCCTGTAAAAAAGTTTCAGAATGTTGGTTTTGTGGTTCATTTTTGTTTTTTACTTTTCTCTTTTATTTTATGCAGTGAAAGAGCACAGCACTCTCAGAAACCATAGTAAAGGTTCTTGAAGTTGGTTTATTAAAGCTAGTGTTCACATAAAATATACTTAAAATACTTCTAGATAAGTTGTAGAAACCCATGTGGTTATATCAAAATGAGAAGTTACCATAAAGAGCTTATCTTCAGTCTATGTCTTACCATCGTTGCCTGACAAACAATAGAACATACCATATGAAGTTTACAAAAAAGAATAATATCACATAATATGCTTTTCTTTATGAGCGAGAAGTTCACTTCTCTGTTTGCAGATCATCTAATGGGGACATCTGTTGTAAGGTCCAGGGAAAACAGTTTTCATTTAACTCTTGGTTTTTGATTTATGGCACAAAAATTAAGAAAATCATCACATTATTTTTAAGTATAAGAAAAGTCATCACATTATTTTTAGGTAAAAGAAAAGCAACAATAACCTAGAATTCAGATAGACAGATGATTGATTGGCTGATGATTGATATTGATATGTGTATATTATATGTGTATGAATATATTAATACTTCAGTATGGAATAGAAAACAAATGCTTCTGTGAAACAGAAACTATAGAGAACAGTTGAATTATTTCAGCACGCTAAGAGATTTTAGTTTTGGCAAGTAAAAATCCTGGTGCTAAGATGTGTGTTCAGATCTAGGCTTGACCAATTACTGGGGGAGAAACTTGGAGCAGATACTTAATGTTTCTGTGTCTCATAAATCATAGCTATAAATAACGATACAGCACGTACCCCATAAAGTCACTCTGAGTATTAAATCCCAAACTTAGCTCTGTCCTCACTCCTCACTCACATTGTCTTCATTCTCATCTGCATGTAGCAATACAGGAACATTTTTCTGTTATCTATTTCTGGAGTATAGCAGGGGAGTTGAAAGTGTATTCTCTATCCTTACCCATTAACACTAGAAGTACAGATTGTTTGGGGCGCCTGGGTGGCGCAGTCGGTTAAGCGTCCGACTTCAGCCAGGTCACGATCTCGCGGTCCGTGAGTTCGAGCCCCGCGTCAGGCTCTGGGCTGATGGCTTGGAGCCTGGAGCCTGTTTCCGATTCTGTGTCTCCCTCTCTGTCTGCCCCTCCCCTGTTCATGCTCTGTCTCTCTCTATCCCAAAAATAAATAAAAAATGTTGAAAAAAAAATTTAAAAAAAGAAGTACAGATTGTTTACCATTTCCATAGAGGGCAATTGAAAATATGTATCCAGGTTACAAATACATTTACTCTCTAACCTATGAAATCCCAGTTCTGGGAATTTGTGCCACAGATATACTTGAAGATACAGACATGATATGTGCACAGCTACTGCACTGCATCATTGATTACAAAAACAAAAGTTAGGAAACAGCCCTTTTCTAGTTTATACAATGGAATGTGCTGTTTAAAAGGGAGGTGGAAAGGGAAAAAGGAGGTTTTCTATGTAGGACACAGAAAGATTTTCAAGGTGCGGTGCTCTGTTCAAAAGAAAAAGAAGGCAGAAGAGTGTCAAAGGTGGGTAAATAAATACATGTATTTTTATGTCCATGCATTTGCATAATGAAAAACAGAATGGGGCGCCTGGGTGGTTCAGTCAGTTGAACATCCAACTCTTAGTTTCAGTTCAGGCCATGATCCCAAGGTTGTGGAATAGAGCCCCACATCGGCTCTGTGCTGAGCAAGGAGCCTACTTGGGATTCCCTCTCTCTCTCTCTCTCTCTCTCTCTCTCTCTCTCTCTCTGCCCCTTCCCTGTGCTCACACATGTGCACTCTCTCACTCTCTCTCAAAATAAATAAGTAAATATTTTTTTAAAAGGAGAGAGAAACTAGGAATAGACAGCAAAGAGTGGGATGGAAGCAAGAGATTTGTGTATGAACACCACTTCACATCATTTTGATTTTTGAGCCATTTGAATGCCATTACCACTCAAACTAAAATTAAATAGAAAAGGACAGGTGCTCTAAAGATAGTCTGCCTTGATTCAAGCCCCAGCACTGCCATCTAGTAACTGTGTGCCACGGGTAAATCGCATAAGCTCTCTGGGCCTCACTCACCTGGTAAATGGGTGTAGTGGATCATGGTTCCATTTTGTGGGATTGTAGTAAGAATTTTCTGTTTGATACATGAAAAATATTTAGAACAACACATACCAAATAGTGCTAGCTATTGGGATCATAAATTTAGAATGTCCGAAATACAGCTTATTTTCTTTGCTTCACCCAAACCTGTGTCCCTGTCACATTCCTCCTGTCATTGAGAGGCGTCATAAACCTGGAGTTCCTCCTCATCTTTTTCTTTCCCTCACCTTCAACTTGAAATAGGTCCCAAGTCTTCCTTCTGCTCTTACTAATTTTCTGGCATTTATCCAAATGCTTCTGACCTTGCTCAGGCCCTACTAAAATGTGACCTCTGATGAAAGGTACTCCTTCTCCATCATTATAGAGAAAGCCATCAATAACACTGTGGCCATCTGCTCTCCCATAAATTGCTTAGTAATTATTTTGTCTGGTTGAATTAAATGTTCAAATCTTGGTGTTTCTACTTTATGTAACATTATTAAAATACACTAATGTTTTAAAAGGGAGTAGTCTTACGTATTGTTACACCAGAAAATATGTTCAGTTTAATTGCATGATGTTATGTTATAAAACATTTAATGTAGTAAAAATTTATTTTGCAAATTCTGCATTATTTAATGTGCTGTTGGAACACTGTGTGTGGGAATAAGTTTGTACATTGAGTGCCTCTTTTCAGGTGTCTGGTTAATCTTCAACATTGATGGAAATGGATTTTGTTTATTTTAGTAAATGAAATCTGATGAAATTAGGGGAAAATAATTATACATTAAATTGTTTCTCTATGATTTTTTTTTGGTTTAAAAGGCTTCATTTTATTTTATTTTATTTTAATGTTTATTCATTTTTGAGAGAGAGAGACAGAGCGCTAGCGGGGGAGGGCCAGAGAGAGAGAGGGAGACACAGAATCTGAAGCAGGTTCCAGGCTCTGGGTTGTCAGCAGAGAGCCAGATGTGGGGCTCAAACTCACAAACAGTGAGATCATGACCTGAGCTAAAGTCGGATGCTCAACCAACTGAGCCACCCCGGTGCCCCTCATTTTATTTATTTATTTTTAATATTATTTTTTAATGTTTATTTTTGAGAGCCAGAGAGAGACAGAGAGTGCAAGCAGGGGAGGTTCAGAGAGAGAGGGAGACACAGAATCCGAAGCAGGCTCCAGGCTCCGAGCGGTCAGCACGGAGCCCGATGCCGGGCTTAAACTCGCAAACCACGAGATCATGACCTGAGCCGAAGTCAGATGCTCAACTAACTGAGCCACCCAGATGCCCCAAGACTTTATTTTAGATGTCAGTCATTGTCTTAAATGGATCGATATAAGAACCATTATATCGTGGAATTATGTCTAGAGAGAGCAGTTAACATAGTTTTAAGTGTGTTTAAGAGATCCCAAGATGTAGCAGTTATTCCTCCTTCACAGAACTGAAGTAGCCTGCACATTTTCTCATTTTATCTCTTCTATCTGACAGAAGACTGAAGTTTTTTGCAGACCTACATACCACTACCAGGGCCAGCCATGCAGGCAGGGGTGGGGAGCTACTGTTTTCAAATAGCACACATCAGAATCACCCGAAAAATGTGTCAGAAAACAAATCAGTGGGCTACACCTCTAGTTTCTGATTCAGATCTCGGATGAGCTCCCACACGTTCATTGCCGCAAGCTCCCAGGTGACGCGCTGGCCCAGGGACCACAATTTGAGAATCACGTGTGTAAAAGGAATATATTTGAGCTGTGCTCCAAGAGCCAGTGGTGTGCATCTCTTCCCGTATCCAAATTCTGGGACATCATGCCTGATGTTGATGTAGAAATCAGCCGTGTTGGGGATGTGTCCACCACGGCGGTCAGCAAATGCTACAAGTCCGGACTCTTTTTCTTGTGTCAGGGAACTGGTTTTACACACTGCCAGCACCCTACTGTCTAAGGAACCTGATCTGCAACAACAGAGATGACAGAAGTTTCATAACAAGTGAATGAATGTAGAATATCACACACATGCCTAATTTTTATTGTGCTGAGAGAATAGCATGAAAAGGGACTTGGTAATAATGCCATGAATGAATGAATGAATGAATGAATGAATGAATGAGGTTGACTGCCTAAACTTAAAGCTACCATCAGCAGTAGATCCTGAGATAGGGATGGATTTTTTTTTCTCAAGCAGGCTAACAATTGCCCTTCAAAGTGACATTTTTTTTTCATCCAGACAAGCAGAAACTTAAATAATAATAATAATAATAATAATAATAATAATGGTACGCTTCTTTCTTTAGATTCAGATTAATGTTATTTTCCAAACCAGACAGCTTCTTGGGAAACATAGTCAACTACTATTTAAAAATGAGGAAACCAGGGGTGCCTGGGTGGCTCAGTCAGTTGAGCGTCTGACTCTTGGTTTCAGCTCAGGGCATGATCCCAGGGGCCTGGGATCGAGCCCCGCATCAGGCTCTGTGCTTAGCATGGGAGCCTGCTTAAGATTCTCTTTTCCTCAGGGGCACCTGGGTGGCTCAGTCGGTTAAGTGTCCAACTTTGGCTCAGGTCATGATCTCATAGTTCGCGAGTTTGAGCCCTGCATCGGGCTCTGTGCTGACCGCTCAGAGCCTGGAGCCTGCTTTGGATTCTGTGTCTCCATCTCTCTCTGCCCCTCCCCTGCTTGTGCTCTCTCTCTCTCTCTCTCTCTCTCTAAAAAGTAAATAAACTTAAAAATAAATATTCTCTCTCTCTAAAAATAAAATAAAATAAAACAAAATAAAATAAAATAAAATAAAATAAAATAAAATAAAATAAAAATGAAATCCAGCTTCCAATTATGGAATGAATAAGTCACGGGGATAAAGGGTACAGTATAGGGAATATAGCCTGTGGTACTATAATAGCATTAGACGGTGACAGAGTCTAGCTACACTTGTAGTGAACACAGCATAATGTATAGAGCTGTTGGATTGCTGTGTTGTATACCTAAAACTAACATTGTGTCAACTGTAATTTTTAAAAATTAAATTAATTTTTTAAATGAGGCAATCAGATGAACCATCTTATGAAAGCGGAAATTGTACCACGCGTTAAGCAGTTTTCGTATTTAGGGAACAACACGACATCAGAGGATTTTTCCCTACCAATTATTAGGTTTGTTTGGCTATACAGCCTCTGGGTTATGCAACTTACAGTCTTACATGAAAAAAAAAAAAAAAACAAAAACAAAAAACAAGGAGAAGGAGAAGAATTTAGTCTCATTGGAAAAACAAACAATAGACAGAATCTGCGAGGCCTCATTTCCAAGATAAACACTCAGCAGTTCTTGATAATGCCGTATGGGAAGGCAGCACTGTTTACCAGCTTTATAACTTTGAGCAAGTTACTTCACCCCTTTGGGCTTCTATTTCCTAGTCTAAACAATTGGAAATATACCTGTTTTTCATGTGTGGTTTTGAGAACTGGAAGTAACACATGTAAAATCCCTGCTATAGTGCTAGGGCACAAGTGGCTCACAATAATTACTGATGCTGGTGGCTTATGGATATTCTTAATGCTCAGATATCCTGATAAGGAAGGTAAATACAAGTGTCATTGCCTTACATGTGACTCTTACTGTATGTTCAAATATATAAGTCCCTTTTTTATTTTAGTGCATTTTTATTTAAATTAGGTAATTTGCCTCAAAAGCACTTATTAAAATCTAAGTGTGCTTGGTCAATCAATTATTTCGTAAGACATCCCTTTGAAAACTTGTATGCACCTGCATTAATACCTTTAATCCCTGGGGCACCTGGGTGGCTCAGTCAGTTAAGCCTCTAACTTGGGCTCAGGTCATGGTCTTGCCATTCATGAGTTCAAGCCCATATTGAGCTCTCTGCTCTCAGCAGCAGAGCCCTCTTCAGGAATTCTGTCCCCCTCTCTCTCTGTCCCTCCCCTGCTCTTACTCTCTGTCTCTCTCAAAAATAAATAAACATTTAAAAAATAATAATAGTACCTTTAATCCCCTTTGACCTCCTATTCCTTTTGATTTGAAGACATAAACAGGGAAATATTTCATCACCATCTCCACAGATGAAGTATCTTCATCCCAGGGATAATCAAAATGAGATGACCAGTTGAATTGGTCTGGCTTCTGATTCCTATTTCATTGCATAGAATATGCCAACAGATTCTCTAAATTTTTAAGGGGAAAAACTAGAGCTCATATAAGCCAAGTAAACTGTTTGCCTTTATTAAACTATTGAAATACCTTAAGATTTAAAGTCAAGATAGAAATATAAAAATGTCATGTTGATGCATCCTACATTAAAAAAAGGGGGGAAGGAAGGAAGGAAGGAAGGAAGGAAGGAAGGAAGGAAGGAAGGAAGGAAGGAAGGAAAAGAAAAAAGAAAAGGAAGGAAGGAAGGAAGGAAGGAAGGAAGGAAGGAAGGAAGGAAGGAAGGAAGGAAGAAAAGAAAAAAGAAAAGAAAAAATCCCCATAGGCAATTTAGAGCCTCTCTTCTTTTAGGCTCTGAGTTTTTAAACTCTTTTTCTGTAACAAAACCACAAGACATAGTTGAGTAACTGCTTTGTTTTCATACATCCACTGAGAAAATCAAGAAAACAAAATCTCAGCTAATAGGCAAGTGTAGTAAAACTAAATGCATACTAATGGTAATAAATTCGATGTGTGTTCCCAGTGGAAAGTCTCAATGTTAAGTGATTCACTTGTGACTCTCATGAGTCATCAACTACACAGTTCCCTCGGGAGTAGTGAAAGAGCATATCAATACTTCTCAGAACCCAAAAGGATGTTGTGCATTGTGAGTGGATAGGTAAGAATGACCGGGATAGACTGTAAAATCGATGATGGCTCAGTTGTATCTTGTAACAACTGATGTGTTAGTCACTGCTTTTATTTTAAATGGTATAGAGGCAAAGGATTTCTGGACATCCCCTGGTTAATCGCCTGCTTCAAAGGGCAGCATGAAACACCAATTTAGACTATTCTTAGCTCTCAAGTACTCTCTTCAGGCTCATACACACAGTATCATCTTAATGAGCAAAGAATCTAAAAATATTAATTTCACACTACTTATCTGTCAAAAGACCATGGTGAGGCCTCATTTAATTCCAGGGAAATATAAATGGAATTAAGTTTAGTGATAACTTTTGGGAGGAAAAAAATCTAACCAGTCTAAATTTCACATATGATTGGGAAAATAGAATCCCATTCCATGTTTGAAATCTATGTACTTTATATGTCTTCTCATAACCTTCAGACTCGAATTATATGATTATGACTTTGAGGGCGACTGGGTGCCTCAGTCGGTTACAAGTCCATCTTTGGCTCAGGTCCTGATCTCATGTTCGTGGGTTCGAGTCCTGCGTTCTGTCAGCACAGAGCCTGCTTCAGATCACCTGTCTCCCTCTCCCTCTGTCCCTTACCTGCTCTCACTCTCTCTCCATTTCTCAAAAATAAACAAACATTTTTTAAATAAGATTATTACTTTTTCTTTTCTTTTTTTTTTTTTTTTTTTACAATTCGATGATTTCTGGTAAATGTACCAAATTGTGTAACCATCATATAAGTGTTTTTTTTTTTTTCATAGAACGTTATTCTTGGGATATTTGGGAGAAAAATCACCTATTAGAAGCTTGGTAGTGATGAGAACACATGCCATTTGTATAGTACTAGTTACTTTTCAGGTTTTTTATTGTAAATGTGGCATGTAATAATTAAAAATGTGTATTCTAGAAGCAGGAACCCCAGCTTCCAATCTGTTTTAGCAGCGGGCTTTGCCCCCTTGAGTACCCTAAGTGCCCGGTTGTTAGGGTTGTTTTGATTCTTAAAAGAGTTATTACATGTGAAGTTCTTAGAACAGCACCCGGCCGATAGTCTGGGCTAAGTAATTCTTTGGTCTTATTATTTGCATTTCCCTGATGAGGAAAATAAAACAGAAAAACGACTTGAACTCACACTAATCCAATGACACACATCTTAAGGAGGACACACTGAACCAGATTTATCTCCCAGTATTTCCTGCAGAATATGACTACCGAAAAATCCAAATTTTTAAGTAAAATTCATCTTTCGGATGTCCTTCCCTGGGTCTGCTTGAAACCTCTTTACTATACCCATAATCCAGTTAGTAGTGCTAAAAAACTGTATGTTATTGTTAATAAACCTCCCTCGCATTTCATTTACTTAACATGCATCTTTTGAGCATCTACTCTTTATCAGAAACTTTCCTGGATACATTAAGGAATACAGAAATAAATAACACATGGCTCCTGCTTTGAAGTAGCTTACTCAGTTATACTGCATCAAACACTATCTTTAACGATGGCATGCCAGTGTTGATTGTCTAAGACTGATGTGTGACCAGAAACCCATTTTCTAGTACAAATGGGACTTTTCTTTGCAAATGTAAAGAAAAAAGGAAGTCCTGTGTTAATATTTATGACTTAATCAAGGTCAGTGCTCATACAGCAGTCATAGAAAACCACTTACATATTGTATATGATCACAACGGAAAAAGCAATTAATTGGTCCCCACTCTCTCTATGCACATCTTCGTTTTAATAGTTTACGTAAAACTTTTAGTAACTTGAACAAGATATGCCCCCAAAGAAGCTGTTATATTTCTGCTAGTCTTTAGCATTATTTTACAGTTAATATTGAAAATAAAGCTAACTAATTTCTTCCTGAAGAAGATACTGAAATAATACTGGATTATTTGTATGATGATGGCGGTGGCAGTGATGGTGATGCTGATACCTAACTTTTAACTTTGCACTTTCTATATGCTGGATGTCTCACTCTGCACTTGTAAAAAAATATATATTTCATACGACCTCAAATTAATCACCAGAGGGTGAAATATATATTAACATTTACTGAAGAGAAGACTGAAGTGTATAAGCAATTAAGTAACTTATCTAAGGTCAAACATTTCATAAATACAAGACCAGAATTCAAATCCAGGTTCATCTGACTCTAAAATCTGTATGCTTACGCATTAGCTAATAATACCATCTGGTATATTCCTTTAGAAGACAATCCTATTTAAGACCAGTAGCAGTTGGTATCCAACTTTTTTAGTGAATGATTTTCCTGTATATTGTTTCCTCTGTTGATTTTAATGGTATTGAGTGTTGGGATAATTAAATCTGCAGAAGATAAAAACATTGATTGGCAGATTTAATATTTATCATTCAAAAGATGATATCTGAGACAAATTATCAAAGATCTTTGTACGTGTGAACTCTTGCAACCATTTAAAACCAGAAAACTTCAAATATTTTCACAGTTCTGCAGAATGGTTTAGAGTGTGGTCAAACCACAAAAACTTTTTATTCTGTGTTGGCAAACAAAGGGATATGATTAGATACCTGTGGTGAGAACCATACAGAAATGTCAACACATTTTTTTCTGTTATTTTCCAGGCGTGGCCTATTTGCAATCTTAAATATCAGTACCCAGAAATTTAAGCAATCAGCTTGTATAGGGAATATTAAGTATGCACAGTTTCTCTATCACATGCTCCCATATTTCCATGTTTGAGCCTTTTTTTTTTCCATCTTCCTAGTTGACATCCCAGCATATTGGGTCTTTAATATTCACTACTTACTTTTGGCCCCAACTACTTACTTTTGGCCATATTTTGCCCCCATGGTGGGAGGTTAATATATTCATGACACTGCCATGTATCAATTCTTGTTTTCTTCATTGGTCCCATGCTCCTCTTTGCTGTTAACCCATGTGCTAGATTTACAAGCACACTTCACAGCCATATAGCACCTGCCTAGTAATCGTACCCCAGTTCATCTTATTTTAACTCCCCATTTTTCATTTATCTTTGTTTCTTAATCTTTTTGTTTTTAGCCATTTTGTGAATTTCCATATGCCCTCTCAAATTCTGGAATGACTGTTAGACCTGTCCCTTAAAAGTAATAGAAAACTGAAGAAGCATTGTCAACACTACTGGCTATGACTGTGTTAAGCATTCCATTGAATCTGTTACTCTCCACTGAGCATAGACTTCTTCACAGTAATCTCATTTGATGGCCATCCCTCTGAAAATGCAAGGAAGGGAAGAGTGTATTATCAGTTAATACATTTTACCAAGCACAATGATCCCACCAAGTTGATTCTTCCTGTATCTGTGTGTGTGTTCGGGTAAGTCTTACTGTGCAGCATTTAAAAGATCAAAGCCAGTGATAATCTATAGAGGATATCTGGCACCAATGTGGGTTCTTTGTCTTAAATACAATTTGGAGTAACAGTGTCTAGAAAAACAAAACTTTAGTGGCATCTAAAAGCAAAAGAATAAATTATCCTTTATAATTTCTACATAGTGGAAGAATATGACTACAGAGTGATTCAGTGTATCCATTTCCACCCCTCCCAATGGGAAAACAAGCTTACTTTGTATCCATTCCTAAAAAGTAGAAATTGATTGTACTTTATCTTCTATCTTGAAATCAACTACTAGTGTTTGTCTTTATTAATGTTAGATAGGAGTATCTTTTTCCTAAGAAGTGCTTACTGAAGTTTGTATTTTAACTTCTTTTTGTTAATAAAAAGAAAATTGAAGCATTAGTTACGTTGCTTTTTCTTTGTAGCGTGGAGACGATCAATGATGGAAACTTCCACATTGTGGAACTACTTGCCCTGGATCAGAGTCTCTCCCTTTCTGTGGATGGAGGGAGCCCCAAAATCATCACCAACTTGTCAAAGCAGTCGACTCTGAATTTTGACTCTCCGCTCTATGTAGGAGGTAAGCTCTGTTGCAAATCCAGTGGGTCCCCAAGACCTGTGATTCTCACCACAGACTAATTCTGAAGTTGTTGATTCCTGGTATTGTGGCCATTGACCAATAGTGATCAGCCATTGAAAGATGGACAGCATGGATAGAAAAGAAAGAGCCCTGGATATGTGTTAAGAGACCTGTTTTGTGCCTGTCTCAGTCTGTCAATAACCGCTGCTGTGGTTGGACAGGTTCTTGTGGTTCGTATTACGATTGCAAAGTGCCCTTTAGCAAAAACCATCAGAAAATTTTGGAGAAAAATTAGAGGTTTATTATTTCACAAGAGCTGAAAATTACACAGCACACCTGAGGCCACACAGCAAGGTCTTAGGGAGAGAGAGAGAGAGAGAGCACACACGTGAGAGCAATAATGCATGGGCCTGGGATGCTGCTTTTGTTGGGGTCAAGACCAAGCTATAAAGAAAAAGAAAAAAAGTTCTGTCAGATGTTGTCATCTCATATTATCTGTGCTACCAGTTGCCAACTAATGTAGATAATAGGATAATTATTAACCAAATTGAATGATGAATGAATGAACAATGAATTAAATGTGCAACTTGTATGGCATAACAGGAAGAACTTTTGCTGAGCTAAGACCTTAAGGTGAACAAACAAGAAATAGAGTTGGAAGGGTAGATTAGGGATTGGAACAATAGAGTGCAGTTTCTGGACTTTTTTTTTTTTAAACCAACAAGAAGGCAGACGAGGAAGAGATGAGGAACAGAGGTGTGGGCAAAGTTCTGAAGGAGTCCAGAGGAGAGGACCCACAAAGAAGAGAACCTTCCTCTGTGTGGGGGGGGGGGGGGGGGGGGGGAGCAGGTGGTAGAGTGGGGGGCAAGTGTAAGCTGGTGGTACAGAATTTCAATTTTCACGCAAAGGAGCAAGAAAGCATGTGATATTGAATTGAGTTACATTGAATTAAATCACATTGGATTGAGGTGAATTGACTGATAAAATTAACTCATTTTAAAGGTAAGTAAGCTAAGGCTCTTGAGCAGGTCAATGTAAGTGATTTCCTCAGCAGGACGGGCATTTTCACAAAGTTTGCATTATTTCCTGCCAAATAGTAACCTTGGGATTCTACATAATTATGTTAACCCTTCCAAGACGTTCTTGAAAATATTTTTGGAATTGTCCTGAAAGTTCAGAGCACCTGTTTTTTTGTAATTTTCATCAGAAGATCTTAACACATTGAAAGACTTTTTGAATTGTTAGGAACCATTGGTTATTGAGTATCTACCATATGCTAAAAACAAGTTAATACATGCATAAACGTTACAAAGTTGAAGAAGTATCCCTTCTTGCCCAGGGGAGTAGAGAAAACAGACAAGTCTTCAAGTAACCATAGTAGATTGTAACACAAGGATTGCATAGTGAATCTGCTCAGCAAGTTGAATGATGTAATTGCTTCATGATAATCACAACTAGGAGATTCATTTAAAAATAAAAGCCTGCACTACAGTTAACAGCCATTATGTTGGGATTGGTAAAGCAAGTCACAGATGTACCTGTGGTTTGAGGGAAAAGAAATTATACTTACTGAGCACATGCTATGTGTCCAGCACGATCCTCAGAGACTTTAGGAAGTAGGTATGATTTTGTTTCATAGTTCCTAAGGGACAGCCTCAAGGACTTTACAAAACTTGTCCCAGTTCACAAAACTATGAAGTAATAGAGACCTCATTTGGGTCCAGGTCTGGTCTGTCTGACCCCAAAGCCATCTATTTGCACTGCCACTCACTTTTTAACATCAAGCAAAAAGGGAAGCCATTTGAGTTTTGTGGCTTTTTGTTTATTTCTGGACTTGTCCTACACTTGATTTATTGTGCTTTCATCAGAAATCATTTCATTGAGGGGCGCCTGGGTGGCGCAGTCGGTTAAGCGTCCGACTTCAGCCAGGTCACGATCTCGCGGTCCGGGAGTTCGAGCCCCGCGTCAGGCTCTGGGCTGATGGCTCAGAGCCTGGAGCCTGTTTCCGATTCTGTGTCTCCCTCTCTCTCTGCCCCTCCCCGTTCATGCTCTGTCTCTCTCTGTCCCAAAAATAAATAAATGTTGAAAAAAAAAATTTTTTTTAATAAAAAAAAGAAACCATTTCATTGAATCTTTTAAAACCCCTTTACAATGCAGTGTGGGGGGAAAAGTACAAAATGGGAGTGCTTAGGTCAGAACATTTTTCAAAAAGGGGGGAAAAAAGTTCTACATTCATTCCAAACTGAAAAGTGCCAATCTTTCTAAAGATGGAGGGTCAGGAAGAATCCATATTGTCCCTCTGTCCATCCAGGCCTTAAGGAAAACACCTCCAATCTAGGCTCACTGCTAGAGAACACCTGGGCCCATTTCCTTCCAAGTCAGAGCCCAGTCTCAAGGGTAATTCAAATTTCAAAAAAATACAACATAATCATAAGACCGCATCCCTGGGTTCTGTGTGGCAAAGGCAGGAGAACCCGAGTTAGCAAACGAGAGTGACATACCTCAGCTCATCTTTTTCCCCAAGTTTGAAAAGGTGCACTCCCCAAGGCCAGCCTGGAGGTGCTGCACCCCATGCCTTAGGCCCACCTGCAGAAGTGTTCTTTAGTAAAACAGGGAGGCAGCTCTCCCTCCCAGGCCTTATCAGATACCCATGGCATAGGCTTTATGTAACACAAAACAACAAATCTTTCTGATTTTCTATATAATAGTCTAAACAGAATGTGCATTATCTAATAGAATTGTTATAAGTTAAGAACTGCACTTAGAGACCCCTCCATGAATCACACATCTCGTCCTCTTGCCACCATTGGACAGAGGACCCCAGTCTTGACCCTTGATTTCTTTATTGTCATGTTGAAACTTGTATAGCTTGTTAAGGTTAAAAATGGTCTACCAAGTTATCTGTTGTTTGGTAGATTGATTGAATTACAGCTATAGTCCATGGCGTAGAGGAAAGGCTAAAAGCAGAAAATCAACATGGGTCTACTTCTGTTGTTTTTTTTTTTTTAAGTTTATTTGTTTATTTTGAGAGAGCACATGAGCAGGGGCAGGGCAGAGAGAGAGGGAAAGAGAGAATTCCAAGCAGGCTCTGCGCTGACAGTGCAGAGCCCTATGTAGGACTCAAACTCACAAACCGTGAGATCATGACCTGAGCCAATACCGAGAGTCAGACACTTAACTGACTGAGCCCCAACATGGGTCTTCTTCTGTTGGTAAATTCAGACCTGGTTCACTGGTCAGAAATGTGCCAAGCATGTGAAAAGGTTGAGTCAGAATAGCTTTAATTCTGTGATGTCCTGTTCAAAGTAAATATATGTGTGATATATCATTTTCATTTAAAAATTATTATAATCATAGCTGGATCTTGTATAAGTGTTAGCTTTGGGAATGAAAGAATACATTTACTAATTGTTTCTTCCTGCCATGGAACTTCACTGGTATTTAGTCTTGACATGTGCACGTAGTTGTATTGGACCTGTATCAAAATAAGTTATTAAAAATAGTTTGGAAGTTCTTTTTAAATGTGTGAAAAAGAAGACCATACATGCGTGGTCTATAGATACGATTAAATTGGAAGACCTTCTCCCAGACCAAGGAATTTTTTTTAACTTGTGCTTTCCTGGAAATGGTACCTTTCATTCTTTTGCCCTGCTCTAAACAGCAACTCAGTTTCCAGGGCCAAATGGACATAGACTAAAAGTCTGAAGTTATGGAACTTCAAAGCCAACACAGCTAATTCAGTACTTGTCAAAGTGTGACCACGGAGCACCTACATCAAAGTCACCCTGCATGTTAACATTTAGATCCCTGCACCCCAAGCCTTCCTACCAGTCAGAATCTCAAGGTGGGGAGAGAACGCGGCCTGGAGCCACCTCCCGAACATGGACCTGTGGTGGTTCTTATGTATGAAAGACTTGGAAACAACTGCTCTGGTCCCTCCATTCATGTTCTACATGAGAAGACCAAGCCCGAGAGAGGTTGAAAATGATAGGCTCATGGGGCATCTGGGTGGCTCAGTCAGTTAAGTGTCCTACTTCGGCTCAGGTTATGATCTCATGGTTCGTGAGTTCCAGCTCTGCATCGGGCTCTGGGCTGACAGCTTGGAGCCCGGAACCTGCTTCAGATTCTGTGTCTCCTCTCTCTTTCTGACCTTCCCCGGCTCATGCTCTGTCTCTCCCTCCCTCCTTCTCAAAGATAAGTAAACATTTAAAAAAATAAAAAGAAAATGATAGGCTCATGGGCACACAGACCAACAATAAAGACTTTGACTTCTGGCCTAGTGACTCTGTATACCCGCCTGTCTGCTTTTGGTACCTGCTAGAACTCCAAGGCGGCTCCTCTGAATACAGACATGGTGCTGTCATGAGTCAGGTCCCAGGGAGTGTGAGGGTCCTGGTCTTTCTAAGCAGCAAACCCTCTGGAGAGTGAGAATGGAGTCTTCCCCAGCCTGTGCCCTCCAGCCAGTAGCTCGGAGCACACAGCCAAGCACAGTGAGGGTGTGAGTGCTGCGGGGGACGTCAGCCGCCATGAAGGCCTCTGGCTCCCTCCCCTTACCCCACTGCAGTCTGGACGCTTGTCTCATGTAGGATCCCATCCAGGAACTATTTCAGGGTCTGGCTTAGGCCATGGAAAGATTCCTCAGTTTTGCCAAATGAAGGTTACCAGATGACTGTCACTACTGGAACTTATATATGCAAAGATTGCAAATTCTGTTTTCGGAGGAATTTCTTTTGTATGTCTGGTTTCTTGGCATATGAAGGCTTCACTCTCCATTAGCAAGAAAATAAAAATGATATCAATGAGGTGCTGTCATGACAGGAAGCATGGGAGCGTTTTTCAGATGCTGACATCCACAACTGGGCTCAGGTTGTTGCCAGTGCTGAGCTGAATTGGTTCCCAGCTTAGAATTTGGCAGGGCCGGGGTGAAAGGTTGCAGCTTTCACCCCCTAAGACTGGACGGACAAAACCGCTACCTAGAGATAACGGGGTTCACTCATCAGCGGAACTGCAACCCGCTCCTTAACTGGGCAACACTGGGCATGTCACCCAACTCTCACTGTGCCTCCCGGAGCTGTCGGCTTCCAGGGTGTGTGTCCACGTTGAAGACGTCGGTGGAGAGAAGGGGGACCACTGATCTCTCTCCCCATTCCTGATCCTGCCTTTAGCCTACAGTAGCTACACTTTGAGGTTTTATGTATTTATGCCTCTGGGTCAGGTTTGATTTGAAACAAATGTTAAAAATTAGAGACTGACCACCAATGAATTTGGTTCTTTATTCTAGTTGCGCATTAGAATTGCCTGGAGCATCTTCCAAAAAGGCAAATCAAAACAAGGAAACACCCTTCTCCTCTCCCTCCCCTCCCCTGCCCAGATAATGTGACCCAGTAGGTCTGCGCTGAGGTTCTAAGCATCAATATTTCTTCAAAGATCTCGTATGATTCTAATGTGCAGGCAGGGTGAGAACCACAGGACTGGATGCCCATGGTCTCTAGCTGTCCTAAAGGAGTGTCTCTGACTCCCACCCTGCAGGAAGACCTAAATGGGTCTGGGTGGCAAATGGCTGAGGCTCCCCCGAAGAGCCGACCGCTGACCTGTGTCCCTCCACAGGCATGCCCGGGAAGAACAACGTGGCCGCGGCCCTGCGCCAGGCCCCTGGGCAAAACGGCACCAGCTTCCACGGCTGCATCCGGAACCTTTACATCAACAGCGAGCTCCAGGACTTCCGCAAGGTGCCCATGCAAACCGGCATCCTGCCAGGCTGTGAGCCGTGCCACAAGAAGGTGTGTGCCCACGGCACGTGCCAGCCCAGCAGCCAGTCGGGCTTCACCTGTGAGTGTGAGGAGGGATGGACCGGGCCCCTCTGTGACCAGAGGACCAATGACCCCTGTCTGGGAAATAAGTAAGTTTGGGCTGCTTGGCAGTTACACACACATACCCCAATCCCCAATCCTCGAAGCAAAACCCAGGAAGGGAGGGAAGGAGGGGGAGAGGGAGAAGAAGAGGAAATCGGCGCATTAGCACATCTCCTTCACATTCCTCCCATGACCCTTTCTCCATTCTTATCCGCTCTGCCTGATGCGTTTGTATTCCCATGTTCCTCCTCCACTGTAGATGTGTGCACGGCACCTGCCTGCCCATCAATGCATTCTCCTACAGCTGTAAGTGTCTGGAGGGCCACGGGGGAGTCCTCTGTGATGAAGAGGAGGACCTCTTTAACCCCTGCCAGGGGATCAAGTGCAAGCATGGGAAATGCAGGCTCTCAGGACTTGGGCAGCCCTACTGTGAATGCAGCAGTGGATACACCGGGGACAGCTGTGATCGAGGTAAGCCACCTGCCTGGGACCCATCCTTGGGGCCCAGCAAGCAAGAGGACCCCTCATCTTTGAAAAGAGAGAAAGGAGACACACGCACATGCACACACACACACACACACACACTCACAGGAGTGATCTGAGGAGCACCAGTTCTGTGTCTGGCTTAGAGTTGCTGCTGGTGATTTATTTCCCAGTGGTGTGAGGGCACCAGATGTAAAGTGTCCTCAGCCTCCACAGCGGGATTTTGCGCCGCCTCCACACGTCTTCTCTGATGTGCCGTGAAAAATACTCCTTTTTACCTTGTGTAGCAGCACGCTTACTTCCCTCGCTTCTTCCCGTTACCTGCTGTCCCCATCCACATATATTATTAATTCGTCTCTGGCACAGAGGGGAGGGCCCTCACCGTCCTGCTCCAGTTTTAAGACAGAGTCACCTTTGACCTCAGAACCAACCGATTCAGCACAGCACAGCACGCAGGTGAGAGGGAGGGAAACGTGCTGACTTCTTGGCCCACCTTCTTCTCCTTTGCGTGATCGGAACGTGCCTTGCCTCCAGCTGGCGCGCACTTCAGCGTGTGCATCAGAGGGACGAGACAAGAGGAACGTGCCCGTGGAAGCTTTTAGCAGATGTCTCTTTTTGAACTAGTTCATACTAGGGTAATTTATGAAGTCAGTGGAATGTTACTTGTATTAAGTAACAGATTGAATGATATGAAACCCCAGGTCTAATAAATTAAATTGCACACTCGCGGGAAACTGCTCCCTGTGGTAAACAAAACCAGCTGTTCGTAGTGTAAAAACAGAAGATGTGTATTTTTGCAATAAAGGAAAAGATTTAGGAATCCAATTTTCTTCTCAGTCCAATAGCTTGGTATTTATAGTCCGCGTATATAGTATTCGCTTTGCGGACAATAAAGCCCCCCCCCCCAAAAGAAGTATTTTGCAAAGACCAGCAGGCTGTGCCCGAAGCCCATCATACGGAATAGAAGGATGGTGACAGCAGTTACACTTGGCAGACAAAGGGAAGACCTCCTGAATTGAGCGGTGGGTTCGCGGTCACTTGGCATGACTCACAGTGGCTGCCCTGGAAATGCTTGTGCTTCTTGTTCTTTTCTAGAACTCTCGTGTCGAGGGGAGCGAATAAGAGATTATTACCAAAAGCAGCAGGGCTATGCCGCGTGCCAGACAACCAAGAAGGTGTCCCGGCTGGAATGCAGGGGTGGATGTACGGGAGGGCAGTGCTGCGGACCCCTAAGGAGCAAGCGACGGAAATACTCTTTCGAATGCACTGACGGGTCTTCGTTTGTGGACGAGGTGGAAAAGGTGGTGAAGTGTGGCTGTACCAGGTGCGCCTCCTAAGCGCGTCCCTGGCAGCGTTTGTCTTTGGGAAATGTCGTCTACTTCTTGACCATGTTGGACTAATTAATAATGCTTCATAGTGGAAATATTTGAAATATATTGTAAAATACAGAACAGACTTATTTTTATTATGAGAATAAAGACTTTTTTTT
This sequence comes from Felis catus, assembly GCF_018350175.1. Taxonomy (NCBI): domain Eukaryota; kingdom Metazoa; phylum Chordata; class Mammalia; order Carnivora; family Felidae; genus Felis; species Felis catus. Next base: position 188,931,753 of record NC_058371.1, on the reverse strand, counting down.
TTCCTGCATTTGGGAACAAAAAAAAATGCTTGAACTAACGCTTCCCCGATGCTAGAGAAGTATGAAGAGAGATACCTGGAGGCATCAGAACGAAAGTGGGAATCGTTGCAACTCGAATTCATCTTTGCGACATGCTGAAGACAGAAGCACAGGCAAAGGGAGAGCCGAGCTGCCCTGTGCTGCCGTGAAATCGCCCAGAGCATAAAACCCATGCGCCCTCGTGCTCCTCTCTGTGGTTTATGAGGACAGACCAAGCACGCGCGTGTGAATGTGAGGACGCAAGGCGGAGGAATGGGATTCTAGAGTTCATAGGACAAATGGTTGAGAAATACAATGTGCAAAATAGTGTCCTGAAGACAAGGGTTCTATTCCCGAGAGAGATGGGAGTGCTAAAATAAGTTTTATGTTCTTTGTAAACGTCAGCATGTTAGCAGAAGAAGCACACAAAAGTGTTTATCTACCGTTTTCCAGTATTAATTTTTTGTAATATAAATGATAAAGGAGATGATAAAGAACCAATAGATTATTGATAAATAAATTAGTAATAATATGAATTTTTGTTTCTATGAGTTCTAAACAGCCCTATACAGTATTCAGTTTCCATGAGAAATATTTATTGTATCAAAGTACATTGTACTTAACATTTTAGGCCATTCTTTTACTGTTTCTCAATGCTTTAATATATATTAATTTATAATTGTCCTGATATTTTTGTATATTTTTCAAACTTAAAAGTCAGGATCTTTTGGGGGTTTTTTGGCAATAGTACTAACATAGGGTGTTATCTTGGGATAAATATGTGTTGATCTGTTTGTTTACCTTGACATCTGACCACTGGTGTCACTGACCTACTGGCCTCATTCAGGACACCTGCAGAGTGTAAAGTCCATGCGTGAGATGGTCATTGTACAGAAAGAAGTGGCCCGCCCCTCTGCAACATGTCCCCACAAAACAGAGATGGTATATAGCAGTCAACACTAGAAGAGTAGGTATTTTACAAATTAATATTTCCTTGACATTTTTTGCCCTTTTATTGCGGGTGGGTGGGGAGAAAAAAAGGCTGTAATGTCAAGAACTGTGATTTTTTTTTCCCAAACAATAAAGCTCCTTTATTACCTTAATGTTCCCATGTTAACATGTTTGCTGCTAAATTACAATGTAGAATTGATAATGATTTATAGTGGACTGTGCTCTTCCCTTATTAAAATCCCAGGGTACCCTGTGAAGATGCAGATGTTTCTTTTCAAAAAACTTTTTTTACACAAAAAATTAGATGTACATGTATAATTCATTGTGCTTTGTCTTTCTCCAGACTAATATCAGTTATACTACTGATGGTTGTAAATTAAACAGATATTTACTTCACTAACAGCTTGGTGATTTTCTTAGAAACTGTAAAATATTTAGAGTCCACTCCTTAAGAATTTCTTAATCAAAATGATACAAAGAAAACTTATATCATGTTGTTGACAGGAGTTGGTTTAAGATTAGCATATTGTCATATCGGGGGACTTTGGAATGGCCACATGAAAGGAATGGACAGAAGAATACATTCTCTGCTCTGACAAAAGTGCATATTCAACTAATTCCTTCCAAAAAATATATATATATAAGGCGAAGTCTAACTAAACCACAACTGGTATTTCATTTTTGTTCTCCTTTCCTGTCAATTAGAACCAGGCGGAAAACGAACGACAGAGTGCCTTTCTCCACAGACACTGGAAGCAAGGGTTAGTGATATCGAGGTACAGCATCCAGAACAGGGAAACCATATGCGCTGCATGGAATATTATTACTTAACCACCATGCTAGCATTTCTTCATTTTCCGTGAAGAAAATCATGCACATGCACACACTTGCATACATGTGCACACACACAAATGTCCAATCACTTATTCGTGTTTAAAATATCTATATTTTAATTGTATAAATATTATATAGTCTTTGGAAAACATTTATTTATTCCCACTGATTGTTTCATTTTTTTTTTCTTCAAGGACTGGGAATCATGCATTCACTAAAGAAGCATCTACAAAGATAATAGGATTCAGATTTCTGTTTATAGGTATGTGTTATCTTAATAGCCACTATTTCTGAGGGCTTGTTTTTTTTTTTTAATGTTTTTATTTATTTTTGAGACAGAGAGAGACAGAGCATGAGCAGGGGATGGGCAGAGAGAGATGGAGACACAGAATCCGAAGCAGGCTCCAGGCTCTGAGCTGTCAGCACAGAGCCCGACACGGGGCTCGAACTCACGGACTGTGAGATCATGACCTGAGCCGAATTCGGACACTCAACCGACTGAGCCACCCAGGCACCCCTCTGAGGGCTTGTTATATGCCAGGCACTATACAAAGGGCTTTATATGAAATATGTCATTTTGGGGATTCCCATTTTGCACAGGTATAAAGAGCTTGAAGACAGAAAAGCTGAATCCCACTTAGCCCTCTTAGACCAGAGTGGCTCCATGTTTAAGAGAGAGGGCACCCTCTATTCGGGGCTTTTTAGAAACCTTGGAAACTTATTTCCTGGCACAATTGTTCTCCCTACTCATCACGTTGATTTAAGGAGTCTGGATTAGAGGGGTGCCTAGGTGGTTCACCCCACTCTTGATTTAAGCATCCCACTCTTGATTTCAGCTCAGGTCATGATCTCATGGTTCAGTTTGTGAGTTTGAGCCCCACATCCAGCTCTGACAGAGCCCATTTGGGATTTCTCTCCCCTCTGTCTCTGCCCCTCCCCTGCTCATGCTCTATCTGTATCTCAAAACAGATATAAAAATTATTAAGTAATCCAGATTAGATATGTTTGGTTTTTTGTTTTTGTTTTCTAAGGAAGAAAAGTGAAGTCTTAGTAGCTTTCAGATTATATTCTTTCTCCTCCCTGCCTATAAAGGCACAAAATAGAATTATGCATGCCAGGGATTTGGGCTGAGCTAGCAGGTTTCTTAGGGGATCGTTTGCCTTGCAATGAGACTGCATTCTGCACAGGAGCCCTTGTTTGAGAAAAATTAATAGCCAAATAATTACAGCAAATGAAACAAATGAAGGGCACTTACTCATGTTATGAAAGGCTTTTCACTTAAAAAGACTTGACCCTAGGATTCCTTTAAGTAAGAAACTATTGCAGAGCATTTCCAACAGACTTCAGTAAGTTAAAACAAACAAACAAAAAACATTTTGCACATTCGGAGTCAAAGCTATCACCCAGAACAATGTACATTTCTAATATGAAAAGATAGTGATTAGACATCCCTACTGTGTTTACTTTAAATTCTCACATGAGGGGCGCCTGGGTGGCTCAGTCGGTTGAGCGTCCAACTTCAGCTCAGGTCATGATCTCGCCATTCGTGAGTTCAAGCCCCACATCGGACTCTGTGCTGACAGCTCAGAGCCTGGTGCCTGCTTCAGATTCTGTGACTCCCTCTCTCTCTGCCCCTTCCCTGCTCGTGCTCCCTGTCTCTCTTTCTCTCTCAAAAAGAAATAAACATTTAAATAAATAAATAAATTCTCACATGAGTTGAAGCACCATCAGGAAAAGCCAAGGGATATGACATGTGTTTAAGTTCAGATGTGTTCCTTGAATAACAACCATCTCAGTCTTTGCAATTTGTGCTCACCCTACCCTTCCTGAAATTATTTTGAAGCAACAATAGACTAACCTCAGTGTTAGAATTGCTCTGACCATTCTGGTTTGGGGATGGCTTGCTTTGTCAGCAGCAGCTCTTTCCAAAGAAATGATTGAAAGATTGTTGAAGTTGATTCAGGACTTAGATCTGGAGCATTATGGAGCTGTCTACCCACTAGAGTGATCGTTACTTCAAAACTCATGTTTGTAAAAAGATATAAGCTATAAAAAGTATATGAAGCTTTATATAAAGCTTTTTATAAAATAAGTAAAACTAAATGAAATGCATAAGTTATTTTCATTCTTAATCCTCTCTATGTACTCAAAAGTCATTTAACAATACATTTTTATTTTTTATCTCCTGTCATGTGCAAGAAAGTATGGTAACCTTTTGATACATAGTTCAGGCGAACTAGACGTCACTTCTAACACTTTAGAGCATACGCTGTATGCACTTGGAGTTGAGGTTAAAGTGAGTAACAAATATCATACAAGTGACCAAACTACATACAATTTCAGATTGTGATAAGTGCCCTCAGGAAACTTATGAGATACTAGAAAAAAGCATAGCAGAGGAATCCAGTCAAATATGTAGTGGGAGGTCAGGGAATGACTCTGCAGAAGTGACATGTAAGACAAGTTGTGAAGGATAAAGTGGAATCCAGGGTGAAGAACTGTGGGAGTACGTGATGGGGTCAGGGGTGGGGGTCCATGCAGAAAGAGCCACCTGGGTATAGGCCTGAGGAGGGAAGGAACTCTTCATGTGGTCAAGGAGGCAAAAGAAGTTCCTATGGCCAGAGCAAGGCATAGATTTCTCTTCCACATGTAATACAGCATTGGCCATTTTCTGCCTTTATTAACTTACTTTAAATAGTTCTATATTTTTTTCTTTTGGCTTCTGTTTGCGGTGATCTTTCAAACTATCAACAGAAATGGATTTCCATTTAAAAATAGCAAGTAGTTAGTTGTGTTTAATGCCGTTCCTCAACTTCCAAATGAAATACCCCTGATGACAAAATATGAATACTTAAAATAGCACTGAAAATTAAGAATAATATTTCTGGAATCTCTGAGGAATTTTCATGAACTCAAAAGCTGATGAGGCTAGACTGAAAGAAACAACTGCTGGCCAACCCGTGCTTTGAGACTCATGCACATTCCTTTGTCTGTACACCAAGGGCAGAGACTCAGGAAATGAGTCAACTGGAAAACCATCAAAAAATAACTGTGCATTTAGGTGCCACTTTGTGAGAATGACAGAGGGCTGTGCCTCCAACCAAGGAGGTAAAATCTCACTTCATCTGCTAGGATGCTCCAGTTCTCATCAAAGAAACCAAAACAGTGCGTGAAATACTAGAGAAGACCGATTGCATTGTATTGAATATTGAGAGATGTAGTCTTTATAAATAAGTTATTGTAGATGTGGATTGAGCCTGCAGGAGCCGTGGTAGCAATGCATGCTTAGAATGATATGGAAAGAGGGAAGTGGGGCACCTGAGGGGCTCAGTTGGTTAAGCATCTGACTTGATTTTGGCTCAGGTCATGATCGCATGGTTCATGAGATCGAGCCCCACCTTGTGCTCTGTGCTGACAGCTTGGAGCCTGCTTGGGATTCTTTCTCTCCCTCCCTCTGCCTCTCTCCCATTCACACACACACACACACACACACACACACACACACACACACACCACATACACATGTACACACACACACACACACACACACACACTCTCAAAAAAAAGTAAGAGAGGGGTGCCTGGGTGGCTCAGTCGGTTAAGCGTCCGACTTCAGCTCAGGTCACGATCTCGCGGTCAGTGAGTTTGAGCCCACGTCGGGCTCTGGGCTGACGGCTCAGAGCCTGGAGCCTGCTTCCAATTCTGTGTCTCCCTCTCTCTCTGTCCCTCCCCCATTCATGCTCTGTCTCGCTCTGTCTCAAAAATAAATAAACGTTAAAAAAAAAAAAAAGTAAGACAGAAGTACCTTACCAATTCAAAAAAAAACAGAGGACAGTTGCATTATATTGACTCACTGTTAAGCTAATAAAATAGTGAAAATATACAGACCATATTTAGGATTGAGGGCTAAGAAGTTCAGAAATCTTCAGTGGGCAATAGAAGTCTATGAAGATTATCTGAGTAGGAGGAATTCTTCAGACCTGTATTATAGGAATTTTAGTTGATAGCATAATATAAAATGAATTGATCAGATGGCTATATTCTTAAGAAAAGGTAAGAGCCAGGAATGATTAAAAGGGGGAAAAATGGCAAATGAATCAGAAAAGACAGTACAAACTGTACTGTTACAGCAGAAGAAGTGATTCACGACGACATTGGGCATATTTGGCAAGGGAGAAGGGAAAGTCGAGTATAACTCCTTGTTTTGAGCTTGTCTGTTTCTGCTGTTTCTAAAGCACAAGAATTGCAATCTGGGTTTATTCGGAGCAGCGTTTGGGTGCCTGCATAGGGCTGGAAACAGCTCGAGGATCAGAGTTGCCACTTGGGAAGCCCCATCCTCCTCTCTGTTGAGGAACTAACAATGAAAGCAATACATTCTTCCAGATGGTGGCTTTAATGTCTTTAAATATCTTAAATGTGTTCAATCAACTCCATCGATAGGATAAAATTCAAACTCCTTAGTATAGTATTCCAAATTCCTCATAAAGGGACCTTCTCAAGTCTCTGATACATGCTTAAGACTGACATATGGTGGGAAAGGATATTTTTAAAACAAATTTGGACTGTGGTGTCTAAAACCATAGATCTGAGGGGTGCCTGGGTGGCTCAGTCGGTTAAGTGTCCGACTTCGGCTCAGGTCATGATCTTGTGGTTCATGAGTTTGAGGCCCACCTCGGGCTCTGTGCTGACAGCTCAGAGCCTGGAGCCTGCTTCAGAGTCTGTAGCCCCCCTGTCTCTGCTCCTCCCCCACTCATGCTCTGTCTCTCAAAAATAAATGTTAAATTTTTTTTAAGCAAATGAATAAAAAAAAAAACATAGATCTGTGACTTATCTACATGGAAATGGTAGTTGAAGCCAGGACAATAGGCAAGTGAATTTGGACACAATACAATGAACTTGACCACCGGAATAAGATGCAACTTTAGATAATGCTAACATCTCTAGAATGCAGTGGCCCCAGAGTAGTGATGAAAAAAGAGCAGTTGTAATAACAGTGATGAGGTAAGAGCTGGATAACCAGGAGTTAGGAGTGGAATTTACGAGCTACTAGAATGCCCTCTCACAAAGTCTGATAGCAAAACAAGAAGAGAGTGAGGATGGCAACTGGGAGACTCAGTGAGATTCTGAGGTTTGCATTTAATGGGTCAATAAGTATTGGCTTATCCCCTGTAGCCACGGCTTAAGAAGGTGTGGAGCATACACTCGAGGCATATCCTGGAGGGAACACTGAGGCCCAGGCTGGGAAAGCAAAGTGGGTCATCAATTACGTGAGCTAGTTAAACAACGGTAGGTAAAAAGTGGGGCCCAGTGACAACAGGATTGAGGAAACATGATGCCCAAGAAAAATAAACCACAAATCACCCAGAGTGAAGGGGGTAATATAGTACATGCAACAATTATTTTCCAAATGAATTTCTCTGCCTCCCTCCACTACCTCCCACAACGGGGAAATAGAGGACACTTACAAGTGCTAACTGAGTCCACAGATACAAGATTCAGCAGAGTGGAAGCATTGCCATCCTGCATTTGGAACTAGATTTGTCTTTGTGTCAGTGTGTGGGTGGCTGAATTTGGATTCTAAAGAAAATCAGACATAAAGCAAACACAAAACCAAAGAGTGGGAGAAACAGCCACAGAGACAGTCATCTGAAAAAAACTTGCCATCGTTAATCTTCCCTCCCTTCTTGAAGTGGCTAGAATTATTTTCAGCTTGTTCACATAGATTGTGGCAGAGAGATTAAGTGACTTGCCCAAGGTCACACAATCCAGATCTGACTCCAACCATAATGTGATATTGATTTCACTGGAATTGATAGGCAAAGTCTGTGAACGGCCTCATGAGGTAATGCTGGAGGAATGAGTATTTCTCAAGGGGAGTTATTTTGGTTTTTGAAAAATGCCCGTAAATAGCCCTTGCTTTCCCAATAACACTATAAAATCTTCATTATATCTCTTCTTGGGTAAAAGAAAATAAATAATACTTTTAACTGCAATTTTCTTCCAGGAACTGAGACTGGTGACATTGAATGAGTTTTGTGTGGCTGCTTAAGTATTTCTGGTCATCCTTCTAGTCAGCTGTGCCTCCATAGAGTGGTCTGACCGGGAGCAATTGAAATCTTTTGCTAAGATAGTCACAAGGACAGGATCGAACATGCCCTAGTCCAGCTTTGTCAGTTGCAAAGTCACAGCCTTGGACTCATTCCAGGTCTCAAAGGATTCTTTGTGAGGAAGGGGGGGGAAAAAAAAACAAGACTTGGAAGAAAACTAGAGAGGAACTTCTCTTTGAATGAGCACACCTGATAACATCTCTGTCCACCATCTCAGAGGCCCGCATTATCCCAGGAAGGAGAAAGATGTACATCGGTGAATTGCCTAATCTTGCAGTTACCTGACCCTACTTGGTTTCTGCTCACAATATTACCATTCAATTACCTTGACCACCAGTTCTAACTTTCAATTACATCTCCACATTGATTTTTTCGTTCCTATTATTCTTATGTTCGCTACAATTCTTCTCTTCTGATGCCTGTCAGCTCCTTTTTGGAGCTGTGAAATGAGCAGGAACACATTTCTGAATGTCACACACATACTCTGATTAGGAAATAGATCTCTTATCATCTGGCAAAAAAAAAAAAAAATGGTGGTCCTCTAGCTTCAAAAATGATGAAGCAGAGATCCTTGTATCTCTGTCTCCTCTTTTAACCTTATTTTCATTTTTTTTCACCCTTCTAAATGCTTCTGTATTTTAGAATATTAACACAGGATTGTCCCAACAGGAAAGATAGTCTGAGAACCTAGTTGGGAGTGTAGCAATAGACATTACAGCTGCAAGCGAAATGTGGGACACTCACAAACCAAGCACATGCCAGAGGCAAGAGGACTGGTCACTTCAGTTCCATCAGACCTGACGCTGTTCCTCTGAGCCCTGATGCACACACGTGCACACACGTGTGCACACACACACGTGCACATTCACGCGCACACACCACATGATTTCCTAGAACAAAACTTCACCTATAAACTCACTAATTCCAAGGTCAGAATAAATTAAGGAGAACCCTGTGATATCTCGTCATGTGAGCCTTTAGCCTCAGCTAAAGTCCCTACATTTGCAGATAGTTTGGAGGGTCCAACTCACAGACTGGATGACATATCAGCTCCTGAACTGAGGAAAACAAACAGGACTCCAGAAGTCTCATCTGCCCTCATATAGGAACACAGGTAAAAATTACATGACTCAAGGAATTGGCTGAGATCCAATATGAAGGAAGACTGACTTCAGCTTTGTATGCTCCCATTTTCTTTACTTGAATCCTTTATTTTAAAGACTTTCAGACTATTTTTTTTATTTTTTTAACGATTATTCATTTTTGAGAGACAGAGCATGAGTGGGGGAGGGGCAGAGAGAGGGAGATACAGAATCCGAAGCAGGGTCCAGGCTCCGAGCTGTCAGCACAGAGCCCGACACGGAGCTCGAACTCACAAACTGCAAGATCATGACCTGAGCCAAAGTCGGACGCTTAACTGACTGAGCCACCCAGGCGCCCCAATCCTTTTCTTTTTAGAAGTAGAATCTTCATACACAACAGAACAATTTCAGTAATGGCTGTCATGACACAATATGGAACCCAACCAGTGGGCCTGTGATAGGAACAATGCCACATCTGGAAAGAAATCCTTGACCTAAGAGCATCAGGGGTTCCTTTCCTAAGCTCCTTTTCCTCACCTCAGCTTGAATCTTGTTCTCTCACATTACAATTAAGGGGAAGTATGGATCCAACCCCATCTTCAGGATATACTAGTGGACACTATGACGTATCTCTGCTGGAAATACTTCAGGCCCAAAGGGCTTATCCTGCCAGCTACTGGGTTTTGTGTCAGTGGACAGCCCTCAGTTCTCAGCTCCCTTTGGATTAGGCTAGCACCAGAGAAACATCTTCTCCCGGGCCACACATTCTCTCAGGGCGGTCTAGATGCAATGACTGGATAACACGGGCATTGAAATGTCTGATCCCCTCACCCCAGTTTGGAACCTGTGTCAAGGACCACCCCAGCTGCAGAGCTCCCCAGGGGATCAGTCAAAACCTTCTTGAAGACTGCATCACAATGCAACTTCTCCCCTCGCCTAAGCCTGCTTCCTTCCCTTCCTTTCCATGGGTGGTGATGCGAAGAGCACTCTTCATAAACATTATGCATGCAGTGAGTGCAGCCTGAGCTTCCCAGGGAACGCGGCCTGTGCCACTCGGCCACTCCAGTCTCCACCAGGCACTCAGGAGACTGCAGTGCAACAGAGACGGCCCTTTGAGGGGCAGAAAGTGGCAAACTTCCACCTCGGGGAAATCAGGGAGGAAGTAGGTGGCATTTCTAAAATGAGATTTGATGGCAAAGTGGCAGCCTGTGTGAATGAGCCTGTCATTACCACCTGAGCCCCCATGTGGTTAGTGCACTAGAAACTGACAGAAGATCCCTTCACAGCTATCCTTTACCTTGGCCACAGGACTCACACATCCCTCCATACAGGATGAAGGCTTCTATCTTACAAACGCAGGATGCTGGTACTTTCTCTTTTACAGTCTTCCTCCAAGGTCCTGCAGTGTCCTCATTCAGCCTCTCAAATAGAAAAAGAAATGATTACCACCTCCTCACTGGAGAGTAGAACTTCATCTCCCCAAAGGCCCTGACCTTGGCAACCCAAAGGCATCCTATGACTCAGGCTGTTTCATTCTTCCAAGAGCAAGAGAGAAATTTTCTGGTGTCTCAGCTCAGGCCACAGTAGCAAAAGACCATAGACGGGTGGCTTACAGAAGAGAAACTTATTTCTCACAGTTATGGAGCCCAGAAAGTCCAAGGTCAATATGCCAGCTAATTCAGTTTCTGGTGAAATGCTTACTGGCTTGTAGATGACCATCTTCTCTCTGTATCCCCCTCACCCCCCCATGGTCTTTCTTCAGGGCAGATATCACTCTTTTCATCTTCCCAAAATGCCTCTAACCATCACAATGGCCCCACCCTTATGACCCAATCTAGTACTAATTACTCTTCAAAGGCCCTACCTCCAAATACTATCACATCAAAGGGTGTGGATTCAACATATAAAGAACTTAAATGTTGGGCCCTCAGCCAGTTCTAGTCAAGACTTCAGATGACAGCAGCCCACAGGACTAACAATCTAGCCCTTTCCCAAATTCTGTACAAAAGAAAACTGTGAAAGATGAAAATAATCATTGACTCTTTAAGCTACTAAGTTCTGGGGTGATTTGTTATACAACTGTTAACTAAAACACTATCCCTTCATGTAAGCATCTGATTGGCCAGAGCAATAAGCATCCAGCATCGTCCTGGTCTCTTGCTCTACTTGTGGCCAATACAAATGATTGTAGGCTGCACCAGGCCAGAGAGGATTTTATTCCTGTCTCAGCCTTGATGAGAGATGTTTACATGGAATGTTTGTCTTCCCCCAAAGTTATATGAAGCCCTAACTCCCAACATGATAAGTGGCCTCCACCCTTGTAGAATTTACATTACAGTGGAGAAGCCAGCAAATGAAGTAAACCAAAAAAAAATATCTATATAATTCAAAATTGTAATAATTTCTGTGAGGGATACTGGAATAGAAAGTAATAATAGGGAGGAGTCTCTTTTATGTAAGGGGATTAAAAAAGGTTTCAGTGGGGCGCCTGGGTGGCTCAGTGGGTTAAGCGTCCAACTCTTGACTTCAGCTCAGGTCATGATCTTACACTTTGTGAGTTTGAGCCTTGCATTGGGCTCCATGATGACAGTGCAGAGCATACTTGGAATTCTCTCTCTGTCCCTCCCCGACTCGCATGTGCTCCCTCTGTCTCTCTTTCTCTCAAAATAAATAAACTGAAGGAAAGAAAGAAAGAAAGAAAGAAAGAAAGAAAGAAAGAAAGAAAGAAAGAAGAAAGAAAGAAAAATGGGCACTCCGGTGGCCCAGTCAGTTAAGCAACTGACCTTGGCTCAGGTCATGATCTTGGGGTTCATGGGTTCGAGCCCCATGTCGGGCTCTGTGCTGACAGCTTGGAGCCTAGACCCTGCTTTGGATTCTGTATCTCCCCTCTCTCTGCCCCTCCTTCACTCTCTCTCTCTCTCAAAAAAATAAATGAACACGAAAGAAGAAAGAAAGAAAGAAAGAAAGAAAGAAAGAAAGAAAGAAAGAAAGAAAGAGAAGAAAGAAAGAAAAAGAAAGAAAGAAAAAGAAAGAAAGAAAAAGAAAGAAAGAAAGAAAGAAGAAAGAAAGAAAGAAAGAAAGAAAGAAAAGTGTTCAGTGTGGCAACAATGTTTGAACTGAAACCTGACAGAGGACAATGAGCTACCCCAAGAAGGAAGAGCCTTCCAAGAAGAAGGAGAATCAGGACAGCCCTGTGGTGAGAAAAGTGTGTCTGAGGAAAAGAAAACAGCATGTGATGCTAAGGTATAGGTAGGGTACTAGTGCCACCAACTGAGATAGCCAAGGGGAGCCAGACTTATACTTCCTTCCTTTCAATAATCCTGCCCTTCTTTTCCCTGCACCCAGTGAAGGAAGCCATGTCTCCTCCCCTTAGAACTAGTAGCATATGATGAAGACTAGTATCATGTGATGATGTGACTTCATCACGTGATACTTACTGCCCTTCCAGAATGAAATGGAGACAGTACCAGAACAAAGCTTACCTTTCATTCTGGGAAGAAAAGGGAGCCAAACCCAGGTCTTAGTAGAGTGTTTCCTTTTCCTCTAGAGAAACCCCATGAGTACCACTAGCTATAAGGCACCCAAAAGGTGAAGTTTATTTGTCAAAACATAGTGATGGATTTCCTCCTCCTTTCTTCTCCTAACGCAGACCTTACCTGCTCCTGGAGTCAACACCAGCATAATTTGTTCTAAAAAGGTTAATGTGCTAGAAGGGAGTCTATTTTTTTTTTTTTCTGCAAATAGCAAGATAGTAAATATATTTAACCTTGTGACCAAAAGGTCTCTTTTACAGCCAGACAGCTCTGCATTGTTAATATGTAAATTATAGCCACAGGCAATATGTAAATGATTGAGAGGCTATATTCCAATAAAACTTTGTCTATGGGCACTGAAATTCATATTTCATATAATTTTCCTTTTCATGTGTCATGAAATATTCTTTCAAATTTTTTTCAAACATTTAACACTATCAAAACTGTTTTTAGCTCACAAGCCACATAAGAAAATAGACAGCAGGTAAAATTGGGCCCACAGACCATAGTTTGGTGACCCCTATGCCTAATAATTGGGATATAAAATAAATAAGCTGTTGTTCTCTGTCTTGGAATAAATAATAGTCACATTGAACACATGACACATGATGAAATAAAATAATTGCCCCCCAAATTAGTAAGTAAATACCCTAACTGCAATATGGCCAAAGAGCTGTAGATGATTAGAGAGAATTCTTTTCAATTCAGTAGCGTATTTTTGCCACTGGGTCGTCTTCTCTGCTGTAGCCCTGGGAGAGCTTGGTGTCTGGTACAGAGATGATGCTCAATAAATATTAACTGAATAAGCAGAGATACTCATGAAAAAAATATCTCAAGAAAGTTTACTGGGGATTAAATAAACATAAATGAATACCTGGACAGGGACATCTGGGTGGCTCAGTCCGCTAAATGTCTGACTTGATTTTGGCTCAGGTCATGATCTCATGGTTCGTGAGTTCAAACCCCACATCAGGCTCTGTGCTGAGTGTGGAGCCTGCTTGGGATACTCTCTCTCTCTCTCTCTCTCTCTCTCTCTCTGTCTCCTTTTCTCTCTCTCCCTCCACCCCTCCACCACTCACTATCTCTCTCTCAAAATATATAAATAAACATTTAAAAAAAAATACTCCAGAGGGGCCTGAGTAGCTCAGTTGGTTAAGAATCCAACTTCAGCTCAGGTCATGATCTCATGGTTTGTGGGTTTGAGCCCCCCGTCCATCTCTGTGCTTACAGCTCAGAGCCTGGAGCCTGCTTCGGATTCTGTGTCTCCCTCTCTCTCTCTGCCCATCCCCACTCACACTCTGTTTCTCTCTCTCTCTCAAAAATAAAATAAAGTATTAAAAAAAAGAAACAACTTTGGGACAATAGCCATCAAGTAATTCCTAGTTTGGTAAGGGAGATAGGTATTTAGGAAATAAAGAACAGCCTGTGTGATAAGTTTAGGGGAGGCAAAATTTAACCTTTACCCATCTTGGGTTTTCAGCTGGTGCTCTTTAATAAAAAGACAAATTAACAAGAGAAAAACAAATAATTTATTAATAGGCAGAGCACACATCATGCAAGAGAAACCTCAAGGAAATGTAACTCAAAGGAGTAGCTTAGAGCTTATATGACATCTCCAACAGAGAACAACATATTTGTAGAGAAAAGACGGGACAATGCAAAGTGGTGTTAGGCTCCCAAGGGCAGCAGGCTGTGGGAAGGTAAATAAATGGGAAGAAACTAATAGAGTAAGGTGTGCTCACAGCTTCCTCTCACACTGTCACTGGGCTGAGAGGAGTATCTCTAATAAAAGGAGAATGTGTATCTTGCCTACAGGCAGAAAAGGAGAGAGTAGAGAGAGCTTTGCCTGTGTGTGCTACATCCTAATTGCCTTCAGCTCAAAATAATGTTTATGTCAAAGAGGAATATTGTAAGCTGATATATTCTGGTTCCCTTCATACGTATAAGCAAAATAATTAGCAGTAGCAGAAACTAGGGAGTGAGATAGTCAACTGGGTCAAAGAGAGCTAAAAGAGGTTTCTTAGAGGAGGTGGCATTGAGTCTGGCATAGATAATGGAGAAAAGAGGATAGAAGTCCCCGTCCCATCTTGGCACTGAGATGAAGAGTTCTTGGGGTTGGGGTTGGGGCTGGAGCTGGGGTTGGGGCTGGGGTCAGGTTTGGCAGGACAGAGGCCCATTGCAAGGCAACTGCAAATGTTGGCCACCTGGGGATGCCAAATGCAGGATAGATGGGCAAGCCCCAGGCTGTGCTTCTAGGGCTAATTGGTGGCCACATTTCCTAAGAAAAACTGATTAATTAGAGGACGTTTGTCTCTCTATTGACCTCATCCCATCCCAATCTGTTAATATTATGCCTGATCACTGTTTGCCAGGTTGGGGCCTAGAAATGCAGTCTGAAGGAGTTGATGAACATATTCAGTGCCTTTATGAAAGGGTGGGGAAAGACATATTGAAGATGGACCTTAATTCAGTTACGTTTCCAGCAATATGTCAGAAGATATATCTTTTAAATCCCTTTTGTCACAAAATATATGGTATAATAGAAAAATACACAATTATCCTTTTATTTATTTATTAATGTTTATTTTGGAGAGACAGAGAGAGACAGAGCATGAACAGGCAAGGGGCAGAGAAAGAGGGAGACACAGAATCTGAAGCAGGCTCCAGGCTCTGAGCTGTCAGCACAGAGCCCAACGCAGGGCTTGAACTCACAAACCACGAGATCATGACCTGAGTCGAAGTCAGATGCTTAACTGTCTGAGCCACCCAGGAGCCCCTACAATTATCCTTTTTAAATTCATAGCTGAATATGTAAGAAAGTAGAGAAACCAGGAAGCTGGGAGAAGCTATAACCACAGGCCTGCTTTCATTAGGGCTGAGTTTTAAACTTGCATTCTCTCACAATAAATTAATTTAAAGTGGTCTTGTCAGATTTCAGGAGACTTGGCAGAAACAAGCACAAATACTCTCCATAGATTGAATCCCTGAAATCCGAACATTAGCTGAAAATCAAAATTATAGCCTATAAAACACTAAACAAAGTAAGCCACTATCAGTAGAATTAAAAGGAACAAGAATCCATTAAATCCATGTTAGCATTTATATATTTGAACTGTCATATACAAATATGGGAAAAGTATATGTAAAATGTTAAAGAAATAGAAAGAAATTAAAATAATTCACCAAGAATAAGACCACGTAAGTTTTAGAAAGAACTAAAGAAACACACACAAAAAAACCTGCTGAAATAAAGCAACAATATGAGTTAAACAACATAATAGATACAACTTAGAAGAAAATTAATGAACCTAAATACATTTGAAGAAATTACCAATATAGAGAGACAAAGACAGAAATATAAGGGAGTGTTTTGATAAACAGATGATAGTATGAGAAAGTCAGGATGTCTATTCATGTCTAGTATATCTATTTAAGTATTTAGTAAAAATAAAAAGATAGAAGGAATTGAAAAGAGCAAATAGTAAAAGAGATAATGGTCAAGAATTTTCCAGAATGGATCAAAAATATGATTCCTTTGAAACATGACAAATCCCAAACAAGATAAATAAGTAGAAATTAACTTTGTAATTGTAATCAAATTGTAAAACACCAGATCCTAAACACAGCCAGATGGAGGAAAAAAGATTACCTACAAGTTATGCAATTATTCACAATTTTACTGAAGGCATTCTTCTCAATGGCAGTAATGGAACTTAGGAGACAGCGGCAATGAATTTTCTACAGGGTGGACCGTTCAATTCAATGTGATTAAAATAGAGGTAGAGTGTTGACCCAATGGAAAATTGGGGGTAATTATAGTACCTGCCTCATAGGATTGCTATAAGGCTTTAAAGAGTTAGATATGAAAAAGCACTTAGCACAGAGAAGTGATTTTATGTTTATAATTACTATAAGTAATTAAATGTTTACTATTATTATGATTATGTATTATAGTTATAATTATGTATGTATGTGTTATGATTATGTATTGATTATGTATTATAGTTAAAAAGACATAGAAGTTGGAGATGAACAGATCCAGCTTGAAATGAAATCCCTGTCTCCCATTAGCTGAATGATTTCATGTTTGTCATTTAGGCTCTCTGATCCTCAATTACTTATCCAAAAAATGATACTTACAGCCTCTCTCACAGTATTGATGTGGTGACTAACTACCATAGTGTAAATGAAGCTCTCTGCACAGTGTCAACCTTAAAACAGACACTCAATAACCATCGCATTTCCTACCCACACTTCCTCCTTTTCATCTGTCATCTTGAAATGCTATTAATTTCTCTGAATTTAAGTTTCTCCATCTAACAAAAATTAATAATAACATCTACTTCATAAGAATCATTAATTAATTGGTTCAATTTAGCCATTCAACACTCATTTGTTGGGCATGTACTTTGTACCAAACACTGTGCTGAGTTCTGGAGATCCAAAGACGATTAGGTGAGTTGATAGCCAGGGTCCTGGGGGTAGGATGAAATTAAATAAGGCATGTAAAGTAACTAGTTCCATGCTTATCACACAGGAAACTCACATTCCAGGCTGAACCATCAGTCCTTCCTTTGCCTTGTCCTGTGTGTCAGACATTGTACCCACTATCAGTAGATGAAATGGTGAGCGAGACACAGGTCTCACGCTCAGGACTTGGGAAAGTTTCGCCATGTGGTTAAGAAGGCAGGTCTGGATAGAGCAAGCCAAGTTCAAGTTCTGGTTCCCCAGAATTTGCTAACTGTGTGCATGTGTTAGATTCAATGCCCAAAACACAGAAGTCGAGACAGATATTTAAATGCAAGTAGTTTATTTTGGAGGTAATCCCATGAAGCACATGAGGGAAGAGGGAAGTCAGAGAAAGATTAAAGAAAGTTAATCAAGGACGTTTTATGAGGAGGTTACTGCTATGGACAGTTCAGAGTCACATTGTGGTCACTCTGACTCTGTGGATCACATCTCAGAATGGTGCCATGGATGGACAGAGAATATTGGGTAATTTACCCACTACCTCTTGCTCCTCACTGACTGAGGCTTGCTCTGGAACAGTAGGAGCTGGCCGCCCCTGATCCCGTGGCTAGAAGTCTGTCTCAGAGACTTCAGGAAAGTGGGACAGGAACTTCCAGGTAGGGTTAGGTGTGTGGATGGGTTGCTGACAGAATCCCCTGTGGTGATTTAATCTCACTAAGTCTGTTTCTCCACTTAATAAAACTGAATGAATAATGTTCAACCTGTATTCCTTCTATTTTCTCTAATACTTGTAGCACCTAGTGCCTACTGAAATCTATTCTCTTCTTCACCCATAGAAAAGCCTTGTGCCCAGCTACACTTGGTGTTTTCAGGCTCTCTTGATGTTAAGAGCATCCTTGTGATTAAGTTCTGACCAATGGAATGTAGTGTGAGTGATGTGAGCCTGTTTCAGACCTGGGAATTAAGGTATTGAGCATATCTTTTCTGCACTCTTCCATTCCCATGTAGGCAGCAGAAACACAAATGTGGCAGAGATCCAGCTCTAAGCAGATGAGAATGATGCCCTGAGAACCCCAGGTGGAAGGAAGTGAGTCTCTGAAAGGTCAGATAGAGCACAGCTGATCCACCCCATCTGGACCCCTTCACTCAGGATTATTTCAGGAGAGAAAAATAAGCTTCTGAGTTTTTTAAGGCGGGATATGCTGGGGTCCTATGTGACAGCACCTTTCTTAACCTCACCAGTGCGTTCTTTCATGAGGTTGTTTAGTAAACAATCCATGTACATATGGTGCTTAGAACCATGCCTGGTACCTGGCAAAGTTCCAGTAAATAATTAATTGCTATTATTATTATGTTTGCTAAGACATGATCTTCCAGCATGATCTGAACAACTTAAATTCAGTGGGGGACGAATGGGAGCCCAAAGAAAATTCGAGGTGTTGCCATGAGAACTACAGGAACTACATTCTGTAAAGACCAAATCACCAATGTCTGTCACATATAATAATACTGACAATGCTTACCATTATTGAGGGCCTACTATGTGCCAGGTCCTTCGCAAGGAGCTTCACCTATGTTATTTTATTCACTCTCATATCACTCTTATGGGATAAGTATTCATATCCAAATTTTCCTGTTGAGAAACAAACACCATGGAAATAATGGAGCATTAATCTTGAAGGCCATTATCATCTGGGAAAAAGAAAGAAAGGAAACCCTACCTCAAGCAAGATTCTCACTAAACTTTTAGATATTGGGAAATGTAGCTGACTTTTAAAAGGATACAAAAAATGACAAATGGGCAGGGAGTTTCTGAGCCATCTGAGGATATGTTAGGTAACATGCAACATTTTAATTCCATTTTGTCTGGTTCCTCCACAGCTCACTCTTAGGGGATTCTAACCATTAATCACCCAAAGACTTCATGTCTACACTCGGGCTGCCTTTTCTGGGAAAGTGATATGTCTTGAATTTTAAAGTCTCAGTAATGGTCCCCAAATGAGGCCAGAGTACTGATTTTCATCATTACCCACACAATCAATGAATCTAGTCCTACAGGACAGTAGCATTTTTCTCTCTTGGCTTATGACTCTGTATAAATATGCATGCAAACATAATAGGACTTTATATGGAGAAAGTTTTGCAGAATCACTGCACGGATTCTGTATTTTCATTAAGCAGATATCCTGGGAACATGAAGGCAGTTCTCAACTCTGTGGAGTAAATTCTCTGATAGTCAGAACTCAGGAAGTATTTTCCCAGAAAAAAAAAAAAAAATCCCACCACAAGGTTAAATCCCCAGCTAAGCCTCCCCTCTCCAGGGCAGCCATCAAGCATTTCCATCCCTACTCCCCTTCCTCTAATCCTCTCCTCCCTGGCCTTGGACCAGCCCAGGACAAATGGGGCAGCTGCCAAAGGAAGTGATCGCTCCAGGTTGCAGATTTCTCAGCTTCCAAGAGGAAGGAGAAAAAGAGAAAAGTCACAATCCCCGTTGGAGAAAAACAAGGGAGGCCAGGGGCCACGAGGACCTCATGGCAGTAGCCGTGACAAGGATTTCTTCCTTGACCACACTTTAGTCAGGCTCCTTCGAGTCCTCTTAGCTAGGTCTTGTCCTGTGCCTGCAAACCCCAGCCTTAGCAAAGAATCCTGCTAAGCCAGTTTATCAAAAACACCCCCCATCTTTGGTAGCCAATTAAGTTGCTCATCTCACACTCTTGAAATTCGTCTTACCACCCACCACCCACCTGTAACACCTAACAAAATTCCTCCTAGTCACCTTCCATCCCACCCCTCATCCTGCCCTATAAATCCTGGCTATAAATCCCCACTTGTTCCTGTGGTATTCAGAGGTGAGTCCAATCTCTCTCCCCTATGGCAATAGTCAAATAAAGTCTTCCTTGACATTTTTAACAGGCGTCCAGGAAATTTTTTTTCTCTTTTCTTCTCTTTCTTCTTTCTTTCTTTCTCTCTCTCTTTCTTTCTTTCTTTCTTTCTTTCTTTCTTTCTTTCTTTCTTTTTTCTTTTTTTTAAATGTTTATTTATTTTTGAGGGAGAGACAGAGACAGATCACAAAGTGGGGGAAGGAACAAAGAGAGAGGGAGACACAGAATCTGAAGCAGGCTCCAGGCTCCGAGCCTTCAGCAGGGAGTCCGATGCAGGGCTTGAATTCAGGAACAGTGAGATCATGACCTGAACTGAAGTCGGACACTTACCCCACTGAGCCACGCAGGTACCCCTCTTCCTTCCTTCCTTCCTTTTTCTTTCTTTCTTTCTTTCTTTCTTTCTTTCTTTCTTTCTTTCTTTCTTTCTTTCTTTCTTTCCTTCCTTCCTTCCTTCCTTCCTTTCTATTTTATTATTTGTTAATAATAATTTTTAATACTTCTTGGCAAATAGGATTGGAAAATCTCTATTTTGTATGACTATAGTGGGCTGTGGATTTTGTGTAAACTATCTAGATATGTATCCTGGATGGAGACTCCCATAGCCAGGTTTTTCAGCAACTTGAAGGGATAAGCTGAGTTTTCCTGTTCTCTCTTATTGACCTTCTGTTACCCTCAGGCAAGTTGTCTAACCCAGACAGGTGTTATGTCTTTGTTAAATCAACATCTGTTAAGTCCAGCACAAGATGACAAATGTTGAGTGGCATTCAACAATGAGCCACAAGAGACATCCCCATAGAGAAGTACACAACGTGCTTCAGGGAGTCACAGAAGAAGACCCTGGGAGGAGGGGAAGACTTGTCCACAAGGGTTGTTGGGGGAAGTCATGTGAGGAACTTACTTCGCTTGTGACTCTGTAGGCTGCTGAATAGGGCATTAGTTTGCATGAGAGGCTAGTGCAAGTTTAAGGCCCCTGCAATCAGCTTGGCCAAACAAAATGGGTGCCAAGGCAGCAACCCCATGGAGTAATTGATTAAACCCTCAAGCACCGGCCTGGATTTCCTTATCCTTCGAGGTAGGTAAGAAGAGCTGCTCTCACCGAGTCAGAGAGATTGTCCTGAAGCCCAGGGAGGAAACCAGGTGAGGATGCTTTGTGAAAGGTCAAGGTATAAAAAGGGAGTTGTGGTATTTCCTAAGGAAGAAGCAAGTATTCAGGTGATACTGAGACATTTGGGGAACTGCTGACCACATATTAAGTAAAAAATGCAGGCAACAAAATGGCATAAGCAGTGTTATACTAACTTTGAACTAAGCCATGTGAAGATAAAGGTAGGAAAGAAAAGCAGTAAAATGTCAAACGTGATGCCTTGGCTAAGGAGCCTATTTTACATCAGCACACATCTTCTATATTTTGTTCACCAAACATTTACACCTTTAGAATGAAAAATAAAGACGAATAGTATGTGGATTGGAGTCTGTGGTTGGAAACTCTTTGAGGGGCTTCCGATACTAGGGCTTAAAGGAGGAGGTTGCACTTCAGAACCTTCCTTCCTTACCTCCCACCCCCCACGGCACTTCCTGCCCCCCTTCCTCCTTGCCTCCAGCTCCCTCTTGCTGGTCCCCAAAGAGAAAGCAAATGTTTCTTTGGAGCAAAACTGTTTCCCTCACACTCATGCCCTTCCTCTGGCTCATCTTCTAAATCAGTCTGTTTCCCTTCCAAAATACAATGCCCTTCCACACATGAATCCTGGTGAATACACTTTTCTCCAGCTCATTATATGAGGATATTAATCCATTCTTGCCCTACCTTGTTGCTATTTTTTTTTTTTGCATGTGAGTATTGAAAGGGTTATAGCATATGAAAGTACTTTATAAACTGCAAAACACTATGGAAGTACAAATTAGCTATTCCTCATATTTCTTGGTTACTTTCATTGTAATACTTATACTGCATTAGTTGAATTAGAACTGAAAGTTTACTTGTCTTTCTCCTGTTCCAGACCACAAATTCTGAGCACAGCATTCTCCATGATGTGCTCAAGGCCCGGCATGGGGTAGGTGTTCAAAATATTTGTCAAAGGTAAGAATCAACATATTTGATGAAAAATGGGAATTTAACCTGAGGATCATTTCCTTGGTGAGAAATGGGACTGTGGAGCAGGTCAGAAGCCACCCAGCAGGGTTCAAATCCCAGCTCTACTCATGCTGTACCTGTGACCTTGGGCAAATTACTCAGGCTCTCCACACCTGTGTTCTCATTGGTAAACTAAAAATAAGGATATCAGCTACCATCCACGTCATTGTGAGATTATTAATTAAGGCACCTGAAATGCTTAGAACAGTTCCTGAAACCCAAGTAAGTCTTCATGAAATGGTTGTTTCTATTTTATGGTTAGGTTAAAGATTCTAATACTTTCCCAGATCAGCGACAGAGAGACTCAGACATGTCCCTGCCATCTCCCTCCCCTTCCTTGCCTAGAAGGTTTCCTCCAAAACCAGAATCAGTACTAATATGTAACATCCCAGCAGCTGCAACCACTTTCTGCTTTCCATTGCTCTTATCAACGTACAATGTCATCTCCTTAACCGGAGGATCCGTGTAGTGGTGGTAGGTTTTACACCTGCTTCCTGTTTATATTGCCAAAAATATTTATTTAGCTCAGTGCTTCACACATTCTAGACTTTCAAGACTGTGTGATAAATGGGGGGATGGGGGTGGTGGGAGGGAGGGGGAGGTAGCCATAATGGGGCTGATTTCCCAACCCAAGGAAAGGTAGAAGTAGTTTAGGAATATGGGTAGGAGATACTGAGTGGGCACCCATAAGCTGATGGAGGTCAGTAGTTTTTAAACTGCAGCTGTGGGAGTGTGTGATACTGTGGTTAATAATAATAGACATTTAGCCTTCCATTGTTCCTGGCACAGACATCCTAAAGACCTTAGAATTTCCTAGGTGGTACGAATGGCAAAGTATCTTTTGTTATGTTAATGGGGTGAGTTAGGGACCCCACCTGGGAATGAGAGACTGGTTGCCAGGGGAACCAACATTCAGTTGAACCAATTTTCAGTCCCACCCCCTGACCTCCTAGGAGAGGAGAGGGGCTTGAGGTTGAACCAATCACAGCAGTTAATGATTTAATCAACCATGCCTATGTAATAAAGCCTCCTTAAAAAGCCAAAAGGACTGAGTTCAGGGGCCATACTCTGAGAGGGCATAGAAGTTCCCTGTCCATTCCCCATACCTTGTCCTATGCATATCTTCATCAAGCCAATTCATATCCTTTAATATCTTTTTAATAAACTGGTCATCCACGGAGTAAATTGGTTTCCTGAGTTCTGTGAGCTGCCCCAGCAAATGAATAGATTCCAAGGTAGGGAGGGTGTGGGATCCTCTGATTTATAACCAGTCAGAAGCACAGGTGACCACGTGGACTTGGTCTGGCATCTCCCGGGGGTGGGGAGCGGCCCTGTGCGACTGAGCCCATAATCTGTGGGACCTGACGCTCTCCTATGTAGAGAGTGTCAGAATTGGGCTGCACTGTAGGATACCCAGTGGATGTTGCAGAATTGTGTGGTGGCATAGGGCCCTCCCTCCCACACCCTGCCCCCCAGTGCACACGTTGGAATTGGGTATAAGGTAGCAAAGGGGGTGGAGGTTGAAGAGGAAGAGGCTGACTTCCAGCACACCGCTCCCACCCTTCCCACTTCGGTGAAGGCAACTTCAACCTCACTTTTATTTTCTTCTGTCTCCGTTATAGAGGCTTCATCTGTGCATAGGAGTCTTCTGCTTTACCAAAATGGAGGAATGATCATTATCCCTTCATGCCTATTCAAGTGCTGGCTCGATTGAATAATTCGATACTTAGGATTCATTTCAAGTCTCCATTGCTGTCTGTGTTGACTTGAGAATGTTGTAAGCATCTATTGTAATCGTCTAGAATTAAGGGTGATAGTGTGTTTCCAAGGAGAAATGTTTCCAATGAATTCACTGTAGACCTTTCATTACTGCCACAGTGTAATTTTCAAAAAGGTAAATGCAAGTTTCTCATATAAGTATAAAATGAACACATGACAGATTTTATTTAGCCTATTAGTTAATTGGGGAACTTATAAGATATTAAAACCAGCACATTTTTATTTATGTATGTATGTATGTACTTATCTATCTGCAGTAGAGTCAACGTACAATGTTACACTGGTCTCAGGTGCACAACATAGTGAAACCAACACATTTCAAGTGCTCTGTGTCCACATGTGGCTTGTAGCAATCATATTGGACAGTGCAGATAAAGAACATTGCCATCACTACAGATGATTCTTTTGGGGATCATTGCTTTAGATAATAGTAAGTTCTATAAAATAACAGGTTGGTAAAGTACAGAACCTGGGCGGATTGAGAAAGCCCTGTGTGGTTCCTTGGGGGAGGAAGCAGCATTTGGGTTGAATGCCAGAGAGCTCTGTTAAAACATAATGAAGGGCCGTTTAGGCTGATAGTTGGTGTCAAAGCTCTGAGTCAAGAAGAGCAGGAGACAAGAGGAATAGAAGGAAGGCTGCAGAGAGGGACGAAAGGAAAATTCTAAAAGTGCATGGAATTTGCCTGTGACTCTAACAGTAGGAGCCAAGTTTTTCTTTCCTTCTTTCTAGAAGGACTCACTTTGGTAAACCCAGCTGTCATGCTCATATGTCAGGGATCTATGCTTTCATTTTATGGTAGCCTTGCATTTTGATGATCAAATCCTAATGCAAACACTGCACACAAGAATGTTAATTATTTAATCATATGAAAGACTTGGACGGCAGCCCAGGGCAGTAGTGGTTCTGGTTAGTGTGGGCCTTTGCTATTCTGAGAGATTTGGGGTTGTTATTCATATATTTCTAGATTTTTCTCTGGAGATCTGGCACAGGGATTTGAGGGCCTTGTCCTGGGGGGAAACTGGAGGGAGAGGGGACTCTGATTTGAGTGAGGCTGCTCATGCGGGTCTAGACATAGGAATGGTCCCAATGGAAATCTGTGAGATGAAACCTTGCTGAGATACTTTCAGAGAAATGAAGTCTAACAGGCAATTTAAAAGTTTTCTTCCTGTGTTGTGCTTCCCTTACTTACTCTATTTTAAAGTTTTTAGTGATACCCAGTATCAGCTCTATGTTAACACTGACTTTTGAATAAAGTGTGGGGTAAGGCAAACTAGGGAAAGCTAAAGCACCAAGGGGTGAAATAAGGATATGACCAGAGGTAATCAGGAAGAAATCTAGTACAGATAATCGTCAAGAAAACGTAATTCTCCTAGACACTTGAGAGAAGGCTAGAATTCCTGCAAGATGGAGGGTTACTCAGAACACTCTACAGCTTGATGACACTTGAATTACATAGTAATCATTACAGTAATTACCATAATGAATTGAATACCTCCTCTATCCCAGATGCCATATTCACCTGCATTGTCTCATTTAGTCTCCACTTGAGTTACATAGTAATCATTACAGTAATTACTGTAACAAATGGAACACCTCCTCTATCCAGATACCATATTTACATGCATTGTCTCATTTAGTCTCCACAATAACCCTGTGGAGTTGATACCCCAATTCATAGAAAATGAAATTAACCACTAACAAATAACTCCAAATCTCAGAAGCTTTCTGAAATAGAAGTTAATTTTTCACTCAAGTAAAATGAAAAAGGGTATTCTTCATGAGCATGGAGTTCTCCTCCAAAGGCCCACGAGGACCCAGACTCCTTCCACCTTGTGGCTCTGCCAAGGTCAACAAGACTGTAGTGATAATCTGCATCTCCCGAGTAGAAAGGAGGTGAGCTTTGTCCAGAGAGTGCTTTATGGGCTTGCCCTGGAAGCATTGCCTGTAGCTCCTGATGACAGCCCATTGGCTAGAAGACAGTCTCATGGCAACACCTCACTTCAACTGGGCTGGGAAAGGAAGACTAGCTGTTTCCTAGGGGAAAAAATGAGTAGGGGAAATGAATAGAATATCTAGTCTCTCCCATCTCAGGCAATTATTCTTGTGCTTGATCTAGGAATGCCAGAGGAAGGATTTAAAATGATTTTTTTTTGTTTATTTATACACTGCTTGTATACATAAGTTTTAAATTTGGGGGCAGTTTGGTTTATCCTTACTGAGTTTTTGATTTGTAAGCCCCTGTATACAAACTGGACTTGAGATAGTTTACCAAATTACATCTGTAACAAAAAGTGAAAAGACAGCATTAGCTTTGGAACCAATAAATCTGGTTTTGGGGCTCGTGGGTAGCTCTGTCAGTTGGGCATCAGAATGTGGCTCAGGTCATGATCTCACAGTTCTTGGGTTCCAGCCCTTCGTCAGGCTCTGTGCTGACAGCTCAGGGTCTGGAGACTGCTTTGGATTCTGTGTCTTCCTCTCTCATTGCCCCACCCCTGCTTATGCTCTTCTCTCTCTCTCTCTCTCTCTCTCTCTCTCTCTCTCTCTCTCTCTCAAGAATAAATAAACATTTAAAAAATAATAATAATAATAATCTTGTTTTCTTCATTGGTAAACGTAGAGAATAGTATTTGCTTTACTGGGTAATTATTATAACTAGATAATGCACAGAAAGCCCCCTGAAATATGCCTGGTACATAGTACAAGCTCAATAAATAGTAGCTCTTCTGATGCAATTGCTCTCATTAGATACATAAGAATAAGGTGAAATGAGGTTTAATTAACAGGAGAGAGTCAAGTATTTAATACATGATTGTCTTAAAACTTTGAAAAATGGTAAAGAGGTTGAACTTAAATTCTGAGAAACTTAGTAGCCAAACCAGTGGGAAACATGATCATAGCCCACGTACAGAGCATGGAAACATAGCAGTTGTCTGGAACAAAAACAGAATTTCCTGACACTGAAGCCTGAGAGAAATTTTAGGATAGGGACAATGGTTTAGGAAGTGGGTCACATTCTCAACCAAAGGCCTCAAATGAGTAACAAATGTTCTAGAACCATCTCTTATTGTCATAATTTCTCTCATGGGCACACTACCAAAACCAAATTTGGGGAGGAAAAAATCCCAAAACATTAAATTCTATAAGGAATAACAAAATGGACTCCAAGTAGCATTCTGATTACTTCACTTGACCCAAAGACAACACTCAAACATCCACAAAAATGAATGAACACATCCTTTATGCCTTTGCTACCCAAAGGGGGTACCAACACACAAGAATGTATGCAGAAACAATCCAGAGGGCAAGAAGAGAAAATATTGCAACTCCCAGCTGCATTTGTATTTATCCAATCCTATTCGGTTTCTATTTTTTTCACAACATATGTATTTTCCTAGTACTCCATGCATACAACCTGTTAATAAATGAATATACCAATATTGGTGGAATATGTTCAAAAGTGTTTCTTTTTAACTTATATGATCAAAAAGCATGGGGACCTCTGTTTTAGTTAACTGTCCATAAATACTGAATTTATTTCTTTTACCTCAGTTCACCTTTTAAGGAAAATTGCAAAGCAGACCACTAAGGCTATGTACTCTGACCAAAGCCTGTAAGGTTTTCATTTTTTTGAGTTTCCCCTGCTTTGGGGAGGCACTATGATAAGTGAAAAAGACACCAATAATTGAGTAAAATCAGTAGTTATATTCAAATACCACCACAGTCAAATACAGCTGAGTGTCCTTGAGCTAGCGGGAATGATGACCTCACAGAGTGGATGGATGGGGTGGATGGCATGTAGGTTAATGAAGGCAGGTGCCCTAAACTGGGTGCTAAATGCACAGTAGGTACTCAGGGTAGGTCTCTTGCTTCCCCTTAAGTGTTCTTGAGGAGTCGGCTGCTTTCCCCCAGACACCGGGCCTCTCGTTTACTCATCCCTGGAGCAGATTGTCCTCAGAGAAATATTTGGTCAGATTTGGCTGACATGATTCCCTTCAGGTGATCATCTAATCATGACATCAGGACTATGCTAAGATCTCTGAAGTCAATATTTTGGAGAACAGAGTTCCTACCAGGTAAAAATTAAACACTGTGGTAAGGTAATATTCAATTCCCTTTCTCATCCTGGAGTGAAGTTCCCGTATCTATTGTAAAGACTGCTGGGTGAAAAGAAGCTATCTGAATGCACCGCTACTCTAATATGCAGGGTGTGAAATTGTCATATGATGGCTAGTGGGTGGCCTCTGATGTCCAAGACCTGATGTTTAACCCTCATCTCCAGCATACATCCACTGTGTAACCTTCATTCAGTCAACTTACCCCTCTGTGCCTCAGTTTCCCTCATCTGTAAATAGCGCCCCCCTCCAGAGGGTTGCTGTGAGAGAAAAATGGCTACTTATAGTAACATGGCATGCTATTATGGAGTACTTAAATTCTTATTAAACATTCAACAAATGTTAGCTTTTATGATCAGCGAATCTGTCTCATTCCCTATTAGAGTGTTTATGCTGAAAATGGATTTTTTTTTTTTTGAGATGGTTGCTCTGTCCTCAGAAGGGAGATTCCAAACCCAATAGGAACATGTGAGAGCATCTTCATCCAGTGCTTCGGTGGCTATGTTGGAGCCACCTCCCCTCAATGGTTTCCTCCTGGATCATGAACCTAAACCACCCTTCTGTTTATTCAGAATTTCTGGTCAACTAAGTTGCTGTACTGACCACACAGACATCTGCTTCCTCTACTGCGTTCGGTGCTTCTAATCTTCATCGCCACCACATGTGTTGTTAAGGATGGCATGAAGCAGGGGCCTCTTTCTCCGTCCAGCTCCCTGGACCACAATCCCCATGCCACACAGGCGTGCTCTCTTCCTTTCCAAACCTCACCCCAAACTTTCCACTTTGTTTCATGTGATGATGGTGGCTCAGCCCGTTTGGACTCTGCGTACATCTCCTGAGTCTTGACTCTTCTTGAAATTCTGCTGAAAACCTCTTTTACTTCACTCTTTGTAATTTTTCTTTTGCTTCGTTTGACAGTATTCAGAGCCAGTTATTTCAAAAAGCTTCTAAGTAACCCTTTGTCTTTTTCTATCGTGACCAGCATTAGGAAATATTTTTCAATATGAAATAGGAATTAAACTTAATGGAAAATTCAGTGTGTTTGTGCTGGTTTCATGGAGCTTTGCCTGTTGGAAATCCATTGGGCATTCACTTCCAGGTCAAGGGCTGGACCACAGTGATCTGTTGAAGACATTTCATCTTATAAAACTCTTCAAATTCTGGCAGAATATCACGTTTTCTTTAATATCATAATAGTAGTTTCTACATCAAAGCCTTCCCAGGCTGGGTTCTCAAACCCCAATATTCTAATTAGATAATAAAGATTTAGAAGCTATGTGAGACTGAGACTGGAGATTCAAATCCAAGGGACTAGCTGCGAAAGGCTGAAGAAAGTTTTTCCCCTTACTGAGCCTTGGTCTTGTATCTGTAGAATGGGGATACAAACGTCTATGTCACAGGATCTGGGAAGGATTAATGATCGGATGAGTAAGGTGCCCAGAACCGCAACTGGCATATAAAAAGTGCTTGATAAAGAATTATGATTATTTTCAATTATTTGGGACAGTATAATTTATTCTCCTGCCAGGAGTCTGTACTCTCTTCTGTTTTGAATGGGAATTTATGAGCTCGGTGTCCTGACATTGATTAGCTCATGCTGACCAAAAGCTATGATCAACAGTTACAGATGTCTGTACTTGAAAACAAATTATTTTGGGGTATACAGTTGAGTGGTGATGAACTGTTTCACACAATGAAACCCACAGGTGAAAAAAATTATACAAGTGAGCAGTGACAAGTGAGTATAAGGAAAGGGTTGGCTGGGGTTTTTGAGTCTCTGTCTGACCATCAGAAAGCCTTTGAACTGCTCTGAGATTTGGATTCATCATCTGAGAATGTTGAAAAAATATTGTGCCTTCCCCAGGGTTATTGTGATGGAGAACATTGAGATAATAAAGTTCCTAGCACTGGCCTAAGACACAGCAGGCTCTCCACAAATAATCGTTTTTTTCTTTCCCCCTTTGTGGCAAAATGGTGGGAACCATTGTCATATCCCCCCATCCTCTCACTAACACTCACATGCCTGGGAAGGACTTTTCTTCCTAAGAATGACGGTACCATGGGTCATTAATAGCAGGTGATGAGGTTCGACTGCAGTCCTGAGTTCAGAATATTCAGTGCCGGCTCTCACAGACCTAATTCATCTCACAGCTATGTCCTGATTTCCTAAATAGGAGGCCACTCTGAAAATTCATCCAGAAAGTGTATTTCTTTTTGTTCTCCCACCTACATTTTTAACTTTTAAAATGGACTTTGTTCCAGCTGATTTATCCCGGCATCCTCCGCTGGTCACCACCTGGCCTCTTACCCTGATGGGCTCCTTAAATCCTCGTGACGCTTTTTTGTGTGTGTCCATCAGCATGTATCTTCTCTCCTTTCTGTCTTTGAGAGAAGGGTGCTTCTGAGAGCTGGGGCCGGGGGGAGGTGGCGAGTGTGCCGGGGGGGAGAGGCTCAGAATTATCCTGGCTGAATTTGGTATTTGCTCCAATCTTTGATCTCAGATGCAGGAAAGTGTCAGCTAGACCAAAGTCATTTTATATATAGGCTTGCATAAGTGAAGCAGAGGGACTTCATGGTTAATTGATTAAATAAAACGTTCCAAAGAAGGTGCAAGATCAAAAGGCCGTTCTCTGGTTTCATATTTCTCTGGGGTCCCACAGGCCACATGGGTGACACAAATGACCTTGGGCGTGAGAGTAGTCAAAGGCTGATGTTTGTTTGTTTTATTCCAAAATATGATTTGTGTTTCCCAGGGCTGCCTGGTGACAGGTTGTATTGTGGGCTCGCCACGGCCTCAGTCTGTGTCCAGAGGGGTCCTCAACTGGAACATCAACCGTGGGTAGGAGGGCATGACCCTGTCATGTTGCCACCAGCACCTCTTTCTGCCAAACCCCAAGGAAACAAACTCCATTATATTACTGGAAGGCAAAGACCACAGACTCCTCTCTCTCTCTCTCTCTCTCTCTCTCTCTTTTTTTTTTCTCATTTCCAGTAAGAGTCAAGGAAAGGTTCGAAAAGTGCACGGTCAGTCCCTGGCACTGAGACAAAAGGGAGACCAGAATACTTCCCATTGTCCCAGCTCTACTGATAAGAGGGCGGGAATCCACTGGGCAGACATTTGTATAAAGGTCCTCCAGTCGCAAGAAACTTAGCACAGAAGGAAGAAGCCAGGGGAGAGGACCTGCTGGCCAGCGGAGCATCACCCACTGTCTTTGATGACGCTGGGCATAAGCCATGGAATCTCAGCCACCATTTATCAAATGGCTGCTGTCTGCAGGCACTGGCTCTGAGGGCAGCAGACCCCTGACAAGTCTCATCTGTCCTCCTTCAGAGTGGGCAGAACTGATGCTAGAAGGTAAAGGTGGCTCCCTGAGGTCACCCAGTCAGAACTAAGATCTGCATCCATGTTGGTCTGACTCCGAGATCCATGGTCTCTCAGTCACTCTATGCTTGGCTGAGTTGTGTCCACACAAGATACATATGTTAAAGTCCTAACCTCAGGACCTCAAAATGTATTTGGGGATAGAGTCTTGACAGAGGTAATTAAGTTAAAATGAGGTCATTTGGATGGACCCTACCCTCATATGACTGGTATCCTTATATAAAGGGGAAATTTGGAAGAAAGACCATGTGAAGGCACAAGGAGATGACGGCCATCTAGACGTCAGGCAGGGAGGCTCCAGAAGAAACCAGTCCTGCTGACACTTTGATCTTGGACTTCCAGCCTCCTGTACAACTGTGAGGAAATAAATTTCTGTTTAAGCTACCCAGTCTGTGACACTTTGTTACAGCGGCCCATGCAGACTAATCCACACTCCTAGATTTGTCTGGTTCCCACAGGAACAACCCAGAGAGACAGGTGTTAGAGACATGCCCCTCCTACTGGCTCTGTGTAAGACACACACAATGAAAGTTATCAAAGAGTCGTTTTAAGGTGTGTATTTCCTACTGAAACAACATTAGCTCCTACATGGGGAAGGTCTGATCATAGTGTGGAACATATTGAGTGAGAGTTTTACGTCCTCTGAGAAGCCTTCCATAACCCTACACCTCCAGAATCATTGAGATGAATCTCTTCTTTGGTACCTGAAGAGCAGGTGCACTCCTCCTTCTTCGAAATGATTGCCCTTTTCTGCAATTACTAATTTAATTCTTTGCATCCTATGCTTTAAATACCTTGAGGTCCTGAATTTGTCTTATTAGACTCTGTGCTCCAGGACCAAGCTAAATTCTTCATTCAGGATAGTTGAGTGGATCAGTGAAGACAGACAGATGCACCTGAATGAGGCCACAGTCCACCATCATTACCATGGCAGGTGCCACCATCCTGCCAGTTAACTCCAGATGAGATTCTTACAGCTGGGAACAGAAAGAGAAAGGAAAGACCCATGTTTGAAAATGAGAGAGCACGTGGCCTTTTGAGCTTGCTGGAAGAAATGCTGATTGATCTAGGCACTTGACTCTGAGAGAGTAGGAAAGAAGGTGGTGCCCACAGGATGCAGGCAGAAAGGGAGTATTGAGGGGCGAGAAAAGCAGCAAGACTGCCAAGGATGCTGGTCCAAAACGGGCAGGGCATGGTGAAGGGGGCTAATCAGAGCCCCACAGCCCCCCAGGTCTGACCCCAAATCCTGTGCGGTGCCCACCATGCAGCCCCACTAAAATCCAGTGCACTGTGATTTTAGAGACTTTTAAGCAGCCCTCCCCTTTCTCTTCTCTTTCCTTCCTTTCCTTCCTTTCCTTTGCCTTCTTTCTGTCTCTTTCCCTCTCCCTTTCTCTTTTACTTGAAGTTTTGTCTTATATTCCTTGGAATTCAGAAAACACAGTGTTGAGAAAGCCAGCCTTCTTCACTTGTGCAAAGATAACCATGGGCAGGAGCTGTGTTGATGTCAAGCCCGGAGTTCTATACAAGGAGCAGGGCTCCCCTTATGGAGGATGGCTAGGAAGAGTCTCCCCAAAACTGTAAGTCCTGGGCTTGCTTTTTCAACAACTACAGCCTAACTAGTTCCATTGTACTAAAAACTAGATCCGTGGATTTTGTCTTAATAAAGGTGACCTTTTTCTCTTGTGTGAATCATAAAATTCAGAGTTAAAAATTCTGAATCATTGTCTTAGGATGGAATGGCGCTGTTAGCTAATCAAGGGCTATTGTTAGATTTATGGTCAGTAAATACATGGGTGAGATTATGACATGGCTTCGCAGACATTGTTCTTCCTCCTCTTCCCTTTGTCTCTCAAACTAGAACTGCCCTCCACCATGGCAGTCTGTGTTTGTTTGTTGGTTGTTTTTTTCATCTTTATAGTTCCTCCTAAGGAAGAGAATGCACAGATTTGCAATGCCTTTTGCCTGCTGGGCCCAACTCAGTGCAAATGGCTCATTCTTCTTTGTTACTATAAAGGTAACTTGGAGATGGTGTAGTATTGACAAATGGGCACAAGTACCATTCACCCATTTCTCCATCTAGCCACCCAATGAATGTCCACTGCACATGTATTTTGTTGTCTCTGTTGGGCCCCAGGATAAGCAACAGGGTGGACAACAGGGAGTAAAACTCAAAAGTTCCAGATCCCAACTAGCAAACAAGCCAGTGGTGGAGACTTGAAATTCTAAATAGCAATGCAAGGGTGCAAAGTAATAAAATGTCAGGAATGTAAATCTCTAGAAGCATCTCATGAATTTGTACCAAGTAAGTGACATAGATACAACAAGAAATAACCATTGCATCATAGGGTTGGGTTTGAAGCTGCTCCTTGAAGGTATGTCTGTATGGATGAGCAAAAGGGACATGTTTTTTTTCAGAAGTAATAATGTTAATAGGAAGTAAAAGGAGGAATGTGCATAGTGAATAAGAAAAGTCAGTGAGAGACAGTCTTGTCAAGAAAGGAGGATGTTGAGATCAGAAAATGGAGGAATATGAGATTCCTCTTTTCATGAGCTGAGTAGTATCCCCCCTGCCAAATTCATGTCTATGTGGACCTAAGTAGGTAACCTTATTTGGAAGTAGAGTCTTTGTAGACATAATTACTTAAGATGAGGTTGTACTGGACTAATGTATACCCTTAGTCCAACAAATGTCCTTATATGAAAGGAGAGGACACATAGGCACAGGTAAGTAGGCCATGTGAAGATGGAGGGAGAGATTGGGTGACAGGTCTACAAGACAAGGAAGGCCAGCAACTGCTGCAACCCACCAGAATCTAAGAAGAGGCAAGGAAATATTTTTCCTTAGAGCCTTCAGAGCCTTAGAGCCTCCATACTTAGAGCATGGTCCTCTGACAACTCGATTCCAGCCTCTAAAACTGTGACAGAATAAACCTCTCTTGTTTTAAGCTCCCAGTTTGTGGTAATTTGTTATGGCAACCGTAGGTAGTTAATACAGTTCGGTTAGCACAGATTCAGATTCGCACTCTGGACTCAAGGATACATGGAGTCACATTATAGCTCCATGGCTTCCTCGCTGGGAGACTTTGAGAAGGTCAATTTTAATTCTTCACATGTTACTTCCCTAGATGTAATATGGGTAGATAATAATACCTATCACATGTGGCTTCTGTGAGAATGAAGGTAAAATGTGTAATATGTTTAGCAAATCACCTGACACAGAGTGAGCACTCAATGCATGACTCTTACGACCACTCATTATCTTTGTTATTTTATCACTATCGCTAATTATTTTTTAAAGTTTATTTACTTATTTTGAGAGAGAGCAGAGAGAGAATGGGAGAGAGGCAGAGGATCCCAAGAGGCTCCACACCATCACCGTAGAGCCTGACATGGGGCTCAAACTCACAAGCTGTGAGATCATGACTTAAGCTGAAATCAAAAGTCAGACACTTAACCAACCAAGCCACCCAGGCATCCCTATTTTAATAATAATATCATACTGAGTGACTTCAATATCAAAGCACTATGATGGATGAATATGAAAATTAATAATATATTTTTTACTCTTAAATTACTTAATCTGCTCAGGCTGCTATAACAAAAATACCATAAACCGTGTAACTTAAATAGCACACATTTATTTCTCAGAGTTCTAGAGCCTGGAGAGTCCAAGGTCAAGGTGCTGGAAGATCTGGTTCCTGGCGAGGACTTGTTTCTTGGCTTGTAGATAATTGCCTTCTCACTGTGTACTCTTATGGGCTTTTCTTTGTGCATGAATGTGGAGAGAGAGAGAAAAAAAACAGAGAAAGAGACAGAGCGAGAGAAGGAGAGATCTCTGTTTTCCTCTTCTTCCAAGGGCACTAATCCCATCATGCAGGCCCCATGACCTCATGGTCATGACCTCATCTGATCCTAATACCTCACAAAGGCCCCATCTCCAAATACCATCCCATTGAGGGCTAAGGTTTCAATATAGGAATCTGGGGGGACACAAACATTCAACCCATCAGAGTTACAAAAACTGAAAAAAATGTATGTATAATCCATACCTATACAGAATAGTACAGTCAATATACTGTAAATGTACTGTAAATATAAACCCCAGTATACTGTTCTCTATTAACCTTTTACTATAAATGTTAAACTTTCTAAAATCAAACCCACAAAACATTTCCCATTTTCCAGGATTTCCACTTCAACTTTATGCAGGAGGCAGCAGGGATATGCATACACATTAGAGACCTATTTTCTTGGAAAATGCAAGATTATTTGGCTATAAGACTAGTTACACTGGCAAAGAAACAGCAAGTTGAGACATAGCAGAATTACCAAGTTAAAAAGAAAATATTGGCAAGCCGGCACTACCCATACCAGCTTCTATTTTGATCAGTGTCCTGGGATTATTGTTCACCTCTTTCCAGGCTGTGTTTTTATGGGAAAAAGCTTTAAACTAAACATTTTAACAAGTGGCTGAAAAACTGAATTTTGAAATCTGTTAAGTCATTGCCTCTTCCCAACTGGGAGCCAGGGAGGCGGCTCTCCTGTCAAAGGCTCGCTGGCGAATTCCTGGGGGTTGATCTTACAGCTCACAGAGCTATTCATCATTTTGGTGAGCATCCTCAGGGGGGCCCCCGGTGATTTACATGCTCCAGATAAATTATGATGCCTCTCATGATGTTATCATCATTTCGGCTCATGGATTCAAACACTTTCTGGAAGAGGACTTTTTTCACCCTTTCTTAAATGATGAACAACTCCCAGACAGATTATATTGTAGTTGTCAAGTAGAAAGATATAGGTATGTTTTCTTAAAGATAAACAACTCAGCCACCACAGCTAGCTGGCCCAGCAACAGGAAAACGTTGTCTACTGAGAGTTCACTGTTTATCCCACCTGGAAAAGATCATCAAACTTGCGTGGTCTTTTATTCTTACTCTATCTCATGATGAATTTTCTCCCATAGCTTTACTGGATTGTTCCCTCTCTAATGGGGGATAGACTTAAATAAAGCAAAAATCTACTCCTCTCTTCCAGTAAATCCACAAGGTATCCATGCTCAGTTTTGATCTCATGTGACCTTGAATGGACCGGGCTGTGCATTCTACCCTGTCCACAGGCCAGTTAATGAAACAGGTATTTTCTTCATCTCAAGAATATCTTGTAAGATTTAAGTGGCTTCTGTGGGTGGCACATCTTATCAGAGTCTTCTGAAACTAGACGATAATCCTTTAAAGCAAGTGTGGCAGGCAAAATAATGCCTTAAAGATGTTCACGTCCTAACCCCTGGGTCCTATGAAAGTGTGGTGCATGGCAAAGGACAGCTAAGATCGCAGATGGAGTTAAATTTGCTAATAAGCTGACCTTGAGATGGGAAGAGTCCTGGATTCTCCAGGTGAGCCCACTGTAATCACAGGGGCCCTTGATTGGAAGGGCCCCTGTGGAAGGAGAAGACAGGAGTGGAAGAGGGAGACAGGATTATCTGTTTAGAGTGAGGTGAGGTGAGAAAGATCTGACTGGCCATTGCTGGCTATAAGGGTGGGCAGGGTGGCCACAAGCCAAGGAAAGTGGGCTGCCTCTAGGAGGTGGAAAAGGCAAGAAATGGATTTTCCCTCAAGTCTTCAGAATGGAACACAGCTCTGTCTACACCTTGATTGCAGGCCAGTGAGACACATCTGGACTTCTGACCCAGAACTGTGTTGTGTTATTTTAAGTCACTGTTCACCCTAGTTTGTTAAAGCAGGAATAGGAAACTAAGGAAAGGAGACAACATTTTAATTGTCTTCCACTTTCAACACCCAGCCCAGTGCTGGCACACGGCAGCTACTTAGTTAATGTTGGGTGAATGAATGAATGGTGTCCAAATGTCACAAAGCAAACTCCCTCTCTCTGTTGGAGTGTCTGCCCCCTCTGAAATGCACTGGGTTCTTTGGCCTTCTCTGTAGATGCTTCTAGTTAGTTCTCCTCTCCCTTGCCCAGCCATTGACGACCATTCCCTGAGCCCCATAAGCCCGTCTGTTCCCTCTGACAGCTCAGCCATTGGCCAGATTCCGTAGATAAGCCATCAATACTTTAAATGGAAGTGTCAGTGCTGTTCTTACTTTTGTAGCCTCATTCTTACTCTGCACTTCACACTTGGTGTTTCAACGCCCCTAAGATGCCTGGAGTTTCCAAACACAACCTTTGTGTTATACTTCCATGGCACATAGGCTGGCTTTTTTGGTGGGGGGCAGGGGTGAAGAGATTTTTGGTTTTGATTTTGTTTTTGTGATGTGTATATCCTTGTTCTTGTGGTTCCTTGGTTTGGGTCACAAACTCATATTTGTCCTTCAAACCGTACATTGTATCCAGGAGACTTCTTTGACCTCTTAGGTATAATTATTCAAATCTTCCTGTTGGCTCTACTTTTAAACTTCCTTATTGTGGTTATTGATGACTTACTC
Organism: Felis catus; assembly: GCF_018350175.1. Taxonomy (NCBI): domain Eukaryota; kingdom Metazoa; phylum Chordata; class Mammalia; order Carnivora; family Felidae; genus Felis; species Felis catus. The sequence goes on along the minus strand of NC_058371.1, from coordinate 188,894,032 downwards.
CTCTCTGTATAACTCTGCCTCTTCCTCTTCTTCCCCCTCATGATAGTGTCTCCAACCTCGTGTTCAGTGACAATAGCTTTCACACAGCAGGCTTTCAATCCCTATGTAAGCAGGCTTTCAATCTCTATGTGATGAGTTAATGAATAAGTGCTATTTAGGGATCAAATCTTTAGAATTTTAAAGTAAGATATATTTACATCTATATTGAGAAGAGCGGATGTAATTTTCACGTAGGACAGAAAAAAAACTTCTGTTATAGTGCCCTGAAATGAGAAGACAAAACATTTTACTTTATTTTTTAGTAGGATGCATTTTTTTTTTCACGAATACAGATTACCAGGGTATCGATAGAAAATTTTTTGCTTAAATGTTTTTAGTTTTAGTGAAGTTTGGGCTGAATTGCTTAGTATGTATGTGGTCTTCAATCCAGAGTCGATGTTTTCTGTGCTTGAGATTTTATGTTGTGGGTTCTTGTTTAGTAAAAAGGAAAGTAAGAGGAAAAACAAAAGGATCCCTATAGCTAGGAAATTGTATTTAATAGAATCAGCTCAAATTACTGGCATTAATGTAAGATAGCAGATTCTGAGAGAAACGTTACCTCTGTAAGTTTTCTTATACCGTTTGAAATCTCTCTGAAATCAGCACAGGTTGAGAGGAAGAGGTTGAGGTCAAGTTTATGTAAGTGAATCACCTGACTTGATGATGATTTTGTCTGTCCTCATGATTGATTTCTCTGTGTCATTCAGAATTAATCAGGAGAAAACTCAGGTAATCAGATCCGCTGAGCCCATGTCTGGTTTGATGACCATATGTGACATGGCTAAGGAGTTATTTTCTTCACATGCCATGTCCACTGAGCATCAACCAGAAGGGGAATCACTGAGTTTTCCCCACGGAACTGTGATAAAGGAGGGAGAGGAGACGGAGTCATAGCTGCATGAGAGCATAAAGGGATCAGCAGCTATGCACTTTGCAAATGGTCGATATCACAGAGCCTGTTTCCAGGATATCGCGGGTCCATAACGTGAAACTAGAGTTCATAAGGTGCCTCCTTAGTGCAGCAGTCAGCACTTCAGTCTCATAGAGTTCATGACTGCATTACTTTCAAGGATGTAAACGTTCCTACGGATTTAATTATTTTATGAGCATTTATTTTATTTAATTATTTTATGAGCATCTCTTCATTAAAAGAGAAGTGTGCATGAATCACATAAAAAGAGAGTGTTCTTGGCAATAACACTTAAAATCAATTCTGTATTAAAGGAGGCCCTTGACAGATAGGCACTACAGTTGTCAGACTTAGTCAGTAAACATACAGGACCCCGAGTTCAAGTTGAATTTCAGATAAACCACAATTTTTTAAAATACAAATATATCTCATGTATTATATGAGACCAACTTATGTTGAAAAAAATGTGTTATCTGATATTTGAATTTAACTGGACTTGTCTATGTTTATCTGGTAAACTTCACAGGTACCCTCTGGAACATACCCTTTAATCCTTTTAACTGTAATTTTAGCAGCAAGTATGGGAACCCAACTAATGTCCTTTTAATGACCATCTTTAGTTATCTTATTAGCGGAGTTATACTGTAAAGGAGAAGAAATACAGATGAAGGCTCAAATGTGTTTATGAAATGTTAGGAAGTATACTTTGGAAAGAGGATGCCAGTAAGTACTGGTTCTGGGAATGTGCTGGAAAAATTTATGACAGTCGTGTAGTACTTTGTATCTTTGGATTCCACTTGATAAATTAGATGGGATTCCTGCCATCCACGGAGAAGAAAAATATATCTCTTGGATATTTTGGTAGCTAAGATGATAGAGTGAACTTGGGTGAGGAAGTGTGGGAGAACAAGGAGCAGCCAGCACCATAGGGCTGGAGTTCATCAGAATAGCAATTACCCAAGTGGGTCAAATTCCTTTTTTTTTTTTTTTAGGGGAAAAGATTTTGGTAATTGAAGTCTAGGAGGAAACCACCTGGTTCATCCAACACGGTCTTCAAAATACAAATATCCAAGGGATTTATGTCATTTTTAAACTCCACATCACCAGTGAATGGCTTTTCTCTAGATTATTGGGGAAAACCAGCTGGCTCTTATAATTATTATTAAGGGATTTGTGTTGATCAAAAGGAGACACTGCTCTTGTAAACATTGCTTATGCACCTTCATGCACAACGTCCACCCTGGCCCCAGCTATCAATCATGTCCCTACCTTTCACCATAGGCTGGCTCCATATGACTTGGAAGACACCAACCAAAGAGCTGGATACTTAGCCAGTCATCTGGATCTGTTCACAGGATTCCACGTATCATTAAAAACAAACAAACAAACAAACAAACAAAACAAAACACCTGGGTCTTCGGCCATAATTGAGTGAGTTGTATCTTTTCTTGCTGAGAACATTTGACCTCATAAAGGCAAAGACATAAATTCACAGGACCAAAAGGCACTTAAAAACACTATCTTAGGAATCCCTTCCATCTAAACTGGTTAGTCCCTAAATGAAGATTCTAAATAGCAGCACCAGTGACATTTTAAACCAGAGAATTCTTTATTTGGGGGGTGGCCAGAGCATTGTTTAGCAGCATTGTGGCATCTACCCACTAGATGCCCGAAGGCCCTTTACCTCCTGGTCACGACTATCCAAAAGGCCTCCAGACATTGTCAAATTTCCCCTGGGGAGGACAGTTGAGAACTACTAGCCTGAACTATCCAATATTGAGAGTCTTATCCATGCACCAGTGAACAGTAAGTCTAGGGAGAGTAACAGAGCCACAGGAATGGGATCACAATGGGGTCATGGGGAGTAGAGGGCAAGTGCAGTAAACCGGTAAGAGCCCTAGCTATTTCATTCACTCATTCATTCATCATTTCTCATTCATGCATTCCTTCATTCAACAAATATGTATTGAGACCATACTAAGCAGAAATAGAGCATCCTAGCTGTTCTGAGGGCTAGGCATTGCAGTAAAGAAGCAAAAATAGATTTTCTGCTCTCATGGAACTTATATCCAAATGGATGTGGAGGACGGTAAATAAGAAGAGAGCCAACGTGTCTGGCATTAACAAATGCAATGATGGCAGTGCTTAGTCAGGGTCTGATTAGGGAAACAAAAAACACAGCAGCAATTTTAACAGCAAGAATGTCACACAGGGAATGGATTCACAAGGCATTGGAGGATGACTGGGGCCATAAATGTGGAATGGGGTCGTGAAGTTCACACAAAAAAGCTGGCCCAATACAGAAAGGAGCAGCAAGCCAGCAAAAATGGGCCAGTGGCCCCACCTCAGCCTTCTTGCAACCTCCCTCCAGGACCCCCTAAGGGCGGCCGAGATCAATAGGGAGCCAGCTGGCATAGGGGAACCGAGCCCCAGATTCACAAAGAAAAGCATGGAAGGGAGACTGAGGCTGATAGACAGAGCCTCAGAACCAGGGTAGGGAGGCTATTCTTTTCTATAGGAGTTCTTTGGAGCCTACCCTGCCTGCCCTGCTCCAGAGAATGTCTTTGTCATTTTTTCTCTGCACATGGACGTGCTTCGAAAGAATCATGCATTCTTCTATAAACGCCTTCAAGGCAGAGGCAGCTAATTTACCTATCTTATCACAAAAGGTTTGTTTACTGAATGAATGAATGAGTGGAATGATGCCTTTAACATAGTGCTATTGTCATTTTTCTGAATTATTTCATTTAATGCCAACTCAAGTTTTAAACTGTAAAGTTTAAAATGAAACACAAATGTCATGGAAATTAAGCAACTATAGCTGAAATATTACTTGCCCATACCTGGTTAGATTGGTGCATCAGCAATTTTTTCAGCCTGTGGTCTACTGGTGTGTGTGTGTGTGTGTGTGTGTGTGTGTGCGTGTGCTATGTCTGTGGCCGATTCAATCTGATTCAGTAAATATTAGGTACCTACTAAGTCCAAATCTCTGTGTCAGATGCTACAGGGGACCCCAAAGAATTAAGCCTAGTCCCTAAAGGACTCAGAATATTGATTTCTGAGTGTGCCATCTGGTGCATAACACTATTTTTAAAGGGCGTTTCCTTGATTTATTGAGGTCTTCTTGAATCCTATTATTTTCTGTTTTTAAAGATGTTAACAATGCACGTCTGCCCCCACCTCACTTCCGCCTCCAGGTTCATCTCTTTTATGAACAGAATAAAACTGAGTTCCTCCCAGAAGTAACCTTTTGGTAGTAATTGTCTAAAGAGAGAAATTAACTCTTTCAGACTCCCAGGGCGCCATTAGTAAATGTTCAGTAAAACTTTTTCCTGATTACCACCCGGAGACGGACTTGGCATCTGGGAAATAGTATCCAATATGTATACATTTGTTTCCTTCATTGTTGTCCCAAAGAAGGGCATGAGTTCATCGCTCTAAAAAGAAGCCTCAGAGATTCTTATTCATGGATAAGCATGGGATGGGGTTGTGGCCTGGGGGAATTCTAGCTTCCCAACATACTTCAAAAGTTTGGGTCCTGGTACCTTAGTTATCCTGAGCATTGACCACACCACTGAAAAGTGCATGGGAAGGCTCAGGGTTGGGGGCCGTCCCCACTAAGCTCTTAGGAGGGCCCTGGTTGTAAAAAAATGATCTTCCCTAGCTGATCTCCAAAAATACCAACAAATACGTTAGATGCTGTTAAATGTAATGATGTATCTTGCCTCCTTCTCTTTGGAGAAGCATTCTAATGAATATTAATACTTTCCTTCCCTATTGCTTAAACATGATTTTAAGGCCCACAAATATCTTGCTCAACATTTGTGGTTTGAAATATTCTTTAGTCTAAGCTTTCAGGGAGGAAAGCCAGGGTTCTTTGGATTGCTTCATTATGGATAGTCCCAAGATCTTCTCCACTTATATTATCACAGATCCTGACCCATTTTATTTAAAATTTTTTAATGTTTATTTTTGAGAGAGACAGAATGCGAGTGGGGGAGGGTCAGAAAGAGAGGGAGACACAGACTCCAAAGCAGGCTCAGGACTCTGTCCTGAGCAGGCTCAGGACTCAGAGCCTAATGCAGGGCTGGAACTCACAAACCTTGAGATCATGACCTGATCCCAAGTACAACGCTTAACCAACTGAGCCACTCAGGCGCCCCCTGATCCATTTTAAATTCAGAATTTAGCCTCTGAAAGGTCTTAAAACGTCATGCCATGTGTGTTTCCTAACTGTAGCTCTACCTTATAACCAGGGCATCACTGAAAGGCCATTATGGATCACACGGAAGGTTTTATACAGGTTGGAACAGTCTAGTGTTAAATATAATAAAAAAAAAAACGAACAGTGCTAACATTCAAATCCTGGACCCCCAAGCAAATTTTTCTTACATGGTCCATTTTTCTTTACTTTGAGGTAAAACCCTTCAGCAGAAAAACAATCTCTCTTGACATTTGTAAGATCTACTAGAGGAGATCTTGGGTGCAGGAATCATGAAAATGCAAATTGATCTATTATATGCGGTCAAAAACAATTTTTCCAAGCAGCTCAGCAGATGTATTATGTCATACTCATTCCCCTCCACTTATTATTTGGTTAAGATAAACATTCCCAGTCAATGCTGATTGCATTTAGCCTGATCATATTCTTTGTACATGTTTCAATGCTGATCCTATTTCCTGCTTTTAACCGTGCAAATACATGACAATAAAGAAAATAATTTCGTTAGCAATTGAATTACCAAATGTGTTCAGTTCTCCATTAATAAAACCTCTCTCTTGTTCAACATCCTCAGTAAATAGCCTTTATATTTTTCCTCTCTTCAATTTGCCAGCTGACAATAGAAAACACTAACTGGGCCTGAAGACCGCAAAGCAAGAGAAGAGATAGTTAGTTAGCGCCATCTAGTGGGTAAACCAAAGTTTGACCAAAGTTTTTGGATCTTCCTTTTGCTCTAACATAAACAGAACGTCCCCTACTGGGTCATATTATGTGCTCCCACTGCAGTAAAATCAGGACTTTCCTCAGGGACTCACATATCAAGAATTATACGTGTACCTTTCTCACAGGAATCTAGTCTGCCAGCTGACACACCTTCTTATTCCCGTGAACCTGTAGGTGTCCAATTTCTCTTCAAAGGGCAATAAAGGACTAAAGGAAAATTTTCGTTAACTTACAAAGTTTTTTTGTTTGCCTGTTTTGTTTTGTTTTTGTTTGTTTTGTTTTTTTATTCAACCTTCTTTTTCTTATTATTAACCTTATTTTGTTGTCTTTTCCGGTGTCTCCTTGCATGGTGCCAAGACTCCTTCGCTGCCCTAACTTCTAGCTGATAGATGATCCTTTCTTCTCCAGGAGGGTCATTTATGTTGTCTTCCTTGGACTGGCGCCTCTGCCATCGGTAACTCCTGTATATAAATACCCCAACTGACCAACGTTGACCCATAGGCAGGGATATCGCTTCGCCCTTATTCAGGAGGAAGAAGTTACTGAAGAGAAGACCTTCACACTCAGCAACCTGAAAGATTTAAGGGTCAAAGTTATTCAGGGAGAATGAGGTGGGAAACAAAGGCAGAAGGAAATGGCAGATAAAATTAAGTTTCTTCATCACTTGCAGCCCATTGACAAATACTTAACATTTCTCCAGGAACCCCTACCGTCCTGATGTTAATGCTTTGCTAGAGGGGAAAACAACCTTAGCCTGACAATAGCTAGGCCTCCAGTCACCTGTGAGTCTTCTTTGGCAAATGAAAATCCCTTTGAAAACTTCCTTTTGACTTTACCTCCCCCAACTCCCAAGTAGTAATCAGACTTTCCTTGCTACTCCGGGGCAGCCCTTCCTGCCCAGGGATCCTGTCCCCATGCTTTAGTAAAATTACCTTTTTGCACCCAGGACTTCTCAAGACTTCTTTCTTGGCCCGCAGCTCCAGACCCCCACCAACACCCAAAAGCCCCATCAGTTACTACTCTTCTACTCCTTCTCTCAATTGCCAAGCATGTTCTGAATGAAATGAAGTTTTACTACTAAACTTTAAAAGGAACAAATAATATATCAAAGCCAAATTAAAAAGGGATTTTTAATTAAAAAATAGGTAGAGAAATTAACGCTGGTGGCATTTTATCTAATATTTTAAAATATTTTGGTTCTTTTAAAAATTTGAATAAAACGTCTAATATCCATCACACACATTAAACTTAAATGTATTACTACACTATTCAAATCCCAACAATACTAAATCAGGTAAGATTATGTGGAGCAAACAGTGAAAACAAAAATTGGCAATTATCTGTCAGTCTTCCCCGTGAAGACAGCTGATCAAGAGTGTTTCATCCTCGGGGTGCCCTGGGTGGCGCAGTTGGTTAAGCGTCTGACTCTTGGTTTTGACTCAGGTCATGATCTCACAGTGTGTGAGACGGAGCCCTGCATCTGGCTCTGCACTGACAGAGCAGAGCCTGCTTGGGATTTTCTCCCTCTCTCTGTCTCTGTCCCTCCCGTGCTTGCTCTCTCGGTCTCTCTCTGTCTCAAAATGAATAAATTAAAAAAAAAAAAAAAGAATGTTCCATTCTAACTGTATTCGGCCATAATCAGAAAATCTATAGACATCACTGAAGAAGCTAACTTGGTCACTTACCTTCACTCTGCTCTTTGGAGCTATTCAATGTATTCCCAGTGTTGATCTCTTTGTTTAAACCAATGTGGGAGGCTCCTGGGTGGCTCAGTCAGTTAAGTGTCAGACTTCGGCTCAGGTCATGATCTCTCAGTTCATGAGTTTGAGCCCAGTGTCAGGCTCTGTGCTGACAGCTCAGAGCCTGGAGCCTGCTTTGGATTCTGTGTCTCCCTCTCTCTCTTCCCCCAACCCACTCGCACTCTGTCTCCGTCTCTCTCAAAAATAAACATTAAAAAATTTTTTAAACCAGTGTGGGAGCTGGAGACCAAATTCAGCCAGGGCCCTTTAGCACAGAACAAGTATTTTAGAGATTCTAGGGTCAGGAGTTAGAGGTTGGGATCACGGAGTAACTTTTTATACAGCTTTGATACTACTTTCCAAGGCTGCTCTGCTAGGCGGCTGACAAGTACTCCAGAGCATGGAGAAATCTGATGTATGATTTTCCAGAGAAACAGAACTGATAAGATGTATTAATATAAAGATGGTCCCCAATTTATAATGGGGATTTGTAACTTACACTTGGCTCATACAATTTTGGAGGTTAGCAAGTTTAAAATCTGCAGGGTGGGCTGGCAGGCTAGAGACCCAGGAGAGAGTTGATATGGCAATTCGAGTCCAAAGGCTGTTTGCTGCAGAATTTCTTTTTGCTTGGAGAAGATGGTTTATTTATTTTACTTGGGTCTTCAACTGATTTGGACAAAGCCCACCCACATTATAGAGAGCAATCTGCTTTATTTAAAGAGCACTAACATAAATGTTAATCTCATTCAAAAATATCCTTACAGGAGCCCCTGGGTCGCTCAGTCAGTTGCGCGTCTGACTCCGGCTCAAGTCATGATCTCATAGTTCATGGGTTCGAGCCCCACATAGGGCTCACTGCTATCAGCACAGAGTCCACTTCAGATCCTCTGTTCCCCACCCCCCTCTGCCCTTCCCCTGCTTGTGCTCTCTCTCTCTCAAAAACAAAGCAAAGCAAACCAAACCAAACCAAACAAACAAAATAAAACAAAACCAGTCTTATAGAAACAACCAGAATACTGTGTAACTGCAATTAGGCATGGTGGCCCAGGCAATTTGGCACATAAAATGTACTATCACATTAGGTGAAGTGTGCAGCAGGGACAAGGAAGGATATGAGAGAATTTGGGAAAAGCTTTAAAACCTGCTTCTCATCCACCTCAATACAATGATTACTTTATGTCAGAGGCTCTCTGTTTGCTACCGACACTTCCAGCAACATTGGATCTGCTGGATAAGGTGGCCCAAGTACTGGAACAGCTTACACGGTGGCCTGGACCTGTGCAGAGACTTCTCTTGTTCTGGGCCCCACTCAAAACTAGCAGCTTTTCAGATAACCCAGTGAATGGGCCAGAGTAACACACCCAAATGACAAATATGTTGTCTCCAAAGTCCAAAGAGGCCCAGTAGGCATTGTGCCTCTTTTTTGGTTATAGGAAGGGTCAGATGCAACAGTGTAGCTTCACCTGGGAAGGAATATCTTGACATGCTCTACATTACTGGACTCCTAGAAATTTCAGAGGTAGAGGCAAATGACTTACAAATAAGTCTAGAGTACTTGCTACTTTTTGTGCATTAGGTCCAATCAGTATATTAATTATCAATGTAATAGACCAGTATGATATCTCAAGGAAGGAAAAGGTCCTTGATCTGTGATTATGATCACTGCAGATTAAATTATATCCTGATGTTAGACAGTAAAGATATATTGCTAGACTTGCCAAATGAAAGCAAACTGTTTCTGGTGGGTCTTATGGACCAGTATGGAGAAAAAGGCATTTGTCAGATCAATTGCTGTAGACTATTGATCCCTTATTGATTCAACATATAAATTTAGGAGAGATAAAATCAACTCTTAACAACCCTCATGTTCATAAAGCATTCTTTCAATGTAACCTTTGGCTAAATTCCTATAAAAGTATTATGCATGATAACTCAATGGAGAATTACATTCTCCCTCATTCTGATATGGAGGTTTTTACAATAATGTAACAGGAAAAACTCTTCACTATCAAGAGGTAGTTTCTGCTTCTCCCTCACACATGCCTAAATCAGTACTTTTTAAGCTGTAAAGTGCATTTCCTCATCTGGGGAATCTTGGTAAAGTGCTGAACCTGATTCAGTAGACCTACAGTGGGGCCTGAGATTCTGTATCTAACAAGCTCCCAGATGATGATGATGATGATGATGGTGGCGGTTGTGGTGGTGATGACCTGAGGACCACACTCTGAGAAGCAAGGATACAGTTTCTTCTACAAGTCATGGATCAGAAATTAAGTCATCTGGAAAAAAAGAAACTTAACAAACAAAATAATTGCCTCAGCAAAAGACTGTACCAGGTACTCTTAACTGTTGATGTTACATAGATGAAGTCATGTGAAAAAGTTTTTCATTATAACCTGACATCATCACCATGGGCACCTGTTAGGTATTTCCATTTCTTTGAGCCCTGTTGTAAACGACTTTCTGAAGGAGGATTCATTAACCCAAGAGCAGCAGAACAAGGTTTAACTTCTGATGACATGTGAGAGCTCATTCTTTCCTTATCTACCCCCAAACCTCAATTTAATAGGCTAGAGTTGAATGAAATATGATGAAACACTCTTTAAATAGTGTATTATTCTGACTGAGACTTCAGAATAAAAATATTCTACAAAATATCCTAAAATCAGTTATAAATGAATATAATAGTTTCTATAAAAATAGTATTTCCTGTTACCTCATGACACTTCCTCCATGCAGACTACAACTGGAGTGTTTTCTATGTATTGCCTCAGAGAGGCAGATATCATCATAAAAGTATTGACAACAAGAATCAAATTCTTGGCCTTGAAGTTTCAAGTCCAAGGACCAGTCATTATTTGGAAGAGTTGGAAGAACAATATATCATTCAGAGTCAAGGCCTAGAGCTGAGTACAAAGAAACAGTGTGCCCTGCCTCTCCCACCTTTCATCCCACCCCCAGGACAATGTCTCAGAACGAATGCCCCAATACCCTCTAGGTAGTCCTGAACCTAGCAGGGCACAGGATCACAGGAATTAGCAGATGGTGTGGCTAGGCAAAGGACTCAAAGACAGTCTCACTGGTTTCTATGATCTCCAAAGGGTGGAAACTAACATATGAGTATCTCTCACTTAAGATAGGAAGAATTGGGGCGCCTGGGTAGCTCAGTCAGTTAAGCATCCAACTTTAGCTCAGGTCATGATCTCATGGTTCATGAGTTCGAGCCCCGCATCAGGGTCTGCGCTGACAGCTCAGAGCCCGGCGCCTGCTTCAGCATCTGTGTCTCCCCTCTCCCTCTGCCCCTTCCCGGCTCATGCTCTGTGTTTCTCAAACCTGAATAAACGTTAAAAAAAAAAGATAGGAAGAATAGATTATTTCCTGGGCACTTAAGAGAAGAGTGGAATTAACTATGAATGAGAACGCGGAATGAGAGAGATGGATGAGCAATCCACATGGACAGAGGATATGTGACCAACCGAGGACCAGGAAAGTCAGAGTACTTCTGGGCAGATGGCAACACAGGCAGATGACAGCAGAGGACCAGACGCCTGACCTCTCCAAGCTTCATCGCTCCCTCTCCAAACACATTTCCAAGGAGAACAAGATTAAATCTCTTCCACAGACAAAAAGGGAATTTGTAAAAGAAATTAAACCCAACTCAGAATCTTAAAGGAAGTTGTCATTTGCACTGATTCTACCAGGATTCATAATCAATTAATGTGTTATCTCTTTAGATTTTGCACTGATATTCCAACATCTAATGGTATGCTGTACATAAACCATGAACTCTGTGTAACCATTTGATACAATCCATGTATTTCCTTGGTTCTGTTTGGACCACTAAGGCCACAGCTTTCCCATGACACTCTCCAGTATGATCGCCACTAGCCTCCCGTGGCTACTGAGGAAATGTGTCTGCATTGAGAAGCAAATCCGTAACCGATTTTGAAGATTTACTATGACACAAGAATGTAAAATATTATACTCATATTTTTTTAATCATTGCACACTGATAATAGTTTGGACATGTTTTAGAGAAACAAAATATTTATTGATATAAATATAAACTATTATATAAAATGAATAAAATATAAAATTATAAATGTAAATTATTACATAAAATATAATAAATAAAATATCATATTAATCTGAATTTCCCTTTTTTTTTTTACTTCTTAAAACCGTGACTGCTAGGAAATTTAAAATTTCATATGTGACTCACATTAGATTTCTATTGTACAAATGCTGACCTACGTCCTCATTCACGTTGATCTTTGGTTTCACCTGAGTAGCTACTATCACTGCTTAACGTTTTCCATATGGAAAAAAAATTACAATTGCAATTAATTTTTCCATATGGGCACTGCAATGATTATATAATGGTGATGTCTAACATCTCCTGACAGTGTGTACTAGAAATTACATTAAAAATGGCTTATATCTCATTTCCTAATAATTGGGAATGATCACTTGGTCTGAAATTTTTACAAAAAAGAACAGATTTTCGTTAAAGTAATCAAGCCCCCACCAACAATACCTCTGATATTTTCTTAAAAATGCTTGGTGACAAAATAAATATAATTAAGATGTGCTCCCAAGTGAAATAGAAATCAAAATGATGAGAAAAATATTCTGAGTTTTCAGCTTTGATTAGATTTATCTACTTCATAACTTACACGACATGAAGTGATACGTTAAACAGAGGATGATTTGGCAAGGGTTTGTTTACAAAGGGACTATTTTTTAAAGTATAGGGTAACTGCACAGAGAGTGCGTTAATCAAGGGCAGGAAGCACCTGAGATTTTACACCTGTAGTCCTGAAGTTGGCTATTTAGAAAGGAGCTGTGACCTTCATTTAGGGATGTAGCCAGTTCCAGGGAAACTGTTGGAAATGAAGCAGAAAAATGAAATCTTCTGATTTCACTCTCCCCAAATTCTACAATTTGTTATTAAGCTTCCCCATTGGCCAAGCCCAAGTGTGATCTGGAGGGCATGGGAGCCTTGTCGATGCCAATCCATGGTGATCAACTCCCAGAGCGTACAGTAGATGAAGAACAGCGGAGAGTAAATTAGTAGGGGAATAGGGAAGATGTATGGTACTCACTGTCTTTTGAGAATAATTTGCCATATTTCTAGACACATAGGTCAACTACTCCCTCTGTACTCTCTCCAAATAGAGAATTAAACCTTGAAACCAGAACAGGATTCAGAGACAGAAGTCTACTATTGGCTTTCTGTCTCTCACACACAGCATGCTCTCTCTGAAGTACCTCAGTTACTGTCTATACGCTGATTACTATAAAATCCATAACTCTTGCTGTTCCGCGCTGGATGGGTATATCCAATTGTCTTCTGGTCACCTTCACCTGGATGTCTCACAGGCTTCTCAAAGTAGTATGTTCAAGAAAGTATCCAAAGTCAAAATGCCAATGCACCTGTCTCTTAATTTTCTAAAATGAAGACAGCAAATTTACAAGAGGTTGATTTAATTATGATTAGGAGAGGCTCACACAAGTCATTCTGGTTATTTTTAAAAATTGGAAAAATCCATGTCACTATTCATGGTCTTATACTAACACCAAGACAGAGCTCTAGACTTCTGCAACACAGTGTCCTCTATGCAAACTTCAACTGGCATTCATCTCAACAATTGCACTGGTGAATACTTGTTTTTTCCTGTGTGTTAGGAACTTTATTTGTGCTCTTACTTAAGTCTTACATGAACCTTATTATGATGAGGAAATTAAGGGGTTAAATGACTTGCACAAGGTCTTGCAGCTTGTAAGTGATGGAGCTGGGTTTCCAACCTGGATGGCCTAACTCCAGAACACATGCACCTCACTTCTCTGCAATACTGAATGCAAATTATTCTTACACTCCAGGCAGAGGGACTAACCGGCCATGAGCCAGGTGCTGCTAAGTCTATCAGTGGGGATGCTAGGTGGGAGGGAGAGGGCAAGGAGAGATCCTAAGGCATGGAGAATCTGAAGAAGGGAGATCATAAGGTGAAAATAGCTAAGAAAGATGATCTTTTTTTTTCTTTTTTCTTTTTCTTCTTCCTTTTTTTTTTTAAACACTACTTAAGGGGCACCTAGGTGACTCAGTGGGTTAATCCTCTGGCTCTTTTTTGGGTCAAGTCATGATCTCACAGTTGTGGGATAGAAGCCCCGAGTGGGGCCTGCTTCAGATTTTCTATCTGCCGGTCCCCTGCCTGCTCTCTCTTTCTCTCAAAAGGAATTAAAACAAAAACAAAGTTAAAAAAAAAAAATAACACTACTCTCAAGCACACGTTGTGCTAATTGGAGACCAAAGGGATAGGGACAGTTTCGGTCACATGGGGAAGATAGGTAAACACATAATGAATTTTAAAAGTTTAGACTTGTATGCAAATTTCACAGTACATTCGAGAAGTTAGAGATACATAGGATTCATTTGTTTGTTTCATTTATTCAAAGAGAACTTTCTGAGTCCTGCTACATCGTGCCAGAAGGTGGAGAAACGCAGGGAAAAGGCGTAATCATTGTCATAAAGAAGTCACAGCCTGTGGAAGAAGCTTCCACAGCAGTAACTCAGGAAGCAAGAATGGAGCTCCGAGGGCAGGGAGGGATGGGGGCCTGGAGGGCTCAGACAATGAGGACTGTATAATTAGCTATTACCTGAGCAAAAAAGCTAAGGCTATGGATGACAACAGAAGACGCTGGAAAAGAATGCAGCGGACAGGTTTGAAGGACTTTTTACTATGACAATCCAAATTGCTTTTGGTAGACACATGGGGACATTCATTTTCCTGCAGCATCAGTTTTATTAAAATAATCTGAAGTTTAAAAGCACACCCACTTTCTTTTTTTTTTTTTTTAATTTTTATAATGTTTATTTATTTTTGAGACAGAGAAAGACAGAGCATGAACGAGAGAGGGTCAGAGAGAGAGAGGGAGACACAGAATCTGAAGCAGGCTCCTCTCTGAGCTGTCAGCACAGAGCCCGACGCGGGGCTCAAACTCATGGACTATGAGATCATGACCTGAGCCGAAGCCGGATGCTTAACCGACTGAGCCACCCAGGCGCCCCCACACCCACTTTCTTAAAATACGGGTGTATTATGTAGAATGCCCTGGCATGCGAATCAGGAAGTTATGGCAGGAAACGAAATTCCACAGCTGGGCCTATAGGTGGCTTTGGCTCTCTCCCCCGAAGACCCTGGGGCTGGAGTTCAGGATCCTTAGCTCTCAGGTTCTAGGGCAGGTGGAGAAAACAATATTTTAAGTGTTCAAGAAACGTGTTAAGTGTTAGGTACAGGGACTAGGGAGAGATTGTGGTGCAGGGAACTAGGACTCTGTGCTCTCCTCTGCTCCCTGCACCTCTCGTCAGTCCTCAAAGACCCTCCACACGGTGCCCCTTCGGCACCACGCAACGCCAGCCCCGGCGCCTCGTTGCCAGGACAACCCTCTTCCGCCCGGCGCCTCCGCAGCCTTCCTGCTAAAGGCTTAGAGGACGCTGCGTGCGTCTGACGTCACTGCGCGGCGCGGCCAGATCCGGGGATCGCGCGAAGCCTCGTTTTCCCGAACCCCGGCGGTCGGTGACGCGAGTGGGTAGTTGGCCGAACGGGCGCAGGGCGAAAGTGCCAGCCGGCGTGGAGGCCGGCGTGCGCATCGCCGCGGGAGAGAGGCGCGGTAGGATCGGGTACCGGGTGCCGTGGGCCAGGGGTGCGGGGATCCCGCCGTGCCGCCCGCGCCGTCTCCGCCCTGCAGGCTTCCGGGCTGGCCTGTCTCTAGGGCCGCCGGACTCGTTGCTAAGGACCTTGAAGCTGCCGAGCGCCGAGAGCGCACCTTTCCTTTCCCGGGGTCAGGCTTTGGCGGAAAGTAGCCCGCCCTTCCTCCTCCCCGCTCCCCGGCTCCTTAAAACAAAACAAAAAAGCCAAAACACTCAACTCTGTTTTTATGGATTTTTTTTTCCTACACGTCCTCCTGATTTTCCAACTTTGACACCACTCTGTCCCTGAACGGGTCTTAAGTGTTTGGAAGAGTGTGGTGTTAGAGAGGAAGAGGGTAGGAAAATGAAAGAAAATTTAAGACCCTTAATATTGGCCCTGTGGATTTATGGTAAAAAAGGGATTGAGATAGGTGGATATTGGGCTCTGTGGCTGCACTCTGGAATTTGAAGGAGCTTTAGAGATGGGTCACGGCTTCTTCAGTGGGATGCCTGTCACTTCTGGAACTTTCTGAACAACGGATGAGAGAGTAGGAAAAAAAGTGGCCTCTGCCCCTTGAGAATTTAGCAAGCCTTTTAGTGCGGTGGTCTCAAAGCGTGGTCCCGGAAGAAAGTGCATATAGGGAAAGAAATAGGATGTGAGCTGTCCAAAACAATGAAAACCGAAGTATGCTTTTCCTAGCGCTGACACGGATGTCTATGGCCCCTTTCGGGTGATCCGCGGCACCTAAGGAGACGAAAGGGAAAAGGAGGGTTCTGCTGTTGGGGCCCTGCTTGATTTGCTTGCTCTCTGGTATTATGACATAGTTGAGATGTTTGGTTCAAGTGGATTCTAGTGCCTGTTTAGAATCTTTGTATTGTTTTGTAAAAGAATGAGAGGTGACTGCGATAATATTTGTAGCACAAAACAGTCCTTACCTTTTCACTTCCTTCCACCATTATTACCTCTTTACACCACCCTCCTCATGTTATTTAATGAAAAAATACTTAAAAGAGTTGTTGAGTGTAAGATGAATTAAGTCTTTTTTTCTTTTACAAACAACTCATGTTCCGGTTTTGTTGTCAGTGGTATGCTCCCAGATGGGTATCATTTTAAAAAATTGAGCAGACTTAATTTGTAGGGTACAGGTGGATTCTTTTAATAATAGGTGAAAAATAATTGTTTTGGAAAGCAAGCCTCTAGGGTGTTTTGAAAGTGAACGCAGAAATGTTTGCGTCGTGTATGTGTGTTTTGAAATGACTGCTGAAATTTACCTAAGTATATTATACATAAAAACTGCCCTGTATGTGTAAAACCTTTGGAGGCTCAATTTTCTGGCATGTTTCAAAGTTTTTCAAAATGAAGAGTTTCAACGGCTCTTTGAATTCATTCAAAATATAACGCAGCACCTTCTTGGAGGTACCTTTCAGGAACATCTTTTTCACATGAAAGAAGATAGAAATTTAGTTGTTCCTACAAACTTTTGTAGATTTGGTAGGTAGTGTTGAAAACTATGCATCATGGTTTGATGTGTCCAACTCTGCTCTTTTTGTGTTTGTGGGTAGGATCTTTGTGATACCTCATTTTCAGCTGTGACAGCTATTACAATTTATGATCAAAAGAAATATTAATTCATTAGTCTTCATCAACATTAAGAGCAGTTACTGTAATTGTCCCCAATTATAGAGTTGAAGAAACAGAGACACAGATTGATTGATTGATTGATACATACATATATGCATACATACATACAGAAACTTAGATCATGCTGTTCCCATCAGGAAATTCTCAAAACTGAGACCTGGCATGATAGTAAATACTTGTTGAATATTCACTGAAGTGCAGTGTTCGGTCGAAATATTTAAAGCCTGGCTTATCTTGACTTAGAATATTATCTGACATAAAATTTAATGAGCCATTAATTACCGTAATTCTGGTAAATGCCTTAAGAATGAAAGTGAAGTGTGATATTGGGAAGTAAGTCATCTGCTGATAGCAAGATGAGGAAATAAGTGAATGAAAATTGTTCTGTTTATGAAACGATCTTACATTTAATTTATCTTTGCAAGGCACTTGGATGTGGTCACATCATGTTTGAACTATCTTGGGGCTGAGTTAACGGAGTTTTGTCCTCCTTGTGAAGAATTCTAATTTGGCAAGTGGATTAAAATCATCTCATGAGGAATCACTTGCCAAAGCATCAATGTTTATCCTGAAGAAGAGAAAACGAAGGAGTCTGTGTCTCCAGTATTTGAAAAACTCATTTGGAAGTGGAAGAAGACTTCATCTATGTTGCCTTAAAGGAAGATCTTACAGTGTAGTTGAGGAGTAGTTATATGCGTGTGTGTGTATGTGTGTGTGTGTATGTGTATGTATGTATGTGTATATGTATATATGTGTATATGTGTATATATGTATATACACACATTTTATTTTTTTATTTTTTTATTTTATTATTATTATTTTTTAACGTTTATTTATTTTTGAGACAGAGAGAGACAGAGCATGAATGGGGGAGGGTCAGAGAGAGGGAGACACAGAATCTGAAACAGGCTCCAGGCTCTGAGCTGTCAGCACAGAGCCCGATGCGGGGCTCAAACTCACGGACCACAAAATCATGACCTGAGCCGAAGTCGACCACCTAACCGACTGAGCCACCCAGGCGCCCCTATGCACACATATTTTAAACTTTATTTTGAGAGAGAGCATGCACACATGTGGGGGGAGGGGCAGAGAGAGAAGGAGAGAGAGAATCCCAAGCAGGCTCTGAGAGGAGTCTGCTGTGGTGCTCGAACCCAGGAACTCTGAGATTATGACCTGAGCCGAAATCAGGAGTCCAGCACTTAATTGACTGAGCCACCCAGGCACCCCAGGGTAGTTATCTATTTAATAGCAATTCTAAAGGCTTAGAGTGGGAAATGCTCTAGTGGAAGAATGACTAGAGTGCTATGCAGTGAGGGAGTGGAGTAATCAAGTAGAAATAAGGAGATAGTGCGGAAATCAAGAGTGCCATGGACATACACATTTGAGAAACAGGAGATCAGGAAAGGCCGCATGGAATTTGGGACTGGAGCCAGACCTAGAAATACCAGCAGGCAGTTGGGTATATGAATCCAGGTGCGTGTGGTGGAGGATTGCTTGGTAGACATAGGAGTTTATGATTAGGCAGAACATCATCACTGGGAACTAGAGTCTTCCCATTAGCGGAAAAGAGGAAAGCGTGGAAGAGGGAGAAGTGAACCATCGCTGGCTGGTTGAGCAACTTGATATAATGCCTTCTTTACTCCTCAGTAACAGCCTGTATAGGCTTGTATTATCCTCTGCTTTTAAAATGTCTGGAAATCCAGGCTTGGGGAGATTAAATGATCTACCTAATTCATAAGCCTGGTAATTGGTAGAGATGAGGGTGTAGACCCAGATCTGAGCCTAAAGCGGCTTCCACCTCATCACACCACATTGATTACATCTGTAAGAAGTGAAGGAAAAGAAGATAGCAGTGCTCTTAAGTCTTTTAGCCTGAGGGACCAGAAAGTTGGTGGTACCTTGAATTAACAAGAGGTCCATAACTTCAGTGTGATAACCGTAGTTTTGGTTATGTTCAGGTTAAGGAGCTTCGGTACCTTGACTAGGAGAGGTCATTATGTCTTGAAAAGGCGGACTTGATATGCAGGTGTTAGCCTTTGGGCCTTTGGAAATGCAGAGACCAGAGAAGATAGAGACGCCAGGGGATGTGCCAACCTCTTACTCCTTTCAGAAATCCAGTCCATGTTTTCTGACTATAGCCAGAGGTCTGCAGTTGAGTTTCTAAAAGCTTATTTTGACAGTTTGAATGGGAAAAAATGTTTATTTATCTTATTTTTTTACAGATTGTTTTTCATTTACTGTTATTGATACTGAAGTTGACATAATTTTGTATTTTTTCATTGGTCTTTGGGGTATTTTGCTCCATGCCATATCTTTTTTGTGTGTCTTTTACTATATTATTTACTCTGTTCTGTTTTGGTCTTTATGTTGTTAATGAATCTCTTACTCCCCCAATTCTGAAATCAAGTTGCATTTAACTGCAGGCGTGAAAGGGAAGCAATGCAGAAATCAGAGTGCCACGGAGGCGTTCAGCTGAGAAACAGAGGGGCAGGTACAGAACATTGCTTTTTAAATGAAGAGATGAATTGGGTTAGTGACACATTCTGTTACACAGATGGATAAGAGTGAGCTTTATCTCTTCCACCTCTTTTGTTGTTGTTGATCTTCCATTTTTTCCAGATAACTGTGATCAAAGGACATCATCGAGCATACAAATAAAACATAGGACTACAGTTCAACAAGGCAAATCCTCATCATCAACCAGTTCTCCAGAGTCTGCAAGAAAATTTCATCCTCGACCAAGTGATAAACTTAACCCTAAGACAATTAATCCGGTAGGCACAAAAGACAGGACTGCCTTGTAGGCATTGTTTTGTTTTGTTTTGTTACATTTAGGCTAGTGATGAAGGGCATATGGTAATCATGATGAAGAATGGAAATAATGATGATGTAAGTGTGGAAATGAGAAGGTGTCAAAGGGGGAATAACCAGTTGTGGCCTATCCTGTCACATTCATGGAGCAGTACCGTAGAGTGTAAGATGAATTGCATATCAGCTTTATTTTTTATTTTCTTAAGTTCTGCTGCTTCCTAATGTCAGTGAGTAAACTTGTATTCAATTGATGTGGGAGGAACCACATGCTTCCATAGTTGCATAAACGTCCCTATTTTGCTTTGATTTATAAATTAGCTCCCCAGGAAACGCCTCTATAGTACCAGCCTCCCTTTGCCTTCTGACAGCAATTTAACCACATTTCACAAATAGGAGATTTACGCGCATGAAAGTGGATAATCGTTAAGCGTGTAGATCACTGAATTATCCAGAAAGTGAGCACACGTGTGCTACAACACCAGGCAGTGTGTGGCCCAACCTTGCCTAGGGTAAGATGATCCTGGTTTCGGCCTTTAAAGGGGATTATGAGAATGGCGGAGACACTGATTTTGATGGCGGGTAAAACATAGAAAGGGTACGATGAACTGGCCAAGGGCAGGAGATTTTCTGACTTTCCAAGTGAAAAATTGTGTAAGCATATGTGTTGCTTTGCTTCTTTCTGTAAACTGCACAGTGTCAGAGGAGTGGGACTCCCGGAGAATGCCCTCCTCTCTCCTTGCCCTTGCTTCTTTTTCCCACGTTTAATTGAGAGATTCATGGTGACACTTCTGTTCTCTTCCTCTCTTTGGGGAAAGAACTTTGTAAAGTAGTAATATTTAGTGGCCCTAACCTTAAATTTTATTACTAATTAAGGAAAGTTTGGGGAAATAATGACTTGACCTGAGAATAGAGGATATTAGACAAGACCATGTCCAAGATCTGTAAAAGCTACCAAACCAGAGTAAGTCAGTCAGAAGTCAGGACAGAAGTCACCATTAGGGAAAAAGGTGGTTAGTGACTGGGACGAGGCACGGCAGAGGTTCCTAGGGTGCTGGTCACATTCAGGTTTTCCACACCTGCATGTTGTTACCCCACTGTTTTGGAGAATTCACCGGTCTACGTACCTATAATTTATACACTTTAATGTGTGTAAATTTTGAGCACTTCACTTGGATCAAAAATTACATGTGTTGAAACTCAGTATAGTGAAGTATATTTAATGTTGATTATTTTACACACTAGTTGAAATCTAGTGTGTGATGATATTGTTAAAAACTGAAGGGACTATAGTTTTTTTCATGGTAATGGAATTTTGGTAAAATTTGGTAAAGATTGATAAAATGAACCCACTGGTAGAAAAAAAATTGATAATGTGGGACTTGGAAGATAAAGCTATGATTATCTCTAAAATGAGTTAAAAATTAAAGGAAAAGAATGGAATGGCTTAGAATTTCAATCAGAAATTTTGTCTTGGTGGTGGTTTTGGATATTTAGGGATTATTTACATGATCTGTAGGTCCAAAAAGTAAAATCAGTTCCTAATAGGTGGCAGAACTAAAAAAGTGTTTGTAGTCCTAATTTGTCTTAATTTTTCCCCCCACTTCAACAAACACTTTTTCAAGTTTCCTTATCTGATATCAATTACTTGAAAACAGTTTTTAAAATAAATTTTTCTTAGTAGGAATTGTAATTAAATGAATGAAACATTACTGTTTCTGTGAATTATTATGCAGAATGTGGGTTGAACTTTGTAAATGAATCTCCTATTATAGTATTATGTGTCAATGACATTTCATTTGTGTGTTTTAACTTCAAACATGTGTTTTTCCAGAGGAAAAAAGGCTAATTCTAAACTTATACCCTTAAATATATTTTTAAATTACTGCAAGTGATTGAAAAATATTTTTATCTAGTTGTATCTTTAAAAAAGATTAGTCCGTTTATATTTTATAATTTAGACAACTATATTTTATTTGATTATGTTCAAAGTACTGTGTGATAAAATATTAACGTTTTGTGCCTAAATTCTCTAAGGATCAACTGTATTGAAATCATGTATGTTGTGATTATTTAACCATTGTGATTGATCATCTCTTAAATGATCTTTGGGAATAGATACAGAGTTAATTTATTCTTTTGTTTTTTAACTTTTTTTTTTTTTGATGTTTACTTATTTTTGAGAGAGAGAGCGTGAGCAGGGGAGGGGCAGAGAGAGAGAGGGAGACAGAGGATCCTAAGTGGGCTCCGTGCTGAGAGCAGAGAGCCCCATGTGGGGCTTGAACTCACAAACCATGAGATCCTGACATGAGCCAAAGTCAGACACTTAACTAATGGAGCCACCCAGTCACCCCCAGAATTAATTTATTCTTAAGATAATATGTGGACAAAGTTGTGAAGTTATGTATCTAAGCAAACACATCTGAGCACATGTTTGTGAGAGCCTTGCTCCACCTTCAGCTCTGTCACTCCTGCCTATCGTAAGCCTTTGCTTTTTGTAGAAGCGTGAAACCATTTGGGAGAGATTACAGGTTCTGGACCATCCAGACCATCCATATTTGACTGGAGGACAAGTAGGAGATGTGCTGGCCACTGAAGACAATTCTGCTTTCCCTGTACCTAACACTTCTTCGCCATGTAGCCCTCACCTTGAGAGGTCACAGTGGGGGAGGGTAGAAAGATGTATTATCTTTGTTATATTTATTTATGGTGTTCGTATAATAGTATTTGTCTATATTATATATGTGATCCCAGCTCCTTCACACCCTCTGAAACAAGTTAGGGGTTAAAAAGAAATACACAGTTTGTGGCTGTGGCTGTGGGTCCAGTACTGAGGGGACTGATCGTTTTCCTCAGGTGTGTTGCTGAGTCGAGTGATGCACTTGATACCAGCATCGTGGGTGAAAAGTCAGGATGTCCCTTTGCCTCTGACCTCAGCAGGATTAAAATCGGGCAGGTATCACAGAGTGGAGGTGATGGTATACTTACTGCATTCCTGTCGTCTTTTTCTTTCAGTTTGGTGAACAGTCCCGAGCCCCTTCTGCATTTGCGGCTATTTACTCTAAAGGAGGTATTCCTTGCAGGTAAATCAGTACGGATGATAACTGACCAGATTATTCAAAATAACTGAGTCAAATCAATAACAGTATTTAGTTTAAATGTATTGAAAATTTTATATACTAGGAGGTTGCAATAAAGGTGACTTATTTACACTTTGGCTGCTGGACTGGGGTAGATCGTGAGACATTGTTGGAGAAAATCATTTCAGTTCCAAAATAGAATTACAAATAGATCTGTAATTTAAGAAATGGAATTAACCAGTTTCTGAAACAATATAAGCATTCATAGCCTCGGGCAAGTTGCGAGTAATAATAGTCTGAAACTGAAAGTTTACAATTGAATGGAATTGTTTCATTAGTTTTTTGTTGTTGTTGTTGTTTTGGGTTTTTTTTAATGGAGATTATTTTTTCTTATTTTATTTTTTATTTTTTAAAATTTACGCCCAAATTAGTTACCATGTAGTGCAACAATGATTTCAGGAGTAGATTCCTTAATGCCCCTTACCCCTTTAGCCCGTCCCCTCTCCCACAGTCCCTCCAGCAACCCTCAGTTTGTTCTCCATATTTATGAGTCTCTTCTGTTTTGTACCCCTCCAGGTTTTTATATTATTTTTGTTTCCCTTCCCTTATGTTCATCTGTTTTGTCTCTTAAAGTCCTTATATGACTGAAGTCATATGATTTTTGTCTTTCTCTGACTAATTTCACTTAGCATAATACCGTTTCATTAGTTTTTGAAATGACATTTGAAAAATTTCAAAAAGTTGTATTTATTGAAATTATATTTATTAATGAGTATATACGGTAGTTCTTCCTCACTTTTGGTACAGTTTTTGCCACCTTTTGTGATAGACATCAGAAGTGTTTTAAAGAAAACGATATAGTTACTGATAGAATGATACCATTTTAAGATTTCACTACCAAGAAACATTTCTTTCTTCTAAGTGTATCCAGTTTTAGCCGTTCTAGGTGATGGGAAATGTCATTTTCATTGTGGAAAGAATAACCACGACATTCTTTTTGTTGTTTTCTAAAATTCAAGAAATGTAGTTTTTAATGGTATTTGCAGATTTGGAGAAATGAGCTCAAGAGGCATTCCTCACTTTATTGTTATTATTTTTTTATTTTATTCTGAGTCAAAACCATATTTACATATTCTTACACCCCCCCTCTCCACTCTAAGCAATCATGGTTGCTAAAATTGTAAAAATGTTACCGAGGCCTCTTGCTATTAAGAAAATAACACTAAAAAAGGTGTCAAGAAGTTGAGAACATTACAAAAGGGTGAAGAAACATTTGAACGTCTTGAGTAAGTTCACTGTCATGGTTATGATGAGGGTTCTCTTGATGTATTTATATATCAAAACCAGTATCAAATGTTACACTTCATAACCATGTACAGTTTGTTGCATGTTGGTTATGACTCAGTAAAGCTGTTAATAAAAAAAATTTTTTTAAAAAGCAACAGCAGCAGCAGTGACCCATGCAAGGGGCTACGATTTTGTAACCCTGCATGGGCTGTTTCACCTCCTGGCCTCTGTTTTCTTTTGTGTAACAGAGGGGAAATCTGGCTTGTATTTAGATCATGAGGGTTAAAGAATCTGTATCTGAAAAATAATGTTCCATATAAAACATGTTACTGTTTCTAATTATCACATTTCTTTGCACATTGGCAGGTTACCTATTTTGTTATAATTATGACTTAAACATGTCAAGTGTAGCATTTGTGTTAAGACTCACAGGTGGCAGCATGCTTGAATTCCCAACACTGTGGGCTGAACACATGTGGAGTTTAGTTTTGCCGCGAAACAGTTTTGCTGAAAGGTTAGGAGTGTGGGGTTACAGACTTTGCTGTGTGAGATGCCTTCGTAATAACGTTGCAAACCATGATATTCCTACATGTTACAGAATAGTTCTAATATGATTATGTTCTGGAAAGAGTCTGAATGTGTTAGAGAATTAGTGTTTAATATATAATTACATTGTCCGTGTCGCGTTTACCAGTGTTTGTTATTTTAGATTGGTCCATGGTTCAGTGAAACACAGATTGCAGTGGGAATGTCCTCCTGAAAATCTTCCATTTGATCCTCTTCTTATTACTTTAGCAGAGGTATGTGTGATTTCCATTTCTCCTGAGTGTTGATGGAAAAAAACACCTTAAAAACTGTATTAAATGTTACTTCACAACGCATCAGTAAATCTTATTTTATGCGTTTGGAATAAGAGCCAAGCGAAAGTCATTAAAACACCAACGCTCCCTTAGGAACTAATTATGATCAGTATATGTTTATTAGAAACTGATTAATCAGCTTTATAAACAACTTAGTCTACACAGGGATTTGTAGATAAGTAGATGAAATATTCACACTTAATTCCAAAAAAGTACTTGGAATCATATTGAATGAGTCATATCAGGAGAACATCAGTGGTTTAACGTAAACTACATCAGATAGCAATGGGTGGTTGATCTATTTCTATACAACCAGTCATGTTTAACGTGAGTGTGATATGTTTTTTAGGGAACTGGTACTAACTACCTAAACGTCCTTTTGGAAAATTCTCTGGGCTTTTGCCCACCTGTACATTTTAAGTCGAATGTCAGGGAGATCGTTTTTGTAGAGGATTTTAAGAAAATTTTTGATAGATTCCTTATATTTTTTAACATGTCAGGAAAAAGTTGGCAGAGTGTTAGCTTCAAGTGGATCAGTGATCTCTTCTGTGAAATTTATTCCCTTAGAGTCACAAGTTGAGAAATGAACTAGCCAGTTGTCTTATGTTTAAGTTACAGATACTTGTCTTTTTTAAGAGTTAGGATCATTTTTGTTGGTCTTTGTTTTTCTTAATTTATATCTCTGCTTACAAGATTATTTTGGTTTAATAACAGCATATTTTTATGGGTAGCCTATTTTGAAATTCAGTTTTGATCAAAGTCTTTTAAACTTGGTATTAAAAACTTAAAAATGTATCAGTGTTTCATTAGTTTAAAAAATTTTTTTAAACCTTTTGTATATGGTAGCAGACCATTTTTTAGATGAATCACAACTATAGTGACACCTTTGAAAACATGGTCCAATTAGGGGTGCCTGGGTGGCTCAGTTGATTAAACATCCTACTCTTGATTTCGGCTCAGCTCATGATTGCACAGTACGTGAGATCAGATCAGGCCCCGCATCTGGGTCTGGGCTGACCGTGAGGAGCCTGCTTGGGATTCTCTCTCTCTCTTCTGCCCCTCCCCCATGAGCTGGTGCACCTGCCCACTCACTCTCTCTCTCAAAAATAAACATTAAAAAAAAATGCTCTAGCTAATAACAAAGTGAGGAAGGTGAGGGGAGTTCTTTAATTTGGAGAGTCCCTAAAGGGACTCTGTGTTTAGTTGAGATTACATAAAGTCAGTGCTTTAAATAATTATTTTCCAAACACCAATGCCTTTATTTCTGTGTTGGGTACATTATTAGCCTTTCCTTCTACTTATTTAATAATGGAAAAGTACTGACAGAACCACCACTATGGACATCCACTTCTCTTGACTTGATCCCTCATCTCTACAATGACCAGGAGAGGCACAACCTTAGGGTGATAGAAGCTGTGTTCCAAAGTGGTGCTGCTGTGCTTGGCAGTCCAGGAAAAGAAGTGTTTGATCACTGTTTGGAAGCAGATAGTTTGGTCTAAAGAGCAAATTGGTTGAAAATTAGTATTTTTAGGCATGAGTTTGCAGCCAGTTTTACTTATTCACAGGTAATAATTAGTCAAACTGATGGAGTATTGCTGTTGCTTTTTTTTGGATTACATTTTCAAAAAAAGTCAGGTGGCTCTTCTGTCTTGACTCAAAGTGATGAATTAAATCATAAAAGAGTACTATCCAATAGTTTCTGATGCATTTAGTGTGAAAGAAATGATACGGGTCATTTTCATGTATATATATTTTTCAATCTTATTTATTTTTGAGAGAGAGACAGAGTGTGAGCAGGGGAGGAGCGAAGAGAGAGGGAGACACAGAATCTGAAGCAGGCTCCAGGCTTTGAGCCTAGAGCCCCAGTGCAGAGCCCAACATGGGGCTTGAACTCATGAACCGTGAGATCATGACCTAAGCCAAAGCCGGACGCTCAACTGACTGAGCCACTCAGGCTCCCCTTCATATTTTTATTTCACATTCCAATGTTAAAAATGACATTTAAAATCTTACAGTGGTTTTCTGTAAGATTTTCATAGGAAACGATGTTTTTTAAATATCTTAATATAAAATATTTAAATATGAAGGAAATACAATATTTTAGAAACTCATTAAACAAGTTGTAAAGTCACTGTAAAGGTAGGAGGTCCAATAATTATAAACCATCATTTTAGGCTGATTTTCTGTGCTTTCAGACAGTATTTGGTAGTACACACAAAATGTTTTCAGTATCCTAGTGAGGGTTTCTTTTATGTTTTTTCTTTTTTTTTATTATTTGCCTTTCCTCTCTCTTCCTCTCCCCTTTTATTTTCTTCCTCCCTTTCTTTTTCTTTATTTCCTTTATTTTTCCTTGCTTTTCCGTTTCTTTTTTCTGTTCCTTTAATGTTCAAAATCTTTTCCTTCCTTCCTGTGGGTAGAAATTCTTCCTGTCCTATGTATGTCCTTTGTTCCACAATTTCTGGGTTTAATTGAAATTGTAATTATTGAAATTATAAATCATGATTAGGAAAACCATAATAAAACTTGATTTTCATTTAGACTAGTAAGAATTCAATTTTGTTGTTAGTATAACCAGATGCTTAGTAAATCTTTTTTGTTTGCTTGTTTGTTTTGTTTTGTTTGTTTTTTGTCTTTGGCAGGGTTTGAGAGAGACTAAACATCCATACACCTTCGTGTCAAAGGAGGGATTTAGAGAATTACTTTTGGTCCAGGGAGCTCCTGAGAAAGCTGTGCCTTTGCTTCCAAGATTGGTTCCTGTGCTAAAGGCGGCTCTGGTATCCTCTATTCCTTTGGACTTTCTGTGGTACATTTAGACTATTTTATGTCTTTTTTTCTTCCAAATTGTATGCAAATGAGTCCTTTACCTGTGATTTTGATGTGCGTGCAAAATTAGGCCATGGTTATTCAGGGACAGATGATTACTTACTTGAAGACACCTGTAGAGGATATCCGAAAGGTAAAAGGGGACATTTTGAGTAATTAGAGAAAGTAAGAAACCTCACATCAGCCTTGCTGCTTGCTGTGATACAGCTAAGCTAATGTTTCAGTCAAGCCAGAAGTTTATTTTTTTGCTTCTAGATGGTATAACATTAAAGGGTATTTTTTAGATTCAGGGTTTAGTGGCTTATCTTCTAATTTTGAATGTTCAGTCTTACTTTTTTCTCCACCTGCTCGCCCTTTCTTCTTACTTGTCTTTCCTCTTTCCTTTTCTGTCCCTGTACCCCTGACCGTCTAACCCCCCAGGTACACCTGGATGATGACGTGTTTGCAAGAGGTCTGAATGCTCTCGTGCAGCTAAGTGTCGTCGTTGGTCCTTCTCTGAATGACCATCTGAAACATCTGCTGACAAGTGTAAGTACTGAAAACATGACAGAGTGCTTGTGTATGCGTATCATGCGCTGTCTGTATCTTGTCGTGATCAGTGGCTTCCAGTTAGTCGTTAACAGATTCAGAAATCCTAAAAAAAATCTGATTCTTCTTTTTTTTAATGTTTATTTAGTTTTGAGAGAGAGAGAGAGAGACAGAGAGAGTGAGAGCGAGAGTCGGGGAGGGGACAAAAATTAACGAACAGTACAATGGTCTTATGCCCGTGTTGATTAGCATGGATTATAAAGACAGCTCATCCACCCTCCTCTGTATTGTACATTGCCACAGTCATGTTTTTCACCATTTTCTTTGTTTTTCCTTGTAAGCTTTTTAGTGAATCTGTAAACAGTATTCAGGATGAGACGTTTTCCTGTTATGTGTAGCTTAATCCTTAGGACAGATACACACTGGGATACTGGACAGTTAGAAGGACTCGGGAAACTCAAAAAGCTGTTACATGGTTTCAGTTCATTACAGTGAAGGGCTACCAAGTAAAATCCACAAAGCAAGGAGGTGCACAGAGCAGAGCCCAGGAAGCACAAAGTGTGTAGTCTCTAGTTGACCTCTCACACTGGAGTTGTTGGACAGCGCTTGCTTCCTCCAGCCAGAAGTGATATGTGGCAACACAGATGGAGTATTGCCATCCTAAGAAACTCCCCTCAGCGTGGTGTCCCAGGGTTCATATTAGGGTTCTGTCAAGCAAGCATGACTGGCTGCTTGCATGGTTGACCTTAGTCTTCAGCCTCTTCAGAAGCTGAGCTGAGATCATGTGGCCCAAGGGCCCCATGTAAACAAAGACGCTCTTATCTGTCAGGATCATACCAAGGGCTTAGAGGTTCCCATCCAGGAGCCAGAGACAAGGGCCGATCTTTTCTTTAGGTGGAATTAATCTTTTACTGCACACACTAATAAAAAATTAAAGTCCTTGCTGGAATAACCCACAGCTGGCATTTCTTTGTGTGCATCCTTCTGTAGTTCAGAGTTGAGGCATGTATTTCAATCATAGTTTCACTGTTTTTTTCTTAGACCAGTCCATTTAGAGAGATCCTAGAACTGGATGTTTAGCTTCTTACTCTGCAGAGAGACATACACCCTGGGAACATCTGGCAAAGCCTATAGAGAGTAGGGATGGTAGTGAATCTATCAGGATTGCTATGCTGAGGTTAGGAATAGCGGGAGATGAGTTCCCACCAACACCAGCTGTTTGACGGAGAGAAGACACGGTGGGAATAGACTCTTGAACCTTAATATATGGGAAGCCTTAGGAGAGAAGGAAGAGGATCCTGGCAGGTGTTTGCTTACAACCTTTAGGTCAGCAGGTTGTACCTGACTAGCCACAGGGATTTCACCCTAATATATAAAATGACTTATTTTAGATTGATTACTCCATTAAGACATTCAACATTTTGACAAATCTGTTGCTCTCTGCCCTTCTGTTTTGTGTTCTGTGCCAAGTATTATGCTGGACACTGGAACTATAATGCTGAACTTGTTTTAACAAATATAGTGGTGTCTATTGTATATAAATTTCAATGAGATATTTTCTAAAAGAAGCCTTGGAATCTAAAATTAAGTGGTGTTTGTGTACTTAACTATACGGTAAGGATTCAATGATTTTATTTCTAGTTAGCATACTCCTTAATGAAGTTTTACTTATGCCTGTGGTGAATATTGCTACTTTTCCAAGTCATTCTCCCAATCTTATTTTAAAAGCTTTCCAAGAGACTGAGGGATAAGAAATTCAAAGAGCCCATCACCAGTGCATTACAGAAGCTAGAGCAGCATGGTGGGAGTGTAAGTAAAGCCTTATTCCTTAAGTCATGGGTTTTTGTTTGTTTGCTTTTTTGTTTTTTACTTTTATACTATGAAACTGACTGTATGACATCTATTATTTCAATCACAAGTTATCATGTGGAGTTGATATTTTCATTTGAGACTTCGGAGCTTCCATCTCATGTAGGTCACACGGTTTCTAAGCATTGGGATTCGGACCAGATTGTGTTAACACGGCCGTTCACTTCCCCTGCACTGACTATACCCTCCATGTGGTGCGACTTGACAGGTTTTTTTTTCTTTAGTTTGGATGTTCTTGCTTAGACCATTGGAAAATTCAGAAAACAAAAGGATTAACACAGAGAGCTCGTTGAAGAAAGTACTTTTCTTTTTCTTTCATTTCCCATCTTTTCTGTCTAAAAAATTTACAATCTTCCCATCTTCAAAGATTGAAATGAGATTTCCAGATGGCTGCAATATCATGTCTCGAAGTGCATGCTATCTGGAACGTGTGTGCGCACGCACACACACAAGGCTGAATCAAATTATTCTGACTTGCAAGAATGTGCGGGACTCTCTGGGGGAATCTCATTATTATATGTGGGGTGTCAAATAACTAGGTTAAGTGAATTTTCATCATTTAAAGCAGTGTTCACATAATCTAGTCTTGGAAATATTTCTGTAAAGCAGTGATCTTATCTTGTTTTGGAGATTATATGTAATCAAATCCTTTTTTTTTTTTTTAAGTTTATTTATTTTGAGAGGTTGGGGATGGGGAGCAGAGAGAGAGAATCCCAAGTAGGTTGCACGCTGTCAGCACAGCATGGCTCAAACTCAAGAATCACAAATTGAGTCGAAATCAAGAGCCAAGCACTCAACCTGCTGAGCCACCCAGGCGCCCCAACATTTAATCGGATCTTAATGATAGCTTTGCATGGGACTGTTTTAACATTGCAGAACTTAGTTTCATTGCAGCTACTTCCTAAAGGGATTATAAAGGAAATTTGTGTGATCATATACAATTTTAAAATGTCAGATATGTTAGTTTAAGCTTTGTCTAAGTTACCTAATTTGACCAATTACAGTGACTTTTAAAATTGATTATATTCGTTCCGTGATGAATGCCTAGAATAAAGTTTAGGTGGAGCAGGTAAGTCCCTAGACTACTAGGTAACAGATTTCTTTATTGTGTGTGGAGGATTAGCATTCAGACACCTTGTTGAGAGGTACAGAACCATCCCCTAGCCAATCCAGTGTCCTCAGCAGAAGGGAACTTCTTTTTGCTTATAGATGTGCTTCTGAGAATTGGAATGCAAAATAATTTGCCAATTCCTCCCTGGTGAAATGCAAGTAAACGGATGTTAAATAATGATGATACAGCTTCCAATCTGAAACTCTCCCCGGCTGGTTTACACACATCCTGTGGAATCGGGCAAGAAGAAAGGGGCAGGCCCAGCATGTTAGATTTCATGAGTAGGTGTGCGGAGGAGGGCATAGTTTTCGAGTAAATAAACTTCAGACAGAACACACGAGATTTGGAGGAGAACACAGAGGGGTGTACATGCGCAGCCCGGAGCTCCCGAGGCAGGCAGCGAGGGAGCTCCGCTTGCTGCCACGCGATGTCGTTGTTTTGAGTCTTGCTAATACAGGGTAAAAAAAGATTTTGAAGTTAAGTATCGTTTGCTCCTTCAGACTTTTTCTCTTCTTGTTTTCGACTTCTGTTTTACATGATATTTCAATAATTTGATAATAATATTTGATCAGAGATTTTCTCTTGGTGTGCTATTAAAAATTGGCCTAATTACCATTATGCTTTTGCTTTCAGTACTTTGTAATCCTCCCTGAAATTAACAAGTGCTTTTCTTTGTCTTCAAAAACCAAATGTTTATATATCTTTCTCCTTCTCTAAATAGTAGAGATGAGTCTTTAAAATTTTTTTTAATGTTTACTTATTTTTGAGAGAGACAGAGACAGAATGCTAGTGGGTTAGGGGCAGAGAGAGACGGAGACACAGAATCCAAGGCAGGCCCCAGGCTCGGAGCTGTCAGCACAGAGCCCGACGCGGGGCTCGAACTCACGAGCCATGAGATCATGACCTGAGCCGAGGTCAGCTGTTCAGCCGACTGAGCCACTCAGGCGCCCCAGTAGAGATGAGTCTTTAAAAGAATCTTCTCAGTATTACAGTTTCTCGTTTCTTGGGGCTTGTGTGTGCCACAGTGATGGAAACACTCAGCTTCAGGGCAGACAGGAAAGTGAGTTACAGTCACAGTGTCATTTTCTTATAACCAATCAGTTGACTACCTGCCTTAAGTTGCAGTTGGTTCACTCTCAACCTTGATATAATTTTCATCCTAGATCATAGGCACATCTGTCTTGGAAAAGGTACGTACTTGCACACACCCCAATCTTTATCGAACACGTGGGAAGTGATTACCTGTCAGGTACTCAGTTTGAGTACTTTTTAGACATTGTATCCATTTAATCATCATTGCAGCCCTCAGGGGTAGAATTTGTCGTTATCCCCCTTTAAAGACCTAGAAACTGAGGCTCAAAGAAAGAACTAGCCCCAGATTTGACAGGGAAGCGACTGGCAGCAGCTGGATTCATACACTGGTGATCTGGTTCCTAACTAAGTCTCCAGTTAAGCATTTTTTTAAACAGAGGACAACCTATACTGTATTCAACTCAGAAAAAATGTTACACTTCTCATTCCATCATTCTGTTCTCATTCATTTGGTTTGAGTGTTGGACACTTCTTTAGGCTTGTTCCTACAGGTGTAATTAATGCCTGTTAGGGAACCCTGCATGATACTAATGAAGCTACGTTTTTTTCTGTTGACAGGGAAGCCTTATCATCATCAAATCTAAAATTCCAACATATTGTTCCATATGCTGTTGAAGAAAGGAGCCCACAAAAATCTCCTTACTTCCTGGTGACAGGTGTGAAATGCTGGCCATGGGCACCTATGGTACCTTTTCAGATTCACTTCAGGTTGTTCTTTTGTAAATCACAGCCACCATTCATTCCTTACTGTTTTAAGATGAGTAAACCTAGTTCCACTGAATCATAATAAAAGTTACTCATCAACAAGAAAGAATGGTCAGTGATGGGGAGTTGTTCAAAACAGTTCTACAGTAGTATAATTTTGTGGCGTCGGTTTTTCATATATTTACAGCTTAGTGCAAACAACTATTACTGGGTTTATAGTAGATGCATTTGTATTTATTTTCTAATGCTTTGTGTTTATAATATCCCTTTCACACTCAGTTTGTAGCTGTGTGCTTATTTTTAGACATTGTGTCATTTGTCAAAGCTATGGAAATTTAAAGTATGGATAAACATTTGTGAGTTCACTTTTAATTATTGTCTGTACATATGCATCTTATGATGTAGAATCCTTGGAAAAAGTCCATGCCAGAATATTCTAGTTTAAGAATTTTTTTTTACATGTGTAAATTCTCTTGTAAGTATGTTGTTTATTACAACTTATTAAAACTGCCTAAACTTTAGGTGTTGGGTTTTATTTAAGTAAATGTCATCTTTGTATCCCGTAGTCTGAAAATACTGAAGATACTCATGTCATGAAGATCTTCAGAAATTAAAATCTGAAAACATTTAAATGCACTCCGTGATTTTGTCGTGCCTGCTTATGTTTAACCATTAATTAAAAAAGCTTTTAAAACATACTTTATAGGCATAGCCCTCAGCGATGGTGTTGTAGATGCTGACCCTGGATCGCTCTGCAAGAGAAAGGAATGGAGTGAGAAACAGAAAACCAGAGTACGACTTCCCATCCCGAGGGCAAGAAGAGGCTGTGGGGACATGAGTAGCCACCACACCGAATCCAAAGCAGAGTTTCTTTGGGAGGGATGAAGATTGGGGATCACCCCTTTCTGCAGGAGCAGCCGTCTTCGGTCTCAGCAGCATCGGAGACCACCCTCTCGCCCCTTCCCTCAAATACACAGAGTGACCTCTTTGCAGTTCTCACCTCAGATACAGTCTCACAGCTGGGATGTCAAGGAACACAAGTAATTTCTAAGGAGTCATAAGTGCAGAAATGCCCATCGCCCCTCAGAGCTCTGGTCCTTCCCAGTTCCCCCGTCTGGGATACTCTTTCCTCAGGTCTCTGCTCCCGTCATGTCCGCGGACCACATGGGCTAAAACACCCGCCGGCCCACTGGTCTTGCTTTTACTCTTCTTCATCGCACCTAGCCCTACCCTGAGGCAAACGTGCACACGACCCGACGGTGCCAAAAGAAGGACAGGATATTTTCAATCTGATACTTAACGCTTGTTGGAATAAATACCTGCAACATGGACAGTAGAGTTAGAAACATTTTATTTGCTTTTAGTTTTCCTTTTTGAAATACAAAATGTGCACATTGAGTTTACACAAACACGCGATGGCGGATTTCAGTGTACATGTACTGTACTACTCTGAATGTCTACACTGGTGATAGCAGGGCGGCTCTCAACATCCTATCTCTACACCAGAATAGATACCTGATTTAGTGTTGCAAGGACAGTCGCTAATTTCCTCCCACTGTAGCCTCTCGGTCTTTGTGGTATTTCTGCAAAGTAGGGAAAGTGTGTGTATCCTAAGTGATGTTGTGGCCACTTGACAATTTTGGCTTAAGATCATTGAAGAGAATCTGAATTGCTGGAGTGTTACGATGAGCTAAATCATAAGACAGTCCAGATGAATTGCTTAGCATTTATTTTCATCTTTAACGAAGTTTTGATATGGTAGTTATTGATAAAATGGAGTCACTGATGCTTTCAAAGTGAATTCTGCTTGCTCTTTGTTCCCTGTAGTTCTTGGGGTAGTCCAGGTTTCTTTGTCCCTGAATGGCATGTAATAGAAAGGTGTCTTGAAGGAGTCAAGGGAGAGGGGATGGAATAGGCCCTCAATGCTGTTAGGGATTACTTGTTACTAAGCATTACCATGTAACTCGAGGACAGATACCCTGACCCTTTGCATGTGCCTATAAACATCCTTGCTTTGTTCCACACCTTCACGGACTTCCACTTAGTGACAAGATAGAAAATAGTCCACCTGTAGGATTGAACAAATCCAAAATTATATATATCGTGTAGGCCTTGGCTATAATATGTATTATGAAAAATTAAGAAATGCTTATTAAATAAGCTTTATTAGGCATATGCTGACATCTGGTGATAAACTAATTTGTTTCATGTTGTAAAAAATGCCAGATAAATGAATATCTTTAACAGAAAGCAGCAAATCCATAGAAACTGGGACTGTGTGTTTGCTTGTTACTAATCATAGTGATCTTGTTTTGTTTACTTAGTGTATAAATGGAATTACAGCATACAAACATGAAAATTAATTTCTGGAAATTAAATGCAGATGCCAATAGTTTAGAAAACCATTTAAAATCCTGGGGCTGAATACATACAGTTGAGTAGCAAAAAACACTGATATTTTAAAATCACTGGTAATGGGAAAGCTGAATAATCCCATGGCTAAAGAATCAGGAAAACTCTCTGCCAGATTCTGTACTTTTGAAGAGTCACAGGGCATGAAATGACTTAGAACATCCCATGAACTCAGTGGCATTATGAAAAGGATGCAAAGTTGTAACTGGAAAACTCAAATCTTTTGGGGATTGCTTTATATTAAAACAAAGCTTGTTTGCATAATATGCCTCAGTGTAAAGCTGAGCAATCTATGCTAAAAGTGGTAGCTCCAAGTTTAAGTGTGGTACAGTAGTTCACATTTGTCTGTTTGAGGATGCATTTGACAAGTTAAATCACATTTTCAAAGAGCTGCATGGAGCGCATGATGTTTTCATCCTGTAAGGGAGAAACACAGTGGGATTAAATTAAGCGTGGCTGGAAGGGCAAGTACACTGTTCTGCTTCTGAGTACCGCCCGCCCCCCACTGCGTATGCCAAAAGCTCAAATACTAAGTGTTTGCACATATAGATACCATTCTCTCCCTTTTCCATCTAGATAACTATGGAGAGCCCATTTTACAAATGTAAAGTCTGCAGGCTTTCAGTATTTCATTTGAATCTTACTTGGGTGTCAATAGAGATTTTTTTTTTTTTCAAATTAGAAAGCCAGAATGGAAACTAGAGAGCCGTAGAGGGTAAGAAAAAAAAAAAAAATGGAGCAAATGCAAAATTTTGGCATTCCAGATAGATCACAGGCCAAATCACAGAGATTTGTACATGTAGAAGGAAGCAGGGTTTGTGTGCGAGCCAAGAGCCAACTTCATTCAGGATTGGAGGTGGGGCTT
Organism: Felis catus; assembly: GCF_018350175.1. NCBI lineage: Eukaryota > Metazoa > Chordata > Mammalia > Carnivora > Felidae > Felis > Felis catus. The sequence goes on along the minus strand of NC_058371.1, from coordinate 188,857,624 downwards.
GGGAGACGTGTTTGTAGTCCTTTCACCTCTCTTTCTGGGTCTCTTAGGGCTAAATCTGTATGGCCTTCAGGAGCCTTTAAAAATGAATGGTCTCATGGGGTGCTTGGGGGGTGCAGTTGTTTGAGCGTCTGACTCTTGATTTGGGATCTGGTCGTGGCCTCACGGTTCCCCTGGTGGGATCAAGGCCCACGTTCGGCTTTGCTCTGGTGGTGTAGAGCCTGATTCTCTCTCTCCCTCTCTCTGCTCCTCTTCCTGCTCGCGTGCTCTCTCTCTCTCTCTCTCTCTCTCTCTCTCTCTCTCATAAACATTAAAAAAAAAAAGTGAATGGTCTCTCAGTGTCAGAAAAGGGACTGTTGAGAGCAACCTTTGGACAGTGGCTGTGTGCAATTTAGCATATTCCCTAGAAACTGAAGAGCACAGATTTTGACATTATAGGGACACTTGGAGATTGTATATGAATGGCACTCAGTGAGCTGTTTACAGTAATGATAAATAGCTGAACTTGTGCCGACTTCCCTTGCTAGTAATTGCATCAGCCAAGTAAGTAACTGCATCAGCGGACTGATACCACCAAATTGATCCTTGCAAAGGCCGCCACATCGAAATGTGAGTTGAGAAACGAGCAGGCGCCAACAAAGGAAAAGTGTGTCAACTTGAAAATGAAGAGAAAAGCTAAAGTATCAACAAACCTCATCCTCTCTATGTTTATTTAAAAATATTCATTCTTAATTGTGGCTCTACCCAGGCATCAAGTCAAATAACTTTAGGTAAGCTAAAACTAATCTCCCATCAGACAATGGAGAACCACTTGGATTTCTCCTCTGAATTTTCTGTGCTTTGTTTTTTATGACTGAAGACCATTACTGGCGCAGCCAAAGAGCCATTTCGGGTGCGCCTACGTTAAAGCGACGCGTTTCTCTCAGAAATCGGATGCAAACTCGGCCTGTGAAGTACACTTGGCTGTACTGGAATTATACGTCTATGGAGACAATATGTTATGTGCTAAGTTTAGGCAAAGAGCAATTCAAAGCTCACATATGTTTTACCCTCAGTAATGAATACTCTAAAGGATTTAAGGAATGAAAATGCAGTATACTTGTAATAGTTCTATCTTTAGGGCTTTCTGTGTGGCTCTCCTAAGGGTAGGCACTCTATAAATGTTAATTAATGAATTATAATTAAATTGACAATTGTTTTTAGAGTGGTAGCTTCTCTTAGCTGCGTACGAATTTGGTAAGCTTAGGTAAAGTTTATATTGTGCTCAGTTCATGGTGGCTAGCTGACTTTACTTAGTCTGGCTGTTATGAAAGCAAAAGGGATAGTTTCTTTACTACTGTGAACTTACTTTTTGGCAACTTTCAATGAACTCATCTATGGTAACGACTCCATCTTTGTTTTTGTCCATTTTCTGTTTGGAAGAAAAGAACAAGAAACTTTATTCCGACTCATCCCTTGTTACCCTGACACTTGAAGCGAGTGAAAAATCCACCCGCCTGTTTTATGGGGAGGATCTGCTTCATTCTTAGTGATAAGAATCATATGACCAACTGCTGTGAAGCTGTTCCCTTTTCAAAAGAATGTGGTGCAGATCTAGAATTGCTGCCCTACGTAAAATCTGGCACTCTAGCTCTGACAGAGTTCAGGCAGTTTGCGGACACTTTCAGAGCCTTGGTTTTTTCATCTGTAAATTGAGGCTAATGAGGATTTATAATTTTAAGGATTCTTGTGAGAATAATTGAAAACAAACCCAGAAACAAACATGTGAAACATGGCAATTCCTTAGTGTTCTTTCCAGGATATAGTGACTGTTCAATAAGTGTAGTTATCAGTATTATAATGCATTCAAATCCAAAATTATTAAATTAGTATGATACTTCATGGTCTATTATTTTGTCCCTTTCAGTAAAAGTTTTTTTTTATTTTTTCCCTTTGCATTCTTTTGAATCATCGTGACACTTTGCAAGCTTTAGGAAATTTACTCTTTTTTGCCCCCTCTCTGATTTCTACTTGCATTCCTACCTGGAAAAATGTTTCGACGTGTTGTCTGGGAGCATCTTCCTTGAGAACAGGATATGTGCATTTACCCATCATATCATATATTGCTTTCATTATATCAAGCATTTCCTGAAAAGTAAAAGGCACTCACATGAGACTGCATGCATTATATGAAGAAACCAGTCTGACATTATTGCTACTCAATTTCAAAAATTTTTTTATTATTCGTTAAGTTTTGGTTGTCCCAGAGGAAAACACAACAGTTTTGTGCCTTAAAAGCTGCAGGATCAGAATGTCAGAACTAATTTTGATACTGGTTTCAAAATGAAGTAAATTCCCACATATCTGAGATGATCAGGAAATGAATATTCTGGTTGTTTTCGGTTTTTGTTTTTTCTTAAAACTTTTTTTTTTTTTTTTTTTTTTTTTTTTGAGAAAGAGAGCGAGGGAGAAGCAAAAGGAGAGAGAATCTTAAGCAGGCTCCACCCCCAACATGGAGTCAGAGGCAGGGCTTGATCTCAGGACTGGGAGATCATGACCTGAGCTGAAATCAGGAGTCAGACGCTTAACTGACTGTACCACCCAGGCACCCCAGGAATGTTCTGGTTTGAGATTTGGATTTCTATACACTTCACATACACTGTTTTTTGTTTTATTGATTTGTTATATATCTTACATGTTGATTTATTGAGAATGAACTCCATATCATGAGAATTATACTAAAACTAGCTGGTAAGTCTCAAAGCTTATGAGGATTTTCATTGTTTTTTTTCCTACTGTGGCTTGAAGTGAAGAAATTACACATGTAGGTTAGTCAAGATATCATGACTGAGAAATCCCTTGAAATTTCATTAATTTTTTAATTCAAACAAAATCTAGTTTTTGACTTTCCATTGTCAGTATTAGTAAGAATAATATCTAATTACTCATTCAGATTTATTGTTTCACATTTATTGCCTTCATAATGAAATTCCCATATAAAAGTCTAGACTAGATTAAGCTGATAATACAGATGAGAGTATCCAATTCTATTATTAATGATAAAGGAGTTTATAGTTTATAAATCATAAACATTTTAAGATGTTTTGAGTTTAGATAAGTAGCAAGAAGTTTGTCTGACTTCAGAATTCATGAAATGTGTGAAATATAAGACTAGCATGTATATGTTAAACATAGAGATAGAAAGGGATTGAAGGGCGAAGAGGTAGCAAATATTCCTGAGGCATCTGAGTACCAACCTTAGTTTATTACTGTACACAAGATATAAGAGGCACTAAGTATTCAAGATACGCTCAATATACATAAATACTTAACATTCATGAGGTCTTCCATTCTGGTCCCATGTGTATTCTGCTCAAAAAACACAAAACCTATGGCCTTTGAACAGGCCAATGGTCACACTGTACCTGTGATCAGGTGTACTTGTCCCTATGTCTCTAGTTGAGCAAGGTCAGGTCATTGGCCCAGGGTACCCTTTGTTTAAGAGGCTTCATGCTCAAAACTCAACGGAGGGGAGGAAAGTGAGGCGGTGAGAAAGGACGTATGGATATTGAGCGCCCCCTCCAGGATTCAGTTGGTACTTCAACGCCATTTGAACCCCATCCTAAATTTGTTAATTTACCTCATTCCTTTCCCCTTGCTTCTCACTGTGTTTTAATTGCTTTAACAAACCATTTGATATGAGCACCTTAATCTGGTCTGTGGGCCTTCTTTCTTGGATAGCCTGTCTGGAAGTTTAGGGGCCCCTTAATGCACCAGGTCCTGTTCTGCACGATAGAGGTCATTGCACAGCCTATGTAATTTTAAAATTGTCTCCATATGGACCATATTATATTGGAGGGGGAAGGTCACAGGTCAAATATTCTAGCCTGGCTTGAATGTATTTTCTTCCTATCTGATTCCAACCACAGTCTTTATCCGATTTACAGTATTTGTTTGAATGTCATTAGGAAACCGGGGTATAATTCTTAGGTGTTTTGTTTCCATCTTGAAGATGCACCAAAAACTAATCCTTTTCATTGCCCGTTTTTTACTAGAATAGTTCACCACCACCACATAAAATATTTTAGATTTCCTGAAAAAGCTATTTTCAAATTAATAAATTCAATTGATTAACATTTGGACGTTAAAAAAAAAGCGGAGAGTGGTGTTGGTGAGGCATCCCTTACCTCTTTAGTGATGTAGCCATCTTTATTTATGTCATACAAATTAAATGCCCAGTTGAGTTTTTCTTGTACTGTCCCCCGGAGCAAAATGGAAAGACCCTTGATGAAATCCTAGAAAGAAAAGTATAATTTGATATGACATTTCTAAAAAAAAAAAAAAATACAACACAAAGGGTGAGACAAGTCTCAAATGATGGAAGCAAGTGTTATAACCCTCGATTTTGAACAATTAGTAAGGTAATGTGTTCTTGGACGTCTGTTTCTCAGAGTTCTTTGTGGGCATAAGCCACTCCATACCTTTAACATTCTCATCTTTGAATTGGAAGCTGTGACTTAAATCAACTGTGGAACTGAAAATTGTATGAGGGCAGACACCCAAATGACAGGATGCACGCTCTAAGTTGTATCGTTTTTTTTAAAAATTTTTGTAATGTTCATTTATTTTTGAGAGAGAGAGAGACAGAGTATGAGCAGGGGAGGGTAAGAGAGAGAGGAAGACAGAATCCAAAGCAGGGTCCAGGCAGCCTCTGAGATGTCAGCACAGAGCCTGACACGGGGCTCAACCTCCCAAACCATGAGATCATGACCTGAGCCAAAGTCAGAGGCTTACCTGACTGAGCCACCCAGGCGCCCCAGGTTGTATTTTTTTTTTTTTTTTACCACAATTGCACACAATTCTTCTACTGCAAAAAATCTAGTAACACTGTATCTTATTAAATACAGGCACGAGCACATACATAGTACATTTCACATGACAAAGATCTGCTAACAAGAAACATGGTCTGTCTTAAAGATATGGGCCAACTTCCTTAGAAATCAAGTTATAACACACATGTGGGCAGTGGGTTAGAGCATGGAGCTGGAAGCCAGATGACCTGAACTCAAATTCCAGTTATGTCACTTGAGAGCTTTGCGTCCTCTGACAATTTAATATCCTTTTGCATCAATTTTTATATATGGAGGATGGAGTATCCACTTCCTAAAGTTTTGGTGAGGATTATGAGAGTTAAGCTATTTAGAACAGTGTCTAGTAAGGGCATTGGTTGTGTTTGTCAACCAGTTGGAGCCCTTAACCAATATCAGGGTGAGGCTAGTGTGACTGCATTGCAGATGAACCATGTTGACTTGATCAACTCCCTATATATTTGCTGTCATGTGAAGCAAAGCTAACATTGCAATGTGCTAATTCTGAGCTCACACAGATTTGATAATCCATTGTTAGGTAGGGACAAAAGAGCAGAAGGGACATGCAGAAGTGGCTTTCTGGGTGAATTTCCTTTTTTCTCTGCATTTCCATATTCATCATTTTATAGCTGTTTTCTTGTCTCAGTTTCTTAATGATAATTTTAATTTCTTTACTTTTAAATGTAGGTAATATTCACATAGTTCAAAATTTAAAAATATGTAAGATGTTTGATAAAAAAAAAATCTTTCTCCCATTCCTGGACCCAGCCACCCTTTTTCTTTCTCCATAAGCAGGTGGCATTAGTAGCTTCTTGAATTTACTTCCAAGGAGTTTTGTGCGGATACAAGTATAAGGCATATTTGCTTATATATATTCCACCTCCCTTTACACAAATAGTCTGACAGGATATTCTGTACTTTTTTTTCCACCTAACAATCTTAGAAATAATTCCAATCTTTTTCACATTCATAGTATGTATGAATGTAACACAGTTTACTAGTCTTGCATTGAGGAGTATTTAAAGATTTCCAGTTTTATTAAAAACAATGTTACAAAGAGTGACCTCATGTATACATAATTCATACTTGAACAAATACATCTGTAGAATAAATGCTTAGATGTGGAATTTTTGTTTAAAGGATTTAAACATTTGTAAATTTTAGAGTTACTTCCAAATTGTACTCAAATTACCCTCTCAAACTCTATGAATAAGAATATTTTTTATGTATAAGAATATTATAGTTTGCCAACACTATATGGCATCGAACTTTGATGGCTTTCAATTTTATAGAAAACTATTTCTCAGATTACTTACATTTGTATCTTATTATAAATAAATTTGAACATTTTTTTTTCAAATGTCTTGATTTATAGAAATTCTTGCTTCACATATTACTGAAATTATCCCTTATCTGGGATGTGTCTTCAAGTATTGTTTCCCAGGTTTGCTATTTCTTTTTATTTTTCTCATTTTGAATTTTGCAAAGCAGGAAACTTTTTTTTTAATGTTTATTTTTTTAATTTTTTTTCAATATATGAAATTTATTGTCAAAATGGTTTCCATACAACACCCAGTGCTCATCCCAAAAGGTGCCCTCCTCAATACCCATCACCCACCCTCTCCTCCCTCCCACCCCCCATCAACCCTCAGTTTGTTCTCAGTTTTTAAGAGTCTCTTATGCTTTGGCTCTCTCCCACTCTAACCTCTTTTTTTTTTTTTCCCTTCCCCTCCCCCATGGGTTTCTGTTAAGTTTCTCAGGATCCACATAAGAGTGAAAACATATGGTATCTGTCTTTCTCTGTGTGGCTTATTTCACTTGGCATCACACTCTCCAGTTCCATCCACGTTGCTACAAAGGGCCATATTTCGTTCTTTCTCATTGCCCAAGCAGGAAACCTTTTATCTGTATATTCTAGAATCTGTTACTCTTTTAGGTCTTTGCTTTATGTCATACTGAAAGGCCTTCCCCATTTGAAGTTATAGAAAGATACTCCCATGCCTTTTTCTAAGTACTTCTAAAATTTACTTGTTTACATTTAAACCCTTATTCCACTTGGAATGTATCCAATATTTTTAGGTAGTCATCTGTTTTCACACTTATTATTTGTTACCCACTGATATGAGATGCAAGGGTTATCATATCCTTAAATCTTTCATGATTTGTTTGTATTTCTGAAATTACTATTTTATTTTATTAGTAAACTTGTTTATATATACACCTCTACTACATCAGTTCAATTATGAAAGCATTTTAGTAATTTTAACAGCTGTTAGGGCAATTTTCTCCTAATCAGTCTTCTTTTTCAGCTGTTTTCTTTATTTTTTGTTTGTTTGTCTTAATATTCCACAAGATCTTTTGAATAACCTGTTGGGGCATTTGTAGGCTTTGAGGTATATTTACAGATAAGCTTTGGCAGAATTGACATACAGCTGCATGTTGATGGGTCTTCCTAATTAAGACTATGAAAGACCTTTCTCTTGTCTGGGTCAGTTTTGTCACTGAACATTATCAGTGTTCTGCTACTGCCATAACAGATTACCACAACTCCAGCGATTCAAAATAATACATGTTTATTATCTTGCAGTTCTGGAGATCAGGAGTCTGAAATGGGTTTCACTGGCCTGGAACCAATATGGCGGAGCACATCTTGGGGATGTGGGGGGACAGTTTGTTCCCTGGCCTTTTTTAGCATCGAGGAGCCACCTGCATTGCTTGGCTTGTGGCCCCTTCCTCCATCTTCAGAGCACATCAGTCCAGTCTCTGCTCCTTTTGTCATACCTTTCCTTTCTTACCCTGATCTTCCTATTCCCTCTTAGAAGGGCCCTTGTGATCATATTAGACCCACTTAGATAATCCAGGATGATTTCCCCATCTCAAGAGCCTTCATCACACCTGCAAAGCTCCTTCCACCATGTAAGGTAACATATTTACAAGTTCCAGGAATTAGGGTGTAGACATTTTTCATGGACCATTATCTAGCATACTAAACTCTGATATGTTTTAGGCCTTTTCGTTTTTTCCAAATTGTTCTTTCATATTTCTTAGTCATAGTTATTTCTAGGTATTTTAATCCTTCTGTTGCTGTTATAAGTGAGGTATTTTATTCTAGTACATATTCTAAATTAGATTTGTTTGTACATATGACAGCTATTGATTTCTGTATAATAATTGTTTATGCTGCCAACCAACTTAGTGTTTCTATTGTATATGATAGTTTTTCAATTGATTCTCCTGGGTGTTTCATGGGTACAATCATATTAGCGGCAAATGGAATTAACTCTACCTCTTCTTTCTAATTTTTACATTTTTAATTACCTCCTTTTTTCTAACTGTATTGAACAATATATCTGGAATAATATTACATAACAACAGTAATAGCCATCCTTATTTTGTTACTCAATTTCATAAGACGATTTCTAGTGTTTTCTCCTTTAAGCATGTTACTGGCTTAGTCATGCCAAGGAGGTAGACGATTCCCATTTTATTAAAAAAAAATTATCAAGAATAACCATTGACTTTCTTGCAAACCTGGAAAAGTTGATCTTCAACTTCCTATGGAATTGCAAAGGGCCCCAGGTAGCCAAAACAAGGTGGAAAAGGATAAAGTTACAGAGCTCAAACCCCAATTTCAAAACTCACTACAAATCTACAATACAGTGTAGCACTGGTGTAGCATATGTGTATATATATATACATATATGTATATGTATATGTATATGTATATGTATATGTATATGTATACATATGTATATGTATATGTAGTGTCTTCAACAATTGATGCTGTGTGAACCAGCATACTGTACTCTATTTCACATCTTTATTCAGGGTACAAATTTAAAGTGAGAAAATAAAAGAGAACTCAGGAGAAAGCCACAAAGAATTGCAATATTCAGCAGGCAGAGAGAAGAGAAGCTGTCAAGGGATCTGGAAAGTGAGCTAAATAAAACTGCTGAAGAAGTATGAGAGGTTAAGTGAAGAATGCATTTTCCTTGGAAAGGATGGTTAATCATGATACTAAGATGCTGCTGGCAATGAAAAGTGTTCACTGGATCAGCAGCGTGGAGGTCACTAATGACCGATGGGAGAACTTTCTGTTGGAATAGAGGAAGCAAACAATGATGGAGATTGTGCGTAGAAAACTCACAACTCTTGGGTGGCCGTGACAATAGAGGGACAAGGGCTAGTATAAATGAACAGGAATATGGGATCACAGGACAGATTTTTGAAGGTGAGCATTTTGATTACTGGAGGGAAGTATTTATGAAGAGAAAATTCCTAAAGATGTGTGTGAGGGAGAGGGGGGGAGCATGAGAAATGGACTGATCCTTCTGAGAAGAGGGGAGAGATCCAAGTGCAGGTAGAGGGTCCGAGCTCTGGAGGGAGGAGGTACATTTCTTCAGTTGACATGGAAGAAGGAGAACAGGCTGTGGATGCCAGCAGCTGATAAGAGCAGGAAGATGGGTAGTGAGTCCCCACATGACAGCTTTAGTGGATGTCATCTGCTTGGGATTGAATGACATGGCAGAAAGGGTTGGATTTCCTCAGATCAGCTGTTTGAGGAAAGGAGGAGGCAGCCACGCTACTAGACAATAAGGTGACTCGTGCGAGCTACAAGAAGGTGGACCTCACTCAGGACACTTCCTTGCTATCTCCTGGAAAGTTGTAATTTATATAGACCTGTAATATACAACACACTATGGTTAAGAGGTAATGTGAAATACACAACTTGCAAGCTATAAGATTTGGCTTTTGGGAAGGTACAAAATAGTCACTGCCAAGCATGAGAAGGTAGGCTTATCAGAGAGAGATTGCTGGACAGGTTTAAAAGGCCAGATGAGGTTGATGGTTGTCAATACAAATCTTACCTGTTGTTTCAAATCACAAAGTAATAGTTATATGCCCTTAGTTGAAAAGGGGGCTGGATACAAGGTCGTGGAAAACATGCTTAGAGCATTGTTCTTAAAATTTAGTTTGCTACAAAATCACCTGGAGGGCTTGCTAAAACACAGATTGCTGGGCCCCACCCTCTGTTTTTCTGATTTATTGGGGTGCAAGAATATATATTTCTTTAAAAATTTTTGAAATGTTTATATTCATTTTTGAGAGACAGAGAAAGACAGAGTGCTAGCAGGCGAGGGGCAGAGAGAGAGAGAGGGAGACACAGAATCTGAAGCAGGCTTCAGGCTCCAGGCTGTCAGCGCAGAGTCAGACGCGGGGCTCTAACCCATGAACAGTGAGATCATGACCTGAGCAGAAGTCGGACGCTTAACTGACTAAGCCACCCAAGCGCCCCAAGAATATATATTCCTAACAAACTCCAAGGGGTGCTGATCCTGCTGGTCCAGGAACCACACTTTGAGAACCACTGGCCTACAGAAATCGGTGGCATTGGCCCTATCACCAAACAGAGCAGACCAGAGCAACAGTGAAAGCACTGTTAAAGTCGCATGTGGACTTCTGTTGTTTGTGTTCCTGGTAAGCCCCTAATTTCCATTTGGTGCTCCATCCAATTCCGCATCAGTACTCTCCACCTCTGGCTCTAGTGATGGAGCTATGACCTGGGCAGAGTCAGAAGGCACAGATGAGCCCTTTGGTCAAGGCAGTGGGATGTGTGGGTGGCATGCAAATGAACCCGGTCCACATCTGCTCGACATGAACAAGCCTGGAGCCAAGGAGCTGTTGGCATCTTCTTGTGATGACAAGAGAGCGCACCCTCAGTTGTAGCCAGCCCTATCTCTGGATTCTTTGTTTCTTTGAGCCCAAAAAGTCATCCTATTGTTTTTGCTAGTGTGTGATTTTCTATTATTTGTCAACAAAAATATTCTGATTCATAGGCTGACACCTGATTTACATCTTCTTTTTAAGTACTGTGTATCCCCAAACTACTTACATTAAAAGATGGCTGTGGACCTTGAGCACTTTTCTACCATCTTGCAAGAGAATATCAATAAACAGTCATTTCAAACAGGAATGATTCCTTATTTGTGGAAAAGGAAAATGAGAAACTCAATGAGTCTTAATGTGGTTTTTGCGCCATGCTTTTCTGAATGGTAATTGAAATCTGCGGAGCAGGAGTCACAAGGCTTAAAAAAAAACAACTCTCAGAGTACTTTGCATAATTACCTTTTATCTGTGAAAGACGGTTGCATCTGTTCCCTAATGCATGAAAATGATTGATACTGAATTCTGTTTTCCATTCTTTTAGGATCAAAGCAAAAGAAGGAAGAAGGGCATAGAGATTTGACTTCATAATATCCCAGTCTTGTTCAGTAGTAAGCTTTTAGGTATCTATCCAATTTTTGCTTAGTACATTAATTTTTTACTATGACAGGGACACTAGTCTTCCTCTGTTGGAGGAGGTCATCAAAGGATGCAAACACCAGTTGACCCACGAGCTGGCCTGGGCAATCCGAGGCTCTCACCCCTCCCCTGTCCTTGTGATAGATGGTCTGTCCACCATTTCTGGACAAGGAACCCCTTCAGGTATGCAGCCTTGAGAAGGTAAGATCTTATTGAGACCATCTGGACTGTATATGTGACTGAATCCAATTAAGGTCTCCATAAAAATTGTTGAGATTTTGGTGGGCAGTACAGAGATTTACTTGTCTTGTGTTTGCCCAAGACAAGCCTCATAGGTAAGTTCCTTGCTTATCACACCCGCCACCTACCATTCTAGGGTGGCCTGCCTCTTTCCTCAGTCTCTCCTTGTTCTCTGAGTACAGGGGGCCAGTTTGGAATTTCACCAGAGTAACTACTGAGGTTGCAAACCAACATCCTGCCCCTCCTGCCTGGTGCCCAAAGAGCATCCTGGCTTATAATCATGCATGTGGGGGTATTTGCAACAAACAGTCCTGTTTATAGTTGGGAAAACAACATTAAATGACGTACGACAGGTTTAAAATGTTAACTAGTCAGTGACAGATCCAATACGGAAAATCATACATGTCTTTGGTATATTTCCTATTTTATGCTTGCTTTTATATTTGCATGAAAATTTTAAAGGTTATTTTCTATAGTATAACCTCTCTTGATTGGGGTTAAATTTCCACAATAGTTGAGCTACTTTTTAAAATATTTAAAGGAACAAAATTTCAAGTATTACATAAAGTTTGTGTTTGTTTGGAACTAATAAAAGGTATCAAATGTCTAAAAAATAACAAGTAAATTTTCCAAGATTTGTGGTCTGATTTTATCTCAGAGAAGGGATAATACACTTACCTTGCTTGATATACAATATTGTGTATTTAGGTAATTTAATATTTTCAAAGGTGATGATAGACACATTCAATTAAGTTAGAAGAAGGTTCTTTGGTATGGCCTCATTAAAGGCCATTAACAAATTTTTAACCAAAAATAATAAATATAAATATATAACAAATGTATACATAAATATAATGCCTGATTTGTGTAACAAATTACAGAAAACTGTTCTGAAGAAAATTGTGATCACCACATAATCCTATCACCTATTCAAAGTGAACATTTCCATTTTTTGATGCACCCCTTAGCAGATATGGTCATATGGTGTGTATATAATTCTGTATGCCTCACTTAAAATTACAAGGGTTTTCCCACATCACTGAAAATTCATTGTGACATCATTTAAATAGCTACATATTAGATGGAACCATATGAAATTGCTGATAATTTTTGTTGTATTTGTCAAGAATAATAATTTCATATGGTTTAATCTAATAATACTATCACAGTGGCTTTTGAACATTTTGGACCCCAAATCACAATAATTGTATTTTATTTTATTTCAAAAAAAATTTTTTTTTCCAATGTTTATTTATTTTTGGGACAGAGAGAGACAGAGCATGAACGGGGGAGGGGCAGAGAGAGAGGGAGACACAGAATCAGAAACAGGCTCCAGGCTCTGAGCCATCAGCCCAGAGCCTGACGCGGGGCTGGAACTCACGGACCGCGAGATCGTGACCTGGCTGAAGTCGGACGCTTAACCGACTGCGCCACCCAGGCGCCCCACAATAATTGTATTTTAAATGGCAACCTAGTACACACACACACACACACACACACACACACATCAGAAAGTAATTATTTCCATATCTCTTCTATTAAATTTTTAAATGCTCATGTTATTAATCTCTAAATTAATTTTACCACCTACTAATGATTGCAATCTGGAGTTTGAAACACTGCTTTGTCTTATGGATATATTGTAATTTACTTACCCATACTTTCTATTGTTGGCTATGTAAATTAATTAATTTTTTCTCTATTATAACTGATGCTATGTAAACATTGTTCTGTAACTATTTCCCATCATTCTGACGTATTTCCTTAGGAAAGGAGTAGAAGTCCTGGGTCCTGGGAACACTGAAATTCAATAGTAATAATGACTACAGTTTATTGATGTGTACGGGATATTATGTTAGGAAATTTTTGTGCATTATTTCATGTCAGCCTCATGCAACCACAGGGAGTAGGTATTGTCTTTAAATTAGAGACAGAGACTCAGAGAAAACAAGTGACTGAGCCAAGGCATACAGCCAGTGAGCAGGGAGCTGAAAATCAAACCCAGAACTCTGACTCAATGCCCAGGCCTCATTTGGACTAGAACTGAAGCAACGGGCTGTGTTTATACAGAACAGTATGATATAAACATATGTCATATCTCTTGGTACTATATGATATAATTGTGGGGTGATGTGAAATAGTGACTCATACAGATTGCAATTCAATTGCTTACTAATAACATTTGTAGAACATTTGGAGGTGCCAGGAATTCATAATTCTTACTATAAAATTGCTGCATAAATGAATTAGAAAATAGCCTTAGCTTCTTTTTTAAAACAAGTGTGTCAGGATACAAATACATGTGTGTGACTATGAGCGTCTCTAACAAGATCAGCTAAGAAGCCCAAGAGTGACATGTCCAGGAGTCCAGAAGCCCAAGAGTGACTGAAACAGACTGAGAGAGATCAATTCTGAGACTGACTAGATGTCAACTGGGTTCACCAACATTAACTGACTGTTCTTTTTAGATGAGAAGAGATTTCTGGAGCTTCCATAGTGGTTGGAGTGTTAAAGTTAGAGGTAAATTCAGGACTGGGGCAGGAAAGATGTAAGATGAGCCCAGAGCATCTCATAGTGCCAGGAAATAAGGACTTGATGGAAGAAACGAGAAAGAAAAACAATCACAATGATGGGAGTATGTCGAAGGGACACAGGAGTCAACTGAAAAAGCTCCCAGTTGCCAAACTGTAACAACTTGAGCAAGAAAGTAAATAGGGTTACACTGGATTATAACTCAAAATCCAAAATAAATATCCAAGATACAAAATAAATATTCCATATTGGTATAAGTGACTTATTGAATAAATTCATAAAAGGAGAAGAAGAGATAAATATCTCATGAAGAATTCCAAGTAAATTATGTAGAAATTCTATCCTCAAGGAAGTGGAGCATAACTCCCCATCCTAAAATATGGGCTGTGCATAACTTTCTTCCAGAGTATGGCTTGGAAAGAGGGAAAAAAGAGTAACTTTAGGGTTGCCTGGGTGGCTCAGTTGGTTTAATGTCTGACTCTTGACTTCAGCTCAGGTCTTCCCTGCATCTGGCTCCAAGCTGATAGGGAGCAGCCTGCATGGGATTCTCTCCCTTTCCCTTTGCCCCTCCCCTCCCTCAAAATAAATAAATAAACTTAAAAAAGAAAGAGTAAATTTACAGTAGGGAATGACCAGCCCTACTTCAACCAGGTGGTCAAGGTGGAAGTCAACAGCCATAACTCATGTCGATACTAGGCACTCTTGCTTTTACGTGATAAAGTATGGCACTTTACTTCTGTGGACTTTTTGCCCAGAACAGACATCCCCAGTCTAATTATGAGAAAAAACATCAAGGAAATCTGATACTCTACAAAACACCTGACGCATACTCCTCAAAACTGTCAAGATGATCAAAAATAAGAACTGAGGAATTGTCACATCCAAGAGAAGCCTAAGGAGACATAGTGGCTAAATGTAATATGGTATTCTACATAGGATGGTGGAAAAAGAGAAGGGCATTAGGTAAAAACTACAGTCATCTGAAGAAAGCATGGACTTTAGTTAATAATGCATCAATATTACATAATTGTAGCAAGTATACCATTTTAATGTATGACACTAATGATAGGGGAAACTGGGTGTGAGGTATATGAGAACTCTCTGTACTTTCTTTGCAATTTTTCTGTAAATGTAAATGGTCTAAAATAAGAAAGTTTATTTAAAGAATGAATTTTAAGAACGAGACCTGACCTCTAGTCTGTCAGATAAAGATATTTATTGTATGCATTTCTTGCCTGTCTTATAAGCATCTTCTGTTACCCCAGGTTTCATTAAACATTATAGCCTGTGCTATGAGGGGTTTAAGGGACACGCCCTTAGGGCCCACAGGGAGTGGTAAGCAAATACATGAAGAGCTGGGTACCCCATAGAAAGCCTTGGCAAGACGAAAGGGAAAGAGCAGGCCAGAATGTTGGGTGACCAGCAAAAGTTAGGACACATGCAGCCTGGTCATATTCCCTGGGAATCAACAAAAAGGTTGCATAGGTCAAAGGTGCCCAGGTCAAAGGTATGGGTGGACCCTCATAATGAGAATGGTTGGATTTTTTTTTATTACTGTGCAATATTGATGTTTATTTTAATCCTTTCTATCTTGTAACTTGCATTCTTGCAAGTGCCTGCAAGGTAGACACTACAGAATGAAGGTAAAGGCTCACTGTTATTATCTGGTAACAAAGATTATTGATAAAACCTGTTTATCTTCTGCCTTCTTATTCTTGTCCAAATGTACTATCTCTGTGATAGTCACATGCTTGTCTTAGCCCCTTCAGTACACACAAAGATAGTATTCACTGTCAGTCATGTCATCTTTAAATATAAAGAAAAATACCATTGATTGATTGATTGATTTAAATAATTTATTGTCAAGTTAGCTAACATACAGTGTATACAGTGTAGTCTGGCTTTGGGAATAGATTCCCGTGATTCATCCCTTACATACACCCAGTGCTCATCCCAACAAGTGCCCTCCTCAGTGCCCATCACCCATTTTTCCTGCCCCTCCCCCATCAACCCTCAGTTTGTTCTCTGTATTTAGGAGTCTCTTTTGGTTTGCCTCCCTGTCTGTAACTCATTTTTCTTTCCTTTCCCCTATGGTCTTCTGTTAAGTTTTTCAAATTCCACATATGGGTGAAAACATATGATATCTGTCTTTGTCTGACTGACTCATTTCATTTAGCAGAAGACCATCCAGTTCCATCCACATTGTTTCCAATGTCAAGATTGCATTCTTTTGTGAAGAAATGGGCAGAAGACACAAATAGACACTTTTCCAAAGAAGACATCTAGATGGCTAACAGACACATGAAAAGATGGTCAATATCACTCATCATCAGGGAAATACAAATCAAAACCACACTGAGATACTACCTTGCACCGGTCAGAGTGGCTAAAATTAACAACTCAGGAAAAAACAGATGTTAGCAAGGATATGGAGAAAGGGGAACACTCTTGCACTGTTGGTGGGAATGCAAACTAGTGCAGCCATTATGGAAAATAGTGTGAAGGTTTTTCAAAACGTTAAAAATAGAATTACCATATTACCCAGCAATGGCACTACTAGGAACTTATCCAAAAGATACAAGATTGATGATTTATAGGGTACATGTCTCCCAATGTTTATAGAAGTGCTGTCAACAATAGCCAAGTTGTGGAAAGAGCCCAAATGCCCATCAACTGATGAATGGATAAAGAAGATGTGGTATGTACACACACACACACACACACACACACACACACACACACACACACATACTGGAATGCTACTTGGCAATGAAAAAGAACAGTTGGATTCTATGAAAATGGGAGAGTATAAGCACCATGAGGACAAAAATTCATGTCTTCTGTTCATTGTTGTGTCTCCAGCACCCTGAAGGTGTTTGGCACATAGTAATGCTCAATAAATATCTGTTAAATGAATAAATGAAATGAGAAAACTTCCGAAGCCACCTTTCCCTCCCCTTCTAATAGCTCCCTGGAATGGGCAATAGACAAGAACAGAATTATGCGTACAGGTTGTGCAAGTGTGTATGTGTTGAAAGATGAAGGATAAAACCTTAATAAATGTGATGAAATCAGAATTCTATACCTCTTGGTAACACTGCCTACATAATTCTCACTGACATCTGACATCTCAAAAGAGCCTAGCTATTTAATTTTGACAAAATGACTCATCCCAGAATGAAAGTTTTCCTATAACCATAAATGATATATTGGGAAAAATATTTTTTTCTCATTACTGTGAATGACAAAGATTACTTTTTAGGTTTATAATGTCTATGGAAGGTGTCAGTCATATTTTATTCAGTATGAATTGGATTGTCAGTGAATGATATTTTCTTGAAGCTTTGAACTGTATCTCTGATGTCAAATCATCAGTCACCTGCAGGAAGCTATTCCAGAATTGTTCCAAAGGAAACATATCGTTTAACCCAGCCTCAATAATTCAAGTAAACTTGCCATTTGGGGCATGCTCAGAGGATTGCATTGCCCTGATGGTGATAATGTTCGATAGAAGGTAATTATTGAAATGGTGGTAAAGACTCAGGGTTGATTGTGTAGTCAACAATTGTGTCAGTAATCGATGATTTTTGTGAATGGGATGGATTGACTGGTAATTATAAAAGTTGGTGATAATATTCAGTAATCAGATCATAAAATGCCATCTTAGATGTCATCCAGCAGACATTGTGGCTCAGTACCTCAAGAGAAGTAGTCTATTATAATTGTTAAGAATGGGGGTTGGAGAACTATGGCCCAGGAGGTCAAATAGGCTCACCACCTGATTTTGTAAATAAAGTTTTATTGGAACATAGCTATGCCCATTTACGTAGGACTTTTCTATGTCTGCTTTTGTGCTACAACAGACTTGAGTAGACACAATAGAGACTGTATGGCCTGCAAAGCCAAAGTATTTACTATCTGGCCCTTTACAAAGGGCCTGATCCCTGGTTGAAACCATAGGTTTTAGAGACTTAGGCAGATCTGCGGTCCAATCTAGGTCCTGCCACTTAGGAACTGAATGAATTTGGGCAAGTCACTTAACGTCTTTGAGTTTGGGGTTTCTCATCTCTACCATGTGGTCAGTAATACTGGCCCTTTATTTTTCACCTGCAATTCATCTCCTCCCTCCAAAAATTTTTTTTATAAACTAAAAAAGAAAAATATTGTAAAGACAGAGGGAGGTGGTAAATTTTGGTGCCAAAATTCATTTGGTGACAAAACCTGAAGTGAACTGACATAAAACTATTTCTAATCTATTTCTAATCTATTTCTAATTATCTACCTATCATCGAAAAATCTATGTGCCCATCACCTAATCAGTCTATATCATATTAATCAGAGGACACTAACAGATATATCAGTACTTCCAAATCTTAGTGGCTTAGCACCTTATCATCTCACTTGTCACTCACACACAGTGAAATAAAGAGGAGAGGGGGCTCTGTTCCATGCAGTCATTCTGAGAACTGAGCTCCTTCCCCTTTGTTGCAAAGCCAACTGAAATATGTGACCTCATAGTCCCCACAGATGGGAAAAGAGGAAGGCGATGTGGTTACTTCCACCCCTATCCCATTGATAAAATCTCAGTCATGGCTCCACCTACTTGGAGGACAGCCTGGGATTGTGGCCTACTGGTGTGATCAGAAGCACATGGACTTTGGTCGTCAGTAGCAGTCTCTGCCATGTTTATCATTTATCATATTTTCACTGCACAAACATTACATATGTGATTATAGCACCCTGCAGACCCTGCTGGAGACATTAAATAATATGGAACAGTATATGCCTGGCATTACCTGACTAAATCTGAAAGACTCCGAATGATAAAACTCAGCTGGCTTTGAGGATTTCAGATGACGGACTGGAGATCTACATGATACCTCTCTGCTAGGACAGCATAGTTGCTAAGAGAGGCATTCTGGGACCAGACTGCCTTGATTTTGAATCCTGGCTCTCCTACTTTCTAGCTGTGTGACCTTGGGCAGGCTGCTTAACTTCTCTGTTCATCCCTTTCTTCATATGCTAAAAAAGGAGATAATAATAATAATACCTATGAAAATGAAGTTAGTATATGTAATACAGCCAGCACAGTTGCCTGACGTATATAAGCTCAAATGAGTTCTAAGCAAGAGTCAGTTATTATTACTATATGCAGCTATTATTATTGTTAATGCCATTTTTAAATAGTATAGTAACTGACACACGGTAAGTGCTTATCATATAATTAGCTGCGGAACGATCTTTCATAGCATCATGGAAAGAACAACCGTCTACTTTTGATTGAATACGTTCAATGACATGATTATTGTTTAACAAGATGACCAGTGTAATTATTAATTAATTGGCTTTGTTAGAAAAATTTCCTGTGTAATAATGGCTATGGCTAACATCTAATAAATATAGAGCATGAATTTGGGGCCAGGCACTAAGCCAAGCCCTTTACTGACATTATTACTTTTTCATGTTCATACTCCCCTATAAAGTAGCTTTGCTTGCTGGTATTTGACAGAGATGAACACTAAGGCCTACAGAGTTTATTTTACTTATTTATTTATTTTAAAAAATATTTATTTATCTTGAAAGAGAGAGGGAGAGAGAGAGAGCACAAGCGGGAAATGGGTAGAGAGGGAGACAGAGAATCCCAGCTGCACGCTGTCAGCACAGAGCCTGATGAGGGGCTCAAACTCACAAACCTTGAGACCATGACCTGAGCTGAAGCCGAGAGTTGGACACGTAACCAACTGAGCCACCCAGGTGCCCCAAGGCCCAGAGAGTTTAAACACTCAGCCTGGGATCTGACAGCCACTGAATGGCAAAAAGAGGATTGGACCAATTCACAGCTAGGTCCAGATGCTATCCCCCTCCCACATCTTATTCACTCTGTCCTTTGGGTTTAAGCAAATTCAGGAGAAAACTTCTTTTCTCTTTATTACAGAATCAGAATGGTCTCTGCTATGCCTCCCAGAATGCCACTGCTACTCAAAATACATTCATTGCTGAATCATTTCTGTTGTCTAGAGACTTTCCAGGTAGCTGATCAATTGAAGAAAAATAATTACAATAGCCTGGTGTTAAATTTGATTTTGGTTTAACATTTATTAATTCAGCCATTAGTTTGTTTTTAAAGGAAAAGACATAGTACCAACACACTTGTAATATATATTCATTACAACTAATTTCCAAATTATAATCAACATTCATCACAATTACCAGCATTTTACATAAATATTATAATAGCAATGTTGTGCACAGTCCCATATCATTAACACCAGACTAAATTTACATGTGAAATTGGATACAACATGCTATAGGTAATTGATTGTACATTTCTGATATGTAAGTAACTTTGAGTAATGAAATCGTTAGTATTTTTTGCCCTACTCAGTTTTTGCAAACTCATTTTGATTTCATTAGGTGAGTGGGAGCCATTGCCTTCTATATTATCGCTAAACTAAGGCTGCACCAGAATGAATCTTGGTGAAGTGTCGCAAATGCTAACACGAGATTATCATGGGGTGATCCTAAGCTGCCATCCATGGAAGAAATGTTACAGATGCTGTCCATGACATTGTCACATGTCTCCCACATGCTCAGCTACTGCTGTCTTCTACTCTTCTCCTGGTTGTGATATTTCTTGGTTAAGTTACAATAGATGACATGTTGAGTTTCCTGGCCCAGGGTCTTCATTCTCGGTGCACTCAGTTTAGCACAAGTACCTAGTATATTTGAGGAGGCACTTTGCTCCCCTGAGAACTCTGCCCCTGGCTCCATTGACTGAGTGCTATCTCTGAAGGCGGTGCTTTCTTCTTTCATCCTGATTCCACAAAGTCCCTGCTCCCAGATAGCTGGTGATGCCCACATTGAGTTTCCCCCTTCTAAACATGACAGATTTTGTTGAAATGTAAGTCTACCAATTTTATTTTGGTATCTCTTGAACTCATCTCTTCCTTATCTCCAATGCCTTAATTGTAGTTGGGGCTTACATCAGCTCCAGCCAGGATTCTTGGATTATAGAGCTGTTAAGTGAACTTCTTGTTTCTGGGAACAGAGCCCTGATCACGTAACTTCGCAGCTGAAAATTCCTCAAGGACTCCTCACCTCCCACAAGAGAATCCAGCCTCCTTAGCCTCCTGCCTCTGCCTCCTCTTCCAGTTTTCCTTTTTGGGCCTTTTCCTTTGTATTCTAACTTCTAGGTGATTTACAGTTGCTTCCCCTTCATTCCCAGGCCTCTGTCTCTGCCTCTGCCTTACTCACTGCTTCTTCCCATTCTGAGCCCTTATTCTATTAACCAGCTTGTGCTTGTCCTTTACACCTGATTCATCAAGTCCACAGGCAGGCTTCCTTGACACAGCCTTATCAGTACCTTTCCTTGTTGATTTCATTCATCACCTGCTTTCCTTTAACATGGCACTCACTTAAAATTCTGCTCATATGTAAGATGCACCGCCCTCTACTCCCCAAAAGTGTACCACTCCCAATTACCTTGTTTCTGTTATATATATTAATGATTTTGCATCCAATTCCAATGTAGGGGTGTGTGTGTGTGTGTGTGTGTGTGTGTGTGTAATTTCTCCATACCACCAAACAATTCTTTAACACCAGCTGGGTGTCCTACTACTTAACTCAATTCTGACCCTTTCTACCTGGAGATATAACCAGATCCCACAGGCTAAGGGCTCAGTCCTACAAGACTGACCTCCCCCCCAGTTCAGATGCTAAATGCAAGTCCACGTGTCATCTGTGCTTCTGACTGATGGTGTTTGGAAAAGATAAACAAAACTGACAAACTCATAGCCAGGTTAAGAAAAAAAGAGAAAGACTCAATACAAAAAATCAGAAATGAAAGGGGAAACATTACAACGAATGTTACAGAAATGAAAAGAATCATAAGAGACTATGAACAGTAGACTGGATGGCCTAGAAAAAAATGGATAAGCTCCTAGAAACATACAACTTGCCAAGACTGAATCATAAGAAATAGAAAGTCTGAACAGACCTATAACAAGGAGATTGATCAGTAATCAAAAATCTCTCAACAAAGAAAAACCCAGGACCAGATGGCTAAACTGGTCAATTATGCCAGACATTTAAAGAACTAATACCGATCCTTTTCAAACTTTCCAAAAAATTGAAGAGGAAGGAATATTTCCAAACTCATTTATGTGGCCAGCAGTACCCTGGAACCAAAACTGGACAAAGATATCACAAGAAAAGAAAACTACAGGCCAATATTCTTGATAAATATACATGCAAAATCATCAATAAATTCTAGCAAACTGAATCTAACAGCATATTAAAAGGATCATACAACATGTCCAAATAATATTTATCCCTTGGATGGAAAGATGGTTCAACATATAAAAGTCAGTTAATGTGATATAACACAGTAACGAAATAAAAAGGAAAATCACACGATCATCTCAATAGATGCAGAAAAAGCATCTGACAAATTTTAACCCTCTTTCATCATAAAAAGAAAAAAAAAAACCTCTCAGTGAACCAGGAATAGAAGGAAAGTATCTCCACATAATAAATAAATGTATGACAAGCCCAGAGCTAACATAACGCTCAATGATGAAAAACTGAAAGCTTTCCTCCTGAGATCAGGAGCAAAGGAAGGATGTCCAATATTGACACTTCTATTCAGTATAGTATTGGAAGCCCTAGCCACAGAAATTAGGCAAAGAAAAGAAAAGAAAAGAAAAGAAATCGGATGACTTGATATTATATAAAGAAAATCCTAAAGATCACACTAAAAAACTTTTAGAACTAATAAATTCAGTAAAGTTGCAAGATACAAAATCACATACAAAAATAAGTTGTGTTTCTATACACCAACAATTTCTGAGGAGGAAATTAGGAACGATCTCATTTATAATAGCATTGAAAAGAATCAAAAAGAATGTAATAAAAAATAGGAAATAATAGAATAGGCTTTATTTTGTGAAAATATTCATACTACTCAAAGTTATATGCAGATTCAATGCAACGCTATCAAAATACCAAGTGGTCTTTTTACAGAAATAGAAATAAACAATTCATATGGGACCACAAAAGACCATAAATATCCAAATCAATACTAAGAAAGAACAGGGCTGGAGGCATCACAATTCCTGATTTCAAAGTATGTTACAAAGTTATACTAATGAAAACAGTATGGTACTGGCACAGAGACAGACATATAGACCAAGGAACAGAATAGGAAGCTTAGAAATACATCCATGGATACACAGTCAACGGATAATTGACAGGGTGCGAAGAATACACAATGGGGAAAGGAAAGCGTAGTTTCTTCAACAAATAGTATTAGGAAAACTGAGTATCCACACTGAAAAAAATGAAATTCCATCCTTACCCAATCCTATACACAATTATCAATTCAAAATGGACTGAGGACTTAAACATAAGACCTGAAACCATAAAACCCACAGAAGTAATAAACACAGTGGAACGATTTCATGTTATTGGTCTTGGCAATGATTTCATGACTATGATTCTAAAAGCACAGGCAAAAAAAGTAAATAAACAAGTGATATGACATCAAACTAAAAGCTTCTGAGCCTCAAAGGAAACAATCAATGGACTGAAAAAGCGACATACACAATGAGAGAAAATATTTGGAAACCATGTATCTGATAAAGGGTTATCTCCAAAATATATAAGAATCTATTCCTTCATCTCAGTAGTAAGCATCTAACAACCCAGTAAAAAAAATGGGCTGAAGATTTGAACATACATTTCTCTGAAGATATACAGATGGCCACCAGGTATGTGAAAGAATGCCTACCATCACCAGTCATCAGGGAAATGCGAATAAAAAACACAATGAGATATCACCTCACACCTATCAGGATGGCTATTATCAAACAAATGAAAGACAAGAGGTGTTGATGAGGATGTGGAGAAATCGGAACACTTACACACTCTTGGTGGGAATGCACAGCTGCGAAGCCACTATATGGAAACCAGTATGGTGATTCCTCAAAAAATTAAAAATATAAATGCCATGTGATCCCACTTCTGAGTATTTACCCAAAAGTATTGAAATCAAGATCTTGAAGAGATACTAGAGTCCCATATTCACTGTGGTTCTATTCACGATAGCCAAGATGTGAAGCAACATACATGTCCATAGATGAATGAATAGATAAAGAAAATGTGGTTTATACATGCAATGAAATGTATTATCCTTAAAAAGAAAAGAAGTCTGTAGTATGCAACAACATAGATGAAACTGGGGTCATGCTGAGTGAAAGAAGCCATCACAGAAAGGCAAATATTATATGAATCCACTTATATGAGGTATCTAAAATAGTCAAATTCATAGAATGGAAGAGTGGAATGGTGGTTGCCAGGGACTAGGACAGGGGGAAATGGGGAGTTACTTGCTGACTGACATAAAGTTTCAGTTAAGCAAAATGAATAAGTTCTAGAGATCTGCTGTACAACATTGTACCTATAGTCAACAATAATGTAATATACTCTTAAAATTTTGTTCAGAGGATAGATCTCATGCTCAATATTTTATAATAATAATAATAATAATAATAATAAATAGAAGTCTCAAAAAGCAAAAAAAGTTATTAAACCACCAAATTCAAAATTTCCCAGGAAATAAGACCAAATTTCTTTCAGTGTGTCTAAAGTCAAATCATATACATATATATACATATATATATTCATATATACATTATGTATATACACACGTATATATGTGTGTGTGTGTATATATATATATATATATATATGTATATATATATATATAAATTCTAAGACTTACCTCAAAACTCACAGCTCCATTGTGGTCCGTATCAAATGCATTAAACAGAAAATGCGCATATGTTGTAGAGTCTGAAATGTTGAAAAGGGAGTATCGTTAATGCAGCAAGCACTTCAATATCCTACAGAAGACTGGCCTAGCATGCCCAAGGCTCCTTCTATTTGGAAAAATTTGCTCTGTCTCCTCTACTTGTGCTTTCTTCCCAGCTGCCCACCTTCTTCCAGTAGCGGATTGTGATTTGAGATTCATGGGAGTCAGCTCTCCACAACCCAGGGCATTGATCATACACATTCTCTGTAAGTTTCTGGCTGGAAATGCTCTGAACACATTGGAGTCTTGGGTGTATTCCCGGCACTAAGATGAGTAGGTGGTGTGAGGGTGAAGGGAGATGCGTCTGAAAATTAAGTGCTCGTCAGGGGCTACGTCTACAAGTAAAATAATAAAGATACTAATAGTGAGACGCACATGAGTTGGTATTTTTAGTGTTGTTATTGTGAATGTGTTCATCAGTTTTACAACTCAGATAAAGACGGGGACTCAGGTTGAGAAACTCGCCTAACTTCACACAGTCGATTAATGAGCAACGTGAGACACAACTGAGTCCTTCTGACTGGAAAATCAGGCTAACCCATGGCCAGTGAAGTGTCCTGATGAACTGGGCAGTTTCTGTGGCCACCGTGGGAGTGAGTGGTTCTGAGGGTCCCTGGGCCCTGGGTGGGATTCACGGCTCTGGGACAGTCAGTCCCCCCAGCACCTCACAAGGCTGCCTGGCAACTCTGAAGTCCTCTGAAATCCAACGTTTCCACTTAGCTTGCCTCTACTGGGTTTTCCCTCTAATTTTTCCTTCTTCCCCTTCTACTTTTTCTCTGTTGTCTCCCTTCAGAGCTTTCTGCTTTTCATGGTAAAATTATATTTTTTCTTACTGTTTTCTTTTCTTAGTGCGGTTTTAATTTTTCAGTGCTTCTGTGTTTGACCCTTGATCAAATTTACTTGATTATTTTAAATGTTTCATCTCATGGTTTTAGCTTTTCCCTTAACCTTTTTTATATTAAAAAAAAAGTTGTAACCTTTAAGCTCATTGGCTCTAGCTTTTTTATCTTCTGTTTAAAATCTCCACTCTTTCTATTTTATAACTTCTAACCTTTATTTTTACTGGGCTTGGACAAAACTTCTATTCACCTTTTCCTTTATAAATTGCTTTTCTAAAAGCAGGTCTCAAGCACCCATGGCCCACTTATGGATGGTTTATCGTGAATGCTTCACCCAGCGGTAAATGCTATGGAAGCTCATATCTTTCATAAGGTAGATGGTACACTGCCTCAGTTTCTCAAAATGATGGTGGCGTTTTCTTTTGCCTCTTACCTTTAAACACAATACAAAAAACAACTTATTTTAGAACATATGAATCATCAACACAGTTTTCTATGAACTAAGCCAGGACCAAAAATTGGTTCTAAATAGTATGTCCCATCATTGTATCTCGAGTGGATGTTCACATAGTATTGATGAGTTGCAGAAAGAAATCCTTTTGAATATGGATTATAACCAAAGGTTCGGTTCTAATCAATTTAGTGCCATTGCTAGGAAGTTCCATGATAGAGTTATCAAAAACTGACAGCCCATTTTTTATTTACAAAGTTGTTTCGCTCTCCACGGTTCTTTGACACAGACTTCTTGAACTATTTAGTGTCCTATGGTGACATAAGTTGACAGGTGGTGTGTTAAACTTACTTTTGGGGGAGAGAGAAAGAGGTTCTGTATATTTTATAACGAGCTTCATTAAGCAGGTCTCCTGGTATCCTGTTTAGACAATCAGGGTAAATGCCTTTACCTTAGCAAGCAGAAGTCAACATGAATAATGGTTCAAAACCAACGATGTTGGCAATTTTTTTTTTAATTAAAAAAAGAAGCTACCGTGAACATACAATTATTAGCTTTCTTCTTAAATGGGGTCACTCTAGCTTTAAAGCCTGACATATGGGACATATAGTCTTGAGGTTTGCTCTGATGTGGTACAGAGGACTCCTTGTTCCTCTAAATGAACTTTGGCTGGTTTTCCAGCTCAGATATACCATGCAGAGAGCACTCATTACTACCGTAGTGAAGTCAGAGTGAAGTCAGGTTTGAATTTCAGGTCTCCCAAATTATTAACCGCATGGCTTTGGGAAAGTTGTTTAACCTCTCTGGGACTCAGGGTCCTCATCTACAGAATAACCACACCAGTATGTACTTCATAGGGCCATCATAAAAAGATTAAATGAGATACCACATGCAAAGTGCTTACAATCGTCCCAGGCACATAATAAATGTTCAATAAATAGTATCCGTTATAATTATCCTTTCAAAGCCACCTGAAAGAAATATGAGTAATTTTTTTTTACAGATATAGTACATTTCCACCTGAAGAAGTTCTTGTGTTCTTGTGAAATCTCTACTGCGTGTCTAGGTGACTGACATTCTAATCTGATGCAACTTCACACTCTATAAAGACCAATAGAAGCAAGTGTGTCATGAAGGGCGTTGCAGCTTCTGATGGAGTTTGGATTTTTTCTGACAGGCATTTGGCGATTGTGAAAGTTTCTGAAGAAGGGGAGTGATGTTCTGAGCTTTGACTAGACAAGAGGAAGGATCTGAGGCACTGGGAGCATCTGGCTGGGCACAGAGGTGGATGAATGAAGAAAAGGGACGCTGTCCACAAAAACTTCCATGTCAACTTTCATCTTATTTTTTTTTAAGATTAAAAAAAATGTTTTGTTTTGTTTTGTTTTTTACTTTATTTTGCAAGCAGGGGAAGGCAGAGAGAAAGGGAGAGAGAAAATCCCATGCAGGCTCTGTGCTGTCAGTGCAGAGCCCCACACGGGGCCTGATCCCACGAACATTGAGATTATGACCTGAGCCGAAATCAAAAGTCAGACACTTAACTGACTGAGCCACTCAGTCACCCCTTATTATTGTTCTTTTTGGGTAAATATTTCCTAAGATGGTGAATAACTGGCATCCTCGATTCTAGATTTCAGTGCAATTTGGGACTCAAAAGATATAACATTGATCTCTCTTCTCTCCACATGACCTGATGGGCTTTCTTTGGCCACGTTTCCTTACAGATAACAAAAAACCTGTTACTGAGTTTGACATGTTGAGAATGCCTCAGTTTCTTTACAATCTTACTGGTGAAGTTGAAAAAATGAGGAAATTTTATAGTTGGGGGACAAAATTTAGGGATGCTTCGGATAGGAAGGTATCCTGGATTCTATGTAGTTATCTACATTTAACAAAGGTAGGAACGGGTACCGTTAGTAACTTAGCTACGGTCACCTAGTTAGTTAATGCTAGAGTTGGTGATGACATCAAGACATTCCAACATGAATTCTGAGAAACAAAGGATGTTAGGAAGAATAAAGGATGCTAGAAAGAAAACTGAAGACTCCTTTGTTCCACATTTTATAGATGTCTTAAAAGTATTGTTCTACAATTTACAGAGGAACAACCTGAGGGCCAGAGAAATACACCATTTGAGTCATATGCCTTGGTGGTGACTCAGTCTATCCACAAACCCAGGACTCAACTTAGTCTAGTGAATTTAACCCAACTATTTCCAGACCACACCGATAATACCAACTAACCCCTTGATTAAAAAAGCCATCAATGCACATACATTTCAGAGAATTTGAACAAATGCAGTTGGTTATCATGTTCCAGGTCTGTGGATTGAAATCAGTCTGGCTGACTTTCTTCTTCCTACTATAAATCACTACTCCCACTTGAATTCAAGCATAAGGTACAAAATTAGTTTAATGCATTTGAATATATGATTCATGCACTGTTACTGAGGTAAGGCAGCTTCGTATATATGAATAGTAGTTTCTGTTTAATAAGGCCTCTGTAAATCACCCTGAAAATTCTTAGAGATATTGTCCCAGGTACAAGAAGGATATGCAGTGAGTGGTGTTATTAAAAAAAAAATCTTTATACCTCTTGACCCCATCTAAGTGCCTCAAGAGCCTTGTATACAGTGACTGCTCAATAAATGTTTATTGGCTGAAGTCTTCAGACTGGAACTAATTCATCTGCTCCTTCTATAGCTATCAGGTGCCTGGTATAGGCAGAGTAAGTGCAAAATCTCCACTACATGAGGAGGAGTAGCCCAGGAAACTGAACTTTTCATGAGCTTTTAGAATGCTCCGTGAGCTGAGAGCTTCCCAAAGCTTCCACTGTACATGGAGTCGAAAAGGCATTGCTGTAACAAGACCAGTAACAGCTCCAACCAGCCATTCGTTTCCTCTCAGCTTGGTTTATAGGGGGCCCACTTTGTTACCCACAAACAAGCGGCTTCCGTTCAGGTCAGTTGTGCCGACATCCAGAACACCACACCACTTGTGCTTGGAAAGCCATCTGGCTAAGCAGTAGAGAAAACTGGGAGCCTGACACAATACAAATTGTAGCAGGTTCTGTGGATAAGACAAAGTATTTTCCTGGAGGAAACGGTGAGACGTTGTGATTTATGGACCCATCATTGTTAGTGCTCATAAGGAGAAACCTGCTGCTTTTAGACCAAAATACATGGCTCTATAGAACCGTGAGCATGGCCATAACATGAATTTGTCTGCCATCAGAGATTATGTTCTTCCTCGGGACATTTCCCTTTTTCTAGCCGCGCTGCAAGATACAATTTGCATTGCAGTGTTAATTTCTTAGATTGTAAGTCATGATTCTTCAAGATATGTCACTTCCTTCAGTAATGGCTGGTACTTTTAGATTTATCCATTCAATTAACATGAATAATCAAAGAGTTTTTAAGAAAGCAAAAGTGATTTTTCCTCAAATCCCTTTAGATTTGGTAAGAAGAATCATTTGCAAAGGATTGTGCTTAAGTAGATGTTCTCCAATGCCAAAATGCTATTTTTCAAATAAAGATAAATTTTTAATGTGGAACTCTATCCTATTTGTAGCATGTAATAACTTTCATTTGAGATAATAAAAAGTAAAGAATTCCTTTTGTGCTTGGTGCTTTGATATTACTGTTCATCAATATGCGGACAGACACTTAGATATAATGTAAACATGATTTTTCTTCAAAAACTCCATGGTTTTTAAACAACTTAGAAATATGTTAATGAAATGATATTCTGAGTTCTTTGTTAATGCAGACAATGGGCCCATTGCAATCTAGGCATCCAGCCCCATGACCAATAGCTGTCCGTGGGTTGTTACTAATGAGAAGGGGTAAGGGGACTAGTCCCGATGAGAGATCCAAATTCATGTAATAACAGGTTACCTTGTGTTTTCTCAGAATTCTAATTTAATTCTTTTTAAAGGGCCGTCTTAAATGAAAATGTCTATTTTGACAATTCATGCGTAAAATTGTTTTTAACCCCCTAAAATATCGAAAACCAAAAGAGAATCTAATTTGTGTCTGAAAAGAGCTAGTATCTATGGGGCGCCTGGGTGGCGCAGTCGGTTAAGCGTCCGACTTCAGCCAGGTCACGATCTCGCGGTCCGTGAGTTCGAGCCCCGCGTCAGGCTCTGGGCTGATGGCTCAGAGCCTGGAGCCTGTTTCCTTCTGTGTCTCCCTCTCTCTCTGCCCCTCCCCCGTTCATGCTCTGTCTCTCTCTGTCCCAAAAATAAATAAAAACGTTGAAAAAAAAATTTTTTTTAAAAATAAAAAAAAAAAGAAAAGAGCTAATATTTAAGTGTTCTATACTTTCAAAATGCCTTTTGCAAGTATTCTTCTGTTGTCCCATTACAGCCACCATTTGAGATGCACGTCATTCATTCATTCATTCATGCATCATTCATGCAATCATCCCTGCACATTTTCTCTTATTTATACTGTATGTGTCAAGGGTGATTACTTGTCAGTCACTGTCCCACCACCCATGGATATGGCAGCAAATAAAACACAAAACCTTTGGTCCCTCTTACTAGTGGGGAAAGAGACAATAAACAACAACAAAAATAGGTAAAATATGTATTATTAGGTGTTCTTGAGTGCTAAAGAGAAACATAAAGCCGGTGTGGAGAGAATTTAAGGGGTTGTGGTTTATGATAGGGTGGCTAGGGAAAGTCTTGCTGAGAAGGTTGCATTTGATTTTTTTTTAATGTTTTTTTTTTTTTTTTTTTTTAAGAGAGAGAGAGAGAGAGAGAGAGAGGGAGACAGGCAGACAGACAGAGCGTGAGCAGGGGAGGGGCACAGACAGAGGGAGACACAGAATCTGAAGCAGGCTCCGGGCTCCGAGATGTCAGCACAGAGCCCCACCTGGGGTTTGAAGTCCTGAACCCGGAGATCATGACCTGAGCCAAAGTCAGATGCTTAACCAACTGAGCCACCCAGGGGCCCCAAGAAGATTGCATTTGAATAAAAGCAAAAGTGGTGGGACATTGAGATGGAAAAATAATCCCAGGCAGAGGGACTAACAAATTCAAAAACCCTGAGGCAGCAGCATGACTGGTGTGCGGTGGGGACAGCAAGGAAGCCAGTGTGGCTGGAACATAGTGAGTCCTTTAAGGGGTGTGGGATGAAGGATGAGGCAGAGAGGGAGCAGGAGACCAGGGATTACAACTTGTGGACCACTGTACAGGCTGCGGCTTAGGCTCTGATGTGACGGAAGGTTCCGAGTAGAGCAGTGACCAGAGCTGGCTTATGCTGAACAGGATTCCTCCGGGTCATGTTAGGAACCCCCCCTGCTGGGGGAGCCAGAAAGAGTCAGAATCAGAGACTAGTTTAGAAACTATTGCAGTTACCTTGACGTGAGATGATGGAGCTCCTTTAAGCGGGAAGCAATAAAAGATGATGACAAGGAAATGGATGAACTTCTCTGCACCTTGGTTTCCACATTTATCAAGAAGGCAGAGTCACAGCTAGGGGAGTTGGGAGGTGGGCGCAGTGCATGCCAGGGTCAGGCACGTGTTCGACGCCTCACAGATGGTAACTACTTCAGCCTAGGTCGGTTTACCTGGAGAGATTCCTTTCTATTTCCTCCCTGTCCATCAGCTGGTGTGGTTGTGCCTGAAGGTGCTCTCGTAATGCTAGGATTTGAAGCCTAACCTTCCCTGTACACCTTACGTCAACATTTCCCATCTGCTCCATTAAACTAGAACATTCTTTTGGACAGGTACCACACCTTATTCCTCTTACATTACCAGCACCTAACACATAGCTGGGCACACAAGAGACTGTGTAACAAGTTTGACCAGGCATCCTGTTGAATGACCAAAGGAGAACCTGCAAGGTCAAATGGCAAATAGTTTCCCACTCATCCCTAACACGTATGTGTTATCATTATGCTTTCCTTGTTTATTTTCCATTTAAAATAATACTTAGAGGCGTGCGTGGATGGCTCAGTCAGTTGAACATCCAACTCCTGATCTTGGCTCGGGTCATGACCTCAGGTCGTGCGATGGATCCCCGCAAAGGTTCTGCACTGAGTGTGGAGTCTGCTTGGGATTCTCTATCCCTCTCCCTTTGCCCCTCCCCCCTCTCTAATAATGATAATAACAACAATGTTATTATTACTATTATTTAGAGTGATATTAATTTTCTCAGATGTAGGGAGAAAGGTGATAGTAAGAGGTCCTAAAAGAGAAAGGGCAGAAAGAACACTAGGTGAGGTTACAGAAAAATCTAGATTCTAAGCCATACCTGCCACTTAGTGAATGCGTGACCCTGAGCAAACCATTTAGCTGCTCTAAAGCCCAGATTTCACATGTGAAAATGGATGATAATTATATTTGTCCTAATTTTCCGTGTGCAGAGAATCAAATGATACCTATAACACACATTAAAGAGCTTTGTGGCATTTCTAGGACCAAGCCATCGTAGTCCAAAAGTGCTTGTGCATTTGATAGCCATAGTCTGAGGCACACAGTAATACTACTTTCTGCGTGCAACTGAAGAGTGAAATCCTGGATATTTGACAACTTGTAAGTAGCTCACTTTTATGATATATTGGAAATTATACGCACTCGTATGCTGTGTATTAACTCTTTTACATAGCGATTAAAAATGTAGAATCATGCCATAAAAGCTTAAACCATACTCAAGATTGCAAGCATAATTCTAATGGAGAGTATGTTAACAAGTCCACATTTGCACTTACCTCCCTGTGGAAAGAACTGTGAGTAAATCTCTTTGAAGGTTTCTTCATTAACAACACCACTGGGACATTCCTAAAGAAAGTCGTAGAGAAGCAATATGAGCAAAGTGTTCATAAAACTGATTTTTTGCACATTTTGAAACAGAACTCTCTTTGCTTTGCTGTGCAAAACAGCACCAAGGAAGTTAACCACCCATCCATTTTCTTCAGAGGATAAAAGGACACAATAAATTTCTCTTTGTTCCAGTTCTCACAGAATGAAAAAAAATTACAGATGTAAAAATCTTTGCATATTATAAATATTAAAGCTGGTCTGACACATTAAAGAACACACTGCTGCTTTTAAGAACACATATGCTTATTATCAACAAGGTAAGAGAAAATTACATTGTTTTTCCTAGAGCAATGATTGCAAGATGATTTGATATGCTCTTTGTTGGATTTTGGTGCTGTGTTCCTCTGGCAATTTGCTGGACCCACATAATCTGTAGTTCAGGGAGAAAATGGTGTGCTCCATTTGCTCTAAGATGACCCAAGCAGGAATGGTTCCCAATTTCTGTCAACAGTTTGTTCAGGAGTGCATAATAACATGGATTGTAACAAATGACCTTGAGTGAGACAGGACCTCAAGATATGTTTAATTTCTGGAGAGGAGGGTCTGAAAAGAGGTCTCAATGTAAAGATTTCCCTTTTTTGACCCATGGGTGGAGTTATTCAAGACTGATGGATACTGACCTTGGGAACTCTACTAATGTCAGATCACTGACCTGGTGGGACCAGAAGAAAAGGCTACCCCTCCCAGGGTAGATTAGGCATTTTCTACAAAAGGAACTAAAATCTAAAATATTAGAAGAGATCTGTGTTTGTGCTGAAAATGGGGACTAAATAAAGATCTTAAACAAAGATGAGGGCAAAACTTCTTCCACTCTCTGGAGTTAAAGAATGGTCTGGTCAGGAATCTGATGTGTAGCGACCCCTCGAGCAGCGAACACTGACAATCATGTGATAATCTGACATCATGTCACGTGTGGGATGTTAATTGTACATTGAATGTGTGGAAGTGAGAAGCTCTGTCCCATCTTTTTGAGCAGCTTCTCATGGACAGTCCCGTATTATCTGAGCTCCCTTGCTTTTGGACTCATGGTGCTCCTACGCTGCCTGGCTCTCCCCAGGATTCACGGGGGAGCATCAGAGGTGTGCTAACTTCCCTGCCTCTACACAGGAATATTCTGTGTACTTTAAATTTGACATTGTTCCTGGGATCCTCAAAAATCATCTGATGTGGTTTTAAAGCTTCTCTTAACCCTTAAAATCACTGTCCCCTCATGAATAAACTTGATTTATTAACTTGATCTTTCTTTATTCCAATGAGCCAGTTACAGCTGTAA
Source organism: Felis catus (assembly GCF_018350175.1). Lineage (NCBI taxonomy): Eukaryota > Metazoa > Chordata > Mammalia > Carnivora > Felidae > Felis > Felis catus. Next base: position 188,823,444 of record NC_058371.1, on the reverse strand, counting down.
CGTGTTTTACATGAGAAGTTTTCTATTTTCTCTCATTCATTGGTTTGAAAGGTAGGGCCTTTGATATATGAACACAATTTAAAATAATGGTTTCAGTGTGAACTTGTGTTTACAGAGCTTGTCAATGCATATTTCTCCCATTTGAACGTTATAATAAACCTATAACTTAGGTATCTACATTCACTGAAGCAGAACTGGAGGTTCTGTGGTCAAGTTCCCTTTTAATCAGCTAGCCAATAGGGGAGCTGGAATGAGGGCTTGAGATTTTCCTGATTTTCCCACAAGATTTGGGATTAGATGACCCTTCTAAAAATAATCACCCCCAAGGACCTAAGAGGATTTGAGCAAAGAAAAGACAATCAAAAACGAATGAGAAGAGAAGCAAGTGAACTATTACAGTTAATTTTATGTGTCAACTTGTCTGGGTCATGATGCCCAAGTATTTGGTCAAACATTATTCTGGTTATTTCTGTGAGGGAATTTTGGATAAGATTTACAGTTAGATCAGCAAACTTTGAGTGAAGCAGATTGTCCTCCATAATCTGGGTGGGCCTCATATAATCAGCTGAAGGCCTAAATAGAAGAAAGTTGGAATGCCTGGGTGGCTCAGCTGGTTGAGCATCCAACTCTTGATTTTGGCTCAGGTCATTATTTCATGGTTCATGAGTTTGAGACCCACATCAGGGGCTCTCTTCTTCTCTCTCTGAACTCTCTCTCTCTCTCTCTCTCAAAATAAATAAATAAATAAATAAATAAATAACTTAAAAAGAAGAAGAAGAAAATCTAATCTCTTCTGAGCAAAAGGAAATCCTTCAGCACACTACTTTCTGACCTGATTTGCAACTTCGGCTTTTCTAGGTTCTATGGCAGCCTGCCTTTGGACTCAAACTACAACTTTTTCCTGAGCCTCCAGCTTGTCTGCCTCCACCATCAGATTCTGAACTGGCTAAACCACAACAATCATGTGGGCCAATTACTTAAAATAAATCTCTTACTGTTTACGTACACATCCCTTGCTTCAGCTTCTCTAGAGGATCCCAACTAAGATATAAATGAATGAACAATCAATGGCTACAACTACAAAAGGAAAAGGAAAATGGCGTGTATCTAGCTAATCACTCAAAAGTTTTGATTCAATGACTTTCAGTTGGCAGCAACAGAACCAATTTTAAGAGTAAATAAGCACCTTGCAGTCGGGTCCTCTGACACATGGAAATTGTCATTTGTTGGCTGTTTAACTCTGAGCCATCTGCTTGGGGTGGTAAGAAGAGAGCAAATAGATGGCTGTGCCACCAGGTGGCCAACTTGTGGAAGGTCCAGCTAGAAACCTACCTGGGAGGTAGACTCTTGCAAGAGATGAAGATGGAAAGTAAAGGGCCATCTGCCCTCAGCAAACTTGTCAGCTGCCTTTGATTGCTAGATGCATTCAGTAGATATATCTTATAACATGAAATCAAATTTAGAAATTGGCTGTCTCAGATTGTTTGTTTTATGTTCCATCACACGAATACGTCAGATAAAACCCTCTACGCCCTCTGAAAGCTCTTGGCCAAGTTTTTGGGTGGTCATTCTCACCAGGTGAATTTGTCTTTACCCATCTTGCATTCATTACATTAATTTACATCTTTAACCAATACATATTGTATGCTGATTATTCTCACAGTTCTCAAGGAATTGGGGAAGCAGCAGTATAAACAAGTCAAAGGTCTTGCCCTCATGGGGCCTACATCAAAAAAAAAAAAGACAAAAGAGATAAAAAGAAATCCACAGAGTCAGAATCTCGTATTTGTTTTAAAGAGTTCTTATGGAACAGCAATGCATTTTACGACCTTCAGGTGAGAATGATCAACTAACTTCTAGAGGGCCCTAGTGATTTACAAAATGGTGCAAATGATCTATTCTCTAACTTTTTCCTCATCTCTTTTGTGGAATGGTTTCTGCACAGAAGTAGTATCTCCACCTCTCCATCAAGAATAAATTTGATCAGGCGGTGTATACAACTAAATATATATGATCAACAATGCAGCTATATTAGTAGGTTAACTCTTGTGGCAAACAAGCCCCCAAATATAACAAGTTTAAAAGAATGTGGTGTATTTCTTGATCATCTAACCATCTAACTTGATGGTTCTCTCCAGAATCTTTGAGGGACAGAGACTAATGGAATCTTGGCCATCTTCATGTGGCTTCTAAAATCTGTGATTTTCTCATCCAGGAAGAGAAAACGATCATTGAGGAGTGTCTGTGGGAAGTGTTTATGGACTAGGTCTCGAAGTGCAGAGTGCTATGCATAATTTCCACTCTCATTTTGTTAGAAATCATTTAATGTCTACCCCAAACAACTAGACAAATCTCACGTGCCCATTCACAGATTTGGTGAATGGTTAGCAGTGTTTGTCTCAGAAGCTTATTTGAAAGATGCTCCATGGGGCACCTGGGTGACTCAGTCGGTTAAGCATCTGACTCTTGATTTCACCTCGGGTCATGATCTCGCGATTGGTGAGATTGAGCCCCAAATCAGGCTCTGCACTGACAGTGCATAGCCTCCTTGGGAATCTCTCTCTTTCCTCTCTCCCTGCCCGCAACCCCTGCTCTCTCTCAAAATAAATAAATAAACTTTAAAAAATGATTATTCTGTCAAAATGTGCTGTCCACAGAAAAAAATAAGGAAATAAAATAAAAATTGCCCATAATTATACTACTGTAAAGCTATTTTGGTCATTGATCTACATATATATTAATATGCCATACAAATAAAATTGGGATAATACAAGAATATACTTTGAATCTTATTATTTTTTTAACCTAACAAAACATCCGGAACATTTTCCATGTCATTATTTTTAATGGCTGCGTAATTATGTGTCCACTGAATTTCCCATATTGTTGGATGTTGAGGGGATTTTAGCATTGGGGGACTATATAGGAATAATGATGTAATTAATATTTTAGCACATACATCTGATTGCACCTATGGTTCTTTTTTTATGAATAATCCAGAAGGAGAATCATGAGACCAAAAGGTTTAAACCATTTGAAAGCTCTTCATATGAACAGCCATATTGCTTTCCAGAAAGACTGCATCAACATATTACCACTGCTGCTGGTTTAGGAGAAAGCTTCACATCTAGACAGGCTGCTGACCAGAATCACATGGGGATTTGACATGCTCCAAATCCCACGACAAATAGCAATAATTTGCTTCCCTTGTGAATCTAATCATCATTCTGGAAAATACCAGAGGACATCAGGCATTTATACAGATCCCTCCGAGGGATAAAGGGATGTGTGTGTTTTTTGTGCAGATGAGGATGCATTTTTTTAAATTAATGTTTTTTTAATTATAATTTTTCATTTTTTTAACATTTATTTATTTTTGAGAGACAGAGACAGAGCACAGGGCAGGGAGGGGCAGAGAGAGCAAGGGAGACACAGAATTCAAGCAAGCTCCAGGCTCTGAGCTGTCAACACAGAGCTTGCAGTGGGGCTCGAACTCATGAGCTGTGAGATCATGACCTGAGCCGAAGATGGGACGCTCAACCGACTGAGCCACCCAGGCGCCCCGATGAGGATGCTTTAATGGCAATCTGCTGAACCACATTACCGCAGTCATAACTATGTATCGAGCACATATTCAATGCCTTCTTACATACATTATTTCTTCTAACATTTTCACTAACCCTGAAAGGTGGTGATTAGAGATGAGGAAAGTGAAAGTTGAGAAATAACAATTAAGTAACTTGTTGGAGTCACAGTTTTACAGACTCATCCATTGGTTTATTCTTTCAACAAATAGTTATTTAGAACATTCTATGCCTCAGGCACTGTTCTAGGCACTGAGGAGTTTAAAAAAGTTCCAGTTTTGCTCTTATAGAATTTAAAGTTCAGTGGAATCAAACTCACACTTCCCTAACCTTTAATTGCGATGTTGTCTTGCCTTCTGGATTATTATCTTTTTTTTTTCTACCAGGACTTAAGAAATGGCCTTCTGGTGAGCCATCCATGTAAACACCTACTTTGGGAAGACGCACAGTGGTTTCTGTTCCCAGAAACCACCTATCATGGTTGTGTTGAAGGCAATACCATGTAAAAGGAAGCCATTCAATCAAAACTGGGGACATTGGTTACAAATATATATATATATATATATATATATATATACACACACACATGTATACACGCACATACACACACACATATATAGTGAATTACACTTTGTTTGATTTGTGGCAAATGTTGTGTTTCTCTTTTTTTGAGAAATCATTGCCTTTAGTCCAACAAGGGTCTGTATACCTTCCTCCTCACCATATACAAGTTACTCTAATTATGAATGGCTAGACACTAAAGTGCTCTGGAAAAAGTTCCAGTGTTTAGGACAGGTTAAATGAACTACTTCATCAAGTGTCAAGGAGCTAGAGTTTCCCGGCAGTTTCTGGCTGCCACATTAATCTGCTATGACCAGCGAGATGTTCCTTTATTGCTCCTTAAACCCTTCACTATGATATGATCAGTATGCAATAAATGTAGATTGAGATTTTCTTAGCACATAACTGCCATACATTTGTCAGCTGGTGAAAAGACACTTGCCTTTTGGGGCCTTCCAGATGCATTCCTTGATGATCCATTTCAATTCCTTTGGATAGTGTCCTGATACACGTGAGGGCCCAAATCAGTTGCAAATGTATGATGAATATTTTGCTACTGCTAACGTCAATGCTAATGAAGTAGTGATTTTGATAACAATTAACATGATGATGATGGTGATGATGATAAGCAAATATGTCCGAGCCCTTTCTATGTTCCAAGCATTGTATTAAATGCTTTATGCCGATAGATGCTAGCGTACCTCCATTTTTCAGATAAGCAAACACCCTTCAATACAAAGTGACCGTTAGAAAATGGCAGATTAGTCTCTTGATCAGAATCCAGAAACGTGAATGTTTAGGCAACTTTAGAGAAAACCCAGTTCAGTGACTTCATTTTATTATTATTTTTTTAATGTTTATTTATTTTTGAGAGAGAAGGAGAGACCGAGTGTGAGCAGGGGAGGGCCAGAGAGAGAGAGGGAGACACAGAATCCGAAGCAGGCTCCAGGCTCTGAGCTGTCAGCATAGAACCTGACACAAGGCTTGAACCCATGAACCGTGAGATCACGACCTGAGCCAGAGTCAGACGCTTAACCGACTGAGCCACCCAGGCGCCCCTCAATGGCTTCATTTTAAATGTGAGGAGATGAGGCTGAGGTTATAGGAATTGCCCATTAGCACACGGCAGGCTGCTGAGCCTTCTTGCGTCTGGGTTTCCTGAGGTCTAGGCTCCTGCATGGATTTCAGAAACCCCTTCATGTCCAAACAATAGCTGGCATGTTCTGCCTGGCAGTATTTAGAATAATCTAGTGAAATGCTTGTGCTTCTGGGCTCTGAACTTAAGTATAACTGGATTAAACCCCCATTCTGCCACTGCAAAGCTATATAGCTTCGGATAAGTGGTTTAGTCTGAGTCTCATTGCCCTCCCCTCTAATATGGGGATAACGATTGACATCAGAGAGCTGTTAAGAGAATTAATAAGATACTGTATGTTCTGTGATTATCTTAACACCTTCTTTGTATATTTGCTCATTAAATAGGAGTCGTGAGTATGGTAGTAACAATCTCAAACTTGGTAAGCAGAACTCCATTACACACAGTCAGTGTAGCATCAGTGCAGAGATACCAGAGTTAACTGGTATTCATCAAAGCAGTTGAACCTAGTATAGTTCAGGTCCGACATAATGCAATGAGCCTATAGGGGCTCCTGGGTGGCTCAGTTGGTTAAGCGTCCAACTTCAGCCCAGGTCATGATCTCACAGTTTGTGGGATCGAGCCCCGTGTCAGGCTCTGTGCTGACAGCTCCGAGCCAGGAGCCTGCTTTGGATTCTGTGTCTCCCTCTATCTCGGCCCCTCACCTGCTTGTGCTCTGCCTCTGTCTCTCAAAACTAAATAAACATTACAAAAATTTAAAAAACGTAATGCAACGAGCTTACAGCAAATATGAGTTATGTTTCCTCCTCCAACACTATAAATTGAACCAACTCCAATATCATCAGGGTTCACCCTCAAGGGCAGGGAAATACTGCAACTGTAGATGACAGCTGAGAAGAATAAAGGCCACTATATTGGAAATAAATGTTAGTAGAACCCCAGCGAACTTTTATTCATTGATTTAGAGAAAAGTTGCCCCTAGACATACTTAGACGAGTACGTTAGAAATACAGCAGTCCATGAAACATGTTGGGAACGGTGATTTGGAAAGAGATCCATGCATGGATAGGAAATTGCTAAAGGAATTATTTTCTTTTTAAAATTTTTTTTAAAAAATGTGTATTTATTTTGAGAGGCAGAGTGCGAGCAGGGGAGGGGCAGAGAGAGGGGGAGACACAGAATCTGAAGCAGGCTCCAGGCTCCCAGCTGTCAGCACAGAGCCCAATGCGGGGCTCCAACTCACAAACCGTGAGATCGTGACTTGAGGTAAAATCAGACACTTAACCGACTGAGCCACCCAGGCGCCCCTAAGCATCCATATGTTTCATCAACTCTCACAACTACTTCTGCTGCTAAGTAGAGTATAGTTGGTGGTGGCTGTGAGGTGCTTCCACTGAAAATCCTCAGTTTCTACCAACAGAAATGTCATGGCATCCTTGTTTTTTCCGACAGCTGTTCTTTCAGTTATTCTCCAGAGGAAGTCGACTGACACCTGTTTGAGAAGTAGCACCAGCAGACTGTGGACAGAATTACACAAACAGAACACAAAGGCTGGACACCGGACACTCAGATCAGAGAAAAGAAAGAGGAGGGCTCGTATCACTACCCAAATCAGGTGAGTCTCCATCCATCCATTCCTCTGGTAAGGAGAGCGGGCAGTTAAGTTGGCACTTCTTAGAGGAAGTTACCTTCTTAAGCAGTACACTTCCTGTTACCACACTTAACGTGACTGTGTGCAAGGTCAGAAGCAGAGACCAGCAAGCATCGGGAGCGTAGAAGGATTTGGGGCAACAACTCAGGAGAGACACAGAAAGGGAACAGCTGAAGCAGATAGGGCAAGGCGGACAGGATTTCATGTGTGGTAGACTCCAGGGCGATTGATCAACAAGTTCTTCCTGCTTCGGAACATGTGGAAAGATTGCATTTGATGGGCCCCTAATGGTTGGGTGGGACCACATGACACATTCTGTCCAATGAATGGAAAGGAGAAGTGACACTGTGATATTGTAATTTATAATAAGAAATATATATTCGGTCTTTGTCCCTGGCACAGAGCTGCTAAAACCATTGGATTTTCCTAGGTTGAGAGAGATAAAATCTCTCCTGTTATGTTAATGAGGTGACTTCTGGACCCCACCTGACAATGGGGGCTGGTCGCCCTGGGAGCCAGCCATATGATTAGAAGGTTAGAACTTTCACTTCCACATGTCTGACATCTGGAGAAGGAAGAGGGGCTAAAGGTTGGGTATAATCACCAATGACCAATGATTTTTTCAATTGTGCCTATGTAACGAAGCCTCCATAAAACCCCCAAAGGACAAAGATCAGAGAACTGGGTTAGTGAGCATATGGAGATTTGGGGAGAGTGGCATGCTTGGAGCTGGCATGGAAAGTGTCCTATGCATCTCTTCTGCCTGGCTGTTCGAATTAAGTTGGATTGTAGAACACCAAGATGGTGTTGGAGAATTGCCTGGTAATGTGGGGAGTCTCCCATAGGGGAATTCCTGATCAATTCCTGATCACGTCAGAATTGTGATCAGACCATTTTAGACGCACCACTTTTGGGAAACAGCGTATAATTGCAGATGCCAGACGTGCCAGAGCTCTCTTTTCTTTCTGCCTTGGCAATCATGTGCAAGATGGTGGCTGCTCCATTAACAAAAGTCCTTGAAGGACATCTATGAGCAAAATACCCCTGCTGAGCAGAGATGAACATGGAAAATGAATGGGAAGTACATCTTTTAACATTTGTAGTCACTGAGATTCTGTTACTAAATAATATTCTGACTGATACATGAGGAGAGGACAGAAAAGGCATTCTTCCCTTTTCCATAATAGCTAAATAATTTTATTGGTTACATGGTGAGGAGGTATTTGAAATTCATCTGAGAACTTATGTGTATATACTTGTTTATACCTAAGTGAATTTAATATTAAACTATGAAGTTTTTATTTTGAGTATGAATCCAACAGTTTACTAATTATTTTCTATTTTGCAAAGTCATAATTTAAAACTACTTTCAAATGACCACTGTGTTTACCACATGGACTCTGTCCAGTTATTACAGTTAAGATTCTGGTGCCTACAGTGCTCCCAAATCAGATAAGAAGACTCCTTACAGAGGATGCTTTAACAAGTGTATTTTTGTCCAGCTGTGTTCTATGCTACAGATATATCAAAACATTTGGGAATGATATACTAGCTTTTTATTTTCTTCATTTTCAAGATGTGAACATCTCAAGCTGAGTTATAGTATAATTGTTTCATAGCCAAGAAAACTGTTTATCCTTTGAGATTTTCTTTTGGACTTCCCATTGATTAGTTGACTAAACTGTTGAAAGAAAACACCACACCACCTCCCGTAAGGATTACTTTCACAAGACAGAATGAACTCACTGATACAATAAGTATGAAGGATGGAACGTTTCATTTTCAGCGATCGGCAATAGGAAAGCATGACTCTTTACATATTCTTGTGCCCTGTTTAATTCCTAATCCAAATGGGAAAGCATACGTTCTTTTAAATTAAATTCCACTCCCGGGGCGTCTGAGTGGCTCAGTCAAGCGTCCAACTTCGTCTCAGGTCATGATCTCATGGTTCGTGGGTTCGAGCCCTGTGTTGGGTTCTGTGCTGACAGCTCGGAGCCTGGAGCCTGCTTTGGATTCTGTGTCTCCTCTCTCTCTGCTCCTCCCCTGCTCTCTCTCTCTCTCTCTCTCTCTCTCTCTCCCCCTCTCTCTTTCTCGAAAATTAATAAACCTTAAAACAATTAAAAAAATTAAATTTCACTCCCCACTTCCCTCATTAGGAATGGGGTTGCTCTGAAAAGTCATTCTCTGAGTAGCATGACAATTTAATTTTTTTTTTCAACGTTTATTTATTTTTGGGACAGAGAGAGACAGAGCATGAACGGGGGAGGGGCAGAGAGAAAGGGAGACACAGAATCGGAAACAGGCTCCAGGCTCTGAGCCATCAGCCCAGAGCCTGACGCGGGGCTCGAACTCACGGACCGCGAGATCGTAACCTGGCTGAAGTCGGACGCTTAACCGACTGCGCCACCCAGGCACCCCTAGCATGACAATTTAAACATGCCCTGGCATTTCACAACGATAGGGGAATTTCAAAATTTAAATGGTGTTATGTCATGACTTGTACTGTTGATAGCCCCAGATTCTATATGTGGACTTCTCTGCTCCCCTGAGACTTGGTAAATACCCTGGAGGCAAGGATTGATCTTTATACAACTCAGCAATGTTTAGAACAGAGAGTATTAAAAATGTTTACCTGAAATGGATAAACACTCAACCAGCTCCTAGTTTTTTTCTTTAAGTAGGCTCTATGCCCAAAGTAGGGCTTAAACTCATGACCCGAAGATCAGGAATCCCATGCTCTACTGACTCATCCAGCTAGCTGCCCCTCAACCAGCTTTTAGCTTTTAAGAAATTAGAAAATAAATTTGCTCTGGGAGTTTCCTTGAAAAACTTGAGTGCAAATTTTTGGAACCCCATGCACTCCCCAACATTTTGTCCCCTGTAATTTGCCTGTTCTTCTGTATCCGGTTTGCTGAGGAACACTTTTGACGTCTTGTGCTGTGTTACGCTAAGTCATCTCTTTCTTTTATACACACATCTGTCTGTAACCACCACTATGGACAATTAAATGGTTGTGAAGAATTTTTGAGATAAAAATCTTGTTTCCACTACCCAACCCTCATTACTGCTTATCATAAACATGTTCACAGAAATTAAGAGGAGACCACTAGGGTCAGGGAAAAAAAAAAAACACCAAACTTATTTCAACAAGAATTGTAAAATCCTTACCGTAGTCAACCATCGGGCTGCAAAAAGCTCACTTAAAATAATAGGTTGGCCCTTCAGTTGATAAAAGTTGATCACTAAGAACTAGAACTGATTTTAAATTTCTGTTCTAATGTCATTTATTTTCTCCCAATCAAAGTTTCCTCACCTGTGAAATGACCTCTAAGAAATACTGACATCACATGTAAAAAAACAACTGAAAATTAAAATAGACACTGTATAAAAAAAGAAAAAAACATTAGGATACAACCAACATGATGGGTATATTTTGCTGCTTTCAAAATTTGCATTAAGAACCTTCTGTAGACTCCGAATACACTCTTTGGGTTAAATATAAATATAAATTTCATATCGGAAAAAAAAAGGTGGAGAAAGACTTCTCTCCATAATACTGGAAAAGAGATAAGTGCTGGGTGAGAGCAAATATTCAATTCAGGGGATGACTGGGTGTCTTAGTCAGTTAAGCGTCCGACTTCTGCTCAGGTCATGATCTTGTGGCTCACGAGTTCAAGCCCCATGTCGGGCTCTGTGCTGACAGCTCAGAACCTGGAGCCTGCTTCAGATTCTGTGTCTTCCTCTTTCTCTGCCCTTCCCTTGCTCACGCTGAGTCTCTCTCTCTCTCTCTCAGAAATAAAAAAAAATATATTAAAAAAAAAGATTCAATTCAGCTACTTGAGTATAAGGATATAGGTACATTCTGAGCCCAGTGATGTTCCAGTCACCCAGGGTGAAGGAGAAATCCCAGGCACAAGGCAAATTTTCTCCACACCTCAAACTCTCTTCTCTAAGTATAAGGAAGAGGGAAAAGACAGATTTACAGATTTACAGTTTAAAACAAAACAAAACAAAACAAAAAACCCAAAAAAACAAACAAAACAAGCAAACAAAACAGCTAAAGTTCCAATTCTGCTAACAAAGATTTCACTGAAATATCCCAGCCTCTAAGTCTCAGTCAATGAAATGTAGAAAGTAATAGAATCTTATAGTGAGGAAATGATAACTCATTGGCATTGTGTATATAAAGATCCTAGAACTACTCTAGAAACTGCAAATGTTGGTATCTTTTAACATTCCCGAAGTCACTTACGCTCATTTTGCAAAAATTAAGTTGCCCAAATTTTGCAAGAAAAGGCTTTCTGGGATCAGGCCCAAGTTTTAAACATTTATTAGAATGCATGAAGTTATTTGATTTAGGAGTCTTCAGAAAAGGATTTCCTCAATTATATGCAAAGAGAGAGTTCCTTTGGGCAAGGCTCATTTTGTCAATTCTGACACGGTTAAGTTCTGCAGGTATCTAAAACCATTGTGGGGGAGGAGACGACAGTGCATGGAGAGAAGTCCTGAGTGTTAGTTTTCTATTGCTGTATGAAAATTTCCAGAAACTTAGTGACTTAAAACAACACATGTTTATGATCTCAGTTGTGTGGGACAAGAGTCTGTCGTGGCTCAGCTGTGTTCTTTACTCAGGGTCTCACGCTCCACATGTCGGCTGCCTGGTTCTCCTCTGGGCCTTGCGGGGCTCCTCTCAGCCCATGTAGATTGTTGGCAGAATTCTGTTTCTTTGGGTTGTAGGACTGAGGTCCCCTTTATCTTGTGAGCTATTCGCTGGGTGACTTGCTTGGCTTCTTTCTCCTGAGTTCAAATTTCCCTTATCTTTGAAAGGGGCTCATGTGAATAGATCAGACCCACAAGGATGATCTCTGTATCTTAAGTTCGACTGATAGGGGATCTTAATTACACCTGTAACATCTCTTCAGGGCAATAACTTGCTTAGTGTTTAGTTGAATAACCGGGAGACAGGTATCATAAGCAGGGACATCTTTAGAAGTCTGCCAATCACAGTCTGCTTCTTCTCAATGTGGTTTCACAGCAGTTTCTGCCTAACAGTCTTTTCTACAGGAGAACTCACTACTTGGAACCCTGGTTTAACAACACTGGAAAGGAATCTACCCTGTGTAGGCTGTGTTCAGCAGTGTAGAGGACCAGCAGTGTCTGCAAAATTGGATATTCTTTTTATGAATGTTGTGAATAACATTCCATCTGCTGAGGGGGTGCCCTGCCCTTATTTATTTCTGCTCTATATCACCAAGGTCATTATGCAGATTTTATGAATTGATTAGATCACTTTTAAATTGGCATGACATCAGCCTAATGATATTGAAAAAAGAAACACAACTGAATAAAAGAAAATTCTACTTAAAAGAAATGTGCAATGTTTCAACTGGAAAGAATAAAAAACTAAGATGATGACATACATGTAAACATACAGACAGATATGTATGGTTGTAAGAGGACGGATTTTCTGGAGCTTTGCAACAATCTTAGTCTCATTGTCCTCACCTACCAAATTGGCTAGATTCTGGCTCTTTGATGATTTCATAATGCCTATCATCTCTTGGCTTCCTTTGTGAGATCACACATTTTCCTCATTGAGTAAACCATTTTGCTGTATTGGTTTGCAGTTACTTGTCAAAAACAACCTAACGTAAGTAATGACACTGTTGTCATTTTATTATATCTGTTTACAGAATGGGAAAATGAAAATGAAAATGCACTTTATTGTTGGCTGGCAAATTTGGTAGAAGTTCTACGGGACAAAGACGTGTAATCTAGAGATTGCATAGACGTGTGTATATGTGTGCATGTGCTGTTGATTAGATTTGTCTAGTCTAGATTTTAGAAAAACCTGTTTTAAGATATATTCAGCTTTGAGACACTGCAGAGTTTGCAAGATGAACAAAAGTAGCCTTTCACAATCACCCTTGGTCTGCTGGGCACTGAGCCAGGTTGCATAGTAGATGTGTGTTCTCATTAAGTCCTCATAACAAGTAAAGGAAGTAGACATTTTCTTACATGGTCTGAAAGAAATGAGTTCAGAGAGGTTTAAGCAACTTTCATAAGTTTAGGCAGATATTCAGTCCTGGGACTGGGATTTGAACCGGTGTTTGACTATAAAGCCTTTGTATCTTACTAAGCTGCCTCTGTGAAAGGCAAGTGTAATGATAGAAAAGAAAAATAAACTCATGGGGAACTTTTATCCAATATTTTTCAAATCTATTTGCACTCAAAAAAGAAACATCATCAATCATTTATTCAACAAATATTCCTAAAGTAGCCTGTATAGTCTCCACCCATTTGGAGCTTACAGTCTATGGAGAAGTAAGGCATTATTCAAATATTCACCCAAATAAGTGTCATATTAAAACCCATGAGGGCAAAACAGCATGAAAAATCAAACTACTTTTCATAAATTAATTCAAGTGTCACAGGTGAGGAGACACAGGATAGCTATTCTATTTGATTTCCTGAGTAAGGTATAGCACACGGTCAATCCCAGCTTTAAACATATTTTATCGTATATTTCTTTACCTCTACTTTATTACTAATTCCAAGAAAGGAACTTTTTGTCCTTCTCTCAGGTATTTGCATCTTAGCGAGCTACAGGTTCCAGGAGCAGCCCTGAGTCTCTGAAGCTTGGCTACAAGTCAGAGGAATATTTACTCTGTGTAATTAAATTCTGTTTGCTGCAAATACATAAGAAGTTTTACCCTTCTTTGCCTCTTGTGATTCTTCAGAGGTTCTTCTCTAAAGGGGACAATTAGAAAGGGTCACTGCCTGGGAGGACAGCCCTGCCATGACCTGCAATGCTTCTAGGCTCCCTGTTGTGGGCCCAGAAGCAGACCTGGGTGCTGGTTACTGTCGGGCAGCTGCCCAGAGTGTTTCAAAGGGGTCTCCGGAGCTCAGATGATGTGCCATTCAGACAGCGGGTTTCAAAGGTTCTGCATGTTTTATTACAATATGGAAACACAAGGGGGCAGCAGTGTCCTCCACGATAGCTGGAAACCTGATTTCTAGTTCGTGCTCTGAGAGTTCTTTCCCTAAACTTGGTGCAAGTCTGGATAGATTTCTTTCCAGAAAGCTATTTGCCCTTTATGAAAGGTGACTGTGAGCTCCTGTTCCCAAATTAGGAATATATATAAACATTAACTATTTCAGGGAACGGGGCCCAGAGACTAATCTCCTCCATTCTGGATATTACAGTTGGAATAAAATTGCAATCTTTTTTTTGGAAGTTGAGTCGCCCTTAATTTTAGTCATCAAAGATCTGTAGGTTGTAGGTCTAAGGAAGCAAATAAATAAGCAAGACAACAAAAATTCCAAGTCTGAAATTCGAATAAATTTGCTGTTAAGTGCATGTGGGTTCTGAAGTCAGACTGCTTGGGTTTGCTTGGCTATATTACTGGGGAAAGTTTTAAATCTTTAAAACAGAAATAATGATGATACTTATCTTGGGATTATTATGAGTTTTGAATAAAGATAACCCATATACAATGTTTAGTGCCATAGCTGGCATTAATTCTGATGAGCATGATTTCTGTAATGGTGGGCTGATCTGAACCTGTTCAGATTTGTTATTTTTTCCCTTAATGGAGAATATTGTATTTATCCTTATCAGATGCCTTCTGTTTATTCACTCTCAGAGGGTTTTTATAATCTTAAACCCATCTTCCTTTTTCTTAGTTATTTATTGTTCTAAATTGTAACCTTTGGAATTTGATAGCCCCTGGCTTAAAATCTACTCAAATCACTACTTTGGGGACTGAGACTTTAACTTCTGCAAGCCTGAGTTTTCCCATCATTCATTTATTCATCAAATATTTTTGAAAATACATGTCAGAGAATGTAGTAAGTGTTGGGGATAAAACAATCACCAGGACAGATGAAGCTCTCTGGGGTGTTTGGAATCCATCAGAGAAGGCATGCATAAATCAAGGAGCTGCACAGATAATCATTTAGCTAGGGTAGTGATGAGTGTTCCAGAGGAAGTGTGGGAGACAAATCTAATCCAGGAAGGGTTACAGGGAAGACCTCCCTGAGGACGTCAGGCAAAAGTGACTTTTAAGCAGAGACCTGAAGGATGAGGAGTTAGCAAGAGCTGGGGGAGAGGTCAAGGGCATGTGCAAAACCGGGCGAGACTTCAAGGACTGAAGAGATGGAAAAAGTCCGGGAGTGATAGTCTCAGAGCCAGTTAATCTCAGGCCTGCTAGATATGTTAAGAATCGAGTTCTTTACCATTCATGTAATAGAGGTAATATACTGTTTTATAGGCATCTGGAGAGAATTAAGTGGTCCTTTATGCAAAGTCCCCAGCAAAAGGGCAAGTCACATTCTACACAATCAATATTGCTCTGTTTTCTTTTTGTCCTACCAGAGCTGAATTCTAACTCTGGTGTGGTATTTCTACAATGCATCATTCTTTAACATCTATTCTGTACCAGGCTTTCTGCTATAAACTGAACAAACAGGAAAGAAAAACCAGATATGGTCTTGCCCTGGTGGAGGTTTTCCACTGATCAGCTACTATGTTCTTTGTGTGTGGGTAGATTTATTTCACCTGAACAAGAGTTTCAACATAGCTGAGGATTAAAGTCTCTTGCTCCCATCTCCAAAAACTGGAAAGAAAAAAAAAAAGAAAAAAAAAAGAAAAAAGAAAAGAAAAGAAACAAACACAGAATAAACTCACATTGCATAGATTACAATGTAAATAATTTAGGATTATTACTTTGTAAGTAGGAGTTACTTCTGCATCTTTCTTTGCTTTTGACAATAATTAATAATAATGATGATGATAATGTCTACAATTCATACTTGTACATGGGAATGCTGATTAGGGTGGATCTTGATACTATTATAAGTGCTAATGAGGTTGCAATAGTACTATTTTAGGAGCTAATATCCTTCTAATTTTTTAACTTTATTTATTTATTTTGAAAGAGAGAGAGAGTGTGTGAGCAGTGGATGGACAGAGTGAGAGAGAGGGAGAGAGAGAGAGAGAGAGAGAGAGAGAGAGAGAGAGAGAATCCCAACCAGGCTCCATGCTGTCGGCACAGAGACAAACCTGGGGCTCGAACTCACAAACTGTGAGATCATGACCTAAGCCGAAACCAAGAGTTGGATGCTTAACCAATTGAGCCACCCAGGCGCCTGGGACCTAGCATCCTTGTAGAGGCCTGGAAGTCTAGCACCCTATTAGATGTAGCTATATGGATACATTTACCTCAATGACTGAAGTAGTCTAACTCTTATTATATTTAATATATTCTTACATATTCCTTTATTTATTTAACATAGAAAAATCTTGACTTTTCAAATGTGTTCCAGACGTAGAAAAGAATCACCGAATCATAAAAACGACCACTTTTACTCTTCATTTACATCTATACCCATTTCATTTTTAGAGCTCATCGCTATTTAAGACATTCATTTTGCAAGTATGGTGAAGGCATTATTTCAATCAGTAAGACTTCCTTTTCAAAACCCATGTTATATAAGTTTGTGATAACAATTTCTATTCTCTCTAGCAAGACATAAAGCTACAGGTTTTATATTCCTGACACATAATGAAATGAAAACAATACATGTTTTCTTTAGTATCTTAACAGGTATTTTCATTTTCTTGCTCATCAGCTGTTAACCTTACAGCTTCCCAAAGAGAGATTAGTGTTTGGACTTAAATTATGAGGGCTTTCCCACACGTCTTCTCTATTTCGTTTTTGCTGGTGGTGTTGTTGTTGCTATTTTTGTCGGGAGATGAGAAGCCTAGGGGATTTGTTTTCTATATAACCTCTCAAAATAATCCAAACAGTCTTGCTTTTTCATAACCTAACATACCTAGTAAGATAAAGAATATTTCCTCTGGTAGTTGCAATGCACTATTGAAAAAGAACAATTTTCCCCACAGACAATTGGAACAACTATATTTTACCTATTTTTTTGAATTATACTTTCATTCTCACAACTAGTATCGTCCTTCTTTAAGAACTATTTCCTTGATTGTACCATCAGAAGATGATTTGTCACATCTTTCCTTAAGTGTTTGATTTTTGCATTTTTCCATTTTATGTCTGTGTCAGGCACTATAAGCAAACTCATCCAGCTCATCACTTCAGAAAAAAATATGAACCAAATGTTATTGTAGAATACAAATTAATCACCAAGAGCACAGTTATTACCTATATTATGATTTCTCCATTTTGTGACTATTATATGCCGGAAGCCGAGCTCTCCAACCAGCCTGACGGCAGGGCCCGGGCGGTGGATGGATCTGGACTGCATGGTGGCCAACCGACAGTGAAGCTTCTTGTACTCCTGCTTTGATGTACTTTGGCCTTTGCATTGGTCAGGGCAGCCCCTCTACCAATGAAAGTACCTGGGGATTTGTTGGTTGGGGAATTGCCCAAGACAGGCCCCCAGGAAAAGAACCACTGGGGAAAGAAAGAAGATTCTGCAGGGAAATTATGCAGCCCTACATCTAGCCCTTGCCACCCCCTATAAAGACCCCTCTACCTAACGGAAGGATAGCCCCATATATTTCCCAGCCAAGGAGGGGACGAATGGGTTCAAAATCTCCACTCCGGCAACAAAGGAATGTATCTATGGATACAAGTTACTCCAACCCCTAGGCCCACTTGGCCCCCAGGAGGCATTCCAGATGGTAACTGGACCTGGTGGGTTAAGGTACAGTATGGTTCATTAGTTCCTAGGTATACATTGTCTCTCTGGGGGCGCAAAAGGTGTGGGTTCCCAGGGCCCTCTTGGCTCCCTCCTGGCACCCCAGACCAAAGTGAATACTTTTGTTCTTTGTACCACAAATGGCTCAAAAGAACAATTAGGAAGTCATGTCCCTGTAAACGTTCCACTTGAGGTGTAGAAAGCTAGATGACCTTTCAGGAAAACAGCAAAGGAAATGCTTTATAGACTGTACATAAGCATAGATACATAATGAAAGTAGTATGAAGAAATTAATCAATAAGCAAAGGGCAGGAGGCAACGTTACAAGAAAATAATCATGATGTTCCTTAATGGGTGATTACACAAAGGAACATTTTTAGAATTAGGTAATGCCAAGAAACATAAATGATGCACGCTACAAGCAAATTGCTAACAAATACAATGCCACGTTTGCCACAATAAAGCGGCCAGTTCAACCCACTGCTGTTGTCTGTGTCCATTTGTTATTTTCGCCGTCGCCGTTCATCCTTCAGGAACCCCTGGACCTGCTGGGGCTGGACCTCGGCAATTATAGACTAGTTTTGAATAAATAGAGGCGTTATTCTTTAAGCTCAGAATGCTGTCAAAGAAATAGACTTTCTTTGGTGGGGGATGTGGGGGGAAGTGGGTTATGGGAAAAAGATGGAAAAATGGATTAGTGGTGTTTTTGAGAAACTGAAGTTTGAAGTGTCTGGTGGACATCTAAGGGAAGATGCAGAGTCAATAATCAGGAATGAGTCTGGAGCTCAGGAAAGAGGTCTCAGCTTCTATCTATGGATTTGTGTGCCTTTACCAGATAGGCATAGAGATCTCTCAAAGAAACTATAGAGTGAAACATATCAGGGAGCTCAATTTACAGTCTTGGGGAACAGCAACAATTAGAAGATGGGAATAAGAGCAGTAGTCCAAAAAGGAGTAGTCACAGAGGTTCAAGGAGAAGCAACAGATAATAATGCCAGTGAAACTAAGGACACTTAAAGAGCTCATGACTTCTAATTTCAAACTTAGCAGAGTTTAGTTAGGACACAAGAGGTCATGAGAAGGAAGGGTTAAAAGCATAAACTCTGGAACCAGACCACATGGCTTGAATCCAGTCTTTACTACTCATACTAGCTGTGCTGTCTTGAGCAAGTTTTCTAACTTCTCTGTCCCTCAGCTGCCTCATCTGTAAAATGGGGCTAACAATAATATACTTACCCCATAGAATTAATATAAAGACGACACAGGCCAATATTTGTAAAACCTTAGGCCAGTCATTGGTTCATACCATGCACTAAATATGTTTACTAAATTTAAATCAAGCAATTAATTGATTTCAAGATTGGAAAGTATTTAATTCATTTGCAAAGGAAAAAGAGTGTGACACTCACACAATTGACTATAAGGAAAACGGGACATTTGAATGAGGTCAATGGTAGCTTCAGTGTCAATATCTTGATTGTGATAGTGTACTACAGTTTTACAGGATGTTATTATTAGAAGAAAAAGGTACATAAGGATCTCTTTGCACTATGTCATGCAAATGCATATGAATCTACAGTCATCTCAAAATAGAGGAATTAATTTAAAATAAAGTCATAATCATGGGGGGAAAAAGTTTTGACCTGGGGAAGGGCAGCTTAAATGACATGGCAGGAAAAAGTTTATAGCTGAGGAAAAGTTGGAGGTGAGAGACTATAGATTGAATTTAGACCATTCTTTTAGGAATTGTATAAGAACAGCATAAGAATAAAATTTGCCAACACATAGAGAGGACTCTGTAGATGAATATTGTTTATGATGGTTTGGAGTATGTACTCCTATGCATGTTTTTTAAGTGTAAAAGAGACTTGAGTAGGTTTAGAGGAGATAAGAAAGCAGCCAGGAGAGAGAGGATGTGGAGAGAAATTAGAGATATAGAGTAAAGAGGGAACAAGTTATCAGAAGGAATAAGATTAAGAATACAAGGGAAAGGGAATGTTCTTTTATTTTGTACTGGAAAGAATAAGACAGTAAATAAATATAAATCAAGTGCCAACTATGTACTAGACCCTTTTCTTGGAGTTGAGGATGTGGTGGTAATTGTCAAAATTCTCTGTGAAAGAACAGATGCTTTTGTAGATGCATTTATTGATAAAATCAGGAGACTTTTGAGTGATGTAAAGGTATCTAATTTTAGCTAAGTGTAGATGGAGAGACATTTGAGTATGGAGAAATAAAGGAAATATCAAATTGGGCATAAAACTTGTGAATTAGTGGTGACTGTTACGTCTCTGGTTTTCTTGATTTTAAAAATATTTATTTATTTATTTATTTGGTTAGTTAGTTATTTTGAGAGACAGAGAGAATGGGAGAGGGACAGAAGAGAATTCCAAGCAAGCCTTGCACCATCAGTGCACAGCCCGATGCAGGGCTCTATCTCACAAACTGAGATCATGACCGGAGCCAAATCAAAAGTTGGGTGCTTGATCGACTGAGCCACGCAGGCGCCCCTCTCTGATTTTCTGCTTTCAAGCAAGCAATAAAGGTGTAAGGAGAAATTATTTGTTGACCTCAGAGTTGGCTTTTTGCCATATGTACATTGTAATGGGCTAAAAAATGACACCCCAAAAGATATCCTCACTCTAAATCCTGGAAACTTTGTATATTATCTTATATTTTAAACATGTGATTAATTTAAGAATCTTGAGATGGGGAGAGTTTCCTGGATTACCCAGGTAGGCTCTAAATGCCATCACAAGTGTGCTTATCAGACAGAGGCAGATAGATGTGATTCACATGCAGAGGGGCAGGTGATGTGAAGATGAAGCAGAGAGAGCTTTGAAGATGCTGGTCTTAAACATTGGAGTGATGGAGGTATAAGCCAACAAATGAATCCTGGCACTCACCCGACGTTGGAAAAGTCACAGATTTTCCCTAGAGCCTCTGGAGAGAACACAGGCCTGTCAACATCTTGGTTTGGGCTCAGTGTTTTTGGTTTTAGACTTTTGGCCTCCAGACTGTGGAAGAACAACTTCTGTTGTTCTAAGCCACCTTATTTGTTGTGATATTTTGTGAAGGCAGTCATAAGAAACCAACACAGGTTGGTTCATAGATCATAGATCATAGAACAAGAGTGAAGGAGCAGGAATGCTTGAGAGGTGTTTCAGGTGATCAAAGCCATATGGTCTGGATTACAGTGAGACTACAGAGGGGCTGGTGATGACAATTCTCTGGCTGTACAGTCAATACACAGGATGTAGTGGGAGACAGGGTCCAAGTCAGTTGAACAAAGGGAAGGTTGCGGTTGAAAGGGGGAGACTGATTTTAAGATTTGTGGAGTTGCACACTTTCAGGTAATTATGAAGTCTATGTTATGCCCATCTGAGTGAAAAGTGGAGTGGAAAAGAAAGTAATGGCATTCAAAAAGTCAACAAACACTGAAGTTCAGGTTGGTTTCTGTTAGGTCAGCTTCATAAATGTTGCTTTCAGGCCAAGAAATCAAAAAGGTTTTTAAGTCAGAGATAAAAATCTTGAATGATTATGAAATGGTGACTGTTGAATGACAGTGTAAGATCCATTGATTCTGACTCTCCCTGGCTCTGTTCTGTTCTACTCTTGTTTTCCTTAGGAAGTTCCGCCATTTACATGATATTGGTGGGGCTCCCAATCCCAATACCCTCTGTTTTCTCAGATCACAGGGCTAGGTCAAAGTTGCAGGCTTGTTCAAGAACAATTCTCTATTACCCCAGTCACAGTGATTGATTCAAGTATGTCATATGACTAAACCCAATCTTTTCTTGCTGGAGCTACCTGGGTTTTCTCAGGGAAGACAGGGGAAAGAGAATCCTGATGATGATATTATTGGAGCCCTGATCCAGCTGTGCCTGATGCTATAAGTATTTCTTTCTCTAAGTCATATGAGTCAATAAAATTAAAAAAAAAAATTTTGAATTATGCCATGAGGACTAAAAATTGTACAATAAGGCATGAAAAGGAAACACAGATTGTGAAAGAGGACATAAAACTGTCTTTGTTCTCAGACTATATGATTGTCAATGCAAGAATCAACCAAACAAGCAAAAAGCAATTATAGCAAGGTTATAAGGTTAATATACAAAAGTTAATTGCTTTCCTATATAACAACAATGAAAAAGTGGAATTTGATGTGGTGCTTGGGTGGCTCAGTTGGTTAAGCATCTGACTTTGGCTCAGGTCATGATCTCACGGTTCATGAGTTTGAGCCCTGAGTTGGGCTCTGTACTGATAGTTCAGAGCTTGGAGGCTATTTCAGATTCTCTGTCTCCCTCTTTCTCTCTGCACCTCTTCTACCAATGCTATCTCTCTCTCTCTCAGAAATAAAATAAACATTTAAAGAAAGTGGAATTTGAGATTAAAAGCACAATATCATTTACATTGGCACACCCCCAAATGAAATATTTAGGTACAAATCTAATAAAATATGTATCAGTTCTAAATGAGAAAAATTGTAAACTCTGATGGTAGAAATAAAAAATAACTAAATAAATGGGGAGACATTCTTAGTTCATGGATGGGAAGACTCAGTAGTCCCAAAATGTCAGTTCTTCCCAGCTTCATCTATAAATCCAAGGCATCCTAGTCAAAATCCCATCAAGTCATTTTATGGATCATGATAAACTGATTCCAAAATTTATACGGAGAGATAACAGACCCAGAATAGCCAACAGGAGGGAGAAGAATAAAGTTGGAGGGTCGATTCTACCTGACTTAATATAAAGTTAATCAATATATAAAGTAATCAAGATAGTATGATATTGATGAAAGAACACACAAATAGGCCAATGAAGCAGAATAAAGAGCCAGAAGTAGACCCACATAAATACAGCTGACTGATCTCTGACAAGGTGCAAAGGCAATACAATTGGAACAAAGATAGTTTCTTTAACAAATAGTGTTAGAGGGGTGTCTGGGTGGCTCAGTCGGTTGGGCCTCCGACTTCGGCTCAGGTCATGATCTCGTGGTCTGTGAGTTTGAGCCCCACGTCGGGCTCTGCTGACAGCTCAGAGCCTGGAGCCTGTTTCAGATTCTGTGTCTCCCTCTCTCTCTCTGACCCTCCCGCATTCATGCTCTGTCTCTCTCTCTGTCTCAAAAAAATGAATAAATGTTAAAAAAAAATTTAACAAATAGTGTTGGAACAACTAGACATTCATCTGCAAAAAAAAAAAAAAGAATCTAAACACACACTTTACAACTTCCACAAAAACTAACTCAAAAATTATCATAGACCAAAATTTAAATCACAAAACTGTAAAACTCATAGGAAAGTATAGGAGAAAACCTAGATGACCTTGGGTATGGTGATATCTTTTTAAATACAACACCAAAGACATGATCCATAAAAGAAGTAATTGATAAGCTAGAATCACTAACATTAAAAATATCTGCTCTGCAAAAAGTAATGTCAACAGAGTTAGAAAATAAACCATGGATCAGGGGAAAGTATTTGCAAAAGACACATCTAAAGAAGTCCATTATCCAAAATGTACAAAGAACCCTTAAAATTCGACAGTACGGAAATAATCTGATTTAAAAAATGAGTCAAAGACTGTAATGGGCTTTTCGCCAAAGAGGATATATACATATGGCAAATAAGCATATGAGATGATGCCCCAAATCATATGTCACCAGGGAAATGCAAATAAAATGGCAATGAGATACTGTTATTCATCTATTAGAATGGCCAAAATCTGGAACGCTGACAATACCAAATTCTGGCAAGGATGTAGAACATCAGGAACTCTCTAAATAGCTGGCGGGAATGCAAAACCATACAGCCACTTTGAAAGACAGTCTAGTAGTTTCTTACAAAACGAAATATACTCTGACCATACCATCCAGCAGTCATATTCCTTGGTGTTTACCCAAAGGATTTGAAAATGTATGTGCGTATAGAAACTTGCACAAAATTATTTATAGCAAGCTTATTCATAATTGCCAAAATTTGAAAGTAACTAAGAAGTTCTTTGGTAGGTGAATGGACAAGTAAATTGTGATACATCCAGACAATAAAATTTTATTATTCAGAACTAAAAAGGAATGAGCTACCAAGCCATGAAAAGACATGGAGGAAACTTAAATCCATATTATCAAGTGAAAGAAGCCATTCTGAGAAGACTACATATCTTACGACTCCAAATCTACATCATTCTGGAAAAGGCAGAACTATGGAAGTAGTAACAAATCAGGGATTGGCAGACATTAGGTTGGGGACAGATGAAAAATGGAGCACAGAAGACAGTGAAAATAGTTTGTATTGTATTTTAATGATGGCTATGTCATTAAAATATATTTGACAAAACTCATAGAATGTACCAAACCATAGGATGTACAACACCAAAATGAACCTTAAAATTGATGATGGACTTTGGGTAATTATGATGTGTTCATGTAGGTACATCTTTGCTAACAAATGTACCATTCATGTAAGTGAAGCTGCTAAGGAGGGAGATAGTGCGTGTGTCGGGATAGAAGGCATATGCAAATATTGGTAACTTTCTTTCAATTTTGTTGTGGATCTATAATTCCTCTAAAAAATTAAGTCTTCAGAATACTTTGAATTAGGTTTTTATTACATGTATTTCAAAATATCCTAATCCATATCAGGTTGTATATTTTTCCCAGCTTTTTGTTTTTTACAGGATTGGCTACAAAGAATAAACGTAGTCCCCTGTTTCTCTTGTTGGTGTGTATCAGTTCTTCAGGAGATAACAGTCAGACGAATGAGGGAGAGTTCATATTTTGTTGGTTATTGTTTTAATCTCTGACCCCAGGCACAAGAAATGATATATTAGTCTATTTTATGAACTTCATTTTTACAACCAGGAGGTTTGAGCTCCAGAGAATCATTTTAAAGACCAGCAGGAAGCTGAAATGATGTGGAAAAAGAAAAAAACACACGTATACAACAAATGAAACAAATTAATCTGCAAGAACATTTGAAATTTCAAGAAATGTTAATTTCACAGTTGTTCTTATTTAGGTCAAATCTATTCAACAAATCTCTACTAAACCCTTACTGTAAGCCAGGCACATATAAAATGAATAAGATGAGCAATTTGCAATGACTTTTCATTGTGACCTAATGATTACATAATATGATGAATTTATTTGAGACACAAGATGTGGTAAAACACTGAACTAGAAGCACTAGGTTAGGCATAGTGAAATATAGTCTGAAATATATGAATAACTATTGAGGATAATGTAAAAATATGATTCTGTAGTAAGTGCAATTCAGATGCCTCTTAATTCCTTACATTATCTGCTAATTAGAAGAGTCCATATGCTATTATTTGGAAAATACAAAGATCTATTCCATTAACACTTTGGAGTCCCTGTCTGTATGTCTGGCAATGGGCTACACACTAGGAATACATTGAGAAAAAGGCAGGTCTGGCTCCTGGCCCTTGTCCCTTAGTGCACATCGGGGGACCCTTTGAGGCATCATAAAGATTACCCATGTCACTTTGTATATTTAGTAAGTGACAAAACTCACATTCAAACATGAGAGTCCTAAAACACTACAAGGGTTTCTCAAATGGCCTCATTTGTTTTTATTTTACTCATCCCAAATAGAATTTCTAATCCTTGTCCAGTTTGATGCTTAAATAACTGATAATTATTTCCAGAACACGAGTTCGCTTAAGTTATAAAGACTCAACACGTTCAAGTGTGTCATTTTCAATCTGGGGAAATTGAGGCAAGGAGTGTTGAATGATCCGCTCAAGGAGGAATAAAATTCTCTTATCATTCTGAGCTCATGTTTGTTCCCCTGAACCGTGTTGTAGAAGATGCACATATAAGGTTGCCAAGTTTAAAACCCTCTTCCTTTCTTCCTCAAATATACAAGCCATAATGGGAAATACATTTTTTATGTTTGTGGTTATTAGGTTACCTGAATAGTCAAATTTAGGATGATTTGCTCTATAAGATTAGAACTCTCATTATAGAAGAACTTCGAACAATAAAAGACAAATTCATCCTTTCTTTTCTTTTTATCTTCCTTTTCTCCTTCAGTTTTTCCTACTTCCATTCTTTCTCTGATTCTTTCATTACACAATCATTAATTCACAAAGTTATTTGACATGTAGGGCGTGTGTGCTGGGCAAAAGGGATACAAGCAAACATAAATAAGCACACTCCCCGTTCTCCAGGGCTCACAATCAAGTGGAAGGGAAAGATGTGTAAATGGGTAATTATAAAACAGTGTGTTGTGAATGTTATCATCCATTGTGGAACTGTTTTCTGGAAAGGAGAAGTTTAAGGGCTGGGAGGCTGGGAAGGATTTGTGGAGAGAAAATGCCTGAAGAGTAGTTACGGATTTACCAGATTTTGAAATAAATGGCATTCCAGGATGAAGAACTAGCATTTGTAAAGGCAAATAGTATTTTCTCCTGGTTTCCCTTCCTCCTGCTCCACAGTATCTAGTGATATATAATTAGAAAAAGATATGCTTGGTAGACAGAAAACACCATTGGGCTATTCTAGCATCTGTTTCTCAACTGTAAGGTGGGGCTAACAAGTCACCTTAATCAACAAAGGATTAAGATAGTGGAAGAGGTAGGGGCACCTAGGTGGTTCAGTCAGTTGAGCGTCCAGCTTGGGCTCAAGTCATGATCTTGAGGTTCGTGAGTTCGAGCCTGACGTGGGGTTCCCTGCTGTCAGAGCGGTACCTGCTTCAGATCCTCTGTCCCACTCTGTCTCTCTGTCTGTCTCTCTCTCTGAAAAATAAATGAACATCTGGGGCACTTGGGTGGCTCAGTTGGTTAAGCTTCCCACTTCGGCTCAGGTCATGATCTCACGGCTTGTGGGTGCGGACCCCGCTTCGGACTCTGTGCTGACAGCTCAGAACCTTGAGCCTGCTTTGGATTCTGTTTCCTTCTCTCTCTGCCCCTTCCCACGTGTACTCTGTCTCTCTGTCTTTCAAATATAAATAAATGTAAAAAAATAATAAACATTAAAAAAAAGAAACGATGGCAGAAGAAGTAGAAATAAAACAGAGTGAATGAGCCAGGCTATTACTATGATTTCATGAATTTGAAGACATAGAACCACTGGTAACTATGTAAATGCATACTGCTTCCTCTATGGATTAGTAACTAGCACTTTCCTTCTTTGGTTTTTCTGATACCACCCTTCTTTGACCATTGCTCTCAATGTTGGAAATGGATTCATGATTTACTTGCTTCTCAAACAGCTATGTAGAAATCACTTTAAAAGGTGGTATCAGTGCTCTCAGACAGAAGGGCAATGCTATCCAAAACCATTTATCTGGGATGATCTCTGCTGATAATCTGGCAATTAATTCAGATCATCAGAAGTTGATTTGATAACATGTAGAATTCTCAAGATACCCTGGTTCTAAGTTGAGTGAGACAATTTCAGAGCACAATGAGGGTAATATATTTTATTTATTTAATGTGATTTTTGGATGAATTTGGGAAAAAAATGACAAGGCTTTGGCTGATCTTTCAAAGAAAATAACAATAAAGGGTAGAATGTAATTAGTAATTTTTAAATTTTCTTCATTATAGTCTTTATATTTTTCCATCTTTCTGTAATGAACACGAATTAGTTTTATAGTTAGAAACAGATAAGAGTATTATTATAAAAAGAATAAAATCATCACTGCATCCACAAATTTACCTCGGTAAGTTTCCATCATGTTCTCTTATGAAAGGTGAAAAAAAAAAGAGGCTATTTCTTGCTCATTTGGAACTTACACTGTGGGATTCTAGTATGTGTGGTCATTGGCAATTTCTTGCAAGTGTTTTTTTAGCCTGGGGATAGAGTGGATGAGTTGCAAGAAGAGGGGTGATATGATGAGGAGGGACAAATATGGGACTAGAAGTCAGGGGGTGTAGATTATGGTTCTTTTCTTTCCCTGTCCATTATATGGCCCTAAACAATTATTTTACTATTGTAGCATCTGTTTTCTCAACCTAAGGTGGGCCTGATAATACATCCCCCATCTACCAGAGAGTGTGGCTAGAAGGAGGTAAAAATATTTTGCAAGCTGCAAGATGCCATACACAAATAAGTTGTTTTTAAGAACAATTATTCATAGTCTTAAATACTGTTTAGAGACTCAACATAAGGGGCCTTGTTCTAGAGATATACTTGTTGTGCAACTGGTAAAGAGGTCTTTCTGAAATTATGTTAGCATGTGAGTGGGTAGTTTAGATACATATATAACTGGAAATGGTCTAACTGTAATATCTATCCTTCCTCACATTTAATATCTGGAAAGGCAGTTTTCATGTTTCATAATAACATTTACATCTATAAATTCCATTTCAAATGTTCACATCTCCCAAAAGATTTGCTATCAGCAGTTTAATTTTTAGACAGTTTTACTCAGAGGACAATAGTTTATTTGAACACTTTGGAGTTTCTGCCTGAGAATGTTATATAAGAGTATTAAACCCGTATTATACTTCTGATGCACTTTGAAGATTTCCTTTTCTGCCTATAATTTAATTTTAATTTTAGAATTTCTCTCCTGCTCTTCTCATATTGATTTTATTTTGTAGCACCATTAAAGAAGTGCCAGGGGAAAACCCTTTTGAAATGAAGGTAGATAAGGGCATATCTATAGGTACAGACATTTTTAGAATGCACTTAAATTTAGTGTAGGATACTTTGTAAATACTAATTTGCTGCTGAAATTCTAAATCATGTTGAATCAGTAAGCATGTTTTATTGATTTTTGAGCATTTTTGTCATTAATAGTTCAATGAATGTTATCCATAATTCACCTTTAATTTTAAATGTTAAAACTGTTTAAAATCATTTATTTTTTCTCCCAGCATAATTTTTTTTAATGGAAATTCACATTTGGGATTTTTTTTTCATTAAAAAGCAACTGTGATATAATTGTCTGAGTGTCTGATTATGCTTTCTTTTTTTTTTTTTAAATTTTTTTTTTCAACGTTTATTTATTTTTGGGACAGAGAGAGACAGAGCATGAACGGGGGAGGGGCAGAGAGAGAGGGAGACACAGAATCGGAAACAGGCTCCAGGCTCTGAGCCATCAGCCCAGAGCCCAACGCGGGGCTCAAACTCACGGACCGCGAGATCGTGACCTGGCTGAAGTCAGACGCTTAACCGACTGCACCACCCAGGCGCTCCTGATTATGCTTTCTTAAGAAGCTTTTAATATCTGGGCTAGTCTATAAAATGATCATTTTCCCCCTTATTTATACAGATTTTACTACATGCTTCCTCCAAAGTATTTTATTCTTCCCTTAAACACTTTTTATTCAGTATTGTGATAGCTCATTTACATATACATACACACATATCACTGGAATGTAAGTTCTGTGGGGGAAAGGAAGTTTTCTCATATCACATGTCCACTGCTCTATTCCCACATGTAGCAAAGTGGCTAACAAATAACATACTAGTAAACATTTTGAATGAATGAATAAATGAATGAGCCATAAGCTGCAAGAGACAAGGGAAAACATAGGCATTTAATACATGAAGCTATAATACCATGAAAATCCACATGAAATGTTATGTTAAAAAATAAAACCCTGAAATACATCAGACAAAATATTTAAAAGTATTGTTTAGAACATTCCTGATTGCTGTTTTTCTATGTAATGAAGAATACCTTGGACCCTAATTAGCAAACCAGTCTTTTCATCAAAAAGAGCAGAATTTAGCCTAACCTATTACTGTTGTGAATGGTGAAAGATGAGCAGAGAACCCAGAGCTTGCATCCTCTGAGGGAAATTCAGCTCTGAGAAAACAGAGAGAGAAGGTCGTCCAGTATAGTTGATCTTGTTGGAATTCGGCACCTCATAGAGGATACTGAAAGAACGCAGAGACTCTAAACAATGTAGTTATAGCTATGCTCAAAAAGAACTTTAACCATGGGCATAAACAAAGACTATGGATCTTCAGCAAATGTTATAAGGTTCCAATTAAAAAAAAAAATAACCCATTATGATTACCAAGAAGAGGAAGAAGAGATATCCAGAAAATAATTCAGTAAGTATTCAGTGAATTCAGAGCAAATGGAAATGGAAAAATATATTTTCTCAGCCACACAAAATAAAGGATTTCTAGGGATTTAAATTCAGAGTTCCACAATGAGAAGGAAGAGGAAGTTGATATGACCATTCCTTTATCATTGAGTAAAATAGTTTGTTTCTATGAAGACTTCAGTTAATGAGTAAGGAGCCATGCATTAAGGCTTCCTTCCATAGTGTGCATCTAGCCCTCAAAGGTGCCCAAGTTAAACAAGCAAACACACCTTCTATATGTGTTATTAGAGTTTTCTACTTTGACGAGGTAGACAGATTCTATTGCAACTGCAAAGCTGTTGCGCAGAGTGAAAAAAAAAAAGGAGGGAAAGAAGTTTCCCTTCCTCTGACCCCCATTTTTCAAGAATGATTTAAAAGGGGCTAACTCCTCTGGTTAAAAATCTTTTGCTGGAACACTGCTACACCAGCTCAAGAACCACATTGCTCAATAAATATTAAAAAGCTTTTGTTATGTTTGTACCATTTCTATAGTGTAAGAAGTCTCTGACAGATCTAGAGTTTATATATTTAAAATTTGTCTTAGATAACAAGTGTAAGAGAAACAAGGAAAGTAAACACCCTTACAGACTCAAAAAAAAAAAAAAAGAAAGAAAGAAAGATATTCCATATAGAGGAAAGGCAGAACAAACTTTTTTAAGGTAATGTAGGACAACATCTTCATAACTCCAAAGGAGCACTAAACCTATGTACCAGATTGCAAAAAGGGACACGAATCCCTCTTCTCCTAAACCGATGCCCTTGGGAAGTCCCTTTCACAACTGTTTAAAGTTGTATCTTATATAAACATGAAATGCTTGAAAACAACAAGGAAGCCAGGAGTGGAGAAATGAAAGTATAGTATTATAAGATTTTCAAACTATATGTGAAAAAAAATAGTATCACTTGAGGATAGGCTGTGATAAATGAAAGATGTGTGCTATAAACCTTAAAGCAACCACTAAACCATAGAACTACTAACAACACAAGAAAACTTGATAACTAATGGGATGGTTAATTTTATGTGTCAACTTGGCTAGGCCACCATACCCAGATATTTGGTCAAACACTGTTCTAGATGTTCCTTTGAAGGTTTTTTTTTGTTTTATTTTTTGAATGGATTAACATTTAAATAAGTGGACTTTGAGTAAAGCAGATTGTCTCATCTAATCAGTTGAAGGCATTAAGAAAAAGTCTGACTGCCCTTGAGATTAAGGGGATTCTGTTAGCAAACTGTCTTTGGACTTGAACTTAACTCTTACCTGGGTCTCTACCTTGCCAGCCCACCCTGCAGAATTTGGACTTGGTAGCCTCCACAGTTGTGTGAGCATTTCTTGAAATATTTGTCTCTCTGTCCCTCTGTTTCTGTTTGTCTGTCTCTCTGTATACCCACATACACATATACAGGTACACACATACGCACACACACACACACACACACATCCTATTGGTTCTGTTTTTCTAAAGATCCCTGACTAATACAAGTAATAAGCCAAAAAAAGGAAGATAAATTAAATAACAACAATTACTAAATTAATACAAAAAAGTCATAAAAACAGAGATATCCTTATATCTTCTGTGAAATGAGCATCAGTAATTATAGTGTGGCTATGAAAATCAAGTCATACAGATCTGTTAAAATGATTAAGGTCCTTAGCACTAAATAATGTAGCAATTCTTAAAAATATTTTTTCGGGGCGCCTGGGTGGCACAGTCGGTTAAGCGTCGGACTTCAGCCAGGTCACGATCTCGCGGTCCATGAGTTCGAGCCCTGCGTCAGGCTCTGGGCTGATGGCTCAGAGCCTGGAGCCTGTTTCCCATTCTGTGTCTCCCTCTCTCTCTGCCCCTCCCCTGTTCATGCTCTGTCTCTCTCTGTCCTAAAAATAAATAAACGTTGAAAAAAAATTTAAAAAAAATATTTTTTCACTACTAACAATAACTATGTCCAGTTTTGATTCTAATTTTTAAAATTTACTCATTTCCTTATGATTATTCTCAATAATGCAGTCTTTGAGTCATAGCCTTTGTATTCTTGACCCAAGTGACTCAAGCCAGCATGTCTAATTTCTCAAATTTGAGAAAAGTTTGTGATGCAAAGTAAACAAGAAAGATGGAAACGACTTATAAATACCACCCCCCCAGCTTTTGGGGCCCCAAATACAAATGGTTTGCAGTGAATATATAAAATGCATAAAACAAGTACAGTGAGTAGTAGTAGATGGGAGTAATCTATGTTGCATCATAGGCTGGTTTACCAAATAGCAAACTTTTCAATAAATAGCTATTTTAATAACATTTGTGTTCAAAGAATACAAAACTTTTACAAATGTTCTATATTTTCCATTTCTCATGACCAAGCCATAAGATGACCTCCATTGCTTTAATATCAAAGAGATGAGGGCAAGCCCTCCCACCCTAGCTGACTCTGTTCTATAATAATGTTTCCTCTTGCCAACACTTACAATGAACATAAAAATTCAACTTTAGTGCTACAAACTGTAAAGGGTTCCAGTGTCACTGGATTTTTCTAAGAGGATATTTTCTGGTTTTGCCTACATCTGTATTCCACTCATTTAATGGAGGGAGGTAATAGGATTTTTCTATTTGCTATAGAAGCTCTTTCAGAGGTACATAGATGCAAAGTTAGAAAATATGTTTTAAAAGACCACAAAAGGAAAATAAAGTGATCTATTGGTTTTGAATCCTAAGGTATTCCAACATAACAGTCAAGCATGCCTGGGAACATCAAATGGTGCCTTCAGAGAAGTCCAGAGCCGTGGCCTGGAGTCGACCACAGCAGTCTTCCATGGTGTGGGAGAAAGCATTCTAAGGTGGCCCCACGATTTCCTGCCCTTGCGTGTGCAAGCCATATGTGAATTTGATGGACTTTACTCTGTGATAGGAAATGTTATATGGCACAGTTGACCAGTTAACCATAAAATAGGGAGCCTATCTGGGTGGGCCTGACCTAATCACATGAGCCCTTTTAAAAGCAAAGAGCTTTCTCTGGCTGATTGAGGAAAAACAAGCCAGAAACGGGAAGCAGAAAAAGTTTGACTCACCATTTTTGGCTTAAAGGAAAAGGGGGCTACATGGCAGGGAATGTCTGCAGTCTTCCAGCTGCTGGGAGCCCCTCCTTGTCAGCAAGGAGGTAGAAACTCATGGAAAGAGCCGCAAGGAACTGAAATCAACAAGAATTAGCCTGGAAGTGGATTTTCCCGTAGAGAAAATAACTCAGCCTGGCTGATACCTGGAGTTTGGCTTTGTGATTTCCTTAGCAGAGAGCACAGACGTGTTATGCTGGACTCCTAAGGCTCACAACTGTCAGTTAATAAGTGAGTGTTGTTTTTAGCCCTTAAACTTGTGATAATTTGTTATGCAGTAATAGAAAATGAATGCACATGATTTGGATCTTACCCAAAGTGTTTTTATTATTTTATATTCATTAATTCATTTGTTCACCTGTTCCTTCATTTGTGAGTACGTTCCTTAAGTGCCAGCCTAGTGCCAGGCTCTAAGCTTAATCAGGAGTTTCAAACTTACAAGGCAATTGCATGACCCAAATCCTGAAAACTACCTTATTAGGATACTGGAATGTAATATCATCTGTCTCCAAACATGATCAAATACAGATAATGCAGACACTTTGCAGCTAGGGAAACCTGAAAACAATTCAATATCTAGTTTTGTGGCTCATTTAGAAAATTCGGTGGGCCTAATGAAAGCTGCAAGTATTGATCATTTGTAAAAGAAGGCAGTAGATGGCACTATTTCGGCCTAATTATTTTGGCTGTCTTCACATATTAACTGAAATTGCCTCGTACTTTTCCAGATATCCAATGATTATCATGCCTGGAAGTTCCAAACACAGTGCCCTAGACCAATTAATTATTATTACTCTTTTTTTCCACAGTGCTGGGGAAGCAAATAGGAGCCTGCCTAGGGATTGCTGTCAGACCCTTCTTCCCAGCTGCGCTGATGTCCACTCCATCCGTTATGCAAATCACATGCCTTTGGGGAAAGGAACTCCCTGGCCTATGCTGCGTTTTGCTTATTAGACTAAGGAGAGCAAATTAACACACCTCAGCTCAATGTAAAGCTTTGTTCCTGAGCGACAGAAAAACTTAGGTGGCCCAAGGCCAGATATTTCATGGCATCTGCAGGTAGCTGAAAAGACAGGGTACAGATTGATTCCTGCACTTACACATTGCCAATCAGTTTGTACCCTGGCTTTTCTGGAAAATGTGGAATGTCTCCTCTTTCACTTTCTCTCCTTGCCAACTCTCTCTCTTCCTCCTTTCTCTTTTGCATTCTTTATTTCCCCCTTGCTCCCTTCCTTCTTTCCCTTCCTTCTATCTTTCCTTCCCTCCCCCTCCCTACCTCCTCTTCCTCTTTCCTTCCTTCCTTCCCTTCCTCCCTCCTTCTCCCCTTCCTTCTTTCCTTCCTTTCCTCCTTCCTTCACCCTTAAATCTTCCTCTATGCCTCCCTCCCTCCCTCCCTCTTGACTACTTCTTCCTTTCCCCATCTCTTTCTTTCTCATTTTTTTAAAAACAATTTTTTTAATGTTTATTTATTTTTGAGAGAGAGAGACAGAGACAGAGTGTGAGGGGGGAGGGGGAGAGAGAGAGAGAGGGAGACACAGAATCTGAAGCAGGCTTCAGGCTCTGAGCTGTCAGTACAGAGCCCAACGTGGGGCTTGAACCCACAGACTGTGAGATCATGACCTGAGCTGAAGTCAGATGCTTAATCCACTGAGGTACGCAGGTGCCCCTTCTTTCTCATTTCTGTATTCGCTTTTAATTATCCCAATTTCCGGTTATGCTCTCCTCCCTTCTTCAGAGGTAACCAACATTTTGTGTTTGCTATGTATCCTTCCAGATTACTAATTTAATACCATTTAATTTATATATTCCTGTAGAAAATGCAAAGTGTTGCAGGCAACAATAGTGTTGGGTAGGCTGTAGACCAGCATTTATGCTCTGCTGCTGGGTTATATACTGCCGCCATCTCTCTGGAAGGTACTCGAATTTACCACATAAAATGTACAAACCCCAATAGCCAGCATATCTTTCTTGCTAGGCAGATATTCTAGATGTAGTCTAACTTAGCTGCGCCAGGAGAGATGTACAGGAATTTCCAAAGCAGCCTAAGTCATAAAGCAAAAACTGGAAACAACTCACATTTGCATTGACACAACGGTGCCTACACGATGGCGGTCTGTGGATTTGACAGAATACACTACAAGCAGCGAAGATGAGCACTGGCTTTCACACATGCATTCGTTTCCTAGGGATCCTGTAACGAGGTGACAAGAACTGGGTAGCTTCAAATAAAGTAAGTTCTGCAGTTGTTGGGAAGTCCAAAATCAAGGGCTATGCCTGCTCTAGAGGTAGTGGGGAGGGAACTCTAGCCTGAGTCTCTGAGCTTCTGTCAGCCTCAGATATTACTTAACTCACAGCTTGTTCTCTTCTCCCTGTGTTGTCTTTTCTCCATGGACTGCTCCCTGTGTATGTGTCTGTCTCTGTGTCCAAATGTTGCTTTTATATGAGAACATTGGTCCTTATTTTAACATGACCCTATTTCTAAACAAGGTCACCTTCTACGGCACTTGTGGTTAGGACTTGATTATTATTTTTTAAATTTATTTTTATTTTTATTTTTTAATTTATTTTTAAATATATGAAATTTATTGTCAAATTGGTTTCCATACAACACCCAGTGCTCATCCCAAAAGATGCCCTCTTCAATACCCATCACCCACCCTCTCCTCCCTCCCACCCCCCATCAGCCCTCAGTTTGTTCTCATTTTTTTTTTTAATTTTTTTAACGTTTATTTATTTTTGAGACAGAGAGAGACAGAGCATGAACGGGGGAGGGTCAGAGAGAGGGAGACACAGAATCTGAAATAGGCTCCAGGCTCTGAGCTGTCAGCACAGAGCCTGACGCAGGGCTTGAACTCACGGACCGCGAGATCATGACCCGAGCCGAAGTCGGCTGCTTAACCGACTGAGCCACCCAAGCGCCCCTTGTTCTCATTTTTCAAGAGTCTCTTATGCTTTGGCTCTCTCCCACTCTAACCTCTCTCTCTCTCTCTTTTTTTTCCCTTCCCCTCCCCCATGGGTTTCTGTTAAGTTTCTCAGGATCCACATAAGAGTGAAAACATATGGTATCTGTCTTTCTCTGTATGGCTTATTTCACTTAGCATCACACTCTCCAGTTCTGTCCACGTTGCTACAAAGGGCCATATTTCATTCTTTCTCATTGCCACATAGTACTCCATTGTGTATATAAACCACAATTTCTTTATCCATTCATCACTTGATGGACATTTAGGCTCTTTCCACAATTTGGCTATTGTTGAGAGTGCTACTATGAACATTGGGGTACAAGTGCCCTATGCATCAGTACTCCTGTATCCCTTGGGTAAATTCCTAGCAGTGCTACTGCTGGGCCATAGGGTAGGTCTATTTTTAATTTTTTGAGGAACCTCCACACTGTTTTCCAGAGTGGCTGCACCAGTTTGCATTCCCACCAACAGTGCAAGAGGGTTCCCGTTTCTCCACATCCTCGCCAGCATCTATAGTCTCCTGATTTGTTCATTTTGGCCACTCTAACTGGCGTGAGGTGATATCTGAGTGTGGTTTTGATTTGTATTTCCCTGATAAGGAGTGATGTTGAGCATCTTTTCATGTGCCTGTTGGCCATCTGGATGTCTTCTTTAGAGGAGTGTCTATTTATGTTTTCTGCCCATTTCTTCACTGGATTATTTGTTTTTCGGGTGTGGAGTTTGGTGAGCTCTTTATAGATTTTGGATACTAGTCCTTTGTCCAATATGTCATTTGCAAATATCTTTTCCCATTCCGTTGGTTGCCTTTTAGTTTTGTTGATTGTTTCCTTTGCTGTGCAGAAGCTTTTTATCTTCATGAGGTCCCAATAGTTCATTTTTGCTTTTAATTCCCTTGTCTTTGGGAATGTGTCAAGTAAGAAATTGCTGCGGCTGAGGTCAGAGAGGTCTTTTCCTGCTTTCTCCTCTAGGGTTTTGATGGTTTCCTGTCTCACATTCAGGTCCTTTATCCATTTTGAGTTTATTTTTGTGAATGGTGTAAGAAAGTGGTCTAGTTTCATTCTTCTGCATGTTGCTGTCCAGTTTTCCCTGCACCATTTGTTAATGAGACTGTCTTTTTTTCCATTGGATATTCTTTCCTGCTTTGTCAAAGATTAGTTGGCCATACGTTTGTGGGTCTAGTTTGGGGTTTCCATTCTATTCCATTGGTCTATGCGTCTGTTTTTGTGCCACTACCATGCTGTCTTGATGATTACAGCTTTGTAGTAGAGGCTAAAGTCTGGGATGGTGATGCCTCGGTTAAGACTTGATTAAATGAATCGCAAGGTGGGGGCACAATTCAACTTGTAACAATGCATGTGTATGCATCAATACACAAGTATAATATTAAGCAAAAAAGTGAAAATCACGTAAGACTATAAACAACATAGGGGCGCCCGGGTGGCTCAGTCAGTTAAGCATTTGACTCTCGGTTTTGGCTCAGGTCCTCATCTTGTGATTCATGAATTCAAGCCATGTGTTGGGCTCTGCACTGACAGCGTGAAGCCTGCTTGGGATTCTCTCTCTCCCTCTCTCTCTGCCCCTCCACTGCTCATGCTCTCTCAAAATAAATAAATAAACATTATTAAAAGAAAGAATATAAACAACATGATTCTGTTTCCATAATGATTCAACTAGACATATTGAGAATGGAGGGAATAAAGCAAATGGAGGGAATAGTCATCACACATCCCAGCACAGTGTTTACCTCTGGTGTGAGGTGGGGGATGGGCCTGGAGAAGGGCCAGTCAAGGTGGTGCTTTCTCTCCTAAGCTGGATGCTGGGTAGAGGGGCATTTGTTCTATTACTACCATTCACTAAATCGTACACATGTTATAGTCACTCTTTGTAAGGCATGATATATTTCATAATAAAAGAATGAGGGAAGAAAACAAATTGGCAAAGAATCTCAAATAAAATACATATTTTGTTTTGGTGATTTCCTCATGAATTATCATAATGCACATATTCTGAAACTTGCTATTTGTAACCAAAACTTTTGGATCACTTTTTAGGTTGTGTACTCGTTAATCCATTTCCCTATTCATGGACATTCCCAATGTCCTGATTTTTCCCGATCACAAATTTGAAGGTATCTTTCTTTTAATATGATTTTTTTCATTTTATTTATTTTAGAGAGAGGGAGAGAGAGAGAGTGAGTGAACATGAGTTGGAGAGAGGTGCAAAAGGAGGGAGGAGAGAGAGAGAGAGAATGAATTTCAAGCAGGCTCCATGCCCAGAGTGATGCCTGATGCAGGGCTTAATCCCACAACTCGGGGATCATGACTTGAGCTAAAATCAAGAGTCAGACAGTCAACCAACTTGAGCCACCCAGGTGCCCCAAGGTATTAATGAAAAAAATTTTTTTAAGTAACAAGTTCTTCCTGAGGCCCGGCAATGACTTCTGTCAGTCACTTAAGTTAGTTTTTCTTTGATTCAGTTTCTTCTTTTGAAAATTATGAATATGAACTATGTAGCACTTTAGTAATTAGCTAATTGATTTTGTAAACATATTAGATTCTACTTCCTTCTATTTTGAGCAGAGAAAAGAAGGCCACAGAACCTCTTTTATGAGTAGAGTTTTAAAAAATAGGATTACCTTATTCAAAATATCTGTGTTAGTGTTACCTATGATCTATTCTGGGCCTTCTTCTCATTTTTACAATTTCTCTCTCATTAACCGGTGTGATTGCTGTCCCTTCTATTATAATGATTCCTTAAATTTTATTAGTTTAGACATCTCTTCTTACCTACAAATACAATTATCTGCCAACTTAGTAATTCCCCCTTCATACATCATAATCATGTTATAAGTAAGGTAAAGCATTATCTTGTTCCCTGAGGTAATTATCTTGTCTTTGGCAAACATTCTTTCTCTTCCTCCCTTCCCTGCCTCAGGGACTGCATGTTACAATCAGAACTTGGCCTGAGCCTTGAATCTTTCCAACTCTCTTTCTTCCCTCTTGTTCTAGCTACTTGGCATCCAAACCTACTTTTTTGTTTTTGCTTTTTTTTTTTCCTTCCATTTTTACTACATCTCTCTAACCCATTGTTTTTCAAAGCATGGTCCCTGGACCAGTAGCATTCACATCCCTGGAACTTGTTAGAGATGCAAACGCTCAGACTTCACACCAAACCCGAGTCCAAAGTTCTGGAGGTAGGGCTGTGACCTGTGGTCCCATCATATCTCAGACATCTGAATCCATCTCTCGGCTTCTGGAATTATATCTCTCTCAAAAGTGCAGTTCCAATGTATCATTCTCCTGCTTAAAATTGGATACTGGTTGCCTAAGGTTTTTCCGGGTAGAATAAAAAGGCATGACTTCAAAACCACCGGGGATTTGGCTCTTGTCTCCTCTAGCTTCTTCTTATGTTCACCTCCAATTTCCCACCCCTTAGAACACAAGCTCATCCCACACTCTGGCAATAAGTACAGGTGTGTATTTCTTGAGTGTTCATGCTCTCATGGATCTCTGGGGCCTTTCAGAAAGCAATTTTGTCTCCTTCGTCTTCCATAGCCACCCTACATCAGGTATGGGTTTCTTAGAACTCTCTGTCCCCTGTGCCACACCAAAAATCATTGTATTTTTAAATTAGCCCTTTCGGTTTCTTGAAAGATGTAATTTTGAAATGTAAAAAGATAGTATTTTTGCAAATGGAACACAATTCAAAGCTTCTGGAAGGAAATTCAAGAAAATATTCATGGTGGTTTCCTTTGGAGAAGGGACCAAGAAATAGGATTATATTGGGAGAAAGATTTGTCACCTATACTCTTGAATTGTTACCATAATCGTGCTTTGTTTTTACTACCTAAAAATAAATTTAAAAATTAAAATACTCTAGTTGCAGGGTACACATGTGTGTAGGAGGGAGACAAGGGTGTTACAGGGTAAGAGACTGCATAAAAGAACAAAGCAAGTATTTTTTTTTTAATGTTTATGTAGTTTTGAGAGAGAGCGCGGGTTGGGGAGGGGCTGAGAGAAAGGGGGCTCTGTACTGACAGCAGACAGCCTGATGCAGGGCTCAAACTCACAAACTGTGACATCATGACATGAGCTGAAGTTGGACACTTAACCAACTAAGCCTCCCAGTGCCCCCCAGCTCAAATCTTAAAATAAATAGGGAGAGGATAAAATGCACATATTCATGACTACTCAAGTTTTCCCTCCAGTTTGAGAAATATACGGAATTCTTCTAAAGGTATACTTTTCTCTTGATTCTCCTCCTTATTTTCAAATTATTTTTATTATTCCTTATTTAAACATGTATAAATGGACAGGTACAAGAAAATGGTAGCATGATCCATTCTAAGAGCTCTATGTAATATGTAATACATTAATCTTAATTAGGAAGTTGCAGGGCTGGGTTTTGAACCAAGGAGTGTGGTTGTGGATGTTGCGAATATTCTTACACAGATGTAAGACCAAACCAAATTAATAAGCTAAGCATAAACAAAATTAAAAAGCTAACTGACTTCAAGCTAACATTTACTTCATAGATGAATCCTGCTAATTTGCTTTCAGGAACTTGCCCCACACAGGGTCAGTGTGGAATAGAATTCCATTCCATGTGGAACAAACTCACATCCTATCAATTCGCATGACTCTGCCATGGCAGCAAGCTGTGTGCCAAGTTAGCTCCCTTCCAACCTTGGATGACATGACATCTTCATTTGTACAGTTGCCTTTATGACAGTGGCCTTCACTTAGACCAAGCTGTCGTTTACAGGTACTGTTAACCTTCTTTATTTTCTTACCACCTCATGTCAGTGCTAACAGTACAAATGGGCACCAATACCAACGTTAATACAAACACAATTGTGAAGGCCTTGCAATCACATGTCAGTTTTCAAAAATAAGCCATCCAGTGATCCTCTAACATGAGTCAGTCAACTATGGCTTGGGAGCAAAATCCAGGCACCCTTATTTTTGCAAGGTCCCTGAGTTAAGAACGGTGTCCACCATTTTAAATGGTTGGAAAAAGAATATACGATAGAGATGCATGAGGCCCGTGAAGTCTAACATATTTACTATCTGGCTCATTTATAGAAAATGTCTCCTGATTCCTGTATTTATGTAACTTTTAAAAAGATTATCATGTGGAAAGTGTATTTTAGAAAGCTTCAGGACCCCCAGGGGTACATTTCTGGAAACCAGGGAGGAAATCACATTGCGACTTACTGGAAAATGTGGTCAGTTACTCATTGTCCGATATTTGTGAGATAAAAGCACAAACACACCTTTGCCCAGGAGAAGCACAGCTGTTCTTGGTATTGAGACCAGACAGAATTACTCCCAGGATTGTCATGGAGAGGACACTATGGGATGTAATGATGTATCTCTGGTGTGTGACAGCAAGTTTTACAGAGCCATTTTATATAGCAATCCTACAAATAGCCTGATGACATCATGCCCAAATCTGATTTGGTAAAGGCAATTTTCCAAGGACTTTGTGGGTCAGGTATTCAGCTTTTTATTGATCTGGTTCAATGTAAGACTAGATTGTAGACCTGGAAGTGAGGAGAGACTGGATGCCCATGGGGCAAATCTCTCTTAGTATACTTTATCTTGGATGAGCGTTGAACACAGGAGTAAACACCCTGCCACACAATGGGAGGTCAGCTTGTCTATGTTGCCAGGTTAATTTCATACCCATTTTATGTTTTTCCCATAAAGAACGCAGCGTATTCCTGGGAGCATGGCAATGCAAAGTTCTGGGGATAAGATGAAACACATAAATAAAGCACTTATTGATGCCATGAAAGCAACAGATCTACAACTCCTCTGTTCATATATTGCAAGAATGACAGAGGACACATCAGAGACCACGACCCGGCAGTGGCATCCATGTCAGTAAGTGCTGAGATGAAATCTCTGCCTCCATTTAGAGGCAACTTGATGCAGCTCTCTCAAGAGACAAATCTTTGTATGTTTTAATTCCTGTACTTTAAAATAATATAATTATTCATAGTAATTTATTTATAAACAATCATTTATATTTTATTTGTAACTGTTTAGTCACCTGTCTTGTCATATTTTATTTTATTTTTATTTTTTTAACGTTTATTTTTGAGAGAGAGAGACAGAGTGCGAGTGGGGGAGGAGCAGAGAGAGAGGGACACACAGAATCTGAAGCAGGCTCCAGGCTCCAAGGTGTCTGCACTGAGCCCGACGCGGGGCTCAAACTGACAAATTGTGAGATCATGACCTGAGCCAAAGTTGGACATTTACCGACTGAGTCACCCAGGCACCCCTGTCTTGTCATATTTTATGCTAGTTCAGTCAATATGATGAAATCAGAGCCCCTACAGCTTGGAAAATGTCTTGATAACCCCCACCTTGCTGTTTATTGAAGGAGTAGCTGTTCTAATATGCTAGATGGGTTGATGTTTGTGTCATCATTGATTAAAAGTCAACTATACTCTCTATTCTGTCAAACAGGTCCACGTCCAGAGTTAATAAGGGTGCACTAGTTATGAGAAGATTTCAGATCACTATTTGGAGCCATTCACCCCCATCTCCACCATGGCATCCAATACTTTTTTTTCTGGAAGCTCCATTCAACTTTGATTTTAAAATCAGCTGTCAATAATCTACCCAGCATCGACTGTTTCCTGCCTAAGCAAAATTAGCTCTTTAGGGTCAGAGGCTGGCATCTGTCTTCCCGCAGCCATCCCCGCAATGGAATAAAGCTGCATCCGTCCCCTCCACACCTTCTATACCCAGGACACCTTGAGCAAAAACAACTTATGTCTTTAGTATTATAGTCCTTCAGATGTGGCAAGCTCACATTTGTGTATTTAGTAGTCTGTCCCCTTCAGTGGCAGTAGTAGTCTATACTCTGCAAATCGTTGGGAATTGGGAACCACTCTGACACAATGTGACCTAAGAATTTTGTTAGGAGAAGAAAACAAAGAACTGGAAAGTGCATGCGTGACTTTGTGCCATTCAGCAGTTGAATGGACTGGTTAGAGGGTGTTAAAGCTGGGATGGAGAAACACCTGGGGCCTTTAGAGAATACATTCTTGTTGTTGTTGTTATTGTTGTTGTCGTTTGACCTGCTTAAATCCCTTCACATGTTGAGAGGCCACAGTACAAGCTACACAGTGCAAAGTTAACATTGGAGGCTCTGGAACTTCTGTCTAGATTTGGAACCCAGCTACTGATCTCTCTCTCCCTTTCTTTCTGTTTCTCTCTCAATATCTCTCACTTTCTTTGTCTTCTCTCTTTCCATTCCTACAATGAATTTATACATTTTCAATGACCTGGTTATATACTTTCTGCCTTTCTCGGCCATCAAGTGCATTATCAGGATGAGTTTCAATCACTGTCACTCTGTTAGTCATAGTGTGCAGCATCTGCTTTCCTAGATCAGGAAGGTTTGAGTAACAAACTCACTCTCCTCCAATTTCATACAAAATTTTCCTTCACATTTGGGCTTGCCCCACGGTGGTGGCATGCAAATTCTGCTCATCTCAGGAGGCTGCTTGTATCTACACAGTTCCTTCTAACCTTCCTATTCCAAAGCAGGTTGAAACCCTGCCTTGGTTCCTAAAATCCAGAAGCTACTGCCTGTTGGAGTGCTGGCAAGCATGGTGTTTAGGGCAGGAACTCAGAAGCTAAGTTGGAGAAATCTGATTTCCTCAGCAGCACTCCACTGGACATAAACTTACGTGAACTCTGCATGACTCACTTAGACCAGGGTGAACACTGATGTCTGTGTCCAACTGCAGCACTCGAAAATATTTGCCCCTCTTTGGCAACTGGGGCCAATCTGCTTTTCTCTAGCTCCCAGCATGGACAGTTCATCACTTGAAACAATTTTCTTCTTTGTTTTGTTGGCGAGCAAAGACTGCAAAAGCAAACCATTGT
Source organism: Felis catus (assembly GCF_018350175.1). Classification (NCBI taxonomy): domain Eukaryota; kingdom Metazoa; phylum Chordata; class Mammalia; order Carnivora; family Felidae; genus Felis; species Felis catus. The sequence goes on along the minus strand of NC_058371.1, from coordinate 188,779,833 downwards.
TCAAGCTGAAAGTCATTTGGTGGAGAAAATGAGATGCTTGGACCAGTCTCTTTGTCCTTTATTTTATCGTCCCCTCTGGCATCCATTTATGGATCTGATTTGATTTCTATTTTCATTTTGAGTCTTTTCTCTATGACCTCAGGTCAGAGACAATATCAAAAGCAATGTGCTTTGGTGGGTTTATTTATCTGAGTCAATGGAAGAAGAGAAAGCCAACGGAAATGGAAGGGGGAGGGGCAGAGAGAGAAAGAGAGACCAACGGAGACTAAAGCTATGTCTGTATGAAAAGGAAACATAACTACAGTTGGATCTGGAATTCTGACCATTTTCCTTACTAATCCTGATGCTGTTTACACTGTAACAATCAGCTTCAATCTTTAACATGAACACAGTTTTCACAATCCGTTAATATTTTATCCCATATTCATGGTCACCAAGATGAATGGAGAGGGTTGGATCTGGGAGGAAGAATGGGGAGAGAACCAACAGAAAAAAAAAATGAAGAAGAAGAGAAATTGTCTTTTGCCATTGAATAGTGAGTTTTTACAGTAAGTATATGAGATAAATAAGTTTTCACAAAACTTCCGGATTTGCCATTTGTAAAATTTCAAAAAAAACTTTCCATTTGAATTTCAATTGGAAAGTTGGAGTGCTTTCATTAAAAACAGCTGTGTGCTTATTAAATGCCATTGCATTTGATTCTTCCAGGGATATGAAAAGTCATCATGCTGGGACTGGAGCATCACTAGAAATGGTTGGTGCATACAAAGTGCATAAAGAAGATGAACTCAACACATGGGGGAATACACCAAGTCGCTACTCATGGCTGGTGTTACTATTGATGCCACCAACCAACCCAGAAGGACAGAACCTTCCCTTAATTTACAGAAGGAAAGTAAATCACAGATCATAAGTCTTCTCAAAAATTAGGTATTCAAATTCTATCACTACCAAAATATTCAGACAGAAAGGCAGATGATCTGGTGTACTTTGTTCAAAGATAACCAAAGCAATGATGCAGAACTCTCCTTCAGGTGAATTAAATTGTGAACAGAAACAAGTTTTTTTTTTTTAACGTTTATTTATTTTTGGGACAGAGAGAGACAGAGCATGAACGGGGGAGGGGCAGAGAGAGAGGGAGGCACAGAATCGGAAATAGGCTCCAGGCTCTGAGCCATCAGCCCAGAGCCTGACGCGGGGCTCAAACTCACGGACCGCGAGATCGTGACCTGGCTGAAGTCGGACGCTTAACCAACTGCACCACCCAGGCGCCCCCAGAAACAAGTTTTTAATAAGCCTGTTGACCCAGTGATACTTGATCTAGTTCTCAGCTCTTCCTTAGGGACTTCTTTTTTCCATCCTCACAGAGAAAAATTGAAAAAAAAATTAAATTGGGTATAATATATGCTTAGGAATTAGAAAAAATGGGGCAATTCATATTTAACTGTCAGTTTTTGCTTATTAAGTACGATATAAAGCCATGGCTTCAGACTTTAGTGTGTATTTAGGATTGCCTTGAATGCATATTGAAAATGTACTTACCCAGCCTAAGTCAATCCTAATGATTCTGATTAAGTTGATCCCTAGTATAGCCCAGAAATTTCGTTTTAAGGAAACTTCCCAGGTGATTCTAATGAAGGTGATCCAGTGTCTTACAATGTATTCATGGTGTGTGTGTGTGTGTGTGTGTGTGTGTGTGTGTGTGTGTGTGTCTCATGGGGAAACATAGCGGAAGGACTTCGAGTTAAAAAGTTCGTTTGGGTTGTTTTGTGAAGGAATTTGGCTGACATGCTAAGGAGTCCATGTTTTTCAATAAGGAACTACTGTGATCAGATTTGTACTTTTAGACATGTAACTCTGATAGCAGGATGGTTTGGAGAAGGCAAAAGGAGGAGTCAAGGAAACAGGTAGTTTTGCAAGAGAGGAGGGCTTGATCTAAACTTCTGTCCCACACATTGTGCAGGTCATAATGATGAGTAAGACTTATTTCCTTGAGGAAACTTGAGTTCTGTTTCCTCAAGTTGCTTACAAACCTAGTAAAAGAAGATCCAATACATGAGACACAGATGAGCAAGTCAAAGAAGTGGCTGGCTGGGTGCACAGATTGGAGATGGATAGTTGCAGACTTTTGCAGAGCTACAGAGACCAAGGGAAGACTGAGGTTCCCAGACCAGGATAGATCCTGAGAGAAAGGCTAAACTGGATCAGAGTTGATGGCACTGTGCTCTTTTCACTGGTGTGGCAAAAAAAGCAGGGTTGCAGACTTATATGAGCAAATGAAGAGAAAATAAAAGCGCAGAGTATCAATTTCTTCTTGGAGATTTTGTTAATGAAAAAAAAGTCAGAGCCAAAATAGCTGCTTAAAGACACTACAGGGATAAGAAAAAGGCTACTTTTTGTTTAGTTTTGCTTTAATTCTTTAAATTTTTAATTTATTTTTTTTCACTCTGATAGAAGATACTGGAATGTCTTTGAAAGAAAATGAGAAAGAGAAGTTGAAAACTGGAGAAGTGATCATTGGTGGGGCAAAGAAAATGAGAGAAGAAATGGGACTGAGAGGGGAGGGGAGGTGAAGAATCTGGACTTGGAAAGGAAGAGACCAGAAAGCTGAAGAGAACAGTTGACTCCGCATGGCACTTCTGAGGTAAGCAGCAGGAGAAGGAGAAAAGGGATGAGGGAAGTGATTTAGACACTATAGGTTGTTGCTCAGTAGCCATACTACACCTTCTTTCTCAGTTTGTAGAAGCCAACCGCATAAGTTTTGTTCCTGTGGCAATGTGCTTAGGGAAGGTGGATTCCTCTCCAAGTCCCAGAGAATGAACCATGTTTGATCCAAACTCAGCATGGTTATCCCATTCCCCTCTGTTGGTGGCAGAGGTTTGGCAAACGACAAAGTTTGGGCCAAATGTACATTACAGAGATCTCTACTGAGGATGCTTCGGGGAATTACTTTGCTTCATAATAAATAAATTTCCTCCCTTGAACTTGGTCGTATGAAGTCATGATGCTTAGACTGAGGGAGCCATCTTGTAACTATGAGGTAGAAGCCAAGGACAAAGAGTTAGATGCTCAGGATGGAGGAAAATAAATCTGAGTCTAATGACAACATTAACCAAGTGTGTTATCTGAGAAACTACTTACCTCCAGTTTCCTGTTTGGAGAGAGATTTGTATTCTTAATGTTGAAATAATAATAATTTGCATTTTTCTAATATTCACAGTAAAAACTATATGTAAGTGACTCTAGGAAAGTTTGCGTCCATTTTTTTCACATCTGGGAATTGGGTTTGGGACGTGTGGAAAATATCAGGGGCTACCATTGAGTATGCTGTGAATGGTAGCTAATGAAATAAATCAAATGAAGGCAGAAATAAAGCATACCCAAAGTAAACGGTGACTGGATGCAGCCAAAATGGCTTCCCAACATTTCCAACCTCTCTACGAGGGGGCAAAAGGGGAGAAAATCTGGATTGAAGATGAGTTGAGGTGGGCATTGGAATGCAACATCAACTGAAAGCCAAGGGGATGGTGTCCATGGGAGAGCAAGGGCAGTGTGGAAATGTTTCGTGAAAGTCAAATGAGCGTTAAATAGTATTAAAATTGTTCCTGGTCACCTCCTATGACATGGTTTGCCCTCAGTTTCATTATCGCTAAAATGGGAATAAAAATAGCACATCGCTCCTAGGTTTTTGTGAGGACAAAATGAGATAATATGTGCAATTGATTTTCCATTTTATGTAACATATTTTAAGCATGAGTAAATATATAGCAATAATTAGGCCTTGAGCTGCTGTCAGAACCAGGAAGGGGAGCACCAAAAAGCCCACACGCACATCAAAATAATGTCAAATAATGACTCTGAGTGCACTCCATATATTTTTTTAATCAACAAAATGTGCAAAAATTCCACTCACCATGCATATTAGTAAGTTTTTCCAAAGTTGAATTAAGGGAAAAAGAAAAAAAAAATTCTGGCACAAAATAGCCTGTGTATCTTAACAAGACAAACTTAAATAAATGGGCTGCCGCAGCACCCACTGATTATTTGCCAACAGTTTTTTTAGCCAGCACATGCTCTTTATTTAGCTGGGCCAGCAAGCTGCTGAAGGTGTCGTTGCTCATCCTGTCACTGGACGGGGTGGAAAGGCAAACACAGAGGAGCGAGCTTGCCAAGTACCCAGCTATCGGAACAGCTGTGGGTTAGGTCCAGGGAACTGTAGAATTCTCCCTGCTTCAGATTCTTTTGTTCTTTTCCACATAGTGTGTTCCTGGAGCAGGACCCACAGCATTGGTACCACCTAAGAATTCGCTAAAAATGCAGACTTTCAGGCCCCACTGAAGGAGAACTGAAGCAGAATCTGCCTTTTAATAAGACTTTCTGGCGAGTTGTGTGCACATTAATGTTCTAGAGGCACTGATCTTAAAGACTTGTCTGAAGCCATCTTGTGCGATAGGCAATGACTCACCGCTTCCCCAAAGGCCCTCTCACTTCCTTGTCATCCTTTCATGACATGGGATGTATGTTCTCAGGTGAGGCCCAGCTTCACAAAGTCCCTCACTGTTGTGACCCACTGAAATCAACCCCGAGTCACCAGTGAGCACCAGTGATCTAATACTGTGATTGGACAGCAAGAAAGCCCAAAGAAATAGTCTGAAAGTGGGTTTATTCCACATTCTGCTTCATGTTGGTAATTGACCTGGGACAAATTAAATTCTATGTTTGTGCCTCCTCTATCCCAATTCACAAGCAAGACTCTGCAGCCCTATTTGTAACTGCTAACTCTTTTTGATGCCCATCACTGAGTGGAACAGAGGAGGACACTAGGGGACATTATGGGAGAGCACCTAAAACAAGATTGGTCAGTCAGCTCTAGTCCCTGGAGCATCTGGATTGGGAAATCAGAGACACTAGTTGTCTCTCTTGGTATTTAAGCACAGAGGAGTTGTCGAACACTTGGGGAAATTATTTCTGAGCTAGGGGCTCAGAGATGCAAAAAAAAATTTAAAAATTTAAAAAATTAAAAAAAAAGCAGAAACACTAGGACTCTGGAAATATGAACCTTAATTCCTGATAGTTTTCCAATTTGGGATTCTTATGTCTACTGAAGTTCACTTGTACTTGGCTGCTGATGAGTTCCTTAAAATACCTTTTACTCATCTGGTAATTGAACTGCTTACATTAGCTTAAATTCCTTAAATCCACACAGTCCTGATCACACAATACATTTTAAGTGAATGGTGGTTATGATTATTTTTATTATTACTACTGGACAACCAACATCATTATTATTATTGTAATACCTCCTACCCCAGGCTATATTTTCATTCAAATTTAGTAGCTAATAATTAATTCTCAAAGCTGTAAGAAAACCAATCACCTGCATCATGACCAAAAATAAAGAAATACTGTCTTCAAACATGTATATATTCACTGATGGATTGCTGTTGATGATGCCTACAATTGCTAACCACAAACAGCAGCTGCCGCATAAGAACATGTCGTGTACGTTAACTGTGGCACCAGGGAGAGAAGGGACTACCTCATGCTTCAGGACTGTAATGTACCAAACTGCTACTCAGATTTTACACGAGTCCTAACTAAAGTCAGAAAGGTCAACTCAGTGACTCAGGTAACAAAAATAACAAGTTATAAAATGAGGAATTCTAGGTCCCACTTGCCGCCATGGTCTCCTATAACATAGTCTGCAGACCCTTACCTCAGCCGGCAGACAACCCCAGAGACCTACTGGTCACACTCATCTGAATCCTTCTTGAGACACTGACTTCTTGAAAACTCCAAACTCTTTTCATCAAAGGATTGATCATTGAATGTGTAAAATACTCAACATTGTTCAGTGGAAGATATTTATTATCAGCATTAAAGATAAATAATAATAACCACCATTTGGATGGCAAGGCTTACCAAGCTGCTTTTTAAAGTACAACATGTGTCATCATATCCTATGTTTTAGTACTGACATGAGGGACATTTGAGAGAGGAGATACCTTTCCTAAGGTTTGCAGCCCACCACTCTGACAAATACGGATAGTTCTGTTTAGCAAAAACACTTGGAGATGCTTTTAGCAACAAATCTTTAAGTAGAAGCAAGGACTTTCTCAAGATGCCACTCGATTGAAATTCCATATGCTTCTTTCCTAAGAGGTGGGGAAAATGCTTTAGGGGAAACTGTCCCTTCTTCAGAGCTGTGACTGGTAAAAGGGTGAAAGACACTGGGGACACTTCCCAGCGAATCAAGCCCTGCAAGAACAGATCCAGGGTGATAAAATCCTCTCCAGATGCCATGGAATGAAATTTCCTTACCTCTGGCAGTGCCTGATTGCCAAGCATAACTCAACATCATTATGATTTTCTAGTGCATTGAGCTGGGGAATTATTTTCAAAGAAGACTGACTAGTTCTTGGATGAAGAGCGGAAGGCCCTTCAGCAAACTCTCATCTTGAGGACTTGGTAACTTTGTCCTTTTGCATCCAAGAAAGGGCAGATTTTCCTTTTGGAAGTAATTGGAGTTTTCTCTACTTGAAAGTTTTAAGCAAAACTGAAAGGACTGTGGAGATTACATAAAACATTTGGATTTTTCAAATCCTAGACTCTAGAATGAATTCATATTTTCTTGGGAGAGAGTTCTGGGGGCTCTCCTAGACATTCATTTCTTTTGGAAATTGAAATTTGCATTGGCCTGGGGACTTAGACATTGGTTGTCTAAATAATTCCATGCAGAAACAAAAATTCATGTTCATCAGATGTTCAGGCCAGTTTCCTAGAGAGTAGTAATTTAGAGGCATTCAAAGTAGTTTAAGGGGAGAAGGAAATAAGTCAATACTTTATTCATTCCAAACATGAACCAACACCATTAGGTCAGGAATATTTTCTGCTGAGAAAATAATGTCATCAAGGCTCAATCGTCACTAGGAGAGGACGGAGGGTCCATAAAAGATGACATTATTTATATGAGCCAGTCAGAATTTTAATACTTGTAATTCTGGAGAGACCATGGAGCCTGTGGATTAGCCCAAAGTGTCTTTTACCTGAAGCCAGATTCTTAATTTCTACCTTTAGGACAAATTCCTAAACTTCTTATGAACATACACCCCATGATATTCTGGCTCCAATATCCCCTAGCTGCTACTGGATGACTCTTCACCATGAGCCCCACTTGACATACACCCAACTCCATCCTGCCCCTGCCCTGCCTTCCTGGTCATTCCAATGGCTGCAATTCCCCTTTCCTGTCAAGGGAATGCTCAGTGATCATTTTAGTCCTGAGTCAGATATCATCTTCTCCAGGTGCCCTTTTCATTCCTCTCGTCCTGCTTGGTGAGCTTAACTGTTTTCACCTTTGCCTTGTACCTTTACTATTACCTTATTGTGGTTTATCGTAGTAGCTTGTTTTACCATTTGTCTCTCCCTCTTGATTACAAGCTCTTTTTTACAAGGGACATTTTTACAAGGGACATTTTTTTTAAATATTTGTTTATTTTTGAGAGGTAGAGAGAGAGAGAGAGAGAGACTGCACACATGTGAGATAGATAGAGAGAGTGTGGGGGAGGGGCAGAGAGAGAGGGAGACAGAAGATCTGAAGCAGGCTCCTTGCTGTTAGCTCAGAGCCTGACCATGCAGATCAAACCCACAAACCATGAGATTATGACCTGAGCCAGAGTTGGAAGCTTAACTGACTGAGCCATCCAGGTGCCCCAGGGCCGTTTTTTAATCTGCCTGCCCAATGTCCAATATTTACTGAATGATTGGATGAGCATGTCATTATAACTATTCAATTGCTGTAGATTTTAAAATCTAAAATAAAATTCTTACATTTGCTATATAATCAGATGCTGTCTTTTTGAAAAGTTATTCTTCTTCCATCCAATGGCTCATTCCAACCAATGGTGACAGGTGATGGGAAAAATGGGTAATACTTAAACTAAAAGCTGAGTCCCCAAAATGGTCAATCATTTGAATTGTGAAAAAAAAACCACAAAAACCCTAAATGACTCTTTATTTCCATGTACACACATTCATGATGAGTTAACATTCACAGGATTAACTGAAAATTAATGATACTGTTAGCACCATGGATTGGGCACAAGTTATATGGCTTCCTCAGCACAGGATGCTTATGAATATGATATCTAATGGTCAGAATGCTGCATATGAGACATTACTAGTCCAGTATTGGAGATGGGGAATCTGAGTTTCAGAGGTGTTCAAATGATGTTTTGAGCGTCAGATAGCTAAATAATGCTTATTTATAACCAAATAATAGCTAAACTAAAGGGGAGTTCCTCAAAAATGGATTTCTTAATCAGTTCAGGCTGCTATAAGAGAATATCATAGACTGGGCGGCTTAAACAACAGAAATTTATTTCTCACATCTCTGGAGGCTGGGAAGTCTGAGATCAAGGTGTCAACAGATACTATATCTGGTGAGGTCCTGATTCTTGTTTTGTACACTGTCTTCTTATCCCATGGTGAAGAGCAGAAAGAGGTAGCAAGCTCTCTCATGTCACTTCTTATAATGTCACTCCATTTCTAATGTCACTCCACTCCCAAGATCTACTTACCTCCCAAAGACTCACCTCCTAATATAATTACATTGGAATTGGGATTTCAACATATAAGTGTGGAGGGGGACACAAACGCTCAATCCATAACATCCTAGTACTAGCAATGCCAGAAGACTAAGCTGGTGCATTGGCAATAGTGGTAGTATCGATTCCAAAACTTTTAAGCCAATATGGAAGTCTGTGAAACAAAGGTAGCAGTAAGACTATTTTAGGAAATAAATTTGATGAAATTCCTGCCCCAAGTTACCAGAAGAAACACAATCCTTTTCAGAAGCAGCCAACTCTAGCCTCTGGTGTAGCTTGCCAGCGTGTTGGCTCAACTCTCACGATAGTGCCATCCCTTGGAGGCACAATTCTTGAAAGCTAAAATCCTCTTGACTTAGGTAGCTGACCAGTGGGAGCATCACTTCTCTGAGTGCTAAGGGCTGTTTCTCAGGAGTATCCCAAGCACAGAGTCTGGGCAGAAGTGCTTCAGTGAGGGAATTTGTTGCTGCTCGCATCTGGGAGAACTCTACTAGTTTTCCTTCCAGTTATAACATCAGTCCAATAGGCTGGAGTTAGTTCACTGTTTGGGAAATTAAACCCAATCTACAATAGGTACAAAATGGGATTATTGCAACAATATGCATGACATTTTCATGAAAACTATGGTGGTAAATGACCCAGAATAATAATAAGAAGGCAATCTCATATTTTTGGGCTATTTACTATGTGTCAGGCACCCTTTTAATAATTATATATATTATATATATATATAATATATATACACACATATATTATGTGTATATATATATAATATATACACACATATGTAATATATGTGTGTATATCTGTTTAATATATACACACAGGTGTGTATATAGTATACAGATATACACATAATATATGTGTGTATATATGTATAACATATATGTATCTATCTATATATCTATCTATACATGTATATATATAATCTCACTTAATCTTCCACAAAATATTACAATAGAAGGCACTATTACCTGATTTTACAATTGAGACAACAAAGGTACACTGTTACTAAGTGACAGAGATAGCACTCAAACTATACTATGCTGATTTATTCATTTATCACTTTAAATTCCTTGAGGACACTTTCAATGGAATGTTACAGATAGAAGCAATATTATAGAGGATTGAGAAACTAATCCTAGGACATAATGTGGAGATAGGGAAAGAAAGCCCCACTTCTAACAATTCTGATGAAAACAGGAAAAGAGTAATATTATGGAAGAGTATACTTTGGAAAATTTTGAGCCAAGGTGCAACATACTTTGGGATCAGGGAAGACATTTGCCTAAGTGGAAGGAGTGGATAGAGTGGCCAGTTTAAGATTAGAAAGAGTGATGACTGCAGAAAAACATCTTGGAATGAAGGACATTTTGGGGCTCAGATGCATGATTTATATATTTTTTTATTTTTAAATTTTATTTTATTTATTTTTATGTTGAAAGGGGGGAGTGGCAGAGGGAGAGGGAGGAAGAGAGTCTTAAGTAGTCTCCACACTCAGGGTAGAGCCTGATGTGGGTCTCCAACTGACGATCATGAGATCATGACTTGAGCCGAAATCAACATGAGATCATGACATGAGCCGAAATCAAGAGTTGAGTCAGACACTCAACTGACTGAACCACCTATGTGCTCTGCATGATTTATCTTCAGGCAGGAAAAAAATTCTTTCCTGTCAGGGGCTGGAAGAAAGGAGCAAAAGAAACAATGGATGCTACCATGTATTTTTAGTAGAGGATAAAAACTGTGAGTTTTAACACTAGATGGTGTCAATGTTCCAACTGAAGTAGGAAACAAGATCTTCTTAAAGTGAGCAGGACAGATGCCTAAATAGAAGGGCTAAAGAGAATTGTGAAGTTTTGATAGAGCCCTTGGCATACAATCTCCACTGATGGCTACCATCAATTTCTTCTCCACTCATCAAGAGGTGGAATCCATTTTCCCTCCCTTCGAAAATGGACAGGATTCGTGACTTTGTTCCACAGACTACAACAGAAATAATGTTATGCCAGTTCCTGGCCTAGTTTTTACAAGCACTTTTGGATTTCCCCTTCTTCTCTCTTGGAAGTCAGCTACCATTTTTAAAGAAGTTCACCTCTTCTGAAATCACCACACTGTGAGAAAATCCAATCTGGCTTATTACTTTGCAATAACAAAATACCACAGGCTTGGTGGCTTAAACAACAGAAATTTATTTTCTCAAAATTCCAGAGGCCAGAGAGGTCATGTTCAAGGTGTTGGCAGAGTTTGTTTCCTCCTCTGAAGCCTCTCTCCCTGACTTGCAGATGGCTACTCTCTTGCTTCCTCTTCACATGGCTGTTTTCTGGGCACACATGACCCTCATTTCTCTTCCTCTTTCTCTTCTTATGGGGGAGGAATCCAATCATATTAGATTAAGTCCCCATCATTTTAACTTAATCTCCTCTTTAAAGACCTTCTCTCTAAATGCAGTTACATTCTGAAGTTCTGGGGTTTGGAACTTCAATTTTTTTGAGGTTTGGGAGGAGGGCACAATTCAGCCCATAATACTAGTCATGCACGGAGGTCATTAGAGAGAGAGAGAGACAGAGAGAGATTCTCAACCAGTCCCCAGTTGTTCCAATCTTCCCAGCCAAGGAATGGATTTGTGAGTGAAGAAGCCATCTCAGAGATTCTGGCTTCTCAAACACCAGGTGCAGAACTTCTGCTTGGGCCCTGTCCCATTTGAAAAATTGTGAGAATCCACAGTCCAAATCTAGAGCACCTGAATGTTACTCTCTTCTCCGTGCAACAATAGAAAAGTTAAACAAGTACTGAAGCTAATCGGAGTTGACCAAGAAAGTCACAGAACTGACAATGTGGAGATCCATCAGTTTTTAATCAGAGCTTTGTATCTTCACAAAGAAAATCGCCCTTCACATAAGGTCATTCCTGCATATGGGGTAAAGCAGTGCCAACACTATCGCCATTTTCCTGCTTCAGGAACACCCTTTTATCCGGAATTCACACACACACACACACACACACACACACACACATTTACATCTCTTAATGGAACTAAATTTGACATGTGAAATTATTTTTTTTAAATGCCTAGCTCGTGAGATTATGCTACTATATATAAAAGTAATAAATTAACCTGCTAACATCACTGGCTTCTGATACTATTGTCGTATATAATGTATAGACACAGCCCACTCTGTATGTCTGTTTTTCCCCGGATTTACTTCAAATAATTTGGGCGATAAAGGTAATTGCAAACTAATTTCCCCACACCTTTATAATAGGTTCTGTTCATCCTTTGGAAAGTTCACAAATCTGAAACTTTACAATCTACAGAAAGTCAAATGTTGCCAGTTTAAGTAATTGCGTGAATAGATCCACCTTGTTGTATGCAGCTAATTTTAAGTACAGAGAGAGGGGTCTAATTTTCAAGTAAAATCAGGATCATCTACATGGAAGGGTGGAAGACTTGACAAAATTGTCCTCTTTATCCGTTTCCCTGCATTGTAATTGGAACTCCAAAACATTCCCCAAAGCGGAATCACCCGTTCTCTCCCTTTTATTCCTTTTGTTTTCTAAGCAATGGGTTCCAGTTTCTTCTATTCCATTCTTTATTTTCTTATGCACCTTGTTCATTGAATTTTAATGTATACACACAAACATGCATACCTCTACTCCCACCTCTCCACACCTATAAGATTTTTTGATGCATGGGGCACCTGGGTGGCTCAGTCTGTTAAGTGTCCGACTTTGGCTCAGGTCATGATCTCGCGGTTCATGGGTTTGAGCCCCACATCAGGCTCTGTGCTGACAGCTCGGAGCCTGCTTCAGGTTCTGTGTCTCCCTCTCTCTCTGCCCCTCCCTTGCTCACGCTCTGCCTCTCTTTCTCTCAAAAAAAAAAATAAATGCTAAAAGATTTTGTAAAAAGATTTTTGATGCATGATTGGTGACAACAGGAATAAAGAATTATAATTAAGCGTTTGAAAGAAGAGAGGGCTCAGCAACAGGAGAAATAGGTTTTTCTAATGTCCAAATTTTCTGGACAGTAGACAATACCCTAAACAATGTAAATATCAGAAACTTCCCTCACTGCCTCTTTTATACTGTCTGTAGGTGTTTGTGCTGGTGATGGCAGGGGTGAGGGAAGATAAAATCAATAACAGGTTAGAGTATATATTCTAAAAATGGGTGAGAGTGCTTCTTTAAAACATTGTGAAATTTGTCATTTCTGAGTTAGTTTAAGATGAGAGTCCATTCTTTCCTCGTGGGGCGAGCCACAGAGATTCTAAGAGGCAAACTAATCTCTGCCTTCTTTGGCTTCAGATCACAAAAATAAGAGGAGAGTCCCGGCCTTTGTAGCAGTCTTGCTGTTTTTTTTTTTTTTTTATTGTAACTGGTATCGTATTCATTTTTCATTATAATTACATTGCATTACAATTCATTTTTGTTATTACCATGGTTACGGCTGTTGTTTATCATCCTTGGCTAATCTCAAGCTTGAACTACTGCAATAGGTTTCAAGCTGGCCTAAGAGCCTCTGCTCTGGTTCCTCTTACTCGGCTCTGTCAGAGGGATGTTTCTAAAACATAAATCTGACATATCTTGTGCTTATTCCCTTAGTGATCTCATCCAGTCTTATGGAGATAAATATGATTTAGATATCAAGGTCACCAATATTTCTTTTTCAGCCTAGATCTCTCCTCTTAAACTCTAAACGCACACACACACACACACACACACACACACACACACTTTTGCTATTACTACCTATGGCATAAGTGGGCATGGATGTCTATGAGGCATCCTAAATCCCCAAACAAGGAAACAGGGGGGGGGGTTCCTGACCTTCTTCTCCAAATGTGGCCCTCCTTCAATCTTTCTGAATGTCAACCCATTCTTCTGATTGCGTAGACAAAAGGGTCAGAGTTATCTACAAATCGGAACCGAGATACAGAGAGGCTCAGTGACATCTACAAATAAGTAAGTAGCAGAATCAGGATGGGAACCCAGGTAGTCTGACTCCAGAGTCTACACTCCTTACCTGTGCTCTACTACCTTATTAACCCCTTTTCATGTAATCTTGAACTTCATATGGCATCTGCATAACAAATATCCACTGTTCACCTCAGAGGTGGCTTGCTAAATCAAATCAGAACTATAAATTCTGGTTCTACCTAGTTGACAGACAAAAGAGCTGAAAATTCTACTTGTTTAGGACCAAGATTTTTTTCTTAATTATTTGCACTCTATTTTTTCAGACATTCTGTATGTTCTTATTGGGATACTAGGCTGGGATTTTGAGATGGAAACTCAGATGTGTCTTTTATAATTCTGTTTCAGCTACTAATTAGCTGTATAACCTTGGGAAGTTTCTAAACCTCTGGATATTATGCTCACTCTGCCAAAAATTGCAATGCATGCAGTAGATGGTCCAAGCTCTACAGTAATAATGTAGTTAAAAAAATAACTCAAGTTACAAGGTCCCTTCAGTTCTTGAGGGCAAGAATCATATCTATTTGCTTACTATTGGTTTCTCAAGTGTTTATTGCAATTCTACCTTCTGCAGAAACTCAACAAATTTGTGCAAATGACTGGTTGAATTCATGATATGGTATGCAGTATGGACAAGATGCCTGAGAATTCCAGAGGCAGTTCCAGAACTGAGAGGCAGAAGACAAGGCCTGAAGGCAAAGAAGCAGATATTTCATTATTTCATTGACTCTTTCATTGATTATTTGACTTCAGGACGAATAACCATCACATAGGTCACATCTCCTGATTTGTCTCTGCAAAACTTGGAGACGGTGGGATTGGTTTTCTCAAAGGTATGTTAACAGAGACCTGGCTGTATAATTTACCTTCACCACAATACCCAGAGTGTGCACGTGGAAAATTCTTTTTCTGTTGGATGTATTCATGGAAGGGCTTACGAACTCAGCATCAGTATCTATTACATATCAACATCTCCACTTACAAATTATTTCTTTTAGACGTCTCATCAATATAAGAATAACTACTGTATTCTAGAGTAGATAACATTGTTCCCATTTACAAATAAGGAAGGTGAGATTCAGGGAGGTTTCTCAGGGTAAAATGACTAAGTATCAAAGCTAGGATTTCAGTACAGGATTGGATGTCTCTTAATTCCTCATCTTTGCACTGACCCATGGATCCTCCTTACCTCTCCAGTACTAGTGATGAAGGAAAGAGGGCAGTTCAAGGAAATGCTAGAGATCGGTTCTCTTAAACTTCACATTTATCCAACTTTAGCAGCAAGTGCTATGATCAACTGAAGAATATTCTAGTCACATAAAACACTAATTAATTAGGGAAAATTGGTAATTAACTGTATGCTCCCATTCTGTTTTCAATAAATGTAATCTAACAAATAAGTAGCATTTATTAATGATAATAGATAATACAAAGTGTGTTCACTAATAGGCTTGCCTTCCATTAGGGAATTAATACGGGGTTTTATTTGGAGTTCCAGAAAAAACCAAGTGGGCATCACTAGCATTTGCTTCATTGTGCAGATTACATGGTGCCTTGATTCTGTTGATGACAAGCAATAAAATACTCAGTTGTATACGGTGCATTAAAATGTGTTTAATCTACTATTAGTTCCGCGAAAAATTATATTTCTCACCCCACTTCTGATCACCATAGATGACATATGGGGACTATGAGTCCTAAAATAATTACAGACTACAAGCTTTAGCAGTAAATCACAAAGCAACTTAATCATATCTTTTCCCGGAATTTGTTTATTTAAATAATGTTTAATGTTTTTCTCTTTCTTTCTTTCTTTCTTTTCCATGAAGAGCTCTCCATTGGACTACATTTCTGGTAAGAAGATACAACTTGGATTTTAACTGCAGGAATTATGCTATCTATTTTCTGGGTGAAATATTTTTGTTCCTCCTTTGTCTAGACCTTTTAACAAATAATTTTTTATGTCTCTTTATGAAACAAGAAGGGCTGCAATGATTTAGAAAGCAAGCTAGACAAAATAACCAGATAATGGTTTATAGATATAGTGATGTAAATAGGAACTATGCTCAAGGACCTGAAAAGAATTAAAAAAAAAAAAATAAACAGTATCATTGACACATTTATGCAAAGCCAGTGCAATAAATAAATAAATAAATAAGTAAATAAATATTTTAAAAAGGGAGGGAATACTTGGCTTCTGAAAAGTTAAGGACTAAATATGATACCAAGTTGCAGTAAGTCTCTTGACGTACATTTTTGAAAATTAAATTTTCTCCTTTCTCAATGTTGTGGAATCCATGATGTCATATTGTATGTGTGTCTTATGCAAATTTCAGAATTTTTTGGTGATCAATAGGTGATATATTAGAAATGAAAATAGAAAGTAGGTTGTACACTAGACTACTTACAGTGGTTTAAAATTCACGTTGGCAAAAAATGATTTTTTTAATTTCCTTGTTGGCTTACATGGATGCTTAAAAAAAAAAAGTTCCACCAGGATGAAGGAGTTGGTAGGTGATATTTTAGCTCAGTCTAAACATTTCTCTTTGTCAACCAAGGATTTTTGAACAATAGAAGGAAAGGGTTTAAGAAGACCATGAATTAATCTTCCTTTGTTGTTCCTCTGTGGTTTTAAAGGCACTCTTCCTTGTATTATTTATAGATTAGAGTGTTTAAAGTTTTGTGCATGGTGAGTAGAGGCTTCTATGGCAAAATGGAACTGGAAAAAACAAAACAAAACAAAACTGTTTGAGTCCTAGTACTGTCAACAAGTAGCTTGTCATTCTGGGAGAGTGTTAGAAATAAACGTTCTGCCCCTTATTTCCTCTTCCACAAAATGTCAATATTTCTCTTGATTTGGCTTTACGGTGATATGAACCAATGTATGTGAAAGCATTTTATGATAATGTATAGTACATACTATACTTCAAGCTTCATTAACATATTAATAATATACTACATGTGATGACATGGTTCTTTTTATTTTTTAATAGCTCAGTGATGATTCTCAAAACCTTTAAGAGTCCTAACTGCCCCCTGCTGTTCTGCAGTTTTGCCTTTCCAATCCTGCAGTTTGCCGTAAGTTATTAACTCTAATACATTTCTGTCCATTTCTCTAACATGATCTTTGGTACCATGTAAATTGGTCACTTATGCAAAATAACTTATATGGTAGTTACTTAACCAAACTGGCTCAAATACTGACTCTTTTCTTGAATTGCTAGCCTCTTATCCCACTCACTTACAATGAGGCAAATAAGCTCAAAAACACTGCTTTTAAAGGATTTCTTAGGGCTTTGCCGTCAAATTTTTAGACTCATTTTTACTTCAGTAATTCCGTTAGTAATGTTTATTTTGTAATTAGTTTGGAAAGCACTTGAAAACAGAACCATCATTTCCTTATTCTTTGTATATTCTTGTTCCAGTTTTTTTTTTTTTGCAGACAAGCAGAGCCAGAGAAACACCCCAAAACAAGGTATTTGGTAAAAGGTGTGTGTGTGTGGGGGGGGTGGTCCTGCTAAGGACTGCAGGTCCCAGAATCCCAGAATACCTGGAAGATAGCTGGTGGGGATCCAGAGTCTAGACCCCCACAGAGTGTTCACATAAGGATGGAAAAGAACTCAGGACAAAGAAACAAGAGGGAGACCAGAGATATCATATCATGGGAAGCAGGTCCTAAAGGAAGAATTAGCCACCAGGAGTTCCCTGTAGGTAGGGTCTGACTCTCCCAGCACATAGACTCCGCCTCCAGATTACCCCCTGCAGGTGTTACAGTTTGGTTACTTCTCTGAAAAGAACTTGTGCTTTGTAAAGTGAAAGAAGCCCAGCATGGGCAAAGCAGATATCCAGGAATGTTAGACATAGATGTGGCTCTCTTTCAATATTGTGCCCTTCACCATTGGTTTACCTCTGTTTACCTGGAGCTTTCCAGACCCTGCTCTCTTGCAAGGCCTGGGTGCTCCTGTTTTCACTCTGTGCTAAGATGCCCTAGATCTTTCCAAGCACTTCTCTTTCTTTTCCTGTCAATCAGGCTAGGTTTCTGCTGCCCATCAAAAAGCTCTAAAGATACAGGTATTTCTCTGACCTTATCTCTACATCTCAGACACCACAATTTTTAGTCCAATTCACCATCACATTTTGGCCAGACTACTGTAATAACTTCCTTACTACTTTCTTCTTCATTGTTCTTCCTCCCTGACCAAACCCATTACCTGCCAAACAATTTTTAAACAATATAGGTCATAGCACTCCCCTACTTAAACCATCAGTGGCTTCGTACTACACAGAATCAAGTCTAACTCTGTGTGACCTGCTGCTTGCCCACCTCCACGTCCTCCTGGACGGTCTCATCTGACATCCCTTCTCCTTCAACCACAGCCACAAAAACTTTCACTACTTCCCTTGATGTTATAAACCCTTTGTGCATTAGGGCTTTTGCACTTGCTGTTATCTTCCACTGGGGATAACTTTCTCCTTGCTCATGAAGAGTGGTTCTCTCTTTAGGTCTGGCATAAAAAGCCTTGACTTAAGGAAAACCTTCTGTATCAGTCAGGATTGTATGGAGAAACAGAACCAAGAGAGGGAAAAAGAAAGAGAGGAGAGAGAGAGGAAGAGAGAGACAGAGAGGAGAAAAAAGGAAGTGGGGGAAGGGAGAGGGAGGGAGAGAGAGATGGAGACAGAGAAGGAGAGAGAAGGAGGGAAAGGAGAGGGGGGAGAGACAGAGGAGGTAGGGAGGCAGAGAGGGAGGGAGAGAGGAATCAGCAAGCGATGTTAAGGAATTGGCACAGGATTGTGGGCACTGGAAAATCTGAAATCTGTAGGGCAGATTGGCAAGCTGAAAACTCAGGCAGGATTTCTATGTCACAATATTGAGGCAGAATTCCTTATTTTCTGGAAAACCTCAGCTTTCGTTTTTAAGGCATTCAACTGATTGGATGACGCAGACCACGTTATCAAGGGTAATCTTTACCTAAAGTCAACTGAATGTAGATGTTAATCACATCTACCAAATTCCTTCACAGCAACATCTAGACTTCTGTTGGTCCAAACAACTGGGTACCAAAGCCTAACCCAGTCAACAAATAGAATTTAACCATCATACCTTCTAGGTCCCCTGTGCCCACATGAGTGTCTCTCACAGAGTCCTGTTCTATTTTTTCCCTTGAATGTACCACAATTTGCACTTAATTTGTTTCTTGCTTATTAATTTCACACTTCCTGCACTAGACTCCAGTGTTTATGAGTTGAGGACAATTCTCTTTTACTCATTAATATATATCCAGTACTAGCAAAGTACCTGGAATACAGTAAGTACTCAGTAAATGAGAGATGCTCTATATGTTTGTGGAAAGGATTAGCAACCAGGAAGAGCTTGAGATGACGAGTTGTGACTCAAACTTCTAAAATTCTGTGGGAGTTGAAATGTCACATATTAGGCATAATTCATTAGAATGTGCATAGATAAAAAGCATTACAGATCCTAGCTAATTTCCTTTGACACATTTCTTTGAATTTCCCTCCAATTAGGGATGTGTGGGTGGCTCATTAGGTTGAGTGTCTGGTCATGATCAGTCATGAGCATCTGGTCATGACCAGGTTTCGGCTCAGGTCACGATCCCAGGGTCATGGGATCTAGCTCAGTGTCAGGCTTTGCACTGAGTGTGGAGCCTGCTTAAGATTCTCTCTCCCTCTGCCCCTCCCCCACTTGCATTCTCTCTCTCTCTCTCTCTCTCTCTCCCTCTCTCTATAATATATAAAATGAAAACATTAAAAATGAATTTTCCTCCAATTAAATTAATCAACACAGATTTAAGAGTCTAACATACTCAAGAGCCTAACATACTCAACTCAAATGTAGCACTGAAAAGACTTCCAAAGTTTTCATAATTTATTTTATATTAATGAGGACTTGAATGTCTGCCAGGATCACTAGAATAATTGCCAGTTAGGCTTGTATTAATGAACACATTTAAGTGGGAACTGTAAAAAAAAAAATGGAAAATGATCTGATTTTATGAGGTAGGGTCACTGCCAGCCACTTGCAGTGATGAATGGTACCCAGATTTGGTTTTACTATTAACCACAAAACATCCAAAGTTGCACAGCAGGCTCTTTGGAGAGCACATAGTGAATTTGAAAAATTATTTACTAGACTTCCAGTGACACATTTGTGTCAACAAGTTAGTTCTTCCAAAAAGAGTGAGAAAGAGTAATACGGTTAAAAGTTGATGCACACAGAAGTCTTACCACCTCCCACTGCTTGGGTTCTGTGCTGTGAAGACTGGGTTCTTTGCACAAAGAAACGTATCAGCAACTTCCTTGGATGAAACTGCTTATGAACTTGTTATAGGTTCAATGTTGATGTACAGTGCTGAGGAAGTAGGAAACCTCAAAGCATTCTGAAGACAGAGATTTATTATTATTATTATTATTATTTTAAAAATCTTGATCCTTCAACGGATATAGAAGTTTGAAGTATCTATCAGTCGACACACTGCTCTCAGACTGAGAAATTTGTCTTCGAAGGATTAGCTGAACTAACTTCAGAAACCTTTAGGATATTCTCCAGAAAATTTTAGTGGAAGGAGGTTTTATTGACTGGCAGAGTGCTAGCTGTTCCAATTTTTTTTTTTTTCTCCTTCTACATATACACACTGCTGTCCAGCGAGAGACTACATTTCCTAACCTCCCCTGGAGCTGGGTGGTTCATGAGACCAATGAGTCCATGGGATGTAAGCGGAAGTGGTATGTATAACTTTTGTGTTATCTCTAAACTGAGACAAGTCACCTCTGGTTTATGGCTCTTTCACCTTCCCTCAGGACACAGACATGAGGGAGTGACCTAATTAACACAATGCAGATGGGGACAGCAGCCAAGCAAAGGGATAGTGTGGGGCAGTGTGTGGGAAGAAACCTGCATCTCTGAATGCACTGATGCAACCTAACCTCCCCATCACTCTGGACCCACTCACCTGTGACTTGAAAGAAAAAATTTGATCTTACAGGATTGTTGTGTTTAAATGGCTAAAAATCTCAAAGATTTTAGAAATGCTTCTAGTGAATTTTTGCTTTATATAAGGGTTGCTTTTATGTAAGTTGTTTTTAAAAATTATCTACATCTCTACACTGCCTTTTGTGTTCAAAACATCACAAATTATGTTATCTTTTTTGATTTCCACAAAATCCCAGCGAGGAACTTATTACAAGAAATACTGTATCGGTTGCCCCAAGAATTCAAAGGACAGAGTAAAATGAAACCAAAATAGAAGTGCACTATTTCCAAATTTGTCCTCAGGCTAGGGTGTGGGGCAAAGACATTTAAAGAGCTTCCAGATAGTAATAGCATTCAGAGAAGCAGCATGAAGACAATGTTATTAATGATGATAATGATGATAGGAATAATAATAATGATAGGTACATTTTGAGTGTTATCATAAGACAGGTTCTGTGCTCTGTGCTTCACATTCATGATCTTTGAAAATCATCTGTGAGATGCTATTTCTCCAATTTTGCAGATTAGATAAGTGTAGCCCAGAGACCAAGGATCTTGCCCAACACTAGCCAGAACTGGAATCCAATTACATTATCATATTTACTCCAAAATGTGTACACTTTTGTATAGAAGTGAGTTATTGCAGGACTGAGACTGTTGGACTTAGAAAGGTCTACATGCGGGGCACCTGGGTGGTCAGTCAGTAAGTGACTTTAGTTCAGGTCATGATCTCACTGTTCGTGGGTTTGAGCCCTACGTCAGGCTCTGTGCTGACAGCTCAGAGTCTGGAGCCCGCTTCAGATTCTGCGTCTCCCTCTCTCTCTGCCCCTCCCCTGCTCACGCTCTGTCTCTCTCTCTCTCTCAAAATAAATAAACATTTAAAAAATTAAAAAATAAAGTCTACTTGCAAGGTTGACCCTTAACTGCTCTACTAGTCTGCTAGGAACACTATCACGAAATACCACAGACAGGTGGTTTAAACAAGAATTTATTTTCTCACAAGTCTGGAGCCTGGTGGTCCAAGATCAAGGTGCTCACAGAGTTGGCTTCTCCTGAGGCTTCCCTTATTTGGTTTGTAGCTGTCTTCTCGCTGTGTCTTCACATGGCCTTTCCTCTGTGCTCTGTATCCTTGGTGTGTCTTCCTCTTCTTATAAGAACTCCAGTCCTATGGGACTAGTGCCTCATCCTTATGACCTCATTTAACTTGAATTTAAAGGCCCTATCACCAAATACACTCACATTGAGGTTACTGCCGTAACATATAAATTTTAGAGACATATAATTCAGTCTATAACAGCTGGAATCTGGGAAATTGGAGTTTGGGACAGTTTCCACCCTGGTAAGAATTGCTCACTGTGTCTACACTGTTTGTGCAAATAATATGGTTTATTTTGAACATCTGTTTTGCTTCTGGAGGTCTAGAATTTCAGTATATGTTAGACAGAGGGTACCAACCCCAATAAAAGCCTTGGAGACTGAGTACCTAATGACTTTCCCTGGTAAACAGCATTTCACCTATGTTGTCACTACTGATTGCTAAGAATATTGAACACATTCTGTGTGATTCACTAGGAAAGCACTCTTGGAAGTTCACATATGGTTTCTTCCAAGAATTATCCCATGCACCTTTTTTCCTTTGTTGATACTGTTTTGTATCCTTTTGCCATAATAGATGGTAGCATTAAATATGACTACATACTGAATCTTGTGAGTCCTCTTAGCAAATCTTTGAGCTTGCGGGTGATCTTGGGAGACTCTAACATAACTTTTTCCCATTCCATTCTCTAATTAGGAGGAAATTTAATTTTACCGTCTTCCTAAATACATATTTCCTAGCCTCTCTTGAAGATGGGTGGAGACATATAACTGAGTTTTGACCTGTGGAATATGGCAGAAGGAATGTCTGCCACTCCAAGACAGCTCCAACATGTTCCAGGTATTCTTTGCTTTCTGTCATTTCTCTTGACCAAGGACCAGACACAGTTGGCCAATGGAGGGTGCTGAGGCCATAGACATTTGTGGAATCACTAGGTGGAAGGAGTATCCTCAATGAACAGGTGAAGCAGAGCCCTCAACTTGAACACAACTTTTAATGACCCATCTGGAATTGGGAGATGAGAGAGGAACAAATTTCTGTTGGATTAACCCCCTGAAATAATGGGCTGTGTGTTATAGCAGTGAAACTACTCTAATATATATGGAAATTTAATATCTTTTAATTTTTGAAATATGTTGTTAAGATGAGAAGGATTCTTGAGCTACAGAGATTATATTATTCACTTGATAGTATATTTGATGAACATTATAAGACATGAGAATCTACTGGATGAAAACTATGGACACACTTGTAATAGAACTAGTAGTTCTTTGTTACCATATGAGACTGCCCTTAACATTTGTGAGGAGCACTTGATAAACCCAGTAAGTGTGTCAAGCTATTTTTACAGGTCTTTTATAAGAAAAGTCATGCTCTTTCACTTTCCTTATCAGTGGATTTTTTTTCCCCAAGAGCAAATCAATAAATAGCTCTTCAATCTTACTAGGTAGATGTGGAGGGAACTAAAAAGAAAATGAGAGAAGATAAAATTTTTATCTGGGATGAATCCCTGCACTTTTTGATTGAGATCACTCATTCATAAACATTTATTGATTATATGTTATATACAAGGGATAGTCTGAAGAGTGAAAGATATGGAGATAAAGAAAATACAGTATCCACCCCCAGGGAGCCTATAGAAAAGGGTAGGGATCCTTACGTCAGTACAATGGTAAGGAGCACTTAAAAGAGGGTCTCCAAATCCACTCTACAAGGGTGTCAAATAAAGTTTTCCCACATACAATCCTTTTGAACCATAAACTTGTGAGTTAATTTGAGTCCTCGATTCTTCTCACTTTTTCAATCCAAACCATCAAAATGTCCAATCAGTTTAGCTTCCACCACATTCCATATTTTGCCACCATCCTGGTCTAAGCAATATTTCTTTCCTTATTCTCCTGAAACTTCTTTCTCAAGGAGCTCCCTGTTTTACATTGGCTCCCTGCACTCCATTCTTCTTAGAGTAGCCTGCCAGAGTCATCTTTTAAAAATAATTACTATATATTATATCTGACCCTTTTAAAACCAGTAGTTTCTTAATATCTTTAGGAATAGTAAAATAAGTTAATATTTTAGGTTCCATACACTCTTGCCTCACTGCTGCCTCAGGATTTGTGGTTAATCTCTCTGCCTGGAATGTCCTTCATGTGGCTGTGTCCTTCTTGACATTCTAGACTCAATTAAATGCCATCTCCTCAGGGAACTCTTCTTTAACCACCCCATCAAAAGAAGCTCTCTGTTATGCCTTTCTATATTTCCTCACAGTTCTGATCACACCAGGAATTTCCTTAATTGTTTGCTTATTTTCTTCTTCCTCCCCTTAACCACCTCCCTCCAACTCCCACTGGAATGTAAGCTCCAAGAGAACTTACCCATCTTTTTAGTCAATATATCCTAAATACCTAGTTGAGTGGTGGGCTCATATTCAGCACTCACAGAATGAATGTTGGAAGAACTTATGTAGAGAAAATATCTAAGCCAAGATGTAGAGAAGGTATAAGAGTTTGTCTCATGAAAGGTAAGGGAGTCATGAAGAATAGCATTCCCTCCAGGAGGAAAAATGAAGGTCAAGACTCCTCAGAGGGAATCACATCAACTGCAGTTCTTTATGACTCGAGCAGAGTAAGAGATAGTGACAGACAAGACTGGAAAAGTAAGCAAAGGCTACTTGGGTCACTGTAGTACAGAGAGAATCTAACTCTAGGTTGGACTTATAGTAGATACTCAACAAATATATGTTGGATGAGTGCATAAGACACTTGAGTCTATCTCCTAATGGTAATGGACAGACATTAATTGGTTGTAAGTAGGAATCAACAAGATCTTTAGAAAGATGCCTTCAGTGACACTGTGAAGACTGTTTGAGAGGAAGGTAAGACTGGACTCCAGGAGACTGGGAGCTCATTATGGCAATGCAGATGAGAAATAACAGAGAGACATGGGCTGTGTGTAGGAAAAGGAAGGGGTAGACTAAAAAATTGACTGAACTTGGAGATTAATTAGATGCAACAGGTTCTGAGGAAAGAATCCAGAAAGATATCTGAGTTTCTAGGTGACTAGATACATGGAAAGGTAACCCTTATTGAGAAAATACAGGTTTTCTCAACAAACAAGAGTTAAATATCCTGCATATATATTTAATGAATATATCCTGAATATTCATTTAATGAATGTAAAGGGTATTTTATTTTATTATTTTTTTAATTAAAAAAAATTAATGTTTATTTATTTTTGAGAGAGAGAGAGACAGAACACAAGCAGGGAAGGGGCAGAGAGAGAATGAGACACAGAATCCAAAGCAGGCTCCAGGCTCTGAGCTTTCAGCATAGAGCCTGTTGCGGGCCTCAAACCTATGAACTATAAGATCATGACCTGAGCCGAAGTCGGATGCTTAACCAACTGAGCCATCCAGGCACTCCAAAGTTAGGCATTATATGGATGATGCAAACTGACTTTTATCTGTTACCAGGATCTAGTACTTTCATACTAAAATCAGATACTGAGTGATACAACAGGCCAGACACTTGGCATTAGGAGTAGAGTACATCAAGATGAATCAGGCTCAGGACATGGTTTTTAGGAAACTCATAGGTTGAACAGAAATAAGGTCCTTTGTCCACTTTCATTTCTCTCTCCTTTTTTTGGGGGGTGGAGGTGGGGAGAGGCACAGCTGTGGGTACTGGTGTGGCGAAGGGTTGGTTCAGCCCTTAAAATGGCAAATCCCTGGACAGGGATAAGGTAGAAGGGCAGTGCCCAAACTGCTGCCTCCCCTATGGGACTCCCCAGGCAAACAAAGAGGAGGCTGAGAACTGGTGTGCTGATCCACTAGACCATCTGCCAGGTCAGGCTGAAAGTGTCCCTGAACAGGGACCTCCTGACCAACATGGATATAATGGTTGCTTGAAAATAAATATTCACAATTGCTCATTGTTAAGTAAAAATAATCAATCTGTAGGATACAGGTATTGTCAAAACCATTTGTGTCAAAAGAATCCTTATGCAAACAATGAAATGCATGCACATAAAAATATGTCAAGGAATAAAGAAGAAAGCTAAGTGTACTTATCTCCAACAAGGTGGAATTAACTGTAGATGAGACACGTACATATTTCAATTTACGTCCCTCACATGGTTTCAGAAGTTTAGCATGACACTAATTAGTTTCAAGAAAACAAAACAAACAAACAAAAACAAATAAAGCAAGAAACATCCAAATGTCACAGAATATATTTAATATAAACTCTTATGTAAGGTAATATACTTCAAGATGACATCTCGGGATGTTCATTTTGATTTTAGTTACTTTTGTACTTAGTGGGATGAGTAGGAAAGAGCTGAAGGGCTCTAATATCTATTGAGCACACTCTCAATGAAAGAAATTATGCAAAATATTTTTCATCATCTTCTCATTTGCATGGGTATTAATAGCCTGAATCTTGGAAGGAGAATTTGATGTTCAGAGAAGCTAAACTTCCTGCCCAATGTAGAAAATGTCAGTTGAAAGGTTTGAGTCCAGTAAAGCACTTGTACCATGCCAGTCTTTGGAAGTCAGAAGGGCAGCCATGTTTATCTGCTGAGACCGGTAAACAAACTTCTCAGAAAGCCTTGCTTCCTGGAAGTCTGACAGAAAATTCTGCTAGGGCAAAGAAAAATAACATTTTAACTCTGTTCTTATACCTTGATTCTAAAGTACATGAGTAATACTTTGCACTTAAGGAAGATCTTTTATCTGAGTCTTTCAAGAGCAGAACAAAACCAATTATTACCCACCCCCCTTCATGATTGGAAGAAAAGATCTTAATCCCTAATTTGCTGACAGGGAGACAGAAGCTGCCAGGGATGAAGTGATTTACTGAAGGTTACACAATCAGTCTGTGAAGCCTCAAGAATAACTCCAAGGGCTCGTGACAAAAGAGCAATTGCCTTATGCAATTAGCAGCTTATTTCTCTATCCTAAACACCATATCCCGCTCTTTTTCAAGCATGCGCAAAACTCCTCCTGCCTCCCTTTCCACCATAAGTGGGACTCAGTGCTTTTTATATAAAGGTACTTTGTAAAAAATGTAGACCCCTATAATTTCATCCTCAGTTCTCTTCATCTATTTTTAAAGATGCAATGAGTTCTCAAAGTCTTCAAGTGGTGTAGGAAAAAAACCCGTCAAAACACATTTATCTCCTGCTGGTTCCTTTGGCCACAACATCAAACTTCTTGCAGAAATCAAGGAAAAGTTTGGTGCCACTACTGGTAAAATCCCCAAGGAGGTGTCAGGATTTTAGGTACAACACCGAGGTTGGGGATTAACCATGCTTGAGATGTGACTTCAGATTTAATCAGCTGCTTCAGCTGCTGGCTCCTGGGGTTGCTGTCTCCTCAGGAACACTGCTGTGATAGACACACTCTATGGTGACTCTTAGTAAGTCACATTCTTTTTAATCTCCTTGTCTTGAGTGCTGGAATATACAAAAGTGGTGGAATAAGATGTCCTGCCCATGACTATGTTGTATCATATAAGACTCTGCTTTAGCAGACTAGGGAGACTCTCTGTTGCTGGCTTTGAAGAAGTGAGCTGCCATGTTTTGAGACAGTCTGCAAGAAGGCCATCAGCAAGGGATCAGAGGCAGCCGCCAGGAGATGAATGGTGAGTGGCTCCAGGATGACATCCAGCAGGAGAGTGGGGCTCTCAAAAATACAATCACAGGGAAATGAATTTGGCCAACAACTATGTGTGCCGGGAAGAGGATCGAGGATCCAGAAAGAAGTGTTGCCTAATCAACACCTTGATTGCAGCTTTGTGAGACTCTAAACATAGAATCCAGTTAAGTTGCTTCTGGACTCCTTACCCTCAAAACTGTGAGATGACGAATGCATGTTTTTTAAGTCAGTAAATATGTGGTAATTTGTTACATACAATAAAAAACTAATACAAACATCCTTCATCTTTAGGTAGAAAGGAAATTAGCATTTTTAGGGAAAAAAGACATTAACAAGAATTAAAGTGATACCTTAAAGATATATTTGAATCTAATGGATACATTGATCTATTATAGTTCAAAGTAGTAAAAGAAAAAGAAGCAGGAAATGATGTGGGACAGGAAAGACCCAGGTGTCCAAAGCATTAGGTCTAACTTCTTGTAATTCTCACCCCGTGCCTTGAACAATGGGAAGAATATGCTGTAAGTTATTAATTAATGAAAGTAAATGTCAAAGAGGCATAGCTATATTAAAACTTAATGCCCCAAAAGACCATTCATGATCACCTAAAACTGAACTGAAGTTACGCCTGCTTTTGAAAGAGAACAGCAAATCAAGTTTATGAATCATGTATCTAGATACTCCTATGATCTGCTGGGTCAGTGGTTATCAAATGTGGCTTTATGTTAGTTATATATTACATGGGATTTTTTTTTAATTAAGAAGTTTAGAAAAAATTACTGAGTATTACCTCAGATTTAACTGAGTCAGAATAATCAGAGGCAAGACCTGTTACCTACCTACACATACATCCCATCAAGGGGTGGAAACCCACCAAGGACATCATAAGGTTCCAATGTAGCTAGTCTAACCATTGTTATTTGGCATTATAGGACTCATCACAATTAGGTCACATCACAGAAGCACCTCATGACGAGGATCTTCTAGTTCCTTGTTTCTGAATCTTGGCTGCACATTATAATTACCTGGAGAGCTTTATAAATCCTGATGCTCAAGCTTCTTCCCAAAGCAATTATATCAGAATCACCAAGCATGGTACCAAACTATTTGCAATTTTTAAAGGTCCTGGCATGATTTCAACTTTCAGTTAAGTTTGAAAATGCTGAATGGAGAGAATACCTTGTATCTTTCAGCATGCTTGCTAATACATAGTTATGTAGCTCAAAACCCAAAACACTGTGGGGGAGTATGTAGGCCAACCATGACTGCCCCACTTTGATGGAACACAAAACTGAGGTTGACTATTTGAAGACATATTATAATACTTATTTTTTATTGAACTTCATTTTTATTATCTGAATTTCTCAAAAACAGAAAATTTTTAAAAAAGCCAAAATGAAAGAAACCTCAGGCAATGCACATATTGTTATCCCAATTTGTAGAGATAAGGGACACAGGCCACCGATTCAGAGGGAGCTGCCTAAACAAGTTAGATATGGACCTGAGTCTGAGTATCCCCAAAGCTTATGATAGCTTCACAGTGATTCTTAAAGTGTGGTCCCCAAACCAGCAGCATTAGCATCACCTGGGAAATAACCCAATCTCAGACCTACTAAATCAGAGTCTTTGAGGCTGGGGCTCAGCAATCTGTGTTTTAGAAAACCTTTATTTGATTGCAAGGCACTCACAAGGCTGAAAAACACTGTACTACATTCTCCATTTCTATCAGCTGCTTAGATTTGAGACTCAGTTCAGCAGGTGGTAAGAGAACTAAAAATGCAGGGGTGATTGAGTGGGTAAGACAGAGTGACAGGCTGAGAAATGTTCTCTTACTATCTTTCCTTCCTCCCATTCCCAATTTTTAGTAACAGTCTATGTTGGGGGGTGCCTGGGTGGCTCAGTTGGTTAAGCATGTGACTTCGGCTCAGTGCATGATCTCGCAGTTCACAAGTTTGAGACCCATATCAGGCTCTGTGCTGCCAGCTCAGAGCCTGGAGCCTGCTTTGGATTCTGTGACTCCCTCTCTCTCTGCCCCTCCCCTGCTCATGCTCTGTCTCTCTCTGTCTCTCAAAAAATAAATAAACTTAAAAAAAAATAAAAATAAATAAAAATAAATAACCCAATTTGTTCCATGGAAATGATTTTTTGATTTTATGCGCTTAAGATAATTGGTGTTCAGGAAACCAAGAAGTAGTCGGTTTGCTTTCTCTGATGCTAAGCTGGTTCAGATTGCTGCCATCCTGTAAAACATGAGTGCCACTTCTCTGCTTTCATGCCTCTCTTGATATATTCCAGGGTATATTTATTAGAGTTGTACATTTGGCTAAGGGAAAATAACCAAAATGTAAAGAACAACTGTGTTTTATTTATCAGAGACATCAATTAATATTTTCTGAGCAAATCGTGGAGTCCTTTGTTGTAAAGGAGTATGTGAATATGCTTTGGGCACATTCAGGTCCAATGGAAATTTCTCATGGGGCAAAATGGGGGGGGGGCAGATAACTTGATGAAGAGAGAAGAGAAAAATAGGAAAAGAGGAAGGAAAGGAGAGAAGTGAAATAAAGGAAATAAAGTGAAATAACAAGGAGAAGAGACAAAGGAGGTAGGAAGGAGTGAACACAGGAAAAAGAAATAGAGCAAAGATCAGAAGGGTGGGAAATGGGGAAAGAAAAGGTGTTTGGAAAAGGAGGAGAGGAGAAGAGGAAGAAAAGAGGATAAGTAGGCAAAAACAAAAATAAAAGAGAGCAATAAAAATAAAATAAAAAACAAAAATAAAAGACTGCAGACGTCAGAGCCTGGACAATTTCTGTGAAGTGCCACTTGGAGAACACCAACCCGCAGAGATGCTGCCTCTGGAGGTTAACGATGGCAGTAATCATGATTTCAATTTGCAACAAACGGGATGAAAGGCAGCCTGACCCCAAATGGAGAGCAGCGGAGTGATAACGTAGCAGGGATTCTGAGGGGTTGGATTAAGTTTTCCTTTATTTGACAACCATTCTGTATCTGATTGCTGTGGCCAGTAGTCTTTGCAGCTGCTTTTTGTGTTTGCTCTCTCTGTAAACTGTGCAGCATAGATGTGACTAATAATTCTCTAGCCTCATTTTCAAAGTCACTTTCTCTTTATGCATGTTGATTTACATGTGTCGTCTTGAGAGACTGCACATCAAGATTCTTTTAGTGAGAGTCCCGTCTGTGTGGAGCAAGTGCCTACCTCCATGACATCTCCCCCCCTTCCCACTCAGCCTACCCCCACAAAAGCCTGGGTGTTAGCAGAGAACCAGGCTTCAGATTAGTAATGGGGAGACAGAGATTTAGAATGCCCAGGCAAGGAAAGTAGTGAGGAGCAGAAATGGGGTGGACAGAGACCCCGTGGAGTCAGCAAGATGCTGGAAGTATGTGTGCAGTATGCCTGATGGCACCCTATAAAAATATTCTGAAAAGTCGACCAGTGTTACCAATTCCCTGGGGAAATTTTTGTGTAGATACCATAGAAGAGGTGGAGTTTCTCATCTGGTCTGCATGAGGATGGACAGA
Source organism: Felis catus (assembly GCF_018350175.1). Taxonomy (NCBI): domain Eukaryota; kingdom Metazoa; phylum Chordata; class Mammalia; order Carnivora; family Felidae; genus Felis; species Felis catus. Next base: position 188,748,976 of record NC_058371.1, on the reverse strand, counting down.
GGTAGCAACTGAGGCAGTCAGATTGGAAGAGGATGGAATTAGCAGAACTCTTTGGACACTATAGAGTCCACAGGCCATGTAACGGTGCTGTTAGGGGGAAGACTTGAGGAAGCATCAATGTAATTTAATTTGGATCTCAAAGGGTACCTGTAGCTACTATGGTTTATATATGTGTAAGTACATAATACATGCCAGCCCATGTATGCCATTTGATATACAACAATTTGATACTTTTAAGGATGAAATGCTTTCATAAATAAATTCATAAATTCATGATAAGACTTCTCTCCCTATAGACCATGAGCTTGAGAACAGAAGAATATCTTTTCTGACTTTTGAATAACCTACAGTATCTAGGTTAATACTGAACACAACATACCAAGTATTCAATGAGAGTATGTCCCTGATCAATTGTCCAGACCATTCATTGTCTCTCACCCTCACCCTCTGGTATGTATGGACTATCACCGCTTTTGAAGATGATTCACTCAGAAAGGAGAATCATGGGTGTACCTGGATCACAAAGAACCAGATGCAGGGATGACCTACAGACACCTGTGGTCTAGAGTCATTGGTAGCATGGTCTTTTAGAAACTTATAGTGACTCTTCTCCAATGCTAGGAATGGTGTTGTTTGATGGGCCTTAATCTATAGTCAAGATTCAAGTCAAACATGAGACTATAGTTCAGTAATGTAGAAATAATTGAAGCTTATTGGAATGATGTAATTATAGCCAAAAAAGAAAAAAAAAAAACAACTTCGAATTGAATTAAGAATGTCCACCCACATTGTAGAGCATTCTTGTGCCAAAATGACTCAAAGTCCAAATGGATATTGACAATATTCATATCTAGGAAAGATCCGTTCGAAATGTGCATATGATGGGGCTCTCACAGAAGCATATATTTGCTGAGAATAGTGTGAAAATAAAGTCAAAAAGAAAGTCCTTACATTCTTAAATCCTCTGTAAAGAATCTGGAGCTCCTTCTTGGTAAATTTGCTCTGGGCTTCCAGAAGCTCCAGAGCCTCAGGCCGATGCCGGACGGTGGCCATCTCCAGTTCATCTTCCACGCTGTCTGTGGAGAAGAACCAAAAAGAGTCTGAAGAACAGTCATGGCTCACCAATACTTATACACAACAACACAGGAAAACAATGAAACATTTACTGGTCGTCTGTGATTTTTCCAGAGGAAGGATTCTCATACGGCTAATAGTAGTCTTTACATTTCCCATAACTTATAGAATGAAGCTAAGACAATACCACATAATCTTTCTTCCCCACAAACTCTAATCATTAGGTATTACGAGACTAGCATTTTTATACTACAGTTTGAAAAGTACACAAAGTCACGAATAACCTTAAAACCAGAAATTTGTGCATATAACAAATACTGGTTATAAAATGGAATTTCAGTTCAATGACAATTAGTTCCACCCTATGTGTCACACAACTATGAGGTGGGACTCTGCAATACTCTCTGAGGATTCCACTGAAATCAAATATTTGGCTTGGGGATACAAATAGTCAGGTCGGGTGCTGAAGTGAATAAAGTAACCAGCCCCCGATTTGACTGGCATAAAACCAGTCTTCATGGGTGCTGGATGGACTGGACTGGGGGGAACTTCTGGCTAGACTGTATTCTGCAGCCAGGGGAGTCTATAGCTAGAAATAAACTCTAAAATATTGAACTTTGCTTTGTGAGTTATATTTACACTATAAGTTTTCAAAGATACTCTATGTAAAAACAATTTTGTGTCCATATAAATTTTGGAAATGCTGTAAATATTAATGTAGTTTGAGACCAAAACAGTGGAAATTAATTTTCCAGAGGACCTGCAATAAACAATTCTGGTTAACTTTGTTTAACCCAATTGACCCCAAAGGGTATTTTTCCATTTTCCTTTTCCCCACAAGTCACATCTGGTAACCTCTACATATTTGCCCTAGAGTTATGTAGAACACGAGATGGGAGGTGATGGAATATGTTAGGATCTGGGTGCTCAGGTCTTAAAGTATACCATCCTTGATTAATTTTACCTTCTTTGCAGTGGGGCCCAATGGAGGCCTAAGAAATTCTTGCCATAGTCCAATCGACACCTTAGCTAAATAACTCACCAGGGACAGAAGTATCCAGGACCAGCTCTGACACCATGACTTGCTAGCCTCCATTATATTCCTTCCTCTTAGCTATGGATTCCTAACTCAGACAAGTGAGGTTCAGGAAAAGAGCTCCTTTTCATTAGCTCTGCACCCAGGCCACTAGCGCTCCAATTCCAGGTCTCATGTGTCAGTTGGAAATGTCATTGTTGTTAAAAGTCCCACCATTTTGATACTTAATGCTGCCTCTCGCCAACACCTGTACCTACTTTCTGCCCTGTCTTACTAAGTGCAGTGTTGGGGCAGAGCTATCACATAGCAGGGAAAAGTTAGTTTCAGCAGAACTCTAATGTTGGGATGTCCTAATGACTTCCCTCAAGTTTGCAAAAGACCAGTAATTGTGATCAAACAAATACTTGGAATGGATGTGTTTGTCAAAATGAGGCAGAGGGGATAAAATCAGACATGTGCTTTGTACTTTTCATATTATAATAGATTATTTTGGAGCAGTGAGATGGAAAAGCTGCAGAATAGTGACGGATGGATAAGAATAATAAATGGGACATGAAAAGATGGGAAGCCCAAGAATAAACTTGAGCTGACAAGCATAAAATCGATGAGAAAGTAAGCGAGATATGCACCTGAAGGATGTGCAAAGGTCTGAAAGTAGTGGGGAAATGGCAGCTAGGCATTAACAAATTGACCTCAGATTGGGCTTTATGGGGAAAATCAAAAAAGCCCAAGTGGGGCTCCTTCAATTTTCTCCTTCATTCACTGGAACATTTGAGTGGAATGGGTTGATTCTACTCAGGAAGTCCTGAGCTTAGCGAGGAGGTGCTCCCTAAGATTTCTGTTGATCCAATGAATTAGACGGTGTTGTTACTGTAGTTGCAGAATAAATAAGTAAGTAAATAAATATAGTAATGCAGGAATAAAAGCTGTGGAGCAGACGTAATGTAAATAGATAATAGATAGACTCTGCTTTCTTGAAAAATATTCTCACGTAAGCTTCCTTTGTGTCACTTACAATATAATTTATATAATTATATTGTGTGTGTGTGCATGTGTGTGTGTGTGTATACTGATCTAATTCAAATACTACTCCCTCCTCTCAAGCCTTTCCAGATTGCTGCACCATGCAGAACTGGTAGCTCCCTAGGCAGACTTCTCACACCATACGTATTTCTCATGCAGCATTGAAAACATGACATTATGACCTGTTCATGCCTGTCTTATGCATTGTGAGTCCCTTGAAGACAGGGGCAAAGCCTTACAGATCTGTATATCCTCTGGACCCAACAGTCGGATGCCCCATAGTCACTCAAGAATTGTATGGTGAATCAATGAATCAGTAAGCAAATGATGTTACTACTGAAGTTTCTATTCCCCTGGAACCTCTTGAACCTCAGCTGCCCTCTAGAAAATCATTTCTCAAACTGAGATTTGTGGACCATTGGTAGACCTTAAATGCCTTCTTTGGAATTACTGTGTTCACCATGCATTGTTCTGAGAAACACAGTATAGGCAAAAGCAGGGGCATTTTTAATCATATTTTCAGAGTAGTCGTTTAATCATAGCATAACCTTCTCTAGACCCACTGACCCTTCCACTGGAAAGAAACAAAACAGTGCATTCACTCCTTGGCCTCTGTAACCACACAGCAATCTGAACCGCATCACCAACACAGTGCTTCCCTCCAGCTGTCACAGACTTGCTGATGCTGAGACTGAGACAAAAAACCCAGAGCCGGAGGGTCAGTGTAATTGAATTAAGTGTGTGATAGGATGGGCATCACACGCAGTATTCAAAGCACCACACTTAAAGCAACTGCCTGCGGACTCTTGTTCTCCCAGCTGACTGGTACCTTACTTCTTAATGACTCTTACCTGCCAAAGGGCTGTTTCTATATCTAGAAGGCTGACAGGTTCTGAAAACATACCTGAAATCATCAGCAATCACCAGCATAAGTTGAAAAAGCAACACCGCCTCACTCCCTCATGGCTGATTCCTGCAGGCAAACTGGAGAGCACAGCATGATTCTGCACAGGACTGTGAAACCTGTGGAACCTTCCAGCCTCCTCACCCTCCTGTGCAGAATCATGCCGTGCTCTCCAGAGTTCACTTTAAGACCATGCATTTGGGAGGATTTTAATACAGTGCTTAACATTTAATTGAGCCTTTGTTATGTGCTAGGAGATGGGCTAGGTGCTCCATTGATATAATTCAAGTCCTCAAAATAACCTCAAATATAATTGTCCATTAAAACATTTTTTTATACATTTATTTATTTTTGAGAGATGGAGTGAGACAGAGCACAAGCAGGGGAGGGGCAGAGAGAGAAGGAGACATAGAATCCAAAGCAGGCTCCAGGCTCTAAGTAAGCGTTCAGCACAGAGCCCGATGCGGGACTCGAACCCATGAACCATGAGATCATGACCTGAGCTGAAGTTGGTCACTTAACCTAGGCACCCCATAATTGTCCATTTTTTTTTACACATATGATACTCAGTCTTATAGAGGTGAAAAAATGAGTGACCAGATGTCACATAGGAGAAATATAGACACAGGGCTTACACCCAAATCCATGATGTCAAATGTTCTTTCTACTTTGTCATATTCTCTCTCAACACAGAAGTAACAATGATAAAAATAACCTTTTTTTTTTTCTCCTCTCCTTTCTGCACTGTCAAATGTCTCAGAAAAGTGGTCTAGGTCCACTGGGCCCATTTTCAACCTCCTGCTTTCTCCTTAATCCCAGCATTCTGACTTCTGGCCCCATTGTGGGTTGAATTGTGTCCCCTTAAAATTTGTATGTTGAAGGCTTAACCTCCAATATGGCTGTGTGTACAGATACAGCTTTTAAAAGGTTTTTATTTAATGTTTATTTAAGTTTGAGATAGAGAGTGGGTGTGAGCTAGCAGAGGGACAGAGAGATAGGGAGACAGAATCTGAAGCAGGCTCCCCAACATCAGGGCAAAGTCTGACGTGGGCCTTGAACTCACGAACGGTGAGAGATCATGACCTGAGCCAAAGTCGGACACTCAGCCGACTGAGCCACCCAGGTGCCCCTAGAGATATAGCTTTTAAGGCAGTGTTAACATTAAATGGGGTCATAGGGACCCTGATCCAATGTAACTGGTGTCTTTATAAGAAGAGAGAGAGACACCAGGAATACACACACACACAGGAAAGGCCATGTGTGAGCACAGCAAGGAAACAGCCATCTGCAAGCCAGTGGGAGAGGTGTCAGGAGAAACCAACTCTGCAGGCATCTTGATTTTGGACTTGCAGCCTCCAGCACTGTGAGAACATAAGTTTGCTGTTCAAGCCCTCCAGTCAGTGGCGTTCTGTTATGGTAGTCCTAGGAAACGGATACACCCACATATATTCAAATGATCCACAACACTAATAAAAGCGGGTCTTGTTACCCGCAAAGTTTGCTCAGTGAGCACGAGACAGTCGGGAAGCCAATGATATCATCTAATCTTTGCAACACCCTTCAAAAGAGGGATCTGCATCCCCGTTTTATAGATGAGAAAACTATGGTTTGGAAGGTCTAACTTGTTCAAGGTCAAATCACTGGTTAGTCATGAGGCACACAGGTGTCTTTAGCACCTTAAAGTCCAATTTTTTAAGCATTCTGCTGAGATTGTTAATAAAAATCATGACTTTACAGAGAGCTTTTGCTCTGACTGTGTATCATCTTATTTAAATACTGATGAAAATGCTGTGGGAGACCTATTCTTGCCTTTATTTTACAAGGAATAAACTGGGACTTACAGAGCTTAAGTAACTTACTCAGGGTCACATAGCTAGTAAGGGACAGAGCTGGGATTTGATCCCTGGTTTTAGAGATGGCAACAGTTATATATTTTGGTCTAAAATCCTAGCAGAAAAATGTTTCAGGCTGCCAGTGAACCCCCTATACCTCAGGGGAAACCTGTCTGAGCACCTTCGAGAAATCACCATGGTGGCTGTTGAAACTGTACTGATTTAGAAACAAAGAGAATAGGTGTGGAAGGGATGCTGTCTCAGAGGTGGAAAAACACCGAAAAGTCTGTTTGCTTTGACACATTTGGCTGCCCAGAAATGGAGGTTCAAGAAGGCTGGGTGGTTTGTCCGAGATTAAAACCAGAACCAGGTGGGACCCTGGCCACCTGAATCATGTTCAGGCCTCTGCCAAGATTTGAGTAGGCAGGCATCTTGCTGAGTTGCTAATTCTGTGCTGCTTTTGCATCCCGAGACAAGCTGAATACAAACAGCATTTTAATTCATGAATCTTCTAACAGATTTAATTTTAATCAGACAACTAATTCCCAAACCCAGACATCCTTGAGCTTCCCAGCTGTCTCTTTTTGTTATTTGTTTCCTAGATTTAACTCTGTCAGGGCCAAGGTTGTCCTATGTCTGAGTAAATAGTCCCCTCAGGTCGTGACTCAGGTGGGCTGGAAATTGGAATTTACAGAATGAGTTTTAAGAATAGGCGTCTTTCTCCTCCTTCTCACAACTTCTCTTACAGTACAGTAGAAGATTATTACTGCCCGACCTACACTTATGCAAACCTGACTCTACCCGAGATCAAACCATACCCTCCAGAACATAACTACAGAACATCTTGCTTTACAAATATGAGTGTGAGGTCTGCCTCCCTAAAACAGGTTTTTGGAAACAAAGGCTGTAATGCTGACATAAAACCATTTTATGAACAATGTCACTCCATTCGGAAAGTTGGTTTAGAACCCAGGCTGGGCACACAGAGAGGGGACTTGCTTCGTCATAGCATGGACACTGGGAGGCTACTGGCTCCTTCTACCTAGGTCCTGCCAGACCACTGGCTACATGAGTCTGACAGTATCTAGTTAGGCACACTAAAGATGTTCAATTAAAAAAAACAAAAAGGGAAATCAATGAATAAGCCTCCCAAACATAGTAGATGTATCTATAGGAGGTCCATTTCTTAATACAACATGACCCTTCTTTACATAATGTATCCATTTTTCATTATAAAATGAATCATAAATACCATGACTTTTAAATTCTATTTGAGGGGCTCCTGGGTGGCTCAGTCGGTTAAGCATCTGACTTCGGCTCAGGTCACGATCTCACGGTTCATGGGTTCTGACCCCTTGTGGGGCTCTGTGCTGACAGCTCAGAGCCTGGAGCCTGCTTCGTATTCTGTCTCCCTTTCTCTCTCTCTCTGCCCCTCCCTGACTCCCACTCTGTCTCTTGCTCAAAAATAAATAAACATTAAAAAAAATTATTTTAATTCTATTTGAGCTGAAATTGATTTGGCTAGCCAAAGATTCAGCTGGCTTGACTTATATTGCTTTATCTCATCTATAAAAGTAACCTTTGAGTCTTTATTCCCAATGTTTACCCTTTATTAAATTGGTTTAATTGTGACTTAATCAGTGTGGCAATAAAATCATGATGAGGGTGATCACCTCCTAATGATAATGTTACAAATGATTTACAGAAGCTTGGTTCGGTGGCAGTTATTGGAGGTGGGGGTGATTTTTACTCCAGGTTTTAGATTTATGCTAAATAGTGCTTGAAGATTCTTGACTGTTACATATTGGAAACTATTTGTGAGACCTGCTAGAATAAGGAGAAGATGTTAGCTATTGTTTCGTTAATGTTCACATCTGACCCAGCAGGACAGAGATAAAGCTGTCCATGTGAAGATTTCAAAAGCTATTGCACATGGCACCGATGGAATTTCTTTCCTCTCTTTCTTCCTATTTTGAAACTTTGAACAGGCATTGATAGGATGCCATATACACCAGCGCTCCATTCCTTAGCTCCAACCTTCACAGTATCAGAGGGGCCAGCGTTGTATTCAGTTGAGGAAACTGTTTTTCAGGATTAAGGAATTTGCTGAAGTCCGCAGAGCTGATAAGTGGGGGAGGTGAGATCTGACACAAACCTGTCTTCCTATTTTCTGTTCAATCATTTGACTTCTCCGGATGGGGAGTTCAAACCTGGGACAAGTGCTGTAAGCAACTATTTAAACCTTGCCAACATTAAATGCTTTATCTCAAAAAAAGGAAGATCTGGGAGCCCTCTCGACTCTTGCTGTGTTCATGACCACACACCTATCCACCCACCCAGAGCTATTTTCAGTTGCACATGCAGAGTACATGAGCAATTAACTCCAAGCTAATGGAGCACAGACCAGGAGTAGAAAGCAATCAATCCACCCGAAACACTGTGGGAGGCCTAGCACATCCCAGACCACCCTGAACAACTAGAATCCCCCCAATTTTTGTTAGTCAGACATGTGTTTATTCAGTTCTGGCCCTGAAAAGATGTTGGGACCAAGAAAGCCCTTTATAATTAGTACTTTATACTATTCAACATTTACATAAATATGTATCAGATAGGAAATGAAAAGTATTTTCAAAATGGCCAATTAGTTTGAATATCTTCTGTTAGAGGTGGTTGTGGGCAATGACACTGAAATCTCCGTTCCAGGAGAGCTTGAATCACTCTCCAATTTCATGACCGAATTCAAGCACTTATAAAATATAACTACTCAGAGGTAAATGGCTGGGGATATTTTTCACAGAACTTATGAATGGATTGTCTCTACCTTATTTAGAAACATAAATAATAACTCTTTACACAAGCTTAGATTTTAAAATAGAATCACCTAATTGGAACGCTTGTTATTAGTGTTAACCATATTATTACTGCAGCAACCATGCGTGACTCCTTATGATAGGAGCTCTGATTTCCTAGATGGTGGGTCTTACTTGCTCTTTGGTAAATGAGCAGTGTAAAAATTATATTGCAAGTCATTATACACAGAGAGAAAATCTACAGTAGAAATGCAGGGGTTTGGGAAGAAGGAAACAAGGGATGTGATTGAACTTACACATAAAGATAGACCCAACAGATTGATATTCTAGCCAGGAAAGTCAACAGCTGAGAGGAAATACGATCAAAGAGAAAATTTAAAAAACAGTGAAACATGGAGAGAGATGAAGAAAGCCCATGATAGCTCACCAAATTAAAAATGGCCTAACAAAAAATTTTCTCTTCAAGTTTGACAGACTTTCTCTAGTTTGTCTCTAAAATCAAATAACAGTAACACAGCATTTTTTATAGTGTTTGCTCTGTGTAAGCACTTTACTTATATTAACTCCTAAAATCCCCATCAGCACACTATGGACACTAAATTCTGTTCTACAGATGAAGACACTGGCACAGAGAGATGAAGTAACTTGCCCAAGGTTACACGGCCAGAGCATGAACTCTGGATAGTCCGGTGCAAGGATTCACGTAACTATTGTGTTGTTCCGCCTGCCAAAGAAAAGGAAGGAGAATGATCCTTCACTTATCTGGAAATCACACACCCAACCTAGAATCAGAAAATTAGTGGCAAAGGGGCTCTAGGCAGACAGAAAATAGAGTTACCTTAGAATTGAAGTTCTTTTTTTTTTTTTTTTTTTTTACTGTTTATTTATTTTGAGAGAGAGAGAGAGAGAGAGAGAGAGAGAGAGAGCATGAACTGGGAGGGGCAGAGAGAGAGAGGGAGAAAATCCCAAGCAGGTTCCACACTGACAGTGCAGGATCTCAGGAACCGTGAGATCATGACCTGAGGCAAGACATGACCTGAGCCGAAATCAAGAGTCTGACACTCAACTGACTGAGCCACCTAGCCACCGTCGCATTGAACAGCTTTTGAATCCGGCCCCTTGACTTTGTAAATTTATATTAAAATATAGAGTGTTAGCACTACTGGTTGTATGTCAAAGGCCTTTGGGCACATTGGCAGCAGATCTGGGCCTAGATCCCGCTCTCCTTGACTCCTCATACAGCAATTTGCCACATGCCTGTCACAAGTCCTATCTCATTAAGGATGTCCCCATGCATATTATAGCCACAATTTGAATACGCTTCTAACTCCACATTGGAAGCAGCTGGGGATAGGATGGGGGAATGCAAACTAAAAGAAGCCCAGAGTCACAATAATAATACCTAACATTTGACAGCTGGTACTTTGTAGTAAACAAAATTATTTTCAGTTTTATTATTATAGCTAAACCTCACGGTTACCCTATGCACAAATATTGTCACCTTGCTTTTACGGATGAGGGAAATCAGTGTTGGAAGAAATGTTGCAACTTACAAAGGACATAGAAGTTGGAAGCTATAAGTGAGGTTAATGACTCTAAAGTCTAGAAGTGACAGCTGATTGCCTGAGAACAGAGGAGGAAACATAAAGTTGGAAAGGCACATACTATAGTAAGTAATAATAACAGGAAATCAGTCAATGACCAAATTTTGATCTTGGTTCATTAGGAAAAGGCTTTATTCTCTTTACTTTTTTTCAGAAGGTAATATACAGGTGATACATTTTTAAAACATTAATTTAAAACCCATTGTAGAAGAATAAACATATGGAAATTTTAGGTATTCATTTGTTTATTTAGGTATAATTGATATATAACATTATACTAGTTTTAGCTATAGAACATAATGACTCAACATTTGCATATTTTGCAAAATGATCACCACAATAAGTCTAGTTAACACTCATTATCAGGTATGAACTAGACAGATAGAAATTTTATTTACGTAAAATATAATGTTCAATTCATAAGATGTTACTGGGTTTGTGTTGCTTTAGTAAGTAAAGAATAAACTTTGGGTTTATTTAAGTTTGGGTAAGGTTAGTAATAATAAATTGCTGCATATCTTGCAGCGTATCGGGGGGATGTTTTGGGGCTAATATCAGGGATGCCAGTAACTCTTTGCCACAAAGCATTTATCTGTCATGGTCCTATTTAAAACAGAGCATTAGGAAAACTGAGCAGTGATCTAGGTTATGTTATGTTCCTTCTAGGTTTAAGCTAGTTCTTGGTTTAGAGAAAGGCCAATTGCTTAGTCCACATGTCATCTGGGCATTTATGTGTGACTAGGATAAGTTAGCAAGACTCTCTGTGCCTTACATCTGCCATACATTCAATGGTATAAAGGTGAGCATAAAATCTAACCTGATAGTATAGTGTAGGGGGACCTTGGGCATTAAATGAGCTCGTACGTGTGACTTGCACATAGTAAACAATCATAGTATTGTTCTTGTTTGTAGAACTACGAGTGTTAATGACAGAAACATCTGTTGCCACCCTTACAATAAAAAGAAAGGTGCCTGGGAGCACTCGTTCTAGCAAATTATTCAGTTGCTCCAATTTCTCTCTCCTGAGTCTATTTATCAATTCTGATCCTGGATGATGTGTTTGACCTCCCCAAACCTCAATTTTAAAATCTATAAACTGGGAATAATATTCATATAAATTTCATGAAGTTGTTTTGAGAGACTGTTTGAATTACATACAGTGATCAATAAAGGGAAGCAATTATGATTATTAATAATTATTGCACACTTACTAGTGAAGCATTGTTCTAGAATCTTCAGGAGTGAGGAGTCTGTTATTATACTTCTTGAGTTTGAATCCCTTTGCTGACTTTTGTTAGCTCTGTAACCTTGGGCAAAGTGCCTTAGCCTCTCTATGCCTCAGTTTCTTCATCCATAAAGGAAGACAATAATAGGACTTACTGCAAAGGGCTGTCAAGAGATTGAAATGAAATAATGTGTAGAAAGCATTTAAAATAGACCTTTTAGGGGTGCCTTGTTGGCTCATTCGGTTAAGCATCTGACTTCGGCTCAGGAGTTCGAGCCCTGCATCGGGCTCTGTGCTGACAGCTCAGAGCCGGGAGCCTGCTTCGGATGCTGTGCCTCCCTCTCTCTCTGCCCCTCCCCTGCTTACACTCTGTCTCCCTCAAAAATAAATAAACATTTAAAAAATTTTTAAAAAATAAATAAAATAGACTTTTTATACTCTTTCAGTTTGGTCTTAACAAAGGAATAAGGACCAGTTTTTGGAATGGAATTTGAGACAATAATTTCTCTTTACTGCCTGTCATTTTTCTCCACACACCTTATGACATCATCTCTTGGACACTTTGCTATTCTCTGAACGAAGCCTGCATTGTCAACTTTAATCCTCTAGCTTGCACCATCTCTTTCTACATGGATCTGCCTTTCTTTCTCCTCTTCTCCCTCTATTCTCTTTAAGGATCATCTCAACGTGGATGAGGCTTTCGAGAGCAAAGGCATTCTCAGACTCCCACGCAGCATGCATGGTTGTCTATTTTCAGCTCTGAGTGCTTCAGATCATTGACCTGCTTGGATATCTGTCATTTCTTCTGTGATGTGACCATCTGGAGACAAGAGATCTATCCCGGTTATGTTGTTACCACTAATGTCTAGCATAGTTCTGGATATTAGAGACAATTTGTCCATTCTTTCATTCATTTAATTATTTATTGAGTGCCTATTATGAGCCAGGTGCACTGTTCAAGGCACTATGGACACTAGAATGACCACCACCACCACCAACAACAACAACAACAAAATCCTTGCTCATGTAGACCTTCCTTCTAATGGAAGAGTCACTAATTGGACATCCAAGTGGAGTTGTCAGCTGACTGGATGGATATATGGGTCCGGAGTTGAGAATCATGGTCAGGGCTAAAGATGTGAATGTCAGAGTCATCACCATATAAATCATACACAAGACCCTAAAACTCAGTGATATCACTAAGGGAGTAAATGCCAACAACAACAACAAAATAATTCTATCTCCTACTGAATGAAAAATAACTAAAGATTAAATATAATAATACATACAAAGGATTTGCATAGCATAAGGTGCATCATAGGAGTCTACATGCATGCTTTCTGTTATTATGATGATGATTTTGCCACTCATCCTTCTAACATCTGTTCACCTAAAGTGTTGACTAATTTTTCACTGTCACTGAGATAAATTAAATGTGAATTTATTACTTCCAGGAACACTCACTGAAGAAGGTCTACCGTCGAGCAGATTCAGAGAACACTACAATGTACCATGGAATTGTTTTTTCTACCCAAAGGCTCAAACTCTTTGCTGAAAGGTGAATAAGTTCCTCTGCCTACTTAGCCCCAGAACTTGTCTTATTGTTCTTTTTTTTTTTTTTTTTTCTGGAAGCATGGAAGCGAAGACGGACCAATGCTCGTGTAAAGTACTTCTGCCTATCACACTTGCTGCTCTATATCCACTGGCAGAAGGCAATTCAAAAGTAAGAAAGTTAAACTTTAACCTGCAATCTAAGCAGCTAACATAGCAATGCTTTGTATTTTATAGACCTGGTGGAGTGTAAAATTGAGTCTGAAGTGTTAGGCTCCCATTTCACTTTTTAAACGAAACAGGCAGAAACTGGCATTGACTGGGTTCATGTTCAGCCCAAATGTCACTTCTTAGGTCAACGCTAATGGAAAATAGGTATTTATAACTCCTATTAGAAAGTGCATGAGTGACCAATCCTAAAATTATTAATAAAAGAAAAAATAGAGAAGGCTTTTGGTTATCTAAGCTTCTATGTAACTTCTTATAAATAGTTATAACGCTACCCCATTGGCCCACATTAACAGTAAGAAAATAGTAGAAAAATCCAGTGGGAAGCAACAGACTTAATCATATAAGTAACCTGGAATGAAAAGATACACCAGTTAAAAATAAAGCTTGTTTCAAGAATGGTTTTTGTTCTTCAGACACTTGAAGCCAATTTGTAGAAAATAAAATCATCATCTTAACCCATTTTTGTGACCTCTGTTCCTCATCTTGCTTAATGCCCCCAATTATCCTTTTGGTAGAATCTCTTTGCCCCTTTCCTGTCTTACCTCAGTGGTACCAACTGTTTCCCAGTGTGTCCATCTGTATCTCCACCATGTGTCCCACAACTATCCTCTCCCTTCCACTACTAATTTTAGTAATTTTTCTTTGTTTGAGTATAGTAGACACATTGTGTCACATTAGTTTCAGGTGTACAACACAGTGATTTGACAAGTTTATACATGATGCTCTTCTCCCCACAGGTGTAGCTACCATCTGTCACCATACATCGCTATTAAAACACCATTGACTATATTCCCTATGCTGTGCCTTTTATTCCTGTGACTTATTCCTTCCATAATTTCATAAGTGGAAGCCTGTGTCTCCCACCCCCCCTTAACCTGTTTTGCCCATCCTCTCCCCCTTCACTCTGGCAACCATCAGTTTGTTCTCCAAATTCACAAGTCTGATTCTGTTTGTTTGTTTGCTTGCTTAAAGTGTTTATTTAAATTCTGGTTAGTTAACGTAAGTGTAATACTAGTTTCTCCTGTTCCTGGAAGTATTGCTTTTCAAATAGTGCTCCATAAATGTATGCCATGTTGACAGGAAATCCAGTAAACCAGCTGTCCTGGGACTCCTGTCTCTGTCTTTCTTATATGAAGAGTCATTCATGGTAAATGGAGATTCTTGGTAAATATATGATTGACCAGGAAAAACAATGCTCATCTTTCTATTTGTTACTAAATACCTTATGTGACTTTGGATAAGCCACTTTATCTCTCCATTTTTTAGTTTGCAACATGGAGAGTATAACCTTGTGATCTGTCATTCTCCCAGGAGTTTTATGAAGATGAAATGATATAATCAGGATACAGAATTTTAGAAACTATTAAAGACCATAAAAAAGACAGGGGCAGGGGTTCCTGGGTGGCTCCATTGGTTAAGTGTCCAACTTCTGCTCGGTTCAAGTTATGATCTCACAGCTCATGGGTTCGAGCCCCATGTTGGTCTGTGTGCTGACAGCTCAGAGCCTGGAGCCTACTTCAGATTCTCTCTCTCTCTCTCTCTCTCTCCACACCTCCCCCACTCACACTCTGTCTCTCTCTCCCTCTCAAAAATAAGTAAATATTAAAAAAATAAAGAAAAAAGGGACAAATATTCAGATTAGTAAAACACATAGTTTACAGCAAGTAAATGATAGTGCCAACTGGTATGAAATCTGGGTTACGTGGAGTTTCTAAGTTTTCCCACTTCCTGCTTCTCATTGGTGGTGAAATGCCATGAAAGGAGGAAATTTTATGCTACCTTTGAAGCATCCGCCATTTGTCACAGCCAGGAATAAAAGGTGCCATCTCATTGGCTCCTGCAATGCTAGACCTGGAAGGAGACTTGAGGCACAGTCTGTGCTTCTCCTTTGTAGATGGTGAGACTAAGGTCCAGAGAGCGGAAAGAACTCATTCAAGGGGCTACCACCATTTCTCTGGACAATCTGGGGTGCACAAGGCTTAACTTATGTTGGAGCAGATGAGTGGAAAAAAAAAAAAACCTCTAAAGCCAATCAAAACATTGAACATAACTAGAGAACTGGTAAAGTACAGACTCTGGAGCTCAACTTCTGGGTCAACCTTTTCCCCCACCCCCACACCACTTACTGATAATGTGATTCTCAGCCTTCATTTTCCTACTCTGTAAAATGGGACTAATAAAGGGAGTCTGTCTTACAGGACTATTTTAAGTTACAATGAGTTAAACAGTGCAAAGCGCTTAGAACTGTACCAACCCCATAGTAAGTACTAGATGCTTGTTAAATAAATAAAAATAACATCTGAGTATTTGAACATAACATTTTTAAGGCTCATACATAAAACAAAATTAAAGGACCTTGCTTTCTCCTTGCAACTTAAGTTTACAAAACTTCATGAGTTATACTTTTGTTCCTCCCAAAATTTTCCCGACTATATGTCCAGTCAGAGTTTTTACTTAAAGTCACTAAAGAATTAACATGAGGTTAATTAATCGTGAGGAAGTTACACATTAAAAAAAAATTCCTGGAGGTTACTGTTGTATTTTTAATTGGCAGCGTGTTAGCAGTTTAAGTCACTTTTTGAAAACAAATTCTCCAACAGCCAAGTGTTGATGCTTTTTCTGCCAAGAGAGACATCTAAAACTTTCCATGATCATCAATATGCCACCAGGCAAAACAAAACACACTGAAATGTTGTGCTGTCTTTGATACCAAAATCTGAAGTAAAAGTTAGGAAATTATGTTTTACAATTATACAAGGTAATATGCTGATTATGGCTTCTGGGTTATGAGTAGTCTAGCCCCCAAATTATTTTGTTGCATCCACTCTCCTGTGTTCAAACCAACAACAAAAGCCACTGGAATGAAGCTTTCATTTAGTGAATCAGTCATTTTGATTGAATGGGGGTGCCCAGATTTGCCGGGAAGATATTATGAAATGAACTTAAATAAAAACATGTATATAAATATAAATACATAAAATCAAGTGCTTAATATTTTATCTTTGCATTGGTTCCTGATTATTGTCTAGTAAGTAATCTTTTGGTCACCATAATGTCCTTTGAATAAATAGGGAAAATGATTACTTTACAAAAACAAAACTGGGGCATAGAGAGACAAAGAAAATTACCCAGAGTTATCTGATAAGGAGATACAGAGATATAGTCAAAGACTTGACAGCATTTTTTTTTTTTAAGAAAAAAGTATTTGTGCTCACCCAGAGTATAGGAGCTAGGGATTTCTTGATACTAAGCTGTTCATGAAATAGCTAGTTGAAGTCCTTAAACCTAAAATTGTCTACTGAATACCAGCAGATTTTATCAGCCAGCTGTCAGCCTATCATGGAATTGGGAACAAAACTTCTGAGAAGAGCAGCATGACTGAGAATTGATACTGGTCCTGTAGATCACCAATCCATGGCTTCCAAGATACATAGAGTCTGGAAAATCTCCATTTGGCCTCTGGAGCCACTCTCTATCCTTCTATATGCTCTCCTAGGTCTGGGAGACTGGCCTCTATGGATATCTCAACTTCTCACCCTCTGGCCAAAGGGAAGCACAAACAGGAGATCAGAGAGGAGGAATCCCTCTGGGATCCCTCCTTGGTGGAGATTGGGCTATAGTGGCTGCTTTCTTCTTCCAGGGCCCAGAATCCCTATTGTGAAACCCTCTCTGCTTGTTATAGCTGTAGCTATGGCTTTCTTCCTCTCTGGTAACAGTACAGAAATGATGACTTCACTCCTACTAGACTTGGGTGTTTCACCAGCCTCGTTGGGTCAATTCCTGCCCGTAACTTTGCAAATAATCCCTTCATTAAATTCCCTTTGATGGCCCTATTAAAGTGTGCCTTATGTTTCCTGCCTGGACTCTGATTGATTCTAAATCACAGAATTTCAGTGTTGGAAAGTACTGGACCTGAGTCAAGTCTCTCCTCTTAGATTTCTTTAATAGCTCTGTTATTTTGAGAAAATTCTTTCTTTTATATAGATCTCAGTTTTCTCACATATAAAATAGGCTATACTCCTTGTAATAGGCTATTGTTGCTGTTGCTATTGTTATAATAAATACTTAAAACATGTAAAATAAGACGAACTTTTGCTTAGACAGAAATTCCCCTTCACTCTCTCCTTGAATTTTTTCCGGAAGAGTTCTTCTATTGCTATGACAGTCCTATATCTTGCAGCCATTCAATAAGTGCATCTGTATCATGGGACTAAGAGGATTTGGGGTGTGCGTTTATTCCAACTTCTTAGTTATAGATTCTTCACAAGTCATTAAAATCTTTTCAGGACACAGGGGTCTCAATTGTGAAATGGGGATGTACGACCTACGTTTCTGGGTGTAGAGGGCCAGACCTAATGCTTTCCCACCATTCCTTCCTATTTGAAGATTTGTAATTCAAAATAGGAAACCGAGCTATAATTACACACCTAAAGAGGCTTCCACAATCAGTATCAGGGGTAGCTGGTGAATCTCAGCTTGATAAAGTGATGAAGACAGCAGGCTCTGGAGTCAGAATCCCAACTCTGTTGATTGGAAAAATTATCTAACTTCTCTGTGCCTCAGTTTTCTCAGCCATTAGAGGAAAATAGTGCATCAGAGTAAAACAGTACATCTGCCTCAGAAGGCGATTGGGACTGTCAACTGAGTTAATACTTGTATATTCATACTAGTGATGTTTCATGCACTAACTCATTTGTATGAATTATCTTGTTTCATCCCATAACAATCCATTTCTCTGATGATCACAATGGTCTTTCTTGTACCACAAATGAGTTATGCTCCTTTTGTCCTTAGAGCCTTTGCTCTTGCTGTAGTCTCTTCCTTGGAACTTTCTCTCCAGACCCTTATGCTACTGGCCTCCTCTTGTTTTTGGGTCTCAAAAGTAACCCCATCAAAGAAGCTTTCCTCGACTCAAAGTAGCTCTTCTACCAACATTGTTTCCATCATTTTGCCACAGGTTTACTTTGTAATACACATCACCATCTAAGATTATCTTTGTTTTCATGTTTATCATCTTTCTTCCCATATACTCTCCATGAAGGCAGTGAATAAATGTGTCTTAATCCTCCAATTGTCCCTAGAATTGTGTGGGCAAAACATGGTCTCTCAAAATAATAATAATAATAATGTGAAACAAATGACCAAGTAAGGAAACTAAGGGGCCAAATAATTTAATTAAATAACTCCAGCCATTTTTGTTAGTAGAAGGCACAACAGGAATTCAAATATATGCCACAAGGACATTAAAGCCCACCCTGCCTCCATCTGCCTCTTTCAGTAGTTCTTGGAAGGCATAACGAGGGTCTGAGCAAGAGCCCTAGCACAAAATAGAAGTCCACTTAAAAGCTATTTCAAAGAGAAAATTGGCCAGACTTTAGTGACTAGTAAGATGGTGGGTGGGGAGCATAAGGTGAAAGAAAGCTGATTTTAATTTCAGCAAGTGGACAGCTTCCAATGAATGATACAAGAAAGTCGAGGAGGGGGATTGGGTGCAGGTGACCAGGCCACCAATAGCTGGCTAGGGCTCTTATCTGCATCTAGAGATGGGTGCTCAAAGAGCAGTGGACAGTTTGGCTTGAAATTGGGCACAGGGCCAAAACTTGAAAGCTAATCCTTAACACACAGCCCAGGTGTCCCCAGCCTCAGTTCCTGTCCTATTTCTGATTGTTGTTGGGGAGTTATTAGTGTCCGGAGGAGGTCCTTTCAATTATGTCGGTTACTCTTGTCCAAGCAGCAGTTGGGATGCTCCGCTGGGGGCCACTGATTTGATCTGCCACCTCCTTCTCAGAGGCACGTTTGTTGTTCCCCAACCTCTTTCCAAGGCACTTAGAATTTGATATCTGCCTGACAAGCATCAAAGTCAAGATGTGTGCTTTCACACAAAAAGGTTGGGGCTTATTATTTTTGCCTTTTGTTAAAGATGAGTAATATGTTTGATTTTCAAAAATTTAATAATGTCTATAATAATGTTTCATGTAGAAACTCTGTGTCATGTGCTACTTCTTTTAATGCTTTCATTTGAAGGGCAAACAGCAGAACAAATATTTCAAGTCTGCATTTAAAAAGTTACTATAGTTTCCAAATATTGATGATATTATATCCATGTAACAAAAAAAACCCTCAACAAATAATATGCATAATGTGTCTAAATATTTAAAAGGCTAAAGCAAAAAACAATTTACTAATATACATGAGGAAGCTCGCATTCACATAATTTAATGCTTTTCTCCAATAATTCCAAAATCCAGGAGAAAAATCATCTAAAAGACATACACGGATGTATACACAGAGATGTTTATCTCAGTGCTATTTATATTATGGGATAAAAAGGGAAAAGGGAAAAAAATCTAAATATTCAGAAGCCAGGGAATGTGGTCAAAGATAGTATATAGTCACTTTTCAATGTAATAATGTGCTGCCATTAAGAATGACAATATAGTTTTAATAACAAGGTTAGTATTTTGGAAGTATGCAATGTAAGAGAAGGATAAAATTTGGTATAGATGATATCATTAATGCACACACATCAATGGAAAAAGATATTATTTATTATTTGCAGTTACTTCAAGGCAGAGGGGTATACTAGGATTAGGAATGTGGTGTGTGTATGTTTGTGTATGTGTGTGATTTCTTATCTTTTTTTATACTTTATAAATCTACTGCCATGAACAGGAGTGACTTTTGTGAATCAACCACTCACCCTCCCAGTTCTGAAGGAGAAGGGGGGAGAGGAGGAAGGTCATCCTGTGGAGGAAGGAGCAGGTGCTACAGATTACTCTCAAGCATTGGACTGGAACCAACATGGTTGCAAGTTAAAAAGGAGGCTGATTTGGGCACAGTGTGAGGAAGAATGCTCTTCAAAGTTGGCAACCACCAAATGGGTGTCTCCTTGAAGAAGCAGCGTTGCTCCCCGATGATGACAGAGGAGTCTGTCTGGAAGCCAGATGTGAGATGATGCTACAAGTCTTCCTAGACCCGCTCCAAACTCTCAGGTTCTTTAAATAGAGATCCAAGTGCTCCATAACTCAGCAGGAGTTTAGGGCCCTTTCTGTAGGAATTTTTTTTCTTTTGTTATTTGCATAATATTGATAAATCTCACTTTCCTGCCTTGAGGAATGAAGACGCTTTCTTACCTGCCTTTGTGGAAAATAAAATGGAATTTTGAACGAGTATTGGTCCTTTGTTAACTACCTTTCAGCCCCTTAGCTTTGAAGATGCATGGGATCTGATGGCGAATATTCATTCCCTCAGCCACAGTGCAGCTCATTCAAACCTAGAACTAGCATTGTCAAACCTCATCATACGGTTCTCTGTGGTCTGGCATGCAGACATTTGGTGCCCATGCTTTTCATCCTGGTGGCCTAAGGGTCCTCTGGCACTCCGGGCACCTGGCTCTCACCATCTGCCTTGTGTTTTCATATCATCTTTTTAGTCTGTGCCCAACTGCTTAGGGTCCGATGATGGATAGGGATCCATGAATACCACCCTTTTGATATAGCAATGCAATTAATGTGATCTCCTTTCCAAATAATCTACTTCCACATGTTGAAGCTTTCTTGTGACAGGTGGCTAGTGGGGAGAGGGTGGCTAGTGGGAAAGGGAGATATGTCTGCAGAATTTTGGGTCTCAATCCAAGTCTAGCATGGGTTCAATATCAGCCAGTTTTATGAAATCCCTTTTATTTTATTTTATTTTTTATTTTTTTAATGTTTACATATTTTTGATGGAGAGAGAGAGAGATAGAGCATGAGCAGGGGAGGGGCAGAGGGAGAGGAAGACAGAATCCTAGCAGGCTCCAGGCTCTAAGCTGTCAGCACAGAGCCTGACATGGGGCTCAAACTCAAACCATGAGATCATGACCTGAGCTGAAGTGGGGTGTTCAACCAACTGAGCCACCCAGGCACCCCTGAAATCCCAATTTTTATAAAAATATCAGTTTTTAGAATTATTCTGCTCATTATTTGGAGTCTTTTATATTTTTTATTTTTTCCTTTCAGGAAACATCTTGACTTTTCCTTCATGCTTGGTTAAAACGTTCATTGCATTTTCCATGAACGTTTATTTGGGGTATGGCTTTACGAGGGATTGGTGCAGGAAGACCAATTAGGGCATGGCAATTTTGTTCTTCCCAAGTGAATACTGGAACCCATCCTAAAGTTATATTTTACCTGTCTACTGTGTACAAATGACTACGTTTGCAGTGAATTTCTGGTAAATTGGCAATTTTGATTCCAACTTGATATGAGAAAAGCAATGGTTCTAATAAACACTTGCTGACAAATAGTGGCAATAAAAATGCCCGCAGCTCCAATATTGTGGAGGATTAGGGCTTTGGCATTATTCTGGGATTATGGCCTTCTAGGTTGCTGATGACACGTTGCGTTTTTGTTTGTGAGATGGTGTGTGTAATGTGTGCAATGAGGGGAAAAATGATCAAAACAATGGATCTCAACCATAATTTAAATGTACATAATTTAAATGTACATCAGATTGTCACTAATAAAAGTCATTTTGTCCTGCCCTTGTTCTCCACAGAATGTTCTAGTAGGTTAGGGCTATTTTAAAGCTGCTATATCTCCCAGAACCAGAATAGGAACTGACATATAATACATTTATGTTGAATGAATAAGTGAATTAAATCTTATTATCATGATATATTGTGTTTAACCAATGCCACTGAAATAAGATGGGTTTTTGTTTTGTTTTGTTTTGTTTTTTGTTTTTTTTTTTCATCCTGGGATTTTTGACTGGATGTATTTGGTGGTTTGAGGTGCTTACTATATTTTCTCCATTTGTGTTGTGGAGACTAATGTCATTTTAGGGTGTTCTCATTTTTCACATCACTAAGTCCATTAGTTCCTATAAAATGGTGCATCAGAATATAAAGAGAGCCGGCAAAGATAGGGATAATAGCCCCACACCTAGAAAAAGTTTTAGTCAGCTTCTTCATATTGTGTTTCCTAGCTGTCAAAGAATACTGCCTTCTCTGTCTCATTCTAACAGTTGTTTGATGTTTGAAAAAAATTGTGCATGAAAGAATGTTGGTAAACAATATTTGTAAAGGTTTATTGTAAATTATACATGGTAACTTTACAAAATAAATAAAGCATTTACTTTTGGCTAGCTCCTACTTTCTACTCCTTAAGAATGCCACAAAACTGGAGAGAAAGAGAAGACGGAGACAGTGAAAATTAGTCTTCTGTGGAAACTCAGCTAGGTTAGGCACCCAGTTAGTTAATCAACACTAATGCCAATATTGCTGTCAAGGTGTTTTGCAGACCTGTTTCCCATTTGCAATCAGTTGACTCTGTCTACATAAAGGAGGTTACCCTAGATAACGTGGGCAGGCCTCATCCATTGCTTAACAGCCGTGGGCAAAAACTGAGGTTTCCTGGGGAAGAAGAAATTCTGCCTCCAGACTAAAACACCAAATCCTGAGTTTCCAGGCTGCCCTATGCATTTCAGACACGCCAGCCTACATGTGAACCAATTCTTTAAAGTAAACACTTTTAGGGGCACCTAAAACAGGTGTCTGAAACAATTCTTTAAAACTAACGTTTTTAGGGAGCACCTAGATGGCTCATTTGGTTAAGTGTTGACTTCAGCTCAGGTCATGATCTCTTGGTTCGTGAGTTCGAGCCCCACATCAAGCTCCTTGCTGACAGCTCGGAGCCTGGAGCCTGCTTCAGGTTCTGTGTCTCCCTCTCTCTGCCCCTCCCCCACTTGCACTCTGTCTCTATCTCTCGCTCTCAAAAACAAATAAATACTAAAATTTTTTAATAAACACTTTTATATACATGTTTCTGTGTATATGTATATATGTGCATACATATATGTATATGTGTATACACATATGTATATGTGTGTGTGTATGCATGGTATATATTGATTCTATTTTTGACAGAACCCTGACTGACACAGAGAGTGGACAAAGAAAATAACTTGTGTCAAGGTTTCCACTGTGTAGTAGTTTTTCTAACGTCGTGATGTTTCTGACGTTTGGCATTATCTAAATTACACACCAAATGCATACACGGGCATCAGGAAATCTATTAGGTAATGCAGGTTGAAGTGCGCTCTGTCAACAAGTCAGGGGATAGGAATCCCAAGAGCCCTCCGAGTCTACTCCCACCCTCTGATCGAACACAGATTTCCAAGTGTTTTGAAGCCCAGGCTCTTGTCACTAACACTGTGCTGTCCCTCTTCCAGCATGTGCGCCTCCTAACTGCGCAAAAGATCCCCTGGGTCTTTAGGTAAACAAGAGTACATCAATACACTTGGTTTTGCATAATATAACATACTGATTTTTTTTTTTTTTAAGAAGCGAGAACTGCAGCGCATGCAGACCTACATGAAGGAAACAGACAGTTTGGAGGGGGAGAAAACAAACAAACAAACTTGCTTTGAACAGCAGGAGACGACGTTTTGGCAGCTGAGCAGGGCAAGAGCTTCATGAGTCGCTCTTTAATGCTGCGCTTGGTGCTGTTCTGGGCGTAGAGGAAACCTAGAACACAGGCGATCGGTGCTGTTAATGCTGTCTGCGGAGAGAAACGGGCATGCCATGCCGCACGGCTGAGCACAGGAAGCTGGGCAGGCAGGGTATGGAGGCAGCCATCTGCTCAGGCAATCACAGGCAGTGGGTTGGGACCCCGGAAGGAAAAAAAAATCAATCAATCCCTTTTTTTCCCTCCATTTTTCTTATTTTTTAGGTTTTCTGTTCAAAACTTTCCGTCTGTTGCATTAAAGTGTATGGTGTGTTAGCAAGCGGGAATAGAATCTCGCCAGTATGTCTTTCCAGTAGTAAAGGGAAAATCTCCTGGCTTTTTCTTCTTCTTCTTCTTCTTTTTTTTTTTTTTTTTTTTTTTTGGACTTAGATTGGGAAAAGCACTGAAAGAGTTAACTGGATTGAAATTTCTATATTCAAACCAGAGTTAAGGGCCCGCGTGACA
This sequence comes from Felis catus, assembly GCF_018350175.1. Lineage (NCBI taxonomy): Eukaryota > Metazoa > Chordata > Mammalia > Carnivora > Felidae > Felis > Felis catus. The sequence goes on along the minus strand of NC_058371.1, from coordinate 188,724,737 downwards.
ATTTTCTGTTCTCATTGCTCCCCATCTTTGATTACAGAGGAGATAGATGCTCTGCATAAATCATTCACACTGCAATCACCTGTTAGTACCTTTGCCTTCCCTGAAAATGAGAAAATAGATGTCCTCGATATGCAGATTCATTAGCATAAGCTGCCATGCCCAGGGATGCAACAATCCTTCACATTTTTCACGTGTGGACATTAATGGACAGAATTACTCAAGCGGAGTAATTCCAAAGGAAGCAAGGTGTGTTCTCAAAATGTTAACCCAGGAATAGATGGAGCACTTCCGCTGGTTGGGGAGGAATCAAGGAAGATCCACAGCACTTGGATGGTCAAGTTGGTAAATGCTTGAAACAACTCTGCGTGTCAGGAGCCACAGCTGCCCTGCTCAGCATCAGCTTGCCCACTCGGAGTGCCCAGAGCCTGAGTTTGCCTGTCGATGCATATATATTGTCCCCCCTCCAAATTAGTTCAGAAGGTGTTGAACATAAAGCAATAACAAGAGAATCCATTTGAATCTAGGCTAGACCGTCTTCCAATGGAATTGTAGAGCTCTGACCACAAGTCTACTAATTTATTTCCCTTTGGAGATGTGCGACCCCATCATCAGTGGGAACCGGGTAAAAACCTGATAGATCTTTTGTGACAGGGGATGACAGTGAACCAGTAGATACATAAATCAAATCATATCATTTGTCTGCTTAGAAGCCCTCTACAACCTTCATGTTATCCTTAGGAACAAAACACACTTCCTACCGTGGACCCCAGTCTGGCTCTGCCGGCTCTGTCTCCCTCTTTGGCAAGATTTCCACCACCCTCTTGCACTGGACCACCAACCAATAACCAGGCTGTTCTTGCCTTTGTTGGAACACACAAAACAAATCTCTCCCCTGCCCTTGACACTTATAAGGTGTGAAATGTCTTGTTTCCTTGATATCCCAAGTGCTAATTGATGGCCTGGCACCTAAGTGGAGATCAATAAATGTCTGACAAATGAGTGAATAAATTTACTTTCAATACCAAAACAAGACCTGATTTCATTTCCTTGATTAGTATGTAAGTAATCTTTTAAACTTGTAAAATAAATCTGATTTACATAAAGCAGACCATTTAGGTGGCTTCTTCCTTCTACATTTAAGAGGGACACATTCATCTAAGTGCTGTCTCCTTTGTAAACTTCTCTGGGTCAGTAGGATTTTGCTTGATTTTAGTGTCCCAAGTAGAACATTGCGCTTCTCTTTCTATGTGCCATTTCCAACCCCCCTTGCCATTGTATGTACAGTCCAGTGGCCCTCCACCAGGTATCAACTTCAATAGGCCCATCCAGCCTTTAAAACTCAATTCAAACACACTTGCTTCCGGTAAACTTTCTCTGTTGTATCTCCAACCTTCCTGAAGGAAAGGACTTTTCCATCCTCTGTTCCATCTTCTCTGTTGCTCCTGTGCTGACACTCTACCTACTATTCTGGGTACCACATCCTATTATAGAGTGAGACCCTATTATGATAAGGAATTAGCAAAGGTTCTACCAGTTATCAGCAGAAGAGAGACTGTAGTTGTACCTCTTACCCAGCTCCTATACTTCAAGTTTGATTTCTTGATCTCCAGCCAAACTCCACAATCATCCCTGAAATTGGCACATGGCAAACACTCAAGAAATATTTGCCATTTGCTCGATTTTCTCTTTTTCCCTTAGATTCCGATACCTGCCAAGCTCACTCTATGTGACAGCTGCTGGACCCTCAGCTCTGGGTGTATGGAGGGATCTACCTGTTTCCTAAACATTCACAACTATTACTGGTCACTCCCTGACTCTACCCCAATTTGCTAATTAATGATGTTCTTCCTTGGAACATCTTTTGAAATTCTCTTGGAACTACAAGGTAGGCAGGTTGCTGTTTCTAATCAGGAGTCAGACGTCCCAGACTTCAGCCCCTGTTTTACTATTTCAAGTTGAGTGACCTTGGACAGATAATTAAACTTCTTTGGGTTTTTGTCTTTTCTTTGTGAAACAAAAGGATTCATACTAAAGGATCTTGGTTGTAAGAACACAGTTTAAAGATCCCGTTTTGAAGTATATTTAAATAGAAATTGTGTATAATTTCTAACTTTTTTTGTTTACCCCTGGTAGATGGATAAATCCACTTCTATTTGACTACAGACATTATTCAAATTCTCTAGGGGCTTTACCTTCCAAATAAATAGGAAAATGACTTATCATAAATGTTAAAAATAACATAAAATTTCCCAAAATATGTGGAAAGGCAAACATTTTAATTTACCTTAATTTAATTTAATTTAATTTAATTTAATTTAATTTCCAGTGTAGTAAAAATACAGTGTTATATTAATTTCAGGTGTACAATACAGTGATTCAACAATTCCATATGTCACCCAGTGCTCATCACAACAAGTGCACTCCTTAATCTACCTTTTTTTTTACAGTGTTTTCTCCTCAATGAGAACTTTAGCTTCTGTAAGTCAGGATGCAGACATCATAAAACTTCCCCTATCTCCACCCCATTCTCTGCTACAGATCATTCTGCTCTTTTTCCCTTAAAGTGTAGTGGTTGAATGTTCAAGCACTGTATTAAAACAACCTGGATTCAGATCTCAGTACTTTATGGCACTGGGTAAGGTTACTGAATTTCTCTGAATCTCAGTGTCCTCATCAACAGAATGGATTAGTAATAGTCTCTATTAGAATCTAATGATATAATATAAAGCATCTAACACAGTGATTGTTCACAATGTACTTTCAGTAGATGCTAGATATTATATATATATATATATATATTTTTCAGTTCTTTGGGTCCTCCTATCACAGGTCCTTTCCAGGTGCTATTACCTCTCACTGAACTTTTGTTTTACCTCCTTGTGGCTTTGGTAACTCTTGTCATCTTTGAGATTTCAGGTCAATAATCACTTTCTGAAAAACCCTGCATGATGAACGGAACTAGATTATGAACAGCTCTATTACATGCTCCTAGAGTTTCCTATATTTCTCTTTCATGGCATTATCATGAATATAATTAAAACAATTGATGACTCAATTATATATTTGACATATGTCTTCCTTACTGCAGTGTAAGATTGAAGATGTCTACTTCCAGCTTTAGAGAGTAAATGTTGCTGAATGTGTTATCCCACTATAAGCATCCATAATACTGGTCAAGCCACATGAGGCAACCGTTCTCAAGTACTGAAAAACAAGCAATGTAGAACTGTAGTGCAAGAGAGAAAAGAAACCCAAGGGTTGAGTTCCACAAATGCCCTGTCTCTCTCTGCCAAGTGGCTTGTCCTTTCCATAGTTCCGAGAGGTGGAGACCATGCTTACTGAGATGAGATGGCAGACATCAGAATTCTGGACTCCTAAAGGGACTGGAATGTAGGAAAAGAGAGATTCTGCTATGTGTGTCAGAGGGGAGGATTTGTGTGAAGATTAAATGTGGGTCATTGTGATGATTAATTTTGTGTTCAACTTGGCTAAGCTAATAGATGCCCAGATAGCTGGTAAAGCATCATTTCTGAGGGTATCTGTGAGGATGTTTCTGGAAGAAATTAGCATTCAAATTGGTAGACTGAGTGAAGAAAATCACCTTTACCAATGATAGTGGTCATCATCCAGTAAGTTGAGGGTTTGAATAGAACAAAAGGCAGAGGAGGGGTGAATTTGTTCTTTGCCTCATTTGGAACATCCATCTTCTCCTGCTCCCAGACATTGGGGCTCCTGGTTCTCGGGCCTTTGGGTTTGGACTGGAACTGTACCACCAACTTTCCTGGACCTCCAGCTTACAGATGGCAGATTGGGGGACTTCTTAGCCTCCATAATTGTGTGAGCCATTCTTTCATAATCAACCTCTTTCTTTGTATCTCTATCTATCTATCTATCTACCTATCTATCTATCGCCAATGGATTCTGTTTCTCTGGAAAAGCCTGCCTAATATAGTCACTGATCAAGGCATGAGTGATGCATGTTCAGGATCAGACTCCATAATAGGAGGCAGAAGCTGCTAAAGGGCTGAGAATTGAATGGAAATACCAGAGGTCATGTCATGCTGGGAAATATTGACATTCTGACTTCATTAAAAAAAAGAAAAGAAAAGAAAAGAAGTATAAAAAGGAAAAGAAAAACAAAAGGAAAGGAAGGAATGAAGGAGTAAAGTTCAGTGCTGCATTAAATACCACTGGCATTCACTGGAGAGCTCAGAAACTATGTTCTTGGAGTAAGGATCATTTCCCAGGGTAAAGGCCACACCCCATGACTACATATAAAACCAAAATTAACCTATCCTAACAAACAGTAGAACGAAAGTTGGTAAGACCAAAAGGAAGTGCTAGTAACTATGGAATACCTTCTAGAAAATATTTGACACACTTGAAAAGAACATAACAAATTCCAAATTCCTTACAATGTATTGTAATAATGTCTGTCATGCTACCAAAAATGAACAAACATGTAAAGGAGCAGAAAAATGTGACCCATAATCAAGATTTTAAGAAAAACAATCGATAGAAATAGACTCTGGGATGACACAGATGTCAAAATGACATTAGCGAATAAGATGGTCATAATCAGTAAACAGTTGAAAACATTCGGTAATAACATTAAAACTATAGAAAGGAAATAAATGAAGATTCTAAAAATGAGAAGTAAAATATCAAAAATATAAAAACTTCTTTAGATGGACTTAACATCAGACAGGGACTACTGAAAAAAGATTTATGAGCTTGAATAAGATAAAAAAATAAGATAAAAAGAGAGGAGTTTGAAAAAAGTGTCCCAAATATTCCAAATTTAGTTATGAACATTAATGTACAGATCCAGAAAACTTTTTGAGCCATGATCTAAATACAAGATAACTCATGCATAGGCATATCACAAACTGGTAAAAAAAATTAGAAAAAAAAAACTTAAAAAAAACCCCAAACCTAGAAGAAAAGGACATATTACATGCAGAGGTAAAATAATATATGAGAATGGTTTCTCATCAGAAACAATAGAAGCCAGAAAACAATGGAATGAGTGCTGAGGGACTACAAAGACTTTCAACTCAGAATTCTATATTCAGTGAAAATAATCTTTTGAGAAGGACAGTGAAATAAAGACATTTTCAGATACAGTAAAGCTGAGAAAAACCATAGCTACCAGAGCTGCATTACCAGAAGTACTAAAGGAATTTCTTCAGGCTTAAAGGAAATGACGTGGTGTGAACATCTACAGGTAGAAATAAGTAAAGAGCAAAATAAAGGAAAAACTGAAAATACGTGAACAAATATAAAATAGTATCTTATTTCCTCTTATTTCCTTTGTATGAAACAAAAATAAGTATTGTGGAGTTCGTTACATTTGTGGATATAAAATTTCTGACAATAGCAGAAGACATAGGAGAAGGTAAATGGAACTTTCACTGATAGTACATTTTACACTAAGTGGTACAATATTCATGCTAAGTAGTCTGATTAAGTGAAGGAGACATATTACAAACTCTAGATGCTAGGGAAACAAGTAAATAATAGTAAAAGGAGGTACAGTTAAAAAGCCAGTTGAGGAATTAAAATGGAATACCAAAAATATTCAGTTAGCCCCAAAGAAGTCAGGGACAGAGGAACAGAAAAGCATAGAGAGAGCATACTAACACAGCGGGCTATATTCAACTGTATCATGAAATCAGAAACCAAGTCTGTCTTATCTACTACTGTATCCTAATTACCTCGCATAATGCTTATTATGTAAAAAGTGTTTAATCAATATCTGCTCAAAGAATAAACCAGACTATCTGTGTTATATGAAGGTCTCAAAATAAACAGATTAGCTGCACGTCTATACTTAGCAGATGCATTTAAAATCTGCATGGTGTATTTCCTCACAGTGTGTGAAGAGTCTCTTCCCCACACCCTAAACAGACGTCTGTGTAAGAAGGCTCTCCACTCAGGATGATTCTGGCTGCATTCCCCAGCCAATAGCACTAAAAGAAAATTAAGCGTGAAGGTAGGTCATCAGGCAGAGAGCCTTAGTATGCAGGACATTTTACCCCCATAAATACTCTTTGATAGATTAAAAACCTGACATCACATAAATATTTATTCATTTATTTAAAAAGCATTTATCATAGCACTCGTGCTATAAGCATTTAAATAACGTGTATCGTAGATCTGTGGGTATATAGCAGTCATACGAGAAAAAGTCCCTGCTCTCCAGATTCCAGCCATCTACATCAATTGTAAGACCTATTGCATTGCATGATTGATTTGTACGTTTCTTTCACTAAATCTCAAATGCACTGAAGAGAGAATTCTGTTCATTCATTAATTCGTTTATTCAAAAATCATTCATTGAGTGCCTACAATGTGCCAGACAGCGTTCTGGGCGCTGGGAATAATGTAGTGAACAAAACAGACCAAATTCCCGCTTTTTTTCATCACACATTATAGTCAGGGAAAAATAGTAAACAAAAATAAATAGCAAAATATAAAGTTTGCCAGATAGAAAGCAGAGACTTCTGTTGGATGGGTTGGGAGGTGGGTGGGGTAAACTGGTACTTTCCAATGTGGTTGCCAGGGAAGGATTAAGTGGAGCGGTATTTGAGAAAACATATCTAATGAGATGAGACAGTTTCTTACTCTGTTTTGATTACTAGCATTATTATCAACTAGTGCAATGTATTACATATATTAGGCACTAATATATATTTGTTGAGTGATTAACTTTATTCATTAGTTTATTCAATTAATACTTATGGGCACCTACAATAGGCAGATTGATACCTTAAATTAATTGGCTATATAAACCTCGAGTCCAATGATCTATTCATAAATTCATTGCCTTAGAAATCAAAATTAAGTCAACTCCCTTATTCTTGCACTGAGAAGTCAAACCAAACTAGAGTTCCATCGCTTCAAAAATCCCGAAACAAAGTAATGCAAAAAGAATAAAAAGTAAGCGTGCCAATACATAGACCACTTCAAATTGTGATATAACTGGATGAAATGCATTCATTTTTCCTGGTGGGAAAGGTTTCATCTTACAAAGCCTGACATTACTGAAAATCAATCAGCCCAGTATCAGGCTGGTTGCCCTGTATTTGTGACCCTCCAGATTTCAGGAGAGCTTTGTGCCAGTGGTCATTTTTCACTGACTGGTTTTCCTGTTCCACAAGAAATACCACTACATGTAATGTCAGGTTTCAGCGGTGAGTGATGGATCATGAATTATGAATTCAACAAGTAATGATGATGGTAATAGAAGCGGTAATTTCACCACAATGAGAATTATGCTTATCTTTCTTCTTCCTGTAGCAAAAATGAGTATTTTCTGTGGCTCTGCATGGGAATAAAGGTTCCTACTCCATAATTCACAGCCCTGATCAGCTTCTATCTTGTGCTTTTGAATTATGGACAGTATTTTTCTTCCTAGATCCTCAGCCTGTGGGTGGCAGGTGGAGAAAAATAGCTAATGATGTTTCCATAGACATGGTGTCTTCCCAGGAATCAATAACTATGACCAAATCACCAGGAGTTCCAGTGGTACTGTGATCCCATCTGTGTCTCCCTCCTTTGAATCAGTGACAAGCTGATGTATGAACATTGACTTGATGTTGAGGTGACGGACTATTTTCTTGACTAGCTGCAAATGCGAACTATTCTGCCAGTGTGTTTATTTTTTCAATAAGTTATTTTTAAATAACTTTAAAGCTTATAAATACACACACATGCAGTTCATTTTGTATTTCCAAATTTATTCCTGAAAAAAACAGGGACCAGATAATTTGGGGTTCATACTCTGGTGATAATTCTTACTGAAAATTGCTGCCATCCATACCGATTGTTAATGATCCCGCAGTCACCCCGGAATGTAATTGTTCACCTTTAAGAAGGGCAGCATCAGGGTTAATGACTGAAAATGAGGAGGAAATAGCTACATTTAATTTGGAACTTTATGACTTTTGGAGGCAGAGCACTGACCTTCTTAATTGACCTGTTTTGTTTTCCCTGACTGTAAAAGAGTTACATTTTATCTATCAGTTAATCCAGAAGAAAGAAGCTATAAGGTGCCTGAATTTGCTGGAAATAATCTACAGAATCTCAATGCAAATAGAGTAAATTTGCCTCTATTTAGGGCTGCTACTTGAAGACACCTGTTTCTCATAAAATGAATGCCAATCTGTCCGTCAGCTGTTGGGGGTCTCTTCCGTGTCTCTCTCTGCCTCTGTTTTCTCCAGCTCCCCCTCTCCGTCTCTTCCTTAGCCTTGGTCACTTCCTTACCTCTCTGTCTCCCATGTACTCTCCACCTCCGTGTTTCTCTGGCCCCAGGTTTCTCTCTCTTTGTCCTTCAATGTCTCTGCACCTCTCCTTTATCTTTCTCTGCTCTATCTCTGTCTCTGTCTCTCTCTGCCTCTGGCTCAGTCTCTCAATCAAAACAGGGTCCCACTGAATCTTAACCTTTGTGTTGACTGCATGCCTCATGAAGAATTTAGAGAAAGCTTTATCTGAGTACAGGATAATTATTGTACATTATCATAGGCAAATATTAGTAAACAACTGGATGGTCAAGAGCTACAATGCTTTTGTTTTTAAGTTTATTTATTTTGAGAGAAAGAGAGAGAGCCGGGGAAGGGACAGAGAGAAGAGAGGGAAAGAGAGAATCCCAAGCAGGCTCCATGCTGTCAGTACAGAGCCTGATGCTGGGCTCGATCTCACCAACAGTGAGATTATGACCTGATCTGAGGTCAAGAGTCGGGTGCTTAACAGACTGAGCCACCCAGGCGTCCTGAGCTGTGATGTTTCCTAAATGAGTACTAAGTGCTTGCGGTTGTCCACATGACTGCCCTATTCTCTTGGCAGAACTAGTCAGAGAATGCTAGCAGAAAACAACATGGAAAAGGTGTCAGTTTTCTTTGGGTTCCTTTAAAATTCATCATTGAGGGGCGACTGGGGGGCTCAGTTGGTTGCATGACCGACCTCGGCTCAGGTCATGATCTCACGGTTTGTGGTTTGAGTCCCACGTCGGGCTCTGTGCTGACAGCTAGGAGCCTGGAGCCTGCTTCAGATTCTGTGTCTCCCTCTCTCTATGCCCTTTCCCCACTCATGCTCTGTCTCTCTCTGTCTCAGAAATAAATAAACATTAAAAAAAAATTAAAAAAATAAAATTCATCATCAAAACCCAATTTTCCTTTGTTCCTTTGCACAAATTACCAAAACTGCTTATGTGGTGAGATCTTTTGTGTGGGAGTTGGGAAATTATCTGGAATTCTCTGTGGGTAGGGCTTGCCCAGGACAGCACCAATTTATGACAATGGTCCTAACATTCCATCTGTTAGCAACCCCTCTTCGTATCCAAAGTGTTCCAATTTAAGATGATAAATTATATTAGCAACAACCAGTGAGGTCTGTTCCTGTAGAATAATGTGCAGTTATTGACAAAATGGCCACTTCATTACATGGTAAATAATGCAAACATGGAAATTCACTTTAAAAATAGCTAGAATTAGCAGGAAAAATGAAACAGGGATCTAAAATGAAATTATTTGTATACAATGCAATCTTATTGTAATACTATATAGTATTTTTCAGCTTTCAAATGGAAGAAAATCCTGTCATACATGACAACATGGATGAGCCTTGAGGACATTAGGCTAAGTGAAATAATTTGTCACAGAAGGACAAATACTGCATGATTTCAACTTATAAAATAGATTAAAAGCTGAAAGGAGATTGGTGTTTGCCAGGGCTCAGGGAAGGTGGAAATCAGGAGATGTTTTCCAATGGGTATAAAGTTTCCGTTGTGCTAGAGGAATAACTTCTGCTCATGTGCTGTGTGATAATGTCTCTGGTCAGCAATACTGCATTTTGCATTTAAAAATTTTTAAGGGGTAGATCTCATGTTAAGCATTTTTACCAACATAAAAAAATGTAAACAATTTGGGACAAATTGATTATAACATTTGTAGCAGAAAGACATGCTGCTTTGGAACCAGAAAGAAGTAGTTCGAATCTAAGCTCTGCCACTTTTGTTTGTGAGACTTCGGACAAGTAATCTAAGCTCACTGAGCCTCTTTGACCTCACCTGGGTCACGCGCAGAATAATGCCAGGATTAACAGTAAAACAGGAAAGTTCTCTGAATTTCACTTGAACTCGATCATGCCCTTAGGAAAGAAGGAGATAAATGATGCCTAAAATGCAGTGTTATAACCCAACAATAAGAAGGACTTTCTATGTGCCAAGCACTTTACAAGCATTGTATCATTTAACCTGCACAAGAACTCCATGTGGCAGATAATAACATGATAGCCAAATGACAGCCAAGGGAATGAATGGTAGGGACATGCCTGCAGCTTTTAAGTGGCAGCCCAGGATGTCCACATGTCCATCTGTCTGAATCTGGGTCAGACATTCTGACTTCTCTACAACACTAATAATGGCTCTAATAGATCATTGGACTATTTCACTTACTGGGTCTAACTGTGAAACCTTCTGCTATAGCATATTTGTTTCACTTTGTGGAATGGTTTTCTATTTCCTCCCCCATCCCCTCAGTTAGGCTTCTTAAATCATCCCATCTTGAATATAGTACTGAAAACTCGGTGACCTATGTTCCTTTACTAGAAATGCTGCCTCTAATTCTATTTGCTTTAGGACATCTATCAAACTCCTTGTGGTATTAAAAAATAATAATGCAGTTGAAGAGAAAGCTGCACTAGGAGATCCAATTTCTTCATCTGAAAAATGGGGCTAATAATATGTGACATTTACTAATCTCAAGGAAGTTAGGAGATGGATGAAGTAATTGTTTCTGCAAAACCTTCAAATGCTAGAAGAAATAACATATAATCCATTATGACTTCCAATGTGAAACACTACTTTCCTATTCTTTTGGGTCACTGTATGTAATCTTCGTTCAAAACTGCATTTATTCTATAAAATTATTTGTTCTTTAATCTAACCAATAGGTATCTATTGAATATATTATAAGGCAGACCCTGTTTTAGGCACTTGGGATGATAATCAGATACGATATGCATTAAAGCTCAGGTGTTTACGATTTTGTGAATACCAATTAATTGGCCCTGGCTACCCATTAGAATCGCCAGGGTGGCTTAAACATTAGCTATGCCTGATCACTCCTGACCAAGTGAATCGGCTAACTCAAATGGGCCCTAAGAAAGAAGGCCATATGAAGATGGAGGTAGAGACTGGATTACTGTAGCTACAAGCCGAGGCATACTAGTGATTGCCATCAACCACCAGAAACTAAAAGACAGGCATGAAATAGATTCTTCCTCAGAAACTCCAGGAGGAACCACATTTGCTGCCACCTTAATTTCAGATTTTTGGTTTCCTAAACTGTGAGAGAATACCTTTTCATTATTTATAGTATTTTTTTTTTTTGAGAGAGAGAGGTGGAGGGCACCAGTGAGTGAGGGTCAGAGAAAGAGGGAGAAGGAGAGAGATAGAGGGAGGGGGAGACAGAGAGGGAGAGACAGAGACAGAGGGAGAGAGAGAGAAGTGGGGCTCACCCAGGGCTTGTGATTTACCTGAAGCAGGGCTCGAGCTCACCCACTGTGGGACTCGAACTCATGAACTGAGATCATGATCTGAGCTGAAGTCAGATGCTTAATGACTGAGACACTCAGGCACCCCCACCATTTGTAGTAATTAATTACAGAAGCCATAAGAAACTAATACAGAAGTCAACTAACAAATTATCAAGAATGTCAGAAAAAATCATATGGTATCATGGCCATATATTCATCCTCTAGAACACTTCCTTTGTATATGGAGTTCTTCAAAATATAAGACATGGTGCTCTTAATAGCACTGATTAATAGTACTTCTTAATAGTACTGATATGTTTTTGCAAACTCCCACTAAGCATGTTTATCCTAGGTGAATTAATTTATGACACACCATGATTGAGTGGATTTCTCCCTTTTGGAGATGATATGTTCTATATTCTGCAGTCAGGGTTTTGGGTAAATCTCTGCTGAGGATAAGCATTTACAGAGACCTAAACTAGAAGTGAGGATCTCTGCTTCCTTCTCAAGTTAATTAACTAATCAGATATGTAATGAATATCACATGATTTTCCATATCATCTAGACCAATAGCCAGACTCCTTACAACGACCTACAAAGTGTGCACAGTCCTCCCACCAAAGTTTATTTGTCTATCTTATCTCCTATTTCACTCTTCTCATTCTGAACTTGCCACTGACTGGTCTCTGCTCCTGTAACATCTCACCTCAAATATCTTCACGATCACTCCCTCACCTCCAAGTCTCTACTCCCAACGCAGCCAACACAGTGAGACCTCCTTGGCCGTCCTATTGAAACCAGAACTGTCACGCAACTCCCTATTCCTCTTTCCTGCTTTACTTTACCCCACCGATTGGTTTATTACATGGGCTGATTTGTGTCTCCCACAAATTCAGATGTTGAGGACATAACTCCCAGTATCTCAGAATGTGACTGTGTTAGAGACAGAGCCTTGAAAGAAAGAATTAAGTTAAAATGAGGCCATTGGGGTGGGCCTTAATCCAGTCTGACTGGTGTCCTTAGAAGAAAAGGAAGAGACTTCAGGGATGTGTTGAGCACAGAGGAAAGGGCATGTGAGTATACAGAGAGAAGGCATTCATCTGCAAGCTCAGGAGAGAGGCCTTGGGAGAAAGCAAACTGTTGACACTTTGGTCTTGAACTTCTAGCCTCCAGAGCTATGAGAAAATAAATTTCTGTTGTTTAAGCCACCCAGTCTTTTGTTACGGCAGCCCTGGGAAACTATTACAGTTAATCATAAAAATCTATTGTCTAACCTGGAACACCACTGAAAATAAAAGGGGGCATTATGATAATGATACCAGGACAATTGACATAAACAGTGACTTTCCAGGTACAGCAGCACGTTCGTAGCCCTATCCATAGTGCCTGTCACTGTTAATATACAATGCACTTTAGTTATATGTTTATTGTCTGCCTGACTCCACTAGATAGTAAATTCCTCGATGGCATGGGTTTTCTGTTTTTACTGCTTTATTCCCAGTACCTAAGTGTATGGCATATAGTTGATTCTCAATTAAAAATAGGCTGAATAAATAAATGTAAACTGTAGTTGAGTGGCTGATGCCCACGGATCTGTATGTAAGACTTTATATACAAGATCGTAGTGTGATTACCAATTATTTTGTATCTGCTACATGCTAGGCCGAGTGCTAGGCATCTTATATATGTTATCCCTCATCCTTTTTTGTAAGGATTTTGTAAGCTAGGTTTGATCCCTATTTTATACTCCAAAACCTAAATATATCAGAGATTTTAGGTCACTTCTCTATCCCTCAGCAAGTAGGTAAGGATTTAAACGCAGGTCTGCATCTCCTAATACAGAAAAGATATTTGCACATTCTCAGCAGTTAGAAAAGAACACAGATGCAGATTTCCAACTCAACAAGTCCATTGAAATGGTCAATATGCATTAGTCACAATATTGTACATGTCGAGGTAGAAGTGATATCTACAAATTATATCAATGTGGGTTCAGAATAAGTCATGTGGAATTAAACTGTGTAAGTGGAAAGATTCCCTAATACTTTAATCCTAAATTCTCTATCAGCACTACAGAAAAATCAAGAGCAACAAATCAATGTCCCTAAGATGGATATGAGTAGCTTTCCCTGCTAATTTATTTTTAGTAACTAATGCTTTAGATTGACACACAATGTAAAATATTGTCCTTGAAAACAGGCAGCTTTGTCTGATGCTTAGGATTTTTATTTATCAGAAACTGAGCCAGGAAAATCTGATGTTAAAATTTATCACAGCAGCTGAGGGGCTATGTCCTGCTAAAGAAAATTAATTGTATGCCAATTTGGCAGATGTTGTCTGATACCTTTTTGTAAGTAACCATCTTGACCACATCAAAATGTTACTTACCTAAGAGAATGCTTTGAGTTACCCTTCCATAAAGTGTAGTCACATTTTGCATGCAAATTTGGAATAATACTGTATAAGTAATAAAGTCTCACACTATGTGAAATTTTAAAGTAAGGCAATACTCAAATTTTTGTTACACTTGTTAAGAATTTCATAACTTCAAAGCTGGCAGGCTGAATGAATGGTGAGCTAGCCAGGATAAGGCAATATTCTTTAATGCTTGTAATAGAAACCCTGGTCATTCTTTTTAGCCTTATGGAAACATCTAATTAAGACTTTAAATTGCTTGAGGTCCTCAAGAACATGTTCTTCAAATGAAGTATAATCCCTCTGTAATTCACATTAACCAAACGTGAATCCCAAATACAGTAGGACAAAAATTTTAATCCTGAAAATCCTAGCATCACTTAATTCAATTCTACAAATGTCTGTTCCTGCTTTAGTTTTATTAAATGCTCCTTGATGCTTTCTCTTCCTAGGGATCATAGGATTTTATTGAAAAGAAGGTAAATTCTGATAGATAAAAGTAAAATAATTTAGAAAAATCACTTTACTCTGGAGGCCGATCTTGTGCCTCTCTCTATGATTCAGAACTCCTGACACTGTATTGAATGTATTAGATTCTCTGGATCTTCCAGATCTCCGTGGACTCCATATAGGACTGCTTAGTAACCCCAAACCATCATATTTTAGAAATTGGCTATGGCCAAATATTATAAAGTCATATTATAAATACTGTTTTATATAAGCTTCATCCAAATCATCTACCAAGGAAGAAACTGAACTCAATAACTTTTTAGTTTGCCCAAGATCAGAAGCCTAAAAACTAATGGAATGGGTGTATGAACCTGGACTGTCTGAATACTAAGGTCACACATTTACTATCTATGATTCATTCATCTTTGTCTCCCACAAGTCATGCACGAAGCCCAGCATCAGCTGTTCAACACATATTTGTTAAATGAATGAATAGATGCTGGTTGAGTTCCACAGGGAAAAGGGAGACTCCTTTATTTATGAGTAAATCATGACTTTTTCAAGGTTTCCAAAAAACAATTGGCATTTTCACAATTAGCATTTTCATAGGGACAATCTGAGATGCCAGATCCTGGCAAACCTGTCACTCGGAGTCAAGGGTGTTTAGAAAGCTGAGTCTTGAGACTTTGCAGAGACTGCCCTTACTTGGTGGCCCTCGGTGTTAGGCTGTGATTGATGGAATTAGGGGGGAAGCAAGGGGAGGTGCTGATGGTAGGAAACCCACATTGTCAACAAACTTGAATAACTTCAGATAACAACACTGTTAAAACACACTCAGATCACTCCCAGGAACAGACCAGAGTCATGAAATTAAGATAAGATCCATAGAGAGTGTGTGTAATACTGTCTTCTCAGGCTATAATTTCATAGGAAGCTTGTAAAAACAGCTTTGTGGATAAGGAATTATGGGTCCTATCTTATTCTTTGAGTGATTAAAGCCATTGAATTCAATGTGACCTCAGGATCACATGTGCACAGAACCAAGCAGAAAAATTTGTCTGATAAATGTTTTAATAGGCAAGATAGATCTGAGGTTCAGGTAGGCTTTGGGGAGGACATTGAACTAATCAAATTTGAACTTCATGTTAATAATGATAGTAACGGCTGCCTTTTTATTTATTTTTTGAGCACTTAAACACATTTTTTCAATGTTTATTTCTTTTTGAGAGAGACAAAGAGAGCGCAAGCAGGGGAGAGGCAGAGAGGAAGGGAAACACAGATTCTGAAGCAGGCTCCAGGCTCTGAGCTGTCAGCACAGAGCCCCACGCGGGGCTCCAACTCACAAACAACAAGATCATGACCTGAGCCGAAGTCAGATGCTACTGAGCCACCCAAGCTCCCCATTATTTTTTGGGCACTTTAAAAAGCTCTATCTAATTTGATCATCAAAAACAGTTGTGTGAGATAAGCTTGTTTGGTACTATAGCCTATAATTTACAAATGAGAAATTTCAGGAAGCTTAGAAAATGTACAGCTCAACAGCTGCCTGGCTGAGATTCTGTTCCAGATCCTCTCAAACAGGGTTGCTCTTTTCCAGTATGTTCTTGCTACTTAAAATGTATTCAGAATCTCAGCATCATCTGGGAGCATGTTAGAAATGCACAATCTTCCAACCCATCCCTGAGCTACTGAGTCAAAATTTGCATTTTAATAAGATCCTCAGGTGATTGGTATGCGCTTTATATCGTGAAAGGCATCTTATACATTATGTTGTATTACTCATCCGGAATGCCTCTAGTTTGGGAATCTTATCTCAATTTGTTACGAAGGAGGGTAAGTGAAGGCACAATCATAAGAATAAGTGACCGATCTCTGAATCTTCTCAAAACATAATCAGATTTAAATATTGATGGCACCAGTGATATTAATATAGTATGGGTTAAGATTAGAGACTCTGAACACTGCTTTTGCCATTTACTGTGAAGCTTTGGGAACATTTTTTAACTCTTGAGGCTTCAGTTCCTCCTCTGGAAGTGAGGGTAACAAGCACACCAAACTCATGAGGTTGTTGTGAACATCATCATATGAGTCTTCAGAGCTGGTACTTGAGGAGTACACAGTAATGCTCATTATTTTAAGCACGGTACACAACAGAGATTCACTCTAGCTGTCAATCTTACCAAGGAAAAAACTTCCAAAGAGTTTCTCTTGGTTTTTCATTAAGTCAATCCTTTGAACACTATCAAGGAGACTCCCTTCCCATTGACTCTGATCTACGGAATTCTGCCAAGAGGCACAAGTTCATTGTGGTTTCCAGTGAATTGCCCCAGAAGGAACCCTTGCACATTTTCTAGTCTTTTCATCCCAGGGATTGTTCATTTTTGTCCACATTCTAACAAGCCAAAATTTTATATAATGGGGTAATGTGAGTTCTTCCTTTTTGGGACCTGAAAATCTGGCCCTTCTAGGGTTTCATAAACTTTAAAAAATTATTCTTAAAATCCATGGAACAACTGGGAAGAAATTTGGATAAATTCTCTATGGGGTCTGGACATAAGAGGATAGAGGAGGGTTTGTCTATGCTGGAGTGCTCAGAGATCCAGGGACACTATAGGGATTGAATGCTAGGAAAGGAGCTGATCACAGCAGAGTTAGCTGATAACTAGGACCCATGGGGTCCTCAACTCAGTCCCCCAGCTCCATTCTGCTGGTGCATCGGGGTGTTTTATAGTAAAGGTACTAAGAATAAACCAACTGGCTGTGTCGTCTCTAGTACATGCAGAGGTAGTATGAAGAACTGACTTTTATTCCACATGAGACAAGAAACATGGAAAATGCCTTACTAAAATGTGCTTAGCAGGATGAGTCATTATTAATTAAAATGGTGTGCTTTTTCTCATGTGGAAGGAATTTCATAATCTCAAAATGTGTGGTGTGCTATTTAAAATTAAATATCAGAAATGACTAGGGTAAAAACATAGGAGGCTAATACCAATATGCTGTTACTGGATACAGAATCATTACTCTTTATAGTGCTAGCAAATCCTCACAAGGTTGGGAGAAGGATCTGAAAACACTAGGAACTGTCAAAGGCATGCGATGAACTTAACAATGCAAAATGAAATGCAAGTGGAGTATCTTAATTCTTCTTCTTGTTCTTCCTACTGAACAACAATACCGTATCTTTCTGTGGGTTTTTGTTTTGCATCATTACTTGATCTGGCACTCCCAATTTCCTGCTGATTTTCACTGGACAAATATTAACAGAGGGGATGAGTGCCATGGCAGGAATTTAAAGCCCATCTTCCTCCTCTTCCTGGTTTGCTCATTCCGACACAGCCCGGTGCCTTCCTCCTACTGGAGGACTTTGTGCTTTCATGAGCCAAAGGAAAGGAAAGCAGTCTTTTTTTCTTCATCATGAATTTTAAGAATGTGAGTAAAAAATGATGTCACAGATTTTTTCTAAGTCTTCAAAGATGAAGTTTTTATTTTTAGTTGGAAAAGAGTTACTTCTTGAAAAATGAAGTAAAACAGATTCAACTTTTCAATATGTATGTCTCCGTATATTTTATTTATTTTTTAATGTTTGTTATTTTGAGAGAAAGAGAGAGAGAGAGAGGGAGAGCATGAGCGGGGGAAGGCCAGAGAGAGGGGGGCACAAAGGATCCCAGGTAGGCTCTGGACTGACAGCAGAGAGCCCAAAGTGGGGCTCAAACTCATGAACCCTGAGATCACCCAGGTGCCCCGTCTCCATATTTTTAAAGAGCTGAGAGCCATCTTCAAATCATTATAAATTAGTCAATACATAGTTTCACCTGCATGCTCTTTTAGTTGTGGCTTCTTTCTTAGCTGAATTTGAAGTGTCTTCCTTCATTTTTAAAAATCTTTAAGAATTCATTTTTATCTTTCACCTTATTGAGATTTTATTTTTTTTATAGTGTGCCTTTGGTTGCTTATTTTTAACTGAAAAATTACTATGTTTTATCATATCAAGTTTAATTTTATACTTTTACTGCTTTACTTGGGTCTATTTATTTATTTATTTATTTATTTTGGTCCGGTTTCTAATCATTTTTCAACATATTTTATTCTATTTTAAAAGTTTTGCCTCACTATTTTTCCTTTTTTGGTTTTCATAGCTTATGTATCATCCATATTTCTTATTTCTACTTTATATTTACTGTTCTTAGTAAGACCAGGCTTTTAGTAACTTAAGTTGCTCTCATTTTAATTGAGTTTTTGATTGTTTCAGTTTTTTGTTTTTTGTTCTTTTAGATTTTAAAAGCCTTTTTATTTTAGAAATGTTTAACATCTATAACTCAATTTTTATCATCTTACAAGATTTTAAGCTAATTTTCTTCTGTTGAGTGTTATATTTAATTTTAATTCTAAATTCACAATGGTCGGCAGGAAGAGTGATCATAAAAGTGGCATCTGGCCTAGAAACTTTGATCTGAACAAGAGTGCTTGTGTCTGGGTGGAACTTTCTCTTGTTTATTTTTCCTCCATGAGAGAGGTGGCTCAAGCCGTTTTCACTCTCATTGGCTCTCCATTACCTGGCTCATAGGGGGCACTTAAAAACCTATAAAGGATAATAATGATTTATAATGATTATTAAGGATTATATGAGTCTATTGACAAAAACAGCAATTTACTAGTACTGTGTGTCAGACTCTCTCCTGAGGACTTCCATGCAGTAACTAAATCTTCCCAATAACCCTTCAAAATATCACCCCAACCTATAGATGAGGACATTGAGACCTGGGGTGATATTAAGCGGCCTGCCTGGGTCACTGAGTTAGTAAATTGGTACAGCCAAGACTTGAACCCTTGTAATCTATCACCAGATCCAGGGCCCTTAGCAATCATTTGCCCAATGTCTGGCATATCATGTACCAACTGGTTAATAAGAGGCAGATACCATGGGGAGGATATCTCTAAACAGACTGTCATGCAATCACTACCTAAGACACACCAAAGATATGCGACCTCATAAATCTATGCAGGCAAGCTAAACTAAGAAAGAAAAGCCTGGAGCTTATCTAGAAAATTCATGACCAACTGGCAATACCTTTAATTGACCGAGCTGATTACTTTGAGCAGACTGTCATCAGCCCTTCCCTGCCCTGAGGCAGTCCTTGCTATCCCACTCTATTAGATTATCAATTTTAAATCAAACACAGCAGGTGGTGGCTGACTCTCCTTGGATGGGCTCCTCTCAGTTTGCCAAAGATTTATGGAAGCAGTATTTTAAAAAATCACATTTACCCACTGAGCTAATTTCCTTCTCAGTTAGAATTCCATCATTCTAGTCCAAAGAGTAAAAAGTAAATGGAGAACTTAATCAGCTAAACATAGAACTTTCTATATTTATGTATATATGTTACCTTTGTCTAGAGGAATAACTCTCTGTTCCCATAGTTAAGCTATTCTCACAGAGTTAAGATTCAAGAATCAAAAAATAAAAATAAAAAAAGTTCTCCTATATGCTTGATTTTATAGAATGTTGATTTAGTAACAATGGTTTAAAACTAAACACTATTCGAACCCTAGCAAAGTCTTGTATGTGTCAAGGCTTCATAGTAGAGCTATTTGTCAATTATGCATTGATGATTCAGAATTTTCTCAACAAAAATAATTGCATAACACTGTGATTTTCATATTATTTTTTAAGTAAGTGCTTAAATATAACATGGATGGACTTTATAGATTTTTAAAATTAACACAGAGCATATCTAGCTAAAAGCATAGCATGGAAATAACTCATCTATTTTTTTCTAGTATCCTTGATTGGAGAGTACTTAACAAAAAGCTTGTTTAATTAAATCTTAACTTTTTTTCCTACATCCTGATTAGAAATTGTTAAACTAATCATATAATCTTAAATATTAATATTTTAAAATTTACGAATTTCATGCAAGAACACTTGCTTCAAATTAAATTTCTTTTCTGTCTAAACAAATCCATGAGGATATAATTCTAGTCATGTTTATCCTTAGTCATCTGAGGACTGAGCAGTAGAGAGACAGTAGTAAGAAGGTGCTTTTGGAAGAAGGAGGAGGAAGAGGAGGAAGACGGAGAAGAGGGAGAGAGGCAGGGAGAAGAGAAAGAAGGAGAAAAAGAAGTTGTTTTAGAGGAAGGGGTTGAAGGAAGGCATTTTTCGGCCCAACTCAAACATGAGATAATGTTATTAGAATTAAAGAGTAAAAATGTTTTAGGGACGCCTGGGTGGTGCAGTCCCTTCAGCATTGGACTTTGGCTCAGGTCATGACCTCGCAGTCCCTGAGTTTGAGCCTCAGCCGGCTTCGGATTCCATGTCTCCCTCTCTCTCTCTGCCCCTCCCCACTCGTGCTCTGTCTCACTCTGTCTCTCAAAAATAAATAAATGTTTAAAAAAGGTAAAAATGTTTTCTTTTGTGAAGAGTCATTCTACATATAGATGGTGTATTGATGTGCTAGGGCTATCGTAACAAAATACCACAGACAGGATGGCTTAAAGAGCAGTAATGTATTTCCTCACAGTCTTGGAGGCTACAAGTCTAAGATCAAGCAGGTTTTTTTCTTTTCTGAGCCTCTCTCCTGTGCTTGTAGAAGGTTTCTCACAGTGTCCTCATCTGGCCTTTCTTTTGTTCTCCAGAATCCCTGATGTCTCTTCTTCTTCAAGGACACAAATCATACTGGGTGAGGGTCTCACCCTTATCACCTCATGTTAACTTAATCACATCTTAAAATGTCTCATCTCCATATACAATCACATTTTGAGGAGATGGGATTAGGGCTTCAACCTACAATGTAGCCCACACCTGGAGGCTTTCAATAAGTGCTTGCTAATTGCTGAGGGGCAAATGACTGTCTACTGAGAAACAGAAATGATCCTGAGAGCTCCTTTCAACATTATCCAATGAGGTGGTGGCAAATGGGAAGCGTCAATGTTCTTCTGGTTCTGAAGGTCATGTTGCCCCTTCCCAGTCATTCCCGTAGTCCCTCTTGATTGAATGATAATGATACTATAACTGGTTACCCATTCTCATCTATGTCTCGCATTTCCATGTGATTGACCTTTCTGAAGCACAGTTCCAACATAACAAGTTAGTTAACACTCACTAATTCAAGCAATGCATACTTCTAAGTGTGCCCATGCCAAGAACTCTACTAGGCACAGGAAATCCAAGAGAGAGCAGACAAAACTTTCCTCTGATTCCATTGCTTAACAGATAAAATCCAAAATTCTTAACGTGGCATTCAAGGGCATTCAGTACTTACAGCTTACCCACTTTTCAGTGTCCCTTCCTTAAATGTCCCTATTACTGTATTCATATAGGGCAATTTTTCATCTTCAAAATATAGTTTGCATTTTACAGCCAATAGACCCTAATCTCTCTCAGGCTTTCCATCTGCTCCCTCACCTATGTATTCTTTCATTCCATCTTTAGATCTCTACCATGGCACACTGTAGTGAGACTTTTTGGATATAAGGAGAAGGATACATTTTAAACGTTTCTACATTGAGTGTCTGGGAGGAGTGAGGAAGGAACCATTCAATGGAGACATAGAAACATGAGAGACAAGTATGATATCTGAGGTTGGGTTGAGTTCCGTTTTGGAGGCTCTGTGGAATCACATTGCTCTAATTTTTTTATTGCTGAACATTTAGTGCCCTCAACAGTTCCTGCCATACAGTAATACTCATTTGGTTTAATAAGTATATGTTTGTTGTCCTTGATAAACAAGGAAATGATGCTATGTCAGAAATCAGAGAGTCAGTAAGCACCCATTTATTTAAAAGACACACAAATATAACAATGTCTCAGCACCACAAAAGGAATTATTTCATCCTTGGGGTTCATTATAATGGAAACTGAGTTGTAAATACTAACATAGGTTAGAACTAAGGAGATTGAGTATGGTGTTATGTAAATTAAGATAATCTTTAATATTAATTTTGGGTCAATTAACATATAGTAGTCTAAGAATTTTGACCAAAAATTAGAAAGCCCTAATGTTAGCTCTGTTGGTCACTAGTTTTGCAACTTTGGCTAAGTTACTAACCAGATCTCTTTAAATCTATATAAAACCTAGACACATAATCTTACCTCATGTGATTTTTGATTATGAAAATTTAAATGAAATAAATAAATATGGAAAACCATTAAAAACTAAAAACATCATTGTATATTACAGATAATCATGATGACAAAGGTAACAGTTTTGCTGAATAAACTCTGCTTTTGATAAATTCAGGTAGAAAATATAGAATTTATTTAAAAGCATTTTCAATGGGAATTTGAGAGAATGGTAGTTTGATAATTAAGGGATATAATTAATTATCTACTCTGGTTTTCCTCTTGGTGCTGTTGTGAGAATTGAAGGAATTTTTTAAAAAAATCAAATTTCCTTGGATTGTTATCAAATGATCAACATTTTAAAGCTAATTTTCATGGACATTTACTTACTCATAATAACTGATTCTGATAAAAAGAGATTCCTGATTTAGAACACTGTACATTTTTGTAATATCCCTGAGTATGTGCTGCAGAGTATTAATCTAATTAACCAAATTAGATATCACTGTTCTCTTATCTCTTTTGGGAGTCCACTCGTCATTCTTTCTTAAAGCCTAATACTTTGAATACTACCTATTGTTGTTACAGGTTTCCCAGCCTACTAATTGCACTGAAAATTGCTTTAGGTTTGTTTCCTCAAAGGGTCCAAAGCTGTCTTCTAATATTTCTTTGTAAAAGCTGGTGAGAATTTATCTCAGAGGAATGGATTAAGATGTATATTGAATCGTGTATATTCTGCCATTTTGAATAGAGAACAGGTCAGGGGCAATTTTGCAGCCATGACCCAGGTTCTAGTGACATCTCCCCAGTGAAGTCCTCCCTTACACTCCTCTTCCCATGCAATCATTAGCTGATCATTACTGGAATAGCTGCCATTTGTGGAGCTTGTAACATACACGTGCTGGGCACATACAGCTGTATTGCTTGGGCAAGTTACTTAAGCTATAAGGCTCGGTTTCCCCATGGGTTGAGCAAGGATTATAATAGTGTTTGCCTCATTTAGTTCTTCTAGAGTTCATTCAGAGCTTAAGTGAAATAATTAATGTAAAGTTCTTGGCACAGCGACTATTGCTTCGTAAACAGCTCATAAATATTCGTTATTCTTCTTGGGATAACAGCTTTAACCACAGCAAACTGTGACAACTGACAAGTGGAAACAACCTCACGTCCACAATCAGACCATGGGAGAATTAATTATGGTAACTCCAGATGACAGAAATGATATGCAGCCATGAAATAATGTTATAGAAGAATAGATGTGGACATTGAAAAATACTCTAGGTCTGTTGCTAAGTGAAGAAAGTAGGCTACAAACAGTTCAGTCATGGAATGGACTGGAAAAACATACACCAAAATGTGACTAATCACTACCTTTAGATTTGGGGACCTTTTTGTTGTTATTTATTTTACCTTTGTGTTTTCCTGCTTTCTTCAATGGTTTTCAAAGAGTGCTGTTTATTTTATTAAGAAAACCTATTTATAAAAAAGGTATAGCCCTTGTCACTCAGCATATAATCTTCCTATTAGACAGCCACACAATGATTGAATTGGCTATGTGTATCACCCTTGTCTCACTACCACAGCAGCTTGAGATTTTATAATATACACACAACTCCCACTAAGTTGCTTAAATACAAACATACAGAACACAGATTATCATCCCCTTTAAATGGTCCAGTGACACTTCTGTTAGGGAAGTTGGGGCACGTGCACGCCAGAAACAAACTTGCTCCCCTGTTCCCCTTAGTTACTCTGTCATTCGGAACATTTTAGTTTGGCCATATTTATACCTACCTATTCCAACTTTCTTTCCTCTTGCCTGCTTCTACTATAAAGACTGAAAAGAAGTTAATACTAATATCATTTGTCCTCTTTCCATTCATAATTGTTGAAGTGATAATATTGGGGCAATGAGACATTTGTGAATGTCTATGGTGTTGTTTTCCTGGGTGGGAGGGAGGCTTGTGCTTCATGATAAAATGGCTATTATGGCCAGCATATCTCTCCTTCGCACTTGCCTGAGAATGGATACTGAGCCATTGCAGTTATGGCCATGAGCAAAAGGCCAAAGGATTCCCAGAGATGCCAGCTCTGATATTATAGAGCTACAAAATCAATGCTGACAAAAACTTCCTACTAACAGTCTTCTCGTGAAGTAAGGAAAGTAAAGTCCCATAGGTTTAAGCAGCCACTAGACAGTTTTTCCAGTTATTGTAGCTCCCAAATATTTGTAATCAACACATCATTCTTACCTAATCCAGCTGGGAACCAGACCCTATTGGGTTTCTTTTTCTAGTGTTTTGTTATAATCATGTTTTATTTCCTCTCTAATTGACTTGAATTTTCCTTATTGGTTCACTTCACTTCAGAGTACTAAACATGGCCTCCAAAAGACGAATTTCCTACTTAGAGAGGAGAGAAGGAGCACATGTGTGTCTTAAGTGTGTACACATAAGTCAGTCAAAGACAGAAATCATATATTTTCACTCATATGTGGAACTTGAGAAACTTAACAGAAGACCGGGGGAAGGGAAGGGAAGGGGAAAACATAGTTTGAAACAGACAGGGAGGCAAACCATAAGAGATTCTTAAATACAGAGAACAAACTGAGGGTTGATTGGGGTGCGGGGGAGAGGGGAAAATGGGTGATGGGCATTGAGGAGGGCACTTGTTGGGATGAGCACTGGGTGATGTATATAAATGATGAATCATGGGAATCTACCCCCCAAACCAAGGGCACAGTGTTTATAGTGTATGTTAGCTAACTTGACAATATATTTAAAAAAAAAAAAAAAAAAAAAAAAAGAGCAGGGAGTGAGCTTTTGATCATCACGTACACGTTTTGTCAACAGCATTTGTCCAGGTGAAACCAGCCCCTTTCAAGCACCACCACCTTTCAGATCTACTTCACTAGGTCAACTTCACTTCTTCCTCCCCTTCCACCTAGCCTCCTTCTGCATCATGCCAGGGTTAGGACATGGGGCCAAGTCTGGCAAGAATCATGACCCTAATTTAGGTCTCAAAGGAAAATGAAGCAAAACAAGACTCAAGAAAATGTCAGGACGTTTTTCCCTTCTGTTTCCCACTCCCCAATTCTTATATAACTCTGGTCCTTCCCTCCACAAGTTCAGTGATGTAATGGAAGCCTTGGATTCACTAAAACCTGCAGTATCTTGCCCAGCTTATTCATACCCGCATATAGCTCTTTATTCCAACATAATTATCTCTTCCGATCCCACCTCTCTAATAAAGCTCTGCTCCTCTTATGGATTGGAAAGCAATCTGATTACACCACCTTGAAGATACAGTTGTTTGCTCTTGTCTTGAGCCTCTTGCTCTGCTCAGCCCCTTCTGGGTGTGACAGACCTCCTGGGCCAGCATTTAGACCCAGGTAAGAGAAGCCTTGCCTCTCGCTGCAGTTGAGAATTTGATTTTTTCCCCTCTGGAAAAATGAATGAAAAGCATCTGAACTCTTAATACTCTGGAAACTTCACGATGAAGACTTTTACTCAAAAAGAGGAAAAATGAGTAAATTCGAGCACAACCCCTATTTCTAACCTTCTAACTCTATTTTTAATAAACTTAGATTAGGAAAAAGAGGGAACAGAAATCTGCATTCGTTGTAGCAGAGGTTTTCTGTCCATTTTTTTTGCAGGGTTACCCTTTCCTCTTACTACGCAATTTTTCTTTAGTTTGACTTGCTTGACTCTGAAACCTACAAATTATTCCTGTTTGTAGAAATGACCTCATTTTATGACCAAATTTATAATAAAGCACAATGACCATTATGGATAATATTAAATAAGTGTCCACTTAACTGTAACATAAATTTTGTTTGCTTACAGCACTAACTCTACTCATGGTGTTCAGTTTCCGTGGTTCATTATTCAAAAGCCATGCACTTTTGGCTTAAACACTGTATAGAATAAAGGGACCCCCTAATCCAGTGTGAGTAAAAATAGGTTGACTTTGGGGCACTTGGGTGGCCAGTTGAGTGCCTGCCTTTGGCTCAGGTCATGATCTCACGGTTTGTGAGTTCGAGCCCTCCATCAGATCGGGATCACTTCTGTCAGCATGGAGCTGCTTTGGATCCTCTATCCCCCTCTTTCTCTGCCCCTTCCCTACTCTCTCTCTCTCTCTCAAAAAAAAAAAAAAAAAAAAGAGTTGACTTTAATCTTATGTCTGCTGCCTTAAGATGGGTTACATTAGTTTTAAAAGATCACGTCTGAAGGAGAGGAGGGCAGGTAAATTTCTGGTAATAGTTCACAACTTCAGTGTTGTCTAATCCCGTGACTCATTTTAAAAGATGAGTGCAGTGAGGCTAGATTGCATTGTGCTGCTATCTTCTTGACATCTTAATGACCTAGCCTGGCAGTGATTAACTGAGGCTTTGCTCCTAGGAAGGACTTTTCCTTTCCTCTATTAAAAATAAATAAATATAGAAATGGCCTTCACTTATTGGATTCACCTTATTCTTTGACTCAGAAAATAAATCCTAACAGTTTTTTCATTTCAGGTATTTATAAATAAGGTTATAAGCCTATCAGACAAATTTGTGAGTGACTCTGTTATCCCCTCCATTGCAGAAACCAGAAAACTGGAATCATGACAGGAAAGATTTTTGCCTTCAAATAATTATCCATGTGGACACCAGATTGAGTTTTCCAAAGCAGTAATCTGGTCACACCCTAACCCAGATCACAACACATCAGTGTCTCCTCACCACTCCTCTGTTCCATAATAAGGTCCTCCCTAACTTTATCCCTTAGTTCTTAGTAACTCTCATCTTCTGCTACACACTTCTCTAAATTAGGGTCTTCATAACCTGGCAGTATAGTTATAAGAAAGCAGATTATTTTATATTTTTGTGACTCTAATTAGAATTACTTCTTTGCCTATCTTCCAGGTTAAGTTCTACATATGTTTCAAATCTCAGATTAATCGGTATTGGAAAGGAAAATGTAAATTATCTCTATTTTCAGATGGCATTATCTGCTGTATAGAAAATATGGAAGAATCCACCAAAAAAACAATTACAGTTAATAAATAAGTGCAACAAGGTCACAGCATGCAAAGCCACTATACAAAATGTAATTGTATTTCTCTACAGTAGCAATGAACAATTCAAAAATAAAATCAAGAAAAGAATTCCATTTACAGAATAAACATATTCTTTATGAAAAGAATATCATGCTTAGGAATAGGTTTAACAGCAGAAGTGAAAGACTTACACTGAAAATTATAAAATGTTGTTGAAAGAAATCATAGACCTAAATAACTGAAGTGATACTTCATATTTATGGAGTAGAAGACACTACTTCCAAGATGGTAATACCTCCAAACTGATCTGTAGACTCAGTACAATCCCTGTCAAATTCCCAGATGGCTTTTTATACATATTGACAAGCAGCTCATAAAATTGAACTGAAAATGTGAGGAACCCAAGATACCTTTAAAACATCTTCAAAAATAAGTACAAAGTTGGAAGACTCACAAGTCTGGATTTTAAAACTTGGTAAAGCTATAGACATCAAGGCTGTGTGGTATTGGCCAGAGGACAGACATATAAGTGAGTGGAATAGAAGCCAGGGTCCAGAAGAAACTCCATACACTTACATTTAGTTGCTTTTGCTTTTGTTTTTTAATTTTCTTTTTATAAGGATACCAAAATAATTTAATGGGAAAAGAATTTCTTTTGACAAGTGATCTTGGGATGACCCATATATCCATATACAAAAGAATGAATTTGGACCCATAACCAACATCATATGCCAAAGTTAACGCAAAAACCTAAATATCTGAGCTAAAATGATGAAACTCATTAAAGAAAATACAGGTGAAAACCTTCCTGACATTGGGTTAGGTTTCTTACATATAACACCCAAAGCACAAGCAACTAAAGAAAAAGCAATCAGTAAATTGAATGTCATTAAAAAAAAAAAATCTTTGGTGTTTCAAATGATACCATCAAAAAAAAAAAAGAAAAAAGAAAAAAGATAACTCACAAAATGGGAGAATAGTTTTGCAAATCATATATCTGGTAAGGACCGAGTATCCAGAATGTATAAAGAACTCTTATACCTCAGTAATAAAAAGACAAATTAATTTTTTAAAACAGAAAAGGGATTTGAATAGATATTTTCTGAAAGGAGATATACAGTCAGTATGCAAATGAAAAGATGTACAGAATCATTAGTCATTGGGGAAATTCATTTAAAAACCACAGTAAGATACTATTTTATATTCTCTAGCATAGCTATCATAAAAAAGGTAGACAGTAATGATTGTTAGGGAAGATACAGAGATATTGGAACCCTCATTTTTACTGGTGGAAATGTAAAATGGTGCAGCCACTTTGGGAAACAGTTTAAAAGTTCCTTAAAAAGTTAAACATAGAGTTACCATATGGCCCGGCAATACCAATCCTATGTATATACCCAAGAGAATTGAAAACATATGTTCATATAAAAACTTGTACATGAATATTCATGGCAGCATTATTCATAGTAGTCAAAAAGTGTCAACAACCAAAGCGTCCATCAGTTGATAAATGGGTAAACAAAATGTGGTAAATTCATACAGTTGAATATCACTCCATGGGATGAAATAGCGATTCATGCTACAACATGGATGGATCTTGAAAACATCATGCCAACTGAAAGAAGCCAGACACAAAATGCCACACATGAGTCCATTTTTATGAAATGTCCAGAGTAGGCGAATCCATAAAGACAGACAGTAGATTTGTGGTAACCAGGAGCTGAGGGGAGGGGAGAATGGGGAGTGACTGATCATGGGTACGGGGTTTCTTTTGGGGGTGAGGAAAATGCCCTGGAATAAGCTACTGGTGATGATTGCCCAGCCTTGTTTGTTTATACACTAAAACCCACTGAATTGTACATTTTTAAATTGTGAAACATATGGTATGTGTATGAATTATATTTCAATAGAACAAGAAACTCAGCTGATCTACCAACTTCTCCGCACAAACCTTCCTAATTCCTAAGCCCACTCGCAGAACTTCTTCCCCAAGTACTCTATTGCGGCTTTTGCAATTACAGGCAATTTAGTGGAGTGGTAGAGATGTAGAGACAGTGCCTTCCTAGGTGATTCCTCTCGAGGTGAAAGATTGTGGGCAAGTTACTTAATCTCACTGGGCCTCGGTTTCCTCATCTGTAAAATGGTGATAACGGTATACTTAGCTCATAAAGTTATTGTGAGGATTTTCTGCGTTAGTTCTTTTCAAAGCTCTCTGGACAGACCAGGTATTCAATAAGTAAGTAATAAATTAACTATTGTTCATAAGGCAATAGTATCATACTACATTATATTGTAATTATCATTAATTATTATTATCAGCTATATCTCTTTGGCATTGTATCATATATTCCATCACTATAGGCACTTAGATATTTGTTGTTTCCAAATGACCGGCCCCAGGGTCTAATGGGAGTCATAGCATGCCTCTTTGGGAGTCAACAGTTCAAATGTAGTCTGGTAACAACATGTTTCGCCAAATAGTATAGAAATGGTCAAAAGGTGACCAGCCCTTTTGGTTGGATGATACACCCAGCATGTTGTAATCTGCTTCTTCTAAGAAATGCATTTGCTTATGTGAGTGTAGAAAGAAACAAACTTGCCTTTATACTAGAGTTTTGGGGAATTAACAGAAAGCTCTGAGAGATAATAATTCCCTGAGAAGTCCTGGACCTTTTATATCCCTGAAAGATTGCTTACACATCCTTGCAGCGACAGAGTCTAGGGAGAAAAAAAAGTTCTATGATAGCTGGTATTCCCTATCCTGTAGTTTTCTTTCTTCAAATGACTCTTACTCATCAGTTTATAATCTTCCAGCATGACATATATTTTTTGAAGTGCCAACAAATGTTGTTCATTCTCAACATGAATATTTCTCTTATGTGCCCCAGGAAAGAAAATATTACACTCAAATGAGTTCAGTTTGCTGTCCTATGCACCAGTTCTTACAACTGAGTCATAGCAATGCTCTTTGAAGTTCACCCTCAGATCTACCCAGCAGGAGTGCAAAGCAAGATGAGAAAATGGCTCATTACTTATTTTTAGGGAGGATGAGTTCCAGAAAGAAAATTAAAACCATGAAAATATTTGCTTTGAGGTATATATTTTCAGATTGGGCAAAAAGAAACAAAGAAGAAATTGCTATTTATGTAAGCTCTACAGAGAGCATACTAAAAATATATCAGTGAATACAACAAATGAATTTTCTTTCTGCAAAGTGAAGGAAATACCTATATAGTTGGTAGGTTTTTCTAAAACAGGATTTCACTAAAATAAGCTTCAAGCCACTCAGGGAAATAAAGTTTCTTCTTTGTCAAATAAGGGATTTGGTGTTGTCTAATGTAGAATAAAAAAAGAAGTATGTATGGGTACACACACACACACACATACACACACACATATAGGATTTGAAACACAATAGTATTTAATCCTACTAATCAGTGAAGAAGTAAAGATTTTATGACCTTAGATGTAATATTTAGAAGAGACTTGTCATTGTGAAATCACTCTAATCTTGTCTCCTTTATACAGAAGCTTGATAAAGTGTTTTCCCTGAGTTTAACATTGCAAGGAATGAATGAGATTGAATTTATTTAATGCAAGAAAAAAATTTCTCTGGGCACACAGGTGTTGAAAAGCCTTTTCAAACCGAATTTTAAAATTTCCTCTTTTAGATTCTTTTATCACATAATTGGATAAGGGGAAGACATTTTGTTAGGCTCCCAAATATATATTCTTGAGTTCATTCCTGAGGGAGAGAGTTTAGGGCACAGGATAAATGAGTTCAATTTGCAGTGTTCCTCTGGCCCTACCATCCATCAAGCTTCTTTGTGGTCCTACCACAACCAGCTCTGTCCACCTCCGCTCAGAATCACCTCTCTTATAATATGTTCTCTCCACTCCCTCAGGCTCTTTTGATTATTCCTGCCCCAAAGATCTCTTTTCTCTGACCTCCACTAACATTTCCTGTCTAGATGCCCCCAGAGTGGCTTTTTAGAAGTGTTTATCTTTCTGTGGTTGTCATGGTACACTTGGTTCATCCCGTAACATTGTTGTGATGTTGCCTGTTTCTCTCAGGAGAGCTTCAGTAGATTCACCCACTAATAGAAAATACATATGTGGTTTCTGTGTGCAACCCAAGGATGAAGGGAGGAAATAGTACTATAAAATAGAAGAGCGACACAGTGGGGAAGGGAAAATGAATTTTCCATGAATAGATGAGTTCAAAAGAATTTCAGAAGTTCAGTTTAATTGGTAGCCCTTAGCATCCACTCAAAAAATCAGAAATAACAGTACTTACAATCACAGCATGTTCTGGATGCGGTTTATGTTAGCTAAATGGAAATCTAGTTTAAAATTCCTCTTTGCTGCTCCAACCCTTGGAGCAAAGTCTTGCTCATAGAAAGCATGGCTGCTCAGTCATCAAAGCCTTTTGTTCTGAGTCTTAACTGTCCTGCAGCAACACTTAAGCCAAATCCATAATGGACTACCCCTTTTCTAATATCGTCTGATAAGATTATCTTTTCCAATGTCCTGAGCTAAACTGTTTTTGCTGAGCCCCAGTCATTTTTTATTTTCCCTTCCCTTTTCTTCCTTTCTCTTTTCCTTCTAATTGTGGGGTCGGGAGGAGGGTTCTGCCACTGACTATCTTCTATTTATCATTTATAGTTGTCAAAGGACTCTTGCTTCAACTCGTTTCTCCAGAGAGTGCATACCTGTAGTTTTAAAATTTTCTCCACATTGTTTTAAGAAACATGCATTGAGTACCCTCTGTGTCTTGCCCTAGAATGCAGAGGTGATCAAGACCAGCTCTGGTCTAGTAGGAGCAGGTGACTTATGCACATTGATGTTTATAAAACCACATAGGAGGGGCGCCTGGGTGGCTCAGTCGGTTAAGCGTCCGACTTCGGCTCAGGTCACGATCTCATAGTTGGTGAGTTCGAGCCCCGCGTCGGGCTCTGTGCTGACAGCTCGGAGCCTGGAGCCTGCTTCTGCTTCTGTGTCTCCCTCTCTCTCTGCCCCTTCCCTGCTCATGCTGTGTCTCTCTCTGTCTCAAAAATAAATAAACATTAAAAAAAAAAAGAAAATGATAAAACCACATAGGAGACACTGTCCTGAAAGAAAGGAAATAAGGGTTTCTGAGAAAGAATAAGAATGAAACGAACCAGGATTGGGACTTTGGGAGATGGTCTAAAGCCTCAAATGGCATCTCCAGGCTGATTAGGTCATGTTTGAAAGACAAATCTGATTAAAACTCATTCTCATCCCAAATTCAATCCAACCCTTTCAGTGCTTTTCCATTGCTCTTGAGATAGTAATCATACTCTGTTTATTGTTAAAGGTTCTCTTGTACCAAGCCCTCCTTCTTTTATATGGAAATCTCTTTAGCACTCTTTCAAGTTATTGGATCCTCTATCTACCCTACTGACACAGGTATAGCACCTGCTCTGACTTCTCTGTGGAATGATCTGCTTTCAAATCAGTAAGCAGCTTGTTCCTTCTTTCTATTTATGCCTCTGTTCCTTAAAGGGGCTAGTGAGGGCCTATTCTACAGCAGGGCATAAGAGAAGAAAAAGAGGAAAGCAGGTCTTAAAAAAAAAGTTGAAGATTCTGAAAAGGTAGAATGGTCCAGTGCAGTGTGAGCACATTCCAAGTAAGTTGGAATTTGAATTCTGGCACTGATACTTTTGAGATATATGACTTCAGAGATGATATATAATTTCTCTGAGTCTGTATTCAACAAGAAGTAATGCTCATTTGGTAGATTTCTTGTCATAATTTGAAACAGTACTTGAAAGTACCAGTACAATGTTTAGCATGCAGAAGATGCTAAATAAATATCATTGTTGTTGTTGCTGATGGTTTGGGAGTTGATTTGTAATTATTATTTGAGACTTATGAGAAAGTACTGGAAAGTCTAGGCATAATAACCATGTTGATACCAATCTTTCAACTACTTGAGGGACACAAAGAATGTCCCTAGGTGGGAATTTTGTTAACATGAAGGAACACTGGGGCTTTGATTTGAAATCACTAAAAACATCTCATAATATTAATTCTAAATGTTAATTGCGTTTTTCTACAGCCTGTAGAAATGAAGACAGTTTTATAACAATTACCTTCCATGAACCAACAAGATTTGTCTCAGAATGAACTGATATTTATTTGGGTATCTCTTTTCCTAGACTAGTTACTTCTGGAGGACAGAAATCATGCTTTGGTCTCTTCCCCTTAAAACCCAGCATAGTACGTGTAGTAGTAACAACTCAGAAATACTTGATGGCTATATAAAAAATATGCTTTATTGTAGAACTCCGTCTTGCTTTCTCTTAGGCAAGAGAAAACTTGCAATATCCACTTAAGAATTTTGGGAGTTCTCTGCTCAACAGATCATCTCCCTAAATTCAAGCAATCTTGAATAAATTATAGAAAGAGAGAGTTAAAGTATGATTCTCCTATGAAAAAAAACTCTTTTAGTCAGCCAACTGACTTAAGTATGTCAAAAAGACTACCATGTTGGAACCTTTTTGTTTTAACATAGCCAACTTGGCCTGCTCTCTGGATTGGGGCTAATTTTCACTGACATAGCTATAATTGTCTGCAGGTAATCCTTTTTAGTTTTCATGTTCCTTTTTTTCCAAGAAAGACCTCAGGCATTATTAAAGGCAAAAGTACTGAAACACTTTTGGTGCAAGTTTTCTCCTCCGTGAATTATTTATGTTAGGATGAATTGTTCAAAAATCACTAAGCCACAGAGTTGAAAGTGATGTTGAGCAAGCTCACCTCCACTGTTGCCTCCAGACAGGACAACTCTGCCAAACCATCAAAGAGATGGGGTGCTAGTCTGACAGAAGCTTCCTTTGTAAAATGTTCCAGGGCTTCATAACCTCTCAACCAGGAAGTTATTAGCCAGCTTACTTCTTTTTTGTACTCTAAGTCTATATTAGTCTTTATTTTAAGTACACAGGAAGAAACCCTTCATATGGTTGGTAGAAATTGGCTTCTCTGATATTAAAGAATTTGTGGCTATCAGACATAGTAGTATATCAAGCTGTATGTGGCATGGATTGATGCTGAACCAAGTCTATCCATTTTCTTTTTTCCTCTTTCAAAATTTTTTGGGAGGAGGCATGGATTTTCATAGTATTTCCTCTGAGAATATGAAAAGTATTCTGTAATCCTGAACCTTCCATTGGCTCTTCTGGATTTGCCTTTTGTTTTCAACACATATTTATTGAATTCCTATGGATTCAGATGCTGTGCTAGGAACTGGGAATTCAGTAGTAAACACAACAGCCACGTTCCCCACCCTCCTGAAGCTTGCAGTCTAGCCAGAGTCGTCTCATCTTGCCTCCTTTTCTTTCTTCTGTTCTCCCTTCCACTCACTTGAATCTTCCTTCTTAGATTTCATGGTTTAGAACTGGAGAAGGTAGTCTCTTATCAAAAATGCACTTTGCATCAAAACCAGGGAGTATATAACTGAGTCCAGGCTCAATCCAAAAAATCTACAAGGGAAGTCTAAACAGTGGGAAAACCAAATCTGTAAGAAAAAAGGTCAGTGGAAAGTAGGCCAAGTATAATAAGATACAATCTGGAGTGCAGATATTGTCGGCTAATGTTCTCTTTTGCCAAGGTCCTGTCATACAAAGGTGCTCAGAGAAGGCAGCCAGGTGTAAAGGTCCAATAATAGGAAAAACCTCTCTATTTTCTATCTACTTTCTTTTTTACTCTATTTCAGAAAATGTTCAAGAAAGTAAAGTTCATCAGGATTAACAGCAGGGTAGATGAATGAGAAAAAAATAATAATAGTAATAAAAATAACAATAGCAGATCTATCATATTTTACAATTTGACATGCCTTATTCCGGGTAAGAAAAAGGAGCCAAGCAGTCCTGAGTGTCAAGGCAATAGACATTTGTGCTTGGAGAGCAAGGTCTCTGGAGTACCTTTCCTTTGTATTCCGGGCCACAGCACTAACTGGAGCATGGCAGCCATACAATGGATGGTTCTGAATGAAAAGAGAATTCCTTGTTCTCTTGCCTCAGGGCTGGGTCCCTCATCATTTTTTTACTCTCATTTTTTTTAAAGGAATATAAATACGTATGTCTTAGCATTGTTTTGAGGGTCAAATGACTCTCACGACCCTAGTGCATAGGTGATGCTCAATGAATGTTTCCTAAAGCATTATCATTATCCCTGGCTCCATTCCTCCATCACTCATCATTTGTGAAACTGGCCTCAGAAACTCAATTTCAACCTTGTACATCACTCTGTATGTGTAGTAAAGTCTCATCTTCGTTTCCTAGGACCTTGCTTTGAAGTCTGAAGAGGAACTGCTGCCTCCATATTTCTATCATAGAAATGTTTATTAAAGGACCTTAGGCCATTTTAAATAAAGGGATTATAAAAAATGAAAAGCATAGTATCATTATACCATTCTTAACTAATTAAATTATTTCAGAATGTAATTTTCATGCACTGAAATTTATAACATCAAATTATATGCAATTATATGCAATTTTCAAGAGATATGAGGGAGAAGCCTATTTGAATATTCTATTTTGCCAAAGCTATTCAGTTTTAAAACTATTCATTTTATAAGATTGTTAAATTCCGGTGAGCTAAGTGACTTGCTAGACTATTCCTGCGCAGTCCTACAGATAGAGATTAGGGAAAAAAATTGTCATTGTATGTGTGGGCTAAGCCTTTTGAAATTATTAAGATTTGTACAATAACATTAATAATAATTTCATATTATAGTACTTTTCAAATTGAAATGCTTTCATTTCTATCTTTATACAATCCTGTCACATTGAGAACATTCTACATAGAAAGGATAACCTAGCATAAGTTGAAAATCATAAAAAGGCATAGTTTGTGGAGTTGTAAATTTCAAAATGGCTGGGGCAAAGGATACCCAGTAGGAGAGGCAAAGTGTGCCTAAGATTAAATTTGGTAGATTTCGATGAACATAAATGATACATGGAAGAGTCAGGTCTTACTTCCTGTGGAAAATAGTAAGAATAAAAATGATCTATTTGCATTTTTAAGAAGATAACCTTTGCAGCAGGGTGCAGGAAGAACTTGAGTATGAAAAATCATTGCAATAGGAACAGTAGACAAGGGGTTGTATCTACAGACAAGGCAAGAGTGGATGAAAAGGTAAACTAGG
Source organism: Felis catus (assembly GCF_018350175.1). NCBI lineage: Eukaryota > Metazoa > Chordata > Mammalia > Carnivora > Felidae > Felis > Felis catus. Next base: position 188,688,063 of record NC_058371.1, on the reverse strand, counting down.
CATTGGTATTGGGAATATAGAAAGATACTAGATTCAAGAGGTGCTCCTGAGGCAAAATTGACAAGACTAGAGGGAGAAGAATCTCAGATAACACCAAGTGTTAAACACTTGAAAGACATGATAGAGAATGATATAAATAAGGTTGTTTTAGCTGCCATTTTAAAACAAATTTTGCAATTTTTGAACCAAAAGAGATGCAGTATGAATTTGTGATGACCAGTATTTAAATGTATAGATTTCTGTAGTGCTTTAAATTGTTCATAGTAATTTCAAGTACATTTCTTTATTAGAGCCACACAATAATCCTGTGAAATAGGTAGCTATGTAGATAAGGAAACAAAGGCTCAGAGAAGTCAATTTACTTGGCAAGGTCACCTGATAATAAGTGGAAGATGTATGTGTTTACTATATCATGTTCCTTTTTATTAAATACATCCAGTGAAATAGAGAAAGTCATATTTATAAATAAAACTACTTGGAATCACAACACTTAGGCAATATTTGAATTCTTCGTATTCACTATTTGGTTTTAGAAAGTGGAATTGTGGGATTGAAATGATAAAAAACTGTGATTACAATTGCACAATATTTTGTGTGTGTATGGTCCTTGTGAAACATGTTATATGTCTGAAATAAAAATGATAATTAATTTCTAGAAACAACTGTTGATAAGTTCATGTGGTTATGTTAACAAATTTAAAATTAATGAATGGTTATCTCTACCACATTTGTTTTATGGGACTTCTGATATCTTTTTGGGACAGGAGATATCAATATTACATTATCAATAAATTACCTTATCAGTTACATTATCAATAAATGGATGCCAGACCTTTACCAAAGACAGTTACCACCATTTCCCCTGAGTCATCAGTGAATAGTTCTGCTAAAAAAGTTTATCTTTTGACATATTTATATTCAAACTACATATTTAACATTATCCATTTGAAAAGGAAGTATTGAAAAACATCTTATTCTATTCCCTTAATTTTCAACTATTAGAATAATGATCTGTTAATCTTCTAATTATTAAAGTAGAATTTTATGGCAAAACCCAACACGATTTAATCAAAATGAAGTATCTTTTGCTATAACCTTGCTTTGACACATAATTAATTTTCCTGGACTGTGTATCTAGGTAATATTTTGATATTCTCCAAAACTTTCCCTTTGACACCCTCAAAGTAGTATTTGAAATTTATGGCTTTTCATTTGAGTACTTTCCAAGTTTATAAGAGCACAGTGGTAAGATAATCAATTTAGTGAGTAACAGTGGAGAGATCCTTATAACTTAACCCACTGGAATTCTCAATAATCCAGGTTAGTTGTCTATAATATTGATATCTGCAAAGAATATGTCTTTTAAATATTAATTGTTATGTACCTATCAGATGTCTTGACTTCAGGTGGTAATTTTAAGGAACAAATAGTTGTGGATATGTAGTAGAGTTAGAGTAGACATTTCTTCTAGAGACAAATGATGATATATAGATCATTGCCCTATGTATTCTGGCTCTTATACAACTGTGTTTTCTTTTAGAGGAAATCTGGTTTTATGCCATATTTAGAATATTCTTTTGCTCTCTCAATGATAATTTTGGTTATCTTTAATCCTGGGAAATATCCTGGGAAAATAGTGAACTCCTCTTTAGGACCCCTCAAAACATTTACTAATCTATGTAAAACATAGGCTACTTTTAATTTAAGGGTTCTTCTGTCCATGCAAGGACAGTACTGGAAATGCAGTACTAACCAGTTAGTTACATTTGTTCCACTGAAAGGCACAACCTGGAATAAATAAGGTGCAGGCAACCATGTCATGTTATTTATATTCTATCTCACTGATTGCCATAACAGAAAACTGTATAGTTGTTTAGAGTGAGGAGATGAACACAAACATGTCCTAGGGAGCGCATATAGTATTAAAAGAATCAGTTGTTTTGATTTTCCTTGCATGCCTTCCCCTTCATAAACCATTTTCCCATTGAAAAACAAATAAGTCATTTTCTTGGCCATTCCAGAAACTTACTATGGTGTATGACTGGGGTGTAAAGTCCTCTGGAATGTCAATTACAGGGACAATATCATATACAGTAAAACCTTGGTTTGCAAGCATTATTTATTCCAGTAACAAGTTTGTAATCCAAAGCACTCATATATCAAAGCAAATTTCAAGAATCATTGGTTCAGTTGTGATCATGTGATGTTCGGCATGAGGTACTATTCATATTTCAAGACATTGCTCACTTATCAGGTTAAAATTTATTAGAAATGTTTGCTCATCTTGGAACACTCACAAAACAAGTTACTCATAATCCAAGGTTTTACTGTATTATTCCCCATTGGATGCTAATTCCTAGGATAACACATCATTTCAAAGTTAATTTTTAATTCTTCATTTCAACAAAATTAATAGAGGATATAACTAAATTGTCAGCTGATAGAATCATCAAAACTGATTTTTATGATGAATCATTAGGTGATTTTTGGCAAATAAATTGGAGTTCCAACAAGTATAACATGATTTCAACAAAACTCATTCCTTTCCAATCTACTTGCTGCACTTTAAAGGGGCCATACAGAGCCAGACTCTGGCTGAATTCCGACTCAGCTGCTTACTTACTTGTGTGACCATGGGCAGTTTATCACCTTCTATATGCCTAAATTTTAAACTCTAATAGCTAGCACTAATATCTAGACACTTCAGATATATCAATTCATATAACCTTTACAATAACTCTGTGAGGTAGGTAATGTTATTATCTCAGTTTACATTAAGAAATCGAAGCTCAGAGAGATCAAAATGGTAAGCATAAACATAAGTATTTTAAAATTACAAAATTTAAAAATTATATAAAGGAAACAGAAAGAGTATGACTTATTTCACACAGCTATGTAGTAAGGACCAAATGGGTTAAACAAAACAGCAAGCATTTGGACCTATGCCTAGTAATAAGCACTATATGAGTTGAGGTGTCATTACTATTTATGAGCAAAATTTTTAGCACCTTACATCCATCCGTAAGAATGTAAAGGGGGACTATGATTGATAATGAGTCTTTCTTATTCGCGTATTTAGTATGGGTCTTCCATAGATATGTGAACCAAGAGACAGCACTCCAAGAAAATTTTGTTCTTTTGTTTTAATTACTTTTACATTTTTAAATAAATTATTTTGATCAATACTCTTAATGATTGTTATTCAACTAAACTGTTGAAAAAAATTTAAAACAAAATTGCATTTCATATACATATTTTTCTTCAGAGAATATCATAGCATGATGAATAAAAGTCTTTCAACCATAAAAAATGTACGTGTTGTATTTAGATAAATGTCTCCAGAAAAAGTAAAGAAAAAAGATAAGCATTTCTACCTCTTAAGAAAAATAATGGATGCATGATGGGTATCAATTTGCTACAGCAGTTAGATTCAACTTCATATATTTAAAAGAGGGATGAAACACATTTCATTTTAAAATATCTACATTTGCAGCATATTGGAAATTATAATATCTATAGCTACAGTAATTAAAGTTATGATGAAAAAATTCTAGATTTCAATTAAAAATGTGCAGGGGTGTTACAGAATTGCTCAAAATTATTTTAGGGGATGTGAGAAAATAAAATAATATTGGTTAAAAAAACAGTGGATTTGGATGCAGCAAATCAACATTTTAGGCTTAGTTTAGTGACTACTATTAGTTTTGGGACCCTGGTAAATTTACATAAATGTCTTTGAGCTTCACTTCTCTGTAAAAATGATACTAGATATGAAAATTAACAGTAACACATGGAAATGTTCTCAAACAGTCTAAAGCACTCTATAAGAATAAAAATGTGGAATAACTAAATAAGACAACTACCTAGAAATGTTTCTTGCAAGATTTGTAGAGGCCAAGATGTGGAATTCTTTCAAGAGTGTTAACTGTTCTTTAAAAATATTTTTTATACAATTTATTTGATATGTTTCATTCTCCTGATGTAAAAATATAATCTATCTCTGACAAACTTAAGAAATGCTATATATACACACACACATATACATATTTATATATATATAGACCATATATATAAAATATGTATATGTGTGTGTGTGTGTATATATATATATATATGTATATATATATATATAGCATGTTGTATATATATATAGTCCATAGTTGAATTTGCAAGAGGATTGTTTTTGTTTGTTTGTTTGTTTGTTTGTTTTTCCTTGAGTGTGAATACGAAGTAAGATGGATTTCCTCCTTGGGTTATAAACTGGCTTTTTAGACCATTTCAAAAGGGTAATTTATCAAAAGATTCTGTTAGTGTCATCAAAATCAGAGAACAGTTTTTCATGGTTGTCTCATTAAAGGCCAAGAATCATTTGCATGTATAAATCCCAGTGTGTTTGCTAAAAACTTGTCTTTATCTACAGTCACAAGTTGCGTTTTTATTTTCTCATTTACTTGCAAGAGAAAACACCTCAAATCATACCTGGCACAAAGCTAAAGCCATGAGCAGACCAGTGCCATGGTCATATTTGAGACAAATGTGAAGTTCACACAAGGAAGCCAACTATTGTGTCAGCTTGTGAATTTCCACCCCACCCTTCCCATCTTCTTGTCACTTTATCCTGTTTGGAAAGTGGGATCTCTGCAGTGGGTATTGAATCAGCAGAATCCTCTGCATGGCATGTTGTCTCGATTCTTCATTGTATAGAAGCATCATAAAAACACCCACAAATACTGAACTTATAATGTGTAGGAGTGACTCTAAAATGGCTTCAAGGAGGGACATTCTCAGAATAGCAATTTGAATGAAGCAAAGGATTACATGCAGGAGAACCATTGGGGGTATGATTTAGCTTTAGTTTCCAGCTTCATATGGACCATAGTGACTTAAGCAAATAAGTGTTTTTCTTGTGTTTTGTTTTGTTTTTTCAACAAGACAAACTTTAGAAGTAGGCAGTCTAATTTAAGCCTTCTTCTAGTTTTGGCTGTCATGTTAATCTGTGGTTTTCCCACGCTTAACGATGGCCACCATACCTCCAGACACCCCACTTTCCTTGCCTTCACAAAGAAGGGAATGGCTGAAGGAGGAAAAGCACATTTGAATGAGTCTGTTCCTCCTACTCTTCCATTTTAATTAGGAAAACAGTAGTGCACCTGAAAATTCTACCCAGCAGATTATCACTTGTAGCTCATTGTTTGCCGTTGTGTCATATGACCATCTCTAATGGCAAAAAAGTCCAGATCATGGGACATTTACCGTAGGCACATTGCTTCCCAATTAAAATTGGTGTTCTGTTAGTGAGGAAGAAAAGAGAATGGATAGAAGCAATGTCTAGCCCTGTCTGATTCACTCAGCTTTAACGCTGCATTTTTAAACATTTCTTTCATTCAAAGTTGACAACAGCACTGAATTAAGCTCCAATATATTCCATATATTTGTAGTTTTGTGGTATCTTGTTATATACTCAACTGCATGTTCCTCCTCAAGATCAAAGATTGCATCTTATTTTCATTGTGTAGCTCCTAGCACATAGCGGGTACTTAACCCATGACTTATTGTTTCTTCATATTTGGTTTCAATCATTTGACTCTACAATATATTAAAATGCCTTATATATTCATAATGAATTTTGAGTATGTATATCTTGAATTATTGGGGCATTTAATGCCAATGACTAGAGACACAGTCTTGAAGCTTTTGCACTTTGAGCCTAATTACCTTGATTTGGTTGAAAGCATTATTTATTATATAATTACATTTTTTATCACAGATACTTCTGTTGGAACTCCCAAAGACACCCCCAGGTTTGGTGATCCACTGAGAGCACACACAGGACTCAACATATAGTTGTACTCATGGCTATGATTTATTACAACAAAGGCATACAAAAGAAAATTAACAAAGGGGAAAGGCACTTTGAGCAAAGTCCAGAGAAAACCAGATGCAAGCATCCAACAGTCCTCTCCCAATGGAGTCATATGGGACACGCTTAGTTTTCCCAGAGTGAGTTGTGATAACATGTTGAATTGTTGTCTACCTGAAAAGCTCATTAAAGACACAGCTCCCAAGCATTCTATAGGGAGCAGGTCATATAGACACTAGTTTGGGATATACGAAGATTTCAGACTCTTAGAAGGAAATTAGGTGTTTGCTACAAATCATAATTTTCATACAGTTCAGGAACAGTGAGCTATTCTTAGCAATTAGGGAATAAAGGGACTTCTGAAATCCACATTCTCAGACACCAGACAGGGTCAACACCAGACAGGGTCAACTCTGTAGGAGGCCTTTCTATGGAGAGCAGTCTTGGGACTGTATGATTACTGTTTTCTTTTTTTTTTTTTTTTTAAATTTTTTTTTCAACGTTTATTTATTTTTGGGACAGAGAGAGACAGAGCATGAATGCGGGAGGGGCAGAGAGAGAGGGAGACACAGAATCGGAACCAGGCTCCAGGCTCTGAGCCATCAGCCCAGAGCCTGACGCGGGGCTCGAACTCACGGACCTCGAGATCGTGACCTGGCTGAAGTCCGACGCTTAACCGACTGCGCCACCCAGGCGCCCCTGATTACTGTTTTCTACATAGCACCTAAGAGTGTTCATGTAAGAAAGGCCTGGGCTTCTGGGTCTTTGCAGTGCTTTATAAAGAAAGGAAAGCTTGAGAGTGAGGAGTACAGAGAGTAAAGGAAGAATACAATGGGGTTCTGTCTCCCCTCCCCTTTCCTGGGCAGAAAGCAAGGGAAGTCTGGATAATGCATGGGTTAATAACATCATTTGCATGCCTTACTTTTTGATTTTGTTGCTCATCACAAAGGAATCAGAGGTGATTTTAAATGCATATACCATGCAAGACAACTGTGGCTGCATTCCTGAAAAGTACCTCATATATTGTGTCCCTGTGTTTTATCAATTTTGAAGCCTACAGTTTAAAGCCAGTCTCTGCAGAACCATTTGGGAAAGTGAGAAATCCATTTATAAAGTTCACTTCTTAAGTCATCGATCCCCTAAGTTCAGAATTTAGTGTTTTTGAGATTTTGTAAAGTAAGGCACAGCCATGGGGCATTTGAAGTTTTTGTAGTTGAGTTTCTACATGAATCAATCCAACATACTGACTTTCCTAGAAATTACTGAATCTAGAACAGGGTCTCCTGGATTTCTTGTTATAGTATGAAAGTTATGCTTTCGGCTTAGTCTCTCCTGCTCAAATAATGTAGCATTTGACCCTTGGGAATGATTGTATGGCCAAAAATAAACTCTTACACCTCTCTAAACAAATCAAGAAACTACAAAATCAACAATTAGTATCAAAATGCAATCTTGTTGTGTTTTGCTTAAGATATTCTTGCTGGTTTTATTTTGGGACTATGGCTGGATGGACTTTATCCAAGAAAGTGAGTGATTATTTTAGTCAACAGACCAGGAGAAGGAAGCGTGTGGGAATAAAATATTTAAATTGCTGTTTCCTTTGCAGCTGTGATAGGGCTTATAGCTGGTGGGACTACAGTGTTTAGAATTTGAGGCTATTTATCCCTATCTTAAAATATTTTGAAGACCATTATGGTTTTTTTTTTATTTGCGGCTCTTTGAAATATGATAACAGGTGGGTAAAAGTAAAAAGGTTTTTCCTTGATGCAATATTAATCTCTTCATGGAGTAGCTTTATTATGAAAGAAAAAAGCAAAGGCAAAATATTTCTTGCCAGCATTCTGACTTCTGGAGGAGGATTTGAGACTGAATTCTAGCTGTTTGTTTTCAGTATTTATTGCAGTTTAAATTAAAATGTGTGGGATTTAGTCATAATGTCCTAATACCATTTCAGTTGTATACAACTGAGCGGTTTCAGTGGCACAGAAAATGCCACATTTCTCTATACTTGGTATTTTTAAAGCTAAAAGACAATACAGCAGCATATATTTTTAAACTATAATTCTAAGCAGTGTTATATTAAAATGTCTATTGTTTCTAGGGCTTTTTAATAATTGAAGACATGATTTATTTCCAGGGGAATAACTTACTCAATTCTAAAAGGAACAGAAAGAAATATTAAAACTAAAACTAAGAATTTTGTGTGTGTGTGTGTGTATTTGCACATGTGTAATTGGACACAGAGAAGAATAAGTCATAAAATATGTTCAAAGGAATGTATTATTTTCAGAATGTGCTCTAATTAATGGTATTTTATTTTATTTTTTTTTTATATGAAATTTATTGACAAATTAGTTTCCATACAACACCCAGTGCTCATCCCAAAAGGTGCCCTCCTCATTACCCATCACCCACCCTCCCCTCCCTCCCACCCCCCATCAACCCTCAGTTTGTTCTCAGTTTTTAAGAGTCTCTTATGCTTTGGCTCTCTCCCACTCTAACCTGTTTTTTTTTTTTTTTCCTTCCCCTCCCCCATGGGTTCCTGTTAATTTCTCAGGGTCCACATAAGAGTGAAACCATATGGTATCTGTCTTTCTCTGTATGGCTTATTTCACTTAGCATCACACTCTCCAGTTCCATCCACGTTGCTACAAAAGGCCATATTTCATTTTTTCTCATTGCCACGTAATATTCCATTGTGTATATAAACCACAATTTCTTTATCCATTCATCAACTGATGGACATTTAGGCTCTTTCCATAATTTGGCTATTGTTGAGAGTGCTGCTATGAACATTGGGGTACAAGTGGCCCTATGCATCAGTACTCCTTTATCCCTTGGATAAATTCCTAGCAGTGCTATTGCTGGGTCATAGGGTAGGTCTATTTTTAATTTTCTGAGGAACCTCCACACTGCTTTCCAGAGCGGCTGCACCAATTTGCATTCCCACCAACAGTGCAAGAGGGTTCCCGTTTCTCCACATCCTCTCCAGCATCTAGAGTCTCCTGATTTGTTCATTTTGGCCACTCTGACTGGCGTGAGGTGATACCTGAGTGTGGTTTTGATTTGTATTTCCCTGATAAGGAGCGACGCTGAACATCTTTTCATGTGCCTGTTGGCCATCCGGATGTCTTCTTTAGAGAAGTGTCTATTCATGTTTTCTGCCCATTTCTTCACTGGGTTATTTGTTTCTCGGGTGTGGAGTTTGGTGAGCTCTTTATAGATTTTGGATACTAGCCCTTTGTCCGATATGTCATTTGCGAATATCTTTTCCCATTCCGTTGGTTGCCTTTTAGTTTTGTTGGTTGTTTCCTTTGCTGTGCAGAAGCTTTTTATCTTCATAAGGTCCCAGTAATTCACTTTTGCTTTTAATTCCCTTGCCTTTGGGGATGTGTCGAGTAAGAGATTGCTACGGCTGAGGTCAGAGAGGTCTTTTCCTGCTTTCTCCTCTAAGGTTTTGATGGTTTCCTGTCTCACGTTTAGGTCCTTTATCCATTTGGAGTTTATTTTTGTGAATGGTGTGAGAAAGTGGTCTAGTTTCAACCTTCTGCATGTTGCTGTCCAGTTCTCCCAGCACCATTTGTTAAAGAGGCTGTCTTTTTTCCATTGGATGTTCTTTCCTGCTTTGTCAAAGATGAGTTGGCCATACGTTTGTGGGTCTAGTTCTGGGGTTTCTATTCTATTCCATTGGTCTATGTGTCTGTTTCTGTGCCATAATTAATGGCATTTTAGTGTCACATTTAAAACTATGTAAAGCCTATAGATTATATTATCTTATGCTTAGAAAATACAAATTTTCTAAGACAGTTCCAATTTCATCACATTTTATTCTTTTTAAATTGCAGCTTACTTGTCAAAACATGCTTAAGTATAGCTTTAACTTTAAGCTTTTAACGATCTTCACATAAATCAATTTTTTAAATTTTTGATATGTCATAAATTAATATAAATAAATCAGAAGAAGTTTTACCAGGTCATTATGTTTAATTAATTATGGAAAAATATAATCTTTGCTTTTAAAAATTATGAATCTGTATCACTGCAATTTATTTATTTATTTATTTATTTATTTATTTATTTATTTATTTTGTAATGCTTATTTATTTTTGAGAGAGAGAGAGAAAGAGAGAGAGAGAGAGAGCATGTATGCACTACTAGGGGAGGGGCAGAGAGGATCTGAAGCAGGTTCTTCTTCAGAGGACAGCAGACAGCCCGATCTGGAGCTCTAATTCATGAACTTCAAGATCATGACCTGAGCTGAAGTCAGGTGCTTAACCAACTGAGCCACCCAGGAGCCCCAGTATGACTGCAATTTAGAGAAATTCTCATAGTCTGAGTACCCTTTGCCACACTTGGAATGATTATTTATACAGAGTAGAACCTAGCTAATCCAACTAGTATTTATTAAATGCCCAGTATGGATAGAATATAAATCTTGGATCAAATCTCATGTTCCAGTGGGAGATAAATACAATTAAATAAATATTTACAATGCAACCTGAGGCATACAATGTTCAAAGTTAATAAGAATGCTGTGGAAATCCACAGAAGGGGCACCTGACTCTATCTGTTGAAGGGGATATATTTACAAAGGCTTTTCAAAAGGGATGACACAGAAATTGGATTCCTACATAGATTCAAGTATATCACAATGTAGTTATAATTCATGATATTTGAATAAGAATTTAAAGGTAGGATGTAGCAGATCCAACATTGGTAAATGTTGAAAATGTTAACCCAAACAACGGTTACTTTAGGCTGGAAGCATATTGATTTTAATTCTCCACTCCTTCCTTTCTCTATAGCTTTAGATACCACATGTAGCTAAAAAGAACAGAAAACAGAAAGAAATTTAGCTATCTCTGAATAAAATTACTCATCAATGTTCATGGCTAGGGTGGCCACATTCTGGTTTATCTAGGGTCTCTCAGGATCTCAGCATTCAAAATCTCATGTCCCAGGAAATCCCTCAATCTCAGGCAAATTGAATGGTTGGTCAGGTTAATCATGGGTTCTTCCCAGTCAATGGAATACATTCCTACCCCTCTATTTGCATATACACAGTCAGGTAGAAAAAGGTTTGATAAAGTTAAGAGCCATCTGAGAGATCAGCAACAAGCACTTGTTTGAAGTATGGAAAATATACATAAAAAAGACCCCTCCTATATAAATGGTGAAAATTTTAGAAGGCAAATCTAAGAAGTTATGATATAGATGGAGTAAACATTTAAAGTGGAATGGAGCTTGTAAGATAGATCTACTTGGTTTTCTCTTCTTTTAGGTTTTCCCTGTCCATTTGTTCCTGCCTGCCCCCACCAAGTACACACATTTAGGCCTCTCATATTTTAGCAAATTAGAACAATTTATTCCTCTATCTGTTGGCATCTAGCATCAGAAGTTCAGGCTACCACACTTCTGGACTTCTCTTCCAAAGTTCCTCAAGACGTTCCATATCTCTTCTCAGCTCACCAAATCATTTTGCATCGTGTGACCTTCCCTCCTTGAATTTCCCCCTCCTCTTGATTTATTTACACTACATCTTCCTGGTTTTCCTCTCACAAATCCTTGTCCATTCTTTCTCGATCTGTACTTGGGATTTGTCTTATTTCTACTATCTTTAAATTTGAATATTCATGTTCCCTCAAGTTCTGTCATTGATATGTTTCTCTCCTTAATCCACACATATATAAGCATTGCTGATATAGCAATGAGTTAAAAAATACACATAAAAGTCTCTGCCATCATGGAGCTTAAATTCTAGTGAAGAGAAATGGACAATATACTCATTAAAAAATTGTTTATCAGTGTGCCCTAAGTACTGCAAAGAAAATGAAAGCTAGGAAGAAGGCATTATTACTTTCCTAGGGCTTCTGTAACAAACAAATCACTGCAAACTCAGTGGCTTTAAACAACATAAATCCATCCTCTCACTGTTCTGGAGGCCAGAAATCTGAAATCAAGGCTCCGGGAGGCTGTACTCCCTTCAAAGACTCAAGGGGAGAATCATTTCTGGCCTTTTCCAGGGGCTCCAGTAATTCATTAGCTTGTGGTAGCATAACTCCAGTCTCTGCCTCTGTATTCACATGGCTTTTTTCCCTATGTGTCTGTTTCATCCACGCCTCTGTGTCTCAAAATCTCCCTTTCTTTATAAGGATACCAGTCATTGAATGTAGGGTCCATCCAAACCCATGTATCTTCATCTTGACTTGATTACATCTTCAAAGACGTTATTTCTAAATAAAGTCACATACCCATGAATTTTCTGGAGACACTATCCACCCACAATAGAGGCTAGATTGTTGCAGGGATACATGGAGAAAATGAAGAAGTCACTGAGATATTCCTTTCTAAGTAGCTCATAGGACTTCAAACTCCACATATTCAAAATGGAAGTCACAATAATTATGGTGACTTCTTACAGCCAGCTTCTGACCTCTTTTAAATACTGACCCTTGTTCCTGAGCTAAGAATCTAGGAATTGTTCTAGACTCTTAGCTCCCATGCAACCCTGCCTCATGTCAATCCTACCTCCTAAAAGTGTATCAAGGTATCTTTATCCCTATTCTACTACTTTATTTAAGCTGTTCTTATTTTTTTCCAAGTTCCAATTCCCATTTCCTACACTGCTTTTGAGGGAATTTCAACAAAAAAAACCTCATCATGTTACCTCTACATAAAATCCTTCAATAGTTGTCCAATATTTGAGATAGACACATACAAACAAATAGATGTTTCACACAAGTTTTCTTAGCTAATGTTCCTAAAGGAGCTCTCATGACTCAAAACTCCTTTCTGTGCTTTCCAAAGACTTTTTTCATCCTGAATCACCCAATAGTCTCCATCCTCTCCTGCCACAACTCTCCAAACACTCCATAAACCAGCCATACTCTAGCTGTACCACCAATTATCACCCTCATCTCTTAGTGAGTACCAATGTGCCTGATAGTATTTATTTGTGTGTGCCTACAGTGTACATGGAACCTTTAATTTCCCTAAGAACCCTGATGAGGTAGGTGCTATGATTTCCATATTATAAACTAGAAAATTGAAATGTAAGAGCTTAAGCTGTTGCTTGCAAGGTCCTCGATCATACATAGGGTATGTTTTTCTTACCTATAAACTGGTGTTAATGATTTTCACCTCACAGAACTGTCATTGTAAGGATTAATTAAAAACACATTTAGTACAGGGGTGTCTGGGTGGCTCAGTCAATTAAACCTCAGACTCTTGGTTTTGGCTGGGGTCATGGTCTCATGGTTCGTGAGTTTGAGCCCCACATTGGGCTCTCTGCTGACAGTGTGGAGCCTGATTGATATTCTCCCTCTCTTCCTCCCTCTCTGCCCCTCCTGCATCTCTCTCTCTCTCAAAATAAATAAATAAACTTAAAAAAACAAAAACAAATTTAAAAAACCACATCTAGTACAGGCCCTGGCACCTAGCGGGTTTTCAAGCAATGACACTCTTGATGACAAAGATCATCACACCTTATAATCTTCTGTGAGATGCCTAAGGGAAAGGTTCTGTCCACAATAAAGTTGATCCTGAGCCTGTAACAGTATTGAAAGCTGTTCTTTCCATCCAGGTATCTACCCCTCTGACTAAGGCAGGGTTACCTAATACAACCACTGTGTAGGAAAGAATAGAATTGGAGTAAGTTGTTCCAATTATTCATTCCTTTTTTTTTAAATCTTTTTTTAAAGATTTGAGAGAGAGAGAGACACAGAGAGAGAGAGAGAGAGAGAGAGAAAATGCAAGTGGGGGAGGGGCAGAGAAAGAGGGAGACACAGAATCCAAAGTAGGCTCCAGGCTCTGAGCTGTCAACACAAAGCCCAACTTGGGGCTCAAACTCACAAACTGCAAGATCATGACCTGAGCCGAGTCAGATGCTTAACTGACTGAGCCACCCAGGCACCTCCAATAATTCATTCTTTTCATAAATATTCCTCTTGGATCTTTTGTGTGTCTGACTCTGAGATTACATAGATTTCTTTTTTAAAGTCATTTACTGAAGATTTCATCCTTCGTGAAATTTCCTTCACTAATAATTTTCACTCCTTCAACAAATATTTATTAAACACTCTAAGTCCAGTTGTCTCACGGGTACAAACAAAAAGAATCTCAACGTTCAATCTACATGGTAGCAATTTACCATATTAGTATGCAGACTGCATACAATATTGCCCATATCCTACCTGTATCCACTCATCTTTTTATTCTCCCATATATTTGCATAGGACTGTGTCCTAAACTAGCCTCTAAGCAATTGGTGGGAAAAGTGTGTCTTCGTTTTGTTTCGTTTTGTTTTAATCCTTCACTACTTCCCACTCAGGCCAAACAAAGCAATACAGTTAAAATAAAATTTAGCCCAAGACTGATACCTGGAAAACAGTAATAAAACCACAGTTATTAAAGACAGAGTGCATGGGGCGCCTGGGTGGCGCAGTCGGTTAAGCGTCCGACTTCAGCCAGGTCACGATCTCACGGTCCGGGAGTTCGAGCCCCGCGTCAGGCTCTGGGCTGATGGCTCAGAGCCTGGAGCCTGTTTCCGATTCTGTGTCTCCCTCTCTCTCTGCCCCTCCCCCGTTCATGCTCTGTCTCTCTCTGTCCCAAAAATAAATAAACGTTGAAAAAAAAAAAAAAAAAAAAAAAAAAAGACAGAGTGCACAACACAAACCTGAATAATAGTTATCCCTGTGAGCCTTCCCTGAGGCTACTCTAGGACTCCAGCTCTATCTAGGGCATGATCTCAGGCAGGCATATCAGTGGACTAATCTGTCAGCTGGAAAAAAAATGATGCTCTTTTCTTGATGTCTGCTTTATTCTGCTGCATGGTTTGGCAGCATGAAAGAACAGGGACAAAGCCTTCTTCAGGCAAGAGTTGACTTGGTATGAACCCCTTGCCTAAAGAGTGTGGCCACTTACATGACTTGTAGGGAAGGTCTTTACTTCTCATGAGCACTTGATCAGGGCACAAGTAAAAGGTGACCCCAAAGAATTTTTAGAAAGAATTTTTATATTTGAAATTAGAAAAACGTTTTTTAATCATCATAGAAAAAAATCAGAATGTCATTCAAAACTGTTGCCTTTATTTTATCATTTAGAACTGATTTTTAATATGTAAGGGGGGATACTAAAGCCTTTCAAATTTTTAAGGCTTTAGGAAATTTTCACATGGCCTTGATTTTTAGTAGAAGTTAGAGTTTCACAGAGTGAGACTCTTCACTGTTTATAGCCTAGCTTTCAGTCTGTCCAAGGTATTTCACAGATGAATAACTAAGCCACAATTATTTTTGCCAATTAATAAACACATAAGCTTAATTTTTCTTCAATTCACAATCTTAACCATAATGGTAAACAGTTCTACTTTTTTCTTTTTATCAAAGATACCATGGGAAGATTTTTAAAAAGTTAGAACAAGTAACTACATCCTGTTTAATGGCTTTCAATTTTAAGTCACAACAAAAGAAACAGCTAACCAAGCATGAATAGCCGTTCTCATAAATACACATCTTTAGATTCCAAAGAGACAGAGCTCATGCAAATGTCACCTTGAATATTAAATGGAGCTTTTGATGTGCTTAAGTTGAATCCTCCCTAGATTTTTCTCATACAAAAGATTTTACTAATGCATTTTTCAGTATAAGTTCACTGCTCAATTACAGGTTTGTGTTGAATCAGGAGAGACAAAGCAAGGAGGAGCCAATGAAAGTCCATTTGTTTACTTTTGATATTGACTGGCTCAGAGATTAGTCATATTTCATGAAGCCAAATCCAATACTGCCAGTGTTTATATCACTGTGTTTGTCACCACTAAATAACCAGCTCACCACGATACTTATAAAGTTTATTGGGTTTTGTGACTGTTCTATGATGACCAGTGTCTGCTGAGGCACCAAAATGATGAGACTTTAAGTTATCCCTTTAAAAGCAGACCCTTCCAACCATGTCTCTCCTTCCTGCTGTCCTTGGTCGCTGGGCACAGAACTAGGCCCTCCTGGCCTTTATCACACAACCAGGTCTAAACTCCTCCCCACACTGAATTCTTCTGGGTCATTAATTCCTCCAACTTGCCTCCCCATCAAACACTTTCCACTGAGATCTGGAACCCACATTTCATAATAGGAACAAAACAAAACAAAACAAAAACAAAATCTCCTTCTGATATTCTCCAATTTTGCAGAACATTCTTTCCAGTGACTTTTTTTTTGATGTTTATTTATTTTTGAGAGAGAGAGAGAGAGAGAGAGAGAGAGACAGTGGGCAAGCAAAGGAGGGGCAGAGAGAAAGGGAGACACAGAATCCGAAGCAGGCTCCAGGCTCTGAGCTGTCAGCACAGAGCCCGACGCGGGGCCTGAACTCACGGACCGCGAGACCATGACCTGAGCCGAAGTCGCTTAACTGACTGAGCCACGCAGGCACCCCTGGAGTCATCTTTGGCCATCCTCAACCTCACTTTCAACTCACCCCAAAATGCTCTTAATTCTACCTCTGAAATATTTACAGAATCTTCCTGTCTCCATCTTACTGTCTCCACCTGCTCTTTACACCACAGCAATGACAACTACGCTGATTTAGGCCTTTTATCAATAACTTCTTCTATAGTACCCTAACTTACCTCTCCATCTCCAGCTCTATTTATCCTCATATGTGAACCCCTAAGCAATGGTTTTCCATGAAGACACAAAATCGACTTTGTCATTCTACAACCAGATGCATTTCTTACAAGTGCCTGACTTGCACATTATGTAGATCAACAATCACATCCACCAACTATTCTACAATGATGTGCCTCTGGTTTTACATGTTCTCCACCTGAAATGCCCCTCTGGTCCCACTTCCATCAGCTCTTTTTCATTTGTCCATCAAAGAAAAGCCCCATCATAATTTCCTCTAGAAGCCTCCTTCCCCTTCCCAGGTTGAAGGAGTTACCATAGCTCACTACATCTACAGTGACCAATTATTTCAATCATCACTTAGCTGGTTTGCATTATATTTGTTCTTAAAACTATCTCCCCAACAGCATCTGAGCAACTTGAGGGAAATGGCTGTATCTCAAACATCTAGGTGCTCCCAACATCTCGCAAGTTGCCAGGCACGAAATAGACATGAAAAAAAAATCACGTTGACAATTAAGGCGGTGATTCACTTTCACTTTTATTTTTCCCATGAAAAACAGAAATAAGATGTGCTTTTTATGCTCAGAGACTGATGAAATTAATGGGATAAGGACTTTCTTCAAATCTTTCTTTTTATACGTTTGAGAAATAAAACTTGTGAAATGTCTTATGTAGTAGTTTCCTATAAAGGATATTCTGATTTGCTCATTTCTTAGGAGAATCAAATGTCTTAGAAAATAACTTCTGCAGATTATCACCCAGTTGAGACTTTCTTTTAAGCAAGTATTTTATCCAGGACACCACTGTTCATCCAGAGGACTGTTCTCATCATTATTTCTTTTCTCAGTCTTGGACCTCTCAGTGTACCTGTTGTTCTGCTTCCTCCAAAGACTAATTATTAGTAGACAATGTGTACATTGACTGAATCCCTGTTGTAGGAAGGCAGGGCAAGACTGTGGGAAGAACATGGCTTAGAGCTGGACCCACTGTACTCCAATGCCAGGCATTTAATGACTCGGTAACAATGTGCAGGTTTCTCAACTGCGGCGGGCCTCACTCCATTCCCTTTTAAAATGGGAAATAGGGGCACGTGGGCGGCTCAGTTGGTTAAATGTCTGCTTTTTGGTTTTTGCTCAGGTTTGTGATCTCACGGTTTGTGGGATCGAGCCCCTTGTGGGGCTCTGTGGGGCACAGCGGAGCCTGCTTGGGATTTTCTCCCTCTCCCTCTCCCTCTGCCCCTCACCCACTCATGCGCTGGGAGGGTGGGGGTGCTCTCTCTCTCTCTCAAAAAAAAAAGAAGGGAAATAAAGTGCTATGCTATAGGATTACTGTGAGATTACATAAACTAATGCCTTTAAAATTAAAATAAAATATAATAATTTGATTTCCCCTTTCATTTAGAATTGGTATGCAGGGACTACATAGGAGAGCCTAAGATAATTAAATAAATGTTTGATTATTTTAACTATTTGCATTCTCTCTAATTCATATTAACATGTATAACAAAAATAGCGTTTCTCAAAAGGAAGACTATCAGTGACATAAAATGATAGTATGATACAATTTTTTTTTTCCATCTTGGTAATGAACTTATTTCTGCTTTGCTTGACTGGTTGCCAAAGTTTTATCCTTGACTATATGAAAGTAGAAATTGGATGAACTTTTCTTAATTGGCCAAAAAAAAAAAAAAAAAAACCTCAAAGAAAAAGTTCTAAAAGAGCGATAGCCTTAATAGAAAGTCTAGCACAGAATGAAAGTTGCAAATGGAACATTCTGGTGTCAAATGAATGGAGAAATAAGGACAAAAGGAGAGGAACTTTTTAAAGACAGAAATTCTCTCATTATGAAGATTGATGATTTAAAGCGAGGTAGTTTTTTGAGGCTTAAGGACCTGCTCGTTTAAGACGGCAAACAACAAAATGTTACTGCTAATTAGACATCCAATGAAATGTCACAAGGAAAGGTTAACTATTTTAAAGAATGTTATGTATTCTTGTATTTAAAATGTCATTGTTATTAGTTTTGAAACAGAGCTTACTGGCAAAACAGAAACGAATACGTGTTCCAGAGAAGGGGCAGGACTATTTTATAACTGTCCAATATATAAAAATATGAGAAAAAATTATAGTGATTTTTGGTCCTTCACTTGCAACATTCACATTTGATCATTTCTCTAGTGACTTCAGTCCAGAATTATTTTGGTTGACGCAGATTGGACCCCAGGTGGATTTGAAAACAACAAAATGTATGTGTGGAGGGCCTACTTTGTGCCACATACTGCTTTTGACACTGAGGAAAGAGAATGAACGAAACAGGCAAGGTTCCTAGCCCCATGGAGGTTACACTCTAGTGGGGAAAGACCCACCTTAGGGAAATCAATACAACGGGGTGTCCTGTAGTAACAAGTGCTGTGAAGAAAGAAGCTAGGGTTTGAAAACACCTGTTTCCTGATCACTCAGTACAGTAATAATGGGTCAGCTGAAGTTTGTCCACAGAGGTTATATGGAAGAAGAGACCTCGTGAGAAGAGGGGACAGATGTGTGGATACTCAGGCAGAGGCGAGAATGCCTGGTGGTGGCTCCAGTCTTAACTCTCTTCACTGTTGTCCCTGGTCACTGCTGCAGGGGTGGGTGAGTGGGAGGAGAACTCAGAATTTTGTTTTGGACGCTGGCCAAGCCACAAGATAAATGCCATCTCACTTCCCCTTTCCTAACCAGCCTGTAAGACAGGCTAAACTCCCTTTATCCCCCAGAACTCATCCAGAGCTTTCAGCTAATAAACTCTTAATAATTCAATCTCCATGGTTTGCCTGGGCTCAGTGGGTTAAGCATTCAACTCGTGATCTTGGCTCAGATCATGATTTCAGGCTTGGTGGGATCGAGCCCTGCATTGGGCTCTGGGTTGACAGCATGGAGTCTGCTTGGGATTCTCTCTCTCCCTCTCTCTATCCCTCCTCTGCTTTCTCTTTATCTTCCTCACTCTCTATCTCTCTCTCTCATAATAAATACATAAACTAAAAAAAAAATTCAGTCTCCAAACCAAAGCCTATGCAATATTGCATCCCTAAGGACACCTAAGGCTAATATGTCACTAGCAACTATAATGCTTAACCTTTACTGAAATCCTGCTAAGCACCAGATGTTTTCTGTGTGTTATCTCCTTCAGTCCCCACCACATCTCTATAAGGTAGGGTTATTATTATCCGCAGTGATCAGATAATGAAACTAAGATTATACAGGGTTAAATAACTTGTTCAAAGTGATGGCACATCCATAATGAACAACTAATCCCTGGTATTTAATTTTATCTAAGGAGCTTACATATTTTGCCTGAGGTTGTTGATTTCAGGATCAATGGGCCTGATTAAGAAATGCATCTAGAAAAATAATAAAATCCCAAAGTACACATGTAGAATGTACAAATATAACCATTACATTTTTTAATTTGATTTATAACTATTAAGTTCTTTTATGTTGACATTTATTATTACATTTACTTTAAGGTAGAATATATTTGGTGAGAAATCCAGTGATGTTATACTAGTCTATGTTCTTCAGAAGACAAGACGCTGCCAAGATATTGGTTTGTAGAACCTCAGCCACAAATGCTCTCAGAAAGCATCAGTGTGCATGCCAACTAGTGTATACTCTATTATGCTTTAGTCTCTTCCTATGGATGTTGAACATCTATTAATAGCAAGAGCTACCATTTATGGCAGAGGCAATATTTTAGTGATTAAGAGCTGAGGTTCAATCCCTGCTCTGCAATTTATTACGGTTTATTTGCAGCCTACTCCAGATTTTTTGTTAAATGCTCATTATGTTGCTGAATGCTCATTGTGGGCCAGGGACTATTCCACAACCTTTATATTTAATTCCCCTCATGGTCCAAAAATAGATTATTAATCCCATTTCATGGAGGAGAAAACTGAGCTCAGAGAGGAAAAATAAATTGTCAGTAGCATACACTTAATAAGCTGCAAAGCTGGCATTTGAACCCCAGGTGTCTCTGATCTAACAGCCTGTTGCCCTTACTACATAACACTACAGGACTAAACAGGGACAGTAATGTGACTGTGTAAGAAACAGCATCAGCTCTGTAATAAGGGCTAGGCATGCAGGTCTTGTACAAGCTCAGCAAAGCACTGTTTCCTCAGTTCTGACAAATTATGATTTTGCATAGCAGCCCAGCATAGGATGAAATATGAAAGGGACGTATTCTTGGGAGTGGTAGGGAGACTATAGATGTCAGAGAGAAGGATGAAAGTGTTGATTCTGGTAGCTGCAATAAGGAATGAATCAACAAGGTAAATCCAAGGAACCATAGGATGCCTTGGCCAGTTGCTTTACCTGAGACTTACTTCCCTCCATGTTCTATTAGATGGAAATAATCAGACCTAACTCATTGGGTAGTTAAGGTCAAATGTATGAAAATAAGTAGAGCACCCAAATCCATTCCTGTGCATACACAAGACCCACCAATGGCCCCCTAATCCAACCCTGTATCTAACATTCTCAATCTTTCTTAGCTGCAGTGACCCAGCATGGGCCCTTTGGCCACCCCATGCCATCTGAAGAAAAGCTCCATGTCTATACTGATCCAGGCTGTGATCTTGTGGAAGAAAACAGGCACACCTTGAACGCGATTGTACCTCCATTTCCTTAGACCACGGACTGACCTGCCACTTGGAAGGGGCCCTGTCCGTTTCATTCACTGTATCTCTGGACAATCAGACATTCCTCAGTGACTGAGGATTCAGGTCCAGACAAGGCATAATCAAAAATCTACTTGTGCATCACTAGATGATGAAAAAAAAAAGTAAAATACAGTGATTTATTTTCTCTTTATTAGCCCAGGCGTGTTCTTCTCAAATGCAAATCCACAAAGGCTAGTTCACTGTGACAGTGCTCTACACTTATTCTGACAGAGACGAAGAAGTCTGCAAGTTAGCCTACGTGCTTCCCCCAGGCTTTGCATGGCTCCGGGAAAAACAGGAGGCTGGCCAAGCCTTAGACTATTTATCTGTTGCCAGATAACTTTCCCTCTGCCTTCATCCCCAAATAAACCAAGATAAAGATAAGCCAGAAAGATGTGGGTACAATATCTAGTCACTTACTCATATATAAAAATGCCACCCACTTCTGGGGAGCTCAAAATTCTGTTTTCAAAGCCTTTGTTTGCCAAATACCCCCTTCCTTGCCTTGCTTTTCCCCACTGAGCCAGCTCAATCAAGACCCAGTGATTTCCCCAAAGATTACAACCCAAACAGAGATGCAACTGAGAGGAGAACCTTAGTGTCAGACCTGTAGTTCTTTAGAGCTGTGCTTCTCCAATTCATCTATGTGCTGGTGAAATCTCAGGGATCTTGATCCATCAACACTCCATTTAGTTCCACTGCCTTACTCTTTGGAATGTGGCCCATGAACCAGTAACTTGGGGATCACTTGGGAGCTGTTAATAACTGTGAAAAATGCAGAGTAGCAAGGCCCATCCAGACCTACTGATTCAGCACTGCAGTTTGACAAGAGCCCCAGGTGACCTGCTGACACACTGAAGTTTGAGAAACATTGCCTTGGAGATCAATCAATCCCCTCATTTTCCAGGGAGAGAAACTGAGCTTCAATTAAATGACTTTCCAGAACCTCCCACATTTGAAACCAGATTAGATGCCAGTACATAATAACCTTTGATGCTATCATGGACTTCTATGGGCCTTCCTTTCCACCTCTGTAAAATGGGGATACTCACAACTGCCTTGCCTCCTTCAAGGTATAAAAAGTGATACTATCTGTGAAAGCACGTTATTAACAAGAAACTTTACACAAACAAATATGCATGTCATTATGTCAAACCAAACTAGTTTGAATCGTCAAAGATTGTGTGTGTGTGTGTGTGTGTGTGTGTGCGTGCGCGCATGGGTGTGAGTGTGCAGGTGCACAGGAGTTCCAAATACAGAACTGGGATATATATGAAAAATTTTGCCCTACTTAATTTAGAATGTAACCTAATTCTCAGACTGGTTGCCAAAAAAAGAATCCTCTCTCCTCTAAATCTCGGAAGAGCTCTCAAAATGGACAGGCCCTCTGGGCCTCCCCGACATGTTTCCACTGCCACAGTCAAGGCAGCCTGA
This sequence comes from Felis catus, assembly GCF_018350175.1. Taxonomy (NCBI): domain Eukaryota; kingdom Metazoa; phylum Chordata; class Mammalia; order Carnivora; family Felidae; genus Felis; species Felis catus. The sequence continues at coordinate 188,665,457 of NC_058371.1, read as the reverse complement.
GATCATGGGGTTTTATATCAGATGGCATTAGATTTGGGGCCATTGGATCAGGTAGAAAAACTACCCGGGAGAGATGGGCAGCCTCTTTTGAAAAAGAGAATTCCTGGGAGCTACTCAAATCAAATGTAGTTTAGAGAACAAGATAGGAAAAAACAAATGAGAGAAAGAGGACAAAGGTTGGGAGGAGGGTCCTGTTGATAGTATCCATCATACATTAAACAAATATTTGCTGAGCGATTTCTATATGGCAGACACTGTTCTAGGGATTTGGGACATACTGTGAACAAGGCCAGCAAGGATCCTTCTTTTAGATGTCTTAGGGCCAGCGGTTGTGGTGGAGCAGGAAACACATGGAAAAGTAAACAAATAAGCAAGACAACTTAGGGTCATAAAAAGTACTTTGAAGTACTTTGAAGTACTTTGGAGAAGTCTGCTTATGATTGGATGGTCAAGGCGGCTCCTCCGAGATGAAAATTCAACTGTGATCTCAAGGACAAGAAGCCACCTGCAGACAAAGGGAGAGAGCTTCCAAAGCAATACCAATATCCCAAAGTGAGAATGAACTTGGGAGTTCTCAGGTACAGAGAGAAGGGTGGTTAGCAACGAAGGCAGCTACTGTGTATGTCTCTGCAAGCATGAACATTTGACTAACTTTCTTATGAGGTTCAACTCCTCTCTGTGATTAGGGCCAGATCACTACTCCAAAGCAATCAGTGGTTCCGCATTGCTAAGAGAAACTTGGGTTTGTTGTACTGCAGAATTTGTAACATGTACAACTAGGATTCCATCTGACTGTGCTGAAGAAAAGTCTATAGGGGTGGGTTTGCCTGTGCTTAACATTCTCCACAGTGGTGCCAAGAATCACCTGCAGCCTCCTCCCTGAGGCTCCCTCAAGCATACTGGCCATCTTCTCCACACCCGGCAACTGCCCTTTGTCTTCTGGGATCAATTCCAAGTCCCTGTCTTCTGTTATCAACTCTCCAGGAACATCTCCCACTTAGGGTGCTCTGAGTGCTACTCCTGGGCGTTAAGACCTCACTGGTCATCCTCCACCCCCACCCCAGCTGGAGAATGGTACCTCAGGGACTTGAACTAATCTTTTATCATTTCATCCTCCAAGTACCTAGCCTCCTGCTCTGAATAGATGTAAGAAATGGTTATTACTGATGATAAAAACAGCATCAGTACAGACAAGCCTCAAAAGGCAAGGGTGTTTTAGCTGTATTCTGGTTCCCTCTGGGATGGGGAGAAATAATCACAACAGCAATAATCAACCAATGGTGTTGATAATGGCTAATTGGTTCTGAACACATAGTGGATGCCAGATATTGGGCCAATGGATGCAGCATTTAATAATCTGACTTGCTCCTTGTCAAATCCCTACCTGCAGCCCCATGGATTTGGTCTGAAGAGACTCAGCCTGGTGGGAAATGCTCTCAGAAAACTTGGACCCCGTTTCAATTCAAGTACCGATCAATAGAGTAGGCCCTTCGCAATCTCTCTAGGTTTCAGTTTACACATTTGCAAAAATGCTATAATAAACCCTTGACTTCTCTCTTTTCCAGGGTAGTTGTGAGAATCAAATGAGAAAATACAGCAAGTGCCATGTAAACGTGTGTTAAAGAAGGACAAACATAAAAATTAAGAAGAAGAAAGTAACTCTTGTTTCTGGGGCAACACCAGAGTTCCAAAAGCAACAGATAGTTCATTTTCCTGCTCCAGAAATGGACCTTATTTATTGCAATATTTCTAAGTTACTGGTTCAATGTGAACTTATCTCAGAAACAGGTCATAAGTGAAAGAGAGTTTGATTCAATGCAATATTGGAAGCCTAAAGAGCCCAGGAAAGCAAAATTCAATAAGTATTGACTAAGGTCCTTCAATTCTAGTTTGCTTTGACAATAACCTTTATTTTTCAATTAATTAAGCCAGTGTTTCCCCGAATCAAATAACGGGCTGGACTTGGCAGGGCCCACTGCTCAGCTTTCATGTCTGCTGCTCTCCTCTGAGGGGGCTCTCCTATCTCAGAGTGGAGGGGGATGTGACCCACCCACCAAGGCTGGAGGGAGAATATTCACTCTGCTTCTGCAGCATGGTGGCTACCAAGGAAAGGAATTATAGTCCATGGAAAAACAGACATTCTGCCTCGTACAGCTTTGCCTAAACACACAGTTCAGGATGCAGCTCTTTCAGACATAGGTCTGGGAGATCCCCCAGGAGAAGGGGATGCATATTATTTAAGTGGAATCAGGAAAACCTTTTGGTCTCCCTCTCAATATCAGCATCACTATTGTTTGAAATTCAAGTACTGGGGATAATTCACTTTGCTTTCATCTATTTTTTTTCAATGACAGTAAATATTCCTGAGAGTGGTAATATATAAAGTATTAATACCTTAGTTCTGACAGGAAGGAAGTATGGGCCTTACAGAATAGATTCCGGGGCAGTGTGTGAGGCCCTTTAACTGAATCATCTGATTGAATCCTCAAAAATCCTCTTTATGGTAAGAACTGAAGGCCAGAGGGGAGAGTAATTCCCCCAGGGGTCACACAGTTGGTAAGAGGTAATGATATTTTAAGCACATGTCTTCATATAAATCTGGCTTTTCCCTTATTATTCCTCATAGCCTTCCTGAATAAAATATAATAATTCTAGTTGCTTGAAAGAAAGGGAGAGGCCGAGATGTGGGTCACTGAATAAAATCCTTTGTAAATACTGAAGCCACCGGTCATGTTTTTGTAGTGTCTTGAAAGTTCTGAATGAAAAGTATGCCTGTACTCATTTAAAAATAGGTCCAATACCCCTATATGTTATTCTAATAGACTCTGTGACAGAGCTGGCTATGGGCTCATCCTTTAGCTGACTATGGGGTCATTATTTTGGCTTTCTGTCCATGTGGTTCACTAATTGGATGGGGCAGATTTTATCTGTCACCAATGGAAATGCTGCTGCATTCTCTGTAAAGGAAAGAGATACCCAGGGAAATGTCTTTTTTTTTTTTTTTCCTAGAAGATCTACAGCCATTAGCTAGTGTGACTTTCCATTATGTCAGCTCTTCAGACTTCTAACCTTTTGCCTTTTCTCTTGACTTTGAGTTATACTGTTGAGTAGAAAGCATAAAAACTTGCCAAAAGGTTCACTTGATACCTGTGCTGTGGACATTTCATTGTCTATATGTCCTGGCTAGAGTAAGTAAAGCTGCATTCCTTTTCATCTCCATTGCAATTCTTTGATACTGGAGAACATTCCTCTCACAGCCATGCTGCAGTCAAAATTCCCAAGTCACTGAGAAGAGATCTAATGAGATTTTGGTGGCAATTTAACTCCAAGTTGATGCAATCAGTGCTCTGTACAGGGGAGTGTGATGCCATTATGGGCTCCTCTCCCTTCGTAGGTTCACAGACTTGGTTTTTTTGTAAGCAGTTGGAGAGGCATGTGATGTTGAGGCCAATGAGGTTTTAGCCTCCGAATCAAATTCTGCAGTTAATAATGCAATCATGGCTTTTTGCTCCAAGAGTCTTACAAAACCAACTTGACTTTTCCAAAACAATTTGATGATGCCAGAATGGTCAAGGAGAAATAGCATTAAAGGCAAGGTACACAGCTTTGCTACCGCACTCTGCTGTTTTTGCTGAACTTCCTTTCTGTTCTCCATTTCAAAAACCCCTATTTTTTGTGTGTGTGGGTGATACAGGGATCTATTTATTATGGGCTGAATGTTTATGTCTCTCAAACTCTTATGTTGAAGCTCTCTAATCCCTACTATGACTGTATTTGGAGATGGGGCCTCAAAAGAAGTAATTGAGGTTAAGTGAGTTCAGTCTGATAGGATTCGTGTATAAGAAGAGACACAAGAGAGCCCTCTCTCTTTCTCCTTGCCCCCACAGAGGACACAGTGAGAAGGTAGCCATCCACAAGCTATGAAGAGAATTTACACCAGAATCAGACTGTGCAGACACCTTGATCCTGCAGCTTCCAGAACTATGAGGAAATAAGTGTCAGTTATTTAAGCCACCCAGACTGTGGTATTTTGTCATAGCAGCCTAAGCTGACTAATTCACAACTGATCTGGGCAATGTTGGATATCTGAATGAATTTGTTAGAAGAGTTAGATGAATTATTCCAAAATCCTTGCAAATGTGATTAGAATTAATATTAAATTAATACTGAGGAGAAAACATTTGATCATCTAGAAATAATTAGCATATGATCTTTTTTTTAAGGCTCACATGGGAACGAGCAGCTTCTGCTCATGGACTTTCCTGTTTGACAGAACACTAAATACTAACCCCTTCCTCCCTCTTCCCCTACAAACACCCTCATACACCTGTTTTGAATAGGCATCATCTACTTCTGCCTAAAGGTAGTGAAGTTACACTATAACTGAGACCAGACCAACAATATATCTATTCATTTGAGTGTTGAGCCTGCAATACTGTGTTTTACTGAGCTAATGACTTTACTTTTCTGATGGAAGAAAGCCAGAAAACAGGAGGAGGAAAATCTGGCCCTGCTTAAGTAGTTAAAGATAGCACAATAGATTTGGAAACAGAGCATTCAAAAAGCAGTTGCTCTTTCCTTCTTTTTAAAAATATATACGATAAAGTTTTTAAAAAGCAAACTCAACCTCCTCCTGCAACAATAATAAATGTATGCTTTGCTAACTGTTACATTGTGTAAGTGACAAGGTGCCTGGTGTAGGCACTTCATAAATAAATACCAGTGAGTGATTGTAAATGAATAATCTGATTACACTGCAAACACATTTTTTAATAAGGAAAAAATATAATTTTTGCTTTTATGATTTATCTGCAACAAACTTCATAGTGGAAGAGATTGCGATTATAATAATAAATATTACTGCCAAATATTTCTACCATAATCTATTCCAAAGTATTTTTTTTTTCTCAAAATGTCAGTGGTTGCCTCCCTCCTCCAAGCCCAGTGCCCAAACAGGAGGATTATGGGTAGGCATTTTCATGGATTCAAATACGCAAGGAGCAAAGGGCACTTAATTTTATTCAGATTTAGAATTAACATTTTCATTATCATCTCAAAACTCCTTTATCCACTGACAGTGACGTTATTTAAGAATTCAGTGGTCACAATAGGAAGTTCTGAAGTTATTACATTTACTCTTCCCTGGCTATCACCCTGAAAACTACAGAATTGTATTACCTAGTAATAGAAACCTTGACAAGAAGTAAATTTTGCTAAATCAAAAATGCTATGTCCAAAGGCTGTAAAAATACCATATAAGGTTCAGCAATATTTTCTTATTTAGAAATGATTTACATTAGAAAGTATAACTTTTCTCCTTACCTGACTCATACAACTTTAGAATTACTAATTTGTGATACTGATTTTATACCAGATCAAAAAACTAATTATTGATTTAATATTGTAACAGTCCCTGGGGATGAGGACCCTGAACTTGTATGACTTGCCAAGGTTACAGCTGTTAAATGGTGAAGTGTGGATTTGAGTCTTTGCTTAACCCAACGGTTCTTCTTCTCAGCCAGTGAAGCATAAGTTAGTTACCTTTTCCTCTGTCATACACCCTAAGAGCTCTGTGTCTCTGCACAAGGAGCCTCATAATGGTTTGGTGCAGAGTTCATTTGTCACACATCCACCTTTTCATTGTATCTGTCAGACCCCTAATGACCAGATGCAACTTGAGATTTCCATATCATGAGACCTACACAATGCATAAAAAATAAAAACACATTGTACATAATAATAAATACACCATAATGTATTCAGTAAATGGATGGTGTTAATGAGATCCATTTTGTATTCCATAGCCACAAATATTCATTCTAACTTTACCAATGTTCCCCAACAAGTGGTCTTCTTCATGAACTTATCGAAGGAGAGTGCATTATCAATCACCAAAAATGGGTCAGTTTCGTCTTCTTCTCCTAGAATATGATTCAGTCTTTCCCTACTGACAGCAGGCCATGTGAGTTAGTAAGTAGTCACACAGAATACTTCCCTGTCTTTCTCAAGAAGTAGGCAGCCTTTCTGTGCAGTATTTAAGAATATTCTACAAAAATAATAAATCAACAGCCCCGGTTCAAAGTTCTAAGTGTATCCATTCTATGTGATGCATGTCTGCACATTCTCAGAGTAAAACTATCTTTATGAACAAGTATCAGCTCAAGTAAACAGAGAAGCTCAAGGTAAAGTTATGACAAGAACATTAAAAAAAAAACTGGATGGACTTAAAGTTATAAACTGAGGCCATGGTCCATAAACAAGTACACCATCTAAGTTGCTCCAAATTGACCTCTTGGGATTCTGAAAACATGGACAAAACATTCTTTTTAAGAGGAGGCTTGGGGAAATCCCTTAAAAACTTGGGTCTCGCTAAGCCTGAAACCATGGCATATGATGCTATTTTGTGCAAAGCAAACACCGATTTAATGATTTTTGATGGAATGGTTGAGATTTTAAAATCAAATCAATAGATACTAACTTAATGTATATCAAGTAAGATGTAGGGTGAGGGGATAATTAACTCATCTAATAATTGATAGTTTATTCAATCAGGCACGATCATCATGACATTGCAAAGAAGCCAATCAAGATCTAATTAAACAACAGCAACAACATCAACAGTGCCATAAGGCATTATGGGATAATCTGCAACCAAGCTGATCAGGCAGCAACTGACGTACGGGATATATGTGGCATTCATACAACTCTGATTGCTTCATGCCCATATTTCTGGCAGACATCACTAATCAGTCACTGGGCTTTATCCTGCTGGGCCCAGATGCATTTCTCAAATCTTTCTCAATTCTTTGTTCTTGGCAGCCAATTAGCTAGAACTGGCTGGCAAAATGAAATCTATTTGTCATCTCTGTCTTATATTGTTCCTCACATGATGTGGCTTGGATCCCCTAATCCTATTTTTTTAGCACTCTCCTGGATTTCTGGCAGACAGTCTCAATTGTTTCACCTAATATCTATTTTGACCTCCTTCTCAAGTCATCCTTTGTTGTAGAGACAGAGAAGTTAAGTCCTGTCTTATCTAGACTCCTCTGCAGTCAGCATTCCATATTTCCATTCCATATGAATTTGGAGTGGAGGGGAGAGAGGCAGGGCTGGGGCAGAAGCAGTGTAGTTCTGTGACCTCAGCCCCTGGATATGGGGGACTCATGCGGCAATGGTTAGTCTCACTGATCACAGCAGACGTGGGATGGGTCTGGGAGCTGGGAGTCATTTCTAGAAGTGCTTCCTAGCATTTGTTTCTCCAGCTTTTTCAACTGCCCCCTAATATCTGCTAATAAAATCTTTTCTTCTTAAATCTGATAGACTACTCCTTTTATCTATTACTGAACTCTGGTCTATACAGCCTTTGTCCCTTAAACAGATCTTACTATGAAGTCTGCCCAGAAGTGAATAGAATAGGTTTCTACTGCCTGGTCATCAAGAAACAAGATTCCTGTGAACAGACACTGATAGCATAGTAAGTATTGGAAGCCTTCAGCCACCAGCTCTGTAGATTAGAGTCTGACTTTGTGCAATCCTCTCAATCCCTCTTTAAGCCTCAAGTTCCTCATCTGCAAAATGAGAGGATTGTCTTGATTAACGCTGGGCTGCTTCTATCGCTAGCATTCTTTGCATTTGACAAAATGATTTTCCAGTGTGTCCCTTTAAGTAGCTAATTATTCAACACATTAAAAGAATCTATTTATCATATACTTTGTAACTTTATTGCATAAAGTGAAATCATTTTTATTTTGGAATAAATATAATTTATCACTTCAGAAAGTGGCAATTTGAAGCTACTTCTGAGTGAAGCACCTTACAGTTTAAAGAAATTTTAGGGATCCTAATTTCATCTGACAGATAGGAAAACTGAGATCCATTAAGAAAAAATTACATAAATTCACACATCTATGAGACGTCACTCAATTCTTTCTGTTATAATTTCAGTAACACCCTCCTTTCATTATTCCAATTTTCCCAGAGAGAAAAGGGGAAGAATATAGTATGAATTTGGGTGCTAATCATTTGAATGGAAGGAAGGAGATAAATTGGGGGTTTACATTTTTATTTCTCAGCAATGCTCATTTATTACATGGCCATCCCTTGTGTTATTTTTCTTTGCATATTCCTGATACTTGTTCGACTTCTAACATCTAAAACTAATGTCTATGCATGAGTTTCTAAATTTGATCATACACATTTTGATAAGAATATGCTTTTCCATTCTCAGTGAGTCCCAGTGTACCTTGCATTACATAGGCATTCAATAAATGCTTGGTATCTTGTAATTAAATTATACTTAGGAAGGGCGCCTGGGTGGCGCAGTCGGTTAAGCGTCCGACTTCAGCCAGGTCACGATCTCGCGGTCCGTTAGTTCGAGCCCCGCGTCAGGTACTGGGCTGATGGCTCCGAGCCTGGAGCCTGTTTCCGATTCTGTGTCTCCCTCTCTCTCTGCCCCTCCCCCGTTCATGCTCTGTCTCTCTCTGTCCTATAAATAAATAAACGTTGAAAAAAAATTTAAATTATACTTAGGAAGAAATAAAATTTTACCTACATACAGAGTCATATGGTTAAAATTCAGAGTGCTTTCTTTTAAGTTTTCTCTGACTTCATCGTTACTATTAAGTAGTTATTGTTTTGTTAATTTTTTCCAACCTCATTGGAGGTGGTGTTCAAAAATGTATATTCACTGCAGAAGAATAAAACAATAGATTAAGCAAAATAAAAGATGAGTAAAAAAAAATAAAGCCAGGTTAGGGAAATATAATGATCCCAACACTTAGTCGGTATGGGTTTTAAATTGGGTATTGAGCTTCCTAGCAGCCAAAGCAAGACATAACACATAATCCTTTACAAAAGAAGAGTTACCAATTATAAATTTATGAGGTGTTTGAGAGGACAGTTTTTGCTAGAACTGGGCAGAATTATATGAGGAAAGAGCACCTAACAGAAGTCAGAAAAACACAAATGATTACTAACATTTGTAAAGCATCTATAAAATACAAAGCATTTCTAAATACATTGAAATTCACCTCAGCCACAGATACGCACAGATCTGATGTATGCATTAGGTTTATTAGTACCATTCCAATTCTTAAAAGCACAGAAAAAAGGAAGAGAGACAAAAATTAGAAATTAGACTTGTTTGGATTCAAAGCCCATGTCCTGCTACTGGGCCAGTAGTCTCCTTACGAGTCAACCACATGACCTGGAGCAGGTTGTCTATATTCTTGTACTACAGTGCCAATGACCTTGGGAAATAAGACAATGATCCGTGCCTTTCCTGACATAAAGGGTTATGAAGACAAATAGTGAAATACATGTGGAAACCCCCTGGGGTACTACTATAGTTATTGTAAGCATATAAATTGCTTTATATATTAGTATTAATAATTATAATTTAATAACCAAACTGAGAAAGTATAGAATTATCTAAAAGTCATGATTTGGTTTGTATATATGTTTGGAACCTTACTCAATAAGCATTTATGGGAAAGTATCCAATGTTAGTGTTGTAGAAGGAGCCGTGTGAAATTCACTGGACTCAGGTGATTCACTTTAATGGCCCAGAGGATGTGGTAGGCGGGGTTCCTAATGGCCAGTGAACTTCCTCTTCAGGAGAACACAAATCCAGTGTGACATCTACAAAACCCATCACTGTGCTCATTCCCTCAGCTGGAAAATAGGGTGCCTCTGGGAGAAATGCACGGAAAAGAAAGTCTTCCACTAAAGCCAAAGGGCAATAGAAACCCACTGTATCTTCTAACCACTTCACACTGTTGAGTAAGCCAGAAAAGTTACAGATTCCTCTGGAGGCGAGAGCAAATGCAGACTCTTTCTCTCTTCCTGTACAATAAAAACTGGTGAAGAGGAACAAAGTGTGGCTTTCCTTTAGACAGATTTCAGTAGATGTATCATTATACCTGGAATTATTTTCAACTGAATTAAGGAAGAAAAGAAGACTTTGGACCTGCCATTTCCCAAACGCCACTTATTTTGCAGAGATAAGCAAGAGTATCTTTTTTAGAGGTTTATTACAGGATGGCTCCCATAGAGCGCAACGATTTGGGAGACATGCACACCGCTAACATAATCTGAGACAAATTAGCAAGTATCTGTAGCTGACAAGATGCATCAGGGTACTCAATCCTGCTCATGTCTCTGGCATCAAACAGTGCCTGGAAAGAGGTATGTTGATTTTCACTAGTGTGAAAACCAGCAATTGCATACACCCTCTTACTAGGGGAGGAAAGTGATGGACACAGCCTACGAAAAGATTGACATTTCTGGGAACAGTGTTGGGATTCATCCTTCAAGTTGTGGGAAGCCAAGCAAACCTGAAATCCAACCATCATGGAACACACTGAAATCATTAGGTGTATATAAATCTCTACACAATTACTCTGGCCAGGTGGAAAAGGTTCATTTACTGCCTGCTGCACGGAGTTTAGCAGATAACACTGAAGAGGGAAGGAGGGTGTAAAATAAGGTACTTTTCATGTGCTCTAAAGCCATTACCCAAGAATAGCATAAGAGTGGATAGTCATACGGCCAATGGACAACACGACCCACCTCTTAGCTCCTGACAACAGGTAGTCAAAATGACTATACTTTTAAATAATTATCTTTAACAGGAAGTGTTCACTGTCTTCTATTATTACATTGGCTATCCTATAATGATGTGCACTTAGATAGCATTTAACTTGTTACTGTTTCAGATAGTGACCTACATATTTATTTACAAATAAACACAGGTTGGGGCGCCTGGATGGCTCAATCAGTGAAGCATCTGACTTCGGCTCCAGTCATGATTTGTGGTCTGTGTGTTCGAGCCCCGCATTGGGCTCTGTGCTGGCAGCTTGAAGCCTGGAGCCTGCTTCAGATTCTGTGTCTCCCTCTCTGTCTGCCCCTCCCCCGCTCATGTTCTGTCTGTCTGTCTCTCTCTCAAAAATGAATAAAAATTAAAAAACAAACAAAAAAACCAAAAAACAAAACAAAAAAAAAAACAAATAAACACAGGTTAAGATTTAGTTCCAAAATGCTCAAATATTACCTGGAAGAAAGAGCATGGATGGGAATTACTAAAACTAGCATAAGTAAAGTCATAAAGGAGACTGATTATTAAAATTTTTCCTCTTTCTACCTTAGTCTTTGTCTCCTTCCTCTACCAGAAAACTTCCACTCATCCCTCAAAGCCCACTGTGCTATCTCTCTTAGAAGCTTTCCCCAGCTCCAGGAAACAGAGTTTGGTGCTTTGTCTTTCTTTGTATCACACCACTTTTATCATGTTTTATGACATTTTTGTTTATATATCTCTCTTCCAACTTTGAACCCTTTAGGAAGAAAACCAAATCATTAATAAAGTTGGTATATGGTTGTTAAAAATGGGCTCTGCAACCAAACTACCTATGTTCAAACCCTGGTTCCACAGCCATGTGAGTTTGGGCACAATCCTTAAAATTGCTTGCAAAATGAGGAAAATTAGACTATCTACTCATTGAGTTATTACAAGGATTAAATGAGATCATAACATACAAAGTGCTTTGAATAGCAGCAGGCTCAGGTAAGTGTTTGCCATTATTTCTTTTTCTTTCAAGATTGCTATTGTCGTGCTTAATGTCAGTATTGACATACTGTAATCGTGTATAAAAAGGAAGAAGAAATTCCATAACCAAAATGCACTTCTAACGTGGTTTTCTTGTCAGTTCTCCAAGTGGTTAGAGTTAAATAAGGAGCACAGATGATGAAAGTATGTGTTCAGGGACTGAGTTTGATTGTCCCCTTGTTCAACGTTGGAGTTTCTTCAATGAGCCTCCAGTTATTTTCCTAAAATATTTTATAAGAAATCAAGAGTACTTGTAAACATTCTTATGCCCTACAGACTTCTAAAACAATTCAGGCAAGGAACAGTGGATATGGATGACCAGGTTTGTATTAAATGATTTTCTTCAGAAACACTTTGGCAAAATTAGGTACAGCCTGGGAAGCAATAAAGGAGCTGCTCCTTCCCAGTCACCGAAAACTCTATGAGCCAAACTCTCTCGTGTTCTGGCCACGGACACTTGGTGCTTGTCCCTGCTCTGCCTCCCGGTGAACCTCTCTGGCAGTGAACGTCCCAGAAAAGCTTTCACCCTATACATAGGGAGCAGGGAGCTAGGAGTATGTGCAGGGAATGCAGAGTCGTGCAAAGCAGTGTCCTCATCCTGAGAAGGCTCCCCATCTAGCAGGGACGACAACCCACTGAAACGCTGACTGGAATGTATCCAATTCAGCCAACTAATACTGAGCATCTACAAAGTTCCAGCGCTATTTCAGGGGCTAGGAAGCAAACAGTGAACCCAAAAAGCAAAACCAACTAAGCCGACCTTAAAGAAAACAAAGTCTATAGGGAATGATGTACTATGGGGACAAATAAAGCAGGAAAGGGGGTCAGATGATCCTAAAAGAAAGGGAAGCAGATATGCAGTTTTAGATGTGAGGATAAGGGAGGAACCCATGGAGACTTGGGGATTTTGTGCGATAGATTAGATGTTTGTGTCCCCCGCCCCCCCACCAATTCATATATTGAAATCCTAATTCTAATATGATAGTATTTGGAGGTGAGTCCTTTGGGAAGTAATTAGGTCATGAGGGTGGAGTCCTCATATATGGGATTAGTGCCCTCATAAGAAAAGGCCAGAGGGCTAACTAGCTTTTTTCCCCACCATGGGAGGATATAATGAGAAGATGGCAGTCTGAAATTTGGAAGAGAATTTTCAGCAGATCCTTACTGGGCTGGCACCCTGATATTGGACTTCCAGCCCCAAGAACTGTGGGAAATAAATGTTTGGTGTTTAAGCCACCCAGTCTATGGTAATTTATCACAGCAGCCTGGACAAACTAGGATCATGCACATGAAGTATGTATATCAAAGAGTTTTTATATTTTTGAAAACAGACTTCTGCTCTTCTCTGGTATAACTTATGTCATGGAAAACTAACATTCTTAATCCTTTGCCTATTTAGTAAATTGTGACTAATGAGAAACATTTTTCCATTGCTATTTCACTGTATAACTAGATATGAATTCCTCAGACCAAAAAGAGCCCAAGAAAAATAAAATAGAACTTAAGAATTCAGTAAAAACTAAGTTTCTATTTATTAGCATTTCGATAATAACTCCCAAAGCAGATCACAAAATGTGCAATAAATTATTTTTATGTTTGGGACTATTGAAGAAACAAAGGAAATGTTTAAAACCATCTTTGGTTACTCAAATAAAGAAAACATCAGAAACTAAAAAGCTATTCAATTTCATCAAGCCTCCATACTCTACAACAGATCACACAAAATCTTCTTTGTGGATAAAGCTCCAACTTCTGAGGGTTTGAAAGACGCTTATAGTTTTGGGAAATGAATACACTGATCTCCAGTGGAAAATGAAAGATTCCCAAAACTCATCAGACGTAACAATTCAAACTATTGCTGGAAATGAACAAATAGTGTACCTCTGAAATATACAAGGTTTTTTTTGATAAATGGAAATTGATTTCAATAACTAAACTTTCTGTTAGTGTTTCAAAAACTTAAATTGTCTTGCAATCACCTGGGTGCTTCTTAAAACTGCTAAGTGGAGACTCAGGTCTCAAGATTAGAATTTGAAAATAGAACCAGAGAACCTGCATGAGAATCAAGTACCCTGGAGATTTGGATTCTAGGGGTCCGCAGACAAAATGTAGTTGCCCCTGGAATGCAATGAAAATAAACAAAAAATCCACTTCTACATAAGGAAATATGAAAGTACTGCACACACAACCCATAAATATTTCCACACATTCTGATTAAGAGTGGCTTTATAATTAACAACTCATGTGTGTAACTCCTGAAATGAGCCCTTTCTATTTGGAGATTATCCACAGGTCAGTGTTAGGAAAGAAGCTCCTCCCCACCCTTTGGTTTCCATGATGACACATCTTCCCTAAACCATCATGGCATCACTTGGTTTTCACTCCCTCTCTCCTTGTGGAGGAATGACTTATCTGATGAGTAAATCTAGGAGGAATAGCTTTCCTGCTCTGTGCATGTTCTCCATTGTGTTTTTCTGGGAGTAAACTCCCCACAAAGAGGAAGATTCCCCTGCATTCTTCTAAACCTCAGTCTCCCTTGGGCAGCACCACCCTTCAGAGACTGTGGCTGGGGAGGTTGAGTCCGGGGGGTGGGGGTGTCCATCCCAGGCAGCATTGCTTGTGACTGAGAGGCCAGGTCTGTCTAGTTTGAATCCAGTCAGCAAGTCTGGGAGGCTCTCGCATGGAGCTACAACCTCCATCTGGTTTCTACCATCAACAGACTGCATTTTTCTCTCTTCCATTCCTTTGTCTTTGTTATTCATTCAAAATAAGCTGGGAAGAAAAGGGATGCTATTTATCCATCTCCCTTCAAAACCCTGATAGTCAGAACAAGGGCAGATATCAGAGTAGCAATATTAGTCATCGATCCCAACACTGAAACCAACAAGCTACGTTTGTCCCATTTTATCCAAAAACAAGCCTAGAAAGAAAAATTTGTAGTAGTGAGAATATGATTTGTAGCTAACATGCAACCTCAGCTTTAAGACATTTACCCAAATCTCCAAAGTTGCTTCAATTCATCTATCACCCATCAGATCTGGACTTATAATAAAGCATAAATAGTTAGAATATTTTGACAGAATATCATTGGGAGGCCATTTAATTTCTCTAATCTTTATTTTTTCTGTAAAATAGGAATAAAAATTTATCTCTCTTCTTAAAAAGCTAAGGCAAAAATAAAATGGGAGCCCATATCATGGTGATTTATCCACAATAAAATAATATGCTATTATGAATTACTATTTCTTTTATGAATTAAATCCTATTATTCAGGAATTTGGTATTTTTTTTTTACTCAAGGAATCATGTAATTTTTCTACATGTACTTTTTTCAGATTAAGCAGCAATGATTGATAGAGGAAATCCTACATGTACTAGGAAAGGTGCTTTTTGTTTTATGGATAACGAAGGAACAAGACACGCTTCCTGTTGTCAAGAAGTTTTTATGTAAGAGAATGATACAACACACACTGGGAACAAAAATTAAAAAGAGAACAGGAAAGTGGAATTTGTGGAGTAAAAATCATAAGGAAAGAGGAGGTTAAAAAATTAAAAGGGGACTAGGCTTGATTTTAAAGTCAGCCTAGCCCCAAATAGATGGAGGAGAGCAGGCAGGTAATTTCAATGGCGATGAACACATGGGTAAAATCAGACAGGAATGGACATGGTGTGAGTGCCAGAGTAGTTGTTCAAGTTGATTTCTTCCCTTGGTAAACAGCTCACGAAGCATGGTCTATTTCAACAAGCATGCACGCCAACGTCTCAGTTACGGTTTTTGGTAGGAATGTGGCACAAGTATGATTTTAAAAAGTCTCTTATAAAACCTCTCTGGATTGCCTTTAAACAACTTTTGAATTTGTTATATTCTCAGTATAAAAGTAATTGGATACACATTATTATATATGGCTACAGGATTGCCATTTATTGAGCGTTATTTACTTTGGAATCTGTATTTTACACACACACACACACACACACACACACACACACACACACATTCCTCAACCCTTAGTTCTTACAACAACCCAATGAAGGTCTGTAGCTATTTTACATAAGACAAGCTTGAATTTTGGAAAGCTGAAATAACTTGTCCAAGACCCCACATCTTGTAAACAATGCTCAGGAATCCAAACCTACTTAAACGTATACTCTTGACCACCATACATAGTCTACCTCTGGCCACACCACCTACTGATTGGGTTGAAAATTAGATTTTGCCATGAAGCTAAAAAACATACCTCAACCATAGTGAAAATATATGATTCAAATATTTCATTATTTTTATATCATCATTCTTATGATGATCTATATGACCATATAGGTTATTAACAATCATTAGAAGAAAAGACATATTGATCTGGCAACAAAGAAAGAGAGTGTTCTTCACCATCAGGGAAATACAAATCAAAACCACAATGAGATACCACCTCACACCTGTCAGAATGGCTAACATTAACAATTCAGGCAACAACAGATGTTGGCAATGATGCAGAGAAAGAGGGTCTCTTTTGAAATGCTGGTGGGAATGCAAACTGGTGAAGCCACTCCACTCTGGAAAACAGTATGGACGTTCCTCAAACATTAAAAATAGAACTACCCTATGACCCAGAAATTGCACTATTAGGTATTTATCCAAGGGATACAGGTATGCTGTTTCGAAGGGGCACATGCACCCCTATATTTATAGCAGCACTATCAACAATAGCCAAAGTATGGAAAGAGCCCAGATGTCCATCGATGGATGAATGGATAAAGAAGATGTGGTATATATACAATGAAGTATTACTCGGCAATCAAAAAGAATGAAATCTTGCCATTTGCAACTACGTGGATGGAACTAGAGGGTATTCTGCTAAGCAAAATTAGTCAGAAAAAGTCAAATATCATATGACTTCATTCATATGAGGACTTTTTAAAACAATTGTTAATGTTTATTTTTGAGAGAGAGAGAGAGTGATCAAGGGAGCGGCAGGAGAGAGGGAGACACAGAATCCATAGCAGGCTCAAGGTTCTGAGCTGTCAGCACAGAGCCCGAGGCGAAGCTCAAACTCATGAACCATGAGATCATGACCCGAGCCGAAGTCAGAGGCCTAACCAACTCAGCCACCCAGGCGCCCCATAGGACTTTAAGACACAGTACAGATGAACATAAGGGAAGGGAAGCAAAAACAACATAAAACAGGGAGGGGGACAAAACATAAGAGACTCTTAAATATGGAGACCAAGCAGAGGGTTACTGGAGGGGTTGTGGGAGGGGGGATGGGCTAAAGGGGTAAGGGGCATTAAGGAATCTACTCCTGAAATCATTGTTGCACTATATGCTAACTAATTTGGATGTAAATTTAAAAAAATATAATTAAAATTAAAAAAAAGAAAGTGAGTGTTCTTCAACCTGAAGCTAAGCAATTTTTTTTTGTGGGGGTGCAATAACTAAGTGAACATTCTAGCCTTCATCTTCTTTTCTGATGATTTCTCCAGCTACTCTGGGTTAAAATTCTGGCACAAAAATTATTTGGAACCATTTGTTAAGCCTGTTTTATGCTCATCATGATTATTCTCCTTGAGCAGTAATGTTGTGAATATTGACTATACTGAGTGCTTAGTTGATATCATCGGAAATAAATATTTAAATATTTTCTCATCTTTGAAGGAAAAACAGAGCTAATATGGAGTAACTGATGCTGATGATGCTGAGATGGGACAGGGCCAAGTCCAATGTAAAGGATCCTAATTCTCACCTATGGAGTCAGACTTATCATTATGCTAGAAAATTTGGGGGAAGATCATTTTAATTAGGAGGTACAGTACATAAATATTCTCTAGCAGCATACAGGGTCGAGAGGGGGGGAAATCTCTCATTTGTTTACTTAATTTCATGACACTTTAAATAATTCTACATAGTTCTATTTAATTCTATTTAATCAAATTCTCTAACCAAGAGAAGGTGAAAAGAATGAAATAATAATGTAATTAATTTAACTTTCAACCCTCTACTTGGGATTTGCTTCTACTCTCTCCCACCATAGAAACATGTTAATGGGACCCAGCTTTATTTATTTATTTATTTACTTACTTATTTACTTACTTACTTATTTAGAGAGACCGGGGTGGGGGGGGGGAGGGAAGAGAGAAAGGGAGAGAGAGAATTCCATGCAGGTTCTGCAACATCAGCACAGAGCCCAATGCGGGGTTTGAATGAAGGAACCATGAGATTGTGTCCTGAGCTGAAGTCAAGAGTCAGACACTGAACCGACGGAGCCACTCCAGTGCCCCAGCACTCAGAAGAAGGAACAAGAAGAAGAAATCAAGGAAAGGATAACCAGAGTTAGTCAATTCTTATCTTTTATCCCTGCTTATCTGTGAGTTTGGCTTCGGACTAATACTCTTGATATGTCAGAATACATAACGTGCTTGAAACATCAGCAGACTGTCTGTGGCTTACTATGCAAAGCATAAGCCAGGTCCAAGAGCGAAGAACATGGCACCGTAAGGAACGCCCCCACTGACACCATTCAAAATGAAGTGAGTGGAAAGTTCTCTAAGACGAGGCAGTTCATGGTGTAGCTGTCACGGAGCACGGCTTCAAACCACTTTTACCCACTTGAAATATTTCCCTCCATTCCCAGCCTGAGAAAACTTATTGAAAGTAGCTGACAGACTTTCCTTAAATAATTATTCCAGGGCTTAAATTGTCCCCTTAAAAACAGACATATTCAGGTCCCTCTGGAGTGGGGTGGGGTGAAGAGATTGGGTCTTCATGGAAAAATTTCCCCGCTCACCTTAAACAGCCATTAGCAAGAATAGTTCCTATTATTGTAAAATGTGTGTTTTTGAATACATTTGCTAGACAGGTCAACTCTGAACTTCACAAAGAATTTGCAACTATGGGATTTCTTTGCTGATTTTGTGTTTTCCCTCGAGTACACCTATAAAATGCTAAGCTATGTGTGAGTTTCATTGTTGATGTATTATAAAAGAGATATACAACAATATTGAGGCCAGCTTACTATTTGGAGCATGATATTTTTAGTCTAAAATCTTATTAGGGACCTAGAACTTTTGTGCACATTTTTAATGAGGTACATTTTCAAAGAGAGTTTTAGCTAGACAATCACCTATTGTCATGAGGAATGCATTTGGCTAATTCACTCTGTGTCTCCTTGAACATTTGCAGCAAGGTGTTCACCCTACTTCTTACTCAGGTGATGTTTAGAAGCCTCTGGTAATTTCTTCTTCAATGCACTAGTGATATGTAGGAATTGCTGGGTATAGTGAAGACAGATGTGGGATGTGGCTATTTATTTAGGTGCCTGAGTGTTCTAATTATTTTTTAAATTATTTATTTATTAAAAAATTTTTTTTAATGTTTATTTATTTTTGAGAGAGACAGAGACAGAATGAGAGTGGGTTGGGGCAGAGAGAGAGGGAGGCTCAGAATCTGAAACAGACTTCAGGCTCCGAGCTGTCAGCACAGAGCCTGATGCGGGCTCCAACTCACAAGCTGTGAGATCACAACCTGAGCTGAAGTCTGATGCTCAACCGACTGAGCCACCCAGGCACCCCAAGTGTTCTAACTATTTTATAGTTATCCATTGTCCCCTGTAATTCAAATTTGAAATCATATCACCAATTTACCTCATTGCTGCCAGATCTTCATTATTTCCTGTTTATTTATTAGAGAGTTTCTGTGACCAGGTCATTAATAATTAGGTGTTTATTGACATATATAAGTCACTCCTACTTAATTCTATTCAAATGGATGTCTGGGAAAGTAACTGGCCCCAAATATACTATGTTGATTTTACTAATCCAGAGATGTTGGAGTATTTCTTCACGTATCACAGAGATTTAGAAAATGAAAACAAAAACTTAGCTCTTATACGGAAGGTCAGAATGAGAAAATGTGAGCTCTAGCTTCTGAAGTCTGTGGTTGATTCCAATTCTACTGTTTGATTGCTCATAAAGTAGACAAGTTATGTAGCCTCTTTGAACACATTTTCTCATCTATAAAAGTGGTTATAGAAAATACCTATGGGGGCGCCTGGGTGGCGCAGTCGGTTAAGCGTCCGACTTCAGCCAGGTCACGATCTCGCGGTCCGTGAGTTCGAGCCCCGCGTCAGGCTCTGGGCTGATGGCTCAGAGCCTGGAGTCTGTTTCTGATTCTGTGTCTCCCTCTCTCTCTGCCCCTCCCCTGTTCATGCTCTGTCTCTCTCTGTCCCAAAAATAAATTAAAAAAACATTGAAAAAAAAATAAAAAAAAAAAAAGAAAATACCTATGAACTGTCTGATATGCAACCTAGTATAAATTGCAACACAAAATATTCAGAAGCAACATAAAGAAATGTGTATTTTTGGCAACTCTGCTCACAGTGTCTGCGATCCTTCCTACCAATAGTTATGTAAGGGGAGACAAAGTAATCATTAGAAATTTTGAATTACATGGGGCGCCTGGGTGGCTCAGTCAGTTGAGCGTCTAGCTTCGGCTCAGGTCACGATCTCACAGTTTGTGAGTTCAAGCCCCGTGTTGGGCTCTATGCTGACAGCTCAGAGCCTGGATCCTGCTTTGAATACTGTGTCTCCCTCTCTGTCTGCTCCTCCCCCATTCATGCTCTGTCTCTCTCTCTCCTTCAAAAATAAATAAAAACACTAAAAAATTAAAAAAAAATTTTGAATTACAATACAGTCAGTGCCTTGTCTCTAAACTCTTCTGTCTCAAAGTTACTGGACAATTTTAAAGACCTATGAAGTTCATATAATGGTGATTTCCATCTTGTGGGCAAGGGAATGGAAGTCCAGACAGGTCTGGAGATTTGCATAGGACTCACAGCCAGCATATTTCAGGGGCAGGATTTGACCCTATGTCTTTTCTGTCTTCAAAGCTCAGTGTTTCCTAACCTCAGTATTGCTCTGCCTCAGCAAGCAAGCTCTACCATTAATTCACAAAGGGACTCTATGTGCCTAATTACTTTATCATGACCTATTTAACATAAGAGAGTTTCACTGGATAGATTTTCATATCTTCTTAGTCAAGTATCTATAATGCTTGGGTTTAGACCTTGTTACATGAACAAAATACACCAAATTTTTCCTTGAGCTGAGTATGTCTCTAACAAGAGACATTTCTCTCTCTCCCTGCCATTTAAATTCATCTAAGAAAAATTGATGAATTTGCTAAGATGGGCATGATGATTGGGAAAGGCTGGTACTGTTTCATACAGACAGAGCATCCTGATTGACAACAGAACAGGAAGAACATCTTCAGGCCACAATGGAAATTTCCTGTCCACACAAAATAAGATTCCTAATGTTAGCTTAGAAGCCATTAACAATTCACCCCTAGGACAGTTTCTTAACATTGAGCTGGCCAATATGGTTTTTAGGGTCGACCTTCAAAATGTCCCCTAACCAATAGCACAGTGATAGTGTGCAAACCACTGGGGATACCTACGTTACGATGGGGCAAGTGAATTGTGCAATTCCTTTAAAAAGCAATTTGCCCTTACATATATGTCCAGAGATTTGAAACATTTCATTCTCTTGTCCCATTAATTCTTCTTCTAAGATCCTATCTTAAGAAAATAATTCTATGCTGATGCATAGGGGCACTTGTACCCCAATGTTTATAGCAGCACTCTCAACAACAGCCAAATTATGGAAAGAACCTAAATGTCCATCAACTGACAAATGGATAAAGAAATTGTGGTTTATATACACGATGGAATACTATGTGGCAATGAGAAAGAATGAAATACGGCCTTTTGTAGCAACGTGGATGGAACTGGAGAGTGTGATGCTAAGTGAAATAAGTCATTCGAGAAAGACAGATACCATATGTTTTCACTCTTATATGGATCCTGAGAAACTTACCAGAAGACCATGGGGGAGAAGAAGGAAAAAAAAAAAGAAAGGTTAGAGAGGGAGGGAGCCAAAACATACGAGACTCTTAAAAACTGAGAACAAACTGAGGATTGATGGGGGGTGGGAGGGAGGGGAGGGTGGGTGATGGGTATTGAGGAGGGCACCTTTTGGGATGGGCACTGGGTGTTGTATGGAAACCAATTTGACAATAAGTTTCATATTAAAAAAAAGAACATAATTCTAATTATATACAATTTATACACAAAGATTTTATTAAACAAATTTTCAAATACTGGAAAATATGCAAATAATTTCCATGTCCTAAAATCAGGGTAATTTATACACACACATTTATAGAATATAATGTAGGCATTAAAATATTTATGAAGGATTTGTGAGCTAATATAAAAATACTTCTGCTCTAATACGGAATTTAAATCTACATAAAATTTTATAATTTTTAAGTATTATTTTGAAGTTTAAAGGAACAATTCTATGTGGGAAAAACTAAAAGTAAATAGAAAATATTACCAGTGTTTTCCTTTGGTGGGTCTAAGGGTATTTTCTTCATACTTCTTTCTTTTTCTGTATTTATAAGATTTCTATGATGACTGTTTATTACTTTTGTAATGAAAAACATACTCCTCAACACTCAGTTTTGGTTTCCAATAATTTCAATCTATGATGTTTTTAGACTTAAGTTCACTTTTTTTTAAATGTTTATTTATTTTTGAGAGAGTGACAGAGTGTGAGTGGCGGAGGGGCAGAAAGAAAGAGGGAGACACAGGATCCGAAGCAGGCTCCAGGCTCTGAGCTGTCAGCACAGAGCCCGATGTGGGGCTCAAACACAAGAAATGGAAGATCATGACCTGAGCCAAAGTTGGACACTTAACCAGCTGGGCCTCCCAGGTGCCCCGACTTAAGTTTAATTTTATGATTTATAAATATGTATATTAAAAAAGCTTATACACTATGTTTGATCAGACCTCAGCCCAATGGTTCTCAAGATGAGAGGAGGTGATTTTGTCTGCCTTCCTGCCCTGGGATGTTAGGAAACACCGGAGACACTTCTAGTTGTCACAGTTCAGGAAGAGGTGCTCTTGGCATTTAATAGGTAGAGGCCTGGGATGCTGCCAATTGTCCTAGAATGCAGAGGAGAGCAGCCATAATGAAGAATTAGCTCAAAATATTAATAGTGTCAAGGTTGAAAACCCTAAAAATTATATCAGTTCAAGGCTGTTGTGGAACTAGAACAAACAATTCTAAAATGTATATGGAATGACAGAAGATCCAGAATAGCCAAAGCAATCTTGAAAATGAAAAGCATAGCTGGAGGCATCACAATTCTGGAGTTCAAGTTATATTATAAAGCTGCAGTAATCAAAACAGTATGATTTTGGAACAAAAATAGATACATAGATCAACAGAACAGAATAGAAAACCCAGAAATGAACCCACAATTATATGGTCAATTAGTCTTCAACAAAGGAGGAAAGAATATCCAATGGGAAAAAGACAGTCTCTTCAACAAATGGTGTTGGGAAAACTGGAAAAGAATGCAAAAGAATGAAACTGGACCACTTTCTTATGCCACATACAAAAATGCATTCAAAATGGATTAAAGACCCAGAAAAATCTAGGTATGTAACTTCTTACTTATAGGCAGTAACTTCTTTGATATTGGCTGTAGCAACTTTTTTTTCCAGATATGTCTCCTGAGGCAAGAGAACCCAAAGGAAAAATAAACTATTGGGATTACATCAAAATAAAATCTTCTACACAGCAAAGGAACAAATCTAACAGGAAATCTATGGCATGGGAGAAGATATTGGCAAATAATGTATCCAGTAAAAGGCTGGTATCCAAAATATATAAAGAACTTATAAAATGCAACATCCAAAAAACAAATAATCCAACTAAAAATGGGCAGAAGACATAAACAGTCATTTCTCCAAAGAAAACATCCAGATGGCCAACAGACACATGAAAAGCCGTTTATCATCACTTACCATCAGGAAAATGCAAATCAAAACTACAATGAGATATCACCTCACACCTGTCAAAATGACTAAAATCAAAAACACAAGAAACAACAAGTGTTGGCAAGGATGTGGAGAAATAGGAACACTTACACACTCTTGGTAGGACTGCAAACTGGTATAGCCACTGTAGAAAACAGTATGAAAGTTCCTCAAAAAGTTAAAAATAGAACTACCCTAAAATCTAGCAATCACACTACTGGGTATTTACCCCAAGAAGACAAAAACACTAATTCAGAGGGGTACATTCACTTCTATGTTTATAGCAGCATTATTTACAATAGCCAAGATATGGAATCACCCTAAGTGCCCATCGGTTAATGAATGGGTAAAGAAAATGGGGTATATATACACACAATGGAATAGTATTCAGCCATAAAAAAGAATGAAACCTGCCATTTGCAACAACATGTATGGAGCTAGAGAGTACAATGCTAAGCAAAGTTAGAGAAAAACAAATGTCATATGATTTCACTCATGTGGAATTTAAGAAACAAAACAAATGAGCAAAAGAGAGAGAGAGAGAGAAAAAGAGACAAACCAAGAAACAGACTCTTAATTACAGAGAACAAATTGATGGTTACCAGAGAGAAGCTGGGTGGGGGGATGGGCATAATAGGTGATGGAGATTAAGGAGTCCACTTACTGCGATGAGCACTGGGTGTTGTACGGAATTGTTGAATCACTATATGGTATTCTTGAAACTAGTATTACACCGTATGCTAACTAACTGGAATTTAAATAAACACTTAAAAAAAGATGTTGTGAAAACTCTGAGAAGTTTATCACTAAGACCTCTGAATAAATTGTCTATCCATTATCTACCCAACCTTTCCATAAGGTACTGAGAATACAGAGGTAAGTGCCTGCCTACGTGGTGCTTGAAATTTAGGAAAAGAGAAAGACATAGAAATCAAGAATTTAATGTAGTTTGAAGTGCTAAGATAGAGTACTTTAGGATAACAGAAATGGACACTTAATCCAACTAGGTGGTTCAAGGGAAGCTTCTGGAACAGATGGCTCCGGAGCTGAGCTTAAACAATGAGAAGGAGCTAATCAGGTGAAGACCGATGGGATTTGTATTCTAGAAGGAGGGACATTCAGCATGCAAGCAAAGGCATGAAGCAGGAAACAGCATGGAGCGCTTGAGAAGTATAGGTTTGATAGCAATGGAGCATAAAATGGGCACAGAGGCAGAGAAGCCCCACAGTCAGAGTGTCTTTTGATGCTTGAGGAAGCCAAGAAATGCTTCTTAGAGAAGGAAGAATATGAGCCAAGAGTTGAAGGTTGAAAAATTGTTTCCAGGAATATGAGGAGGGAAGGGCTTTTGGGGAGAAAGAACAGTATATGCAAAAATGTGGCAGCTGGAGACAGCGTGAAGCTATTCAAGTAACTTCGGTACAGTGCTCCTGGAACAAGAAATAGCAGAAGGAGGAAGAGAAAGGACTGGTCTGATCCCATCTTTGTATCAGATGCAAAGAACATGGAGATTTTATGTTGTAGGTGATACAGAAGACTCTTGAGCCTGATCTCAGTCCCCCCATATTTGGAGAGATTTCTGTTGTGAGAATACAAAGGCAGATTGGAAGAGAATGGGGCGGGGATGCAGTTAAGATGGGAAAAGTATATTGATGTAAAGAGTCCATCAAAAAAGGAGCTGAGAAACCCACTGATAAGTATTTGTTGAGGCTCCATTATATACTCTACTACTCTGGACCCAGTGGAAATACAAGGAAAATTGACTCTGTACTGAGGTAACTGAAGAGAAAATGAATTACACAAATGACGTGATTTGGTGAACAGTGCATGAAGGTTTATTATTATTGTGTTATGTTGTATAACATATATCAAGACTGACTGAATGTAGATTAGGATATGAAGACAGGGAATAGGTTCTAGTGAGGGCTTACGTGAAGAAATATGGGTGTATTTGAGTAAATGAGGCATTGTGGGAGAAAAGGGAATAAAATGTGAGTCAGGATTTAGAAACTGGGATCAACATGAGTTATCCTTGAAAATGTGAAAATAGGTTTGATCAATTGTCAGTAGTTCTCAAGAATGAGTGATACCGAGTGCTAAAAGTGTCACCCAGATTTAGTTCAAAGCTCACCTTTGCGAGTCCTTCCTGAACCTCCACCCCTTTCTAAATAGGACTGACTAGTCAGTCTCTTCCGTGTGTCCCTGGAGGGACACGCACATCCTTGCACAGATGTGAGACCGGGGCAATTTACTAAACCGATGTGTTTGCATGTTCATTTGTATATAAACCCCTATTCACCAAATCTGTGCTTTCAGTTCCCAATTACTAGCACAGTGCCTGGTACAAGGATTACATTTAAAAACCTTTCTTTCATGGATAATTTGTTAAAAGAACAGAACATGCCCAAGATGGTGTCACATAGGCCAAGTCATCAAACCAGGGCTTAATGCCTTAACTAACTGCAGTTTCAACCTCTCCCAGAAATGTAAGTTTTAACCTGTCAGTCAGGGATTTTCTGATAAGCACCAATGAGGTAATTTGTCACAGGAGTGCCCTCCATCCCTCAAAGGAAGATGACTTATTCTGTGTGATAATGTTCCTTGGTCTTCCCCCTAAGGAAATCGACTTTGCCTGGAAAAATCCTTTCTTTTCTTCTGCTATTAACTCTTTGCCCCACTTTCCTTCCCATAAAAACCTTGCATTTCATACAACTCCTCAGAGCCCCCTCTGCTTGCTAGATGGGACGCTGCCAGATTCATGAATCATTTAACAAAGCTATTTAGACCTTCCTATTTACTCAGTTGAGTTTTTGTTCTTTAAGAGACTGAATGAATGACCGTGTTTAGGAACAGGTATGATGGATGTGAAGAACAAAGACAGCCGTGATACTAATGTTAGAATACTCAGTATTTGTTGAACTCTCAGCTCCAGGCACTGGGCTAAGCAGAATTGTAACAGATACTTAATTTTCTTCTCACGATACTCTTATGACGTAGTTACTATTATTCTCCCCATTTTACATGTGAGAAAACTGAGGTCACAGTGGAAAATAAACCTTGACTGAGACCATGTGGCCAGTGAAAGGTAGAGATATGTAGTGACTTCAGGTCTGTCTCACTTCGAGAAATGTGATCTGACTCAGGATTTGAATATCTTTCATTTTCAAGAAATGGAAAGGGAATAATGCCACCTGTCCTAGAGGCAACGATACCTAAAATGAAAAGCAGTAAGAGGGCATCCCAAAATGTCTAGCCCCAGCGCTGACTCATTGTGTGACAAAATCATGCGGATGCCTTACTTTATATAATGACCTCTACATTGGCCTGAATATGCGGAATCAGGGAAGAGAACACATTTTATTGGACAAACACATACATGCTAATTCAAATTATTTGCTGATTTGGCAGATAATTTCATCAAACCCCAAAAAGGGACTAGACCCCTCTCCATTCAATGAGACTGAGGGCTCAGAAAATCTAGACAAGTCTCCAAAAAGCAATATCTCCCCAACCTCAGATCCCTTCTCAATGGGTTCCTTTACTGCCAGCTCTAGAATAGGGGTTGGCAAATTACAGTGACAGGCCAAATTGATCCTGCTGTCTGTTTGCATTCTCTGCATGCTAAGCATTGTTTTACATTTAAAAGGTTAAAAAATAAAACTACAAAAATGATATCTTGTGACAGAATAATTATATGATGTTCAGATTTGCATGTCTATCAAGAAAGTTTTATCAGAGCATAGCCACGAGTATTCATTTGTATATTGCCTACGGCTGCTTCTGTACCGTAACGGAGTTGAATAGTTATAATAGACAGCATGTCCTCAAAGCCTAAAATATTTACTATAGAACAAAAGTCTCATCACTGCTCCAGAATAAAGTTTAACAGGTGCCAAAGAACTCCGCGAGCACATTGCTCACATTATGGGTTTATTGCCTAACTCGGTGTTTCTCCAAGCGCTGGCCCTTGACAGCTGTGTTAGCTTAAAGTGAGAAATCCTTAGAAATGTGAATTCTCAGACCCTAACCTAGACTTAGTGAATCAGAAACTTTGAGGATAGAGTCCAGCAATCTGTGGTCTAACAAGTCATGTAGGTAATTTTGATACACAGTAAAATTTGAGAACCACTGGTATAACTCAAGGAATTTGAACACCTTATCCCAACATAATTACAAGCAAGGCATTTATTTATTGGCTCCTATTTGTCTTCAAGGCACTAGCTACACGTTTCACTTATATTTTTGTATTCCGTAGAACAATCTTGAAAGGTTGGATTTATTGGCCTCATTTTGCAGAAGAAGGAACTCAAGCTCAGGAAGGTAAACTTTAAACTTAGATCTGTCTGCTATATACCCTATACATCTGCCTCTCACCTTACTCTGCCCTCCTTCTGATCATGTGTGAGGAGAAAACGGACCCCTTCCATTCTGAGGGAGCTGCCCTGCTTTATCAACTGGGCCTTCGTGTTCCCTTAGTGAATTTAAGCAAGTCCAATCTCACAGAATATCAGCATCAGACAAGATCACTCTCTACCTTTGATCAATCAAGACAAAAACAAGACCACTCTGTAATTATATGTGAGAAGAGGCATAAATATGAACTCCGTGTAAGCCACAAAAATGACCAAATGCCCCCCATCCTAGTCACTATAGCTTGATTCTTTGCCAATTACAGCTTTGGCCTCTGTCTAGTCTTCACTGCTTATAGATAAGATTTATTGAGATACTCGACCATGGAATTAGCCTGGCTTCTTGACTTAATTCAATCCAGAGCAAAGCCCCACTTCCAAAATCATAATCCCCTGACACAAGCTCAAATACTGTCAAGTCCTTTCTAATACCTCCTTACTGAGATGTCTCACTGCTTTCCATGGTATGTCTTCCCCATCTCTGCAAAGAGCAACGAAGCCAAATTGTTCAACCACAGGTGTGCTCCTGATGACCTTGGCTAGAGGCCATTGAAATGTACAACTTCTTCACCTTCATCTCTCCTCCCCGTTAAGATTCCAGCTCTCTGTTTCTAGCTGGGGTGGGGAATGGGTTCCCAAAGTAAGCAAAACTGAAAAATAATATTCCCCAAACCAATCAGTACTGAGCATGATGCCAGATCCAGAGCAGACACTTGGGGTCTTAAATGGATTAATGGACTTTTAGAAGGAACCTGATTACAAACAACGATTTCAGGAAATGACTGTTCTTTTCTAAATTACAATTCATAGCCTCCAGTTTCTGTCAGTCTTTTGATCCAATGCCACACTGTGTCTTCTTGCAGACTTCCCTGAAAACTTCCAACTGGATGGGAAGGCTCTTCTCTTCGAGTTTTCCAAAACCCTTTCTCCCTCTCACCAGACCCTTTTTAGTCTTGGATTTGTTATTCATGTTTGGAGTCTAATTGGAAAAAAAAATCTCAATTTGAAAACTTTTAAGGACAGTAAAATACCCCTTTTTCCTCTATCCTCCTTCACACAGTAGGTGCTTGATATATATTTGTTCAATTTCACTTGCACATTTATGTGTTTTTTTTTTTCCAGTTGTAAAATTGAAAGGGCTACTTTCCCTGCCAAATCAAAGCCCATGTAAGCTGGGCTTTTCCAACTCACTGCTGGGTATCGCATTTGGAATTATTTCCCATGGCCGTGGGGTTCTAATGAACAGCTGCTCCAGATGCCTCTGGTACATGGGTATCTCTACTCTGCAGTAGGATTTTGATCTGAAATCTCCCTCATAGAAAAAAATAAAAAAATAAAACAATGTAGCCAACTAATCAACAGTTTCCAGGCTACCATGGAAACTTGAAAGAGGCACTGGAGGCCCTCAATTATGTAGCGTAAGTAGAAGTGCACAGGCACCATTCTTCTGTGACAGTAAATGGCACTCACACCGTGATGTTTTGAGTGTCTTCTATATACCAAGCATTGTGGTAGATAGCACTGATAATTACATCATCAAGGAGAAGGAATAAACCTGTGCTAATTCCCTCTGACATTTTTTGTTGTTATTGCTCCAGGAATTCCACATTGTGTATCACGTCCCTGTGTTGGTCTATGGTATTACCTTACCCAGAGCCCTGAATACACCATTGCTGGCATATGACTATGATAAAATTTCTTTAACCATAAAAATCTAGCTAAAAGCCAACTCCTCCAGGGAGTCATTTCTGATCACTTCTAGCCCTTCCACTTGGACTTAATTTCTTTCCATTCTTTTTCTATATCTTGGACTTACTTATGTTGATCTGTCTACCATAATGCATCGCCTTTTCTTTGTTTATATTTCCCATCTCCTTATACAAATGAGAGTTCTGTGATGGTAGAGACGATCTTTATATCATCTTTGTATCCTGGGCCTAGCAGAGTGCCTGGAATATTGTAGACAATAGAGAAATATTTTTTAAATGCAAGTCACTGCTGGAACACAAATGGCAAAGTGATGGTCATTATTGAGGGGTGTGGGGCAGTGCATTACACTACTCTCTACACTTTGCTCTGTGCCTTTTTCCAAAATAAAAAGTTCAAAATAATTGAAGACCTTGCAAGATGTCAATATACATATCAGAACTGTTACATTCCTATGGTAAGTGGCGCTACTGTATCTATAACTATGACCTCTGTGTGCTCCACACTTCTTTTATCTTCTCTTAAAAAAGATATTTAAGGTCTAAAACGTTGCCCTAAAATAAAATATAATTATGCTCTGTCGGAACAAGTGCAGGCCAAGGATGTTATACTAAACACGAATTTCTGGAAAAACTGGAAGTTGACAGTTCACATTATGTATTTTATTGAGAAAGGGGATCTATAGATTTTTGCCCTATTGTCTTTCACCTGAATTATTCCAAGAGCATTACTAGCATCTGCTTCCATTATTTTACTACAAATCTTCACCTACTCCCAGAAAGACCCACCTCAAACAGTGGTCTGCTACGTTACTCATTTGTTTCCCCAAAGTGGAAGACTTTGAATCAGTGGTTCTTCACGGGTTAAAGAGCAAGCATACACTCTTAGCATTGAGCTTCAAGTCACCCCCTCTGCTATATCTCCCATTTCAACTTTCAACACCCATGTCTGCAAAAGCCACTGCCCTTATCCATGAAAGCTACCTCTTGTCAGTGCTTAGGGGCACAGCTCAAGATCTTTGCTTAACCTAGAATGTCCTCCCCTCCTCCAATTTGGGAAGCCCTTCTCACATTGCAAAGTCCTGTACAACTGTTACCTTCCATGAAGCCTTCCTCTGAGCCCTTTCAAGAGGCACCACCCCATCTATGCCTCTACAGGCCATTTCTTGCTTATGTCCGTTTATCCCCTTCTGTCTTGTCTGGTAATTAGTTTCTTTTCCTAGACTGTAAGTTTACTGAGGGTACATTCTTTTAATGCTCATCTTGCACACCTCTCTACTGTCTCAGCTTAATGGAGAAATCTGCACATGTTTAGAACTCAAAAGGAAATATATTATAGACTAATCTACGACACAGTGAGATTCACTTTCGGAGTGTCCCTCCTTGTTCTCCTTAGTAGTGAGTGGATATGTGGAAAACCTCAAATCATCATATTAAAATCCCATTAGTCTTTTGAATCCTCTTTACAAATTGCTTTTGTTTTCTAAATGTTGAATTTCAACTGAAAGAGAATTACATTTTTAAAATAAGATTTTATCAAAATCGGAATCTCATTTAGGTGGGAGCAGAAATGTTTCCCTTTATTCTTTTCTACCCATGGCTAATTTTCACTAGCCATTGGAGACGATGATACTAAGGTAGCATTGCTTTATCCCAACACTAATATAGACTCTCTCATTCAAACAGACTCAGAACTGCTTTCTAAGTAAATCAATGCACAGTCATACTAAATAAAATACTCTACTGTTGTACCAGAGAAGAATCATTGCCATGAGGATAGTATAAAAGTTCAACGTGGCCTAAAAGCTCACAGCTCTGCTCCGGGTCTCATCTTCATTTCTCCATGAAAAAGAATGGTTAGTTCCCTGGCCTTATCCTGGGCTGTATTTTCTAGTGCAGTCAGTGAAAAGTTTAGCAGTATACATGGGGATAGCCCTTTGGGATGCCTTATCATTTGCAGGTAGAAAGGATGATATTTTGTGACTTTCTCTGTATTTTGTGACTTTTTCTTATTCCTCCACCTGGCTGGAGATCATACAGCCTAAGTCTGTTTCTGCTTGGATATGCCACAGCCTTAGAAAACACAGACAGGTGGCTTAGGCCAGAGTTCTCATGGTCTTATTCGATCTCACTGTTGGATTCTACCTGGATTATGGATTCATTGCCATTGACTATGTGTCACAGTCAAAATGTTGGGCAAGTCTTAGAGGCAAAGACGATCAGGACACCAGTTGGCTTGCTTTTGTTCTAATCCTGCCTCCACTCTATGATACAGTCAGTGGTCAGGCATAGCTCACTTAAATGCCATTCTTGGGTCCCACACTTGTATTGGGCTGAATGCCTTGCAGAAACTGTGTGGCTAGTGTGTAATATTATTTCTTGTGAATGTATTTCCCTCAGATATTCTTCAGAGTGTTAGTAGACAGTTCAGGACAAGATTCCAGAATTCAGAACACTTCCCACATGTGTTTTCATTAACTCTCTTTTCCAATATTAGGGAAGAGAAATAAGTAAAAAGGGTGTTCTAGTAGGAACAGAACCATGAAGTGCTCAGTAGTCCTTAGTTTTGGTCCTGTTTCTCCTTCAGTTAGTTTTGCCTTCTGATAAATCAGTTAACCTCTCTGGGCTGTAGCTGTTCTCCTACATAAAATGAAAGAGTTGAACTAGAGCAGAATTTTCTAATATGAGCTTCATAACAAAAAAGGATTGATTTGTGAAGTAAAATTGGTTATACCTCGTGCATGATGGTAACCTATATCTTTGTATTGTAACATGATAAGGCCTACATATTGAATCCAAGTTTGCCCCAGCTTATTCAACATTTTAAATAATATCTATAAATGTGTAGGTACGTCATCTATATGTAGGTGTGTGTATAGAAATATAGATTCATATATGGATATAGTAGTAATCGAATATGAATATGGATATCCATCCCAAAAAAGACATTTGGACTAGCTCAAAATTCTGTGATTCTAGTTGAGGGAGTCTGGTTTACAATTCTACTTTTCATATTGTTGGAAGTCAAATTGAAGGTTTCATCTGAAAACTGTCAACTTTAAGTGACATAAAAAGTGACATAAAAGAATAAAAGCTGAGTCATGTGTAGGGGTCTTAAACCTGGGGACTCTGACTTTAAATGCGTACCTTGTCAACATTGGCAGTGAAAGAACTGTGTGCTACCCCAGAGTTCTGTGAAGGTTGACTTCCTCAATACCCCCATGGCTGTTTTCCTTTAGTGAATGCTACATCTAGCTATGAAACCAAACTATGTTGAGTATTATGCACTTAATTTGGGTGACTATGGCTCAACCAAGTTCAGAGAACAAAAACTAATATAGTGATAAAATTTAACAGAAGGAAATTATTCCCATCAAAGAAATTGCAATGATCTCATCTGCATTTTATTATGATAACAACGTTAGTACACTGAGGCAGAATCTCAAAATAATGCAAGATTATAGTGTAGTACTTGAAGAAGTTTGCTTATGCATTGTTTTCCTTCCAGGGGTTAAATACAATCACCGTGTAATGTGAGAAAAGGAAGAAATTAATTTCTGAAGTTTTATTTAATCCCAATACATTATTCTATTGTGTGCCTAAACAGAACTTACCACAGAGTGAGAATACTTACAAGACGATATGAAAATCAAATGGGAACTTCTTACGTTCTTATAGTGATCTAAACAGTTAGAACCTAACAAACAAACATTTTAAACTTTGTTAAAAAAAAAAAAGACTTCCTAAAGATAAAATACATTGACCATTATAACATATTAGCAGAAACAACCTGTGTACCGGATATAGTTTGGGATGATGTCATTTTAGCTAAGCATGGGCAGGCTAAATATTTCCATCATCTTCCAACATTACACACAATGTGAGAAGTGAATAGCCATAAATAACTCGGCAATAGAAGATCGAATCCTGATCCAGAAGGAATATTAGCAAGTGTCTTAGGAACTCCATTCTTTCGCTTGAGAAGAAAGGAGAGCTTAGATGTAGAACTGATCTTGAATGCTGAGGTTTAAATGATTCAAAGTATGTCATTTCAGCAGAAAAACTATTTCATGAAAAAATACATGTGCATATATAGAGTGTATATATATATATATATATATACATATATATATATATATTCACACACACATACACACACACACACACACACACCTATTCAAATTGTTAAAGCAAAGTTAATCAACATTTTTTACCCCCATCCTTGAATAATAAAATTGATATGAGTAGTAAAATTTATATTAGGTGGATAAAATACTTGTTGGTAGCAACAACGATGTCCCGTGCATAGGAGCTCCCACTCAAAAGACAAATGAGCAAAGTGGCTCACTGGGAAATGTAAATGAAACACTTTTGCAAATTAAGTGTTCGAAGCACATCTTTGCTAAGCACCCATTAACTCAATTTTAACCGAAACGCTTACCCATTTTATATCATAATCAACAACTCAGCTCCACCCCCGCACCTCCTAACTAATGAGGCACACACAGATATTTCCCTCACAAATCAGGGTACTCCTCCAGAGAATGGAATTCTTAATGACATTAAGGCGTGGTAGCCATCATGAACTTGATGACCAAAAAACAACCTGTATTACCACCCCAGAGTAGAGCCCTAACTTGGCACCATGGAAATATATTTAACCCACAATATCACCCTGCACTCAATAGCTTTCAAACAGAAAGACCGCGGGTACAGTATCTCTTCCCTCCCAATGTCAAATATCTCGGTAAACAGAAACGAACTGTCCAGTGCTAGGCTGCTCCATGTCAAGCATGCAATATTTTAAAACTTTGACTTTGGGTATTAAGTAAGCCTCCTCAACTTCTGCAGCGTCTGTATCCAGTTCTGAACCAGACCTGACCAACCGCACAGAGTGGGAGCGACCACTTTACCTTCGGAAAAATCAATCAGTCCCAGCAAATGAAGCAGCTTCAGAGATGCACATATAATCACAACAATACCCACTGTTTGCAGTCCTTCCGACTCCCACTCGAGAGTCAACATCTTTCAAGCTGGCAGAGCATCCCAGCCTCCGGCCCCCTTTGGAGCGGAGGGAGTTAATTAGAGAATCCGAGCAAGCTCTGGCTTGGAACAAAGACTCGCGAGGGGGAAAAGTGAGCAGCTCCTCGCAGACGCACCGGGCGGAGCAGCGGCCCCCCGGGGTGAGGACCGACCCGGGCTGGAGTCCAGCCTCTCATGCTGATGCTGGCATTTCCTAGGGGGGTCCCCCCAACCACAGCGCGCCGGCCTCCCGGCTCTGCGCGGCCGCCAGCGGGTCCTTGCACTTAGGGCTGCGAGGGGAGCATCTGTTGGAGAACGGGGGACTTTGCTGTGTCCGTGGAGAGGAGGGACACTCCCAGGAAACTTGCCCCGGAGAGCACGGCCGCGCTCCACGCGCTGACGACGCGGCGCGGGCTGGGCAGGCTGGCTGCGCGCTAGTTTGCTGCCTGGGAAGCCGCCGAATGCCCCCTTTTCGCCAAAGCAGCGGCTCTCGCCTCCCGGAGCTTGCGCCAGACAGCTCAGCCCCCTCTTGGGATGCTGGGACAAAATCAGCTTTCGCGGCTGCTGCCTACAGCCCCTTCCAGAAAGCCCCCCATGGAAGCCCTTGGGCACTT
The DNA here is from genome assembly GCF_018350175.1 of Felis catus. Taxonomy (NCBI): domain Eukaryota; kingdom Metazoa; phylum Chordata; class Mammalia; order Carnivora; family Felidae; genus Felis; species Felis catus. The sequence goes on along the minus strand of NC_058371.1, from coordinate 188,630,228 downwards.
TTTCTAGGGAGAAAAGTGCAGGAGCAAAAGAACCATGATTCAGTGTCTTTGTCACCCGGGAGCATCCAAGCCGCCTCCCACCTGCCACCCCACTGGGGCTATGTGGTCCCCGCTGACACAGGAGAACATTTTTAGGGAGTCTGATTTAGTCCTTATATTTACAAACATGAAGGGGTGGAGGATGGGGGCAGAGCAGAACCTTGTAGGAACACTGATGTTCAGTAACTGCCCGCTGGAGGGGGACTGCACTATCCTCCTTTCAAAGCCAAGTTTCACAAACTTCCCTGATCATAAAAATCACCCAGGGGTGTTTTTTTAAAAATGCTCTCTTGTGGACAGTCTGATTCAGAGCGTTCTGGATCAAGAACAAGAAGCTAGATGACTCTTATCAGGAAAGGGTGGGTTAGGGTGTCCTGAAGGATCCCATGGGGTGTTCTGCCACAAAACCCACCAAACATCCTAGCCAGCTTTGTGGAATGGTCTAGGACTCTGGGCTATCAGGACCACATTGGTTTAATCACCTGCCAATTTCTTCCTCTCGGCTGAAGCCCAGGCCCACAGTGCTGGTGAAGAGAATCATTTGGGACCCTGTATGTAAAAGAGGTTTTAGGCCCTGGAGCTCACTATGAAAATAAGGGTTTATGAAAAATATCTTAGACCCTGGGGGGCATTTCCTGGTTCTGCTACTTTCTGGCTATGTGATTTTCTTTAAGAACCTTAGTCTCTCTGAAATCAGTTCCTTTTCTGTGAAACTGAGATTGTAATACCTTATTTAAAGTTCTCCATTTAGGGGTGCCTGGCTGGCTCAGTTGGTTAAGCTTCCAACTCTCCATTTGGCTCAGATCATGATCTCACAGTTTGTGGGTTCAAGCCCCACGACAGGCTCTGTGCTATCAGCTGATAGCACAGAGCCTGCTTGGGATTGTCTCTCCCTCTCTCTCTCTCTCTGCCCTTCTCACACTTTCCCTCTCTCTCTCAAAATAAATAATAAAATTTAAAAAAATTTAAAGGGAATTGTGAGGGGTGGGCACCTTGGTGGTTAGCGTTGGTTAGCATCTGACTTCGGCTCAGGTCATGATCTCATGGTCCGTGAGTTGGAGCCCCATGTCAGTCTCTGTGCTGGCAGCTCAAAGCCTGGATCCTGCTTTGGATTCTGTGTCTCCCTCGCTCTCTGCCCCTCCCCCACTCACGCTCTGTCTCTCCAGCTCTCAAAAATAAATAAGTATTAAAAAAAATTTTAAACATAAAGGGAATTGTGGGAATTAAGTGTGGTGGTAATAATGGCTAACATTTACTGAGCATTTAGTATGTGCTCATCAAGAGTATGTAATTTATCAACAATTAACTCATCCCCACAACTCTGTTTGGTAGGTGTTATGATCATCTTCATTTTATAGGCAAGGAAACTGAAGCATAAAGAGGTTGTCCTGTCAAAGCTGTGGTGGGCTGAGTGCTTGGTAGGCAATAGGCATTAATTCATTCATTTGGTTATTCATTAACATTTATTAACCTGGTACTACGAGCAACAGTACATGAATGATAAAATGGCAAATGATGTCCAATCCTATCCTGTGGGGACGTATGATATAATAAAGGAGGCAGGCATGAACTCGAACTTGACTGATAAATGCACTAGCACTTGAAGAGATCTCTCTGTGAAGTACAGTGGGGGCACAAGAATGAAGAGCCAGCTTCACGTGGGGAGAGATGGGTGGTGATAATGGGAGGGAGACTTTATAGAAGAGGTAACCATAAAAACGGTAGTTCTCATTATTATTAGAAGTTACACATCATACACAGGCTTTGGGGCACACAGTCTTAGGTTAAATCCTGGTTCTGTCACTTCTCGCTTGCTGTGTGACCTTGGGGAAGCTGCTGCATCTCTGAGTTTCAGTTTTCCAAGTTCAAGATGGGAGTGCACCTGCCCCCCTTCTTGTTATTAATAGGAGAGTTACCTGTGGAAAACTGAGTCAGGTTCCTGCTCAGCAGGTGGCAAGGCCAACACTTTAGAGGCTCTGGTGGGTCTAGACGGATGAAGAGACTTTGCTTCTCACTGGTCCTAGCACCCTCTCTGGGCACCTGAAATACACTCGGGCCACCAAGTTGGCTTTTATGATGGTGCTTTTCATTTTAGGTTATATGTTTATGGGCAATATCTGTCTACTTGCCCAACCACCTATCTATCTAAACAGGTTGTTTTCAGTTTGTCAGCAAGCCAGTGAAGGGGAAGCAGTCCTTGGACGATGACTGGTAAGGAAACGTTTTAAGTATCCATTCTCTGAAATTCCTGCAAACATTTGGCTATAGGACATCCAAAGGTTAAAAAAAATTAAAGAAATTAATTAGGTCAAGTTAGCTGTAACTATGTCTTTTAATCCTATACCATGTCATATTAAAGTTTAAAAAAGAAAAACAACTAAGGTACAGAGAAGTGATATGATCTGACCAATGTGACACAGCTAAAAAGCTCTAGACGCAGAATTTAAATTTTTTTAATGTTTATTTTATTTTTGAGACAGAGAATGAGTGGGGGAGGGGCAGAGAGAGAGAGAGAAGCAGAGTCCGAAGCAGGCTTCAGGCTCTGAGCTGTCAACACGGAGCCTGATGCGGGGCTCAAACTCGTCAACCACGAGATCATGACCCGAGCCGAAGTCAGACTCTCAACCGACTGAGCCATCCAGGCGCCCCAAAATGCAGAATTTAAACACTGCTTTGTCTGATTCCGAAATTCATGATTCTCCTTTTATACCCCTCAGCAGGTTTCAGAAAATAGTTTTCCACTGAATTCTTGATTTATAGACTTAGGCAAAGAATTTTTAAATTGTCACATCTCATTTTCCTGGAAAGAAATCCCCACCATCTTTGAAATTCACAAAAAGGCCCACGGACATAATTTTGTTGATTCCAGGCAGGACTTCGCTTCAGAACGATGGCATTCCTAACATGAGATCCATGAACCGAGAGTCTTGGCAGCCCAGCCAATCCCCATCTGCATTAGCTACCTCTACCACTTGGTTTTCTAAGCTCGTCCTGTTAGTTCCAGCTACAGGATCTTCTGGCTCTCAAGAATGCCAGGGGCTCTGTCACAGGCACCCCTCCACAGCAGGATTCTGGAAGCTAACAGTGCCAATTATGAGTTTCATTATCATCTGACCAGTCTAGGGAACTGGGGGACACCTGAGGAAGAGTGTATTTCTAGGGCAATCTTGGGAAATAACAAGTGGCTATGTGTTTCTAAAAAAATAATTCCAGGGGTGCCTGGGTGGCTCAGTTGGTTAGGCGTCTGACTTCATCTCAGGTCATGATCTCACTGTCTGTGAGTTTGAGCCCCATGTCTGGCTCTGTGCTGACAGCTCAGAGCCTGGAGCCTGCTTCAGATTCTGTGTCTCCCTCTCTCTCTGCCCCTTCCTCACTCACGCTCTGTCTATATCAAAAAATGAATAAACCTTAAAAAATTTTTAAAAATAAATAAATAAATAAATAAATAAATAAATAAATAAATAATTCCAGGTGATGGCTCTATAATTTTATTACAGTAGCTTCTTAGCCCCAACCTAGTTTGTTACATTAAAATATGCCTCGACTTCCTCTCCTTATTCTTAGGCTCACTCCTTTCTGTATGTTGTGGTGGATGTCCAGTAAAGATCTGTTTCCCACACCAAAAGAAAAGTGTCAAAGGAATAAACTAACATCTCCTTCTCACTGACTCTAAGCCCGGTACCATATTATGTATTTTACATGTATAAATTTATTTAATCTTACCTTACACTAATAAGGGAAGTGTTATTATTCCTATTGCAAAAAAAATAAAAATAAAAATAAATAAAGCTGAGGGTCATTTAGATTATTTTTACAAAGTTATGTTCAATAAGGGGGCACAGCCATGATTTATACCTGATTTACTCCATTATGTCTGCTAAAAGTTATGCAGAAGGTGTAAGTGTCAGGCACTATTCTAAAATCTTCACACCTATTAACTACTTTAATTTTTTCATAATTCTATGAGATCTATATTTTTGCTCTGGTTTCAAGGAGAAAGTTCGGGCTTTAAAAGATTAAGCAATCAGCCCAAAGTCTTATAGATAGGACTTGGCAGAGTTGGGATTTGAACTTGGGTATCCTGGGCATCAGATTCCACACACAGGAAGTAGGATGTAGGGGGAGCAAGGCCTCAATGTGGTTGGCATTATCTAGAAGATTCCACTGAAGATAGAAGCTTAATCTAGGATTTTATTTTATTTTATTTTTAGGAGTTTATTTATTTATTCTGGGAGAGAAAGAAAGCATGAAGGAAGGGCAGAGAGAGAATCCCAAGCCAGCTTCATGCTGTTAGCACAGAGCGGACTGAGATCTCAAACTCCCAAACCGTGAGATCATGAACTGAGCTGAATTAAGAGTTAGATGCTCAACTGACTGAGCCGTCCAGGTGCCCCTAATCTAGGTTTTTAAAAACAAGCGAGGAGAGGAGGAATGACTTTCCCAGGAGTAGAAATGGGCCCACATTAGGGCATAATTCATAGTGCAGAGCTGCACTGAGGCCTCTGAAGCAGGGAAGAAAAATGGGGCTGGAAAATTGTTGTTAAGAGGCCTCTTAACATCTTAATAGAGCAAGTAATGAGGACAGGGTTGGTGTGTGACAGTATCTCTTCTAAATTTAAGACTTTCTCACCAAAATGACGAAAGCTATTCGCTTCCCTGTGCCTTCAGTTTTATCCCCAGTGCTCACCTCCACCCCAAACTATATCACGTCCCTCTGTCTTGGGGTTTCTCAATTACTTGGAAAGATCCCTAAATGTTCTCCAGATAAACTTTCTACTCAAACATGTCAGGACTCACGCTGTTTCACTTAGCTGCAGGGCTCATTCTGAAAGGTTCCTAAATGCGTCTGGAATGGATTTCTTTAAAATATGTATATGTTTGTCCATTAAACAATTAAGCATCCAACCTTCTGGCCTGAGTGCCTATTGAGTCCGTAAGTGGGGAGGGGGGGATAACTTCCACTTTAAGAAATGTCTAGCAATATCGCACTAATGTATCTTGAACATAGGTCTCATGTATAATCAAAACTTATGCAGTATATAAAAACAAATTAGCATATTATTTGGAAATTCAACCAGGAAACATTCCCAAGAACATAATCTCCCTACAGTTTATGACTTTTTGCCTGAGCTGGTTTCCTTTTCCATGTAACTGTACTGTGTACATTACACAAACTCTCTCATTGAATCACTGCAACCCACCAAACATTAGGTATAATTACTAATCCCATTTTATAGGTGAGGACACTGGAATGCCAGCGCTTAAGTAACTTGCCCAAGATTATAAAAAGAAAAAAATCAGAATATGCCACTCCAAAATATGCTACTTTGGCATAATGATTATGTTGAGCTCAAGGCATGTGAGAATCAGCAAATGCAAGATTTCTCAGTCCTCCTCTTATCTCCCCAACCGTGGCATAAATTTCCCTTTGTGAAGCTGCCCAACCCTTCTGTACAAGGAATCAGAAAGCTACTCTTATCAATGGGGATTGAGAGTCAGCACCATGATCAGTCTGCATAAAATATCCTAACTAAAAGAAGCCTTGTCTTTTATTAGTTTCCCTCATATACTTCCTAGTCATTTCCCCACGATTTATCATCCCTTGAAGCCCAAACTCCCTTTCTTTTGTTAAAGTGGCAATAAGCCTTGGAATCTAATTGCTTGTTTCTATGAGTTTTACTTCTTTTCGGTGAATGTCCATACATATAAAATAAAAATGGTATGCCTTTTCTTCTGTTAATATGTCTTTTGTTTATCTAATTTGCAGGCCTCCAGAAACTGAACCTAAGAGGGTAGAAGAAATATTTTTTTCCTCCCTGACAATTACATGCTAGATGTCAAGGAGCTGGGATTTAGCCTCAGAAATTCTCACTCAAGCTTCAGTATTCTTACATCCATGGGGTATCATTTGTAAAGATCACTACTTTTGTTTTATTTTGTTCTGATTGTGGCCCTACAAAACAAAGAGAGACAAGATTTAAAATACAAACGGCAAAAGAATGCAAATGGCTTCCAGAAAGGTAGCAGGTGGTGTGGCACTTACCTCACCTTGAAATGTAAATGCTTATTATCAAGTTCTTTCCTGGAAAGGAGATCAAGAGGGCAAAGAAAAGACAAATGAGATGAGGGCAGGGGCTCAGGAGATAAGGGAGAGGAAGAAGAATTGAAGGGATGAGAGAAGAGAAGAAGAAAAAGAAGGGGGAGACATGAGGGAAGAGGTAAGCAATGCCCTGTGAGAGTTAAGAACACAGATCTAAGGTGGCCTGTTTTCTGCTTGTGACATTTTCAGACTTTCTGGGAGATAAGATCTAAAATAGAAGTAAACCAGACTATAGGAAAGGGTTGAGTAAAGGGTTAATTCTTCCTGAACTCATCCCTCTTCCCTGGTCCATCAAGCTCTGGGGCCCCTATAACTAGTAATACAGACTGTCTCTTTCCCTCCACTTTCTCAACCAAAGCCTGGAAATTGAGCAGATGGCTGTAAAAGCCTAAGAATGGCATCTCCATGGATATTGCTCTACCCATTCTGCAAAGAATATTTGTAGAAGTCTCCAGGTCCTTCTCTGAGAGCACTTCTTTTTTTTTTTAATTTTTTAACAATTTATTAATTTTTTGAGAGAGAGAGAGAGAGACAGCATGAGCAGAGGAAGAGCAGAGAGAGAGGGAGGCACAGAATCCAAAGCAGGCTCCAGGCTCCCAGCTGTCAGCACAGAGCCCAACACAGGGCTCGAACTCATGAACCATGAGATCGTGACCTGAGCCAGTCAGACACTCAACTGACTGAGCCACCCAGGTGACCCTCTCTGAAAGCACTTCTAAATCCCCCTTGTTTGTTTGTTCATTCATTCTCTCATACACACACACACACACACACACACACCCCACAATTATCACTGAGGTCATTTCTATCATCTGCAAAGTCAGAATAGGTGAGACCACAGTGAAAACAGAAGTCCCTTTTACACTGAGCTTAGTGTGTGCACATACCTGCTGGGGATGAAGAAGGAACAGTAAATGTTCAGTGAATGCCTACACAGTAAATGTTTAGGATGTAGGGTGTGGGTCCTGGTAGATAGGCATTGCTCTTTAAATGCCTGGCCCAGGCTTGACATCTAGAATTCATAGCCAAGTCTTTAGACCCTCAGTCCAGTGTTCTCTCCACCCTAACAGAAAGATAAGACATCTGCACAATAGCTAAGACAGAAGCAAGGAGGGACCATGCACTATAGAAAAGGGAGATTTCTTCTAGTGAGATCAGAAATATCCACAAGAAGGAGAAGACATAGCGAATGAGGCATGAAGGCCAAGTCTGATGTTACATATGTCCAGGTACTGCCCATGAGTGCTAGCTCTTAGTAGTGCTCTGAAATCAGACACATCTAAGACTCGTTTGCAATATCCACTACAAACTAGCAGCTGGTGAAGCTGGGGGCTTCATCCGAATGAATCTTTTTGGTAAAAGGGACTAAATTTCATTTGGAAAAAAGACAGGTAAGGGAAAACTTTTCTCCCTATCCCAGCTCCAAGGTCAGAGGCTTAGAGGGCTGGAAAGGGAATCATTCCTCTTCTGAGAATTACATGTTTCCCAGAACCTATAATCGGTCAGTAGTTTGTCTCTGCTGGAGATTGCTTGTTTTCTATCATTACACTTATATGACTCTAATGCTGAAATCAGTTTGTATTAGTTTCCTATTGCTACTATAAAAAATTACCCCAAAATTGATGGCTTAAAACAACACAAATTTACTATCTCACAGCTGTCAAGGTTAGAAGTCTTCAATGGGTTTCCTTTGGCTAAAATCAAGGTGTTGGCAGGGCTGTGTTCTTTTAAAAGTCTCCAGGAGAGAAACTGTTCCCTGACCTTTCCCAGATTCTAGAGTCAGCCTGCATGCCTTGGCTGTGGTTACCTCCAACTTCAATGCCAGCAATGGCCAGCTGAGTCTTTCTCTGGCATTATTCTGAACTTGACTGTTCTGCTTCTTTCTTTCCCTCATCCTGTGATTACATCATGCCTGCCTGGATTATTCAGGATAATCTTCCTATTTTCAGATCAGCTCAGCACCTTAATTTCATCAGCAACTTTAATTACCTTTGCCATGTCACTAGCACAGCCACGGGTTCTGGTGATTAGGATGCCATCTTTGGAGGGCCATTATTGTGTCTACCACACAGTTAAAATATATGAATAGCTTTTAATAAGAAACACTGCTTTTATTAGGAAAAGAAAAGCTACCCCCTAAACTAAAGCCACAAAGGTAGACTCTACTTCATCAGGCCCAAGTCACTTGAGATATGTCCGTGTGTGTGTGTGTGTGTGTGTGTGTGTGTTTAATGTACAGAAAAAGAACCTTCTCTTTCGGAAGGAAAGGGCAGCTTTCATTAGCATTCCTATCTCTGAATTTCCAATTTTCAGTAAGAAAGGATTCTGAAGAAAGTACATTTCAAAATACTAAAAAGGAACACGAAACAATTTAGAAGACATAGCTAATGATCAGATCGAGGGACACTCTACTTTCATTTTAGTGGTCAGAAGCAATTAGATGCAGAGGCGGTGTTTCCTGTAAACCCAGGACTAACCTAGGAGTTACAAGAGATGGAGCCTCGGAGAAGAAAGAACTGGGATAATGTTCCTCCTTTACAGCATTTCCAGGAGGATCACAAAAGATAATGGAGGAGGAGGTGCTTTATAAGTGGGGGAAGAGCACTCACGGGTAATGCTTTAACCAACTGGCCCAGATGCCCTGCGATGCATAAGACTAGAAATGAACCTACATCTTCAGCTACCGAGGTATTCATTTTACTTAAAGTTGTCAATCTGCTGGACACAAACAAGTCACAGACCATGACTCTCACAAAGACTGTTCACTGAAGTAACAAAACTATGGCAAATGGGCAGTTTTCTCCTTTGAAGATCCATATGATGCTTCCTGCTAAAAACACTGCATTTAAATGGGCTGGTAGCTTACACACAGGAGTTAAAAATCACCTCTAACACTTTCCAAACACCTACATTTATGCAGGATTTTGTTATAATTTTACATAGATTTGCATTTTCACAGACTTTGTCTCACCTAGTCCTTGTATTGTTCCATTTTAAAAACGAGAAAATTGAGGTTATGTTTCCTCATCTGTGGTCAAAAACAGCAGCAAACCTGGTTTTTTAAAGCCATGTGTTCTGGCTGCATATCTAGTTTTGAACTTTTTTTCATGTCTAGTATTTACAGACTGCTTTTTTCTGTGTTGCGTGCTGTGGCAAGTGCCTCATATTTGTGATTTATAAAATGAGGTTAATAAAAGTGTGTAGCTGCTAGTGTTGTCCAGAGCAATAAATAGGTGAGTACATTGTACAATTAAAGCACTGGGGGGACTGTAGGACACATAGCAAGAGCTTTATTCATAAGAGCACTTGGTAATATTTCTTCACAAACCAGCTCTGAAGCATTTCTATTGTTATGCCTCTTTGACAAATGAGGAAACCATGATTCAGAATGGCTAGAGACTTGTTGCAAACTGGTGTGTGACAGAGGCAGCCATGAAAACCCATCCTGATTCACACAAGTCAGCCTGGCTCTGCCTCTTAGGGTGTGGTTCTTTGAAACAGAGACACTCTCGGTCACTAAGTTAGTCCTGGGCTTTCAAGCAAGGCAGAGCCTAAAGTAACCAAGCTGCAGAATGGTTTAATCCATCTGGAAAGATCCTCAGGTTTCAGATGCTGTATGTAGCTCAGTAATCATTTCTTTATTTGAGAACTTTGACTTTCACATAATTTCCATTTCATTGCTTTCACGCATGTGTTCATTCATCCTTCAAAAAGGTTGACATTGATTATGTGCCATGCCAAATATGCAAGGAACTATGGGGGGTAATATCATGAAGAAACTTATAGTATAGATGGGGAGGTAAGGAGTGCACATAAATCCCCGGAAGAAGATTAGTGTTCACAGGAAAATGTTTCAAGAGCACTGGGAATTTCGAAGAGACAGAGGAATAGAGAAGTAGGTGGGTGGAGGTCATTAGTGAATGCTTCCTGGAATCTGGGTTTGATTGATAGTAGTTCAATCATTCCTTCAGTGATTCAATCAACATGTATTGAGTGTCCACAATGTGCTAAAATATGCAAGAGCCCTCAATATAATCCCGCCATCAACTTCTGTTAACTCAAACATATAACCTCTGTAGTACGAATTGTCACTAAGCCTCCTAACATAGCCATAGACCCAAGCCACCGTGCAACAGATTCTCATCTGATTTTCCTGCTTTTACTTGTATACCTTTCTGGTCTAGTTGTACACAGTAGCCAGATTAAAAAGTATATTTTTCATTCAACTTCCCTGCGATGGCCTTTCAATAGTTGTCTGCTACACTGGGGATGACATTTAAACTCCTCACCACTCACTGGCGTCTCCTTGGTCTCAAATGAGACCAATTTTATTCTGAACCCCTACCCCCTGTGTCCACAGCTCTCTCCTGACATAGCCTTTTAGTTCTTTAATAAGCCAAGATTATCCCTGCCTAAGGCCTTTGTGTTTTGTGATTCCTCTTTCCCTCAAGACGGCCCCTTCTTCTTTCTCGCTCTTTCTCATCACTCTGTTCTAGATGCAAATGCTATCTTCTCACAGTATCCCCAGGACCTTGAAGACTGCCTGGCCACTATAGGCTTTTCATAACTATTTGTTGAATGAATAAGTGAATGAATGAATGACATAAAACAAGGTTCTTTCCCCACATGTGGTCATTTGAGACCACATGAATTGTCTCAGCAATGGTCACAATCAGAGATTAGCAGCTAACTTCATTTCATAGCACAGTGGATTCCAGAGAAAATTTACCAGACTGGAAATGTGAGAGAGGCCAGACTATGAAGAATTACAAGAATCTGTAAGAGAGTTGAATGATGAGGATCTAATTAACATTTCTGGGTAGTGAAGTGGCATGATGACAGTAGTGTCCTGCTGATTTTATCTGGCAATAATAAAAACAAAAGTGACTACAGCGATGAAAGAAAAAAGAGATCAGGGACAGGGAAACCAGGGAGTTGGCTGCTGCAAGGGTCTGAGCCAGAGGTCACATCCCCAGGTAGAAAGATGGAAAGATGAACTTGGCCGAACCAAGTGATGCCAAGACCAAGGACAGAAGGCGTCAAAGGTTATCTGACCTGACTGTGAAACATGGAGGTTTATTTGTCAACATTTTCCTGGCTCTAACTAGTGCAAGAATGGAAAAAGTGGTGGAAATGGATTGAAAGGATGCAAGGATAAAACTCATGAATTGGAAGGAAGAACCATCAAGGAAAGGACAGAAGGAAGGCAGCTCAGGGGTAGGGGCTACAACAATAGTTCATACAGCTCCACTTTGAACATGCTGCCCTTAACATGTCTCATCTCCAGGTACTTTTAACCATGACATCTATCCACCTCCAAATTTCAAACTTCAAAAAGGGAGCCCCTGCTTGGCCCACCTTGGGTCAAGCAAATATCTCTGAATCAATTTTTGTAGCCAGGAGTTGGGTCACCTAGAAGAGCACTGAAAACCCATTCCTGTGGTCTGGGATCCTTTCAGGAGAAAGGAAACTCGTGAGGGTCCAGGCAGCTACTCCAACTCATCCCTGGGTGAAACTGGACAGGAACATGTAAGGAGGTGAAGATAATTATAATTTTTATAGAATTGCATTTGAATAACCAGTAGGGATTCAAGTAGAGCTTCTGGGTTGATAAAACATGAAGCTATACCTTGGGAGAGAGGCCAGAGCTAGACAGAAAAGTTGGATTAATCCTTGTAAGTGATAGTTGAAGTGACAAGAGTGAATGAGATATATTCAGGGAAGAGAGATGTACAGAGAAAGAAAGACAAGAGGAAGGAGTCAACATTCTAGAATGCTGGCATTCTAGAATGCCAGACAGGAGAGGTGGGAGAAATCTAAAGAGAGCTCAGAAAGTAGTATATTCATGGGAGTTAAAAGAAGAGCTTCAAGTACAGAGTTAACTGTTGTGTTAAATGAAAAACCCGGTCATTCTCCAAATTAAAGTGTGATCCTAGCACAAATTAATTTGAGACTGGTCAAAGTGCAAGTGTATATGTGGAGAGGGGGCAGGGGAGGTAGCTGTAGGTGTGTGTACATTTACAGAGGACTGAAGTTCAAGGATGAATGGAAAAAGATAATGCTTTATGGGATTTTCAACTATGATTCTTATGCTCTTTTACTTAAAGCCAAGACAATTCTACAAGTCTTACCAAACATCCAGTATGTGCCCAACTTTGACACAGATGCTGGAGATATGTGTATGAATGAGGCAGCCCCTACCCTCTTAGAGCCTACAGGCCAATGGGGAATGCAGAGAAGCAAATAGGCAGTTAGACAATGGCGGGTTAGACAATGTGAGAGCATCAGTCATTCATCATGGTAGCTCATTAGACAGACATTTAACCCGCATTTGAATCTGGACAGTTTTCCTCGAAAAAAAGATGCTACTTGAGTTGAGATCTTAAGGGTAAGTAGGGCCACACAAAGATGAGGAAACCGTGTTGCTGGTAGAAGGAACAGTGGTTGCAATGTCTCAGACATGAGCAAGAACTCCGTGACCTGAGTGGGCATGCTTGGACAGGAGTCACACAGAGTGGATGGATTGGATGGGGAATATCGTATTTCAAGATATAAGGCTGCTGAAGTAAGCAGGACCAGATCCCAGGGACTCTTTAAGCATGCGAAAGGAATTTGCTTATTTGTCTTGAGAGCGTTGGGGGACCAATGGAAGATCATAAGCAGAGGCCAGACATCATCACATTTGTCCTTTAGAAACATCACTGGGGTTGCTCTGTACGGAATTGACTGGGAAGTAAGTGTAGCTAAACTATAGGCAAAGAGACTAATAAGAGGCTATTCCAAGTGAAAGATGAATTAGGAACGTGGCCAACTAGCTCGGGAGATGTGGGGAGATGTGAGAGATACGGAGGTGATGGAATCTCTAGATACTAAGAACTGAATTAACCATGAGAGCTAGAAATGGGAAGAATCCTGGAAGAGCAAGTTTCCAGAAAAAAACACAAACACAAACAAAAACAAAAACATTTACCCCCTCTACTTGAAAGTTGGGATTAGTTGCAAAATGACTCATGTTGTAAAGGACTAACAAAGGGGTACATGCAGGTTTGAAACAAGAAGCATAAAGTTTAGTGACTGTACAATACAGTGGTTAGAGATAAGATGGAAATCAGGCATGTGCATCACAACTTGGAATTTCGTAATCGAAGCAACTTAATCCTCCTCCACCTTTGGAATGCTCAGTTGTTATCAAGGAATGGAGTGAAAGAATTGAGAACGTTTTTTCATGGACATTAAAAATCAAATGCTTTTGCTGGACTCTCCCCACCTCCTCCTCTCTCAGAAAGGTGTATTCTCCACGTAGATTTATGCTATCTATTCTGTAATGCCAAGTAGGAAGCTCTTAGGTTACTGTACTAATCACTAACAAATCCATTAAAGATTATGCAGAATTGGATCAATTTTCAGCACCTCACTGCCACCCCCTGAGCCAAATCGCCATCGTTTCCTTCCTGACTTTTGTCCTCTAGGTCATTTCTCATCTTGGGCCCTTGCCTTCCCATGTTCGAGTCTATAGAAACAATAGCCAGAGTAAACCTTTTAAAACATAAATCATGTGACAACCTTGTTCAAAATCTTCCAATAGCTCTCATTTGTCTAAAAGTAAAAAGTAAAGACCCAGGCAAAATGTGGTATGAGTCTTCATGGTAACTTTCTGATCTCAGCATTCATTGCTTCCCCTTTACTCATGGACTCCAGCCACACTGGTCTCAATGTGCTTTGATCATCTTAAGCATGCTCCTGCCTCAGGGTCTTTTCACTAGTGGTTTCCTCTACCCGGACCAACCTTCATCTAGATTTCTACATGACTTACTCCCTTGACAATGTCAGGTCAGTATTCCATTATCACCTTAGTCACCTCTGAAAGCTGCCTTATCCATAACTGCATTCTTTCACCCCCAATGTCCCCTCACCTCTTCTAAACCCTTTTACTCTCCTTAGAAAATATCACCATCATATAGACTTTGTATTTTCTTTATGTGGTTTTCCCCACTAGACTCAAAATGTCTTTGGACAGGATTTTTGTCAGCTTCATTCACAATCCCAAACACTGAGGACAGACTTGACATGTACTAGGTGCTAGATAATGAGTTGATGAATGCTTCCTGAAATATTTACCAAAGCAATAAACATTCATTCTTAAGTATACACAGTTTTTCCCCTTAATTAACACAAATAGATGTACTGTATCACCTTTAAATATTTTATACTTATATGTAACAAAAATATAGATAGGAAAAAAATCTCGGTTTCCTCTAAGAAAAAACCCTAGGAATTGTTTCATACATTGCTTATGCAGAAATTGAAAATATGACAAATAACTAAAGTTCTAAAAAAATTTGAGTGATAAAGGAAAAAAACAAAAGGTCACTAATCTGCCTCCTTTCAAAGCAGGTGAGTCCTGAAATGGAGAGGTTTGTTTCGTTTTGTTTTGTTTTGATTTTTTTGGTTTTTGTTTTTTTGAGTGCTAAGATAGAATCAGGTATAACATTTGGATTTGAACTGGGCTAGCAGAATTGCTATGCATGATTGAGGAAGATAGGATTTGAAGCCCCATCTCTTCTTATGTTTCCTGTGTCTTCAGTGACTGCACTTGTGTGGGTAAAAACCTCAGACCCAAGGAAGGGGAAAAAAGCAATGGAAGTGAGGAAACAGAACTCAGAGAATGCACACTCCTTCAGCAACAGTAATTTATTGAGTGCCTACTTTGGTTAAGATATGGTAGCAGACAGCCTTCACATACATTATCCTGTTTACTCTCACGAGGACTCTGTGAGGTGTATATTATCTGCTCTTAGCAGATAAGGAGCCTGAGGGAGATTTAAAGAGCTTTTGATTTTGCACAGAATGTGTTGGCGCTTGAGTTTGAACCTCATCTGCCACAACACCTCTTTGTCCAAGAAATGTTCCTTCTTTGTTCGTTGAACCACCCTTTCCTTCTTGCCACATAGCAGAAGACATTTCTCCTTAGAAATGATCTCACAAATGGTAATTTGGTTTCCAGGTAAGTTCAATTAAAACCTTTTGTAAGGCAGAAAACAGCCAAAGATCATGATTGTTTCTATGGAAATATGAGCCAGGAGTGTTAAACTGCCAACTTAACGAATGAACTTTGGGGATGTAATCTGCTTCCCTCTTCTGAGAGGAAATAAATGTGACGATGTTCAATTCCTCAATGCATTCCATGTATCATCTTCCCAGACAGCATTTGGTCTTGTAGTTTCTCCCACCACCAAACTACCAAAGCTGCAAGATTTTCTACTGCACAGAAGTTAAGTGAGGAGCACCAGAGCCAATTTCTCATCCCAGACACTACAGATTTGAATGTGCATCTGCAAGCTCCAAATATGACTATAAACATGTCAGCCAAAACAAACTGTAATTTTTATAAAATAAATCTGGGAGCATGTTTTTCTGAAACCTAATGCTCCATGTCTACGAGCGTAGTAGGAAGAGGCAAGAACGGCAGAATAGCTCAGACTCCATTCTTTGGCAGCACTGTACCCCCTACAAAACCTGGTAGGGAATCATCAAGGCATATGGCCTCATCTTTCTCTCTTTGCCACTTCCGGAGTGCGAGGCGTTTAAGGAAGCCAAGAAATCCTCCTAGCCAATTCGAACCAAAGTTGTCTATTGCAATGTTCCTCAAAGGACAGCAACAGCAGTTCCTGGGAGTCTGTTAAAAATGCAAAATTTCTGATCCACTGCAGGTCTCCTGAATCAGAATTTCTTGGGTGAGATGCGGCAATCCGTGTTGTGCACACTCTGGTGATGGGGATGCTCGCTAACGTTTGAGAACATAAACTAAAGGGAAGTATGTAACCTTTTCCCCAGAGAATAGGATTCAGGTCCCTGCAGCAATACTTGATAGAGAATTCTTTTGGAATAAGCCACTTAATCACTCTGGCTTTCTTTTTCTTTATCTGTAAAGGAGCTGAACTAATATCCTTGAATTACTTTTTTTTTTTTGATGGGAGAGAGATAGCATGCACATGTGAGTGGGGGACAGGGTTGGGGGGTGGGGGTAGAGAGAGGGAGAGAGAGAGAGGGAGAATCTTAAGCAGGCTCAATGCTCAGCATGCAGCCAGTCATAAAGCTCAATCCCATGACCCTGGGATAGGACCCTGGGATCATGACCTGAGCCAAAATCAAGAGTCAATGCTTAACTGATTGAGCTACCCAGGCGCCCCTCCTTGAATTACTTCGTAACATAGTATTAGAGCACCTTATGGTAAGCTGATGCTGGTATAAATGACTGCCACACAATAAAAGATTTGGCTAACAGTGATTGCCTGGTCTTCTCTCTTCTACCTAGTATAATGATAATAATCAAAATCATAATAACAAAAATAACAGTAATATCTTTGTGCCTCCTGTGTGCCATGCACTTTCTTAGGAGTTTGACTTTTGTTTGAAATACGTCCTCTAGAAGTAGTTATTTTGATTTTTGTATTAAAAAAAAAAAGAAACCAAAAGGTCACGTAACTTCTTCCAGGTCACACACACACAAAAAGGAAATGCCAGTGTCAGGATTTGAATCCATATCTGATTTCAAAAATCTATGCTCCTTCTCTTCTGCCAAGGTTTATCTTCCCAGATTTGGGATCTTTCCTCAGTAGAAGGAAAACCAAAAAAACAAAACAAAACAAGAACAAAAAACAAAAAAAAAACTAACTAACAAAAAAACCCAAAAAAACTGCTGCAGTCCACAAGACGGGGCTAGGCAGACTGGACAATTTGTTTAAGTATATAAAGCAATTACTTTGAATATATTTAACACATATATTGACTTCATATAAAAGCCACTTTACCTAAGAGTGATCAATAAACAAGGCTTGTAGTTGTATTAAACTGCTGATTTATTGACAAGTCTGAGATGTTTTGTCCCTGGTGAAAAGATACAGAAAATGAAAGGTGGAGAGGTCTTTGAAAAGCTTCTAGCTTAAAAAGGTCATTATAAGCAAAAGGGAATTTAGAACCAGAGCAGCAATGTGATTTGTCCAAGATCACATAGCTGGTTCATGGAAGATCTGACCAGAATGTATCTAACTGCCCACCTGAGTTGGTACTATTGCTGATATGGTGTTATTAAATAAAACTGAATATTCCTTTTTATAGCCATGCATCCATGTTCAAGGGACATTTCTAAGCAAGATGAAATTGTGGTACAAGAGAATCTTAAATGATGCATGAGGGTTATTCAAGCTAATAAATTTGGGATGATCATTCTGGGCAAAGGCAACAGCCCAAGCAACATTATGGGGTTCTGGAATCAAGGACTGTGTTTGTGGAACTATTAGAAAATTTCATACTACTAAAAAATTTTAAGTGCAATTTAGAAAGCATAGCGAAGGGAGGTTGGAGAGAGATATATATGGAGTGGTCAGGTCATGGAGGACTGAATATGTCATTCTAGGGCATTTGAAATTGATAAAGAACTATTAAAGAGTTTATGCCAGAGACTGACATTGTCAGATTTGTATCTTAGCTCCTTCTGGCTGCAATGTGGACTATGAAACAAAATTTAAGGGGTGAAGAAAGGAGGGGAGGAGGGGAATCCAAGACTAAAGATGGTGGAACTGGTTAGACTTATAATATTTTAGGCAAAAGAAGGTATAGCTTGTGCAAGGTCAATTCTACTAGCAATAGAGAGGGAAGATTCCAAAGATTTTTTTATCACTAGTGATTGAAAGGAGAGGGTTTAAGGGTAACTCCTGGAGTATTAGCTTGGGGTAACTGATGGATGGTGATGAGGCAGGGAGAGCAAGAAGGAATATCACTGGCTATGTGGAAATTTTAAACCCAGCACCGAGGTCACTGTGTCATTGGATTATCACTGCAGAGCCATCCTGGAGATAGTCGACACATCTGGCCCATAGCCAAAGTCACTTACAAAGTATGAGGCTGCCCAAGGCAAGAGGATAGCATGGGCAGGATCAGAATAATTTAAACATCTAACATATAAACATATTGAAGAGCCAGCAGAGACAAAGAAGTTAGGGAGATATGGGACAGTTGACGGGGAATTTCTGAAAGTGGAGGGGTCAACAGGTACTATTTGGCTCTGGCTTAGAGAAATCTTGTTAACTTGTGTGAATACCTGTAAGTATAGACCTTTGTATATCAAACATGTAAATTTTATGGGAGTTAGTTCTATACTACAGCTGGAGGGTTCTTGTAAAACACCAGGGATTCCTACATTATAATATTAACGGCAGATCAGATGTCTGGAAAGACTTAACAAGTTTCTTCTGACACCCATCTGGTCACACAGTGCCTCACTTGAGTACAAAGGCAAATCCAGCCACATGCTTTCTCTGATTTGGCAAGCACATTCCATATCTCTTGAATAACGAGGAGAATATACTCTGGCAATACAGGTATGACAGGTAAACCAAACCAGTAATCCTTGGGCCCTTCCCATTTTCCCTCATTTATTGAAGTGCTTTTGGAATAAATACCAAAGGTCTTAATCATAGAAAGCTTTAATTGCTTCAGCTCTAATATACAGATGGTTGGAGAATTTATACTTAATATTTAATTATTAAATAAATTTACTTAAAACATAGTATGTGTGTGTATGTGTAAGCAAATGTGTGTATATATGTGTGAATGTATATGTATATATGTGTGTGTGTGTGTGTGTATATATATATATATATATATACACAACTTTTTCCAACATCTAACTTGCCTGAGAGGTCAGACAAAAATGATTCTCAAATTATGCTAAACAATGGGGCAAGTTTGATGAATTTCACTATGAATAAAGTTTGACACAACTTTATTTTGAAAATGGAGTAATCAAATTTGAGGGAGCTGGTATCCAGCATTCTTGCATGGTTTGAATACAGAGTGACTTTGGACACAGTGAAAAAGAGAATACAGGTCCTTTTCAGGTGTGTCAGACACCTTCTTATCTAATCACAGCCGTCGCCCAGCTAGGGAAGTATTATCCAATTATTGTGAACAATTATTTTGAATAGTATGATGCTAAAACATACTATTTCCTCTGACATTTTACTGGAATTTGCATGCAATTTTTGGTTGGTCCACTCATGGTATACAGTATTCATTTCTTCTCCTTGGAAGTGGTATACCAACAGGATAGCCATAATTATCCTTTTTTTAAAGTTTATACACTTATTTTGAAAGAGAGGAGAGAGAGAATCCCGAGAGGATTCTGCACTATCAGTGCAGAGCCTGACTCCCGGCCCAAACCCACAAACTGCAACATCATGACCTGAGCTGAAATCAAGAGTCGGATGCTTCACTGAGCCACCCAGGAGCCCTAGCAATAATGATCCTTAGAATGGGGGATATTGAGGCATAGAGAGGTTACCTATCTTGCTTAGGGATATAAACTGGAATTAAAAGGACCAGAATGGAAACCCAGGTCTATCTGATTTTGAAAGCTGGTCAAGAACAAATATTCATTTACCTGGTGTGTAGAAGTAGGTAGGCTAGTGGAGCAGCTGCCCTCAAGCTGTTTGCATTCCAGGGAGGGAGACGGACACTAGAGGAAACAAATAGGTAAAGGAACTTCAGGTATGCCCTAAATGCCACAAAGAAAATAAAATAGGGCATGGTGATAGAGACGGACCACGGAGTTGCTTCTTGCAGATTTCTTCCAGGAGGTAACATTTGAGTTTCTCTCTACCCTAGTTACAGCAACAACACATACTGCATGAAGGAAGAGCAGCCATAAAGGCCCTGACGTAGGAAAAAACTTGCTATCCTCAGCAGCCATAAAGGCCCTGAGATAGGAAGAAAAAACTTGCCCATGCTATCCTCTTGCCTTGGGCAGCCTCATACTTTGTAAGTGATTTTGGCTATGGGCCAGATGTGTTCCTAACCAACTTTCAAATCACACATTTCCCATTGTGAGCCCGAAGTATAGCCCTTCCAAGGCCCATAATCTAAGGGTGGAAATAGATATGTCAAATGATAAATGATGGTATTAGATATCACGAGCTATGACGGAGATATGTTCAAGATGCTACAGAAGCATGGAAGAATGGAGGTTTGCTGTGGGTGGAATAAGTGTGCCAGGAAAGGATGTGGGGGCTCAGCTGGGTCTGGAGGGAGAAGCCTGGGACATGGGCAGGGAGGTGGTGGGCATGAGCCGTGCCTGGCTCAGAACAGCACGTGAAACGGAATAGAGGCATGACAGAACATGGATTTTATCTGGGTATTTTGTCACAACTGAGCTAACATAGGGTTTGGAATGGGGAGTCACGAGATAGTTCAACAAAATGCAGCACCTGGAAATGATTTAGCTGGCAAGGCCTTGCAATAAGTTCTTTTCTCTGTTTTTAAGGACAATGTCCCTGAAAATGCTCCACTGCCAGCATTTCCTGGCAGTGCCTGTCTGGCTTTCCAAGTTCTCTTGATGAATGGGTGGAAGGTACCCTGGTTAAGTCAGTGGTTCTCAGCCCTGGCTCTTCATTGGAATCACTAGAGGCATTTATAATAAATATAAACACCTTTTTAAAAAACCCTGAGCAATGGGGCACTTGGGTAGCTCAGTTGGCTGAGCATCTGGCTCTTAATTTTGGGTCAGGTCATGATCCCAGGGTCATGGGATTGAGCCCCAGGTTGGACTTTGCACTGAGCGTGGAGCCTACTTGAGATTTTCTCCCTCTCTCTGCCCCTCTCCCCTGCTTATGTTCTCTCTCTCTTAAGAAAAGAATCCCTGAGCAATTAAAATCAGAAGGTCTGGGAGTGGAGTTTCGACACTGGAGGTTTTCTAAAGGCGAATCTAATGGGCAACCAGTGTTGAGGGTCACTCCTTCCAGATGGATCAGCAGGGAACTAAGTGCTTCTGAAGACATGCACCATCTCACATGGTGCATAACCAGCACAGGAAGAAATCACGCCCGAAAGAAGGAGTTGGGAAGGACTTGTCCTCGAACCAACAGCGTCCATGTTCCGGGGTTAAAACAAAACAAAAAAAGGTCATTTTCAAGGTAAAACAAATGAAAGAAATGTAATGGTTATGCAACCAGGCTCTGAAGTCTAATGGAGAGATCTGAACTTAATGGTGCCCCAAACACTCCTCAGTAATTATCTCAGAAGAAAACAGTGGTGCCAAAGGGGGGGGGGGGCTGACTTTGAACAGTCCCAAGTGACAGTAAATGAGAAGTAATCTGACTGAGAAAGCAATTGTGAGTCATGCCTTGACTTCCTTTTCCATAAGCACACCTGAAGCACGTTTGTTTGTTCTGTAAACCTTAAACAGCTACGCTCCAAGACACGGGGGGTTTGCCAGAGAACAGTTCATTTAATTGGAGCTCGTCTGTTTTTGTTCCTAACGAGTCTCCCATTTCAGAGCCTGCTTCTGGTTTGAAATAACATGTCCCCCCTCTGTCTGGGATGATTGAAAACCTGCTTAAGCCTATAATATACGGGAGCTGGCAAAACGTTTGCACCAAACAACACTGCTCAGGATTGAGGCCTGCGGGCAGGATGAGAAGAGAGAAAAACCGTTGATTGTTCTAGCTTTAAAAAAAAAAGAGAAAGATCAAAATCCAGTCATGCGAGTTATATTTTGCTAAAGAAACCAGAGTAGACTTGCATTCACTTCCCAAGGTTTGAGACCACACTCTCCCCCCAACTCCAAACCTTTAACATGTTGTTTTCTAGTTGGTTTTTCATTTGGAGAGTGAGAATCTGGGGGGTCCATACCATTGAGTCTTAACCAGTGTTTCTGCCTGAAATTAGGCTTTCTAGCCTGTTTGCCAAAGAGCTGCTCTATGCCATAAATGTCTTTGTTAAAAATAAACCTCTTATTTACAAAATTGGTAATACTTATGGCTCAGAATAATTTCAACTTCATCATACGGACATTTTCCTTTTAGAAATCTACAAGGTGCTGATCTCTGGATATTCCTGTAGGGGAACTATTAAATAATTTAACTCTAAGCGCCTTTGTTTTCCAGCTTCTACATCCCTTCCCCCCCCCCCCCCTTACGCAGATTGGGATTTCAGGATTTCTCTGTCTGCCCTGTGCATTTTGCAAACCATCTAACTTAGTGCACTAAAAAAAAAAAAAAAAAAAAAAAAAAACTTCCACGAATAATGAGGGAACAGATGTTTCCTGGATTATAATAATCAAACAGAGTGAGCTAATTTGCCCATTGTTCTGTGGCTCTTAACCATTTGAAAATCTGATTAAAGGTATGGAAGTTCATAAAAAAGGCAAATACACACACCCTCTTACACAGATCATAAACAGTGGGCTCCATGATCTGCATACACAACGCCTGGCTCACTGGATGGCACATGGTTGATACTCAACAAATACATGTTCAATGAGCGAATGAATGAATCAATGAGTGAACAAAATTGCAGGGTGGGTTTGGATGGCCGTGAAGGCTAGTTTCAATAAACTATGGGTTCAGAGCCTCCACTTGGAATGAAAAGCATTCTGAAACTAAATGCTCCTGATTTTTTTCTGACCCTTGAAACTCTCTTTCCTTTTCTGTGTTAATGGTTGGCCATTCCTTCCTCCCTGTACCACCATTTAAATCTAGCCACGGCATGCTTGATTAAGTTTCCATGCAGAGAATTATAGTTACTTTACCATCTCTTGGTTTTTTCCTCCATATCTACTATAATGTATTTATCTTCATTCTCAGAAGACATTATTTTTTCCTCTATTTCTAAATTCTTGGGGCATCTGAGTCCATGTCCTGCCAAAGGCACGTGCAGTGCATTGGCTCAGGCTCCTCTCCGTGGCTGAGATGGGCTGCCCAGTCTGAACTTTTCCAGACATATACTCTGAAAAGATGCTCACATAGGGCTTACTCTCAGGAAAGAAATTCTGTCCACTGCCCCTTTCCACTGAACTGTCCTGACTGCTTGTGGAATTTTAGGTCTTGTTTGCCTATATCTTAGTCTGTCCAGGCTGCCATAACAAAATACCATAGAATGACCTAGGTAGCTTAAACAATGCAGATTTACTTTTCATAGGTGGCCAGGAAGTCTAAGATCAAGGTGCTGGCTGATTTGGTTCCTGGTGAGAGCTTTTTTCCTGGCTTACAGATGGTTACTTTCTCACTATTTCTTCACAATGCCCCTCCATAGTGTGTATACACAGAAAGAGAGAGAGAGAGAAGTAGAGAGAGAGAGGGATCTTCATCTTGCTTTAAAGCCACTAATCCCATCATAAGGGCCTTACCCTCATGACCTAACCTAATCCCAATGACCTTCAAACACCCTATTTCCAAATACCATCACACTGGGGGTTAGGGCTTCAACATATGAATTTTAGGGGGATGCAAACATTCAGTTAATAACACCTACTGACCAGGGGAAAGGGGAATGTTGGAAGAAGAGGAAATAGGAATTCTTTTGAGAGCTTATTGTGTGCCAAATATATCTCACATGTGGTTTATTAAATCTTAGTATCATCACGCATAGCCATGCAGACTCCCATTTTAGAAATGAGATTCCAATAAGTTAATCAACTTGTGCGTAGTCATATAGCTAGGAAGCAGTGGCATAGGGACCCTCACTTAGGTCTCCTTTCACCACTTTCAGGTGACTGCACCAACTGGTCTGAAGATTAGATGTGTTAGTCTCATTTGTGGGGACCTTTAAATAACACCAACATTTAGGACCCACCCCCTATTATAAAGATTCAGCCTTCTGGTGATAGGGCCACCTCTCTCTACATTAAAAAAAAACTTCCATAGGGGATTGTGACTCACAGCCTGTTTGGAAACCATTGTACCTCACCCCATTGCCTCTCCAAGATTAATAAATACTGATGCTGCCTTTCAAGTGTAACAATGATCTTTGATGTCCTTGACAGACACCATTTCAGGGATCGTCACTGGCTCCCTAGGAAGTAATGAGCATACACCAACCGTAGACTTTGTCCAAGAGGGGTAATTACAGTCACACACCTACTGCTTCTTAGACATGTCTCTGTCACTTATTAAGTACAGAGGATCTTGAAGATATTAGAAGCCATAGGAGACACAGACATCACCAGCACCAACAGCCCTGAAAATGCACCAGGCATTTTCTTGGATACTGTCTTACAGAAATATGTCTAACTTTTTTCTCCTCCTGTTCACTGAAAGAATAAAAGATGTGACTATAAAGTCATGTGTTTTATTTTCAAATTAAAAAAAAAAACAATAACAACAAAGGAAACAAAGGGACTTTGGAGGTGATGGATATGTTTATTACCTTGATTATGATGATGTTAACATGAGTGTCTAAAAGTTCTGAACTCACCAAATTGCATACATTAATTATGTGCAGTTTTTCATACCAATGACATCTCAGTAAAGCTGGAAAAAATTAAAAACAGAATCTATATATCTAAGTGAAATATGATGCTCTCCCAAGAAGTCCCTCGGGGTGCCCGTACACTTAGTTTAATTGTGCTACTGAGGCTCAAACACCCTTTGAATTCCCCATGAGACAGGCCTGCAGAGTCTGTGACATATTCTTTTGACTATCTACTGCCAGGAAAATCCCTGACCTTTACACCATAGATTTGGTTCTTGGAAATAACAAAAGTGTATGGAGACAGGATCTGCAATCAAGTTAAGCGGTCACACTAAGGAATTCTGCTTTGGAACAGAACTGCGAAAGACCATAGAGTGATGGGTATGTCTTTACTACCAGGTTTAAAAAACTCGTTTTGACACCAATTACAATATAGATATTTTCCAAGAATACAGATATTTTCCTGAGTTTAAGCAATAATAGCATAGATATTAAATGTGTAGATTAAGGTGAAACATTTGTAGGACAAGATACATTGGAAAGCTTAAGCTATAATATTTTTTTTGTTTTTTTTCAAGATTGTCTTTGTGAAATTGAGTTTTTATTTGAAATTAGACCAATTTCAGTTGATATTAGCTAATTTGATGTCATCAGGTCAAAGACTGATAAAGCAATACTGTTCAAAAAATACTTTGGGTGGGTTCATTCTATCCTGAGATCTACCTTTTAGGAAACATAGCCTGCACATATTCCTTATTATTTATTCTACTAAAGATAGGATACTATAGGAGTGACATATGTTCAGTAAGGGAATAACTGGGCAAAAGATTAATAATAATTTTGATTGTAATTAGGGGCAGCAAAAGAGGGGGGGAATGTAGTCACTTAGAAAAACTGGAAATAATTGGCATCTTTGCCTTCTTGTGAAGTACACATTCACCCAGCCTCATGAATCTTCCTCATTAACTTTAGAAGTGCTGCTTCTATCATATTCACTTCACGGTTGCTTTGCAAGAGATCTGTTTGCATGCCATGTGACTGAGTCAAGATTTCAGACAACCCTTGTTTCTGAAATGTCTTCTGATCACTGAGTCATAAGAGTAACCGTTCTAAAGATTTCATTGTTCTGAAAATATTTTAAGGGTCTCGAATACTTGGACAATGCTATTATTTCCCTCAGTACTTTTCCATCTTCTAGAATATTGTGTTATTCATAGCTAACCTTGAAAAAAATAGCACCTATCATCACAACAGCTTTGCATGCTTACTTTGCACCTGCTTCTGCACTACAAATGATTATTTATAATTTAGACTTATAGAAAATGTTCATGGTAACCAGATCTCTGGGCACATATGTGCCTACTGAGTGCTTCTGCTTCTTAGTTTTCAAATAGAAAAATACATTTATAATGAAAAACTCTTTTTCATCTTATCTCCAAGTTAACAAAAATTAAACCCTTTTTGATAATGGTTGTACAGATAGCTCTCCCAAACTTGGCCTTACAGAACAATAACCAATCCCATTAAAACCTCATTTCCAAAGTGCCTCTGAAAAAGTCCCTTTCTTTCACGCTATTCCTAGATTCAACAGATGTTTTTTTGGGGTGGAGTTAATGCTCCTGTTTATTCCTTTCAGGATCTAATTTCATCACTTAGCTTCTGTGGCATAATTGAGACAAGCTGGATGAATTATCTCCTAACTAGTTCATCATGAAAAAAAAAATCCCAAACTGGTCTCAAAATAGTTTTGATGTTTGGAGTCTTTCAGAAAGAAAGAGAAGGATACTCAAACAGAAGCATGATTAGAATGTGCTAAGCTAATTTGTAAGGAAGCAACCGTGACAAAACTGAAGGACAGTGTCACATACTGTTTCTACCCATCATTCCAACATTTTGGTAGGACATGGGCTTATAAAGGGCAGAGATCAAGCCCTCTGGCTCTCCGTGTGCCTAGCACCTGGCATTGTGCCTGGCATATAGTAGATGCTCAATAAATATTTGTTGAATGTAATTTAGTCTAAACTCTTCTGGGGAGAAAATAATGGTTTGGAGTTCAGAGTAGCAAATCTAACCACTAGACTCTCCAAATACATGAGTGCTTTGTATGTTCAGTATTCCTTGCCACAGGAAATGCCTTGGAAAACCAGATTAGGGTTATAAAGTAGGGGTTTGTATACCACATAGGAAATAGGACTAAATTATGTCTACCTTCCATATTGAAAATGGATCAATCTTGGAAAAGACCTCTGTCCTTTATCCCTCAGGATCTTACTGGTGATGGGATAATGACCAGTTTATTTGATACATGCCATGATGTTAACAGACAATGGCAACTTACTATGCTTGTTCTTCTATGTAACACAGTTAGCTTAGAACAGAATGCTTTAATTCAAAGGTGTGAATCCTCCTAATCTTGGAAATTACAAGAATTCAGAGGTAGAATATCGTGGCACAGGGCAATGAGCCCAGAGGGAACTTCTCACTGGGGAAATCGAAATAAAGTGAGATGGGAAAAAAAAAAATGGATGCTTGTAGTCTTTTAGTGAGTTCAAGGTAAACTGGCTAATTCTGGGCCAGAGCCAATAGGCAAGGTGTCTAAACAGAGGAGATAGAAAGATGCAGTGGTGGAATCCTGATATGCATAACATTTCAGCATCAGCAGGACTAGAAAGAGGCCAAGCTGAGATGATGTGACAGGCAATGGTATTAAACCCAGCCCTAGGAAAAAGGGGATTGCAGGTATTAGGAGAGGAGGTCAGAACTTTCGGGAAATGACATTGGGCACCAGAAGCCAGATAAAGGGTGTCAAGTATGCTGAGCTTCTACTGAACACAAGGTGCAGCTTGATGTTCATGAAGGTGCTCCGGGCCTAAATTCCCCCCAATGACCCAGTGACTCCCAGACACCAGACAAGGGGCTGACTAGCTCTTTGTAGTCCCACTCAGTGGCTGAAAAGAAGCCCTGAAAATAGCAGCAGGCCCTTAGGCTCAGAATTAATTATGATGGAGACTATATCAGCCCTTGAAACAGTACAACACTTCAGTACTTTTAAACTTTGCCTCACAGAGAAGTTTTCACTCTACGCAGGATTTATGTCAGGTAGAAGAACATCAGATAGGCTAATGTAGCGGATATCAGTGTCTATTCTGCACCTGGACTTGGAATTTGGGCTTAGAAGTTATGCAGAAATACGAATATGAATCAGTGGATAGAATCCTAGGTTCTAGTTTAGGTTATAGTTAGATTTTCTTTTGAGATCAGCTCTAATATTTCTAGAAATCCTTGCTATATTTGGTACAATAAAATTATGAACTCCTTAGAACTCCGTCCTTGGTCAGTTTCCATGGGACAGAGATCTTCTCAATGCCTCTTTGTTTCTGTGAATTCTTCATGGATTCCTTTTTATCTTCCCAACTTACAAAAATGCTGCTATTCCTGGAAATTCATGCTTTGCCCTCTCTTTCCCTATTGTGATCTCACCCATGCTTCTTCCTCCAGTCATATCTCTCTTTGGAAGACAACTGTATCTTTGCCTCTGGTCCAGACTTTGGATCTTCAAAATTATATAACTACTTCTAACTTCTGGCTCTGAGTATCCTACAGATATCAGATATCTCAAATGCAACTTAATCAGGACTTATCTTCACATCCAAAACCTCCTTCTGCTGTGGGGGTACCACACACCCCATGTCAGCCATACTAAAAATTTAGGAGGTGTGTTGACTTCTCATTTTCCCTCAAAGCCCATCATGTCTAATTTGTCAAGTTCAGCTCCCATGACCACCACATTACTGATCGAATGGGTCTTATTTCTTCTAACTCTCTCCCAGACTATTGAATTGAACTTCATTCTGGTCTTCATGCCCCAGTCCTCTCCTTATATCCAACATTTATATTGTAAGCCAGGGTGAGTTTTTAAATGCAAATATACTCCTACCCCTGAAACACAGGAAAGCACTGATTATAACTGATCAATATCTCCTTAAAGAATAGCATTCAAAATCACATTCGATTCATTGGAGAAATGCAAAGTGAAGCCACAAGGAAGTATTACTTCATGCCCATTAGGATGGCCATTATTAAAAAAAAAAAAAAGAAAAAGAAAAAAAGAAGTGGCACCTGGGTGGCTCAGTCAGTTGAGTTGAGCATCCGACTTTGCCATGATCTCATGGTCCATGAATTCTAGCCCCACATGGGACTCACTGCTGTCAGCTTGTCAGTGCAGAGCCTGCTACAGATCCTCTGTCCCCTAATCTCTGCCCCTTCCCCTCTTGCACTCTCCCCCAAAATAAATAAATATTAAAAAAAGGAAAGTCACAAAACAGTTAGGATGTGGAGAGACTGGAAAACAGCACTGCTGATAGAAGCATACAACAGTATAGCTGTTGTGGAAAACAACATGGTGGTTCCTCAAGAAGTTAAACAAGAATTATCATATGACCCGGCAATTCTACTTTTAGATACATACCCCCCAAAAATCAAAGCTGAGACTCAAAAGACAAATGTTCAAAGCAATTATTTACAATAAGCAAAATGTGGAAATAATCCAAACGTTAACCAACAGATAAAAAAATATGGTATAATACACCTATAAAAGAATATTATTCAGATGTAAAGTGAAATGATGTTCTGATCCATGCTATAATCTTGAAAACATAATACTAAGCGAAATGTCAGATACGAAAGGAAAATATTGTATGATTCCACTTATTTGAGGTATTTGGAATAGGAAAGTTTATAGAGACAGAAATAATAGTGTTACCAGTGACTATATGGAAGGGCCAATGGGGAATCTTTGTTTAATGGGTATAGAATTTCAGCTCAATATGATAGAAATGTTCTGGAGATAGATTACGGTGATGGCTGTACAACAATGTGAGTGTACTTAACTGCCACTGAATTTTATACTTAAAAATGGTAAAAATGGTAAATTTTGTTATATATATAACATGAACAATAAAAAAAATTAATGACATGCAACTTCCTGCTTCACACGTTGGACTCCAGCAGTTCTATAATCACCCATACAATCTTCATCTGCATTATACACCCTGTCCATATTAGCCTGACACATGAGGACCTCTCCAGCATTCCTTCCATGCTCCCTCAGGAACTGGATGAAGGGCTCAGCCTCACTGACTGGTAATGTCCACACCTATCCTTTATCCTAAGTGCACTGAATTGTGATTATCTGGTTTTGACTATCTCATAAAATAGAGAGCTTCCTGGGGGAAAGAACTGAGTCTTTTACAGCCTGTATTTTTTAAGCACAATGCCTAGCATGCCGTAAACCCTCAAAAGGAAGTAGGTATTTAAAAAAACAAAAAACAAACAAACAAAAAACATGAAATACCAAGATTAGAAGGAATCTTAAAGCTTATTTGGTCCACACTTAAAAAAAAATTAAATGCTAATTTTGACATAAGGGCCAAAATGTTGTTTTCCAGGGGTCTCATTTCTATTTGAAATTCAATAAGAGCCAGTTTTCCTTTTGTCATGGATTCTATCATTTGATGACTCATAGAAGGATTACATCTGAACCGTACAATTCATCGTGCCAATATTTTCCAAACTCTAATGAGTCTTACAACATCTGTGTATTGTTTGCTCTACCCACAGACTCATTGTCCTAATGTCCAATTAAGTTCATTTTTACCTCAAGCTGTAGTGTCAATTAAATGGCAGTTTTAATGTGTTGTTTCCTTTTTTTTTCTAGTATGTTAAAATCAATGACTAGCTATTAAAATAAAAGCTCATCTATGTATCACCTGAAGTCATCTTCCTACACCATGTGGCATATAAATCATGCTTTAAAGGGAAATGAATCTTAATTGTATGATTTACTGCTTCTTAAATTATTCTCCAGGCACAACTCTGATTGCTCAGCAAGTTTGTAGATGGTTTGAAAGCAATGACTTTCTTTCATTGCTGCTATCATTTTATGGTCCTTAGCTCCCTGATGGTTGTCAAGCCCTCATCACATACTCAACAACTATCTGATGACTAAATATGGTGTTGCTCCAGAGATGACACACATAATCTATTCTCTTAAAGTCAAAGCTGTTTCATCAGTTAGGTAATTTGGAAGTGAGGTGTTGTCAAAGCTTCTCCTCTTGACCAAGTTCTGTTTGGTCTCTCCTAAAGTTTTCAACAATGCCTGGACTTTTGAACTTCTGTGTTTATCTCTGCACTGTCCAATTTTAGAAAGAATTCTCCTCAGTTGGTTTAGCCAGAATCTCCCATCCTCCTTATCTGTTCACTCTCTATATCTCATTGGGTTTCTCATCTTCCACTATCCCCCTGGTAATACCTGATCACCCTGTCTTCAGCAAGAATCCTGTTAGGGTGGTTTAGCCAAAATTCCCTCTTCCCTTTGATGTTTCCACTTTGTAATTTTCTATCCAATGATCACCAGTCTGCTTCTTGGCTATAAATTCCCACTTGCTCATGCTGTATTCAGAGTTGAGTCCAATATTTTTCTCCCCCACTGCACAGTCCCATTGCTGTGGTCCTTACACCTATTGCCATGGGTCCCTGAGAATAAAGTGTGCCTTATTTTGCTTTAACAAATATCATTGAATATTTTTCTTCAATAATTATAATATTATTTCTTTAACAGTATTCATGGGAATGCATCATATAGAGCTCCAAATACAAGGAGGTAGTTGACTGATTTTTAAAACACTCTAAGGAAACAACACACATTTACAGGCCAAGTTTGTTTCTTAGCTACCAGTTTCTGACCTGTGGGTATAGCTTGGGTCATAGTTGCTACACTGTTTTGTATGTCTGCACCAAGGCCACACCTCGCACAGACTCTTTCAGCCATTGACTGAGCTTATAGGGGATACTAAGGCAGGCTTATCTCTAGGGTGCAAGGGACTCTTTCACAGCTAACTTTGGTTTCAGGATTCCCCTTAAGATTGCTGAATCTTACTTACACTACACAGCAGTCTAGGTGGCTTCCTTCAACTTCCCTTCCATATCTCCTTCAGTTGGGGTCAAACTTGAATCACAGTTTAATGGCTATCCCAGCTTTGCTGTCTCCATTTTCTTTCATGAACATTTTCTTTTCTTTCTTTCTTTTTTTTTAAAGAAATATTTATTTTTAAGAGAGAGAGACAGAGCATGAGCAGGGGAGGTGCAGAGAGAGAGGGACACACAGAAACTGAAGCAGGCTCTAGGCTCTGAGATGGAAGCACAGATCCCAATGTGGGGCTCGAACCCACAAACTGTGAGATCATGACCTAAGCTGAGGTCAGACGCTTAACCAACGTTAAACTGAGCCACCCAGTGCCCCTCATAGGGATTTTCATAATAACATTTTTGCACAATTAACATTGTCTTGAGATCTATTTCCTGGAAAGTCTAGACTAACACAGGGGATATTAATGAGAACTACAGAAATGTCAGAGCTATTTCAAGCTGAATTTGTTTACGGGAGTTTGGGGTATAGGTAATTCTGAATTCTGACAATATTGAGTTGAATTTATGAATTACTAACTGTATTAGTTTGCTATGGCCTCCAGTAAAAAATGTGTATGAGTTAAACAAGAGAAATTTATTTTCTCACAGTTCTGGAGGCTATAAGTCCAGATCAAGGTGTTCAGAGGGGGTGGCTTCACCTGAGTCTGCTCTCTTTGGCTTGTAGATGCCCATCTTCTCCTAGCACCTTCACACCATCTTCCCTTTATGTGTCTGTGTGTCCTAATCTCTTTTTATAAGGATGTCAGTCATATTGAATTAGGACCCATTTTCACTTAATCACCTCTTTATAAAGGAACTACATCTAATACAGTCACATTCTAAGATACTGAAAGGTACAACTTCAACATATGAATTTTGGGGAAATGTCATTTTGCCCATAACACTAGCCAATAACTCTGAGGCAGAGTTATTAATTACAAGTAATACAATTGTACAATAAATACAATTGCATATATAATGTCGCTCGTACACATAAGTCAATCTTTACAGTTTTTTTCTCATTATGAACCCCCTCATATATTGGAACCATTGTCCATTAATTTATTTAATAATAAATTATATAGAAGCTATATAATCCAATAGTTATATGAAGTAGAATTATATGATAAACTTGAAAAGGAAAGAGAAAGAATTTTAAAAAGTCAGATCATGAGCTTCATGTTTATGTTGTGACAGTTCGATGATCCTGAGTCTGGTGTATTTATTTGAGCTATACCCAGAGTTCAAAACCTGGCAGCTAAGAGGCAAACTTGGCCTATAGATGTGTGTTGTTTTGAAAATAAGAATAGAAAAGCCCTTAAATAGAAGATGTCTCTGTAGTTTTCCAGAGGTCCACTTGTACCCCTAGCACACGGCTGCATCACACATGTACAATATTGATCCCTTAAAGTCTTTTGAGTTAGCAGACATTGAAGTTCAGACCATAGGCTCAGATGTGCTGCTACTCTGAAAAGGAATATTTTTTATCGTATTCCCTGAATTAGCTGCAGGAGATTCAAGTTCCTCTGGTGTTCTGTCCTCTAGAAATGCTCACATTCATCCAATATCCATTGGTTCCTTCTACCTTTATCTCAGGCTGTTCTTAGGTCACCAATAAATATTAATTAACAAAATAATGAGTGATGTGCCAAGTCTTTTTTCAACATGCACACTCAATCTGAAACTTAGCATGTTTGGGATGATACTCCCTCTTCTGTCTGTAGTTAGGTAAGTACCCTTTGCACCCTAAATTTGCCAAACTTTTATGATTTATGCACCCAGAAAGGACATGATCTTCAGAGTGCACAGAGAAGTTTTTTTCTTGTGGATGCTTGATAGTGTTGCCATTCCATCATCCTTCAGATATATGAGCTTGCTTTTTTTAAAAAAAGATGACTTCAGTATCTGGTATCCAAGAAAATAAAGCACTTTTCAAATTTTGACCGCATTATTTTTCATTATCAAGTCTAGAAGTTAACTGAAAGCTATTATCATGGTTCAGCCTTCCAGATGGGTATGAAAATGTTGTGTGAAGGCAATCAATTTAAGAAAATGAATAAAATGATTTGTGTGATGGAGTAGCAAAGCCAAAGAGGAGCTGAGAGGAAGGGTTACTATCTTGTCTTTTTGAAAACCAAATCATTTCAGTCTGTCAGGAATGGAAAATCACTACAAAAAAGACCTGTTGAATCTTTCAAATACATTTAAGGGGCTTAACATAACTCTAATTGGTGTTGCCATTTTCTTAATCACTCCACATTTTCTCATAGCATCTCTAACCATTGGAGAGTGGAAGATCATGTCATACATGGTAAAACTGCATCATATATGCACCTAAGCCTATAAACACTCAGCCTATACAAGCATCTCAAAAATAAACAAACTCAAACCCATTTTTCATACTCCATGGCCCCTAGGCAAATCCAACCACTTCACCTGACACTATTAAAAAAATCTGTTGGTACAGAATGTCAAAGCAATATAATATTGGGATGGGGACGTGCTTAGGAGGTTAATACTTAAAGGATTTTCTAGATAATTTTGACTATATTGACTAGATATAAGTGACATCTTTGCACTGAATTTAGCACACCCTAGCCTGAGATGAAAATACAAAAAAAGTTTAAACCTGGAATTGGATCATTTGAACAAAGCAATTTGATTTCTTTCTTTCTTTCTTTCTTTCTTTCTTTCTTTCTTTCTCTCTTTTTTCTTTCTTTCTTTCTTTCTTTCTTTCTTTCTTTCTTTCTTTCTTGTCTTTCTCTT
Source organism: Felis catus (assembly GCF_018350175.1). Taxonomy (NCBI): domain Eukaryota; kingdom Metazoa; phylum Chordata; class Mammalia; order Carnivora; family Felidae; genus Felis; species Felis catus. Next base: position 188,596,111 of record NC_058371.1, on the reverse strand, counting down.
TCTCTCTCTCTTTCTTTCTTCCTTCTTTTCTCATGTCAGGAATGGTATATATACAAAAATACAATAAGTAAAATTCAAAAGGTATTCCTCAAATTCCTACTAAAACTATTACAAAAGAATTCTAGAGTTTTTTTAAATTTTTTCCTTAAAAATCATGAATTACTGGGTCTCAGTGACTCTGACCATCATTTAATGTGTCTTATCCTGTTAATCCATATTTTTTTATCCCCTATTTTCTCCTAAAATGTGAATAAGAAAAATGAGTGGCTAAAGAAAGAAAACACTAAAACAATGGTTAGGACTTTAGCCATTATGAAAATATTCAAAGACCTAAAGAAATCATTCTTATAGAAGTAAGCTATGCTGACAATATTATAAAGTAGAAAATCTCAGTAAAGATATAGAAATTATTTTTTTAAAAGAACGAAATGAAAATGCTTCAGTTGAAAGTACGACAACCAAAATGAAAAATTTGCTAGTAGAAAGTGAAAAGATGACCTACAGAATGGGTGAAGATTTTTGTAAATCATCTATCTGATAAGGGGCTTATATTTAGAATAGGAAAACGATGCCTACAACTCAATAATGAAAAGATAAATAACCCAATTGAAAAATGGAGAAAGGATCTCAATAGGCATTTCTTCAAGGAAGATACACAAATGACTGATATGCACAAGAAAAGATGCTCAACAACTGTAAGCCATCGGGAAATGCAAATCCAGATCACAAGGAGATACTGCTTCACACCCATCAGTATGGCTGTGATCAAAAAAGACAAATAAGAACAAGGACTGGTGAGAATGAAGAGAGAATGGAACCCTTAAACCCTGCTGGTGGAAGGTAAAATGGTTAAGCTTCTTTGGAAAGTCTGACAATTCTTAACTAAAGTTAAAATAACTAAGTTAAAGTAATCAAGTTAAATGGAAGAGGTACCTCATGATCTAGCACGTGTGATTTTATATCATGGTTTCTGTTGTCCACTTTTAATTAATTTACATTACTGACAAAATTTATTTTACTGATGAAATCACATGTACATATTTTCAGTTGAATATGGCTTGAAAACAAATATGTTAATGCTTTTTGACTTATAATTTTATTAACTGGTATAATTAGACTTCAAATATCAATTACTGTTAGCCATCTTTTATGGACAGAATCTTCTCTTTAACAGATTCTCTGGTTTAAGGTGGTTAATGTCAACAAAGTTGATATGAGAAGTGGAGATTATCCTGAAGTTCCTTCTGAACCATGAATGAAACCCTGAATTCTATTTCATATTATGTTTTGTTAAGTCATTTTATTCTGGGAAAATTGGCAAGCCTTGAATAGTATTTATAGTTATTTCTGACAACTAAAATATCTGACAAACCTGTCAGATAGTAGAGTTTATAGTAGGATTTTTAGAGCTTACATTTTCATCTGCATATATTTCCAAAGAAATCCCTATGTGTTAATACCTTTTTTATGGTAATCACTAAACCCAAAACAATAAATCTGTTGTTATATGTACTAATTGGATATACTTAGGCTGAGTAGAAAGTTTTCCTTAATGGTCTCTTCAAAATTTCAACCTTACTTGCTGGCATTTAGTGAATGTCAAGACACTTAAATCAGCCTTGTGTAATAAGATCCTATTGTCACTGACTTTATCATGGAAAAAAAAATCTACTTCAAATCTTAGGAAATATATTTTTGGACCTAGTAAGCATGTTATTTTTTTAAAGTGCCAAATCCTTCACAGGACATTTTTATTCATTTTTTCCCCACAAATTTTAAGAAGAAAAAGAAAAGTGGTAACTTTTTTTTCATGTGAAACATGTATTCATTTAAATATGTTGAGTTCACTGAACTCTGAGAATGTGGGATGGGACCAAGCAGAACTTGAGAAGAGACCTACTGGAAAAGCCAAAAGAGCTTTTGAATTAAGGTTATGAACAGTTTCCTAACAAAAGAGAAGTATAATAATTTAGCATGCTAAAGTCATATAGTCACTATCATTTAAACTGCTGCCATTTGTCATAATTTATCAGGTGAACAAGAACCAAATGAACAGAGGAGCTAGAAATCTTGTCCTAGGATGGACCAATTGTCAAAGCAGTTGGAATAAAATTTTGTTAAGTCCAAGTGGTTAGCAAGGGACTTAGAAGAGAGACAAGACAACACTGTTGCCAGAAGCCAAGTAGCCACCAGTATGGTGCATGAAATGAGAATAACTGAGAGAGAAAACTGAAAACAGTTCATTGACTGATTTTTTTCTTTCCTTCAACTATTAAATAACTATTTATTGAGTACCTTCAGTATGAGAGGCCTGGGACAGGATTTGATGATATAATTGTCAGCAACACTGGCATAAACTTTGACATCATGCTGTGTAGATTCTAAGAGAAGAGAAATACTAATAGAATAATTCTGAAAATAAAAATATTACATCATGAAAAGTGTTAGAAGGGAAATAGTTGTTATAAGAACATGTAAGGAGAACTGACTTCTACAGACTGCTTCTCTCAGGGTCTCTTGCCTTCTGGTTTCCAGTTTGATTCAACCAATGAGAGGCACTAGCCCTATAAAAGTGGTGGAGAGAGTTGGTGGTAATTTGTTATGGCGCCAGGAAGAAATTAAAACAGGAGTTACTGCCTTGGAGACAGTAAGAGGCACCAAGGTAATTTCCAGTAGTGGAGATGGAATGCCAAAGGCCTGTTTTTACTGGAAGAATGTTGGGCTGTAGGATAGACTTTCATAAATTCTGTGTTTGGCACAGTCACATTTATTCAATGTTGGTTTTGACAGTTGTACTGCTTTTCCAGACAGGATCCATCACCATTCTGATCTATAATCTTCTTGAATTTGGCATCAAATAATTCCAATGCTGAATAAAACTTTTCCTTTGCTTTTTTGTTTTGATTAATAGATCCAGCATCTCCTTTGAAGAATAAAAGTGGAGAAAGTTTTAGAAGGAAAGAACCACTATTCTAATTTTGTTAGAGTGTCTCAGATCTCAGTCCTCTTATTTATATATATTTGTTCCTTTATCTTTTCTAACCTCGTGGCTTTAAATAACTTCTATACGTCAACAACTCACAATTTATATTTGTAGTATGAAGCTCTGAAACTCCAGACTCATACCTAATTGCCTAGTCAACATCTCCACATGAATGTCTAACAGATATCTATCTCATAGTCAACACGAACTAATCTGAATTCCTAACTTCCCTCGTAATGGCTCTACCCATAGCTTTCTCATTTCAGTTAATAAAAACACCATTCTTCCAGTCATTCAAGTCAACAACACCGGAGTCCTCCATTGGGAACTCTGATATCTCCACCTTCAGATCATATCAAGAGTTTCCCTATCTCTCATTATCTCCATTGGTGCCATTCTGCTCAGAGATGTCATCGTCTCTAGCCTGAATTCCAGCAATAGCTTCCTAACAGGCATACTTGCTTCTAGTCTTGCCCCCTATATTTTATTTTCAAACAAGTAGAGTAAACCACCAAAACCCTAGAGAAGAAAGCAGGAAAAAAACGCTCTGACCTCAGCTGCAGCAATTTTTTACTTGAGACATCTCGAAAGGCAAGGGAACTAAAAGCAAAAATGAACTATTGGGACCTCATCAAGATAAAAAGCTTCTGAACTGCAAAGGAAACAATCAACAAAACTAAAAGGCAACCGACGGGATAGGAAAAGATATTTGCAAATGACGTATTGGATAAAGGGCTAGATTCCAAAATCTATAAATAACTCACCAAACTCCACATGCGAAAAACAAATAATCCAGTGAAGAAATGGGCAGAAGACATGAATAGGCACTTTTCTAAAGAAGACATCCACATGTCCAACAGGCACATGAAAAGATGCTCAATGTCACTCCTCATCAGGGAAATACAAATCAACACCACACTGGGATACCACCTCACGCTAGTCAGAGTGGCTAAAATGAACAAATCAGGAGATCATAGATGCTGGAGAGGATGTGGAGAAATGGGAACCCTCTTGCACTGTTGGTGGGAATGTAAACTGGTACAGCCACTCTGGAAAACAGTGTGGAGGTGCCTCAAAAAATTAAAAATAGATCTACTCTATGACCCAATACTGCTATGAATTTACCCAAGGGATACAGGAGTGCTGATGCATAGGGGCACTTGTACCTCAATGTTTATAGCAGCACTTTCAACAATAGCCAAATTATGGAAAGAGCCTAAATGTCCATCAACTGATGAATGGATAAAGAAGACGTTATTTATATACACAATGGAATACTACTTGGCAATGAGAAAGAATGAAATCTGGCCATTTGTAGCAACGTGGATGGAACTGGAGAGTGTTATGCTAAGTGAAATAAGTCAGGCAGAGAAAGACACATACCACATGTTTTCACTCATGTGGATCCTGAGAAACTTAACAGAAGACCAAGGGGGAGGGGAAGGGGAAAAAAAAGTTACAGAGGGAAGGAGGCAAACCATAAGAGACTCTTAAATACTGAGAACAAACTGAGGGTTGATGGGAGGTGGGGGAGAGGGGAAAGTGGGTGATAGGCACTGAGGAGGGCACCTGTTGGGATGAGCACTGGGTGTTGTATGGAAGCCAATTTGACAATAATTTATATATAAAATAAAATAAAATAAAATAAAATAAAATAAAATAAAATAAAATAAAATGGAATTCATATCACATAACTTCAGAACCCATTAATAACCCTGTTTCATTCACTCAAAGTCCCTAAAATTGTCCACAAGGCATTAAATAATCTGAGCTCCACTTATTCTTCTGACTCTTTACTCCATTGCAACCATAAAAGCTTCTCTGAATGAACATGTTCCTATTCCAGGTATACTATAATAGAAGAGTGGGAAATAAACGTGATTTTAGGGCAGAATTAGTGAGATGACTTGCGATAACTCCCCTCCCTCCTCCCTCTCTACCTTCTTCCTTCCTTTATTCATTCTTTTCTTTGTTCCTTCCCTTGGTCCTTCTTTCCTTCTTCCCTTCCTTTATTCCTTCCTTCCTGGCATAATTCATTTGGCAAAACATTTAGTACCTTCTACTATGTGTTATGTAATTGCTAGATGCTGGTGATAGCAAAATCAATAAAAAACAAGAACTAACCATTCAGTAGGGAAAACTGATATGTGTACCAACCAATGCAAAACAATGTCATAAATACAGACATAGAATGACAGGATGCAATAAAAGAATGCCATGTCAGAAACAAGGACAGAGATCCTTTACCATGTAAGATTACTGAACCTAGGTAATCTGGAGGGACCTAGGTATTTTAAGCTATCTAGTGACTTGTAGGTATCTCTACACAGTAAAATTATTTCCACAACAACCATGTCTATGCTCTTGTGTGGGAAGTGAGTTAATTACTGAATTATTTTCCTCTTTGCCACAGTTCAAGAACATTATAAACTCTTTTCATTTTTTTTCTTCCCATGAGCTAGTGAAGATAATGGTTATAGGGAACATTGCCATCCTGAAATGATGCAAAATCTAGAAGTTTGAGATCACTTGTTCTAATGAATACCTCTTTAAAATGATTTGCAGAGTAAAAGATAACTTGAGAACCAAACTGCAATAAAATCTTGGTGATTTTCTCAAATAAGCTAGAATGCCCAGGGAAATAGACAACCAAAGGCACACATATGGTATGTTTCTTTCACTTAAAATTAATACTTTTTTTAACCCTTAGCATCCATGATAAAAATTAGAAACTTTTTAGAAAAATTAGAAATTAGAAATTTTTTTTAACCCTTAGCATCCATGATAAAAATTAGAAATCTTTCTAAAAGGTTTATGTCCAAGGGCTAGTATCCAAAATCTATAAAGAGCTCACCAAACTCCACACCCGAAAAACAAATAACCCAGTGAAGAAATGGGCAGGAAACATAAATAGACACTTCTCTAAAGAAGACATCCACATGTCCAACAGGCACATGAAAAGATGCTCAATGTCACTCCTCATCAGGGAAATACAAATCAAAACCACACTCAGATGTCACCTCATGCCAGTCAGAGTGGCCAAAATGAACAAATCAGGAGACTATAGATGCTGGAGAGGCTGTGGAGAAACAGGAATCCTCTTGCATTGTTGGTGGGAATGCAAATTGGTGCAGCCACTCTGGAAAACAGAGTGGCGGTTCCTCAAAAAATTAAAAATAGACCTACCCTCTGACCCAGCAATAGCACTGCTAGGAATTTACCCAAGGGATACAGGAGTATTGATGCATAGGGGCACTTGTACCCCAATGTTCATAGCAGCACTCTCAACAATAGCCAAATTGTGGAAAGAGCCTAAATGTCCATCAAGTGATGAATGGATAAAGAAATTGTGGTTTATATACACCATGGAGTACTACGTGGCAATGAGAAAGAATGAAATATGGCCCTTTGTAGCAACATGGATGGAACTGGAGAGAGTTATGCTAAGTGAAATAAGCCATACAGAGAAAGACAGATACCATATGGTTTCACTCTTATGTGGATCCTGAGAAACTTAACAGGAACCCATGGGGGAGGGGAAGGAAAAAAAAAAAAAAAGAGGTTAGAGTGGGAGAGAGCCAAAGCATAAGAGACTGTTAAAAACTGAGAACAAACTGAGGGTTGGTGGGGGGTGGGAGGGAGGAGAGGGTAGGTGATGGGTATTGAGGAGGGCACCTTTTGGGATGAGCACTGGGTGTTGTATGGAAACCAATTTGACAATAAACTTCATATATTGAAAAAAAAATTAAAAAATAAACGTAGAGATAAATCCAAATGCATATTTTCTGTATAAAACATTAATGATAATTTCTTGTGAAATGTTAATTATAAAGACAATTAAAATATATGATGAGTGGATTATATATTGGGAGAGAAATAAACAGAGAAAGTGTAAAAAAAAAAGGTTTATGTCCAATTTTTTAGCAGAAGAATCTAAATATTTTGTAAGTCTTTCCTAAAACAGGCATCATACACATTCTGCAAGCTTCTATGGAATATTTCAAAGTAGTTCTCTTTTTTTTTTTTAATTTTTTTTTCAACGTTTATTTATTTTTGGGACAGAGAGAGACAGAGCATGAACGGAGGAGGGTCAGAGAGAGAAGGAGACACAGAATCGGAAACAGGCTCCAGGCTCTGAGCCATCAGCCCAGAGCCCGACGTGGGGCTCGAACCCACGGACCGCGAGATCGTGACCTGGCTGAAGTCGGACGCTTAACCGACTGCGCCACCCAGGCGCCCCTCAAAGTAGTTCTCTTAATGCTCTTTGCAACAAAATTCATTATTAAATTACTAGTCTTTTTTTTTTTTTTTCTAGCTAGGGACAGAGCTGCATTTTTTATTTTTTTTTATTTTTTTTTTTTGTAAAACAATTGTTTTATTTATTTATTTACTTACTTACTTATTTATTTATTTAAATATATGAAATTTAGTGTCAAATTGGTTTCCATACAATACCCAGTGCTCATCCCAACAGGCGCCCTCCTCAATACCCCTCACCCACCCTCTCCTCCCTCCCACCCCCCACCAACCCTCAGTTTGTTCTCAGTTTTTAAGAGTCTCTTATGCTTTGGCTCTCTCCCACTCTAACCTCTTTTTTTTTTCCATCCCCTCCCCATGGGTTTCTGTTAAGTTTCTCAGGATCCACATAAAGGTGAAACCATATGGTATCTGTCTTTCTCTGTATGGCTTATTTCACTTAGCATAACTCTCTCCAGTTCCATCCACGTTGCTACAAAGGGCCATATTAAATTTCTAGTCTTATACCTACTCCAGGACATTAAGTATTTGATACATTTAGACACACAAACACAATTAATAAAAGTAGGTAGGGGCACCTGGGTGGCTCAGTCAGTTAAGCATCTGATTCTTGATTTTGGCTCTTGTTATGATCTCACAGTTTGTGAGTTCAAGCCCCACATCAGGCTCTGTGCTGACAGCTGGAGCCTGCTTGGGATTCTCTCTCTCTCTCTCTCTCTCTCTCTCTCGCTGCCCCTCCCCTGCTCTCATGTGTGAACTCTCTCTCTCTCTCGCTGCCCCTCCCCTGCTCTCATGTGTGACCTCTCTCTCTCTCTCTCTCTCTCAAAATAAATAAACATTTAAAAAAATAGGTAAATTTAAGATAATTGAAATCATATTAATAATCTTTTCTGACCACAATGGTATGAAACTAGAAATTAATTACAAGAAGAAAACTTAAAAATTCATAAAATGTGGAGATTAAAAAATATGCTAGTGAATAATCAATGGGGCATATAAGATATTAAAAGAGAAATAAAATATATTTTGAAAAAAATGAAAATTAAAATGCAATATACTAAAACTTACGAGATGCAGCAAAAGAAGTTCTACTAACAACCTAACTGCACCTCAAGGAACTAGAAGAGAAAACTAAGCCCAAAATTAGTAGAAGGAAGGAAATAACAAAGGTCAGAACAGAAATATACATGAAATAGAAACTAAAAATGCTGAAAAGACTAAAAAGATCAATGAAACTAAGAGCTAGTGTTTTTTGAAAATATAAACAAAATAAACAAACCTTTAGTTAGACTTACCAAGAAAAAAAAGAGAGAAGACACAAATAGAATTATAAAATGAAAGAGGAGACATGTACAACTAATACCATATAAATACAGAGGATCAGAAGAAACTATTATAAAAAAATATACACCAGCAAATTGAAGAATTAGAAGAAATGGATAAGGTTTTAGAAACATACAATCTACAAGACTGAATCAGGGAGAAACAGAAAGTCTAAACAAACCATTAGTAGTAAATTAAATCAGTAATCAAAAATCTCCCAACAGAGGCAGTTTACAAACAGAAATCTTCACTGGTGAATTCTACCAAGCACTTAAATAAGAAATAATAGCAATTCTTCTCAAACCCCTCTAAAAAATATAAGAGGAGGGGCTACTTCAAAACTCATTCTATGAGGTCAGCATTACCCTGACACCAAAACTAAACAAGGACACCACAAAAAAGAAAATTACCATGATCAAATGAGATTTATTACAAGGATGCAAGAATGGTTTAACATCTATAAATCAATGTGATATACCACATTAATAAAATGAAGGATAAAAATCATATAAACATCTCAATATAACCAGAAAAAGCATTTGACAAAATTTCACATTTATTCATAATAAACACTCTCAAAAAAGTGGGTATAGAGGGAATGTACCTCAACATAACAAATGTCATATATGACAAGCCCACAGATAACATCATATTCAGTTGCAAAAGCTGAAGTTTTCTTCTTAGATCAGGAATAAGACAATAATGCCCACTCGTGCCACTTTTATTCAACATAATACTGGAAATCTTAGCCAGAACAATTAGCCAAGAAAAAACAAATAAACATCATTCAAACCAGAAAAAATAAATAAATACAACTGTGTTTAGTTGCAGATGACATGATATTATATGTAGAAAACCCCAAAGACTCCACTAAAACATTGTTAGAACTAATAAATGAATTCAGTAAAGTTTCAGGATACAAAATAGATATACCAAAACAATTGCATTTCTAAACACTAACAATAAACTACCAGAAAAAGAAATTAGCAATCCTGTTTATAATTGCATCAAAGAGAATAAAATAGCTAGTAATAAATTTAACCAAGGGGGTGGTGAAAGATCTGTATATTGAAAACTGTAAGACATAGGTGAAAGAAATTGAAGAAGATACAAATATATGGAAAGATATTTCTAGCTCATGGACTGGAAAAATTCATTTTTTTAAAAAAGCTCATACTACCTACAGCTATCTACATATTCAGTGTAATCCCTAATCAAAACTCAAATGGCATCTTTACAGAAAAAGAAAAACAATCCTAAAATTTGTATGGAACTGTAAAAGTCCCTGCGTAGCCAAAGCAACCTTGAGAAAGGAGACCTAATTGGTGGTATTATACTTCCTGATTCCAAACTATATTACAAATCTATAGTAATCAAAATAGTATGGTATTGGCATTAAAAGAGACACATAGATTAGTGGAACAGAATACAGAACCTAGAATGAAATTCATGCATATATGGTCAATAACTTCTGATAAAGTAGCCATGAGTATATAATGAGGAAAGAATAGTCTCTTCAATAAAAAATGGTGGGAAAATTGGACAATCACATGCTAAAGAATGATCTTGGACTCCTATGTTATGCCATACAAAGAATGAAATTGGACTCCTATCTTATACCATACACAAAAAATCAACTCAAAATGGATTAAAGACTTAAATATAAGGCCTGAAACAGTAGAGGTTCTTGACAAAAATGTTGGAAGTAAGCTCCTTGACATTGGTCTTGGCAGTGATTTTTTTTTTTTTAATTTGACACCAAAGGTAAAGGTAAGAAAAGAAAAAATGAATAAGTGGGACTCCATCACATGAAAAAAGCTTCTGTACAGCAAAGGCAATAATCAACAAAATAAAAAGGCAACCTACAGAATGAGAGGAAATATTTCTAAGTCATATATCTTACAAGGGGTAAATATTCAAAACATATAAAGAACTCAAACAACTCAATACCAAAATGTCAAACAATCTGATTAAAAAATGGGTAGAAGAACTAAATAGACATTTTTCCAAAGATAAGATACAGATGGTCAATAGGTAGTGAAAAGGTGCTTATCACCACTAATCATCAGGGAAATTAAATCACCATGTAAATTAAAACCACAATGAGATATTACTTCACACATGTGAGAATGGCTAACATTGAAAAGATAAAAGAGAACAGTGTTGGTAAGGATATGGAGAAAAGCAAACTATTGTGCACTGTTTGTAGGAATGTACATTGGCACAGCCACTATGGAAAACAGTATGGAGACTCCACAAAATATTAAAAATAGAATTACCACATAATTCAACAATCCCACTTCTGGGTATCTATCCAAAGAAATAAAGAGAGGATATCAAAAATACCTGCACTGTCATGTTCATTTAGGCATTATTTACAGTAGTGAACATATGGAAACAACCTAAGTGTGCATCAACACAATAATGAATAAAGAAGATAATATATAATAAAATATTATTCATCTATTACAAAGAAGGAAATATTGCCACTTGCAACAACATGGATGGGCCTAAAGGGAAAAAAAAAGCCAAACTCATGGAAACTGAATGGAAAAATGGTTGCCAGGAGCTGGATGGGTCAGGGGAATAGAAAGCGGTTGGTAAAAGGGTACAAACTTTTAGCTATATGATGAATAAGGTATGAGGATCTAATGTATAACATAGTAACTATAGTTGATAACACTGCATTGTACAAGTGAAATTTGATGAGTAGAACTTACATATTTTCACCCAAACGAATAGACAAACAAAACCCAAAACAATAAATACATGAGCTGATGATGTACATGTTAATTAACTGAGGGGATCCTTTAAAAATGTATATGTATGTCAAATCGCACAGTATACACTTTAAATATCTTACACTTTTGTAAATTATACTTGATAAAGTAGAAAAAATAGAGGAGAAAATATCAGAGTGTCCTGTATGCAGTAAGGGTATATATTGCTTTTTAAAACTTGTTTTAGTTATATAAAAACACAGGCATATATGTAGATAGGCACTGTATCTCCTGAAGGTACTTCTTACTTTGGGTGGAGGTGAGAGAAGTTAGAAAAACATTTTTTGCAGTCATGGCTTCCTCTATGCTACTACAATAGTCAACATTTCTCAGTATACTTGGGATCTCTTACAAATTTGTAGAAATGTCTTGTGTGCTAATTAATAGGTAATATGAAACACGTTTAGTATTCTGTATGGCATAGGTGCTTACGAATCAAAAGGGATGCTGGAGTAGAGACCCAAAGGTCTCCAGCTCTGCCAAATATTGAAAACTAAATAAATGAATAAAAATAAAAATAGGTAATAGAAAAACCATCATATGCCAAGAGAGTATTTACAGGTGGTAATAATGCATATGAGCTAAAATAGGAGCTGCTAATATTTCAGAATTGGTCCTGCCCTTTTTAGGACCTGGAAAGATGAAGGCAGTTCTAAAAAATGCTTCCCAACTTGAGTCACAAACATTGTTCCAAGAATAGATTTCACTTAATTATCCATACCTTTAAAATGCAAATGCAGTCCTTCCAAGAGAAGCCTACGTTTTAGTTGAATTATTCTATTAGATTGCCTTCTTTCTAATCTGAGGGTAAGTTTAATGTTAATGTGAAGACAGTACAGAGATCTTAAGAAATCCACCCTAGGGCACACAGCTGACAAGTGACTCTCACTTAAACATTTCCTGCATGCAAAATTATTATATTAATTTCTACCTCACAGGATTGTTTTGAAAACTAAATATGATAATATATGAAACATGCAGAACACTTTGTATGATGTACTAGGGAGTATTATATTAGTTTCTCTTATGCCTTATAGCCAATCCATTATCCTTTGATATATTGTATGTTATAGACCTAAATGGTCCAGTTGAAATTGGATGGTTAAGGTGCACTAGAAAATCACCTAACTGTTCTGAAGATCAGAGAGAAAGGTTTCTGTGGCCAGTTAGGTGGATTGAAATGTTTTCCTGTCTTATAAAGGCAAGGGTAAACTAATCACATTGGAGACAAACTATAGAATTTACTTCCTGCCACCTGGGCCTCCATTGTTAGAGACTGCTGAATTCCTTTAGGGAGGTTGCTCTCAGAAGTGTATCTACTGGAGGCTAGGAAGATGGCAAAGCAGGAAGACCCTAAGATGACCTCATCCTACAGATATAACTAGATAATACTCACATCTGTGTAAATAACACAGAAAACAACCTACAGACTGACAGAACAAACTTCACAACTAAGGGTAGAGAGGAAGCCACATCAGAGAGGGTAGGAAGGGAAGAGAGGCAGTAGGGAGGTAAACCATGGCCATCCACGGGCAGGAGAGAGCTATGGGCATGGAGAAGGGTGAGAAACAGATTATGACACTGGGGAGTCTGCATGGGGAAGGGAAATTCCCACAATATTTGGCTTTGAAAGTGAGGGGAGCTGAATTTTGTGAGGTGTTACAACCAGAAGAAATTAAAATCTAGAATGTTTAAAATCAGCAGGCTCAGTTCTGGGAGAACATGGAGGCCTATGGGAAGCTCAGGCCCTTCCCTAAAGAGACAGCTGGACAAAGAGCCCCCAGAAATACAGCATAGAAGTAGCAGTTTGAAAAATACCTAGGGACATACAGGAGGAAGAATAGTTTACTCGTGTCAGAGCATGTCCTGGAGGGGCAGAATTAGCTGAGGGACTTCTCCAAGAACAAAGGAGCTGGCAGGCATAATGTCCCCCACACCCCAGCATTCACTCACAGGCCCCTGTAAGAAACAGTGCTGTGTTAGCATTCGCTGCCTAACTTGCTAACATCATGCCCAGCTTCTCATGGGCTTCAGCATTTTAGTCTTCCCAGTCACATTTGCTTCAGACCCAGCACAGTGGATCCCCTCCCCCAGAGGATATGCATAAACCTTGTCAAAACCACATCTCCCGACCTGTGTGTTCTGCAAGACCTTGGTCACTACAGTGGTGGCAGTGGTGGGGCCTGCAGAAGCCTAAGGCATACCTTGTTAAAACTGTATGCACTTCAAATAGCCCCAGTCCCTGCAGCAGCAACAGGTCTCATTTTGCAAATAGACTGGTGTGCACCTTGTTAAAACTATGTGTCCCACCCCAGCCAGGGACCAAACACTGCCCAGAACAAGAAAAGAGAGCCTGTGCAGACAATTGGACTCAAGGGAAGATAAGTCAGGACAGACCAGCAGGGTACACACAACACACACAGGAGACACCCCCTGAAGTGCCAGCTCCTGATGAACAGGGACACTGCACTGCAGGATACTACCTTTTCTTCACAAGGCCATTGCTTTCAAGAGCAAGAGATGTAGCTGACTTTCCCAATACATAGAAACAGACACAGAGAGTTAGACAAAATGAGGAGACAGAGAAATATGTCCCAAATGGAAGAACAAGACAAAACCACAGCAAGAGAACTGAGTGAAACAAATATAAGTAACATGCTTGATAGAGAATTTAAAATAATGATCATGAACATATGCACTGGATTTGGGAAAAGATTGGAGGACATCAGTGAGACCCTTAACAAAGAGATAAAAAAAGAACCAATTGGGGATGAACACAATAAATGAAATTAATAATATACTAGATGGAATACATACCAGGCTAGGGGAAAGGCAGAACAATTTAGCAACCTGGAGGACAGAGTAATGGAAACTAATCAAGCTGAGTAGGTAAAAGGAAAAAAAAAATATGCAAAATGAGAATAAACTTAGAGAACTCAATGACTCCATCACACATATAACACATAATTCTCCTTCACATTATAGTTATCCCAGGAGAAGAAAAAGAGAGAAAAGGAGTCAGAAACTATTTGAAGAAATAATAGCTGAAAAAATAATTCCTAATCTGGTGAAGGAAACAGATATCCAGATCCAGGAGACACAGAGATTCCCCACCAAAATCAACCCAAGGAAGTCTACAATAAGACACATAGTAATTAAAATATTCAAAAATAGTGATAAAGAGAGAATTTTAAAAGGAGCAAGAAAAAAGAAATAACTTGCATAAAAGGAAAACCTCATAAGACTGTCAGTGGATTTTTTAGCAGAGACTTCATAAGCCAGAAGAGAGTGGCATGATAAATTGGAAGTGCTGAAAGGAATAAATAATATGCAGCCAAGAATACTTTATCCAGCAGGGCTATCATTTAGAATAGAAGGAGAGATACAGAGTTTATCAGACAAACAAAAGTTAAAGGAGTCCGTGACCACTAAACCAGACCTACAAGAAACATTAAAGGGGAATCTTTGAGTGGAAAAGACCATAAGTAAGAGTAAGGAAAGTATGAATCACAAAAGCAATAAAAATAAATGTATCTATGAAAATCAGTCAAGGGATTAACAAAATAAAAGCATATAAAATATGACATAATATAAGTAAAATGTGGGGAGGTTGGAGGGGAGAGTATAGATTGGGTTCAAACTTAAGCCACCACCAACATAATATAGGCGCTATGTGCAAAAGATGTTATATACAAACCTAATGTAACAACGAATCAAAAACCGGTAATAGATATGTAAAAAATAAAGAGAAATAAATCCAAGTATATCACTAAAGAAAGCCAGCAAACTAAAAGACCATAAGAGAAGAAAGTATTAGAAAAGAACCACAGAAAAACACACAGAAAAGTACCAAAATATCAATAAATACTTATCTATTAATAATTACTTTGAACGTAAATGGACTAAATGCTCGAATCAAAAGACCTAGGGTGAAGGAATGGATAAAAAAACAAGACCCATAAATATGCTGCCTACAAGAGACTCATTTCAGACCTAAAGACACATGCAGATTGACAGTGAGGGTATTAGGGTACTTGGGTGGCTCAGTCAGTTAAGCATTTGACTCTTGATTTTAGTTTAGGCCATGATCTCTTGGATCATGAGATCAAGCCCTGTGTTGGGCTGACAGTGCAGAGCCTGCTTGAGATTCTCTCTCTCTCTCTCTCTCTCTCTCTCTCAAAATAAATAGATAAACATTTTAAAAAAAAGAAAGGGAGGGGATGGAGAAACATTTTGCAAATGGATGTCAAAAGAAAGCCAGTAAAACCTTAGTTTGAAGCATAATTTGTTCTGGAAACATGCTTGTAATCCAAAGCACTCACATATCAAAGTGAATTTCAAGAACAATTGGCTCAGTTGTGATCATGAGATATTCAGTGTCACGTGCCACTCATATTCCAAGACATTGCTCATTATCAAGTTAAACTTAGAAATGTTTGCTTATCTTGCAAAATACTTGTAGACCAATTTACTCACAATCCAAGGTTTTACTGTACTCTATCAGGTAAAATAGACTTATAAAAAACTGTAACAAGAGACAAAGAAGGACACTATATAATAATAAAGAGCACAATCTAACAAGAAGATATGACAATTGTAAATAATTATGCACCCAAATACTGTACATAGAACAGTTAAAATAAACATTAAGGAACTAATCTGTTGTAATACAATAATAATAGAGGACTTTAAAACTTTAATACCCTACTTACGATTGATGTACTGATCATCTAAACAGAAAATAAACAAGGAAACTTTGGCTTTGAATGACACACTGGAACAGATGGATTTAACAGATACATTCAGAACACTCTATCCTAAAACAGCAGAATACACATTCTTTTAATGTGTACATGGAGCATTCTCCAGAATAGATCGCATATTAGCCTACAAAACAAACCTCAACAAATTCAATATAGAAATTATACCATGCATATTTTCTGACCACAATACTTTGAAACTAGAAGTCAACCATAAGAAAAAATCTGGAAAGAACACAAATACATGGAGGTCAAATACCATGCTACTGAACAATGACTGAATCAACTAGGAAATCAAAGAAAAATAAATAAGTACATGGAAACAAATGAAAATGAAAACACAATGGTCCAAAACCTCTGGGATGCAGCAAAAGTGGTTCTAGGAGGAAAGTTTATAGCAATACAAGCCTACCTCAAGAAGAAAAAATATCTCAAATAAACGACCTAAACTTGCACCTGAAGGAATAATAAATAAAACCTAAAACCAGCAGAAGGAAGGGAATAACAAATATTAGAGCAGAAATAAATGAAACAGAAACTATAAAAACAATAGAACCCATCAATGAAACCAAAAGCTGGTTCTTTGAAAACATCCATACAACTGATAAACATGTAGCCAAACTTATCAAGAAAAAAATAGAAATGACTCAAATAAATAAAATCACAAATTAAAGAGGAGAAATAACAACCAACACCACAGAAAGACAACTATAGTAGAATATCATGAAAAATTATATGCCAACAACACATTAGACAACATAGAAGAAATGGATAAATTCCTACACATATGTAACCTACCAAAACTCAATCAGGAAGAAATAGAAAATTTGAATAGACTGATTACCAGCAATGAAATTGAATCAGGAATCAAAAACTCCAAAAAAGTAAAAGTTCAGGACCAAATGGCTTCACAGATGAATCTACCAAACATTTAAAGAAGAGTTAATACTTATTCTTTTCAAAATTTTCCAAAAACTAGAAAAGGAGGAAAAATTCTAAATTCATTCTATGAGGCTAGCATTACCCTGATACCCAAACCAGACAGAGACCCCCCCCCAAAAAAATAGGGAAAAAAGTGCACTACAGGCCAATATCTCTGATGAACATAGATGCAAAAATCCTCATTAAAATATTAGCAAACCAAACCCAATAGTACATTAAAAAATAATTTACCATGATCAAGTGGGATTTATTTCTGGGATGCAAGAATGGTTCAACATTCATAAATCGATCAACATGATATATAACATCAACAAGGGAAAGGAAAACACCATTTGATTATTTCAATAGGTGCAAAAATAAAAAAGCATTTGACAAAGTATATCATCTGTTCATGATAAAAAGCTTCAACAAAGTAGGTTTAGAGGGAACATATTTCAACATAATTAAGGTCACATATGAAAAACCCACAGCTAACATCATCCTCAATGGGGAAAAACTTAGAGCATTTGCCTTAAGGTCCAAAACAAGATAAGGATGTCCACTTTCTCTATTTTAGTCAACAAGTGCTAGAAGTCCTAGCCACAGCAATCAGACAACAAAAAGAAATAAAGTGCATCCAGATTGATCAGGAAGAAGTAAAACTTTCACTATTTTCAGATGACATGATACTATATGCAGAAAACCCTAAAGATTCCACCACAAAACTACTAGAACTGATAAATGAACTCAGTAAGGTCACAAGATAGAAATCCATTGTATTTCTTTTTTTTTTTTAATTTTTTTTTCAATGTTTTTATTTATTTTCGGGACAGAGAGAGACAGAGCATGAACGGGGGAGGGGCAGAGAGAGAGGGAGACACAGAATCGGAAACAGGCTCCAGGCTCCGAGCCATCAGCCCAGAGCCTGACGCGGGGCTCGAACTCACGGACCGCGAGATCGTGACCTGGCTGAAGTCGGACGCTTAACCGACTGCGCCACCCAGGCGCCCCCGAAATCCATTGTATTTCTATGCACTAATAATGAAGTAGTAGAAAGAGAAATTAAGATAACAATCCCATTACAATTGAACTGTAAATAAAATATCTAGGAATAAACTTAACCATAGAGGTGAAAGTCCTGCATTCAGAAAACTGTAAAATACTGATGAATGAAATTGAAGATGACAGAAACAAATGGAAAGATATTCTATGCTCGTGGATTAGGGAACAAATATTGTCAAGATGTCTATATGACCCAAAGTAATCTATAGATTTAACATAATCCCTCTCCAAATATCAACAGCATTTTTCACAGAACTAGAATACACAGTCTGAAAATTTGTGTGGAACCATGAAAGACCCCAAACAGTCAAAACAGTCTTGAAAAAAAAAAACAAAAAAAAAAAACGGAGCTATTACAATTCCAGATTTCAAGTTATATTACAAAATTGTAATAATCAAAACAGTATGTTACTGGCACAAAAATAGACAAAGATCAGTGGAAGAGAATAGAAAACCCCAAAATAAACCCACAATCTAGTCAATTAATCTTTAACAAAGGAGGTAAGAATATGTGATGGGAAAAAGACAATCTCTTCAATGAATTGTGTTGGGAAAAATGGACAGCTACATGCAAAAGAAAGAAACATGACCACTTTCTTACACCATATATAAAAATAAAATCAAAATGAAGCACCTAAATGTGAGGCCTGAAACCATAAAAATCCTAGAAGAGAGCACAGGCGACTTTCTCTGATATAGGTCATAGCAACATTCTTCTAGATATATTTCTTGAGGCAAAACTTCTGCACAGCTAAGGAAACAACCAACAAAACCAGAAGACAACCTACTGAATAGAAGAAAATATTTGCAAATGACCTATATGATAAAGAGCTTGTATCCAAAATATATAAAGAACGTATATAACTCAACACCCAAAAAACAAATAATCCAATTAAAAATGGGAAGAAGATATGAACAGACATTTCTCCAAAGAAGACGTACAAATGGCAAACAGACACATGAAAAGATGCTCAACATTGCTCATCATCGGCGAGTATATATATAGTATATATATTTCTTAATCATAAAAAGTGAAAAGTTACCCTTTGCAATAGCAACTTTGGATGGATCTAGATGGATCTAGACAGTATAAAGCTAAGTGAAATATGCCAGTCTGAGAAAGACAAGTACCATGTGATTTTACTCATATTTGGAATTTAAGAAACAAAACAAATTAACAAAGGAAAAAACAAGGGATGGTTATCAGAAGAGAGGTGGGTAGGGGATGGGTGAAATAGGTGATGTGGATTAAGAGTACACTTATCTTTTTTTTTTAAATTTTTTTCAACGTTTTTTATTTATTTTGGGACAGAGAGAGACAGAGCATGAACGGGGGAGGGGCAGAGAGAGAGGGAGACACAGAATCGGAAACAGGCACCAGGCTCCGAGCCATCAGCCCAGAGCCTGACACGGGGCTCGAACTCACGGACCGCGAGATCGTGACCTGGCTGAAGTCGGACGCTTAACCGACTGCGCCACCCAGGCGCCCCTAGAGTACACTTATCTTGATCAACACTGGGCGAGGTATGGAATTGTTCAATCACTACATTTTACTCCTGAAACTAATATAACACTGCGTGTTAATTACCCTGAAATTAAAATAAAATTAAAAAAAAAAGAAATGTCTCTGTTTACACTGGTTGGTAAGCATCCTTAAGGAACGTGAGTGCCCCTCCCTTTATGTTGGCCCTTATGTTTTTAAATGGATGTGGGAAACTTTAATTACATAAGAGGTGTCTGACTGCAAGAAATGCTAAAATAATGACTCTCCTCAATCTCATATTCTTATTGGTATTTTACCTGAATTTCCATTAATAAAAAAATTTCAGTCCTAATTCATTACATAATTTCTACATCCAAAACACTCATTACTGAGCTCTCTCCATAGATGTAAAACTCATACTTTTTTAGTTTTTTTTTTTTTTTATGATTCATTTAGAGACTTCATCTAATACCCAAGGCACTGAACAGTCTGTTTCTTATTCTTAGTCAAACCACACATAAACTGACTTAACAAATGTTTTCAGGACTTCTGTGGTTTGCTTTTAAGATTCTTATTTCTTATAATCACACTAATAATAACAATAAATTACTAGACTTTGATGTAACATCTTCAAAAGCTCAATGAAGTATATAGTTAGTAATTGCTACTAGATTGAAAGGTTTGTTGATTAGATATTGTGTGACTGACCTCCAATAAAGGGACATGCAGTGTCATTCGTTTGCTTATTGTAACAAACACGGTTGATGTCTTAAGCACACCCCCTGATCTACAGTGGAAGCCATCTAAGATGGTGCTGTTCACGGTAGCACTTTCCCATGTCTCTGCCTGAGGATGCTTTCCGAGCTCAGTGAAATGTATACTAGGGAACATTCATCCACAAGAGCAGCATTGACCCAACAAGGAATCATCCCAGGGGGACAACCTGGTGGCAGATTCCACATGGTCCCTGAGAGGATCTCCTTGAGACTGAGCCACATTGGACCATAATTACTTTATTATCTTTCACTGCTTTCTTGTTCCTCTTTCTCTCTTTTCACATGGCTTCCTGGCGGCATTTCCCAAACAAACTCCTTGCATCTACAGGCTTACCTTGCATCTGATTTCAGGGGCACAGAGACGGAAACCTTAACCAAGACACTTATTTGCTCATTTTTTTCATTGGCATTTATTGAATTCCTGCTCTATGCGAGACATCTTTCATTTATGATGTCCGAGTCCTCAGAAACCATTGTCCCATCACTACAATACCCATTTTACAGATGATAAATTGAAGTCCAGAGAGTTTAATCGAATAATTTATAAATCATAATAGGTAGCAAAGCCCAGAGTCCATTTCTATTTTCCTATTGCTTTTACCATTTTATTCTACCCTCACTAATTCTGTGAATTTTGATCAGTAAAAGGAACAGAACCTAACTGCTGTTACATAGTTACACTCTCCAAAATTCAAATTGGTGAGTGGGTTTTGACCTAAAAGACACAGGTTGTGTCCTTTTGTTCTGACGCGTGCGAAACACCCTCCTCTTTCGTGGACAATCTCCCATCGGCTCCACTGCTCACCTGCTCCCTGCTCTTGGCTTCAGTTTCCTCAAATGGAAAATAAAAATCCTTGGTCTCCATGATCGTCAGGATCTATTAAAAAGTTAATGTTACAGAAGCCTGAATTCTTTGTAGTCTAGTCTCTCTGGCCAATTCCACTAGTTTTTTGTTTTGTTTTCTTTTGGTTTTATGTTGAATTCTCTTTATAACCACTTTTGAAGCAGATATCAGTGAAATTTTTTCTATAAAGCACCAGATAGAAAAAGTTTTAGGCATCATTGTTAGTAAGGTGTCTGCTGCAATTAATCCAGCCATTGTTGTTCAAAAGAAGCAAAGGACAATATGTAAATAAATGAGTGTGGCTACTTTCCAATGAAATTGATGAGGGAGCCCATGGCCCGCTGTGGGCAAAGCAGGAGCTAACACCGCCCCCTCCCCCATCAGGTGGGCTGTGTGCGACATCCTCAGGCACTCCTGGCTGCCCCAGAATAAAGGAAAGGGGAAAACAAGTAACTGATCGAGATCACATTCACGCAGGATATGAGTCTCCTCAATTTACAAGTGTTCTAGTAAATTACAAGAAAAAGGCAATCTTACTAATAGCCTAATCCCCAGAAACAGACTCCATTTTTTGGAGTCCTAACACCACCCTCCCCTCCATGGTGATGTGGGGGAATAAAGGCAAGAAGGAAATAGAAGGTAAAATTAAATTTCCTTAGAACCTGCAGCCCATGGACAAATACTTGAGGCAGGCAGAATATAACAATCCTATAGGACCTGCCCCCCCCCCCCACTGTCTTAACGTTAACGCCTTACTAGAGGTGAAACAACCTTAGCTTGACAATAGCTAGGCCCCCAGTGTCTTAGGAGTCCTCTTTAGCATATGAAAGTCCCTCTGTAGGCCTCCCTTTGGCCTTTACCTCCCCCCACTCCTTAGTATGTAATCAATCACTCCTCACTACCCCAGTATAGCTCCTTCTGCCCTCAGGTCCTGTCGTCATGCTTTATAATAAAATCCCGTTTTTGCACCAAAGAAAAGAATTCTTTCTTAGCTGTGGGCTGAGGACCCCCACCACCGCAAAACCACATTGAAACTATGTTATTTACAGAAACAGGCAGCAAGCAACTGGTTCTCCACTCACAGAAAAGAGTTCTCTAAGATTCTTGTGTCAAGACGTGGCAGATGAGAGATGACAGGAAAATTCCAAACAGTGCTTTTATTTTCTGTCTCACCAGCCTCCTAGAAACTTTGCAGGTCTTTCTCACAGAGCTCCTCACAGAGACAAAGAAAAAGGAAGGCTTTTCTGTGTCTTTCTTACCTGAGCCTATCTGAGTGGCTTCTGTTTGACAGAGAGTGGTTTGTGTTTGTGTTTGTGCTGGGCTTAAGGGCCAAGAACAGTCAATACTGAATGGTGCTGTCCTCTGGAGAGCTGGAGAATATATAAATATTGCATTGGGGATGTGCTTTCCTTTTCAACAAAGTTTCTGAACAGGTTTGCTTGCTAAGGGTCTATTATTGGCATTTTTCATTATAACCCCTGTAACACCAAGCTTTTTTACAGGACTTATGATTCAGAACAAACATTTTGTCGAAGATGAATCTGGCATGCTTGATATTATTCAAGGGATACATTTCTTTGGAGAAACTTCCCATGGAAAGTTCTGAGTCTGCATCGGGGAGCCCAAAAAATCCTTAAGGAGAAATTGCTGCCTCATGCGTGAACTTTTAGTAAGTTTTCTGAGCCGACAATGAATAAACATAGTCTAACATTATTTCTGATTCTGTAATAGGTCAACTTATAAGATATCAGGAACCTATTGTATATAAGATCCGCTTAAACTCACCTTTCATGAATAGTTGAGATAGAAGGCTTATGTAGTTCCCTATTAGGGTTATCAGAAATTACTAATGGCCCTATCTGGCTTCTGTGACCTCGCCTGCTTGCTAAATAGATAACTTAGGATGCAAAATGCTCCCCCATCCCTTCTACCAAGTTCTGGCCTAGGCAACACCAACATGTAAAAAGTCAGGTACTCGCTGCCCTCCGGTATCTCAGGTGTCTATGACTGGTCATTTTAAACCCTCTTAGGACAAAGACCTTTAAATTGACAGGTTCCCGCCAAAACTAACGTCTGTGTGTCACAATATAATCGGCTACCATGAAATGTTGTAAATTGTAATCGGTTAACCAAATAATGACGTATTCTGACTTGCTAAAATCCATATAAGCTCACTGCTGCCTTTGTTCGGGGCCATTCTCTGCACTTTCCTCCTTAAGATCAGGAGATCAGGTTTGGCCTGGCCGTGAATAAAATCTTGCCTCGCTTCTATTCAGCATCTGGTGGTTTTTTTTCCACAGCACCCCGTTTCAGATTCCACTTTTATTGAAAATCTTTCCTGGACCCATAATCTGTAACCATGGGAGTACAGGACACTTACAGAAGTATCTCAGAGGTATAAAAAGATGAATAAGCTACCTTGTAAACCAATGAGTTTCTTGTCATTAGATGCAATCAAGCAGAAGTTGAATAACAACCCACCATTGATACTGCTTAGAGATTTTGCATTCTGTGAGGGTTTGAGCAAACAGGTTTTAGGGAGCCCACCTACCACCTGTGAGACAGAACTGAGGGAGAGGCCAGACAAGCTTCTTGGACTCCACACCTTGACCTTTTTCCCACCTCCTCCTTGATCTACAGAAGCTCTGTTTTCACCTGTTGCACATATTGGATATTTAAAATGCTTTCCTTTGAAGAAAGTGTTCTACTAAAATAATTTTTTTTTTAATTTTTGTATTCTTTATTTATTTTTGAGAGACAGACAGTAAGACAGAGTGCGAGCAGGGGAGGAACAGAGAGAGAGGGAGACACAGAATCGCAAGTGGGATCCAGGCTCTGAGCTGTCAGCATAGAGCCCAGTGTGGGGCTTGAACTCACGAGCTGTGAGATCATGACCCGAGCTGAAGTCGGACACTCAACCGACTGAGCCACCCAGGTGCCCCAAATAATTTTTTAAAAATAAAGAAAATAAAATGTAAACCACTGGGCAACAGATATTTCAATTTCTTCTAACTCTTAAGATTTTCAATGTTCTACAAGTAGGCTTTGATACATTCTAAATGAGAACTCTTTCCTTCCCTTCTCATTCCTGGTATATCCTCATCTCCATTTGGCAAATAGGAAACCTTTTAATTCTTGGTAGATTTTTACAACCAACTTTCAATAAAAGGGTAGAAAATTCTCCATAGGTTTTTCATTCACAAGGAATAGCCATTAGGTTTAGGGTTTTAATCATCATTAACAAACAAACCCTTAAAAAAGTCAAGCCAAACACAGTCAAGCTGTGTTTATTGATAGGAACAAAAGGAAACCTTTGGTTCCTACCTACTGGCCTAGTACATCTTGGCCTGAGGGGCAAACTCTTTGTGCTGTTTCCTCACCTGACTTTTAGATTTTTATGCATCTTTACAGCTGAAATTCTGCTAAATAAAGATAGAGTCAGAGAAGACAATGAAAAGCAGGCAGGTATTAATAGAGAATACAAACAAATCCAATGGTATCAGCATCAAATGTAAATCAGGAATGGCAGGTATTCATTAAAATTTACTAGCCAAATAAATGGTTGAGGTTATTATTCTATACATTCTATATTGATGCCTTCTATAAAAGAAGAACTTTGAAACAAACATCATCTGATTTAAATATTACATATATAAATATTACGCATATTACACACACACACACACACACAGAGGTAATTTGGGGAAACTGTTTCTAGTGGAAAGTTTTAAAGCAATAAGCAGGGATTTTGCTTATGTTAAAACCACTAGGGGTACCTGGGTGGCTCATATGGTTCAGGGGTTGGGCATCTGACTTGGGCTCAGGTCATGATCTCACCTTTTGTGACTTTGAGCTCCTAGTAGGGCCCAGTGCTGACAGCTCAGAGCTTGGAGTCTGCTTCTGATTCTGTGTCTCCCTCTGTCTCTGCCCCTCCCCTGCTAGTGCTCTGTCTCTTCTCTCTTTTCTCTTTCTCTCTCTCAAAATTAAATAAATGTTAATAAACAACAACAACACTAACAGTGGAAAATACTGATTTATACTTACTGTTCAGGCTTTGAAGGAAACTACATATGGTTTCTCTGGCTAGTGAATTCATGTTAATAAGAAACTTACTTTGTATGGCAAGTGTCATAAACACATAATTACACGATAAACAAATATAATTCCATTTGGTTTTCTGAGTAGTAAGTGTTTTAAATATATCAGAAAGGGATGTGGCGAAAAAAGATATTTATGTTTTACATGTAAAGCCTAACCAGTTGTCAGAAGAGAAAGTGGAGAAGTTTTTACCATCTTATCCCTGGGATACAGTTCATACTTACTGTTTGTACTTGGGTCTCTTGGACCCCAGAGTTCTAGGATAGAGCAGAACCAAACCAAATTGCATATCACCCTAAAGCTTGAAGAGAATCCCTTGTATTTGTTTACTGATCAGTATTAAAAACAAATCAGCCTGGAGGCCTTAGCTGTGTGGGAAAGATACAGTTTGCCTCTTTAATAGCACCAACTGTATAGAGAACGTTTTGTCTGGGCCACATATGTTCTTCTGCTTTGCTTCCACTTTCAAATGCAAAGTGCAGAAGATTAAAATGGCCTTTAACTTCGGTGAAGGTCTCTCATGTCCTAAGATCAAGGGGCACTCCTGTCTTTCCTTGGTCTTTCTGAGCGTGGTACCCTGTGATACTTCTCCAAGTTGAGGGCACAGGCTTAGAAATCTTTAGTCACAAGGGATGGTTTTCCTCTGTCAGTCACCAGTGGAAGGCCATATTAAGTTTCAAGGCACAATGTAAGTTCCAGCTGTTATCCTGAGCATTTGTGTAGATTATATGCCAGACAAAGAGTTAGTGAATGAATTAAAAGTAAATGTCACTTCCTAAAACTCAGCCCAGTAAACACAGCTTAGGAAAATATTTCCTTTTGCCTTAGTGACAGCTATTGGAATTAGGCAATGGGGTGCTTTCAGACCTGGTTCACATCTGGAGAACCTCATAGTTCAGCTGCCTCCTATGGTAGGGATCACTGGATAGTTCTCTCCTACCATTAATTTGCACAGACTAAAGGCAGGAAGCCTGTGAGAGATCCACAAACAGCACATTACCGTCCAGCATGATCGATCAATAGAACAACCTGATAATGGCCCAAAGCAATTCCTTCCTCTTATCCTTGCCTCTCCATTACATTTGCTTTTAATGGACGTGAGTCTGGGCTGTCAGTTACCAAAAATTTCTCAGATGCGATGTTTTGTGTGAGAGCATCAGGCTTCATTTCTTATCTTAGTTACAAGTCGGTTCTTGTTTTCATCTTTAATGTATTGAAAAACAGTTGCTTCTCTGATGAATTTGTCAGAACTGTTAGTCTCCAACACACTGAATCTGTAACCTTGTCTGCAATTGCCACAGCTCATTTTAATACGTATCAGAAGCATTTGGGGATTAGAGTATGACATCTCACTAATCACTCAAATAAAAAAAGCAGAGTGGTTAAAATTGTCATGTGCTCTATAGCCAACGACCGACAAGTAAAAACCATTTTTGCCCACCATCCCTATGCGGCTCTGAGATTTAAAGCAAATCAGAAATGCATAATGATCTTACTCTCACAAGTTATGACTCATGTTCATATTCCTGTAGGCCCAGCAAAGTCTCATTGGTCATGATGCGTAGTGACTGGAAAGTCAAAAAGTATGCAATCTCTGACCTCAAGGCTTCATTAAGTAGGTGGCTAGCATATATGAGAGAAGTGGAGACTATTTAGGAAAAGGAAGGGCAGGGAACTAACATTTATTGAGACTTTACTATGTATCATTACAGTGGACACCATTGGTGCTCTGCCTGGGTCCCCTTGGGTCCCTGTTACCAGGTTCTAGCACCCCATCGATAAGTTTTGGCTTTATCAGAGGCATGAATCTATGGCTCAGCTTGGGAGGCTGGCCCTCAGGTTGCTGGAGACTTTTCCCACAGAAGCAGAGAGGGATGTGCCTGAGATTTATGGCCATTGTTCTGTAGCCAGATTGATATGGGAGGGAGGAAGAAGGCCCAGCTCTTGGGCCTTAAGTGATAGGAAACTCTGACACATAAGTTGCACAACAAAGCTCCTCTCTCTAGGATCTGCTGAAGTCATATCCCTGCTTGAATTCTTCTCCTTCCCAGCCTGCCTTCTCCCACTCCCTTCCTTCATTCTCCTGGGATCACTACCTTAATCAATCCCTTGCCCAAGACTCTTGTCTCAGGGTCGGCTTGGGATGTGCTACACTGTCCATTGTATGTATACTCTATGACATATGCTATGCCTTTTGTGTATATTATATATGCTATGGCTTTCAATTATGACATATGCTATGCCTTTTTATATATACTGTGCATATGATCCGCACAATCTAGGAGGAAACTGAAGATCAAAGATTCTAATTAACCTGCCCAAAATCATAGACACATTAGGTGGTCGAAGTATGGCCTTTTGAACCCTAGTTTTATCACTTTATATTTATTTATTCCACTCTCAGCACAGGCAAAGGGTATAAGATGCATAAATACTATTTTGGGAATAAATGCACTTGCAGATAGATGGCTTCTACACATTAGGCCCGATGTAAATGCTAACTCCTTACTGAAAAGACATCATTTGAGAAGGAAAAAGATAAGCATAGGTTCACAGTCTGTTGGTTGAAAAAAATACCAAGAATCAAGCATATTACTCAGCCATAAAAAAGAATGAAATCTTGCCATTGCAAACAGCATAGATGGAGCTAGAGAGTACAATGCTAAGCAAAATTATTCAGAGAAAGACAAATGCCATATGATTTCACTCATGGAATTTAAGAGGCAAATAACATCAGTAAAAGGGGAAAAAAGAAGCAAACCACGAAACAGACTCTTACCTACAGGGAACAGATCGATTGTTACCAGAGGGGAGGTGGGTTGGATGATGGATTAAATAGGTGTTGGAGATTAAGGAGGGGATCTGTTGTAATGAGCACCAGGTGTTGTGTGCAAGTGTAGAATCACTATATTGTACACCTGAAACTACGTTAATTAACTGGAATTTAAATTAAAATTTAAAAAAAGAATTAAGCATATCTCTTGACATTGGAAGTGAGACTCAAAAAGTCCTGTGTGTGTTGTTCCTTTTCATTTATTTACTTTATTTATTTATTATTATTTTTTTTTTTTAGAGAGAGAGAGAGCAAGCATGAATGGGGGAGAAGGGCAGAAGAAGGGAGGCAGAAGGAGAGTGAGAGAATCTTAAGCAGGCTCCACGCTCAGTGCAGAGCCCGATATGGGGCTTGATGCCATGGCTCTGGGATCATAACCTGAGCTGGAATCAAGAGTTAGATGCTTAACCGACTGAGCCACCTAGGCATCCCTCAGCCTACTTTTCAAAATAAAGTACTTAAATTAGAAATTGCTAGATTCACAGTAACATGGCCTTTGCTAGAAACAAATCTTTGCAGACAGTAGATCAATAAAGTCACCCTTTGCTGCTCACCAGAGAAGTTAAGAAACTTGGCAGAAGATGATGAAAGCCCGCAAACCTTCAGCTTGGATTTTTAATAGCAAATTAATTCCGATTAATGGCCTCCAGTGGATGGAATTATAGTTAGTATTTAGCTTGGTCTTTCTCATTAATAACTTCCACTGTGCTCCTGACAAAATTAGTTTTATAAAGTAGCCTTGAAAGCAAATACAAGAAATGCTTTCCACAACCTCCACAATAAAACATTCCCCCTAGATTGTCATTAGCTTTACCCAAAAGATTCCATTGTCTTTTGCTTCTTTTCTTTATTACCTTTGGTGCTTGGGGAATTCAGAGATGCCAGAGCTGGAGGGCTGTTTATGACTCATACAATAAGCACTGCTAACAGCCTCAGGAGGGCTGTGACTCTTAGACTGGCCACCTCCTTCCCACTTCCCCAGAGCTTCAGGTGAGACACACAAACGTTGCCCAATTCACCTGTGGAAGGGCTTTAATCTCTTCACCAATATCAGGTGTGTGTGGGAGGGGGGGGGCGGTAAAATTGTTAACGTCGCAGCCTTACCACACAGTTGGAGGAATGACTTCCAAGGAATGAAGCTCTCAGGAAACAGGACGATCATCTCTCAATGTTAGTTGCACAAATGCAGATTCAGCTAATGCACGTGAAATGCCAGACGTTCTGTGTACATCAGCTTGGTGAGGAAAGTACGATTGACTCCCTCCTTCACAGATGAGGCGTCTGAGAGTCAGGGAGCATTATGACCTGTTCGCTCCAGGACGTGAAGGAGCTGAGCTTCAAAGCCATGTGTCTCCAGGTGGAGCTCAGTGCCTGAGTTCCCTTATGATGGACCCCTGGGCTCAGGGATCCAAGATGGAAAAGGCTACCTTGTGCAGAGGCCACAGCCACTTCTCCAGGTCATCATCCTCATGTTTAGGTAGGCGAGTGGAGGCATTTTTTCCAAATGTTCAAGAGTGATAGTGAAGCTTGAAGTGGCAGATACAGGACAAGTAGACAGGTATAGCTGCAGAAACTCGCTTCAGGAGAGAGTAGCAAAGAATATTTTGTAACCCTAGATAGACTTAATCACTTACAGGCCCTGGAATCCCCCATAGGGACTTAGTGCTCCATTCTATACTACTTTTTTTTTTTTTTAGTCCTATTCTATTTCTTAAACTGATTCTCATTGGGTGCCTACACTTACTAAATCCCTGCTTTCAAGGCACCTACATTCTAGTAGGAGAGACAAAATAAACTGGACAATTTCAGGTTGTTATAACTGTTATTAAGGAAATCGAGTGACTCAACGGTAATTCAATGATAACATTTCATTACTCTTATTTATTTGAGTCCGCTTTTATTAACAGACTGTAAAGCCCTGGGAGTGGTGCTTTTTTCCTATTCATTTTTACATGCCTAATCTCTAGCGTGACTTTAGAGACGCAACGAGCACCCATTTAATGAATGAATAGAATGAACATATGGAGCACCTGTCAATGAAGTGCTCCAAAAGACTGCTGAAGAGTAGAAATGGTAGCTCAAAGGAAGGCCTTTGAGCTTCCACGGGAGCCACCGAGCTTTCCTGTGTTTGCTCTTGGAAACATTTGATGTTCCTATAACGAGAGATAGACTGTATCACATTTTCCACTAGTGGCTACTTCCCCCCCCCCCCCAACACTTCAAGAGACACAAGGTCACAACTGGCTATTTTCTAGAAAGGATTAAAGATAATTAAAGAGGAACAGTGATTTGGGGCTTCAGGCTTAGGGCTTTGGAAGGAAGGGCTTTTAGAAGGAAGTTCGCTACCAAAATATTGCAGCTGATCCTCTTCCAGAAAGGAAAATGTTCACATTTTAAAATGTTTATTCTTTTATTTTGTTATTTTGAGAGAGCACACACGTGCACGTGAGTGGGGGAGGGGCAGAGAGAGAGAGAGAGAGAGAGAGGAAGGAGAGAATCCCAAGCAGGCTCCTGCTGTCAGCACAGAGCACAGGGCTCCATTCAGGAACTGAATCAATATGACCCGAGCTGAGATCAAGAGTCCAATGCTTGACCGACTGAGCTACCCAGGTGCCCCGAAGAGGGTCACATTTTAAAAGTGCCTCTTGATTCTACCTAACACTGAATGTCTTAAATTATCTCAGACCTAGGATTGAAGCAATACCTGCTCAATATAATCATCTTCTTCTTTATTGTAGTGCTACTTTAGGCAGGATATATGTGAAAATCAAGGTTTTTTGGAAGAATCCATACAATCTGCACTTCAGCTTAGCTTTGACTACATCAAAATTTCAAGTTACTAAGGACTAATGAATAAGACCTCACACACCTGAAAATTCACAAACAGATCTACAGTGTGTGGATGGAACTGACAAGACAGGCTTTCAAATGCCTTGTCCAAAAACATGTGAAGTTCTTTTTCAAGTAGCGTGTATTATTAGCTATATATATGTATATATATACATATATATATAATATATGCTAATAATCCTAATAATATATTATTATTATTTTGGTTAACTTCCTTCATGTGATAAGATAAATGCACTTTTATTTTACCTGAAATGGAACTGAGTTTTGGAGAAGACAAAATTATCATACAAAACCAGACCAATCAATGTTCTACACGTCTTTATTTTCTCAGCTTCAGCCTTTAACTCCCAAAACTCTTTGATAGGAAGATTTGTAGCAAGGATTTCTGATAATATACGAGTACCTGCACATATAAAAGAGTGAGGATTGATATCGTACAGTGAGATAGTGAGGAATTAAGCTAATGTATATGAACATTTACCGTGTTCTAGATACATTGTTGACTCTGTGAAATGGATGAGTTTCATCGACTCTCTTTTGGCCAGTATATTTCATGAAAACTGACCCATTATCTAGAACTAGCAAGCAGCATGTGCACCTTCTCCACTTTTCTTGCTCAATGAAGTTTTCTATCAGAAGTTTCTTAAGCAGCTTCTATCTTAAAGATTTAACTTCACTTTTCAAAAAACTAACCATGCAATGCAAATTCAAATTAAAGTAATTGAATTTGGATTATGGAGCAAGCGAGACAGAAGAGGGGCATTTTCAAATAAGCTACTGTTCTTATTTGCAAAATCCCACATCTGGGAAAGACACCAATAAAATGTTTCTCCCTGTGCTTTATTTGCTGCTGACCACAGTATAATTGCAGCCAGACAGGAACTCATCCCAGGGAAAAGCAAAGAAGCTAGAAACGATTTTTTTGGTGATGACAAAAAACTAAGCTTTTGGTCTGTACAGTAACTAGAGGAAAAACAACTTTGGAGGAAACATGGGAACACAAGCACACAGCATGGTATAAACGTCTGGAGGCAAATATTATTTTATCTAAATGAAACATATTGTGGATTTGGCAGCCAACGGCTTCCATGATGAAATCAGCATGAAGTAAAGGAAGTGGGAATCAGGAGAACTGGGTTTGATGTTAGTCCTGCCCCTTGCTGCTATGCCCTTATCTGTAAAATACAGATAAAGTACATAAGGATCTTGGGGAGCCGGTGTAAGGATTGGATTAGGTGACCCGCGGACAAACACAAGCCACAAAGCTGGTTCAGGGTAGATGCTCAGTGAACAACATTTTCCTTTCTCTGCTTGCCTCCTTTGCACATTTCTTTGGTCCACTCCAGGCCTCAGTTTCCACATCTGTGAGATGGGAAAAGCCTGAAGGGTGTTCTATGTTTCCCTATGATTCCAAAAGGAGGGTTAGAATGTGACTTCATAATGCTACAGTTTTGTTTTTTTGTGGGGGAGAGAATGTGATAAACATTATGATCCTAGAAAGAGGAAGGGAAGATATTTTCCTTAAGAGGAGAAGTCAGAGATCTAAGTGACATAAATGTATCATAACAATGGAGAATTTTCTGTCCAGGCAAATTGATTCAGATCTTGCCCACTGTTTAAAGGCTTTAGTAGGCTACATGGAGGGCATTCAATATAGTTTTCTATTCCATGACATTGTGGAGATGATTTAGCACACAGTTGCTGGACAGCTGTCTAAATACAAGGAGAGAGCCAAATTGTCAGGAAAGAAAGCTATCTTGACCAATGACAGTAGGACAATCTCTGTTAGCTTCAGTTTTACATAATGTGGAAAAAGATTCTTATTTAATTCCACCACAAGAATACAAATGGATTGTGACACTGAGATAAGCAATGCGTTCTAGAGGTATCTTTTGCTTTGTAGTTGTTTTTTGAATACAGAGTAGTAGAAGAAAATAGAACCCATGTTTTTTGGAATGCTAATATGTGTCAGAAACTGTGCTAATTTTTCAGATAAATAATATCAAAAATAACTATGTATCAAGTATTATTCCAGGTGCTTTGTGTACATTATGCCATTTAGTCTTCAGATGAATAGGAAGAAACTGAGGCACAGGAAGGGAAACTTACTGAACATAGTCAAAAGTCAAATCCATTGGACACAAAACCCATGCATTTCATTACTATGTTATGTTGTCTAGAGAACTTAACATTAGTTTCCATTGGATGGATTAGGAATATAGTGGAGTTCGGTCAGTTACCAGTCTTACAATTCTGGAGTAGAAATTCTTCTCTTGGGTGCTGGCAGATATGACCTCCTCAAACACCTGCTGAGAACTTTATGTCTGGCTCCACCCATGGCTGGGTGATCCTAATAGAATCTCTCATGGAATCTATGGCTTCTCCTGCAAGGGACAGTGGCTACCTTTCTACTCATTCAGCTCACTCTTATCTTCCCCAAATCCTTCTCCACATCATTGTTGTAGGATTCTAATTTGAATTCTCTAGTAAATGATTTTATTGCCTCAGTTTTCTCACCAATAATTACTTCCTAAATAAACGGCACCTGCATTCCTTCCCTTTGTCCATTTAAAAGAAAGGCAGACTTGCCCCCACACTCCCCTATAGGAAGAGATCCAATCCACAAAGCTGCCAATGTTTACCTCCAAATCCATTCTGCAGCACCCCCCACCCCCACCCCCACCCCCTGCCGCCAGGACTTTTCTTTTGTCTTCTCCTCCATACCTTTTTCTGTTATCTAGTCACTTTGATGAGTCTGGAGGGATTCCCCACAGACTCATCCTGGGTACTGGTCCTGGGTATTCCCCCACCTTCCAACACTACTGAGGGATTAGATTTGGGACTACCTGCTTTTTTTTATCCAACTAGGATTCACCTTTAAAGCATTAAGATGATCATCACAATGCATGCTGCCCAGGTTTGTGGTGAGAATAAATGAGATCTTGCAAATGGAATGGGATTTTCAAGATATATACAAATATAAGACAGCCTCATTATTCATTATGGGACTTACACACTGCCCAGCAAAGGAGATGCATAATTTTTGTTTTTATTTTTACTCTTTTATTTTATTTTCCTTCATGCTCTTTTATAAACAATATATCCACAGTGTGTTCTATAAAGGCATGTTAAGTCCCTCTTTTGTTTTTGAAAACTAGTAAGTTCTAGATTTCGCTATAAAGACACAAGTAAGGATAGCATAATATGCCACTCCCAAATATGCCACTTTAATGTAAGGGTTTTTCTGAGCTGAAAGGCAATTCAGAAGAAGCAGTATAAGAAAAGATCTCTGCCTTTTTCTATTTGCCTAAAAGCAGGACATAAATTTTCAAAGGTGTCCCTCCTTCCCTCTCTACCAGGAGGGAGAAAAGTTAATCATCAGAAACAACTTTTGACCCTAGCAGCCAGAAGCCTGAACCAGAAACAGCTATAAAACACCCTTTACTAGCTACCCTTCATCTTCACCCTTAGAAGCCTAAAACTGCTTTCCTCTGTCCTATCATTTCTTCATAAATGTATTGTTCTTTGTTAAAAATGCAATATAAGCCAGAGTTCTAAGCTACCTCTTTGGGCTATTGATTTTTCCCTGCTGAGACATATCTGTTAATAAACAGAAACTTGTTTTCCTCTGGTTAATCCATCTTTTATTACAGGGGTCTTAACTAAGAACTCAGAAGAGTAGAGGTAAATTTATTTTTTCCTCTCTCACACAGCATCTCTGTCTCTTGGCAGGGGTTTTCCAAGATCTCTAGAATATACAATTCCATGTTTGTCTGCGTCTCATTACCCCTAATTTTGACTTTGAACAAATATCCTATTCTTATTATCCCTCCTCTTATCCCCTGTACGCTTCTAGAAACTGCCAGCTTTGACCTTGGTACTTTTCCTGTTTCTCATGTATAGATTTTGTGACCTCTTCCTAATTAAGACAATTACACTTCTTCATCAGTGTCTGGTTTAAACTACACTTGTATTAGGGAGCCTTTTATGAGGACTCCAGCCATTATTGATTCAGGTAACCCAATAGGAATACTCATTATTCTGTCCTGAACCCTAATTGCCTATATTACATAGTTATCATTTATATATATATATATATATATATATATATATATACACCACATTATCAAACTAAACTGTCATTTCCTGAGGGAAATTAATGCCTGAAAAATGTTCTTGATAGATATAATGGTTCATGAACAAAAAGTAATGTATAGAGATATAGAAATTATATAATATATAGAGGCATAGAAAGTAAAGTATATATATACATATATATATATACATATACACACACATATATATATGAAGTATGTGTGTATATATTATAAATATACAATAGTGTGATATATATATATATATATATATATGTATATATATAATAGTGTGTATAGATGCTCAGGTATAATTGGCACAGAAAAATAATATGACATATTCCTAATAACAAAAACATTTATATATAGTCAATTCTCATGATTTTAAGCATGTATGTTCTGTAAAGTTATTGAAATCACTGAATTAGTGAATACTGAAACACTGCTTTTGAGGAAATACAGAATTAAGTTCTTACAAACCTCTGGTCACATGATTTTCATCAACTAATCAATATATCACTTTGGTATATGTGTATTTCTGTTTAAAGTTACCTTATTTAATAGGTATAATAGGCCCCCCTTATCCACAGGGGATATTTTCCAAGATCCCTAGTGAATGCCTAAAACTGCAAATAGTACCAAACCCTATATATACTATATTTTTTTCCTATACATACATGCCTTTGATAAAGTTTAATTTAAAATTTTTAAAATATTTATTTATTTTTTGAGCAAGACAGACAGACAGAGTGAGGGGGAGAGGGACAGAGAGAGAGGAGACAAAGATTCCAAAGCAGGCTCCAGGCTCTGAGCTGTGAGTACAGAGCCCGATGTGGGGCTTGAACTCATGAACCGTGAGATTATGACCTAAGCCGAAGTTGGATGCCTAACTGACTGAACCACCCAGGTGCCCCAATGAAGTTTAATTTATAAATTAGGCACAGTAAGAGACTAACAATAATAACTAATAATGAAATAGAACAATTATAACTTTATGCTGTAATATGAGTCATGTGAAAGTGGTCTCTCTCTCAAAATATATATATTTTTTTAAGTTTACTTATTTATTTTGAGAGAGAGAACGGAAGAGAAAGAATCCCAAGCAGGCTCTGCGTTGTCAACACAGATCTCAAGGCGGGGCTGTGAGATCATGACCTGAGTGGAAATCCAGCGTCAGATGCTTAACCGACTGAGCTACCCAGGTGCCCTTCTCTCCCAAAATACCTTGTTGTAACCCACCATTCTTCTTGTGATGATGTGAGACGACAAAATGCCAGTATGATGAGATGAAGTGAAGGGAATGAAGAGGCATTCTGATGCAGCATGAGGCTACTATTGATTTTCTGACTCTAGATCAGAAGGCAGATCATCTGTTTCCGGATGCAGCTGACTGTAACTGAAACCATTGAAAGTGAAATTGCAAATGGTGGGGGGGAACTACTGTATTGTTGATTCATTAACATTGAATGTACAGCCAATGACAGTATAACTCACACCTGAACAAAGCTTATCTAGTACACATGTTTTCTCCATAAGGCACTTCACAGCTTCTTAAGCATAGGAAGATTAGACAGCACTTCAGCCCTATGCATGTGGACCGTTTTTTTTTTTTTAATTAATTTTTTTTTTGAGATTGAGAGCATGAGCAAGGGAGAGGGGGAGAGGCAGAGAGAAAATCTCAAGTAGGCTCTGTGCTCAATGCAGAAGCTGACACGGGACTCAGTCCCACAACCCTAGGATCAGGACCTGAGCCTATATAAAGAATTGGATGCTCAAATGACAGCCTCCCAGGTACCCCTGCACGGGGACCATCTTAAAGAGGGGAATCACCAAGAAAAGCACAAAATTATGAAAAGAATGGAACCAGATAGATGGTGAAAAGGACATTTGTGGTATGAGAATTAATAGGCATTACATTAACACCCAGAAGGAATAAATGTTTTAAAAAGCTAAGTCAGGCACACTGGCATCATCATTTAAATTTTAAAAGTAGAGAAAGGAAATATTTCTGTTAGAGATTACCAATAAAATTCTTTCTCAAGGTGATGTAGGGAAAGATCAAAAGTCAACTGAGATTTACATTCACATCCTGCTTTCACCACTTAACAACCGTATGACTTTTGGCAAGCCACACAGCTCAATTCTAGTTTCCTTAACTTTATGGGAAGCCTTTCTCCTTGAATTGTCCCCCCATGCACATGGAGATTAATGCTTGTGTGTCTTAGCACAGTGCTTCTCACATTTTAATGGACACAAGTCCACTGAAGATCTTGATAATATGCAGACAGATCCAGCAGGTCTGGGGTAAGGCCCAAGAGTCTGTATTTCTAACAAGCTCCCAAATGATGCTAAAGCTGCTGGTTCACACACCACACTTCGAGTAGCAAAACATGAGAACTTTTCAAATGACTTCCAATTTCTATAATCTGCTTTGTCTCAAAATATTTCCATTCTTTCATTTTTCACTACCTTTTACCGATTGGCCAAAGCTCTGATTCCTATATAATAAATCTCATGCAATTAAAGGGAGAATCAGAACCCAAAGTTGCTGACAATTCCTTTGGCTCTCTGTACTACTCTCTCCTCAATTCCACTGAGCGTAGATTGTATATAAATTTAGACGAATGAAACATTTAAGACGTATTCTTAGATTTAAAAAAGACATTCTTAGATAATACAGCTGACGTGAAGTCATAACCCTTGAGTGCATATTTTAATTATTAGGGAAATGGAATCATGGAAAAATGAATAGAGGAAACTGCAGAGGAAAAAATATGAATAATTAATTCAAAACAGTGGCACCTGGGTGGCCCAGGCGGTTAAAGTATCTGACTCTTGGTTTCAGCTCAGGTCATGATCTCCCAGTTTCATGAGTTCAAGCCCCACGTCGGGCTCTGTGCTGACAGCATGGAGCCTGCTTGGAATTATCTGTCTCCCTCTCTCTCTGTCCCTCCTCTGCTCACTCTGTCTCTGTCTCTCTCAAAAATAATTGAATAAACTAAAAAAAAAAAAAGAATTAAAAATACAAATTACTTTTCCGTAGAAATAATATTTATTATGCTGTTTATTAAGCACTTTCTGTGTGCCAGACATATCATTACATGACTCACGAAATACTCCAGAAATGAGTGATTGATTATATGTGTAATTTGATAAACTCAGACAGCTATTGCCTTTGTTTTATGCTGTACACAATCTCTGTATTTCTTTCAATGACTGTGAAGTGATTTATTCAGAAGAATGAGAAATTTTAATTTGATATGGCTGACAAGATGTCTGATGGGGCTGTCACAATGACAGCAAATTTTCAATGCATTTATTGGGGTTACCTATGATGATTGAAATTCAAAAGACAGTCAGAAAGGTATTCATTCCCACTGACCTATTTTGAATGCAATGCAAATGAAAAGAGTAACATAACACAGAATTATCTTCATTCCTAGGAGGAAAACACCGCTGTTCAGTCTGTGTCCAGGATTGAGTAGAATCACAAATAGAAGACTGGGCATATTTAAATGATCCAAAATGGACCTCGTAGGAAAAAAGAAACAAAGCCCTGCACTGGTAGAGAGAAAGGCTGACCCACCCAAATCTCTGGAGTCCTTACTATTTTGCTGAAATATATCATAACATATGGATTGTCATTCCCTACTCAATTTTTGTCCTGGCTGTGAAGATGTTACTTCTTTATGCCTTGGCATTTCTCTTTTGAGTTTCAGATTCAGAGTGGGAAACAAAGTAGAAGATGGTAGAATCTAGGCTTTTAAAACAAGTCAGAAAATATTCCGTTTGAAAAAGAAGAGGTCTTTGAGGGAGAGAGTTGCTGGCTAATTTATTAAAGATAAATTATATATATATTTTTCACTGAAGCCTGTTTTCAGATGATATCTACTCTGCCACTATAAGAGCATGAGCCTTAAAGAACAAAACATAAAAGGCACAGTCTTAGGACAGTCACTTTCTCTACCTGGGAAAATATCTACATGGCTACTTATTAATAATAACATACTTTAAAAATTAACAACAGGAAATCTCAGTGGTTCTAAAATAGATGATCTTCTTACTGACAAAATATATATGGTATCCATCATCATACTAAAATGTATTTAGTGTACTGTGGCATCTCTTTTACTAAGGCTTTTCGTGCCTTAGAAAATGTATCTCTTTGTGATTTTTTTCTCTTACTGTCTTAAGATTTTGAGCATAAGAATGAGCACTATGTCCAGGAATTCATGGAACCCTCCACAGTGCCTATCACACAATGATTAGTATCTGTCCTGTTTACAACATTAATTATAATCATATGGTAGCTACCATTTTATTGAAAATCCCTCTTTGACAGGCATTCTGGCAAGTTTTGTACACATATAATTGATACTTCTGACAATAACCCAACTAAGAAGGCATCATTCTTCCTTTTTGACACATGAGGAAATTGAGTCTCAGAGAAGTTCCTGGTGAGCCTCATGTCATAGAAATAGTAAACAGACGAGCCTTGTTTTCTCTGGTTCCAAACAGATCCATCAACACCTCAGTGCTGGAGAAGTAGCTAAGAAAACAGTGTTTTAAGGAAAGTTTGTGCTGGCCACTTTCTTTTTAGTAAGCTTTGCCAAACCACACTGATTCCACATGCCCAAAAAATTGCCAGATGTTGTTTGAAGGCTATCCCCATGTCAAAGAGCGTAGAACTTTATTTGCTAAAATAATATGGCCTCCACAGTCTGTCTTGCAAGATCTTTCTCCATCAGTTAATTCCAATCTCATCTTTCCTCATTCCCCTTTAAAGCTCAACAGACCACTTATTATCATTTTTTTTTAAGTTCATGGTTGTATCATGTATATTCAACTACCAAGGACATCTGCAACTGTCCAATATATGTGAGGACAGTGTGGCATGGTGGAGGAAGTCTGGGACTGGGTTGAAAAGTTCTAGTACATTCTTTTTTTTTTTAATTTTTTTTTCAACGTTTATTTATTTTTGGGACAGAGAGAGACAGAGCATGAATGGGGGAGGGGCAGAGAGAGAGGGAGACACAGAATTGGAAACAGGCTCCAGGCTCCGAGCCATCAGCCCAGAGCCTGACGCGGGGCTCGAACTCACAGACCGCGAGATCGTGACCTGGCTGAAGTCGGACGCTTAACCGACTGCGCCACCCAGGCGCCCCTAGTACATTCTTACAGTAATGTTTCTTAATTTTTGCCTTGACAACTCTGCCTGTAACTATGCTCCTGTCTCCACAGTTACTCTGTGTTCCTTTTGCTGAGCTATTTTCTTCATAGCTCTAATTATATACATTAGTCAGTTTAAGTAATGCTACCTCATTCGATAGTAATAAAGACCCCAAACCCCAGTGGGTTAGCACAACCAGGCTTTTTCCTTCTTCCATCACTTTGAGGTAGGCCAGATGTCCCCCTTCCTTGTCAGTGCTATATGATCTGGCATATGGAAACACTGAAGACAAAAGGATAAGAAGGGATGAGAGAGGCATGTTGGATCTTAATTGGCTCGGCTTGAAAGTGGTGAAAGTGACCCACATTACTTTTGCTCACAGTACACTGACCAGAACGAGTCCTTGGCTCTCAACTAACCGCAAGCAAGGCTAGGACATCTAGAGTGGCTCATGTATATTTAGTGAACATTATCACTGCCACATTACCCTACACTAGTGTTTGTATTTATTTACTTTTCTCCGCTCTCTCCCTTTCACTAGAAAATTTCTCCATATCGTTATAGATTTTCTTTTATTTGTCATGGAAACAAGATCAAGTGTAGAACAGTGGCTGGTAGGCAGTGAACACTTGATAGATATTAAATGAAAGATTACTTGTGATTGATTACAGAAGGTGACAAATTCTTTGATCCTTCTTTCCTTGAGAAGTAGGGTCTGTGTCCCCTCGCTTTGAATTTTGGCTGGCCTATGATAACTTTGACCAGTACGTTACGGAGGAGGTAACACTGTGGCCAGCTGAAGGTCTTGCCTGTAGGAGAGCTGGCAGTTTCTATTTTGGTCTTAGAGGAGCCCTAAACCCCCATGAAGTGGATCTGACAATCCTGAGATGGCTATACTGTGAGCAAGCACAAGCTCGCCATTTGGGGAGGCTGCGTGGAGGAAGAAACAGAGATGTCCTAATAGCCCCCCAGCTCTTTCAGCACTTTCTGCTTATCTCAGCTGAAGTCACAGACATTGTGGAGCAGAAGCACACCATCCCCATCCAAATCCTTGACCCACAAAATAAATATGTGCTCTTGATAAGGGCTCTTTTAAGCCGCTAAGTTTGGAGTGGTTTGATATACTGCAACAGATAATTGCACTAATTGGTCGTGGGTGGCTGACTCTTACCTGTTCAACCTCAATACCTGCGGTCTTGGCCCTAATGCACTCATTACCTCTCAGGACCTCGGGCTCAAGGTTTTCCAAAAGATGTTAGCTTTTTCATGTTATCGTACAAATGTTCCTTTTCAGCGAACTCCTTATCTTTCTTCTGCTATGAGTTTGAAGACTGTCTTCTTTTCTATACTCTGAAGGTTCTGTATATGTGCATCTCTCACAGCACTCAGGACACCTGATTACTTCTGCATATTTAGTTTTTATTTGCTGTCATCTGCATAGCCAGTGTGCTCACCATGGGCCGCATTCCAGTGCCCATTTTAAGGGCCTCTATCATTTCCCATTTCTTATCTTCCACCCAAGGAAACAATGTGAAACACAAGTGAATGAGGGCAGTAGTGTCAGAAAGATTGCTTTTAACTCATTCCCATGTATTAATAATTTTAAAAGCCAATCATTCACATAAGCTACTGTTAGTTAAATTTACTTGTATGCATGCTTTATAACTGAACTCCATCTTGACTTTCCCACTTAACCAGCAACCAGAGGCAACAGAGGTTGCTTTAATATATTCATGAGTTGAAGAGCATTTCTGTTCCTATTAGCTGTAAAACGCTTAAGGCTCCCTATAGGGAGGATTTATGATTTATCCCTGAGTCTGAAGTTACCCAGTTGAGGTAGCCAGCAAATGCGAATATTTATGCATAAAAGTGAATAAATGAAAACAAAATTGGCAATGACATACAAAGCTGAAAATAAATATTTAGGAATTATGCCTAAACCTTTTTTCTTTCTTTCTTTCTTTCTTTCTTTCTTTCTTTCTTTCTTTCTTTCTTCTTTCTTTCTTTCTTTCTTTCTTTTCTTTCACATTCAAGCCATTTGTAGCTGCAATGCAATCATAATATAATTACACTAAGAATACAAAAGGATCAAATCATGGTGGTACTGTGATCATAGTAATAAACGTTATTTTCCTGTGGTCAGTTACTTAGGTTCAAAAATATCATATTTATTTCAACACATTCAAATTAGGAAAAGCTAGGTGGTAAATTGAGCAGCTGGAGATCAGAAGCGCGCATCCAGTTAAGAATGTCACTGAGTGATTTTCATTTACTGGCCTCTTCCATTCTCAGTAATTTAGCTCACACCTAGCACTCCCTTAAAGAGAGCTGTATCCAAACTCGATTCATTCTCTGAGACCTGCTCAAACACCAGCCGTTTCACAAAGGCTCCTCAGGTTCTTCCTAGAGCATCTCTTCTTTTCAGGGCTCCTGTAGCACGCACCGGGAATTCTGTATTTTCCCCTCTGAATTGCAATTCTTTCCATGCATTAGCTCCTCTGCCAGACTGGAAACTTCTCAAGATGCAGAGCACATGTTTTATTCACATTTGTTCCTTTGGGGGGCACGGCACTTGGGCCTGGCTTCTTTGAACCCCGAAATCAAAAAGTGTCATTTCTGTTTCACTTATATTTTAAATCCATGTCCTTTCCTAGGACAGATCTTTGTAAGTCATTTCATGTGTTAAGGGAAATAGGTTTACAGTCTGATAGATGAGCGAAATAAATCACAAGTCTAGGAGGAAACAGGAAAAATTCTCTTCTGCTATGGTATCAGTTGTAGCTCTCAGTTATTTGAATTTTGAGGTCCATTTGGTTTCATGATTGGCAGTTATTCTAAACTAAAAATGGTAATTAAGCTTCCCTTAATTACATGTTACCATGTACTTGTCACTGCGTGAGGTATTGTAGAAAAACAGAACTCATTCCTTTGAATCATTAAGTACAGGTATAAATGTTGTCTAAATATTGTCTAGTTCTATCTCATTTATTTTACACATAATGGAAAATGTTTGGCCATTCTCAGTATTAAAGTGAAAACAAAACAGCTTGTCCCTTGAGTTTTGAAATTTTTGGACCCTAAAACATAACTTTACTTACAATCTTTGACTTATTAAATAAAGTTATTGAGCTGCTGCTAAAACTCGAGAGTATGCAGCACATTGGAGAAGATGCATGGAAGATTAAGACGAACTCGGCTCGTCGTTTAAATTTTAAACTCTTCCAGTTTAATCTAGTTTGAAATTTAGTTTGAAATTTTTACAACATGAAATAAGATTTAGATCACAAGAGAGAGAGGCAGGTTTCAAAAAGAAAGTAAGTGAATGCTACAGGGAAGGCTGACTTTGGAAAGAATTGGGAACATTTCATATTGTTAATATATAATCGCTGGGATATCAGAAGGTCTTAGTCCCTGATGTGGCTCACACTTCCATACATTGGAATTTGTAAAAAGAGGGAACATCAGTCAGACTCTATTTCCTCAGTATTTCTCTCTTTTTTTAAAAAATTTTATTCTTTGTTTATTTTTGAGACAGAGACAGAGCACCAGTGGGGGAGGGGCAGAGAGAGAAGGAGACACAGAATCCCAAGCAGACTCCAGGCTCTGAGTTGTCAGCACAGAGCCCGATGCGGGACTCGAACCCACAAACTGTGAGATCGTGACCTGACCTGAAGTCGGATGCTCAACCGACTGAGCCACCCAGGTGCCCCAGTATCTCTTTTTTTCAATGTTTCTTTGTTTATTTGTTATTTGTTTATTTCCTTATTTATTGAGAGAGAGAGAGAGAGAGAGAGAGAGAGAGAGAGAGAGAATGAGTGGAGGAGGGGCAGAGACAGAAGGAGAGAGACACTCCCAAATTGACAGTGCAGAGCCCAATGCAGGGCTCAATCCCATGAACTGTGAGATGATTACCTGAGCTGAAATCAAGTCAGATGCTTAACAGACTGAGTCATCCAGGCACCACACCCATCTCTTATCCCAGTTGTCTCTTTCTATTTTCCCCGCTCCTCTCCTAG
Organism: Felis catus; assembly: GCF_018350175.1. Taxonomy (NCBI): domain Eukaryota; kingdom Metazoa; phylum Chordata; class Mammalia; order Carnivora; family Felidae; genus Felis; species Felis catus. The sequence continues at coordinate 188,551,858 of NC_058371.1, read as the reverse complement.
TCTATCAAGCTGTCACCTCTCATCCATGATCCTCACATTTGAGATACATCTCTCCAGTTTTCCAACTGTCTGGAATTGAAAGTCTTATGCATACCCTTTGCTGAGAGTTCCAAATTTCATCAGTTTAACCTTCAGATCATCTTTTGATAATATCCTTGAACAAAATGCTGTTAATTTAGAATTTGTATGTACAAACAAGATGCCAAGGAAGGGTCTTTTCAAGAATCCCTTGAACCTCCTGAAATTGTATGCAAAATTGTTATTTATTTTCCTGGGATTAAGGCCTATGACTCTTACATATGCTCAAAAGGAGCCCTTCCAAATTTGGGAAGTTGTATATCTTCCAGACCATTGAGAACATATGTTTTTTAAACGCTGTGAAGTAGCAGCAGTTAAGACTTCTAAGGGATGTGCAGAAAAATTTCTTGAAGGTAACCAGTCACCAAAAGAGGGACCACTGAATCCCTCCTTTTGTAAGGCATTCTTTATTAAATAACTCCCCATCCCTTGGAAGAATTTCAACATCGAATCTAAAGTCTAACCTCTCTAACTTATACTTCCTGGACCTCCTCTGTCTTTCTCAGGTTTAAGAGGGTCTTCTGTTGAATTAGTGTCACATTCAGAGCTGTGACGATTGCTGACTTCACACTGCCACTTGTGAGTTGCCAGAACAGCTGTCAGCTTCTAGGGTTGGAAGAGTTAAAGCTCATGAGGATTCAACCAGGTGCATATTCAGAGGGAGAAAGAGAGATTTGATCTCAAAGCACATCCTCATCAGACCTCTCAAACTGTAAGGAGCCAGACAGAGAAGCATAGATGAGAGAAATGATCCTGTGGGGTCAATGGTAAACAACAGGAGGACAGTCTTGCCAGCTGCTTCTTCATTCCCACTGATCTCACTGATTGGATGTGAGAGTAATGTTAAATGACAAAATTTTAATGAAAAGCTGAGAATTTAGATTTTTAGGTGAAATTTTCCAACATGTATGCATTGACAACTAATGCAAATATTTAAAAGAGTACAGAACAAAGAATAAACAAACATTAGCTAATGTGGAATCTAGAGGCCCAAGTTCATGAACTTTGCAATTACGGCAGAATTCCCCAATTCCTTCCACCGTCTTTGATGTAAATATAGACTATTCAGTATCCTAGGTCGATACCCTGGAATTTCCTATCTATGGCTTATTCTTATAAAATTTCCTTAGTTATTTCCTCAAGAATTCCTTCTCTTCACTGTCCTACCTCTTCACCAAGCCCAGGCTATCCCTCCATAATGACACCCCTTCCTAATAGGACTTTTAGATATAATGTCTCTACCACATGTCTGACCAAGTGTGATGTATTTGCCTACAAGATATTCTTTTTGATGTTGCTGTTATTTTTTTAACATCCATGTGTCTGTCTCATCTCTCTTCATTATTCATTCATTCACTCTACAAATACCTGTTCCCTACTCTGTATTCGTGTACTTGGCACTGAAGATGACACCAGGAAAAAAATACTATTTCTGTCCTTCCAGGGATCACTATAAATGTACATCCATACACATCAATTCATCAAAAGGGTAACAGTAAACTGTTGACAGAGAGCTGAAACCCTCAGAGGACATCTCCTACCGACATAGTGTTATGGACTGACTGTTTGTGTCACCCCTGAATGCCTGTATTAAAGCACTAACCCTCAAAGTGAAGGTGTTAGGATGTAGAGCCTTTAGGAAATAATTAGCTTTAGATGAGGTTATGAGGGTGAGTTCCTCATGATGGGATTAGTTTCCTTACAAGAAGAGACTAGAGCTCGCTTGCTCCCCCAAACCTGGCCCTGTGAGGACACAACAAGAAGGAAGTTATATGGAGGCTGGAGGAGAGCCCTCACCAGACCCCAACTATGTTGGCACCTGATCTCAGACTTCCTGGCCTCTAGAACTGTAAGAAATAAGTATATGTTATGTAAGCCAAACAGCTGATGGTATTTTGTTATAGCAGTCCCAGCTAACTAAGTATACAACATCTAGAGAGTGACTTATACATGGAGAACATTCAGAAATATTTTTTGTTTGGCTACCATTTTCACATGTAATTAGTTATAACGCATGAAGAGGATCTTCCTGCATTTTGCAATATGGATTCTGTTAACTCGTTGTTACCATTGCATATCTGTGTGGAGAACCACTTAGGGACCAGCAATAATTTGTATACCATGTCTTTACATTGCCACTATTCCTGTGGAAAGTTCCTAGGATTCAAAAGAAGCACACAGGTCTGCTGTGCAGTAGATTTTCAATCACTTCTGCATTTGCATTTATTTTAGAAAGCACTTGTGATCCTTTCTCAGCATATCATTTATGAAGGGAGACTTTGTCAGCCTAAAATGTAGCTGTAGCAATTATTTTTCAAAGAAAAAAATATCAACACAATACTTTTAAACTTTATTTGATTACCTCAAAATTTTCCCAGAGTGAACATAGACTTAAATCTATTTTTCATAAAAAGGATTAACAATTGTTTCTTACAGTCATACTCTGTGAGAATCAAACAATAGCATCTCCATTTGAAAAAAGACTTTTGCTACGAGGTTGAAATTAACTTCTTTTTAAATGGTTCAAAAATAACTCATAGCATAGTGGTTATCTTTGAGGTGAGCATTATCTGTTTTTATTAGCTCTCTTAGGCTACATTCCACAGAAAAATTCTCATGACTTACTAATGTGTTTCCATTTATTGTTTGGAGAGCAGTGGATAAGAATTGCAATGATAACAACTAAACTATATGAAGATGTTAGAAACTGAGGTTCTCATTATTGTGGCGTGTTCATTATCCGTATCTTATTCAATGGCATAGTTCAAAAGTGTCACAGTGACTTCCAAACAAGAAAGAAAATTTTAAAGAGTTTCAGGCATTGCACGCTATTTAAACTTATCATAACAATATTTTATACTCACAGACATTGAAAAGATAAGTTGAAGAATGGAAAAGAGATAAAAGTATGCCTAAAGACAGTCAGTATTTGGTAGGTATATATTTTAGGGCCACAATTCAATGACCTGAACTTGAAACAAAAACCAAAAACCAAAAAAAAACCTACTCAGATCCTCTGGTTCTCTTCACTCTGATTAATTAGGGGTTAGCAAAGTCGTAAGAGGAAAGATGCAAACTTTCAGTGGCTAGTCAGGGAAAAACCTTGGAGCAGTGTGTGGTAAATCTAAAGATTGGTGGCCCAGAGAAACAGAAAAGGAAGAAACTAAATGGAATAAGAAGAAATTGCATTGTCATTGTTCACAATCCTATCTCTTCTGCAAGCAATAGACACAAGGAATGATAAATCCATGAATGTTCAGAAATTTAAATGAGCAGCATAGCAGTCAATGGAGTCAAGTTCTAGACTTGGATGAATATGGACTCCTAACCTTGCTCTAAAGCATATTTTTTTCCATGAGCATTTCAGTCACTCCTGACATCCAATTTCATCACCTGTAAAAGGGATCATAATGGTACCTGTCTCATAGCACTGGGAATGTTACATAAGATCATCGAGGGGTTGAACACAATGCCTGGCATTTACCAAGCCCTCGTGGAGTCCAACCATAATGTTCACTTATATTAATAAAAATAGATAAGGGCCTTTAACAATCCTTTAATAAGCTCAGTTACCCAAACTTTTCTTTTTTTTCCCCCCCCATGATAAACTCTTTTCTTAACACTGAAGATTTGAACAAATTTACTGTTTCAGTTGCAAAGGTGTTGCATGAGTGGTTGATACTCAGGGGGATCACACTGATAAGGCCAAATGGAGGTTTTTAGATGGTGTTGGTTCTGATCGGTGGAGTTGGGGGCAGCAGTTGTTCGGTACTTTGACTAAGAAGCCAGAATATGTCATTAGTTCATGGATATGTATGATTGAATCAAACATAGATGAATTGAGAAACTGATTTCTTTTGTTATGTGTTTGATCTATGTGATAGATACAGAGTTCCGCTGCCCTTCTCCTCCTTCAGGGGAAGAAACGTTTGCTCTAGCCTGGAAGAGTGACTCAGGCTATCAGCAGCTTCAGGGTTGGACTCATCCGCAGAGAGCTGCCTCGCCCAAGGACCAGTTGGAATGGGTATAAAGCCCCAAACTCTTCTGGGCCATCACAGGATAACTCTGATGCCCCAGAAGTCTCTATGGGGTTGGTTGAGACTTTGTGGTTCTGCAATACTTAGACTTTCTTCTTTCCATAATCTTATGTCCACCCTCCCTCTTCCAGAGATGTTGATTTTTAATCACTGTACACCAAACTCCTGGAGAACCAGTCTCCTTGGTAGGCTTCAGCCATTCCAACTCTTCTTCAGAAATCCAGTGCTTCGTTTCTTTCTCATACTCACAAAGTTGCACGGCTTTAACGTTTAGTTGCCTAATGACCCTCAGTACCTCAGATCCTCTTGGGCCAAGGCCTGAAGTAGGAATCCTCTGACATACTGTTCTAGGACAACTTGGAAAGAGCAGTCTGGACCATATAAGAAAAGGACGACAGTGGGGGTCCTAAGTCTTGGGCAAAGGAGTACTGGGGATGTGGATCACATTACTGATTTGGAACTTGTGCTTTTAATGAGAGTGCATTTATGAGATCAAGAAGGAAAATGACAAATTATGATATTAATTGTAGATTCTAGAGAACTAGAGAAATAACTGAAAAATAAATACCACTAAAGTACATTTACTTAGTAAAATAAATAATCATTATTCATTTATATGAACCTCTTTCCATCTCACTCATTTGTTCTTTTAGTCATCAATATCATGTAAGTGAGAAAATATACAAGGTTAGACACTGTACTAGATACCAGAACAGAGAATTAACTAAAACCTGGCCCTTGTCTTAAAAACAAAACAAAACAAAACAAAACAAAAACCTCACATTTATGCCTCATTATCTTACAATCCAACATAACTATATCTTATTATATACATGCCAGATCAAATTTTTATGTCCTAACCAATTTTGTTTCACAACAACAGGGACAAACTGTAATTATAACAATTTAAGATTAGTTACTGAATACCATAAACATTCTGTTTCATAGTTAAATTCTGTTTTTATAGTTAAATCTCTGAAGTTCCAGTTTCTTAGTGTTCTGTTTGGGTGTTATAAATACCTGCTAAAATTTTTACAATAACGATTGAGAACATCGGCCACACACATTCCCAGAGGATTTGGATACCTATTCTGATAATTGGTCTGCCCAAAGATTTGAACTGATTGGCAACAGGCTTAAAACAATTAGATGCATACTATATATTAATTGAACAACTGACTAAGAAAGATTTTTCAGTAGATAGTATCTTCTGGCTCAACTCAGAATCACTTCTCTCCACAAAATAACTATTTTACTTATAGAGAAATCATATGCATCTGACGTGACGTCAAGATATTGTTCCAATAAGATACATAAGGTCATTGCAATGCTCAGTTAAAGGGAATGTTTGTTGCAGGGATGATTAACCTTCTATCAAACACCTGTGCTCCCTTCTCCAGGGCAGAGTAATGCCAGGAAGTGGCTACCCAGCCAAGGACACATTACCTGTACCTCTTGCATATAAAAGGGTCACATAATTAGTTTTGCCAACAGAATGTTCATGAGCAAAAGCGGTTAAGAAGCAGTGAGACCATTTCTACTTTCTTTCAGAAGCAAGGATTAGCTAAAGGCCGTGAACCCCGGGGAGATGACAAAAGGAATAGATGGAAAGAGACTGGGTCCTTGAAGAATTGTTTGAAAAAAAAAAAACCAAAAAAAAAAAAAAAAAAACCAAAAAAAAAAAAACCCAAAAAAACAAAACCGTTCACTAATCAGAAATACCTGTTTAGGCTTTACAAGAGTGAGAAATCTCTGTCTATTTGTATGTTTATTTGTTACAGTAGCATGCATTATCTTAAGTATATTACAGTCCTGAGGTTGAATGTAAGAATTTCCTATGGAAAGGTGGAAAAACATATGTTGATGAGAGACTGGGTCCAATAGAACAAGTCTATTAAAATATATGCATATTTTAAACGATTGAATACAATTTAACACTGTAACATTTCCTCAGTAAGGCAAATTAAATTTCTAAAAGAGCGATGTACTTGTGGCTTGATCTGATGTTGTAAGTGGGTGGATAACTAGAAACTGCTTAATCTTCATTCTCTTGAAGATTAACATTTTATAATTTGGAATTTGGCTTTCCCATGTGCATCAATATTCAGCAAATGATCATCTGAATATATGTTCATAGCTTCTAACATGTGTTGTTAGGTTATGTCATTAAAGGGGAGAGCATTATATGTACTCAATGTGTTAAATAATTCTAGACCCTCCCATTTGGAGATGAAAGGCAAGACGAATTGTTTACTCACTTATACTATGCATTAGTAATTTTTTTTCTTTTTCATGACGCAATATTTAAAACACAATTCTAATGATATTATACATGTGAAAGTGCTTAGTCTTGGGTCTGGCAAATTGAAAGCAATGTGGTGAGCCAGTCTCAACTGTATCAATGAGAATCATACCTGAAAGAATAGAAACACAACAGGATAGATGGACCTACGTGTTTAGATGACCTTACAAAGCAAAGGCTGTTAATCACTGGACTTCTGACTGCTTCTAAACTATTGTTACATGAGAGATAAGTAAACTTTTGTGTTTTTTTTGTTTCAACTGTATTTAAGATCTTTTTGTCATAGGAGCATAATCAGAAAGAATCAACCCTGCGGACACCTTGATTTCAAACTTCTGATTTCCAGAATTTTGAGACATTTCTGGTGGTTAAGCCACCCAGTTTGTGGAACTTTGTTATGGCAGCTTTAGCAAACTAATACATCATCCATTCCACAATGAAGGTTAAATGTTTTAAATTCTAGAATCAGTAAATAAACCCTGCTGCTTGACATTTGGAGCTAGGGGAATAAGCCATGCCAGTCTTGTACTATTTATTTTCTTTTATCTGCCATTCATGAACATACCCTCTATTCTTTCAACCAATCCTTACTATTTTCATCCCTATTTTTTATATTGTGCCATAGAGGTTGTGACAAATGCCACTGAGCAGGAGATGCCAATCTCAGATTTGAGTGTGATGTAGCTCCTGGGAAGACATGGAATAATTATCTGATGCTGATTTATTTTCAGCATCGATTTAACTTCAAATTAAAGTTGCTAATAATGTGCCGAGCAAAAGAAAATAAATCCTAAAGGTAATGTCACCTCTAAATACACGTTTTAAGGGGTGAGAAGATCAAAGAGGCCAGATGGGCTATGTTAACTTTAATCACAAAATAAAGTACATATCAGTAGGGGAGAAAAATAGAAGATCCCTAGGTGCTCTTTAGAAGAATTTGGGAACACAAAGAGAAGAAAGAATGGAGAAATGTTTATTTATTATTTTGTTTTGTCTTGTTTTTTTTCACTGAACAATTCCTGGATGTGTGGGAAACACCAATATTGAAGGAGGTAGCAATCAAACGTTCATGGCATTTTGCTGTTTATTAAGAATAACCTACTCTTCTTTGTTTTCCCCATTTCCAGGTGAATATTTAATTGCTATTTAAAAAAATTTAAATTTTTATTTATTTTTGAGAGAGAGACAGACAGACAGACACAGTGCAATCATGGAAGGGGCAGAGAGAGAGGGAGACACAGAAACTGAAGCAGGATCCAGGCTCTGTCAGCACAGAGCCTGATGCGGGGCTCGAACTCACAAACCCTGAGATCATGACCTGAGCCGAAGTCGGAGGCTTAACCAACTGAGCCACCCAGGTGACCCAATATTTAATTGCTCTTAACTAAAAACAAAAACTACTTGTCTTATTATTTTATAAACCCCTCCTCTTTTTTTTTTCTCTCTACACTTGCAAAGACACACCTGTCTAGATTTAGAAAGTGGCCCTATTTATTATATTGTGGTAGATAAGAACAGAAGACTACTATTAACTTTACAAAAGTCTAAAACCCCAGTATTCTCACAATGATCTGATTTCCATGTTGGAATAAACTAAGATGGCTTTCTCTCTGTTTTGTTTTGCTTTGTTTTGTTTTGTTTATCCCAAACAAGTGCTTTAGAAAACTCAGTTGTTTTCAGATACCTTCTACAGCAACCAGCACCATCAGTAAGTAAAATCTGGATAACTCACTTTTTTCAAATCTCTTATTATTGGTGGGGCCAGGATGGAGGGGTGGGGTGCATTTTCAATATGAAAGAAGGTAAGATTAGAGCCCTGGACTAAATAGCATAAAAAATCTCTTTGTTTTCCATGCTGTGTATGTGAGGGGGAAGGGATTCGTTAATAAGAAAAAAATATTGCATTATGTTAAACTACAATACAATATATCACAATCTTTATGAGAAAACATAAAAAAGAGATTTTGTTTAAGTTATAAGGATTAGAGAAAAAACTTCGAATAAAATCTAAGATTGTGCTAGTTTTTTTTTTTTTTTCCTTATCCCAGGACATTTAGACAAAAAGGCTAAAGTTATCAACATAATCATCACCAGTATTATGTCATTGAATATTATGATTATCAGAAGAGCTGTAAAGAAAATTCAACTCTTGACTGAGTATTGATAGAAATATCAAATAGAGTACATGATATTATTCAGATCCACTCTGACTCCAAATCCCAGGATTTTAAAATAGATGTCCTGATTCTGGAAAGTAAGTTTTTGGGTTACTTAAAAGAAGGGAAAAGACAAACAGTTCAAGTATTTTGAAAGAACTTCTGAATTCATAATAGTTTTGGGGGAAAGGAAGTATGAAATTATATGTTTTTATGAATGATGTTCTTAATCAAATGGCTCCTGAGGCTATAGTAACATGAAGTATTTTTAATCTTTTCACAAACGGAACATCTATGATCCACATGTCAATGTCAAGGAAACAGCTTTGTGTTTAAATCTCCACAAGTTTAAAGATTTATACTAAGATCTCAGTGTTAGAAAACTGTAATTGAATGGAAGCTTAGACATAATTAATTGTTAAGCTGTATAATTTTTCACTTTCCATTTCAAGGATTGTCACTAAAATAGCAATTTTTTCTCCTCTTGCTAATCCAACAATTTCCTGGTGACAGCCTGTCATCATGAGAATTTACTACCACATTACTGCTTTACACACTTCAATACAAACATTTCCAAGCTGAAATTAGATACATTGAAAAGAAATATGGCTTTTAGTTAATGATTTATGTTTTTGCTTTGGAAAAAGAAATGTTCTCTTAAATATATTATACTGACAAGTAGCTTCCAAACTCTTTGTAGAAGCATTCAAAGGGAATGTTTTATGATCACTGATCAATAAAAATAGTGCTTTGGCATTTTGATATCCCTCTCCTTCACACATACACACACAAAAAGAGAAAATGCTACAAGAGTAGGTCACAGTGATTAATAGTATGTGCATTATAATCTGGTAGAGCAGGGCGTACATCTTGGATTTTCCATTAACTAGCTCTGTGGTTTGGGAAAGTGGTTTACTTTCTTATGTTATAACTGTCTCAGCTATAAATGGGATCATGAAGAGTATTCACCTCCAAAGGTGTTTTGAAAGATTGAATACCCCCTTACCTATGGGGGTGTATGTTCCCAGATGCTGAGCGGTTGCCTGAAACTACAGATAGTACCGAACCCTACATATACTATGTCTTTTCCTATATATACAGACCTATGATGAAGTTTAATTTATAAATTAGGCACAGTAAGATATTAACAATAACTAATAAAATAGAATATACTAACCAATATATAATATTAACAATAAACAATGTAAGAAAATTCTAACAATGTACTGTCATACAATTACGTGAACGTAGTTTTCTCAAAGTATTTTATTGTACTGTGCTAATTTTTCTTCTCATGATGATGTGAGATGCTAAGATGCGCCCATGATGAGCTGAAGGGAGGTGAACGACACAGACACTGTGGCTACTAGTGACCTGCTGCCAGTGCATCAGAAAGGAGGATCATTCGCTACTGGACCTTGGTTGACTGTGGGTAAGGGAAATGGTGGAAAGTGAAACCATGGATAAGGGGGACTACTGTCATGCAGCTCGTTGGAAAGTTAGGTAGAAGGAACATCAGGTAAGTGATGAATAGTCGCTATTTGATGTTTTTATAATCATTACTTACTGGGCACTCCTCAGGGCCAAGTGTTAGGCTGGGGAGGGGGGACATAAAGATGAGGAAGCCATACTTCTCTGAGACCTCGCAAACAGTGTTGTGAAGTAAAAAGGCAGATAGCATACGTGAATGCACTTTGCAAAATAAGAAACTGGAAATAAAAACAAGAATGTTTCGTCAATAAAGTCATCACCAATGCGCTCAAAAATAATTTAATGTTAAAGTGTGGGTCAGCAATAAACCATAAGAGACTCTTAAATATAGAGAACATGGGGCGCCTGGGTGGCTCAGTCGGTTAAGCGTCCGACTTCAGCTCAGGTCACGATCTCACGGTCTGTGAGTTCGAGCCCCGCGTCGAGCTCTGGGCTGACGGCCCAGAGCCTGGAGCCTGTTTCCGATTCTGTGTCTCCCTCTCTCTCTGCTCCTCCCCCGTTCGTGCTCTGTCTCTCTCTGCCTCAAAAATAAATAAACGTTAAAAAAAATTTTTTATGAAAAAATATAGAGAACAAACTGAGGTTTGCAGGAGGGGTGTTGGGTGGGGGGATGGGCTAAATGGGTGACGGGCATTAAGGAGGGTACTTGGGATGAGCACTGGGTTTTACGTGTAAGTGATGAATCACTAAATCCTATTCCTGAAATCATTATTACACTATATGTTAACTAACTTGGATTTAAATAAAAAAACAATAACATTCTAAAGCAAAACCAAAAGCAAAATATGTGTCAGCATGTAACTTCAGAAAGTTACCGCTTTTATTCAACAACCACACTGCCAATATTTTAATCTTGAGTACATTGGGTACCTGTTAATCAATTAACTCAATTATGCATCCATTCATGCATTCAACAAAGATTTACAAGTGTCCACGATGCTCTGGGGATTCACTTTCCAGCCTTTGTAGCCACCCCGTGTTTTGTTTCTCAAGCATATAGTCACACCTTTCTTCCCTTTGAAGGTAAGCTCATTCCTTTTTTATGTCTGACCTTCTAGGAAGGCTTTATGATGCACTCTTAACAGAATAGTTTGTGGGTAACTTACAAACGTTTCAAGAAGATTAAGCTTCCTTAACGCCAGCAAAGTGCCAACTCTAGTTGAAAGGCTCCCATGAAAATGAGTACCTGGCACAACTTTGGGCTTGGAAAAACAATTTGAGAGCCCAGGTTTTGTTAGATAATGGTACTAAGATGTCCTGGAATTGCATTTAAGGCTTTCAGACACATGACCAAACTCATCTACTGCTGAAATTGGCTTGATTTACAGCATAAGGTAACAGTGCTTCTAGCATCTCAAATGCTAAAACAATTTCTTTAATTGCTTTAATTCATTATTAATTGATTTTCTTAATGCACTACTAAAGAAGAATTCTTTCTAAATTCTACAAGCATAAATAACGCAAATATATTATCTTTTCAACTTGCTGACTGCATAATATCATGAGCATTAAAACTACAGCATAACAGGTTATACTGGCTGTTACTGCAATAAAATATTATAAGTTGATATTATTTGTTGGAATCTATCTAACATCAGAATTTGATTTTTAAAAACAGTAAAATCAAACATCAAATGAATTAAGATGAATTTTATATTTTACTATTTATTTTTAGAGTGTAAATATGACTTAGATCTTCCCAGTATGACCCTGGAAGAATAATAGTGTATTTTAATATTTGTGATTTTTAGAATTTTGATAGTGCCTACCTACCAAGATGCTTACTTGTGAAATTCCTTTTAAGAGTATGAAAGAAAAATAGCATAGTATAGGGAAAAATACATTGGAAATTAATAATTAATTACCTCTCCTATTTTTCTAATAGAATCTAGAAGAACCCTACCCTTAGCTTCATTCCCCATCCTTGTGGGTTGTTTACAGGATAAACTATACTGATGTGGAATATTCAAGAATCCATTACTTTGTGGACAGCTCTAATGGTCCCATTGTGCTAAGCAGGAACTTATTTACCGGTAGCTTCTATTCATTAAGTTCAAGTCTTCCTCCTTTTTTTCCTGTTTATTTGGAGAGAAAGAGAAAGTTTGTGGGTGGGGGAGGGGCAGAGAGAGAGGGAGAGAGAGAATCCCAAGCAGGCTCCACACTCAACCCAGAGCCCAACACAGGACTGGATCCCAGGAACCATGAGCTCATGACCTAAGCCAAAATCAAGAGTTGGACCCTTAACAAACTGAGCCATCCAGGTGCTCCTCAAGTCTTCCTCTTGGTGCTAAGTAAAAGAGTTCTGTCTTCCTTACCTCCTTAGTCTTCTAACCACTAGAAGGCAGGTATCTAGTTTCAACTTTCTTCTCATTAGACTAAGCACTCAATGTCTCCAGCGTTTCTGCCCAGAACAAGGCTCTGACTCACCACCCAAGTGACTCTCCTCCGACCATGTCCCAGTTTGAGGTTTCTCAGTCTTTTCTGTAATTAGCCCTGTCAGCATAATTTATCAAGCTTTATTTCTTACAGTTTTTATATGAAAGAGGAGGTTTGCTTATTGCTCAAAAAATTGTTGATATTATTAAAATTAAAAATTTTATATTAAAAGAGGGATCATTTGTTAAAATATTTAAAGTGTGATAATATACATAAGAAACTTCTTTGGCTATTCTAACAGGCTCTCCTCCCTGTCCTATCCTGTCACCTATCCTTTCAGTGAATGATGCCAAGACTTGAGCAGAGCTGACAGCGACTTCCTGTTTTCCCTGCCTGCTTTCTGTCCTTGGCCTCTGGCACTTCTTGTGTCTATATCACAATTGTCTGTCACCTATGCAGCCTGGACAGGCTCTGAACTGGTCATCCTCTTCCCCTCATACATCTTTCCGGTTTATTCTCCATTTAGAAGCCAAAGGGCTCTTTTGCAAACATAAAGTAGATCCAGTCATCCTCTGTTGAAAACCTTCCAGAGACTTCCCATTACAAGGAGAATGAAATCCCGACTTCTTGCCATGTGTCATCTCTGTAGTCTCACCTACCTCAGACTCCCCTCAATGCCACTCCCAGTGCTCCAGCCACATTTGTCTTTTCCTTCTGTCTCAGTCAGGCCAAGGGGATCCACCTTAGGGCATTTGCCCAGACTGTCCTTGCACAGCAGCCTTTTCAGCACACACTTGCATGGCTGCCTCCTTCTTGTCCTCTAGGTCAGGTTACGTGTCCCTTTCCTGGCCACAGAATGTGAAATAGCTTCTCTCATTGCTTTCAATCACGTCACCCTATGTTATTTATTTATTTTTTCTTTAATCTTTTAAAAAGTTTATTTGTTTATTTTGAGAGCGAGAGAAAGTGTAAGTTGGGAGGGGCAGAGAGAGAGAGAGAGAGAGAGAACCCCAAGCAGGCTTTGCACTGTCAGCACAAAGCCCTACACTGGGCTCGGTCTCACAGACTTTGAGATCATGACCCGAGCTGACGTCGGAGGCTTAACCGACTGAGCCACTCTGGAACCCCATGTCACCCTATTTTAATACTGTAATAGTACTTGCTGTCATTAATATATTATCATTTGTTTATTTATAGTCTATTCCCCTAATGAAATAAAGCCCACAGTAGCAGCAACCTTAATGCTTGCATTCAGAGCAATGTTTGGTGCTTAAGTAGTGTTGAATGAATGTGTGCACGATGTATGCCTGGCTACTGAATAGCAGATCCAGAACTTTGATGTGCCATGTGATGGAGACCTAAGAGCCTGAGCCTGGGTTTGGATTGCTGATTTGCACTTGCTGGCAGACTTCAAGCAAGTTACGAACATTTCCTGGCCTGATGTTATACATCTAAAATAAAATGAGGATGAGAATGTTACTTTCTTCTTAAGGTTATTGGAAGGATGAGGTAAATTTAAACAGTTGCATATAATGCGATGATAATTGCTATGTAACTTTTGCGATGAATAGTAAATTCAGCCTCATGTTCAGTGTTTGGGGCAGCTATAGCATTGATGCGTATAACACTTGTATAAGGTAAAAAATCTACATCTTTTTTTTTATGTGTGCAGCTGGGAACTGACATCTTGATCTTTTTGTGCTTATGCAGTTGCCTTTTGGGGCCAACTATAGAATTTTCTATCCATCCGCTTTATTTTGTCACATTCAGTATATCATTCGAAGCTACTGAAACTGCTGACAATTTCAATTCGTTTATTCCTTAAGTGTCAATTTGGATATTTGGACCCAGGGTCTTAATCTAAAACCTGAGGTACTCACCTCAAGTGACCTCAGTCTACAGGCCTTTGAGAGGATTCATGGGGCCCTCTTCTAGCAACTGCCTTTCCTTTGCACCAAGCATAGGCCTGTCAACACCTGGACCTGACCCGAGGGGAGGACCGGGGCTGTAGAGGAGGAGGACAGAAGACAAATGAAGCACGTGGACATCCACTGGTGAGGATCAGGATCATGGGAAGGAGACGTGGGTAAATGGCAACATGGATATAGAGGAACTTTTTTTTTTTAAGCTTTTCATTGTGAACAATTCTGAGTTCAAAGAAAATTGCAGAGAGGTCCCGAGAATGCTCACTCGGTTTTCCCCAGTAGTTAAATCCTATATAGTACTTAAAAATAGTAAGTCAGGAATTCGACATCAGTATAACGCATGCAGAGGGGGCCATGTCATTTTAGTGCTGGGGGAGATTCAAGTTCCGCCTGCCTCAAGATACAGCAATCAATATTTTATTACCACAAAGATACCCCTGTGTTATGCTTTTATCATTACCACCTTCCTCTCTTCTACCATTCCTAACCATCATCAACCTACTGTTATCCTTTTCTACATTTTTGCCATTTAGAGAATGTTATATAAATAGAATCATACTGTACATAACCTTTGGAGACTGCCTTTCCATTCACTATAATGCCCTTGTGATTCATCCTCATTGTGGCATTTATCAACAGTTTGTTCCTTTTATTGCTGAACAGGATTCCATGGGCGGGATATACCACAGTCAATTTAACCACTCGCCTATGAGGCAGTTTGATCATTTCCAGTCTTGGGCTATTAAAAATCAAGCTGCTATGGACAATCACACACAGCTTTTCGTGTAGACACAAGGTTTTGTTTCTCTTGCATAAACACTCAGGAGGGCAGCTATAGGGTTGAATGGTAACTGTATAGCTTTTAAGAGTCTTTAGGGTGGCTGTATTAGTTTAGCTTCCTATTGTCACTATGTCTTAGTTTGTTCTAACAGGTGTAGTGTTGTCTCCTTGTCATCTTAATTTATATTTCCCTGATGCCTGATGATGATAGGAAAAAATCTGTTATAAGATGGCCAACAGGACTGATAGGGGAATTCTAGTCCCTGCCCGAAGACTCCCCTTCCAGGTTTTTCTTCCCACCCCACTTGCCATGCATGAACAGACTATAAATTGTCCTCTCTGCTTTTGCTTGGGACTCAGACCTCTGGAGAGCGATCTCCTCTGAACCCGCCTGTGTAAAATAAACCTCCTACCTTCCAAGATCTCTGAGTACCACTTGGTTCTTCCATTGGGTGATCCAGACCAGTTTCCATAACAGTGATACTGATCATCTTTTCATAGGCTTATTTACCACCAATATATATATTTTTTCTGAAATACCTTTGTGTTTTTTTGCCCATTTTCTAATTGCATTGTTTATTTGCTTGTGTTCACTGTTGAGGTCTGAAATCTCTTTATATATTCTAGATCTGGGTCCTTTATCTGATATGTGGTTGGCAAATATTTTCTCCTAGTCTGTTACTTGTCTTTTCTTCCTCTTAATAGGGGCTTTCATTGAGCAAGAGTTGTTTAAGTTTGATGAAGTTCATTTGCTGATAGTTTTCTTTGATGGATCATATCTAAGAACTCCTGAGTTCTAAAGATTTTTTTCTATGTTGACTTCTTAAAGTTTTAGAGTTTCATATTTTGCGTTTAAATCCGTGATTCATTTTAAGCTAATCTTGGGGCGCCTGGGTGGCTCAGTTGGTTAAGTGTCTGACTTCAGCTCAGGTCATGATCTCGCGGTTCTTGAGTTCCAGCCCTGTGTTGGGCTGTGTGTTGACAGCTCAGAGCCTGAAGCCTGCTTCGGATTCTGTGTCTCCCTCTCTCTTTGCCCCTCCCCTGCTTGAGCTCTGTCTCTCTGTCTCTCTGTCTCTGTCTCTCTCTCTCTCAAAAGTAAATAAACATTAAAAAAAAGCTTCTGTATTAGGCTAATTTTTTATGAGGTTGTAGAGGAGGAAAACTTTCCTTCTTCTCTTCTAGATTCTTTGGCTGCTATAATACATTGACATAAGACAGATTAACAATATTAAAACAAATTTAATTTGCTGGCACCTGGGTGGTTCAGGTAGCTAAGTGTCTGACTCTTGATATCAGCTCAGGTCATGATCTTATGAGTTCAAGTCCTGCATCAGGCTCTGCACCAACAGCATGGATCGTGCTTGGGATTCATTCTTTCTCCCTGCCCCTCCCTTGCTTGCACTCTTTCTGTCTCTCAAAAAATAGAAACTTTAAAAAGACAAATTTAATTTCATACATACAAGACCTCATAAAATACGAGACTCAAAAAAGTGATCAAAGCAGGCAGATTTTTAGACAAGAAAATGATAAATTGTGAAGAATGAAGACGACGGAGGGTTCGGGTTTGGGTTGGCAAATCAATAAAGAAGTAACCAGCCTTATTCAGCCTTCTGAGCCCTAAATTCTCTGGTGGCAAGGATGCCTTCTAGTCTCCAGGTAGAGGGAAGGTACCTTTCACATGGGAGATTTATCTCCTACTTCAGGGGGACAGACAAGGTCAGAGTGTTCTGCTTGTGCCAGCTGTTTCTTAAGTCACTTTCATTCAAAATAATCAATGTGCCTAAGTGGCATATTTGGGGGTGACACATTCTGGTTCCCTTCAAGGCATTAACTTTAGGTTGAGGTTCTTTTTTTTTTCTTCTCCTTTTCCTTTTTTCTTTCTTTCTTTTTTATTATTACCATTGTCTGATAATGACTATCTTTCCTCTGTTAAGTTGCTTTTGCATCTTTGTTGAAAACCACTTGAGTGTATTTGCATGTGTCTATTTTTGGGTTCTCTATTCTGTTTCATTGTTTTGTGTGTTTATATTTCTGCCAATACGACAGAATCTTGATTACCGTTGCTATATAATAAGTCTTAAACCCAGGTTATAGTGATTCTACCTACTTTATTCTTCTTTTGCAAAATGATTTTAGCTATTATAGTTTCTTTGGCTTCCTATATAAATTTTAGATTAGTCTTGTTATGTGTACAAATATCTTGCCTGAGTTTTAACAGAACTTGTGTTAAGACTGTATATCAACTTGGGGAGAATTGACACTTTTACTGTATTGTCATCCCAGTCTGTATGTGTATCCAGTTATTTAGATCTTCTTCAGTTTCTTTCATCGGCATCTTGTGGTTGTCAGCCAGTTGGGGCTGGATGGTGCTATGTTATCTCCATTGATACTATGGGGGGGGTGGGGTTCCCCACTGGACCTTCTGTGACATCACCTTGTGGTTTCGGGGTGACTCTATAGCCTGTCAAGCATGGAAATCTAGGCTCTCCACTAGCCCTTTGCTGACAGGGGTGGAAGTGGGGCCATAGTGTTTTTGGCGGTGTTTGGCTAAAATAGAAGTATTGTCTGGAAGTTTCCTGTTTTGCTTGGATAGTCCTGTTTTGATTCTTTGGCTGAAGAGAGCAGGCTTCTTCTGTCTGCATCTATTGGTTCCAAGTTGCTGGGTTCCTCGTCATGTCATTCCTTTGTCCTGTGATGTCTAACTGGTCTGCTTCCTTCTCTATATCTATTAGAGTCTTCTTGTATTTGTTTTATATATATTGTCTGGGGTTTTTAACTATCCAGCAGGAGAAATAGGGTACATGAATTTCATCTTCCTGGAAGCAGAAGATAAAAGTTACAGAGAAGTGCTACTATTTTTCAATGTGTGTTTCGATTTTCAGCTTTATTAGATCATTACAAAAGGCAGGTATTAACCCCATTGCACTTATGAGAATGTTGGACAAGGAAGTTAAGTGCCTTATCCATTTGTACGTGGTCAGTTTGTGCATGGAACTATTCTTGTACCAAATGTTTATATTTTTAAAATTTAAACTCTTGGGTTTTAAAGAATAGGCTCTTTTTATATGAATAAAATTGTCATTAAATCATTTTTAAAAAATCATACTGGTGGTGGCTGGCTGGCTCAGTCAGAAGAACATGGAACTCTTGACCTCAGGGTCATGAGTTTGAGTCCCACGTTGGGTATAGAGATTACTTACATAGAAAATCTTAAAAAAAAGAAAGAAAGAAATGTACATGGAACAATATAACAAGCATACATGTGCCCAACACTCAGAACTGACCATTTGTAACATTTAAAAAAATCATACTGGATCAAGATAGGAGTTAGAAAATATTCTATGTTTGGAAATATGCCAACGGGAGATATTTTTCTAAGTTCTGACGGAAGATTTAAAAGTCCTGGTTCTTCTAATGTCTGGCTGTTTTTCTTAGAACAGGTCACTTAACTTTTCTGGGTGTCAGTTTCCAAATTTGTAAAACAGTAGTAATAACACCTGCTTTGCCTATTTCTCAGAATTATTGTATTGATCAAATTAGTTAGGAAATGTGTAAATATTTTCTAAATTGTTATTTATGAACATAAATGTTATTTTTATCTCCATCATTATTACTCAGATAGTTATGAGTTTTCTCCTTACACAGCAAAATAGAAGACAATAAGACACAAAAAGCTTAGGGAGGGAAGTATCAGCAATCATAGAGCAGGCTTTGCAAGTATAATAGATCCAATAAATGTAAAAGATTATTTGTAAGGCCGTGGTATTATACACACATGGATGTGAGAAAGAATTACATGCAATTACATAAAACAAGGAAATTAGTTGAGAATTTCTTTCTCTGGAAATTTTATAATTAGATTTATCATCCAATGCAGTTTAGAGACATGACACGAAGAAAAAAGAAAGCAAAGAGTCAGTTTTGTTTCCCATTTCATTTCAACATGGGACATCTATTCCTCTCAGGCCAGTCTCCTAAATATACCTCCTGCTTGCATTCTCAGGGTTCGTCTTTACTCCCTCCTATCCATTCTTCAGGATCTCCCAATATTCTTACCTCCCCTGTTTCACTTCCTCTGACAATTCCAGCCTACTCTACTCTCATCCTGTTCTGAAATCTCATTGCCTGCACCACAAAATTAGGTACTTAATTATATGTTTCCTTGTGCTGTTTTCTAATTGTGTCAAGGATATCTTCTCTTTCATGCTAAATTGTAAATTCTTAGGAAAGGACCAATTCTCACGCGTTTCTGTTTCTCCTTCAGCATTTAGAAAACATGACCACATAAGAGCTACTCAAAGAATAAATAATTGACCGTATGACTTTTCTAGGCTCTTTATAACTCTGTACCTCTACGGTATTAAAGAACAGAGAACAAGAAGGCCAAAGATGACTATATTAATTACCCTGAGTAGTAAACTTATTCAGTATACCTGGGTTCTGGCAGTTACTGAGATATCTAGTTGATAGAGTAGACAGTAGTGATGAACTAAAAGGCCATCCTAAAGAGCTTGCTTACATTTTGAGTTCTGGAATGAGTCATCACTACCTACCAAGTAGATTAGTTAAAAAGAGGTCTTTGTGATTTATTTCACTATTTACTTAAATTGTGTTGCTGTCAACCATTTGGTGTCCTATCCTCACAATAAATCAAGGTGATACAAAGGGTTAATTTGCATGGAATATTATCCTCTTTCACACATGGACTAGATCCAGACAGGACTAAGACAAGAGGCTTTCATTAGGATTTGGAATTGTTAGAAATCATCTAGTTTAACATTCTCACTTATAGGTCAGAGGCTCTAGAAGTTACATAAAAATGAGGTCTGTCACAAGGGTCTCTTTATCAGTTTGAAGAATGTTCAAAATACATCATTTTGGCCACTTTAGTCCTTTATCTGCTGGTATTTGGATAAACACCTCAAAAACAAAGTTCACATATTTTATAATTAAAGTGCTGTGAATTTAGACTCCGTATTTGTTATTTATTAGTTATATGGCTCTAAGTAAATCTAATGGTCTCAGTTTCTGCATGGATAGGAAAAATTGACAAAGAAATATCTATTTCTCAGGATTATTGTGAAACCTAATTGTTCACATAAATAATCTTATTAGAACTGTTAAGAAAACATGTAAGATTTTAAAGAATAAGTTACTCTGTATATGAGCACCGTTTTTAACATAATAGTATTGTTATTATATTTCAATCATCATTACTGTTAAGCTTAATTTTTGAGTAGGGGATATATTATTGATTAAAACATAATAAAATTAATAAATTTTTGATATATCAAAAATCAATAAATATATTATTGATTACTCAATAAATATATTATTGATTAATCAATAAATATATTATTGATTACTCAATAAATATATTATTGATTAATTAATAAATATATTATTGATTAAAACATAATAAAATTAATAAAATTAATAAAGTTTTAGAACTAGACCAAGATGCCAAAGTAGTGTAGAAGAGGGCACTTCACAAAACCTGGGTATGAGAAAGGATACCTGGAGCAAAGCATGACTGGTATGAGTCTTAGAGATTAAAAGTCATTGATGGAGACAAGTTGGCTTGGGTACATTTACATTCTATTCTATTCTATTCTATTCTATTCTATTCTATTCTATTCATTCATTTATTTATTATTTATTAATTTATTTAAATGTTTTATTTATTTATTTATTTATTTTTGAGAGAGAGACAAAAGACAGAGAGCGAGTGGGGGTAAGGGCATAAAGAGAGTGAGAGAGAGAGACACAGAATCTGAAGCAAGCTCCAGGCTTCGAGCTGTCAGCACAGAGTCCAACGCAAGGCTCCAAGTCACAAACGATGAGATTGTGACCTAAGCTGAAGTCAGAAGCTTAATCAACTGAGCCACTCAGGCGCCCCTACATTTACATTTTGGGTAAGGTTAGCAGGAAGGAATGTGGTTGAGTGGAGCGTATAACTTAAGGACCAACGTGAGTTATTCTAGTAAAATGACAACACATTAGAAGAGATGGGACAGATACCTATTTGAGGAAAGGTCACACTTTGTGAAATACTGGAATGAGCCAATTCTGAGGGAAGAGTCAAGGGTGATTCTCAGGGTGTCTAGTTTAAATAAGTACATAAAGAAATGATGAGTTTACTTTGGGTGGGATGAACTTGAGGTGTACTTCGGGGAATGTTTCTTCCTACCTCTCATATGTCCATACTAGAGAAAATTCCTCTAGTGTGATACTTCTGGCTTCTCTTCTTTATGTACTTTGCCTCTGGGAAGGTGAATGATTCATCTGAGAGTTAAAACTGGAAAGAGTAACATTGGCAGGGGTACTCTTCCATTAGGAAGCAACTTGCCTGTGGAGAGTATGATCTGTGCTCTTTTATGCCACAATGTAGATTTTCAGGTTGCATAGGAACCTGCCCTTTGGGGGCCATACTGTCCCAGTCCAGCGTAGTTCCTGGTTGAAACTAGCTGCCTCACACACATTTGTAAGTTACATGTCCCAAATTAGTCATGTTTGACTTCCATCTTTGCTCCTCATTTCTCAGATTTCTTAGTATTGGAGTAGGAAAGAAAGATGTGGTTTACAGGACTTCTCAGATTCCAACAAGCTATCTTCCTGAACCTTTCTGTAATTTTAACAACACATTTAAGACCCTATTTTAGCATCTCACAAAAATGACTCATATAAATTATTAAATGTTGAGCCAACTATAATAAAACATGTCATATGTTTGTATATCTTCCATAACACATAATAACTGCTGTGTAAGTATTTATGGAGTTTACATATTTCAAATTAGATGGGGAAAATAATTATCTTCTATTTAGAGATTGTTTTAGAAAGATTTAGAGATATTAATTTATTGTACTCCTCATGCATAATTCACGAACTGTCCCCTTTTCAATTTTACCAGCTGGATTGCCTTTCCCTTAATAGATCTTTCTCCTTCCTGTCACCGATACTTGACTTATGCTCTGTGTGGTAAGTGGAGTTACAGATTTCCACATCTTAATTCCTTGACCCTGTGAATACGTTGGTACATGGCAAGGGGAATTAAGGTTACTATTTAGCTGACTTTAAGATAAAGAGATTTTCTGGACTATCTGTGTAGCTCCACTGTAATCACAAGAGTCCTTATAGGTGAAAGAGGAAGGCAGAGGAGTCAGTCAGAGAAGATGTGATGACAGAAGCAGAGGGCAAGGTGATGCAATTGACTTTGAACATAGAAGAGGACCACCAGTCAAGACAAGGCAGCCTCTAGAAGATGGGAAAGGTGAAGAAAACATATTCTTCCCTAGAGCCTGCAGAAAGGAATGCACCCTTATGACATCTGATTTTATTCCAGTGAGGCCCATTTCCAATGTCTCAGCTACAGAACTGTAAAATAATAAATTTGTGTTGTTTTAAGCTACTACATTTGTGGTAATTTGTTAAAGCAATAATGAGAAACTAACATCCTCTGCAATTCACCCAACCCGACATGTTCTTCCTCTCCTCCCTGAGTGAGAGTTTATAAATGCATGGACATCGACCAGACTGCCAGAGAGGAGTTCTGGCCCCTCTACTTGCTAGCTCTGTGACCCCAGTTATCTAACTTCTGAGCCACTATTCCCCTCATCTACAAAATAGGGATTCTAATGATACCTTCCTTGTAGGGTTGTTGAGTGGATTAAATGAATTAATATACATGAAAGTACTTAGAGCAATGGGTACACAATAAACAGTACAAAAGTGAGTGTTATTATTATCAGTAGTATATCTCCCTCTACAAATGATTTGATAATCAGTTCAAATGTCATCTCTTTCACCAAAAAAATGCCTATCCCTTCTCCTTTCCTGGGCAATAAGATCTCTCTTCCTTAAATCCACAGAGAACTTTACCTTTATAATTTTTTACTGCCCTTGGCAATTTAAATTTTATTTAATCACCTTCATGCATGTTGAATCATCTCTAAGCTATATAATCTTGCAAAGAGTTAGTTACTGATATGTGTTTTGCTTGTTTACATTAATATTATTTCCACAGTTTTGGGGCCAGTTTTTGCATATTATAAGTGTTTGAGAAACATATTTTGAGCTACGAATGGTGTTTTCAAAAAACAAACTAAATCACCCACCAAATGGTGGTTAGCAACATCTGTATCAAGAAATAATCAAAACCAACAAGAGTGTCACTACATTCATAGAAAATGTGCTCCACAGTAATTGATAGAATTCAGATTTTGTTTTTTTTCTTTCTCTCTAGATGTTAACCCTAATGTAAATCACATGTCAGATTAAGATTTCTTTTTAATTAATTATTCTCCTTTAAAGTATATTTTATAAGTCTGCTCTGAAAGTTTGAAGCATGATGCTGTGGGGACTGAGTTTTAGTGCTTTGCAAAGATATGACAGGAGACCTCATTTTTGAATGTCTAGAACCTTTCCATTAAGACTGTGGTATGTTGTTAAAAAGTTGACTTCAGAAGGTTTTCTGTTAATAGTGGTCAGCTGATCAGTATTTCAGATATGGGGTGAAAAAAGTACAAACATAATTACCACAGAAATCAATGTTTTAAGTTCTAAAATTAATATTAAATATTAAAATTAATATTCTCATTGGTTTTTATGTTCATTTTTGCACACATCTAGGCAGTCTCAAAACACTGATAATTACTGTGGGGTTATATCCTAGCACAGCACAAGAAATGAAATCCAATTAAAACCAACTGTCATTAACCTTGGTGGTATCTTTTGAAATTATTCTCCAACAGTCCCAATTTTTTTTTAAACTGTGGAAGGAAAAGTTACTTATTGAGAAGGCGGGGACTTCAATCTTCTAAACCATACAAACTCTGATTTGTTGGCTGTAATAAGAAGCTAATTCACATGATTCTGCTTTCTGTCACTATTTTGACATTCCAGTAAAATATTTGTAATTTAATGACATATAAAAACAAGTCTTTACTTACATCCTATGCATGCTATACTGAAGCAAGAGTAACTCCATCGAACAGCTCACTGGCTTGAGAGTTACAATAATTAGGGACTTTTTTATGTAAAAGCAGAAAACGAGGAGGCTCATACATTCAGATGCTGAAGAGGACAACCTTTGAAAACAGCATACATTACGAATGAAGAAAACATGTCTTCAGCTTGCAAACTTCTCAAAGCCCTATCTATGTCAAATGAAGAGACAGACCTTCCTTTCTGATGCCACTAACCTCATACTGAAAAAGTAATTCTCCTTTGAAAAGGTAGGTTGTTTATGCTTTCACAGACAAGCAGTCTACTCTTTTTTAGTCGCTCTGAATTGATCCTGCTAATGCAGAAACTGGCTTTCTCATATGTGTTTAGCTTTTGGTGTTAGCGATTTTTTTTAATTTCTCTTTTGCTGTGTTAGAAATAACTGTAATGATTTTTTCTCATGCTGATTTTTAAGTGTTTAAAGGAAAGCAAGGGTTGATAGCTCATCAAGGCACACAAGACTCCCCTAAGAGTTGACAACTTCCATTTTGAGAATGCATTAGCCAAACACTTCCATTTCCATCGGAGGGTGTCATTAGGGGCACTTAAGCAAAGAAAGCTACTAGGAGCAAACACACCCCAGAGAATTTGTGCGAAGACTCTGATGTACCCTTTGCCCCATATTTTAAAATGATACAGAACTCAAAGAGCCACTCCATTAACAGATCATTTGGATTCTCATGAGTTGTGATGAACTTAGCCTCTGTAATATGCTAACCCAACAACTTGCTTTATGATGGCAATATCTCAGGCATCTGCCTCGAAGAGTTGTTGTACTTCCCCTTCTCTTGGGTACCACTGGGATTTACTGCTTCTGGGGCAAGAGGCAGAAGTAATAACATCTTAAAAAAAAGAAAAGTTACATGAGGTCATTATCAGAAATGAAGAAATGATGAGCAAAGGGTTAAGCCCGCGTTATTAATTCAGTGAGAGCTGAAGAAGAGGGCTCTGAATCTGTTCTCCCTCAGAAGGAAAATGTGCTTATACCTAATGTGTACTGAACACTCTTGAGAAAAATGACTGTGTGGGAATCCTAGCTGTGTGCCACATTCTGTGTCAGGCCATATATATTTCATTTCATTCAAATTATATTTACATATAATTTATTATATCATATAGTTTATTGTAATTATATTATGTAAAATATAAATTATAATACATGCAAAATATATATATATATAATTTCATGTAAGTGCTAAACTAACTCTGCATTTAGGCATTATCATTGCCACATTAAAGATGCTCCCCGAGGAACACCGTTAGTAAATCGTTTTGGTGGGATATGGAGGCAGGTCTTACTGGTTTCAAAGTATGTTGTCTTTATGCTACATCATATTGGTCTTACTCATTTTTCTTCTGTATTTCCTTTCTCAGTGTTTCTTCTTTTTCAAAGTTTATTTTTTTATTTTGAGAGAGAGAGAGAGATAGAGTGAGAGCAGGGGAGGGGCAGAGAGAGAGGGATAGAGAGAATCCAAAGCAGGTTCCATGCTTAGCTCAGTCTCATGAACCCTGAGATCATGACCTGAGCTGAAATCAAGAGTTGGACACTTAACTGAGTGAGCCACACAGATGACCCTTTTCTCTGTGTTTCTTAACGCAGGCAAAGGTAGGAACTGACTATAGGTAAAGACTTCTTTGTCTCATCAGATTATTTTATTCTTACGGAAGTTTCATATTCTCTCACTCTCTCAAAATATGTTATCTTTATTTTTTTTAGCGGGCTGCATTATGGCCCCCTAAAATATGTGCCCAGCTTCTAAACCCAGAAACTATGACTGCTACCTTATTCAGAAAATGGGTCTTTGCATATGTGGTTAAGGATCTGGAGAAGAGGTGCTTATTCTGGAGTATCCAGATGGACCTTAAATACAATGACATGTATTATCAGAGAGATAAAGATATCTGCCTCCCTCTGGATTTCTTTCTCTAGAGGGAGACAGACACACAGAAGAGGAGGTCATATGATCACAGAAGTAGAGCTTGAAGTCAGGAAGTCACAAGCCAAGAAATTACCTGGAGAAGTAGAAGAGGCAAGGAATGGATTGTCTCCTAGATCCTCTGGAAGGAGAATGGCTCTGCTGATACCTTGATTTCAGACTTCTGGCCTCCACCACCATGAGAAAACAAATTGTTTTCAGCTTTGAAGTTTGTAGTAATTTGTCATGGCGGGCACAGAAACTATTATTACTCCCCTCTTTTAAATTCTGAAATTGGTGGCAGGGGAAATTGTAATGTGAAAACACTGCATGCTCACTCTAGCCCTGTGGGTAGTAGAAAACATAGATAAACTTTAGGAAAGACAGGGGCATTTTCCTTCTGCATAAGCCTGTAAAGCTCCTGATGATCATACAGTTTGGGTTTTTTCTACTCTTTGTGCCCAAACATCTTCTGATTGCTGGAATATTACCTGCGGTCAATAGATATTCGTTGAGCAAATCAACCTGACTTTTCAGTAGCTCTAACAGAACTGGAACATTTTAGAAAAGAATATAAGGTCATTTATCCTAAGAGAAGTGTTAATTCTTGTCTGAATTCTCATCAGCGTGCTAACACCTGCTCTCACATGCGTTTAGGTCTATCAGCATGTCAGAACTAGCTAGCCTCTGTGACGTGCTAAAAGAAAAGGTAAGCAAGAAATGAAATGGTTAATGTGCACAGTCCTCAAGGTGTGGTGGCAATCATGAGTTAGTCACCAAAGGCGCACTGCTATTTTTTAATATCTTAAAATAGAATTATCCAGGAATCCTTAAAATGTGAGAAATGGGAATTGTGGGCAAGTACATAAATCTAAATGGCATCACATAGGGCTAGGATTCCATTCTCCTATGTCAGTTGGAAAGTTAGTGAGGACCCTTATCATCCAAGCTGCTAATCAGCCAGGATGCACCAGCTCTGTCATACTGGGGCCCTACAGTAAAATCCAGTCTTGCTAGTTGGTGCTTGGTAGGACCAGGAATCATATATTTTTAACATCATTTCAATTTATCCATTTTCTCTAGAATGTATATTCCCTTCTTTCCATCCCAGTGTTGTGGCTCCAGTCTGCCACTATTTGGATCCTTGTCTCCCACTTGCGTGCCCAAAATAGCCTCTTCAGATCCCGCTTCCTACAGAACTGTTCCCTATAATTTATTCTCAACACAAACTGTCTTTAAACCCAATCCAAACATCTAACTCCTCTACTAAAATGCATAAATACACAAGGAAAAAAACTGAAAAAAAAATTCACCACTGTTGGATTCCTGTCATTCCACAGGATTAAATATAGATCTCATACTATATATATGTGTGTAAGTGTGTGTGCACACATAAATATATACAGTCATACATTTAGATATATTGCATCCATATTATATAGCAACTACATTATGTGAGTGTATAATACCTAGATTAAAATGCCTTCACAGTTTGAGCCTCATCTACTTCTGCACCCTCCTCTGCCTTATCCTACAACGGAGTCTGTGTTAGAGCTCTACACATGTCTCATGGCTTTTTGGAACCACCAACTTCCCAGCTTCATGTTTTCACACATAGCTGCTGTTGCGTAGGGATACACTGGTGAGACCAAAGCAGTAGATATCTATTCTGATGGATCAGGGCATCTGCTCTGTTTGATTGGGTGGTTTGGGCTCTGGCAAAGGCAGAGCCTGAGACAAGGAATCGGATACAAGTAGTTTAGTAGTTTTTTGAGGAGGTGATCTTTAAAAGCAGAAATGAGAAAGCAGTGAGTGATACGGGGCTGGAAGAAAATGTGTCTTGCCAAGGATGCGGCTGAGGAATCAGAAGCTCAAATATGTGGGGACCTCTGAGATGCCTACTCAGTGCTCCCATAATTATCCAGAAAGATACAGCTTTTATCCTTCCATCATTGGGGTTGAGTCTGTTCATTTCTTTCTACTTCCAGGCTGTATTTGAGGACAGTCTAAGGGAGTTCCCAAGACATCACACCAGGCCAGGAGGCTGAATCAGAGAGATATGCAGTGAACAGTGAGGCAAAACCCTGGTATTAAAAGCTGAGTCTGAGCTGCTGTGGCATTGTCCACCACACCTGCTGCCGATATTAGACATGGTCTAAGGGAGGTGATGCAGGCACTGGATGAGTCTACTATAAAATGTGTGGCATATGGTTGTTAATTTTTTTTATTACTTTAGCCTTTACATATGTTAGTCCTTTAACCCAGAAGCCTCTTTTTGTCCTTGAAAACTCCTCATGTCCTTGAAGATTTACATCAATGTCCACCACCTGTGACAGACGATTGGTTTGTCCCCAGGTGGGATTCTCCTCATCTCCCATGATAATAAGAGTTTTAGCTGGTAATACAGGATCTGAGCCTAAATGATGTGCTCAACACACAGATGACACCCTCACTTGCCTCTACTCACTTCCTGTGCACTGACACAAGAAGATGGTGGTAGGGAGCCAGTTTCCATCATCTAGTTATAATGGAGCAACCAAGAGATAAAAATATGGATCCCTGCATGACCTCATAGAGCAGAGCAGTTCTAGTCTTTCCACTCACCCACCTTTGGAGTGCATAACAATTCTATATGGTGAAGCCAACGTTATTTCAGCCTTAATCAGGTGGCTAACCCCATATCTTAACTCATGTGACTCATGAAACTGTTCCCTGCTCTCTACGTCCACTGCACTGTAGTCCCACCTCCTGTCAGATTACATTACAATCTGTACCATTTCCATCAGTACACCGCAAGGCCTTGATGGCACCATGAATGCTTGGCAGGTATTAGATTTACAATAAATTTGCTTTGATACATGTCACTGAAAATTTGAAAAATAATTGATCAGATAGTAAATCGATAGTAGATACAACTCTGAATATGTGATGTATAAAAATCATTCACTGGGCTGCTTACTGTACTTTTCCGTACAAAGCATATTTTTGCCCATGAATGCGTAATGAAACATTTCCTTATGAAGCATGCTTTTATATACAAACATGGCCCTGAATTGCATCCCTGTGCCTTTCATTTCTCCCTTCCCTCCTGTTACAATTCGGAAGGTATCCCTTTTCACAGCTAAGAGAAATTCTTTTATCTTCTCTTTAGATTTTCTCTCTCTCTCTCTCTCTCTCTCTCTCTTTTTTCTAAGACCCTATGCTCTCTCCTTTCAATTCTTTCAAATTCTCCATCTCTGTTGGCTCAAGTTTCTCTCAAACAACCACTGATAATTCTCCCCGCACTCCTTCAGGTGACAGCTTCTTTATATTTGTTATAGTTAAAGGCTTTTAAATAGCTTTCACTTGCTCTCCATTTCCTTCCCCCTACTTCACAAGACAATCACACCCCAACTGTGTTTATATTTCAATCAATCTATAAACATTGTTCTTGCTACTGTATCAGAATCCAACAAATTTCACTTATCATCACATATATGTGTTAACAACATTCAACACAATTCAGTACTCCCTGGAAGCAATCATTGTGTCTTGCTTTCCTTTGTTTCTTCCTCTCTGTAGCCACTCTCCTCAATGTTCCTCCCCCCACCCCCGCCCCTTGATTTTCCTTACCAGACATTTAAAGTTGAAAATCTTTGGGACATGTACTTCTCAGTCAATATAATCTCACTAGTTCATTTTCCCCCCAATTCCATGGTTTCTTTAATTACTTAAATCCCCAAGTCCTAAATATCTATCACTGCACTGATCTTGCTTCTGATTCCAGACATTTCTATTCAAATGGGTATTTGTTTTTTCTCTGGCAACTCAAATCCATTAGCCATTACCACTCCAAATTGGCCTCCTTCAGGATCCTGACACAGGGAGTGGTACCGGAATCTACTTCATTGTTCAAGCCAGAAAGATAGGAGGCTAATAAGATTTCTCAATCTCCCAGCTAGAATGAACAAACATCCTGTTCTACCTGGGACTGGTGCATTTCCTGGGGTGTAGAACTTTAAATATTGTTAAAACTGGGATGCTACTGGTCAAATCAGAATAGTTGCTCACCGCCAAGTCCTGTGGATTCTACCTCCTAAATATCTCTTGTATTTGTCCGGTTATTTCCAGTCCCAGGACTACAACTGTCTCTCCATATGGCTTCATGCATCCCCTCTTACTCTCCATTCCCTTTCTGCAAATGCTTTCTGCACGTTGTGATCGCAAGACCTTAATGACAAACAAGATTATTATATAAACCTCTTCTGTCCCTTCTCACCATCCATAAGATGATATCTGCCCTCACCTGTTCCACCACCTCATCCTTCATCACTTGTCCTCTCTCTCTTTGGGTTCCAGCCATACTAACATTTCCATTATGCAAATGTGTCAGGAAATATTTGAATCACTTCCCCTTCCTCATTCTCCATTTTAACTCCTTATCTTTCAGGTCTCAGATTCAATGTCATTTCCTTAAGAATTTTTTTTTTCACCCAAGACAAGATCAGGCACATGTTCTCCTCCCTGCCATAGGATGCTATATTTCCTCAGAGAACTCAAAAGAATTTATTATTTATCGAATGTCTGTCTTCCCAACCACACTAGAAGTTCTAAGAGATCGGTATTCTTTTTTTATTCTCTTACCATTGTATCCCCAGAACCTCTTTCAGTGCCGGGGATGCCATAAATACTTTTGAAACGAATGAATATTTGGTAATAGAAAATTCCCTTGTATGATGTCACATCCTATTATAACTTCAGATATCTCAATTAAAAAATGAAACTATATTAAGGAAGGGAATTGAGGCCATTATCCTTCATAAAATTTAGCAAGTTTTACCATATTCCATTAAATCTAAGATATCATCAATATATAATGTGTCATTATTTTAAGTACAACTAAGACATAAAAATAATGCTGGAAAATAAACCATGAAATGCCATTGACTAAAAGACACATCCAGTTTTCTGATGTTAAAAAATGAAGAAAAAAATGAGGAAGTCCACAAGGTAACAAGTACCAAAACATATCTTAAATCTGCATACTTCTTTTTAGACCCCCATTCCCTTAGTGGTCCATGGAGCCATCCCCTCGTTCCTGGGCTATTGAAGCTGTGGTCTCCTAAATGGTGTCTTCCCTTGCATGCTTGAACTTGTTAATCTCCACATTTCATCCAGAGTGATCATTTCAAAATGCAAACCTGATCACACCGCCCAAAACCGTGCCTAACCTCATCTTTACTATTTCTGTTACAGACACACACTCCTTACTTTCTATCCTTCTGATACGCCTACCTAAAATTTCTATCCTAAAATATGCTCCCCTCTTTCTTTACCTGGAATATTCTCCAACTCACTACCCTCAATCCTTGCTTCGACTCTTCATCTTATAAGGGTCAGTATAGACTTCCCTTCCCCAGAAAGATGTTCTGCAATTCTGCCATTGTAAATCAGCAGTCTCCCTCTCTTTGCCCCTGCCACCATTCTTTTTCAAACATACACTGTGTTCTCGTCCAAAGTTGTCTTTGTATTATTTACTTATATGTTTATTTGTGTAATGTTTGTCTCTTTGATTGAACTCTGAGCTCCAGAAGGGCAGCCATCAAGATGATGTCATTTGGCTTCATATACCAGAATGTGATGCATATCTTGTTGCTAAATGATTGCTTATTGAATGAATGAGGCAATGAAGCAGACACATTTTCCTGAAACAAGGACAATAGAAAACGAATGCAGAGTTCTGAGGCATATGAGTGTTTCTAAAAAAAGAATAACATATATCCCCAAAAGTTTAGTAGGTGACAGAGATAAACTTGCCTTCAAAAGATGTTATTTAAAGACAAATGTTTGTGAAATATACTATTTCAGATTAAATAGTAGATAGATGAAAATAAAAGGGTAGAGCCTTCCATTTTTAATGCATTTTACTTACCGAGTTTTATTTTTCCCCCAGATATTTTCAAATTATTTGTAGTCATAGATCTTTTTAATAGCAATAATTTTGTTTTATTTTTTGTTAAAAAACGCAAACCTCAGAATAGATTTTTGTATTTATGAAACTCAGTATCTTTTGTTGTGTTACAGTTTGAAAAGCAATCAGATTTGATATCAAATGTGTATTACAAGGTTAAAACATTGCAAATGACATTTTTTCCCTCAAATTTGTTTGTGAAAAAAATGGGTAAATGACTGAGAAAATATTAGTGTGCTAACCTTACAAAAATTATAGAGCAAAAACAGACCAATTTTAATAGAACCAATGCCAATTACATCTCAGTCTGCAATGGCAGTAAAAGTAAACTTAATTTTGACACATGTAATTGCGTTGGCAATAGTTTCATGTAGAGGAAAAAGCTATTCATCTTTAATATCCTGGGGGACTTTTTGCTCAACCAACTTCTAATTTTCTAATGCCTGGCTGTAGCTTGAAATGAGGGCAGTCACTTTTTCTCTGTCCTTGAATGTTGCTCATGCATCATTCTTGCAAAAATATGTAAGTTTCCACTCATGCATTCATTCATTCTTTTACTCACCATTTATTGAGCAAATTTTATGTTCCACGAACTGTGCTAGGCTCCGGATATGCAAAGATGAATAACTCTAAGTTAAAATATGACAAGAAAAAAAAAAACCAAATACTTATATTTTCAAAAGAAAGTGCTAATAAAAAAATGGCTAAGTGGTAGAGTCAACACGTGTGTTTATTGTAAATTAGTTTCACGAAGTTCTCACAGATAATGAATGAAAAGATGGGGGTTTGGACTCAGGTCTCCCAATTCCTATACCCAAAATTTCCCTTTGCTGAGTGCTTCAGGCTCCATGCCATCTATGTTACATATGGATACATAGTTTACATAAGCCTCATGGAATCCTAAATAACCATGAAAAAGAACAATTGTTATTGTCAATATACTGTTGAGGAACCTAAGGCTCAGGCAGATTCCATAACTGCCCAAATTACAGAGTTAACAAGTTAGCAAATGGCAGAACTATAATTCAAACTCAGGTTTGTCCGACTCTGCAATCTATACAATGTCTACTCTCCCCAGCTTCCTATCTATTCCAGTTTTCTCAAGCCCATATATCTGTGCAATAATTTAATGGCTATAAATAGCTAACCCTATTTCAGCATTTGCTATGTACCAGGCCCTCCTTAAAGGTACTTTCCATGAATCAATGTTTTTAATCCTCACAAAACACTAGGTAGGCACCACTCTACGATAAGCATACTGAGCGCAATCTGCTGTCCCAAAGATGAAGAGTCAAAGGACTAATGTCTCTGTATGCCTCAGCAGGGGTCAGTCTAAAAAGGATAGTCATCTGCTTAACTCACCAGCCAGAAAACATATCATTTTCTAATCACATATATAGTTCATTACAAGTTTCAAGACCAGAGTAGCCAACATTTTCTTCTTTCCTATCTATTTTTTTTTTTTGCAAATATATATTACAGCTAAAGAATAAACTTAAGTAAGTATCTGGATCAGAGCCATCTATTTAAATTTCTGTTGTGACTTCTCCTCTCCTACCACCATCCTCAACCACATGTAGAGATTTCTGGCAATACTTGTTAGTACAAGGACAGAGAGCCAATGAAGGAGCAAGCAATGTGGTTTGCTTCCCCTTTCAGTCCTCACAGTCCCAGATAAGGGGCATTGTAGATGGTGACAGGGAGCATGGCTTCATGATGGAAATAAACAAACATCCAGACTCAAGCAATGACTAGCCAGTTTCCTATCAAACTTCTCAAGTAAGTGCCAACTTGTAACCTAGTCTGGAAACTGGCACAAATGACTAAATGTCATATAGTGTGATGAGCGCCATTACAGACACATGAGCTAAAATCATCTGAAAGCACCAGGAAGGAATTTATTACACAAAAGTGTAGGATAGAGGCTAGAACTCATCATTCAAAAGCATATAAGCACCCTGCCACCAGAAGACCTCAAAAAAAATACAGATGTTGAGGCAATGTTGTTAGTGAAGATACATCATTGAAAAGGCTATATGTACATATTCAGAAAAGTTTATCCCTGAAAAAATAATTTGTTTTCTACCATGAGAGCTGTTTTTGAGATTTGCTCCCATAAAATTCTTAAGATTGAGCAGGCAACGTTGTTTAAAAAGCAAATTGTATTTTGTACGTGACACTTCATAAAACTGGCAATTGCTCTACATAGTGGGTAATATGGTGTCTGCAAATCGAGGCATGACTGGCATCAAATCTGCAGGAAAGTAAGTCACCTTCTTAATGGCCCTTAATTACAATCAGAATGTGACTTAACTTGCATTCCAATAATAAAAGCATGGACTCTCATTTTCACCTGATTTAAAGGTCAACATAAGCTGAATGCAAACTGCCTTCTAAAATTAGAAAAAGAATTGAATTAACAGTAACACTGTACCCCAGGATGACAAGTAGGAAATTTCATCAGGACCAAAACATCGGTGTATCCTACAGAGCCCTTTTTACTTCAAGATTTGTGATCTCAGTGGGAGAGATGCAAAAAAAAAAAATTAAAAAAAATAAAATAAAATAAAATAAAATAAAATAAAAACGAAAGAAAACAAAACAAAAAACCACACACACACAAACTCGGTTATTTTACCAAGTTCAATCAAATACATGTTTATAAACCTACTTTAAATTTTTCAGAGACACTATGAGATAATTATAAAGAAAGTGACAAAGTCTTTAAATAAAGGATAATTAATGTTCTGCTTATAAAAAGAAAATAGAGACCAGTAGAATTTATAAAATGAAAATAGGCAGAGAGGTAACACAATTTTTTTAAGAGTTTGTTCAGTAAATTAATTTAGATCTACACCATTATAACAGATGGCAAAACAAATTTCAAATGAATCAAAACTTTAACTGAAAATAATAGATAGCATTCTAGTCCAAAATAGAACTATAGGTATGAGCTTCTTAGAGGAATAGTACTTTTATAGAAGGATAGAAGAAACCACAACAAAAGTACTGACAGATTTGACTCCAGACAGACTAAAACTTTTTCATACAATGAAAATTATTATTTAAAGCAAAGGGATGTGATTATAGAAGGTATTAACATCTAATATGAGGAAGAGTTAGTATCTTAATTGTATAAGATGTTCATAGAAAATGGTATGAAGCGGTTTTTGTTGGTAATGACTGGAAAATTGTTGGAGATGCACGAGATGAGAAGGAAAAGTCAATTGAGAGCATAACACAAGAAAAGAAAGGAAAACTAGCTGCAGGGCAGAGTGCTGTTAATAAGAATAGCTAGCAAGTCTCCATGGTAGTCACAGTGTTCCTGGCCTCCTGGTTCCCTACCCTATGGGAGATGTCCCACACCGACCTATGAAACCGATAGGTTCTCAGAGAAATGAAGTTGTCTGACCTCTGGGACCAGGTTATAAAAGATCTTGTGGCTTCTGCCTTGCACTTTCCTGGATCATTCGCTCTGGGGGAAGCCAGTTGCTACCTGTGAGAGAACTCAAGCAATCCTACTGGAAGTTTCCCACGGAGAAGAAATGAAGCCTCGTGCCAAGGGCCAGCATCAACTTACTCGTTGTACTGATGAAGAAACCAAGGCAGAGAGGATAAAGGACTTGCTCAAGTTTACACAACTAGGGAATACTGGATCTAGGGTTCGGAAACCAGAGTCTGTGTCCTTAAGCATTTTAGGTACTGCCTCTTGATGGAAGACATAGGACAGAAAAGTACTGGTATTCGTATGAAACATAAGCACAGCAGAAAAGAATGCTAAAATTCAGAAATTAGTTGGATATGAGATGTGAGAGAGGGCAAAGGGAAGATTAAAACTGATCTAATTTTTCAGATACGCATAACAGGGAGGATACTAGGGATATTAATGAAGATGAGGGGATCAGATACTAGCAGCTTGGAAAGCGATGTGTGCGTATGTGTGCTCACTCATGGAGTCGTCTGTAGAACTAAGTTGATACATAGAGAAGGTAATGAGTGGGCTAGTGTGGAAAGTCCCTGATTTGAGTTTTCCAGGCAAGGAAAATTCCAGAGGGGTTTCACTCCACTAACACATGGTTAAAAGATGGTTTCTCTCAAATGAAAATGTTTATATTACCTTCTTTCTGGGGATTGATAAAAGGCTAGAAAATTCCTCACTCCCCTTCACTTTTTTTGACCATATCTTTATCATTCTAGATGTGGGCATGATCCAAAATTAAAATAGCAACAACAACACAACACCTGTCTCTTAGAAAGCAAGTGGCAGTTAAATAAAATCCAAACAAATTAGTTCAGTTAAAACATCAATGCGATAAAAAATAATTAGACTGGTTGCTTTGTGATAACTAGAATAGAAACTCTGAATACTCTGAATATATACCCAGTGCTTCACTGGTGTGTAACAAAAAAAATTCTAGTTTGAGAATTAACGTTTTCTCCATTTTTCTCTCCTGGCTAGCAACCACCAAGGGAAATTCTGGTATGACTCCAGGTATGTGACTTTATTTCATTGTAATATATAAGTCCCTTTAATAAATAAGATTCTCTCTCTGGAGAGCTACAAAAAGGCAGATCCTGCAGGTGTGATTTTGGAAGAGTTTTGTATGTATCCACAGCTGCTTGGTTGTAATACACTACTGCATTTAATGGCCAAGAAAATTCAGCACAGATGCTACAACAAAAATTCCCAAGAAACCAGCAAAAGTGAAATTGTTCAAATCCTAATACATAATGTATACACTATGATATTCTACTGCATGTGTTTACAAGTTTGAATATGTCACTTGGCTTATCTTTGTACTTTACTAAAATAAAATTAAAAACCCACAGAGTCTCTGGAGAGATTTAAATTTACCATACACAAAAATGCATAACGAGACATTGAATAGCTTTTATGAGAGGGGGACAAAATATACTGAACAATAACTGGAGTGATGCAATTAACCACCCTACTGGTAATGAGTGGATACTCTTGCTCTATCATCCACTCTTGCTTTACTGCCCATCTCATGACTTCGTCTCATTTCTTAGTGCCGTGCAATCTTTCTCCCATTTCCTATGCTCATGAAGAAAAAAAAAGATTCTAACAATCAATATGTTGCTGAATCCTCTGTTTACCTTTTGGATATTGTAATAATAGTCACATTTTATTTCTAAATGGACCCTAATGCTCACTACGCAGGTACTAGGCTGATTAACGGACCATGCTTGTTCTAGGCATCTTTAGCTTTTTATGTTCTCCATCACTATGCATTATCTTCATCAGATAGCTACTCATATAGACACCAAACATCAATTTTCATCGTAGAAGCCAACAAATACCACGATCCAAAACATTAAAGCAAGATCTTCAAGAGTTCATTTGAAAATAGTTGTTTTGAATGTAGAAAATGGATTGCTTTGTATTTCACATTTTAGATATTAAATATTTACATTCATCAATATAACTTTGATTTCCTCTTGACGTGTTCATGTGTCACCTACAAATAATTTTAACTTAAAAAGAAGACACAATTTCTAATTGTCTCATAAAGACTCTTACAGGTTTACTTCGTGCAGTAAATAAATAGCTAGGAAACTGATCAGAACATTTTATGAGCAGGGATGTCTGAAGGTTTTCAAAGGATGCTGTGCCTGAACACCCTTCCAGTCCTGAGAACATACAGGTAATTCAAAGCTGAAAAAACAACAGAACAAAGTGACATGCTTTCCAAGAAGGTTTTGCCAATTTCTATTTGGCCACCAAATTCCAAATGCCTCAAAATTAAAACAAAACAACAAACAATTCTACTAATTAAAAATAGCATGTCTTAAAAAGTTACAAATAGACTTAACATATGAACATAGGACCTAGCAATATCAATCAATCCTAAGTATCTTTCGCAATGGAATGAAAACATATGTCTACATCAATATTTGTATGCAAATGTTCACAGCAACTGTATTCAAAACAGTGAATTCATCAACAGGTGAAGAGATAAATAAAATGTGGTATATCCATACAAGGAAACATTACACAACAATAAAAAAGAGCAAAATTCAATACATGCTACAACACGGATGAGTCTCAGAAACATTATACTTGGTGAGAGAAGCCAGACACAAAATATCACATGTTGTATGATTCCATTTACATGAAATGTCAAAAAAAAAAGTGTGGGGGCGTGTACAGAGACAGAAAGTAGATTTGTGGTTGCTTAAGGCTGGGGAAGGAGGACGAACAGTAGCAACCAAATGCAACAAAGGCCTTCCTTTGGAGCTGATAAAAATGCTACATGGTTACTTTGCCATGATCACTAGATAACTATGATAAAATGTATTCAATTATACACTGAAACGTGAATTTTATGGGATATAAATCATATTTCAGTTAAGTTATTAAAAAACAAATAGCATAAACAGTCATAAAACCAACATTGCTGTGGTTATTGAAAGTCTATAATCTATATGCTCACATCACATACAGAGGTGGCCTTCAACGTAGAAATTATGATTAAGTGTATGCTAATCTTTAAGTAACCAAAGTACCTTTTGGTTTTAAAAATGATGTATAGAAAGCTAAGGGTGATAGAAAGACTGGGGCACAAAAGAATTTTGACCCAGTTCCAGGGTCACAATAATGAGCTGGGTGGCTTGTTTTGCAGACCATGACCTTTATATACACACATGGATAAGAATTAGAAAATCTCTTTAGGAGAAAGGTTGATAAATGATAATGTAATACAATATAGTTTTTCTGGTGTTTGATTCTAATCTGAAATCCCCAGCATTTGTAAAATATTGGAAAGAACTCTCTACCTGCACATCATTACTTTAGATGCTATGTTTGCTGAGGCTGAAATGTAAATCAGCTTTGCTGATTGGCATATAGTACATGCTCAAAAAATATTCGTTAAAATAGACAAATAGGAAAACTATTGAACTATCTATACATTGAATTATTACATATGCATGGTATATTATAATTCAAGGGCAATGGGCATGGGCTATGTGAGAAAATTTGGATGAAAAGCAGGTTTGGGGTACGAGTGAGAGATAATGAGGTCAGTTTTGGACATATGGAATTTATTTAAGAGGACCTCATCCCATTGACTTGGAGCTGTTTGGCTTATATTTCAATATAAGGTTTTGGGTTAAGGATATAAATTTGGAAGTTTTCAGTGTAGTTTAACTCATGGGCGTCCATGACTTACAAATCAGTAACAAATCAATTTCTTTTAAGCTATACGGAAACTATTCCCAAGTAATTAGTTCTATTTTGGGCTCTAATTTTAAAACTTTTTTTTTTTTAACGTTTATTTGTTTTTGACAGAGAGAGAGACAGAGCATGAGCAGGGGAGGGGCAGAAACAGGGAGACACAGAATCGGAAGCAGGCTCCAGACTCTGAGCTGTCTGCACATACCCGACGTGGGGCTCGAACTCACAGGCCACGAGATCATGACCTGAGCCGAAGTTGGACGCTCAACTGACTGAGCCCCCGGGCACCCTGGCTCTGATTTTAAATATGAATAAGATACTATTAAAATCTTCAACCATAATGCATTTTCTTTGAAAACAATAGTGGCTGTAAATAAAGCTTGCTTTTGTTGGCTCTGAGAACTTTTTCTGTTCTCTCCGATTACCTTCAACCATGCAAAAGTCCCTCTGAGACAGACTCACTCTGCAATTATTAATTTCTCCTTCTATTCTCACACTATTAACCTTTCTACAATACACTCCTTTTGAACTATCCACAGTCTGAAAAAATGTGAGTCCATCTACAGAGCAGTTGGTAGGAAAAAAGAAAAATGGTATAATGATTTTTCCCTTATGAAATGTTTACATTTATTCAATATAAATCCACTCATTCTTGCTATGTAGCATTTGAAATATTAGCTTTAATGTTTAAGCTATTAAGATATTATCGAAAAGGAGTAAATTATAGGGTGACAGATCTATGATTTGGAATCAAGTGAACTTTGATTTAAACAACAGTTTTTTTCCATTCACTAGCTTTATGATCTTGGGTAAATTACAAAATATTTCTGAAATTCAGTTTCTTCATCCATAGAACTGAAATATATGTATGTCCTCAGTAGGGTTTTGGTGAGGGTAACCTGAGCTCAAATATATAAACCCAAGAAAATTGGTTGATGAATTCATCCTCCGTAGATGGTAGAAAGGATAATTCTGGAAATTTCTCTCAATTGTACCATTATTTTCCACATGTAATGGGATCTGAAACCAGAAGAGGCATTATTCAGATGCATTTCCCACAAAATTTCAATGTAGCCAAGTTTTTTGGACACATCTTAAAATGTATTTTTTCCCTGTAATTTCCCTCTAGCATTCCCCTTTGATCTTAGATGCTTTTAGACACTTGTTGTTGGCTTACTTGAAACTACTCTTTTTTGAAGGACTCAAGAACTTAATTTTTTAAAGAAAAAAATGTGTAAGAAAAACAGATGTTATTGTTCATATCTATATATTGTTACACAAATGCATCATTTAGGGATGGCACATTCCTAACCCTAACATTCTAAAACCTAACAAAGACATCCGCCTTCACTTCCAGCTCTACGTTTAATTATGTACTTGGGGTCCAATATTTAATCTTTTCGCACCAATCATTGAGTTCCATGTCCAAAATAGTCAGATTAGAATTTAGGTCTCTAGAAGTTTATTGGCTGCTGCTCTTTTTTTCTGAGAATTTTAGATTCGGGGCTGACATTTTCATGACCATGCCAAAAGAAATAAATAAAATGATAGTCTGCATCACCAGAATGGTTATGCTACTTTACTTTTGTGGGACTAAGGAAGACAGAAAGAACTAGCATGTCTAAATGGTACATCCGTAACAGGGAAGCCTGAACATTATCTCAGCTCATTGTACCACTGAAAATTCTCCCAGAGTTTGGGAAGAGAAAAATGAAAAAAGAATTGGCAATAAACATGTCAAACTTGACCCTGCTCTTGGCAGTCAGTACCATAATCTTCTGTCACATTATGGTCAGTTATTTCAGATTTCTCTGTCCTTGTACTTTTTTATATTTTACCTATAAATGAGGCTGATTATATTTTACTTTAGCCTTTGAGGTTGTTTAATGTCTATAAATACAGGGGTGTCTGGGTGGCTGCATCGGTTGAGCATCTGACTCTTGATTTCGGCTCAGGTCATGATCCCAGGGTCATGGGATGGAGCCCTGTGTCGGTCTCCCCACTGAGTGTAAAGTCTGATTAAGATTCTCTCTCTCTCTCTCTCTCCCTCTGCCCCTCCCTCCCTCATTCTCTAAAACAGAATTTAAAAAAAAATCTGTAAACATAAAGAGTTTTATGCTTTCTCTTTGTACACATTTAAATAACATTTTAATAAATACCATTTCATAGTTGACATTCTAGAGCACTTTATCCTTTAGAAGGAGTTTTCTACTTTACTAAAGCTATAGAAACATTGAACTAAAACATTTCCAAAATCCCTTTCACATTTAACAACATGTAGTGAAGCAGCAGCTCCCTTTGGGTGGAATGACTTTCCTGCCTTTTTCTCAATGATTCACGAAGGACTCTTGGGAACCACATAAGTATGTCTTCTTGTGACTACTGCCTCAAAGCATATTGATGCCATTGTAGATACCAAAATTGACTTAAAATACAAATGCAAACATTAGAAAACTACATAAAAAATGTTTACAAGTTGCTTAGAATATAGTTAATTATATTTATTAATACAATTAATGAATATAATTAAATACACTCTAGAAACTTTCTGACTTAATGCATATATCCCATGGCTTCACATCTCTTAGACTCACCTCCTTCAGCTTAATGGGCTCTATTGTTCAAAAGAGCTCGGCAGCAATTTCCTCTGAAGACCTCTCTGCTTCCTCCAGATAAAGCATAGGATCAATTTCCCTTTGTTTCACAAAACGTGTACCACTATAACGGCATCTGTCACAGTGCTTTACATGTATCCTTTCCATGTCGTCTTTGTCTCTATCAGTTCCCTCATGGCAGAGATGGTTTCTTATCTTCCTTCTCATCATCTGACATAATGTTATGTGTATCAAATGCCTACTAAATATTATTTCACAAAATGAAACACAATTCCATCTTCAAAAGTTCTTTGCTACTGCTACAAATATAACTTCCCCACCTGAATTGGATGCAGCTTAGTCATTTACTCACCCAATGTGGCACCAGGAATGAGTCCACACTTTGAAGCCCAGTTGACAGATCAAAAATCTAATTCTGTATCTAGCACATTTTAGTTGTGTGGAAGCTAACTGCTTCCTTTTTGAGCCTCAACTTGGTCATCTCTAAATTGGGAAAAATAATTGCCTACCTCAGAAGTTTGTTTTGAAGGTTAAAGGACATTAGTAACGTATTTTCATTTGTTTTTGCAGTGAAAATCATGGGGCTTGAAATGTTAGTTCTTTTTGCCCCTTTGAGTCTGATGGGCTTTTGGTGTTAAAACGGTTCCTAATCATCAAAATTATAAAAACTGCTCTAATTTGCTAATATCTCAGTAACTACTATACAGAGAGATAACATCCTGATTTATTCATCAATTCTGTTTTTGATTCCCAGCATTTCATTATCCCTCTATGTTTTCCTGCTTCGGCAGCAGCCAGCCAAAAGAGAACATCAGAGAAAGAACAAAAGAATTGATCCTTCGCTTTGAGTTTCAAATAGCATAGGCTCTGACATAAGACAAAAGATTTAGTAGAATATATGATTAGAGAAATGTTTACTTGCACTTTAACCCCGTCCTCACATAAAGTCAAGATTCCACCACACTGAATTCATAGGTAGGGAAGTAAGAGAAACAATAAAAATCCCAGACAGGTTTACGGAATGAAGTTTATGAGGGACATGGCAACCATCTCCACATAAAACCCAGGCAATTAGCAATCCTCTGGGGTCTATGTCTAGCAGAGGTGGGAACAGAAAAGGCTCCTGCCAAGGTTGCACATGGGCTGACCTGAATCAGTCTCACAGCTTCTCAGATTCTCTGGCACCAGAGGAATTAGATGATGCCCAAAGAGGCTCTGAGTATAGGTTTACGTTAGCCCCCCACTGCTTCAGGAGCACAAAATGCTTCTTGTTACCCTCCAGTGGTGGGGAAGGGGTGGGGTGGGTTGGCTCAGACAACCATTGACCTGAAGACATTTTATAGACGGGAGGGAGGCAGGACACAGTGGGGAC
Source organism: Felis catus (assembly GCF_018350175.1). Classification (NCBI taxonomy): domain Eukaryota; kingdom Metazoa; phylum Chordata; class Mammalia; order Carnivora; family Felidae; genus Felis; species Felis catus. Next base: position 188,508,656 of record NC_058371.1, on the reverse strand, counting down.
AGTACAGAGGTAATGAAGGTCCAGATATGATCCCCATCCGCATCCCATAACCACCAGCTCCCACCAGGTTCTCATATTAATAAGCTCTGTGTAAAGGGAAAGGGTTGGGGAGAGGATGCTCATTCACATTTCTGATACATCGTTGAGAAAATTGAAATAGAAATGAAGTTTCTCATACAAAATAAAGTATAAAGAAATAACAAATCTCTCTCTATCCATGCATCCATCCATGAATCTACCCACGTATCCTTGTATCCATTTTTCTATCTACCTGAAGTTTCTGGTGGACTGAGACTCAATAAATTAAGACTATAGTAGAGTTTAAGACACCAGATATCTTTGAGGATGGGAGTGGAAAGGGTAAAATGAACTTGGAGAAAAGTAGATATTAGAGGGATTCAAAGACCAAAACCCTTGAGGATGCATGTTGCTCCGACTACCCCTGAATTTCTACAATGTTGGACCTTTGGGTTTTAATCCTGGTCCTACGGTGCAGCCTTCATGCCAGAGTTCTAATGCAGAAGCAAGGCTGGGTGCACTGGTCCCCACTCTGCATGTGAATGGAGTTTGAGGGGAAAAACAGTGGGCCAGGAATGGGAGGTTTTCCAATACCCTCCAAGTAAGGACAAGCATTTGTGCCACTTTACAGACAGTGATATATAAGGGTGGACGGCCTGCCACAGAAGAAGAAAGGCAGAGGGGAGAGGTTTCATGCATAATCATGACATCTCCCAGTAATGTGTCAATGTTGTGGTTATTGATACCACTGTGCCCTGGCAAATGGTTCCTGGGTCACTGAGGTTTGCCCCAGAGCCACGTGGTTCTGGGGCAGATGCGTTGCTTCACTGAACTTCACTGGGCCTATCTACTTCTCAGTCATCTAGAGAAACTGAGGCAGTCTTCCAGACCCCTAAATACAATCTGTAGTTTATTTGCCTCAAATCGATCAGAAATACAGAAAAGGGAAGCTTGTTTCCTTACTCATCTAGCCCATAGGGATTGGTATGTTCTTCTTTCCTTTCCCTCTAACAGCCGCAGAAGAAAAAGAGTCTCATCGTACTGATGTGAAAATAGCCGATCTGCTACCGTTTTTGAGATTTGATTGTGTTTGTTGTCAAATTTCTCCCAGACGATAAACTCCCAGGGAGAATGTCTTCTATACTTAGTCTATTCTGTACATGCCATCAACTCTTAAAACATAACAATCAGAGTTTTGACATGTTTGACACTATCTATTCTCCTGAATTCAAATCCCAGGGAAATAACTGATAAGGCACAGGGGAGCTGCACAGGGAGGAGGGCGCGGAATGAGGCTTCCTGAGCATGTGAGGAGATGAGGAACTCTGGAGGTGGCGACAGCACAATCTAGCTCCAGGCAGGACTCCTCAGCAACAGGTTCTTTCGGCAACAGTGACAAAGAAAATCTCATCAGGTTGGATTTCACGCAGACATGGGGCTGTAATTCAGCTGAGGCAAACAGCGGGGAATATCATTTCCTTGTCTACTTCTACTGACAAGATGATTCCTCTCCTCTTGTTTATGGTTTGGCTTTTCTCTCTTGCTTAGAAGGCTGGACGAAATATAAGGGAGTAAGTGGATCTATTTGAGAGAGAAGGGAAAGATGTATTCGGTGGAGGGGATGGAAGAATCACTTCAGTTGGTCTCACTGGGACCTAATCTAAACTAAGGAATTCTAAAATCACAATTTGCTCTTTGGTTGGGGAGAGATTGCCCAACATGTGTTCTTTCAGCACTGAAAACAATTACATAGCTAGAGCCCATTGTGGACATATGGGACTATTCTGGGATTGAAGTCAAGCATGTATAAGAGATGGGTATTTTCACCAATGCTCGATGCTTGAGTAGCAAACATTAGTATTAGTGTTGTTGTTGCTGTTGTTTTAAATAAAGAAGGAAGAAAAATATATAAGATGACATTCTAAACCTTCTAACTGGCTCTCCAGCTTTCTAGCTCATCCCATCAAATCAACATTCCACTAAAAATTAGTCTTATTAGTCCCCAATTCTGAAACTTTCAATGGTTTCAAGATTCTAACCCTCAGGTTTTGTTTTGTTTTGTTTTTATTGATTTTCATACAGGAAGTTGTTTCTAATCAGAGCCTTTTAAGCTAGGCTAAAATACCTTGCCTTGTTCTTGCCTCTACTTTAATTTTCCTAATGGTGTTCATTCTACCCTACCCATCATCTATTTATTTGTCCAGTTCAAACCAGAAATAAGGACAAGCTTAACTCTACAATAATCTCTTTATCTCTTATCAGAGTCATTAAATTGATCAATAATTTTCAGGTTCCTAGGATTGCCTGACTGGCTCAGTCAGTTTAGCATCCGACTCTTGATGTTGGCTTAGGTCATGATATCATGGTTCATGGGTTCAAGCCCCGCATTGGGCTCTGTGCTGGCAGCTCAGAACTTTCTTGGGATTCTCTCTCTCTGTCCTTCTCTGTCTCTCTCTCTCTGCCCCTCCCCACTCATGCTCACTCTCTCAGTCTCTTTTTCTCTTAAAAATAAAAAAATAAACTTAAAAATAAATAATTTTCAGGTTCCTAGGCTCTATCCCAGTCCTACTAAATTAAAACCTGGTACTTGGCTTACACATTTGTGTTTTTAACAAACTCTGTAGTTAATTCCTAGATATACTAAAAATCTGAGAAACTCTACTTGTAATCTCATTAAAGAACTTGTCTCCTACTGTTTGTCATCTGCCTGACTACTGGATATTTAATTATTATTTGTGTAAAATGAAATAAAATCATACACTAAGTCATTTAAACACACACACTCACACACACACACACACACACACACACACACAGATATATTGTCTGAACCATACCAAGAAATAGGGGACATTTTACTTAACTTTAATGTTTCATAATTATTTTCTTTCTCCATCAAAAAAATAAAATGAGTTCATTTTGATCTAAGTCTAGAATTTAGAAGTTTTTCCCCTTTCCTTTGGCTGGTCACATTGATGAGGCTAAAATGGGAAAGCCAGAGAATTCAATGTGGTCCATACTCATCTGTAGCCTGCTTCCTATCCCTGATTCAATCTTATCAGATCCCTTTCCATAATCTGTAAAACTACCCTCACAGCTTTAGAATATAGGAAAGTAATTATACAGAAGTGCTTATGTCCACCACGGAAGCTCTTCCTTTGCCTCTCTCAACACAGATTCTACTATTCTGTGAGTCAAGGCAATCATCCAAATGACTCATTTTAAATAAACAAGCACAACTCATCAGTGTTTTATAGGATGCAGCCAAAAGTACAAATCAAGGCCAAGATTAATTTGCTAATTGTTTAAATTTTTCATTTCGCCTTCATGTGTATACACAGTGGTGCCCATCTAGAGTACCACATACTATTGTAGATTATCCAGTGCCCTAAATAAAATAATGCGGCATAAAATCGTATATATTGTTTTTACTTATACTACCTAATTACATACTTCATTATTGTCCTAAATTCAATAGATTTTAACAAAACAAAACAAAAGCCTTCACAGTCTTTCCATTTGGGTGATGGTCAGCACTAGAATACTAACCACACTAGACTCTAACTTTGAAATCATGGCAAAAGTTATCATGCATTGCGTGTTTACTATGTTCTCAGATGCCACGACTATTTATGACTCATTACTTTGTTAAAAACTCATAGCAGCACTATGAAACATACAACTGTTAATTAATACTGCCATTTATAGATGAAGAAACTCAACTTAGAAAGGCTAGGGAATTTGCCTAAAGTTACACAGCTAGTAAGTTTCAGACATGAATCAAACACAGATCTCTTTGACTATAAATTCAGAGCTATTAAATCTTTGGCAGCATAATAAACTTATTCCCCCACTCAGGAATCATCAATGACTTCATGAGAGTAAGAGAAAACCTTAAGATTCCCAGTGATCTGGCTGCTTCTTATTAATGTTATTTTTATTTTCACCTGTCCTCTACCTGGATCCCCATCCCCCAAGCCATTTTCCTTGAAGTCTGTGCCATGGCTCTGTATACATTTTGTCACCTTCTTTCACATTGTTTTCTGCAAAATGCATTTCCTGTCTCTCCTTCCATAGTGCCACTGTTATTCTCTCCGCGTATTACCTTCCAGGTCACATCTCTAACCACACACCGCCTAATACAGTAGCAAAAGAACAAGCATCCATACTTAAGTTTCTATAGGTAATCAGTGGTTTTCTATAGATTTCATTCCTACTTTATCTAGAACAAACACTTACCTATGGGTCAGTGGATTCCCAATTTGTCTTTTTACCTCCAAACAGAATTTTAAACTTACAGAAGACTAAATAAATAGTTGTTGTGTAAGTAAATAAATAAGAACTAATTTCAAACAAAATAAAGTATTACATGAATTTTCTAGAGATTTCATATTGGCTTAAATTACTTTGAAATGATAGAAAAAGGCATAAACACATATCTGTCCAATATTTACTGAAATGCTAGACAATTCAGCTTCAGTGGGAGTTTAATTATAAAACTAAACTCAGCAAAGATGAAAAAAAAATCTAAGCCAACACATTTCTGCACCGTGCTGAATGATCGATAATAATAAATTGGATTTTTAACCCTTGGGGATAAATGGGTACCAAAAAGAAAAGCAAACCTTAGTAAAGATGTTCTGGGCTAACACTAGTGAGTAAACAAAATTATTTTACAATCAATGTCATATTTCATTGGAATGCAGTAAGATGTGATAGAACCTCAGCAAGATAAACAAATGCTCGATGCACGATAATAACCCCACCAGATATAAGCTTTTTAAGTACACAAGTGTCACCAGAAGATTTTGAAAGAGGACCAATCCCACTGCTAAAGTCATAAAATCACTTAGAATGACTAGCAATGAATCATGAGAATTTCCAAAGTTTCTGCCAGGGTCAGGTCTAGGCAAACTGTGGAGAAGACCATGTCAGGAACACTTGACCTTCCTTTTCATTCTTTTTCCCTCCACTTTCTACCAGATTCATCATGAATCTAATGAAGCTGAAGCTTTAGGGCCTCCTTTAAACTCATGCCCCACTTCATTCTAATAAGATTATTTAAATTCCTTTTAAAAAATGTTTATGCGTTTATTTTGACAGACAGAGAAAGAGAGAAAGAGAGAGAGTGGGAGAGAGGGAGAGAGGCAGGTAGAGAGGAAGAGAGAGAATCCCAAGCAGGCTCCACACTGTCAGCACAGAGCTCAAGAAGGGCTCAAACTCGTGAATCAGGAGATCATGACCTGAGCTGAAATCAAGAGTCAGAAGCCTAACCTGACTGAGTCACCCCGGTGCCCCTTAAATTCCTTTTCTTAAACAGAGCCTCCAAACTGTTTAAACTTCAGTCCCACAAACCTTGGTTTGACTTTTGATCACAAGCGTGTGTTCGCTTGGAATCCATGAAACTTTTAAGATTCCATTTAGCAAAGATTTTCTTTGTTCTGGTGTTCTTAGATTCATTCATTCATTCATTCATTCATTCATTCATCCAAGGAACAGAGACTCCTTCTTGTTGCCTCCTGTCCTATATGGAAGAACGGCAGTTGAGAAAATGTGGAAATAAACAAAATAGCCTCAGGCAGTCAGACTTCAGGCTGTACTGGAATAGCTCTGGACCTTGCAGGCCTGGGGACCTAGTCTAGAACTGGATACTGAAAAGGGAAGCTTTAGGCAGTAGGCTATTTAATCGCATTTTTGGCAGGTAGGAATCATCAATCTTACATCTTTAAAATGACTATAACTTCTGGTCTCCTGTTCTTCAGCGTCTGTCACTAATAACTTATATCACGCTTTCCCCTGGATATCTTTCTATACTTTATGGCTTCTGCTTGTACCTGTCTTGTGCAACTTCATGGTTCCCTCCATTCATCTTTCAATTTTTGCTATGAGTACTTACTTCTTCTTATCTCTGGTTTACCATTCCCAAGAAAGGCATGTGATTGTCTCTGTTATAAGTTAATTTTACTGGGCCAACTTTTTCAGAGTAGACCACCCAGCAGACCATTTTCCAGCCATAAATTGGCTGCCTACAGATAATATGGTCAAAAGGTGGCTTTGTGGCATGATGCTATGTGCACAGAACCAGCCTATCTGTGTAGAAAATGCTGTTGACAATTCCAACTCTTTGGCCGGGACTGTGGGCAGAGGGTCTTCCCTCAGAAAAGAACTAACTGTGGCAGCTGTTCCAGCTGTCCCACATGGGGTTTAGCCCTATTTACCCAGGAAGCTAGGTACATCATGAACTTAGCCAATTTTTCTTTCTCCTTGGGATTTTCCAAAAGTGTAATATGACCCAACGTTTAAATACATCTTCCTGTGCTCCCCCTTCATGTCTGCTGTATCAATAACAAAAATGAAATACTTAACCAAAAAACAAAACAAAAACAAAACAAAAAAACAAATCGAGTAGTTCTTTTCAGTTTAAAATAAGATTGCCAATTCAGCTATTAATGGATACTGTTTTCCTCTTCCTAGATCCAATTATTAGAAGAAAAAACTTGAGGCCCAACTAATTGTTCCTGCTTCAATGGTGCCTTCCATGAATCTGCTTTTATTTTTTTTCTTTTTCTCCAGCACAATGATTCTGTCTTCATAGCTCCAGGAAATAGAATTCTTCCCAGTGTTAAAATTATTTAAATATTTCTTTTTATTTCATGATTTCTGTATTTCTATTGGGCTTAATAATAGAAATAATGTCATTACAATATGCATTGAAATAAAAATGCAATGAACATACAACTTTTTATGTGTCAGGAACTGTACTAGTATTTTCATGTAGTATTTTCCTTAGTCTTCTCTACAGCCTTTTGAGGCAGATGCTACTCCCTTCACCATTTTGCAGACGAGGAAACTAAGGCTTAGGGAAGTTAAGCAAATTGCTGGGATTTAAATCAGGAAATTTAATTCTAGATCAGCAACTTTCAACTTTGGTTGAATGTTGGAATGGCCTGAGGAGTTTTCAATATCCTGTGTTCCACCCTCAGAGTTTCTGATTTATTGATCTGAGGCACAGCCTGTAGAGATGAGATTTTTCCCCCCCATCTCCCTAGGTGATTCTACTAACGCAGCCAAGCTTGATAACTGCTGTAGTACAAACTAAGTTATTAACCATTAGCCATTAGGTGATGAATGAGTTAATGAACAATTTTGGCATTAATGCATTATCGCCTCATTTTCTATGTTTGGTAAGAAATACATATTGACAGTTTCATTGAAACAAAAATAATAATAGCATTTAATTGGCCACTCAGAGAAAATAATGAAACCAGTTTTGTCAAAATTGATTTACTCTGACCAGACCACTTGCCAAAGAGTTACTGCTATTTCCCAGAGAGAGGCAGTGAGCAGATTCCGTAAATGACCAGCTTAGTCGAACTCCCTTTTTCATGTGGACAGGGATGCACTGGGGAAGCTACTGAGCGCATCAAACTGACTTAAGTTGTTTGAATGGGCTCCTTGGTCCATTTCATTGTTTTATGTTCTCCAATTCCCTCACCCTATTATACTTAATGTGTCATCGTCCCTGCATGCTGCCTGTCTGCTGCAGAGTGGGGAACCACGGCACTCCAGGCAATTAGCACTCAAAAGTAGGCAACAGGAGCTTTCCTTTCTACTCTGGAGCCAAATTTTTTCTATTAGTCACAGTCAAACCAAAGATACCGATAAAAGAGCCCAAAGTAAAAATAACTTCTTATGCACCAGTTTGCTAGGTGTTAGTCACTACAGTGACAGTATAAAATGACTTAGAGAAATTCCCAAAGAGCTAATAACTTTGCAGGGGGACCTGCAGACAAATGGGGCAAGATGGGTTGTAAAGTTCTCACTTGATTGTGAGTACGCGTGTCTGTCTCAGCGTGTGCGATTCAGTCTGATCACGCTAACGGTTGAGATCCACTGCCGCATTCAGCTGGTCCTACCTGTTCCTCTTTGAGCTGGGAGACTCAATATATAAACAGATAATGGCCAGACCATATATGACAATGAAACTCTGACCCACAGCGCTGTAGCAAACAATCCAGGCAGACAAACAACAACCCCTATAGCAATCAACCCAGAGCAGGTGGGATTTGAACAACTGTCAGCTGCCCTATTTTTGCCCTCCTTCCAACTCAGAACCGACTGAAGAAAGCTAAATTTGCTTTCTGAACCAATCACAGAAGATACTCCACTTCGATGAAGCCCACTTCCAACCAGAGCCAACAACCTCCAACCAGAGCATACATGAAACTTTCCTCTCTCTCACTATAAAACTTGCCCACTCCTTTGCCGGCCTTGGAGCTGCTGCCAAGCACGGTGATGGTGCTGACTACTCAGATGTAGCAAGCTCTGAATAAATAATCTCCATTCGTTCTGAATGGATAACTGAATAGTCTTCAGTTATTTCCATAGAGCAAGGGGAGGGACGACTCAGAAGTTTGAGCCCACCCTCTCCAGGGTGGCCTTCTCATGTTTCCCTGAAATCCCCCTGCTTCCCTTTGAAGATGCCTTCAGGGAGGTGACAGGCACTATGACAGAAGGGGTAGCTGGGACCTGCATCAAATCCAGAGGGATCAACCTGAGGAAGCAGAGACTTGACCTCTTGTCAATGTCACAGTGGCGTTTGAGTAAAAACCTCGAACCTTAGCATCAATTTCAAAAAAGGGATGAAATCGTGAATTTAATCACCCTTGTATTTGATATGAGAACAATCACACTATCAAGTGAATTTACCTAAAAATGATGACTTTGGGGCGCCTGGGTGGCTAAGTTAGTTAAGCGTCAGGCTCTTGATTTTCACTAAGGTCATGATCTCACAGTTTGTGAGTTCAAGCCCCGCCTCGGGCTCTGTGCTGACACTGCAGAGCCTGCTTGGGATTCTTTGTTTCTCTCCCTCTCTTCCTGCCCCTATCCTGCTCATGGTCTTTCTGTCTCAAAATAAATAAACTTAGAAAAAAAAAAAAAAGATGGCTTTGTTTTCTTTAAGATCAGACAGAAGGAAAATTGAGGATAGAAATCAAGGTCAGTTAGGAGAGAATAAAGTTTGTTTTGGCCCAGTTGAATACTTGAGTGGTGCTAACCTGAGTAGGCTTCTTAGGGATGTGGGGAAGACGACAGTACGCCCTGGTAAAGGGAGGATCTCCATGCATGATTCATGGAGGAGACAGCATCTTGAGCAGGCCATGAAAGCTGGGAAGGATTTGGATACACGTACCTGTGGTCTTCCTCTAAGGCCCAGAGCCACTAGTACCGGTGCTTTATTGGAATAAGCCCACATGTTGAACATAATACAGAAGTCAGCACAGTGACTGCACCCACATGGATCTCCTGCTGGAACCAGCACAGCAGGTGCAAAGACACCAAGGTACGCCCCCCAGTCATCTCCTGCCAACCATAGACTATCAGTTCACTCATCGCCTCGTAGATGTGATGTGGAGATGCTTCTGATTTCTACAGTTATTAAATACATGTGAGTGTTTAAAAAAATAGGCATAACCAAACACCAAGAAAAGCTGTTAAGGCTTTAAAAAAATTTTTAAGGCTAATTATTAAATTCAACAACAAGTCTTTTCCTACTACCTAACAACAACAATAACAACTCTTTCCCTACCACCTAACCTACATTCCTTAAACAGAAATTGGGTCTTTTATGAAATTCATTGTCCCTCTTTATTTCCCAAACTGATATTTGTAAGAGTTTTTAATCTCCTTTCCAGCAGAATGCAACAGAATTAGCACAAAGTAATTAGCAGGTTTAGTTAGAATTTAGAAACCGAGAGGCAAATAAAATTAAACTTGGGGTAAATTAATTAGTAAAAGGTGCTAGACTTGTGTGTGCTCGTTAATTAAGTGTTATTCAGTGCGTCCGCAGCGACAACCCGATGCTTTGTGTGGTTTAGGAACACAGAGGAGAAAAGACTCACACCCAAGGGGAGCAGAACAGGAAGGCGGTGAGTGCGGTGTGCTTCTAGGGAGGGATGGGTAAGTGAGTAAGGCACCATCTCTGGGACCCCTCCAGCATCCCCAGTCCCTTTTCTTCTGGGTGAGGCACCAAGACGGCCATGTGGGTGATGGTCGTCCTGTGTTTAGACTCTGGTCAATCTGTTCATTGGAGCCTCCGATTCCAATTAGTTAGGCTGCCTTAGTCTGTTCAGGCTGCTAGAAAAAAAAATACCACAGAATGGCTTGTAAAGAACACAAACTCATTTCTCACTGTTCTGGCGGCTGGAGGTCTGAGCTCAGGGTGGGTCCTAGGGAAGTGAAGCCTCTTCTCCAGGTTGCAGACCAACAACTTGTCACTGTGCCCTCACATGGTGGAAGACACCAGGGAGCTCTCTGGGCCTTGTTTAAATTTTTTTTTTTAACGTTTATTTATTTTTGAGACAGAGAAAGACAGAGCATGAACCAGGGAGGGTCAGAGAGAGAGGGAGACACAGAATCCGAAGGAGGCTCCGGGCTCTGAGCTGTCAGCACAGAGCCTGACATAGGGCTTGAACTCACGGACGCGAGATCATGACCTGAGCCAAAGTTGGACACTCAACCGACTGAGCCACCCAGGCGCCCCTCTCTGGGCCTTGTTTATAAAGGGACCAATCATATTAGCAAGGGCCCCATTCTCTTCACCTAGTCACCTCCCAAGGACCCCACCTCCTCATCATGGGCATTAGGTGATCAACACATGAACTTTGAAGGACACATTCAGATGATAGTAGAGGCTGTAGTTTCTCTCCTCTTCTCCTAGTACAGAGATCACAACGTTGCAGAGATTGAAGTGTTATAAATACTGATTTTCTCCTTTAGTCCACCATTCCAGATTAGACAATTTAAACTACTTAAAGGTTTGAAATCATCTTAGTTTTTTTTTTTTTAATTTCATTATTTGATGCTGGGTAATCATGCACCCCAGCCTAAATCACTGTCTTATTATATGTGAAAGGTAATATTTCTGTCTTTATGTCTTCTCATTTTGAAGGCAGTATCTTGCAGTGGAATCCACAAAGACATAGAACAGGTTTTATTAAAATGCTACCTCTAATTCAGGCTGTGTGACGTTGGACAAGTTACTTAACTTCCCTGAACTGCCTATCCCTCATTGGTTGCAATGTGATCATGTAAGGGAGAAGTGAGATATTTCATGTAAAACAATAAGCACATTGCCCAGCACATAACCTTCTTCTTCTCTAGGTTAATTATGCAGGTGGAAATATGATTGCCAGAACTTTCCCTTATATTGTCATGAAAGTAAAAGGGTCCTTACAAAGACTCCAAAAATCTGGATTGTAACCCCAACTTAATGTTTCTTCAGAGCTATGGGGCCTCTTTGAGCCTCAGACTTTTCCATGTTAACATGCAGATGGTCAGTTTGATGCTGGGTAATCGTGCACCCCAGCCTAAACCACTGTCTTATTATATGTGAAAGGTAATATTTCTGTTTTTATGTCTTCTCATTTTGAGAAGACATAAACTGCTATGGTCAGTATGTGTGTGTCTCACCCTTCTCCCCCAAGTCATATTTTGAAATCCTAATGCCTAATACGATGGTATTTGGATGTGGGTCTTTTGGGAAGTAATCAGGTCGTAAGGGTGAAGCTTTCATGAGTAGGACTGGAACCCTCATAAGATGAGGGCAGAGAGCTGGCTAGCTTTTTCCCACCATGCAAGGATACAACCAGAAGCTGGCAGCTCTAAAACCTGGAGGGGGGCCTTCCCTCACCACAAGCAGACCGTGCTGACACCCTGATCTCAAACTTCCAGCTTCCAGAACTGTGAGCAATAATTCTTTTTTTTCTTTATAGCCACCCAGCTGGTATTTTATTATAGCAGCCCAAATGGACTAAGACAATGGCCAACGTTTGCACTCGACACAATTGATCAGGAGGACAGTGCGTGCAAAGCACTAAAACAAAAAGAGTCATCGTGCCTTGCACACAGCAGGCTCTGCAGATGAGACAGGAACACGTCCTCTGTCAGGTGGACCTCCACTTTGGGGAAGAAGCATCAATCCTTGCAAGTTACCAGGAGGCTGAAATGTTTAGTAAACTGACCGAACATTTCTCTTACAAAAATTATTTCTTAGCAAAATAAGACCAAAACAGCAACCTGAGGAAAGTAGGGCAGTGTGCAATTTTTGTAAGTCAAGATTTTTTTTCACCCAGTTATTCAGGGTCATCTGATAATTCTGAACCAAGTGGAAATGGAAATGGGGCCATATTTCTTAAATTATAATTTTCCAGGTCACATCTCTGCATCTTAAGATAAACTTGGTACCAAAAAACCCCCAAATCAAACCAAAACAAAATGGGGGCAGGGGTGGGTGTGGTGCCTGGGTGGCTCAGTGGGTTAAGCGTCTGACTTTGGTTCAGGTCATAATCTCTGGGTTCGTGGATTTGAGCCCCTCGTCGGGTTCTATGCTATCAGCACAGAGCCCACTTCGAATCATCTGTCTCCCTCTCTTTCTGCCCCTCCTCTGCTCAAGATCCCTCTCTCTGTCTCAAAACTAAACATTAAAAAAAGAATAGTGAGGGGCGCCTGGGTGGCTCAGTGGGTTAAGTGTCCAACTTTGGCTCAGGTCATGATCTCGCAGTTTGGGAGTTCGAGCCCTGCGTCGGGTTCTGTGCTGACAGCTTGGAGCCTGGACCCTGCTTCAGATTCTGTGTCTGCCTCTCTCTCTGACCCTCCCCTCCTCACGCTCTGTCTCTCTTTCTCTCTCTCTCTCAAAAATAAATAGACATTAAAAAAATAAAAAAGAATTATGAACCCATTACATGCCTCAAATAACATACTTTATGGAAAATAACTACATTTTCTAAAACAAATAGTGAGGAGAGTGACATCAAGTTTGCAAATCTGTTTTCTCTCTGATTTAACAGAAGAGCTACATTTTTGTGTTTGTGTCTTTGTTCAATTTGTGGTATTGACAGCATGCAGTCTCTGGAAAGCTCCAGGGTCTGTGTGTGAGAGAACAAGGGAGCGGAGGGCACATTAGCTCTTAATATTGTTATGAAAAAGTTTTTTACTTTATGGACCTTGGAAAGGGTGTCAGGGAGTGGAGCTCAGGGACTCTGCTTTGAAAACCTCTGGTGTCCCCGAAAAAGCAGGTGGCTTTGGAGGACCTGAGTTCTAACCTATGATCTTCAGAATTTATTTCACTTCTCTAAGCCTCTGCTTCCTCCCTCCGAAAATGAGTGGTTTGGATTCAATTTTGGCCCAAATCGTTTCCAGCTATGACATTGCCAGCTGCTCTCTTTGAGTTGGGGTGTTTAATATTTGTAAGTTATTTTTAACATTTATTCATTTTTGAGACTGAGAGAGACAGAGTGGGAGTGGAGGAGGGGCAGAGAGAGTGGGAGACACAGAATCCAAAGCAGGCTCCAGTCTCTGAGCTGTCAGTACAGAGCCAAACGTGGGCCTCGAACTCACAGACCTGAGATCATGACCTGAGCTGGAGTTGGATGCTTACTTAACCTACTGAGCCACCCAGGCACCCCCTGGAGCATTTAATATTTGAATGGAGAAGACTTTTCCTTCTCCTTCTTTTGCTCCCCCCTCCACCCCATCTTCCTGGGGAGGTGCCTGGGCCAGGTGCCCACTGAGCTAGGACAAAGGATGGGAGTGTTTATGACACTCAGAAACGAAAAAGCTACAGTTTCTTAGCAAAAGAAAGCCCAGGGCTATTTTAGAAACATGTCACCTTGAGAGCGAGCCTGACTTAGTCCTGGCACCACAATGGACTAGTAAGGGCAGATTTTATTTTTGTTATTTGTCATCTCCCTCACCAGCATGATCTCATCGGCATGATCTCAATCCTCCTCATCCACATCCTGGAAAATCCTGGTTGGCTATTGAGGTCCAAGGCTTAACACAAGTGGTGAGGCTTTGAGATAGAGAAATAAAGAAACAAAGTAATTTAGGAGTATCCAAGGTCTCAAAAGAAGCAGGCAAATGGAGTCCCCAGGGAAGTCTGCCCCACCTGTAGATGGTGGACTCTGAAGTCCTGAACGATGCCCTCGCCCCCCACCTTTTGCTCTGGAGAAGCCCCCTACCCTTAAGCTTGGCCAGATGAGGAAAGCAGCAGTTATCAGAATGTGCATCAGAAGCTCCAGGAGAACTTGTGAAAACAGATTTATAGGCCCACTCCTGTACTTTCTAATTCAGTTGGTCTGGGGTAAAGCCCTGAGAATTTGCACTTTCAGTAAGTTTGCAGATGATACTGTTGCCCGGGTGCTGGACCTCAGACCACACTTTGAAAACCATTCGCACACTGTAAATTACTGAAAGTGATTTGAGCTAAAAGAAAAGAACACATTTTTTGGACTCTGAATGTTTCTGTAATCAGGCTACATATAATATAAATCTGTTCTATTCCGACCTCTTATTATTAAGGGTGAAGTAAGAGGGTCACATCATCCCTTACATTTTCTAGCATAGCTATTCTCGGTGGTGGATTCTGTAATAAGCACAGAAATGATAACATTTTTTGAAGGTGTTTATTTGTTTGTTTGTTTATAGAAAGTGAGTAGGGAAGGAGCAGGGGGCGAGAGGGAGGGAGGGAGAGAGAGAGAGAGAGAGAGAGAGAGAGAAGGAGGAAGAGAGAGAATCACAAGCAGACTCCACACTGCCAGTGCAGCCCCAACCAACACAGGGCTTAAACTCACAAATTGGGAGATCATGCATGACCTGAGCGAAGTCAGTCACTTAACCCATTGAGCCACCCAGGTGCTCCATTGTAACATTTTTAAAAAGCTCATTTGCTATTTTACTTCTTCTAGGAGAGGGAGAGGACTTCCATACAGGGATGGCAGGGATTATTATATGACCAAAGTCTTAATTTGAACAATTCCTTCCTAGTCATTAGAGTTCAGATGTAAAGTATTAGATGTGAATATGGGGCTTTGATTTTTGATTCATGAGTTTAGAAATAATCCGCAGCTGTCCTGGGCAGACTGAGCCCACGACTTTGCAATCTGGGTTTAGCTTCTGTTTTCCATGAACTTTTAACAAGTATAAACACCACATCAAAGACTCTAGTGATTAGAATAGATGTTGTCTGTTATGTTATCGAAATGATGATCGATCTTTGGAAGCCCAGGACTACAGTCAGAGCCTTCCCTGGAGATTGTAATAGGCATGGGGCTAGCTCTCACTGGCCTCACAAGACCAACAGGTGGGACAGTAGTAAGTCAGGTAAGCACTCAGTGTTGTGCTGGGTGGTTTTACATATAGTATGTCATGTAATTCTGGTGATTCTTTGTAGTAAGAAATCACTTGTCCAAGGGAGCACAGCTCAAATGGGCAGAACATAAATTTGAGCTATTGCATATCTGACTCCAAAGCCCACAGCCCTCAGGAAGCATAATCAATACTGAGTTGGTAGATATTTATTAAGCATCAACTTTGTGGACAGGAAGAGAACCTAGCAAAAAAAAAGTCCCTGCCCTCGTGGTGCTTCCATTTTAGGGAAGAGGAATGATTGTACTCTTGGAAGGGATCAGGTCAACATTCCCATTTTATACATGGGGAAACCAATGTCCAGAGTTGCCTAATGGTTTCTTTGTTGTCACATAGCACACGGCAATGATGTTCTGACATGTCTCAATCAAACAAGATATTAAAAACAAAAGGAAATCTACTTCTTGCCAAGGCAAACCATCAAGGTAGAAGGAAGACTGGTATCTAGGCTTTCACACGGTCTTTCTGCCAAGGTCAGGCATGGATATCAAATTCTAAATCTTCACCCTGACATCAAAGTCCATCCATGGTCAGGCTCAGAATTAGTCTCTCTGTTCCTGAACAGGCCAAACTTGTTTTCACCTCACCCCACCTCTCCTGGAGGCCTTAGCTTTTCTATTCTCTCCACCTGGAATATTCTGCATTTGGATCTCTGCAGATCCAAGCCTTCCTCCTAATTCAGGTCTCAACTCAAGAGGATGCCCTCCAACAGGTCCTCCCTCCCTGTGATACCTGTGAATGCCAACTACATCCCCAGCCTGTCTCGAGAATGCAGGCTGGCAGTCCCCACACAGGGCAAGGTTTCTCTGTGTCCAACTGCCAGAAGGAGGGGAGGGTACTTCCTAGTCTCAACTGCCTTTCATCTTCTTACCACCTCACTTCCTTTCTTCCTCATTTTACTTACTGGGATCAACTCCCCAATGAATCACTTGCCTCCAACTTTTTGTCTCAAGGTCTGCTTTTACGGACCCTGTCCTTCGTAACTATTTTCTTCATAGCATCACTTCCTATTTAAAAGTGTCTAACTTTAGTCTGTTTACTTGTAGATCATCTACACTGCCATCCTGTCTGATCCTCCTATCCCTCCCAACCCTCTCTACCCCACTGACCAGGTGCCCAGTAAAATACAAACATCTGTGGTGGGGTCAGAGGATGCTGAGCTCATCCCATCCCATGTTTTCAACTAGCTATCATCCACATCCAAGTCAATAAACTGGAGAGCAAGCCAAACACTAGCATAACAAACTCCACAACTAAATATAGAGAAGAAGCCTCATCTGAAAGGTCAGGGAGGTCAGAAAGGTGCAGGGAGGCTGCTTATGGGAGGGAGGGAGCTGTGCATACACAGAGTGCAGAGACATGGGCCCTCACACCAGGCAATTCACACAAGGAAAACTAATCCCCATTGCATTTGGCTTTAAAAACCAGAGGGGTTGAATTTCAGGAGTTTGTAAAAACAGTGGGACCTGGAACTTGGAGCTTTAAAAGTCAGCTGTCTCAGCACTGGGCCAGCTGGGAGGGCAGTGACAGCTGGGTCGCTGCTCTTAAAGAAACAGCAGCCTGAGTGGAGAGGCAACACAACAATGGCAGTTTACACGATGCAGTGGGGAGGGGGGCGGCAAAGAGGAGAATAGGAGAGGCATCTGTTCATAAGATTTCAGAGCATGTTCGGGGAGTTCAAAAACAAAGGAGCGGGCAGGCACTATTTTTCTCCCTTGATCCCAGCGCAAGCCCAGAGACACCCGTGGGGAGGTGGGGCTGCACAGACACTGCGATGTAACCCCTAGCAGAGGGTCGTACCACTCCCTAAATTCTGCTGAGGACACACCCTTCCAAGCCTGCTAGCCTCGGACCAGGACTCAGGGGCAATTTGTTAAACCTCATGGATGCCCTGACCAGCCAGTGGGTGCACAGCTACCACCGTGTGCCACGCACTACGACCACACCCAACCGGTCACCCTCGGCGGGAGCTGTGTGTCTCACCCGCCCTTATGCCTCCAGCCCAGCTCGTGTGCTGCCGGGTGCCCGGCTGATGTCACATGCCCTGCCCAGCCTGTGCCCCTAGCCGCCCAAGACCCAAACTCCTAACCAACGCAGAGCTTCAGGGGGTCGCTTCCAGGGCTAATGGCCGGTGGGATCTCTGCCGCCCTGTTCCCAAATTCCCCGGAAGGCATGCCCCTCCCCCCTCCCCCCAGAGCCTGCTGGCTGGGTTCCACTAACACCCCGGAGAGCGAGCAAGCCCACAAGAGGCAGAGAGGCAGTGCGGACTACTGCACTGAAAGGAAAAATGACTCAGGCACGACAGCAGGGCATAAGCAACAGGCATGAGATAATCTCCTGAAGTGCCAGCTTCTGACCAACAGTGGGCACTGTACTGCAGGACACTCCAGAAGTTTTTTTGTTTTTTGTTTTTTTTTTTTTTTTTTGAGAAAAAATAGAGAGATCATGAGCAGGTGAGGGGCAGAGAGAAAGGGGGAGAGAGAGAGAGAGAGAGAGAGAGAGAGAGAGAGAGAGAGAGAGAGAGAATCCCAGCAGGTTCTGTGCCATCCATGCAGAGCCCAACGCAGGGCTCAATCTCACTAACCACAAGATTATGACATGAGTTGAAGTTGGATACTTAACTGACTAAGCCACCCAGGTGCCCCCAGAACTTCTTCTTTACAAAGCTGTGACGTTCAATTGTAGAAGACACAGCTGACTTTCTTAACACATAGAAACAGACACAGAGTGGTGGACAAAATGAGGAAACAGAGAAATCTTATCTCAAGTGAAAGAACAGGACAAGGTTACAGTCAGAGGTCTAAGCTAAACATATATAAGTCACATGCCTGACAGAATGTAAAGCAATGATCATACGGATACTCACCGGGCTTGATGAAAGAGTGGAAGGCATGAGCGAGACCCTAACACAGAGGTAAGGAATAACATAGCAGAGATAAAAGGCATAATAAAGGAAATGAGAAGCACACTTGATGGAATGAACAGCAGGATGGAAGAAACGAATGAATTAGCAAGCTGGAGAACAGAGTAATGGAGAGTAATCAAGATGAACAAAAAAGAGAGAAAAGAATTATGCAAAATGAGAATAGACTTAGGGAACTCACTAACTCCATCAAATATAATAATATTCGTATTATAGGTATCCCAGATGAAGAAGAGAGAGAAAGGGGAGAAGAAAATTTATTTGAGGAAATAATAGCTGAAAACTTCCCTAATTTAGGGAAGGAAACAGATATTGAGATCCAGGAGGCACAGAAGATCCCCAACAGAATTGACAAAAGCAGACTGATACCAACACATAACTGTAATTATATTTGCAAAATGTAGTGATAGAAAAAAAAATAAAGCAACAAAAGAAGTCATTAACTTACAAGGGAAAACCCATAAGGCTGGCAGGAGATTTTTCAATAGACACTTTGCAAGCCAGAAGGGAGTGGCATGATATATTAAAAAAAATTTTTTTAATGTTTATTTATTTTTGAGACAGAGAGAACAGAGCATGAATGGGGGAGGGTCAGAGAGAGGGAGACACAGAATCCAAAGCAGGCTCCAGGCTCCGAGCTGTCAGCACAGAGCCCGACACGGGGCTCGAACTCACAGACTGTGAGATCATGACCCGAGCCGAAGTCGGACGCTTAACTGACTGAGCCACCCAGGCGCCCTGGCATGATATATTCAAATCGCCGAATGGGAAAAATCTGCAGCCAAGAATACTCTTTCCAGCAAGGCTATCATATGGACTAGAAGGAGAGATAGACAGTTTCCCAGACAAAGGAGTTTGTGACCACTAAACCAATTCAGCAAGATATATTAAAAGGGATTATTTGAGGGGAAATAGTATGATAAAAATGATAGTATAAAAGTAGGAAAAACAAAATCAGTAAAAATAAATATTTGTGTAAAAATTAAAACAACTCACAAAAAAGGATATAAAATATAATAACGTATGCCTAAAATGTGGGAAGTAGAGGAGAAAAGAATGGTTTCAAACTTAAATGACCAACAACCTAATATATACTGCTATAGGAAGAAGAGGTTATATACAAACCTAATGGTAATGAAATCTCAAAAAACACTATTACATGTGTAAAGAATAAAGAGAAAGAAATCTAATTAATCACTAAAGAAAATCATCAAAACATGATAGAAAGATAAGAAAGGATCAGAGAAAGTCTTCAGAAACAACCACAGAACAAGTAATAAAGTGATAATAAATACTTATCTATCAATAATTACTTTGATTGTAAATGGACTAAAGGCTCCAAACAAAAGACAGATGATGACAGAATGAATTAAAAAAAAAAAAAAGGACCCAACAAGAAGAGACCTATTTTAGACCTAAAGACATCTGCAGATTGAAAGTGAGAGGATGGGGAAATATCTATCATGTAAATGGAGGTCAAAAGAAAGCCAGGGGAGCAATACTTATATCAAAAAAAAAAAAAAAAGACTTTATTTTTTAAATTAAAAAAAAAAAAAAGGTTGGGGCACCTGGGTGGTTCAGTCGGTTAAGTGTCCGACTTTGGCTCAGGTCAAGATCTCACAGTTTGTGAGTTTGAGCCCCTCGTGGGGCTCTGTGCTGACAGCTCAGAGCCTGGAGCCTGCTTCAGATTCTATGTCTTCCTCTCTCTCTGCCCCTCCCCCACTCACATTCTGTCTCTCTCTCAAAAATAAACATGAAAAAAATTTAAATTAAAAAAAAGTTTATTCATTTATTTTGAGATAGAGAGAGAGAGAGAGAGAGAGAGAGAGAGAGCATGAATGGGGGAAGGGCAGAGAGAAAGAGGGAAAGAAAGAAAGAATCCCAAGCAGGCTCCATGCTGTCAACACAGAGCTGGATCTCTGGAACGGTGAGATCATGACCCAAGCTGAAATCAAGAGTCACATGCTTAACTGAGCCACCCAGATGCCCCAGACACAATAGACTTTAAAACAAAGCCTGTAACAAGAATCAAGAAAGGAAATTATATAATAATAAAGAGGACAATACAACAAGAAGACATAACAATTGTAAATATTTATGCACCCAACACACAACCACCAAAATACATAAAACAGTTAATAACAAACATAAGAAAACTAGTCAATAATAATACAATAATAGTAAGTGACTTTGACAGCGCACTTACATCAATGGACAGATCATAAAACAGAATATCAACAAGCAAACAATGGATTTGAACGACAGACTAGAACAGATGGATTTAACAAACATATTCAGAACAATCCATCCTAAAACGGCATAATACAGATTCTCTTCAAGTGCACATGGAACATTCTCCAGGATAGAGCACATATTATCTATGGACTATGGACACTATATTTACTCCAGAAAACAAACCTTGACAAATTCAAGATCAAAATCATACCATGCATATTTTCTGTTCACAATGCTATGAAACCAGAAGTCAACAACAAGAAAAAATCTTGAAAGAACACAAATTCATGGAGGTTAAATAATATATGCTAAACAATGGCAGGGTCAACCAGGAAATCAAAGAAGAAATAAAAGAGTACATGGGAAGAAATGAAAATGAAAACACAATAGTCCAAATGCCTGAGATGCAACAAAAGTGGTTCCAAGAGGGAAGTTTATAGCAATACAAGTCTACCTCAAGAAGAAAGAAAAATCTCAGGGCACCTGGGTGGCTCAGTCTGTTAAGTGTCCAACTTCGGCTCAGGTCATGATCTTGCAGTCTGAGAATTTGAGTCCCACGTGAGGGTCTGTGCTGACCTGGAGCCTGCTTCAGATTCTGTGTCTCCCTCTCTCTCTGCTCCTCCCCCGTTTGCACTCTGTCTCTCTCTCTCAAAATTAAATAAACATTTAAAAAAATTTAACAAAAAGAAAAGAAAATTCTCAAAGAAAAACAACCTCATTTTGTACCTAAAGGCACTAGGAAAAGAACAACAAACAAAACCTAAAACCAGCAGGAGAAAGGAAATCATAAAGATTAGAGGAGAATAAACAATACAGAAACTGCAAAATCAGTAGAACAGATCAATAAAACCAAAAGCTGGTTCTTTGATCAACAAAACTTTGATCTACAGTAAACCTGTAGCCAGACTTCTCAAAAAGAGAGAGTGAGAGAGAGAGGGGACTTAAATAAATAAAATCACAAGTTAGGTAGGAGAGATAACAACCAGCACCACAGAAAGACAATTATAAGAGAATATTATGAAAAGTATATGCCACAAATTTGTACAACCTAGAAGAAATTGATAAATTCCTAGATAAACTACCAAAACTGAAACAGGAGGAAATAGAAAATTTGAACAGACCAATAGCCAACAAAGAAATTGAGTCAGTAATCAAAAGTCCAGGATCAGACAGCTTCACAAATTCTGCAAAACATTCAGGGAGGGTTAATACCTATTTTTTTATTAATGTTTATTTATTTTTGAGAGAGAGAGAGAAAGAGAGAGTGCAAGTGTAAGTTGGGGAGAGACAGAGAGAGAAGGAGACACAGAAACCAAAGCTGGCTCCAAGCCACGAGCTGTCAGCACAGAGCCCAACAAGGGGCTTGAACTCATGAGCCAAGAGATCATGACCCGAGCTGAAATCGAACACTTAACCAACTGAACCACCCAGGCACTCCGAGTTACTACCCATTCTTATACTATTCTGAAAAATGGAAAAAGGGAAATTTCCAAATTCATTCCAAGAGGCCAGCACTACCCTGATACCAAAACCAGATAAAGATACCACTAAAAAAAAGAACTATGGGCCAATATCCCAGATGAACACAGATGCAAAATTTCTCAGTAAAGTACTAGCAAACCGAATTCAACAATACGTTAAAAAACATCATTCGCCA
This sequence comes from Felis catus, assembly GCF_018350175.1. NCBI lineage: Eukaryota > Metazoa > Chordata > Mammalia > Carnivora > Felidae > Felis > Felis catus. The sequence continues at coordinate 188,486,619 of NC_058371.1, read as the reverse complement.
TGATCAAGTGGGATTTATTCTTGGGTTGCAAAAGCAGTTCCAAATTTGAAAATCAATCAATGTGAAGCATGACATCAATGAGAAAGGATAAGAACCATATGATCATTTTAATAGATGCAGAAAACACATCTGACAAAGTTCAACATTCATTTATGATAAAAATCCTCAACAAAATAGGTATGGAGGGAATATACCTCAACATAATAAAGGCCATCTGTGACAATCCACAGGTAACATCATATTTAATGGGGAACGACTGAGGGATTTTCCCCCAAGGTCAGGAAGAAGACAAGGATGTCCACTCTCATCGCTTTTATTCAACACAGTACTGGAAGTCCTAGTCACAGAAATCAGACAAGGAAAAGAAATCAAAGGCATCCAAATTGGTCAGGAAGAAGTAAAATTTTCACTATTTGCAGATGACATGATACTATATACAAAAAAAACCCCCTAAAGACTCCACCAAAAACTATAGGAACTGATCAACAAATTCAGCAAAATCACAGGATACAAAATCGACATACAGAAATCTGTTGCATTTCTATGTGCCAATAGGGAACCAACAGAAAGAAAAGTAAGGTAAGAATCCCATTTATAATTGCATCAAAAATAAATAAGATACTCAGCAATTAACCTAACCAAAGAAGTGAAAGACTTGTACTCTGAAAACTATAAAACACTGATGAAAGAAATTGAAGATGAGACAATGGAAAGACATTCCATGCTCATGGATTGGAAGAAAAAATATTTTTAAATATGTATACTAACCAAAAAAATTCTACACATTTAATGCAATCTCTACCAAAATACCAACAGAATTTTTCACAGAAATGGAACACACAGTGGTAAAATTTGTATGGAACCACAAAAGATCCTGAAAAAGCAAAGTAATCTTGAAAAAGCAAAGCAAAGCTGGAGGTATCACAATTCTGGACTTCCAGTTTTATTATAAAGCTATAGTAATCAAACAGTATGATACTGACACAAAAAACAATAAAACAGAATAGAAAATCCATAAATAAACCTGCAATTATATGTCCAATTAATCTTGGACATAGCAGGAAAGAATATCCAATGGGAAAAAGGAAATACCTTTAACAAATGGTATTGGGAATGGGGCGTCTGGGTGGCTCAGTCGGTTAAGCATCCGACTTCGGCTCAGGTCATGATCTCGTAGTTTGTGGGTTCAACCCCTGCATTGGGATCTGTGCTGACAGCTCAGAGCCTGGAGCCTGCTTTGGATTCTGTGTCTGCCTCTCTCTCTGCTCCTCCCGCACTCATGCTCTGTCTCTCTCTGTCTCTCAAAAATAAATAAAAGTTAAAAAAAAATTAAACCAAATAATATTGGGAAAATTAGACAACAACATGCAAAAGAATGAAACTGGACCATTTCTTACACCTTAAACAAAAATAAATTCAAAATGGAATAAAGACCTAAATGCAATAAACTGCAACCATGAAAATCCTAGAAAAGAATACAGGCAGTAACTTCTTAGACATTGACGGTAGCAGCTTCTTTCTTGGTATGTTTCCTGAGGCAAGGGAAACAGAAACAAAAGTAAACTACTAGGACTACATCAAAATAATAAGCTTCTGCAGCAGAGGAAACAACCAATAATCCTAATAGATAACCTACTGAATAAGAGAAGGTCTTTGCAAATGGCCTATCTGATAAAGGGCTTATATCCAAAGTATATAAAGAACTTATACAACTCAACACCTAAGAAACAAGTGATCCAAGTAAAAAATGGGAAAAAGACATGAACAGACATTTCTCCAAGGAAGAATACAGATGGTCAATAGACATGTTAAAAGATGCTCATCATCACTTATCATGAGGGAAACACAGATCAAAACTACAATGAGAAATCACCTCACACCTATCAGAATGGCTAAAACCAATGACATAACAAACAACAAGAGTTGGCAGGAATTTGGAGAAAAAGGAACACTTGTGCACTTTTGGTGGGAATGTAAACTGGTACAGTCACTGTGGAAAACAGTATGGAGTTCCTCAAAAACTTAAAAATAGAGCTACCTTGTGATCCAGCAATTCCACTACTGGGTATTTACCCAAAGAATACAAAAACACTAATTCAAAGGGGTACACATACCCCTATTTACAGCAGCATTATTTACAACAGCCAAGATATGGAAGCAGCTCAAGTGTTCATTGATAGATGAATGAATATAAAAGATGTGGTATATAAATATAATGGAATATTATTAAGCCATAAAAAGGAATGAAATCTTGCCATTTGCAATGATATGCATGGAACTAGAGAGTATAATGCAAAGTGGAAAAAAAAAGAAATACAAATACCATATGATTTCACTCACGTAGAATTTAAGAAACAAAACAAATGAGAAAAGAGGGAAAAAAATGAGAGAGAGAGCAAGAAATAGGCTCTTAATTATAGGGAACAATCTGATGATTACCAGAGTGGACTGCAGTGGGGGAATGGGTTAAATAGGTGATGGTGATTAAAGAATGCGCTTGTTGTGATGAGCACAGGGCTATATATGGAATTGTTGAATTACTATATTGTACACCCGAAACTAATATAATACTGTATGTTAACTAACTGGAATTAAAATAAAACCTGAAAAAAATAAAATAAAATCTAAACATCATGGTAGTCTGGGGTGCCTGGGTGGCTCAGTCAGTTAAGCATCCAACCTCCGATGAGGTCACGATCTCGTGGTTCAGGAGTTCTAGCCCCGCATCAGGCTCCGCGCTGACAGCTCAGAGCCTGAAGCCTGCTTCAGATTCTGTGTCTCCCTCTCCCTTGGGCCCTTCCCCACTCATGCTCTGTCTCTCTCTCTCTCTCAAAAAATGAATAAACATTAAAAAAAAAATTGTAAACATCATGGTGGTCTGACTTTGCCCATCCTGTTCGTTGTGGTATCCCCAGAATTGAGAACATTACTCAGTACACAGTAGGTGCTCAACACAATGCCTGTTGAATGAAGAAAATGAACAAATGAAGACACTGGATACCAGAAACTCTGCAACTTGTCAATGTAGGGGAATCTCGATGAGCAGTCATGCTCTTGAATTACTGAACTGGGGCATTCTCCTATTGCTTTATTCCCAATCATATGTCTTAGTTCTTTCCATTTCTGTACCCTCTCCTTGATCAATCACTTTTGTTAAATATGCTGTCCTGCACAATCCAAAGTTTACAAAGGCATGTAAAAATCAATCCAGGCTTTGGGGCCAAGAAGTTCATTATTCTCCTCCATCTATATTTATAAGCAGATATTGAAGACATCCTAAATCAGGAGTCTCTGCTCCTTTGGCTCCTATCACATTAGCCTTGCATAACCATCTACGCTTATTAAAAGAACCCCTGGTCTGCTTCGGTTTGACAGTGACCTTGAAGTGCTTGATTTAATAAGCTAGGGAATTAGAATAAATTGTATTGGCTTGTTCAATCATTCATACTACAAAGAGCTGCAAGGCGAAGCTAGAACAACATAAAAACACAGGAAGGAACAAACAGCTTTCAGCGAGATGAAGAAGGGAAGTTGAGGGAAAAGAGCTCGTGTTTAGAGATGCTCACGCGGAATGAAGAGGACAAAAACCAATGGCTTTCGAGATCATTTTCCCCGGATAAAAAAATACATCGTCAAAGCAAACATCAAATGCGTATTAGCTTATGAAGCAGCTGACACTTCAAAACGTGACAAGGGAGTTACACTTCGATTAACAGTTTGTTTAAACAAACAAACAAACCCCGTTCAACAAAAAAGAGCATATGTAGCAGTTTTATTCCCGCTAGCAGGCCAGGCCCGTATAGGGGCTCTGTGGCTTGAGGATGAGGATGCTCTTCCCCGAAATGTTCGGCCTCCACAAGAAATGAAAGGGTACTGAATGTGGAGACTGGCCTGTTTATTGCCAGCCTCCTCTCATACACGGCACCTAGAAGAGGATCTGGCATATAGGACGGGCTCCACAAACACTTCATTTAAAGACAGAAGGTACAATTCCTTGTATTTTTCTGGGAGAAAAGAGTCTCACTTGCAACATCACTTGCAAACCAGTGCAGCTCATTTTTTGCTTACGTGAGGATCAGTAAGAAGCACTGTGAGTCTGCAGTTTTTTACATCTTGTTTCCCCCCACCTCCTCCCGAGAAAAAAGAGAATTTGCTACTTCTGGATATGCTTTGTGGTAAGGTGTGAATGGTGTGTGTTAAGTGAAACATCAGGATTTGGAATCAGGTGCTTCCTTTTCCTGATAGATAAAACGGAGCCATTAATGCCAATTACTTATAAGAATTTATTCCTTGAGGGATTCTATAGGTTGTACTTGTCCAAAGGACGCATGCAATGCTGGAGACAGAGTTCACACTCAGCAAAATACTTGTTACTTTCCCTCCCGTTTTACAGATGAGAAAACTCTGGTTCAGAAGGATTAAATGGCGTTCTCCAGGATCACCCCCCTGGGATTTCAGTAAATAGGGCTCAGGTCTCCCCAACTACAGAAACCACCACCTTTCTGTCCACTCTAAGGCTTCTTGTGCAGGGGAGGTACTTCAGGCATAAATGTCTCATATTTTCAGTCTGGCTTCCTGTGCACACACACACAGCAGCTTTGCTGGCATCCCAAACCCCCACTTCCGAAGCAGTGAACTGGCTGTTGTTGACTTTTAAAAAGCAGTGAATTTACAGAAGTCCTCAACTTTGGGGAATTTTTCCTACTTCATGGTAGAGATACTGGCCTGGGGTCACGATAAATGTAAAATATTGGGTGTGGGGGGGGACAGATTCTCTAAGTTTGCTATTTAAAACATGTTTGTTTGATATAAGTTGATGTTCTTGAGACAAATGTGTCAACAAATGTGAGATAATATAAAGGGTGTTGAAGCAGAAATGCTAATTAAACCAGTGTGAATGTAAATTACGTTTTAGAACATCCCAGACTAGGAAAATTCTCATACACCACTCCAGACCTGCTTCTCACACTGTATAAGCTGCATTACCTAACGAGCCAATGTGACTTTCCACCCGCCCCCGACCAAACTTTTTGACCAAGGAGGAAGCCTTGGGTAGTCTGTCTGTTGACCTTCCACTTCAGGATTCTGATTACTATTCCCTCCCTCCTATGCCATGCACAAACCTGTAATTTTTCAAATCTGCAAACCTGTGGTTCTCAGTCATGACCTTGCATGACAATCTGCTGGCAAAACTGTAAAAACTACAGATAGCTGGGCCTCACCTGCAGAGATTCTTAATTCATCGGTCTGAGGCGGAGCCCAGACATCCTATTTCTAAAAATTTTCTAGATGATTCTAACGTGTAAATGGGGTTGAGAATCAGTACATTAATTATTCTGCCTTTGAACCACTGCACAATTGAAAATCCTTTTCTTTCCTTTTGTCACTATGCAATTCCTAGCCAGTCTTCAAAGTTAAAAAGGTACTAGTTCCAAGAAGCTTCTCCAAGTAGTAATGTCGGTCTTTCTCTCTAGTATTAAAAACATCACTTTATGGTCCATCCTAATCCTCAGTAGATCCCACTGTACTGTAAGTTCCTTGAAAGCGGAGACACAGGCTGAGATTGTAGGATGGAAAAATAATTAGGGCCTAGTCACACACAGACTATGTATGCTACATCTAGTATTCATAGAATACTATGAACAGCAAGAATCCTACAAACACATGCAACATTGTGGATGAAGGTGGCGAAGATAATTTTGAGCACTAAAAAAAGAGCACATACCATATGTTGTACATTTACATAGAGAACCAAAACCCCAAAATTCATCCCTGCTATTAGAAATCAGGAGAATGGTCATCACAGAGGGAAGGTATAATAACAGGGAGTAAACATGTAGGGTGGTTTATGGGATGCTGTTTATGTCCCTGATGTGGTCGGTGGTTACTTTGTAAAAGTGTCTGCTTTGTAAAAACTCTCCAAGATGTAAACTCCGCACATGTATGCTTTTCTGTATACCCATTATTCATCAATAAAAAAGTTAAAAAAATACTTTTGTATAAACAGTACATTGTATATTTGTATATAACATAATTTCTATCTTAATCTCCGGAACACTAAATTAACATTTAAAAGAATCTACCTTCCAGATGTGGCTCCTCAGATGAGGTCACTGGATTAAATGGAAGTATTGATCTTGATTTCCTGATTCAAAAACTATTATGAGACACACACGCGCATACATACATAGGGAGAGAAAGAGAGAGAGAGAGAGAGAGAGACAGGTGTTGGGGATTCAGGATGAAGTGAAGGACAGTTTTTTGTGCTGTTCTGGTAACCTTCCTATGAGTTTGAAAATATTTCAAAATTAATAATGTAAAGTGTAAAAACAGGGGCGTCTGGGTAGCTCAGTCAGTAACAGGGGCATCTGGGTGGCTCCGTTGGACTGAGCCGAGTCCAACTTCGGCTCAGGTCATGATCTCGCAGTTTGTGAGTTCGAGCCCTGTGTCGGGCTCTGTGCTGACAGCTCAGAGCCTGAAGCCTGCTTTGGATTCTGTGTCTCCAGCTCTCTCTGCCCCTCCCGCTCATGCTCCGTCTCACTCTCTCTCTCAAAAATAAATAAACATTAAAAAATGTAAAAAGCGAATTCTGTTGCATGTGCTTCAAGATTTTTCATGCAAAATGTTTATCATGGTGCATAAAAGGGCCAAGAGCAGGAACCTCACCAAGCGTGTAAGAACAGCTTGTATCCATGTACCTTGTGCTTGGACCACTTGCCGTTAGACGTTTACACATTTGGCAGAAATGGATTTGTCACTTGCTTTTGTAACACAGCACCCAACAAACCATGGGAATCTTCTGCTGTCTACCCAGATCCTTGTCCTTGTTGAATGGAGACACTGGATTAGGAGAAACCACTTAACCCGCTCAGAGCCTTCATTTCTCATGTAGAGCAGGGGTTTGCATTTACTGACATTCTCCATTTTAAACTGCAATTTGGCTACTTATTAAAAGTGTCCCCTTTCTTTCTGAGTTGTCTTGATTCGGAAGGTAAATTATATGGTCTTGCTGCTCCCAAGGAATTTTCCATCTTTAGATCTCTAGCCATCTATGCATCTGCAGATGGAGCCTGGATTCCACGCCCAGTGCAAGCGACGGGCAAAAGCCCCTTTATGGGTTTGCAGCCGTGCAGCACATGCAATTAACAGGATGTCAGAGTAAGAAGTTTTTTGAAAATGTCAAAAAGAGTCCTTTTTTAACAGAAGGGAATTCATTAATTGCCTCACTGGTAATTATTGCATGATGCTAATACTCCTCTCCTTGGGTGATGGCTACGGAGAGGGACACGTAGTTAAAATATTCTCACTTTAAATGTCTCTAGGTTTTTCCTATTTATAACAAAAGGTGCTTATTTCTTGGTATATACAACTGTAATGCTTTATTTTATAGACGGCCTATGTTTAATAGTAATTATTAATTTATTTAGCAGGTATGAATTGATTATCTTCTCTGTGCCAAGGATTAAAAACGCTCCAGACAGATCAGAGAGCCAGTTGGGAAATGAGGAGAAAAACTTCAGCTCTTCTGCATCCCATGCTCCCCTGCAGTCCAATAGGGCTCCGATTTCTCAAATTCCTATTCCGCAGTCCAGCATCAAGGCCCATTTGTCTTCTATCTTGCCTAGAATCCAAGGTTAGGTGATTCAACCATCCTCTCCCTGGATTTATCAGCCCCTTCACCTTCCACCATCCTCCTCGATGTCACTCAGTAAATTTTACCATCCATTACCTTCCGAATACCTACAATCTCAGCTTCTTCTAGTTCCACCACAATGGGGTGTTACATGATCCCAGCGAAACTTAGGAGACTTTTCAGCATCCTTCTTATTAAGTTGTATTTCATTTTCTGTTTTCTGTTCTCAAACCACCCACCCTCAAATAAACAAACACACACACTCTAGAAGCCAAAGCCTTTTGCTTTATTGAGCAGATTGACATAATTAATTAATTATTGAGCAGATTGACATAATTTCCTTTTCCCCTCAAAGTCTCTCTGTGTCATTATTCATAGCTCTCTACTTCCCTCCTGCACTGAAGGAAAAGAATCTTTCCTCTTCCCCAAGTTTCTTTGACACCAACTCTCTTCTGTATGATTCTTTCCTAACTACTTCCCTCTGACCCATGTACTCTGGCTTGAGTCCTCAAAATGAAGCCAAGGTTGTTCTGAGGTCCCTCAAGTCCCTCTATTCCCAAAGTCAATAACATTGCTAAGTTCGCTTTCACCGTCACCAGGGAAATTTAGAAATCAAACATCTTGTTGAAATGATCTCTTTTCTTAGCTTCTACTCAAAGATTCTTCATTTTCTGCCTTTTTTTCCCTAGATTCCTATTCCATCTCCTTTATTCCTATTTTCTGAAAATATACAACCTCCCCAGCTTATGTCCCTGTATATTCCTCTACCAATGCGATTTGTTCTGCTATCCCTAAGATCCGTAACAGTCTTTTATACAAGAAGGCCACATTGTGAGTCAACAGGGAACACCATTGTGAGGCACCACATCCTCCAGCCTTGAACACAACTGAGTAATGATGTCAGATACCACTACAATGGAGTGGCACTCTTTGATCAAGACATCTGACCCCTGTTGGCAGTACCAAGAAGCGATGCTGCAATCAGTGACCAACGCCACCCATGGAACCAGTAGGACGTAACATGGTATGGGAACACGGGCCGGCAGAACAGCCTCCTCCAGTGAGCTCAGGGGACCTCAGGGATCTTTTAACAATACGCCCCTCAAAGACTGGGATCATGCAAAACAGTCTGTGTCGGTCTCACAACGTGGACACAATAAAAGATGGTCGGGTTCACCAGACTTGCTCTATAAAGTATGTCATTGCTGCTCTCTGCTGGTCAAAAGCATTATTCTTTTCATTTAAGATGAGCTGAGATGTGGAACGGGTCAAAGAGGGAAGATACAGTGCTTTCAAAATGATATGGACTGGCATTAGACAATCGTAGTTGCTAAGATGATTTCAGAGGCTTCAATACGTATTTTTTGCAGAGAAACCGATTTCAGTGAGGATCTATGGGATCCCTACAGCAAAGATGTCCTATTAATCACCGTTTTCTTTTTTAACGTGGTAGATCAAGATATTTACCCTCTTGACAAATTTTGACATGCACAACGCAGCGCTGGTAACTATAGGTACAGTATTATGACAGAATGCTAGTACTTACTCATCTGTGTCATTGTAATGTTATCTCTTGAATAGCAACTCTTCATGTCCCTTCCTCCCTGCCCCTGGTAACCACCACTTTATTGTGTCTGGGAGTTTGACTCCTTTAGATACCTCATACAAGTGGAACCATATTACATTTGTCTTCTGTGACTGGCTGATCTCACTGATCAACCCCCATTTTTGTAAACCTTTAATTAATAGAGCATATGGGCTGCATCATATACTTCAGCAAGCATTAAACCTGTTACCACTTTTTAGTACAAAACTTTCTGTTAGCCATCATGTTTGCATTTTTACGGGAAAATCGGCAAGTTCTACTGGGGATGATGACCTTGATACATTGCAAAATCCTAAAATGTTTTCTGAATGCTGAAAGGCTGGTTAAATTTAATTATACAAACACACACACACACATATACATATATATATATTATCTATCTATCTGTATTTGTGCAACTTATTCTATTGAAAACTTATTCTTAAGAGTATGTCAGTGGTAGTTTTTGATTATCCAGAATATTTGCATACCAAGAGCACCCTAATAACTGCCCAATGAAGACAAACATGGACTAAAAAGCCCAACACATGGGTGTCTGGATGGCTTACTTGGTTAAGCATCTGACTCTTGATTCCAGCTCAGGTCATGATATCATGTTTCATGAGTTCGAGCCCCGAATCAGGCTCTGAGCTGAGCTTGGAGCCTGCTTTGAATTCTCAATCTGTCCCTCTCTCTCTTTGTCCCTCTCCTGCTCTCTCTATCTCTTTCAAACTAAATAAATAAACTTAAAAAAGAAAAAAAAGCCTAACATAATAGGTTTGACTCAGGGCTTAGACACTTATTAGCCACATTACCTTGGGGCAGTTATTGAATATCTTTTTTTTTTAAGTTTGTTTATGAGAAAGAGAGAGGGCATATGTACATGTGCGCAAGTGGAGGAAGGACAGAGAAAGAGGGAGAGAATCCCAAACCCCTATGCGGGGCTTGTCCCTACAAACCGTGAGATCATGACCTGAGCTGAAACCAAGAGTTGGTTACTTAACTAACTGAGCCACCCGTGTGCCCATGAATATCTTTGAGTTCTACTTTCCTCTTTTGTCAAATGGGGGAAAAGTATAACCCCCATTTACAATAATATCCCCTCATCTATAATATTATGATATTATAAATATTTTTTGAAATATCCAAATTATATGTGTAACAGTCCTTGGCCCAAAGTAAATGGTCAGTAAATCTTAACTGTTACCATTAATGTTATAATCCACAGCCTAAGTAACAGAATTTATTACATTGTCCAAAGCAAAGTTATTTTACCACAGGTTTAAAATACACTCTGTAGATACCTAGAGAAAGATGTTTTTAGAACACAGCCTTAGCTCCGACACTAACTGAGTAATTTAAAGTAATGCCTTAAATTTTCTGAGCCACAAAAAATGTTTCTGAATGCTTTCCATGCCCTAAGGTTTCAACATATCTCTGTGTTTTAATTCTATTTACCACTGTTTAATGGCCTATGGTGCAAAGTGTTTTGTTTTCTGACCTTCTGTTCTCCACCTAATGACTTGCCTGAAGAACAAACAACCGCTGAAGGAAGCTAGTAATCTTTTGGGAAAATTAGCAAAGAATAATTTTTAGAAGGAACAATGAAAGCAACAAAGTACACAGACCAAACAATGCATTCTTCTTTTTAAATATAACCACACTGAAATGTGATTTGACTGTTGCTCTATGTTTATTAGTAGAGTAAATAAGGATTAGGTTGTCACTGGGTTTTTAAGCTAGAAGTTACAGTATGCTGAATCTTGAGGAAACTATCCAATTGTTAGAGATGTATTCTAACCAGAATGCTCTAGATGTGTCCCCTCCTCTTGTCCATTCTTCCCTTAGCAAATATGTTAAAAGCCTACTTTTAATTACAATTCTTCTGCCATGAAGTTCAGAGACCTAAGTATCTAAGAGACATGCTGGGGAGTCATCTTGCAATCCAGGCCAAATAATCAAGTTCTGTACTAATGCTGATGTTGGGGGAGGGGGGGGTCTCAGCAAGATAAATTCTGAGGAGAAAACAGGGTGGACTCCTGAGTCCTGATACCACTCGGAGATAAAAATTCATTCAAGACAAACTATTAATTTGGCAAAATGTGTCTTAATGACCACTGTCCCTTCTCCTTGAGAATTTTTCCATTTGTTTATGGCTCCCTTCTTCCACAACAAGACTTCTGCTACCTTCATACCATTGCTATTATACAACCTTAGCTATGTTTGTGTTCTGCCCATTCCTCTTCCTTGGCTTGTTCCCTATGAACTTCTAACCTGTTCTCAGAACTGGCCTCTGTGTTCCATCCCTTTGATCGCCCCTACTGAATGTATGAATACAGTGAGTGAATGTCTCTTTTCTTTCCCTCTATCTTGATGAAATATCTCAACAATAAGGATCAGGGTAGATCATGGTAAAAGATTAACTTTCATGGTTAGTTTTCAAGGGCAGGAGACCTCAGGGTCCTTTTGGAATTCTGGGACCTGACTACTCACTGGAAGGGCTGCCCATCACAGAGCAAATCACTGCATCTTCCTGAAGAAAAAGTGACTCTTTCAGCCATAGGAGAACAGCAGTGAGTGGCATCCCCAGAGATGTACCTAAGCCTAGGCACTTAAATCCCTGTAAGTGGCAACTCCCAGCTGTCAGCAGGTGGTTCTTCAAAACCTTTCTAATCAGGAGAGCCAGAAGAGATTCTTTCTCTTCCTCCCTCTTCCACTGTTTCTTTCTTTGATATCTTTTTTATGTATTACTTTTACATTTGAAGATACTATATCTTTAGGGGGAAAAAGCAAGCTTCTTCTGATTCTGCAATTTTATACATTGACAAAACTATTTTCACTTCTTGTAATCTCTATTAGAATTTTGTTTTCAGAAAAATGTTTCAGATCTGTCTCTGGGTGACTTACAGTACTGTTTTAACTTGTCGGAGCCTTTATTCTTCATCTGCTCCATGGGTACAATGAGTCTTAATGTAGCCTTTACTCTTGCATTGGCAAAGAACTAGATACAGGATATTTATGGTTGGATTATTGATGTGACATAGTCATGGAAATAGCAGTGAAAGACTTAGTGATAGGAAAACTTTCCATAGTAATGGAAAACTTTGGAGGTTAAGATGTACATGTTTAGAATTAATGTCTCGTGAAAATGGTATCTTCCTAAAATGAGTATTGTCTCCTCTATCTTACCTCCTTTTTGAATTTTGAAGCCTCTTTGAGTCTACCAGAAACTTTGATGATTGTATTTCCCAGTATGTTCCTTGCATTCCTGAAGGCAGAGTTAAAATGAATGTGCCCAGGCATTACTATCTCCATGACTTTGCTGGTAGTGTCTCTGCCACGTGGAATTCTCTTTTTTATTTCCTATTTCTCCTCACTATTGCTTCCTACAGATCCCATTCAAATTATTAAACATTATTACTTCCTTGAAACCTAGTTCAAATAACCTATTTCCCATCTAATTGTCTTATATTTTTTAATTGTGCTTATATATTGCTTTGAATAACAAAACATATATTCCTGTATTTCTCCAAACACAAATATGATTTTTCATGCTGTGGTCTTTCTGTCTAGAGTGGATCCTCACTTTTATTCCCCCTGGGAATTACTTACTAATATCAAAAGCTCAAATTCTGAAGATGGTCCCATCACCAACCTGGGCAGAGACAAGGCATTTTCTTTGGTTCTCTCATAATTGTCTTACATCGCTGGGGCAGAAAAACGGCCTTCTAAAGATATACAAGTCCTTGGGGCACCTGGGTGGCTCAGTCGGTTGAGCATCCAACTTTATCTCAGGTCAGGATCTCATGGCTTGTGGATTTGAGCCCGGAGTCAGGATCTGTGCTGACAGCTCAGAGCCTGGAGCCCGCTTCAGATTCTGTGTCTCCTTCTCTCTCTGCCCCTCCCCAGTTCATGCTCTGTCTCTCTCTCTCTCTCTCTCAAAAATAAACATTAAAAAAAAAAAAAAAGAGAGATGTACAATTCCTAATTCCCAGGACCTGTACTTTATATGGCAAAAGGGACTGCACATTGATAGAGTTAATAATGTTGACATAAGGAGATTATCTTGGATTATCTGGGTGGGTCCAATGAATTCACAAGGGTCATAAGGAAGGCAGGGAAGTGGGTGTCCCAGTGATGCAGGATGAGAATGATTTGATGACCTTTGCTGATTCTGAAGATGGAAGGGGCCATGAGTCAAGGAGTCAGGGCAGGCTCAAGAAGATGAAAAAGACCGCAAAACAGATCCTCTGCTACAGCCTCTGGAAAGGAATGCAACTCTGCCAAAATGTTATTAGCTCGGTGAAATTCATTTTCAATTTCTGACCTCTCGAACTCTAAAACAATAACGTCATATTGTTCGAAGATACTAGGTTGTAGTATTTGCTACAGCAGCCACAGGAAACGAATATACTTCTTCCATTCCAACACTAGGTATTTTTTAACTTGTGTTTGTATTTTGCATTTATTTTAGATTTTGCTTCAAATAAAGTGCCCCACATCACACCAAGGTTTTGATTTTTTTTTTTTTTTAAATATCGTCCCTAAAACAATAATTAGGAATCTGGGAAACTGCAGCATGAACTGGCTATATTAGTTTGAACTCTGTTTTAGTTTGCTAGGCTACCATAAGGACATATCACAGACTGAGTGACTTAAACAATAGGAATTCATTTGATCACAGTTCTAGATGCTGGGAGCTCAGGATCAAGGTGTCATCAAGTTTCATTTCTGCTGAGGCCTCTCTCTTTGGTTTTAAGATGGACACCTTCTGGCCATAGCCTTACATGGTCTTTCCTATACTATGCGTGCACATCCTTGGTGTCCTTGTGTACCCAAATACCTTCTTCTTCTAAGAATACTAGTCAAACTGGAATAGGGCCCACCCTAAGAGCTTCATTTTAACCTAACCATGCCTCTAAAGCGTCTATCTCCAAATACAATCATATTCTGAGTTTTGGGGGATTAGTGCTTAGACATTTGAATTTTGAAGAGTGGGCACCATTCAGTCCGTAATAAACTCATCATTTGTTTCAAATACTTGATTTGTGCTTTGAAGAGAAGAAAAAGAGAAGAAAAAAATGACATAAAAGGAAAAGTCAACAAAAGTAATCAATACTTTCAGTTTTATGGTACCACTCAGAAGTACTTGAGGTAAAATGAGAAGAAAGTCAACAAGTTTTTGAGCACCTGTCACATAAAACTTGCCATTAGAACAACTATGAATTAGGATGCCCTGCCCAGATGCCCCTTCAAGGAAGGACTTTTCAGCCAGCTGCTGACACACCTATCAGCAGACTACACTACATCCTTTAGGGATGGCCTCAGGGGCAGATAGCCACCCCCCCCCCAAAACCATGTTCATGTCTCTCCCAGGCTGACCCACATCCAATGACATATTAGCTTTCCATTATGCCCTACTTCAGAAACCCCAAAGGCCATTCTGTTGCCAGCACCCCCCAGGAGATGGGCTGAAGCTTCCACTGAGACTATAGCACAGTTCAACATCTTCCTCTGTCTACTCTCTCTCCTGTCATAGAAGTTGATCCCAAGAGCATCCCACCATCAATATTTTGCATACAAAACGTCTCTCAGGGGCTACTTCTCAGGGACCCCAACTTGTGACACAATTTCTAGAGTGAAGAAAACAGAGTGTAGAGAGGTTAACTAATTTCTCAAAGCCACATTTATTGAGCCACTATCTTCCTCCAGGCTCCATGTACTTTTTCACACTGGGCTTTATGTCTCCTGGGACTTCATCAAGTAAAAGTCACAGAATGAGTATCTTCTGCAGGGAAAATTTTCAATTGCCAGAAATTTAAAACACTGGTTTTAGATTTAAAATACCAAGTAGAGGGTGCCTTGGTTAGGCATCCAACTCTTGATCTAAGCTCATGTCATGATCTCACAGTTTGTGGGTTTGAGCCCCACATTGGGCTCTGAGCTTGCAGTGTGGAGCCTACTTGGGATTCTCTCTCTCCTCTCTCTGCCCCTCCCCTGCTCATATACACTCTCTCTTTCTCTCAAAATAAATAAACTTAAAAAAATATATCAGAGTAGAGTGCCAAATGTAATGAATTTTTAAACTAATGTATGATCCTTCAAAAAATAATCTCCAACTTATAGCTGGTTTCTTTACTGTGTCAGACTGCCTAGGGTTGGAACTCATGTTTTCCAGTTATGCAAGTTCCTACCCTTTTTATACCATAGCCTCTCTGCCTGAAAATGAAACCATAAGAATATATATACCACTGAGATATTGAAAGGGGTTAAATTAAGCGGTTTGTGTAAAGTTCTTAGAACAATGTTTGATACATTTTAGGTGCTCAGGAAGTGCTTAAAATTCATTTAAACCTCATAGATATATTCTCTTTCTTCTGTGCTTAGAGTAGTTGATTAATTAATTAATAAACTTGTAAGAACCATACACTATCGATATGATATGCCACCTCTGTGTCTACATTTTAATTTATAACTTCATATTAATAGGTTTCTCTCTTTCTCAGTGCACCCCACTGCTATAAAAGCCAATTTAACAAGAAGTTGTTAACAATAAGTACATTTAATTTAACATTTAAATTTAGCAATAAGTAAACCTTAAATAGTCTCTTAGTGCCTAATAGATCAAGTCCAGACTAAAGGCAGCTTTCCAGTGCCTTCTGTCTGGGGCTAAACTGTGTCTACCTAAAATTCATATGTTGAAGTCCTAGCTCTTGGTACCTCAGAATACAACCTTAGGTGGAAATAGGATCACTATAAATGTAATCATCTAAATGAGGCGATCCTGGAGTAGGTTGGGCCCCCAATACAATATGCCTTTATAAAAATGGGAAATTGGAACAAAAACATGCACACACAGGAAAAGTGCCATGTGAACATGAAGGCAGAGATCAGGGTGATGTGTCTAGAAGCCAAAGAACATAAAATATCACTAACAAACCACCAGAACCTAGGAGAGAGGAATCAAATAGATTGTTTTTTCTAGTCCTCAGAAGAGACCAATCTTGCCAACATCTTGCTTTTAGACTTCTAGTCTCTAAAACTGTGACACAAGAAATTTCTATTGTCCAAGCTATCCAGTTTGTGGTGTTATGGCAGCCTAAGGAACAACACTTCCTCTACGGTCTGACTTGCAACCACTTTTCCAGTATATTTTCTGACTTCCTGTTGTCTACAGCCAAGTTGACATACTCCTTGGGCCTCCTTCCTTTCTGCAAGAATGTATTCACTCAAGTTAGTTTCCATGGTTGGAAAGTACCCCCTACTCTATATGTATCATATTTTTGAATTCTTTTTTAATGTTTATTTTTGACAGAGAGAGAGAGAGAGTGAGAGAGAGCGCGCGAGTGAGTGGGGGAGGGGCAGAGAGAGAAGGAGACATAGAATCCAAAGTAGGTTCAGGCTCTCAGCCATCAGCACAGAGTCCGACACAGGGCTCAAACTCATGAACCGGGAGATCATGACCTGAGCCAAAGCTGGACACTTAACCGACTGAGCTACCCAGGCACCCCTCTATGTATCACCTTTAAAGCCTTTTCAGCTCAGTTTCTCCATGAAGTCTGTTTTTCCCTCCTAACCTGCCTCCATCTCTGCCCCTACTAGCATGTATTGTTTAGAATAATCATTTTTCTCTCTCATCTAAGAACTGCACATTGTTATTGATCATCTTGGTCAATTGTGGCTTGCATATAAACTAGATTGTGCATGCTTTAAGGAGGGGGAGTCTGTGTTTTATCCCTTTTCCATAGAAAGGAATATAGTAGTTAGTTTTTCTTATCACAGATATGCAATAACTACGTATTGATTTCCTTTGAATGGTAGTATTTATATAATAATACTTTTTTGTATTGTTGGTCCAAAAAAACTATCAGCTATGGCGTGAAAAAAAATGTGAACAAAGAGAATTTTTGTCTCTTCATTGTAAGATATCAACTCCTTGTTTTTAATGTAGAAATTTGTGTAGTTTATGGTGTTGGCTAAATGTTTGCAAAATAGTGAAATTTTAGGAAAAGCATGCGCCATCTTTCATTGAAATACACATGTATTTAAATGGAAAATAATCAGGGGCGCCTGGGTGGCTCAGTAGGTTAAGCAGCCGACTTCGGCTCAGGTCATGATCTCGCGGTCCGTGAGTTCAAGCCCCGCGTCAGGCTCTGTGCTGACAGCTCAGAGCCTGGAGCCTGCTTCCGCTTCTGTGTCTCCCTCTCTCTCTGCCCCTCCCCTGTTCATGCTCTGTCTCTCTCTGTCTCAAAAATAAATAAACGTTAAAAAAATAAAAAAAAATAAATGGAAAATAATTAATTCAAATGAGTCAGAGTTGATTTGACAAGAAAATCTCATTTTATGGCGTTAGATATAAATGGGATAAAATGGAGTGGAATATAGGTCTATGTAGAGAGCTTCAGGACAAGAGAACAACAGGAAAGCTGCCAAGAACTGGTAGGTATTAGAATATACTTTGATAGGAGAAAGGTCTGATGGAGACTCAATAAATTTCTGTATTATTTGCTCAGAGAATAGTTTGGTCTTAAAGGTAAAGAAGTTTGGACCACAATGAAAGTTAAGAGAGGGGTGATAAATTGGCTAGCTTTAGGAATTACTGATGACACTGAAAAATGGGAGGGGTTAGTTACATGTGGAAATTCTAAATGCATTTTTTTTATTTTAAAATTTTTTTTTTTGAGAGAGAGAGAAAGAGCATGGGCACAAGCAGCAGAGGGGAAGAAGAAGGTAGAGAATCCTAAGCAGTCTCCACACAGAAACTGATGCAGGGCTTGATCTCACAACCATGATATCTGACCTGAGCAGAAACCAAAACCAAGAGTCAGATGCTTAACCGACTGAGCCACCCAGGCGCCCCCGTTACATGCAGAAATTTTAAAACTTTCGTATTCTTGGCTTATGGTGGTTCTTTGGCTTTTAGCAACCCCATTGTGGAGATTTAATAAGGAAGATTATTTCTAATCCTCTCTGACTTGCTGCCTCAGAAATGTAATTTCTAACCAACGTTCCTTGGGCTCTGCTGATTCCTGGATGTATTAGCTGCAGGTAAGCAGTGGAGATCTGAGGCAGAGGCACCAGTCTCTCTTCTTGTCCCTCCCCCAGCCTAGCTTTCTCAGGAGCTCCCTTCCTTTTGTCAGGCTCTCTGAGCAAATGCTACTGACACAAATGGGATGCATGCACTCCTGAGAAAAGTCAAGGCTATTAGAAAGTGACAATAACTCTAATGGCCATGTAATGATTTGGGGATTAATGAATTACACTGTGAATACTTGGATGACCTATAATGTTTGGGTATTGAAAATTGGTATTATAAACAGGCTGAAGCTATGGGTAAGTAGGAAGCATTTACATGTTCTTACTATGTTTAGTTCATATCTACCTAAAATACATAGGAGAGGACCCTAAAATTTAAACCACATAAAGCAATTTCTTTATGCTGCTTTGTGAGGAAAAAAAAATTGTGCGAGATATTGAAATGAGCCAAGAAGATTACTGGATGGTGGGCAGAATCTTAAAGCTCATTCCTCCCAAGATTCTGGTTTCCTGGTTATGCAATCAACACTAATTTAGGAATAGCTATGAAGAGATTTTTCAGATGTGACTAAAGTTCTTGGGGCACCTGGGTGGCTCTGTCAGTTAAGCATCTGACTCGGTTTCAGCTCGAGTCATGATCTCACGGTTTGTGAGTTCGAGCCCCTCATAGGACTCTGTGCTACAGCACAGAGCCTGCTTGGGATTCTTTGTCTCCCTCTTTCTCTGCCTCTCCCCTGCTCACACTCTCTCTGTCTCTGTCTCTCTCTCAAAATAAATAAATAAACTTAAAAAAAAGATAAAGTTATACATCCATCGACCTTAAAATATGGAAATTATCTACCTGGACCTAATCTGATCACAAGTCCTTAAAAGCAGAGAGCTTTCTCCAGTTGATAGCAGAAGAAGGAGGGAGAAAGACTCAAAGCAGTAGAAGGATTTAAAAAGCCATTGTAGGTTTGAAGATGGGGAGGATCACATGAGAAGAAATACGACTGGTTCCAGAAGCAGAAAGCAACCCTGGGCCGAGAGCCAGCAAAACAATGGGACCTCAGTCCTACAACCTAATAGAATTGAATTCTTCCAAGGATTGAATGAGCTTGAAAGGAAAGACTTCCTTAGAGCTTCCAGAGAAGAGCCCAGGCTGGGCAACTCTTATGAAACCCCAAGCAGTTAAGACAGTTAAGCCATGATGGACTTCTGATTGGTAGAACTATGAGGTAATAAATGGATATGTTTTTTAAAAAATATATTTATTTACTTATTTTACTTATTTATTTACTTATTTTGAGAGAGAGAGAGAGCACACGAGTGGGCTAAGGGCAGAAAGAGAGGTGAGAGAGAGAATACCAGGCAGACTCTGGACTTCAGCACAGACCCCAATACAGGGCTCGATCCCATGAACCCTGAGATCATGAGACGAAATCAAGCGTTGGACTCTCAACTGAATGAGCAGACCAGGTGCCGTTACATGGGTATATTTTAAGCCATTACATTTGTGGTAATTTATACACAGAAATAGAAAACTAATACATGGGTATCAACCCTCAGGGTTTTTATGTCATGGAATATCTGTACCTTTCATTTTCCTTGAACTATTGTATAATTCTGTAAGTCATAGATAACTCATAATACAAATGATTTTTGTCCATAGACATAGGCATGCAAATGAATTTTATCCATTAGAAATATAATCTCCCTCTACTCCCTCTACTCCAAGGAATAAGCTACTTTGCTTCTATTTGTAAATTCATTTCAGAATTTCCTATCTGCCTGTATATGGGTGGTACACTAAATTGCTTTTTGATCCAGTTGGAACATCCTGCTGGTTCCCTTATTAATTGATGAGTTAAATAAAATATTTAACATGTGTTCACTTTATGTCTGTATAAGAGTACTAATTTAGAAATGTATCATTTAACAGTGATCTATTTGAAGATTTCCAAATGTTATAGGGAAGGGACAAATACTTATTCATCTCATGTCTTAAGACCAGAGGAGGGCTAAATGCCATACTTAAATTCTCATCTATTCCTCACACCAAACCCCCAAGACTGCTAAGAGGAGTCCCCATGTAAAATCAGGAAACTGATATATCACAACATTATTGAAGAACACACAGTTTTGGAGTCGTGGAGCTGAGATTTTAACAAACTGAAATTTGAAGTTACTCTCATTTCTATTTTGCCATCTAGTTTTCCAATGCCAAATGGAGCTCACCTCCTTTTGCCATATCCAACGCTTCTTCCTCCATCTCCTTAGTCCATTCTTCTTTTTTTAAACTTTTTTTTTAAGTTTATTTATTTTGTGAAAGAGAGACAGAGCACAAGTGGGGGAGGGTCAGAGAGAAGTAGAGACAAAATCCCAAGCAGACTCTGCAATCAGTGCAGAGCCTGATGCGGGGCTCGAACTCACAAACACTGAGAGCATGACCTCAGGTGACATCAAGACTCGAACGCTTAACCGACTGCGCCACCCAGGTGCCCCCCCTTAGTCCATTCTTGATGCCAACATCTTCCTAGTCATTCAGGCTTCACAACTTAGAAGCACTCTATCCTTTCCTCTCCCTCCCTCCCTATATCTGGTTATCAAAGGCTGTGAATTCAACATCTACCATTTCCTTTGTAGCCACTCCCTTTTTCTGCCTCTGCTTCCAATCATCCTCATTCCTTCTCACACTAATAGAAGCTCAAATAGAGCCAGATCCAGTTTGGGGTGCCTGGCATTTCTACTATTTGGAGGGCCATCTTTAGGGGGAAGAAGAAAAATTAGTCTTTCAGAATAAGATAAGACATCATAGCAAACTAGCAAAGTCATAAACCTTCATGCCCATTCTTTTTGAGATTTCTTATGGCAATTTACCAGAAACATTTATGTAGACTGTTTCTGCAGTCTTAGTAAAAGCCATAAATTGTGCAATAAGAGGTCTAGAAAGTTGTTTGGAGCTTCATGGAGGTGGTGGAGAAAGTTACAAAAGGAGATTTTAAATACATGTGTTCCTGAACTGCAGCCCAAGCGAATAAAAACTTCAGGGGATCCGGGCTTTTAACAAAGCTTCACAGGTGAAGTGGATGCAACTGGCCTATGAATGACGAGTTTGAAAACCATTGCTCTAGCTCAAAAAGTAACCTGATCCTATGTTTCCAAGCTCAGCTAAAGCTCATAAGGGCAACAGTCCTCCAACGTCTCCTGGGCACTGGGCTCTGTACAGTAGAGAATGCAGACGTCATAAAAAATGCAGGTAGAAAGGGCTTTGATTAAAGCCTAAAATCGAAGGAACTGTTTTTCTGTCTTTGAAGTAACTACATTGGCTTTGATTCAAAGAAAACAATGAGCTTGATGAAAATCACCACAGCCCAGAAAATGACCTGGTAACTCACAGGTGATGAGGACAGGAATCGTAAGTGTAAGAGCAGTCAGACAGATCCAGAAAAGAGATGTTTCCAACATGTCTAAAGATTTCACTGAACCCTTAGCTAGAAGAGGTTGAGCATAAACATCACAGCTCCACTGCAAGTGTGTCTATACATTATTTGCAACTTACTCCTTCTGTCTTTATGCTTAAATAATACTGCTCAACTCAGTATATGCAATCCATTTTAAAGTGTAAATTCTGTTATTCCCAGTTATGCACTGGCTTTCTAAAGTCCGTCATTTAAATAATTGTACAGATTGGTGGGAAAGAGGAAACTCCTTACAAGTGGGACACGGGTATGAAAAATCCAGATTCCGTCAGCCAGACAGGGAAGATCAGTCACCGGCATTATGTTTACATTCCCACCACATACACCCACCCAATATGAAATGCAGGTTAAAGAGTCCTCTGCACTTCCAAAATGATGAGAATGAATCTTCCTGTCACTTTATGTCACAGTCTCACAGTCCCCAAATAACCACCCAGAGATAGAGCCCTCAGCAGATTTGTTATCAGAGGTATATGTTTACACATGGCAAGACTCTGAGAAATGAAAGAAAGAAAGAGAAAGAAGAAAGAAAGAAAGAAAGAAAGAAAGAAAGAAAGAAAGAAAGAAAGAAAGAAAATACTGCAAGTGAGAAGAAAGTTCTTCCTTCCGGAAACTAGTATGATGAGATTTTAAAACACAGCAGAACATAAAACTATTTTTATTTAATTTTATTATTAAATTGTTTAAACATTTATTCATTTCTGAGAAACAGAGAGAGACAGAGTATGAGCAGGGGGAGGGGTAGAGAGAGGAGGACCCAGAATCCGAAGTAGGCTCCAGGCTCTGAGCTGTCAGCACAGAGCCCGACGCGGGGCTCGAACCCACGAACTGCAAGATCATGACTTGAGCCCAAGTCGGACGCTCAACCGACTGAGCCACCCAGGTGCCCCTAAAACTATTTTTATATTCAAAACAAAATAGGATATGATTAATATTAAGTGGAATGAAAGTTGCTGTAAAGAAATATTTTTTGTTCGTTTGCTCTATCAACACACGTTCCATTGCTCCCCATGGTGACCGGGAGGTGCATCTCTGCCCCTCCTTGCTTCTTCTGCACTGCCTGCTTGATCTCAGGTGGTAAACCAGGAACTGTCAAGGCTCTCAAACCCTCCAGGTTCTCAAACCCTCCAGCTTCTGGTGGAGTTCGGCCCTTAGGGTGCCCTGGCTTGAGTTAAGAGAGAGCAGAAGAGAGAAATGGAATGTTTAAGATCCTTCCCAGAGGCCTGGCTGCAGTTGGGTGCACTCTTTGACTAAAGGTCACTTCCACCTCTTGCCCTCTGTACACTCACCCCTTTACCCCCAAACCCCACCAGGTTCTAGCAGCTGCTCCTCCTTCATTTCTTCAGGTTGCAGGATTGCCCAGTTGGCCCTGCTGGTAGTAGCCTGAGAGACTGGACCATTTCTTATGCTTTCTTTATATACTTTGCACGTAATTCCTTTATTAAACTCTTCTCACATACCCAATATGTATTCCATATCTTTCTGACTTGGCCCCTGATTGATCTAGTGAATATTATAGTGGTAAGCCTATTGCTGATAAATGTCCTCAAAGTTGTTTAGCTTCTCACACAGAATTTATCTTACTTTACTATTTAAGTTTTAAAAAGATGTACGGGGGCGCCTGGGTGGCGCAGTCGGTTAAGCGTCCGACTTCAGCCAGGTCACGATCTCGCGGTCCGTGAGTTCGAGCCCCGCGTCAGGCTCTGGGCTGATGGCTCGGAGCCTGGAGCCTGTTTCCGATTCTGTGTCTCCCTCTCTCTCTGCCCCTCCCCCATTCATGCTCTGTCTCTCTCTGTCCCAAAAATAAATAAACGTTGAAAAAAAAATTAAAAAAAAAAAGATGTACGTATTTCTCACTTGTTTCAAAAATGGGTTTGTGGTGGGGAGCCTGGGTAGCTCAGTTGGTTGAGTATCCGACTCTTGCTTTTGGCTCAGGTCATGATCTCCTGGTTCGTGAGTTTGAACCCCATGCCAGACTCTGAGCTGACAGTGCAGAGCCTACTTGGGATTCTCCCTCTCTCTCTCTCTCTCTCTCTCTCTCTCTCTCTCCACCCCCCTTCTCTCTCTCTCTCTCTCTTTCTCTCTCTTTCTGTCTCAAAATAAGTAAATGAACTAAAAAATGGATTTATAGCATATTTCATTTAGGTTATGGGTTAGTCCATTTAAAAAAGAGATAAGTAAAATCAAATAATATTTCTATGACTTCTGACATTTTACGTAAGTTTATGCCCATACAATCAGTAGCAACATTTTCTTCCAAATCATAGACTAAATATTACTCAATTAATCTCTTCATAATATGAAAATTGGGAAGCTATTGGCTAATGACTCAACTTTCGATACACTGCTTTTTGCTCAATAGCTTAAATCCATGGCAATGTTTACATTTGTTACACTGTTTTGAAAGCCTTTAGGCTAAGAAACCATGTGTTTCTAAACATTGTTTATTATAAAAGAACAATTTATCCCCCAAATAACAACCCACAGAGAGTAAAAACAGAGTATGCCTGAGTCAACAATTGCTAAGATCTTGGACAAAATGGTGACTAATGGAGTTAATAATCTGGAAATACGGAATACTGACACTACCAAAACCATATTTGGATGACTAAATTAATGTCACCCTTTTCACCTCCCTGAATAACTGTAATGTATTTGATGATAGTAGTTGTGTTTTATCTAGTATCAAAGCATGCTTATATCTTTTCCCCCATATAATACTTTCACCATATGCTAATTATTTTACTAATTTTAACATAACTTCTGCTGTCAAGATGCATTAATCATTGGTTTTTCTTTTTTCAGTTAAAACAATGTTGGTCTTAAAAGAGAGTCGGACCAAATTCAAAATGTGATATTCCTGAAGGAAAAAAAAAAAACAAAAAAAAAAACACAGCTGAAGGAAACAACATTAAGAAAAGTCAAGGGAAGTGACAAATCACAGCGAATAATAGACAACTTATCCCTACTGAGAAAGACATCACAATTCAATTTGCTAAATTATTTTATTTATCTCTGAAAGGCAATATGAATGATCTATCTGTTTTGATGAACACTCAAACTTTGCTGAACGGAAAATTGCACTGCTTCTAACATGTCAAATTTGGATACAGTAAAAGAAGATGTGAATTAAATTGGTTTTGAATATACTGCATTAAAAGATGAATTGCTAGCTTAGAAATATCTTTCCAGTAGCTTTATTTGAACCAACTACTTTTCTTAAGAGGAATCACATAAGTGTGTAAACTAAAATAATAATTGATAATGTCTTGGTTCCTACATTTGAAAT
The DNA here is from genome assembly GCF_018350175.1 of Felis catus. Lineage (NCBI taxonomy): Eukaryota > Metazoa > Chordata > Mammalia > Carnivora > Felidae > Felis > Felis catus. The sequence goes on along the minus strand of NC_058371.1, from coordinate 188,461,615 downwards.
GTTCTTGAAATTCTAAATGCAGTAAAAGCCGAAGAAGATTATACAAAGAAAAATAGCTAGTCTGATCAAAGACATTGGCAGTGAATTAGAAAGAGTTTTATAGTTTCAGACTAAACAATTTGGCGAAACTCTAAATTTCAGTATTTTCTTCCTTCATGCATTTATGCATTTTACTATTTATTGAAATACTTTTAAGTGCAAAGTTTGTCTTAGGAAGTGGGGATTAGATATTGAAACTTTGCTGTCTTTAAGGAACATAAAAAAGGTCAGAGGATTTCATCTGAGTAATTGGAATGGCCACATACCTGAAAATGCTCTAACTGAACCAGAACCAAGTAACTGGAGCCTCCGCCCTACTCTTGAGGAGCCTGGAAAATGAATTCTGAGTTGAGACCTGAAGGATGAAGAGGAATTATCTGAGTGAAGGGATTTCCAAGGAAAGATAATAATATCTTCAAAAGGCCAGAAATAAGAGGGCCCTGTACCACCCGGGATCCCGAGAGATTGAGTTTGGCAAGAACAGATGTGAAGTTTCTACAGAGGGCATTGTTGACATGAAATAAGATGAGGAAAGAATTTTTAGAATTGTGAGGTGAAAAACAATTCTTAGTGGTTGGCTCCAAATCCCTGTGAGGAAGGAAATGAGCTTTGGTTAGGGATATACCTGAACTTGGGCTAAGGAGCAACACTTCAAGAGAGGCTGGTAGCAAGCAGTGAAGGCAAGAACAGAGAAAGCTGATCTACCTGCTTTGGAAGTAAACTGGCTTTTATGGTTTGAGGACATGAGAAAAAGAGATGGAGGGAGGAGATAAAAAAGCAGGGATCGAAATATGGAAGGGGACAAAGAAGTTATAAAACAGCTATTTTAATCTTTTCATTTCGCTGTGTTGAAAATGCCCTTTTATCACCTCTCCCCGGAGTATTCTGGATTGTCTACCACAAAGACAAAAGACCTGTAGGATTTTTACTATTTCGTTTTGAACTTGTGGAAATCAAAGAAAGAATCCACATCTATTGGGATATCAGGGTGGAGTTGGGTAGAAAGGATTACATATTAGAATCAATATGTAGAGTAAAACAGAACTCTAATGGAGAGAGGGTGTGGGAGTGAGAGGTGAACCTACAGAAGTGTGGCAGAGGGTGTGAGACTGTTCATACGACAGTGTGCACGATTTGGAGTCAATCGTCAAGATTCCAAGGAGAGGGAGCTCCAGCTGATGCCTAGGATCCACAGAACTTGGGGAAGTTTGGGATTGACGACTGACTTAAGGATGATGGCAGTCATAAGCAGGGTAGTGCCTGACTCCATTTGTGCTCTGGATACACAGTGGAAACAAGCGTGGAGGGAGAGAAGACTGAAGGCAGGGAGGCCAGTAGGGAAGCATCATTTGCAAAACCACCCTTGACTGATTTTCCGGAAGGGCTCCCCAGACTGTGATCTCAGTTAGCCTGGTCCCAACCTGGGGACTCAGACCAGGTGTTGAGACTTTGGTAAAAGACATCACCCCTTGTCTTGGAGGAGTGTTCAATATAGTCAGGTTATTGTGTGTATGTGAATGTGCACAACGGGGAGGGAATAATTATAAACCGAGCAAGAAATAACAACATCATTCAACTGGTTTTTATTTCAAGGCAATTTGTGAGTATAAAGTTGTGTGTGTGTTTACTCATTCAATAACAAAATTGTTGAGAGCTCAATTGAGTCAATTCAGAAATTTATAAGCCCCATATTCTGTAATTCTGCTGTGGTAGAAAAGGAAACCTCAATTCAGAGACTATCAGTCTTAATAAGCAGTTAATGAAGGAGCTTGGAATAAAGGCAATCTGTTCACTTGGGTGCTTTGAAAAGACAAGCCGGGAGCTAGCCGTTACTTCTTGTTAATAGACACAGAAACTAATGAATATAAAATTTATATTCCTGTTCATAACATTTAAGTTACATCTCTATACTCCTTCTGTACCTTGTCATCATAGAGTTATGTTTCTATCTAAATATCTACTTGCTAAGAAGGACAAAGAGCCTTCTTGTAATATTGAAAAATCTATTTTCAATAACTGTAAGAACTATAGCCTATAAACTGATGATTAGTAATGTGTGTTAAAGGAAACTACCTTTGTTAGAACAATTCCAAGAAACTTTTCTTTCTTAAAAGACTTAAATTCAGTTTGTCATCGGAGGTTGATTTTAAATGAATCCTAGAGACAATGACAGCATTGATCACACTCTAAGTAATTCAATTTGTATAAAAGAACCATGAACATTTTATTAAAGTTAAAACTTTAACTAATGACTCTCACAGGCTCCTACAGTCACATCTGGCCCTTAGTTCTGTCTCAGACTACTCAGGCTGACCCAGCAAAATAACACAGATTGGGTGGCTTAAACAACAACAGTTTATTCTTCACAGCTCTGGAGGCTGGGAAGTCCAGGATCAGAATGCCAGCACTGTCTGCTTCCGATGACACCTGTCTTCCAGGGTTACATACAGCTGTCTTCTAGCTATGTCTACAAATAATGGAGGGAGAAAAGGGCAAGTTCTCTTATGTCTTGTCTTATAAGGACACTAATTCCATAGTCAGGACTCCATCCAATTGACCTCTTCTAAACCAGTTTATCTCCCAAAGGCCCACCTCCAAATGCCATCAGATTGGGGCTAGGGCCTCAGCATATGAATTTTGGGGGTGGGGACACAATGCAGTCCATAGCAGTCCCTCTGTACTTCTATGATAGCCTTCCCTTCCCTTCCTGAAGATGAAGGGTGTGGGCTCCTGTCTAAGCCTGCCCACCCCCTTGCCCACTGGCTCTGAGGAGTTCCTCCTGCTCAGGGATATCACCTCTTCTCTATCCCCAATTTTCCTTTTTCTGCTGGACCAGTGCCATCAGTCTACACAATACTATGAGTTCTCTATCTTTCAAATAAATATAAAAATAAAATGCAGGAAACTTTCGAGCTACGTGCCCCTCCAGGCCTACTGCCTCATTTCTTTACTCTCCATTATAGCAAATCACCCCAAGTAAGGTGTCTGTATGCACTCTAACTTCTCTCCCTCCATCCTCTCAGTTTGAAAAAGAAATAATGCCATGATTCAAACTTCAAACAATATAGAAAACTATAAACAAAGAAATCTTGCTTCTGCTCCTGCCCCTCCCAATTCATAGATGAACCATTCTGTTGGTTTCTAATTTTCTGATCCTTTCTTTTGCAGAAGTCAGTATACTATACAGTCTGTCTGGTGCTTTCTTTGTTTTGTCTCAAAGACATAGCCTGAAGATCTTACCACTGTGAGTGTTTCAAGAACTTCTTTATTCTATTTCATCTTTTTAAATTAAAAATTTTAAATAATATTTTATGTTTATTTATTTATTTTGAGAGAGACAGAGACAGCATGAGACGGGGAGGAAGTGGGAGAGAGAGAATCCCAAGTAGGCTCCATGCTGACAGCAGAGAGCCCAATGCAGGGCTTGAACTCACAAAACCATGAGATCATGACCTGAGCCAAAACCGAGAGTCAGATGCTTAACTGATTGAGCCACCCAGTGCCCCATGTTTCATCTCTTTGATGGCTGCCTGTCATAATTTATTCTGCCATTCCTCTCTTGATGAACACGTGCTTGTTATTGTCATACAAACAATACTCCACGTGGCATTTCCTATTTGTGCAAGTGTCTGTGCAGAATAATTTCCTAGAAGTAGACTCTTCACTCAAAAGGTAAATGCATCTATAATTTACTACCGAGTTTTCGCTTCTTAGGAGTTGCTCCATTTTCTACTCCAACCAACAACATATGAAACTGTTATTTTCCTGGAACTTTGCCAACCGAGCATATTGTCATATTTGGTACTGATAGATGCACCAAAAAATCATATTTAAGTGCGGTTTTAATTTGCATTTCTTTAATTATGAGTGTCATTGAGCATTTTATTCCATATGGTTAAAGACCTGTCGTTATTTCTTTCTTAATACTTTTTAATACTTTTTATACACAAAGCCTTTTCCTGTTGCTGGTCCTTTTCCTCTCAATTTCTTTGAGCTCTTTATATACTAAAGAGATTATTCCATTATCTGTGATATGAACACATTATCCCTTCAACTTGTTCTAATAAAGTTTTTTCCCCTTACACATTACTAAAATTTCCACTGTGGAGATCAAACATGACCTCTATGTAGCTAATCCAACAAGCAATTCTCAGTTCCTATCTAACTTGATCAGCTGGTGGTTTTCCATACAATCGATCACCCTTTCTCCTTGAAATACTTCACGTGGCTTCCTGGATGCCAAACATGCTATCAATATGCTAACAATTCTAAGCCTTGTATCTCCATCTTGCAACTCTCCACTGAATGCCAGTCTCTCCTGTCACCTCTATACATGGGTCCATTAATGGAATCTCAAACTCAATGTATTCTACTGAGTTTTTTATCCTTCTAAATGAATTTCTTTGGTAGGATTACTGTTTCTTTATCCTTTCAGTAAAAGAAAACTATCTTCTAGTTGTTCAGGCAATAATTCTTAAACACATCTTTGTCTTCCTTTTTTCTCACTCCCATATTCAATACATCAGCAAAGTCTGTTGGCTTTACCTTCACAATGTAGCTACAATCTGAAATTTCTCTCCAACACCTCTAACACCTTATCCCAGACATCATGGTCTCTCTCTAGATCATTGCATTAGTTCCTAACTAATCTCCCTGCTTTAGTCCGTCACCACTTCTATATATTCTCACCATAACGAGCAGAGTGATACTTCTGAAAGGTCACCCGGATCATATTGTTTTTCTTTGCAAAACCTTCCAATGGCTTCTCTTGACACTCAAAGTAGAAGTCAAAGTCATAGTAATAGCTTACAAGATTGCACATCAACCAATCAGTTTTCAATCTATTCTCCCTCACTTTTTTTGCTCTAATCATGCCAGTAGTTCCCTTGCTCTTACTTGAACATGTCTACCATGTGCCTTGCATTTGAATCCTTCCTGTCTTAAGAACTTTTCATATAGCTACCCATGTGGCTGGCTTTCTTCTTCTTCTTCTTCTTCTTCTTCTTCTTCTTCTTCTTCTTCTCCTTCTCCTCCTCCTCCTCCTCTTCCTCCTCCTCTTCCTCCTCCTCCTCTCTCCTCCTCCATCTTTGTCTTCTTTTTTTGTTCATATTACCTGTTATCCTTGAAGCCTTCCTTGAACAGGTCTTTAAAACTATGAATCCCCACTCCCCCCAACACACAAAATTCCCTATCCAGCATTGGTTTATTCTACTTTAGTTTTGTGATAACATTTGCCATCTAACATAATACATATTTTTATTATTTATATATTTATTGTTTTTTCCATTATACTAGGATATAAGTTCCTGAGAACAGAGATTTTCTCCTGTTTTATTCACTAGTATCACCTAGGACATGGGCTGGCTTGCAGCAGGCACTCAGTAATTATTCATTACTGAAGAAGTGCGTTCCTCCTTATGGCAAAAATTTTAAAGTAAAATAATGGGACTCAGTATGTTTAAAACAAAAGCCAAACCTCAATTTTACCTCTACGGCAACTGAAGAGCTCTAGAGATAACAAGATAAACAAGACGTGTCCCTGTCCTTAAAGGAACTCAGAGTAAAGCAAGAGTGAATGCATGTTTATATACAAGCAACACAGAAATCCAAAGTAAGAGATCTCAAAGTGTATGCTGAACAGTCATTATTCATTGTGCTTATAACCTATTTCAGGACTGTGACCAGCCCTTCAATCTACAATTCACTTTAATTGCATAAGCATTCTATCAATCATAACTGCTAAGACTCTTATTGTATTGATGCTGCAACAGCAGCCTAGAGAGCTTATATGATTCATTATCAGATGTGCAACAGAGATGGATACTTGCCTATCCAACATCTGTCTTTGTTAACAAAAGAAGGCCAATTCTATTAGGAGTAATAATGCTCTCAGCCTAAAGACTTCCTGTTTCCAGATTTGATGTAGTTGGATCTGGCCAAGTGGTGAAGTTCAGTCCCATGCGCAGAACAAAGAAGCGGTGTGTAAGACTTCAGGAAAGCTCCCTAAACGGAGCTGCTTCAACTGGAAGGCATGTCCTCGTTGCTCTTTCTTCTTTTCTCCTTTCTGCTTTCCCCTCTAAGGGCTACATCTGGTCTCCACTGCATATCTTTCTTTCCTGTTTTTGTTTTGTTTTACTTTAAAGATGTACAGTAACCACTTCAGAAAATGCACACGTGTGGACACACCCAGACACCCACCCCCCCCCCACAGCCTTGCCTTAGATGCTTATATATTTCCACTACAAACAAATTTTTAAGCTGTTAACAATTTCTCCACTACAAACAAATCTTTAAGCTGTTCAGGAAAGAAAGGGCAGTGTTCAGAGCACAGGGAAAGATCTAGTGCAGGTGGGAGAAGAGAATAGAGAATCTATGGGGGAGAGACCAAAAAAAGGAGTAGGTCCAGATTATAAGAGATCTCTTACTGCTGAGAGAAGAACAGGATTACTGAGAAAAGAAAATGTGAACACCTCCACCCCTCATTACCTCACTAGCAAGCAACAAACTACCAATGTTAGCAATAAACTTCTGAAGGAGAGACATTCTTATATTAAGCACAAATGGAAGACTTAAAACAAAGATGCCCACTCTTACCATTTTTTTTTTCAACATGGTAGTGAAGGTTTCAGGCAATGCAGTAAGGCAAGGGAAATAAAAGGCTCACAGATTGGAAAGGGAAAAATTGCAGTATTCACGTATAAGATTGTCTATGGAGGCACCTGGGTGGTTCAGTCGGTTAAGTGTCTGACTTTGGTTCAAGTCACGATCTCACAGTTCGTGGGTTCAAGCCCTGTGTCAGGCTCTGTACTGACAGCTCAGAGCCTGGAGCCTGCTTTCAGATTCTGTGTTTGTTCTCTCTCTGCCCTTCCACTGTTTATGCTATCTCTCTTTCTCTCTCAAAAATAAACATTAAAAAAATTAAGAAAAATACTGTCTATGTAGAAAACCCCCCAAAATCTATCAAAAAAGCTACTAATACTAATAAGTCAGTTTAGTAAGATCACAGGATACAGGGTCACTATACTAAAAATCCATTTGAATGTTGTATACTGGCAATAAATAATTGGAAAGTGAAGTAAATGTTTAAAAAGCACCATCTACAACAGCACCAAAACCCATCAAATACATAGATAATACATTTGCATTCTGAGAACTACACAATGATAAAAGAAATCAAACGAGACTGAAACAAATGGAGAGATATATTACGTTCATGGATTGGAAGTCATCAAGTTTTCCCCAAATAATCTACAGGTTAAACACAATTCCAATTAAAGTTCTAGTAGGGGGGCGCCTGGGTGGCTCAGTCGGCTGAGTGTCCGACTTCGGCTCAGGTCATGATCTCGCTGTCCTTGAGTTTGAGCCCTGCATCAGGTTCTGTACTAACAGCTCAGAGCCTGGAGCCTATTTCAGATTCTGTGTCTCCCTCTCTCTCTGCCCCTACCCCACTCATGCTCTGTCTGTCTGTCTGTCTGTCTCTCTCTCCACAAAAATAAATAAACAAAAAAAATTTTTTTAACTTCCAGTAGGGTTTTTCCAGTATAATTTGACAAGCTGATTTCTAAAATTTATATAGAAAAGTAAGCAAACTAGAAAAGCCAAAACTATTTTGAAAAAGAAGAACAAAGCTCGAAGATACATACTATCCATTTTTTGCAATGTATTATAAAACCACAATAATCATGACAAAGTATTATTAGTGAAATTATGGACCTATATAGGTCAATGGGACAGAACAGAAAGTCCCGCAGTAGATGCAACACATATATGTGGCAGGAAAAAAAAAAAGTAAAAGCCATTCTTAGCTTGTAAATCATACAAAACAGTCATGGGCCAGATATGCCTATCAGTTTTATTTAGCTGAGCCTTGACCTAGGATGGTGGAAGAGAAAATTGGACAGTCCCTTGATGGTGGAAATGGTGCCAGAACCCTTTTTTTGTCTACCTAGAGACTTTACATGAGAAAGAAATTAATATCCAACTGTTTGAGTTACTATTATTTTGAGTTTTCTATTATATGCAAACATCCTATTAAATCTCTCTTGAAGGAAACGCACATATTGCCTCTGCCTAAGAAGACATTCCTTAGAAGATGTTCTCTCTAGGAGGAGTATTATGAACCAAAGCATGTTTGTGAAAAAAAAAATTACAGGGGCATATTTAGTAGAGATATTGAAATTGAAGAATTTGCTGAGAAGGTTATGTTAAGCCATTTTGATAAACGGTATTTCATTGATATATCAGGTGGAGACAGTTAATTACAGATCTAAAAGTCAGGCGGAGCAGTTTGAACTTGATCCAATAGGTAATAAAGAGCTACTGTAGGTTCTTAATCCCAGGTAGTACAGAACAAAGCCATATTTTAGAAAAAGTCATTTGTTAGTGATGTATTCCAGACTAGATCACAGAAGCTCCATGCTGATTATCCTGGAGGGATTAAGCTTAAAAGTTTGAAATGAAAGTAGAAAGAAAAACTTAATTCTGAGAGATATACCACAGTTAAGGGCTGAATGTACAGAATGATATTTGTTAAATAAATGTATACAACTATTAGAAAAGAAGGAAGAAGCCTGATATACATATAGGTAATAAATTTCTGGTCTTTCAATCTCCGTAACTATTTTTAGTTGCCTTGCTTATCTTTATGTTATATAGATGAGCTACACTGAAGACTTATATTGTAAACCTATGTTGTTAAGTTATTTTCACTGAACAATAAATGGGTCAACACTCAGAACATTTTCTATTGTCTGATATAATTTTATATCATTTAGTTAAATCTCTGAATCTCTTTCAATAAATAGGTAAGAACAGATCTTGATTTGTACCTAAATATTCTTTAATTTATCTGGATCAATAGATTGACTTAATAAAAGTAACACTACTACAATTTTAAGGAGATAATATTTGCCAAATACTAAGAACTCTACATATATCCTTTCTGTAGTCCTCATAAAAATCCCTTGATATAGGTGTGGCAGAGAAGGAGAGCTGCCAACAAAAATTCAGGCTCACCTTTAATAGTGTGAAAATTTAGCTAAGAATAAGCTGTCTTGCCAGGAACTGCATTTCCCTGTATCCATAAAATTTTGGTGAAGCCTTGTGACTGGATTTTACCAATAAATGTGGGCAAGGGTGTTATCATTTCTGGGTCAAGTGATAAGGAAACACAGGAGGACTTCTATGCTGTCTTTTTTCGATCACCAGCCAGCTAAATGTTGAGGCTCTAGAGGTAAATTCCAAGGAGATTCTAAGGAATGGTGTAGCAACTGATTAGAGACATTCTGGATCCCTGAGTAACTGCATGGAAAAGAGCTACCCAGGACAGCAATCTGGAACATGTCCAACTGCAACATGAATAAGAAATATACATTAATTTTCTTAAGCCACTGAGACTTTTGAGCCAAATCTGGCATGCCCTCACTAACATACTACTAGAAAATATTAACATTATCATTGGTATATATTGGAAATTAGGTTTGGGAAAATTAGGTAACTTTCCTAAGATATTAAGTGTCAGAACTGGGATTAGATCATGGAGTGTATTACTTCAGAATCATCATCACCCTCTTACACAAATTTGTGAAGATTTGGTGCAATTGTTTTTATAGGCTAGAAAGAAATGATAAAATCCTACATTTCAAGGTGTGCAGTCTATGTTTGCAAAGCCCCATAAACAGGTATTATGGTAATATGAATTACTGATAAGTAACATGCATTTCACTGGAAAAGTATCATTTGCTTTGAGAGGTTCAGTGATGGGATTTGTTATTTTGTTCCAAGTTCAATGGATAATTTCTCCTAATTTTTCTGGTTGATGATATAATATGACCTAGGGGAAAGTATAAGAGCTGAGTAGTCAGAAATACCTGGACCAAAACATGATCTGTTATGACCTTGAGCAAGACATACAACCTTTCTGAGCTATGGGTCTTCCTCTGCTAAAGACAGAATTACCAGCTTTTTAGGATGATGATAATACATACTAATGACAAAAATATTAATGAATTATTCAGTATATAATAGATTATAATTTAATTCAATTGAGAACTATGTATTTAATGCACAGATATTCTTTTAGCCACCAAGGATACAATAATTAGCAAAACACACAAAATTCTTGCCTCTTTCCATGCAACATATTCCATTTAGTTAAATTTTTTTTTACATTTATTTATTTTTGACAGAGAGAGACAGAGCACAAGTGGGGGAGGGGCAGAGACAGAAGGAGACACAATCTGAAGCAGGCTCCAGGCTCCTAGCTGTCAGCGCAGAGCCCGACGCGGGCTCGAACTCATAAACCGCGAGATCATGACCTGAGCCAGTCGGACACTTAACTGACTGAGCCACCCAGGTTCCCCAACAACATATTCCATTTAATTTTATTTTTTCCTAGCAGCCCATAATAGAAGAAATTACCATTTAGAAACTTCTAATTCTCCAAGATGGAGTAGCAAAGATGCACTTTACATTCCTACCTAAAATAACAACAAACAGGCAAAATATATTATACAATATTTTGGAAGACACTGGGCACCAGGCAATAATACATAGTGATCTCTGAGAATGAATGAGGTGAGACCTACAATTGCCCTAGTTTGCTACCATAAGAGAAGTTTCAGGTGGCCATGTTGAGAATGGAATCTCAGGTGAGTTTGTGAGTTTGGGAGACTGACAAAGCTAGAGTTTGCTGGATGGAGCATCAGAGAAAAGAGAATTTCACAGAGAAACACTCAGATCTGCAGAACATCCACCTTGATCACTGGTCAGAGTTCTGATCATCATATGTGTGTGAGAAATGACCCAACATTGGCGAAAGAAGCGTTACCGAAGATTAGATGAGATGGTACTCAGAATTTACACAGAACCAGGTGTAGTGACTATCCTCTCAATTATGGGAGTGGGACACCCATAGCTCATGGGACATTAGGACATTGGCTAGAGTATGCAGAAAAGTCTTGACTCAAGAGTAAAAAGTAATTACCATAGGCAAAATGCTGTCTTCATTCTAGCCAACAAATATTAAAAGCAAAACCCAAAAGGAATAAACTGATTCTAAGCAACTTAACTGAATTCTAGAACAAAGCTCAAGGATATTTACAATAAGGAAATAATTCCAGGCACACAATATTATAAGATTCACTACAATTTATTGTCCAATCAGACTACTAGGTTCTATACAAGGAACCAGAAATAGAACCAATAATGAGAATAAAAATTATTCCATCAAAACCAAACCAGAACTGCCACAAAAGTTAGAAAAAAAGAAGAAAAAAACATTAAATACTTATTATAACTATTCTGTATGTTCAAAACATTAAACAACATGAAAGACATAAGGAAACCTAGATCAAGCTCCTAGAGATAAACACTACAATGTCTGAGATGTAAACTGCAGTAAACAGGGTTTACAGTAGATTATACATTGCATAAAAAAACAAATGAATTTGAAAATATAATAAGTAAAAGAGTACAAATTTTCAGCTCTAAGATGAAATCTGAGGATCTAATGTAAAATATGATAACTATGGTTGATAACACTGTATTGTATAATTGAAATTTGCTTTTATTTGAAACTAAAATAATATCATTTGTTAATTACACTTCAATTAAAAAATAGAAATTTTCTAATAGAATAGAACTTGAATGTTCTCATGCACACACACACACAAACAAATATATGAGGAGATACATATGTTAGTTATGGGGTGAATCCTTTTACAATGTGTATCGATATCAAATCACCATGATGCATACTTTAAATATCTTACAACTTTATTTGTCAATTATAGTTCAATAAAACTGAAAATTTAAAAAATAATAGACAATCGGAGTAACTCTACATCTGTTAAAAACATTAACTTTGTGGTTAAAAGTCTTCTCACATAGAACTCTCCAGGTCCATATGGTTTCACTGGCAATTTTTCCAAACAAATAAAGAGGAAATCATAGAAATTCTAAGCAAACTCTTCAAGAAAAATGAAGAAAAGAGACTTCCCAATACATTCTATGAGGTCAGCATTATCCCAATACCAGAGCCAGGCAAAGACATTACAGTGAAAGAAAACTACAGACCAATATCTCCAACGAACATAGAAAAAATCTAAACCAAACGTTAGCAACTCAAATTCAATGATACATTAAAATGACAACATACTATGATCAAGTACGGTTTATCTCAGGATTGCAGAGTGGTTTAACATTAGAAAATCAACCTCTGTAATTTACTAAATTGATCATCTAAAAAAGTGATAATCCCTACAGATGCTGAATGACCATTTGATAAAACTCCAACATCCATTCCTAATGAAAACTTTCAGCAAACCGAGAATAAAAGGAAACTTCCTCAGCCTGATCAAATGCATTTTTGAAACACCTGCAGATAACCTAATGGTGAACGACTGAAAGCTTTCTCCCAGTATCAGAAATAGGAGATGGATATCTGCTCATCTCTTCTATTAAACATTATAGTGCAAGTTCTAGCCAATGCAATCAGGAAGAGAGAGAGAGAGAGAGAGAGAGAGAGAGAGAGAGAGAGAGAGAGGAAGAAGGAAGGAAGGTAAGAAGGAAGGAAGGAAGGAAAAAAGGAAGGGAGATAGAGGAAGACAGAGGAAGGGAGGAAGAAGGAAGAGGGAGGAAAGAAAGAAAGAAAGAAAGAAAGAAAGAAAGAAAGAAAGAAGAAAAGAGAGAAAGAGAAAAGAAAGGGAAGGAGAAAGAAAGAGAAGGAAGGAGAAAGAAAGGAGGAGAGAATGGAAGAAAAGGAGAGAAGAAGGCAGGAAGGGAGGAAGGAAGACAGAAAGAGAATGAGGGAGGGAGGGAAGGAAGAAGGAAGTTATCAAGACTGAAAATGAAGAAGTAAAATTGTCTCTATTTGAAGATGACATATCCATGTATAAATTCCAATTAAATATGCACAAAACTTTACTAGAGACAATAATTAAACTTCTTGTAATTGCATTTCTTTATACTGATGTTGAATAATAAGAAACTAAAATAAATTACTTATAATAGCATCAAAAATTAAAGACAATGAAATTATCAATTTTCCCCTAGATGACTTATAGATTCAACACAATCTGAATCAAATCCATAGAAGGCTTTTTCCTCTTTCTTTCCTTCTTTCTTTCTTTCCTTCTTTCTTTCTCTGTTTGTTTTTTTGTTTTTTGTTTTTTGTTTTTTCTGGTACAAAGCAACAAGCTGATTCTAAATACATAAGAAAATTCAAAGAATCTAGACTAGCTGAAGAAATTACAAAATCAAAAAAAAAAGTTGAAGAAATAATGCTACCATATTTCAAGACTTAGTATACAGCTATAATTTTCAATACAGTGTGGCATAAGTGTAAAAACAGAAAAACAGGTTGAGAGAATTGAATAAGATCCCCTAATAAGTGAAAATCTGATTTTTAATAACAGTGCAGGCAAATCAACTGAGGACAGTCTTTTGACAAGTGGTACTAAAACAACTTGATTTACATAAAAAAATTCTTTCAATCCTTATCTCACAGAGTTTACAAAAATTGCCTCAAAATGCATCAAATTTAATTTTAAAATTTAAATTTAAAATTAAAATCTACAATCATAAATCCAGAAGAGAAAAAAATTAATTTTTTAATGTTTATCATTTTTGAGACAGAGAGACAGAGTGCGAGTGGGGGGAGGGCAGAGAGAGAGGGAGACACAGAATCTGAAACAGCCTCCAGTTTCTGAGCTGTGAGCACAGAACCTATCACAGGGCTCAAACTCACAAGCCATGAGATCATGACCTGAGCTGAAGTCAGACACTCAACTGACTGAGCCACCCAAGCGCCCCTAGAGGAGGAAAAAATTTTAATGATCTTAAGATTAGGTAAAGATGTTGTAGATATGACAACAAAAGCATAATCTGCTAAAGAAAAAAATATCGTTAAGTCGGACTTCCTCAAATTTAAAATAAATATCTGTACTTTGAAAGACACTGACAGAAAAAAATACTTACAAAGCATATATGAGGGTGTCAAGAACTTGTACCCAGTATATGTAAAGAACTCTCGAGACTCAATAGAAAGAAAACAAACAACCAGCTTAAAGAATGGGCAAGAGTTCAGAGCAGACACTTCTCCAAAGACATATAGGTTGGTATATAGACATATGTAAGACGCTCAGTATCATTAGTCATTAGGAAAATGCAAATTCACATCTTAATGAAATACCATTATACTCCCAGCACAACTGGCTAACATTAAAATTCTAATCATACCAAGTGTTGGTAAGGAGGTAGAGCAACGAGAATTCTCAAAAGCTGCTACAGGGAATGTAAAGTGGTCCTACCTCCTTGGAAAACAGTTTAGCTGTTTCTTAAAAAGTTAAACATATATACCTATCATACCATCCATTCATCTCACTCCTAGGGATTTGCCCCAAAGAAAGAAAATACACAGGCATACAAATGCTTGTACAAAAATATTAATATCAGCATTATTCATAATAGTCGCAAACTGGAGCAACCCAAATATCCCACAAGAAGAGAATGGATAAATTGTTGTACATCTATATGGTGGAATACTACTCGGAATCAAAAAGGAATGGCCCATAGATACACACAACAAGAAAATCTCAAAATAATTATGCGAAATGTGAGAAACCAGACGAAGGGTACACAGTGTATGGATAGACCTACAGGGTATTATGCTAATGGAAATAAGTCAGACAATAAAGGCAAATACCATATGATTTGACTCTTATGTGAAATCTAGAAGACGTACAAGTGAATAAACAAACAAAAAGCAGAATCAGACCTATAAATAGAGCAGTAGGATGGTTGCCAGAGGGGAGGGGGTAGGCAAAATGGGTGAGTGGGAATGGGAGACACAGTCTTCCAGTTATAAAATGAGTAAGTCACAGGAATAAAAGGCACAGCATTAGGAATATAGATAGTTAAGGATAACTCAAAAGTACTGTATGGTCACAGATGGTAGCTACACTTGTGATGAGCACAGCATAATGTATAAATCTGTCAAATCACTGTGTTGTACACCTGAAACTAATGCAACATAACATTCTGAGTCAGTTACACTCAAATTTTAAAAATACAAAGTAAAATTAAAGCAAAATAAACTAATATAGAAAACAGACCCATGGCTGCCTGGGGAAGTGTGGTAGGGAAGGCCAGGAGTAAGGGATTACTAGGAGAAATGGAAAACCTTTTGAGGATGATAGATGTATAAGTTCACTATTTTGATTGGAATTATTTATATGGAATTATATAGTTTATATACTTTGTAATATATATGAAAATGTATTAAACATTTTAAAGATGTACAGTTTAAACATTTTAAATATGTGCAGTTTCTTTTATATCTATTTACCTTAATTGAGAAACGTAAAAATATAAAAGAAAAAATAATTATCACTTGGGATATTTCCTGATTCAAGACATGTAATGAATTCATCAAACTCTCTGCTTCCCATCATTCTTTCAACCATTTGCATGAGAGCTGAAGATCCCGTTGGCATGGAACTATTAGTGTCTCTCCACTTACTAGTGTTAGAAATTTATTTAGTTTTAAGTTTATTTATTTATTTTGAGAGACACAGAGAGCACAAGTGAGGGAGGGGCAGAGGGAGGGAGAGAGAGAATCCCAAGCAGGCTCAGCACTGCCATTGCAGAGCCCGATGCGGGGCTTGAACTCATGAACCAGGAGATCATGACCTGAGCCAAAACCAAGAGTCGGACACTTAACCAACTGAGCCCCCCAGGCACGCCTAAAAAATCATTTTTTATTATGTGGACATAAACATATTATATGCTAAATGCTTCTGCTAATATTGTCTTCAAATTGACATTAAAAGCATTACTGCTCCTTACGGATCAAGTTGCTCACTGGTCATCAGTAGTGAGTTTTATTTGATGCATATTTACAAAGTCATAAATGCACTGCATGCTCACACCTAATAAAAATTGTAATTGTACCCAAGAGTAAGGAATGCAAAATGAAAGTCCTGCCCACCTCCCACTTCTAAATACTTCTTTAACAATGAGGGTGACAAAGATGATGAACTGCCATTTCCAGTTCTTACTGATGCCAGCATTTACTTATTTTCTTTTGTGAACAGAAAGTACTTGTATAGAAATTATGCAGTGATTCATGGTCCTGGGGAAGACTGCTGGCACGCTGATGAAGCCACCTCAGTGTCCTCGGAAATCAGTGTCTCTGAGCTCGGTGGCTATTATCATAAGAAGTTCAGCCTGCTTTTAAGCCACCTTGCCTTCCAGGGAGCAAACTATTATTAAAAAAAAAAAAAGTTGTTCCTAAAAGGATTCATTTGCCCATTTGCTTGTTCAAAAGAGCATTATTTTTCTGAAAAAAAAAATGAAAGACAGAAAGACAGAAATACAGATAGAAAGTGAAAGAAAGAAAGAAAGAGAAGGAAGGGAAGGAAGGGAAGGAGCAGGGGAGGGAAGAAGGGAAGAAGGAGGGAGGGAGAGAGGAAGGAAAGAAAGAAGGAAGGAAGGAAGGAAGGAAGGAAGGAAGGAAGGAAGGAAGGAAAGAAGGAAGGAAAGGAAGAAGGAAAGAAGAAAGGAAGGGCTAGTTTCATGTACTAGAGCAATCCTCCCTTATTTACTTTTTTTAAAGTTCATTTATTTATTTTGAGAGAGAGTAAGAGAGAGCAGGGGAGGGGCAGAGAGAGAGGGAGAGAGAATCTCAGCACAGAGCCTGTCACAGATCTCAATCTCAAGGACTGTAAAATCATGACCTAAGCCAGACTAAGAGTCAGACACTCAACCCACTGAGTCCACCCAGGCACCTCTCCCTTATATATTTTTATTATTTTAAAAATTTTATTTACTTTTTAATATAATTTATTGTCAACTTGGTTTCCATACAACATCCAGTGCTCATCCCAACAAGTGCCCTCCTCCCTGCCCATCACTCACTTTCCCCTTTACCCCACCCCCCCCCATCTACCCTTAGTTTGTTTTCAGTCCTTAAGAGTCTCTTATGGTTTGCCTCCCTCCCTCTCTCTAACTTTTTTTCCCCCTTCCCCTCCCCCATGGTCTTCTGTTAAGTTTCTCAAAATCCACACATAAGTGAAAACATATGGTATCTGTCTTTCTCTGTGTGGCTTATTTCCCTTATATACTTTTAATCTTTGCCTTCATTCCAGCCATGTGTGCTGATGGTTTGGAATTGAATGGAAAGCTTTTTCTCTGGGGGAAATGACCACAAAGAGATACTTAGAAATGGTAGCAGGGAACCAAGGGCGACTATCCTTAGCCTTCCACAAAGAGCTCTAACCTCTCTCCATTCCCTTTTGCAACTTAATGGCTATGGTGGACTCTCATTCCCAGGTACACCAGAGAGAGATGTCCATACAGGGAAAAGACTCTCTTAAGCATAGGTATACAGGGTCTCTCTTACTCCTAGCCTAGGCAGGTTATAGAAATAAACATGCAAATAAAGAAAGGACAGCTTTATAGAAACCATCTAGATTTTCTTCATATCCAAAGACCTATTATCCTAAGGTAGATGGAGACATAATTTCCAGTATTCTCAGAAAATATCTCAATGGCCTTCAATAGATTCAGAATACCAATATTTACTAGTTCCCATTATATACTCAACATGACTGGGAACTTTATATTTGTCAACATTGTATCTCAAGGCCACATTAACCTGGAAAAAACAAAGTAGGGTCAAGACAAGAATCATGCAACAGCATATCTGCCTTTGTCCTCACTGCCCCCATAGCTATACCACCTCTTTAAACATGACTTGCAAGTATTTCTGGGAGTTCTCTGATAATATCTCACATGTGCTCTCAGTAAGATCTTCTCAGGTACCAGGAAACACCTGACAGTTTCTTTCTATTTGCTCATTCCCGTTCTGATCTATGACTGTTATTAAAGCTGCTGATAGTCATAAAAACACAGCGAAACCACTTCTATTCTGCCAATAGCACCAGGGATGTTGTGCACACAAGTAAATTTATTAAAAAAATTCTTCTTTATAAAGAATTGATGTAAGTGTGTAAGTCAATCTATAGCTGTAGATTTGAACCCTATGGCCCCCAAATCAGGAATTGAAGCTACATTAAAGCACTTCAATGATGTTATCAAACTCCACACCGGTAGGGGTTTTTTTGTTGTTTTTTGTTTTTGTTTTTGATTTTGTTTTGCAAAATAGTCAAAGGAAGTTTTCATGGAATAAATAAGGGCCCAATGCTACTAAATTTGGTCACAGTCTTAGGAAGTTTTTTGTTGGTTCTGTTTACTTTTTGTGGCTGTTATGTTTTATATTTACTTTTCAGGGTAGTCCTTTCCCCATAGGCTTCTGATATATAAACATGGTCCTAAATTAAAAGACCCCTGAATGACTGACCCCATGTGCTCCTCAAACACTCTCTTAGCCTCTGGCCCTGATTTTTTGTATTCAAGGGTCTTTTGTGCATTTCTATGTTTCTTACTTTGCTATATTCCAGAAAAACCATTGTTCTCGTAAACAATTAGACCCCTGTTAGACCTATTCTATAATGCCTGCAAACAGTCCCCCTACATATCAAAGAGGAACACCCTTACTTTGTTATCCTATTTCTAAAGACAGAAAAATGGAAATTCTTTTTACTTAGAGTCTAAGTGACTAGGAGTTCAAATAAACAGGATGTTTGTAGGAAAAAAAAGGGACTCTTGAGATTAAAGTACCTTTAAGGAGATATCAAATTACACTTAGTAAAGCTTTACCACTGAGGTTTATTTTGGATATTGCCATGATGCCCCAGCCAGATAATTGGCTCTCCATTCACGGAGTTCTGTGTTCTGTCTTGAGCAATACTTAAAATCATAGGTGAAACATGGGAGATGTTTCTTTAGTGCTAATTTTATAAAACTATTTTTTACAGGATGGAGGGGAGTATGTTTTTTATATCAATATAGCCATAACTATGGAGTAGAATGCGTAATTTGCTTGGGTTTCTAATAGACATCTTTGAAAAAAATTTTGCCCTTGTGGCCAGTCACTAGTGGAAGCCCCCAAATCTCTTTGGAAAATTTAAATAAACATGAAAAAGTGATATTTGAGACTGTCAATAAACCTAAAATAATTTTACCCCAACAGGAAATTTCTATATTTTCCTTTTAAATCATTAATCCCTGGGATTTGAGTCAGAAAGCAGGCAAGGAAAAAAATCTTTGTTTTAAAGAATACAGGCCACAAAAAGCAATATTGTAATAAATGCCATTTGAAAGTCTAGTAAAACTTGAATTTAACTGCATTATGATTACTTGGTATGTATTGCAGGAAAGAGTGTTTTAAAGTGAATTTCTAAGATTTTATGTGACATGTGGAAAATAAAACACCAAAAAATAATTTTAAGATAACCCTGATAATACTTACAATAACACATCTATTGCTTATACATCAGCTAAAACATATTTTGCTTAGATTAAAGGTAAATTTCCCTTGTTACAGATATGGAAGTCTGATTCATGTTCTAATTCTTTTTTAATTCCCTGTGTCAGATGTTTCTTAACTCTCAATCAGCTGTATTTAATCAGAGTAGATTTAATTAAAAATGTTTTTAATGTTTATTTATATTTGAGATAGTGAGAGAGGGGGACACAAAGTGCAAGCAGGGGAGGGGCAGAGAGAGAAGAGATGTACAATCTGAAGCAGGCTCCAGGATCTGAACTGTCAGCACAGAGACCGACTCAGGGCTTGAACCCACAAACGCTGAGATCATGACCTGAGCTGAAGTCGAATGCTTACCCGACTGAGCCACCCATAGCAAATTTAATTTTTAAGTAGGAAATGGGTTGTGACGTAGAAACCTTTATATGCCAACTATTTTTGCTTTCCTTAGTTTTCTTTAACTTGTATTCTGAGAGTGGTAATATTTTTTCAATTCAGTTGACTTCAATAACTGAGGATTCAACTGGTTCAGGTTTATATTACAAATAAATCTACATAAATGCCTCCATTTTCCCTATTGATTCTTTTTTGCAAACTTCTAATTATGCTTTTAGACGGTTCAATGGCCAAATCCAACTGCATCCATGACAAAGTGAGTTTTATCTAAACCATTGGGGTAGAGGAGAAAATGAGTCCTATCCTGTAGGAAATTGTCAACAATACTTTCCTAAAACAACTGTTAATCAGGTCCTAGACAAATGGTGAGCTATGTAGACTCAATAAAAGCAGATTCTGTAATTAAAACAGTGCCCTATTTTGAAAGAGGATTCCTTCTTTGTCAGAGACAGAACACTACATCTGTGCTGCTCTTGGATAGCTATACTCAACCAGGAACCACCCTCTCAGTGGACAGTTTCCAAACCATTACACGTCCTAAAATAATGGGCACTAACCCGTTTCCATAGACTACATAAATGCAAGTGTTTTCAGAAGGATTGAGGAGATCAAACTTCACTCAGAATCACTTGGTCAGGAGAACCCAGGACTCAGAAAAATTGCAGTGTAGGGATTAAGAACATGGGTTTAGCATCAGAAAGCCTGGAATCCAGTCCTGGCCCTTCTTTCCATCTTGGGTCTTTTGACCAACTCACCAAGCAATTGCTTATTTGCAGAATAAAAATAGTCATTGTTAGCTCCATGTTTCTGGGGAGCAGTAAATATGATGTGTGTGTAAGGGGTTTAGAGCACCTGGCTGTCAGTACATACTCAATTAATGGTGGCTCTCAGAAGTTTCTGAGACTCTGGGAGCTGCCTGGTGTTTCCATGGGTGCTTGCCTCAGTGCTTTTGGCACTTGGGAACTTGTGCTTTGCACACTCTGATCATTTAAGCACTATAACCGAGCATAGGTATCTCACTTTCCTAAGAGCCAACATCTAGGAAACACCTACTAAGTACCACGCTTTATTCTGAATGTTTTCATCAAATTCACTCATTTAGTATTTACATAAACTGTATAAGGGAGAAAATAATAGATTATTCTACCAAGAATATAACACAGGTATAGGATTGCCTTGTATTGCAAAATTAGTGGGAAAGCTAGATGCTGCAAAAGATGGGATGGGAATATAGATAATCTAAGACACGAGCTCATGTTCTCCTGCCTCTCCTACTGAGGTGTAATGCCTTTAAGGGAACAATAATTATGAATGTCTCTTTGATGCCCTCTAAGCACTCAACCAGGTGCCTTGATATGGCATGGATATTGATCTACAAGGAGTTCTTCATTTAGTTGAGGAGATTGAATATGCAAAGATAGCAAAACACAATACCATTTATAAAGCACCCACTCTGTTCCAGGTATTAAGTTCAGCACATTACGGATGTGATTTTAACCCTTAAACTGATTTGGCACCACATGTAACAGTCGCAAATTCCAGTTATAAACAGAGATGCTGCGGTAGTGAGTTTGAGTAACAGTGCAATTCATTCAAGGATATTCACTAGCTCTGAGAATTTCTGAGAGAGGTGCCATATCATTCTTGGATTATTCTTGGTCAAGTTCATACACCAATCATATCCCAGGATGGCTATAGGAGCAGCACTGCAGCCTACGTGGCTAGCATGAACATCTAAATCCCAGTACTTCTCTCCTTGGGGCCTGAATGACTCTATTACCACCCTTGTCAGGACATGGATTCTTAGTGGCATCTGCTTCCTCACATTCAATAGAAGTCTTGAGATTGTGTATCTGATTGATGGAGGGTTCGGTCAGATGACTGAGCCCTAACTACAAGGGAAGCTGGAAAAGTGAGTGTGTGCTTTAAATTTGGAGAGGAAGACCCCTAGCTGGGGAAATAGGAAAATATCCACTACTTCTCCGTTTTACGGATGAGGAGACTGAGGCTCAGAGGTTAGATCATTTATTCCACATGATGAAAGCAGTAAGCATCAGGGTGAGCATAGAGGCACAGATCTGCCTGACTCTGGATGTTGTTTTGAGGGTGCCTCCTACACAAACAAAGGCAGTATATTTGAGAGGTCCAGAGAGGCAGCAGGATGGGATTTCAGAGAAAAATGGTTCTCTTCTGGCTAGGGTGATTCCAAAACACCCCTGGGAAAAACATTATTTGGACTGCTCCCTAGAATCTTAATTAAAGACTGTAAGAAATCAATCACAGGAATGATTTAGTTTATATTCTTCTATGAAGGAGGAAACTGAGGCTCAGAGAAAAAAAAATACTGCTTTTTCTATGGTCATAACCTTTTAGTGAAAGTAGCTTAAAACCCAAGCCTGTGACAATAGGTCCAGTACTATCTGCAAAGAGCTTTTGACTTCAGCTAGGTGAGTTCACCTCTTAAATCACATCTCCAGCAGAATTATTGAACAGACTTTCTTTGACTTGATAAGCAAAGTGGAAGAGAAAGTCGTGTGCTGCAGTCTAAACAAAAAAAAAAAAAAAAAGGAAAGCTTTTATTTTGTGTGTGGCTTCTCATAAAATACTTCTTGCCCAGCTGTACCCAAGGAGGTAAAAGGCTCTTGCTTATGACAGAGAGCTTTTCTTGTCTCTGCACACCCCACTCCTTTCTTGCTAATGCCAAGTATAGAAGGCAAGGAAAGAAAAGGTCACCTGCCTTCCACCTAATGGGGTACTGATGTCCTTAAGTGCTCACATGGCCTGTCCGAGAAAATGTCAAATTGCACCCTTATAGCTCCTAGTTGGCAGTTAGTTGAATGGGTCTATTGTCCAGTCAATAGGTCCACTCAATCTTTGCCTCTCATTTTAACACTCACAGTCAACAAAACTTGGGAACAAAATAACAGTAAGTTTGACCTCTCAGTTTTCTGTACAAAAAGACTATATAGGTTTGTCTTCTCTGGCCTCAGGCCTGATAAAGTTTCTGAAAAGAAGTTTGGTATTTGAGGGGAAAAAAAAACAAAAAAAAAACAAGGGCTTAGAGTTTAGACAGTCCTGTGGTTGAATCACAACTCTACCCCTGCTGGTGTTTGACCTTGAAAAAAGGACTTAAACTTTGTGTGACTCAGTTTGTTTCCCTGCAAAATGAAAACAAGGATAAAGTTTAGAGGCTTGAACATAATATGTTAGGTACTTGACATTCATTAAGAACTTGTTATACATGAGGAAGTATTGGTTTTGTCTTTACATCCTTTACCCAAAGCTGGTCTCATGTGATAAGCTCTCATAGGCTCTCTGGTACTTGATATTTGCATGATATTAACTTCTACATATAAAGATGCATTCATTCACTAAATTCTACTCCTGCAACCAATACCACATTATATGTTAGCTAATTTGAATTTCAATAAAATCTTGGAAGAAAAAAATGCATTCATAACATTAACCCATGTGATTTTCAAAAACTTTCTTAAGATATGATTTTGCTACCTCCTCTTTAGAGACGAGGGCACTTAATGTCCCATCACATTGACTAACCTTGAGACAAGTTTCTTCCTAAATATAGGCTCCTAATCTTATTTTTCTTAGTGTATTTACTATGGAAGGGTTGAGATTATAAATTTTTTCTCTGACCCTTGGCGATGTAAATCTCCTACGCCCAAAAACCTCTTTTTCAAGGACCTGATTATATCCCCTTTGAACTGTAATCGTCAATAAAGAAGGAGCACATGTTTCCAAGTCTTTGTGGGAGAGTAGGAGCCTAACTTTCATGAGTAACAATTAGCAAACCCAGATGACCTAATAACATTGACCAACCACTCCCTAATGTTCTCTAATACTTTACCACTTGCTCAACTCAATGTTTAAAATTCCCCCACCTTAAATGGTAAATCGTTACAGCCACTGTGGAAAACAGCATGAAGGTTCCTCAAAAACTTATAATTAGAAATACCATGTGATCCAGTAATTCTACTACTGGGTGTTTACCCAAAGAAAACTGAAACCCTAATTTAAAAAGATATATGAGCCCCCATATTTATTGCAGTATTATTTACAATAGCCAAGATATAGAAGCAACCCAGGTGTCCGTCGACAGGTGATTCAATATAATGGAATATAACCCAACCATAAAACAGGATGATGTCTTGCCATTTGTGACCACATGCACAGACCCAGGGAGTATTATGCTGAGTGACATAAGTCAGAGAAGACAAATACTATACAATTTCACTTATACATGAAACCCAAAAGACAAAATGAACAAATGAACACACACAAAAAAGCAGAAACAGACCCATAAACACAGAGGACAAACTGATGGCTGCCAGAGGGCAAGGTGTGGGGGGATGGACAAAATGGGTGAAGGGGAGTGAGAGACACAGGTTTCCAGTTATGGAATGAAAAGTCACAATGAAAGGTACAGCATAGGGAATACAGTCAATGGTACTGTAATAGGGCTGCGTGGTGACAGCTGGCAGCTAGGCTGGTGGTGAGCACAGCGTAACATATAGACTTTGAATCATTATGTTGTACACATGAAACTAATGTAACATTGTATATCAACTTTATCTCAGTAAAAGAGAATTAAGTTTATATGAGACATATTGAGAGGAAAAAATATCAAAGTTTTATTATGTGTGCATGGAGGCCCAATATAGAAATTAAGACCTGAAAAAATGACCAAGGAAGCAGTTTTTAATACAGAAAAAAAAATCATCTCACCATTTTTTTTTAATACAGAGGAGTTGGGTTCAATCTCTTTCCCTACTGCAATAGTCTTGATCCCCTATTGCAACAGTCTTGAATAAAGCCTTCTTTCTATTTAACTTTCCACTGGAGCACTGGCCCACAGTCGCCCAACCAGACAAGGCAAAGCTGAGATTTTAAGATCACAGGTGCTCCTCTCATATGGACTTGTGTGGGATTCAGGACCAAGACGGTAATCTGAATTCTTATCCTAAGAAGGACATTATCCTGCAAAAGTAATATAACTCAGATGGCCTTGATTTTGCTCTTTGGAAAGTGAGGAAGCTGGACAAGATTCCTGGCTTCATAGGTGGAGCTGGCAGTTCCCCCACAAGCCTCCATGAACAAGAGAAATGGGACCACAGGGAGCCTCGGTTAGGGTTCTGAGATCATCTACACTTAAATAAATAAAATAAATCGGATGGGTTCTCTTCTGACCTCATTTGAAAGACAGGTAATGCTGCAGCTGAAAAAAAAATGTAAAAGTAAAGTCTGATGTTTTTATGGGCACTTTCATTTTCTTGTATTTGAGTATGGTTGACACATGATGTTACGTGAATCTCAGGTGTACAACCTAGAGATTCAAAGTCTATATGTTACGCTGTGCTCACCACCAGCCTAGCTACCAGCTGTCACCACACAACGCTATTGTAGTACCATTGACTATATTCTCTAGGTTGTACCTTTCATTCCCATTAGTCATTCCATAACTGGAAGCCTGGATCTCTCACTCCCCTTCACCGACTTTGTCCATCCCCCACACCTTGCCCTCTGGCAACCATCAGTTTGTCCTCTGTGTTTATGGGTCTGTTTCTGCTATTATTGTTCATTTTGTGTTTCAGATTCCACATATAAGTGAAATTATATGGTATTTGTCTTTCTCTGACTTATTTCACTTGAACACAATACTCTCTAGGTCCATCCATGTTGTCACAAATGTCAAGATACCCTCCTGTTTTATGGCTGAATAGTATTCCATTGTATTGAATCATCTGTCGATGGACATCTGTAGCCCCTGTGATTTATTTTTATTTTCCTTGCCTTGGGAGACACATCTAGAAATCTCTGGGCTCTTTTAGTTCTCACATTTGGAGGCTCTTTCCAGACCTCAAGCCCGCTGGTAACATAGCAAAGCAAATTCAGCACTTCTCTCTGTTCTCCAGGGTCTGCTCTCAAAGTTTCAGTTATTTCATATATCAATCCAATACTGTTGCTGATAAAAAAGTCATCTAGTAATTAGCTACCCCTCAGAGATACATATTTACATTTTAGTCAGATCTACTTTGGATATAATGTCCAAATCCATAACACAATCACTTCAGTAATGGGAATTCCAGATCCTTGTTCCAGGATGCCTGGTTCAATTGGCCTATTGATTCAAATTATTCAGTGCCTACTGTATACTGCATGTAGCCATTGTGGAGGGGTTTCAGTGTAGAGTAAAGTTAAAGTGCCCTTGACCTCATGGACAATACAATCTAGCGGAAGATATTTGCCTTTCCTCACTCTCAGAATTCGAAATTTTAAACTGTAGGACTGCTGGTTAGGTGCTTTGGAGTTTAGGGCATCAGGAAGTCTTCAAGTATAAACTACGTGCATGACGTCTTATCAGACCATGCATTATGGGAACAGGTGATTTTGAGATTCCCAAGGGTAGGAAAGCTTATGTTCATATTTATATCTTTTCTCTCTGACCCTCCACCCTGCATCCACCTTGCACATATCAGGAGAGCTCTGACACAGCTATTAATGCCTGAATGAATATTTAAAAACAAATTCCTGCCATAAAATTATAACACATCTTAAAAAGCAAACTTTCAACAAAGTTTCCAATAATGTCCCCACATGTCACAAGCTATTATACTTCTCCAAATTAAATTCAGAAAGACCTATCTATTAGCATGCCCCAGGCAGCTTTATCAAAAACATCTTTTCACTATTAAAGCCTCAACCTACTTCAGCTACAAATCCCCATGGACTTAGCATAAGACACTATCATTTCCATCTTTGTTACAACAACTTTTAATTATCTGCCTTAGAAATAAGGTCCAGCCTCTTAATGAAAGTGGTTAGTCTGGGGGCTCCAAAGGGCACAACACAGCTTCAAGGCTTAATTTTGATTATATATGCAATTATAAGTTAGAAGATGTGCTTGAAAGTCAACGCAAGTTCTATCACCTGTTTCTCTAGTTGAAAACCATAAATATTGATAGGAATGAAGATTTCATTGTCTTTCTTGTACCTCTTGTCCAGAGCACTGTTTTTCAAATCTGAGTATGGTGCTTCTAGGGGTCACCTGGTGTCACTTAATGCCAGTTCCATTATTGCTACTGCAGTTCATATGAGGGAGGGTAGACTCATAGATGTAGGTTTATTTCCAGGAATAGTAATCATGCATCCTTAGTAGTTACTCAGGTAGAAATAAAAGAGTAGAGTATGTGGATCGATAGATATGTAGGATGGAATGTTTTGGAAAAATGACAAATCACATGGGAAAAATTTAGTCATGAGTAAAATACCATATACTTCTCCAAATTAAATTCAGAAATTCAACTCCTATAAATGAGTGTGTGGCATTGTGTACATGTGGGTGTATACAGTGAAATAAATTAAAATGTTATTTCTAGTTTATGAGATTAGGCAGGGCTTTAATTTTCTTTGCATTTCTCTGAATTTTCTTAATTTCTTATAACTAATTTGTGTGGCTTTTATAACAGGTGGGAAAGTAATGGTCTTTATAAATGCTTTTTTTGTCCTTGTGTCTTCTTCCAAATGACACCTCATTTGTTTTTTTCTTTCACTTATCCATCTCCTTAAAGTACAGTCTACATTATCTCTCTCCACTTCTTTTAGCTCATTTATTCTTCAATCACATGCCAGTTCCTGGAGCCCCCACTAGGCATCATGCACCATACAAAGTACAGAATAGGTCGCTGAGGTTATAATGACAGTGGTGGCTGAGGAGACAGTTCAGGCAATAAATATTTTTTTTTCTATCAAGGGCTTATAACAGGCTGCTAAGAAACCAAGTACTTTTTCCATTGCATTTAATTACTCAAGAC
Source organism: Felis catus (assembly GCF_018350175.1). Classification (NCBI taxonomy): domain Eukaryota; kingdom Metazoa; phylum Chordata; class Mammalia; order Carnivora; family Felidae; genus Felis; species Felis catus. The sequence goes on along the minus strand of NC_058371.1, from coordinate 188,433,964 downwards.
CCAAGTCAATAAAGAACATAAATACACTGAAATGCTTAAGATGACACCACTTTAAATAAATGCCTAAAAGCACAATTACCCAAACTCTCATAAATCTGACCTCTGCATCCTTCCAAAATCCATGGACAAATAGTTGAAATGCTCTTAAAGTAATTCCAGATTAATTGCATGAATCAGACTTTCAGTTCCAGAGTTTATAACTAGAATTCCAATAATAATGTTTCATTCTCATTGCCTACAAATAAAAAACAATGATTCACAATAATAACAAAGAGCATAAATATTTGTATGCTTAGATTTCTCTTAGATTTCTACTGTAGATATATTAATATCTATTTTTGATGAAAAAGTAATAGACGTTAATTAGTGAAAACTTACAAACTAAATAAAAAGCCAATAAAACAAAAATATATAAAGAATAAATGAGCAGGAAAATGGAGGTAGCTGATCTTGACTATATTTGAAGTAATGCATAAGAGGAAAGGGGCGCCTGGGTGGCTTAGTTGGTTATACGTCTGCCTCTTGACTTCTGTTCAGGTCATGATCTCACAGTTGGTGAGACTGAGCCCTGCATGGGGCTTGCACTGAGCATGGAGCCTGCTTAGGATTCTCTCCCTCCTTCTCCCTCTGCCCCTCCCCTGCTTGCTCTCTCTTTCTCTCTGTAAAAATTTTAAAAAAATGGATAAGAGAAAAAATTAATGAGGGGTCATATGGAAGAGAGCACAAGAACAAAACAAACATATATATATATATATATATATATATATATGTATATATATATATATAACATGATTAAAATTAACAACTTTGAGTGTACTTCATAGTCCCTATTTTTATAGATATATTCATTTTTTAAGTTTTTTATTTAATGTTTTGTATTTATTTTGAGAGAGAGAGAGAGAGAGAGCGAGAGCGAGAGAGCCAGCAGAGGTGGGGGTCAGAAAGAGAGGGGGAGAGAGAATCCCAAACAGTCTCCATGCTGTTAGTGCAGAACCTGATGTGGGGCTCGATCCCACCAACTGTGAGATCATGACCTGAGCCAAAATCAAGAGTTGGACACTTAACTGACTGAGCTACCCAGGTGTCTCTTTGACTGATGCATTCAAATGACAAATATTGTACTGCTTTTCTTGTTTAAATTCAATAAAGAGAGAAAAAGATAATGTTGGTCAGTTAAATGGCTTCTATTGTCCAAGTGCTCCCACCCACCTGAGTATATGTAGGCAAATATATAAAAGAATGATTATTTTACATCTTCACCAATAGCCCCTATCAATTAAAAATGCAAATATCTCTCTATCTATCTACCTACCTACCTATTTATAGTATCTTTATGTAGTGAACATAATACTGACCATAAAGTGATTATGCAATAATACCTTAATCTCCTGATTATAAGAATATATTTAAGGACTTATACTGGGAGGAGTTATACTCACTCATTAAGAAACAACATCCTTGGTCATTTTAGTATATACAAGGCCTCAAACACAGAGGATATAACTTGAAACGACACACATTACATTGAAATTACAATATATTCTTGTGGAGTAGAAGCACTTGGGATGGGCACTTAATCTACATGGGGGTGAGGAATATATTCCTGAAGGCAGTGACATAGAGACCTTTAATCTAAAACCTGTGGTGTTAGTCAGTCTAAAAGGGGGTTAGGATAGGTTGACAAGTTTTGTCCTGAACTAATATCATCACATTAAATGCCCTTGACTTGCTTGGCTCCACAGTTAGAAATACGACACCTAAAACTCAGCCATTCTCTACACATTAAAGCTGATGTTTCTCTTAAGACATACCATCAGTGTTATTTCAGTTCCTGACCACATGTTACTTCATCTGGTTTGGTCATCACCAAGGTTGACTTCCAAGGAAGAAGCATTACCAGGACTGCACTCTGTCAAGACCTTTGAATTCTCACTTATGTATTGATCTATCCGTCCATCCATCCATACATCCATCCATCCATCCATCCATCCATTCATCCACTCATCTATCCATCCATCCATCCATCCATCCATTCACCCACCCACCCACTCACACATCCATCCAACTAACCATACGCACCTTATAAACTACAAGGTGTTGTGTCATGCTTGATTTTGTGATAATAAAAAGCTATAAAACTTCTTTATTTAGAGATTTTTCAATCTAATAAGTAAGCCTAAGTCAAACACATATGGGAAGCACATATGAAATGCTGAGGAAGTTGAGACACCATGTATTTGAAGAAGCACATGTCCTGCCTCCTTTCAGACAGCTTTTCTTCTGATCTCACTGCATCCATTCCATACCATTACTATAGATGCCATAATTCTTTCCTTTGGACCCTTAACACCCACTGTGGGAATATTATTCATCAGATAGTAAAATCTTGAAACTTAATAAAACAAACATAGAAGAGATTCATGATTAACACTAGCACAATAGTGCCCTTCGGTCAAACAGTTGCTTTACTAAATGCCAACAATCTCCAGTTTCTAGCAATAAAACATGATTTCATCTGCTTTCAGCACTGTTGGAATGCCTCTACTGTAGCCCTTAGTCAGAGGAGATGTAATTATGGCTCTACTTTCACTGATATCGGACGCTGTAAGTGGGCATTCAGAACAATTAGAAAGAAGAATGTCTCGAAGAATAGTCAAGAGAAAGAAGGCTGTTGACCTTTCAATGAGAGAACCCAGCTAAGGAGGTTTGGGATATTAGATATAGGTTTCCTATGTGCCTGGTGAAATGTTTTGAGAAAAACTGTAGAAGCTATGAATAGGCGAAAGCCTTTCAGTAGAAGCAGTCACGATGATGAAAGGGATCATATCATTTCCTTGCTCAAGGCTACCCAGTGACGTCTCACTGCCATTAGAATGAATCTCTTCAGAGGAACTGGCAGAGTCTGCAGTAGGAGACCACACATTTTCTTACTCTTTGCCTTGACATTTAAGGCTCTGCAGGATCAGGCCTTTGATACCTTTTCAACTTCATCTCCTCCACATCCTTGTTTGCTAACCTCCAACTGCAGAAACCATCTTTCCCCAGCCTGAGTCTTCTCAAACATTCTTCTTGCCTTTACACCTGCTGTTCCTTCTTCCTGGGAGTTTCCAACACTACATCTTTGCAGAATGGATCCTCTCTTATTGTTCAGAAATGTCTCTGGCCACTCAGTCTAGAGGAGCCCCTCTATTCTCACTTCTCTCCCCCCAGACCATTCACTGTGTATCCTCGTGGCTACGTTAGATTTTCCTTATGACTCATTTTGCCACTGTAAAGTACTTTACAATTATTATAAATTATAATTATTTGCTATTGTAAATTATTGTAAATCTGTTTATTAGTGTTTCTGCTGATTGTTGTTTCTCTTGTTTATTGAGAAGCAGTGGTTAAGAACAAACTCTGGGGGTGCCTGGGTGGCTCAGTGGGTTGCGCGTCCAACTTTGGCTCAGGTCATGATGTCAAGGGGTTCCTGAGTTCGAGCCCCACATTGGCCTCTCTGCTGGCAACTCAGAACCTGGAGCCTGCTTTGGATTCTGTGACTTCTTCTCTCTCTGCCCCTCCCCTGGTCGCACTCTGTCTCTGTCTCTCACAAAATAAATTAAAAACGTTAAAAAAAATTTTAAAAAAGAAGAGACTCTGGAATCGGCCTGAGTTCGAACCCCATCTCTACCACTTATTGTTTGGGTGACTATAGGCAAGTTGCTTAATTTCCCTGGGCTTCAATTTCTTCACAAATAAAACTGGGATACAAATAGTAACTACCTCATAAGCTTGTTGTGAGAATTAAATGAACCAATGAAAATAAATCACTTAGAAGAGAGCCTGTCACAGCTTTCAATAAGTTCGTAGCAATAGGAAAAGCAGTAGCAGTACCAGTAGTAATTGTAGCAGCTGCAATAGTAGGAGCCTCTTCCATCAGAACTGTAAGAATAGGAATTTAATCCTTAAGTTCGAAGTGAAATCCCTATTATCTAGCAAGGCATTTGGCAATAGTGGATACTCAAATCAATATTGGTTGAATAAATGTTTTACAGTGGAGCGTCTAGGGAAAGATAAGAAATTTCCAGGGGACTAGACCTAAAAAAGCAATTTAAGCCAGTGATGAAAAGAAAGTCATTATTACATAACGATAGGGGAGAGACTGAAACGTGTTGTTAGCACAATTAGCTGTAACCTGATATTAATGAGGACAAGGTGGTAGGTTTGACACCTTTGTATGTTCCACTTAGGTTTGTTCTCCGTTGTGACCCTTTACTTGGCATTCCCACTGCTATTAAGCTGCCTTATGCATCCATGTCTGGAATCAGGAAGAAAGAGAACAAAGAAATAAACATCCTCCCGTGGCGACTAAGGAAAATTCATCTGAAAGTGCATTCCTAATAAATAGTGGGCTGATTCTTGGCCTTGGCAACATGACAAGAGATTTCAGTGCTACCTTTCCACCGAGTTCCAACTCCCTAGCACCTGGGATCCCAGACCAATAATATTGCCAGTGCTGAACATCTCCCGCCTGAGACTGAAGCTGGAATTTGAGAAATTGGGAATGTTTACCGTCTTCTCCTGTCCTGAAATAACGTTAGCTGCCACCAGGTGGTACTAGGTAAGCACAGCCAAACAGGAAAGTGCAAGCTCATTATATACACAATTGCTTAGAGTCACAAAAAGTTGTTTTCCTTTAGCATAATTTCTAGAAATTTAAATATTGTGTAGGACAGAATACACATAACTCTTGGTTTGGACTTTTAAGATGTTTGTTTATCTATAAAATTCAAATTGTGCTGAGATTTAGGAGAAAACGTCATGTTTCTGTGGCTAAGATTTTCATACCAGGGAAGCTTTATGTTTTGCTCGGTGAGTCATACGATTTCAGGGCTCCAGGAAAAGTCTACCTTTTCCCTGGGACATTTACCTGGCACGTCGCCAGAAGCTTGTCTTCTTTGACTTTTCTTGCTTGATTCATGGCTACATGTTTCTGCCTGCCTCCATTCACTCATCTGGGAAACAGGGATAGAAATATGTGCCCTACCAGGTTCTACACGTGTGAAAACATGTCAATGTTAATCATTGTCATTATCATCCTTGTGGACCTTTTCAACTAATCTTTAGGGACAAAACACTTCCAGGTCATTTTCCATTTGTTTGTTTTTGAAACGAGTGTAATCCCCTTTACAACCATTTCTACAATGGCAAACAGGTCCACACTAGCCATCTGCAATGCCGGCAGACAGCGACAAGAAGCATCATGAGAAAAAATAATTTCCACTGGCTGAACACAAGCTCTTTGCCACTTTTTATTTATTTTTTTATAAGGCTCTCTTCATTCCTGACCCTTTGATGACACTACTACTTGTTCAAAGCTGAGGGCATCTATCAACACGGGCTTTGAGATACAGACTTTCCCTCTCATTGAGATAATTAAATGACATCTTATTTTCTTGATTTCAAACACAAATAGCCTAACTCTTACATCTAGTTTGAGTAACTGTCCCCCTCTATTTGCTTTCTTGCTCATAGGTCCACTTTTCCAAGCATAGATCTTCAATATTCTTTCCAAAAAATTTATCTCCTCTTTCCTTTCTCTCTGTTCTTCCTTACTTTTCTGAGAATTTTCTGCTCCAAACTGTTATTATCAGAGAGATTATGCTTAATTTACCAAAAAGAATCAATGATTTTATGAGAGAAATGTACACTTTGCTTAGCCCAATTGCTTGCACTGAAACACCTAGTAAATACCTACAACTATTTCCAGCAAAGGTTTCTGCTGTGTCCACACAAACACTTCATTATATCAGAGGTTCTTTAAAGTTTTCTTTTTCTGGGGAAGTAGATAGGTGACCCAAGGTCAAGGTGGGATAAGGGAGAGATAAGTGGAGGTAAAATAGGTTCTCCTAAAGAGTACATTTCACCTTATCAAGCATCTCTTAGTGAAATTGGTTCAAATTCCTAATCTTATTTAAAAATTCAATAATTAAAGAAGGATTTTGATCAACAAACTAGCGCCACTTTATACCCTTAAAATGAAAGCACAGAATTTCCCTTCCTGCCTTTCTCAACCCATTTACTAGCTCAACTTAACAGGCTTTGCAAAAGGCAGCCACCAAACATCATATTTTATGATAGCATGGCTTTTTATTTTTTTCTAGACTCCATATGTTTGGCTTAAGGCAACGTGGGTATTTTCTCATTTCATTTTCTTCTGGGCAATATGACAATAATAATTCATTTATTTTGTTATACCTCTAAGGGATAGCTTAGCTGAAGCCAATAAAAGTCAAAGTTATCATTTACATGGGTATATGGTCCATTTCTGACAATCCTCAAGACCACAGCTTGAGATTTATTTTTTAAACATCAATTTTATATGTATATTTAAGTTTCCCCTTCCAAACTAAACAGATATGAAATCCCAAGGAAAGCTAACCATGCGTGGCTGTACACAGTTGCATTCAAATGGATGGTCTAATGGCTGAGGTAATAAATATATAATCGGATCACTGATATTTATTAAGGGCAAAAGAATAGCCAAGAGACTGTGGCAAGTTACGAAGGGCATAACCTGTAAGAGTGAGACCTGCTCATTCATCCTCACTGAGAAGATTTCTACCTAATTTATTGAAATACATTTTTGCTTACTTTCAGTATGCATGCTTGTCCTCTGTTAGGCACAGCGGAAGGTGGGTGAGAAATTTAATAGGGTTTTGATTAATTAAGAGAACAGAAGAGTGTCATGTTACAGGATTGTATTGCATGGAAGTCAGTCTTTAGCAGCAACCTGCTGAGTCTGGCATTAGGGCAGTTAGATTATCCTTCCTCATTCTCTAGCATTTCCTTCTTTCAAGTTTTTAGCTCTGCCTGTAGATTGAGCCCTCTCTGCGCTTGATATATCCTGAAAACATGCTGCTCCTATTCTAGCTGGGCTGAAAGAAAATGACATCAAATACAAAATAACGTCCCAGCTACGATGGATGAAGCAGAGGCTCTGTAGTCCAATGACCCCAGAACTGAAACCTGACTGTGCACTTCACTAGCCTTTGGCTTGAGGAAATTCACTTAGTTTTTCTGAAACTCAGTGTTCGCATCTGTCACGAGTCTCACCTTACTAACAACAGTAATGGCACTAATTCCCAGCTCATCAGGTTTCTGTGACAGTGAAATGAGAAAACCTTTAAAAATCATGTAGCACCTGCCATCTCATTCGCAGCTAGGAAATATTACTTCTCTAGGTGGAGGATAAGGCTTGTCATATTTCACAATTGTGTCTGGTATTTATCTTTATCATGAGTTTTGAATGATGACAACATTGTTCCAAAGAATCTCTGTTGCAATTGCCTTGTAGATGTAGTTTTATAAAAGGGCACTTTTTTTTTTTTTTTGCATTGGATCAAAGAAAAAATCAGAAGGGGAAAAGCAAATCTTCAAAGCAAAACCTCCTGGCTAACAATACCCTGATTTTACTCACTTAAACTGCTAAATTCAAGTAAGCAACCAAGGGCCAGAAGTCCCAAACATGCACTTGAATCAAAACATTGACCAAAAGTGTGCTTTCTCCTCCTTTCTTCTCAATTAGCATGGAAAAATGTTAAAGGTGATAATAATATATTATAGATAAGGTTTCTTATGTTATTTTGTTTTTTAAAAAAAGATGCCTTTATTATCTGTAGAGAATTGCCAGGAAATTCAGCTCAGCCCTCAAAAATAATTAAACATGTTATGAAAAGAATATTTTGTATTGATGATATGTTTATTTTTTGTTTTAGAGAAAAAGTGCATGAGTGGGGAAGAGGGGAAGAAAGAGATAGGGGGGAAGAGAGAGAGAGAAAGAGAGAGAGAGAGAGAGAGAGAGAGAGAGAGAGAGAGAGAGAGAAGCTTAAGTAGGCTCCATGCTCAGCATGGAACCTGATGCAGGGCTGGATCCCACAACGCTGGGATCGTGACCTTAACTGACCAAGCCACCCAGGTGCCCTGAATTGATGATTTTAGAAAACTAAGTTAAAAAAGTTTCCTGACATATATAACTCCTACTCCTCCATATTTAAGACTTTTTTCTGTCTATTTTGAGGACCATACCCCCACCCACAATAGCATCCTGGACTTTTCCTCCATAATATTAACCATCATGGTAATGGATTAAATGCTAATATAGTTATTTAAAATCTTGGGGCACCTGGGTGGCTCAGTCGGTTAAGCGTCCGACTTCGGCTCAGGTCGTGATCTCACGGTCCGTGAGTTCGAGCCCCGCGTTGGGCTCTGTGCTGACAGCTCAGAACCTGGAGCCTGCTTCTGATTCTGTGTCTACCTCTCTCTCTGACTCTCCCCTCATTCATGCTCTGTCTCTCTCTGTCTCAAAAATAAATAAACAAATGTTAAAAAAATTAAAAAAAAATCTAACTCATTAGCTAAAGGGCAATATCTTTAAGAGTAGGAGTCAAGCCCATTCACTAATTCATTCCCAAAATCCAGAAAGGAGCTGGGCACATAGTAGACCCTTAAGAAAAGTTTAGAGAGGCAGAACAGACCATGGTAAGGAGCCACCTTTAGATTTAGAAAGACTTGGATTTGAACCTGGATAAAACTCTATACTCTGCATAGAGTTTGGTTTTCTTTTTGATAAAATGAGAATCATACTTATGTTGCAGAGCTATTATAAAGCATAAAAGAGGGGAGCTGGGGTGGCTCAGTGGGTTAAGTGTCCAACTCTTGATTTTGGCTCAGGTCATGATCTCATGGTTTGTGAGATTAAGCCCTGCATCAGGCTCTGCATTGACAGTGTGGAGCCTGCTTGGGATTCTCTCTCTCTCTGTCTCTCTCTCTCTGCCCCTCCCCTGATTGCTCTCTGTCTCTCCCTCTCTCTCTCTCAAAATAAATAAAATAAACATTTACAAAGTGTAAAAAGTAATGTACTTCAAACACAGAAGATTTTATCTGATATGTGTCAAATGTTTCATAAAAATTGCTATCAATATCATAATTCTAACATAGTAGATACATGTAGAATTGATTATGTAATGTGAGGAACGAGGATCAGGCTTGGTACTATTGAAGCTTTTCAAATTCATCATCCCACTTTACAACTCCATCCATACACCTTTTGAAAATCTACATCCATCTTCCTGGTCCCTCTGAAACATCAACAGAATTTATCTTACAACACCAAATGCAATGCCAGTGAAATGTAATATTGTAAAGAGTCTAATTCCAATCCTGTTATCAATTAATATTTTGAAGGGCAAAATATATTGTTGTTAGCAGCACTTTGTGTCTATCAGGAATATAAAATTATTCAGCTTTGTAATGATTATTATAGTAATTATTTAGGGTGATAAATCTTCATTCAAATGCCAGAGGGCTAGTAAAAGATTGAATTCAGGGATTTCATTTTGCCCTTCATTTTATTTCTGAAATTTGCATTCCTTTTTGCATTTTATGTCCTTAGCCACACCAGTGAGGCTTTACCATCAAACCATTGATGTTCCTGAGTGTCTACAACTTTGTAGTTCAAGTCCATTCCTATGGTTAAATATTGGAGAAAAAAATAAAAACCTAATGTGATCCTTTTGAAGAAATATGATTCTTAAGATATATGAGAAAAAAAGTGCCAAAGAAGATTTCAAAATTCCTGTGTCTGTGTTAATGGCTTTGACCACTTCACACTTCTGAATATGAATTTTGCTCATTCTAAAACTACAATTCTCCTGTAAGAGGATACAAAGAGGAAGACCTTTGGGCTTTTTCTCATTACCGTCATGGTGATACTGTGATAACCATTATAAGTACCATCTACTAAACAATTTTGGGGCATGCCGGTCACAGACCTCACTCCCCGTCCTTCAGCTAACTGGGGGAAAGATGTAGCCTAATCTTCCTTTGGCTGCAATGGCTAACATGATTTCAGGAGTGTAGGAAAGCATTGCCCATTAAGAATGTGGTGTGTGTCACATTCCTCTTACTTTTTTGAACTAAGTGCAATTTCTCTTTGTTTCTTTTTGCTGGGAGTTGCAGGTGGGCAGGCATGGGATCACGTGCCAGAGATCCCACATTTCAGACATGGGATCAGGTGCCAGAGATTCAGTGATAAACCAGGAAAGATGAACAGTAACCAAAAGTGAAAGGTTAGCAAACAGTTATCAACTAACATCCTAAACTCCACAGGCTTGAAAAGTAAACCTAAGGACATTGTACTTTATTTGCCTTTCCAAGAAAAAAAGAGAAAGACAGAAAGAAAGAGGGAGATTAGAAAAAAAAAGAAAGAAATCCTAATTGCCAACAAAGAATCTGTTTACATATTCTTCTACCTAACCAAGTCCCATGCAAATTACATGTGTAATTACATTTAGATGGTACAGCTGCTGTTACTCCTTCCTCACAGTGTTTATTTGTGAGTTTCAAAGGTTTCATAAGGAGGCCTTGAAAGGAAAAAGTAAATGTTTTGAAAAGGAGTTACAATTTGTCAGCAGTAATCCTTCCCTGGATAGGGAAAGAAAGGCAAATCCTGGTAGATCAGAGAATTGTGGCTTTCAAAAATAATAGCTTTGCCCTGAAATTCAATCTGCTAGTATCATCTTTCCAAGCAATACCTCTATGAATTCAATTTCTTTGTCATTTGTTACAGTAAGAAGCAAAATGGTCCAAAAGAGAATTGTTTGCAGTAAGCACAGAGATATTCTGAACAAAGATAGAATTTGAGAGCATGCAAAAACATGGAGGAACAAATAACATTTGTTACTCCGGCACTCTGAGTCACCTCATCTGACAGCTTTGTGTATTGATAGCAGAGAAGAAGAAATCGGATTTATTGGAGAGGGTGGACATGATATTGGATAGGGTGGAATTTGTGACCAGCATCTTACGGTTCCATACTTGGGGCCTGGAAACAATTCGTATATTGCATACAGTGTAATGAGAGAAGGTGGGCATAGGTCTTCTGAAAATTTTTATGCTGCAAGGAAACCACAAACCCGGTGCTGCCACAGGCCAATTTGTCTTACTGGTGCCATGTAATCCCCTTCCTGAACACGTCAAGGAGATGTTCCCTAGTGCCAAAAGATGGTGGTCACATGTGCAACAACAGAATGCTAGTTAACTAGGAAATGAGGACCAGGGATCCCCATGTAACACAGCCAGTGGACCCGGTAATGAAACACAGTTGTATTGCTCTTGGAAAATGAACCATCACTCATGGATGAAACAGATTTTTCCAAAGATCTGGTAATGTAATATTACCAGGTATGGTAATGTAATATTAATTGTAGACTCTTAAATGATGGATGAAACCAATTTAAAGGTGGCGGAGTTAGTCTCAAATAATATGGTTTAAAACACGTAAAAGGAAGCAGTGTGTTTATTCCTGATTCATCAGTTCTATTATACCTTCCTTATTGACTGTTTGGGTATATGTAAAGCAAAAGGTCCATGGCTTGGCACACAGCGGACATACACTGAATGGTAGAAATCCTTATTTTTCCTACTATTATGATCTTTTTCTTACTAGAATCATATGACCTCAACACATGGTTCATTTTTATGCTTCTAAATAGAGATCTTAATTCATAACTCTCCCTAATATTCATCCACTTCACGTTGTCTTATATTAATCTTAAAGATATGAATTAATGTTGAATCCTTTTGTCTAGACCTGTAACTTACAAGCAGCCATCCAGTGACACTCTGAGGGCAACTTTATTGCAGTTAAGGAGAGAAATTTAACTGTAGAGTATTTTACCAGTAGGATAACATCAGCATTTTCTTATAGGTAAATAGTTTCATCAAAATGTTGTACTGCTTTAATTCTGTGATGACCTCAATTTTCAGGGACATCATCAGATGAGTCTCAAGTTTGTGTGTGTGTGTGTGTGTGTGTGTGTGTGTGTGTGTGTGTGTTTTGTTCCTGATAAAAATGTTCCATTCAATGTACAGATCAGTTAGAAATCATCTGGTTTAATTTTTAATGTTTATTTTTGAGAGAGAGAGAACGAGAGAGACAGAGACAGAGTACGAGTGGGGTAAGGGCACAGAGAGGGAGACACAGAATCTGAAGCAGGCTCCAGGCTCTGAGCTGTCAGCACGGAGCCCAACGGGGGACTCGAACCCACGAACTGCAAGATCATGACCTGAGCCGAAGTCGGACGCTTAACTGACTGAGCCACCCAGGCACCCCATACTGTCTTCCTTTTCTTATAAGATCCGGACACCATCATGGAAGCTTCACCTTGTAGACCTGATCACCTTCCAAAAAGTTCTACCTCCAATTAGCAGCGTATTAGGGCTTCAACATATGAATTTTGGAGACATACAAACAACCCATACATAGCAGTCTGGTGGAATGCTGTGGATCAAATGTTTGTATCCCTCCTGCCCCCCCCCCCAAATTCATGTCTTTGTCACATGCAAAATACATTCATTTCGCCCCAAGAGTCCCCAGATCTTAACTTGTTCTAGCATCCATTTTAAACTCTAAGTCTTGTCTAAATATCTAAATCAGATATGAGAGAGATTGGAAGTAGGATTCATCTGGAGACAAAGCTCCTCTCCATCTAAGAATCTGTGAAATCCAACAAGTTATATGCTTCAAAAACACAATGATGGGAGAGATGGAGGAGAGAGACTCCCATTCCAAAAGGGGGAAGCAGGGAAGAAGAAAGGAGTGATGGGTCCCAAGTAAGTCCGACACCTTGAAAGGCAAACTCCATGAGATCTTAGGACTGGCAACCATCTACTTTGGCTCAGTGTTCTACCTTCCAGACTCCCTGGGGTGGCAATGGCACCCCCGCAACTCAACGGATCCTGCCCACACTACAGCCCTTTACCAGGCACGGACTGTGCTCCAGGGCTCTGAGTGGTCCTATCCACAGATCTTCTGTCAGAGCCTAAGAAAACCCAAACCACGGCCTTGATGATCTCTGAATTGCCTTCAGGAGCCTTCTTCCCTTGTCTTGTAAAAACACCCATCTGCAGCTTTCCTCCATTAGGTCCTTTCTCCTCCTTGCTCAGCTCAAATTGGCAGTTTCCTGCTGGGGTGGCTGATGAATTCTGTGGTTCATCCCCACATGAATCTCTTTGACCAATGGTCGGTTCTTCCACACCTTTAGGGTTGTCTTCCACACACACTTTCTACTTTTCTTTTTAATGTGGACAGGCTGAGAATTTTCCAAATCTTTAAGTCCTGCTCCCTTTTGGCTCAACAATTCCGTCTTCATTTTTCTCATCTCTTACCAAGCTGTTCCTTCAACATCTCACTTAGAAATCTCCCCAGCTAAATATCCAGTTTGGTCACTCATCAGTTCTAGCTTCCACATGCAGTATGCCCTTTGCTTTTCCATAAGCTGTTGTCTCAAGGTTATATGCCTTTTTTCTAGAATTGTGCATGGCATTAGGAACAAAGAGGAGCCTGGTATCTCTGCTGCCAGTCTCTGTTGTCTTATTCTTTTTTAAAGATTTTTTAATGTTTATTTATTTTTGAAGGAGAGAGAGATAGAGCGTGAGCAGGGGAGGGGCAGAGAGAGAAGAGGACACAGAATCCAAAACAGGTTCCAGGCTCTGAGCTGTCAGCACTGAGCCTGACACGGGGCTCAAACCCATGAGCTGTGAGATCATGACCTGAGCCAAAGTCAGATGCTTAACTGACTGAGCCACCCAGGCGCCCTTGTTTTTTATTCTTAAAACAATTTTTTGGTGTTGTGGTCAAATACACATGATATAAAACTTGCCACTTTAAACTTTTTAAGTGTACAATTCAGTGTCATTAAGTACATTCACAATGTTGTGTAACTATCATCATCATCTATTTCCAGAAATTTCTCATCATCCCTAGTAACAGCTCCATGCTCATTAAGTGATAATCCCTTTCCCTCCCCTCCCTAGTCCCTAGTAACCATACTCTACTTTCTGTCCCCGTGAATTGGACTACATCAGTTCATGTAAGTGGAATCATGCAATATTTGTATTTAAAAAAAAATGCTTACTTCACTCAGCATAACATTTTTAAGGGTCATCCATGTTGTAGCAGATGTCACAATTTCATTCTTTTTTTTTTTTTTTTTTTTTTTTGGCTGAATGGTGTTTCTTTGTGTGCATACAGTACAGTTTGCTTATCTATTCATGTGTTGAAGAACACTTTGTTTTTTTCTCCTTTAGGGCTATCCTGAAGGGTGTTACTATGAACACTGGTGTATAAGTATCTGTTTGAATTCTTGTGTTCAATTCTTTCGGGTACACACCTAGGAATGGGATTACTAGACCACAGGGTAATTCCCTGTTCAACTTTCTGAGGAACCACCAAAGGATTTTCCACTCGACTCTTCTTTTAGTGTGCTTTCAGTCTCCACCTGGCTTGTTCTTTAAAATGCCTTGTCTTGGGGCGCCTGGGTGGCTCAGTCAGTTAAGCGGCCGACTTCCGCTCAGGTCATGATCTCGCCGTCCGTGGGTTCGAGCCCCGCGTCAGGCTGTGTGCTGACAGCTCAGAGCCTGGAGCCTGTTTCAGAGTCTGTGTCTCCCTCTCTCTGACCCTCCCCCGTTCATGCTCTGTCTCTCTCTGTCTCAAAAATAAATAAATGTTAAAAAAAAATTTTAAAAAATGTCTTGTATTTTTCTGTGTTGCCTTCTCAGTTTTCTTTTCCTTCCCCTCTCCTGCTCTCTCCATTCCTAAATAATAGTTCGCTAAGCACCCAGTGGATTCATTGTATTCATTGAACAGACTCACATGGAGCTGTTTTCACTTAAAGGAAGATAAATGTGAGAATTCTTCATTTAAAATGAAAATGAATTTTTTTTTTTTTTGCAGTTGGCTTACTTTTGTTTTGTTAATGGAGATGACTCTAAACTATTTGACAGGTAGTTTTTCTTAAAAATTTTTTTAACGCTTATTTATTTTTGAGAGAGACAGAGCACAACGGAGGAGGGGCACAGAGAGAGGGAGACGCAGAATCCGAAACAGGCTATAGGCTCTGAGCTGTCAGCACAGACAGGGACTTGAACTCACAAACCGTGAGATCATGACCTGAGCCAAAGTCGGATGTTTAACCAACTAAGCCACCCAGGTCCTGCCCTAACAGGTAACTTTTTCTTATGTTCTCAGATGGTGTGTGCACTATGCCAGAGGTTAGTAAATCCTTTCTCTACAAGCCAGAGAGAAAATAGGCTTTACAGACAATACAGTCTCGGCTGAAACTACTCAGCCCTGTCACTGTTTCACGAAAGTAGATACGGATAGGATGGAAATGAATGGGCATAGCTGTGTTCCAGTAAATCTTTACCAAAACAGGTGAGCTAGATTTGGCTTTTGGGCTGTGGTTGTGGACACCCGGCATCTGGGTGACAGAAACTCAGTTTTTATTCTCAAATGTTTGCCAAATAATTAAGATCAGACAAAAAGCAGTTTTTATTTTTTAATTTTTTTAATGTTTATTTTTGAGAGAGACAGAGACAGAGTGCAAATGGGGGAGGGGCAGAGAGAGAGGGAGACACAGAATCTGAAACAGGCTCTAGGCTCTGAGCTGTCAGCACAGAGCCCGACGCGGGACTCGAACCCATGGACCGCGAGATCATGACCTGAGCCGAAGTCGGCTGATTAACCGACTGAGCCACCCAGGCGCCCGACTTATGTATTCATTTAGTCAACAAGTACTTAGAGGTATCAGGCTCTGTATTTCATTTTTCCTTATGAGGATACAGGGGAAACCAAGAGAGACAAAGTTCTTGCCCTGATGGAGCTTCCATTTTAGAGACGAGAGACAGGGAATGGAAATGTAGCATATATAAATTAAAATAATAATCAGTGCAGGAATATAAACAAGGGCAACAGAAAAGTGGCTGTCGGGGGCTACTTGAGTTAGCAGTGGCCAGGGAAGGGCTCCTTGAGGAAAGAAGCTTTGAATCAAGACCTGAAGATTCACAGAACCGTATGGTTTTTTTGGGGACGAGGAAAGCACATGTTGAAGGCCCTGAGACAAAGTGAATATTCAGTAAGGCAAGTGAGATTCCAGGAGAGTGATCTAGAGAGGAGTTGATGTAATCATAGAAGACATCCAAGTTAAACAATGCCTTGCAGATCATGACATTTAACCCTACCGGGGCCAGGCAGGCACTTGTGGCTGATGGCGATACAGACAAGTTACACTATGGCTCCTGCTTTGTGCAGTGTTACCCTCACAGGCAAAGACAGCAGCAATCCCAAGCTGAGGCTATGAACAGAACTGGCTTCACAGAGCAGGCGATCCCTGCAGTGCCATGGGGCCCCTACCCCCACCTCCTCACGCCTCCTTACCTCCCCCACCCCCCCACCCCCACCCCCACCCCCGTCTCAGATGGCCTCCAGGCTTGATCTCCTGCACTGATGTTGCCATTTAAAAATTCTTTTTAGTTTGTCAGCATGGGCCCGGCTTTTTCATCTTTCACTGGGCATGAACGTTATTTCACTGGTCCTGTCTATGATGGGACCTAATGAGAGGCTACAGAAGCCCAGCACAAGTGTCTACACAGATTCTCTGGAAGGCAGAAGAGGACGTAAGGGAAGATTTCCCATACAAGCAATGGATCATCTGTTAAGTGGCATAGGAGGACTGGGGACGGAAGACATCCAAGCAGAGGAACAAGGAAAGAGACACAGAGGAGAGATAGCAAATGAGAGCAGGTCCAAAGGTTTACAATCCCAGTGGAAATTTGTTTGTAAGTATTTTTACTCTGATTGCTTGTTGCAAAAGAATTAACAAGGGAGATTCATACATGATCATAGACCAGGCTGCCTCACAAAATGGCTACAATTACACTGTTGGTGTTGTGTAAGCTATCGTTTTTTCTAGGATCAATTAGTTAATTGCTTGTTGCTTTAATTACTCACACTTCTTTTAAAGCTATCTTTATGTGTCACAACTGAGCCAAGGATTTTAAAGTACAGATAGCAGAGAAATGCTTTAAATGTCGATGTAAAATAAGCTATGATGATTGGCAGGGTGTTTAAGTAGGGTCCTGCTCCTGCTTAGGAAAGTGTTTTATCAGCCACCTGGCTCCAAGTAGTCAAAAATATGGAGAAATATCATATTTTCCTCTGCCTGGGTAACTTCTGGGTCTGCAAATCCCTGTCTAGCAATCATACAGTATTGATCACAAACTGCAATTTTAAAATGTATTTTAAAACTACTTAAGGGAATGGCAAAAATCATTACATGTTTTCTAACATCTTACTTGACAATTACTAAAGCAAATCAAACCGCTGAGTCTTTCAGTGCATAAAATGTGGGGGGTTATGTGCTGCGGTCTGAGTGACAATGCCTGAGACATCTAAAGCAGAACAATTGGTGAGAATGGAACAATGGAATTTCATAAACATACATTCACAGATTTTAGTTTATCAAGTGTTTTCTTTAATTTATTTAAATATTTATTTATTTGAGAGACAGACAGACAGAGACAGAGACAGAGTGCAAGCGGGGGAGGGGCAGAGAGAGAGAAAGGGAGACACAGAATCTGAAGCAGGCTCCAGGCTCTGAGCTGTCAGCACAAAGCCCAATGTGGGGCTTGAACTCATGAGCTGTGAGATCATGACCTGAGCCGAAGTCGGACGCTCAACCGACTGAGCCACCCAGGTGCCCCCCATCAAGTGTTTTTTGTAAATGAATTCTTTACTTAAAAACTTTCTCCCTAATGCTACCTGTTTTATATTCATAAGAATTTCATTCAGGCACCAATGAGCAATTACAGCTTTCTCCGTAATGATTATCCAGAATGTGAAATGAAAAAAGTTTGCCCATGTCTCCTTCTGGCATTTCTGTTTATTACCTGTCCACCTTATTAATCACGGCATGAAAATGTGGTTTATTGACCAATCCCATAGTATAATGTAGGTAGTTGATAAATGTTCAAGGAATAAATGGATGAAAGAGTGAATGAATGAGTAAAGGAATAAGCCTATATCTCAACTCAGCCACAGTAATAAATAATCTTGGATTCTATGGTCTCAGTTATAATCTATGATGCTTCAGAACTATGAATTATTTTCTAAAAATTTTAATTCCTCCATAGATTTGACCATCCCTTGTGGCCATGTTCCTGAGACAGAGTAATTGGAATGTAAGTGGAAATGTTATATGGCTTTTCCAGACCTCCCCACACTACACCCCCACCATGATTTTTCTCCTGTCCTTTGGCAGCTGTATTGTCAATGCACAAAATAACATGGAGGGTCAAGTGTCCAAGGAGGCGTATCCAATCACTGCCAGCCAGCGTTCCCCAAAGACTGTGTGACAGACACACTGCCACCTGCTGCAATTCTGCACTATGGAGGCCAGGAATGAAGAGCCGTGGTGCTAAGGAACTAATGTTTCGGGGGTTGTTGTTGTTGTTGCTAGGGCAGACATTTTTTCTTTAACATATTCCCCCTGTCCACACCAAGCTCCCTCTCTCCAAACGGCTTTGCTCCTACTGTTCTGATAGTGCCCTGCTAATTCCTACCTAACCTTTAGATCTCAGCACAAGTATTACTTCTAAAGGGGAAAGTTCCCTTCCTGATTAGTGACGTCTCTCCTATATTCTCCTTAGCATCATTTGACTTTTCTTCTTCGCACTCCCCCAGGGATTGCCACAATGTCTCCTTCCACAAGGTCATCGATGACCTCAAAGTGGCTCAGGACCTGTGGGCATCTACCAGGAGGCCAGGGCAGAAGTGCAGGTAAGTCCACATGAAACACCCTATTGGACACCCAGAGATAACTGATAGTTGATGTGATACAGGTGTGGCTACGTTCAAATATTAATATCGGCACACATAGAGATACAGCAAATCTGGCTCTAGACCACTGCAATAAAGTGAATATCTCAATAAAGCAAGTGGAATGATTTTTTTGGTTTTCCAGTGCATATAAAAGTTAATGGTTATACAACACTGTAGGCTATGAAGTATGTGTTAGCAATATATGTAAAAAGTGTGCATAACTGAGTTTAAAAATAGCTTATTGATTAAAATTGCTAACCATCATCCGACTTTTCAGCACGTTGTAATCTTTTTGCTGGTGGAGGGTCTTGCCTCAGTGTGGATGACTACTGACAGATCGGGGCGGTGCTTGCTGAAGGTTGGGGTGGCGGTGGCAATTTCTAAAAATAAGAAAATAGTGAAGTCTGCCACACCAATGGACTCTTTTCCATCGACGACTTCTCTGTAGCATGGGATACTGTTTGATAGCATTTTACCCACAGTAGAACTTCCTTCAAAATTAGAGTCAATCCTCTCCAACCCTGCTGCTGCTTGACCAAATAAGTTTACTGAATCCTTTTTGTCATTTCAAGAATCTTTGCAGCATGTTCACCAGGAGGACATTCTGTCCCAGGACACCACTTTCTTTGCTCATCTGTAAGAAACAATGTCTCATTCATTTCAGTTTTACCATGGGATCACAGCAATTCAATCACATCTTCAGACTCCACTTCTCATTCTCTTCCTTCTGCTAGTTCCAGCCCATCTGCATTGAAATCTTCCATTGAAGACTTCTTCCACTGAAGTCTTGAGTCCCTCAAAGTCATCTATGAGAGTTGGAGTCAACTCCTTTCACACTCTTGTTAATGTTGATATTTGGGCCTCTTCTCATAAATCAAGAATGCACTTACTGACATGAGAATAGTGAACATTTTCCAGCAGGTTTTCAATTTACTTTACCTGATCCTTCAGAGGAATCACTCTCTATGGCAGCTACAGACTTCCAAAATATATTTCCTAAATAATAAGACTTGAAAGTTGAAATTACTCCTTGATTCATGGGCTGCAAAATGGGTGTTGTGTTAGCAGGCATTCAAATAAGATTAATCACATACGTCTCCATCAGAACTGCTGGGTTGACCTGGTGCACTGTCAATGAGCAGTAATATTTTGAAAGGAACCTTTATTTTCTGAGCAGTCGAGGTCTCAACAGTGGGCTTAAAATATTCAGTAAACCATGTTGTAAACAGATGTGCTGTCATCTAGTCTTTGTTGTTCCAATTATAAAGCACAGGCAGAATAGATTTAGCGTGATTCTTAAGGGCCCTAGAAGTTTTGGAATGGTAAATGAGCATTGGCTTTAACTGTAAGTCACCAAGTGCATTAGCCCCTACAAAGACAGTCAGCCTGCCTTTTGAAGACTGGAAGCCAGGCATTGATTTTTCTTTAGCTGTGAAAGTCCTAGATGACATCTGTTTCCAGTAGAAGGCTATTTCAGCAACATTGCAAATCTGTTGTTCAGCGGAGCGGCCCTCATGAATTGTCTGAGCTAGATCTTCTAGATAACTTGTCGCAGCTTCTACATTAGCCCTTGCCGTTTCACCCTTGCACTTTGATGCTATAGAAATGGCTGATTTCCCCAAACCTCATGAACCAACCTCTGCTAGCTTCAAATTTTTCTTCTGCAGCTGCCTCACCTCTCTCAGCCTTCATGGATTGAAGAGAGTTAAGGCCTTGCCCCAGATTAGCTTTTGGCTTAAGGCAATTGTTACGGCTGGTCTGATGTAACGAGACCACTAAAACTTCCTCCATATCAGCAATAAGGCCCTTTCGCTTTCGTATCATTTGCGTGTTCACTGGAGAGTAGCACTTTGAATTTCGTTCAAGAAGTTTTCCTTTGCATTCACAGCTTGGCTAACTGTTTGGTGCAAGAGACCTAGCTTTCAGCCTGAGCTTTCAATGTGCCTTCCTCACTAAGCTTAATTGTTTCTTAATTATTTATTTGAATTACAATGAGAGACATGCACCTCTTCATTTCACTTGAACATTTAGAGGTCATTGTAAGGTTATTATTTGGCCTAATTTTAACATTGTTATGTCTCAGGAATAGAGAGGCCCCAAGAGAGGGAGGAGGGGACAGCTGGCTGGTGGAGCAGTCAGAACACACACATTTAAGATGAAATTTGCTGTCATATGAATGCAGTTTCTGGCATCCCACACAATTACAATAGCAACATCAAAGATCACTGATCACAGATCACCATAAAGAACATAATAATAATTAAAAAGTTTTGGGGCGCCTGGGTGGCTCAATCGGTTGAGTGACCGACTTCGGCTCAGGTCATGATTTCACAGTTTGTGAGTTCGAGCCCCATGTCGGGATCTGTGCTGACAGCTCAGAGCCTGGAGCCTGCTTCGGATTCTGTGTCTCCCTCTCTCTCTGCCCCTCCCCCACTCATGCTCTCTCTCTGTCTCAGAAATAATAAATAAACATTAAAAAAATAATGAAAAAGTTTGAAAAATCTGTGACAATTACCAAAATGTGACGCAGAGACATCAAGCAAGCAAATGCTGTTAGAAAAATACAACTGAGAGATTTGTTTATTACGGGGTGGCCACAAGCCTTCAATTTGTAAAAAACAAAAAAAAAAACAAAAACAAAAAAAGCAATATCTGTGAAACACAATAAAGCAAAGAAAAATAAAACAAGGTATGCCAGTACAAATAAAGTCTTATTTATATCAGCAGCCTTGTAAGCTTTTGGAAACTTGCTGTTACAAATGTTAGAGAATGACTTACTGACAATATAGCCATCCATTCAAGAGTTATGAAGATTTTTATAAAAGGTCTTAAGACCCACATTCATTTGTAAACCCATGCAGCTCAGAGTGAGCTCACTTTAATTTTAAGGGAGTGCTTGCTTTATGCCACTAGATTTTCAAGAGGCCCTTATAGTCGCTGTGTAGTTGGAAAGGAGGCATTGATGTAAATGGGAACATTAGTTGTCATTGAAGAAACGGAAGAAAAAAACCAATAACGGCTAGTTTAGTTTAGTTGAGCTTTGTCATGTGTCACTCCTCAATGTTGATAGTTATTTGTCATCTACAAGACAACTGCCTTCACTCGGATTCCAGCTGAGAACAGCCGGGTTGCAATGCCTTACTGAGAATGTTGTGCGCAATGCAATATCACCTTATATCTGTGAGAATGGCTACTATCAAAAAGGCAAGGAACGACGATTGTAAGTGAGGACGTGAAGAAAAGGGACCACTTGTGCACTATTGATGGGACTGTAAATTGGTGCAACCACTGTGGAAAACAGTATGGAGAGTCCTCAAAAAATTAAAAATAAAAATGCCCATATCATCCACTAATTGCACCACTGGGTATTTACCCAAAGCAAACAAAAACACAAATTTGAAAAGATATACGCACTCCTATGTTTACTGCAGTGTCGTTTACAATAGTCAACCCATGGAAGCAACTTAAGTGTCCCCTGATAGGTGAATGGATAAAAACAATGTGGTGTGCATACACAGGCACACACATACATACATACACTGTAATATTACTCAGCCATAAACAAGAATGAGATTTTGCCATTTGCAACAACATGGATGGACCTAAAGGTTATTACAATCAAAACAAACAAAAAACAGAAACAGAATCATCAGTACAAAGAACAAAGTGGTGTTTGCCAGAGAGCAGAGTGTTAGGGTGATAGGCAAAATAGGCAAAGGTGATTAAGAGGTACAAACTTCCAATGATAAAATAAATAAGTTACAGGGATGAAAAACACAGCATAGGGAATATAGTCAATAATATCATAGTAACATTGTGTGGGGACAGATGGTAACTACACTTATCGTGGCGAGCAGAGCATAGTGTATGGAATTGTTGAATCACTATGTTGTACACCCAAAACTAATATAACATCACATGTCAACTACCAGTCAATAAAATAGAAAAAAATCAAAAAACTCTTGCACAGCGAAGGAAACAATCAACAAAATGAAAAGGTAACCTCTAGAATGGGAGAAAATACTTTCAAATCACAGATCTGATAAGGGGTTAATATCTAAAACATGCAAAAAATCCATACAACTCAATAACCAAAATAGGCAGAGGAAGTGATAAGACATTTTTCTAAAGAGCACATACAAATGGCCAGTGAAAAGGTGTGCGCCATCACTAATCATCTGGGAAATGCAAATCAAAATCCCAATGAGGTATCACCTCACACCTGTTAGAATGGCTACCACCAAAAAGACAAGAGATAACAAGTGTTGGCAAGGATGTCTAGAAAAAGGAACCCCTGGTATACTTTTGGAATGCAAATTCGTGCAATCAGTATGGAAAAGAGTATGGAGGTCCTTCAAAAAATGAAAAAGGATGTACATCGATGCAGTCACAGTATGGCAGTTATTTAAAAAAAAAATAGAAGTGCCACATGATCCAGCAATCACACGTTTTGGGTATATATCCAAAGGGAATGAAAACAGGATATTGAAGAAAAATCTGCACCCTTAAGTTCACTACAGCATTATTCACAATATCCAAGACATGGAAACAATCTAAGTGTTCCTCAATGGATGAATGGAAAAAGATGTGGTATATACATACAATGGAATATTATTCAGCCATGATAAACAAGTAAATTCTGCCATGTGCAACATGGATAGAACTTGAGAGCACTATGCTAAGTTAAATAACCCAGAAGAAAAAGACAAATACTGCATGATGTTACTTAATATGTGAAATCTAAAACAACAAAAAACAAAAACAAAACAAAACCAACCTCGAATTTACAGAGAGTAGAAAATTGTTGCCAAATGCTGGGTAGGGGAGAAATAGGAAGGGGAGGTTAGTAAAAGGGTACAAAGTTTCAGCTATAAGATGAATAAGATCTAAAGATCTTATGTAAAACATGGTGGCTAGAGTTGATAACACTGTATGGTATAATTGAAATTTGCTCAGAGTAGAACATAAATGTTTTCACACACGCACACAAAGATAAATATGTGAGGTGGTGGATGTGTTGATTAGATGGGCAGAATCCTTTCACAGCGTATGTGTATATCAAATCACCATGATATACACTTTAAATAAAACAAACTTTAAAATGTTGCGACCTTTTTCTGTCCAGGGAGATTCTCACTCTCCAGTGTGCTAAACCCTGGGGCTAATCTTATGGACCCTGCCTCTGAAAGCCTGGTGACATCCAGCTGGCTGGGTCTCACTTTGTAAGAAGAAAACAAAATCCTGTAAGGAAACAAAGTCCATGTCCAGCTACTTGGGCATCCCCAAGCCTCCCAGCCTCCTTTGGCTTCCAATGTGTTTTCATGGTCTCATCTTGTTCTCATAGGTCCAATACTTCATCCCGGAGGCATGAATCTCCCAAAGGGTTTTGGTGTATTTAATGATTAAAGTAATATAAATAAAGCGTCAAACATTTTCAATCAGTGAAGCCGAAGTCATCACTAGCACTCATGCTATTCTAGCTTATTATCTCTGTACAATTTCAGTGTTTCTCTTCTGGCACGGAGAGCACTGAATGTTTCATTTTAATAGAACACATGTTTTCTATTCATAACTCTCACGTAGATTTCTCTTAATTAAGGCATTCTATCTAATCTCCGTTTTAGTGTGTTTTCTCATAATAAGTTTTTATCCTGTTGCCTTTCGGTAGAGTACTAGCACATCTTAGCCATCCAGCTCAATGGGACATAACCTCTTTAACCCAGAACTACGCTTTCCCAGCAGAACCAGGAACTTTCACCATTCGTTTTACACCATGTAGATGCCTGATCTTAGCAACCTTCCTTGATTTTGAGACTATCTTCTGAGTATCTCTGTGTAGGGCTGGCATCACGGGTGTGCCCTAGAGCCTTGTGCTTAAGAGGTTCCCACGCTCGGCTTAACGTTCTGCTACTGCCGTCATAAAATTCTTAATATTTTAAAAATAGTTTTGAAATTTTATTTTAGAGAGAGCGAGAGCACACGTAAGCGGGGGGGGGGGGATTCCAAACAGCCCCCATGCTGTTAGCATGGACCCCAACATGGGGCTCAGTCCCATGACCCCAGGATAATGACCTGAGCCAAAATCGAGGGTCAGATTCTCAACCTAATGAGCCACACAGGTGCCCCTAAAATTTTTAATATTTAAACAAGGGAGCAGCAGTTTCATTTTGCACTGGCCCTATCTCTATGCAAATATCTATCACAACCCAAAGACATAGGTTCACAAGTTACACAATGCTCATTATTCAGGAAAAACAGGTATAATCTTGTCTCTTTATACAATTTAATACTGAGGTGGAGAATATGTAAGGTACACAAATCCTAAGTGTATCTCTTGGTAAGTTTTCTCATACATATACACACACGTGAACACACACACATAACCACCACCCACCTCAAGATACTGAACATTTTTAACTCTTCATGTGCCCCTCATACTTCTTCCTAGTCAATATCTGCCTGTACAGGAGCCACCACTATTCTGACATATCACCAAAGTATTCATTTGGCTTGTTTTTGAACTTCATATTAATGGAATCATACACAATGTAGTTTATTGTGCTTGGTTTTGTTTTCTTTCATCGTTATATATGTGCAATTCACCATGATCTGGCAGTAGTGTATTGTTTTGCTTGTTTGTTTTTTATTGTTGTGTTGTGCTCCATTATATGAATATATCCATGGTACTATTGTGGGTATCTGGGTTGTTTCTAATACTTGGCTATTATGAATAAGGGTGTTATGAATATCCTTTCACGTGTCTTTTGATGGATGTATGCACTTTTCTTTTGGATGGACACCTGAAGGGGAATTGTTGGTTCACAGTGTATACTTATGTTTTGCTTTAGTAGATACCAGTATTGACTTTTTAAAAAAATTTTTTTAACATTTATTTATTATTGAGAGACAGAGAGAGACAGAGCATGAGCATGGGAGGGGCAGAAAGAGGGGGAGACACAGAATCTGAAGCAGGCTCCAGGCTCTGAGCTATCAGCACAGAGCCTGATGCGGGGCTTGAACTCACAAACCGTGAGATCACGACCTGAGCCAAAGTCAGATGCTTAACTGACTGAGCCACCCAGGTGCCCCAAGTATTGGCTTTTGAATGCCCAAAGTGAAAACATTTTATAGTGTTCTATCCATGCCTTCATCATTTAAAACTTATTTTTTAAGTTTATTTATTAATTTTGAGAGAAAGAGAGAGAGCTAGAGAGTGTATTAGTGGGGGAAGGACAGAGAGAGAGAATCCCAAGCAGGCTCTGCACTGACAGCATGTAGCCATATGTGGGGCTCGAACTCACCAACTGTAAGATCATGACCTGAGCTGAGAACCAGAGCTGGTCATTTAACTAAATAAACCACCCAGGAACCCCTTAAAAATTATTTTGATTCCAGTGCAATATGTTGCATTCCATCACATATTTAGATCTTCTAAAACTTTTGAGATAGATAACCCTTTGAGATAGAAAATTCTCTCAATTCTCAGATTTTTTTTCCATGTTGAGATTTACAACCAGACCAATGACATCGAATCTAGATCTGATACTAATTTAGTTTGATTGAAATGCAAATTATCTGACTTTATTATACTTACATATTAAGGAGTAGTCATGCAAGAAAGTCATAGAAAGGTCTGGGAGAGCATGAATTCAAATGCATGACACATATTAGATGCTTAATAAATATTCCAAAAATATAAATTGAACTATGACTATCTCATCCATTAGAAACAAAAACCTATATAAGCAATCTATATTTTTCTGAACATTTTCCTTTAGGTTACTTATTCACAGTTCTAAAAATATCTGAACTTTGGATTTGATGATCCCAGGAACACAAATATGCTTGAGTCTCACTAATTAGGAAAGAAAACCTCAATATGTTGCTTCAAACCTTAGAGTAAGGAATCAATTTCAACCACTTCATTTAATACATCAAGATATTCTGGCGAATTTTTTTAATTTTTATTTTTTCATTATTATTTTTTAATGTTTATTCATTTTTAAGAGAGCGTGAATGTGAGCGGGGGAGGGGCAGAGAGAAGGAGACAAGATCTGAAGCCGGCTCTGCTCTGACAGCAGCGAGCTGGGCTCGAACTCATGAATTGTGAGATCATGACCTGAGCTGAAGTCGGCCATTCAATCAACTGAACCATCCAGGCACCCCATCTTGTGAAAAATTTTTAAAGGAATTATTAACAATGATATGTGGAACTGTATGGAAACCTGATCTTTCTCATTCCAAATATGGACTTTCTTTATACTCTTCTCCTATAAGCTTTTATTATGTCACACCTTTTTATTAGAGAATATGTTTTGAGGATTTACATAAGACTGCCTATGCCTATATGATAGTTTCCAAATATGAACTTCATGAAGCCTTCTATTCTAGCAATGTCTATTCTTGCCCGACATGCTTTTAACCTGAGGCACTAATTTGTGTAAGTTAACCCACATCTTTTAATTGCTGCAGTCCAGAGGTTGACATGCTTTAAAAACATTCAAGTTAAAAGGACAACAAGTAAAGGGTAATGAAAGAGAAAGATACACAAAAAGGGCCAGAACACATGATTAAGTGTCAGAGAAGAATTTAGAAGTGATGCCTTCAGGACCCCTAAGTGCTCACACACTTTCATTGATTGTACAGCTGCACTCTGAATTGTAAGCATCCACTGTCCATTTATTATAGTCTTTTAAAATGGGTAAAATACTTTTTACTGAATGTTTAGGCAAATTAGTTTTCTCAAAACAGAAATATCTATTGTGTTTGACCTTCAGTAGATGTCATCTTCCAATTAATCTAAACCTTTCTGAGATCAATTATTCCCACTGCATCCTAGGTCTTCTCTGTGTTGCAAACTTTATTTTCTTATTACCCTTCACACTTACAAAATCACTACCTTTATAAAATGCTTACTGTGCAGGTGTATCCTAATGTATAGTATTCACATCTATTCCTGCCACTATAATCTTAGAAGGTAGGTAAAATTTAAAGCCCCAATTTATTTATTTATTTATTTATTTATTTATTTAAAGGTTTTTTTCCCTCCCAGATAGAGAGAGAAAGAGAGAGAGAGAGAGAGAGAGAGAGAGAGAGAGAGAGAGAGAAGGGGAGGGGCAGAGAGAGAATCCCAAGCAGGCTCTGTGCTGTTAGTGCAGAGCCTGACACAGGGCTCGATCTCACAAACCATGAGATCATGACCTGAACCGAAATCTAGAGTCAGCATTTGGAGCCATGATTCAGAGAGGTTAAGTAATTTTCACAAGGTCCCCAATGTAAGAAGTGGCAGGTCAGAACCTGGGTGTCGATCTGTTTCATTCGAACCCTGTTCTTCCCACTTGTTTACATTGCTTCTTCCATCATGTCCGTTCATGCTTCCAGGACTTTAATGAATTCACACACATCGACTTACAAATCCTATAATGGGCCAGGTTACTGCCCTGCTTGCCAGTACCTCCCTACAACTTCGTGAAGGTGCTTGATACGTCACTAAATAGAAAACCAAGGAACTAAATAGAAAATGTGAAAGAGCTGCTGGGCCCACTTGTCTCATTGGTGGGCCACGACAAGAATACACGTGGAAGTTCTTGGCTGATGGCCTGCTCTCTTCTGGTCACATCCCTAGTTCAGTCCTGCACAGTAAGGGGCCCTGCATGCATATGTGTGGACACTCCGGGCCATAAGTCCAATCTCAATCCACACCCTCTGTGAACTCACCAACAGTGGCTCTTCTTCCAGGCTAGAATTGCACATACCCTTGTGCAGTCCACCATTCATAAGTTGAACTCAGGAGAGTGGCTCATGCAGGCCCTGAAAACAGACTTGGGCCATTTAGCTACCTCAGTGATTCTGAGGTCCTGGGTGCTCAGAATGTGGAACAGAAGGCAGAGTGTGGGCTCAGGTGATCAGGTGTCCTTGGTCCTATAGGTAGGGGCACAGCTGGAAGAGACCAGAAGAGACCCCTCAAAATCATGGTGCCTGTGGGTCTTCAGACGATGTTTACTGACTAGCTGATTTGCAGGAAGGAGAAGCATTGCAATAAATGGGATCATTCCAGAAATGGAAGAAAAGAGCCATAATCATGGTTTTATTTTATTCCTCAGAGTCACTAATTATTCAGCATCTACAAGACAACTCCAGCTTACTCTCCTTTGATTCCAACTGAGAACAACCAAGTTGCAATGCCTCGTAAAGAAGGTTGTGATTTCTTTCTGCCTGGGTTGACACACGTCTCCGGCTTGCTGAACCTGCACGCTTCCTCTGGAGCTCCTGCCTCTGAAAGGCAGCGGACCGAAAGGTAGGGGACTGCCCTGTCCACACCCCTGCCGGCTCTCACTCTGTAGGGATCAGACACCACTTCTGCAGGGAAGCAAGGTAAGTAAGCACACATCCTTCTAGGGACCTTATGCCAAATATTACACCCATGAGGCAGCCGCTTATGTGTTTCTCCTGAATGTCTTAAAGGATTTTCATGTAATTTAATGACACAAATGATATAAAGATAGCAGGAAATGAGAGGTGGTGTGTTGATTTAAATTTACTAATTAGACATATCTCAGTTTTCTCTTTTTGTTAAGACAAATTATCCAAAGTCCAATTCTCTGCAAGGGCTAGTTCTCTTTTTTCCTGTTTTCTATCCCAAGATGGCTCTTCAGTGGTGGAAAACATTGGTTTATTCTCATGCATTAAGTGAGGGGGAAACTTGCTTTGTGCTCACCCTTCAGTTGGTTTCCATGCGGACCTCAGTTGTTTTAATCCCCAGAATTGTCCCAGCGGTTTTAATGAGGGAAGTGGGTAGGAAATCCTTTTGACATTGACTATCACCACCCACTTTGGATATACCTTTATTTTCTCCACTCTCCCCATTTTTAAAGATATATCCTTTTTTTTATGTACATTTTCCTGGTTGCTCCCATGAAAGAAAAAAAAAACTGAGTTGAATCTGGGTACTCTTACAGCTTTACTACTCCCCTGAGGCAGGATGTCCTTGGACCTTTTTAGACTTTGTTTTCCTCTCTCTGACACATAACAGCATAATGTGTTGTTTCTATCACATAGATTTAAGGATCAAAAAGCTATATAGCTTTTTGCAGGTTAAAGGAACTTTCTAAATAATAAAGTGCTTGCAGAATGGTAGGGTGGAAAAAAAATGTGGGATTAAGAGTCATGTGACACAGCCTTAAACCCTGGCTTGGCTAATGATTGGTTTTGGGTTTCCAATATGTAAAATGATGAGGCAATTTTGACTCCCCTTAGAGGTCTAATAATCCATAACATTAAAATGTCAGCTATTAAAAAAATCTAAATTCCTGACCCCTGAGTCAGGAAATAAAGACTGATCGCTTATAGATTTTGGGATTTTAAATATGATAAATAATACATTAACAGAAAGGCAGATTGGATTTAGGAGATATTTTACTTAAAATAAGCTACCTTCTTAGAAAGGGAAACATCATATGGGATCTCTAATCATTTGATTCACTTGTTAAATTAATAGCTACTGAACATCTACTAGGGGCATAAGAATATTTTATATGCAGCTGGGAGACAGAAAAATGAGAATGTTGGCGCTCCTTTATCCTCCATCTCAAAGGACTTACCACTCACTGATGGAGACAGGCTCAAAACTAACTGCAATAATAAGACTTTTTCATGGTTACCAAAGAGAGCTATTTTTAAAAGCTCCACTGGGATGTAAGAGAAAAGGGAATATATTTGCTCCATGAAAGACGTGATTATGGATTGTTTGTTGGAAGTTTTGGAGAGAGGTTGGAGACCATCTGTCAAGGATGCAAGAGAAAATATCAGTGTGTTATGTGACTCCTAGATCAAATCTCATTTCTTCACAATTATCTGAGTATAATCCCATGTATGTCTTAGAGGGTGTCCATGTGATTCTTTTCGGAGGGCATGTTCTAAGTTTGGGCACGAATGTGTCTGTATTACATGTAAATAGAGTATTTTATCTGGGTCTTTATATCTTTTTGCTCATTTTACAAACATTTATAAGGAAATCCCTGAAGTAGACCCAAAGAAGAACACGACAGAACATCTGCTTCAGGGAGCTTCTGGTCTAGTTGGTGAAATAGAAACCAAGATAATAAGTCTTTGATGGTTGTATGCTAGGTGTATGTGTGCCTGACCTCATGTAGCTTTCACAACTGTGTAAGCCAGGGACTGTGATTAGACCCATTTTCCAGATGAGGGGCCTGAGGCTTAGAAGTCGAAGTAACTTCTATTAGGAGTATATGGTGGGCAAGGACTCACGACTGTATTTGATAAATACTTTTATGTAAAGCTTGCCCTGTATTTTACAAATAGTACCTTATTTTTAAATATTTAATTACTGTGACTAGGTAGTTTTATCCCCACTTTATAAAAGAGGAAAGAGACAGAGACTCGGTGACTTGCCTGAGGTCACACATTTGGTAAATGGTCACTGCTG
Source organism: Felis catus (assembly GCF_018350175.1). NCBI lineage: Eukaryota > Metazoa > Chordata > Mammalia > Carnivora > Felidae > Felis > Felis catus. Next base: position 188,402,819 of record NC_058371.1, on the reverse strand, counting down.
GTGTCTGAGGCCAGGTGGTCTGGCTCCCAGCCCTTGCTTCTCAAATCCAGGAAGTCTGATTTCAAAGCTCTTGCAGCTAACCACCACACTGAATGGCCTCTTTCTCTTGTGTGCTCTTTTCGGAAGGCAAACAATTGCCATACAACATCAGTGACCCCAAGAGAGCTGTCCATTCAACTGCCTGCATACAGACTTTCCCGGTGGGTGCTCAGCCAGCCTGCCTCCTTCAGGCACCAACACACCATTCTTTCCAGCACCCACCTGCACGTGGCCATTCTTTTCCAGTGGCTTTAATTAAACGTTAACATTCATTTGCCCTTTTCCATTGTATTCAAGATAACCTTTGCTTCCTGTTGCCTCTAGATAAGCTTCACTCCATGACAGGTACCAAACAGGTTCATCTTGATATAAAATAAAGAATAGGGACGCTTTGATCTGCTCCACTGACATATTATAAAATGCCAGTTGCAATATTTGTTTTGTACTTCCTTCTTTTACCTAATGTCAGGATAATAAATTATTTCTGGATACTGCAGTAACTAAAAGATTGCAGTCCAAATTAGTCATACTACGTGGCTGTGACCTTTCCTAACAGTCAAACAGACTATGTTGAGAGGGGTTTTCGTTGTTGTTCTTCTTTTGCTTTAAATAGTTGTGAATACCTCATGGAGAGAGGTTTCCGGTTGGGATGCAGGGTTCCACGATTCCCTGAGCTGGGGGAAATGGCATAACGAGGCTTTCTGAATGTTTACTCCAACAGGCACTCCATCTGTTGGAGAATGGAATGGCTTCCTTCTAAAGTGACAGAACTGGACTGGGAACCAGGCCTCCACACATCTCACTTTTGCCACTGATGTATTATGTGACCTTGAGCTGTCTCTCACCTGCTCTGAAACCCATGCGCTTTACTGCTCTAACGGTTATATTGCATCAGCACTGCATCATTGGTCAGACTTGAAGGATGGTGTTTTGGCAGGCACATGACATATCGGATTTATTCCTTAGAACAAACCTATGGGATGGATATTTTATTCACATTTTACAGACGGGAACACCGTCCTTTGAGAAGTTAAGCAATATGCTCACATTCCCAACACAGCTATTAAGAAGTGGAGCAGGGACTCCCACAGGGCTTGTGCAGCTGGGAAACCAGGGCCAGTCAGCTCTCCACCTTAATGACTCATCGTCCCTGGAGACTTAGTGCATTTTGGTGTCGCCCCTTCTTCCCATTTCTCTCCTGAATATGTCTAATGTTCACGGCTTATGGTAGCCTATTGCAACTTTCAGGGAAACTGAAGGACCCCATAATAATCTGTGTTTGCTCCTTTTCCTGCTTCTGTTCTTGCTAGGACCTGCACCCTCAGCCCACTTTACCCATGCCTCATACTGTCCTCCTTGCGAGGGATAAGGAGTTAATGATCCTCTAGGATAGATAAGATCTAAGGAGGGACCAGGTGAGAATGACTGGAGGAAGCCATCACCTGTGCATTCCAGACCACCTGCCTGTAGGCATCTCCATGCCAAGGCCCTGTGGCTCTAAGGAATAACACCCAGGCCCTCATCTTCATTGTAACCAGTTCCTGGATGCCTGAGGGGACACATACAGGAGTCCACCCTCTAAAGTAAAAGCAAACAAACAAACAAACAAACAAAAACAACCCAGACCCTGAACAAAGGCAAGACTCATGCTCTTTCCTTTCCAAGTCTCCCAGACACTCCATACAGAAAATAAGCGATGCTGTGTTTCCATATTGTGAGACTAAGAGAAATGCGATGATTTTATTTTTATAGGTTATGATGATTTAGAATAAGTGTAGTTAAAAATAAAAGAGACAGGGGTGCCTGGATGGTTCAGTTGGTTAAGCATCAGACTCTTGATTTCCACTCAGGTCACACACGATCTCATGGTTCATGAATTCAAGCCCCACATCAGGCTCTGTGCTGACATGGAGGAGTCTGGTTGGGATTCTGTCTCCCTCTTTCTATGCCCCTCTCCCACTCACTGTTTCTCTCAAAGAAGGTAAAAATAAACATTAAAAAAATGATTCTCTCTTCCTCCCCCATTTGTGCTCACTCTGTCTCTATCTCTTAAAAAATTAAAATAAAAATAAGAGACAGACAAAAAGAGAAAACAAGAACTAAAGGTAAGCCAAGCAAATATATTTATTACACAGAAGATCTACAAGAGCAAACTACTCCAAAATGTTAACAATATTTATCTGTGGGTGGTGGGATTGCAGAATTTCTCATTTCTTTTCTCTTTTTAAACTTTGCTAACTTTTTCACAATAAATACGCGCTATTTGTGCACTAAAAATTTAATACATACACACACAATGCTTTGTTGTAAGTAAATCACAAACCATCAAGCAATCTTTGGCTAGCTAACAACTCAGAAATTTACTTTGTGGCAGACTTCTAGAGTAGACTAACTTCACGGGCAATGGAGGCATCAAAAAATTTATGTCTTTTTATTAATCTCTCTGGTGTCATCCATTATTTTTAACCTTATTCCATGTAAATCATCAGTGTAATGTTTTCCTAAGGTAATGTACCTCTTAAATAACTATTTGACAGGATGTCTTCAGGGGAAGATCCTATTTCAATCACTTAATTATTTCTATTTTTTAAAAGAATTGTATTTACTAACAACTTACGTGGACTAATTAAAAAATTACAATTTGTAAGATGCATCCTCTTTTCTTTATTCTCGTTTTGTCCTCCATTCTCTATGCCAAGACCTTTTCTCCCTCTTCCTAGATTATTATGCAGTTTCCTAAATGTCCTCCCTCCTGATGACCTGATGATTCTCAACCACAGACACAGTGCTGCTATATTACTCTCTAAGAATAATGTGGGTCGCAGCGGTTTTGAGTATAGATGGTAATTTCCCCATTATCTGTAGATCCTTTCCAAAATAGTTACAGAATAATCTCTTCATAATCTGGTTCTGTTACTTTTACACCAAACCATGTTTCCCAGGGGTCTTAACACATCAACATTCTCAGCTGCATAAGCTGACCTTGCTCAGTCTCTGATCTTGTGTTTTGATTCTTATTTTTTTTTTTCTGGTTGATGACAGTCTTCATCTATTCTTCTGCTTATCTTCTTTCCAGTGGGATCTCTTTCTGCAATTACAAAGCTTTCTGCAAAGCTTTCTGCAATTACCATGAGTTCTGGACTCATTAATTTTTTAAATTTTATTTAAGAGCCTGAGAGAGAGAGAGAGAGGGAGAGAGAGAGGGAGGGAGAGAGAATGCACGAGCAGGGGCAAGGGACAGAGGGAGAGAGAAAGAATCTTAAGCTGGTTCCACGCTGACATGGAGCTCAATCCCATGACTCTGGGATCATGACCTGAGCCAAAATTGAGAGTTGGACACTCAACCAACTGAGCCACACAGGTGCCTGTAAACTCACTCTTTTTAATTATCCTTTAGTAATGCAAATCTTTATCATATATTTTATCATTAATAAGATTTATTTTATTATTAGATATTAATGTTTTATATATCTATATCTATATCTATATCTATATCTATATCTATATCTATATCTATAGGGGGTGTGGGTGTGGATGTGTTATGTGTACTTTGGTTCCCTAACAAAACTGTAAACGTTTGAAAGTCAGGGAAATAATCTATATTTTATTTATATCCCTATCATTGCCTTGTAGGTGTTGAGAATATAGTAGGTGCTTGATAAAATTTCACTAAATTATATTTAGGTTCATGATGACTAATTGAATTTAATCCTCCACCAAATAAATACAATTCCATCATTTATAAGGCAATTTTTGAGTACAAGATTTTGTCTAATTAAGCACAATTTAATAACCAATTTCTCATCTATTTTGTCTTCTCTATAAACAAAGCATTGTTGGTGCTGAAATGTTTAACTAGTTGAAATAAACTTTTCTCCTGACAACTTCCTGTCAATTGGTTACTTAAAACTCTTGTGTGTATTGCTTTAGGGGACTGACGCACTGGTGATTTAATATGGAAGATGCCTAAATAATGGATGACAGAAGAGCTATTAATAAAGGAACTTATATTGTAGTGCTCTCAAGAACTTGTGAATAATGGGAAAATTAGCTTAAGTGGACTAGCTGCCTGGTAAAGACTGTGGGCTCATTAAGATTTGTTGCCTCTTTTCTTTCACTGCTCTAAATATTTCTGAGCAGTTCTGTACTTAGCTCCTGCTCTTATTAAACTGCCAAATCCAATATGGAAGGACAGGTTGTGCTTTGGAATTTAGTATTCTGAAAGGCATTCTCCCTTGGTGAAATTTTCCACCATCAAAATTGTCTAGCGAGTTAACACACAGATTAAAACTAGGCTCTGAGTGTGATTGAAAGCTAGAAATCTATTATTTGCATAGATCCAAGCACAGAAAGGAAGACGTTTTATCTAAAATAATTACCACTGGCTTTTAAAGTAAAATTATTTTTTAAGACATTTGCAAGAAATAGAGACAGGCTTTATCTAATAACTTAGGTGATATAAAAAAAAACAGTTTGATCATTATTGCCCAAGATTGCATTGTATGTGCAAAACTGTGTAAGTATTATTATAAAACCTTTCTTTCAGTATTTCTTCCAAGTACCTGCCGAAAGGGTTACAATTTTCAATCCTTCCAACTTAAGCCCATGATAAGAGATCCTATTTTCTCAAATCCTTTCTTAAATGGAGAATTAAACTGAATTTCAAACATTATTCAAAGACCTAATGAGACCTCCATGAAAATTATGGGTAGGGTCATATATAAAATGCACAAAAATTTAACATTTACCAATAGAGAATTATTAAAATTGAAACAAGTGAGGTCTACTTAAAGATTTTAAGAACTTTAAAAAATTCACTAGATTTCATGCTTGAGAAGTGAGGATTTATAAGCAATTTTAAGCAACAGTGAGGTTTAGCTCTAGATTTAGAATCAGAGAAATTGGATTTGAATTCCAGCTATATAATCTATTACTTTATGACCTTCGGTTGGTCACATGATGTCTGAGTTTTCTGACTTTTAAAATAGGGATAATAATGTCATTCACACTTATTTCACCAAGTGTTCTTGCAGAATATGAATGAGAAAATCTTATATATCTATGAGGTATTCTAGAAGGGTAAGCTATTATTATCCTTACATTTATTATTATATAAAGTGTACATTTTTAATCCCTCATGTATATGAAATCATTGTACCCTATGGCATTTCAGAGAGCCAAGCTGCTTGGAGAGAAAACAGCATAAATGATATTGGGCACCTAACTATGTGCCAGGCATTGTAATGGGTATTATTTTATTTAATTTTCAAAATAATCCTCTAACTCAGGTATTCATTTTAAAGCCAGTTTATAGATCAGGAAGCATTTAAATACTTGGCCAGGTCAGAGCACAAACAGCACAGTTAACTTCTGCCTAGATTTTCTTCAAATAGTGTTCTCTTCTTCACCACACAGCAGTGGAGAGCTTCTCCTCCAAGGCACGGTTAATAAAAGTGAGAGTTCACTTCCGGGAGGAACACACCTTCCTGATAAAGGTACCTGCCCATCAGTGTAGAGAGAGGACTCCTGACTCTCCCTCTTCAGACAACTGTGACAGTACACCTGCTCTGTAAATTTCCCTGGTGAGGCTTTTTCTATTTCTTCCATGTCCTAAATCCTTCTGGGGTTATTCTACCTCCTTACTTCTATCCTCTTGAACAAAAGAGCAAATCAGCAGATGAAAAATGCAGTATAAAGGCAGAGTTTGAAAGAAACCATTCATTGGAAAGGGGAGAAAGTTGTATTTTCTAAGTTCCTATTATGTCTTTGTTTCTGATTATCTCATTTAATCTGTTAATAAAACTTCCCTAGGTACATATTATTATTACCATTTTTCACAGAAGAAATTTGCATGAAGGAAGGTTAGGTAGTTTGATTCCAGATTGTCTGTTTTCATCATTCTCCTTGTCCCCAAAAGATCAGAATGCAAAATAGGGAACAAGGCATAGCATAAGGCATTCATTATCATCAGGGGCTTTATCAGTCCCAAGGGGACGAAAATTGGTTCAGGACAAAAAAAAATCTTACTCGTTTTATGCATAAAGCACAGATTTGCATATAATACCTAAATATACAACATATCTGGGTATTAAAATTTAATCAGTGGTGATTAGACAAAAATTTCTCAAAAGGCATTTTAATAGAACAATAACAAAAACAGTTGAGCAACACTGGCATAGGAAGAGAGAGTATATAACTACAGTGAACTAAGCTTACAATGGCTTTGGTTCTCAGCAAGGTCAGAATCAAGTAAGAATCATTGTTTCTCAGCTGCTTCAGCCACGGAGGACGGTATGATCGCCATATATTATCCTAGAACACATGGGGTAGAGTGGGGACAATCCCGGCACTGGAGTGCTGAAATGCTATCCAAACCAAGTGTGGAAGAACTGGAAGTTGGGAAGAATTGGCAAGATCAAGCCACTAAGATTCTAAACAATCAGAGAATCAGAAGGAACTGGTTTGGCCCATACAAGAGTAAACCATGTCTTCAACGGGCCCACCATTCCACACAAAATGCCCTCCCCCATCACACTCTGCCTTCCTAATCCTTCCATCTGCCAGGAGCCAGTCCCATTTCACACTTCCAAGAAATCTTTGACTTTTCCAGTTTACGTCTACTTTCTCCTCTGGAAAGTTCTGATGTCCCCGCACAGGTGCCTTACAACACGGGTGTTGCATTTATTTACAAGGACCTGGATTTGAATCCTGACCCTGAAACTTACGATTGAGTATAATTGATTTATGTTCTTGTGCCGCGGTGTTTCTATCTATAAAGTGGGAATGCTGATGGATACTCTCTCTTTAGCCATGAAGAAAAAAAAAAAAAAACAGGTAAGACATTTCACTGTGCCTGGCTGTTAGTGTTTACTTGGTGAAAATGTAAAAATGTCAACAACTAACTCATTGTCTCTTTAGATCTGGAACGATACACAGTATGTGCCACATTAAAAGTCATGAATCCCAGCTCAGATGTCATCTCCTGCAAGAAGTCCTACCTTCGTCCTCATCAGTTTGACTCTGCTCCTAGCTCCCACTTCTTTGTTGTGCTTTTTACACTGTGTAATGAGAGGTGAGTTTATCTGACCATCTCCTTTACTCCTAACTTCCATATGAATGAGGATCTTTTGTCTTATATAATTTTCTATGTTTAGTACCTAAAATAAAGATTTTTGATGATTGTTGTTCCAATTGATACAATTGGATTACTTGTGTTGCATGAATAGACTTCCTCTTCTCACCTATACATAAAAAATGATACAGCATTTTATCCTCATATCTTAAAGCTGAGACATACATTTTTACCATTTTATACAAATTTATCTTCCATTAGTTTAAAACTTGACTGACTACCTTGTAACTATTCAGATACATCTAGGTACGTACGCAAAAACTACTTTACATATAAAAAATATATCTCAGCCCCTGTCTTCTACAGTCTATCCTTGTTACTTTCTTCATGCTGTTTTTCTCATTTATTATCATCCATTTGCATACACGGAGGCTGAGCTTTGGAGACAGACAAGCAGGAAGTGATTCATTTACATAGTCTTTCCAGTGCCCCAGGGCTAATTTTTAGCAAATGTGCTGGGTGGACTTTTTCAGAAGATTTATAGTATTTATCTTGCAACCTTCTGTTATAAGTCCCAAGAGCACCAGCCTCCCAGTATCTGCAAGAAAAGTCTGTGCTGATAGCCAAGCAGTGAGTGCTGGCAGCCATTACCCACAGGATTGTAATAGAGCTCAGTCCTACAGGTACGTATTGACAGCCAATTTCTCTAATTACTCACGTTCACAAATTAACTGAGTGATAACAGAGTGTATTATCTTCATTCTGGCATGCTTTTGGAGATCTTCAGGGAGACCTATTCGATCATTTCAAGGATGGGCTTGAAACAGTGAAACATCTTGGAGGAGTTTAAAAGGATCTGATTTATAAAGCATGGCTTATAAAGTCTCTTCATTTCGTTGGTGTATTTTTTTTTCCGATTAACGAACATAATTCAATTAGCAAATGGTGCAGCTTTGTGGTAATAAAAAACGCGAGGCTTTTCATGTTTCAGTCGAGTAGTCAATGTTATAAGCTACATTTCTTTGAGATTTAACTAAAAGACACATTCATTCATTCCACCAAATGAGTGTTCTTCTCTTATTAGTGCTTTCTTCTCTCTCATTTTTTTTGAAACTTAGTGAATGCTTCATTTCCTCAGAAAGCCTCCTTGGGATCCTTTCCCTCTATGGAGGCTCTTCCTCTGTGCTCACCTGGACCCTCATGCAGGAGGGAGCATGATTACACTTCATCATCATCCTCTATGTAGTCAGTCCTTGAGGACCAAGCCGTGTGGCCTGGCACGTTCTCCAGACGAGATGCTGTGTCAGAGACTAGGGATGAAAGACAAGTAAGAGGGGAGCCCCTCCTTGAGGGATCACAGGTCAGTAGGAAAAATGGAACTGTAAAGTAACAAGTACAACACAAGGGTTAAAGTCTGTGACCAAGGCACCTCCAACGTGTGACGAATGCAGAGACGAGTGAGGTCATTTCATGGCGGTGACGATTTCACAAAAACAAACTCTCCAGACTAGTGGTTTGTGAGAGTTATTGTAAGAATAACGCCAGGGATAATTCTGATATGCAGTTATTACATCGTAAGAAGAAGATAACTTTATAGCAACCATATACTCACTAGTATATTTATATTGTGATGTGTCCTCACTGTTGATATTGCCATTTGCTATCACCGGATGCAACAGTAATTCAGTGTTTTGGAAATTTTCTCAGCACCAAATATTTGCAAGAAAGTGTGCTGACTGCTGTGGAGAATAGGAGGCTGAGGACTCTATCCTCTTGAGGACATTGTAAGAGGAGAATTTATTCTGAACGGACCCCTGCCCGCATGTCAGACACTGTACCCAGCGCTCTTCCTCCACTGGCTTATTTAATTTTCACAAACACGCCCAAAGGAAACATTTGTGTTCCCATTCTAGAGATTAGAAAACTGAAGAACAGAGAGACTGAGCAATTTGCTGAGAAATGGCAGAGCCAGACTTCAAAACCAGTTCCTTTTATCTCAAGCCCTTTAGCTTGAAGCCCTCAAGCTTCTTTAATTCTAGTACATGCTCCCAAAGGAATTACTATCCGAGGAAGATAAAACGCACAGACACATATCCCTCTTATGTGAAGAATAGCATAGATCAGGTATAAATAACAAATAATGATATTTAAGGGAGGGAAATCAATTAAAATCTTTGTGGAGAAGGTTGCAGGAAACATGCAAAAATTTCCCACTTGCCGAAATGTGAAGGAGGCTATCTACCAGAAGAATATGTGGTATTTATCTTTCCAGTAAGTCTCAAGCAGGAAGAGAGACAATAATAACTATTCTGAATACTTGTCATGAATTTTAATGACGATACTAACAATCAACATTCACTGAGTGATTACCGTACATCAGGCAGGGCGTGAGGCTACATGATCTTAACCACTCCTCACCACAACCTATGAATTGGCTGTCATTGTCTCTCATTCAGTGGAGCAAGAAACCGAGGTGTACCATTTAAGCATCTTGCCCACGTTAAATAGGCTGCAGAGCCAGGATTCAAAGCCCAAATTCTTAGCACTGTGCTACCTGAACTCCCCTTCATAAATGCAACGTACTCTCTTAGCTCAGCGTCAAATTCATGATAAATGCTCAATAATAATTATAAAGGCGACTATCCCTTCACAGTCATTTTATTGTCAAAGGTGCAAAAGGGCGACTACCCAGAACAACATCAGAGAAGTCTTCAGAGAGCCCACAGAAAGGGCTTAGCTTTGGGAGCGGTTAGGGGGTATGTGTTAAAGGCAGGATGGGGCGCAGAGTGCAGGCACATTAAGTCCAGAAGGGGTCAATTTGAGAAACTACCATGGAACAAACATTTTATAGTATACAACCTAACTAGAACACAACTTTAAAATTTTTTTTAACGTTTATTTATTTTTTTGAGACAGAGAGAGACAGCATGAACAGGGGAGGGTCAGAGAGAGGGAGACACAGAATCTGAAACAGGCTCCAGGCTCTGAGCTGTCAGCACAGAGCCCGACGCAGGGCTCGAAATCACGGACCGCGAGATCATGACCTGAGCCGAAGTCGGCCGCTTAACCGACTGAGCCACCCAGGCGCCCCGAGAACACAACTTTTAGAGCACACATTTGAAACGCACATTTGGGATTGAGAGACTATTGAGCTAGACTTGGAAAGTGATTGCATAGGAGCTGGGTGGGTGGTGGGGGGGCATAAAGTGCACCAAATAAGTTTTGAGGAATTGAGTTTAAGTGGGTTGGGACTTGGGGGGTCATCTAAATAAAAATAGGGTGCAAAGTAATAAAAATGGGCTTGGGCTGGGTCAAAGGCATGGAAGGGGGTCATGAGAGGAAAATGTTAACAATGTTCTGGGAAACTCTGATTTACAGGAGTCGATGTGACATACACCTGATGGTCCAGCAGGCTGTTACAGATTTGTGCGACTGGGATAGCCCACTAGAAGTAAAGACAGGTTGATATTGCAGATTTCAGATTATTCCAGAACTGGGTAATATTAGTTCACTTAATGTTACTCACTGTATCCAAAGTAGCTTGTGGTTACTCACACTTTGCATAGACAGATAGATGATAGATAGATAGATAGATAGATAGATAGATAGATAACAGGTAGATAGATTGATTGATTGTTTAATTCGTGGTAGAATTTTCAGTCCCTCAAATTCTGTATGATACCAACAGTTGTCTTTATTTTCTATTTCCTGTATTCATCTTTCCATAGTTATAGGGACTTTGTTCAACTTTGTTCACCATTGTTTTCCCAGGTCCTGGAATAATGCCCGACATATAGAAAGCATTCAGTGCTTATTTCCTGTGTGAATGAATGAGTATTTTGATATCCATGATAGAGAATTTGCTCTTTACCTCTAAGAGGGCATTGGCACTGCTAGGAAAACAAAGAAACCTCTGAACTATCTTCTTAGAAAAGCACACATACAAGTTTTCATACAATGACAGGGAATTCTCAGATGCCCTGAGGCCTATGAATTAGTCTCCATGGAATTCAAGACAAAAATCTCTGGGCTCAGTTGGTGTTTCTCTCACTGAAAACCTTGAGAAGGACCTAAATTTAGGATTTCTGTTACATTTTTTTTTACAATTTATTTTAAAATGTCTCAATAAAATGTATGTATGTATGAGAGTTAACTTTAATTTTCACCCTATAGCAGGTTCGTGTTTGAAGGATCCAAGTCAGGAGTTAAAATTCCAGATATAGCTACTGTAAATCTTGACAGTATTTTTAGGAGTTCTAGAAACATGATTTCTCATTAATGAGTTGAACTGGTTTCAAAAAACTGTAGTTAGACTGGCAACACCAAGCAAAGGTGAGAATGTGGAGCATCGGGAATTCTCATTCATTGTTGGTGGGGATACAAAATGGCACAGCTAGTTTGAAAGAGTCTGGTAGTTTCTTAGAAAATTAAACATTCTTACCAGATTATACAGCAATCACGTCCCTTGGCATGGACCCAAAGGAGTTGAAATCTTACACAAAAACCTGCACATGGATGTGTATGGCAGCATTACTCATAACTGCCAAACTTTGGAAATGACCAAGAAGTCCTTCAGTAGGTGAATGGATAAGTCCCAGACAATGGAATATTACTCAGTGCTAAAAACAAATGAGCCAAAAAGAAATGAAGCCATGAAAAAAAAAAAAAAAACAAACAAACAAACATGGAAGAAACTTTTGTTTTAAAATAGGAGAGAACATTGGTCAAATTCTAAGAAAAATATTTCAGTAGAATGGTAGGGTGAAAACTTTTGAATTGAAGAATGCTAACAAGCATATTGAGTGCTTGTTCTGTGCAAAATATTATGCCAGGTTTTGTTGGGAAAACGCAACATATAAGACAAACTTGATGAAAGGAAACAATGTTTGAGTTCAAGATTCCTTCAACAGCATAGGAAGACATTATGGAAAATATTACCCAAGAATCATGAGGGCTCAAAAAGTTACTGTTTACTCGGTTTTTAATTCATTAATTTCCTTCTTGTTTATGCATTTTTCCATCCAGTTTATTCACCCATCTTTTCGCAAATCACTACCACACTCTCCCTTTAGGTAAGTGCTCCTCCCCCATTTTCACTATGCAGCTAACAAATGACACCACCACCAACTCTAGGGATGGGCCCAAACTGGGCTAAGATAATTGACACAATGCTCCAGTGAGGATAACTGGGTTCATGAATGGCGCTGCAGCTCAATTCCAGGCAATGAGAATAAGACTCAAAGACTGTGTTAGACTCCTAGGAAATAAAACTTTTCCTTTTTTCCAGCACTAAGCCCCTTTGCTGCAACTTAAGGCTGAGCCCAGAATGGCCAGAGGTCCTCAACCTGAAAGGCATAGGAAAGGAGAGTCAAGCCAAGACTCATGCGATATCATTTTACTTGCTAGATTAAACTGTACCTGAAACTTCACTTTTAGATAGTTTCTAAAAGTATAGAAATATCTCTAAATTTTCCAGGTATGTAATATGTTATCATTTTTATTTAAACTGGTATGATGTGAATTTTCTTAAACTTGCCTTTAACAAAAGTCCTCATGGAAAAAAGTCTTTAGTAGCTCATGGAGAAGGCCAAGGTAGAGATGAAAGTTCATGAAGGCAAAAGATGGACTAAATCTATAATGATCTGAACTAGAAAACAAAGGGCTCTGAGAGATACTCTAATTAGCTAGAGCTTGGGCTTTGAGATAATTCATTATTCATCTCACTGTGCTCTTAAAACCTGCTCCGTAGACTACACTTGTCATTGACGTTACCCAGCTCTGTCTTAGAGCTCATTGTTCAAATGTTTCTTTCTTTCACTAGATTCTAAATGAAAACTCCTTGACTTTTCTTGGGGGAAGAAGCTATTTCTTACTCATGCGGGCAGACTCGTGAGCCCCAGCATAATGCCCGTCACATAGCAAATAGCTGTAGCATTACATTGACTTTTAGAGCAGGGAGGGATGCGGTGAGAGAATGTGGCAGATAACTCTGGCAGCAGTGGGCAGAAAGACTGGGATGGGAGAGGGAGCAATGGGGAGTGAAGCCAATTAGGTATGCATTTCAGTATTCCAGAGAAGAATGGATAAGGGCTCAGAGAAATAAATCAACCAAATGTTAAGATCTAAATATAAGCAGCCATATGAATAAAATGGACATGGCCACACAGCTGAATGTTCATACAGTATTTCTTTTTCCTCTTCTCTTGTATTCCTATGAAGTTCTTAAAACCGTTGCCAATGGTAACATTCAGTGGAAAGCTGACCAGCATTTGGACGCATCTATCAGATCAAACATTAATGAGAGAGGCCTGTTTCTTTTTTCTATTGAGTCAGTTGTTCCAAATATAGACTAAGTGTGTTTCTTAGAGCAATAGAAGTGACTAGAATGGATTCTAGTATCAGAAGTGTCCATTCCATACTACAAATATAAGCAAGCCTGAAATTAATACACCATAATGTGAGAAATAAATGTTTAAAAACATCTCAAATACTTTTCAATTTTTGTTGTATTTCAGAGTGTTGACCTCATACTTTCTTTCACGGTAGCACAATGCTGAATAAAAAGAGAAATGCATAATCTAAGGAAGTATTGGTCTTAAAGAAACTTGAATGTATTTGAATGAGAGGCAGTTTAGAAATAGGCTGAGTGTCTATGTTCATAGATGATTGAGGATATTTTCTATAGATTCAGTCTTAAAAAGCAACACAGTAGCCACATCTTTCATAAACTAAAGTTTCTTTCAATTTTTTTAACTTAAAGGTAATATTTCTCATTTAAAAGTTAATCAATTTGGGGGCGCCTGAGTGGCTCAGTCGGTTAAGCATCCAACTTTAACTCAGGTCATGATCTCACAGTCCATGAGTTCGAGCCCCACACTGGGCTCTGTGCTGACAGCTGAGAGCCTGGAGCCTGCTTCGGATTCTGTGTCTCCCTTTCTCTCTGCCCTTCTGCTGTTAATGCTCTGTCTCTCTCTCTACCTCAAAAAACAAATAAACATTAAAAAAAAATTTTTAAGGTTAATCAATTTAGAAATTTTGGAAAATTCAGAGGAAACAAAAACACAGAAAGAAGGATGCAATCACTTCCTTGATTTAATCTCTCAACATAACCAAATGTAAATACTCTCTAAAATTTTTTTCGAGTATTATTTATACAAACACATCTATGCAAATATTTTTCACCTTTTGGGTTTTGCTTAAGTATCTCTTCCTTACAGAAGTCTTCCTTAACTTCTAATTTGTAACATGGATCCTTTCTTGTCTTCATTGTCCTTTTCCATAGCACACATACTTTATAGAACATAACATAATTTTTTACAGTGATTGAATATTTTTTAATGCCAGCATTGCACATAAGAGTGGGATCATCGTATTTTTTTTTCAATTCCTATAAAACATGAGGCAAGTACTTGGCATATAACACATTCTCAAGTTAAATTATTTATGAATTTTCAGACACTATTGTACAGTGGTTTAAGGAAGCCAGAAGGGCTTGAACCCTGCTGTGGAAGGCAGAATACTATATGTTATCTTATGTAGTAAAAGCAACTTTACTAGTATAACTACATTAAGTACCTTGAGATGGGAACTTATCCTGGATTATTCAGTGGGTCCAATGGAATCACAAAAGTCCTTATGAGAGGAAGGCAGGAGGGTCAAGGTCATAAAAAGACATTATGATGACAGAAGCATAGAGGGAGAGAGAAAGAGAGTGAGAGAGGAAGATGCTATGCTACTGGCTTTGAAATTGGAGAAAAAGTCCATGAGCCAAGGAGCATAGGAGGCCTCCAGACTCTAGAAAAGACAAAGAAACAGATTCTCCCTGAGAGCTTCCATTAGGAATCAGCCCTGTCAACCCATTTTGGACTTCTGACCACCAGAACTATGTATGAGAATAAATTTGTGTCTCTTTAAATCACTATGGTTGTGGTCATTCCTTCCAGTAGCCATAAGAAACGTATCTGCCTGCTTTGCATATGAAAGATCTCAGGAAAGGAAATCATCCCCTCTGTGCCTCAGTTTCCTGATCTGTAAAATGGATAAACAGCACCTGCCTCACAGCATAGTTTAAATCTGAAAATATATGTAAAGCATGCAGAAAAGTGCTTGGCATGTCCTATGGTCTCAATAAACATTTAGCTTTTGGTAAAAGGACAAATTACCAACCAAATGCCATCAGTGTCAATGACTCCTTTCTTATCTATCTCAGGTCAGCAGGTTCTCATATGTGCCCCAGTTTTCACTTATACTCAGACAGTGGCCTCAGCCCAACATAATGAAATGGTAACAAGGAAGGTGTTTTTAACATAACTATAGTTAAACACAGGATATTAGAGATTGTCTTGTGTTTTGATTCTGGCTCTATAACTTATTCACAGGGGAGAGAGATCACTTGTCCCACTTTACCTGGGAAAAGTCCTAATTTATAATTATTGACCCAGAATAATTAATAGTGCCCCCTTTACTCTTCAAAGTGTCCTGGTTTGCACAATGAATTATACATTCACTCCATCCTGCACTTTGGATGACTCACCTAATATATCTGAGAGTTTATTCCTCATCTATAAAAAGAAGTGACACTATTTCCCCTGTAGGATGCTGGATGGATTAAGTAACATGAATGATGAACATGGCACTCACAGTAGATGCTCACTCTGAATGAGTTTCCTTCCCTTCCAGTAATGACTGAGCACCTTAAACTAAAAACAGAGATGCAAACATTGTGGGGTCCATTGATTAATTAGTATTAGAAGAAGGTACTTAAAAGCAGGATTTAGCCGGAGAGGGAAACACAGACTCAGTCAACTTGCCACAGCTAGAAAGGACCACCAGAATCACAGAATCTCAGAAACAGAAAAGATCTTCCTCACTTTCAAATCCAATCCACCCCACCACCATACAGAAACCTCCCTGCAACATCCCTGACAAAGCCATCTCCTGATTATGATGAGTGGTTAACATGTATGGAGTGCTTATCATGACCAGAGCATCATGACTTGCATCATCCATGTATTACTTTAAATCATCTTTACAAGAGTTATAGAAGGTAAGCACCATGAACTTCACTGTGAGGATGAGATTTGCAAGGCTGTGTAGTCAAAAATCCAGTCTCTTGCCTCCTAACAAGTTTTTGGTGATCGTAGAGGATTTTGGCGAAACAATTAGAACCCTAAGGTCCGTGCTTGAAGAACACAAGAGTCCAAAATGTCCTTGAAACATCTAAATAATTTGCAAGGCTTTCTTTGTTGGAAAGGTTGCTTTAGTTTTATGAATTTTATTTGGCAAATGTTAATTCCTATTTGCTAGTATTTCCTTTTTTAATCACCATGAAATGCTACAATATCTTGAAACGCAGGAAGGTGCTCTGTGGTTAATGGTCAGCGACAAGAATCACACATAAGAATTGTTTGCTTTTTCCGAAACAATCAACTGGTTGTGGGGTTTGAGAGAATATTTTTTTTTCCTAATGGGAAATCCATAATGCAATGATTGTATAGTTGACAGAGAAGAACTGAAGATACTGGAAAGTGTTTAGGGTTTTGAAGACCGAAAACTTTATTCCAGTTGGTCTGAAATAACTCATCACATGAGCTTGAACTAGTCATTTTACTATTTTGTGCCTTTCTTACCCTTTCTATAAAATGAAAGCTTGGGAAGATTGTCATTAACATCCTTTCAAGTTTGACCAGATTCTGATTCTCTGAAATATGGCCTAGATTCCTTGCAAATTGTCATTTTGGCAACATAGCCTGGTGCTTAGAAAGTGCTCAGGGCATTCAGAAGAATGCAGTTTTATATTTCACAGATGGAAACTAATTGAAATTCTTTAGGTAGATCAAGTGTAACCACAAAAGCTTGCACAGTCCTGTAGCAGACCCTTAGTCCAGAACGGCTTCAGTCTGTCAACAGCACGCAGTGTGTTGCAGTGAAATTGGTAATCATCTGTTTTTCTTAGGTTAAGTTATCACCGGCAGCAGAGTTTTGTTGGGTCAAGGACACTGGGTTGCCTACTGGGGATGGTTCATGCTTAGGATCTTGGAAACCAGAAGCAGTTTTCTGATTCTACAGAAAGCAAAAGTCTCAGAAGGGAAATGCGTTCACCATTTGGACCTCACTGTGCGCTGTGATTTTGAAGACAGTTTCGGTTTTAGCCTCTCCTCTCTGTCCACATTGTGAGCCCATTCTTCTTGAGCCCATTTTCCCCAAAGTTTGAAGCAAACCACTGTTCACCTTTTCTAGCTGCCTTTCACTCTTCATCCCTCTTTTGGGGCATGTACTGTGAGTTTTCTCTTGCCTGCTTACATTTTATGTATTTGGATTTATTCTTGCTTGTGTCTATTCCTATTTCCTAAATTCTAGTTCTATGACTTTTACCCCAAATAGCCAACCTGATACTACCTCTCAACAGCAAAAAAAAAAAAAAAAAAAAAAAAAAAAAAAAAAAAAAAAAAGAAGCAAAACAAAAAGAAAAAAAAATGACTGACTTGTTATCAGGATCAATTTCACCCTGATTATTTCTCGATCGTGAGTGTTGTGCTCTCTCCCATGCTTAAAGTTGAAGGTTCATAAAGGATTCAAATACATTCTTCTATCTTCTACAGAGAACTGACAAGCTATTGGAGGAGTAGACACATAAACTACCCTTTATTTTAGGGAGAATGACTGGTTTTATAGAACAGTGCTTCTCAAACTATCTACGGTGAAGGATCAGTTTTGTTGTTTTAATTTCCAATGCATTGTACACAGATACTTTTATATAATAAAAATAGCACTGAAAGTTGTAATGATATCAAATTGTTGCGACAGTTTTTAAATGCTTATGCTCAAATTCTTTAAAAATTTTTTTTCAATGATTACTTATTTTTGAGAAAGACAGAGACAGAGCTTGTGCAGGGGAGGGGCAGAGAAAGAGGGAGACACAGAATCCGAAACAGGCTCCAGGCTCCGAGCTGTCAGCACAGAGCCCGATGTGGGGCTGGAACTCATGGACTGTGAGATCATAACCTGAGCAGAAGTCGGACACCCAAACAACTGAGCCACCCAGGTGCCCCGCTTATGCTCAATTTCTGTGCTTTGCCCTTACAAGTGGGCAGTCAACAGTTTGCAAAACACCTCCTTCTGCAGACGACAGTTTGAGAGCACTCTGTTAAAACATCGTAAATAAGATGCAGTTGGAAAACACGTGAGTGTTCAGTTCATCCTGGCTGTGGCATGAAAGCAGTCTCCTAGAGAAACATAAGGACCCACTTTTTCATTCGCTTCCTCCTCCATCTTAGCTTACTTGAAGGTCTAGTTTCCACTTGCTTCCATCAGATTGCCCTCGATCCGGTCACCCACTCCCTCCTAAAACACACCGCTGTTCTTTTGTTTATATCATGTTTTTCCTCCTGTCTGTTTTCCCATCATGGCTGGTCCCTCTGTGTTGTGTTATCCTCACACTCTCCACTGACTCCCGCACTCGCTTCTTCAGAGCCCGGTGTGACTGGGGAGTAGGACTCACTACACCAAGGCAGAGAGAGGTCTGAACACACCTTTCCGCTATTATGCTCATGCAACGTCTCTTTGTGCCGCCACCCAAGGCCTCTGCTATCTAATTCCTGTCAACTTGTTTTGCCACAGCAATCTCATCATGTCAGCAGCCCTGCATCGAAGTTGAATTATTGACTGTTTTCCAATGGGTCCTGGACTTGCACACCTTCATGCCTTCAGTCATGTTTATTTCCTTCTGCCTTAAAAATCCCCCCTTTTACTATTCTCCAGCCCCACTGAGCTTTCTCTGCAGAAAATAGCTATTCTTCAATGCCCAACTTGAATACCATACCATACCTGCCATGAAATCTCAGAAGATCATCCCACAGTTGGAATAATTACTCAATCTGCTAATTTCTTAATCTATTCCATTTTGCCTCACTTCTGGCACTACAGACTGTCTCAAAACATGGTTTGTAGGCACATCACCTATCACCTATCATCCATGCAAGCTCTCTGAGGTCACACTTAGTGCCTTATTCCTTCCTAGTAGGTTCTTAGCCTTTGTTTGACCCTCAGTCAATTATTTACTTTTTTATTTGCCTACAGTTTTCTGAACCTTCTAAGTGCTGGCCATACCTTCTCAGCCATCCCAGAACTCCCAGTGTGTTGGCAGAAAGCAGATAGATACATTAACAGGTAATTATCAAGCTGTTTTTGGTAAGTGCAAAGAAAGTGTTTTGCATTAAGCAATATAGAAGATGGGAGGAAGGATGCCCAGCTCAGAATAAAGGTGAGCACGGTGCCTAGGGAGTCATTCTTCAGGAGGTGCCAACCGAGAAGGATAAGCAAGCCCAAGAAAGGCATGCGGGAGGGGGGGCAGAGGAAAGTGTTCAGGCTGTCCCCCTTGGAACCCCGAAGGTTCCAAGACAGGAAACAGCTGTCTGGTGTACACAGTAGGTATAGGCAGGTCCTATCACTAGAGAATAAAGAGAGAGGGGTGGCTACTTAGGAAGATGGAGCATATGAACGAGCGTATGTAAAGAAGCAATGCTTCTTGCAAACAGATTGGTTTTACAAGCAAACACAAACCCCAAGAATATTAAAAAGTAGTGAGGAATGATACACAATGCTAATATTCACATAGCCATTTTGACTTACTGGTATTTTACAGCTATCTGATTGCTTTTCCCATTTGATTCTGCTCCCTGGTGCAATTCTGAGAGTCTAACTCTGGTTTATTCCCTGAGACTTCTTTGTGGACTTATAGGCAGCTGCAGTTCTCTTGTTGGTCATGGCTAAGAGTCATTCAACCAACCATATTTCTAAATAAAGCAGTCCAGCAACTATATTGGATTGAATGGAGCACTCCCCCAACCCCTTACATTCACATGTCCCCAGAACCTCATAATGTGAACTTATTTGGAAATAAGTCTTTACAGCTAAAATTAGTTAAGATGAGCTCATACTGGATTAAGATGAGCTCCAAAATCATTTGGCATCCCTATAAGGAGAGGAAGATTTGAAAACAGAGGCAGACACACAGAGGGAAGACAGCACTGTGGAGAAAAGGCAGAGAATTCAGTGGTGCAGCTAAAAGCCATGAACTACCGAGGACTGCCAACAACCACAGGGGTGATGAAGCAAGGGGAAGATTCTCCCCTAGAGCCTTCAGAGACAGCATGGCCCTCATGACATGTTGATTTCAGACTTCTAGTGTCTAGAATTATGAAAGAAGAAATGTCCACAGCATTGGGCCACCAAGTTTACGGCTATTACAGCATCCCTAGAGTACTAATATAACAACATAAACAGATCAGACATAAACTCTTCCTTAATTTGGCCAATCATCTCAGAAACATCTTCTCCCTTCCAGCCTCAGACACTTCATTTCCATGGAGCACTCTGCTGAAATTTTGCACATCGGAGGCATGGCCAGATTCTCTTAAAGGCCTATGAATTTATTCTCGTTCTCTAAATCCACTAAAATTAGGTAAATGAATCTCATTTAATTTTAAATAAACTTGCGTTTCATCACGTGTTCTGAGTACAAAACTTTGATGCTCTTTGTATACATGGGTCTTTGTCGTATCAAGTAGCTCCAGGTTCAGGATATATTTGTCACATCTACACAAGGTGCTGTTTCTCAAGGTGTGTTGTTTAATTGATTAAGAACAAGTAACTTGGGCTGATAAACTATCCAAGCCTGTGAACGTATGTATAAGATACAGCTTACTAGTGCATATTCTTTGATAGAATTGAAGGTTCTCCATGACCCAGTATATCTTGGAACTGTGCCTCAATAGTGAGTTGGCTCTTTCCTGAAAAATAGGTTGTTGTAACTCCTCTCTCTGATAATGACTGAGTGCTTCTCAGTGGGCTACCACGTGTATTTATAGGAAGATTTGAGATGATTACACTTCTCTTTAAATGGTTCTCCCTACTGTTGAGAGTACCACGTTAGCATTCATCTCAATGACAAATATGGGAAGCCATTTGTCAGAAGGTGAGGGAGAGGGTAAGCGTGGCACTTGGTGTTGCAATAATATCAATAATTTGTGGCCTCTCAAGTCCATTTATCTCCAGTGTTCAAACCTTGTGGCACAGATGCCTGACTTTCCCAATTGTGGTCAATGTCAAGACACAGATAACCACATGCACTCAATCAGAGGGAGAAAGGAAGCTGCCTGATAGGCAAGGGCACACTTAAAGAATATGAGCAGGTTAATAATGCTCTCATCAATAAGGTGAAATGATCTGTTCTTTACCCCAGTGCTTGTTTTTGACAAGGGGCCTTGATCCACTGTTGCTGATAAATTGCTGGGTAGAATGAATGCCTATGTTCAGACCCTGTCATCTGTCGGAGATATTATTTTTGTTTTTTCCCGTGGTGAGCGCAGGTACAAATTTCCTAACAAAGGCGTTAACTTCAGTAGTGTAAAGCATCAGTGTCACTTTGCAGGAGCTGAACACACAGAATAGCAATGCAATTGACTTACTGAATTGCACAATCAGACTTATTATATACAATGCTTTAATGAAGACAATATTTTAATCTACTTATAAAACAGTTCCTTATCAATGACTACATTACGGATAAAGAATGAGAATTTAGTAAAAGGAATTGGGTAACAGTTGGTAATAACAATTGGCTGTGGGGCATGTGTCTTATAAGCAAAATATATCCAAATTAAAGAATTACTTCTTACATATCATTCAATAGTTTTTATGTCTACCTATTATGAGTGAAATATCTTATTCAATAAATTATTATTAAGAACTTACTGTGTATTTTAGGCACTGCCCTAGATCTAGAGTTTATTGTTGAATGAATAGACGGATTACTTATTTTCATTTATTTATGAATTCATTCAGTCATACAGTCACTCAAAAGTATTCTTGGAGTGCATACGCTGTGCAAAGAATTATGTTAAGAGCTCTTCCTTGTCAGGGCACCTGGGTGGCTCAATCAGTTGAGTGTCCAACTCTTGGTTTCAGCTCAGGTGATGATCTCATGGTTCCGTGGGTTTGAACCCCATGTAAGGCTCTGCACTGACAGTGTGGAGCCTGCTTGCGATTCTCTCTCTCCCCCCCTCTCTCTGCTCCTTCCCGACTCGTGCTGTCTCTGTCTCTCTCAAAATAAATAAATAAGTAAACTTACAAAAAACAAAACAAAAAAAGAGTTATTCCTCGTCTTCAGGGAAACTCCCCAGGCTAGCACAGAAGGTGAAAAGAAGATAACTGGTTAAAATGCAAATATAATAACGATATATATAATATATGAGGTCTGGTGATAGAGAGAATGAGGTAATTAGCTCAGGGGAATGCGGAAATGCATGAAGGGGGCAGGAGAGCTCACTGAGGAGACAGCACTTTACCTGGAATCTGAAAGATAATTAGAAATTTGCTGAAAGAACATCTGAGACAAAGACATTCCAGAGAGATGAGGAAAATGTGAGCAGTGAATGAGAAAAAGGAAACAGGAAAAATTAGGTAACTAAATAGTTTGAGCTCACTGATAGGAAGGCATGAATTCAAGAGGCGTGGGGATCAGGAACAGAGAGATAGGTGAGGGTCAAGTAGGACAAAGACCGCAAATATTCCAGTGAATTCAGGATGAGTTCAGGATGGTAACCTGAGACATTATTTCAGTGAAGTCAGGGAAGGAAGCTGGAATACAATGGGTTCTGAGGCTGTGGGTCCCAGAAGACAGGGCATCGCTCACCATGCCTGAACACAGATGGTGCTTCGTAAATATTTCCTTTTTCTCATTCACTGCTCACATTTTCCTCATCTCATTAGAATGTCTTGGATGTTCTTTTAGCAGATTTCTAATTATCTTTCAGATTCGAGGTTAAGCATTGTCTCCTACTACTGAGTGGATACATTCATAATATGTAACATAAATACAAGAAAGGAGAGAGTACAGGCTTTCGGGAAAGAGGGCCATGATTTGAGGGGAGTTAATACTGACAGAGCAAGAGCCCAGGAGAGGGAGGGGTGGGGGCAGGAATCGAACACACTGGTACAGGGATGAGCCTCGAAGCAGCTCCTTAGGCAGGTGGTGGCAAGAAATGTTTATGGGGCACTTCCATGTTCTGAAGACTGTAAGATTCCCCACAGAGATTCACAAATGTGTCAGAATCTTCCTGCCTCTTGTTCATATGCTCCCACCTTCACCCACTGACTTCATCCTTTTTAAAGTTATGATCCTACATTAAGAAACACATCTTGCCATGCCTGGGTGGCTCAGTCGGTTAAGCGTCTGACTTCGGCTTAGGTCATGATCTCACTGTTCCAGAGTTCAAGTCCTGCATCACCCGGCTCTGTGCTGACAGCTCAGATCCTGGAGCCTGCTGTGGATTCTGGGTCTCCCCTTCTCTCTGCCCCTCCCCCACTCATGCTCTGGCTCTGTTTCTCTCTCAAAAATAAATAAACATTAAAAAATATTAAGAAACACATCTTAGATCATGATGCAAAACACACACACATACACACACACAGACATCTTACCCAAAAGTTTTACCAAACTTCTACCTGGTATACACTTTTACTTAGTATGTGACATGCATTGTGTGTTATTATGTGTTTGCACCTTATTCCATTTTATTAAAAACATCTGGTTAAGAAGTGCAATATTTATTACTATTGCAAGTGTTCTTAAACTTGTTTTGTACCATGACATCGTGGTAGTGTGGTCGAGCTTATACATACCTCAGAAAAATGTTGTTTGAATATATAAATTATATATTATATAATATATAATATATTAAATAAGGTTACAAAACAAATCAGCTCTATTATGATAGAGTTATCAAACTATTAAAGACGCATTAGGAAAATAAGATAAAAACAGAGAGGGAGGTAAGCCCTAAGAGACTCTTAACTACAGAGAACAAACTGAGGGGTGCTAGAGGGGAGGTGGGTAAGGGGATGGGCTAAATGGGTGATGGGCATTAAGGAAGGCGCTTGTCGGGATGAGCACTGGGTGTTGTATGTAAGTAATGAATCATGGGTTCTACTTCTGAAACCATTATTACACTGTATGTTAACTAACTTGGATTTAAATAAAATTAAAAAAAAAGACACAGTAGCAACAGGTCTAATAATTAGCATAATTTTAAAGTAGTAAAGAACATAAAAAGCATTTTGAGATATTCACATTACAATGTGATATGAAATATTTTAAAGTCTATTGGTTATGAAGTCACAGATGCTGCTAATAATACTGTGGCTTGTTTTCTGCATTTATATTTAAGTGAAATGTTAAATTTCGGTTAGGGTTAATGAAAACACATATAAAATATTCTTTTTATCCAGTTCACTGACCCCCTGAATGCTCTGGTCCACCTGCCCGGGTTAACACACCTGTGCTAATGGCAGTTTGGGAAGAACTGACTGCCTTCTGTCGCTTTGCCTCATCTCCTCCATTCTTGTCCTCACACACCCTGCTCTCCTTATATCAGCCTTCCTGCTCTTTGTCAAACACATAGGGCAGGCTTCTGTCCCAAGGCCTTTATACCTGCCATGTCCTCTTCTGTCTATAACAGTCTCGTCAGATATTTATAGCTTGCTCCTTCATTGTGTTCAGGTCCCTGATCAAATGTTCCTCCTCAGAGACCCTAGAAGAGTGCCCCCCTTCCTCCTGTATTGCTTTAACCTGCTTTCTCAATTCACAACATCCATTTACCTAGTAATATATCATGGATCTGTCTGCCTATTAGAATGAAAGTTCTATGAAGCAGGGATGTCTCTGGCTCAACTTCATAGTAACTGGCATACAGCATGATCAGTTAACATTTGTTGAAGCAGATCATTTCAACAAGCTATGGTAGGTGCTTAGATGGGGCAAACCCAATGTCCTGGGGACTCAGAGAAGAAGCCAGCTCCAAGGAGGAGATATTGTCTAGATACCATCTTAAAATCATCAGAGACGGAAGGAAAGAAGAATATGAAACATTTCATTTGGAGAGATGTTTAGGTTCCAATCTAGAAGGTCTCAAGTCATGTTTAATGAAAATAAATGGCTTCTTCAGTCATACTTTAATGGTCTTGATTTTGTATTTGCTCTTTACATTCTAAGCCCTGCATTAATTAAGAATTTTTTTTAAGAAGCAACATAAAGTTGGCAAAATAAAAACAGAGTTCCAAAGATGAGTTCTATTATCAAAGAACCGGGCAGGCGGTACGGGCTCTGCATTTTGTACTGATAGAACCACATTACTTTTCATAAGGAAAACTTGATTCATGTTTCCATTAAGACATATTACAAGCATTCAAATCCATCAAAAGGGAAATGTAACATTTGAATCTCAACCAGCAAATCACTGATGCCACTGACTTTTTTTCCTCACTGAAATGGTTTTCTCCTCATTCAAATTCTTATATTAACCAGACTTGAGGCAGGCATGGTTTTATGCTGATTGAAAGAGTGTTTCAAGATAAATGTCAGCAAGCTTTATCTGAAAATGCCAGATCCAGTAAGTTACAGGTGGTACTGAAAATCAGAAATTGACATAATTTTAATTAGCCTCTAGTTAGCAAACACATATCTAATAAGTGGTCATTAAGCTTGTCCTTTAAAATAGGCATTCAGTTGGTATAAATTTTTCTCTCAGTTATGCCCCTTTGTCCTTTAAGAGCATAACAGAAAACCATGAGGGTGTGCATATGCAGAGAAAAATCTCTGATGCCTTATATAAGACAAAAAAAATCAGTACATGATATATTACATACTAAAAATGTAGGTATACAAAGGGTCAGAGAAAGAGAACAATCCTTACATTCGTTTGTTCTACCGATATTATTTGGGATCATAACAATTCTATATGCTGTGCTGAGTGCTGGAATTATAAAGGGAGCAAATTAGACAAGGTGCCATCTCCTGGAGTTTACCTTCTAACAAGGGGATAGATAACAACAAGCATATGAATGAATTCACGTACTTATGAGTGTTATGAAGACAATAAAATGAATAATAAAGGGATTTGATCCGTATAGGTCTTCAAAGTCCCTTAGAATAAAGGCAATTGAAGTTTAATCTCTGGTCCAACCAAGCCCTCACACTTCAAAAGTAGCAGCAAGAGAAATTCCTACATCTTTTACAGAGGCCACATGCAGCCTACAACAGATCCCTTGATGCAAATATCACCTTTCTAAAATCCAATCTCTCCCAACAAGTTACTCATTCCAGTATAATCCTCCATCAACAAGATTTTCCAAATATTATTCATCCCCTTTCGTCTGTTTTTACTTGGCTATCCTTAGCCTCAAGTTATGTGATTTTTGTCTGAGAAGCCCAATGCATGGTACAGTAAATTAGGAAAGGCTTTCTGGCTTCCATGTAAGTCTGGAAGGTGGTGGTAGATTAAACTGGAGAACAGGGGCGGCTAAAACGAGAACAGTTGGGAAATCAAAGGTAAAAGTGGAAGAAAAATCACTTCCCAATAGGGCAGCCACCTCCAAATGCCTTCCTCTCTAGTCTTCAGGTGGAAGAATGTCACTTTATAGACAGCAATCCCTTAAATCAATGTTGAAACATTTTCCCCTTAAAATTGCATGTGTGCTTTAGTAGCATTTTTCTTGTCAAAGTCTGCCTAAAGGAAATAACAAGATGCAATCAGATATTTATCCATAAGGATGTTCATCTCATTGTTATTTATAATATTGAAAAATTGAAAATAAGAATCTAAATAGGCCAAAATATGGAACTGGTTAGATTACACACACACATATACACACACACACACTTATATGTTTATATATGAGGAATACTTTAGAGCCATTACAAGTGATGTTGCAGAAGAATATTTAGTGGGAGTGTGTGCATGGTATGTAGTTAGATGAAAATTAAAAGGCAGTTTACATACAGGATGTGCAGTGTTGTCTATCTATCTATCTATCTATCTACCTCCCCAAAACGTAATAGTGGTAAATTGAGTAGTTTGAAAAAAACACAACTTTTTATTCATGTTTTTTCCAAAACTTTCTAAAGCAAGCATGAGTTACCTTTTATAATCAGGAAAATACATCTTTTTGTGTGGTGAATGAACACTTGTTGAAGAGACACAGGTTCATTGTTTGTCACTTAAGTGAGGGTTAGCGTCGAGTCAGAGGCCTGTGGCTGAGTCTTGAGGTAAAACGGGTAAGGACTAAAGGTGGAAGTGCAGAACGGAGCTGACGACGAACTCCAGTCGTTCAGGGGAATGAGCCAGATGGGGGAAGAGGGGTTCTGTCAGGAAATGACATGAATGAATCCGAGAAACCTTAAGAATTAGCCACTGGGGCTTTTATTTATATTGGGTAGAAATTCATGAGGCTTTGTCACTCCCTGGAATAGGCTGGGGCTTTGCATTTATATTGGTTTAAGCTCCACACAGGGCCTTGAGTTACCAACTGGAAGCCAGACGGTTCAACTCCAAGACTCTGTACAGGGCATTTAGCCACTAAAACTGCCATATGTTCACATGTACTGTGGGCGTAGGAATGACTTCTCTGTCCTCTTCACCTCTAAGGGTTGTTGGGAGGCCATCACAGATCCAAAGCAAACAACTAACCAAACAAATCCTGTGTAAGAAAAATCTTTCAAATGTATAAACACTACACTGAGGAGACACCATGAGCAAATACTGTACTGTTGTTGAGACTCTGTCTTTGTGATACCATCTGTAAAATGGGGATAATAATAGTCACCACCTCATAGGTTGTTACAATGATTGAAAGTGTTCATGTATGTAAAATACTGAGCAGAGTGTCTAAGTGTGAGTGTTCAGTGAGTGTTTAGTGCTTATTGCTATTCAAGAATAACCATTATTCTTGAAGCATGTGGCACTTTCCTCAAGGTGATTCATAGAAGTAACTGGTACTTTCCTAAGCTATATTTATTTATTCTCTGAGCAAAAGTAACGGCTTAATAATGGAGAACACTCTATATGATAGAGGCATTTTCAGTAATTAATGGTAATAATAAAAATATATAAGGATGATTTAAAAGTAGAGATCTATTTAGTTGTTTCAGGAACTTTATGTGCGGACCGAAGAGTTATTTTTTTTTTCTGTACACAGATAAAAATAATGAAAGAAATTTATATTTCTGTGGAAATGTCTTTGCTAACAAATTCTAAGCAAATGGCATTGTACATAACACTTGCTAATGGGTTTGCTAAGAATGCAGGTTTGTTTCCTTGTCACTAGGACAATCCCCAATACATCCTGGAGTGGTTGGAGCCTGGCAATCTCAGAGTTTGAATAGATTATGGGAGTTATGGATAAATCTATGTATGAGATCTTCACATGGGCAAATCCAGGAACTAGAAACTCTCCACCTGTAACTAACAGTTACCTTAAATATTTCTGCGGGGTCACCTGGGTGGCTCAGTCAGTTAAGCAACCAACTTCTGCTTGGGTCATGATCTTACAGTTTGTGAGTTCCAGTCGTGCATGGGGCTCTCTACTTTCAGCACAGAGCCCACTTCAGAGGCTCTGGCCCTTTGTCCCTCTGCCCCTCCCCCAGTCTCCCCCTCTCTCAAATAAATCAACATGAAAAAATTATAAATACTTTCTGCAGTGCAGGAAATAACACAGAAGCAAATGAAGTTAAATCCCTTAGTTACTCTGGTCCTTCAGCAACTGGTTTTATAAGCCTGTTTATACCTTTTCATTGTCTGAGCATAAAATACTCCTGAGGCTATAAAACCAAAATCAAAACTAAAACAAGCCTCCTGTTCTTTGGAGTGCTTTAGTGCATGAATACCTTGGTTGGAGAAGATCCCTGGTCAGTTTTTTTTGGAGGAAATGACACATGCCAAGCCCCATGGACCACAAGGATACACTTGACTGCAGATTTGCTGAATTCATTGCCATATGGAGAGCTTTAGTGTGTTGTAAAACATGGAGGAATTGTTAGTGCTGAAATGGCTTTCTCTGGGAGAAAGAAACTTTTCATTGGCCCATTTAGTTGGGTCAATATTTTAATAAAAAGTTCATCTTCACTGTTCATTCATTTCTCTTAATTGTGGAAGATTAACACATACTGACAGTTTCCCTCTGTTCCACTTACCACCAAAACCAGGCTATCAGTGGCTAAAGACCAAAGCCACTTCTAAAATGGCTTCCTTATAAATTGTTCAGTAATCTGAATACTTGTTTTTGCTTTTTGGATAGACAAATGTTTACTAGCCATAAAGCTCTACCACATCGACAGTTCACATTTATGTTTCTACCAGTAGAAAGAGGTAGTTTGGGAAGAACACGTTTGTGACTGGCTATGTATCTATTCTATTTATAATACTGAATATAAACCTACTAATCCCACAGAGAGGAAAATGTCTTTCCAGTTGAATTCTCTATCAAACTGAGACACAGAATGTTAATTCTGCACCAATGTTGATGAATTCTGATTCTAAAAATATTCCATTAAATGCATCACGAAATACTCAAGTTTGAGGTTAGTTGAAACTATTAGGATATTTTTCAACATTTAAAACAAATGCTTTATTAAAATGCACATTTAAATGAGATGCGTCTCTGAGCCCTGATTCTTTAAGTTGCTAAGTCCTCAATAACAATAATTAATGCTTCCATCTCATTACTAATAAAATGACAAATTGAATATTGTTTATGCAATACTAAAATTCAAATTTATTCAAAAATATTTTTATTAAAGTTATTTATTTATTTGAGAGAGAGAG
This sequence comes from Felis catus, assembly GCF_018350175.1. Taxonomy (NCBI): domain Eukaryota; kingdom Metazoa; phylum Chordata; class Mammalia; order Carnivora; family Felidae; genus Felis; species Felis catus. The sequence goes on along the minus strand of NC_058371.1, from coordinate 188,373,050 downwards.
CCAGCATGCACAAGTGGGAGAGGGCAGAGAGAGAGAGGGAGAGAGAGAATCCCAAGTAAGCTTTGTACTGTCAGCATGGAGCCCAATGCGGGGCCCAAACTCACAAACCTCGAGATCATGACCTGAGCTGAAGTCAGATACTTAACTGACTGAACCACCCAGATGCCCCTGAAATTTATTTTAGAAAAAAAAGTTCTTGAATGTTAATGAGTCATAAGTTTGTATAGATTGATAACTTGCCCAAATTTATTGCAGGAAGGCTATTTCTAAATTAAGGATAAAATGGATAGAAAAAGAAACAAATCCCGCCCTATCCTATATGAATAACAACCTGGGGCACTGATATTAGTGATATGAAGATCTCGTCTCAAATCTCACACTAGTGATCTAAACTATTTGACCTCTCAGCTTTTTTCTTTTTATTAAATGTGGCTGCTAACATGAATTATTATGTTTCTATGAGGTTAAAATGAGAAAATAAATGTCATTTCCTTGACTTTCTCTAGGCAATGAGGAAGAGACTGGCTTTCTGAACTTTTGTTTTTTCCCCCAGGCATTCAGTGACTGCCTGAAGACACCACATCATATCCACTGTCCGCACTTCACAACACATAGGTGAGTTACAATCGCTCATTTGTGTCTATTCATTTCTAATACAGGTAGGTAAATAGGTATCACAAATTCATGGAGCTCTAAGTGTAAGCTCTATGAATGCAGTACTTTGCTTTTCTTTACATTGGCTCCTTATTTTTGCTTAGTTTTGTATATTCCATGGTTTCATGGCACCTTCATATTGCATGTGCTTAACAAACATTTGTTGAGTGAACAAACGTGAAATCCCTGTGAACCATGTGTGATAAGTTTTTGAGGAAAGAATAATCTCTAAAACCAGTACTAGGAGTCAGATGAGGAGAAGTAGAATATGTCAGAGTTCAAACTGAAATTTGAAAGAAGTAACTGAGGCCACATCAAGAATTAGAGCACCTGAAGAAGCCACGTGGCAGACAGATGATTTAGGTGGCCCTCCTTGACCTTGGCCTGCTAAAATTTGTGCTGTTGTATGGTACTCTCCCCTGAGTTTGGGCAGGGCCTGTGACTTGATTGTACCCAAGGGAATATGGCAATTGTGATACAGTGTACATGATTACATCATGTGATGCTATACTGTCTGTGTTGCTAGAGTTTCTTTATTATTGGCTTTGAAGAAGCAAGTTGCCATGAATTCTGTTGCCACAAGGAATCAAATGCTGTCAATAATCATATAAGCAGTGAAACAGCTCTTTCCCTGGTTATACCTCCAGATGAGAAATCACTTCTTGCCAATATCTTGATTGCCACCTTATGAGACTCGAAGCAGAAGACTCCCCTAAGCTGTGCTCACACAAGTTCTGCATGTAGTTGTTAACTGGGTTTCTCTGAACATCTGGTGGTTCACTAGTGATTGCCTAGCCTACCCAAAGCCTTGATAACTGGAGAATTTCCAAATACTGCATTTTTTTAGCCAGGCAAATGGTATGAATGGTATATATGAACTTGTGTCCTCTTTTTTTTTTTAATTTTTTTTTTCAACATTTATTTATTTTTGGGACAGCGAGAGACAGAGCATGAACGGGCGAGGGGCAGAGAGAGGGAGACACAGAATCGGAAACAGGCTCCAGGCTCTGAGCCATCAGCCCAGAGCCCGACGCGGGGCTCGAACTCACGGACCGCGAGATCGTGACCTGGCTGAAGTCGGACGCTTAACCGACTGCGCCACCCAGGCGCCCCTTGTGTCCTCTGTCTTTAAAGGAGTGCTTGAGAATCAAATCTGCCTTCTGAGATTAATCTACCCCTATTATAGGTGTTAACAAAGCCCAGTTGAGAGGTGGGGAGCTCAGCAGTTCTTGATGTCATGTACCATTCTAACAGGCTTAATGTGAGTCAGGCACAGCCCTTGTACTGTCCAAATAGTCCTTGTCCAAATAGTCACTCTATGGGGTAGGTACTATTATTGTTCAAATTCATCTGGAAAACTTATTTTAAACAGGTTAAATAACTTGCAAAGTCATACATCCATTATGTGGTTGAGTGTGATTGGAACATGCATATAATAAGTTTAAAGTCAATGCTTTTGCTATTGTAGCTCCCCCTATGAATCCAATATAAGTTGTCAATAAGTGAAAAATTTAGTAAGTACCACATACTTTCTCCATACAACAGAGAACAGTCTAATGAACAAATTTTCTTTTCAGTTTAGACTAAAAAACTATTTTCTTTAATTCTAGAGTGGAAATGACTAGATTTTCTGATATCGTGTAGACAGCAGCCAATGCAATAGAAAGAAAGCGGCTGAAAATTTCAATCCTTGGGGTAATCATACTATTATTTTGGGTATGCCTCCAGCATGGGAATAGATATAGATATAGATGGTATAGATATAGATGATATAGATATAGATATAGATATAGATATAGATAGATATATCTTTAAAGTAGACTTAGATAGAAATAAGCCATACAGAGAAAGACAGATACCGTATGTTTTCACTCTTATGTGGATCCTGAGAAACTTAACAGAAACCCATGGGGGAGGGGAAAGAAAAAAAATAGAGGTTAGAGTGGGAGAGAACCAAAGCATAAGAGACTCTTAAAAACTGAGAACAAACTGAGGGTTGATGGGGGGGGTGGGAGGGAGGGAAGGGTAGGTGATGGGCATTGAAGAAGGCATTTTTTGGGATGAGCACTGGGTGTTGTATGGAAACCAATTTGACAATACATTTCATATATTAAAAAAATAAAAATAAAAAAAAAAGTAGACTTAGATAATAGAAACCTGTCTGGGAAAAAAAAAAGAAAGAAAGAAAGAAAGAAAGAAAGAAAGAAAGAAAGAAAGAAAGAAAGAAAGAAAGAAAGAAAAAAGAAAGCCTGTAGTCTGAAATGGAAGTGTCAAAAGTCCAAGTAGCAGTCCTTGTCATTACAAATTAGTGGTGGTATTGGAGATACAATGAGTTGGAGGAAGATGAAGTCAATAGTATCTCTGTAAGTATTGAGTCTCTTACCTTCCAACCTTGTAGCCAGACTGTGTTTAAACTACTTGCTCCATATCGTGCCAACTTTGTGAACTTTGGCAAATTATAATCATTTTAAGTTTTATTTTCTTGACCTTGTAAAGACTGGTGAAAAGATTAAATAAAATACTGTATATCAAGTACCTAGCAGAGTGTTTAGAACAGAGTGGGTATTTTCTTTTCCTTGATTCTTTGCTCATAGAGCATATTCAAAGCACAGGGACTGGGGACAATTCTTGTAGGGTCAACTAACCACAATGGCCCGAGAGATACATCTAATTGAAGGTGACGATGAATGCCTCCTACGTATTTGACATTGTGCCCAGAACTTTGCATGTCCAATAATAATTAAGCCTCATAGCAAACTTGTGAGAGAGTTGCTATTTTAACCATTTCACAGACAATGAAGTTGAACTACAGAAAGATTATGTGACTTGTCCAAGTTTAACTTGTCTGATAAATTGTGACGCTTGAACATGAACTTGTTTCTCCGCCAAGAGACTTAAACCTTGGTACAGTAGTAAATAACAACAGATGATGGTGGATTAGCCATAGTTAAGGTAGCTACAGGCACCCTAAATTCTTGAATTTGTGTCGTCACTCTTGATAGTGAAACATGAAATAATCTAGGATTTTTTCTTAGGTAATAGTTACCTTCCCCTTTGATCCAATATCCACTCCCCCCACCCCCCCACCCCCCACACATATTTTGTTCTTCTCTGAGTTAAATACATTAATAAGATAAGATTTGTAAGTGTTCATTTATAATGTGCACACCTATCTTTATTTAAATTTGATCGCTCTTCAAATCAGCAGCGTATCTTAAAATGTAGCAACATTTTGGTAATGAAAAACTGTGTCGATAACATGGATTATGTTAAGATTTGTGCAATATTTTTCTATGGAGAAATTTTTTCTCTTTGAAATATTCAATAAGCTTACAGCCAGTGGTTTAATTATTTTATGCAAGCATAATAGCTTCTCGATAACCGAAAGCACTGCCTTGTGACAAAGCTGGTTTCTATGTATTTTTTAATAAGGAAGGGTTCAGAGTGGTGATTTCTTGATATCCCTTAAGGCTTTTTAGTAGAGATCTTATCCAAGCAACACATTTTCTAAAAGTGTAAAGGGAGCAGTAAACTGTTTGCAAAGCCTGAAGCATCCCATTTATTTCTTGCATTTTTATTCTCCAGGAATATTTCTCTGTAAGAACACAGGTGGTCATAAAAGAATCTAGACAACTATACTCTATGTTCAAAATCCCAAGTGTTCAAAATATTAATATATGCATGAAAATGCTGATAATCATAATAAAAATAGCAAACAGAAATTCTAGACTTGGAAAGTTGTATGTAGTATGAAACTTCTTCCCTATATTTATAACAATGTTCATTTATTATTCAGCTCTGAGACTTTAATCTGAGAAAATGACAATGAGTGCTCTGCTCAAGTGGATACCCAATCTTTCCAGTAAGTGCCAGTCACCAAAAATGCCCATCCTGTGAAGCAGCAACCTATTATTTTGCTGAGTTTTCACACTGGTTTTCCTGGGGCAATGTTCAAGACACGAAAACTGGCACGGATCTTCCTATCAAGAGTAATAGTTATATAAAAATAGACCTGGTCTTTATAATTTTTCTAAGTTTATTTATTGATTTTTAGAGAAAGAGAGTCGATAAGAGATAGAGGGAGGGAGGGAGGAAGGTGCAGAGAGAGAGAGAGAGAGAGAGAGAGAGAGAGAGAGACAGAGAGAGTCCCAAACAGACTCCATTCTCTTATCACAGAGCCTGAGCCTGATATGGGACTTGAACTCACAAACTGTGAGACCATGCTCTGAGCTGAAATCAACAGTCAGGCACTCAACTAACTGAGCCACCCAGGTGTCCCTAGTCTTTATAATTTTTAAAAGTTAGATTTTTGCATGGATTGTAAACTCAAATTGACCTTTATGTTTTTGGCTGGTAATCCTATGGAATGGAGAATTTAAATGAACTGTGATTCAGAATTAAATGTTTGGCTTTAAAACAAACAAACAAACAAAAAATGATATCCAGCAAATACTCTGGGAGATTCTGATCCAAGAGGTGCTTTATGCTGGGACTTGAGAAGTTGTGTTTTTTGTTTCAAATCTCCTCAGAGAACAGTAGCAATATATATCTAGCACATTCTAAAAAATATGAATATATGTAATATATGTAATAAACATGTATTATATTCATATATATCTATATGTTATAGATTTTAAAATAAACATATATAAGCCATATCTAAGCTTTATCCTAGAAATTCATTTTCTGCAATATCCTGTATTTTGACACAAAAATTACATATATAGGGAAATATTTATTCATTACAGCTTCTTATTAATTATTGGAGAATTAGAGATAAATGTCCAACACTAAGGAAGTTATTATATAGCCAAACAATGGAATACCACATAATAGAAATTAAATGTTAGATTTATAAAGTTGAAATGGATTTTCAAAAAGCTATCCAAGATATCCAATAGAATATAGTATATTATAGTATAATCCAGAAAATTTTAGGGAAATGATACAAAGAAAGAGGTATTTATGTTTCATCTTAAATCCCTCTCTATGAGCTAAATTTTATTCCTTTAATATTTATTTCTATGTATTGCTTTTGTAATAAAGTAAATTATAAGTGTAAAAGCAATTCTGATGTTTTGATGTTTGTCCCATGGTAAGAACACTAGGGGCCTCCTATAATGCTTGGGTGCTATACTAAGGTCTAATCAGAGTTCAGACAACAATATTACTCGAAATTTTCTCCAGGGAAGGAAATATTTGTCATATACACAGAAATGATCACGCTTTAATTATCTTTCAAGTAGATCATGTGCTTGAGGTGGCTTTATAATACCTTTTCTGTCACAATGAAATGAAGTGTGATAAAAAAAAATGTACCATTTCACACCCCCATCTAAGGACAGCAACTTATGAGACCTGATGAAATACCAACAATGCTAACACAATTGTCTGATTTCCAATAACAATGATGATAATAATAATAATACAATGAAGGTAAAAAATTTCCCCATGCTATGAATCAATAATGATACTGTGACCCTGACAGAAAACTCCACTCAGGCAGTTGATGGTACTATATTGAAAATATCCATCTTCCCCTGTTGGCAGACACTTTTCTTTTTTCTTTTTTTTTTTTTAAGTAACTATTATATTTTGACCTTGTGATGAAAGGGTAAGGTGGTGTCAGGGCCAACCGTGAGGACTCTGGAAACCTGGAGCCTTGAGTCCCATCCTAAAAGACTTGAGGATAAGCCTTGAACACACCCCTTAACCTCTCTGTGTTTCAGCTTTCCTATCATCTGTGAGATGAGAATAGCACTTGCCATCTACCCCACAAAGGGGTTGAAAGAGACTACGAGAGAGTCCACGGAAGGCACTTTGAACTCTTCAGAAGTAAGCTTTTACAGAAGTACAAACCCTTGCATCAAAGGACATGCTCATACCTTTCTGAGACATCAAGAGTGGTTCAGGGATAGGATAATGTATAGGCCTGACACTGAGTGTTCCTTTTCATTGAAATAATTGCCACAGCAATTTCTTTTCTTTCCTACCTGGATATTATTCTCATGCAGCCTTGACAAATCCCAACACTCCTTCTCAGATCACTGTGAGGGGTCTCTGAGGCTCATTTTTGGCTCATTCAGCTGCATTATTCAGCTGACAGGTATAAAATGTGTTACCCCCTACCTCTCTCTTTAGGCATTGCTAGAAAGCAATCGTCTGAGGAGAGAAAAGTAGAATACATTCCAGGAGGTCATTTGTGACTCCATGTGTTATGGCCACATTTGAGGCAGGACACAGCTAATTCACTCACACCAATTGTTCACTTTGACCTAGTCTGGGAATCATATCTCTTTCTCCAGCTATCCAACCTTCATTATTGAGTACTACCTGTGTACTAAGCCTTTTAGAGGAATGTTTCATCAGTCTTAGAAGAGGAACTTGCCTGCTAAATAGTGCTAAAATCATAACGGCAATTCAAATCTTTCTTCAAGTCAACATCTTGAACAGAGGTTCTCAGTACTGGCTCCATATTACGATTACCTGAGTGATTTCAACTAGGTGGGTTAAATCTCTGCCTCTGCAGAGAGATATTTTAAGAGTCTCCCCACAACTATATTCATAGCAGCATTATTCACAATATCCAAATGGTGGGAACAGCCCAAATGTCCATCGATGGCTAAACAGACCATGGTATATACATTAAATGGAGTATTATTCAGACATAAAAAGGAATGAATGAAGTACTGATATATGTTACAACATGGATGAACCTCATGCTAAGTGAAAGAATCCAGACACAAAATTTCACATATTGTTATGATTCATGTATATGAAATATCTAGAACAGGTAAATTCATAAAGACAGAATACAAATTGGTCACTTCCAAGGGCAAGGGAGAGGGGGTTATGGGGAGCAACTGCTTCATGGGTACAGGTTTGCCTTTTGAGGTGATGGAACTGTTTTGAAATTAGGTAGAAATGGTGCATATACCACACTTTATATCAAATGAATGAACAAATAAATAAATACACGGATGGTTTTGCATTATTTACTAAGTAAGACCCCTGATCTAGAGGGTCAAACATGGCTATTACACCAATGTCACTGCAGCTGTATGGGGCTGGAGTCCCTCCTCTGCGACTCCACCAATCACCACTCCATCTCTCAAGGTTCTTCTCAGCACAACTCATGGATTGCCCATAAGAGCATCAGCTAGAGTGTTGGTTTGTTACAATGCACATCCCTAGGCCTCACTGCAGATCTATGGACCCAGAATCTCCTAGCAGGAGACAGGCAAGGTTATGTGTTTAAAATAATTTTCCCGATGTATTCTTTGTATATTAAGTTTTCCAATGATGTCTATGGCCCTCTTTGGACCTTTCCTTACTCTTGCTGGTCAGTCATTTTTTGAGTTTTTCTGTTGGCCCAGCTCCTCTGGTAAGGGTTGAGTATATATAATCTCTTTTAATCTTCACAAATGGCAGTAATCCTCTTCCACAGGAGAGGAAATGAAGGTGGAGAGGGGAAATGACTCATCCAAGATTACACATTTATCAAAGGGTAAAACCAGTAACCACACTGGCTTATTTATAATAACCAAAGGTTTATTTTTCTTAAAAACGCTTTCAGACTTTATTCTATGGCAATCACATCATCCCCCCAAATTATCAGCTACTGGCCTCTCAATACCCCATTGCTTCCATCTTCCAATATGGTCCCTAAAATGCTCTGTACCTTTTACCCACCTCCGGACTCATCCACAAATGAACCACCGTTTTCAATAATCGTTCATGAAGCTTCCAGGCCTTTCTGACTTCAGGGGAAGGTGATCTCTCACCCTTGCCCCATCACATCTTACTGAAACCAAGCCAGTGTTGGATAAGCTCTTTTCCTACTGCTGTGTGTACTGCATTATGTACTGGCTTCTGCCTCTGCCCAGCTTTCCCACAACTGTGGAGGGAGAAACAGCCTTTCTGGGATCCCAACCTTTCTCACCTTTCTCACTGCCTGGTACTCTCACTCCTAACCTCATGCCCCAACCTGGACTTTCCCCCTCTCACTAGCAATAATTTCACCTTAGCTCAAATATGTTTAAATTCCACCCGCATATCCAAATAATATCATCTGAGTTTAAAAAAAACTTTTGTCTGTGTTCTTAAACACCCTCTCTTATACCCATGCTCTTTCTTTTCTCATACCCCTTCCTTCAGCTCCACTATCCTCTTCAGAGTTATCAAAATCCATCTTCAGGTCCAATCCATTTGTCAATGTTCAGTTCCTCCATAGCATCTGGTCCTCTGACATTTAATCTTCCTAAACGCTCCCCTCCCTCAGCCTCTGGGATGATCTACTTTTGTTTTGTTTTTTCTTATTCTTGGCTTCTGCTTAAGCAAGTCCCTTCAACTTTTTCGAACATCTGAATCTTTACCTTTAAAATAAGGAAATATCATCTAACTCAGAATGTTGTTGCAGAGGTTCAGGCAAGTCAAATGTCTATTTATTTACTCATTCAACACTCCAGTGGAGTATCTACTGTATGCATAGTCCTGTATCAAACATGGGTTTAAAGTTGAAAGGCACAGTCAATGACCTTAAGGAACTTCAAAGTGATCTGAAGAGACATCGTGACAATTAGTCATAGTGTTTTATTCATTCTTTCATTCATTTATTCATTTAATTGTCATTGAGTACCTATGACTTGTCAAGCAATTACCTAGTCACTGAAGACATAACAATGAGCAAATGTGAATTAGTCACTGTCCCCATGAAGCTTACATTTTCATGACAATTACCCATGGGGCTAGCAAAATAATGTCAGAGAACAGTAAATGCCACAAGAGAAAAAAACAAGTAATAAGACACAGAGTTGTAGTAGTGAGGTGTGCTTTAAGTGGGGTCAGAAACTACTTCTCTGTGGAGGTGATATTTGGTCTAAGACCTAAATGATGACAATGAGAATAAGATATTTAGGAGAGACTTACATGAAGAAGAAGCGCAAGTGCAAAGGCCCTGAGGCCTGAATGAAATTAGCATTCAGAGGGGCAGAAAGAAGGCCACAGGAGCTTTTTGAATGGTGAAGAGATGAGGCAAGTAAGACAGTTTGGAGAGGTCTTGTTTGCCCTGCTAATTATGGAATCTGGATATAAAACTAAATGCAAAGGAAAGTCACCAAGAGGTTTAAGGTAGGACAATGCCATAATCTGATAAATACCTTAATAAATCAACTAAAACCTGTGTGGATAATAGACTGCTTGGGGGACAGCAGAAGCAGGAGGACTCGTAATGAGTCCATTTCAGTAGACCAGACGCAGGGTGATGGCCGATATTGGGATAGTGGAAATGGAGATGGTGTGAAATGCTCATATTTTGGTTACAGTATATGCCATATACTATATACTTATTTATTTACTCGGTGTTTTATATTTTATGTACCAGAATTTAAGTTCTTTGAGCATTGCAAGCTTACTTTTGGTCACTGTTCTATCCCCCAATATCTAGAACTGTCCCTGACATACAGCGGATGCTAAATAAGTAAACATTTGTTGAATAAATGAATAAATGGCTTGGGTGTGGGTGCTGAGATAAACTCCAAAGTGTTTGACTTGAGCCCTTGGGTTGAGAGTGTGTTGTCAACTGTGGTGGGAAAGACCAGAAGAACACGTTTGTGGGTGGAAAACACTCCATCTTGGGTATGTTAGATATAAAATACCTCTTAGAAAGTACATACTTACAGGTATATGGAGCTTAGGGCTAGAATTCATTCTTTTCTTTCTTTCTTTCTCCCACTCTTCCTCCCTCCCTTTTACCCTCCCTCCCTCCTTCCTCACCTCCCTCTTCCTTCCTTCCTTCCTTCCTTCCTTCCTTCCTTCCTTCCTTCCTTCCCTCCTCTCTCTCTCTCTCTCTCTCTCTCTCTCTCTCTCTCTCTCTCTCACACATGACTTCATGCCTCCCTCATGCCTTCCTCATGACTATCATGCACACTCAAATTGAAGAACCACTCATCTAAACCACTGTCAGTTACAGTAATCAGAAAGAGTTGAATAGTCAATGGAGGGTTTGGGTAACTGTTCAAGCTAACAAATTGCTCTTATGTTTCTTGGCTCTCACTAAGTCTTGCTTTATCGATCAGCCTTGAATTACTTTGTCCAGAATCAAATGTTTTCTTTTTCAATTATATGGCAATGGTAACAACACAACTTCCCAAGCATAATTGTAGCATTTCAAAACACTTTGTCTTCTGTCATTTAATGTTAGCTTTGGAGGGGCCATGAAATAGTAGAGATGGGAGTTCTAGCCCCATGCTTATATGACCATATTTAGGACTGTCCCATTGGGTGATTTGTTGATGTTCACATTACAGGCTTAGGCAAATGTGAGACAAAAATTCACTGTTGGTAAATATGGGATGAATAGAGCTCAGTCTTGAGTTTTCCTTATAGCTTTTGGGCACTATCTACTATAAAATAGATGCTAAATAAATATTCATTGACTGAGTTAGTAATTCCTGAAGCAGACACTGCAGACTGCAGGTTCCAAGAAAATGCAGACTCACCTCAGCAAAAAGGAACAAAAAAAAAAAAAAAAAAAAAGGAAAAAGAAAAAAAAAAGAGAGAGAGAAAGGGAGAGGGAAATAAACAAGAATAATATATCAGCCTGAGCATTTCTTTAATTGGAGATCCACTAACCAGCTCATCACATTTGGCAACATTATCCAGACCCATGATCCAGAAGCATGGAAGTTTTGGGGAAGAGACATAAATTCTGAAGCTATTAGCTATCACTTTCTTCCTATTTCTTTAAGACAATTGATACAGTTTCTATAATTCTTGATGCCTTTACTTTTCTCATAGTGTCGATTGTGAATTTGAAAGTGTTTCAATGCTTCTATATTTTGATCTGTTTTGAATTACCTAAGAAATGCAAAACAAAACAAAACAAAACAAAAAAAAACAAACCAAAACAAAACAAAACAAAAACCTGGCAACATGTCCTTCACCTTGCAATTGCTTCTTGCCAATGTTATCTGCCTCTCTTTATTTTAAACCTAAGACATATCCCTCTTCTACTGGAATGCTTTTAGCCTACCAGATGCGTGATAATAATGAAACATTCTTATATTTGCCTAAAGCTGTAGAATTTTCAATGTGCTTTCAAAATATAGTCTGACTTAGCTTTGCTTAAAAACCTCTAAACACAATTGTTTGGTTGTTATCCTAATAGACATTTAAAACCAAAGGAAAAAAAAAGAGTGTTATTTATTCTTTAGTTACATTCATTCAGGACATTCATTCAGTGATACACTGAAACATTAATGACACTGACAATGATCATAACAGTAATAGCAAGTAATTTTTGAGCTCCTACTATGTCCCAACCACTCAGCCATGCTTTAACATGGATGGTAACATTTATCCAGCCCTGAAGGAGATACTATTGTTCTTACTTAAGTAGTGATGGAACTACAGCCCACTGGGTTTAAGTAACCTCCCAAATCACACTCAGTTTAGCAGTTAAGCCAAGATTTGAATCCAGAACTGTTAGACTCCAAAACTCATGAATTAACTGCATTTTGACTCCTGCCTTAAGGTAATTACCACCACACTGCTAAATGCCTGTCATCAGAGCTAATGATACAGGCACTGAGAAGACTCACTTAGTTCATATGGCCAAACACAGTGGGTCTATATACATTTTATAGATGCTCTGTTGGGCTACATGAATGTAAATACACATGGCTGGAAAATGAAAAATGCCTTCAGTTTCCTGGTTTAAAGTCTAGTGGCAGATAGGTTGATGGCAATCTCAAATTCTAATACCATTTAATCCCACCTCTAATCCTCTACCCCTCTCCACTCTTCATCTCATTTTCTGCCTCCGGCTGCAAGTTTTGATGTTGGAACTCTTGTTATTTCAATAAACACATGTTCAGATCTTTTACATAGTAGGCCCATTTTGAGCATGATAGATATAGAAAAGAAGAAAGCAGTCCATTATGTTAAGGATCTTACAGACAGGTAGGGGAAAGACCAATATAAACACATAAGGCATTTGGTCTTTCTATATTTCAGCCTCAGTTCCTTGCAACTTGTCTTGGGTGAAAACCCTGGGTGTTGACTGCCCTGGTTCTGTCTGACAAACAAACAAACACAAACAAAACAAAACTCTTGCTTCAATTTCTTTCTAAGGGAATGTCATCTCGATGATTGGACATTTAGCATTATCCCCATCTGTCTTGTATTGCTATCAGTAAATGTCCACCGCACCTTCCCAGTTATTATACCAGAAACACTGAGCCTTATGTTCACCTACTTCCATTCTTTCACCCACACACCCAACTCATCAGCAAGACTTCCTGGATTTACTTCTACAATGAATGCTATCTCCATCTACCTCTTCCAGGTTTTGCTATTCTCCACCCTGGTTGATGCTACTCTTCCCCACACCTTGACTACAACGATAAACTGCAGAATGCTAGCTCTATTCCTGCTCTTCTTCCCCTGCTCCAATCTATACTCCATATAATGGTCAGCGAGGTTTCTCTAAATCCTGAATAACATAACGTCACTCCAAGGCTGGAAACCTTTAAATGGAAACTTGATCCAGTCAGAATAAATCCTAGCTCTTCCATGTTGCCTACAAATTTCAAACCCCTGCATACTTCCTTAGTCTTATAACATTCTTCGTCTCACTTGTGACACTGCCAACATACAGATCCTTCAAATTCCTTACACACACTATGCTTCTTCTTATCTCAATGCCTTCCTACAAACAGTTCCTTCTTCTGGAAAATGCTTCCCTCTTCTTCACAAGGCTGGATGCTTCTCATCATTCAGGTCTTGGTTAGCATCACCTTGCCAGCTGACAATCCCCAAAGTAGGTGCTTCTGGTACTCTGCCCATGTCATTTTGGGCCACGCTTGTGTCTTCATGAACATGAACTGTCACTGAGCTTTCACTCCCAACAGTCAGCTCTGTGTATCTTTGTCAGCAGATGAATTTCAGTGACCACTTGGAGAGCTAGAAGTGTCTATTGATTTCTATTTCTCTCTGCCCTGGAATGCAACCCTAACCAAAGTCTGGTGGATGAAGAGTAAAAATGCTCCAGCTCTCTCAGTTGATGATGGGCTCAACTCTGAAGCTGAAATACAATTCCCTCAGAGCTCTCCTGCAGGACTGAGCCAAAGTTGTCCTCTGAGAGTCTTTGCTTGGTATTGCATTTTTGCGTGCCCTCCTTCCTTTGCTTGCCCTATTCCCACTTTCCTACCATTTTTCCCTGGGAGCATGCTCTAATAAATCACATTGACACAAAATCTCATCTCAGGATATGCATCTGGGAAATCCAGCTAAGCCAGCCCTTCAACCTTACCCAGTTATTCTCCATCAGTGCACTAAGTTAATTTTGTTTGTAGCATGTGTCAAAGCTGTTATCATACATTGATCTGCTTGTTCACTTGTGTCTTATCTATATCTCCTATAAGACTGTGAGCAAGTTGAGGGCAGGGACTCTACCCTTCTCTTTAACTAGTGTATCCTCTGCACCTAGTATAGTGGTTGCCCCATAGTAGGTGTCTAATTAACATCTGTTTAATGAATGATTGAAAAAATAACAAAACATTTCCTGATGCCGCTCATAATCAAGGCTGAAATACCTGCCCTTCTCTGGTTTCCATGGCTTCCATCAAATAGCTTCTGATTAGGATCCAGGTTTTCCTGGAGTTTAACTATGAGGGTAGCATGTCTTGGTGGTGATATGCTTGTGTCATGGTGACATAAGTATTCTGTCCGTGTGACATTTCTAGTTGATATAACATGTCATTATCCCTTGAGTGTTTACTAATTGCTGGGTAGAATTAAGGTAGAGATATAATATTTTATTAAATTTTAGCAAAGACTTTGGTGTGGCAGATACATTATCTATGTATTTCTTTTTATTTTACTTTATTGTTTTTATTTGTCTTCATTTTTAAAAAAATTAAACCCAAGTTAGTTACAATATAGTGTAATAATGATTTCAGGAATGGAGTTTAGTGATTCATCACTTACATGTAACACCCAGTGCTCATCCCAACAATACCCTCCTTAATAATGCCCATCCCCCATTTAGCCCATCCCCGATACCTAATACTCTGGCAGCAACCCTCAGTTTTTTCTCTGTATTTAAGAAACTCTTATGGTTTGTCTCTTCTCTGGTTTTGCCTTATGTTTGCTTCCCTTCCCCATGTTCATTTGTTTTGTTTTTTTAAATTCCACATATGAATGAAATCATGTATTTGTCTTTCTCTGACTGACTTATTTCACTTAGCATAGAAACCAGGAGCTGGCTCTTTGAAAGAATTAATAAAATTTAAAAACCCTAGTCATTTGGATCAAAAAGAAAAAGGAAAGGACCCAAATAAGTAAATTCACAAATGAAAGAGGATAAATCACAACCAACACCTCAGAAATACACACAACAATAAGAGAATATTATGAACAATCATATGCCAACAAATCAGGAAATCTGGAAGAAATGGAAAAAGTTTCTAAAAAAACAAATCTATGTATTTCAGAAGAGAAAATTAAGATTTAGAGCTAAAGAATGTGCCCAAGTTCACCCAGCCTGTCAGTGGCAAAGGCTCTATGAGAACACAAGTCTGATTGTAAGACACATGCTCTTAACTCTCATCATGCTGCTTCTGTTCTAGGTTGCTTAGCTTGAGTCATCTTCTTAGGGATTAATCAAGTGAAAAGAATAAGCTCCTGGGCCTTCATCTAGCTGGCCAAATCTTAGAATTCTATGACTTTTTTTGAGCAACTACTCAGCTCCAATGACAAGGGGTACTAAGGGTAAGGAACTTTTTTTTTTTTTGCTTTCTCTGCCATAGGAATAATTGTGGAAACTCAGGATGGATGACGAGCATGAGTGGCTGAGTGGGGGGTTTTAGAAGATCTGTTCTGATACCCAGCATTCCACAAAATAAATGTCAGCCTTGTGATCCAAGGAGACAATAATTTCAAAGGCCTGAAAAACCAATGGAATGATGTAGGGATAGCACTGAATGATGAATGTATTCAATCACTTCCATATATACAACACCTACATATGGCAAGTATGCACTTGATAGGAAAAAGACACACTGAAATAAGAACCAGAAAGATTCCTCCCAAAACTAATGTGGGACACAGCTGGTTAGCAAAATGGCTAAGAACGCAGTGCATATGCTAAGCACGTATATGCAGGCAGCTCACTGCTGAATCTGAACGCTGGCTCTACCACGTATTAGTGATATTACTTAATCTCTCTGTGCATGAGTTTCTTCATGTGTAACATGAAGATAAAAACACTACACCCACTGCGCAGAGTGGTCCTGAAGATTAAAGGAGTTAATATTTGTAAAGTGCTTAGAATAGTGCCTGACACACAATGAGCGACATCAAAGTTGTACAAGAAATACATTAGAGCTAGAATAAAATAGACACAAGATATTATGGAGTACGCAGGGAAGAAACACTTGACTGCACCTGGCCTGAGTCTACAGACCAGAAAAGGATCATAGAGATGTAACATTTGAGGTGACTCTTAAGAGAGGACCCGGAAATCACCAATGAAAGAGGGGAGGGAAAGAGAAAGACCAGCAAAAGGAACAGCAGGGAAATGGGAAACTGCTTGCTATGTACCTGAGTGTGTTTGCACAAGGAGCAACAAGAGAGGGGAGTGAGGCATAAGATGATTGGCTAAGAGGAGCCAGGCCATGAAGGGCCTTGTTATGTTATGTATGAAGTACCATTAGAGAATGTTAAGCAAGAAACATTTCATGATCAGACTTGCAATCTACAAAGATCACTCTGACCACAGTGGGGAGGATGGATTTTGTTGAGTGGAGTTGGGAGCATGAAAACCATTTACTGGGCTGCAGGCGTAAAAGCCCGGCAAGAATGGCAAGAGCCTGGAATAATAGCAACAGACAAACCAATTTTGCTTGCTATGGTCAAATTTGTAGCCAGCTTATTTTGAGTGAAGGTATTGACCTTGGAGGCGAAGAGATAAAAGCACAATCAAAACTAAGCTTCACAAATCAGAACTTGGTGCTCCAAATTAAAAGCCAGCCGTCTTCTCCTATTTGATACGTGGAATGCAGTTAAATGCACACCGTTTATTTCTGACTTTTGAACTCATGGAATAAACTGTCAATTTTTATGTTACCTGGAACAGTAAAGAAACAATAACATGTTAGAAGATTTTTTTTAAGTTTACTGATTTATTATACGAGAGAGAGAGAGTGTGAGCATGAGTGGGGGAGGGGCAGAGAGAGAGAGAGAGAGAGAGAGAGAGAGGGAGAGAGAGAATCCCAAGCAGGCTGCACGCCACCAGTTCAGAGCCCGATGCGGGGCTCAAACTCATGAAACGGTGAGATCATGACCTGAACTGAGATCAAGAGTTGGATGCTCAACCAACTGAGCCACCCAGGTGCTGCTGGAAACAATGATATGTTTGAAAGGGCTAAGGAGTTCTATAAATTTCCTACATAATAAGATAATTTATCTGTGATTATGGTAATTCCCATAAATAATTATTCAGGAATTAATTCAGTAAGACTGTAATAATAATTGTCAAAATTTCTTGAGCACTTACTCATTTCCACTATACTAGCAATTTATGTATATTATCTCATTTAGTCTTGTCAATAATCCAAGGAGATAGGCATTATTAGTCCCATTGCACAGATGAGAAATATGGGTTTAAATGTATTTAGCTACTCCCCTAACGTCACAGAGATATCAAGTAGCAGAGTGAGAACACAAGTCTTTCTGAATGCTAGGAGTCCATAATGATGATGTCTGTGGTGTCAGCTCTGGCACTGATGAATTTGAGCTCAGGTGTACTTTTAGGGAAATGAACACACGACTTCCCAAAGCTTGCTGTGCATGGTTAAGGCATCGTTTTTCCTATTCCAGTGGATTTTCATACAAATTATTATGCTTTCATTTTCATATAATGATGTTTTTATTGAGGCCCAGCATCTGACTTAAAGTAACAAATTATTACTTAAATACAAAATGCCAAGCAAACTAAGTTTAAAAAAGATTGAAGACAGCACAAAATGACCCCGTGGCAACAGGCTCCTGTTGGCAGAAAGGGGTATAAGCACTATTGACCACTGGATGATCTGGAGTCAGCCAGGATGGACTTTGAGCCCCAGCCCTAGCACTTACTATCCGTGAGATACTGGGCAAGTTACATAGTGACTTTCCTTACCTGTAAAGTGGGGGTGACAGTGACTACAATGCAGGCTAGTTTTGACATTCAGCGAAACGACACAGGCAGAAGGACTAGTTCAGCGATTACCACTGTAGGTAGGATGAGATAGTGATGACGAACATTATGGATACTGCTTCAAGTTTATTTTTTTTTCCCCCAAGTGTGACTGACTCAAAAAATGTGTATTATTGAATTTGCCTAGCTGGGATAATATTCATCGTGGCAGTTTCCTACTGTTTTATATGTTCTTTTAATTGAATTTGTTTTTCATTGAAGAGTGCATTAAGCTGCCTTTTCATTCTCTTATGAGGATAATGTCATAACCTTATGTTTGACTAATCTCAGGTCCCGAATGGGAAAGGTGAATTTAAAAAATCTCTTCTAGAGTTATTTTTATACCATCTATCCTTTGTACAACACAACAATCCTGCAGCTAAGTTTTGCAACACATTCTAAAAGGTCACTTTTAATGAATTGGGCTTTCCATGTATCAATCTTTCTACATTTACATTTTCTGGAATTTCAACAGCAGAGTTTTCTTAAACTAACTGAATAAATATTCAAGTCTCAGTGTGTGTTTTGAAATGACTATCTGTGTCATGTTTTTAGATGAAAACAGAGTCTCTGGCTGCACATAAACAGGTTTTACTGATCTTTTAATGGGACCAAGTGAAACAGAGTGCTCTCAACGTTTATGAACGTTGTATAGGGATGCCATTCCCCATTCTAATATTTTCTCATTTTAACACCAACACTACTGCTTTATTTCACTAATTAGCCATTAATGTTCCTTTGGAAGACACAGATCACTGGCAGGATTCTAAATTAATGAGCCTGACTTTGTCTTGAGGGAGGTAGAGGAGAACAGGAAGTTATAGACATGTATTAGTCACTGCTTCAATCAAGGAGAAGAAGAATACTTCTTTTACATGTGGTCTTTGAAAAGGTCATGGGATATTTGAACTAAGGGGCAATTCATTCACCAATACTTTCTGAACACACATTTTATATCAGGCAATGTTTAGGCCTAAGGTGGGGATGGGCAGGCAGGAGAGAAGTGAATGCACAAGATATAACAGTCCATGCCCTCAAGGGCTTTATAGCCTCATTGGGGAGTTTAAATAGGAAAGGCAGTTAAAATCCAATGTGTTCATGGTCGTGACAGAGATGGTTTGGGAGCCATAGGAGGATATCCAGTCCAGTCTTTGGATTGATAGTGAGGGAGGGCTTCCTGGACAAAAGTCATGGTTAAAACTAAGATATGGAAAATGAGGAAGACTGACCTAAGAAACTAGTGGGGGTGGTGTGGTGAGTTGTGAGGCATGTCTATCAGGAAGGAGGAATAGCATCTGTGCATGCCGTGTACAGGTAGAGTCGGTCTTGATTAGGGATCTACAAGTGCTTCGTTTTGGTTGGAAAATACAGTTTACAAGATCATATATCAAGAGGTAGAATCACAACAATGAACCAGGGCCTTGTCTGCCCTGTTAAGGAGCCCAGCTGTGGTTTTATAAAGGACAGTGATATAATCACAACCTGTGTATGATGAGGAAGAAAGGCTGAAAAGCTAAAAGAAGATAAGGAAAACTCTTAGAAGGTTAATGATCCAAGTGAAACATGCTTTTCTAGTGATAGAAGGCACAGAGATGATATATTGTAT
Organism: Felis catus; assembly: GCF_018350175.1. NCBI lineage: Eukaryota > Metazoa > Chordata > Mammalia > Carnivora > Felidae > Felis > Felis catus. Next base: position 188,353,551 of record NC_058371.1, on the reverse strand, counting down.
CAAAAGATAATTGGGACACCCCACAGACAGGGTTTGGTGATTGACTAGATATCACAAATAAGGGCCACAGGGACTGCTTCTATGGAGTAAATCCAAGGAATCCATCTATAAGGTTTTCACTGCCTCTTTAATCCCTATTCCCTTTTTAGAGTGGCCTGGGTGAATACTGCCATGACAACCAAGACTCACATGCACGAAGTTAGAAATTTGTAAGGAGGAAGGAGAAAATAGACCCTCAAAATTTGGGGGATGAAAAAAAAAGATTGAGGCTACATGAAAAGAACTGGGACTCTGGGAGTCAGAGCTCAAATGAGGCACCATCCCCAACATCTGCATGACTTCTGTAATTGTCCTTGGTTTTGGACATGACCTAAAGAGAAATAGTTTGGCAAGAGATCCTAAATGGAACTTGCCTTAGTTCTACCCTGTTACTCTCCCATTTTTAAGCAAAGCTCATCTGAGTTTATCGTGTTGAGCACCTCACTTGACAATTAAGTCAGGTGTGTTGGGGTGGGATGTGGGTGGTAAGTTGTCATACTCTGGTAAATAGTTTGGCCACCAGCAAGTTTCATTGGCACAAAGACTTTTCAAGCTCTGGGTTATCTTACACACTGGCTAGGGCAGTGGTTCTCAACATTTTGTAGTAATAGGTTTTTAAAAATGTTTATTTTTTAAAAAGACAGTGTGAGCAGGGGAGGGGCAGAGAGAGGGGGACAGAGGATTCAAAGAGGGCTCCATGCTGACAGCAGTGAGCCTGAGGCAGGGCTCAAACTCACGATCTATGAGATCACAACCTGAGCTAAAGTCAGACACTTAACTGACTGAGCCACTCATTTAAAGAAAAAAATCAAATTAGCACTTAACATGGAAATGCAAAAGGCCAACCATGCAAAGGATGAAAAGTACAGCTGTTTTAGTTGAGGAAGGTCTGAGGGCCCAGATGATGGGTCCTCTCTCATCTCCCACGACATAGCAATTCTTCAGGAACCACAGGCATCACTGATGTGCACACTCATACTCACAGGCCTGAGAGGTGGCTTTTTGCTAAGGGAAGGATAACAGCTCAAGAGTGCTCAGACACCAGAGCACCTAGAAACTACGGCATTAACAGTATGGCATTCCTTCTATCCAATGGACAAGGTCAGTTTTAATTGCAGAAGGGAGGAATATTTCACATTCAATCATCATTTATATGCATGAAGAAATCCAAAGATCAAAATATGATCAGCTAGTCTTTTTTAGTTTCTCCATTGATAGATGTTTGCTATTTGCCCAGTTTATCTTCCTCCAGAACCTTCCAGCAGACACCAGTAATTTAAGGATAGACCGTAGAAGAAAGCTTAAAGTTGCAAAAGTTCTATCCATATATTTTTCCCCTGACAAATGAGAAATGGCTGCATTATTTAATTTAGGGTGGGGAGAAGCATGTTGATTCAGCTTGAAATACTAGCACTTCTCAGGAATACGGTTTGAGGATCAGTGTTTTAATCTGGCCATCTGATTTTGATGTATAAAATCCGAGGCATACAGGAGGTTCTTCCATGGGATCACTAACCAAAAGTTTACTTGTATGCCTGTTTATCTTTCTGCAATAGTGTCAGGTCATGGTCAGACACTACAGACTCAAAATATTTAGTCTGGTATATTCAGGGCAGAACACTTCCTCCTGGCTTTGATAGAGCAGATGAATTGGAGATATTTTGATGAGCATCTATTTTACTCCTGTCTTTCTGGGTGGAATGGAGACAATCGGACAGGAAAAAAAAATGCCTCTCATTTCTAAATATTGAACTTACCATCTGGACGAAGCAGAAGCTGTGGTAGTCGAAAGAACCGATTCACGCTTTGAGATGTTCAATTTCTGGACTGTGGCATGGCTCATGCAACCTGTGTTCATCCGTGTTTTGCACCTGTGTTACTTATGACTCTTACGGTGTCAGTGCTCATAAAGACTTCTTGGAAGCAACTAGACTAGCATTGTCCAAAGGATTGATGGGGCCAAAAGGAGAGGCCTAGAGGGGGACTTCCTGTTTGGTTACCAGCCTGCGGGAGGAGGGATAAACAGGGCAGTGGTCTTGGCCTCATAATCACTGCATGGTGCTTCGAACAGCATCTTTAGAAGGCTGGGATCAACAGGAGAAATAAAACCTTTCTGTAAACAAAGCAGCAGGTTGCTAAAAGGCTCACAATGAAAGAAAACAGAACCGAAACTACTGGTGAAAACAGGAAAGGAAAAGAATTATCAAGTAGTTTGGCAATAATTTCTCAAGACGGGGAAATCATTAGCAATCATGAAAAGCTCTCAGGATAGGGCAAGGCAAAGAGGTAAAATTATTAAAAGCACTCACAAAGAGTGCGTATGGTCTTTCTCCATCAGCACCCCATATATTTGACTTATTTTGCTGTTTTTTTAAGAGAACCATCATTATCTGGAAATTGCAGAATATGAAGAATACCTCTTTTTGGTCAAATAGCATTATTATTTGTGATAACTGCATTACTGGTAATTTATCTTGAGGAGGTTGTCACATGATTGTCAGGCACATAGTCTCAAAGACAGACCACTGGGCTCCATTCTCAGGTAGGTATTTTTTGGACATTTTTCTTAACCTCTCTGTACCACTGTTTCATCACCTATATTCGGGATAGTAGTGGTGCCCACTGCATAGGGTTGTTGGAAAAGCAAATAAGCTACTACATGAAAAGCACTGAGAATAGCATTTGGCATATTATAAATACTATATTAGAGTTGGCTATTATTATTTATTCATCTGTAAAACAACGCTAACTGATGATAATAGCTGATATTTACTGCGTGCTTTTTGTGAGTCGGATATCATGCAAGTATGTCACCATGGCAACCTATTAGGCAGAAGGCTTATTATCCCCACTTTACAGATCAAGAAACTGAGCAGCAAACCCTAGGCCTGACGTGCTTTATCATTACATTTTGCCAGCTCTTGAATATGAACTCTGAACTTCTTTTTCCAGTCATTTCAAATATCTCCTTCATCTTGTAGAACAGTTAAAGAAATAAACGTACTTCACTAAACAGATGGCTAAACCAAGGAAAGAAGAAGAATTAAGGCAGACTATTCTTGTTTAATTCAGCTCAACAATTCATACCTCCATAAGCCATGACGCTGTGCTCACTGTATTTCACTTTAATGCCATTATTTTACTAGGCAACTTGTACATATAAATATTTTATTCAGACCCTTCTTGTGTGCTGTTAGGATGATGAAAGGCATATATGCTAATGAAGTTCTAAGATTCTCTGATTTTTTCCTTTAAAGTCAGTTGTCAATTATCTATAGCAGTTATTCTAAGACTAAGAAATCTCACTTCTATATTTTCCTAATGGTATCGCCTTCGCTTAAATGAAGCATTTTAGCGGCAACACTCTTAGGAATGACATGACTAGACTACAGCATCTCATTTCATTGCCAAGGACAATACAGGCCGCTTTGTTAATAATACTGTTGCCACTATTTATTGTTATTCTTAATTACTACTGATAGTACATCAAAAGTTGGAAAGGATAATTGAATAAAAATTTTTCCTATTATTATTTCAAACTCAACTGAGAAGCACATGGTCCCCATAGTCCCTCTGACTCCATTGGTGTCTACCCTCCATAAGTGTCTACCCACTATACCTCAAGCACCTGCCTAATTAGTCCATTTATAGATCTAACTACTTTCAGAGAAGTCCCTTTTCTGTTGTGGATTGTTACTAATGGAAAGCATGTTGGGTGGAGGCAATATTGTGTAATGGAGAGACCGCTGCTGAATTACTCCCATAGAAAGTCTGTATTACCCTATCTCAGTGAAAGCCATTTCTGTCCAAGCGGTCACTCAGGCCAGGAATCTGAGAGTCATCTTTAGACAGTGACAGTGACAGTGACAAAGGATGCCTACTGGCATCATCATATTCTGTGTATGCTGAAATATGGATAATTGACATTTCCTTGACCTTATATAAATTCTTTCCTGATATATTTAAGATAAACAATGTAATACCTATTTCCATGCAAACTGCAGAGCTCCCAAGTACCACCTATAATGGAATCTGAAGCTGCCACAGTTCCTCTAATTTTTTCTCTTACTAAACCCAAACCCCCTGGGGAGTTGATCACTTGTTTCCATAGTCCACAGGCATACCTTGTATATACATCTACCGTTGCACTTCCTATACTGTGTGTTTGTGCACATGTATGCACGTATATGTGTGGGGGTGTATTTGCATGCACATGTGTGTATGTGTGTGTCTCCATAAGACTGGAGCTCTCCATGGGCAAGGTCCTAGTCACATCTGAATCCCAAATGTACAGCACAGTTTCTGGAATGTGGTAGGACAGGAGGTACTCAATAAATTCTTGCAGAATAAACAGATGACAGGCAGAAAAGAACAGACTAAGGTTTTGCTTACAGGTCTCACATAACCTTGGAGAAATCACTTAATTCCTCTCTATTTGATTGAATCTTCCATTAATTTTTTTTAACATATTAGGGGCACCTGGGTGTCTTGGTTACACGTCTGACTCCAGATTTTAGCTCAGGTCATGATCTCACAATTTGTGAGCTCAAGCCCCATGTCAGGCTCTGCTCTGACAGTGCAGAGGCTGCTTGGAATTCTCCTGTCTTTCCTCTCTGCACTTTCACCCTCTCTTTGCACCCCCGCCTCCTGCCTTCTCAAAATAAATAATCTCAAATAAAAGAAAAAAGAATCCCCTATAAATTTATTTTACATATTAATACATGCCCTAGGAAGCAGATGTGTTGTGAAAATCAAACTAAAAAAAGATTTGTGAAAACCATCTAGATGCTGTGAAGTGCCACGTGTGAGAGATTAAAATATTGTGGACCCAATACAGGAAAAACAAGGAAGGAGAAACTACTCTTAACAGGATTTCTCAAGAGGTGTACTTTTTGGAAACCATGTCTCAGTTAACAGTCAACAGTTTTAGAAAGGGTTTAGAATTCTAATCACAAAAAGGAGAATCTTTATTTCTCCTTTTGGGATATGACATTTAACAAATTAATTTAGAATCCTTTAAGACAACAGAGCTAAGAGGAAATTGAGAACACTTGTACTAATCACTTCCAACTTCAATGTACAAGGTCATATATCTAAAAGGTTACTACAATGGAAAAATTCAATTACTAGGGACTCCTAATGGGCTTTACTTAAAATAGCACAGAATTATAATGTCTTCAGTTGTAATGAAAATCATCATATTTCCTCAAATACAGGCATACGTCATTTTATTGTGCCTCACAGATAACTGCATTTTTTCACAAACTGAAAGCTTGTGGCCTTGTTTTTCAAACTTCATTTGCTTACTTCATGTCTCTGTATCACATTTTGGGAATTCTCACAATATTTCAAACTTCTTCATTATTAGTATGTCTGTTATGGTGATCTGTGTTCAGTGATCTTTTTTTTTAATGTTTTCTTGTTTTTTTAATGTTTATTTTTGTGATAGAGAGGCAGAGAGCAAGGAAGATAGAGAATCCGAAGCAGGATCCATGGTGTCAGCACAGAGCCCGACCCGAGGCTCAAACTCACGAACCCACCCATGAGATCATGACCTGTGCCAAAGTGGGATGTTTAATCGTCTGAGCCACCCAGGTACCCCTTCAGTGATCTTTGATGTTACTACTTTAATTGTTTTCGGTCACTACAAACTGTGTCTATGGAAGACAGTGAACTTAATTGATAAATATAGTCTGTGCTCTACTGCACTAAGGGGTCATTCCCCCATCTCCCTCTCCTCCAGCCTCCCTGAGACACAATATTGAAATTAAGCCAGTTAATAATTTATAATGGCCTCTAAGCATTCAAGTGAACGACTCACATGTCTCTCACTATAATTCAAAAGCTAGAAACAATTACATTTAGTGAAGAGGCATGTTGGAAGGCCAAGACAGGTGAAAAGCCAGGCCTCTTGCACCAAAGCGTTAGCCACACTGTTGTGGATGCAAAAGAAAACTTGAAGGAAATTAAAAGTGCTACTTCAATGAGCACACAAATGAGAAGAAAGCGAAACAGACTTATTGCTGATATGGAGGAAGTTTTAGTGGTCTGGATAGATCAAATTAGCCACAATATTCCCTTAAAGCAAAGCCTAATCTGGGGCAACAACTTAACTCTCTTTAATTCTGTGAAGGCTGAGCGAGGTGAGGAAACTACAGAAGAAAAGTTGGGAGCTAGCAGAAGTTGGGTTTAAGGAAAGAAGTCATCTCCATAACATAAAAGTGAAGCTGAAGCAGCAAGTGCTAATGGTCGAAGCTGCAGAAAGTTATCCAGAAGATCTAGCTAAGATCATTCATGAAGGTGGCTAAATGAAACATCAGATTTTCAGTGTATATGAAATAGCCTTCTATTGGAAAAAAATGCCAGCTACAACTTCCATGGCTACGGAGAAGTCCACGCCTGGCTTCAAACCTTCAAAGGATAGGCTGACTCTCTTGTTAGGGGCTAATGCCATTGAAGCCAATGTTCATTTACCATTCCAAAAATCCTAGGGCCCTTGAGAGTGTATGCTAAATCTATTCTCCTTGTGCTTTATAAATGGAACAACAAAGCCTAGGTGACAGCACATCTGTTTACAGCATGGCTTACTGAATATTTTAAGCCCACTGTTGAGACCTACTGCTCAGAAAAAAAGATCCCTTTCAAAATACGACTGCCCATGGACCATGCACCTGGTCACCCAAGAGCTCTGATGGAGATGTACATGGGATTAAGGTTGTTTTCATGCCTGTAACACAACATCCATTCTGTAGCCCATGCATCAAAGAGTAATTTCTACTTTCAAGTATTATTATTTAAGAAATACATTTCAGAAGGCCATAGCTGCCATAGAGAGTGATTCCTCTGATGAATCAGGCAAAGTAAATCAAAACTCTTCTGGGGGCACCTGGGTGGGTCAGTCAGTTAAGCCTCCGACTTCAGCCGAGGTCATGATCTTGTGGGCTCTGTGCTGACAGCTCAGAGCCTGGAGCCTGTGTCAGATTCTGTGTCTCCCTCTCTTTCTCTCTGTCTGCCCCTCCCCCACTTGCGCTCTCTCTCTCTCTCTCTCTCTCTCTCTCTCTCTCTCTCTCTCTCTCAAAAATAAATAAGCATTAAAAAGTTTTAAAAAAAGAAAGAAAATCTTCTGGAAAGGATTCAACATTCTAGATGCCAGTAAGAACATTTGAGTCATGGAAAGAGGTCCAAATATCAACATTAACAGGAATTCGGAAGAAGTTAATTTCAACCCTCATAGATAATGTTGAGGGGTTCCAGACTGCAGCAGCAGCTGCAGATGTGGTGAAAATAGCAAGAGAAGCCTGAAGATATACCTGAATTGCTGCAGTCTCATGATAAAACTTCAGCAGATGACAAATTGCTTCTTCTGGATGAGCAAAGAAAGTAGCTTCTAAAGACGGAATACACTCCTCACGAGCATGCTATGAAGATTGTTGAAATGACCACAAAGGACTTAGAATGTTACATAAACTTGGTTGATAAAGCAGTGGCAGGTTTGAGAGCACCAACCTCAATCCTGAAAGAATTTCTAGTGTCGACAAAGTGCTATCACACAGCAGTGCATGCTACAGAGAAAGCATTCACGAAAGGCAGAATCAACAGACGTGGCAAACTTCATTGTTGTCTTACTTTAAGAAACTGCCACAGCCACCCCAACCTTCAGCAACCACCATTTTTATCAGTCAACAGCCATCAGCATGGAGACAGGATCCTCTTCCAGCACAAAACTTTCAATTTGCTAAAAGCTCACATGATGACTGGTATGTTTCAGCAATGAAGTATTTTTAAATGAAGGCATATCTATTGTTTTAAAAACATAACGCTATTTCACATTGAATAGACTACAGTAGAATGTAAACTTAGCTTTAACATGCACTGGAAAACCAAAAAAAAATCATGCTACTCATTTTATTGTGATACCTGCTTAATGCAATGGCCTGGATCTGAACCTAGTATCTCCAAGGTATGAAGTGCTGTGATTGATTTGGTGAGTACATATATTCTCCCTAAGCACAAGTTCATGACATCTGAAGAACTTAGGAGACAAAGTCCTAATATTTAAATGTTTCAGCAAGAGTTCTAAATGTATGGACCCCAACAAATTCACTCAGCTGGGGTCTATACTTGATGTCCCTTTTGTGTTTGCTTTCTAGAAAAGAGGGGATCTTGCTTAAAAATCACTATGAAGATGGTTAATTTGACTTTTTTACTCCCTTTAACAAATGACTTTTAAGGAACTTTAAAAAAAGTGAATGTGGGGCGCCTGGGTGGCGCAGTCGGTTAAGCGTCCGACTTCAGCCAGGTCACGATCTCGCGGTCCGTGAGTTCGAGCCCCGCGTCAGGCTCTGGGCTGATAGCTCAGAGCCTGGAGCCTGTTTCCGATTCTGTGTCTCCCTCTTTCTCTGCCCCTCCCCCGTTCATGCTCTGTCTCTCTCTGCCCCAAAAATAAATAAACGTTGAAAAAAAAAAAAAATAAATAAATAAATAAATAAATAAATAAATAAATAAAATAAAAATAAAAAAAAAGTGAATGTGACAATCTAGATTCATAGAATTCCAAAACGTAAAAGAATTTGATCATTGAATCCCATTGTACTCAAAATTGGAGCAATTCCTAAAGGAAAACTAATCTCAGTCCTGCTGTTAATATTCAGATCCTATTGGTCTAGAATGGTCTAGATCCCATTGGCCTAAATCCTAGGATCTAGTATGATTAATAGGCATGCATTGATTTTGATATGCCAACACGTGAATCTCATTTGTGTCTATGAATTTCTAATTGAGCCTTTTCACTTTATATATGAAAACATTTGAGATCATGAGAAGAAAAATGCTTTTCCCAGGCCCTTTGGACTCTCCCAGCTGACTCATGATAAAGCTATGATCATAATCCAAGTCTTCTGACTTCCAGTCCAGTGTTCCTTTTATTATCAGTCGCTGCATCCTAGAAGGTCACACACCTGAGCGTCTATGTTCAACATATACTTTTCGAGCCCATACTGAATGCCATTGGCCACATTAGATCACAGTGATAGGCAGATACATAAAACAGGAAACCTGAAGTCATAGAATTTAGCCTAGTGGGACAGAATGAGCAAATGGACACTCAAATCATGCAAGTGTTCATACTTATAGTTATGACACTTGTTAACACAACTCCAACTTATTAATATTTTTAGTGCAGGCAGGTAGGTCCAAACAAAACACAAGAGTTCATCCAATCTTCTTAAAATCCTACGAGAAGTCACAGTTGCTGTTCTCATTTTGTAGATAAAAGGGGCTTTGAAGAGGCAACTCTAACACAACTTAATGAATAATAATACATGGTTGGGATTCAAACTCTGTTCTGTCCACTCTGTAGAATGTTGAGGACTTAGGCCTCCTCTTTAGGCACAGGGGCAGTTGGGGGGGGGCAGGGGTGAGGGGGAAGGCAGCAGGACTTTATGACTGTTGACCTTCCCCTGTCATGTGTGAGTGGTGCCGCTACATTCAACCCAACTAGAATGACACAATATGTCAGGAAAATAGTAATCAATATTAACAGCACACTGAAACCCTCCACCATCATCCTCAGGAATCAGGGGAGTGTTAGCACAACCACTCCCCATCTCTCCCAGTGACACCTGCAACCTCTGTAGAGGCTCCTTAGCTCTGCTGGAGACCAACCAAGAAGAAAGGGGGAGGAGTATGCAAAACCATGATATCCCATATTGCCAGGGGAAAAAATATCTGTCCAAGTTGGAATTACAGAACAAAAGGAACATGCCATTTGAAATTGGGCCCCCCAAAATATGCTGAGGTCCTAACCCTTAGTATTTGTGAATGTGACCTTATTGGAAATAGAGTCTTTGCTAAGGATTAAGTTAAGATGAGGTCATGGGGGTGGGTCACAGTCCAACATGATTGTGTCCTTATAAGTAGGGGACATTGGAACATAGAGATAGACACATATAGATGGAAAATGTCGTGAAGACACAGGAAGAACACCCACTACTAGGCAAGGAATATCGGAGGCTATTGGAAACTAGGTGAGAAGCATAAAACAGATGGTCCCTCAGAGTCTCAGAGGTAAAGAACTCCTTATACACCTTAATTTCAGATGTCTGGCCTCCAGGACTGTGAGTCAATAAATATCTGTTGTGTAAACCACCTAGTCTGTGGTACTTTGTTACGGCCAATCTAGCAAACTAACATAATGCCTGAGGGAAGAGAATCCCCACTGGGAATCTTAATTACAGCTGATGATCACCTGAATTATCCCTTTTTGTATATAATTACTTAATTCCTTATGGAGTAATCCCATTGTGATGTTTATCCTGTATATCTGTGTGTGTGTGTGTGTGTGTGTGTGTGTGTGTGTGCGCGCGCGTGTGCGCGCATATGTATGTATGTGCTCTCTTTCTCAATATAAATACATAAACATTAAAAAATAAGTAAAATAACAGTTATTGTTTCTAGTTTATCACTACTATGGATGCACATATTTTCTACACCTTTATCAAGTTGTTCCCCTTTTAATATTTTAAGTCAGGTCTTATCATAATCTTGGTTCTGTGACTTCCATTTATTCCCTCAGTCAGTCATTTTTTCTTCAACTGTTTATTCAGCCAGCACCAGTCTAGGTGCTGGGGATACAGCAGTGAACACAATAGACTCTCATAATATTCACTCTCCATTGACATCAAGGTTTTATTTTGAGAGTGTTGGGATAGTGTGACCTTGACCAAGTCAGGTATTCTATTGGAGTTTTGGATTCATCATCTGTCAAGTGGGCATGATATTATCCACCCATTATTGTAAAATGAATTGTGGGGATGTGTCCAGATTAGAATTTTCCTGTGCTAAAGAAAGCATCTCACAAAGCATTACTTTAACATTCAAAGAGTCAAGTTTACAATTATTTCTGGCATTCAAAACTGAACTATTGGGGGACGAGGCCACCAACATCACAAAATGATCACCACATTTCTCTTTAGTCCTAAAAGGCAGCTTGCCCAATTCTGCATCTAGTCACTCGATTTTGTCTAAATACTGATGTTGATATTTGTAGTCTATGCAGTCCATATCAATTCCATTCTTTTCCTGTGCCTATGTAAAAAACAACCTAATAAAACTATTGAAAATCAAAATGCACTCAACTGCATATGATGCAAAAGAATGATTCTGCTGAACACAGCAGCTATAAAATGTATCCCAATTCCCTGCCCACCAACTCGAATTCTGAGACTATTTTGTAAATATGCAGAGACAAGCCTTTTTTATATTTATTGGAAGGTCAGGAGTTTTAAAGTGGGGAGGTATATGGCAGATAGGAATATATTATCATATACTTATTAAACAACTTATTGGAAAGAGAAAAATACCAGGCACATCACAAAGTACAAGACGAGCACATGTGACTTCCACCACCGTGGTTTATGCCAGTATCACGTCTTAGCTTGGTAATCACAAAAGCCTCTGTACTGTGTTTCCTGCTTCTCCTTTGCCCCCTACTCCACGAAGCCATCAGCTAGAATAACTTATTGAAAACATAAGCTGTATCATAACGTTCTTCTGTCCCAAACCTTCATGGTCTTCCCCATAAGGGCAAATTCCCTGCAATAACCTAGAAAAGTATTTGTTGAATGCAAGAATCAATAAGTCAATCAATCAATCAATCACCAGTGATCCTCGGATCATATGTAGAACTGAATGCTTGCCCTCAGTGACTTGTTAGCTGTTGAGATCGACCCAAAAAACAATCAGAACATTGGAAAACAATTAAATCCTGGGATCCAGGACAAGTTTTGTGAATAAGGACCTTTTGAGAAGTTAGAAAAAGAAGCTGATGTGGGCCACAGTTGTTTGGATTCCTCATAGAGCAGACACATAAGACTGAATTAAGATACTGACTTGATGTGTCAAATTTAGAAGAGACAGGCCCCTCTTGAAGGTGGCAAACTCAGAGCCCAAGCAAACTCTTATCTGGCATCCAATAAATTGCAACTTGATTAAGTGGTATCTTTGCACATATATAATGCAAATCCAATTAATATTCTCATTAGTCTTTCAGACCCTGAATTCAATTGCGATTCAACAAGAAGAGATTAAATTATACACAGCCATCAGGAGAGCACTGGTTCTATTTTTATTGCATTCTAATTATTTGAAAATTGGTAGTCTATGTACATATGGCAACTTCTCAATGATCTGAATATTGGATTAAGCGAAACACCCTGGCATTGACAACTAACTGAGTTGATTTCATCTAATGAGATAGGGATGTGGAAAACAGCTATGGGCCTTTCACGACAGGCTGCAGTCTTTCTACAGATTCCTTGGCAAAGAAAGAAGAAAAACAAATTCTATAAAAGCCATGTCTGCCTCTTTCACCAGCAAACTTTAAGTTCTAGAGCATTCCTTGTTGTTTGCTTGGGTAACGTCTAAAATGGAATGATTGGTTTCCAGGTATCAGAATGTGATCACCAAAGAGACATTAAACAACTCATTAAAAATATATATCATGGAAGATTTCCTAAGTAAAAGACATTATCAGTTTAGGTAAAGCTTAGAAAGTTTCCAAAATTTCAGTTGTTCACAAACACCTTAATATCTTTACCCAAATCCATTATCTCACTTACACAATTGTTATTTTTTTAATTACTTCACTTAATTTATACTTAAATGCTACTTATAATTTACACGTAAAATGCTACTTAGAAGGGAATATTATATCACAATCAAATTGCAGATAAGTACCATTTGTGATAAGGAGGTAATTATAAATACAAATACAATAAAACAACACTGTTTTGGAGTTTTAGGTCTGATCTCAGGACTGTTATCTCTGTACAAAGAAGAAACATAAGAAACTGCTTTTGGTGTGTTACAGACCAGTACGAAAAAGAGATCGTCTCATTTCTAAAATCAAAGGGTTGAACTAGGATTAGGAAGGGTATAAATACCTCCCTACTAATATGATGTCCATATATCACCAAAAAGCATCTCGCATCATCATGATATTTTCCTTAAACTCTGAGAAACCATGATTTAGCACAATGACTTTCACTTTTTATTTAACTATAACACACTGTTCATAAATTGGGACAACACACAGACACAGATACACTAACACACACATAATTGAAACAAGTTTTGTGAAACAATACTTACCTTAACCATATGCAGTGCACTCTGAATTTTTTTCTATTTCATTCAAAATGCACACAAATGATTTCTTAATCCAATAATGGCATATGACAAATAGTTTGTAAAACACAAACTTGGAGGAATGGGTTAGAGTGGTGGTATTCCCATTTTAATATTTGGGATGCAATTTGCCTTAACAGAAGTATGAATTAAAAGATGGTAAGGAATCAAAGAGCTACATTAATTTTAGAAATCTTCACATTATCTTTTATAGAGAATAGTTTTTTTTTTCTCCCCATAATTCCTATCCTGGCCTTCAGAGAGAATCTGTTGTGTATCTATTTTATATGCATTAACCACAGTGAATCCATAGGACTTGAGTTTCATGAAATATTAATACAGTTAATTAATAAAAATAGATTCTAAAGTGTGTGTGATGCCAGATTAAACAAAATTTAGATATTTTAAAAATATATTTAAAAAATTGTTATCTTCCCTACAAGACTTTTCAGAATGTTTAAAATGTTAATGAGAATTGATTGCTATTTTCCCAGAGGGGCATGTGATCAAGCATTTTGCAAAATGTCTTGAGCATGATATATTTTCTAGGTAGAACATATCATAAGATATATATTTCTCTTGATACATACTGACAAACTGTGCTATTTTTTCCTTTTTTTTCTATTCTCTATGCCTCTATGATGCTCTTTGCTTCTGCTAAATAAGTAATCACTCTTTCTTAAACATAATACAAATTTTTCATCTCCATTCCTTTTTCACAGCATTTCCTTCACTTCTAGCTCTATTCAACTGCTAAAATGTATCTATTCTCTACACAAATATTTGCACCCCAAATAGCCAAAATATAGAAACAATCCAAATGTCCACCAACAAGTGGATGGTTGAAGATGAGGTAGTATAGCCATAATGGAATACTATGTAGCAAGAAAAAAGAATACATTAGCGACATATGCTACATAAATGGATCTCAAACGTTAAATAAAAAAGAAATGTAAAAAGGCCACATATTATGTGAACACATTTGTATAACATTAGAAAAGGACAACCTATAAAGACAGAAACATTACTGGTTCCCTGGAGCTACTGGTGGGCATAGAGATTAAGTGTAAATGGGTAGGAGGGATCCTATCAGGATAATGGAAATGTTCTAAAACCGTATGGATAGAATAGTTGGGCAACATGATAAATTTACTAAAATTAGTGAATTGTCTACCTAAAATGGGTAAATTTATACTGTGGAATATAAATTATTCCTCATTTAAAATTATTAAAAATTCCAGCAGAAGGTCGGCCAATTAGCTATCCATCTATTCATCCATTCTTCCTTCCTTCAAGATTATTTCATGCCTCGGGGCGCCTGAGTGGCGCAGTCGGTTAAGCGTCCGACTTCAGCCAGGTCACGATCTCTCGTGGTCCGTGAGTTCGAGCCCCGCGTCGGGCTCTGGGCTGATGGGTCGGAGCCTGGAGCCTGTTTCCGATTCTGTGTCTCCCTCTCTCTCTGCCCCTCCCCCGTTCATGCTCTGTCTCTCTCTGTCCCAAAAATAAATAAACGTTAAAAAAATTTTTTTTAAAAAATAAAAAAAAGATTATTTCATGCCTCAACCTGAATGCAGCTTTCCTTTTCTTGAAAGAACACACATTGTGTTTTTATATTTCTTGGATCCTTTTGTGTGCCTTCTAACCCTTCCTTGTATTGTATTTCTCTAATATCCTTACTGGACTATAAGTTTTTGTAGATACAAACTATAGTGGACTCCTCCATGTAAAAATATTGGTGACTCTAAGTATTGGATGCAAATGTTATTTAATGATGGTTAATGGTAAAGAAAATACATGTGCAACTGTCCCATGGTGGGTATTCTTAGGTTGGCTTCTCTGAAATGAGGAATTTACCCTTTGTTATTTAAGTTTAAAAAGTGGTTTAATATCTCAACCCATCAGCTACCAATTCAAGGAGTAATAAAAACAACAGCAAAGGCAGCAACGTCGTACCAGACACTTACTTCACGTGCTTCTCATTCTGTGGATATTATTCCAGAGAGAGAAACTAGACACAGCGAAGTTAAGCCACTTGTCTTAGGCTGTGAGCCCTGGATGACACAGAGCCTGAGGCACATTTCTCATGCAAATGGCTTATGGAGGGAATGTTTTCAGGAGAAACTAAAAATGGATGTAGGAAGCAAGAAAGGAAAGGAGAAGGAGTCTAATCCAGGGGGAGCTGAGCAAGATAAAGAGGAAAGCAGTCTGTCCTGTCTTGAGGCAAGGGAGTGAGGCTTAAATATACCTACTGTCCCAGATAGTCTGGGTGTGTGTGTGTGGGGGGGGGGGGTGGTAATAACTCCCAGGCACCCTGGCTACAATCACTCAAGGGTAATCCTCCAGAGAAAGTCAGAGTTATGAGCGCTTAAGGAGTGCCCACAGCTGGGGGATAGGCACTATCACCAGAAAAAAAGGCTCTGAGAGCCCTGGGTAGGTACCAATAACATCTGCTAAAGCTCTTGGCTCAAATCACACTCTTAGGAAGAATACCTCAGATTCAAACCCCAATAATTGTGATCTCTACGTCAGTACTCTTACCTCCTTACCTTTTTTTTAGCATCACATTTTGTTATTTTCTGTCCTCAAAACATACAACACACACACACACACACACACACACACACACACACACACACACACAAATGTACAAACCCTCCCAGTTATGGCCTAGGTCGATCCATTAGCATCTATTTTTAAACTAAATATTAATTCAAACTAGGATAACAAAGTCAAGACTATTTGACACCCTTCTTTAATCTTGCTTTTAATGAATAGATAAAAATAATTTTTAATTACATGCATTATTTACATAGCGAATGAGGAACTTGAATGTTGCTTGAAAGCAGTTGACTTCTTCCAGCATTTTAAATATTTCCTATTCCAAATCTTCTTTAGACTAAAACTCTCTATGAATAAAGAATTGCTTAGAAGCTTGGTTCAGACAATGCCCCAATCACTACACGTTCCAAATGAGCCAGTCTGAACTTCAGAGAAATTACTATGTATTTTAAAATTTTTAAAATCAAAAATAAAATCATAAAGGCCAGGGAAATTTGATGGTAGAAACTACAATCTA
The DNA here is from genome assembly GCF_018350175.1 of Felis catus. Lineage (NCBI taxonomy): Eukaryota > Metazoa > Chordata > Mammalia > Carnivora > Felidae > Felis > Felis catus. Next base: position 188,337,251 of record NC_058371.1, on the reverse strand, counting down.
AACAACAAACAAACAGAATCAAACCATGGCATAATGCCTGCTATCCAGCATTGCACAAAAGAACTGGCTTTGTTCCAACAAAGGCATGACTTATTGCAATAATACAAAGCTCTGTTTATAAAGAATGACAAACTCTAAATGAAAATTGCTCATCTGAGCCCTTAGAGCCTATATTCATCCATTTCTGTCCTTCCCCCAATTCGGCATCCTTTCCATTTAAATGCAGATATTCAAAGGGATTTCTCTGTCCTCCACTTATCATGATGCATACCTCTCTTTTCCCCCTTATCTCTCTTGTTTTGCTTATTTTGAAAACCAGGCTCAGAGCTCTCAACTGTAGAATAAGTAGCCAAGAATTCAGAACATTTGAAGTAAATAGAATATTTGACTGTGTGTGCATTTCATGTGAAAAATACAATGCTACTCTGGACGCCTGCATTTGATAAGGCCACAGTGCCGTTAAAAGGACATAGTCATTGGTTGGGTAGGTGAGAATTAACATGACTTGAGCATATTATGTGATAAATGGCACCCCAACTGGCTATATCTTAAGCCATGAAAGTGACAAAATGAAGAGATAAGGTATATTATTTTGGGGTGAAGGAAGTATGAGGCCAAGACCAAGAACCTGGAAGCATTTTCTCTGAAAAGGGATTCTCATAAACTGAGGCACTTTATATCCGATTTTAAACCACAGCCAGAAACATTTCTCTTCAATGAGCAATTTGCAAAACACTTCCCCAGGGATTCCTGATGTCTGTCAGAAACCTCTATGTAAATTTCTTTCCATTCATTGGAGAGAAGAGAAGGGGGGGGTAATATTTGTGACGTATGTTTATGCTTTTCATCCGGTATTTAATTTTTACAATGAATCTTTGGGGATAACATTGTCCTTATTTTGCTGACAAGAAAGCTGAATTATGTTAAAAATGAAACAGAAAGTGAAAGAATTAACACAGATTCACTAAAGGACACAGCTTAGATTCAAAGCCAGACCCTTTTGACCCAGAAGTTCATGGACTTTCCACTCTTTCATGCTGACTATAGCTTTATACAACATTTTCCAAATGTGTTCTGTTGGATGTTAATGGGAGGTAAGCATTGTTCATGGTTCAACAAAGGCAGGCCAGTTTGTTTACAATACTTTCCAACACTTTTAATATGTCCAAGCGTATTCTGTGTGTCCCCCGGAGGCCTCCAGTTCAGTGTTTATAAAACTCCATGACCTTAGAGACCTTGTCCTGCCTGAACCTCAAACTCTATTGAAAATACTCAAGAAAGCACTGTTACTCCAGCGGTACTCTACAGCAGGAGAGGAGAGAGAACAGGTACCCAAAGGGCTTACATTTTTATTTCACAGACTTCTCCATTGCCCCAAATTTTATGAACCTGCATTAATTTGGGGAAAAAAAAACAAAGTATAATGTATATGAAACAATATAATACAATTATACTAATGCTAATAACACTAGTATATTCCCATTAGAGTGCATTTATAAATATATGAAAATAAAGATGCACTAAACAACATTCCATATGCTTTATGATCACTATGTAAAGACAGAAGTGAGACTATATTCATGTAAAAAAATAATATATTCATGTAATGTCTGATGAGTATTAGAATAATAAAGCAATAACAAACAGTTACATAAGGCCAAGCACTGTTCTAAGTGGCTGGTATATGTTAATCCATTTAATCATTACAACAACCCTCTGAGAAAACATTATTTGCTCCACATGACAGATGAGGAACCGGGGGTACAGGTAAGTTAATTTATTTCTCCGAAGTCCTACTAGTGACTTGTCTAAGCAAGTGTGTGTCAGAACCTGGTACCAATTGGTTTTCAAGAATTCTATCCTGCTATGACCTGCACTTAAACCTATTTTGCAAAAGAATCTAGATGCCTTTGGAGGGTTTCTTTAGCCTATGTAAAGACTAATAAGGGCTCCCACTATTTTACTTCCCTTCTCTAAATTTCTACCCCCATCTTCCCTACCTTCTACCCTTTCATTACTGGGAATTATATATAAAATTTGTAACTTTAAAAGTATTTATAATTTTTATAATATTATTTACCATTTATAAGTTGAATTATATGTAATATATAATTTTTTTTATTTTTTATTTTTGTTAATGTTTATTCATTTTTTGAGAGAGGGATGGAGACAGAATGTGAGTGGGGGAGGGGCAGAGAGAGAGGGAGACACAGAATCTGAAGTAGGCTCCAGGCCCTGAGCTGTCAGCAAGGAGCCCAACGTGGGACTCAAACCCACGAGCTGCAAGATCATGACCTGAGCCGAAGTCAGACGCTTAACTGACTGAGCCATCCAGATGCCCCTATAAAAATATTTTAGAATAAAAAACTATAAACTTGGTTTAGCAATATAAAAGTAGTATTTTATAGTCATTTGTCTGACGTCCTTATTCATAACCATTTGCTGAGTATCTATTAAGCACTGCTGCAGGGGATTTAAGCATATGTTAAATGCTTTCTGCCTGAAGAAAGATAATTTGGTTCTACTGGGGAGGAAAGCCGCTTGGCCACCAGAAGCTGGGTATGCTCCCTCAGTGGCAGGATTTGTGTTGACTCATACCCAGCTTCTCAGGAGGTCTTGCTTGTGCCTAGAGGCATATGTACAGCTGGATGGTGGCTAGCCCAGGTGGAGCCATGAACTGAGCACTGGATCGCAGCACGGCTCCCTGCACAGTGCTAACTGAGCCTGTCACCTGCCTTTTTTTTTTTTTTTCTGTGAAGGTTTAACCATGTACAGATGTGTGCTTAGGCTATAGGAAAAACACATGCAAAACAATGTAAAATCAAAGAAACTTGAGGTAAGTAGAAGCCACTATGACTATTACAAAAAGAAAAAAAAAGAAAAGAATGGACTAACCACTTAGACTCGATTTTGAAAAAGAATTGACAATTATTAAAAACAAGGAAGGCAGATGCACGCACAGTGCTTATTTTGAGCCAGGGACTTCAGACGCTTTATATACAATATGAATACTATTATCTCCTTTTTACTGATGAGGAAACTGAGGCACAGAAATGAAAAGTGGTGTGCCCAGGATTACAAATCAGGTAAGTATCTGGACTGAGGTTTGAACTCAGGGCATTAGATCCCAGAGTGCATGCTCCTGTCACCATCAGGCCACCTGTGATACAGGGTGTAACAAGTGTTGGTTGAGTGGTCCTTCTCAGCTGGCTACTGCACTTGATGCTGTAGAAACAGCAGTATTCACAGGAATGCACTGGGGTTGATCTGATCTCAACCTGTTGGAGAAGAAAAACTAACTAGTAGATAACTAGTAAAGCTGAGTCTGGAAGAATACACAAAGGAAAGAAAGAAAAAGAAAGAAAGAAAGAAAGAAAGAAAGAAAGAAAGAAAGAAAGAAAGAAAGAAAGAAAGAAAGAAAGAAAGAAAGAAAGAAAGAAAGAAAGAGGGAGGGAGGGAGGGAGGAAGGAAGGAAGGAAGGAAGGAAGAGAGAGAGAGAGAAAGAAAGAAAGAAAAAGAAAATATAGACTGTTTGAAACCAATGCTGTGTTCCTTCCATGGCATCCACAATGTGGGGGAATCATTCTTGGACTTACATTCTGTAAAGGTGCTGATCATATTTTCCTTTGCATCCCCAGATTTCAGCCTAGCTCCTCAAAGTAGGGTTTTTTATGCTCCAAATTGCACTGATTTGAATCAAGGTCAACCTAGTCTTCTTCACATTCATTATTAAAAAAAATCTAGTAATGAAAAACGAAAATTAGGTGGATGATCCCTATGGCCAAATTTTATAAAGTACTTTTGAAAGAAACAAAAAATGTGTGAGAACTCCTTAGAATTCTTTGCTAGGGACTCATGTCATGGAATCTTTGCACGGGTCTTAAATACTTCCTTGCACTTCTTGAAAGCTCTTCCTGTCACTTCTTTCCTTTTAATCTGCTCCCCATATTAAAGAATTCATACCTAAGCTTTTGCACGAATGGTGCCCACTCAGACGCAAGCAAGCTGCTGTTCAAGAAAGAAAATTACTGAGGCTGTGGAGAACAGCCAAGTAGCAGTAACTATGGTCCCCTGCACATTCCCCTCTGCCCCACCCTTTTCCACACATCACACACCCAGGTCAATTTCCCCTTTCAGAGGAAATGAAGCAAAACACATCAATAGAATTAACTAGTTTATGCCCAAGAATCATAAAACTGCAATTCCTCGTAAAAGGTGCAGAAAATGAGTTCCTCTTTTAGGTAAGTGAGGCTCTTAGGCAAAATATCAATATCCTAGTCCCTTGATAAGTTCTTTGACATAGGAATATTTATAGAGACAGCTCTTTATCAACGACTGAGGAAAATGTTTGACTTGAAGTTGAAAAATGACTTCAAGGTATGAAACTCTGTCCTTAGTTCCAAGATACGTCTTCTGAGTTATCTTATTTTTAAAGATAAAACAAACAAACAGAATGCTTCCATTTTAAATATGTTTTCTGGATCAAAAAAAAATGCTTTTCATTTTCAATTGATAAATGACTCTGCTCCAATGGGCACTGCACTTCTACTGGAAAAAAATGTGCATTTCATATTGATATTCTTTTCCCTTTAAAAGTAACCTCTAAAAATTATATAAAAGCGTAACAAAAATGTACAAGTTCAAGTTTATTCTCCATCCACCCTCTGTATTTTTTAAATGGGATCATTATTTTGCATCCTGTTTTGAAACTTGTTCTTTTAACTTAAGAAATATATTCTGAACATCTTTGCAACAGTGCCAGTCTCATGGGACATACACTGGGTAAATGGGAGAATTTATTAGCATGCAGACGAAATAAGGCTTTTGCCCAAACTAAGTTCAGAATTGAAGTGTGGCCAAGGGAGATGCCACCAAACAGTGAAGGAGGACCCCAATCTTAGGAACGGCAGCAGGTTGGACCCAGAAGAAGCATCCAGGAAAACACAAACAGAACCCTTCCAAACTCAAGGAGACAGGCACATGACCTGGTGACCAAGAATCAGGCAAAGGTGAGAACACTCACCTGGGCACTTACTAGGGACCAAAACTAGTCATTCTAAGTACTTAATGTCTATTAAATATGTATTTGTTTCTGACACTAGTCTGTGAGTTAGATTCAGGGGAGTCATTTAGAGAAGAAACAGGAGGTTAAATAACTTGGATAAGATCACACAACTAGGTAGAGATTGTAGGGCTTTCTTATTCCAAAGCATAGCATTTTCCACATGAGCCCACACTCAAGCTTCATTCTCTCTCTTTTCTTTTTTTCACTATGCCCCCTTTTCTCCTTTATACTCATACAAATGGTTAATTATAAATCTACCTCGTGAGAGATCTTCACAGGCCTTGGTTCAAAGAATCAAGAATCCGTTTCTTCAATGAGCACAGTGGCCTATTACATTAACCGATAAATTTCATAGCTTATGTTCTTGGAGTGTGTGTATGTGTGTGTCTGAAGTGTGTAAGCCCTGATGAGTCCAGTATATGTTTACACAAACATATTTGTGCACAAGTGGGTATATGTACACGAACCTACAAAATTACATACCTCATTGATTTTGGCAGCCATTGAACACACAAATTTGAATGTAGGGATCATATCTGTGGCTAATAGATACTGAATCTTCTAAAAGCTAGTAAGAGATTGGTGGCTGAAAGTTGCAGAAACAAATAAAAGTGAAAATGCATCATCATTAAAAACATCTTAAAAAACCTAATGGAAAAAGCTTTATTTATGAAACTCAGAACTTAGGCAGAAAATCCCTCTCTCTGTATTTGAATTGTACTCCATTTATGAAGGCACAGTGCAGACACAACTTTAAGGAATTCATCAGTTGTTTGAAGAGCAGTCTGAAAGTATTTTCTCAAGTATTTTCACCATAACAGATGAACCAGTATTTGTAAACACTTTGTTGGATCCCCTTCCTGAGCAATTAAAAAAAAATTAATGTTTATCCACCATTGAGAGACAGAGAGAGACAGAGCATGAGCAGGGGAGGAGCTGAGAGACGGAGAGACACAGAATCCGAAGCAGGCTCCAGGCTCTGAGCTGTCAGCACAGAGCCCAACGTGGGGCTCGAACTCACAAACCGTGAGATCATGACCTGAGCCGAAGTTGGACGCTCAACCCAGGTGCCCCCCTTCCTGAGCAATTTTACTAGTTATTTTGATTTATAGTTTACCATTATAGTGACACGATTGAGAAATGGGATTTTCAATCATTGGTCTCTGCCTCATCATACAACTGGAGGATTCAGTTCCCAGCTGGCTCAATTTCAAGTCTTCTGTTTTTGGACCTCCATAGTCTGAGCCTCTATAACTGTTTTTGCATATTTGGAGGTTGTGTTAAGCGTATGCTTAACCTCTAATCTCCTTGCTATTTTCCCCATTCTTACATCTGCTATCCCATTTAATCCTTCTCCTTGAACATATTTGGAAAGAGTGATCTTGAAGTAATGTACCCATGAAAGTGCTTAGTTCATCCAAGTCAGGGAGCATCTTCTTTTAAAATTATGACCACTGGCCTCAAATGGTCACTAAGCACCACCTGGCAATCTTCTCACATTTGCTTGGTAAATTCACTTCCCCCCAGTCTCTGAAAAGACCATACTGTACTTTCTGTTCCCTTTAAGTATCCATTACTTGCCACCCCACAAATGTTTTTTACCTCATCCCATTTCATATTAACAGAAGAAAACAATCAGACACAATGTCTCTCAACTTCTCATTATGAATGTACCCACATCTACACCAGTATTCTTTGCCTTCCCTAACACATAATACAAGGAAGGAGAGTCCCTGCTGCAACCAAAGCCAACTCCTCTACCAAAGCAGGGGCCTCAGTGGTTTTGTCCCTGTCATACGCTCAGTCCCTAGAACAGCATCCAGTAGGAGCTTGGTAAATACTGGATAAATGAATGAATGAATGAATGAATGAATGAATGAATGAATGTTTATTAAGATGAAAGGGTCCATCTGTCCTAAATGATGAGGAGGACAAGGGCAGACATAAATATATCCATGGTGGTATCCAAATCTGTAGCATATATCTAGATAATCATATATAAAATAAATGGTAAATAATACATGATGTTTACCTGTGTTTCATTTCCCTAGTCTTCATCCTGTCTGGCTTTCACACTGGATCTAACAACTAATGACCACATTTACAGACCACAGTAATGGAGCCAGGCACCATCCATTCATTGCTGTTAGTCTTCACAACAATGACAAGCTTACAATATGTTGAAACTGAGGCTCAAATAGATCAAGTAAGTTTCCCAAGGTCAACTAGTAAGTGAAAGAGGTAGGACTCAAATCCACATCTGTCTGATGTGAAAGCCCATGCTCTCTCCACTCAGCCATGCTGCCAGTTGGCTCCTGAAACCCTCCGGCAGGCCCACACCCAGCTAGTTTCTGAGTCCGTTCTGTGGCAAAAGGAACTGCACTCTCTTTATAATCAGCGAGGCCTGGAAACATCATGTTGCCAGATGATCTCATCCTCACCCTGTCTGTCAGGCATGAAGTCTGAGTAGCCGTGGAAATAGGCAGAGACATGAGAACCCCTAATGGAAACTTCATAGCCAGCTTCCTCTTGGAGGATAGATTTTACTTTCTGTGTCCCCAGACATGAATGTTAATCATGGAAAGGAAGGCACTTCTTCGAAGCTCACAATAAGGGCAGATCTTGGTTTTGAGGGGCCTGAACCTTATATAATTTGGAGGAGAAAAGTCCGTAAGAAAAGAATAAAAACACCACGTATGCAAAATTTGGCATGGAAGTGAACATTTATTTGGAATGAGAATGGGAAAGGGCCCACACACTTGACGGACTCTGTAGCTTAAGCTTCATTTATCTCAAGATAATTCTATCTTTGACCATAACCTAGCCCTATCTAGTACTTAGGCTTAGAACCTGTTGAATCCCAACTCCACCACTTCTAGATTTCAGACAAGTGATGGAAACTCCTGGAACAAATACTTTATCATTTGTTAAATCTTCAATTACATAACTGGTTCCTAAAAATTGTTTTCAATGTGAATAATGCATACAAAATGCTGGCCACAGTATCTGACACTTACTCAACAAAGTGCTCCTTCAGGTGTTACTGGTATTCTTAGCAACTGACACCATCTTCCTGTTCACCTGGTCTGGGACTTCTCTACCTGAGGCCCCACTTCTGGTTCATTTGATGGCTGCCTGAATGCCTGAACACTAGGCACTTTGGATTTAACTTGCTGTTTTCACTCTTGTGGATCACACTGTGGCATACATCACCAGTTTTTTCAGGAGCCTTGTTTCTACCTGTGCACCAGAAAATTCCCCCATCTTCCCGGGCATAAGGCACTAAACTAGAAAATAGGAATGTGATGAAAAAATGTTCATAATATATTCTTAAGTAAATAAAGAACCAGAATTCCTGGAATTATGGCTAATACGATTACTCTTAGAGGGTTTTATAAAAATTGGATGCCATAAATATGTAAAATTAGTGCCTCACCCAGAATATGGTTTATCATTCTATCATAGATGATGTACTTATTATAGTGTCTAATGATACCAATTAGTTTTGTCATTTCTAACAAGTCAATTAACCTTCCTGGGCCTCAATTTACTCATAAAATGTGGGGGTTGGACTAGTCTCTACAATTCATGCTAGTTACAAAGAAAACTTATTATTATTACAAATATTTGGAATGTAAATGTTTTATTCTCCTCTCAGTGTGGGATATGCCAACTTGAATTTAAAGCTAATATGTGGGGGAGAAGGAGTTACCCAAAGGAAAACAACATGACTTTCTCTTTTGTGGAACTTGCCTGTTTGCCTTCACTGCCATAATACTCCCACTGTGGCAGGTGCTCAAGGTGTGTTATTTGAATTTTTAAAAATGTCTTTTCTAGTAAGGTCTTATTAAAACAATTTACAACAGTCCTATAGATGCAATTAAGAGTGTGGTTTATGTCCAAGGATCTTGAAGCATTCTGGTAAGGGGAAATAAAGACTCGACTTGCTCACCTGCCCCAGGTGGCTGGTAGATGGGCAGACCTGGCTACACAACAAGGAATGAGGAATGAATCATTTAGCCTGAGCATATGAGGAAGATCGGTCATGGAAAGTACAAGGAGTTTTTCCAGGGAAGAGAGTTCTGACAGAAGGTAATGAATCAGTGTCCTGGCAGGTGTCTGAGGCAGGGCAAAGGAGTTTCTGCCTACCCCATGCAGAGACTGTGGTAGGCATATATGGCCTAGAAACTGTTATCAGGGCTTATAAAAGAAGCTGGAATGGGAGACTTGTAGGGACTTCCTACCCTAATCTTTCAATGGTTTCCCAGCAGGAAAAGAATAAGACTCAAAGTCCTATAATCCCCCGGTAGACATGACCTTGGCCATGCCTCCACTGCTCCCACTACCCTCACTAGCTCACTCTGCTCCAGTTCCACAAGTCTCCCTGTGCTCTTTGGACCCATGAAACACACTTTTAGTCAAAGGCTCTTGTACATGGTAATCTCTTTACCTGGAATCCTTTTGTTCCAAACTCTACTATGTCTTACACACTCATTTCTTTCAAGTATTGGCAGAAAAGTCAGTTCTTCAGAAAGGCCTTCTCTGACTACCTATTATAAGTTTTGTTTTAATGTTTGTTCATTTTTGAGAGACAGAGAGTGAGTGGGGGAGGGGCAGAGAGAGAGGGAGACACAGAATCCAAAGCAGGCTCCAGGATCTGAGCTGTCAGCACAGAGCCCAAAGTGGTGCTCAAACCCATGAACTGCGAGATCATGACCTGAGCCGAAGTCTGACACTCAACCAACTGAACCACCCAGGCGCTCTTATAAATAACACCCCTGTTTCTGACCCCCTACTATATTTTGTGCTTGTCTCTATTAAACATCAGATTATATATCCCTTTGTTTACCTTTGTGGCTTTCTTCCTCAATGGTACGTAAATTCCACAAAACTTGGATCGTGTTCATTACTGTGCCTGGAACAATGTATGGATTGTAGTAGTGGGGATAGTAGTCTACATGGATCATGTATTTAGTGAGTGAATGAGTGAGTGAATGAATGAATGAATGGATTCTACTATAACTATTCTGCCTCCCATACCTGTTTGTAGTATTTATAGTTTGTATCTCAAAACTTAGCAGGTTAACTTGCAAGAAAGGAAGTTCTATGTTTCTTGCTTAGGGCTGCATCCCCACTGTCTAGAACAGTGACTGGCACTTGGGAGCTGCTCAATAAATAATCATAAATGTTATTCACCATGAAAATAAGACGTTCCTATACAATAGTTTCAAGACAGAAAGTGAATGGTTTTTTGATTACAGTAACAAGTAGCACCAGAACCAGTTTTAAACACAACCAAATCAATCAAAGACAACTCCTTACTAGTGGGAACCACTCTGTGGAAAGCCCAAAACCCTGTATAACATCAGCAGTGTCTGGCTCCAAGCAATTGCACCCTATAAGTATGGTTCGCACTTGCTTAGCAAGCAATGAATTCAACTTTTAGTTTCAGATATTGAGTGGTCACCTGCTTTCTTTGGAAAGAAAGGTGACGGTGCCTTGCCATAATGGCAAAACACACACATTGCTTATAACATCCCAGGTAGGGTTCTAAGCTCGCAAACTCATGTGAAACCACACAGCAAACAGAAGAGGGAAATGCTATGATTATTCCCACTTAAGATATAAAGAAACCGAGGTATAGAAGATTTGGGTGTTTACCCAAGATGGTTAATATGTGTTAGAACTGGGACTTAATTATTATTAAATCCAATTATTTTGGGCTTTAGAGTCTGTGCTCTTAATGTCTATACTCCAAGATCTCTCTGTAATAACTGAAATATACAGTTGGTACTGTTTCAGCAGTGAGATTTGTTTGATGATGAGTCTCCTGACATGGTCAAATGCTTTTCAAATAATTATATCCCAAAGCCTGGATGGTATGGGTGAATTTCAAACAGAGAGGCCAAGGTAGGCCTCTGTGAGAGAGTATAAGAAGCGAATAAAGTAAGGAGTTTAGCTTCTGTTTTTAATAATCAAAGTGATGAACAATTAGGATACCTGCCCTTCTGATTTGTATATGTTACTACTGGGTATTAAGCCTGGGTCTTCTGTTATTCATCCACTGGGACACTGAATGGCTGTCAGGTGGTAAATACTGTCTACCACTAACTTAGACAAATCATCAAGTAGAAAACACCTTAATTTACAGCCAAGTTCCTCAGCTTAAGGATTCTTCGTGGTACTACCTACTTTTTAAAATTTTTTAATTTAATTTTTTAAATGTTTATTTATTTTTGAGAGAGTCAGAGACAGAGTGTGAGTGGGTGATGGGCAGATAGAAAGGGAAACAGAATCCGAAGCAGGCTCCAGGCTCTGAGCAACCTGTCAGCACAGAGCCTGATGCGGGGCTTGAACTCACAAACCACAAGATAATGACCTGAGCCAAAGTCAGACACTTAACCAACTGAGCCACCCCAGTGCCCAGTACTACCTACTTCAAATGATAAAACTATGCCGGAAATTAACTTACCATCAACCAAGTCTTAGAATCCTTGAATTTTACAATTACTGGTCTGCTAGCAAAATAACTAACTTAGGAGAGCTATCCTTATTTTGGGTAAATATTCTGGGGAACTTAGGTCATATTCAAAGTTTATTTTTGGAGTATAATCCATTAGAATTTTTTCTCTGTAGAGAAGATTTCTGTCAAAAACAACTCATTTGGTAAATTGCTTAATCTCTCTGGGACCCAGTGTTTTCGTCGACAAAATGATTGATTCGGAATTTGTAATTTCTGAAGAATTTCCATTTTATGAAGTCTTGATTAAGTTAGAACTTCAATATGTGATTTATAGATATGCCTTTCCCTTTTTCCCCTTCTTCCTTCATTTATTTTGGTTCATTGTCACAGTCGTGTTTTGATATAAATGCCTCTCCGCAGAAGTAAAAAGAAATCTTTTTTCGGGGCGCCTTGGTGGCTCATTTGGTTGGGTGTCCGACTTCAGCTCAGGTCATGATCTCACTGTTAGTGAGTTGTAGCCCTGCATTGGGATCTGTGCTGACAGCTCAGGGCCTGGAGCCTACTTTGAATTCTATGTCTCCCTCTCTCTCTGCTCTTCCCCTGCTCACACTCTGTCTCTATCTCAAAAATAAGTAAAGATTAAAAGAAAAGTTTAAAAAAAGAAATAAAATTTTTAAAAAGGAACTGTTTTTTTAATAGTCTATAGGTTTTATATTTGGTATGGCTTTTAGTTATCTGTGTACATTTTCTCTTTATTTTTGAATATTTATCTTCCGTAGTCGTAGTGAACACCATTTGGATCAGTGCCACTCTGAAGATACTGGAACTAATTCAGATTCCTTCACTTATTCTCTTGTGACCTTGAGCAAATTATTAACCTCTCTGAATCTCCAGTTTATCTGCCTGCAAACCAGAAATAACACCCGCAAACTGGTGTGGTTGATATGATAATTCCAGGGCATAGCATATGTAACCCTTTTTTCACCTGGTTTGTCCTATAGATTCTCAACTAAAGCAAGCTTTCTTCCTCCCTTGCCTTCTGCTCCCCATAAGAATAACCTGTGTTCTACTGCTTTATGTTTGCTGATAAAGGCTGGAATACATTTTCTGTTGACCACCATCCCAATCAAGCTGAAAACCCCACTGAAGCTTATGTGATGCTCTAAATCATCGCTGAATGCACCTAACCCCAAATCCTACTCCGATATAAATCATCTTATTACCTTTGTTTGTCTGTGTTCCAATCAATCCCCTCCATAAATCTCAGACCTTTTCATAAATAATCCCCTTCCCAGATTCAAGGTCTCTTCTTTACACTGTAGTATCTTATGTTGAGTTTTCTCCTTTTTCCAGAATCACCAGACCTTCTCTGTCCCATCTATTTCTAGCTGTCCCACCTGTTAGCCACAGACAAATCAAACAGAAACTAGGCTCAGTCTGAGAACAAATATATATATATCTACTTTCTCCTCATTTTTTACCTCAAAGCTGAATGAAAGACTGTACTTGACTTGACTGGAATTTAATGCAGATTCAATTATGTTACAAGATTTTGTCTTAATTATAAGATAGGGTCTTTACAATATTCTTTATGTTGTAGTTAGAACAGTACAGTCAGTATGTCAGAATGGATATTTATGTGTATTATACAATGTGAGTGATTAAGGGTATTCTGCATATAGAATGTGTTCAAGAGAGGCTTGTAGAAAAAGTTGATAGATACTTGACCTAACACTCTATCCTTTTCACCAAATTCTTTGCCATTGCCATCATGCTGTAAATGTCCAGGAAGTTAAAATTATAGACTAGGATATAAAGCCTTGTGACCTGCATTTGACCTGCAGCTTTGTGACTTACTGGTTGAGTAACCTTAAGCCAAGTTACTTAGCCTCTGCAAGTGTAAGTTTTCTCATCTAAACTGAGAATAATAGTACCTACCTCAGAGGACTATGGTGTAGATTAACAAGATATTACTATGGTAATACAATGCTATGCACAGTTTTATAGTATATCATGTTTAAGACTTGCCTCACATATAGGTAATCTTCAATAAAGCAAGACATTAATATTATTTATCATTATTTAATCTTATGGATTAAAAAAGATAATAACCCCAAATCACATAACTGTCAAAAGGCAAAACTGTGATCAGAATCCAAGCAAAACAACTCTAGATTCTCTGTGAGAATATACTGCCTCTGAATATACTAAGTCCTCTTCCTTAGTCACTTCTTAGACATTAATATTCTTGAGATAAAGCACATATTAACTATAAAACACCCTAAAGAAATTCAAATAATATAAATATTCCCTGTATTCCATTCTTAAGTGGTGTAAAGAGTATGTTTCCATTTTATGATATCACCACATATTACGTTTATATTTCTTAAACACTACAGTTAAGCAAAACTTTTCTGATAGTCCAAGTACACATCGGTTTTGGCATCCCATTGCATTTAGGAAAGCAGAATGCCAGAAGAATTAAAAAAGAGTCTGCTCTATGACTTTCAATTAAGCTATGTGAGACAGAAATAATTGTCCCCTTCCAGGCATCTCCAGCCCCTTGGTCCTCATTAGACAACATGCAATGTATACACAGTCAGTACTGTTCTCCAGTTGACCCAATTTATTAACAGACCCAACATACCCACATTTCTGTCAACAGTACAGGATAATTAAGAACTTGGGTTCCAAAAATCCATCTTTGTGTATACGGCTAATACCTTGTTTAGAACTCTTGGGGAAACTTGTATTACAGTATTGCAGATGTATAATAAATAAAGCGAGTTGAATAAGTACACAAGAAATTCTAATGTGCATACATTCTACAAAAGACTTAGATTATCAGTTAATTTCTTTTTTTGTCTTTATATTGAAGACCATTACCAATAAAAGTGATTTTTTTTCCAAGTCATGTGTGTGAATGCATTTTTGTAAAATTTCGCCTTTTACTAAGGTTGGTAGTAGGGAGAAGGAAGGTTCTTTCTTAATTCAGTAACTACCTCACCATGATTTAATGCACATTTGGATGAAAAGTAGATATTTTCACAGCCCAGTGTTGCATACAGAGATAATGAAATAGCTTTGCCATTAAAATTTTGATTCAATTTCTCCATGGAATGCGTTAACAGAAAACCACTTTCATTTTTATAGCTGGAAAAGAGGCAATTTATTGTTGTGGGGTATTAGGAGTATTCCAAAGCAACATAACTCGAGCTGCCTAAATTCTTCACTAAGAAGAGGGAGTTTAAAAATTCAAAACACTGGCTTTCTGTGATAGCCTCAAAACTTTGCTCAAGTTAAAACTATTATCTGTATGCATACTGACCTGGTATTAAGATTACTTAAAAAAAAAAAAAAGGAAAAACTTATGGAAATTTAACTGAATTAAAAAAACCAACAAACGGAAAAAAAAACACCAAAACATAAAACTACTGACCTTTGTTAATAAATCATAACACGATGTGTTTATTTATTAGAACTCCACGTAAGATTTGAGAAATTCTATCACAAGGATGCCTAAAATAGCAGTCCCAAATGTCAAAGTCTAGAGCTACAGGAAAGGACATTTCTCTATTCATTTGGAATACAATGAAAATCTCCCTGAGGTATGATGAATTATCCCACTATGGAAGAGGAAGAAAGACCAGTCTCATGGTTGCACTTCATATCAATTACAAAGTAGGCCATTGATACCTATTTCATAAGAAAGGATATGTAATTTATAAATGAACAATTTTAATTACCTGATACTCACAAACTTTTTGAAATGGAAAGTTCCATGGAGATTTTCAACTCCAGTTTTCTCAGTTTAGACAACAAAAGACATAAAGAGGCTTATCCAAGGTTAGAAAACAAGCCTGTGTCAGGGGAGGGGTAAGAATCTGTATTCTTACTGTTGTTTCATTTTCTCATGTTAAATAATGTCACCTGCTAAACACAACTCTTTTTTTGTTTATAAATATATGCCATGGATGTATGTGTAGTGTTATGTGTTTGTGCACATCACACATAGACTGGAACAGAAGGACCCAGGACATCCAGGACCTAATCCCCAGTTCTTCCACAAAGAATGAGAACTCAAAGTACTCAAAGACAACCAAATACAAATATTTCAGACTTTAATGTTACCAATTTATTCTGAAGTCCATTTACTCTCTCTATATTTAAAGCAAGATAGTAACTACATTATGCAGACATGGTATTATATGTGCCCTTGAGAACACAATGCGTGTTGCATATACAATAACACAAAAAGAAAAAAAAAACTGCATTCTGAATGATAACTACATTGTAGAACAGTTATAACGTTACAAGAAAAGGTTTAATAGTTTAGGGGGAAAAATCAAAATCATCCTCACAGGGCTTTAAGTTAGGTTCATATTTTTCTACTTACTATTCAAATTTATTTAATAGGACTCTTGAGCAGACAGAACGAAGAAAGGTGAAAGAAATCATTATCCCCAACTTAGGTATGTAAAATGGTGGGCAAGGAAGAAAATTTCTATGTGAAAATAAACCTGAATGAAGTGAGCATCAGTGTTTGTTTCTAAGAAAGCTCTAGAGAATCTGTTAGGAGGCTATTTTGGTATTAAATACTGTTTACCATTTTCATTAATTAATATTGGGCTGTAACTTTAGAGTGTGCACATTCTGATCTATAGATTCACACTATATACAATAAAATATAACAATTCAGTCTATTCATTTGTTTTACATCTCCAGTAAGCAAAGTATGCGGCCAACTTAAATCTTGTTTTGAAGGTTTTTCTGATTCTCACATTCACTTGGGATATAAGTCCTATACAAACTTCGAAATGGAAAGCACTATTACTCTCTGTTTCAGTCAAATTTTACAGATTAAATATAATTCATCCTTCAGGTGGTTATCAGCATTTTGCCATTTCAAAATGTTTTCTAAAAACACTGGACACAAATCAGATATAAATTTTTACTGAAGTTTATGACAGAGCACATTCTCTCCATACCATTAGTACAATATTAGCTTGGAAAATGCTGATAGGGTAAAATATAGATAGAATGCAAGAAAGAAACTGTTCATACGAATCAGTACAATTTGGAATGCAAGTAATAAAGAAAAGGAAGAACAAATAGTTTCTTAGAGGTTAGAAGCCTTTAGAAGAAGGAAACACCTGGTCTTGTTCGGGAGTGTGAATGTTTGTGCTCCTGAAACAAAACTAATATTACAGTAGATTTCATCCCCAAATCCAGAGTAAAAGCCCTCAACAAAAGAGTTTCAAGAATGGGCACACACCATCTATAAAATCAGGTAAAACAAATCCCTCAGTGTGGCTAGAAATACTGACACTATTTCATGTTCCTGTCAGACTCAGAATATAAAACAATACACAACAAAAAACGTAAACAAACAAACAAACCCAAACTAGTCCATTAAAATGGGAGGTCCCTGTCACATTTGCCAGGTAAAATAACACATAGAAATGAACAGAGAAGCCAAAACAAGTGATTGCTTTTATAACAATGAACAAGACAAAGTCAATTTTAAAGAACTCTCCACACTTCCGGAATTTAGAAATTATCTTCTTTTTGGCACTACGAAAGTTTCCATCACAGAAGGCTCCAAGAAGTATTCTGCAAACTCACTTTAAAATTACTTTGGCAAACCTTGCTTTCCACCATCCCTTACCCCACAAGGAGTTACGGATGTAGGTTTCTGATAACCTACATCAGAGTGACACATATACTGTAATTTGATGTTTGCTATTTGTAAATGCAATCATGTCACATGTGGTAGTCTTTCTCTGGAGGGCTGGATTAGTTGTGGATATAAATACACTTACAACATATTTGCATTTTTGCTCAAGTTTAAAATCTCAAGCAACAAGAATATCAAAGCATAGCCATGCCAAATATCACCCAAGGATGCTTTTGGAAATTGCTCTGACAACTTTAGAGAAACAGTAACTAGCTGTATGCAAACATGCTCTCAAATGTGTTGCGAGCAATAAGAAAACAATAATCTAAATTTACTCCGATTCTCAAAGAAACATTTAATCCAGAAAAAATACAGGCAAGAACACACCTTATTTTTTTAAGAAAGAGATGATTGCTAAGGAGAATAGGAGAATGAGCCTCTGATGAATGTAAACAGCAAGACTTGAAATACATTGGCCGTTTGGAATCTGTGTTAAAGTCCTTCGTAAGTTGGGGACTCTTCCCCCTAGCCTCTACGTTGAAATGTGAAAAGGTAATATTATAAATACTTCTCAAGACAACCTTACAAAAAGCTTGCCATTCTTAGGCTCTAATCTTAAACCATAAGAAATTATAATAAATGTCTATTTCCATTTGATGAATGCATTTGCCTAGCAACAACAACAGCAGAAAAAAAAAAAAAAAAAACAAACCCAGACCTTACAACATACTCAAATAAAATTGCTGATGCAATAAAAGGGGATATTAGATTAAACAAAGTCTAACATCAGTATGGACTAGATGCTCTCAATATAACAGACATACCAATCAGTAACCTTTAATTTCCTCAATTTTGGTTTCCACATTTTGATTCAAAGTGATTCTCAGAGTCTTAATGTTCTGCTCTGAAAACATTACTGAAACTTACAAAAAGTTCATTTTATTCATCTTCCCTACTCTGAAAGACCTGCCTGTCTGCCTGTCCATCCCAGAGTAACATTCTCTGATCTCATTTCAGGTGCCTTTTACATGCGCTTAAGAAATTTTTATTGCAAAACAGAGAATTTTTAGAAGTCACTAAAAAGCACTCCCTTACCTTCTAAACCTGCTTCAATCAGCCCAAACTGTTCCAATAATTTAACAAAAAGCACAATGACGATCAGAACTGCTATCATTTCAAGCCCTTCCAAGTTCATGGTCAGCTAGGTCATGGTCCGACCACAGCCAGTGAGAAGTGCTCCTCTGCCTGGCTTTCTTTGTAAAGCCATTAAACTACATTAAGAAGGCTACTGCCAGAGGAGAAGGGGAGGAGGAGAGGTTGAGAGAGAGAGAGAGAGAGAGAGAGAGAGAGAGAGGATGAGAGAGAGAGAGAGAGAGAGAGAGAGAGAGAGAGAGAGAGAGAGGCGAGATGGAGAGGCTGAGAGAAAGGGCGTGAATAAGAGAAATGCATCCATCCTGTCTACTGTAGCAGAGGCCAGAAGTGGCAGCCGGATTAAGTGGGGCCTGTCGGAATTATCGGCTTCCTTGTTATCACTCTTACACAGAGAGACAGTCACGCATGAAGTAACGCGCAGATCACCCGAAGACCCCGAGGTCACCAGGACGGTCCCGAGGAAAGACGACGCGCGGCAGTGATGGCTCCGCGGCTCCAGGACCCGCGCTCCCGCTGGTGGCTTTGTTGGGCTGGTCAGTTGCCTTGGAAACGGAAACTAAGCAAGGGCAGGACTCCCATTGCAGACAGCCACCAAGCTCGGCATCTTGAAATAGGAAGAAAAAGCCTGAAAATGCCGAGAGGTAGAGTGACAGCTTGGATTCGGCTGCTTCAGAAACACTGTTTACTAGTCAGGAAAAGCAAATGTGTGTTTTGCCCCAACTAGCTGAGTGCGGAGAGAAATGGGGCTTTAGAGAGTCGTTCAGGATTTACTTTCTTCTCAAAGAGATGCCTTATGCTAGGACTCGATCTGAGTCATTGTGAACTAATATTCTCACTTGAATAACACCTATCATACTGTGTCAAAGCCTGAGTATAATAAACTAATAAATATCCCTAGTATTTGTAAATTTTAGAGTTTAGCAGTTATCTTATGCATTAGCCCATCGCTATTCGATATGACAAAATATATACTTCTTTACAATGTGTACTTCCTATGCTTGTTTTTTTTTAAATTGATTTAGATAAATTTAGAGCCAGAAAAAGTTTGAGAACAACAACCAAAAATCAGAAACAAAACTTTGGCGGTTCTGTCTTTATCTTGCACAATCATTTCATTCCCCTTCCACCCCATTACTGCCCATATAGATCAGGCCTACGTTAAAATACAGAATTTAAAAACAAAAACAAAAACAAAAACAAAAACAAGAGTTAGAAAGCATCGCAGAAAGCCAATTCATAGATGAACAAAACTGAGGGCCAAGAAAGAGCACGGAAGGGCAGACAAAAGCAGGACACGGTAGAATTCAGGTGTCCCTACCTACTGGTTGGCTTTTAAGGCAACGTAGTATAATGGTTCAGAGTTTGGACTCCAGAGCCAGAATGCCTAGATCACATGTATTACCCTTTTTAGCTGTGCAACCTTGGACAAGTTACTTAACATCTCCATGCCTTAATCTGCTCATCTGTATAAAAGGTGATGATGATAGCATCTTTCTCATGGGACTGTTGAGGGACTTAATGAGTAATACTTCCAGAACAGAGAGTGTTCAATCACTACCAGTTCTTATTTTTATCACAAGTCTCTCCACGCTCGATTCATACCACACAGGGTTGCCCAAGTAGTCACTCTAGGATGTAGCCCTCATCTTATCATTCCCTTAATCAAACACCTTTCATGGGATTAGTTGCCTACTGAAAAACAGTCCCAGTTCTTTTGAACAGCATCCTGGTCCTTCTGTGATCTGAGACCAGCTGGAAAAATCGCACCTCATGGGCACTACTTCTGTATATCACCCTACATGACAGCTCAGCTCCCTTCTCCCAAACTCACTCTGAGCTTCTCCGTCTCCAGCCTTTGTTCAAAACACGGTGTCTATCTGGAAAGTCCTTTCTCTGCCTGTCAAGTTACTAAAACTCTCCCAGAAAACTTCAAGCAGAACTGTAGGAAAGCTCTTCCTTTTTTGTGTGTTTTCACAGTACCTTTTCCTCTTATGATACGTTATATTGCAGTCGAGCACACATCTTCACAGTTTAAGAGTAAGCTTCTAGAAGGCAGAAATCATGCCTTCTTTACCTTTATGTTCCTCACATGCCTCCGTGGAAGGCACTTGATAGTTCACAGACATATGGAATGGAATAGATACATGTTGCATAACACCAGTCACCATTAATTGGGTAATTACTATATACCAGATCCTTTACATACATTGCTTTTCCCTCTTAGCCACTTGGAAAACAGGCATAATTAGATAAGATTTATAGAGAAGCACTAAGCCTCAGAGAGTTTAAATAGCAGGCTCAAGGTCATACCACTGGTGAGTAATAGGACCAAGATTCAAACTCTGATCGTTCAACTCAAAGCCCAATATTTTTTCCCATTATTCTACACAGCTTTAAACCAATTAAAAACCCAAACATCGGCACAGATAGTTGTCAGCCCAGAAATGCAGGTTGTACCCAAAATGATCCTTGCAAACTATTCTGTGACATTCTAATTAATCCACCAGCCCCTATAACTTTGCAACATAAGAAGTTTCCAAACTAGTAGTTAAGTGAATTCCTGGACCCTTCTTCCTGCTTTTTCACAGGATTATTATTACTTAAACATATATCACCTCTGGTCTCCAGAGGGGCTTGTTCTATGTTTTTTCTACCCAAGGGAGCCCAGTAGAGCCCTTCAGCTTGCCCTGTAAATGAAAGCCAATGATCAGGTCCTTTATGTTCATATTTAAAATTGATGTCCTGGCAACAAAATCAAAACTACACACGTGGCATTACATCAGACTGAAAAGCTGCTGCACCAAAAAGGAAACCATCAACACATGAAAAGACAACCTACATAATGGGAGAAAATATTTGCAAATCATATATCTGATAAAGGGTTAATATCTCAAAAACGTAAGAAAGTCATACAACTAAATAGCAAAAGAAAGAGAAGAAAGATAGAAAAAAAAACCCAAATAACTTGATTACAAAAATGGATAAAAGTCCTGAATAGACATTTTTCCAAAGGAGACATACAGATGATCAACAGGCACATGAAAAGATGCTGAACATCATTAATTACCAGGCAAATGCAAAGGAAGACTTCAGTGAGGTATTACCTTACACCCGTTAGGACAGGCATTATCAAAACAATAAAAGATAACAAGTGTTGGCAAGGATGTGGAGAAAAGAGAACTTTTGTGCACTGTCGGTGGGAATCTAGTTGGTGGTGCCATGATGGAAAACAGTATGAAATTTCTTCTAAAAATTAAGAATAGAATCACCACATAATTCAGCAATCCCTGTTTTTGGGTACATATCCAAGGGAAATGTAATCAGTTCATCAGCACCTGCACTCTCATGTTCATTGCATCATTACTCACGATAGCCAATACATGGCAACAACCTAAGTGTCTGTTGATGGATGAATGGAGAAAATGTGATAAGCACGCGCACACACACACACACACACACACACACACACACACTTTGCTAAGCACTGAGCTAAGCACATTGGCTGTCCTGCCCTCACAACAACTCCTTGAAGAAGATCCAGATTTCATTGTCACAGATGAAGAAACAGAGCCTTGGGAAGAGTTGGTACATTGTTCCACGTCCCAAAGCATCAGAAACCATTCAGGCTGGTAGCTGTATACTGACTTTCAGGACCTTCCCCATGGGAAAGACTTGACAGCAACCAGGTATACACTAAGAACTTGATAAATGCTTCCCTTCACTAACATATAAACATCACTGAGGTAAGTAGCCAACACTTTATCAGGAGCTTTGAAAAGACTGCTTGCCCTTCCTGGATTGATGCAATTTTAGATGCAACTGCCCCAGCCCTGAGAGTGGAGTGGGGAGGGATGGAGATGATGCAGAAGTGAGAGAAGGGAACGCTGGCATGACAATTTGCCAAAAGCTTCTGCATGGCATTCTCTCAAGAAACTAATGAGGAGGGTGAGAGGCAGATTCAGTCTCACTGCTTGAAAGAGGGTTCAACAAAACAACGTTGGGGAGTCGCTCAATGTCTACTGTCACACGAAGATTTCCTTGGCCTGGCCCCAGAAAAATAAACACACTTAATTAGAGACACTTTTGCACTTCAGAGCATATCACTAAAGTGCAGTTTATTCAAAATCACCAGTTCCTGGCAGAAATGAACCCATTTCTGCTTTGTTTTCTGCAACATGTCTTTTGGAAGGAAAACAATGTTTCCTTCTAAAATGAGAGATGAGGCTGCCCTTTTGTGAACTAAGGCAGAGAAGCAAGAGATTCTGCTTATTTGTGTTTTTTATTATTGCAGGTTGGGGATGGTCTTAACCGGAGGGAAAGGGGAGAAAGGCTTCTCCATACCCTAGTCTCAGAGCCTCAATTAGTTGGCCTGGTCAAAACTAAACTTCATTCCATTTATTTCTGATTATTTGTCATTTATTTATTTGTTAGATTTTTGGTCTAGGTACCATACAAGGGTGTATGGGCAATAGAAATCCTCTCCCCTGTCTTTGCAAAGCTTAAAAATCTACTAAAACAAAATTTAGATGATAATAGCTAATATTGTTAGGAAAATCTATTTGACACAGAATAGTGAACTAAGCTCTTTATATGAATTCTTTCACAGCATCCTCATATACACCCTATGAGATGGGTGCCATTTTTGTTTCCATTTTACAAGAGGACATTGAGGAACAGAGGGTTTAGTAGATCATACCAGGAAATATCCAACCCAGGATTTAAACTCAGGGCTGACCCCAGAGATCATAATCAGATAGTGTTTTAAGTATAAATGTAAATAAACAAAATCCATGGCAGCATCTGGTGGAAGCATTTAAGCAAATATGGAAAGTACCACTTAGGTTTGAGTGGCAGTGGGAGGTTGGAGAATGGAACCGAGATCAACTTTACTGCACAGGGCTTACACCATACACATATTAGGTGGTGACTTTTTTTTTTCTTTTCCACAGCAAGGGCAGTCTGCATTGCATGACCCCTGGGGAACAAGACTAGTCTTGGCAGAGAACTTGCCCAGAGCCTGGAAAATACTCAAAGCTAGCCATTTCACTTGTCCCAATGTCCTCATGACATTTCTTCTCTCAGTTTGCAGGCCATCTCCCATTCTGACATGCAAAATGAGCACCCTTTGCCTGCCTCTAACTCATTTCCCTTTTTAGGCAGTTATTTGATCCTCAAGAAGCCTGGCTAAATCCTGTGACTGAGTGAATAGGGAGGATATTTGGATTTTCAAAATGAGCTGAAGTAAAACCAAGCAGCAAGGCATCAAATGAGGAATTTATTTCAGTAATAATGTGAAGGAATAATGACTCACATTCATGGAAGTGGAAGGATAATGCAGAGGTTAGGAGCATGCTTGAGTTCAAATCCCAATTTTGCCATTTTAGAGCTCCATGACTTTGGGCAACTTGCTGAGATGATTCATGCAAAGCACTCAGGACAGACACTGGCACATTGTAAATGCTCACTAAATGGTACCTATTATTGTTAATATTTATTGAGTCCTTGTCACATATCAAGTACTGTTCTTTTTTTAAAATTTTTAAAAAAAATGTTTACTTATTTTTGAGAGAGAGACAGAGTACAAGCAGGGGAGGGACAGAGAGAGAGTGGGAGACACAGAAACCAAAGCAGATTCCAGGCTCTGAGTTGTTCTCAGCACAGACCAGACACGGGGCTCAGACTCAGGAACTGTGAGATCATGACCTGAGCTGAAGTCCGACGTTTAACCCACTGAGCCACCCAGGATCCCCTCAAGTACTGTTCTAATTGCTTTCCGTGAATTATCTCAATAAATCCACAGAACAACTTAATTAGCTAAATACTGTTATCATTTCTAGCCACGATGTGGATAAAAAGTTGTGAGGTGTCTTCAGGTGAGTTGGGATTCTAAAGAAAACGCACTGCTCACATTCACCCATCAAGATTACCACCATCTTCACCACAAGTCATATAGGAATAATTTATCTATTTATAATGAACTTGGCTTTTAAATAACTCTTCTTAAGAAAATTATCCAAGTATCCCTGTTGCAAATTATATATATAGATAATTATATATGTGTGTATATATATATAATTATATATATATATATAGTTACATATATAAATGCACACACACACACACATACATACACACACACACACACACACACACACACACACACACACAGCATTGAAATAACTTTCCTGGGCACTGGTTTTTGACATCTTAGTCACCTTCCCTTCTGGAACACTCCACATAATGAACAGATACAGTGATGTGTCAGTGTATCATCAGACTACAGACTCTACTCAGGTTCAACTGTGTTTTCTAAGGGTTCTGTCATCTGCTGAGGAAATTCCCCTTCAAGGACATATTCTCCTCCGTCAACCTCATCAACTCCACCGATGCATCACACTCAACATTCCATGATTAGGCAATATCCTCAGTGGTAAAGAAGCAACATTATACCAGGCTTCACCAGACAACGTTGACCTCAGGATGAATAGCAGAAGCAATCTACTAAGTGGCTGAAGGTAGTTAAAAGGAGGAACAATAGGCAGTGATTCAGAAACACTGTGAAGCTGTACTTTAGCGCATCTTTACAGGACTGAAGGTAAATGGGGGAAGTTGTAAATAGTAGTGATATTATCCAGCAATGGCAAGAAAGAACAGGGAGCTGCTATATGTATATATTAACTGGTGGTACTCAAAATTTAGCGTGCATCAGAATTACTTAGAGATCCTCTTAAAAGGGAATCCTCATGGGGTGCCTGGGTGGCTCATTCAGTTAAGCATCTGACTCCAGCTCAGGTCATGATCTCAGGGTTTCTGAGTTTCAGCTCATATCAGGCTCTGTGCTGACAGCTCAGAGTCTGGAGCCTGCTTCAGATTCTGTGCCTCCCTCTCTCTGCTTCTCTCCCGCTTGTGCTTTCTCTCTCTCTCTCTCTCTCTCTCTCTCTCTCTCTCTCTCTCTCTTTCTCTCAAAAATAATAAACTTAAAAAAAATTAATCCTCAGACTTTCCCCAGAGATTCTGATTTAGTAGGTCTTGGGTACAGCCCATGAATCTCCTTTTCAATCAAACATTTCAATGATTCTAATGCAGGACTTCTCTGGACCACACCATGAGAAACACTGCATTAATCTGCTCAAACACTCTCACCCCGTAAGTAACACAGCCTCCAGGAAGACATTTCCCCAGCTTATTAAAAACTAGCCGCGACTCACACCTTTCACAAATTCGTCATGGTTAAGAATAGATAGGCGCTCCATCAGTTTCTCAAACTTCTCTACAAAGTTTGTTCTTCTACCAGAAGTAAGATATTTTTAAATCGTTTGTGAACAGATACACGTTTCCATTCCATGTTGTCAAAGTATTGTTTGATGACTCATTCTCTGAATCCATCTCAAGTTTCTTTCACCAGGGAGCTTCAGATGCCACGTAAATGGAGAGAGGACGATAAACCTTTTCACGCTTCTCTGCGTTGCTACATATCCTAGTTCCTTTCTTCAATCTACCCCTAAACATCCCTCTTTTAGCTCCAAATGCAGGCACCTAAGTGAGGGACAAGACTGAGACACAGTCATCTTAATAACCCAGCAAAGTGAAATAAATAGCAATTGATGGATGCCGATGTTCGGAAGCGTGAAGCTGATTTAGATAAAGTAGATATTTTAGTTGGAAATCTAATAAAAAAACAAAACAGCAGCCACATGGAGCCTCTTCCCATAACTCCACTGTGGATAATCTTTATCTAGATCAATACTGTAAAGTAACAAAAGACACAAACTTGTCTGATGCTTAACTCATTTATTAAGAAATTATCTAAGTCTCAGATAATTGAAACAGGATTATTTATGTGATCATTAAACCCAGGACAATTTCTACAGATTTTAGCCCTGCTTAACGGAAATCTTAGCGGTTATATATATTTAGCCAGATTTCATTCCAAATATTATTCCTTCCAACAAATTATTCCTCATTACAGTTGATATGTTGTATTTCTTCACAGTAATAGAGTATAAAAATGGTTTGTCATTTTCTTTCTCTGCACCAAAGAAATAAAAATATGAAAAATAATACACAACAATTTCCTTGACAATTATTCATGTTACTTTTATGTTGTAGTTTAATTACTAAAAACTCCAACTTAATTACTTTTTAATAACCTTGCTTTTAAAA
Organism: Felis catus; assembly: GCF_018350175.1. Taxonomy (NCBI): domain Eukaryota; kingdom Metazoa; phylum Chordata; class Mammalia; order Carnivora; family Felidae; genus Felis; species Felis catus. The sequence goes on along the minus strand of NC_058371.1, from coordinate 188,310,731 downwards.
AAGAATATTTCAAATACAATAGCCATAATATTTATATCATGCTAGAACCAAATTTTGCGCAATAATCAAGTGTATATTTCATGTGAAACACACATACAGACTTGCCATTAGTAGGACCACACTGAAAAGAAAAATTATCATCAACGTAATGGATATATAGCTTCTTAAATAACAAAATGACCCCAAAGAATGAAAGATTAACTTTTATAGATAACTGAATGCACACTATGTTAAATGTATATATAGCCATCAACAGATTAAAACTTTTTTGAAGGGTCATCAAAACAAGTCAGTCAAGGGGTGCCTGGGTGGCTCAGTGGGTTAAGCTCTCAAGACTTGATCTCAAGGTCTTAAGATCAAGCCTTTGGGCACTGTGCTGAGCTGCCCCTTCCCAACTTGTACCCCTGCACACGTGTGCATGCGTGTGCATACAACCTCTCTCTTTCTAAGAAAAAAAAAAGTCAGTCAAGCAATACCTGCTGGTTTTGAGGACAGCACCTCTCTGAACTGTGCCATTAGTACATGCATGTAGTAGGTTTCCACTGCTGAATGGTTAATGATTACAAACTGACTTAGACCAAGACAAATTTATATCTCACAGTTCTATGGATGAAGAGTCTGATCATGGGTTATCTGAGCCCTCTACTCAAGCTTAAATTAAAGTTTAAGCTGAGGCTATGATCATATCTGAGGCTCTGTCGGGATCTGCTTTGAGACCACTGGTTGCTCACAGAATTCATTTCCTTGTGGATGCATGACTGAGGTCCCTGTTTTCTTGCTAGCTGTAGGAAAGGGACCACTCTCAGCCCCCAGAAACTGCTTTTGGTTCTTTGCTCTCTCTACAACATGGCAATTTGCTCTGTCACCACTAGTGGGAAAATCTCTCTTATGTTTCAAATCTTGCTGACCTCTTTTCAAGGATTACTCAGTTAGATTAGGCTCACCTGTGATAGTCCCTCTTAGGATGATAAAATTCTCTTAATCCTCTTCCTCTTCTGACCTATCCACAGTCTACATTGTTGTCAGAGTGATAGAAGCATGTTATTCTCTGGCTTCGATTTTCAGTAGTATGTCACTGACTACAGAATGGAATCCCCAAACCATAGCAAGGCCCACAAAGTCCCTCCCAACCTTCTGAGGAGCTCTCCCGCCTCATCTCCAGACATATTTTCTTCACGCTCTGTGTTCAAGTCATGCTGAACTATTGCTGTTGCCAAACTCTCGGGCCGGTTTCTCTAATCCCTCCCTTTTCCTTCTGAGAAATTCTTTTCCATCATTTAAGAATCAGCTTAAATGTTTTCATCTGAGTGGAGTCTCTCACAAGTCCCTTCCTTAACAAGATTGATCCCCTTCTTCTTTCTGCTTTGTACTTAATTATGATCCTTTCAAGGTTTATTAGCTGGTTGACATAACTATCTCCTCTATGAAACTATGAGTGCTTGAGAGGAGGGATCATATCCATCCTTCTGTACTCAGTACTTATTCATGTGCTTGGGATACATTGGTTGATCAGTAAAAGTTATAGCAAAGAAAGGAGGATAGGAGGAGAGGAAGGAAAGAAGGAAGAAACAAATGGTATGCTACCTGTAGGGCAGGATTTAAGCCACATGCATAAGCCTCCAACAAAGAATCACCATATCTAGAACCCCACCGTTAATGATTTAATTTTTTCACATTAAGTATTCCAGGTGTCCTAAAAAGAACTTAAATGGCAGAAAAAAATTAATCTCTAACACCTTGGCATGAAAAGAGTTTCATTCATCACATCTGTGCAGGAAAAGTGAGACCACTGGAAACCTGACAACTTGATGCCTGATGACACTAATGCATGAAGAAGGAGATATTTTAAGAACCAGTCTCTTAGCAAGTATGAAGCTCATCCAATGGAATAGCTAGGCAAATTGGAAAATTCTTAGTGATTCTAAAACCATCCGGAGGTTTAAGACAATCACTGATCCACAAAATTGTGCCTTTTCCCCCTGTTTTCTATTAAATTTTTACTGTATTGAACATTCAAATTTGTTTTCTTGAAATAATTGTTTACTGGCCACTACTCTCACTTCATTGATGCAGCCTCCCAAACTTTTAAAGCAACTCTATAGTGGTCAGCTTCTGAACTGGGAATGACTAGCTTTCATATATTCCCTTTCTTTAGGACCCCCCCCCCCCCCGCTTCATGTAGTACTCTCCAGGATAACATCAGTTTGCTCTTGTGATCTGTGCAGGCCTTCACTCTTTGTGGATGGCCAACCATTCCAGAGACACTGGAAAGTTGGCTCAGGCTTCTTGTGGGATGGAAATGTTTGTCATAAGCAAGAAGAAAAATTTGCATCTGGTCTAGGTACTGAGTATTCACACTGCTTTTACAATATCTTGAATTTGGTCAAACTCAATTCAGATGCCAACAGTCCCTTTTTCATAATTTTTAAACCCTAATGATTTTAACATAAAATTAATCAACACATTTTTATTAATGAGCATGTGAGTCATTCTGATTTTTTAACATATAACCATAAAAATATACTTGCTATTCAGTGACAAAAAACCACTTTTAATCATTTTTATATGACTCTTTTTCCTTTGGAAGGAAAACACACACACACACACACACACACACACACTAATATTCATGGAAGAAATCAAATAGGAAAATAAATATTTCCATCAACCAGGTTTTTTTTTAACAATTAGATAATTTCAACAACCTGATAAATAAGCAAACATCCATTCTTATTATACATATAAAGTGAAAGCTCTAACTATAAAAGATATCAAGTAAGTGCCAGTATGTGTGAGTATTCACTGTCAGGACTTGTGAATCCAATGGCGTCTCTACCCTTCAAAGAAGCCGTGTTGGGAAGTTATGCAGTGCTTCTAATGATGCTGCCCTTGCTCAAATATTTTGGAACTCCCCTTTGGGGAATTCCCTTTAAATTCTGGCTGCCATCAGGCCCAAACCTTTCAATCCTCTGCATCAGTGAAAATGAGAACAGATGGCATTTTTAGAGCCATATCTTATTAGCAAGCTTTTCTGTAAATGGCGGGTGGCTCCCATGGTGGATGCCTGTGGGCCTTGGAGATGTGATGAGCATCTTGGCAGCTGCTTGAGCTTCACATGGTAGCTTCTTTGTCTCACCTCTCCATGAACATCATATGTGGCTACCATCAACCATGGGCTCCTGAAGCTTGCTGTGGTTGGCCAAGTTTCCACCTGCAGATTGTTTCTGTGTGTGTTTAATCAATAGAACCTGGAGTCTTCCTGAACCTTACATGTATCTTCACTGCCATCAGTATGAAAAATAACTCAAGCTTTATCCAACTCACAGGAAGGCATAGCCTCTTTTCATAACATTTTGACTACTTTATGTCTTATAAACAGCATCACCAAAAAGGAAGATATGCAAGAGACGTAAAAGGACACAGAGGGCAACTTGGCTATTTTTCACTGGCTTACACAAATGTTTGCTAGGAAAGAAGGTTGAAATGCATGGTTAGAAGAAGCCTTTTGTGTTATCATTGAACTTCAATTATGTACTACCCATGCCTACATTACCTGGGGTAATTAGAAGTTCACAGCATCATTGTGAGTCAGGGTGATCCTAATAATTTCTTGCTACCCAGGGTAGAAATGAGCCTCTACAATTCTATTCTACTTGGAAAAGGTATCTTACATTCATCATTCACTTAAGCTCCTGACTTTGAAAGTTTGAAATGGGATTTTGAAAAGGTCATTTTTCTATATATTTTATCAGTTATTTGCTTTTATATTTCTTGAGACTTATGCATTGTGTATCAAAGTACTTTGTTACTGTTGTAGCACCAAATAGTGGAAGAAAAAAAATGATACATTCTTCTGTGACTTTTTTTCTTTCTAAAACCCTGTTACTTTTGTACTGCTCCCTGATATGTGTCCTTAGTAACTGCAAGTTTATACATGAACTTGGGATTCATTTTCTGAAAGAGCTTGGGCATAAAGAGGAGCTTATTTTTCTCTTCATGTAGATAATCCTGTAATTTTATAAGGTTAGCAAAAACCTTCACAAGGTCATATTTTTCCTGGACATCAGTAATATGAAGAGTCATTCAATCAGGAATTGTTTAGGAAAAAAAAATATATATATACACATGTATACATACATATATATATATATATATATATATATATACATGTATATACATATACATGTATACGTGTGTGTTCGTATATATATATACATATGTATATATACATACATACACATACATACATACATACATATGTATGTGTGTGTGTGTATATATATACATATATATATCTGCTTTAAGAGCAAAGCCCACTTCAGATCCTGTCTACCCCTCTCTCTGCCCCTCATGTTCTCTCACTCTCTCTTTCTCAAAAATAAGTAAATGTTAAAAAAAATGAACTCTGAAATATTATGAATTTGATAATGGCTGTGCACACCTGGGAAGAATGAGGCACAACTCCAAGTAGATGGCATACCAGAGTAATTTGAAGACAGAATTGATAAGTCAGAAAAAAACTTCATTAAAATACATTCACAGAGGTACATATTCTAATGTGGCATTCAGGGCCTGCTCTATTCACAGGCAAAAGGAGGAAAATCAAAACAAAAGTCTAAGGGTCCAAGGCCGACTGGCTTCCCAGGATCTACCAGGCACTGTTCATTCTTTGCACTTTCGGACTGGCTTCCGTTATATCTTTGATCTCCTGGTTCTACTTGCATGTAGCTGCATCAGTCATAGGTGAAGTAAAGGGGGATACAAGGTGCAGAAAGCCAACAGACCGACGTAGGATATAGTGTGGAATGAGCCTTGTCTAAAGCCACACCGTGATTTCATGACACAGTTGTAACTAGTTTTTCTCTTATATCTAAATCCACTGTTTACCTCTAATACCTGCCTCTCAATTGCCAGATTTTTCTTTCTGTTTAGGAAATCCCCAAATGCTGACTGCCTCCCTGGATCTCTGGAGATTGCCTTCTCCTCAATGCCCCACTGTGGTATTACAGCTATTTACCCAATAATGAGCCACATGACCTCTTACAAAATTTGCTTGAATCACCTAGCAACCTGTTAATTATCAGTGCACAGGAGACAGTCATGTCCCCATCAAGGCGAACTCTTTAATGTCCATGGTGAAGTCAGACAAGCACTGTCTTCTACCATTTACCTAGGCATAACCATATACACATAGGCACACAAATATCAGTTAAAAGTCTGTGTCACAGCCATCTGCCCAGTTCCAGTGGAAAAAATAACACTTTTGAGTGTTGCTTTTTTCAAGAATGATTGTGTCATATTAATGGATAGCAAAATCAACTTAATGAGTTCATGATCGTCAATTTAGAATTGAGTACACTAGGAAAGAAAATGGAATCCTTGTCTTAGATAGGATACATAAATCTTCAGAAGTAGAATGGGTCAGTAGTATCTTGTGAAATTCTTTTCTAATTGTTTTCATGTGTGTTCTGGGTCATGCTAAAAAATACACTTCTTATTGTAGTTCATGATCAAATAGTTCTATAAGCCATATATTAGAGCTCTTGGAGAGCAAGGCACTGTATCTACAAAACACCTTAATGAAATTACAAATTTGTGACCTGAGATGGATCACACACTAAACCTGCCCTTCCTTATAGACACAGTGACAAATGCAATTTCATCTGATAAGCTTGTTATTTTCAAGAAAGCAGATAAGCAGAACTCCAAAGGAATGGGAATCTAAATGAGTACATTTTGATGTCAAGATAAAGAAATAATAAAGCCTGTGTATGAACAGTACACTGGGCTAGTTTCAGCCTGGAGGTGCCTAAGTAGGCAGGGGCTAACAAAATTAGGGCACCTGGAGCCTGGAGGAATGACATGCTGAGACCAGAGGGAGGGACTTGGCAAAGGGTGCTGAGCATGTGCAATGACTCCACTGTTAATGAGTCACGTTCAACAGCACTGGTAAAGAACAATGATCACAGTACCTTATATCTGTCCATATGCTCACATTTTTCAGAGCATTGTCACACATGTTATTTTATTCTCATGAGAAGGACTGGAACTTGGATGAAGTAAATGAGGCGCACTTTCAGGGGGTACTCATTCCTCAGGGTCCTGCAAGTGCTCTGCGCACTTTGCTCACCTCACACTGGTCCAGGATCTTTTCATGAGAACAAACATTATTAATTCTGTGTTAGATATTAGGAACTCTAGTCACACAGAATTTAAGTGCACGTGTCACAAACAGCATTGAATCTGGGTTTAAACCCTTGTCCCCCTGCCTACTGGGAAAAGGTGCATTTTTTTAATCTACTTCAGACAACCTCAGTAAAGACTTTTCTGCATGAATTTGCAAAGCAATCAATTGGCAAGATGAAGACCCATACTATACTTGTTTGTCATGAAATGTTTGTTCAGAGGAAAAGAAATGGCAAAATTCAGCCAGTGAGGTTTCAGCCCCAATTGGAGTCCTGTGTTAAATTTGAGGCATTTCCATTCCAGAAAGGTGAAGACAAATTGGAAACCATTTAGGGAATAATAAAAGTAAAAAAAAAAAAAAGATTAGGGAAAAGAAAGGTTTGATTTATGAGGCCAGATTAAAGGAGATACATGCATATTATTTGGCCAACTGACAACCAGTGGATAGGATAAGAATCTACAAATATTGGGAGGATAAAAATATGGGTGATACAAAGGACTTCTAAGTACATACTAGACAGAACTAGCAGGAATGGACAGGAAGAAAATGTGAAACTGTAGACAATAAGAAGAGAGGTTTTTGCAAAAGGGTTCATTAAGTTAAGGAGTAAAACATAAAGGAGGGAGGAGAAGGGAAGAAGAATAAAAAACAGCACAGGAGTATGAGGAAGAAGAAAAAACAAGGGATAAAGGAGGAAGGAGGCAAGGAAGGAAGAAGGGAGTGAAAGAAGTAGGGTAAGAGAAGGAAACAAGGAGGGATGGATGGGTGGATGGATTGATGGATGGATGGATGGATGGATGAATGGATGGATGATGGCTGGAAGAAAGTAATGAAGGATTGAATGGAGGAAGGAAGGAAGAAAGGAATGATGGATAGATGAATGATGTTTGGAAGGAAGAAATGAAGAACTGGAATGGAGAAATGGAGAAAGGAAGGAAGGAAGAAATGAAGGGTAGAAGGAAGGATAGAAGGAATAAAGGAAGGATAGCAAGAAATTTCAAATCCGCCCTTGTATGTATTTCTCTATAAAATACACCCGCAATATTGATAATTGTTTTTTGGGTAGACTTTTTTTAATACAAAACTCAGTCATGCAATAATTTTAATATATAAATGTGTAGTGGTGATTTTCCACATATAGAATCCATACAGTGTAAGGAAAGCTTCTGTAAAACAGCTCTGTTTGGTGTGAGTGAGAGAGGTACCAAAAAAAGAAGAAAGAAAAAGAGAAAGAAAGAAGGAACTATGTCTTATTCCACCATATCTAATAACAGGAAATTAAAAAATAGATTCCTGGCAGGTCTCAGGCAGAATGAACATCTCCCCAGAAACCTGAGCCAGTTGAGAAGATGGCATCAGTACTCTACCTCAGGGGAGAAGGCTGCCACTAAATCAAAAGGAGACAGTAATGGGGAGTTAAAGTCGCTGTGCAAAGCCATTACTGCTATTAAATTCAGGGCCTGGGCACAGGGAACTTGGCAACCTTTGGCTAGCTTGCTACACATAACAGTTACTGTAATTGAAATTGAATTATAACACTACCCTGGCACATATCCTCCTTTAAAAATCCAACACATAATAATGCTACTAAAATAAAGACCTCTGGAAACAACCTATAGTCCAATTGCCTCTTTGTAGCTGGCACCCGCCTTCTTATGGAGTCCTTCATGCTTCCTCCCTCTACTGTAGACTGGTCAAAGTCCGGTGAAAAAGGTGAATCACAAGGTTCACATGTGGCAGTTGTGTGCCAAACACTGTGCCAGCCCTACCCCCTTTATAACCTCCTATGAGGTAGAGACTCATACCCTCCGTGTCACAGATTAAAATATTCTGAGGTCAAAGAGGTGAAATCATGTTGTCTAAATCAATTAGATAAAGTATGAGAAACAGCCAGGAATAAATATAATTCCAGTCAGCTTATACTCAGTGTTTCCATCATACCTAACACTCAGCAAGTTGCCTGATGCATAACCCATAGTAAGCACTCAATTAAGATGTGCTAAATTGAACTGGAGGGAATTGATGGTATAATTGAGATCAGGAAAGCATCTCCAACAACTTTGGCCATGAGTTGTTGAAATGCTGCCAGATTTTCACCAACTATTGAATTAGGTCGGAGCCAATTATGTCCGTATCTATAAAATGGCCTTTTTTGAGAACAAAAATCTTTTGCCTTCTTTGTTACTTCCGTTATCACAAATATGCTAGATTTCCTCCGTGTCATATAAAGTGGGTCTAATATTTGGATAATTTCAAGAGATGTTGAACTTTTGTTAAACAATCCACATAATCACTTCATGTCTTGTACGATATTGTGCTAAGAAATAAGACTGACAATCAATATCTAGTATATTTGATTTCATAAATATAAAAATGCTGTTTATGTGCTCCTGAGAGTATACTTATACTTGGAAATAGGAGACTCCATCTCTATACTTACAGAGCTTATAAGTCCACTGGGAGACAAAACATAAATGCATGGGAAGGTAAATAAAATTGAAACAGCCATTTGAGATTTTTCTTTCCAATAGATTTCATTCAACTAATATTTATGGAATGCCTTCTATGTGCCAGAACTTGGACAAAGCATTGCTAATAAATATTAGTTGGGATCATCTCTCAAGAACCCCACAGGCTAGTGAGGGAGAAAATTTGCTAACACACAGTTATAAAACAACATTAGTGATTTAGAGAAAGCATATGACTCTAAAGAATGCAGAAGAGGAAAGATTTGAATCAGCTGATAGCAAGCCTGAAGGTTTTATCAAGGAAGACTTCCTAAAGGAGACGAGGCCCACAATAGTTCTTGAGCAATGGATAAGAGTTTTCCAGAATAAAGAACATTATATGCCAGTCAACGCAGGTATAAAGATAATAGATAACAGAAGAGTATGGCAGATTGTGGTAAGAAAGTATTATTCGCAAAATTACTCATATTTGATCAGGAGGATGCATAAATACTACCTAAAAATTTTTCAATTTTGGATTTTTTTCAAGTCTACTTCAATATCAATAAATACTGTGATGAGTTCAAGGCCATCTCAAGCAGAATGTTAACATCCCAACCAAATATATTGCAAATTTCCCTTCTTCACTGTAGGAGAACTTATTAAAAGCAATGTATTCAAACTACATAATCTAAAACATGCCTCCTGTTTAGGTTAGCATATCTAATATATGATGGCCATTATTAACATTTATAAACCATCTATTATGTAATCTGAGTGTTCAGTAGTGTTCAAGAGCATACCAATTTCTTGCAAACTAACTGTAATTGCTGCAGAGGCATCATGGGACATTTGATTAATACAAAGCTAAGAAGTAAAAATCATTCCTTTTAAGTAAACAATTATAAAAGTGTATAAATTGATCAGCCTAGATATATTACAGAAATTTCTGAATCTGAGTAAGTCATAGAATCTCAGGAATACTGCTGTGAAGTATTCTTTTGATGTACTGCCTATAAGAGATACAATAGAATCAAAGTTAAGGAACCACAGACAATAATATTTGTGACTAGAGAATTCTGATTATAAGAATTCCAGGAATTAAACAGTGACACTATCCACCTTCGTACAAAAATCAACTAGAAAACTGAACGATGGCATTCATTTTGTCAATTTATAAGGTCAAGGAGAGCTTTAGGTATTAATTCTCTTGAAGTGAAAACAAGGAATAATTTCACCTTCAATCCTAAACAAATATAACTGGAACCTCATAGAACATACCACATGAATGATTTTCCACAAAAATGTGATGTCCTTAAAGAATAACCACCTCTCTACCTTCCTCTTCCAACATAATCATTGTTGTCATTGAACTTGGTCACTCCTACTTCCAATTACCTTTTGCAAATGAATTTTAGCAGAATCTCCCTACTCCATCTTCAGCAGTGTCCTTACTTATCCCTATTTCTTTCGTTGCTTTTTGAAAAGAGGCTTTTTTTTTTCTGAGCTGCCCCTAGCCCACCACTTCTGGAAGAGCTCAGTTGCTCAGACACTAAAATGGCTAGTTCAGAAAACTAAGACTTGTCAAACCTGAATCAGGCACTATAATTAAACTGGGTTAACTCTTGACATGTTCCATGGGCCACTCTCCTGTTGACTTCCCTGTTTCCTCAGTTCCTCATAAACTGGCCTGGCTCCTCTGTAAAGCTGTATCCTGTTCCTCCTTGGTAGACAGAGGCTCTCAGTTTGATTCCCTAACACATACTTTGACTGTAGTCTTACTGCTTCTGGCTCCTTCAGCTACAACCAATATTTAGGCAGGCTTTTCTCTTCCTGAACTCAGTAGTTCATGGTTTTGACTTCACAAGTTCTGCCCAGTGCCATCTTAGAGCAATTTCCTTTAGTGCTCATTTCCCACAAGATGCTTTTTTAAAGTGATTTTTTTATTTTCCATTCCTTCCTTTTTTTCTCTCTCTTTCCCTGCTCTCTCTCTCTCTCTCTCTCTCTCTCTCTCTCTCTCTCTCTCTCTCCTGAACACACAAACATATGCACATTTACCACACTATTAAATATCTATTTATATTGTCTTTAGGAATTTCATATGTAATTACATAGTTTGTATCTCATAACACTATATAAAATCTATACACAAGGAATCTTCCTATTTCCTTTTCCTAGATATTGGAGGCTAATATTGACTGAGTAAAATCTGGGGGCTCATTCACCCATTTATTTATTCAACAGATATTTATTGAGTGCCTGGTATGTCCTGGCCTTCTATTAAGTACTACACTCAACATTCGATTTAGCCACATGATCTATTTCTGTTTCACCTTTTCTGCCATGCACATACCTCTTTCATGGAATACCCTCTATCTTGTTTTCCTAGAAATCTCTATTCATCCTTCATGATTCAACATAAATATCAGGTTTTCCATGAAATATTTTCTAACCTTTATAAGATAACCAGTTTCTTCTCCTTAATATCACCCCCAGAATATGGCACTTACCACATTTCATAGTAATTACTTGCTCACCTATCTGTCTTCTCCCAATGAGACTCACTCAGTGAGATGAGATGTGATTTCTACCTTCCTAGTACTTTTAACAATGCACTGCACATAGTAGGTCCTCAACCAACAGTAAGTATGATGATAACCTTGAGGATCTGCATGTATAGGATTTAGTATAAAATCAACATCCTGCAGTTTAGCATTGCTATCCATAAGCAAGCCCAAATCAAGTGATTCCAGGGATCTCTCAACATTTTAAAAGCGATATAGCATTAGTCCAGACCAGTTTAAAGAAGAACAGAATCATAAATAATACATTTGATTGTCCCATCTCCTAAAATGCAACATACTGTAAAACCCATTGGGGACTTATATGATGTCCTCTGTTGCCACAAGACATAGTAGATATTATAAGTTAATTAAGATGGTATACTCCAAGGAGCTGAATCCAAGGATTCTGATTGTTTATTGTTAGCGCTATTTACCTAGTCCCACTTAATTACCTACAACCATTCAACTTTACCACTTTTATGGTAATGACTCCTATTCTATAACTCCAGCTCAGAAGTCCGTGCACTCCAAGTTTCTTCTCCATCTCTGTACAAGTCATCTCCATTGGGATGTCTCAGAGACACCTCAACCATGACAGGTCCAAAAGGGAACTCTGTTTTACCCTTAAGTCTCCCCATCACTAGGATGGCTCCATCCACTATCTCACATCGGAAACCCAGGCACAGTAACCTTGATGTGATCTTGACTCTGCCTTCCTTCTTTCCACTTTCCTCCAACCCTTAATAAGCCCCGCTGAGTCTTCACCCAAAATAAATCAAACACTTCTATCCATCCATTGTAATGAATTGCATTAGTAACGATTCCTATTACTTCTTCTCTTTAGTACTGAAACAACTTCCTATCTACCCTCCTGTTTTCTTCTCTTACTCCTTCCAATCTGACGGGATTTCTTGAAATATATATTGCATCATCCTACTCCTTAAAAGAATTCAGTGTTTTTTAATTTTATTTAGAATAAAATTCCAAATCCTTTTATGGCTTATCAAGTACTGACAAGCCCTCCTTTCTAGTTCCTACAATCTGCCAGACTCCGTGATCTTTGAGCTCCCGTAGCAGAAGTTCTTTACCTGCTCAGAGCCTTTGCACATGTTTCTTCCTGAAATGCTCTTCACTCTGACTCTTTCCATTGCTGGCTTCTTCTCAGAATGGTGTTCTCTGTTCAAATAATATTTCAAATAATATCTCCTCAGAGAGAACCTCTCTAACCATGCTATTTAAATAGCCATTCCCTCAACCTTGCAGAAACACAGAATTCTTCAGTTTTTATCTTATTTGATTCTTAACTGTTAACACAATAATACTTCTCTTTTTGGGGGTCATACTTACCTTCCTCCCTAAAATATAAACTAAAAAAAAATTTTTTTAGTGCTTATTTATTATTGAGACCCAGAGAGAGACCGAGCACGAGCATGGGAGGGGCAGAGAAAGGAGGAGACACAGAATCTAAAGCAGGCTCCAGGCTCTGGGCTCTGGGCCGACAGCACAGAGCCCTACGCGGGGCTCAAACTCACAAACTGCGAGATCATGACCTGAGCCGATATCCAACGCTTAACCGACTGAGCCACCCAGGCGCCCCTAAAATATAAACTGTTTTTAAGGTAAAGACTCTTGATTCTCTTGCCTGCCACTGTATCCCCAGGAACCAGTATGGAGCAAAACACTTAAAATATTATGTGTTAAATATAACACATTACACATATAACACAGCAATATAACACAGCAAATACATTAATAATTAAAAATAGATAAACTCAATGGGCCCTAACCGAGCATCCACTCTCGGCACAGAGGTATATCCACACATTCACACACCACTGATATTCACCATAGCACTGTAAGGCACATAGTCTTATTCTTTTCTTTTTTTTTTTTTTTAATTTTTTTTTCAACGTTTATTTATTTTTGGGACAGAGAGAGACAGAGCATGAACGGGGGAGGGGCAGAGAGAGAGGGAGACACAGAATCGGAAACAGGCTCCAGGCTCCGAGCCATCAGCCCAGAGCCTGACGCCGGGCTCGAACTCATGGACCGCGAGATCGTGACCTGGCTGAAGTCGGACGCTTAACCGACTGCGCCACCCAGGCGTCCCATTCTTATTCTTATTCTTATTTAACCAACAAGGTAAGTTAACTTTCTCAAAGTGCTTATAACCGTCTTCAGGTATTAACCTAAGTCCCTTAATCCAATTCCAGCGATTTGCTTTGTTTATACTCTATCTCATCAAAATCATTGTTTAATTTAAAAACTAGTTTCTACCTCCCGCTGACATTTCACCATAAAATTTTGTTCTCCCAGGTAAATGTATATATATTTTTTTAATTGAGGAAACAAACAAAAAAACATGACAGCATACACTGTCATTGTCTCTTGGAAAACAAACAAAACAAAAACCTCATGGCTAGTCATCTCCCATGTAAGCCCGCAATAGTAAATTAAAGATGTGTTAGAGAAAATGGATCCTTCCAGTCATAAGACTAATGGCTGGTGGCCAAAAGAGAAAGGCAGTCACCTGCTTATTCTTTAGTAATTCAGTCCAAAAACCTTGAGCATTTTTATACTACTACTTTATCATTCCCTTTAGAAATAAACTTCAGGAAATAATAAGGCATTATATTCCTAAATGTACCAAGACTGTGACAGAAAGGGTTCGTAATACAGCTGCCCACTGGCTGGAGCAAAGCCAGTTCAGGAAAGCAGCCACATAAACTCACCTTTCTGTCATCCAACAAACATTCATAGATCATCTGGATGGCATTGTGGCAAGCAGTGGCATTGTGGTTGAGAGTCTAGGCTCTGGAAATCAAGAGTTCAAGTCTCTCCTCAGCTTTGTATGAGCTGTATGACATTGACAAATGGCTCAGTTTCTCATCCTTGAAATAGGGCTGACATTATGACAATCTCATGAGGTTGTGACGAGGAATAAAAGACAAAACGAGTGAAATGCCAACGGTGTAGGAAAGATCTCAAGAAATGTTAGTTTTTGTCGCAGAATAATGTGTCCAATGGGGCAAAAGTTTAAGGCATCCTGAATCTTGAGAATATAAGTTTTAGCGGGGGTGGAGAGGGGTAATAGGGTAGTGAGTGGAATGAATGGAGTTAAGTAATATTTTTTTTTTTCAGGAGAAAGTGTGCTCCTTCCACATTTTTTACAACAACTTTATCGAGGTGTAATTTGCATAATATAATTTATGCGCACCTTGAATGACTTTTAGCAAATTTACAGAATTGCACAACCATTGCCAAAATCCAACATTAGAAAATTCTCATCATCCCTAAAAGATCTCTCATGCCCATTTGTAGTCATTACCCTTCACACTCTCAGCCCCAGGCAACCACTAGCCTATTTTCTGTCTCTGTAGATTTGACTGTTCTGGATAGTTCATATAAATTGACTTATACAATATTAGCCTTTTGTGTCTGGCTTTTTCATATCACATAAGGTGGAGGTTCAGCTCTATGATATCATGCATCAGTACTTACTTCCTTTTTACTGCTAAATGGTATTCAATTCTATCAATATATTGCATTTTATTGTTCTATCCCCTAGTTGACTGACATTTGAGTTGTTTCCACTTTTTGACTTCCACATAATGCTACTGTAAGCGTTTGCATACAAGCCTTTTTTTTTTTTTTTTTTTTTTTTTTTACATTTATCTATTGTTGAGAGATAGAGTGCGAGCAGGGGAGGGACAGAAAGAGAAGGAGACACAGAATCTGAAGTAGGCTCCAGGCTCTGAGCTGTCAGCACAGAGCCCGATGCAGGGCTCGAACCCACAAACTGTGAGAACATGACCTGAGCCAAAGTCAGACAGTTAACTGAGCCACACAGACGCCCCACACACAATCTATTTCTAGACACGTTTTCATTTCTTTTGAGTAGATTCCTATGACTTCCCCTTCTCCACTTTAAGTAAAGGATCTGCCCCGAACAGGATTCCAGTGCAACTAGTTAGGGAGAGGAGAAGAGTTCGAATTCCATCACTAATGACTATTGAATGGTCAGCTCATACAATGAAGTGGAAAAAAGCATGTCAATTTTTGTCTGTTCTTTCTTTTCCTGAGTCTCTCTGTGACCTTGGGAGAGAAATATAACTTTTAATACCTAGGTGTCTCCATTTGTGAACCAAACATAGCAAATAGATGTTCTTTAAACCGTCTTTTAACTTAAAAGCATGTAATTTTCAGTTACTAGAGAATTTAAAACCAACACACACACAAAAAAATACACTCAATAAATCATCTCCCGTGCCTCTGGCATATTCTAGGGCCGGGCACTATGTGGGAGGCCAGCAATAGTTACAAAAAAGTGATACAGAAAGTGAAGGATAAAGTATTTGCTTACTATTTTTGCATGTAGGATGCAGGATTCACAAGTTGATACTATAAATATGCCTCTTCTGCTTTTGAGGTTCTCGTGCATATTGCTATATTTCTCTGGCCATATTTTGTTAAGGCAGTTATTTCATTCAAAGTTAACTGGCCATAAAACAAGCATCGTTACAACAGAATAGGGTAGATTATTTTATCAAACATTTAAAATTATATGAATCTAAGTAACACGCATTACCTTCCAAACAGTCATCTCAGTGACTATACAGTGTTTTTCATTTATTCTGACATTGCTCAGAGCTAGTATCTAGGATATTTCACTTTGGAATTGTCCTCTAAACTAATGGATTAGGCTTTTTTTTTCAAATTCACTTCAAGCCTTATTATTAAATACTTAACATATAGCAAAAAGTATAAAGAATAATAAAATGAACATGCATGCACCAATCACAAAGCTTTGAAATAAATGAGTGCCAGTGCTTTGGAACATACTTATCCCCATGCATATATTTATCCTTCCCTCTCTATATATGTTGTACTAAGTAATATATGGCAATGTCTTTTTTCAGATATACATATATACATATATGATATTGTGCTCAAAGTATTCTTTAGCAACCTGCTGTTTTCACTCAGTATTATGTTATTTACCCACAGTAATATGAATTCTACTTCATCAATATTCACACTGTAGGGCATTACATTAAAAAAAAAACAAAGCTCAACGATTTATCCTATTTCCTACTGATGCATATTTAGGTGATATCCAATATTTTGCTACCACAAACACTTTACCTATAAATATGTTTATGTCTATCACCTTTGTGCACATCGGAGGGTTTGTCCAGCTTATTTCCTAGGGATAGATTTTCTATATTATGGCAAATTGACATCTTCATCTGTACCGTTTATTATTAAGTTTTCTCCTAAATGTTTGCACCAACATTCATCCTACCTATGAGGGTATAAAATTCTCATTGCTCCACCCTCCCCCAAAACTTAGTGTTGTTAAACATTTTAAATTTTGCTGATCACTAACTTGATTTTTAAAAATCAAATTTAATAATCTTTGAGTGTCTCCTCTGGATGCATCACTGTGCTTGGCTCCGTATGGAATGCAGAGCAACAGGTGACAAAATTACACTGAAACTGGAGGAACCTACCATTGAGGCCTCATTCCTGCCACCTTTGAAAACCTGGGCAAGTCCCTTAATCTCTTCTAGCCTCCGCTTCCTCTTTTGTAATATTAAGGACCAGACAAGAGCATTTCCCAGGCCTCTTCACCTCTGATCGTGACTCTATGATGCCGGTGGGAGCTTACAAGCAAGTAGGAGAAACAACATGCACATAAGTAACTTTAACACCTGCAAAATACACAAATAAGGTACTAGGAAAGTATAGATGATGGAATCCAAGTAGGAAAGAGAGAAGAATTGGAAACATCTTCTCCAGGAGGTTCAGAGGAGCTGTATCCAGAATGGTGTGGATGATACTCTGAGCACTGGATGGTGGTAAGAAAATTTGGGAAGAGGAGAGAGCCTGGGTGGAGCTCGTTGTTTTTGTTTGTTTGTTTGTTTGTTTGTTTGTTTGTTTTGTTTTTTAGAAAGGTTTTTTAATGTTTATTTAATTATTTTGAGAGAGAGAAAGGCAGAAAGACAGAATCCCAGGCAGGCTCTGACCTGACAGCACAAAGCCCTACAGGGGGCTTGAACTCCCCACCCGAACCCATGAACCATGAGATCATGACCTGAGCAGAAATCAAGAGTCAGATGCTTAACTGACTGAGGCACTCAGAAGCCCCCTGGGTGGAGTTCTACAGGCAGGAGGGTGAAGTCAACAAAGGTACTTGTGGCGAAAGCACAAGTGTTAGGGTAAGTGCTGGGCTGTGAGGCCAGCTCTGTTGTGTTTTTTATGTCAAAGTGTAATAAATCTTCATCATTTTGTTGATGATTTGATTTTTAAAACCTCCCAAAGCAATTTGGAATCAAATTTGTATCCAAGGCAGATGGTCATTTATTTGATTTTCATTTTAAAAATGAAGCCATAAAACTAATTTCTGTGAGGCTTGCAGACTGACTGGATTGTCACTTCTCAAACAGGATTGCCCAGGGGTTTTGAGAAGTAGGAGGGCACATTGCAGAAATAAGACTGTAGCCTCTGAAGGTGACTACTTTGAATAAACACACTCCTTTGATTTTTGAATTCCAGTAGGTTGGTTTAAAAGAGTTCATGGTTTTACAGTTATATCTGGTAATAGAAAACTCAGAACCTAATGGAATTCTTAGTATTCCCAGAAAAAAATTTAAATTGAATATTCAAAATAAACATTATTTCTGGAAGGGAAAAAATGCCTTCTAAGAAGCTCTTTTTTTTTTTTTCAGAATGGCTAAAATGGCTGAGAATTGCACTTTGAAAAATAATTAATGTGTCTGATTTTGAAAAAAACTAAGTTAGTGTTGGTTAAGTACACAGACCTGGCAGGCAATATACATGGGTTCAAATCTTGACAACCCCATTATAAACTAGAACATTCAAGTAAAGTACTGAAGCTCAGTTTTCTAGTATTAGAATTGCATTTGGCTCCATGTGGCCAGATTCCTAAATTAATCCCTATGTGATTAAGTCTCTTATTTTCCCCATATTGTAATAAATCAGAGACAGGCAGCTCAAGGCTGGTACTGTGGTTCCACGTAGACACCAATGTTTATTCATTCAGCTGCTGAGGGACATCTCAGTTTTTTCTGAGTTTGGCCAATTATAAATCAAGCTGGTAATAACATTTGTGTGAGGTTTTTGTGCGGATGTAAGTGTTCAGTTCCTTTGGGTAAATGCTGAGGGGCACAAATGCTGTATTGTATGGTAATAGTACATTCAGTTTGGAAGAAATTGCCAAACTGTCTTCCAAAGTGGCTGTGCCATCTTGCATTGCCACCTGGTGTGTTAGAGTCCCCATGGCTGCACGTTCAACACTCGGTGTTGTCAGAGTGCTAGATTTTGGTCATTCTAATAGGCACGTAGTGGTATCTCATTGTTGATTTAATTTCCATTTCCCTGATGACTATGATGTGGATTCTTTTCATATCTGTTTGCCATCTGTTTATCTGTGTGTGTGTGTGTGTGTGTGTGTGTGTGTGTATGTGTGTGTGTGTGTGAACAATAGTTATACTTTCTTAAGCAAATTAAGAAAAAAAATTTTTAACATTTATTTATTTTTGAGACAGAGAGAGAGCATGAACAGGGAAGGGTCAGAGAAAGAGGGAGACACAGAATCTGAAACAGGCACCAGGCTCTGAGCTGTCAGCCCAGAGCCTGACACGGGGCTCGAACCCAAGGACCACGAGATCATAACCTGAGCCAAAGTCAGACGCTTAACCGACTGAGCCACCCAGGCACCCCTCTTAAGCAAATCTCAATAAAGTATTATGTCATACAGAATATGGCATTATCATCTATAGTCACTGTTATATATGAGATCCACAGACCTTATTCATCTCACAGTTGAAAGTCTGTAACCTTTTACCAGCCTCTCCCAGCTTCCCTCACTCCTCTAGACCCTGGCAACCACCATTCTATTCTCTGTTCCTATGAGTTCAACTTTTTTTGTTTTGTTTTGTTTCTTAAGTTTCCACTTCTAAGTGATACCATGCAATATTTGTTTTTGTTTTTCTCTGTTTGGCCTATTTCACTTAGCAAAATGCTCTCCAGTTTCATCCATGGATAACATGATATCCTTTAAGGCTAAATAATATTCTATTATATACCACATCATCTTTTATCTATTCATCCACTGATGGACATTTAGGCTGTTTCTGTACCTTGGCTACTGTGTATAACGCTTCAATGAACATAAGAATAAAGATATCTCTTCAAAATAATGTTTTAATTTTCTGTGGATGGATTATATATCCAGAAGTGGGATTACTAGATCATATGGAAGTTTTACTTTTAATTTCTTGAAGATCTTCCATACTGTTTTCCATAGTGAAAATGCCAGTTTTCATTCCCACCAGCAGTGCACAAGGGTCCCCTTTTCTCTTCCCCAGCATTTGTTACCTCTTATCTTTTTGATAGAAAGCATCCTAAGAGATGTGAGATGATATATCATTGTGGTTTGGATTTGCATTTGCCTCATGATTCCTGATGTTAAACACCTTTTCATGTACCTGTTGGCCACTTACCTGTTTTCCCTGGAAAAATGTCTATAGCAAAAATAAATAAATGTGACTATATCAAACTCAAAAGCTTCTTCACAGCAAAGGAAATCATTGACAAAATTAAAAGAGCGACCTGTGGAATGGGAGAAAATATTTGCAAACTATAGATCCAATAGGGGGTTAATATCCAAAATATACAAAAAAAAAAAACATGCAACTCAGTAGCAAAACAAACAAAAAACAAACAAAAAAACCCACAAAACAAAACAAAACAAACAAATTGAACAACCTAATTAAAAGTGGGCAAAGGAACTGAACAGACATTTTTCACTATTCTCAATATGTAACTCCTGTCCTTGGTTTTAAGATCACTCCTTTACGACTGAGCATTGCTTCTGAGTTTGAGGCACAAACAAAAAGGAAAGGGTCCAGAATCTTTCCCTTTGTAAGACTTTACAATTTTATTCAGAAGGACATTGTACCCCAGAGACTATCACTTAGGTCCATTGGCCAAAACTAAGAAAGATGATTATACCTTGTTCCATGGGAAACTGAAAGACCAAAGATTTTTTGCTAAGTATATTGCTTTCCCCGACAAAATCAGGGTTCTCTTAGCAAGAAAGATGTCAAAATGAATAGATGATAGGTAACTAACAGTGCCTACTATATATTATCATTAAAGAGTTACTTTGAAATTTAAAAAGAAAATTAATGGAAGTCTTAGCATACAATTAACTGTTTGATAACTCTTACCTCAAAATAATTATATTAATGTATGATTAATAAAGTTATGTCTATTCCTTCAAGGATATGTTAAGCTTTCACAGCCCAAATCAAATGCCATACCTATTAAGATCCTTCTCTGATTCTGCTACTTAGACCTTATTCATTATATTTGATGAAACACAATCTGACAAACAAGCAGAAAAGGATACAGAATTGTAGAATTGAGAAGAGAGCCAGAGAGTTAGCCTCTGCAAAACACAGAAACGTAAAGAAGTTTCATGAGAATAAACATCAAGGGCGTGTTTTGTGCTCTGCTAGCTACTAAAACAGAGAGTAGCTTCCCACCCTGCCTTCTACTGAGATCTGCAAAGGGATTGACCCTATACAGGTGAGGTGTTTTGCTGCTAGATAGATAAAGCATGATTGGTTTTGACTACAGGGTCAGAATCACATAAGTAGTTAACTTTGGCCAAATGACAATATGATAGCTCAGTGTTACCTAATTACAGAAATAGCTATTTTTTCACCTTAATATTGCTGAGTATGTACCGTGTAAGAGTAAGAAGGAAATTATTTCAGAGTAAATGGTGTGAATCAATATAAAAGCAGTAATGCATAGTTTTAATTCATAGAATGACAGGTAGTACGCTTTAGTTTGAACACAGGATATGGAAAAGCAATTCCTAGCAGCTTAAAAAGCAGAAAACTAAGCAATTTTATCAAGAAATTGAATATATTTAAGTAATCACATGACAAAGTCAGAACCAGGCTTTGGAGGTTTCATCTGGTATGCTGAATGAAAAGGAAAGCAGAAAAAATGATGTCCTGAATATAGGTAATAGATCTAAAAATGGGATCCAAAGTGGAGATGGACAGAAAGGGAATAGGTAAGAGAATTAGAAAGGAATGGTAGAGAGGAAATGTCAATTAAAGATTATTTTTAGTAAGCAAAGATGGAAGCTTTCAAGATCCCCTATGATTTCAACCTTGGCTAAATTGTTGTCATGAAAATAACGAGCTAACATGAAACAAAACAGCTACCGGAAGGAAGATAAGAAGTTGCATCATCTATATGTTGAGTATGATATGCCAGTAGAATATCTCTCAGAATACATACAGAATTTGGAATGGCATAACTGGTACCAATGTGAGAACAGAGTTGACAGTATAGAAAGTCCTTTGCCATTTTTCATAATGTTCAATATTTTCCTCTAGTCTTGCTATATCCTCATGTTCATCAATCACTCAATTTCTTTGTATACATCTAATTCTGCAAACGTTCAACTTCTTTTTGTATAATGCTGTTTCACATGACCCCTCCAACCAGTAATCACTGTACAATGCAGGCAGTATTTTTTCCCATTTAAAAGAATGAAACAGTCTCAGAGAGAGCCTACATTCTTTCCTATTGTTTTCTCCTTAGTGATGATTCAAAAGGAAATGTTAATCAACTTTTTTCCCTCCCCTAGTCAATGAGCAAAATCATTAAAAAAAAATTAACTGTAATTCTTCTTTACAGATTTATGACCTGCTAAAACTTTCTAAGATCTATTATTTCACCTGTTGAGAGTTTTTTTTAATGAATTCCTTCTCATTTAAAAACAGTCCATTTACATTTCAAAAATCTTATCAGTATTAACCAGATTATTCTTTCTAATTATTCTTGTAGGCCTGATCTCAGAAAACTATTTGAAGCCATCTGTTATTTAAATTCAAATTTGATGCACATGAAAGATCAGAACTTGATTTATATTATCTCTGGTTAGTTCTAGTATGTATAGAATAATAACTTGGCAGGATCTCACAGCAGCTATAGCATGGTGCAAATCTACGAAATAACTGTCACTAAGATTCATGATCACACACATCTACTAAGGGCATCTAAAGGGCACAAACATTTTAGAATTCTGTCTATATAATCAGTACTTACCCCACTGACACACAACCAGAAAAACATTCTTAGAAAAAAAATATATCTATGTTTTTATGCAATATCTCAAGTACACAAAATTCCAGTCCATTATGAGATTCAACAGCCAAATCTGTGGGAACTGAATCTTCTGTAGAAAGAAGCATTAAGTGGATTCATCAGGTTTTCCTCAATATGGCCAGCTCTATACATTACATTGTGTATATTTTTTTTTTAATTTTTTTTTCAACGTTTATTTATTTTGGGGACAGAGAGACAGAGCATGAACGGGGGAGGGGCAGAGAGAGAGGGAGACACAGAGTCGGAAACAGCCTCCAGGCTCCGAGCCATCAGCCCAGAGCCCGACGCGGGGCTCGAACTCACGGAGCGCGAGATTGTGACCTGGCTGAAGTCGGACGCTTAACCGACTGCGCCACCCAGGTGCCCCTACATTGTGTATATTTAAGGGGCATACGGCAGATAAAAAGCTATGCACTATGTTGAATAGCATCTCTCAAAATTCATGTCTGCCTAGAACCTTTTTGGTGTGACCTTTTTGGAAGCATGGTGTTTGCAGATGAAATTATTTGAGATGAGATGAAGTCATACTGGATTAGACTGAGCCCCACATGGCTGACATCCAAGGGCTGGAATCCTTACAAGAAGATTGTGTGGGAAGACACAGGGGGAAGAGGGCTATATAACAATAGAAGCAGAGTTTGGAGCAATGCAGTTTCAAGCCAAGGAACATCAAGGATTACTAGCAACTACTAGAGGCTGGGAAGGAATAAGCAAGGATTCTTCCCTAGAGCCTTCAGAGGGAACATGTCCCCACAGGCACCTTGATTTCAGACTTTTAGCCTCCAGCACTGAGAGAGAATAAATTCCTGTTGTTTGAAGCCACCCAGTTTGTTAGGGCAATCTGGGAAACTAATGCAGGCTCTACATGACAAATTGACAACTCTAAATTTATTTGCTTCCCTTACAAAGTCAGAGGCAGATTCAGAGTGATACCACCTCCACACTCACCCTCCTCCTATATACTTGATAAGTAGTTGTGCAAATGCATTGATAAAATACATGTGTTTTGATGCCTTCAGTCAAAAATGTTTTAAAATCAAAACAATTTGGGGGAAATGCTAATCAACTTTAAAATGCCATTATTAATAGTTTCTTTTAGTTACCAATTCCTACTGCATCCCTAGATATACAAATTATTGGCCCCCAAGGGACAAATAAGAAGAGGAAGACATGTTGGTCCTATTTCCTTCTTGAAACAATTAAGTAATAACCAGTATCCTCTCCTTCTTCCTGACCATTCCTCTTCCTCAGTGCTTCTGGTTCCTATAATCTCTCTTTTTTTTAGTTCTTGGCCTTCAGCCTCATGGGCCTTCCAGGGTGGGCTTGTCTGCCCTCTGGGTCTTCTGCTATCACCACAATTCTGATGGCACCAGATCCATAATTCTCTTTGATCACTGACCTAATCATTGGTCTGATGTCTTCCCCTGCTTTCAGTTGTAGTTGACTTCAAATTTGATATGGTGAGGAATGAAAGATCTTTACTCAACAAAATGCTATTGGGTAGTATTGATCAGATTGTCCTCATTGTGTTTTTGTTCCCTGACACTTAATATTCAAGGGCTGCCCCACACCAATCAGAATGAAGAATTTAGAGAAGTTACCTAGGTGAAGTCTTGCAGACATGCTGGCAGAGATGACTTTTTCCCCTGAAAAAAATTAGGTAGGACTACATAGGGAGAAAGAGGAAATGAAGCAAAAGTAGTGACTTAAAAGCATAGAAGAAGGATCCAGAAAGGGACAGACCTAGGCAGGTGAATTCCCAGCAAGTTATGAGAAGATGCTCTCTCTCAAGGGCAAGGGAATAGGATGGGAGAGAGTCAGGGGACTGACTGACTCATCACTTAGTGATAAAGGAATTGAATGTTTTGCATTTTTTCCATATATAGGAATATAGTATTATTTTAGAGTATACAAAGCAGTCTTCACATTGTTTCATTTAATCCTTTAAATAGCCCATGAATAAAGCATTGCCACTATTCCTCATTTGAGGAAATTAAAGGCTTAAATAACATGCCCAAGGACACACGACTATTAACTGCTAACATTAGACCTAGAACACACTTCTACTGACTATAAATCCATTGTCCTCTTTCCAGTTTATTGTCATAAAAGACCCTTGATTTATCTTTTTACTACCATGTGAGTACCTGATGAGTAAAATTATAAATGCTTTACCCAACCATTCAAGTATCTTTATAATATGACCTAAAAACTCTATTCCCTCCTTATTCTCTACTCATGTCATCTATAAAACATTTCATTATGCTGCTAGGCTCAGCAGTTGCTACATCCTCTTGTAGAAAAAAAAAATCCTGCCACAAACGCATGGGTACTTTGTTCCTCCCTCTGGAATGTCCCTTTCCTGATCCAAGTCCTCCCTAAATGTCAAGGTTCAAACATATCTTGTTCATCTGCTTAGCACAGAGGAAATAGGCAATGGCGTTTTGAGCCTAGAGATAGTGGTGGTGGGTAGCTTGATAGATTCTGAGGGAAAAAAAAACTGCTCATCTTTTCTGAGCCTTGAATTTTCCTTGTAAAGTCTACCTCTTGCCATCCACTTCCGTAAGGTGGTGCTTCAGCCTGCTTAGAAGCAGCAATATGTGAACAGAGAAAGAAAGAGTTTTTGAAAGATGGACCCAATTACAGCAGTCTGCATTTTCTTATAATACTGGTGACAGCAAGGAAGTTGAGAAGCTGCTTTTATGTCTATGATAAATAGAAAGAGTTCTGCAGATCCAAAGTCAATAAAAATGTACATAATGTACTTGGAGTTAAGGTGGTAAACGAGGTCACAAATTCCCTGAAAGCAAAAGTATCGAAAAGTAAAGGATATATTTAGGTAGATAACTCCTTAGAAAAAGTGGAAAGAGAGGACAGAGTATAATCAGAAAGAAAGAAAGCTATGTACTTTGGTAAACCTCTACTTTGGACAGGAAAGGTAGCTCTTTGGGGAGTTATACATCCCGTTCTTCCAAGTGTATTATCTCTCTTTAGTCAGTAAAATGGCTTATATCGTGATGAGCTTGTTCTTTATTGACTGGGACCATTCAACCCATAAAATAAAAAGGGTACTTTTATATGAATCTGTTTACCAGGACCCATGAGCCCAGGTCATTTCCCAAGGAGCAATAATTTTCAAACTTTACTGTCCCTGAGAATAACCAAAGGAGCACAAAATGCACACTCTCCAACTCTGTTCCCAAAGCGTTTCCTAGGAGAAGTTTCAAACATGCCCATTTTAAAAGCCCTCCTGCTAATTCTGATTCAGACCAGTCCTACTTGCCACACCTGAAACATACAAAGAGGAGGAAACTGGAGGTTTTAAATCATTAAATTTTCACAAAGATATTCCAAGAAAGAAACTATGAACTCCCTTTTACCGATGGGAATACTGGTTAAAGTCACAGTTAGTAAATGACCAGGATTTAAGTATCTGGTCTATCTATCCATTGTCATACCCTTTCTGCTTCATCATGTAGGTATACAGATGCCTAGTAAGATAAGTGAGCAGAAAAGAACATAGGAAGCGTACAATTATTTGAGAAGACATGTACTGCCAAAGGATCAAGAAGAATAAGCCAAGTTCAGCCAATAAGAATGAGATAACTTTCTAACCATAGAATCTGGTAAGTCTAGAGGACCAATCTTCAAAGGGCAGTTGGATGATAGGTGAAGGGCGTAATTATTAGTCTCCATCTAATATGGACTATGAAAAGAACATTAAGTTGTCAAAGAGAATAAGGGCTTGATGTGGCTTTTTCAATATGGAAAATACAAAGTCAAGAGAATTGTGTCAGAGGCTAAGGAATAAATAATCCCAGAGGCTATCTGTGAATATGGCATTAGATTCATAAATACATTCCTTAGTTGGATTTTTAATAGCCAAAGAGTTTGTAGACGAAATTGTGGAGATTAAGAGATTGTGGAGATTAATCTCCAATTGTGGAGACTAAAAACAGTGGGACAGAACAATGGGGACAATAGAAACATCAGTCATTGGGAGGGTAGGAAAGAATAGACAGAACACAGAGAATTTTTAGGGCAGTGAAATACTCTGTACGATGTTATCATGGTGGATACATGCATTATACATTTGTCCAAACCCACATAGTGTACAGACCAACAGTAAACCCTCAGGTACACTATGAACTTTGGGTGATGATGATACATCAGCATAGGTTCATCCTTGATAACAAAATTTAGGCACCATTCTGATGTTATGCATGTGTGGAGGCAGGGCATATATGGGAAATCTCTGTACCTTCCTCTCAATTTTGCTTTGACCTTAAATTTCTCTAAAAACTAATCTTTGAAAACAAGAAACACAACAGAGGGATGGAGAAGTTTTATTTGTTGAATCTAAAAGGAACAACCACTAAACCAAAAGAGAAAACAGAATTTACTAAGAGGTAGATAGGATCAAGAAGGAGAGTAGATGGAACAAACCAGCCTCAGCAGAATGCTAGCCTGGCATATTCCAAAGTATTTTCAAACCCATTGTCTCATCACAGCATCACACTATTCCTGATATTTAGGTAGAATAAGCATCAATATTCCCAGAAAGGAAAATAAAATTTCCAGAAAGGAAAATAAAAGCAACATCTCCGCCCAACTTCAAAAAACATTCAGGTAATTCTTGGGACCACATTGCCAGTAAATGTAGGATCTGGGGCTAACAACAGGTCCCCAGACTCCTATGTTAGTGCCCTCTTCAAATAGTGACATACCCAGGGGCAGAAACACAAAAGAATTGAAGTCTGACAGAAAGTTCTGGTGTCACCGCACCAACTTATTATGTAGGCGTCTTGTTTTTAGAAATACGTCCCCACACATTTTTTTGATATTCCTCTCCTTCGAAGGTGGAGCTTAATTCACTTCCCCTTGAGTGTAGGCTGGACTTAGCAACTTGCTTCTAGAAAGAAGAACACTGTGGATGTGATGTCACTTCTAAGACTAGGTTATTAAAGACCTGGGCTTCCTGGGTGGTAGCACTCTCTCATACTTTCTCCCTCTTGAATCTGTGCTTTTAAGGGCAGCATGTCACACAGCAGCCCTGGAGAGTGGAAACCAGATACCATGTATGAGGACACCCAGGCAGCCTCTGGAGAAGCCCATGTGGTGGGGAACTGAGACATGCCAACAGATTAGGGTGAAGTACTGAATTGACTGTTGTCTCCGCCAGTGACATTGCAACTCCATGAGAGACTCTGAATCTGATCCATCCAGATAATTCACAAAATCTGTGAGAAAATAAATGTTTTTTTTAAACCACTCGATTTGGGGTAATTTGTCATGTAGGAGTGATAATTAATATAGTAGGGAACCAATCAATTTTTATATTACAGGTAATCCTGATTATAAGCAAAGCACATATTCCAACAGGAATTTTTGCTCTATTCCAATGGAACCTCTGCAAAAAGACAAAGAGTGTCAACGATGTGAAAGCTGTTTGAAGGAAAGAAGCGGTGATCATCGAGGAGAGCAAACTGGAGTGGGCTCCAGTGTAGGCCCCCCAGGAATAGCTGGCCTCTTCACCAGGTCGCTTCCCCGCTGATGAACTTGTTCCTCATTCCTTTTTTTATACTAGGTGAAACTCCACAAATTAAAGATTTCATTGAGCCCAGAACCGTCTTGTTACAAATTGAAGCCTTCTGAGGGTTTAAATGGTTAACTAACCATTCATCAGTTTGAATTAAAATTCACTCACTTCCCTAACTCTTTGCAAAAATGACCAATGCTGAGAAATGCAGGGTTTGATGAAAGTGGCATGGTGTTAGCTCATTTTGGAGTACTTGGGGGACATGGTGGTCCTGGGAAAGGGTCCACAGTGGGCTGATCCTCAGGAAAGGGGTGATAAAGTGGGAGAGAATTTCCCCAAGTGAAGCAGCATCATGTCAGTGTAACTCTGAGAATTTAAAAACAACAACAAAGTGCCTCTCACCAGCTTCGTATCTGAGAAAAGAGAAGAGGCATTTTTCTTCTACTTTGAAATTAATCTGGTGCTCATCACATCATAATTTAGCCTAAGTTCTAATGGGCTAGCCTGTAAACCTAATCAAGATCCAGAACATAATTTTTGTGAGGAAATGAATTCTACAATTGTACCAACAAACAGGATTTTGAACATCAACCATTTGTAAGCAGAGGAAAAGGCTGAAACACGGTGGCTGTTAAATTTGGGAAACCAGGAACTCACAAACAAGCTTTTGGATGGTGTTTTCCTTTCAATTTTAAGGATGCTTTTGCTTTATTCTTTACTCAAATCATATTATTTTAGCACAGTGTGCCTCAAACTTTACTGTGTATACAAATCACCTAGAGATCTTGTTAAAATAGTTTGTGATGTGACCAGGGGTTCTGCAGTTCTAGAAAATATCCCGGGTGATATTAATCCTGCTGGAACTCCAGGCCACACTTTAAGTAGCAAAACTTTAATCTACACAATTTACGAGAGCAACTGTGCATTTTCTATGATGCAGAAGATGACTCAACACTGTGCCTCATGGCTTTAGGTTTTAGCTACAACCAAACTTCACCAAATCAAGATGATATTTAATAGTAAAATTCACAAATCTAGGCATAAAATTAAATGTTATTTTACCGATTTTTAAATTTAATTTCCAGAACATAAGTAATAGTGGCTAAGAATCCAGGCCTGAAGTTAGATGTGCATGGATTAGAATTCTGGCTTTGCAATATTCTATCTATGTGACCTGGTGCCAGGGAATCAGAGCCCAAGAAAGAACAAAAACCACTTTAGGTATTTTAATCCAAAGAGATTCAATATAGGGAATTTATGACTCAGGTAATGGTAATGTTTAGAAGCCAGTGACCAAAGGGGACAGAGAGGATAACAATAGCAAGATAGAAGAAACCATGATGTTTCCTATGTCTGGAGGGACAGAAGGAGCACTAGATGTTGCAGGAGCCTGGCAGAAGCTGGCACCCCGGGGCTAGGGACTGTCCAGGGAAGCTGGAGCCACAGAGCAGATGCCAGGGATACTACTGAGGCAGGAGTAGAGAGATACCCAGACTACTCCCACCCACCTTTCAATCACTTCTGGAATATTCCATGGGCTGAACTTAGTAGCATTGAAGCTGTCAGCAAGAGAGCCTGAAACATAGTTCCTTGTGATATAGATCAGTGCTAGGGAAGACAGAAAGTGGATCTGAGAGCAAAGTGGCAAAAGACCGGCACAGAAAGTTACTGACACTCTAACTCTCCACCTAATATGTGCACACACATGTGTAAAATGTGGGGGTTATGTTACAGAAATGAAATGTTTTACATAGAATGCCCTTAATAGGTGGCTTAGTATATTACTTTTGTCATCATCACCATCATCATCTTTTTGTGGTACGACAACCTTCTCTCATCCCATTCTCTCCTATCACCAGTCTTCCTTCTGGTACGTGGAGTCTTAGGGAGATTAGATACAGATTATTATTAATATAATAATGCATTAAAATGATGCTGTGAGAAATTGTATTAAGAGGGGAAATATCTGCTTGTTTCATCCATAAAACTGAATCAGAGAGGCTTAAAGTTTTCTACTAGGCACACTGTAAGAACCTACAGCTTCTCAATGAGGTGCACTCAGAGCAACACTCAAAGCTGGAGACTTTGCGAGGACTCTATTTTGGATTGTGCTCAAGACAAGGGGTGTGAAGAAATGAAGGGCTTAGGGGAGAAAAGACAGAGGGAAGGAGGCAAAGGGGAAAGGTACTCTCCTTCACCCATTAAGGTTGACTGCATGGACTGATCCAGCGCAATGTACCAGTATACATGCTATCTTGTTCTGAACTTCAGGAGTGTTGAGATTGGCTGGTAATTTGATTGTTTTCTCTCTTGACTAGGACCAGGCCTGCATGCCTTTCCAGATGTTGTGGCCAAAACTGAGAAGCTACATTATTTGATAAAAATACTGTAGCACTAACAATCCTCAGTGATGAAAAGAACAGTTGTCCTCAGTAGATTTGTTCCCCAAGTTAAGTCATCAAAAGCCTACAAAATAGACACAGATGTCTCTGCTAGGTTATACTGCAAAGAAATCGAAGTGCTAGCATATAGCTCCTATGTGGAAGAAAACATAACCAAGCCCATTTATATTCTGGCCTGTGTTCATACAGCAGAGAAAAATGCAGCATTCTGTCTAATGGTTCCATCCTGGTTCATCTTGTTTGGGAGTCAGCAAGCAAAACCCATACTGAATACAACAGGCTCTCCCTGACAATGACTGTCACTGCTTTAGCTAACTCATTCTAGTCTTAAACCAACTCATCTGAATATAGACCTGTTTGAACAGCAAAGAGTACGTGAGAAAGAGCATTGAGGTATTAGTAAGCGAGAAGCCAAAATGGAGTTCCAAGAGACTTCAGAGCCTCATTGTAATAATTTGTTTACTCATTACACATTCATTGAGTTAAAAAATAATACAAAGCAACAATCCTAGAGACTTTACCATCTGGCATATGCTGGGAGCCAAAAAAAAATATTGGTGTAGAAAATGAGCATAGTGAGTTCTGAAGAAAGAGAGTTAGTGGCATGTTGGACGACTCATGAGTCTCCATGGAGGGTGGGGATCAAGTTGGGTTTTGATGGGCCACTTGGGGCTAGCCAAGGTGGCATGAGCAGCAAGGGTGCACCTGGATGGGAGACAGGCTTGCACAAAGGCTTGCTGTGGTAATGGAAGAGTTGGCTGATCAGCAAGAGACTCACTACAAGGCGGGATTCAAGAGCCTGAACTCCACAGCCAGTCTGGCCAAGTTAGAACCTTGGCTTTGACACACAGTAAGTTAATAAATCATGTGGACCAAGTCGCTTAACCAGTTTCTCCAAGTGCAAAATAGGAATAATTCTAATACCTGACTCATGGGATTATTGTTAAGTATCAAAGAAACATAGAAACCTCCTAACATATTATAAACATTAGTCAATATTTAGTTATTGTTATTTTATCACTCAAGTACAGAGTGTATTTCTTCCTCCAATAGACATTTGTTGAGTACTTGCCATATGGAAGACAGAAGAGCAACCTGAGTCGGAATATTAATGCCTTGACCATAGGCCAGATTCCAGACACTCCCCTGCTGAAACAGGTATTATTGGAGGCACTGGGGTTGAGCAGGGGCACAATGAGGAGTATTTTTAAGGATGAATCTAGAAATATAGTGCATGCACCATGTCATTCAGCAACTTCTTTTATAAACCTTTGATGAAGCAGTAGAGAACATTGAGATGAGGAATCTCTTGGCACAAAAATGCATTTAATCACACAGTAATAAATCTGGGTTCCCTTACAAGTACTGGAGACTCTCACTGGTACCTGGCTTCACTCTGTAGAATGTATGGATTGCTAACACGGCAAGCCACCGGAGCCCTGAGAACTTCTGCGTTCTTAAGGGGGGAGTGTGCAGGAACGGGTTTTCCAGTCCTTCCTTGACTCAAAATGGGGGAAGGGTAAAAAAAACTGCCATGACAAGGGGCTGATAATGGAGATGTTTCTGTTAGTCCTCCAGGGCAATAAAGCATGGGGGAAGCAAATCCAAGGGATAGCATTCTCAAGGACATTAACTTTGCTCTAAAGAGCAGCAGCAGTTCTCAACCTTATGTTTCTGTGCTGATTTGCATAATGAAGAGTTTCTAGTCTAGGAAACACTCCTGTGGGTACACCAATATTATGTTCAACCTACTGAACGTAATTTATAACTCCACGTCCTTCTCTGTCTCTCTCACTCAATAACATGCATCAAAATGAAAGTGTATTATAATTAGAGGAATAACGACTCTAAATTTATTTAAAATAAATTATTCATCAATTCTGGTACCTTATCATTAGTAAAAGTCATTTGGAAAACCTCAGAAAAGTGATATGGACATGCCAGTTATCACTAACATTTTCATTAAGAACTTTAAGTCCAAAGACTGCTGTGTCCTCCTCCATAATTTCTTCCCACTTATCCACACTCCATTTTCTGCAGATTTCCTTGTCTCACACTCCCAGCAGCAGTTTTTCTGGTAAAGCAGAAGTCATGAAACAGACTTTTATAATCTGTCCTCCACGAACACTACAAATATGAATGGCGAATGTCACTTAAAGCATCAGGGAAGTCCTGAGTTGTAGATCTGATTATTATAACCTGCATAGACAAGAAAGCTCTAACCCACTGGTGGAGGCAGGGCATCCCATGGTCCTGCATAACAACCTTGGTCAGTTACTTTTCCTGGGGGGAAGGGACTGAAGTCCTTTCTGTGAGCTAAGGATCTCCATATCCTCCTGCTCAAGCCGCATTACTCATCATCACAATACTCACCTCTAAATGTGTATAACCCTGGAGAAGGGAACTTGCTTTTCTCTGTCAGTCTCAGTTCCCACATGCCTTTAAGAATGAGAGCATATTGGGGTGCCTGGGTGGCTCAGTCAGTTAAGTGTCCAACTTTGGCTCAGGTCATGATCTCACCATTCGTGAATTCAAGTCCAGCGTCAGGCTCTGTGCTGACAGCTCAGAGCCTGGAGCCTGCTTTGGATTCTGTATCTCCCTCGCTCTCTGCCCCTCCCCTACTCGTGCTCTGTCTCCCTCTGTTTTTCAAGAATAAACAAACATTAAAAAATATAAAAAAAAGAATGAGAGCATACTGCCAGACTGCGTATATGTCTAGTGTTTAACAATATGCATTTTAATTTAATATGACTGAAGGGAAGAGATGGTATCTGACAATGAAAGAAAACCTGGCTGGGGAGGAGTTACTGAGAAATAGTACATCTACACTATGCTTTTAGTGGTGATTGTGAAGAAGATTCAAAGATTATCTTGACTGTAGGCAAAATAACCGTGTAATTTATCGTACCAATTGGAAAGCTTTTGAGTAGGACAGGAAATTGATGATAATTATACTGAGACAACAGGTGTCAAAAAAAGACTCTCCTGGCAAATCAAAATATACTGTCATTCTGTTATAAGTTGAGTTTTCTCCACCCTCAAAATCATGTGTGAAAGTCCTAATTCCAGGCACCTCAGAATGTGGCTGTATTTGGAGACAGGTCCTTTAAAGAAGTAATTTTACCTTTGTTAAATGAGGTCATATGTGTGGACCTTCATCCAGGATGACTAATGTCCTTATATGAAGAGGGGATTTAGGACACAGACACACACAGGCATGTGAGAAAGACCATGTGAGGACATCATCTGCAATCTCTCAGGAGAAACCAACCTGCCCATACCTTGATATTGCGCTTCTAGACTCCAAAATTGTGATAAAGTGTTCAAGCCACCCAGCTTGTGGCATCTGTTATGTCAGCCTTAGCAAATTAATATAACTAATTACAGTGATTTTCTTTTAAATATCAGCCTTGAACCTAATCCCATTATGAAATGCTTTCTGGCATAGAATTGGTGGGTTTTGAGGCTACTTGGTTGAAGAGTTGATGAACTGCTTGAGGCTGTGGCTTGGAATAGCCCTGTCCATAAAGCACAGGGCATATAGTCTTTTTACCCCCTTCACTAAACTGTCCACAGGCAGCTAACAATAATCCCTAAACAAAATTAAGGCCAGTTCAGGTCCTGTCTCTGACACTTGTTAGTTAACAACATGCTGAGTTGAGCTGAATCAAATGAATCTTCTGAACGTCATTTGATTCAAGAGGACCATTGAGTAATACTTGAGTAATTAATGAGTAATAGTTGGCCTGCTTCATTGAGTTACTGTGTACCTCACATGAGATCAAAACAGAGATATGCAAACTACAAAGCATTCAATGCTGATTGGTATTATTTTTTTGAAAAAAGGCTTCTTTTAGGGGAGTCATTCAAGTAACCAACTACCTGTCTGAATAGAGTATAGGAGGAGAAGCAGCATCAGACATGACACCCTAGAATCATCAAGAAAGGTAACTCCTGCCCTCACATATTCATTCATTCATTCATTCATCCATTCTCAACTTCATTATTATTGCTAGGAAGTATTTCTGCAGACATATGCATAACCTTTATATCATCAACAGATCTTCTATTCAATGATTTCTCTTAAAATTTCTCTGTCAGGTATTGACTCAGGTTTTTCCTTATGATTAATATATTTTAATTTTAATACCACTAAAATGAAGCTCAGACTAGAAAATGTTTTTTTTTTTGTATTCACAGCAGTTTTATCATCTTAAAGGTGAGCCTGACCTTGTTTTTGCATTTTTTTTCCAGTCCACTCATCATTTGACAGAGAAATTATTTCAGCTAAAATCAAGAGCAAGCACTAAACATTGGTTCTCTGATAATATTCCAGGTAATATTCCTGCATGTGAGTTACAAAATTCTTGAAATAGCCTAACCATTGAAGAGCCATGCTCTTTCTGGCTAGGTTTTTGTGGCATCTGGGAACCACATACTTGGTGAAGGATATCTTCCTGTTACAAATGTTCTGTGTGTGTCTTTGTGTGTGAGTATACTTTAAAATATAGTCTATGGTGTGCTCCTTCTCCAATACTGATTGAGAGTCTTGTTGAGAATGAAAAAGGCCCTCCACATCTCAACTGACTAACGAAGGTGCATAACAACAATCCTCATTTTGTGGGAAGGCCACATACTAGATGGGTTTCCATTTCCTTCCATCCTTTAAGGAGGCAAATCACTTGTGAACAAATCAGTTAACTTTTCTTATTAGTTTGTTCAACAGATACTTAGTTGAGTGTGTACTTGGTGACAGGCACTGTTCCAGATATTGGAGATATAATAGCGAATACATATATAAAAAGCCTAGCCCATATGGGCTTCACAATCTGTAAAGGCAGAGTAGAATGAAAGCACATAGATTTTTAGCCTGGATTTGAATGTTGGTCCCACTATTTACTAGTGGGCATTCTTGCCCTAATTATTTGATCTCTCCAAACTTCGCATTCCTTATTTGTTGAAATAGCAAATGACACCTACCTCACTAGGTGGTCAAGGGATTGAAAAAAATATAATATATAAATGCCTGGATTATGGTAAGCCCTGTTTTATTTGTTTTGTTTTGTTTGTTTTATGTGTGTGTGTGTGTGTGTGTGTGTGCACGTGTGTGTGTGTGCTATATGATATCCTAAGAGATTTCTCTCTTAAGGATGTAAATGGGTTGAATTTTTGTCTTCTTAAAAGAAGATATATTTGGAGTCCCAACCTCTAGTCCTTCAGAATGTGAATTTATTTGGAGATAGGATCTGTACAGAAGTAAGAACTTAAAATGAAGTCATTAGGGTTAGCTCTAATCCAAAATGACTGCTGCCCTAATGAAATGGGGAAATTTGGACACAGACACACACAGAATGCCATGTGAAAGCAAAGGCAGAGACAGTGCTGATGCTTCTAGAAGCCAAGGAATGTCAAAGATTGCCAGCAAAGCACCAGAATGTGGGAGATGGGCATGGACCCCATTCACTCTCACCGCCCTCAGAAGGATCCAACCTTGTTAAGACCTTGGTCTGAGACTTCTAGGCTCCAGAACTGTGAGACAATAAATTTCTTTTTTTAAGCCACACAGTTTGTGGTACTTTGTTATGGCAACACTAGCAAACTAATAGAAAGGGTTTTATCTTTAAGGCTGAGTTTGAAGAGCATTCTTTACTCTGGTTTCTTAAGGATGAGCACATGATATTCTTCCTAATCACAATAGACACAATGAACCAAATGAAGGTCGGAGAAGTCATAGGTATTTATACAGGCATTTTACGGGATAGTTATCACTATGTGAACACTGTGCCCTGGTTCTCTCTTTGGATGTTAAAAAATGAATTAGGAAAGCATATACTGTTACACTCTAAACATTCAAGACCAGTTATTTTACTTTTTAAAATACTTATTTCTGAGAGAGAGAGAGAGAGAGAGAGAGAGAGCGAGCATGAGCAGGGCAGAGGAAGAGAGAGGGAGACAGAGGATCTGAAGTGGGTTCTGTGCTGGCAGCAGAGAGCCC
This sequence comes from Felis catus, assembly GCF_018350175.1. Taxonomy (NCBI): domain Eukaryota; kingdom Metazoa; phylum Chordata; class Mammalia; order Carnivora; family Felidae; genus Felis; species Felis catus. Next base: position 188,274,377 of record NC_058371.1, on the reverse strand, counting down.
TATGCGGGCTCGAACTCACAAACCATGAGATCATGACCTAGACCCAAATCAGACTCTTAACTGACGGAGCCACCCAGGTGCCCCTAAACATTCAACACCATTTAAAGTGCTTCAAGACCATTGTCTTGAAGGAGATTGACCTTTAAAATGCCTGCAGTGACTATTTACAGTAGTGTGAGTTTCTTGTGACTTTTAACCACTTAATCAGCTCATGACAGAGTTGTAACCACACTATGACATAGTGTTCCTGGCAATCAGACCAATCTTGGGTTTCCAAACAGTTCCTAGAGGGCACCATGAAGAAATCAGATGAATGAATTATTTTCATTCTGTATTTATTGCAATTTACATTAGGTAAAGAGACAACATTTGGAAAATTGGTCATTATACTACCAGTTACCAATATTGAGTATCAAGAAAATAAAGGGAAAAATTTAAATCTGAAAAGGAAATTCTATGCAGGAATAAGAATTTGCAAATAGTTTGCATTACAGATCCATTTACTCACTTAACTCAGTCATCTATCCATTCATCCAAAACACTTAATTGATCCCTACTACAGGTAACGCTGTCTCAAAATTTAAACTGTTTTTTTTAACTTTGTTTTCTTTTATTTTTCAGAATTTAGAAGTAAGGTTTCTAATCTCATACTGATTGATTGACATGACTTTACATTTATTTCAATCTAGTAGAAAAATGTGAATCAAAATAATCGGGAATCATTATGAATCATTGGTTCCACTTATTTGGGTAAGAAAAATAATTTTGATAAATTATCCATTAAATTCTATTTATGAATATATTAGAAAGTTAAAACATTTTCATAATAAATGTTATTTGTATCTCACCTAGTTCCAAAAAAGAATATGAAGAGGCTTGTTTATCCATTCAAGTAAAAGTCATTCAGAGCTTTAAAAGAGAATGTTGATTTTGGTTTTGGTTTCTTGGTGCCTTCTTTTTGAAGAATTGACATGCTGTGAAAAAAACCTTTTTGTGTTTAATTGGTTTTTTTGTTGTTTCTTATTTTTTTTTGTCCAGGAAGTATTCCTCGCCAGTGCATCATTATCTTTCAAAAGTACAAGAATACAATGTAAATTAATGAATTTCTTTAAACTAACAATGAACCTTCTCCGTGTACTTTATTGTATTTTCCATAACAGCCTTTAATGGAAAGTGGATACTGTGTTTCTAAAAACTCCTCACAGTTGTACCACCATTTTAAAAAAATGTTTAAAAAATATATTCCAGGGGCACCTGGGTGGCTCAGTCGGTTAGGCATCTGACTTCAGCTTTAGGTCATGATCTCACCGCTCATGAGTTTGAGACCCGCATCGGGCTCTGTGCTGACAGCTCAGAGCCTGGAGCCTGCTTCTGATTCTGTGTCTCCCTCTGTCTCTGCCCCTCTCCACTCATGCTCTGTGTCTTTCTGTCAAAAATAAATAAATGCTAAAAAAATTTTTTTAAATATATATGTGCATTCAAAAAAATGTTAATTGCATAAATGTAGGTGAAGCAGTCTAAAACTCAATCAGAATTTTGGGACTGAATGTATGACTCTCTGCTTATAAGGTCAGGGTTAGACAAAAGAGCAATTATCCTTCAATTCTCTCCGTCAAGGGCCAAGTATCAATATCTCCAGAATCATTGTCACGTTTCAACTCCATAAATCTCTTTAATTCAGCTTTAAGTCAGCCTCCTGCTGAAACTGAAAGCCCAGAGGTAGAAACTGGCCCAAAGAGGTAAGGTTTTTATTTGGCTAACACATTTTTCACTGTCATTGTCATTGTCATCCTTGTCACTTTATTTACATGCTTTGGGTACATGTCTAGTTTCTACTACCTGAATTACTTATGACTGGCTTATTCCTGGATACTTGGAAGGGAACAGAAGGGAATAAAGCTGAGTGCTATAGACAGAAACTCTTGGATCAGATGCCTTAGTTTACAAGTTTGGTCCAACACTGCTTAGCTGTTTAATTCTCTTTTAATGCTTTAATTTCCCCATCTATAAAATCAGTAGAATAGTCCTGCCTTTAGTTTTATGTAGTGAGGACTAATTGTGATACTACCTATACGTGCCTCAAACACTATCTTGCACACAGAAATGCTTATGACAAAGCCATTGCTGTTGTCTGTTCCCTGAAATATGCATTTAAAACCCCTCTATTATGGACTTTACCTAGAGAAGGACATTATCTGGCATACAATTAATACTTAAAAAAATGTTAACTGTTTTTATGGTCTGGCTCTCAAAAGGATTTGAGTTGCAATCACTGCCTAAGTTGACTTTGCCTAGAGAACTAAGTACAACTTTTACACTGGCTATGATCTCAACACCTGAGGTCTTTCAAATTGGTTTTTACTTTTCTGTTCCTTTTTTTTTTTGGCATTTGCAACTGAGTCAGTTCCCAAAAATCACAAAAGGATTAAAGAATGAGCTACATGAAAGCTGAGTGTTGTAATCATATAAAATTTACAAGCTACAATATTTAATAATATGAATATTCTGTGTTGCACTTTGCATAACTATAAATAGTTCATATTTATAACTAAAACTAGTATTACCTTATACTTACCCTCCAGGAGTAAAAGAAACAATGAGCCCCCAAACTCTCCCTTCTCTTCTCAATTCACCTGTTCTCCCTCCCTTCACACAGCAAAGCCCAAGAAGGAAGCATGCTTCATAGCTCATGAATCAAATATTTGTTGGGGTCAACAAGAGAACTCATGTGAAAGTGAAGAGGGAAGGGGTTAAAACTGGAAGAGAAGATGCTAACATGCATGACTCAGAGAAAACAGACTTTTACATTCAACTGCTGTTCTGTCTTCTTGAAACAGCATACATCAAATTCAACCTGAGACATCTTGAGTTCCAGATTACAAACAACTATGTAATGCAGCCACAGTGGTATAAATTATCAGGAATGTATGCAGATGAGACACCATGTAATAAAAGAAGGAGCCACAGAATAGCCCAGAGCCTGGATCCAGATGGAGATGGACCTTATCGTGGAAAAGCAATGAACCTCCTCTCCTGACCCAAAACTTGCAATTCTAGAAACTGCTGTTGGTAAGAATTGAGGATAAGAAGAAATAACCACGGAAAATCACTAACTATCCCAAAGTGATGATATTACAAGAAGCATGGGCTTTGGGATCTAATGCACTTTGTGTGAATTCTGGATCTGCCATGTAAGCTCCTAGCTAGGTAATCTTGAGTAGATTATTTCATATCTCAGCCTCAGTTTTGTTACCTGGAAAATGAGATTATTAATACCTATTTCTTAGGTTGAGATAAGGATTTGGTAAAAGACTTCAAACCTCAAGTCATACACATTCAGTTTTTATTCTAATCTATATGCCCCAGCCCCTCTTTTACAAAAATAATCTCAATGAGTCAGGAACAAAACATGCTAGACAACCAAATCCCTCTGGAAACAATGCAAATCTCCCCGCTGCACATAAACAGCAAGAAATGTTTCCATGGATTGTTTCACTAATGGGTGTGAAGGGTAGCATCATATGCTACCCCAAGGTGTACCACTTGGACAGAAGGATTGTTTTTCAGCTGAAGGCAAGTGAAAGGAAGCAGATACTGAAAAAAAAAAAAAAAAAAACCTTCCTGCCCTCTTTTAATTTTCCAGATTTGTAAAGGTATCCCCATCTTCCCCTCTCTACCAGAAAGGAGAGAAGTTAATCACTGTTGACAACTCTTAGGTCCTCATCAGCCCAGACACTAACCAGAGGAATCCATATAACAAACCTTGCTAAAGCTAGCCTTTACCTACACTGTTTGCTTTCCTGCAATTTGCCACTCCTAGGAGCTCAAAGTCTTTCTTTATCTTGCCACTTCTCTATAAAAATACAGTTCTTCTGTTAAAATGCTATGTAAACCCAAATTCTAATTACCCCCTTGAGTTACTGTCTCTGAATGTTCCCAAGCATATGTATGGACAATGCACACGTTAATAAACTTGTTTGTTTCTCTCTTGTTAATCTGTCTTTTGTTCATCTAATTTATGGTGCCCCAACTAATGAGCCTAAAACACCTCCTCTACACATGAAATTGAAGTTAAAAACTACAGACTGGGTTGCTCTTATCTAGTCATTTAATTTTGCCCCACCTGTCCACAGAACACATCTCAGAGATGCTATGGGGCATAACAAAGAATTTTTCATTCTTGTATCTGCTATTCAGCCAGATCTCCAACTCACCTATTGTATTATAATTAATGATGACGGCGATAACAGCTAACATTTATTGAACTGAAGTGTAAACACTTTATACTTAAAATCTCATTGAATTGGTACTGTTGCTTTCGAGGAGTGTTTATAACCAAACTCAAGGGGTTTGCCACTTGGGGTGCCTCTAAATGAACATAACCTAAGGAATGCTGCAAACAACATTTTTTTTATTACCTATTACAAGTAAGGAGACAGAGAGATAGTTCTCAAGTATTGTTTCCCTGTGGGGCTAGCACAGTAAGCTTTTATTCAGTGGATTAGGGGGCTGGAACAAGGAACTCACATAGGCACTTTTGGCTCCACTGCACATGCCTCGTATGTCTGCCTGCTCGTGCATACATGGTATGTTCAAAACACTGGCAGAAAACTCTGCCCATAGGAGGAGATCTTAGTGTTGTAACGGGCTAACAGCAACTTCAGGACTACTTAGAGGGGGCTTCTGCTCAGGTCCTCAGCTCCAATCTGGCTCAAACTGTCTCACGTAGGGGCTATCAGGGAAGACACATCTAGCAAAGGGCTTTCAGGTGAAACATCTAGTTGGGTGTCTCCTTGGCTGGAAGTGTTAGTTCTGCCAAACAAAACACATCCCTTTCATGCTTTGATCCCTTGCCCCTCCTCTCTTCCAATGATAGCTTCTTATTTTAATTACTTCCCATTGCAGTCTAGGGAACAGGTTTTCTTTTTCATCTCCTGACTTCAAATGAGCAGAGACTCAGAGAGGTTAAATAACCTGCTGTATACCACACAGTAGCTAGCGAGTAGTGAAGCCATGATTTAGATGCTTACTTATCTAAGTCTATGTTCTCTTCTCCTCGCCTTTCCGGCCTCTCTGATCCTTGGGCCTTGCACTCTGATGAGCCCTGCTTGATCCAATTACACAGCTGGATATGCTTCTCAAATTGTAGCTCTGAGTTTCTCTTTGGAACATTATTCCAGGCTTCCTTTCCAGTTCCAAGTCCCCACCCATGACTACAGATAAAAGATGTTTTCCAAACCTTGCCCTAGCCTTGTGGGGCTTGTCTTTCTAGCTAGCGTGCATGTATCTACATAAAACAGTGAACCAGGAGTGTTTGCCACCTGCTTTTATTCCCAACTGCACCAGCATTAGGGAAATCACTAGGTGCCCACATTTTTCATCTGTAAAATGAAAATCTGCAGTACGCTTACAAGTTATACAGCTCTTCTGGAAATGAGAAAATTGAACTTTTCAAATTCTCAGTTGCAAGCTGTGCTGTAAAATATCATTACTGATTTTTTTGATATACACTTTCTGGTCTTTGCAATTCAAAGATGATGGTTTTGACTATCATCACTATCAATGTGAACAGCAGGAGCACAAAGAGAGCCCAAAGCTGAAGGTAGCCCCTTCTATCCCCTGAGGGGCTGAGGTAAAATGTATTCTTCGGGATTTGAAGAGCATATTGGGAATCAGCCCCCTTCCTTTTCTGCAACCCCTAGAAATGTATACGGATCCAGCACCATACTGCCTAAATGCTGGTAAACTAATTTCCTAAATCGGAAAGTAAATAGTTGGTGCAGGAAGAGCTCTCTTGTGGGCTATCATTTTGAGTCCAGAGGCTAGATGCCATATAAAATATGAGTGTTTTGGTTGTGGTGGCAGGGAGGGTGGAGCGGGGCTATGCTAGTAGGGCAGCAGTTACTTATCTATCTCTAGATCAGGAAAATATGAGTCCCAATTAGATCTCTACATTTTAATGATCCTTCTTTGGTACTTTTCATTGTCAACACTTCATTTAGTAATGTTATAACAAAAATAGTATATCCTCAATTGGACTTTTTGCCTCCAAATATAGTATGCCCACAGCAACCATGTTACTGAAGAAAATTTCCTTTTTCTTGAATTCATTCATGCCTTCGTTCTTGTACTTATCCATGCATCCAACCAAATGTTTACTGAAAAGACATTTATTGAGAGCCTATTAAGTGCTAGGGGCTGGGAGTTTAAAACTAAATTATACAGTCGCTACAAGAGGGATATGTTAGGATTTCTGGAAGGCAGTATATTATTGTGTGTGATAAGATCTATAAGAGTAGTGTGTAGAAATTGTTATGGGAAAAAAGATTTGGACTAAGTATATATATAGGAGACATCAATAATATGTGTTGGAGGAAAGAATATATAACCTATCGGTTGTAGATGGAATCTTAATTAAGATAGCATCTCATTATAAACTGAAGTTTTACAATATAACATACTTATTTTATATGATAGGAATGAATGAAGCCATGAAGGACAAGCAAATACATCTACGTGATGGGAAGGGTAGCAACAAAGAAAGATTAGGAGAATCTCAAGAAGCAGATAAGCAAGTAGATCCTGAGGAGACACAAACCAAATTAACTATAATAAAAGATAACATGAGATAAGAACAATGAGAAAGGTATAAATAAAAATTGAGATGACTTCATCACATCAAGAGTACTGCTTGTCAGGGGAATCCATCTTGGAAGGAAAAGTACATGAGTTGGAATTTGCAGGCTGGCAGGGGAACTTTAGTAAAGGCACAAAGTCCGGAAAAAACACTGGGGGTGGATGTGAAATAGGAGAGAAAGGAAAGAAGGTGGGAATTATGGAATAATTTCCACCTGACAGGAATGCCACAGTGGAAGGGAAAACTGGAAAGATCGGTTTGTACTAAGTGAGAGGTGTTTTCTCCTAACGGTTTGGACTTTTTGGTGGGGGACTGAGAGATGCTAAAGTGTTTCTGGCCAAGGACTACTGTGATTCCCTGAAGCTCAAACATGCGGTTAATACTACCTTTCCTTTCCAGTTTATATTGAAAAAAATCAAACCTTTTCCATATCTAAAACAGTTGTATTTTCTCTATTGTATTTACATGTGATTGATTTGAAATCAGCTGCAATTTGTTTCTTATTCTATGTTGTTTTCTCACCCAATAGCTATTCATTCGGTTTATGTTGTCATGATTAACCTTGGCAGCGAACATTTATCTAAAACGCCTCCGGAATAGAAATGATTCAGATTAGCAATAACTTGAAACCTGAGATCTGAATAATATATTTGTGTCCATTACAGAAACATTCAAACCTCAGTTATAACTAGCTACATCCATCTACCAAACTCAAGAATACTTACATTCTGAAATACCTAAAATTGCAAAGGTTAATTTTTATTCTGCTATTATTTTTCTCACGCTGACCTTTCTGGCTGAGCCTAGACCAGAAACAGGTGACTGTCTGATGTAAAATGTCTAACCACGTTTATGTTCATAAAGCAGTCTTCTGATAAAAGCATTAAAGACTTCAGTATTGCATTTTCCATACATATCTTTAAACACAGCCACTATTTCTCTTAATGATCAGCTGTGCCCTCAAATACAAAAGGTTTGTTTGCTTTTGGTGAATACATGAAACTCAGCCAGCTACCCCAGGGGTGACAGAGAAGAAACTATCACCTGGTAGGTTTGGCAAACAAGGAGCCACCCTCTTTTCAAACATTTTAAAACACATCTGACCTTTGAACTACACAGGCTTGAATTGTGCAGACCCACTTATGCACAGGTTTTCTTTCACAGTACTGTAAATGTATTTTCCTTTTCTTGTGATTTTCTTAATAACATTTTCTTTTCTGTAGCTTACTTTATTGCAAGAATACTTTATTTAGTACATATGACAGATAAAATATATGTTAATGGACTGTTTCTGTTATCAGTAAGGCTTCTAGTCAACAGTAGGCTATTAGTAGTTAAGTTTTTAAGGAGTCAAAAGTTATATGTGGATTTTCAAGTGCACGGGGTCCAATGCTCCTAACTCCCATGTTGTTCAAGAGTCACCTGTACCCTAGCCCACAACCTCCATGGGATGCTGCATTGCAATGCAGTTATCATGAATCCTTCTAAAATTTTAGCCATTCAAGCAATCGTGTCTTCCTCATATGGAAATCTCCCTCGTAGCCTTGTGTTCAAAAGAAAAGCAAAGCTGGAGGGAAAACAAGAAGGAACTTCCAGAGGTTTGGGGGCTCAAGATTCTTGCTTTAGTGCTTCTAGGGCCACCGTCAGGGATGAAAGGCAGAACACTAAAGTTGAGAATGTAGCAAGTCTTGTGTTGGCTAGCTCAAGACAGGGAAGAAAGCAAGTTACACAGCCCACCCTTGAGCTGTGAAAGGCAGCTTTATCCTTGGGTTGAGGAAAATCTCCCTTTCACCCTTCAAAATCTCTAAGCCTTAAGGCTAGAGAGAAGGAAGAGGAAAAAAAAGAATCCTGACCCTATTGTCTCTGATCTTTACCCAGGAAAATAAAAGATTAGAAGAGAAAGACAGAGGGAGAGAAGGAGGGAGGGAAAGAAGACACACACACATACACACACACACACACACACACACACACACACACACATGCATGCACACGGGAGGAGGAAGGGATGGGTTCCAGTTCAATGCATCTCAGTCATACCTCAAACAAACAATATGGCAACTACATGGCATCTTACATTTGTCCAAATTACCAAAAATGGATGCGGAAGGAGATTCACCACCTGGCTTCTTATATCTGTTTTGTCCTTCTTATACTTTTTATAGCTGCACTGTCTGATCCTTTCTTGTTTTATTTTGCTTACTTTATTTGTCCATCTTTTATTCTCTTTATCAGGACCCTAGCCAAGCATCATTATGCATGCTAGAGACTCCACAAAATTGGATACATTCATTGCCTTTCAAAAGCTTAAAAGATGGTGATGATAAAAGGTGGTGGTGATCAAAACCAAGACTTGCCAGGTTATTCATTCTATAGTCGGAAGCATTTCACAACTTGAATATTCACTGTTCCTAAAAGGCTTTGATAAGAATTTCTCCCAACCAGTGCAGCTGTATCAAAACCCAGACACATGATGGAAATCTGTGGCTCCACAGGGAGCTTCAAATAGTGGAAATGTAGAAATGCATCTGTGTAGGAAGTCCTATTAAAAGGAAGACACATAGCTACATTTTACCCTTCAGGGATTTTTTTAAGTCTACATATGCAAAGTCAAGGCTGTTACTGCTTGTAAACACAGAGTCCACTGGGAGAATTCACAATCTGACATCCTTCCATGTCTGCAACATTTGATCTGAGATAGTAAAAATGCACGTGATTCCCCAAAGACTCCCTAAACAAGCAGGCTCGTAGCCATTGTTTGTAACTGGCAGAGATTCTGAAATCAAGCACACATATACATATATTTTTTAACTCTCAAACCCTCCTGGCTAGGCTGAGATGAAATGCCATTTCAAACCAGTCAGCATAGAGCTGTAGAAACAAGGCCAGATTTGGGTTCAGAAAGATGTAAGTTTGAATTCAGGCTCTATCAGTGTCCGTATGAGAATCTGCATGGTACACAGACTTTGATTGGGGTAGTAATACCTGCTGAGGTTGGTGTGATCAATGGAAACAATGTATAAGAGTCTTGTTGAAGTGACTAGAATTTAAGAAGCTTTCTCTAAAGAAAAACATGGTTAATTATAATGACAATAGTATTGACTGAACAATACATAAGAATAAAGCTCCAATTTGTGGTGTAAGCTTATTTTTCTAGTGGCGCCTAAACTGTGATTGACCAAGGCATGTCTAATACTTGTGCATAAGAGAAACATGCCCAAAGGAAAAGTAGGTAAAATATATGATACGTAATATGTGCTAGATCCTTTTCTAAACAATTTACATGCATTAAGTCGGCCATTTATATTAAGTCCAATTGTAATTCAAATATTATTTTCACTTTGCAGTTTTGGTAACTAAGCCCTAGTGAGATTTAACTAATTTGCCCAAGGTTACACAGATAGTCAGGGGTGTGGCTCAGTGGACTCTGGAAGTCTGGTATAGCCTGTGCATTTATTTATGGAACTATCCTTCCTCTGCCTTTCCTAAATAGTCAACCATCTTTGTTAGATTAAAAGAAGCCCTCTATAGTGTTAATGTAACTAAAGAGTCTTTCCTCAGGGTTTTAAGTTGAAAAGAAAAGTGGACAAAAAACCTGACATACTAATTCTACTCTCTGTGTTGTTAATTACTAAGATACTGCAGCAGAGTCTATATGTGTTCCAAACCATACAGTTGAGAGAATGGGAAGAGAAAGTTAATTTAGAATGACCAAGAACAGTCTTCATTCATTTGTCCATCCGTCCATCCATCTATCCATCTACCATCCACCAACTTTCTGGTTGTAGTAAAATGATGTAGAGCAAAATTGTAGAGTTCGGTAGGCCTCAAGTTTAGTTCTGCGTTTTATCCCTTACTAATACTGTGAACTTGAGGAAGTAAGGTAACCTAATTGGACCTTCTAAAGTATACATTTTTTTAAAGTACTATTTAATGGGGATGTTGAAAGAATTGAATAACATGATGTTTGTAGGCTTCTAAGCACAGTATCTAGCACAAAATTAAACATAAGAAATGATGTCTATCAACAGGCTCTTATATGTCAGGTGCTGAGTTATGTTCTGAACATATAAAGATGGAAAGGACACAGTTCTTGCCCTTTCGGAAATGCAGTGGTCTAATAAGGACATGGCATAAGTATGATAAAGGTGGAATGGTTAATTCTACAAGGTTTAGGTACAGAGAAATCAGGAATGGAATAATAATAATAAATAATAATACATATATTAATTTTGTGGTGTATCAAGCACTAAGATAGACCCCCTACTTACTATCTCATTTAATTCTCATCATGACTCTAAGAATAGATGACTCTATTATTATCTTCATTTTTCAAATAAAAAAAGTAAGACTTATAGAAATCATGGTATGTGCCTAGAATCATATACTTAAAAAGGGAAGAGCTGAGACCTTAACCCAATTTACTCCTAATGTAAAAAATTAACAAAGAAGACTTTAAGCTGAGTCTTAAAACATTATGAGGCATTCTTGAGCAGATGGGTAGTGAGGGTATTCAGTACACAGGAAGCGGTAAGAACAATGACAAAAAGAAATCAAACCACGGGACACATTGAAGGAATTTGGGATGATTGAGTATTGATGCAAGGACTATTTATTAAGGGATTATTATATGCCAGGGGCTGATTTAGATACTAGATGTTGTAAAACATGGACTGAAACTCTTGCCTGTGTGGACCTTATCTATTCTTTAGAATAGAGACACCCAAAGTAACACACACACACACACACACACACACACACACACACCCATTCAAGTAAAACAAGAAGTCCTGAATACAGTAAAAATAAAAACATACACCAAAGTATAAAACCTATATTCTAAGTGCTATTGAGAAAAATGAAGCAGGGAAGAGGTGAATACATTGAGGGAGGAGAAATTTCCCTATTTTAAACAGATAATCAGGGAAGAGATAATCAGGGATGAGATAGCCCAACACAAGATAGAAGAGTCCAGCTCTGAAGGGGGTGAGAGTGAGCCATTGGGACAGCTAGGGAGAATGTCTGCCAAGTGGAAGAGATAGCATCTGTAAAGCCCCAACAAGGGAGGTGACAGGCATGGCTGAGGAATAGACAGGAGTTGCTGGATTTAGCAACATGGAAGCCCCTCGGTAACCTTGACAGGAGCATTTCAGGGAGATTGGTTTGAGCAAAGCCCAGATAAAAGAAAGCTCAAGAAATAAATGGGGAGATGGGTTGCCTGGGTGGCTCAGTTAAGCATCCGACTTCAGCTCAGGTCATGATCTCGTGGTCCATGAGTTCGAGCCCCGCGTCGGGCTCTGGGCTGATGGCTCAGAGCCTGGAGCCTGCTTCTGATTCTGTGTCTCCCTCTCTCTCTGCACCTCCCCCGTTCATGCTCTGTCTCTCTCTGTCTCAAAAATAAATAAACTTAAAAAAATTTATGAAAATAAAAAGAAAGAAATGGGGAGAAAAACAAGACACTATATTTAGGTAACCCTGTGGAGGAAAGAATGACTTGGGCAGCAAAGTAAAGTGAAGAAAAACTTTGCCAGTTGAACATAGAGAAAACAAAACAAAACAAAACAAAAATTTGGTAATTCGGGAGAAAAAGAGGAGAATTCTAGAACAAAATCCTTGAGTAGTGGAAAGGGCAGGCATCTAGTTCCCAAGCATGGCTGGAGTAGAAAATGTGTGCACGGGTAATGGAGCGGGAGTGACAGAGGCCAAATAGGGCAGTCCAGCCTTACATTCAATTAGAGTTTTGTAGGGACCAGGTCATGCCAGGCTCAGATATCTGGACTTCTCTTTTGGAAATGGAGGTCTTTAAAGTATTTTAGGCACAGGAATGAAATGTTCTAATGAGCTTCACCAGGAAGGTAGGACTTGCACTGAACTTTGAGGCATTTATAGGATTTGAATTAATGAGAGGGTAGAGGAGAGAACATTCTAGACAAGAAGGTCAACAATAGTGATGACCTGGAATGAGGATGAATCTGGAGTATAGGAAACCAGTAAATAACATGTCCTTCTGAGAAAAGACTGGAAAATCAGCATTATATTTGGAAAGCTTTGGAACTTACTAGGTCAAGACTTTAACACAGATTATCCCTGTAACCTTGGGCCTGGTACCTAATTTTTCTTTATCTAATCACTCCTACACAAATAGGGATAATGAAAGTACTTCCCTTGTGACTGTTATTAAATTAAATAATATGGGTAAAGTATTACTTTTGTACCTAACACACAGTAAATTCTCACAAAATGTTAGCTGTTATGATATGTTGTGCCTTGGGAGCTGGGAGAGTATATGAGAGATTAGCCCCAGATTCAAGGACCGTAATAGAAGGAAACATGATTGAAGGCACTATAATTTCAGGAGGTTGATTACATTATATCAATCTAAATATTGATCCTTAATATCCAAATTCATAATTTAAAAGGCCAAGGCTTATAACAGGATTCATCTAGGCTAAACCCTTGAGACAATACAGAGGTCAGAATAGTTCTAAAAAATTAATAATTAGTAAGTCTGAGCTCTGGAAATAGAAGGGTATTTATGAGGAGTTCTTAAAACTTGAAAAAAAAAAGGTATGTCATTTAAAATAAACACAATGCCTATCTTCCTACTGCTGCCAAATTTTCATATTTAATGAACTCAAATGGTCTGGGAACAAAATTCAGGGCTTCAGAAAAATGATTGATGGTCATTTCTCTGTAATAAGACTTATTTGAATATGACAGCTGGTCTCGACACACTGAAGAATTCATAGAGAACATAGCGTTATACTTTACCCTACTTCCGAAATGGTCTTTATATTGACGAGAGCCCCGAATTATAAATTGAATCTTACCTCACCTATCCCAGGAATAGATTGCTACCTACATGTTTCTTAATTTTATCTTCAAATTTCTTTCCTTTAAAGTTAATATATGCTTTATGCTTTATGAATCAACTTGGATAGGGTTCTCTAGTTCTCTTTATAGTTTTCTGGTTCAGTACCAATAGATATTGCCTCTCTCTGAGAAAGAACTTCACTTATCATTCCGTTGCTGTTTTATGTATTAAAGATCACAGCAGGTAGGTTTTTAAAATGTAATCATAAAGTTCTACTCTTTGGGGCTATCAGCTAATATCTGCAACCAAAAGCAGGAAAAGATGCTGATTTGGGTATGCAATAACAGATTTACCTTGTAGCATTGAGAACTGTCATCAAAGATGTTGAACAGTTTAAGTAATTTCATAAAATGTCATCCCTTGATAAAGAAAAACTACAAGGAATATGGAACAAAAAAAAATTCGCAAGAGGCCACTGTAGGAACAATTAGATAGTAGTTATCAGGCAGAGGCTTTGTTCTCAGTTCTCAAAATACTGCACATCCCAAAATGTTGAGGAGTGAATACAGTAGTACTAATCCAGTGTGCAAAACAAATTATTTCCAAGTTGACAGCTTGCTAGATGCAGGAGGAAATTTAACTTCTAAAAATGCACTTCATATGACTGTGTTAATAGGATTCAATTGAAATGAATGGAAGCCTACCAGATTTTAAGCAGAAAATAAAATTTAAATATAATTTCTCCATTAATTGGTCATAGCAGACTGGATAATATGGCTCATTGTACATATTATATTGAAGAGTTATTTATAACTATTCTTAGTTACAAATAAGTCTATGAGAATATCCTTCAAATACAAAGATGTAATATATGAATTTGTTGGTGAAATTTTAGAAAGTAAAGCTAGAAAGAGTAGTTAGCAGCGAGTTAGCAGTAGTTAGCAATGAGCAGCGAAAATGATCTGGGGGACCTAAGGAGGTCTGTATGATGGATATCTAGTGTTTGGTTCTTCTCAGCATCTATTTTAGGTTGGTAACTGGGTTTTCCTTACGGAAACTACTCCTCCCACACTTTGCACTGTCATGTTATTTTGGTATCAGTGTGACTCAAGAGGAAGGTCAAGGGATACAAGACCAGCAGACTGAGCTCATGGCCAGGCTCTGGCCCAGGATAACTCTGGGCAAATCGTGTAAACTTTATGAAGATTTGGCTTCTCATTTTTAGACTAAAACCAATACCAGTACGGACACAAATTAACACAAAAATACCTCACAGGGTTATTTTGGGGATTACATAAGTAATGCATGAGAAAGAATTGTTACACAGGTGTGAAGAATACCTAGGGGGTGCCTGCTAATGCAAACCAGCATGACCAACCATGATAGGCAAGTTTTATCGCAAGTAAAAAACAGTGAAGGCGAAGTCTGGTGAATTGTATGGTATGTAAGTGATACCTCAACAGATCGTTTAAAAAAATGATGGCGGCTTACTTTGACCAGTGGATGGCCTTTTCATTATTGATGTGAGGACCGTAAATGTATCTTATAAAAAAGGAGGGATCAGATTAATGCCCATTTGACATTCTCTTTGAACCAGGCTTGGGTAGAGAGTCCTAGGCCCACTCACCATTCATGTCTAGTAGGCACTGATATGGAAAGCATTTCTTGGGAGTTATTTTTACCATTGAGGGTAATTTTGTTTTCCTTTTGTAAATGAGATAAAACCACTTGCCCAAAGCATGTTTACCTCAGGATTGTGCACTGCCCTAATGACAGAAGAAATACAGCTTATTTGGCATTTATATTTTTTTAAGTAACCTCAAATATCATATACACAGAAGAAGTGATACAGAATTCGGAGGTAATGAGGAGCAAAAAGCACTTAGTGTGTTAATTTAAGGAGTGTGTGTTACAGATTTAAATTTCCCAACAGCTTGCAAATGGGTTACTCAAGTATTCAAAAGCAGACGTTTCTGGAGGTACATTAGTCATAAAGACCACAGGATGTAGCTTTTTATGTTTATTGTTTTCTTTTACATTCTTTCCAATCCTGAGTCATACTAACAGAATGGTGCATATGTACTCAACTACCTCGAAGAATATCTGTGGAAGCCAAGTTCTTCCACAGTGGAATAAGAATAAGGGCTTTGAAGTAAAAATAACCTGGATTCAAATACCAGGTTTACCTCTTCTCAGCTAGGGTGTCTCACTGATCTTGAGCCATTTACTTCTATTTTCAGAGCCTCAGTTCCTTCAACCATAAACTGAGGGGCAATGAGCTCGCAGCATAGTGGGGGAGGTGACATGGATAATGTATGTAAAGTGCTTAAGTCCAGTACAGTGCATCTTATTAAGAGTGTAGTAAATCATTATATTATCATCAGCCTTTAAGGAGAGAGAGCGCGCAAGCGGAAGAGAGGGGCAGAGGGAAAGAGAGAGAATCTTAAGCAGGTTCCAAGCTCAGTGCTGAGTGAACACAGGGCTAGATCCCACAACCCTGGGATCCTGAGCTGAGCTGAAAATAAGTCAGATGCTCAACTGACTGAGCCATCCAGGTGCCTCATCATTAGCTTTGTCAACAGAGTTTGCGCAAGTGAAAAAGTCCCATGTTCAAAAAGGTACTTGCCACATATTAGTGTCTTCCTTGAGGGAGGAGGGTTCCAAAAACAAATAGGCACACACATTCCACAGGGTGTCTAAGTTCCTGGAAATCAGTCTTATCCTTTGGCTTTTAGTTTCTACTCGGCAATATCTAAAGCCCCAGGGAAAATTTTTGTGTTCTCACTAAAAGTACAAATATGTCTTCTGCCAAAATTAATATTGTGCAATTTATTTTTCCCCATATCTTGAAACCTTTGCTGTGGATTAAAAATTTAAGTTAAAAGGACTTTAAAAATAATAACATTACCAAAAACTGGCCACTTGGAAAATTTTGCTAAAACCTGGGGTGTCTGGGTGGCTCAAGTTGGTTGGGCATCAGACTCTTGATTTCGGCTCAGATCATGACCACAGGGTCTTGTGAGCCCTGGGAGGATGGGCTCCTGTGCAGAGCGGGGGGCCTGCTTAAGATTCTCTCTCTCCCTCTGCCCCTCCCATGCATGAGCACACACACTCTCTTTCACTCTCTCTCTCGTTTTTATTTTTGTTTTGTTTTGTTTTTGCTAAAACCAGTATACTCTATTCCACATGATGATACGTTACTCTTTCTTAAAGTAGAAATGTTCCCAGGGCTCCTGGGTGTCTTAGTCCATTGGGCGTTGGACTTGGGGCTCAGGTCATGATCTCAGGGTTCGTGAGTTCAAGCCCTGTATAAGGCTCTCTGCTCTCAGAGTTGAGCCTGTTCCAACTTCAGATCCTCTGTCCCCCTCTCTCTTTGTCCCTCCCCCACATGCACTCTCCATCTCAAATATAAATAAATATTTAAAAAAAAAGTTTCCTAATCACTGCCTTCAAAATAAAACAGAATCTGAGGACAATAGGCAACTTTCATGATCTGTGCCAGACCCTAGGATGCATTTCTCCAGTCCTGACCACGTATTTGCAGTTCCTCAAACACAGCTGGGTCTTTCAGTAATCTGTGCCTTTTCATGTACTTGTTCTTCTGGTCATTTGTCCTTCCCCCACCTGATCAAGCTACACAGTTGCTGCCTGTCCTTCAAAATTCATACAAAGGACTCCGTCCTTAGAAAAGCATGTCTTACATGTCCCCATCCCCCACATCTTCCTCTGTTTAGTTAAACCATTCCCTGCAGACCTGCTCCACGAAGTTTATTATTCTGTTAGATTTGCCTGTGTGACTGTCTCCCCAACTCATGCCTCGAGAACAAGATGTGTGTGGGCCATGCACACAGTGGGGACCCAATAATGATTCCCATTTGCCCCCGTGCATTGTGCCCAACATGAAGCTGTTGTAGGCAACCTTGACACTAAGAAATGCCAGAGAGTAACTGAATAAATGTGTATAGCAGATTATTACATCTACAGCAGAAGAGGTTATTTTAAGAACTGCTGCTTGTTTTGTGTCTGAGTAAAGATAGAATATCAAACATAATTTCTTTACAATCAAAGAAAGCTTACTTCCAAGATAGGAGGGCCTTTTTCTTTTTTTAAGTAAGGAATTAAATTAGAAGAATCATTTGCATTTTCACATTAGTCTTCTCTGAATATGCATGGCTGGTTGAATTCTGTCTGACACCTTCACAGAACTCGCTCAAGTCAGCTTTCCATTACTAAATAAATTGCATCCATTCTAATTAAAGATACACAGAGAGTACTACCAGGACAAGAGAAGTAAGGTGCTATGAGGAGCTAAGGCTTCCATGGTAACCCTGCCAGGGACGATGTAATTGATTCATATGGTCCCTTCTGCCATGTATTGATTCCACGCCAACAAGCCTTAAAAACTGTCCATCATGTCACAGAGCTATTTATAGATCAAGTCCAGCTGTGACAAATAAGTGGTGATAGGGCATAGAGAGACGATTACGAAAAATAATAAGAGACTCCTGCTTTCGCTCACTTGACCATTTATTATCAACAAGGTTTAAATAATAATAGAGTGAATATATGGGTAATTTACCAAAACACAATATTTGTATCAAATCTTTTTGTGCAAGGCTCTGCTGAAGGAGAAAAAAATGAAAAACTCAAGTCTGATCTTATAGGCACCGTATCACTGCACAATATCGGTACCTCATTCTGCCTCATTTCTGGTTGTTAGCATCCAAGTTTATCAGGCAATTTGTCAGCATATTAAGCACACAGAAAAGGAAGTGGTAAATTAATGCCACATGAAAATAAAGATTTGGAACCTGAGACAAAGCTTGGTAGCATGATCATTTTTCATGCCCCTTAGAGCTTATTACATACTATAACTGCTCTGGTTGGGATGCTGGTGAGAAAGAGAAGTGAGTTGCACATCCGTCCACTGATTTCACTAAACAAACTACTAAACCATAGCACCTCATGTTCTTGACCTTCAGTTTGAATGAAGTGCCAGCAGAAACCAAGGTTGATGAGTTGGTGTTTCCCTGGGAGATGGTTATTTGTATGAGGTGGTAGTGATGATGGCGATGCTGGGGGATTGCTGTTTAGGCAGGAAACCATTCATATCAACATTCTGGCTTATCCAGCGTGTTCAAACATTCACTTCACTCCAAGTATTTCACATGTTTTAAACTTGCTCCTGAACTACCCTTTGGGTTACAATTAATAGCCTGTAGATCTAGAAACCAATCTCTTGGATGACTATCAAATTATTAGGTAATTATTTTAGATTAAACCTAGTGGAACATTCAGATTGAGCTCACTCATTTTTGCTTTTTAAAATCTCAAGATTTCAAACTTCCACATATTTTATTTCTTGGTTGATAAAACACTAGCACTGCCTACTTTTAATGCCTTTTTCTAGCATCTTTTGGATCCTGCACAGAACCTTCTTTTACTCCGAGGTGGGAGTTTCTCTAAGGAAATTCCTATCAATGAAATTCCGTTTCTTAGACACCAAATCATACAGTATTTTAAATTTTACTGAATCCTTCCATATTACTTTCTCAAGTGATTATACCAATTTATGATCACACCAGTAATGTGTAGACCAATTGTATGTCTTTGGAGCATGCTGGCATATGGCTTTGGAGACAACAGATGGTAAATAATTATTTATTTAACTCCTCATCTTCCAAGAAACAGTCCTTCCATCCCCAACCCAGCTTAGCTCCTCTTATATATCCCATCCAGTAAGATTTGTGCTTGCTCTTTCACTGTGGGCATTGTAAATACTTTTATTATTGCACCTGCAGTTCATATTATAATTATGTATTTTTGTGCACCCCCTCACCCTTGCAACACACCCCGGGAACTACTTGACCTCAGGACTGGGTCTTCAATTACATCCTACTGTGTAAGAAGATAAAATGAAAATTCTCTAATTTGAGATAATCCATGATCAAGCACAGGGCAATTTTCTAATCCGTGCAGTCTATTTACACTTGCTATTGGTGAGGTGACTCCCACTTTCCAGATGAAAAAAATGAGAGCCATGATTACAGAACTAGGAAAAGGCAGTGTTTGTGGTATAAAAAGGCCAGACGCTAAAACCTCACCTCAAGTTACCACGTTCTTCTATCTCCTTGTCTGCTGCACAGGAGGTGCTTCCTGATTAACTTCCTTAGATGATGCTATGCAAACATTGCTAGATTCTATTCTGTTTAGCCAATATCAACTTTTGTTAATGTTTTCTTTGATCAGAATTTTAAGTAGAGGTGGACTTAACAACTGGAATAAAAACACAGCTCATCTGTCCTTCACTCTTAAGTAGCATGAGAGAGAGAAAGAGGAGGAGAGGGAAAGAGGAAGACAGGAAGGGAGAGAGATTGAAAGATGGTATATATTGCTCCCAGTCCCAACATAAAGTACAGATCACCTATAATGTATGGAGTTTTGATGATTATTGATGAATTAGCCTCCAGAAATGAATCACTGAAATATTGAGAAAGATGGTATATCTTTTTTTTAAACCTCTTTAAAAAATGTTTATTTATATTGGGGCACCTGGGTGGCTCAGTCAGTTAAGCATCCGACTTGGACTTAGGTCATGATCTCATGGTTTGTGAGTTTGAGCCTCACATCAGGCTCGGTGCTGACAGCTCAGAGCCTGGAGCCTGCTTCAGATTCTGTGTCTTCCTCTCTTTCTGCCCCTCCCTTACTCACACTCTGTCTCTGTCTCTGTCTCCTTTTCTCTCAAAAATAAATAAACATTAAAAATGTTTTAAATGTTTATTTATTTATTTTGAAAGAGAGAGAGAGAGAGAGAGAGAGAGAGAGAGAGAGAGAGAGAGAGGCCTGTACTTACGAGATGGGGAGGGGCAGAGAGAGAGAAACCCAAGCAGGCTTCGGGCTGTTAGCACAGAGCCTGATGCAGGGCACAATCCCACAAATTGTGAGATCATGACCTGAGCTGAAATCAAGAGTCAGACACAATTTACTGAGCTACCCAGATGCCTTAAAATGTACTCCAACCCAGGGGTTGTGAGTGAAGAAAGACATAGTCAACTTGAATCAACCACATGTTTAGGTATAGATTGCTGTTTACCTTACTGGACAGATCTACTTTCTTCATACATCATCTTCAAAGGTCCTCTTCATACCTTTCCCCCCACTGATAGTTACACAGTATTTCCATGGGTGTCACTGACACACAGACATACTGATTGACTTAAGGAACAGCCCACTGACTTTCACAACACAGAAACAGGTACTTGATGAGCTCCGTGAAGGTGCAGGTTCTCAGCTCAGCCCCGTTAAACCTGCGATGCAGACCTGAGTGTGTTTGCTTTTTTGCTTTTTGAATCTGAAGGGTCAGAGCTCTTGTTTACAGATAGTGAAAGGCAGCTATGGTTGAGATCCGCAGTGTCAATGTCTACAGATTTGGCAATAGTTTTAAGTAAACAACTAAGAGGTGTTCTGAACCTTCATTAATAACTAAATGTCAGCTGGAGAGAAGGTACAAGATGTCATTTCTTCCAGTTATCCTCTGGCTTTATTGAAAACTCAGCTTTAAAACTATAGTTCTTTGCTTTTCCACTGTCACCCAATTAAGCTTGAAGCTTTTATTTTGCTTTAAGATCTTTGTATCCCTTCAGGAGGAAAGTCACAGGAAATGGATAGTTTTCACAGCATTGCAGGCAGATAGTAGATTTGTAATGATTAGCAATGACACGTGCTATTTTGGGGCTGGATTTATCATTCATATGATTCCACACTCTGATTAACATTTTTTACTTAGCTTTTAAAAGTACTTGGCATTCTTGAGTGACTCATGTATGTAGAAATAATACAGCATTGTTCCCACCAAAATCTTGGGGAGTGTTGCCACTGAAATTACCGAGGGTGAGAATTTTAATTCTATTAATCTTGTTTCTTTCTCCCCCAAGATAAAGATAAAAGGTAAAATGTGAACTTTGGGAAAAATCATGTGTCATGTGTAATAGAGTTCTCCTGCTAAGCCAATGATCAGTGTAGGTGAATTAAAATTTGAATTCACTACAGTTGATTTATTTTCAGTTTTAAACTCTAGCTTGGGTTTCATACTGGCCCAAAGATGATCTATTTATAACCATGTTGGAGGGTGCAATGGAACTGGGGGCTTGGAATTTCAGTCTTCTTACCGCTTTGGAATAACCAAGGAGTAAATTAATGTTTCCATGACAGCCAGCTTTATTTTCTGTCAACAGCTATTCACGGAGCACCAGGTATTAAATAGATAAGCCCTGGAGAGACAGCAGAGAACAAAGAGAGACCCAGTAACTCCCACAGGGTTCTGACTGTCTAGCGTGAAGGTATGCATTAGTCAAACACATGCATATTTAAATAAGTAACTGAAGGTATCAAAGTGCTATGAAGGTGGCTAGAGAATTAAGAGGAGCTAAGGCAGCCTAGACCAAATGGAACATTATCTACCTGGTTGAGGGAAGGGGAGACATCTCAAAAAGTGGTCATAAGGAAACATAACGTAACTAAAAATGAATGTAGGATGAAAACTGACAGAAGGACAGATTTTCTGACAGAGATAACAGCACATACTAACGTCTGTAACACTTGAATGATCTAGGGACAGAGATGTCTGCCAAGGCCAGAGTTAATACTAGGAGAGAGGATGGTGGGTCAAGAGCCCAATGAGGTAAAAGGAAGTATTCAGTGCATCTAGACTATGGTGATGACAGTTTTATTCATAGAGCAATGGGAAACATAGGTGAATTTTCAGCAAAGCACTGATCTGACCAGGTTTATGTCTGAAAGAGTTCACTTAAAATTGAATACAATTATGGATGGTATTGATAGCTTCAAAGAATCACTGTAATGATTAAAGAGAGTCATACAAATAAATTCAAAGTAAAAATTAAAATTATTAGGTCTCCATTTGAGTGAATGAATACACTCTCAGGGTATAAATGAGAGAATCTGGTTTAGTCTATTATCCAAAAACACACACTGATGCTGAAACTTTAGAATCCTGATCTAAAAGTGGGACTTATACTAATAGTATAAGGCCCCATAATGTAGTAACATCCTCACCTGAAATGATCTATGAATTTTGATAATAAAGAAGACTATTACCACTTAATTGTTTTATTTATTGGAAAGCAAGCTGTATCCAGGCCTCAAACCCTTGGTCACCCCCAAATCAAAATACCTGAAGTTGTAAATGAGACATCACCATACACCCTTTAATATAATTATTAAGGCATTATAAAATACATTTCATCAACACATATTTATTGAAAGCTTACAATGTTCCAGATATCGTGTATACAACAGTGACTGTTATGGACTGAGCTGTATCTCCCCCAAAGTCAAATATTGAAATCCCAACTCCCCGTGCCTCAGACTGTGACTGCATTTGGAGATAGGGCCTTTGAGGAGGTGGTCAAGGTAATCTGAGTTCACATAGGTAGCCCCTAATCCAATGACTGAAGTCCTTATAAGAAGAGATAATTCAGACACATAAGAGATACCAAGGATGTGTGTGACATTGAAATAACCACTTGAGGACACAGTGAGAAGGTGGCCATCTGCAAGCCAAGGACAGAGATCTCAGAAGGAACCCACCCTGCTAACCCCTTTATCCCAGATTTCTGAACCGTAATGAAATAAATTTTGTTGTTTAAACCATCTGGTCCATGGTATCCTGCTATGCAGCCCTAGCTAACTAATACAGTGTCAAAATTGTAGAACCTTCTTCAAGCAGATTATAGTCCAAATGGGAACAGACAGAAGCAAAGATACAAAGAGAAGATAAGTTCCATGATAAGGGGAATTGAGGGTGCAATGGGGTAACTAATCTTAATTCAGGGGTCATGGAAGGCTCCCTAGAGAGACTGAAATCTAGGTTGAAGCCTAAGTAGGAGTAGCAAGGCAACAAAACGGGTAGAGTTTCACAAGAATGTGTGCAAGCATGTGTGGAAAAGCCCAGAAAACAGTGTGACAATTGGAAGAACCTGACCACCTGGCATAGATGAGTCACTCAATGTGTGTTTGCGACTCTTTTATGGGCTTATCTATTAAACGTGGTTAAAATTGCCTCAGATTTCATTTGGACTAATGCAAATACCTCCGGATTGATTTCCCTGCTTTTATTCTTGTTCTTTACTCCCCTGCATTTCTACAACAGCTGGGAGAGTCTTTAAAAAAACCTGAATTAGGTAATGTCACTGCCCTCCTTAAAGAGCCTCGGAGACTTTTCACACTATTTACAATTAAGCAAATAAATAAAGATATACATAAATAATCTTTACCTGCAAAGGTCAATGTGATCTATCACACGCCTACCTTTCACACCTCCTTCAATTCCTTTCTCCATCGCCTGACCTCACTCATCCCCAGCCACGCAGGCTCCCTTCTGCTCCACAAGAGAAAGCCAAATCCACTTCTGCCTCAGGGTCTTTGCACTTGCTATTTCTTCTGTCTAGAAGTCTTCTACCAGGTTTTAGTGTATCCATCTCTTTCTTACCTTCTACATCTCACCTGAAACATCACCTCCTCAGAAGAGTCCTCTCTAACTTATCTAAATGAACCTTCCTCTACTCCTTCATGGTTATATCTATTCTATTACTCTACTTTTTTTTTTTTTTTTCGTAGCACTTATCCTATTTTTAAAAAAACACATTACTCAGTGCTCATCATGATAAGCATACTTCTAAATCCCCATCACCTATTTCACCCATCTGCCTTCTCCTCTGGTAACCATTAATTTGTTCTCTATAATTAAGTCTGTTTCTTGGTTTGACTCTCTGTGTCCCCTTTGTTTGTTTTGCTTCTTAAGTTCCACATATGAGTGAAATCATATGGCATTTGTCTTTCTCTGACTGATTTATCTCACTTATCATAATACTCTAGCTCCATCATTGTCATAAAGATTTCATTCTTCTTTATAGCTGAAAAATATCCCATTATTTATTTATGCACCATCTTCTTTATCCACTCATCTATCAATAGATACTTGGGCTGCTTCCACAATAGGGGTATTGTAAATAACACTGCTATAAACATAGCATTTGTCCCTTTAAATTAGTGTCTTTATATTTTCAGTACCCTATATTAGTGCAATTACAGCTTCACAGGGAAATTTTATCTTTAATTTTCTGAGGAACCCCTGTACTATTTTCCACAGAGCTATACCAATTTGCATTCTTACCAACAGTGCAGGAGGATTCCTTTTCTCCACATCCTTACCAACACTAGTTGTTTCTTGTGTTTATAATTTTAGCCATTATGACAGGTGTGAGGTGATATCTTATTGTCGCTTTGATTTGCACCTCCTTGATGGTAAGTGATGTTGAGCATCTTTTCATGTGTCTCTTTGCCACCTGGATGTCTTCTTTGGAGAAATGTTCTTTCATGTGTTCTGCCTATTTTTTAACTAGATTATTTGGTTTTGGGGTGCACTTATCCTATTTAAACCACAGTGTTTACTTAAGCGCTTCCCTTATCATCCCTCTTTTCCCCCACACTATAATTTAAGCCCTGTGGAAATAGAAGACTCATCTATTTGCTCACTTCTTTTGCTACCAGTGACTGACACACTGGAAATATGATATAAGCATGTGTTAAATTAATAATGTTAAATCATCCAAACTGACTCCGATTGTAAATTCACATCATCCATCTTGAACATGATACAGTAAACAGTGGGATGATTATTCATTTTTTAATTTTATTTTTTAATTTATCTTCAAGTTAGGTAACATACAGTGTAGTATTGCCTTCAGGAGTAGAACCCAGTGATTCATCACTTCCCTATATTTTGAACTCCTAGAGAACAGAAACAAATTTAACCCTGTGGTACAAGAAGATAAAGGTAGCAGTAAAATCTTATCCCAGATAGTCGTGGAATAACATGTGGCACGTTATGAAGCCCAGCAGAATATATTACACATTTCATGTGTGCCCACAAATCACAGTGATTCAAAAGGGACAGAACTTATCCAAAGGATTTGCCAACTGGCATTGTCATCTGACTCTGAATAAGACACTTAACAATATAAAGTGTTCTGTAAATTATGGGTGACAATACTGTTTCTTATGGCATAGAAATAGTTCAGGAGGTAATGGAATTTTTGTTTTCAGTAGCTGAGCTCCCTGGGGATAAAATTGGGAATGGCAATGCAATAGATTACAGCTAAATATCATCAACTCTGTATTTGCAACATGATTTACTGAGTTAGTCCTGGAACTGGGAGGGCTGCTTTGGCTCTTTCCTGAAGATAATCTCCATCTATATAACTTCTATGCTGTAATGAGGCAAGGCTTACTGGGACTTCATTGATAGAGACCTTCAAGGTTGAAAGATAGAACTAGGAGCAACTGGGCAGAGGTGGGATAGGACTTAAGCAACATGCTCCATATGAGTGTCTGTCACTCCCTGAAGGATACTGGTCTTGCAAGAAATAAGAGCATCAGAATGAAGATCAAATAGTGCAATGGTTAGGAATGTGAGCTCCTGTACCAAAATGCTTGCATTTGAATTTCCGTGTCCTGGTGGGGTGACCTCAAGCAACTGACTTTACTTCTTTGAGATTCAGTTTCTTCATCTCCATAAGGGAGCAATGCCAGAACCTATAGAATGATCATGAAGGGTAAAATGATTCAGATATTTAAAGCATCTAGGTAAGTTTCAACCTCATAATAAGTGCTTAGGATATGTTGTTTTTCATTATCATCACCACTACCACCATCAGAGTCAACATCACCATCATCAAAGTATTGAATTGAAACTGTGAAGCTTAGGAGAGGATGGTGCTTAGTTGGATCAAGTACTGGATGGAGTCAACCACAAATGTAAATCCAGTGCCACGAGATTTAGTTATGGAATGCCAGATTAAAACAACTACTGGTGAAACAACTCCATCCTGAGTACTGCTAAGTAATTGTGTCTAGTTTCTCCACAATTTTGTTGAACACATCAAAAGTGGATCACACAAGGGATTGATGGATACAACTTTGAGAGAACTAGAATAAACCATGCCATGGGAATTTGATGATTTAATACTCATCCACCGAGGGAAGAATATTACTCTAAACTCTTTCTAAAACTATATTTTAGTCTGTAGTTGATGATATAAATTCTGGGGAATGACTTTTTAATAGAAGATACTCTGGGGCGCCTAGCAGGATAGTCGGTTAAGAGTCTGGCTCTTGATTCTGGCTCAGGTCCTGATATCACAGTTGGTGGTACCAAGGCCTGCATCAGGCTCTATACTTATAAGTCTCTCTCTGCCTTCCCTTGAACTCTCTCTTTCAATCTCTCTCTCAAAATAAATTTAAAGAAACACTAATAAAAAATTAGCAGATACTCTAAAAACAATAAAGAAGTTGACAATTGTTTTTCAGAACCTGGTGGTTTATACGTAATTGCATTTTTCATGTATGTTCTCGATTTCTCACTTTTTCTTGAAGCAGAATTGATTTATCTCTTAGACAATGATGAAAGTGAACAGCTGCTGTAACAACAAATTTCCCCAAATAATAGACATCAAGCTCCTCAAAGAGTACATGGGACAGATGATCTCTATTCCACTCTGTTTGCCCTCAACCACCTGGCCTTTAAATTGATCTACAGCTCAAGCTGCAATTTGACTGTTATTTATATTTCAACCAGATATAAGTAGATTTAAGAGACTGCCTTTAAAAACTTTGGGGAAATTACTCTCCACATTCTCTATACCACCAACTATCAAACCACACAATTTCCCCCCAATGAGAAACACCTTGACAAAGAAACTTATTAATTTATTCCTTAATCTGTAAAATATTCCTAGGGGTTAGTATTAGCTGCACACCGTTAAGGGATGCCATGGCTACAACGAACAGGGAAATTTTGTTCCTACCTTCATGAATCCTACTTTTTTAGTGGCTGCCACAAACACGGAGTACTGAGTTCCAAGTACTTAGTCTTTAATCCCTCAAGTGAGGAAAGGAAAGTTATTTCTTAAGTACTTATGTGCCAGGCACCATGCTAGATGCTGTGCAAATATTCAGAAGGCTAGGAAACCAGCCTATTCTCACGGTATACCCAGGCTAGTTAGCTCACCATGTAGCTGCCTATTATCTGGCCTTATTGTCTTTGAGGAAATAATTTTCACAAACTCTAACCTTTGTGGAAAGTTCATTTCCTAGACACTATCCCTCCTCTTGCACAGCCTAAACTTTTAGTTCTCATTTTTGTGAATGACCCCAAAGAAGTAACTCCCCTGTGGTATGAGATGCAGGAGGTGAAGATAGAAACTTCGTTTTGGAGGCAAGCACCTCAGGATAGATTAATTTCATGCCAAGCTCTGGAAAGTGTTACCTTGAAATAGAGCAGGCAGGAGACAAAGAGTAGAAATATCAGTTGATGCCCTTGCTTTCAGATGTCCTTTATGGACAGCTCAGTAGGAACTAAATAATTGGTAATAGCTATTGTGTTTTGCTGTATCACTACACCAGAAGTGAGTGTTCATGAAAATGTCACTCTATAGCCAAGAGAAAAAATGAGGAACAATGATAAGTTTGACATTTTAAATAGAAGACATGTTTTTCTTTGGTTCAATATAAAAGTTTCTATGCAACATGTAATTACATTGTACACCAGATTTCAGGTGTGCTAATTAATGGATCAACCTTTTGGTGGATGTCACCGAAAATACACTCGGTTACTATTCTGAGAATGTCTTCAGCTTCCCTTCATGAAGCCTGGTGATCCAATCAATGAGTGATATGTCATCAAAAATAACTTGTAAAATAGGGTGAGAATTAGAAATTACACTTTAAAATTGTTCCATGTTTAGAAAAAAACAGTACACACCGTCAAATTCCCGTTTCAGAAAGCCAATCAATATAAATCCTTTCTTGAGGCTGATCAACTATTTTGGTTTGCCAGGCACTAAGGGGGGCCAGGGACATGGGATTTTCAGTGCTAAAAGAGGAAAGTCCCCATCAAACGAGGATGTATTGGTCACTTCACCTCTCTTTTCGTAGATGTGTTATGATGATTGAATGAAAGAATGCTTCTCAAAAGCATATCATAGTAATGCTTGATACTTACAAACATTAAAAAATGTCAACTGCTGTTAAATTGCTTACTAGCAACAGGTGTTGTGCTAAGCAGAACTTTTTCCATGGACCTTCTTTGCTCCTGACTATCTTGGCTTGCATAACAGATATCAGGGGCAGTCGGAATGGTGAATAGGGAGAAAGCCAGATACATCCTTTGCTCTGGGATGAGCTCAGAGGCATTTATACACAAAACTGCAATGGTTGGGAGAGCTGGAGAGGGCCACTGTTGCCCGAGAATATGCTCCTGACCAGGAATGAGGGAAGCTAGTAAATTAGCTACAGGTAAGTAAACTATACTGTTTACCACTATTTTAAAAATGAACCTATTTTCATAGTATAATATTTTCTATATATGCATTGTATGTATAGAATACATATCATATATAATAACATGTTATACATATTTAATATAATAAATAAAATCCCCAACTATCCCACTCACAAACTGGACCTGTAAGTTTCAATTTTCTTGCCTGTAAAGTGGAATTTAAAAATGTCCCTATTTTCATAAAAAGGGCTGCTTCCATGAATAAATGAGGTAATTTATGTATATCACTTTTCATATATCTTATAAGTACTCAATGCATGAATTATTACTTTTTCACTTTTTTGTTTCAGCTTTATTGAAATATAATCCACGTACCAAATAATTCACTCGTTAAATTGTACTGAGTGAACGCAGTGGTGTGCCATACATTCACAAGTATACAACAACTACCCCAATCAGTTTTAGAACATCTTTCTTCCTTCCCTGCACCAAAAAAAAAATCCCTTGTACTTACCCCTTAGCAGTCACCCTCTACTTCTCCCCAACACCCCATACCTGGACGACCACTCTCTAAAATTGCCTGTCCTGGATATTTCATATGAATTTCATTTAAATAGAATCATACAATATGTGGTCTGTGTGACTGGTTTTATTCACCTTTCACAATATTTTCAAAGTTCATCCATGTTGTATCATCATCACCCCTTTTTATTGTTGAATAATATTCCATGATACGTAACACGCTTTATTTATCTATTCATCATTTGAACCAGCATTTGGGTTTTCTACTTTCAGGCTATTATCGACAATGCTATGAACATTCTCGTGAGAGTTGTGTGGGGAAATCTTTTCTCATTTTTCTTGGGTATATTCCCAGGAGAGGAATTGCTAGGTCATATGGGAACTCAATATTTAACCTTCTGAGGAACTGCCAGACTTTTTTCTAAAGTGATCGAACCTTTTGCATTCTGCAACAGTTCACGAAGGCTATAAAATCTCTACTTCCTTGCCAACATCTGTTTGTGATCTGTATTGATTTTATTTTTATTATAGCCATCCTAGTGGGTGTAAAGTGCTATATAAATGGCGTTTTGATTTTCATCTTCTGGATAGCTAGTGATGTTGAATTTTTTTCATGCACATCTTGCCATTTTTAAAATCTTCTTCAGAGAAATGTCAATTCGGATCCTTTGCCCTCTTTTAATTGGATTATTTGGGTATCAAATATTATTACTATGGAGTCATTTCTATGCCTTCTCAGTATTTAAAGAGCATTTACTATGTTCCAAGTCCTTTATATTTATAATATCAAATATTTAAATAGTAATTACTCAAATTGGTATTACAACTCCCACTTTTTAGATTAGAGCACTAAAGAGCAGAGAATGGAGCACTTTGTCCAGCTGAACATGTGGCAGATTGAGATTTAGCTAACACCACAGGATGCATGGTGGTTTTTCAGATGCTAGCTGACCACCTGAGCGTAGTGGAGTACATGAGCTCATCCTCTGTGGGCTACCTTCTCTGATCCTGCAACTTCTATCAGGAATATTCCCTGAATGCACCTCTTTGATGGCTCCTCCAACACACCAAATAGCATTCAACCTCAGCTTGCCACTCAAAGCCTTCCCATTCTTGGCTCATCCCACCATCCCAGCCTCATTCTATGTCATTCCCTTACCCTGCACTTCATGCATCTGGAAAACCACAAGTTTCCCAGTTTCGTAAAGGAAATTTGCACTCTTCTGTCTCCCGGAGAATTCTGCTGATTCTACAGGCCATCTGCTCAAAAGTTGTCATTCTCCTTACCCCCTTGCAGTTACATTCCTTTCTCTACTCTGTGCATATACTTCTTCTTAATCCAGCCAGCAATACTCGTGTAGCCATTATGTTCCTGATGCATGCAAAGCGAAGGAGATATAATAGTAGACAATGTCCAATCCCTTGCCCTAAAGAGTTCAAAGTCTAGTTTGTGTCTGTTTTCACCACTATCCTGCAGATACTCTTAGCCCAAGGATCATATCATTAAACTCACTACCAAGCACAGTCTCTGGAAAAATCTGGGATTTAAGGAAAGCAATTCTGACATTTTACTGGGACTACTGATCTTTCTACATTCCATAGAAGATAGATTCTTGATAATAACAATAAATGGGAAGAGACCCCAGCAATATACTGCTGAGAATTGCATGTTAGTACTTCTAAGCTATCTGCCATATGAGTTTCAAGATAAAACAATGTAACCCAGATACGAAGGTGTAAGTGCACAATGAATATGCAAAGCTGTAAGCTAAGTGATAATTTTTGTCTTGATTTTGTGAGCTAACTCTTAAGAAGATTATAATTAAGGGTGCATTTCTTATAGTACCAACAAGCATTTTAATCAACCTCTATAGCATTAACTCCAATTACCATTAGTAAACTACAAGGATTCTGTTTTAAATTGCAATAAGTCAATACATTCAAGATGCCATTTTGGGAGTACATATTAACAGGACCTTATCATTTTCCCAAGTCGTCACTTAAGCGACGGATGGGGGCTGCATCGAGGCAGAAGCAATATTGGGATATTTGAAGAGCTGCTACATGCCACACATGGTATTTGTATTCTGATGTGAAACATAAAATTATCCTAAAGAACTTTTAATAATTATTTGATTGATGAATTTGAGCTTTATAGCTTTAAAAAAAGACATTTTGTTTAGATGAACAAACAGACTAACAAACTCAAAACACGGGCTGATAAACAGGGTACTTTGAAGCTCTCATTACTAACTTACAATATTTGCATAAGTTTGAACAAAGATGGATGGCTTTAAATGACTGTCACTAATTAAGAGACTGAAACAAACAAAAGACTAATAAAACATTATGTACAAAGACAGGCACATTAGCATATTCTACCCCATATCTCCGTTGCAATGACATGAAGACAAATATTCCTGATTATACCTGAAGCAATAATGTAACTAAGGCAATAAATCATTTGAAGAAACCTAAGGGGGCTTCTTTTTAAACACATTGATTTAGGTATTGGGCCTGTCATTGAAAAATAAACATAAAAATGGAATCAAATTTGTTGCAATGATGCACTGTTCAAAGATTGGTCTCTCTCTCCTGAAAAAATGTAATCAGTAGGCGGACATGAAAGTGTATCCTGAGATATATTTGTTAGAAAGGACTGTCAGATCATTATTAGAAAACTTCTTTCAAATGTCCACCAGGATAGATATTTATCCTTAGCGAGGCATACCATGTGACCTAAAAGTCAAGTCAAAGATAGTTTAATGCTTGAGAGTTGCATTTTTTCTTTCTTTCTTTTTTTTTCCTTAGAAGAAGATCTAGAAGATATTTTTCCAATTAATTTAACTCTGACATCTTATCTTCAAAATTTGCAACAAAGTTCACAGTATGGAAAAAAATTCGACTACAGAGAAGCAAAGGAAGGAAGGGACACCATTGGGTACAGTTACCAATAACTGTACAGGGGTGACTGTTTATAGAAAGTCTATCATAAAGAGTAAGGAAGAAGGCTCTTTGCCCAATGAGTGACTGGAAATCTATGCTGCACGTTATTCAATATCCCAGGCCTGATATCATTAGTTCATTGGTCCACAAACAAAGCTGTCCTACAGCCCAATGGAAACAAACTATGGATTTGAACCCCAAGAAGTTCAAGTTATGAAGAACTTATATTTTTATCAAAAATTTATCTTAATTTTCTAACTATTTGAACCATTTTGTGATGCCATTTTTAGAATGTTACATGATTTTCTTCTCTAGTTGCAATTATTTGGTTCCCTACTGTCATAACTGAAATTTTCCACTGATCTACTACATAAACCATTTTATACTTAGGTACCTAAGTTTTAAGACACCTTAATAAAGTGCTGATTACAGTCCAATAGTTAATCATATAGATACTCAGAACCTACACAAATCTACATGAAGATTTAAGGTCCCAAATCCACTGATCAAAATGTCTAGATGATCTATGTAATTACAAGTATTAATTGAATTCCCACCAGCCTGCTTTGCAAAGTATCATTTATTTCCCTTAAAACAAATTTGTGCTTTATGTTTATCAACTGAATAGCAGTTAGGGGCATATTATGAACCTATAGAAAGTTTTAGATTATTTGAGCAAATTTAGGAAAAGAAAATAAAAACCCACGGTTCCATAATGGCAATGAATTATTTCAGTGTTTACACAGAAGCAAGGTTTCTTTTACTAAATCAAAAGGAAATATATATATATATATATATATATATATATAGTGGACATTTTATTTTTAAGTAATCTCTAAAAACCACCATGGGACTTAAACTCAAACTCTGAGATCAAGAATCACATACTCTACCAACTGAGCCAGCCAGGCACCCCTACAAAAAAATATATTTAAAATTAAAAAAAATCACTACTTCTTAACTCTTATAACAGATCATAGTACCAAGTGTGTGGCAGTCTTTTTTATTTCCCTTTTCTTCTCTAGACAGTCCTATCTGTATTTCTTCAACTTCTCCCTACCTCTGACACACACAACTACATAGTCATGTGATCCAGAAATGACCAGACGATTCTATCTTCCTGGGATCAGTGATTAATCAGAGAAAGAAAAATTCATGTTCAATCAGTGTTCTCCTCTGGCATTATTCATAGGCGCCCCGGAGGGAATATGTTCTCTGATCCTGCAAGGTTGCTAACCTGGGAATATGAGACCCCTTTGTTCCTTGCTACTTAAGAATACTCATTACAGCAGGCTAGAACAACACTAACATATACATTAATTCCCCCCTCACTGAGTTTTTATTTTTTGTGGTTTCAGTAACCTGTGGTCAACCTAGGTCTAAAGTGGATGATTCTCCTTATGACAGATCATTAGACTGTCAATAGTAGCCTAATGCTAAGTCACAAGGCCTATGTCATTCACCTCACTTCATTGTATCACATAAGCATTTTCTCATTTCATACCATCACAAGAGAAAGCATGAGTACAGTCCAATAGGATATTTAGAGAGAGAGAGACAGAGAAAGAGAGAGAGAAACCATATTCACATAACTTTTATTACAGTATATTGTTACAATTGTTCAATTTTCTTATATGTTATTATTATTTATCTCTTACTGTGCCTAATTTATAAATTAAACTTTATTGTAGGCAGATATGTATATGAAAAAACATAGCACATATAAGGTTTGGCACTCTCTATAGTTTCAGGCATCCACTGGGGGCTTTGGAACATACACCCCATGGATAAGGGGGATCTATTGTAAGGGGCAGCAGAGAAAACAAAAGATAAGAGATTGATAGAGTCCTGCTAATTTGAGTTCCAATTATAATCTACAGATTCCTAATTTCTATAGATCATTCTTTGATTTAAACCAGCCACAATGCACTTCCTAGTAATATATGCTAATAAATTCCCTTTTTGATTCAGTTATGTTTTTCCCTATAATTGAGTCTTGGCTGACACTTGTCCTTTAATGTTGTTGAATAAATTGGTTTGCATGCTTTGGCACTTTTTTATTGAATTCACATTTATTAAACATCTGTGCCAAGCACAAGGCTCACAAAAAAAAATAAGCTACAATCTTTATATTAGGAAGCTAATCATCATCATCAAATTATCGAAGCACTTCCTTGTAAATGACACAGTGGAAAGTAACCTTCAAAGAAACTATAATGAATCCTAATTTGATACTTCAAGTCATTTCAAAGTTTTAAAGCACCTATTTGGCCTAAAATAAAATTTATTCTGCATATACTTTCACTTCAGTTCCATCTCATCCAAGAACTTCTCAGTATGAAAACATGCTTTTTTTTGACTTTTCACTTTACATAGATGACTGATATATAGTATTTCACATGTCCTTCATGGTAAAAAACTGGTTCTGAAGACCATACATATACATAATCTCATTTAATTCTTCCCCAAGCCATATGAGGTGGCCATTCTTCTTATCTCATTTTTAAAATGAGGATTCTGACACTGACAATTGAGTAGGCGAACTATCAAAAGTTACATAGATAATAAATGGTGGAGCCAGGTCATGTCAAAGTCACCAACAACTCTGTGTAGATTATCTAAGTGGGCTCAAGGGAATCACAGTGATTCTTACAAGAGAGAGGCAGGCTGGTCAGGGACAGAGAAGGAGCTGGAACATTGGAAGCCGGTGCTATGGCAGAGCTGAGAGATGTGGGAGGCCTTTAGAAACTCACAAAAGGCAAGGTAACAGATTCTAGCCTGGAGGTGCCAGAAAGGACCCAGCCCACTGACAACTGATTTTAGTCTAGTTCTAGTGACACTAAATCTAACTTCTGATGTGCAGAACTATAAAGAATAAACTTGTGCTGTTTCAAGCCACTTGGTGCCTGGTAATTTATTACCACTATAATAGAAAACTAATTCAAGGTGCAACTGGGTGGCTCAGTTGGTTGAGTGCCCAATTTCTGCTCAGGTCATATCAGGTTAGTGAGTTCAAGCCCCACAATCTCTGCTGTCAGTGCAAAGCCCACTTCAGATCCTCTGTCCTCCTCTCTCTCTGCCCCACTTGTACTCTCTTTCAAAAATAAATATTAAAAAAAAAGAAAACGAATACAATTTCACGTGTTTTCCCAGGGAGGATAATAAAAGACAGTATTTACATGGCATCTGCCTCTTCAACTGGGGTTATTTCTTTTGAACCTTTAACTAAGGTGAAAAGGTAAAAAAAAAATACAACAACAACAAAAAAGAATATGGAAGACAAAACCACACGTTAATATTCAGAGTTCTTAAAAATTAAATCTGAAACAAAAGAAACTCAATACCTAAGGGTTAATAAATTATGTCCAAATAGCTAGGGGACAACTTTTGTAAAACATCAACATGTCTGGCTCTGTAGTTTCAAGCCTATTTCAAATCTTCCCTTGGCATTTAAGTTATTTCAAAGGATCATGAGTATACCTGGAATGAGAAAAACCTTGAGATTCATACTTTCACCCATGAAACCATACTGTCACACGTATCAATAACACCCTAAATCATTTTTTCATTATTCCTCAAAGTAAGATATTAAAGAGGATTTAATTAATATTCAGTGCTAATAAATAGTTTAATTATTTTTTCAAATATCATGTTGCCTCTGTCTTACCCAATGACCTAGAATTAGTTTAATGAATTTGATGATCTTGTCAAAAAACTAAATATGACAGATTGGTGATCACTTTTGTTGTTGTTGTTTTTTTAATGTTTATTTTTGAGAGAGAGAGAGAGCACACGCATGAGCAGGGCAAGGGCAGAGAGAGAGGGAGACACAGGATCTGAAGCAGGCTCCAGGCTCTGAGCTGACAGCACGGAGCCTGACATGGGGCCCGAACTCACTGACTAGAAGATCATGACCTGAGCCAAAGTCGGATGCTTAGCTCACTGAGCCACCCAGGAGCCTCCACTTTTGCTCTTAAAGTATGTGAGCTGGACATGAAAATGGAAGTGGGAATTCATGTCTCTCGTAGCTCTCTGCCCTTGGGTATGTCATTCTTCCCTAAATGGTTCTCTGTTTTGCACCTACGAATTGAAGGGGATGATGGATTAAACATCATAAAAATGACATGTCATTCCAAGATGGCAGTCTACAGAAAGCTCCGCATCAGCACTTACTTAAACTATTTTTCAAAACTTGGAGGCAAGCACAATAATACACACCATGGGGTCACTCCCCACAGGGATGATTTGGGGAGATGGCTGAAGGAGGCTGAAAAACCAGACCTCACAAGTTTATTACAAACAGCTGCAACTTTAACCAAGGCCTGGGCTGTTGGACTCAATTTTTTTTCTCTTTTCTTTTTTTTTTTTCTTGTCAAGGTTAAGTCTGGCCAAGTCTCTTCAGGTCTGTTTTCCCAGAGTTGAAGCCGAAATGATGAAAACTGCCTTTGAACTTAAAGGCTCTGTGGTAAGAGAACAAATTTAAAAACTATCTGAAGGAAGGAGGAAGGGAAAAATGACTTTCTTCTTCATTTGAATGTTCAGGAAACCCCATAATTAGATGTGTTATTTTCAAATTGAAGTTAATTCCTTTAATCTGAACATTTCAAAGGGCTTTCAAAAGCTCACAAATTACTATTAATCCCATGACACAAAGATGATCTATGTCATTTTAATGGTAGCTATGTTGAAATAAAATCACAAGAGTTTGATCATTCCTCTGAGATTTCAGTTTCTTTTTCCTCTCTAATAAATTAATTTGGAGAGAAAAACCAATTTGGTATCAGTGATTGAACAGTAATTTTAATGCATACACACACACACACACAAACATTTCCCTAGAGTTACATTTATTTTTTAAGTATTCAAAAAAGAAGCCACAAAAACAGAGAACTAACCATACTGAATAACTATAAATAAAACTCATTCCATTTATATTAAGACTATATCTTTTTAGGACCTGCATTTGGATCCTAAACATATCAGACGCACTAGAATTCTCTATATTTTTCTTATATTCTCTCTCTACTACTATTCACAGTACTGAGAAGTATTAGACTAGTAAGGACTTCAGAAACCACCTACCACTTAGTTCTTCCTTTTACATGTGTGGGTATTAATCCACAAAGTTAAAGCAACTTGAACAGGTTTGTAGTCATCAGAATTACTGCCCAGAACTTCTGATGCCATCTCTTCTTTCAAAATCTCTTTAAAAAATAATTACGAGGTGTAGGAACCCATAGTAAGTGTAGTTAGCAGGTTTTCTTTTCTGTTTTTTTCCCCCTTTTACATATGCCACCCAGCATCCATTTTTCGTCTGAGAAGATGTGGGCACTCCAATTTAGTCTGTAAGGAATTACTCCTCTCCCACGGTGAGCCCACGTACCTGCAGAGGGGCTTAAGGGTGGGACATGGGGCTCAGGTCTGATCAGGCAGAGCATGGTGTTGCCCTGGCCAGGATGTAAGTACAGCTTTGGGAGTGTAGCCCAGGGACATGTGCTTCAGGCAGCTTCTGCTGGAGCTGCTGGGCGGGAAGCAGTGGCTCATACCCACTGCGATTGTGAGATTGACCGTGGTAGGATATGAGGCAGGCATTGTCTGCAATCACCTAGCACCACGGGACACCAGAAAATCACGCCATTAAGGTAGAAGCCAGAGCTGAGAGATTAAATGGATTCTTAATGACCTATTAAATGAAGTCCCACCTGAAGCCCAGAATTGCCACCTGGGCTTTTCAGTTATGTGGACCAATAAATTCTTGTTGTGTTGTTGTTGTTGTTGTTGTCATTGTTGTTGTTGTTGTTGTTGTTGTTGTTGTTGAAGCCAGTTTGAGCTGGGTTGCAAGCCACTTGAGTCCTGTCTAGGGTTACTAGGTAAAATACAAGATGTCTGGATGAATCTGAATTTCAGACAAAAGCAAACAGCTTTTCAGTATAAGTATGTCCCATGCTGTCCCAGACTTATTTGGGAAGTCTGACAACCCTGATCCTAACTCCTACAGGAAGCTATTTCCACATGCTGAGCAAGGCCAGTGGACAAAGAAAGGAGGCTGTGACCACTGCACAGAGACAAATAAATCATGGGATGTAGTGAGGTGTTCTATCCACTTCTATTGGAGGAATAAAGGCTAGTTCTCACGCATAATAGGGAAAAGAGAAGGTTTGGTATTTATCAAACTTGTGTTCCAAATTCCCTTCTTTTCCCCCTATTCCTACATTGACTTTAAACCCAAGGTCCTGGGATTCATCCATCAGAGAAGGTAGTAGTAACAGCCTTTATATTAAGCATGACTTTCTTGGGGTTCACTTTAATTCATTTTCTCTCCCCAGGCAGGCGTTCACAGGAGGCTGCCTCTGCCTCAGACACTATGGAGAGCATCGTCGGGAAACATGGGCAAGGGGGTCCCAATTCCTCCACTTCAAAGGCCTCGGTCTTTCCAGAGGGACAAATATAGGCAAAAAGAAGAGGATGATAACACCTATTATATTGACACAGAGAAGACAAGAATGCCACTCCTGGAGGAGATGGAATCTGAGTGGGACTTTGGTGTGGAGGTATGGCATGCAGGAGGGTGGGCTGGAGTGCTCATCTTGAACAAATTGGTAAGAGATTACCAATTCCTGTTTTCTTCTTCCTCCTTCTCTTCTCTTTCCCCTTTGCTCTTCCTTTCTTCCCTCCGTCCCCCTGCTTTTCTAATAATCATGATGTACTTTCTTTTTTTTTTTTTTCCAACGTTTATTTATTTTTTGGACAGAGAGAGACAGAGCATGAACGGGGGAGGGGCAGAGAGAGAGAGGGAGACACAGAATCGGAAACAGGCTCCAGGCTCTGAGCCATCAGCCCAGAGCCTGACGCGGGGCTTGAACTCACGGACCGAGAGATCGTGACCTGGCTGAAGTCGGACGCTTAACTGACTGCGCCACCCAGGAGCCCCTGTAATCATGATGTACTTTCAAGGGCAAAGCCAACAGTGGGCGTGAAGTCGAGTGGAGTCGAGTGGTGCTGGTTTGCTTAGGATTCATGAATACAGAATTCAAATTCTATGAGATCCGCACTCAGCAAATGTGTAGGACTTCAGAGTTGGAACCCCTGATTGTACAGGTGAGACAGCGATGAGAGATCAGGTCACTGATGCCAGCTGCAGATCTGGGGCTAGAGCTCAGTGTGGTTATTCTAGAATCTCTTGTTGGGCCTTACTTGAGGGCATTTAACCAGCAGGCTTTTTATGTCCCAATTCTTCTCCCCCTTTGACGATTATCTTGTGAAGATATACAGCTGAGTTTCATTTTATTCCCCAGTAGCCTAGAATGATCTTTTAGACTTTTCTCAAATAAGGAAAAACATGGACTTTCTCTTTAAGGAATGACGATGAGTGAGGACTGTCCCATTTTACAAATCTCCTATGCCCCTGCTCAGAGGGAAACCCAAGGGGCTCCCCAAACACTTCTATTTGTCTTTTTCTGGGGCAGACCTATTAAGGTGCCACTGTTCGAAAAAGTCAGCAGCAAGCGGGAAGCTTGTTGGACTGGGTCTGCCAAACTGGAGGTTAGTCGACATTTCCCTATTTCAGACGTGAATGTAGCAAAAAAACGAAGTCACTCAGCTTCTTACAAAACCTGGACTAATTTGCTTAAGAAAGGCTGGCAACAGCAAATTAAAGAGCACAGGATGCCTTCTGATTTTACTTATAGTAATGCAATGCACACTGTAAAATCAGGTTACCAGTGAAAATGAGACTGATGTGCTAATTCATGGCTCATTCTTTATCCTTATGTCATGGGCACATTATATAATCTAGCAAGATTCTGGGGCCTTTCTCTAGGGAGGGCAAGTTCTAGAAAACAGAGGTGCTGGAGAAGCATGAGGGTAGTCCTTTGATGAGGAGAGAATTTGGGTCTCTGTGTTTCAGAAGCCCCTACTATTTTAATAATAAAAGAATGGTGCTCATTTTTACTTCTCCCAGAAGCACATACTTTCCCATGCATGGAAAGGATCCTTCAGCATGTCATAGATGAAAAAGAAAGTCATGGTCTATTAATTTAAAATGAAGCATTAAAGGGTCTTTGATCTAAATCCATTTTTCAAAAGCATATACTTTATCCTCCAGGTTACTTAGAGTGAACACATTCTTAACTGCTCTGAAATGCAGAGTGAAGGGGGGAGAAAGACTTGTCTTCTTCAGATTCGCTGGCTAAATGGATTCTCTGGATGTACTTCAATTTCCCCAAATATGAATACTACATTTGTTAAGAAAGCAGTTATTCAAAAAAGATAGCCTTGTCATGGTTGCAAGTTTAAATTTCTTCAATGGAGGCATAAATGGCTATTTCTTTCTTGAAAAGCAAATGAATCACAGCAAATTTCCCTCCACTGCCCTGTCTCTTCATATTACCATAATAATCATGGATATGATATGGCCACACTAACTAGGACTGTCTCCTCGTGGAATTGTGTTCATAGAGAAAGACAAAGCATTAAGTGGCCAATAGGCCTCATCAATCACTCAGTGCCTCCTTGTAGGGTAGGATGACTCCATTCTTACACTGGTTTCCTAAAAGGCATAGACAAGATGAAAACTCTTCCTCTTCCCTTCACCCTTTACTGCTCTTTCTAAAAGTCTTCAGCCCTACAATGGAAACTTCAAGAGGGAATGTCCACGCCATCCCACCACAAAATCTCTCAACTGCGCCTGCTGGTACGGAGTGCTCCCTCCCATTAATAATGTACAGCCAGGCTTGGAGCTTGGGCCGACTCTTGCCCTCCTGCTCCAGATCCCATTTTCTCTCTGGGATGCACCTATTCTCCCTTACACCATCGCTCTTCCCTCATCACTGGATTATTAGCATACAGGCAATCTACAATAAATCCCACTTTTTACAAAGCCTTCCTTACGCCCTCCTCCCTTTCTAGACAGAGATTTCATGTCTCCCTTTGCAATTAAACCCCTTGCTTCCACATCACCTCCTACTCATGAAAGATCCCATTGGCTCACTCCCAGTCAGAATTTAGTCTTTAATACCCTATTGTCATGATCACTCAATAAACCTCTTTGTCAAATCCAGTGGTATATCCCAGTTTTCATGTTGTTGGACAGGGCAGCAGCATTTGGCACAGCTAAAAGCTCTCTCCTCCTGGAAACATTTCTCTCCCGTTGGCTTCAGTAAGCTATTGGCTCTCTTTTCACCTCTAGGCTATCCCTTCTCACCTCTATTTTTTATTAACTATCAGTTTATTGATCTTTTACATACTAGAAGGCCCCAGGTGCTGTCCTCAAACCTCTGTTATTCTCTATGTACACTCACACCCAAGTTATGTTATGCATTTAAAATATATCCAGAAGCTGAGCCCCAAGATTCCCACTGCCATCATTTTAGTCCGTATCGTCATCTTCTCACATCTGTACAATCAAAATGGCCTCCTTAGAAGTGGCCTAGCTGCCACTTTTGCCTCTTCCAGTCTGTTCTCTGTCCAGTGGCCCCATCAGCCAGTGCCATCCTTTTAAAATATGTCAAGTCAGGTACTCTTGTGCTCAAAACCCAGTGGACATGCATCAGTCTACTTTTCATTTAGAATAAAATTTAAATTTCAACATGATCCCCTCCGCCTCATCTCTTAGACCTGACAGAACGACTCCCTGTACTTCACTCAGTCCTCAGCAACTGCAATGGGTTTCGTCCCATTCCCTGCATATGCTAAGGACACTTTGATCTGTGGTCCTTGCTCTCACACAGTCCTCTGTGTGGAGAGCTCTCCTGGCAGGTATCTGTGCAGCTTGCTCCTTCGAAAATCCCAGATATCATGCAAGAAGTTGTGCCTCCTAGTCCTAACACTCTACATTCCCCTCAACCTGCTTCATTACACTTATTACAATAGCACTTATTACAATAACACTTATTATAATAGCACTTATTATAATAGCACTTATTACAATAACAACAGTTACTTATTAGTGTTTTTCTGCCTCCTTTAGGCTACAAGCTCCATGGCAGCAGGGACTTGTTTTACTCTCTTCTGTTCCTTCAAAGGCTAGAATAGTGCTAGTCACATAGAAAATACCTGTAGTTGAATGAATCTCCATCTCTGTGATACAACATCATGTGTATCTGTCTTCCTGTCTCAAGATACCACTGAACTTCACTTAGATTTTGAGTACTTCTTCTGTTTCCAAGTATCCCAATCTTATACACACACATAAATGTAAGTTTATATCCACACAGAGATGTACACACGCATCACATCTACTGTGAAAAGTTGTCATTTTACGGTACGATAGACATACCTAAGAATGTTAAAGCAATTACTAGCTGTTGTTATATGAACCAGATTATAAGTGAATTATATACATGGTTTTAATGAGAAAGGATTCTAGATTGAGGGTAAAATATTAGCCTGGAACTGGTGATTGCAGTCGATTAGCCATGCACCAAAGAGAGAAACTGATAACTAACCTATGTCATAGCTCTAAGATACCTAAGTCTTTTGTAATAATTTCATAACTCAAACAAAAACTTCTGATAGTATACCCTCTACACCAGAACCTTTCAGGAAGACACCCCAGCAGATGTTTCCTTCAACCATAGGAGCCCAAGGTATTTGCCAGGAAGTGCAAAAAGTGGTGAAGTGAAGAGTTCAGTCTGAAGTCACACAGATGTGAACTTGAGTCTTTACTCAACTACCTACTGGCTCAGCACCTTACATCCTTTCTCACTTCAAAAGAATTAAAATGAAATAATGTCTATAACATACCACACATCATGCCTAACACATGAAAGGACCCAACAAATGTCAGCCATTGTGATTACTATTGTTACCACTATTAACTCAAGTATCAGCTACGAATATGTAAATGGCTTAAGGTTTGTTGGCCTGCATGAGATCCTTCCCTCTTGTCAATAGGGAGGTCTCAGTCCATTGTGGCTTGTCATCTTTCAGACCTTAAAGACATAAGGCCTTACTCTTCACCTGGAATTTGACATTTCTCAACCTCTCTTGCAAATAAGTGGCTGGTGGACAAAGGCTTGGCTGAGAGATGGAAACTTAGAGGACTTTGTGAAAACATATTTGAGTTAAAAAAAAAACAACAAAAACCAAAAATTTCCTTAAAAAGGGACACTGAGGGTTGCCTGGGTGGCTCAGTCAGTTAAGCATCCAGCTTTGGCCCAGGTCATGATCTCATGGTTTATGAGTTCGAGACCCGCATTGGGCTCTGTGTTGACAGCTTGGAGCCTGGAGCCTGTTTAGGATTCTGTGTCTCCCTCTCTCTGCCCCTCCCCTGTTCATGCTCTGTCTCTCTCTGTCTCAAAAATAAATAAATATTAAAAAATTTTTTAATAAAAAAATAAAAAGGGACATTGAGATCCTCTTCTGCATTTTCCTCTTAATCCCTCTTAATGCTTATTTATTTATTTATTTACACATTTTCCTCCTAATCTAAAAGTCCAGAGGATGTAAACAGTAGCATCAACAAGATAGAAATGTTTTCATAATTATACTACATGTTATTTGCTTTTTTTTCACCGGACCGATATTTACACCAATCGCACAAAATCAGAAGTGGGTGAAACTGCTAGTTTCTTTGATGTGGCACGAAACGGCATTAATATTCATTGTGTTCTTTACTATCACACGGGCAGAAACCAACTAGGCCAGTTTCAGTTCTGAATGTACTTAATAAGCAATAAAATTATTACTTTTATTAAGTCTCAAGTCTTGAGGCCATGTTTTTTGATATTCCTTGTGACATCATAGGTATATAGAAGTACTTCTATTGCCTACATAAGTACATTTGTCTCAGTGAATGGCACTTGTGTAACTGAGTGGTGAGTTGAATTAGTCACCTTTTTTTACTTGCGAGAATGACTGACGAACTACAGTCATGTAGACTTGGGTATTTGGCAGACATCTTCTTGAAA
Source organism: Felis catus (assembly GCF_018350175.1). Classification (NCBI taxonomy): domain Eukaryota; kingdom Metazoa; phylum Chordata; class Mammalia; order Carnivora; family Felidae; genus Felis; species Felis catus. The sequence continues at coordinate 188,230,188 of NC_058371.1, read as the reverse complement.
ATGAGCAGTGAGCCTGTTCCTTCAAGGAAACAACTGACAGAATTGGTGGCTAATGATAAAATTTGAGCTTTCAAATAAAAATTAGAATTTTTAAAACTCCAATCTGCTACTATGAACTTGGTAGTTTTGCAATAGTTCAAACCTTTACTGATGAAATTGGTGATGATATTAATGAATGTGATTTTTTAATGCTTTATAACAAAATGTGATAACTTTTAGAAAACATGCATAACTTAGCGAATCCATATTTTCCCAATGACCAATACATGGTGCCACAATATCATGTATGGGTAAAAAGATCCAACATCCTAGATGGAATGAATAGATTTCCAGAGTAACTACACTTCTCCATGGTTGTGACAAGTGACTCTTGTCACCTCCTCTTTGTTCAATGTCTTCCAACAAGACTGGATTCCTTACGTTTTGTTTTGGTTAACATGCCTCTGGACGTTGCTCATGCTATTCCTTCTGTCTAAGGGACACAGAACTACACAGCAGGTTCCTGACTTCATTCAGATCTCTATAAATATTCCCTTCATAGAGAAATTGCCCCTGAGAGAGCCATCCAAAGCAGCTTCTCTCCAAATCTTCAATTTTCCCCATTGTGCTTATAATTTGGGGTCATTCCCTAACACATTTATTAAGTGTTGCTGGGTTTTCCCAAAGAGATGTCACCTCTGTGATGGAGGAAATTTGTTTATTTTATCTCTTTTGTTTCCTAGTGTTTGCCAGAGCCCTGAACAATGCCTGGGGTATACTACATACTCAATAAATATGTGTTGAATGAACAGATCAATGAAACATTTAAAATTTTAGTACACTCAGGGTCAGAGGAGCTAAACACCTTGAGCAAACTTACCGAGTTTTTTGTTGGCAAAACTGGAATTGATAACTGTTTAGTGCAACATCCAAACTCTTAAAAACTTACTAGTCTACATTTCGAACTCTCTAAAATGTTGGAAGTACTCATTTCCCCATTTCCCTTGCCAACTTTTATTTCAGGCCATATATTTATAACTTAAGTTTAAAAGTTTTGCTTTTGTTTTTGTTGTTAGATAAGTTGTCTTCCACTCCAAATATTTTAAGGAAAGAAAGAGTCTAGTCATTTGTAAGGAGACTTATAAACTGCACAAACATAGGCCATCAGGAATGCTGAAATAAATTTGCTCATTAGATGCAAAATTGGCCAAACTGATCAATATTCACAGGGCAAAAGAACAACAGAATCTCCACAGGACACAATTTTGAATTTCTATGAATAATTTAGCTCAAAACACACAGAAACCCAATAGAATCAGAAAACCAAGACAAATGCCTACAGACACTGAAGATGCCCAAGCTATCTTTCTGATCCATTTCAAAATCTTGTACTATCATTTTTATACAGATTTTTTAACCAGAGAACAATGGGTGTCTTTCATTCCTAAAAACAACCACAAGTTAAGATTCATCCTTTATATTAATATAAGAATACAAAAACATTGGCATTCAGAGACTTCCCAGATCTTTTGTCCTAATTTTCTGCTCCCCCAAGGAGAATTCAATGTTGATCTGCTCAGGTTTTGGGGGACAGCCAGTTTTGCTAATCAGAGAACGTGTAAAGAGACAAAGTACAAGAAAGGAATATAGGTTGACTTACACAATAAGCTTCTGGAAGGGAGCATAGAGGAAGAGGAGAAGCCAGAAAAGCATAGGCTCAGGATTTCTGAGGAGAGTTTGAGGGGACAAAAAGGAGATACACTTGGGTTTGGGGAGAAAGGGCTTAAAGAGTATGTGGGAGGTGTTTGTGTTCATTGCAATGTGATATTCTGAGCAATAACATGAAAGAAAAATTACTTTGCTATGCTAGGTCACACTTGGAATTTTACTTATTTTATTTTATTTTAATTGTATTTTGTTTTATTTTTTAAGGTTTATTTATTTATTTTTGACAGACAGAAAGGGGGCGTGCAGAGAAAGAAGGAGACACAGTATCTGAAGCAGGCTCCAGGTTCTGAGCTGTCAGCACAGAGCCCAATGCCAGGCTTGAACCCACGGACCAGGAGATCATGACCTGATCCGAAATCAGATGCTTAGCCCATTGAACCACCCAGGCACCCCACTTTTCTAAATTATAGATGCAATCACCAATATATGGATCCTTGTCATAAAAAGGCCCAATATAACTCTTATTACAGTGGTTTTCCAACAAAATTTCATTTGTGAAGTTTGAAATACATAGCATTGACACAAGCTACATTTTCTTCCACTCGTATTAGCATTCCTTTTAGTAAAGGTTAGTTTACAACTCAGTGACACCCAAATATGTTTCTTAGTTCTGTGATTTTAGAGTTAAATTATCCAATATGGTAATCACCAGTCACATATTGTTATTGAGCACTTTAAATGTGGCTAGTGACTCTAAAATACATAACTTTTATGTTATTTCATTTAAATGTAAAAATTTAGTTATTGGAAAACTCAATTTAGTTATTGGAAGACTTTTTTTTAATGTTTGTTTATTTTTGAGAGAGAGAGAGACAGAGTGGGTGGAGAAAGGACAGAGAGAGAGGGAGACACAGAATCCAAAGCAGGCTCCAGGCTCTGAGATATTAGCACAGAGCCCAATGCAGGGCTTGAACTCATGAACCGTGAGATCATGACCTGAGCCAAAGTCAGATGCATAACCGACTGAGCCACCCAGGTGCCCCAGTTATTGGAAAACTTCTAAGTACTTTGTGGCAACATGTATATAAATCCACTTTTTTAAGTTATGTTTTATGAAATCTAAATAAATGAAAATTTAGCACACAAATTGAGATATGTAGAAGATACATCAAATTTTGAAAACTCAGTACAAAAAAGTAAAATATTTTATTAATAATTTTTATACTGATTACATGTTGAAACAGAATATTTTCGATACATGGATTAAATTCAATCTTTTAATCTAATATTCATTCAACAAATAATGTGTACTTGCTATGTTATAGGTACAAATATGGATAAAATCATGTTGAACTGGATATACCCAGGTAAAGACATATATGAGTATATATGAACTGTCAGAACTTGGGGGACTGTGCATGGCAAAGACAGTGGTCAACTCTTCATCAAAAGGTGAGACTTGAATTTGCCTGTCATAGGTGCCAAGGGTTTAAAAGGCAGAACAGAGGAATGAGAAATGGTCTCAGTAAAGCTATAGAGGCAGTGATAAAAACATAGGAACTGGAGGAGTAGAGCCAGCCTTTCATGATGGACTACATCTTAGAAAAGTCAAAGAAAAAGCAAATAAACACATTTTGTAATAAATGCAGCTGATATGACTCCTTCTATAGGAGTACAACAAATACACTACAGAGTATCTGAAAGCCTGGAAACACAGGGGAAATGGTACAGTTACTATACTTTGTTCAGATTAAGAGTGAGACTTACTCCTTTAAATTTCGAGTTATTGTTCCCTGAGAGGTGCTGGAGATTGAAGAAAATTGTACTGAGCGTATTCCTGGAAAATGTAATTAAGGTTACAGTGGTTTTAAAATAGGTCTGCAAATTCTTTGGCAGTTCTCTCTTCCAAAGGATATGCCTAATTCCCCTCCCCAGGAATGTGGGTTGGAATTTAATGATTCCCTTCTAACCAGAGAATGTAGCAGAAGTGACTCGCTATGTGACTAGCAAAGTCATCAAAGGGATATAGCCTCTGCTTGGCTCTCTTGCAACCACCTCTCAGGGAGAAGCCAGCTTTCATGTTGTGAAGACATTCAAGCAATCCCACAGGGAAGCCCACATCGAGAGGGACTGAGGCCTCCTGACATAACCCAGCACCACCTTTCCAGGCACATAAGTGAAGTGGCCTATCCAGCCACATTTAGACCTTTGGGTGGCAGAAGCCTGAACCAACCTTTTGACTGCAACACTATGAAAGATAGAGCCAAACCACCCAGTTAAGTTGCTTCCAGTTTCCAGAACCATGGGAAACTCTGGATTATAATTAATGTTGATAATTTTATACAAATTAGTTGTGTGGTACTTATTCAGCCATCAATAAATAACTAATGGAAACATACTCTTTAAAAATAAATTTACCCTATGTGTTTTAACCTTTCAGACACCCTATAAATAATTGAAATGTCACCATGATGGTGCCAATGTGGCAGTTATAGTCTGGCAACACTGAGAAAGGAATCAGATGGCCAGGAGACAGATGATACTGAAAGGTGACTGGGTCTATTTTAGTCTCCCAGAGTGGAGGTGACCTGGAGAAGGACAATGGGAGAGGAGACAGAAAAATAAAAGATGAAACTTACAAATGTCAGGAATTATTTACTCAAGGATGACATTACGTTTTTGAACTAGAGTGTCTTAGTGGTTGATACTGCCTCAGGTAAAAATTCTTAGGTGCTTAGGAAGAGGGGTTTGGTTGTGGATAGAGTAAGATTTAGGATCCTTGAGGATGGAGAAGGGGTAAAGAGTCTATGTTAGTGAAGAATGAACTTTAATGTAATTGTCAATTTTTTTACACTAAAAAAATTAGTGCAAGATAGTGGATAGTGAGGAAAGCTGATCAATATTCAGCCAGATTTGGTTCTCTTATGCCATGTTCAGGTCAATCATGATGGGAATCTATCAATAAACTTTTTTCTGATTGTTCTTAGTGATGTCACCAACAGTAAATGAAGATCACCACCACTGATATCGTCAAAGAACAGTGAAAGCCAAAGAAATGTCTTCCTTCACTTTTTGTCAATGGAAAGTCAGGATTTTCTGACCATTTTCTCTGCCTTTTCTATTTTGTTCTTATGAAGTAGTTACAATCTGGCCTTCTATTCATTCATCATCATCACGAGCCTCCTATTCCTTATCCTCTTCATCAGAGGAGAAAAGGGAAGGTACATGTATTGATCACAAATTATCTCCATGTATGGGGTGCTAGCCATACTCAATTTCTCTTCACTCCTAAGTGTACTACCATTAATAAAGAGACACTTGTCCTCACGTATAAATGAGAAAATTGAGTGTAAGAGAAATAAATTAATTGTCCAGAGCTTGGGCTAAAGACTAAAGTCTGACCTTTTTTTCTTAACATCCCAGGATTCTTTGATGGCTGCTCATTATATATACACAACCAGTCACCATTCTCCTCTTTGTTCCTGTTCATACAATGTTCCTACCTAACCTTTCACCTGATCATATGCTGATTCCCTCTCCTGAAGAAATCTTTCTGCTCTTTTCCACTTATTCCACTCCACATGGATTCAATTTCCAAGGTTTCTCCAGGTTCTTTCCTCTTCCTTGAAGTCTTCCTCTAGCCACCAGTTCTCCAACCTCTAACTTAGAGTTATGGACACACAGCTTGATGATGAAACCCTTTGGATTGGTACTTCAGTTAACCAACTTGACTGTCTCCATAGCCTTTGGAGAACAGGGACCATAACTTCTGCTTCTACGACTTCCTCTATACTTTGCTGATATAGGCAATCTTTTTTTGAAATATATGTTTATTTTATTTCATAATACCAAACCTTTAAGTTATTCTCAGAATCATCCCACTTCTTGGAATGTAGGAGTCATTCCAATCTGTCTATAGCCTACATTTGGGTTTTATTTCTAGACAGTCCATTTGCCCCTGTGTCCAACGCAATTTTCCCACAATAGGGCATGGCATTTTATATTTTATGATTTTTCATCTGGGATTCCTTCTCCTTCCAACATTACTTTTCTCCATCATCTCTTTGAAAGTGCTTACTCATCCCTTAAGATTGTAGGGCATATCGAAGTTGCTCTGCAAGAATTCACATCCTTTCCCATTTGTCTAACTACTCTGTGGTTGTGTACGAGCAACCACAACATATTCCTTCAAAGGTGGACCATCACTGCTGCAAGCCAGAGCCCCTAGTTCCATTCCCCTTGCTCCTGTGTTGGGTGTAGGCCTGGCAGGTAACACAGCTACATGTCAATTAGCCCCCGGCATTTCCTGGCCACAACTGGTTAAAGAGAGGGCAGTAACCTTAGGTGGTCCAGCTAGATTAACCACTGTGTTTTTATTCAATATTTGGGGGACACTCATCTCTTGATGTGGACGGGATGGCAGTAGGGTAGACTAATACGAGATGTGGCACTGATGGGACCACTTCCACATTTGAGAGAAGCCAGCGTGAGAATGCAGCTGTCACATGGAAGAGATCAGACCTGAGAAACTCACAGAGATGTGGCTATGCAGCTTTGATTTCTAGCCCTGCATTCCCCTCTACCTCTGAGTGTTCCCAGCTACTTGAGCTAATACATTTCCTTCATTGCTTAAGCCTAATTGAGCTGAGTTTTTCATTATTTGTAATTGAAAGTGTCTTAAACAAAAATCCAGATAAAATTTAATTTCCTTTGTAATGCCTTCCTAAATCCCCACAGACAGGTCAGCTCACTGACCCTTTCTTTGTCCCCCAGAATTTTGCTTAATAGCACTCATACCAACCACTGAAAGCATTGTGTTATAATGAACCGTTGTTACCTGTTTCCTCAGTACCTATGAACTCAGTAAGGACAGAGGCTAGGTCTTGTTCAGCATTATATCCCTAGAGCCTAACACAGTGCCTGGTTTTCTGAGAAGCCACCAATATATGAACGAATGAACCTTTGGTTCCTTCACCGTCTTCCTTACTTCATCCCTTGACAAAAACTGTTATGTTCAATAGATGGGGAAAGTTAGAGTTTAAGTAAAGTGTCTGGATTGGTATAATGTAGTCTGCAGTGTCTCAACCTATTTATAACAGGATTATTAGTCTCTGCCCCCAAGTAACCTTTCTACCAATTCCATTACACTCAATTTCCTTTTGAAATTACTTATAGCTTCTGCACAACAGACTGCTTTTACTCTCATTCATTCATTTACTCAGCAGTATTTACCAAATGCCTGCTTTGTGTTAGTCATCGGTTTGGGGATAAGACAGTGAACAGAAGTCTTTCCCTTATGTCCTTGCAGAGGGAGTCAAATTATAAACACAATGATTAGTAAAATATAGAGTATGTTAGACGGTGATAAGCCCTATGAAGAAAAAACAAGGAACTAGGGCAGGGAGTGCTGGAGGTGGTCAGAACACAATTTTAAATAGAGTGACAGGGAAAGCCTCACCGACATGGTGACAACCAGAAGAGGTGAGGGAGATATGTGTACATCTTAGAAAAAAGTGTTCAGGGAGAAGGAACATAAGTGCAAAGACTCTGATGTGAAAGCACCTGGTGTGTGAAAGGGAAAATCAGGAGGCCAGGGTTGTTGGAACAGAATGAGCGAGGAGGGGGTGATCAAGGAAGGCAGGGGATGATGGTATCAGAGAAATAATGCAGATCGGTAAGGCACTGAACTCGTCTGACTTTGGCTTTTTAATCAGAGAAAGCTGAGAAGCTTCTGGGGTGCCTGGGTGGCTCAGTCAGTTCAACGTCCGACTGTTGATTTCAGCTCAGGTCATGATCTTAGAGTTCGTGGATTTGAGCCCTGGGTTGGGCTCTGCGCTGACAATTCAGAGCCTGCTTGGGATTCTATCTCTCTCCTCCCTCTTTGCCCCTCCCCTGCTCATGTTCTCCCCCCCCCCCAAAATAAATAAATGAACTTAAAAGAAAAAAGGAAATTGAGAAGCTTCTGGAAGGATTTAACAAACAACACAGGACGACAGTCTCACTATTGGAGGGTGGGAAGGCACAGCCACATGCATTATTCTGCAGCTAAGAAAAGCAGTTGCTTAGCTCCACAGAGGGAGGCTTTATTTAATTAGTATTTGGGTCTCATATCAAGTTGCTCTGTTTCCTTCTAACAAAGCTCAATGCATTTAATTCTTATGAAATATTTTAGCTCACATGTCAGTCACCTACTTTTTAATATAAGGGTGGTGGCATACAAGTGGAAATGGAAAACACAGAGTTTCGAATGATGTGTAACTTGGTAGAGGGATTAGAAGCCGTCTTGTAAAGATATGGAGTGTCTAATGTTTCACTTTGTTTTTCCGGAGAGGGGACTCCATAATAGAACCACTTTTTTTTTTTTCTCTCTCTCTCTCCCTCTCCTCTTGCAGACCTGCTGCCTGTGATTGATAGCTATTAAATTAGGTTTTACCTCCCCAGTTTGGTCTAGATTAAATACATTTATAGCACAGCAAGCCACAGAGAGACAAAGGGACAAGTGGCAATTACTTTGTCTATTTTGGTCTTCTTCATAGTTAGCCATCATTTAAACATACAAAAGAGAAACGTCTGAAGCTAGGAAGAAAGGAAACGGAACAAAGCACATGGAACATCAAACACATTGAAAGCTGCCCAAATTCACAAACATAAGCTAGCACACACCCATATTTCTTTAAGGAACTGATTTCAACTGCAGAAGCAAAGGAGGAATCCTATGGAATATGTAGGCTCGCTGAGAGGGATTTGTACTCTAGTTCCATCTCCCACTGCGACAGGGGAATACCTGTCAGTCACGGCTGAGTAGAACTGAATTTGAGAAGAATTCCACTTGTCTAGTGTACTCAGCCAGGGGCCAGAGTCATGTGTTCCTGAAACAGGGAAGCCAAGGTTATTACCTGAAATGAGTAGGGTCAATGTCATGCTAATAGGAGGAAGATGCTTTCCCTGTGTGAAACTGTGTTCCTTTAGAAAGAAAAAAAAATAAGAAAGAAACATCTTTGCTGCAGCAAAGTATGTGTGCCTTGGTGTTTTATAAGGAAACTGAGGGCAGTCTCCACTCTTTGAAAGTCTGAACAGGAACTGTATACTCATCGCCATTCTCTCCTATCAGGCTCCCAACTCCCTCTCACCCTCTGAGGACAGCAAAGTCTAGAGGCGGGAAGGCACATTTTTCATGCTGCCCAAACATCAGGAGAGCATAATGGCAAAGCACAAGAAAGGTGAGAGACTCAGGGCCTGCATTCCCAATACCTGTTAAAGCACCCTGAAAGGTAGCCGGAGGGAGGGGACACCAGACAAGGGGCTCGTGAAAAGATAAGAAAAAAACAAGAAGGGAAACTCCATGGAGGATAATCTCTAAGGGTCTAAAATGATATTCTTCCTAGTTTTGTGGCATTAAGGAATAAGTTGGTGAAATATGGTGGCATTTCCAAGTCCTTCTCTGTTCTGTTTTGAAAAGTAGACAGAGAAGAGCTCATGATCTCCTGGAGGGACTCAATCAGAGCTGAATCTGGTTGAAGGTCACTCTGACCCAGGTCATGTGACCTGCGATAAGAGAGGGTGTTCTGGAAAAGTTTTCCCTTAGCACGAGAGATCATAAGTAATTGTCTGAGTTTTCTTCTTTCTTTGGAGAACAAAGTAGGGCCTTCCTACACCTATTGACAGATAATAGCAGGGTCATATAGAACAATAAAGAATTCCACTTTTACTGGAGACCACTGGTTTGAGTTGAGGCCATTGGGCCAGGGCACACCTTTCTGAGATGGCCCCTCCTTCCCAGAAATCTGCTCCTCAGTGTGACTTAAGGTAGACATGATGGCAGCTAAACAGAAGTGAGTATTTAAAAGGAAGTAGAGGCAGGAACCAACACTCTTGAACTGCGCCTTTGGGACCTCCCTACAGAAACTGAAAAAATAGACCAAAAGAATTACTCGACAAAGCAGTAAAGAGAATATGTTTCTTGCCTCGGTTTCATTATAGGGATGATAAGTTTGAAACTGTGAAGCGTCTGTGATTGATCTATATCTACAAATAGACATGTATGTGCACACACACACACACACACACACACACTAACACGAACACAAGACTTTTGGATCAGCAATCAGAGTGTTTATTCACTCACAGAGCAGCTTATGTGAGTTCTTCACTCCGAACATGATACAGTGAGAGTCTGGTGTGCCCTGTGTATACACTGGGGTTTGTATCATAGGAAAGGAAGCCCAGAATTATGAAACTTGGACCTTATGCAGGATGGCTTTCCCATATGTCCCTCTGTCCTTTTGAAGAGATCAAAACGGACATTTGCTCCATGATATAAAAGCTTCCATTTGGGGAGTGGAGGGGGGTGCTATATATTAACATCCTGGGATGTAATCAAATGTCTCCAGGGCAGATCAGAGTTTCTCTCTCTCGGAGCTCTCTACCTTGAGAGTTGCTACTCAATCATCTTTCAACCCAAGTGCCAGTGTTCTTTGCTCAGAAATCCCCAACCACGCAGACACATGAGACTATTCATGGAGAGCTATTTCTCCACAAGAGTAGGGATAATAGTAATTCTTTTCCTCATAGTATGGTTGGAAGCTAGAATGAGATTGTTCAGAGATGGAGAGAAAGAAGCAAAGGCAAACAAGGCCAAGACAGGAAAGAGAGCAAGCCAGGGCTCACTCGCCTCAATTCCTCGGAGGGCTACAGGGTCGCCCACCAGGGAGTTTTCACCTGCCCTCCAGCATGCACTATTCCCAGAATTTGAATCCAGGCTGGCGTATCCTTCTGATGAAATTGTCATTCCACCTGTTTTCCCCAGTAGGAGACAGAAACTTACTCACAATTGCATTCCCAGCAGTAGCACCAAGCACAGTATCTGGAATGTGAAATGTGTGGAAAAATTGATCGAGCATATTATCTCCTTCCACTCCAAGCAATAGCTTCCTAGACACTTTCATAGAGCGTATTCCTGATTTCCAGGGTGTAACACATACACAAAGGCAATGATGATGATGATGATGATGATGATGATGATGATTTGGGTGGAACAAAATGGAGAGTATAAGAGCACAACCAGATGGTTATATTGAGTCAGAGAGGCTTGAATCTAATACCATCTTTGTCATGAAGTTATTTGATTTTAGAGGTCTGTGTTTGCTCGCCTAAGTAGTAGAAATAATAATAATAACGTCTATTATATCTAATAAAATAATAACTATCTCGGAATAACTAAATACAATCACGTGTGCACAATACGTAGCATAGTGTCTAGCACCTAGCAGGGCTTAAAAATGATTAGCTATTGTTATTTATCATGACTGTCCTTTTAAAAAGGATATAAAACATAGGAGGCAAGCAAGCAAAGGAAGGGGAAAAATTGAATTTTTAAATTTGATTCTATTTGGCTTTGCTTCTCGCCAAGTTGCCATTATCACCAATCCAGGAAGAGATGAGATGCGCAGAAGAGATTTAGGAAAAGCTTATGACACCAAGTCCCCCAAATGAATCCTAGTAGATGCAGAAATTGCACTGCCTCGCTGTTAGATTTGGGCAGAGATGGTTGGATAATTACAGAGGAGCTGTAACTTTGATTTTCCTTCTGCATTTGCACAGAGGTCATTCCAACATCAAAAATAATTACAAGCACAGAAGTTTCACTTGTAGCTTTGACACTGTGCAGGAGCTGGGTCAGACCTGTCGCTAGTCCTGTAGCCTCACTTTTGTCTATTTGTAAGAGTGACCCTATGTGACCCCAAGAAGCAGACAGACAATGTATACCTAATTGTCAGGGCCCCAAGTTCCATCGAGAGAAACATAACAAAATATTATCATAATCAAGGAACACATTGTACCAGATATCTGGGGATTTATTTTTTCAATTTAACTGTAAAAATTAAATTAAATGGGCTAAATGTATCTTATTTAAATCTTTTATCTCTATATTTCCACCCTTCCCTAGGCCACCATGCCGCCATCATCATCATCATCATCATCATCATCATCATCATCCTGCTCCATATAGGTTTTCCTCGTTATGGTCTTGTTCTAGTCCATGCCTCTAAGAGGTCTGTTCTACGAAGGAATCTGTGGCATATACATCAATGAAAGTCAGTATCTTATTGAAAAGCCTTCAATACCTCCCATTATGGAGGTCCAAAATCCTTTATATGCCTTAGGAGGTCTTACAGTTCCTGGCCTTGTTTCTCTTTAGTATCCTTTATTCTTCCCTGACACTCTACCCTCTAACTATCACACACATCTTTCATTTTTCCTTGTTTCCCCTCTGGAATATGTAATTCCTCTTTAAGTGGAATGACTGCTATTCAACATGAAGACTTTAACTTAGAGCTTAGGTGTCTTTTTCTCTGAGAAGACATTCTTCATTCTAGAGCAGTGCAGGACCTACCCAAACTGCCACTCCTTCTGGTGGAATCTATATCCCCTCTATCATATTTCCCTTTACATGACATCACTTACATAGCATCTGGAGTCTCTAACAGACTGTGTGACAGTATCAATTCTTTTGCACTTCACTTCCCCTCTATTTAATGAGAGGTATCCTTTTGCTATAGGTAAGATCAGAAGGAATGAAAGGAAAAAGGAAACATGTTTAGTTTTTGGCTTCCTATGAGCTATGAAGTTCATAGCCTGAACATAATCACAAAAGTCAAAGCATTGAAATTATGGGAAGGGATTCTTTTTAATTCTAAAGTATCTGTAGTCTACTTTTACAATAGTGTTTTATTACATAAATAAAAAGTTAGACAGACATACCCTGACTTATTTAAGAGAAGGTTCCATAAGTCGAAAAGAGGACTTAGACAGCCTTCTGCTATCAAGAGAAAGATACATGTAAGAGAGATAGGAGGTTAGATGTTCACTCTGCCCTCTTGGGGGTGATGCTTTAAGTGAGAACAATGTAAGTTCACTTAGCTAAGATGCAGTTTCTAAATTTTCACTTTGCTCTACTTACAGAAACTGTGTCCTTATAGCTCATTTTTGTGTATGTAATACAGAAAAAGATGCCCTGTAAACATATGTTGAATGAAAAGGTAAAGAAAAAAATGCTAATTAGGAAAGAACAATTTAGTGATTAATTTCTAACATGTTTCCTATTTCCCACAATCGCTATTTCAGCCCCTCCTATCTCTGTATGCTGAGTCCGGGACACATTCTTCAACCTAGTTGATTTTTTACTTTTTGTAATTTTACAGAGTTGTTGATGTCAGAGATGATGTGTTTCCACCAAAATCTATGGAGAGAAAAGCACCCTAACAGCAAGGGTACTTCATGGGAATGTACATCATCCTGTATTTGAGCCACGTTATTATCTATGAGATGTCTTTTTTCACTCAGTGATGAAAGGTAAAAGGATGGAACAGTGGCAAAGGGAAGTGAAAAAGCATATTTAACTTTTTACCACTAAATGAACAAGGTCTCTACATTTGGTCTCTATAGTGTATTATAACACATATTTAGTGAAAATAGTGAAGGAAGTTTCCTTTTTCTTTAGAACTATTTTACAACACTCCTACTAAATATATACCTAAGATTCTTAAAATTTAAGAGAGAGGCAAATTCAAGCATTAAAAAGTAGAACTTAGGATATCACAGGAAGTTCTTCATGTCTCCTCTGATGTATCATTTCAAATTAGTAAACATTAATCAAATGTCTTACAGATAGAATATGCTCAGTGCCACATACTGGGAGAGGGATAGACGTCTGGGTAGAACAGATTCTGCTCCCAAATGTACATAGATTAATTTAATTTTTATTTTATAATGACTTTTCACAAATCCCCTGCCCCTCACCACAAAGTTCTTTTTGGAAAAAGGAAAGGGAAGAAATTTATTGAGTGAGACAGACGAATAATAAAAAGATGGAGGAGGAGATATTGGAAGTGAGGTGTGAAAACCCAGGAAGGCTGAAGGAAACAGAATGTTCTTCAAAAATCTATTTTTGCCTGACCTTTGAAAAACTCTGGTTGTATCTAGTCTTTTTTTCCATTTTGCTTTACCCCTTTTCAATTATTAATGAAATAAAATAATGAGGCATAAAATACTATCTTTCTCTAACGTAACTTAAAGTTCAATATTGTAGAATTAACAAATAGCTAATTTTCCCAAGTAATTTTATCTCAAGTACTTTCCACTAAATATTTTGACTTGTCAAGAGACAATTAAAAACATTCTGTGATACTAACACTATAGTCTCTCATTTTTCTTGACATGAGTTAGAAAACATTACAACTTAACTCCCCCTCATCTTTTTACACTTCATATCTGAAATGAAATATTTGTTAAGTGCGTATGCAAATTAAGTGAGAAGAATTTAACTAAAGGTAATATTTTAAAGAATGAATTATGAATGAATAAAATAAACATTTGGAAGATTTTTCTGTATATTCGGATTATATACACAATATGACATTTATATATTATATTTTATATTATATATCATTAAGCTTCATTATAATTTTTTCAGACGTTATGGTAACATACATTACTTAAAAAAAAGAAATTCTTCAGAGTTTTAAACACATTTGCTTTCAATGCTGCATTACATGCTAGCATATATTAGAAAGCAATCTGTGGCAATATTATTCAACAATAAAAGGAACAAAATATTAATATGGGCTATAGCATGGAAGAACCTCAAAAACATCACACTAAGTAAAATAAACAGACAGAAGATGATGTATTGCGTGTTCTAATGTATATGAAATCTCTACAACAGGAAAAGACATAGACACAGAAAGTATTTTAGTGATTGCCAATGCCCAAGTTTGGAGATAAAAGGGACAGCAAATGGGCAGGAGGGACCTTTGGGGTGTGATGGAAGCATTCTAAAATCAGATGGTTGTAATGGACGCACACCTCTGTAAATTTAATGAAAATCATTGAAGTGTATACGTAAAACGAGTTATTTTTATAATTTGTAAATTGCACTTTAATAAGCTATTTTAAAAATCTGTACTGTCACTCTTCGATGAAGAAACATTTAGACTACACAGAAAGAAGAAGAGTATAAAATAACAGGGTTTTGGAAATCTGGAAACATTCATTCTTACGCTGTTATTCCTCTAGAACACATATTTTTTTTTTTAAATCTGAATTTCCCATGAACAGTTAAACATGTAACTCTCTTTGGTTAACATGTAGAAAAACATATCCTTTGATAAAGAGAAGGAATCAACACTAAATATGCCTTACGGCATGAATTAGGTTTATTTTCTTCAAAATCCAAACTGCTTTTAAAGAAACATTTTAATTAAGCATGATACACTATATCAAATCACACCCCCAATACCTTTCACATGAATCATTATCTTTCCGTTCTCACAAAATGCATTTAAGTGAGTCTGAAGGCAGATCAACTAAAAAATGCTTATTAATTAATTTATTTATTTTTCCCCTGCATTTTTGGAAAACGCTTATTTAGGAGTCTAAACAAGAAAAGTGGGCCTCAACATAGGAACTTTAGGCTAGGAAACGAGTATGTCTATGAGGAAACTGTAGGTAAAGTTATAATTTATTTTCTTTGGGAATAGTCATACTTAGCATGTATTTAACAAATATTTATTGAGCATCTACTATGGGCCATGCAATGGTTTAAGGATAAAACATTAAATCTTGGGATAAAACTGAAAAAAAATTCAATTTTAAGACTTTCATTTTCAATCCAATACTTCCAAATCTTTATTCGGGTAATGTTTCATAGTTTTTTACATTGTGTTATAGGTGATTTAAAAATGGATGGTGCCCACGCCTTGGAAAGGCTAATGAAGACAAGCACAGCCTTCCTTATACTGTGCCTCCTCTATGGTGAGCTCAAAAGTAGAGGGAACTATAAAGTGACCATAATAGTTAGGACTTCTAGGGGATTCACTGCAGGGAAACAGGCTTAGTCTTTAGCTGAGGCCTAAACTTTGAGAGTAACTCAGAGTGGTCTGAGAAGAATTGGTTCTCAGATCCGGGGTTCATAAAACCTACCTGCAGACTCATTAAAGTGAAGATTCTCAGGCCTAAAAATCCTGAGGCATATGGTTGGAGGAATAGGAATAGTACTTTAGGATTATAAGGAATTGGAAGAAATTGAATCTCCTAGGAGTGGATGGGAGCTAGGTTTTAACATTATATCTATGGATAAAAATTATCCAGGTACCGCAGAAACTACAGAACACTTTTTTTTTAATTTTTATTTATTTATCTGAGAGAGAGACCGAGGGCACAAGCAAGGGAGGAGCAGAGAGAGACAGACAGGGAGACAGAATCCTAAACTGGCTCTGAGCTGTCAGCGCAGGAGCCCGTTGCGGGACTTGATCCCATGAAGCGCGAGATCATGACCTGAGTTGAAATCAAGAATCAGATGTAGGAGAGCATTTTCAATAAAGAGTTAGCTTGTCCTCTTTTTCAAAGTTCTTAAGGAAACTTATTGGCAGGCATTAACTGGCAGTCAACATGAATTCTCCTTCTAACAGAAACATAAAACAAAGTAAGGACTGACTGCTGTCTTTGTTTCCAGGGAAAATGAGGCAACATGTTTGAGCAACAATGGATATGGTAACCCAGAAGGAGGAACCGGTGCTGGGATGTATCCGAGAGGGCCTTTATACAGGTAGGGGTCAGACAAATGGAACTATTATTACAAGTGAAGAGCTGACTCTATTATTTTCTCATGCTGTTAGCTGTGGATCAGACAAGCACATTATATTGTCATTTTTAAAGGAAACACACTGAAGGGTTCCGAGCTTATTTGTATACTCTCCCTTGGAAATGTAATATCCTGCATTGCCAGCAACATAATTGTACAAGTGTAGACATCAGGCCTGACACTGATGAGAAGCCACAGTGAGAGGAGCCAGAAAAATCAACCAAAATAAAAGAAAAGCTGATATTTTTCCATAAGAAGAATTCATATAACTTGTGTGTACTTTTACCAGCATTAAAATCAGTCTTTATCCTCAAAAACCACTACAGCTGACATGAAAACATGTGGCCCACACTCATGCTTGGTGGAGAGGAGGAAGCTGTCATGGAATCCACAATAGTTTTTAGACTACAAACGGGAGCCCCATAGAAATAACTCAAATTGACCAGTGGTATGCTTTCTGGCTAATTCGCCAAGATGAAAGGTGACACCCTATGGTAGAAATGGTCAGAAATAGGCGCATATTTTTCGGGTATAAATTTAAGCTCAGTTAAATCTCTAAAACAAGGAGAGTAGACTAGAATCATCTCTGAGATCTCTTTAATTTGGGCCATCTATAATTCTAGAAGTTTATTTTCTTAACTCCCAAACTGAAAAGTGTAATATTTTTAAAACCCCATCTCTTATTATCTGATCATCTACTCTTACTGAAACAATGCTTCTAACTTTTCCAATCCAGCTGCCTCCAAAGTAACATTAGCTATGCCTTTTTCAGCTCCAATCTGTCCTTCAATCCGGTATATATTCTGCATCCGTTATCAGTCCCTGTGAGGATGAGAAAGGAACTTCCATTGGAAGGAGAATTTCCACTGAGAAAATCGTCATTCCTGACAGGCTTAAAATGGTTTGGTAGCCCTGACAATCCTAAAACAGTATCTTGCACATAATATGTTCTCATAAGTATTTTAGAATCGATGCTCTTTTCTCTTCTGCATTTTTGTCCGTTTGCTTTTTCAATTTAGTACAATTTATTTCCCTGTTGACATATCTTTTATCCTAAGAAGCTGAAATTAAAATGGCTCCACAGTGGTCTATGCTGACATCATGTTCCATAATTACTAGCACATATTTTAATGATTTGAACAAATATTTCAAAGCGATAAAGGCTCTCTGGAATAGCTTTCCTTCAAAGGAAAGGTAAACAGAAGAGGAAAAGTGATCAGAAATATTCTACTATGAAAAAGGAAGAGATGAGCCCGATATGAGGGAGGTGGTACAATCACCTTCAGGGAAGCATTGCCATATACCCATTATCAACACAGCGCGATGGCGTCGAAGAGAGTGAAGAAGCCTCAGTGAAATCAATCTATTCAACATTAATTCTCAAAGTAATTTTCTGAATATCCCTCAAGTGGATGTCAGCATCATTTTGCCACCACCTATGGAAGGTATACTATGTGCCAGATATTCTTTCTTTATCTATCCTCAAAATAGCCTGTGAGGGTTAAAGGCATTACAGGTGATAACAGAAGACTAATAGGTGAGAAATCTGAGTCTCAGAGAGGATTAGTAATTCACCCAAGGTCACCTAGCCAGTTAAGTGGCTGACCTAGGATTCAAAACCTCAGGCTGAGTAAATCCAGCTCTTTACACACGACTCTACTGCTTCTAAATTGGATCATGAAATATAAGTGTGGAGCCAAAGATAAAAATAGTCACGCTATTCCAAACAGATTCAAAGACTTTCAAAAGAAAGGCACTGATTTAAGATATTATGAAACGCAAACAAAGCATCTACGCAATGTAAAACATAGAATGTGATGTGCTTCTGCTGCACATTTCTTGCAAGAACAACCTCATTAGATACAAGGAGATATGAGAGATGAGGAAGATTGCTGTCAACTTGATGTGAGCCTTTCTCCAATAAAAATATACTGAATTAAAGAACAGAGGAGAAGGGCCAGGGCATGCAATACATTCAAAGGAATGAAGGATAAAGAATACAGAACTGTGTAAGAAGATACAGAAGAATATAAAAAAGGACGAGGAAAAATTCAGGGAAAAGTTAAGAGTCTGCAGGACAGAAGGAAATGCTAAATTAATGCAAGAAAGTTCTCATTCAGAACATTCCAATCACCAAAAAGTAAAATCAGGAACACATAATAAATATGAAAAGGACGTGGACAAAACACTGATCTTTATAACCATGGAGTACCGTCCACAATTCTCTGGTTTGCCTTGACTTTTTTTCTTCCCAGACTGAATGCTATGAATGTATACCTACCATATGACAACAATGAAATGCATTCATAAAATGTCAGTAAATGATGTTGAGACATGTATAATAAACTCAAAACTGCTCCCTACTCAAAACTACTCTAAAAGGTAATTTGCTATGGATTATGTGCTGTGTGTATCTCAGTACCACCCACAGAAGAGTAATTATTACCAGAGAGATCTAGAAAAAGAATCAGCACTAAAATGATAAAGAATGGAAATGTCTGGGAAAGTACAGGGAGGTGACTCAAATAGGGACCATTTCTCAAGATAGATTAAAACATTGTATGAAGATACAGTCACTTGATTAAAATATTAAAGACTGAACTACAAGCTTCTAGGATAGACTAGTGGCCATGAGCCACCACTTCTCCCATGAAATGAGAAAGACTGATAGGGAAACCTGTAGAAAAAAGAATGTGACTTGTGTTTGAAGTCTTGATCATAGGGTCTTGTAAAGTGCACCTAAAACCACAACAATTAACCTTTTAATAAAATGTAATTGATAAATATGTCAGGTACTGGGGACATCATGAATAAATGCCCTGTATCTGCCATATCGCTTTCATAATCTTGTTAGGGAACAGAGATAGAATACCGATAATACATGCAAGGTGCCATATATAAAAATTCTTATAGGAGGCACAGACATCTGGAGGCAGGGATGCTATTCTCAATTTCTACTGGAGCAAACCACATTAAGAAGGCATTATGCCAGTAAGATCACATAACTCTAAACAAAGGCAGAAAAACTCCAGATTAGGTTCAAGCTGCTCAATGAATAATGACAGTCATTTCTCTCAAGAGCCAGCAAAAGTTCCCAATAAAACTTAGTCTAAGTTGCTTCTCATTCCTTGGCCATAGGAAGCATTTCAATTTAGCGAAACATAATGGTACCTGCAAAGCACTTAAATTAGAATTGATTCCACATATATTGATTCTGGGGAAGATACTGCAAATGTGTAACAGAAGTTATGATGTTTAACAGCCTTAAAGAATGCATCTATCCATAAGCACAAAACAAGGAGATACAATTTTATTGAGTCTTCACTATCACTATTCAAATTGTCATTTGGGAAAAATCCCAGTACCAATGGTGAAATAACAGACTTTCTGCATTGTGCTTACAAATGCTTCTCAGGAAACGGAAAATCAAAAGTTAGACATGAAGTCCCTGGAGAAAATAATTTAGGAAGGCAAATAGGTGTGTAATCAATAGCTCCATCAATGTATACCAGCAACCTTAAGAAAAGCAAACAAATGAAACTCCAAGACCAAAGCAAGGCATTTAAGGATGGCATCCCACAAATAGAAGGTTACGTGGGCTACATCAAATAATTGAACCGCAGTCATAAACAGGATGATTTTTTCTTTCACTAGGGAAATTTTCGTTCCATTCTGAGTTCATGTCTCACAACCCAAGCCTAAGTTTCAGGTCGCAATTCTGGAACAAGTCTGGACCTTCTGCAAAGGAGGAAGAAGAATCTCTAGATCAATAGCTCCAAGGCTTAGCAGTCTCTAAAGTCTCACTGACACCTCAAATTCAACCTTTGGGTGGGAGACTAACTTACTGATCCCAGTTCTTCATCCCTCTGTAATAAAACTGTACGTCCATATACTGTCTGATGGGGGTTGGAACAGAATTCACTATGCGATGCTATATGATGTGCTTTGGTCAACAGGATATTAGAATACCTGATGTAAGCAAAAGTTTGAAATGTGCATATACAATTGAGATTTCTCTGTTATTTAGTGTTCTGGAAACTGGACTCCAGAACAAAAAATCATGGAACATATCTGAACCAAAATTCCATCTTTAGCTAAGCCTAGCTGACCCACAGCATGAGATATATAGGTGAGCTGTCTTAGATCAGGCAAAATGAGTGTGCAAGAGATGCTCTTATAAGCATTGTACTGTGGAGTTATTTCTTGGCATTACTATGGCAATAGCTGACTGAGACACTTGCTTCTGAGTGTTAATAATTGCTCTTTTAATTACCTTCCTCATTTGAATCAAGCCTAGCTTTCTACTCTATCTCCAATAATCAGGTTAAAACCCTAATTTACACAATTTCCTTTCTACTCTGTGTCCCTTTGGTTGGATTTTGGTATTAGCTGTCATACTCTCTTGATATTCTGCCTAGATGAAATCTCCCATCCACCTGCTTCAATATATAAAAATCATAAAATGATTTACATATGATAGAAATAAATGGCCATCAACACTGTGATTTATTAAGAAGAAATTATAGGTCAAGCACCTTTAAATATAGGTTTAATTCTGCAAAATTGCAAAAATAATGTTCCAAGGCAGATTTTATGATTTTAATTTTCTGGGCCCAATTCATTAATTCTTTATTATTGTTTATATTCCAGGCCCTCAGCTCAAAAAAAGTAAGTAACCTGCTTGAGATATTCTAGACAGTTAAATGCTAAAGCCAGGATTCAAACCCAACTGTTGCTCATTAGGCTACTCCATATCAAATATTTAAAATGGAAAGATCATGCAATTCTGAGTAATGAGAGAGACGTCGATGTTACAACTGAATAGTTCCCAAGAGATAAAAGTGTCTACTGTGCATACCTAGGAATACTGATAACATTTCTGGGCTCACCTAAAAGATCGTATGCCCCGTATCACTTGGCAAATATGGTCCAAGAAGCAAGGATGGGTTGGCAATTCTTATTTAAAAAGTAATATTACTAATTGCATCTACTTTAAGAATAATGGTGAATTTCTAGTGTTTGTACATTTTTCTACTGGGAGATGGTCTTTGCTCTGCTCCTAAGGGAAAGACCCGAATAAGCCTGAACTTAAGAGTTCGACACTGGCCCCTGGGACCACATAGAGCCGAGTTTAAATCCTGATATAACGTTTTCTAGCTTGATGAAGTTACTTCTATTCTTGAAACCTCAATTTCCTCATCTGTAAAATGAGGCTAACAGAAGTAACTACCTCATAGAGCTCTTGAGGGAATTAAATAAAAAGTCTCTTATAGGGGCACCTGGGTGGCTCAGTTGTTTGAGCTTCTGACCTCTTTGGCTCAGGTCATGATCCCGCAGTTGGTGTGCTGAGAGCTCGGACCCTGGAGCCTGCTTAGGATTCTGTGTCTCCCTCTCTCTCTGCCCCTTCCCTGCTCATGCTCATGCTCTGTCTCTGCCTCTCTCTCTCTCTCTCTCTCTCTCTCTCTCTCTCTCTCTCAAAAATAAATAAACATTAACAAACTTTAAGTGTCTTATAAAATAATTTAGCACCAGGGTAGATACATTATGGTTACCTAAAAATACATGCCATGAACTTCCATAGCATCATTGAGAATGATTTGAAATCACTCTTGTCTAAAGGAGAATGGGCCTTTCTAAGGTCAGAGAAAGGTAGGCAAACACACACATAAAAGGGGAGAAAGAAAGAGAAAGCCCAAGAAATGTGAACTGTTTTGGTAGTTGGTGTGGAAAAAATGCACACCAGGGTATGATGGAAAATACGTGGATAAGCAAATATATGCATGAGGGGACACAGAAGGTGAAGGTTCTTTGGAAGGTATAACCATGGATTACATTTCATATAAACATGCAGATGCTATTCTAGTCAGTGAGACCAGGAATGCTCTGGTTTAAAGGTGAACAGAAACAAGTTAAAATTCAGCTTTTCCACTTTGTACTAGTGAGATTAATCCATGTTTTAAGCTGCTGTTTTCACCTCTTCATTGTTTATCAGGGTTGAGTCTAATTGGGCTTGATTGGAATCGTGGGAAGCCACTAATTAAAATGATTAACAATATCAATAACAGCAAAGGGAATAGAAAAGGAAGCCTCTTATTTTTAATGGGCTGAATGCTGATTCTCTCTGGCTGAATGAATAGAAGTTAATTGAGGAGTGACACTGGATAGCAAATTTCTAAAATGTCTATTTTCATGCTCTTAATAAAGGGCACATTTTCTAGAAGTGAAGAGCTATACCCAAATCACAAATACGGACAAGATTTTTCTTTCTTTCTCCCCAACTAGTGGAATTAAAGCCAAATCCTCACCTCCGATGTTTGCGGGGACCTTGTTATTAAGAATGTCTCTAGTAGAAGCTGTGCTTAACGCTGGTTATATTTCAGCTTTGCCATTGACCTTTAAGTTACTATAATCTGCTTTTACTTACAAATGTGGTTTCTGCAAATAGAGGTTCTGAGAGAACAGATTTTAGACACAATAGCAGGACACAACCCAGGCTCCGACAGGAAAAGGAAATGTATACACCTTGAGCTCTCCTTATTATTTATCTCGACAATGCCAGAGTTGCTTAATTCTGAGACACATGTGAAATTGTATGGACTGTAGATTTCTCCACTTAAAATGTTCACCCTCTAGCTCAAAGAGGATTTCTTTCTTCATTACTGATGCCCAAACCAAGTCCTTTCTTGGAGTAGATCAACTCAATACCACGAAAATCAAATGTATCTACATTTGGATGGTCTTGTAGGTTGCTGAGAATGATACATACATAGTCAGGGCCTGGGAAATATCTGGTCCTTACTGATATTTAACCCACCATGGAGTCTGAATCAGGCACAGGAATAATTTATAAAGTATTATTTATATCTTAGAAATCTGAGGTAGTTCCTCTTGACTCTTCCGTATTTAACTTACAAATTTACACATTATTGGATATTTCTAATTGTGATTTATATAACTTGTATTTATCTCTTCTGGTTTAACAATAACCAACACTTACACAGAACACCATTGTTCCCAAAACACTTTCACAAAACCATTACCTATTTCCCTTTTCCATATCTCCTTGATTCAGGGAAAGCAAAAAAATTAAATTATTTAGACTACAGGATCTGGCATTCTGAGAACTATGCTCAGAGACATCTCTGCACTTGCTAGCAATGTGAGTTGGGGAAAATTATACCTGATCAATGCCTCATTTCCATACCTATGAAATCAGAATAAGTGTGTTGTGTAACTAGTGGGATTGCCACGAAGACTTTAAAAGCAATTCCTAAGACCAATAGCTGTGGCCTTTGACTCCAGGCGGGATCAAGTCAGGAAACAGAATTTTCTAATTTAAGTGCAGTGTTCTTCCTACCATAGCTATATCCCCCCAACACGTTACTCTGTCTTATCCTCTGAACGCATTAGAGCAGTAGGCAGTGGAAATGCTAGGTCATTACTCCTCGGATTTAATTTTCTCTTTGGATGCCGTTTTCTTGAAAACGGAAAAGAAAGCACGGGTTCACAGGAGGTTCCATTGGGTCTTGCTCAGGCCTTCTTTTCTTCTTCCTTGCATCTGTATTCCCTTGGCACAACTAGTTTTTCAACAACAACAACAAAAATTTAAAGCAAGACAAACTTTCTTCAAACAAAATCTTTTACGGAAGCCCACAACTAAAAAATGGTTCTAGGATTTCTCCAGGGATTTCAAAAGCAAGAATCTACCAAGCAGCTACTTTCCTTTCTCCTAAGATCCAGAGGAAGTTTTGCTGAACTTTGAGGATTCTGGTGAGCATTTGTATTTTATTTTATTTTATTTTATTTTATTTTATTTTATTTTATTTTATTTTATTTTATTTTATTTTGTTTTGTTTTGTTTTATTTATTTTTGAAAGACAGAGACAGACAGTGAACAGGGGAGGGGCAGAGAGACAGGGAGACACAGAATCTGAAGCAGGCTCCAGGCTCTGAGCTATCATTCCAGAGCTTGAAGAGGGGCTAGAACTCACAGACTGTGAGATCATGACCTGAGCCCAAGTTGGACACTTAACCCACTGAGCCACCCAGGCGCCCCCTGGTGAGCATTTTAAATCCACTGTCTTGGGGCCAATAATTCTGGGTGCCCCAACTTCCAGTAACTTAACTTCCTGCCATGTGCTAGAGAATTGAGTCCAGTTTTCAAAGAAGGGAAATTGAAATGCATAAATAAAGGAAGTACAGTGGATCTTCTAAACTAGTTTAACTAAATACTGATAGGGTTCCTAAGCAAGACAACAACAACAAAAAACAAAACAAAACAAAAACAAAAAACTAACTCCTTTTGAAACAAAAAGGGCTGATACAGCTTTTGTTACTTTTAATCTTCTTCTAATTAAAGCTGTGTGACTAAAGTGATTAGTCAACATGAAGTCAATGGGACTTAAGCTTCTATGGCTTCTTATTTTACACATGGCCCTCTGTGTGTGTGTGTGTTTTCTTGATTACTAGTCTGAAGGAGAGCACGGATTTTTATGTGCTTGTTAACTTAGCTCATACTAGTTAACTCAGTTTTCCAGTAATGAATTTCTCGAATCTTGTTATGATGATGAAACATTTTGCTTTGGGGATTATTAGACGGTGTTCCTTGCCAGATATTTTCAAAGCATGAGTTCATCTAAAAGTGATGTTTCTCAATCTTACACATCCATTTGTGTAAGGAGACATGATAAGCCTGTGATGGTGCTGTGATGGTAATATTTTTCTAGAGTGAAAGTTCTCTGAGGATTATGAATGCAATTGTACCCAATTTGCTATTTGATATATGTACATAGAGTTAGAC
This sequence comes from Felis catus, assembly GCF_018350175.1. Classification (NCBI taxonomy): domain Eukaryota; kingdom Metazoa; phylum Chordata; class Mammalia; order Carnivora; family Felidae; genus Felis; species Felis catus. Next base: position 188,205,100 of record NC_058371.1, on the reverse strand, counting down.
ATCTTTATGCAATATGTTACGTAGAGATATATGATCTTTTAAAAGCTTAGGTTAAGGTCAGAATTTTATCATTTCAAAACATTACAAAACATTTAGCATACTATCATTACAAAACATTTAGCATACTATGTGTTATAGTAATTTTTTTTCTGTGCAAAAATATGACTTGAATGTGCCTTTTTAGGGCTTTTTTTTTCTAGAATGGGTAGTTGCTGTAAATGTGAGTGAGTGGTCAATGCACAACTGAGATACCAATGTTGTATAGTAAATACATAAAATCAGAATAAGATTTTGATAAAAGACCTAGATGATTATATAAAAAAAAATTAGAAATATAATCACAAAGTGTGAATGAAATACCATAAAGTAGGTATTTAAATAGTATGCACATAAAAATAAAATTAATTGACATTGAAATAGAGTTACATAATATTTTACCAATTATAGGTGTTTCACATGGTTATGCTAATCTAAATATGCAGTTGAGGCTATAATTTAGAGAGCATTGTTTTGTTTTTGTTTTTTTTTCACATGGTTTTAGGAGAATTCCAGGGATAAAGCCAAATTATGTTAACAAATACTAGAAGTGATCAAAAAGTAGAGAAAGGAGCCAATAAGACGGAAGTCTACATCCTGACCTGACCTCAACTTGCCAGTGTGTCTTGTATCTTGTGGGAATGCAGGTGAATAATTCAAACCCAGGTTTATATATGTCCCACTGGACGTGAAACCTGAACATCTACATTAGTAAATCCCTTACAGTGGATTCTTACATAGAATTAACTATAGCAAAACAAATGAAACCCTGGGTATGGGTTCCATATTATTCAGATTGTGGCAGATATGGCTGGCTAACTAATTAATGCAATGTTCACTCTCAACTCTCTTCCTGGCCTGACTCCGCTAGAGAGACTATAAAACTACACATCTTCCCAGATTGCCTTGCAAGTTGGGATGGTCATGTGGTACAGTCCTGGCCAATGGGATGCAAACAGAAGTCTGCTGGATTGCAAATATAGTGCTTTGTGATAAAGGGGACTGACACGGTCAAACCTGACACTTCCTTTCTCTCTTCTTCCTGCCTTGACTTTTGATATTATGCCTGAAATTCAGGCAGTCATTTGTGAGCATGAGTGAAAGATGCTCACAAGAGATACCAAACCATGGCTAGGATGGGATTGATTCACAAAACCAAAATAAAATTACTCTCAAACTTCTTGGTATGTGAAAAACTTAAGCTCTACCTGTTTAAGGCCATGCTAATTTGGTTTTCTGTTATACATGAAGTACCTATCTAATATACTTGGTAACAGAGTATTCAATCCACAATCCACCGATTTCACTTATAAGCAAATATCTGAATACTTTTTATTTAAAAAAAAATTTAACATTCATTCATTTTTGAGAGACACAGAGAGATAGAGTATGGGTGGGGAAAAGGCAGAGAGAGATGGAGACACAGAATCTGAAGCAGGCTCCAAGTTCTGAGCTGTCAGCACAGAGTCCGATGTGGGGCTAGAACTCATGGAGTGCAAGATCATGACCTGAACGGAAGTCAGAAGCTTAACGGACTGAGCCACCCAGGTGCCCCTGTGATTACTTCTAACTCTAAGATACATAACCTTAGAAAATCACAGTCCATGTTCAGACTTCTCAAACACTCAAGCTAAAAAATCCAGTGAACTTGCTTATTCTCTGCCCCAATTACAAAGGAAAAATAAAAGCATTAAATTCAGAACTCTAGTTGAGACAACTAGAAGGAAATAAAGCTTCTAAATTCACTAATATCTTGCATAATAACGTTGCAATAGTTAATAGTACAATAGTTAACAGTACAAGCAATAAAAGCTCATATCTAGGTAAGACATTTGGATCATAAATCTGAAATAGTAAAAGATGTGTATTGGTAAGTACAGCATTTATGTGTGTTCACTACAATTAGAATAACCTTCTCTCAGGTAACCTACTGAATAAAAGTACAGATCAATACTCCTAATGCAGAAACCACTTCAGGAAATATCAGAAGCTATCAATTGTCAACTAATTGGGAGACTGTTTTTCTAAGTGAATGGCTATAAAATTCCAATGATTCAAATCACTGTAATCATTTTATTTGTCCTATTCTCTAGAGGAATTTTAAACAAAGCCTTCAGTGATTGCTTTGTTATTTCAGATCTGCCTAGTAATTTTCCGGTGTATTGAAAGACATTCAGTGTTGACACTGGTAGGGGAAAAATTGGGCGTCTGCCTGATGGAACTGCTCATTTTCAGTCTACATAATTACTCTGTATTAACACATTTGCTATTTAAACAATATCATACTTTCATTTTCTTTTGCTAATAATTAACTTGATGGGATCATACATCTCTATTCAGCTTGAATAAATATCAGAATCATTTCTATATTGTGAAAATTGTGCTAAGCCAAATGAAATGATTGGGTTTGAGCTATTTAGTGCTGTCGCATAACTCAATTGCATGACCTCCTTAAACGAAGCAAAACAAATCAAAACAAAGAGCCTAATTCCTAGAATGTATGGTAATTTATGTAATACTGGAAAAATACAAAAAAAAAAATCAACGGATATAAGATATTTTTTTCCCAAGACCTCAAGCACTGTTTTATATTATGAAATGTCCAATCAGTACCAAAGGCTGTCAACATAATCTTCCTTGCCCATAGTTTTGACCACATTCTTTCCTTTCTCAATCCTCCAGGGCTGCCTATCACCTTCTGTATCAAATTTAAATTATTCTCACCGCTTCAGGGCCTTCCATCTGCCCTTGTTTACAATGCCTTTCTCAATTTCCCTTCCCCTATTGTCCATTCACTGGAGTTCATCTAATTCACAGGACTTTTCATACCAAAATAGAATTGACTGAAAGGATAAACTAAGAGTCAGAAAGCACAGTACTTGAGCATATTATGTAACCTTCCTGAACCTTTTTTTTCTCCCCACCCCCAATGAAAAAAGATCAAGGGCTACTCAGAGACTTTTTCTCCCACTATATCTTTTTGTTATAACCACTCATCCTTCTATGATTACTTTCAAATCTACTGCAATTCCTCTTCATTTCAAATACTTTGTCTGATATACTAGAGACAAAGGATCTGAGGGAGAACAGCAAGGTTGGTTTCAGGATTCTGGAAAAAGGTCTAATATTTATTGAATATCAAATCTACTGACTTTATGTCATTACTTCATTTAAAAAGTACCTGCAAATACCTATTGAAAAAGGTAAGATACTCAAGACTGGTCCCCTTTTTCTTTCTTCTCCTTCTCCTTCTTATTTTTATTTTAGACAGAAAGAGAGAGAGCATGAGTGTGGGAGAGGGGCAGTGAGAGAGAAAGAGAATCATAAACAGGGCCCACGCTGAGCAGAGGCTTGATGCCACCACCCTGGGATCATGACCTGAGCCAAAATCGAGAGTTGGACACTCAACCAATGGAGCCACCCAGGCGCCCCAAGACCATCCTACTTTCTATTGCTTACCAACTTATGTTTTATTTTTATTTCCTATATCTTTGTGCTCTTTGTCTTTAGTTTTTAAACTTTAAACCTCCCTCAAACTTTTGAATTATTGCTGAAATCAGGAAATTCCTCTCCAATAATACTTCAACTCCAGGCCCTGCCAGTGAGAGATCATACCTGACAAATTGCATTAGAGGCTACCATGGACACCTTCTTCTCCAGAGCCCGCAGAGATCCACAGGAGTCCCTGGATACGTCTCCCTTATTAGAACTTATAGTTCATGACATCACCATTGATATCAAAAGCGCTGAGTGGCTCTTATGTCCATGTTGACATAAGAATCAACTATGCTTCAAGAATGGGGACCCATAGTCTCTGTCCTTTGTTTTTCAATAAGGCTGTTTATATTTACTGTGTCTAATTCCTTGCTTCTTGTCCTGTCTCATATTTTTATTCCAGTCTGAAACTTCCCTTAGTGACATTGACAGTTATTGCTATGTTGCCAAATATAAGAATTAATTTCAGTTGTTATTTGGCATATCAGGAACATTGACCCATTATGACCTTCTTTCCATAGAAATATTTGCTTATTTATCTTCCAGGAAACAACTACTTACTTTCTTCCATTCTTACTGAAAGTTCCTCTTATTCTTCCTTGCTGATTCTTTGTCATTTCCCCACCCCTGAATTTTGGAGTACCCCCGGTTTTCTTTCATAACTCATTCTTTTTCTATCCTGGCATATTCTCTTGGTGGTCTTATCCAGACCCATAGCTTTAAGTCCATTGGTATTCTAACAACTTCCTCTCCATGTCCTGGACATTTCAGGATTCGTATCAAACTCCTCTCACATATTTAATAGGGACTACAACTTAACATGGCCACTGCTAAATTCTTGATGTTTTCCTTTAAATTAGTTTCCATTCGGTCTTCCCAATCTGAAACCTGATAATAGTTTCAGTTACCATCGACAGAACGAATCTTATACGTCCTTGGCCTATTTGTAGGAGTATTGTAAGGATCAAATAAAAGCATGTGAAGACACTGACATTTTAATTGCTTTACAAATCTAAGTTACTGTTCATGAAGATATTTTATTGAGATTCTACCATGTGCCAATCACTATTCACAGGTATTTCAAAATCATGGAATACTTTGAGATTTGTAAAAGTGAGCATTCAGCACATATGCTGCTTACAGATATGAAGACAAATGGGTGGTTTTAGACACAGAGCAAAAATAACATAACAGTGATTGTAAATGGCACAAGAGAGGTGTTTCATCAAATTAAAAGAATATTCAAACATTCTGGGGATAAGGGAAATTCAAAGTCCTAATTACAAGGAAACGGGCGAATGTTCTTAGACCTGTGATAACAGCAAGTGGTTCTTTGTCGTCTGAAGCTAGTTTTCATTCCATAGTTATTGCTTTTCCTGAGCAATGAGTAACAAGATTGCTTTCCCATCTGGCATTTTGTAGCTGAGAATAACACTAGCAGAAGGTGAAATGTCAATTGTAAGAAACAGTGGTTTATGCCATTTGTAAACTCTGATCACAGACTCAAACATCCATGCTGGCATAATATCCCAGAAAACATTCTAATGCAAGTGAATCCAACTCCATGGAGTAAAGAGATTAAATCAGAAAAAAAATGGTGTTTTTTTTAATTTTTAGTTTTAAATTAATTTTAATTTAATTTTTAATTTTTAATTTAATTTTAAATTTAAATGTTTATTTATTTTTGAGACAGAGAGAGACAGAGTACTAGCGGAGGAAGGGCAGAGAGAGAGCGAGACACAGAATCTGAAGCAGGCTCCAGGCTCTGAGCTGTCAGCACAGATGTGGGGCTCGAACTCACGAACAACGAGATCATGAGTTGGGCTGAAGTCTGATGCCCAACTGACTGAGTTACCCAGGTGTCCCGAAAAAAATGGTTTTGAATTCTGGTTTCACTTATAGACATATGGCATTTATCTTCTTGGTTCCTGATTTTCCTTATTTACATAATAACAACTATAATAACCCCTCTTCTGCAAAGTTGTTTGAAGAATCAGAAGCATCTGAATGTCCTTTCAGTTTTAGCATACTGTAAGAAATTAGCGGTTACTGCTGTTTTTGTGGCAGGGAAGATAAGTCAACAATGATCATCCTCCCCCCTCCACAATGACAAATGAAAGATTCCTTAATGAAACCACACTGCACGCTGGCAAGTGTTACAAATACATCAGTGGTGTGGTAACAGTAATCAAAAATACTAAAGGTGATCAAGGTAATTTTTACAAAAGGACATGTGAGAAAATATTGTGAAAACATCTTTGCTGGTAACAATGTACCAAGTAGCTTCCAAGGCCATTTTCAGACCCAAAGTCAAGTGAGGATTGAAGGAAAAGAAAATCATAAGAGAGCAATTCTTAGAGCATATGACTAAACTAACATTCAAGATGGTTGAGGATTCTTAGTCATTTACAAGAGTATCATTTCTGGGGAGCTTGGGTGGCTCAGTCACTTGAGTGTCTGACTTTGGCTCAGGTCATGATCTCACGGCTAGTGAGTTCGAGCCCCATGTCAGTCTCTGTACTGACAACTCAGAGCCTTGTACCTGCTTCAGATTCTGTGTCTCCCTCTCTCTCTCTGCCCCTCCCCTGCTCATGCTCTGTCTCTCTCACTCTCTCTCTCTCTTAAAAATCAATAAAAAATATTAAATAGAATATCATTTCTTATTGAAACTAAGCTTACTGAAATAAGATCTTAATATGTTGACAGCTAAAAGAAAAAAAAAAAAAAAGAATTCCTTCTCTAACCTTCCAGAAAGCAAAAGTGTTTGCCTCCCTAACCATTTGGTTTGAACCTTAGGGGATTTAGGCACTGAGAGAATCTGTGATCCTTGCACATGTTGGAAAGAAAACAGAAGATTTCAAATTTTAACAATTTAAAAGAAGAAAATTTTAAAAAAGTAGAATTCTACCAAATGATGCCACTGCAATGAAAATTCAATATTTTAAATTCTGGTGTGCAGCTGAGACTCCTTACATCCAAGAGCCAGAGTACATGGAAGTGGGGAAAAGGAAGTCAGAAGCTGCGGGAAGAGGAGACTCCTAGAGACGAAATGGTAGAAATTGCTGGAAAGGGATGTATCTCTCTTACCCAAGTTGGCATTGCTTGGTGGTTGGGAGTTGGGTTCTGTCATCACACTGTCCAGTTCCTATCCTGGCTTCCATACAAATGGTCTTGGGCAACTTACTTAACCTGAATGGGGGTAACAATAACAATACTCTCCTCACAGTTTGAACAGATGCCTGAAGCAAAAAGTGCTCAAAACGTCACCTGGCATGAAATAAATACATGAAATACCAGGTACCATTATCACAACCATGTCGACACTGCTGTAATTATCATCCTCATGGTCGTCATCAGTAGTATTATTTGTCCTGTATGTGGAATTGTTCCTTCAGAGGAAGAGCGCCAAAGCTGTTATCTCTAAGAAAAAAAAATCCTTTTTTGTGAAGTCTTTTAAAATAGTTAATACTATGAAAGTTCCCAGTGTGAAGAGAGGCTGTATCCCTTAATGAAGGGAATGCACACTTTTCGTTCTTGTTTTAATTAATACTAATAAACCTGCCTCATTCTGGGTATGGGCTTATTCAAGAGGAAAAATCATTTTCATAGATGAGACACTGGGGGCTACCCACAGTTTAGGTAACTTTTAGCCATCAATAAATTAGTTTCTACTGCCTTGGGGCAGTCCCTTGAGAACCACAGATTCAAAGAGAAGGTCCTCTTGTTTAGGAAGCAGAGGTTCATTGCTTTGTAATGTGTGAGTCAGTTGTCTCATAAAGTGTGAAGGCTTGAGGGTGAAAAGTTGGGAGAAAAATTTTACAACTTCTAAAATCCCTTCCAATGCTGAGACTTCATAATTATCTGGCAGAGGATAATGGCTTAAAATTCAGGGTGAAAACTATTACCATAGGAAAACATAAGTAATAACCATTTATTGAATCCTTTATATGGAACTGGTAGATAGGTACCTAATGAACATGTCTCATTGAAATCCTCCGACAATACTAGAAGATTTCTTTTTAAACCTCATTTTACAGGTGAGGAAACTAAAGCACAGTTCAGTGACATTTTTGCACAGGAAAAAATGATGAGCCGAACTGAGGGTCCCATCCCGGATTCTCAACCTCACTCTTCCCACACTGTGAAACATTGTGAGCCCCATGTCCACACCTGTCCTGCCCTCTCCCTGCCCTTTGCTCAGGCAGCCCACTCCAGCCTCACAAAGACACCATGAGCTGAGGTATGTCATCCACATGTCACAGATGAGGCCACTGAGTCCATGCAGAATCCCCAGAAACCATATTTGGCATTCATTATTAGCAACACAATAAACACTGCCTTACAGCTTTTGATTTTCAGGCCACAAGGAATGTCTTCCCTAAGTGATACTTGAACATGGTACCCATCTCCTTCCAGCTGGCAAACCTTCTGCCTTTGAAGCAAGGCCCTATTTATTACTCATCTGTTGGTGAGCTTGAGAACCTTCTTTTTTGTGAATGCTTCCATTTCCTCATCTGAAAAAAAATGACCTCTAAGTGTTGTCATGAGGATCCACTGAGTTAAGTCATGTTAAAGTATTAGGATAATGCCTGGGACATAATTAGGACTCAAAAACATTAACTGTCGTTGTCACTGCTGGATCAGAGGATACTAGAATATATTTTCTCAACATGTGGTCCTTAAAACATTGCCTCAGAATCTCCTAGGACAGCACACCTCAAGCATTATGCTCTTTAGTGGGTCTAGGGTGGGCCTGAGATTTTACTTTTCTCCCAGTCTCACAGTTGGAGCCTGGACCAGAGCACATGTTGAGTAGCAATGAACTAGAGTGTTTTATTAACAGCAGATTCAGGGGCCCTGCCTCACACTCTAGGAAGGAGGCCCAAGAGACTAAATGTTTAACTCACTCTCAAAGAGATTCTAAGGCACAGTAAAGCTTGAGAAAGCCGTGAGAGAAGCTTTAGTTGGTTCTATTAACATTATTTGACAGTGCAATTCACTGGAGACACAGCCTGATCGAATTCCTGATTCATCATCATGACTTCAGGGTAAAATGCTTCTGATGCTAAGACACCCTCATCCCTTTCTGTAGCAGAGGTAATGAGTCAATTTTCCAAACAGAGTAAGTAGATAATCCTTCTCAATTTACTAACATAATTCACTGAATATTAAGGAGATTAGAAAAGGCATCCTTTTTGCAAACTCAACTAAGCAGTAGTTTTCTAGCACAAATATTACGGGCAATAAAGAATTCCATTCAAGGTTGACAGCTTGAGTTAACAGTTTCCATTTTATACCGATGTTCTTTTCTTCTTCCTGGTCTTTCAGTATTTTTTTTTTTTTTTTTGCATGCAGCACTATGCTTTTTTAAGATTCTTTTGATTCATGGGACACCTGGGTGGCTCAGTCAGTTAACTTCCAACTTTGGCTCAGGTCATGGTCTTGCAGTCCATGAGTTCAAGTCCCATGTCGGGCTCTGTGCTGACAGCTCAGAGCCTGGAGCCTGCTTCAGATTCTGTGTCTCCCTCTCTCTCTGCCCCTCCCCTGCTCATGCTCTGTCTCGCTCTCTCAAAAATAAATAAATGTTTTTAAAAAAAGATTCTTTTGATTTAATTCTGGATAGTTTAAGCTTAAAAATTTAGTTTATTGAAAAGATACAGAGGCAGGAATCCATGCAAGATCTGAATAATTGGTCTCTGATTAGGACAGTGACTAGGACAGTTCATAGGGTGACCAACCATCCTAGTTTACTGGGGATTGTCCCACTTTTAGTTTTGGGGAAATTCCTCAGTCCCAGGCAAACAGGGAGAGTTGATCACCCTAGCAGAGACCTTGAAGTAGGGTTTTTATGTATCAGTCAAGGTGAGTCTGATTCAATTGCTCCCATTCTTTGTCTTTTTCCAAATTGGAATGGCTTGGGTCAGGTGTGTCTATTCCTGGCCCAGTCAACTACAGGCAAGGAACAAATTGTGTCATCACCACCCCCACTCAGTGGTAAGTGCCCATTCCTGTGAAATAGAGATCAATTCCCAGAGAAGACAGGATCCAAGCAATGACCCCAAAGGGTATCTATTGTAATCTCTCAGAAAGTGTCTCTGACTGCCTTATAAATTCAACTTTGCTTTGCTTTTACAAATGTACTAGGGAGGCACGATCCACTCAAATCAGCCATGCTCCCCTAGGTCACAGGACAGAGCTTAATTGTGATAGAAACAACTAAAATGTGACTGAAATCCACTGAGCACTTACCCTGTGAAACTAATTGATAGGTGGATAGATAGGTAGGTAGATAATTTATCAAAGAACCCACTGATGGAGGTTCTATTGCATTTATTTAATGTTTAAGGAAGCTTATATTTCCTTCCTCTTCAAATGGACAAATGAATCAAGATTTTTGAGCTCTAAGACAACTATCTGTCCACAATAGCCTTTTCTTTCTTATCCTCCCATCCTCCCCTTTTCCCTCGTGCTCTCTGCCTCTCTCTCCATATATAGCCATATGTATACGATAGTCTTATAGACATCATCTTATAGACAGACTCCTGTTGGGGTAATTGTGTACCCTTCCCACTTGGATTTTCTATATAAGGTTCATAGAAAATAAATGAATGGCTAAGTTGCACATTTATTAAGTGAAAAATTTTTGACTCTGCAGACTAAACCCAAATCTTTTGTTTATACATCTTTTCCTCTGTCATATCACTCCATCTGACTTGAACGCTTTATTATCTGCTGGTTAACACAGAGAGAAGAAACTGACCTTGTTTTTATATCTGCAATAATGGTGATAGAATTTCTTTAATGCTTTCTCTGGGTAAGGCATTTGCTGAGCACTTTGTATGGTATTACAGTGAAATAAAGTAACTTAATCACAAGGACATTAAGTAGTTTCCCTAAACCCATTCAGGAAAAAAAAAAAAAAAAAAGCAAAAAAAAGGCCGGGGGTGGGGGACGGGTAGCAGAGCCAACATTTGAATCTAGATCCATCTGCCCCCCAAAAATTTCATCTTTCTAGTTTGCCAAACTATCTCTTTGCAGTAGAATCAAGATTTGCTTACATGTCCTCTGAGTCTGAGCAAGTCTGGATGATGGCACATTATTTCTCTATATTGAAATAACTTTTCTTTGTTATGCTGTTACTCATGTATAAGTACAATTATGCCATACACCTTGGCTCAATTGTTATATCAATCTACTACTCACTTGTATAGGTTTTTTTTTTTTTAATTTTGTATTTCTTTAAATCAACTCACTCTTGACAATTACATCTTGTCCTAGTAATAATATCCATAAAACCATAGATGTGATGCACTTGTGACATAGTTTCTAAAACACATTAAAATAAATACAGGTTCAGATTGCTAAACATTATAAAAAATGGTCATTTTCCTACTATGCAGTTTTCTCTATAAACTTTGCTAAAAGTTGATTTCTTCTTTTCTGTAATGTCACTTTGTAAATCCAAATAAATTTAAAGAAGGGAGTTCAGTAGACTCTTGGTCTGGGGAAATGCTACATTCGCTACTTTCATTTTGTGAGTCATTCTTAGGATGTGTTTGAATCAACTTCCAAGAGAAGCAGATAAGCTCAGTGAGCCTTTTTTGTGGGGTAAGCTAGCCCCATCCAGCCCCTCCAGCTCCATGTAAATTCGCTCCTCTTTGATTATTGCCAGGTAGCTCTCCTTATGCCCACACACCCGGAGCTGTTTTCCCATTAGAGTCATATTTAGTTCACTTTACAGGATGAAGTATAGACTACGATGCTATTTGTGAATTTGCAGATCCCCAAAGGTCTCAAGATGTGCTGTTCAAGAACTCCAAGGAATACCTCTTCATAATACACCCCTTGCTCACTCAGGATCTGAGCTGTCTTGAGCTTTTTTCAACATCTTCTCCTCTGCTGGAACACTTCAAATGAGTCAAATTCTGAATCTGGTGATTTTTCGTGGCCTTGGCACATACCCTCTTCAGCTGTGTGAAAAACCATCCTATGTATTGTATCTAAATTGCATTCTTGCTCTCCTTCCATTTTACTATGTCTGCTTTCTAAAAGACATCTTTAATTTAGCGGAGGCTAGGCTCCTTTCTTTGCTTCCATCTTCATTTCCCATTGAATGAATCAGGACTCAGCTTATGATCCCTTGTTATGTGGTGCCGCTTCTCCTGGACCGCCCCTAGCAGCCTCACAGAGCTCTGGGCTGTATTCCATGATCTCTTTTAATTCCTTGTTGGCAGCTTGCTGGCCCTTTCTCTTTACCTTCCTGCCAGGTTTACTGCCTTTTAGCAGGCCAGCTATGTTTTTTTTTTTTTTTTTTTTTTTTTTTCAGAATTTTTCCAAAATGAGATACGGAAAAAAAAAAAAAAATCAAATCTCCAGCTCCCAATTCTCAATGAGAAATTTTCTCAGATAATCCTTCACCATCATTTACTATCTCAATTCCTCATCTTCTGAGCTTCTCCCTCCATAAAAAGAACTCCATAAGACAGTAAAAAATGGCTTCATCTTATAAGAAAGTTCTTCTGGTCTTGGGGAGTCATGGGGCTAAAAAAAAAAAAACAATGGCGTGTAACAATGCAAAACGAGTTCATTCATGCAAACAAAATCACACTACCTGGCCAGCATCACTCCTTCCTGTAAACCTGCCTCTTGTAGAGAGTAAAGGCAGATGGAAATGCTGGGGTATGCAGAGCTGGCATATGGCAGCCCCAGAATAAGGTTAATCAAAAGCAAATACCAAAATCATCTGCTATAGAGGCTTGGTGGGCATATGCTTCTTCACTGCTATCTGGAAAAAGAGGATATCTTCTTAAATATGACAATCTCTGAAACACATATAGACCCAAAAATGAAAGAATCAATATGCAGGTTGTCAATTCTTGCTTAACTGTCTCAGTAGGCTTTTCCCTAAGTTCTGTCCTCTATCTTATTTCCATGAATCCATCCTACATGCTGAGGCCACGGTGACCCTCTATGTAAATCTGACCATGTCTATGTCCTGCCTAAAACCTTCCTTCCACCTATGATCTAGAACAGTGGGTACTTTACAAAAGTTTCAGCTGATTGGCAAGAAGCGTTACATGAAAAAGGGAAGTGTGTGTGCTTCAATCACACGGCCATGCCGACACGCCTCACAGTAAGTCCATGATCACTTCTAAGAGAGCCCTCAGTGCTGCCTGGCCACCAAGCACATTATTCACATTCACCACCACCCCCCCAACTCCCTGGCCAACTGGCTCATGTTAACTCTCATTTCAGGTTTCTTATACTTGTCCTTTTCTCCTTCTCAGCTTAAACTCTCCTGAGAAAAGAGAAGCAATAAAAAAGGAAGCCCCTCTGGCTTCCGCCACCACAGCTGCTCACCTACCTTCATCTATGCCCAAATTCCTCTCTCCTTTCCAAAACTGCTCTTAGTAAGACCAGTCTCTACAGCTATGTACAAGACTCTATTTCCTCTCACCCACTTGATGGTGTTCCTCTCTCCCCCCACCGAAAGCATTACATTTTTCATCAACATACAAACATGCTGTTACTCTTCTCATAACCACCAACCACCACCACCATCATCAATTACCATCATCATCACCATCATCACTTCACTTATTCTCATGTCCCCTCCAGCTACTGCCCCAAACTCCTCAAAAGAGTTTTTGTGGTCTCTCTCTTTGATTCCATTACTCCATATCCCTCTTAAACATACTTCGACCAGGCTTTCACCTCCACCGTCACTAAAACTTTTCTTGTTAAAGTCACCAGTGATGTTCTCTTTGCTAAATCCCAGCACTGTTTCTCAATCTTATGCTTACTTGACCATCAGCAGTATTTAATAAGGTTGAACACCCTGTCCTCCTAGAAATACATCCCTTACTTGATTTCCATGACACCAAACTATATTAGTTTTCCTGTTTCCTCTGCAGATGATCTTCCTGTCTTATTTGGTCTTTCTTCTTATCTGTACAAGCTCTGTGCCCCAGGGATCAGACTTTGGACTTCTTTGTCTACATTCACTGCCTTAGGGGTCTTATCTAGTTTGTTGGCTTTAAATACCCTGTAAATGCTGATAACTCCCCAAGGTAGATCTTCACCTCTTGCTCCCCAGACTCACATATCCAATCCAATCACCTACTTGGCATCTCTGCCAGAATGTCTACTAGGCATCTCAAACTCATCACGTTCAAAACTGAACTCCTGATACTCACACTCCCAAATCTCCTCCTCCTTGAGCTTTCTCCCATTTCAGTATAGGTGAATTCTAATTGCTGAGGTAAACCACTTTAGTAGCATCATTTCCCTGTCTTCTTGCATGCTCCACATCCAGTCTATGAGCTAATCCTGTCAGAAGTACCGGAAAAGTACATTCAGAATCTAACTACTTTCACCACCCCAGTACTTTGACTTGATTCTGAGCCTTGTCCACTGCAAGCTTGAATTACTGAAATAACTTTTCCTGCTGGTCTCCCTGATTAAAGCTGTGTCTCCTTTAATGTCGTCTCTGAAGCAGAGCCAGGGTGGTCCAGTGCAAACACAAGTCCGATGATACAAGTCCTCTGATCCAATCCTCCAATGGCTTTTGATGCTATTCAGGGTAAAAGCCAAAACCTGACAAAGATCTACAAGGCTTTGCACAGTCTGGTTCCCTCCTACCTCTCTTTCTTTCTTATTTCTCTTCTCTCCACTCATTCCGTTCTAGCTCTCACTCACATTTACAGGCATCCTCCTGCCTCAGGGGACTTGCATATATCACTCTCTCTGGCTGATCACTCTTCCTCTCAGCCCACATCTGCATGGTTTGCTGTCTCACCTTTGTTTTTTACCTAAATAACATCTTTTCAGTGAAAACCTTTAACTCCTATATACCTTATTGGACCTCACTGGTCATCCCAGCACTTAGCAGTATCTAATTAGCTCGAATCTTCCTGAGTTATTCAGTTTTGTGTCAGTCTCCTCCTCTGAGACACAAGGTAAATGAGAACAGGGACTTTTGTCTGTATCCTCAGTGCATGGAACATTGCTGGGCAAACAGTAGGCGCTCAACAAACATTTGATCAATGAAAGATGAAATGAACGCATTCATGAATAAAGAAAGGAACATTTTGTAAATTTAGGCCAGTTTAAGCAAATTTATTTACTGCAAGATTTTCTTAAGGCTCTTTAATTTTATAGTGCAGGTTACACATCTCCTGGAGGAGGATGAGGGAGATAAAATACCCAATGTACCCCATACACATTCGGTCACTGTGATGTGAGGGCATTTTCTGAAATGTGTTGTTTATACCTGTGATACTCAAAATGTAGTCTGTGAAGCAGTACTAGTTCACAAATAATTTATTACTTGTCTGCAATGAGAAAAATACAGAAATTGAGACTAAATATTTAGAAAATTTTACAGCAGCTTGATGCTACTGCCAAGAGCCACTCTCAGCGGGCTTGTGTTTTACTTTTTTCTCATTTCATCTTTCTAGTAATTCATTATTACGTTTTTAAAAGGTATCAGTTCATGACTGATTAAAATTAATCAGTATTAAAATCAATAATAAAAAATCCTGTCCTTACCCCCAGATAGTTCAAGAAACAACTCCTTGAAGAACATTTTGGTTGGAGAACGTGCGTCGAAATCCAAAAGTATAAAAGAGCACTGCCTCACTTCTAGGCCACTAAACTGCCATTTCTCCAGTTGCAACCTGTTATGTCAACAGAGTCAGCTTGCTCGTCTGTGTGTAACATCAATCCACGCTGTTCAACTGCCTGATAAGCCTTTGTCCTCCTCACCTGCTGGTGCACTTTAATTTATCCTCCAAAATTCAGTTCCTAAGGGTCAGGGTTCTGTGCAGAAACCTCAGATTCCTCTCTACAGACTTGGGTTGTCTCCCTGTCTTCCCACAGCAATCTGGTAGGCTTGTCCCAAAACTGATGCCTCTCTCTTTACCACAAACATGTATTGACCGCTGATAGTATGTGAAGACCTATAGTCTCACTGGCAGATGTGAATAAGTCCAAATTCTTGCCCTTGGGAGTTCACTCTCTAGCGAACACGACACCTACTAAATAATTATTTGGAATGTATTTTTTAAACAGATTTATTAAGATATAATTCACATACCATATAATTCACCTGGGCAATTAAGTGGCTTTTAATGTACTCACAGAGTTGTGTAACCATCATCACAATCAATTTTAGAGCATTTTCATTATCTCCCTAAATCCTATACCCACTACCAATAGCTTTCCTTTCCCTCTCACATCACACCTGTCCCTGGGGAGCCACTGATATATTCTGTCTCTATTATAGAGAAGCCTGTTCTTGACATTCCTATGAATTGAACTGTACAATATGTGATCTTTGCTGCTTGGCTTCTTCCACCTGGAATAATATTTTTTCAAGTTTCAACCACCCTGTAGCATTTACTTTTTATTCCTTTTTATTGTCAACTAATAATCGATTGAATGGGTATGCCATATTTTACTTATTCATTCATCAGATGACCAATATTTAGTTTGTTTCCATGTTTTGACTATTAGAAACAATACCGATATAAACATTTATATACAAGTTTCTGCACCATAATATACTCTCATTTCTCTTGAGCATGTATCTAGGAGGGAAGTGCTGAGTCATACAATGTCATCAGTTGAACTATGGCCCCCAAAATATATGTCTATGTCTAAGTTCCAGAATCTATAAGGTATTATTGCACATGTAATTAAGTTAAAAATCTGGAGATGGTATCTTGAATTACCTGTATGGGCTTTAAATCCAAAAACAAGTGTCCTCGTAAGAGACAGAAAAAGATAAAACAGAGGAAAAGGCCAAGTGAACATGAAAGCAAAGTTTGGATTTATGCAGCCATAAGTCAAGGCACACATGGGGCTACCGGAAACTTAGAGGCAAAGAAGGAGCCTCAGGTAGATAATTCAGAGGAAGTGAAATCCTCTTGATACCTTTGTTCTAGACTTCTGGCCTCCAGAATGGTGTAAGAATATATTTCTGTTGCTTTAGACTACAGAATTTGTGGACATCTATTATGGCAGCCCTAGGAAACTAACACATATGGTAAGGCTATGTTGAATGTTTTCAGGACCTCTTAGTCTATACTCTAAAGCAGTTTGCGCCATTTAACATCCCCACTGGCAATACAGGAGAGTTTCACTTACCCCATATCCTTGCCAACATTTGTCATTTTCTGTCTTTTCAGATTACAGCTATGTTAGTGAGTGTGCAATTATTTCAATTTGGTTTTGATTTGAATTTCCCTGATGGACAATCAGCGTTAGCATCTTTTCATGTGTTTGTTGACTATTTTTATATATTTTTCTTGGAGTATGTCTATTCTGATCTTTTGCTCATTTTAAAATTAGATTAGTCACTTTCATTGATTTTTAAGACTTCTTTATGTTATCTAGATACTCCCAATCTTATGCGTGATTTGCAAATATTTTTCCCAAATATATGGGCTGCATTTTTACTTTATTGGTGATGTTTTTTAAAGAAAAAAAATTAATTTTAAGGCCAACCAATTAATTAATTAACCAATTTATTTATTTATTATTAATTATTATTATTTTGGTCACTTGAGCTTTTAGTGTCTTTTTTTTTCTTTTTTTTTTTTTATTTATTTTTTTGAGACAGAGAGAGATAGAGCATGAACGAGGGAGGGTCAGAGAGAGGGAGACACAGAATCCGAAACAGGTTCCAGGCTCTGAGCTGTCAGCACAGAGCCCGACGAGGGGCTTGAACTCACGGACCGCGAGATCGTGACCTGAGCTGAAGTCGGCCGCCCAACCGACTAAGCCACCCAGGCACCCCTAGTGTCTTTTTTTTGAGAGAGAGAGAGAGAGCAGGGAGAGAGGGCCAGAGGGAGAGAAAATCCCAAGCAGTTTCCATGCCCAGCATGGAGCCCGATTCAGCGCTCCATCCCATGACCCTGGGATCAAGAAGCTGAGCCAAAATCAAGAGTCAGCCACTCAACTGACTGAGCCACCCAGGCACCACTTAGTGTCATTTCTAAAAACACTTTGCCTAACCAAGGTAGTGAAGATGCACTCCTATAGTTTCCCATAAGAATCTTGTAGTTAGGAAGCTGGTCCATTTGAGTTCATCTGAGTGTGTTGTAAGCAATGAATCCAATTTAATTATTTTTCATGTGGATACCAAATTGTCCAGCATCATTTGTTGAAAATACTATCCTTTCCCCTTTTAACTGTTTCAGCACCTTTGTTGAAAATCATTGACCATTAATGTGAAGGTCTGTCACTGGACTTTCAATTCTATTCCAGTTATCTATATATTTTTCCTTATCTTAGCTGCATACTTTATTGCATGCTTTTGTTTTTTTTTTTAATTTTACTTATTTATTTTTAGAGAGAGAGCCTGAGGGCAGAGGGCAGAGAGAGAGGGCAGAGAGAGAGAGAGAGAGAGAGAGAGAGAGAGAATACTAAGCAGGGTCTGTGCTGCAGCACAGAGCGTCATGTAGGGCTTAAACCCACAAACAGTAAGATCTGAGACCTGAGGTGAAATCAAGTGTCAGATGCTTAACAGACTGAGCCACCCAGGTGCCCCCCCTTTAAGTTTTGTTTTTCTTTTCTTTTTTTTATTGCATGCTTTCTTGATTACTGTAGCTTTTTAGTAAGTTTTAAAATGCAGGATCTCTCTAACTTTGTTCTTTGTTAAGATTGCTTTAGTTATTCTTAGTCTCTTAAATTTTCATATGAATTTTAAGGTATCTTGTCAATTACTGCAAAAAAATGCCAGCTGGGGTTTTGATAGGAGTTGTGGTAAATGTATATATTAATTCGAGAAGTATACCATCTTTATAATATTATCTCATGATCCAAGAACATAGGGTGTCTTTCAATTTGTTTAAATCTCCTTTACTTATTTTCAATAATTTTTTTAGTTTGAGTGTAAGTTGTGTTTTACCCTTCTTTTGTTAAACCAATTACTAAGCATTTCATGCTGTCATAAATGAATCATTCAATAAAAATACAAATGATTTTTGTATATTGACATTGTATACTGCAACTTTTCTGAACTTATTTACTCTAATATTTTGTGTGTGTGTGTGTGTGTGTGTGTGTGTGTGTGTGTGTGTATTCCTCAAGAGTTTCAAAAATACAGGATGATGTCATTTGCAAATAGAGATTTTACTTCCTTCTGCCCAAACTGAATATATTCTTTTTTCCTTACCTAATTGTCCTCACTAGAATTTGTATAAAAGGTCATGTATAACTGGCAACAGTAGATGTTCTTGTTTTTGTTTTTTTTTTTAACCTAGAGGTAAAACATTATGTCTTTCACCATTAAGTATGATGTTAGTTGTGGGTTTTTTTTATAGATGTCCCCTATCAGGTTGAGGAAGTTCCTTCTACTCCTAGTAGGAGTAGGATGTTGGATTATGTCAAATGCCTTTTCTACATTTATTGAAATGAACATGTGGTTTTTATCCTTTATTCTATTAATATATTATTACATTAATTGATTTTTGTGTGTTAAACTAACATTGCATTGCTGGAAAAATCCCATTTGTCCCTGATGTATAATCATTTCATGTGTTATTGATTGAATTTATCAATACTTTCTTGAAGATTTTGCATCTCTTTAGAAGAGATATTGGTCTCTAGTTTTCTTTTCTTTTGTTGTCTTCATCAGATTTTGGTATTAGGATAATTCTGGCCTCCCAGAATCCGTTGGAGCTTATTCCCACATCTGTTTTCTTTGGAAGAATTTGTAAAGAATTGTAACTAATTCCTCTTTACATGTTGGTAGAATTCATCAATGAAGCCATTTGGGTCTGAGTTTTAATTTCATAATTGAATCTTACCAATTTTAATAAGTTATTGAATTATGAATTCAATCTCATTACTTGATATGGAGGTAGTTTTTATTTCACTTTGAGTCAGTATTGGTAGTTTGTGTCTTTCTAAGAATTTGTTATATCATCCAGGTTACCAATTTTTTTGGCATACAAATGTTCGTAGCATTCCTTTATGATAGTTTTTATTTCCATAAGGTAAGGAGTAATATTTTTCCTCTCACTCTTCATTTTATTAACTTGAGGCTTTTTTTCCTGCTAAATCTAGATAAATGTTTGCCAGTTTTGTTGATTTTTTTCCCAGAACCAACCAGGTTTTATTGATTTTCTTTATTGCTTTTATTTTCTAGTTTCTTTTAAACTTATTTGTGTTATAAATTTCTTTTTTCACTTTCTTCTGCTTTTTTTGGGTTAAGTTTCCACTTGTAGTTTTCTTTTTGACAGTTTATTGATTTGAGATTCTTCTTTTTATAATATAGTCATTTATACTTATGTTTCCCTCTAAGCGCTGCTATAGCTGCATCTGGTAAATTTTGCTGTGTATTTCTTCTTTTGCATTTATCTCAAAGTATTTTCTAATTTCACTTGTGATTTTTTTTTGGGGGGGGGATCCACTGATTATTTAGAAGTGTGGTGCTTGAGGTACCTGGCTGGCTCAGTTGGTGGCACATGAAGCTTTTGATCTCGGGGTTGTGAGTTAGATTACTTAAAAAAAAATCTTTAAAAAAAAAAAGTTGCTGATTTCTAATTTCATTCCATGGTCATCCAAGAAGATATTTTGTATGAGTTCAATGCTTTGAATTTTTTTAATGTTTATTTATTTCTGAGGAAGAGAGAAAAAATGTGATGTGGGGAGGGGGGCAGGGAGGGGGAAAGAGAGAGAGAGAGAGAGAGAGAGAGAGAGAGAGAGAGAGAGAATCCGAAGCAGGCTCCAGGCTCTGAACTGTCAGCGCAGAGCCCCAGGTGGCACTCAAACTCAAGAACCGTGAGATCATGACCTGAGCTGAAGTCAGAAACTTAACTGACTGAGCCACCCAGGTGCCTCCAGTTCAATCCTTTTAAATTCACTGTGGTCTATTTTATGTCCTAGAAAATGGTCTACCCTGCAGAATGTTTCATGAACATTTGAAAAGAATGTGTATTCTCCTGTTTTGGGATGCAGTGTCCTTATCAAGACATTGTTTCTCATCAGTTAAGGTGTCGTTCAAGTCTTCTAGTTTCTTGCTGATCTTCTATTTCAGTATTTATTTTTACTTTTAATTTAATATATCTTTAAAAGCATTCGTCTTATTTTTCTGTTTCTCATAAAAGTAGTATGAGCAATACCCTTTACCACCAGGAAAAAAAAGTCTCTAACATGGATACCAATAACTGAAGATGTTGTGATAGAATGTGAAAGCCCCAAATGCCTTCACTTAAGGACTCTCTGAAGGTTCGCTTCAGTAGAATTATTTGGGGGTTGCTCATACAAGGATAGACTGCCAGCCCGTCTCCTGCTTTAAGCAGAGCTGCACTTGGGAACACACATAAGTGGAGTGCCACACTGCCTTTGCTAGTTTGGAAAATGAACACATTTATTTAGTCATTCATGAGGAATGAATTCAACGTCTAGTGTGAGCCAGGTATTCAGAATACTCACAGCAGGTTTTATACTTGGTTTTACTATTATATAAAACAAACCAAAAAGAAATCTGAGGTTGTTCCCACAGAAAAAAGCTAAGAGTAATAATCCGGCATGATCAGCAGGTGTAGGAGCTTTCTCTTTCCAGATAAAGCTAGGGATATGGCTGTTTTCTGCCTACAGGATTAACCACATCCCGTTTCTTCCAAGTCAGTTGGAAGTAGAACCAGGTTTACTTAACTCTTGTCAATTGTCCAGGATAATGGGCCCTGTTCTTTCCCCCAATCACCTCCAAAATGCAACCTTCCCTCTCATCCCCATTAAATTATCTTGCTTGCTGCCTTAAAGCAGAAAGATCTCTGGATATAGACAGATCAATCTATAAAACCTGACTCTGGAACTTATGAGATACAGGACATCGAGCAATTTGCCTAAATTCTGTGGTCTTCTAATCTGCATGTCAGATATGAAAACACCTATTTCACAAAATTGTAGTAAGTATTTTAAAATATGATAATGACACTATAGTACCTGGCACATAATAGGCACTCTCTACAAATGGTAGCTTAAAACATACCAATAACAATTCATAGCTTCTCACTCTGTTTTCTGGCCAACAATCAAACTCTAAGCTGGTTGAGTTCATTTTGAAGTCAAGACCGCTGACCTGTTCTTTTTGTCCTATCCAGCACCTGCAAAAAAACTGATGTTTTTCATGTTGGATGTGTGTGTGGGGGGGGGGGGGGGGGTGGGGAGTGGGGCAAGGATGGGTAAGAGTAAAGTGTCCCCTCTTCCTATCTGTCTGGCTGTCATCTGGAATTCTGTTGTGAATGAATTGGTCACCTGGTCCCAAGCTGCTGCTGGACATCAGCAACTTGCTCCCACAACACTCAAGTTCACCATGTTCCTCTATAATCCGTGCACATCCCCCTGCAGGTACTGCTCCCTGAATCCGGGCTCACTGTTCTGCTTACTTTTTCTGTTTCTTCCTCTTCTCCCCATTCGTTCAGGTTTCTGAAATACTCAAACTCCTTTGAACTCAGGGCCAGTCAAAATGGACAGCAAAACCTGAACTCCAGGATCATATCCACAATGTTCATAGATGCAGTGGATGCATTTGGCCTGTACTGAGACACTTCAGGGAACTTACAGTGACTCAACACTGACCCAGACAGTCCTTTAATCTAGGCCAGATGGCAAATGGATCATTATCCTCATTCTGATGGACTTGTTTTTCCCCAAGATGAGCTATTATAATTAATTATCTGCTATCTGGCATTTTCTCAACAAATACCATCCATTAACTAACATTTCACTGCCAGTTCAATGATAATTAATTGTCACAGTGATAACCTGTGGTACTAAAAGATTCCAAGATCACTTCAGAATACAGAGAGAGACAAAAAGTGAAGCTAAGAGAGAACGAAAGACCGTGAAATTGAGAGGGCAAATCATGCTGAGCATAGTTACAAGATTAAAGGCACAAAGAGCATCATTTTTGTGATATCCTAGAGACACCATCCCACCTATAGAAACACCCCACATAACATTTCCTAATGGGGCTCCCATATAATATCATGAAAACCAACATACTTAGAGTTGGGTGGATCTTTTCCAAGAAGGTGTGATCCTATCTGTATCCTAAAGTCATAGTGTACCCATCTTGGGCAGTGGTCAGTAGACATGGAGCAAAGTCCCCTAAGAAATAGCACATCGGTCACTGTTATTTTAATGACCATCTTACACTTAAAAAGAAACAAACTTCCTTTTCCCTGGCCATAAGGCTTTTCAGAATAATTAGAAATGTTATGCAATATAGCATCACAAGAACCTACACGGAAAAAAAATCCTGGTATAATAACTTTCCTTCTCGGTTTCACATTATTTTTGTTTTTATTGCTTAAAGATGATTAATTCCACAACATGTTGAGTAGCCTCTTGGGTACATGGGAGGCATGCAGGGTATTTTGGGTTAAGAAGACGAAGTGAGGAAATGTGATAAACGCATGAGTGAAATGTTTTTCCAACTTGTAAACTTTCTCTGCATTTTGATTTGCTGTGGGAGGTGTATACAGCCTGCTATTTGTTCATGGACACTATGCTTCACCTTGTGCAGGTACCCCTGGGCACCGGCACCCCCTTCTCAGTGAAGATGGAGCCACCTGCGAGCTACTGGGTTAGAAAGAACAGGCTGCCCTCAACACCCAGGCCATTTCCCTCTCCAGAATTATGAGTGGAAAAAAGCAACAGAAGGTGGGTATCTTCATGAACACATGCTTAGATACAGCACCTCACAGAATTCACTGAAGACACACATGCCCAAGGAGGATATATGAATACATGAAAATCATTTTTGAATTGGGGTTTTGAGACTCTTGGAATTCTGCCTTGTCATATTGACTGTGACTTTTCAACTAAGGGAGTATGACATTTCTTAAAAGTTTGAAGGCCATCAGGACTTCTTTTTGGAGTTTCTGAGGTCCTTTCCCACTTTATTATGTCAAATGGTCGTGCTACATTGGTTAAGTGAAATTCTTAAAACCAGCTGGCTCAGGGTCATGGAGAATATGACTACATTGAAAAATAAGAACCACAAAGCTTTAGCAAATGTTGTGATATCTCGTCTGTGTGGGCAGAGAGCCTTGGGTAGCGTCAGCACACCCTGAATGACCCTGCTGTACGGAAAGCTGGTAGTGATGGTGACAGAAGATCTGCCCCAGAAGGTCTCCTGCGAGAGTTACAAGCAAGATGGAGTGACCCCCATCCAATACATTTACTGGAGAAAATATAGGGCTATCCAATCACATGCCTCGTTTCTCACAAGCCAGGTTATAAGGGGTTGAGAAGATATATTCCCAGATAAAAAGTGAAAAGAAAGAAGAAAGCCAGAAGATGAGGATGAAGGGAAATGATCAAAGGGTTACTAAAAGAATTAAAATCTGAAGGAAGGACAATAAACATCTCAAAGGAGGAAGAAAGACCTGAGCTCTCAACTCTTGCAGAGCAGTGGAAAAGAATTTGCGCAAGGCAGGCAGGGAAGCTTCTATGGCAAGGTGTGAACTATGGGCTTCTACTGCAAAAGTAGCAGCAGGTGGGTTACTCATCCTTGGGTGGCTCAGTGGGTTAATCATCTGGCTCTTGGTTTTAGCTCAGGCCATGATCTCACAATTCGTGAGTTCGAGCCCCTCATCCAGGCTGCATGACAGTGCAGAGCCTGCTTGGGATTCTGTCTTGTGCTCCTTCTCTCTGCCTGTCCTTTGCTCATGCTCTCTTTCTCAAAATAAATAAATAAAACTTAAAAAAAAACGTATATATATGTGTGTGTGTATATATATATACACATATATACATATATATGCATATATGTGTGTGTGTGTGTGTATATATATATATATATATATATATATATATATATATATAAAGAGAGAGAGAGAGAGCGAGAGAGAGAGAGAGAGAAGCAGCTATGAGCAGCCCCCCATCTGTCACTAGTGCAAAGCAGGTAGGCAGGACCCAATCCCCAAAGGAAACATTTCAGACCAAGAGAAACATGAATAAGCTTTTTTTTTTTTTTTTGATCACTCATACTATGCAGTGCACCCTATTGTCTTGCATTGTAGACTTGCAATAAATCATAAATAGAATGGTCTAGGTGGTGTAGATGGCACTTTAACCCTAACAGTATTCTACTTGATGGGGACTGGAATGAATCATCATGGTGGCTATGTGCCTATGGATTTGGGGTCACCCAGAGAACAAGAGGAAATCCAGGACGAGCATTTCTCATTGTAGCCTTTAGTAAGATCTCAGAAACCGCTTTCTGAATAATTTTCTCCCAAATAGTATGATGGCTAAATTCAGATGCAAGTCTCACTAGCTAACAAAATCTAATTTAGAAGGATCCCCAAAAGTAAGTTCAGTTTCATATTTTCATTTGTTGGCTTTTAAATTCTTAAATCAAAAACAGGTTTCTCACTACCTTTGGAAGTTAGTATTTTTTTTACAAGTTTATATGCCTCAAACTGTCAACATTATCTATTTTACTGTTTACAAAGCCAGTCTTCCAAAACGTTTTGTCTTTCTAAATACGTAATGCAAAACCACATAAATGGAATAAAAAATACTTAAAACCTACATTAGTTTTTTATAGCCAATAATTCCCTTTTTAAAATTTATTTTGGATTTCCTCATGTTAATAATCAGCAGAAGGTAAATTTTTTCACAGGAAAATGTGCTTATATATGAAATATACCAGGATATACTTTATTCATTTTTAAAAATGTATTCACCTGTGAGAATCCTTACTTTCCTTCCAAAGAGAAAGCTTTGCAGAAAAACTTGGGAAAGAAAATTGTGTTTCCTGGTTAAAGAGGGATTTTTTTCAGACAGCTCCTCTACTGCCCTCTACAGATCAAGAACAGCATAACAGCTCTACTTTGTGGAAAGTAATTTAGTCCATTGAAATACCAGAATTATGGAGACCAAAGGACAATCAGAGTTCTTAGTTTCTGGTCCTACGTCAGTGTGTTAAAACACAACTGCTTCACTGTAAGGGACAAATTTAAGACTAGACTTGACACAGAATAAAGAACTTTAAAGATAGGTGTTGATCTTATCCCCAATGCCAGAGTTATTAAGTTATATTATTCACATTTTAATACATGACCTAACACACAAGTAGCCGGACTTTTGAGTTTTTAAATTATTCAGTCCTTTTCGGATGCTCATATATTGTGCTTTTGTGTTTTAACATTTACCTATGCCATAATTATGACAGAGATATATTATAAAGAAAAAATGGAGGACAGTATAGGTAACAATGAGAATGTCTGTTAAGAAATAATACATAACACTACATTTAAGAATTATGTTGCTTCATGATATCATTTTAATAATGTACAATGGAACAGAGTGAGATCCTAGGGCTTTACATTTGGTCGGATTTCTAGAACCTGAGGATAAAAAGCATGTTCCAGAGAAGGAAAGCAAGACATTGGCAAAAAAACAGGCCTCGTGCAACCATTTGGCCTAGGTAGGAAATGGGGAGAGATGATCTCTTATCTGTTCTTTACATTGAAGGCAAGGCAGGGAATGAAGGGAAAAAAACAACAGAATGGAAGAAAAAAGGAAAATGAGGAAACAAGAAAGCAGACAAGAAAAGGCAATATAGAATATTTTTGAGCCCTTACTTTGCACTAAGTACTTTTATTTGTTCACATAAACATGTGAACCTCTATTTAACAGATGAGAACGTTGAACTTCAGAAAAAAATTATAGTTTGCCTTAGTCATATAGGTGGTAAGTGGTAGAGCCAAGCACAAAAAAAGGAAGGGCAACTGAACTAGGTGCTTACCTTGCACCTCTCAATACTTTGGCCAAACAACCTTCTGGGTCCCAGTCTGGGAGAGAGCAGGAGACGAAGACGCTTATAAGGAACAAAGTTCCTTGGCCAAATTGCTGATGCAAGTCCAGGTGTTAATAACAATAATAATAATAATAATAATAATAATAATAATAATAATAATAAATTTGTCTGCTCTGGAAGCCTATAATCATTAGGGCAGTACTTTTAACTCGAGATGTACATCAGAGGTGACTGGGATGAGCAGCCAGGGCGGAGTACCAAGGCTTTCAGCTCAGTGGTTCTCACAACGTGGTTCCCGGACCAGGAGCATCAGTATCACCTTGGAATTGTTATAAATGTAAATCCTCCGTATCCTTCACCCCAGACCCATTAAATAAGAATCTCTGAGGGCAGTGCCCAGAAATCTGCGTTTAGTAAGCTCTGGAGGGGATTCAGAAGCCTACTCAAGTTTGAAAAGCAAGTTCAGATAAGTCCTTTCATTTGTTTAGTACATGCTCTAGGTTCCTGTTATTGACCTGTGTGTCTGAGGGGCCCGCTTTAGGTATTAAGGGGAAACTTTTACCATAGACCTAATAAAATATGCTCCTTTCCCCTAGAGCTGGGCCTAGTAATTCATATTCTCTTCTCTCATTTCAGCTGTAGATGGATTGAAATTAGGACAGTAGACTACCAATTCCCGGAGTGCTAGCAGGCTTGATTTCCTAACTCTGAGTAGAGTGAAAGAATTGCGTAAGTTAGGGACTAAGGGAATTAGGGAGGAATAATGAACAAATTACTGATGATCTTTCTCTCTACATTTCAATTCTATAAGGTGAGCATTTTACCTTTTGCCATGATTATGTAAATGGAACTCAATGGGTTTCCTTAAATTTGCATTTTGTGTTCAGAAGCCAGGCTCTGCCAATATTCACATATGCTAGTTCTTATGGCTTGTGGAAGGGAAAGTGAGAAAATAAGCAGTACCTTAATGCCCTTCTTCATGAGAGTTTATAATCCTTATCTAATTTTAACCCTACCAGACAGGTATATTATTTTTTAAATTATTTTTAAGTTTATTTTATTTTATTTTGAGAGAGAGATAGAGCAGGGGAGGGGCAGAGAGAGAGGGGGTGGAAGAGAGAATCCCAAGCAGGTTCTGCGCTGTCACAGAGGAGCCCGATGAGCGCTCGAACTCACGGACCGTGAGATCATGACCTGAGCCAAAACCAAGAATTGGGTGCTTTACTAACTGAGCCACCCAGGCACCCCCAGACAGGTATATTGTTATTATTTCCATTTCACAAGTGAGATACAGTTTCTTCCAGCTACTTGCTCAGCTGTGGATGAGATTCAAACAGAATTCCTTCTATCCTTGGATTTGACATTCAAATGGGAGAAGCCCGTGGTGTCCCTTTGAGGGAAGAAAACGTATCAACCTTGATTTTTTTTTTAATTTTTTTTTCAACCTTTATTCATTTTTGGGACAGAGAGAGACAGAGCATGAACGGGCGAGGGGCAGAGAGAGAGGGAGACACAGAATCGGAAACAGGCTCCAGGCTCTGAGCCATCAGCCCAGAGCCCGACGCGGGGCTCGAACTCACGGACCGCGAGATCGTGACCTGGCTGAAGTCGGACGCTTAACCGACTGCGCCACCCAGGCACCCCTCATTCTTGATTTTATATCCCTAACACTGTCCAGTAAAACATCTGAAGGTAATTTAATAGATTTCTTAGCAAAAGCATGTTATATTTAATTTTATTGATTGCACTTAGAAAAAGGAAACAAAGAAACAAATACTTCATGGACTGAAATAGATTTATATCTCTCCAGAGAACTAATTCGTGTTCTAGTTTGTATCATCATAAAACATGACAATGTTCTATGTGGCATAAGTGCCTCTAAGTTCACCAAAATTTCATGAATACTCTTCCATAATAAAGAGTTGTTATAGGCAGTGGCTGCCCAGTCAGGATCTACATTTCCCAGCCATCCTTGCATCTCAGTGGAGCCACATGACTAGTTCTTCCTATCAGAATGGGAGTAGAAGTATTGTGTGTCACATCTAGGGTGAGGGAGATGAGAAACATGTGTGCCTTCACCTTCTATTTCCCCATCCACTGAGTGCAGAGGATCCTAAACTCCTAGGAGATGGAGAAACAACAAGGTAGACACAACCTTCATTCCTGAACCAGGAGGAAGAAGAAAGCCTCCAGGTCACCAGGGGGGCTCACACTAGGGAGCTACGTGAGGAAGAAAACCAATTTCATGGTGTGAATTTGCTGAGATTTGAAGGTTTGCATCTTACTACAAGTACCAACACCCTACTTAATGTGCTTTATTTCCTCTCTTAGATGATAAGTTTTATTGAGGGGTGCTTCCATGTTTGGAAAAGTGTGAGTCATAGAGTTTCATGAGCCAGGTTCTTGGCTCAGATTTTGAGGAGCCCGATGGGTTGCTCCCCACTTTCTTTATCTCTCTTCAAAAAGAATGCTGATTACAGTGAGTCAGACAGATATGGATCTAGTTCTAGACTCTTCCATTTCCAGGTGTGTGAGCACAGGCAAACAGATGAGCTTCTTTCCTCTTCTACAAAATAAAGGTTAAAAGTCCCCATCCTCTAACATTATTATCAAGATTAGAATATTCGTAAATGCCTAGTACAGTGCCTAGCTCATAGATCATACTAGCAGTTGGTGGTAGTTTTTCAAAAATATTTGCTGATACTTCCCAGGGGAGAATTATACTTTCTTTATTACCCCATTATCATTGGGTTTGGTTATGTAAGTTGCTTTGGTTAATGAAATGTAAGTGAAAAAGATTTCTCACTTGCAAGTTGCAGCCTGATCTCTTTTATTTCTCATACGATGGCTGACAGTATTTTCTTCCAGTGTAATTAACATACAGTGTTATATTAGTTTCAGGTGCACAGTTAGTGATTCAACAATTCTACACATTACTAAGTTGCTCACAATGATAAGTGTACTCTTAATCCATTTCACCTATTCCACCCATCCCGCCACCCACCTTCCCTCCAGTTTGCTCTCTAATATTTATAGATTTATATATTACTCTCTAATATATTTGTTTGTCTTATTTTCTTTGCTTCTTAAAGACCACATATGAGTAAAATCATATGGCATTTGTCTTTCTCTGGCTGACTTATTTCACTTAGCATCAGACCCTCTAGATCCACTCATGGATCCGTCTAGATCATTCCATTGTATATACATATACCACATCTTTATCCATTCATCTATCAATGGACACTTGGGTTGCTCCCATATAATGGGTATTGTAAATAATGCTACAATAAACAGAGAGGTGTACACATCGTTTCAAATTGGTGTTTTGTGTACTTTAGGTAAATAGCCAATAGCAGAATTACTAAATCATATGGCATTTCTAGTTTTAATATTTTGAGGAACCCCTGTACTGTTTTCCACAGTGGCTGCATCAATTTGCATTCTCATCAATAGCACAAGGGTTCCTTTTCTCAACATGCTTGCCAAAATCAGTTGTTTCTTGTGTTTTTGAGTTCAGTCATTCTGACAGGTGTGAGGTGATTATTTCACTGTGGTTTTGATTTGCATTTCCCTGATGATTAGTGATGTTGAGCATCTTTTTATGTGTCTGTTGGCTATCTATTATGTCTTCTTTGGAAAAAAATATCTGTTCATATCTTTTTTGGCCATTTATTTAATTGGATTATTTGTGTGTTGAATTATATAAGTTCTTTATATGTATTGGACATTAAACCCTTATTGGAAATGTCATTTGCAAATACCTTCTTTCATTCAGTAGGCTGTCTCTTTTGTTTTATTGATTGTTTCTTTTGCTGTGCAGAAGATTTTTATTTTGCTGAGTCCCAATAATTTGTTTATGTTTTTGTTTCCCTTTCCTCAGGAGGTAGATCTAGAAAAATGTCATTGCAACTAATGTCAGAGAAATTGCTGCCTGTGTTTCTTCTAGGATTTTTTGTGGTTTCAGGACTCACATTTACATCCTTAATACAGTTTGAGTTTATTATTGTGTATCATGTAAGAAAACGGTCCAGTTCCATCTTTTGCATGTAGCTGTCCAGTTATCCCAACACCATTTTTGGAAAAGGCTGTCTTTTTCCCATTGCATATTTGTGTCTCCTTTGTTGAAGGTCAATTTACCATAAAATTGTGGGTTTATTTATGGGCTCTCTATTCTGTTCTATTAATCTATGTGTCTATTTTTGTGCCTGTACCATAGTGTTTTGATTATAATAGCTTCGTCACATATCTCAAAGTCTTAAATTGTGATACTTCTAGTTTTGTTCTTCTTGAAGATTGCTCTGGCTACTTGAGGTCTTTGGTGTTTCCATACAAACTAGCATTATTTGTTCCAGTTTTGTGAAAATGCTATTGGTATTTTGATAAGAACTGCACTAAATCTGTAGATTGCTTTGGGGAGTGTGGCCATTTCAACTCTACCCAATTCACGAACATGTGATATCTTTCCATGTGTTTGTGTCATATTTAGTTTGTTTCCTCAGTGTCTTATAGTGTTCAGAGTACAGGTCTTTCTCTTCCTTGGTTAAGTTTATCCCTTTCCTTGGTATTTTATTATTTTGGGTGCATTTATAAATGGGATCGTTTTCTTAATTTCTCTTTCTGTTACTTCATTATTAATATATAGAAATGTAATTAATTTCTGTATATTAATTTTGTTTTTGTTTTTAATTTTTTTAAATACTTGTTTATTTTTGAGAGAGAGTGACAGAGAGCAAGTGAGCGCAGGGGGGTGCAGAGAGACAAGGAGACACAGAATCCAAAGCAGACTCCAGGCTCTGAGCTGTCAGCACAGAACCTGACACAGGGCTTGAACTTGGAAACCATGAGATCATTACCTGAGCCCAACTCCAACACTTAACTGACTGAGCTACCCAGGTGCCTTCTGTATATTAATTCTGTATTCTACAACCCTACTAAATTCATTTATCAGTTCTAGTGGGTTTCTTTTAATGTTTATTTATTTTTGAGAGAGGGTGAGAACATGCTTGTGTGAGTGGTAGAGGGAGGCAAAGGATCCTAGTCAGGCTCCATGCTCTCAGCACAGAGCCAGATGCAGGGTTCAAAATCATGAATCATGAGATCACGACCTGACCAAAGTCAGATACTTAACCGACTGTGCCACCCAGGCACCTCAAATTCTTGTAGTTTTTTGATGGAGTCTTTATAGAGTTTTCTATATATAGTATCATGTCATCTACAAATAGTGAAAGTTTTACTTCTTCCTGACCAATTTGGATGCCTTTTATTTATTTTTCTTGTCTGATTGCTATGATTAGGACTTCCAGTACTATGTTGAATAAAAGGGGTAAGAGTGGACTTCCTCATATTGTTCCTGACCTTAGGGGAAAACTCTCAGGTTTTCCTCATTGGGTTTTTCATATATGGACTTTGTTTGTTGAGGTCTAAACCTACTTTGTTGAGGGTATTTTTTTTTTTATCATGGATAGATGTGACACTTTGTTAAAAGCTTTTCTGCATCTATTGAAATGATCATATGTTTTTATCTTTTCTCTTGTTGATATGATGTATCATATTGACTGATTTGCAAACAATGAACCACCCTTGTATCCTAGGAATAAACCCCACTTGATTGTGGTGAGTGATTTTTTTAAATGTATTGTTGTATTTGGTTTGCTAATATTTTGTTGAGGATTTCTATGTCTATGTGCATCAGAGATGTTGGCCTGCAGTTCTCATTTTTAGTGGAACCTTTATCTGGATTTGGTATCAGGGTATCAAATTCAGAATGAATTTGAATAGGCATTAACTCTTCTTCAAATGTTTGGTAGGCTTTGTCTGTGAAGCCATCTGGACCTGGACCTTTATTGGGAGGTTTTGATTACCGTTTTAATTTTATTGCTGGTAACTGGTATGTTCAAAGTTTCTATTTTTTCCTGATTCAGTTTTGGGAGGCTATACGTTTCTAGCAATTTATCCATTTCTTGTAGGTTGTCCAATTTGTTGGCATATACTTTTTGATAATATTCTCTTACAATATTTTGTATTTCTGTGGTGTCAGTTGCTATTTCTCCAGTTTTATTTCTGATTTTGTTACTTGAATCCCCCTTCCCCGTTTTTTTTTTCTTTATGATTCTGGCTAAAGGTTTATAAATTTTCTTGATCTTTTCAAATAACCAGCTCATGGTTTCCTTGATCTGTTCTATTGTTGTCTTAGTTCCTATTGTATTTATTTCTGCTCAAATCGTTCTATGTCCTTCCTTCTACTGTTATTGGGTTTTGTTTGTTCTTCTTTTACTAGCTCTATTAGGTGTAAGGTTAGGTTGTTTATTTGAGATTTTTCTTGTTTTTTGAGGTGGACCAGAATTGCTATAAATTTCCCTCTTAGAACAGCTTTTGTTGTATTCCAAAATTTTGTACTATTGTGTTTTTATTTTCATTTGTCTCCATGTACTTTTTGACTTCCTCTTTGATTTCTTGGTTGACCAATTCATTGTTTAATAGCATGTTATTTAACCTGTATAAATAGCATGTATTTGTGTTCTTTCCAGACTGTGTGTGTGTGTGTGTGTGTGTGTGTGTGTGTGTGTGTGTGTGGTTGATTTCTAGTTTTGTACCATTGTGGTCAGAAAAGATACATGGTGTGACTTTGATCTTTGGACTTTGTTGAGACATGTTTTGTGGCCTAACATGTCATCTATTCTGGAGAACATTCCATGTGCATTTGAAAAGAATGTGCATTTCACTGTTTTAGGATGGAATGTTTTGAATATATCTGTTAGATCCATCTCATCCAATATGTCATTCAAAGCCATTGTGGAGTTTGTCTATATGATCTGTTCATTGATGTAAGCAGGGTGTTAAAGTTCCCTACTATTTTTGTATTACTAGTAATTATTTCCTTTATATATATCTGGGTGCTTTATATATCTGGGTGATTTCATGTCTGGTACATACTTATTTACAATTATTGTATCTTCTTCTTACTTACTTTTATGATTCTGTCATGTCCTTCTTTGTTTCTTGTTACAGTTTTTATTTTAAAGTCTATTTTGTCCAATATAAGTACTGTTACCCTGGCTTTCTTTTTACAAATGCTTTCCCATCCCTTCATTTTCAATATGTGTGTGTCTTTAGATACAAAATGAATTTCTTGAAGGCAGCATATGAATGGGTCTGCTGCTTAAACCATTTCACCACTCTATGTCTTTTGATTGGAGTATTGACTCCATTTATTTTCAAAGTAATTATTTATAGGTGTGTCCTTATTTCCGTTTTCTTACTTGTTTTATGGCTGTTTGTACAGTTCTTTTCTATTCCTCTCTTCTTCTCTTCTTTTGCTGTCTTCTCTCATGGTTTGCTAACTTTCTTTAGTGATATAGTTAGATTCCTCTCTCCCTCTCTCTCTCTTTGAATATCTATTACCGATTTTTGATTTGTGGTTACCATTATGTTTATATATAACATCTTAGGCATATGCATATAGAACTCTATATTAAATTAATGGTTACTTAAGTTTAACTCATTTTAAAAGCACTAAAATTTTACTCCTCTCACCCTCCTTGGTTTTAGGTCTACTGTATCATACTTTACATCCTTTTATTTTGTGCATTCCTTGACTGATTTTTATGGATATACTTAATTTTACTGCTTTTGTGCTTCCTCCTTTTCTTACTCCTGCTTATGGTCTTTCTCTTCCAAAGAGTTTCCTTTAACATTTCTTGTAAGACTGGTTTAGTGGTTACAGATTCCTTTAACTTTTGTTTGTCTGCAAAACTCTATCTCCCTCCCACCCAACCTTCTATTCTGAATGATAGCCTTTCTGGATAAAGTATTCTTGAGTTCAGCTTTTTTCTTTCAGCACTTTGTATATATCATGCCATTCACTTCTGGCCTGCAAAGTTTCTGCTGAAAATCAGCTGATAAAACAGCTGACAGTGTTCTAACTAGAAATCACTCCATAACTCTGGATCCTAAAAGTAGATGACGTACAGCAAAGCCACAATTGGCCCACAATGGCACAGATGACACATTTTTTGGTCATAACACATGGAGATTTGGGGGCCATTTGTTACTGCAGCTCAACACAGGTTTTCTGACAAATGGATTAAATATATATTTCCCAATCAGAGAATATGGGAAACTCCTTAAATTGTTAAACTTGTCACCAAGAACCAGAAGTCTAGCACTTTCCTTGTTCTTCCTTCCTTGCCTCCTATGAATGACCACTAATAAAGAAACAATGTAAGCTCTGCCCTACCTCACTTTCAGAAGAAATTGTGATACAGAGAATGAAGTATTTTCTGATGGTAGTCAAAAAGGGTTAAAACAAAAACAAAAACAAAAACACCTGGAGATCTGATTTCCATGCTGTCCTTTGGAAGTTCATATTTAATAAAGAGAAATTAGGGCTTTGTGGAAATTCAATTTACAGCATTTTATTAGACTATCTAACTTTAGTGAGCAGTAAGGAAAAGTTGGATAAGAACTTCATACTTTACAATGAGGCAAAGTCAGCACTTGGAGAAGTCATATGGAGGTAGTGTAGAAGGGTCAGAATTTTTAACAGGGCTGTGGAATAACAGACCTTGATAGAAAATTGAACCTCTGCAGAACAATTCTAAATTTCTCAGAAAAACGGCAGAAAGAAGCCAAGATAAAAACAGTACCTTTAATGATGATTAAAGTGATGATTCACTTTTGTGAATTATAATCATGAGAAATATTTAGCTGAATTTCCACTGAAGGATAAGCAAGATGAAAAAAATGTCACTGAAGCTTTTGCCAATTACTCAAATTTTCCCATTATTATTACTCTTTTTTGGGGGGGAAGGAGGACTGCCACACTTAACCTAGCATTTTACTACTACAGAATCATATTAACTCAGAGTCTATAGATAAAAAAAGGAATGTTCTCATTCTAATTTTACTATAATCACAGTGAATCAAAGAAGATAAATTCATTGAACTCCCAGTATGCGAGCAATGCATGCCACAGGCTATTTTCTTACTTTATGGATATTCTTTGCAAAACCACAGAGTTACTTTAACAATATATGTTATGGTAGTCTCCCTCTCCTCCCTCCCACAGTTGCTAAGATTGCTTGAAAAGAATGCCTTTTCCCAAAAACATCATCTAGAATGATCAGACCTTTGTGCACAGGCTGGCCTGGGTCAGATCATGGCAGTGGCAGTGCAGGAAAAGGGGCAAAGCCTTTGTGTGAGGAGGAAAAAAGCACATTTTTTAAAAAAGCTCTGCTCTATGCTTTCTTCCTTATGTTTATCACAGCTTTCCTTATGCACTGTGTATTTTACTGGGAGGCTTAACAGACACCATACCAATCTATTCTTTCTAAAATGCTGTTAAAAGGCACACTTTGGAGAATACATCCTTCTGTATTTTTATTTAAACATGCTTTATAATTTGCCAAGTGTTTACACATTAGAAATATACTTAACTCCCAAAGCAACACTGAGTTGCATTAAGATTGACGCTTATCTTCATCTTACAAAAAAAAAAAAAAATGCTCGGAAAAGACACGACAGAAGTAAGGTGCAACTCAGGCCACCACATCCATAGCCCATATGGCACGGGAAACACCATCACCTACCCATGGAACCAATATTGAGAACCTGATGAGTTTCAATTCTCTTTTAACTGGCATTTCCTACCAAATGCAAGTAAAGGTTTAAAATGGGATCATTGAAAAACATGATTTAACTAATTGTCCAGTGATCAGGAAACATTCCAACCATATATTTAATACTGCCCAGCCTTGGTACACTTTTCAAAGACCCTTTTTGGGTAATGAAAAACAAGTTCTCCATTTCAAATTCAAATTTGTGCTCCAGTATGTTTCTTGAAATGCAAAATTCAGCTATATTGAAGCGGCAGAGATGTAAGCTTTGTGAAACTCTGATATTAAAGCTAAAAAACTATTCATCTCCATTGCACTGGCAATTTCTAATTTTGACAAGTAAAAAATTACATTCATATTTTTTACCCAGTTCTAGAAGATTAAAAATATTCTAGGTGGTGTAGCCATGTTATTTAATTTTTAATTTCCACAAACCTCACTTTAAAATGCATAAACCATTTTATCATGAAAAGCATCTTTCTCCTCAGTGCTATGCCATTAAATTCTTATTCCTGCAGTGCCTTCATAAGGATAAGTTCTCTAAAGGGAAAAATATATATTCTCCCATTGCTTTTCATATGAAGACCCATCATCCTGCCTTCTAGATTAATGGAGTTTAGTTCAAATCTGTTACTTAATAAACATTTCCAACCCAAAAGGAAAAGGAAGGGTTCGCTGGAGGTTCGCTCTTTCTTTCTTTCTTTCTTTCTTTCTTTCTTTCTTTCTTTCTTTCTTTCTTTCTTTCTTTCTTCTTTTTCTCTTCTCTTCCCTTTTCTTTTCTATGTTTATTTTTAAGAGAGAGACAGAGTGCAAGCAGGGC
This sequence comes from Felis catus, assembly GCF_018350175.1. Classification (NCBI taxonomy): domain Eukaryota; kingdom Metazoa; phylum Chordata; class Mammalia; order Carnivora; family Felidae; genus Felis; species Felis catus. The sequence continues at coordinate 188,168,343 of NC_058371.1, read as the reverse complement.
AGGGGCAGAGAGAGAGGGAGACAGAATCCAAAGTAGGCTCAAAGCTCTGAGCTGTCAGCACAGAGCCCAACGCAAGGCTCAAACTCATGAACAGTGAGATCGTGACCTGAGCTAAAGTGGGATGCCCAAAAGACTGAGCCACCCAGGTACCCCACTGGAGGTGTTTATATCTTCCTTTGAGAGTCAACTAAATTCTATATTTTACAGAGGGAATGTGAAGAAAAGTAATGTTTATCTACCTGTCTGTCTATCCATCCATCTGTCCATCTATCCATCCAATGCTACTCAAGCTTCTCATAGCATTGATGAAAGTAGAATTTATTAGCCTTATTTTATTTTTTTTTATTTTTTTTAAATACTCTTTTTTTTAAATTTTTTTTTCAACATTTATTTATTTTTGGGACAGAGAGAGACAGAGCATGAACGGGGGAGGGACAGAGAGAGAGGGAGACACAGAATCGGAAACAGGCTCCAGGCTCTGAGCCATCAGCCCAGAGCCCGACGCGGGGCTCGAACTCACGGACCGCAAGATCGTGACCTGGCTGAAGTCAGATGCTTAACCGACTGCACCACCCAGGCGCCCCTATTAGCCTTATTTTAAATGCGAGGACTCTAAAACACAGAGATGAGTTTTTTGTGGCCCATGCGCTATAACCTACAGAATGTGAAAGTCAAACTTGAGTTGCATTTTCCTTTAGACTCTAGGAGGAAGTGTGTGTCTGCCCCTCTCCCTGAGGGTACTCTGTCCTTAGAGTGTGGGGCACTTTTGCTCTTTTTGTTCTTGCCCACCCTACCCCCTCCTTTAATGAAGGGTCCAAGCAGGACTCTACACCAGGTACTGCTCCAGGTGCTGAGGGTAGAACAGCACCCTGAATACAGTCCCTGTCCCCAGAGGAGGAACTAGCTGAGGGTGTGTCACCAGCACCTTCTCACTTGAAAAAATATTTTTGAATAATTAAAAAAAAATTTAATGTTTATTTATTCTTGAGACAGAGACAGAGACAGAGCATGAACAGGGGAGGGGCAGAAAAAGAGGGAGACACAGAATCTGAAACAGGCTCCAGGCTCTGAGCTGTCAGCACAGAGCCTGACAAGGGGCTCGAAACCACGAACTGTGAGATCACAACCTGAGCTGAAGTCGGACACTTAACTGACTGAGCCACCCAGGTGCCCCATTTTTGGATAATTAAAAAAAAATCATCTGTGTTTTGAAAAGTTCAGTACCATAGCTCTGACCCATGGTTGGGATATAATGAACGAGTACCTTATAATTTTTTTTGGCCATATTTCTAGAGCCAAATATTCTTCAGTTCATCTATTCATTTTTTTTTCTTTTGCAAACAACTGTCTTTACTAAATATTCTGCAGCTCCTGAGGGCAACTTTGCATTGCCAAGCTATTTCTCAGGATTGTGCTCGATACCCCTAGCTCAGTGTCAGAAGCAAATTTAATGAGCTCATTTTAGAGTTTCTCCTCTAGATCTTGTTGAAAATATTAAATCCAGTGACCCAAACTAATTCCCACTGAATACTATTGACTTTTCTTGAATTCTGAAGTTAAAAATAGCCCCTTTCTGGGTAGAACATCACCGTCAATAGTGTATCAACCAACCCATGTATCACGGGGGCCACGATTCCAAAGTTTACTGAAGCATGTCATGATGGCAAAACCAGTAGCCTTGCTGTGGATGAATGTGAGCATTGATGGCTCTCCCTGACCCTCCAAACTTGCTCATTTATGACAGAAACAAGAAGCTGTGCTACTTTAAAAAATCATTACCTTAGTTCTCATGATGTTCTCTCAAGAATATTAGTCGAAGTATGTTATAATTAATTTCCTATGTGTGCACTGTATTAAAAAAAGGTGTGTAAGACCCACTAGAGACTCATTCTCCTGGCTCCAAGCTGCTCTGATATGTCCCCTAAGTGTTACAGGGACAAAAGAGCATTTTAGCCCAAGGAATATAAACCTAAAGGTATTTTCTTGCATGAGTTATTATGACCTTCACTCACAATTTATTTTCTTTTTTTTTTCTTAAAAAATTTTTAAATATTTATTTATTTTTGAGAGACAGAAAGAGAGCACTCGTGGGGTAGGGGCAGAGAGAGAGGGAAACACAGAATCCAAAGCAGGCTCCAGGCTCTGAGCTGTCACCACAAAGCCCAATGGGGGGTTCGAAATCATGAACCGCAAGATCATGACTTGAGCCATAGTTGGACACTTAACCGACTGTGCCACTCAGGTGCCCCCCTTATTTTTTCCTTTTTGAAATGTTGTTATAAAACAAACTGATTAATCCAAGTCTGCCTTCAATGTCTCTGACTGTTTAGTATCAAACTGTCAACATATCTTGGTGTTATTCAACAAATACCCCATTCTTATTTCTTAGAAAAACTTTTGCCCTTCTCATTTTTTAAGGGTGGCATTTTATGTATTTTTTTTTATTGTTGCTACTGGTCAACGTGTCTTATTGTTGTTCCATAATCTAGAATTAACTTTCTATTTTTTAAACATTTCAAAATAACATTGAAAGACTGAAGGTCCTAAGTTGTTTTTATTGTCTATTTGTTTGATTCTCTGTTATTTCCTACACAACGTTTGTCTCAATAAAGATCTCACGTCCTTTTTCCATGTAGGACTTGGTCTCAAACTTCAAAGGCTGTCCTCCTATTGACAGATCTTAGTCTAACACATGCACTTTTGCTTCACCTTCCCAAGGAAGACCTAAATAACTACTTCCTGTTTGCTGCTAAATGAGGAAATAGGGTGATAAAGGGGCACCTGAGTGGCTCAGTCAGTTAAGCACTCAACTCTTGATCTTGGCTCAGGTCATGATCTCATGGTTCATGAGTTTAAGCCCCGTGTTGAGCTTTGCAATGACAGTGTGGAGCCTGTTTGAGATTCTCTGTATCCTTCTCTCTATACCCCTCCCACATGCATTCTCTCTCTCTCTCTCAAAATAAATAAACTTAAAAAAATAGGGTGATAAAGTCAGATTCTCTAATGCCTAAAAGCACAATTTCCTTTATGCCTTCTATGGCAGTAGTACCAAAAAATCTATATTGTATAGAAAAACAATTATCTTTAGGCAGCAAGGTTTTCCTTGACAGTAGGGAAACTAACAAAGCAAAATAAAACAAAAACACATCAACAGTTTAGCAATCAAAGGATGTTTTCCAAATTGTTGATGAAGGGAGGAGAAAAAGATCAGGTTACCCCCCAAGTGGTTACCATTCAGATTCCAAATGGCACAGTTATTTTGGCCCCTATGATACTGCTCTTTCCTTGATGCAGGGAATGGCCTTGATTCTGGTCATCTCTCATTTTCTCTCAGGATCGGAATGTCCAAGAGAAAGTGAGACAGTAGGGCAATAATGATAAGCATTGTGGTTTTCAGGAGAGATTTCAGATTTTTCTAGTTTGATCACAGGGTTTATAGATTCAATGTAAATCCCTTACATTCCTGAAGAACCTTTAGTAGGTTCAGCAAAATTAGGTTACCTGAATGGCAATATCATATCATGGATTTCAGAGTTAGGTAACTTGAGTTCAAGTTTTGACATTTGTGCTTATTTTGCTCAGCTTTCTAACTTTCAAGTAGAAGGCAGAGGGCCCACCTATTACGTCATTATTTCCACAAATACATAAGGACAACAATATGCCAGTTACATCATGTCGTAGATGATCTTTTATGCCTCTTAGCACTCGCCTTTGAAGAGTTTGAACTAGAACTGAGTCTTTCTGTAAGCCTCCGTGATGTAGAAGGAACAGAAATGTGGATAAACCCAGGATGTGTAGGACACCATTCAGATAGAAGACACTCAACTCTTAACTCCTTATCTTTTCATTATTCGGTCTTACCCTGCTGCTGCCCCAGAAGGACAACAGATTGAAGCAAAATAGAAAATACATATGAGATAAGGCTCATATGACGGAACAGAGCAGACAATGACAATAAATTAAAAACAATTTGCTAAGCATGGGCCATGTGCTTAACTCTGTGGGAAGGCAGATGTGTCTCTCATGGTCTTGTTCTCAAACGGCAAGACTCACATGCAATCAGTAATGCACATTAAAGGGGACATGTGATTGAGGGTTGTGGTATCAAGCCCCTCATCGGGCTCTGTTGTGACAGCTCAGAGCCTGCTTGGGATTCTCTCTCTCCCTCTCTCTCCGCCCCTCCCCACTCATGCTCTCTCTTTCTCTCAAAATAAATAAAAAAACTCAAAAAGCAAACAAACAACTGGAAATGTAACACTTTGAATTTGGCACTGGTGGGCTTTTGGGCTAAAGGGTCCCAGACTGCTATGAAAAAGTGAGCAACTCGGGGCCAATATATAGGGGTCATCTTTGGCTCAGATATATAACAGATCATAACCTCACTTTTTCCATGTACCACATATGAATGCACACATCTCAGGTCAGATAAAAATATTATTATAAGTATAGGAAAATAAGTGTGTAATATCAGGGTGGATAAAGCCTAAACCTAAAGCCATATATTTAAAAATGGTTGAATTTGACCGTATAAAATGTTTCAAGTTCTGCGTGTGAATTAATAATAATAACTGATGTTTATATGGTACTTATAATAATGGTTATGTATATTGACTTATTCAATCCTCACTCCAATTTACAAGCTAGGTACTCTTATTCCCATTTCACAGTTAATTACACAACTAATTGCACAATGTGCTTACATTAAGTTGATTTGTAGGACAGCCATATAAAGTTGTATAGCTTGTGCACTGCACAGTTCCACTGATTATGTGCACTGGGGGAGAGGTGGCATTCTCATAGACATTGACGTGAGTTATGTCCCCCAGGGTGTTACTGCACACAAGTTATACAACTGAACTCAGCAGGCTTCTAGAGTTCCTTAAACTCATTAAGGTGTTCCCCACCTCCGTTCCCCACCTCCCCCAGCTACCTTGTGAACATGGATTTAGCATTCAAGACTCAATCCAAAGCCCCTTCCTCTGAAAGGTCTTTCCCGGCCCACTCCTGGCCCATACAACAAGCTACAAGTGACCGCTTTCTTCTCCATCCTGCCATTGTCGCATCCATAACCTACTCTCATACAACATTAACATCGCCTCTTGCTTCTTGATTCACTCATCTGGCTCCTCTATCAGATTACAAGCTGCTTGAGCTCAGAAAGTCTTAATCATTTTTGCATAAATGGTTCCTGGCATAGGGTCTGATACGTAGTAGGTATTTAATAACACTGGTTGAATAAATGAATAAGAAGGCCCAGAGAGAGACTCTGCTGGTTGGCAACACACAAGATAGGATTTTCTTTGCTCCCATTTGGCGATGTTATCAAACATTTACTGGAGGACACAGAAGAATCGAAAGCATTTGCAGCTGTCTTTTCACACATTAATTAGCAAGGAGACAGTTCTCAGCTATAAAATCTTTACAGTTAGTAAAACACCCCTATCAGCCCTCACTATTAGACATCATAGATAAATACTGCAACATTAAGTTTTGTGGCACTGCAAATAAAAGTGTTAGCAAGTAATACAATTATATCACTGTGTTCTTTTAAATTATTAAAACACCTACTTCATTTGTAACCATTCAATTACTCCTCGCTGCCTAATGTCCAAAATTCTCAGTGAGGCCTAGAATGCTACTGATAATTTGATTCTTGTCTATCTAAGTTCATCCGCCAGCCCCTCATATTCCCCCTCCCACGCATGCCACATCAGACATACACCGAATACTCAGACACTCTGCAAACTGAAATTGCAGTGCAGCTGCCCTGATCCAATCGTATTTCCTGGGATCATCTCACAACTTTAGGTTTTCGCACATTCTGTCACTCAGCCGAGAATGTCCTTCCTACTTTCATCGACTTGAAATGGTTATTCATACTTTTAGTCTCAGCTTAAAAGCCACTTCGCATCCTCTGTGACAACTCCTTCCCTAATCCCAGCGGAATCATGGGCTCCTTGTCTGCAACCGTTATGGTCCCGGGCGTACAACTCAACGGTATGTATCACAATGTTTGTAACTATTTGTCACAGGACCCATCCACCTTTCACCCCTTTGAAAGAAATGGCTGAGTCTCGCTTATTCGTAAATCCCCAGGATCCAAGACAGATAACCTTGGCAGGCACCTAATAGCCACTTAACCAGTGAGAGGTGACGGGCAAACAGGACGGTCTGGTTCAGGCTGTTCCCAATCACTAGTTTTGAGAAAAGTTCCCCTTGGAAAAACCTCACTGCTGCCTTCCACTGCTGGGCACGGCCTGGGATTTGGTTTTTACCTTTTTATTTTTGCCTTGTGGCATAAGAAGGAAACTCACGGAAAGAATTCCAGGAAGATCTAGCCCTCTGTTTTCTCCATGACTATGCTTTATAACTGCTGGTCAGTTTAGGGCAGCTTCCTGGAAACAGCAAAAATGAACTGAATCTACTTTTTTTTTTTATTAGCTTTGGTGCTTTTGATCATGACAAAGAATCTGCTGGACAGTATGGCAGTGCAATGACCCAATGTGTCTCTTCTTTCTTACAGCGGATTACTCACTTCCTCTCGCAATGCTGTGAGTGGAAGCTGCAGGCGGTTCAGAGGCTCAGAAGTATGCTTTGGGCTTGGATTAGGACACAGATTTACTAATTCCACAACTCAAAAGCAACCTCCAAGATAAAAGCTGACTTTGTAAGTTGAGAGATGCTCTGAACATAGGAGATAAGGAATAAGTAATGTATTTTAGGTGGTTTTAGAATTTTAGAGCTCTATCCCCCAAGATCAAAGGAAATGGGAAGACTCATTTCAAGAATCATCAGTGGAACTGTGAGTTCTGCTCATGTTTGTATTTTGTGTAATTCCAGTTCTACCTCATTTATTGACTAAATACTTAAAATTCTTAAGAGAGCAGGGCACCTGGGTGACTCAGGTCATGATCTCAGGATTCATGAGTTCGAACCCAGCATCAGCTGAGCTCCAGCCCTGCTTCGGGCTCTTCACTGACAGTGCAGCGCCTGCGTGGGATTCTCTCCCTTTCCCTCTCTTTCCCTCTCTCTCTGCCCCTCCTGAGATCTCTCTCCCTCTGTCTCTGTGCCTTGCTCACTCGCGCCCTCTCCCTCTCAAAAATAGTGAACTGCAGTAATTAAAAAATATATAAAAATTATTAAGAGAAAATAAAGGCCCTTTTTTCTCTTCTAGAATCTCTGCTGCTGAGGACAATATCTCTCAATTAGGTCATTGTAAATCTTCTCCCCCAGATTTTTCCTTCCTCCCATTATGTCGTTTCCTATCAACTAGACTATATTCTAATTTTCAAATAAAGTTTTTAAAATTTAGAACACTTTTGTATATAACTGAAAACATTTTGAAGTTAGTACAGAGAGTTCCCACATGTAGCACACCCAGTTTCCCCTGTTATTAATACCTCGTATTACTTTGGCACATTTATTACCATACTGATGCATATTTATTACGTAAAGTCCATACTTCATTCAGACTTTTCTACTTCTTCTCCAAAGTCCTTCTCTGTTACAGGATCCCACTGAGGACAGCAAATTACATTTGCTTAGGCTTAAGCAGACATGACAAGAGGAGCCCTCTTGGCTGTGACAGTTTCTCAAACTTTCCTTGTTTTTGTTACCTTGTCTATTTTTGAGAACTGGTCAGGCATTTTGCACAATGCCTCTCAACTGGGATTTGTCATGTAGTTTTCTCCCGATTAGACCAGGATTATATATTTTCCTCTGCAGGAAGACCACAGAGGTAAAGTGCTATTTTCATCATATCATATCAAGGATGCATGCTGTATCAAATGACCTATCACTGCTGATGATAACTCTGATCGCCTGGCTAAGGTAGTGTTTGGCAGGCTTCTCTGGTGTGAAGTTATTCTCTTTTTCTCCTTTTCCATACTGTGCTCTTTAGAAGGAAGTCACTATATGCAGTCCATCTCCACGACAGCAAAGTTACCTACAAAAATTATTTGGGGGGTGCCTAGGTGGCTCAGTTGGTTTGGCGTCCAACTTCGGCTCAGGTCATGATCTCACAGCTCATGGGTTTGAGCCCCCCATCAGGCTCTGTGCTGATAGCACAGAGCCTGGAGCCTGCTTCGGATTCTGTGTCTCCCTCTCTCTCTACCTCTCCCTGCTCACATTCTGTCTCTCTCTCTCAAAAATAAATAAACATTAAAAAATTAAAAAAAAATTATTTGGAATTTTTCCGCATGGACATTTGACTGTCATCCTTTATTAATTTATTCAGTCATTGACTTCAGCATGAACTCATGGATATTTATTTTATATTTTGAATTGTAATAAAACTACCACCTTTTTTCTCTGGTCAAATAATTCCAGCTTTGGCCAGCGGAAGTTAACTCAGTTGGTTTCTGTGTCCCTTGGACATACTGTGTTTTTAATTTAGTGTTTTGGCTTGTGTTTTTAATTTAGTATTTCCTTACTTTCAAACTCATCTTATGTATATTCTGTCTTATTTCCTAGGATCAACTATTTCTCCAAGGAGCCCTGGTTCTTTTTATTGAAGAATGGTATTAATTACCAAACTCTAGGTACTAGGTGTGCTCATTGCTACGGGGGTGTTTGTTGATTTTAGGACCTCTTGGCTGACGTGTCTGGTGCTAAGCTGTGTGTACACCCATATATGGCTATTTCCACATTTAACTCCCTGTATCTATATTGAGCTAAACATGAGTTTCTTTTTTTTTTAGTTTTTTTTAACGTTTATTTATTTTTGAAACAGAGAGAGACAGAGCATGAACGGGGGAGGGGCAGAGAGAGAGGGAGACACAGAACCAGAAGCAGGCTCCAGGCTCTGAGCTGTCAGCCCAGAGCCTGACACGGGGCTCGAACTCACGGACCGTGAGATCGTGACCTGAGCTGAAGTCGGACGCTTAACCGACTGAGCCACCCAGGCGCCCCTAAACATGAATTTCTATTGATATGTCCAGCTCTAATCCATCACCACATAAATTACTCTAGTCCCCTCCCTTTGCTTATTTATAACTTCTCCCTCAAAAGTAAGTAACTTGGCTCTTCCAGCCACCATCTGTTTATGTAACGGTTCAATTCCAGTATATATGTATAGCAGTACTAGGAATTAAGAAATACACAAAAAGCATGAGTGTTGGCAGTGGGTAAATAAACCCATACCAGGAGAATACAGATTCCAGAAAGCAGAGAAAAGCGAAAAAAAAAAAAAGGGGTAACAACCAGCTAAACAGAGCTTTGGAGAGGTAACGAAAATAGAGTGGGAAGGGCCAAAAGGTTGGGATCTCAGAATCTATATCTATGACAGGGAAAGAGTTGATGCTCTCTAGGTACAAGGTCTCATAGTGCTTTATCTTAGGGATTTTACATAGATTCTGTGAAGAAAAGTCTAAATATTAATTAAAATCAACAAGAAATTAAGAGCATTTGGCTAATCTTAAGCATTGAGTAATGTCCCTCAGGATCCAACACAAAGCTCTTTCCCAAGAAGCTGCTGAGGCCCTAGATCGGGGTTCCTCATCCAAATCTCACAGATTGTTCTCACCACTATTGTAATTATTTGTTTCTATGTTTGCAAGCAAGAGAGTGAGGTCTCTAAGGACAAGGCCCATGACAAGTTCCTTTTGATCAACACTCGGCACTGTGCTTGGCAATAAGCAGTAACCGAGTACATGCTGAATAAATAGAACAAAGGAAAAGAGAGAATCCCGGACACGGAGGGCTTATAAACAGAATTTAAAAAAGAAGAAGAAAAAAAAAAACACCCTCCCTCCAGCACTAAAGCAATGCCCTTCCAGGTGATTAAGAAGGTGGACCTTCGGTATATTCGTTTTTCCAATGATTTTTTTTTCAGACCTTAATTGCTGCAATCATAACTAATTCAGTAATCTATCTGCAAGGACTAAAATCGATGATTAAAAAATAAATTATATTAGGGCATTTAATTAATCCTATTATCCTACAATCCCATTAACAAGTAGTTCACTAGCATCTTACATCTTTGTTTTCCAGAGACCTATAGGTAAGGAATTATATTATTAAGCGTTTCTGTTTTACTCTAATTTCTGCATGATGTATCATGAGCACATTTAACGGCATTGTACTTCTCTGCAGACAATTCCATCTTTAGAAATCGCTTTGGTGATGCAAAGGACTGGAGGGTAGATATCCTGAGTTTGTCCTCTAATTAAAAGATGTCACCAGCTTTCTGTACACTCAGAACATGGGCAACTTTCATCACCAGGAGCTTTTATTCCCAAACTGTTCGTAGAATGAGCCAAACTGTATAAACAATGAGATGGTGACACATTCTTCCAGACTGGATGAAAAAAGATGTGACATCCCAAAGTTCTCTGATTGGGAGAAAAAATGAACTTGGATAAGTTTAGTGAGATTTTAAATTTCTTGGCTGACTACAGTTTATTTTTTGAAAAATTAATTTAAGTTTTGCCTAATTCTTTTTTTTTTTAATGTGTGTTTATTTTTGAGAGAGAGAGAGACAGACAGACAAGAGTGAGCAGGGGAGGGGCAGAAAGAGAAGGAGACACAGAATCTGAAGCAGGATCCATTGGACAGAGCAGCCAGCGGCTCCCCCCAGAACGTTTTGGGGCTTTGTCAATAGGGGGTACTAGAGAGGCATTCTAGGAGAAAGGAGTTTCCTTCCTGGTTCTGGGGTGCTTACTGAACAGAAATACACAGTGCACATGATTTCTGCAGCACGATGCTCCCATTGGACACAGCAGCCAGCTGCTCCCTCCTTCTTGGGCAGTTCTTTAGTAGAAAGCCCCTATGGGAACACTTCATGAGTTGCTTTTCCTAGAGGTACTACCAGGTCGTTTTCAACAAGGTCAGGATCTCAACACTGGGAGACAGTTCGATTCACAAGCGTCCCAAAGCACCTGAGGTTTTGTGGAAGGAAAAGGGGACAAGATTTGAAAGCAGAAATCACGGTGAAGGAAAACACCTTAACTGGTTCTGTGGTATTGGCGAGGGAGGAGTAGAGAACAGCACCATTTTCACAAGACTGAAGGAGAAGTGGAAGAACATTGTGAACTGAAGGGATCTTGCCAAAGACACACTCTGCAATCCAGCGGATATAGTGGAAGACCACGTGAGGTTGGAAGAGGGCAGAAAATTAGATCAAACCAGAATATGGAAACAAGCTTAGAGTGAGAAGATGCCAAATGACGATGGACGACGGGTAGCTTTAGGATTCTGTGATGATTATTATGAGAAGTAACATTGTTAAACACGGACTTTTTTTTCTTTCACTTTTTCTAATGCAGACTGGATCCCTGCACAATTCAGAAGTCAAGATCTCCCTTGTATTTCCCAAGGGCCTGTCTTTGAGAGACACTTCTAAGATAAATTAATGCTTTTGTATGTTACAAGCCAAAACGAAAGGATTAAAAAAATTATCAAGACATAACTAAAAATGAGTAAGAAAAGATGCCTTTTATATCACCATGATATCTAAGAACTTTGGATTCAATTGAAATGGAAGTTTACACCTATAGAAGGAACTCAAGAGACTAGGAAAGGGAACTACAGGTAATCAGAGAAAAAGAGGAGGGATGTCCTGCTGCTGGAGATGGGCTGACCTATGTTGCTGGGAATCAGCAAAGAAAAACCTGAAACCAAAGCAGGGGCTTGTGACAGGAGTGATTCAGCTACTTCCTGTTCTTGTTGCCAGCTTCAGTGGGACAAGTCTGCCTAGGGACACAGAGCATGTGACTTCTCCATCACTGAGGAGAGAAAGGGGTCCAGCCCAACTCTGGAAATAGTGCAGAACCCAGCCTTCTCCAAACCAGAGCTGCCATTTTGATCTTGGTTTGGGCTATATCAGCTCTTGACTGATCCAGAGTGACTGGTTTTCCTGCCTCCAGGCTCAACCTCCTTCAGTCTTCTCAACACAGTGTGGCCAGATTGATTTTCTAAGTGCCAAACTGATTATTATAGTCCTGTCTCATAATATTTCAGTAGTGTCCCACTGCCCAGAGGATAATGTCCACTCTTCCTCTAAAGACCATGTGGAATAGGTTACTTCTCATTTATCTACAGTAGACTAGTCAGGTTCAAATCTAGCCTTTGTACTCACAACAGTGCGATACTGGTCAAGTTATTGAACTTCCTGGTGCTAAAGTTTTCTCATTTATAAAATAGACACATGAAATTCTATGGGGCACCATTCACTTGAGCAATGAAATAAAAAGCATCTCCTGGATCAGAGCAAGGAAGCAGCCTGACGATCCATACCTCATGTGATTGTCAAGAAGATTCAATAGTTTAGTGCATAGGAAATATGTACAATAGTGCCTGGCACACAGTTAGCTCTCAGTAAGAGCTGACTGTGATCATCGTTATCCCTCTGTCATTTCTCTATGTGACTCTTATTCTCCATCCTTATCAAGTTATGTGTGGTTTTTAAATGATGCTGTTTCCTACCTCAGGCTTCAGCACCAAGATCTTTCAGTCCAAATGTACCTCCCTTCTCCAAGGAATGAACTCCTACTTACCCCTCAAGCTATGGCTCAGATGTTTCCTCCCTGTGGTTTTCCTTGACTCCACCCAATTTTATACCCACCCTTTCATTAAAGCTGCCTTAAGTCCAAGACTCTATTGTTACAGTAAATCATCTCTACTGATACTAGTCTTTTAGTTTACAGTCTCCTAGAGACAAGTATGTCCCAAACTATGCCATTATTTGTACACCTTCAAAATAGACGACGTATCCTCATAGACCTTTACCATAGTTGAAAATTTTTCCTGAAATCAACTCTCAATTTTGCTTATTTAAATTCATTTCAAAGGGAACTTTGTATAACTATTATAAATCATCAAGTTAGTTCACACTACGCTAAAAATAAATAATAACTATGATACAACAACAACAACAACAAAAATCCTTGTTCATCTACCAGTTAATTCATTTGTGACCTGCACTCTGGTGGGAAATTCTGCACTGATATATAAAAGTTATTCAGGTATGGGAAAATCTGTAATAATATCCTCAGCACCTATTATAATGTTGGGCTTTATGACGTTGGCCATCTCAGCAAATGATTCTTAAATTGCCACAATCTTTCAGAAAGCCCTGAATTCAAACCTTGACTTTAAAGGGGAGAAGGAAACTATAGATCTTTACAAATTTAAGTGACTACCAGAGTGAGAGTTCACAGGAAATAAAAAGCTCACCTGAGTATCGTTTGTCTACGGAAGCCGAATTTTCAAATTTTCAAATTTCAAACAGAATTGAAGTTTACAGGCTGTAATGAAGGTAGTGTGAAAGATATTCTTTAAATTAACAATTGGGAAAAAAGTTGATTACCCCCCTCCCAAAGAACTACTACTTTTTTCTATTGGATATTAAGAACTATAAAATTGTCTTTGGTCAGTAGATGTATCAGAGACAAATATGTGCCTCAGCCCTTAGAACAGCTCAAGTCCTTACACTGTGCTATCTGTCCATTCCTTTACAGTTATAGTGTTGCCTCGCTTTTGAATTTCCTCTTGTCCCTTCTCTAGGTTATACCTTATTATTTTAATTTCTGGGTTTTTAAAAATAATTTATCTAAAATTTCTATTGACCCAGATATATAAATAATTATGTTACTAAACAACCAAATAAATCACGAATGGATGGATAAATAAGCCAGGTCACAATCAGTACTGTGATATGCTGATCCATTTAGGCAGTTCAGCTGGGTGGAAATTAGGTAACTGGAAATTGGGCAAGCCCCTCAATGGGTAGTACTTTTTCACTTCTCAATCTCTTATGACAACAGTTTGAAGGCACAGCAACTGACAGCGAAACTGGTTTGATCAACACTTGGGTTTGGCTTCTCTGGAATAGCGACTGTGCACACAAGTGACAGAAGCTCGAGCTGGGGGGTGGCTGTGCTGCTAATGTGAATCACACACCTGTGTCTCACAAGGCAGTGCACCGTGCTTGAAAGGGGAAATAAAACAGGCTCACTTACGTTGAGGGGTTTTAAAATGCAGTTGGGAAGCCATTCAGGAGGAAGGCATCTCCTCCCCAGGTGGAGCCATGAACTCTTGAGCCTGAATGGGGCCAAACCACAAATACTCCAAGGACTCTGTAGGAACACCTGCAATGAGCTACAGTAGCAGACTTTTGCTTAGTGACAACCCCAACAACCAATTACATTTAGCCAAGAATAGTTTTCTGGCCACCAACACCCATCAGAGTCTTTGTCAACAACTTATACAAGCATTCCCTGTTGTCTTTAAAAAGCCCTGACTTTTGCTCCCTAATGGGACACTATTTGGGTTGCTACCCAAATCTGTGTACCCCAAGTTGCAATTCTTTGATCCCAAATAAATACTTCTGCTTAATTATTGTCTCCTGACAATTTGAGGCTGACAGCATATTAAATGACAGGGAAGCCAACAGTGACTCTGACGCACAAGAAAACAAGATTCCAAAACCGAAATGTCAAACTCAAAACCAAGAAAGGCGCAATTAATTTCCATTACTACCAAAGCAATGAAGTCACTGCTTCTATGAAGGCGGGAGGGCTGGCTTACTTATAAGGCTACATAATATCATAATTTTCTTTATTAAACTTTCTTTTGCATATATTATTTAAAAGTCTTGGAAATACTACATAAGTACTGATAATAATTCAAAGCCAGTAAAACTGTGTAATAGCACAAGTGATGTGAAGATCAAATCATTGAGAAAAATGAACTCGAATAAAGTACTTTCCTTTTTTTCCTTCACAGAAATATCTTAGTATTACATTTATTTGACAAATACATGAGATAGAAGTTTATATAAGGTGGAAAATAACTTAGGTATGGTATAAGGAATCTTACATCTTTGAGTATAGAGGGCTTCTATGAGCATATGGGCAGTGTAACAGAGCTATTTCATTTTCAGAAAGCTTATTAAAATTGATGATTATACAGTTACTTTGAGATAGAACATAATAATGTAGAACCACTTGGATTTCAGAGTTTATAACTGTAACCACTACTTTTAAAAGCTGATTTATCTTCCAAGTTCCAATTTCTTTCTATCTCACGTGTGCAAACACACACACACACATACACACACAAATGAATATTCACAAAACAGATCCTGGTCTCAAATTTTTGGAAAACAAAGTATCCAGGAACATAGACAGTAGTTTACAAGTTAGTAAAATTTGAGATAATCAGAACTTCAAGTTCATATACAAGGTCACTAATATTGGGTTCTTTTATAAACACCAACATGCAAGAATCAAACCACAAAAGCTACAACAACTACAACAGCAAATAAAACCAACCAATAGGTATTTCAGTGTTCAATTTCTATGCTACCAATGTTTCTAAAGAGTGTATGTCTTTGTGTTCATCTTAGAAACATGTGCTTCTAGGAGACCATCATGGGAACTACCAAGAGAAAATTTCACTTAACTTATAACTTTTATCACCTTCATCTGACATGTGTATAGGAGAGAAAACTGGTTGGGGAGTCAAATGGCCTAGTCAAATTGGTTTCTGAAATGTACCATTCATTAGTTTATTTGATGTTTGGCAACTTCATCTTAGAGTACTTCCCTGAGCCTTAGTTACTCAGTTACCTGGAGAGACAGAGACATGCCTCTTGAAGGCTGTTACCCTCACCTCTCCTAGAGAGGGGCTCCTGTGTGTAATTCCTTCGACTGGGCTGCCTGGACACAGACTCACAATCCTCAGTATGCTTTAAGAGTCAAATGCCTTAAATAAGATATTCAACCCTATTGTCAAGAGGACCATCTAACATGAAGGAGAGAGGAAGATCAACACACCTTTCTTAACTCACAGGCAAAGCAGTGTCTGCTACTCTGTTGAATAGAGACTGTCTGGAAGTTCTCTTGCAGCACGTCCGCTGAGGGTCATCAAGAGACCTACCTGTTGCTGATCTCACCTAATCTCCCACACCTTTTCAAGAAGTGGCCAGAATTCACAAGCCAAGGAGAGCAGCTCAGTGAGCAAAAGGATTGTAACCTGGGATGTGATTTATGTTTTACCAAAACCCCTTAGTCCCACTGATTTGCCCAGATGTGCATTTTCAAAATATACAAGGCAATAAACTGAACATTTCACATTCATTGCGGCACCTGAGTGGCTCAGCTGATTAGGTGTCTGACTTCGGCTCTGGTCATGATCTCACGGCTCGTGAGTGTGAGCCCTGCATTGGGCTCTGTGCTGACAGCTCGGAGCCTGGAGCCTGCTCTCCCTCTCTCTGTGTCTCCCTCTCTCTCTGCCCCTCTCCCGCTCACACTCTGTCTCTGTTGCTCTCTCTCTCTCAAAAAATAAACACTAAAAAAAAATTTGCAAACGTTCCTTAAACAAAAAACACAACAAACAAAAACATTAGCCACTCTCCTTGCTCCAAAGGGATTAAACTAAACACAGTATGTGGAGCAGATAAAAAATTCAATCGTTACTCTTTAGTTACTGCAAAGTGCATGCAAGTATAAGGGCACTGAGTTAGTAGAGATTTATAAGTTTATCACAGTATTAAATCCTGTCTTAATGTATGGAGAAAAAATCTAGGAAATAAAGAGTGTGTTACTGTTTCTTTTATCTCAACAGTAAAATTACTATCATGAATCCTTTTTAAAATGCCTGTAAGCCTTCATCTGAGCTGAATATCTGGGCCTCGAATTTCACTTGAGACCTTGTCAAAATTAAAACCTGTTAAGTCCACGGAATCCAGGTTAAAACTGCTGACTATGTAAAGTCGAAAATTATATCATGACTCCCAAATGATGATGACACTAGTCACATCTTTGGCCCTGTTGTCAACATGCATGATGATTCTCATTTCTCTTAGCTTCATCTTCTTCATTCTAGTGTCCAAAGCTTTGTTTGTATCATTCCA
The DNA here is from genome assembly GCF_018350175.1 of Felis catus. Classification (NCBI taxonomy): domain Eukaryota; kingdom Metazoa; phylum Chordata; class Mammalia; order Carnivora; family Felidae; genus Felis; species Felis catus. Next base: position 188,151,488 of record NC_058371.1, on the reverse strand, counting down.
AGTAAAGAAAAGTTTTTCAGGCACATGAATACAAATGAGAGCATAACATTTAGGCAACACCTCTCATCTCTAACTTCTGCATTTCTTACATTCCATGTATTTTTGCATTCCTTACATTTTTGCCACATAATCTCATGTTCTCGTGTCTTCCCAAGATGTTAGAATTCTACAGTTAATCATTAAATTCTGAGTCAGTGACAGTATTTAAGTATGAAAGCTATTTAGTTTGACAACGGCCTCACTACTTTACATCACTCTCAGTGGACTAATTTATTCTTAGATCCCTCTTGCTCTGGTGCATACACACACACACACACACACACACACACACACACACACACACACACACCCTTGCCCTAACTTGTGCACATCTCAGTTTAAACAATCTGCAAACAAATAGCCTTTCACGGCTTTGCACCTGTAAGAACAAAGCTATAGAATCCCATTTGGGAATGGACACCATACCCTTACCTTGAGTTTGTCTCCTTGGTTTTATTTGAATGAAAACCTTCACCATCACATCCGCCATCTTCTCATTCATGTCCCAGATGTCTCAATTTTTCCATTCATGAACCTGACATGTTAAATTTTCTCTAATTTCCCATTTAGAAAAGAAGCGGGTGGCGGGAAACCATTCTGGTGAAATGAACAAAGTTTTCAGTCATCCTCCCAGCCTGGATGACAATGATCTTCAACTTTGTTTCAGTTAAGTTTAAGTGCTGTGACCCTCAAATCTCACATTTTGCAAATGCACAAATGTGCTTTCCTAGGAGAGGAGGTCTACATCCAATACCATGTAGACCTTTTGTCTATGAACATCTAGATTAAATAAGCCTAAATATCGCTACCAGCATTATTCCAGAATTTGCAGTGCACCCCCTTTCTCATATACTAGGTTCAACTTCTCACTTGCTGAAAATTAAAAAAAAAAACTTGCCTTTCTGTCTCTCTCTGGTACTCTGTCTCTCTAGATAGATGCACAGATAGATGAGAGAATTTTATATAATGTACGTACACACACACACACACACACACACACACACACACACACACACTGCACTGCAGCCTACGGCAGAAGGCTTGCTGACGATTCTAAGTATGGAATCTACCCAATTCTCCCTGGATCTCTAAACTAACGTTCAAAATTATGAAAGCAGCATAAAGGACATATTCTCCGTATGAAAATTATAATGCTGTAGTAGCTCAAATCCCTTCACTATCAAGATGAAGCTGAAAACAGGGCACACTCATCTCTATTTCAAGGTCTGATACATGTTGAAAATGGAAATCAGCATTTTCCCCTAATTAATAGCACCGTTTAGAGTGAGAAAACTGCAGTGAGGGGGGAGCCCTCTTTTTATGAAAGAACTAATCATCAGACACAAAAACAGGTTAGATCTTACCTAAATGAATTGAAACTGCACAGTTATTATAAAAGAAATTATCAAACAATTCTTTGCCATTGTCAGGCTTTTTCCTAAGAATATACAAACAGGGTCTCAGTTTTTGAGTGGGAAGAAAGTTTTTTTTCAAGGTTTATAACTTTTTTTCCATTCAGATCTTCTGATTTAACCAAGATTGTTTCTTCAGTGTCCCCTGAATCCATGATACTCCTTCCTTTCTCTAAAACTTTCCCTACAAAATTCTCTCTCATTGAAATGTCACTACTTCTATTCTCCAGTATTGTCTCTTTCTGGAATAAATTATAAAATCAGAAATTTGAGTTTTACCTTTAATAAGGGAAGTTGTTTTTCTATGAAAAGGCTTTGAAAGCTGGCATAATTTAGACTAAGATGTCCAAACCCGACTGCATTTTGCACATAGTATGGGACTTACTGTAACCCTTAACTTTACCTAAGAGGTCCTCGGGTACCCATGTAAAAGCACATAGTGGCTGATGCATTCTAATTTTTTGTAAAAAAAATATATACCTGTAATTTGTGGAATCCGTATTTACCAGTTCTTCTGAATAAGCATCTTTTATTATTGGAAGTGATTTCATAATCACATATACCAGTGGCAAGGGATGAATATGGTCAAGAGAACTGGGGCTTACTTAATGTGATAAAATTCCAGTCCACTGTCTTAATTTGGGTTTAATCTGACATTTGAAAAAAAAAAAGTATGCTGTTTCTGTATCTCATTTCTTTAAAGAGGATTATATCTTATGGGAAAGAAGATTAAGGCAAAATGTAAACTGAATTGTAATTTATACCCACCATTTTTCTCGACAAGTGATCTTTCTAATATTTCTTGTCGCAAATTTTGGCTCCTTTAACCACATTCTCCTTAATATTCATTTCCCTCTGTATAAACCAGTCATAACAATTAGCTTTTTGGGGTGGGGGTGGAGAGAGATTCAAAACAAACATACATGTTGTATCACCTGTAATTCTTTGAGGTAAATATGCAAATAAAACTGTCATCATACACCTCAATCATCCTAATTAATCATGAATTGTATAATAGCAATTATTTTTATGATAAGAAACATAATCTGGTGTACTTCACACTGGAAGTATCAGGCATGCAGAATGGATCCATTCACTTACTGGTAAACTGGAAAGTTACATGAATTGTTCATTTCAAATCACGTGCTGAAATAATATTTTTTTTCCTTTCCAGAATATATACTAAGTGACTTTCGGAATTTCTCCATGGAAGAAAAGAAAGCCTCTTTTTCTTTGTTTTTTTTCTTCCTTCCCCCCCCCCCCAACTGAGATATGCTTGACATGTTACAGTAGTTTTGGTATATAACATAATTATTATGTATATATATATATATATATATATATATATATATATATATATTGTGAAATGATCACAAAATAATTATACACACACACAATTGTCAAATGATCACTGAAATAAATCCAGATAACATCTTTCACCACACATAGTTATATATTTTTTTCTTGTGATGAGAAATTTTAAGGTATACTCTCTTACCACTTTTCTCTTTTTTTGTGGCAAAGAAGTGACTGATGAAAAGACTTGCCAAATGGTCATGGAGCAAGTCAGCAGGGAGACGATTCAGTTTAATTCCCTAGGATACCGAGACAAGATGAAATCAGAACAGCATTGACTGAGCTATGCTTCAAATTTCGTGCCAGCAGTATCTTAGAGTTTGCTAAGGGAGAAGCTATATTAGCCACGGCTCTCAGCTCTTGATTTCTGGAAAAGCAGTTAGTGAGAATCCCATAGAACAGTGACTGATAATCAATTGAACCGACTGTCTGTAAACCACAATCTGACCCTAAGCCTCTCAAACTTGCAAACAGATTCAAATCATCAAAGATGTTTGGTAAAAATACCAGTCCTCGTGTCCCACCTCCACATACTCTCCTTATCTGCCTCTATGGGACTCAAAGATGTGCATTTTAAACATCCCTGGGGTGACTTAATCCAGTCACCATCAGACATTGCACCTGTCTGTACACAGCTCCGGGGCAACACTGCTGTGAGGATGGAATTAGAGACCTGTGTCTCTGAGTTGCTGGTCTCGATTGGAGGTCTCTCTTTAGAGAGGCTAATTGACCTTTAACTCAATCTGAGGGCATTCTATGCTGAGTCTTTCTCATTTCTCAACAGAGATTAAAAGGACCAGGGGAGTCTCATGGGATATTATCAGACAAAACCTATGTATATTTAGTAAGTTCTTTTTAAAAGAGTCATGAAAAAGACCAGCCTGTGATTACTTTTCAATTAGTCTTAGTCTGTGTACATATGTATGCATTTGGATCACTTTACCAAATTTTCCATTCATCTTAATCAAAATCAATGTACTGGTCTATTGTGGCCTCAAATATCCTCATGGGAAATGAACCATCACCTGTGTTGTAACACAGCCAATAAAACTTTTAAAAATATTCACTATAGTAACAACGAATAAAAAGGGCATCCAAAAGTTTTTTTTTTTTCTTTTTTAAATTTTAAATAACTGTGCTCTAGACCTTTAAATGACCTGATTGATTTAGCCCCAAGCTGACTACAATCGTACACTACATGGCACCGGGCTATTTTCAAAGCAGTGTCATACATATGGATTCATTTGATCTTCACAAGACCCATAGAGCATTCAAAGTTTAGAGAGACAAGTTCTTGAACTACTTCTGTGACGGTGGTTTCATAGATTTCCTTCCCCAGGGCATCTATCTCATCACATAAAATTGCAACATTAAAGCAAAAAATGAGAAATAGATCAAACCAAACCCAGAACCTATCATCTCCCATTCAAAATCATTTTCTCTTGCTCAGGTCATCATGCCGGCACATTTTTGAGTTCAGTATGGGGGTGTAAAAGACCTTCATGACTGTCCCATTAGACTAACTCCCTTACTTCTCTCCACAATATTAAACTCAAGCGATACTGCACTGTTCTACCATTCTGCATGTGCCATGCTGTTTCATGATTATATAACTTTACCTAGATTGTCCGTTCCCAGTTTTTCCTATTTCTGCCTGACAAATCCTATTTTTCCTCCAAACTTCTGGTTAAATGCCATCTCCTCCAAGAGCCATCCTTCTGCATATTTCATATGTATATATTATCTGTTTATAGATCCAATTCCTGGATACCCGGAAGGAAAATCATGTGTCTGACTTATCTTGGGAACCTCATGGGTCTCCTCACTGCAAAGGATGCTAAATGGTCAACCTGAAACATAGTATTTAAATATGACCACATTACTATCTAAACGCATTTGAATTTTATTGATAAGAATGCGATAGCTAAAAATTTAGCAACAATCTGTGACTACTTTCTAATTTCAAGGGTAGACATACTGAAAATGGTTTTTCTATGCCCAGTGTGGTTTTTATTTTTCATCCGCATTTTCTCTTCAGTAGGAGGACAACAATGCAGTCTCTTCAAATCCTGGCTTTATCTATTGGTAGTCACGTGACCTTGGACAAGACCAGTTCTATGGGCCTCACTCTGTTTTGTATGAAATTAAGAAAATAACAGTAATTGTCTCCCAGAATATTTTTGTGGGAATTGAGTGAATAAATGTGCACAGAGTTCTTTAAAAAATGTCTGGCACCTAGTGAATTCACAATATAGGTACTTTATTAGGAAATAAATCTGCAAACATTATTAATTCTTTGTGATCATGAACTTAGATAGAAAAGAAAAAAAACTGAGTATATTCACTCTAGCCACCTCTACTTATGATCCAATATGTTCTTTTGAACAAATTTAAGTGGTTTACATCAACTTCTTTACCCACACACTTCTACCAAATGACCTACCTGGACAAAACTACCCAAATGAGGCTCTAAGTTAGCACTGTCTTCTAGGAATATGATACCAAGTAGGTATATAGTTTAAGTTTTTTTGCTAATAGTCAAACTAAAAATAATTTTAAAGATATTAAATGAAATGAATTTGAATATATTTATTGTAACCAAATATATCTAAATATTAGCATGTTAATACACAACTGATATAAAAATTATTAATGGCATCCAATGTGCATTTTATTCACAGCAAATCTCAGTTAGAACTAGCCACATTTACAAGCACTCACTGGCTGCCCATGGCCAAGAGCCTGTATAGTAGACAATGGCTTCATAAGACGAAGACGCCATCCCAACTCAGTAACGTGCAATTTTTAGATTTGTCACTGGGTGGTGCTGGAACCAAATACTGTTCTTAAATAAAAGTTGTTAAACTGATCTTGTTGAGTCTTAGAGTACACTGTCTCTTTGCTATGCTGATTCCAAGTTCTACAAAAACAATTATAATTAATCAATGGGATAAAAAGCACCATCTTAAGAAGCTAACAACAACAAAAATCAGGCAAATCTCAATTCTCCTCGAAAAAGATATTCTGAAGTTTGCCACACCCATTTTATGTGCAAGGATATGAGGTTTTCAGATTTCTCAGAAACTCCTTTCTATAATGAGTTGAATTTCACCAGATAGGTTGTGTCTCATGAAATCTCTTTTTATCCCTATAAGCTTAGGGTGTTTAAATCATTTGCTTAGAAATATAGTTTCCTTAGCCAATTTTCTTTTTTAGTTACAGTCTTGAACAACACTGAACACAGAATCAAAACTATGACAAATGTCCTAGAGAGTCAGAGTAGATAGCACTTATTTTGCCAGAAAAAAAAAAAAAACTTGGATTAGGAAAAATGTGATAGTTTCACTTAAGGATATAGCACATGACAAGTACACATATTATTTTTCGATCAATTATGAGAGAAATAATTTATAAGGGAACTGATACTTAAAGCAAATTCCTCACTCCATTTCTTTAATTCAAAATTCAATCTCCATCTATTCTATATGTTCTTTGTCTCTCAGCCTAAAAACACATACACAAACAACTCAAGGTTCCAACCTCATTGGAAATGCTATCATGTTTACTATGTTGGAGTTCCTATACCTTTCATTGGGAATGGTCCCTTCTCCACCAGCTCTAAGAACTGCATTGTGACAGGGACTGCTAGCTGTGTCATTATTCCTACCCATTCTTCCCATATTCCTTGGTGTGTTTGTGGGGTTTTTTTTAATTTTAATTTTTATTTATTTTTTTATGAATTTTAATTTTCTTTTTTATTTTGTTTTAATTTACATCCAAATTAGTTAGCATATAGTGCAACAATGATTTCAGGAGTAGATTCCTTAATGCCCCTTACCCCTTTAGCCCGTCCCCTCTCCCACAACCCCTCTAGCAACCCTCAGTTTGTTCTCCATATTTATGAGTCTCTTCTGTTTTGTCCCCCTCCCTGTTTTTATATTATTTTTGTTTCCCTTCTCTTATGTTCATCTTTTTTGTCTCTTAAAGTCCTCATATGAGTGAAGTCATATGATTTTTGTCTTTCTCCGACTAATTTCACTTAGCATAATACCCTCTAGTTCCATCCACGTGGTTGCAAATGGCAAGATTTCATTCTTTTTGATTGCCAAGTAATACTCCATTGTATATATATACCACATCTTCTTTATCCATTCATCCATCGATGGACATTTGGGCTCTTTCCATACTTTGGCTATTGTTGATAGTGCTGCTATAAACATAGCACTGCATGTGTCCCTTCGAATCAGCACACCCGTATCCCATGGATAAATGCCTAGTAGTGCAATTGCTGGTTCGTAACGTAGTTCTATTTTTAGTTTTTAGAGAAACCTCCATACTGTTTTCCAGAGTGGCTGCACCAGCTTGCATTGCCACCAACAATGCAAAAGAGATCCTCTTTCTCCACATCCTCGCCAACATCCGTTGTTGCCTGAGTTGTTAATGTTAGCCATTCTGACAGGTGTAAGGTGGTATCTCATTGTGATTTTGATTTGTATTTCCCTGATGAGGAGTGACGTTGAGCATTTTTTCATGTGTCGGTTGGCCATCTGGATGTCTTCCTTGGAGAAGTATCTATTCATGTCTTTTGCCCATTTCTTCACTGGATTATTTGTTTTTTGGGTGTTGAGTTTGATAAGTTCTTTATAGATTTTGGATACTAACCCTTTATCTGATATGTCATTTGCAAATATCTTCTCCCATTCTGTCGGTTGCCTTTTAGTTTTGCTGATTGTTTCCTTCGCTGTGAAGAAGCTTTTTATTTTGATGAGATCCCAGTAGTTCACTTTTGCTTTTGTTTTCCTTGACTCCAGAGACGCGTTGAGTAAGAAATTGCAGCAGGCAAGATCAAAGAGGTTTTTGCCTGCTTTCTCCTCGAGGATTTTGATGGCCTCCTGTCTTACACTGAGGTCTTTCATCTGTTTTGAGTTTATTTTTGTGTCTGTTGTAAGAAAGTTGTCCAGGTTCATTCTTCTGCATGTCGCTGAGCAGTTTTCCCAGCACCACTTGCTGAAGAGACTGTCTTTATTCCATTGGATATTCTTTCCTGCTTTGTCAAAGATTAGTTAGTCATAAGTTTGTGGGTCCATTTCTGGGGTCTATTCTGTTCCATTCATCTGAGTGTCTGTTCTTGTGCCAGTACCATACTGTCTTGATGATTACAGCTTTGTAGTATAGCTTGAAGTCTGGGATTGTGATGCCTCCTACTTTGGTTTTCTTTTTCAAGATTGCTTTGGCTATTTGGGGTCTTTTCTGGTTCCATACAAATTTTAGGATTAGTTGTTCTAGCTCTGTGAAGAATGCTGGTGTTACTTTGATAGGGATTGCATTGAATACATAGATTGCTTTGGGTAATATCGACATTTTAACAATATTTGTTCTTCCTATCCAGGAGCATGGAATCTTTTTTTCCATGTTTTTGTGTCTTCTTCAATTTCTTTCATCCATATTCCTTGTTAATGAAGCTTAGATTTTGCTCAGACTTAACATGTACCTAATTAAATATTCATTTGCCCAGCGTTGGTTGCAGCCAGAAATAGCCATCTGACATCATCTGGCCTTTGAGATATCATAAGTTTGCCAGGGGATCTTGGTAAAGCATTTGCTCTGTTTGTAAGGGACAGAAATTGCTGGTACCATTCTTTTGCCCTTCCTCCTGCCTTAAACATGGACAATGCAGCTGTGGCAGCCATGTGCTGCCACAAGATACCAAGTATGGGATGAAAACGATAAGCAGTGGAAAAGAGAGATCCTGGGGGCTCAGACAGCACTGCTACGAGCTGATCCAAGACTAGGAAACCATCATCCCATAATCGTGTTAAAAAATAAAGCATTAGCTCATAAATTGACGTCACTGTTAGTTGAACACTACGTTACTCGTAGCTAAATAGACTCCTAACATATGCACCTGCCCTGCTTCTGTTCCCTAGCTGCCATTTTACTTCCCTCGGTTCACTGTGAATCTGTATGTGCTCCCCTCAGAGTTCTGTGTTATCAACTGGCGAACTCAGAGATGTTTCCCCCTCATAGTTCGGTATTCATGGCAGAGAGCTAGAAGAGTAAATCCCAGCTAATGAACATATTTATATTATTGTTATATTATTAAGATTATTATTCCTGATCACTGATGAATTAATCTGACTCACTAATGAATTTAAAGATGAGATCCCTATGAAAACTAGGAAGAAAGAGATAATGATGACAACCAGCATTTGAGTACATTTTACAAAGGCCTTTCACAAAGATCCTTTCATCTGACCCCACAACACCTTTGCACAGTAGGTATTTAATATTCCCTTTTTACAAGTCAAGAATTGAATGTTAGTAAAATTAAGTCAGTCTAGAATGTCATGCACCCATTATGATATAAACCTGCTTCTGGAGACCTGATATGGTGATAAGGTAACTTGTGTTATGTCCGCTTAATTCTATTGCCTGTAGGGATAATAAAGATTAACATTTATCAACCAGGTATAATGCTATGTGCTATGTGCTATTTGCATTTGCTGAATCAAGATTCTTACATGCATTACTCTGTTCAATCTTCACAGTAATCCTATGGCTTGATACCACTATTATCCCCATTACAGATGTGGAAAGTGAAGTTCAGTCCATGGGCAGCATGCCAGCCTCATCCACTGATCAAGCTGTTCCCTCCTTAGCAACCTGCATTGCATATTCCTACCTTTGCTCCTAGGAGGCCAGATTTTTGTCCTTGAGCCCAAATCAAGCTGCCAAAACAGACTCTCCCCACCTTCTACTTTTCGTTTGTTTTTTTCCATTGCTACTGGACTATAAATCTCCCCTGGATTTATGAACGGCAACCATCTGCTTCACATCATAAAAAGACTCCGCATTAAACTATTTGACTTGATTTTCCCGTCGAATTGATGTTAATGAATTTTGGCTCTGAAAACCTGCACTTCAAAAGAACTCAGATTCCTGACTTTTAAATTAGTTTACAGTTTTCTTTTACCTCCAAGAAGAAGGCTTAATTTAAAATGTCCTTAATAAAAAAAATGTGCACTTCAAAGATAAGCAAATACATTTTCATGTGATTTAAAACAACATCTTTGTATTTATCTTCCTGATACCACTGATGCCATCTTCCTCTTAAAAACTAAACTCAGACAAATTTAAATAATGTACATTTCCATTTGGATGTAGATATATAAATGCTTCCTTTCAGATGGTGGAATTGACATTATGGGTCTGGTTTCACCCAAGTCCTGCCACCTACTAGTTATGAGACCTTGAACATGTTGCTTTTCCTCTTAAAGCCTTAGTTTCCTCATCTCAGAAATAGAGCTAATACACTAACCTTTTTTTAAAATTATTTTTGAGGTGCTAACAGATATAAATTGTCTGACACATGCCTGTGAATAATATACACTCAAAAAATAATAATTTGCATCCTTCCCTCATTGAATCTCCTCAACTAACATGAACATTTTAATCTTGCTTCCCAGGTTTGCTAAGCCTTGAAATATATATGGGTATTTCTAGGCTCTTGATGCTGGGAAACAGTATATTAAAGAAAAATAAATAAAGCTCATTTTTAGGAAATAGCTTCCACTTTTATGGCTTAAAGGAATAGTAGAGGTTGAATATTACAATGTAATTTTGTAGGCTCTTTGAAGCAATACTAAGCATTCTATTTTTTAAACCCTAGTGGATATCCTCATTCTAGGTGTTCCTGCTTAGAAATGCTTGAAAGCAGATGAGGAATACCAGTATTGCATTATATCCATGATGAAATATATGTGATTAAAAAGCAGCATATTTCTAAGGAGATTGAAAAGATCTCCACCTTTTTATCTATAGCTCTTTCAACTACTTTGAAATGCACTGATTATATTGAAGGGGTCTGTTTAACAATCACTTTCCTTAATCCCCATATATTCCAATTGCCTTCAACCAAAGATGACAACAATCGGTCTCATTGTAAGTAAGGTAACTTGAGCTCATGCCATTTGCAGATAATAGCTGTCACAGTCATTGGATGATGGGATTTCTGACTCAGAAAAGAAAGTATCAAAATTTGCTGCCAGTAATTCAAATTGTGGCTTTGGAAGCTGTTTTTTCATAGTCCCATGATATCTTGTGCAGAATTCTCTCAAGCTTGCTTTATATTCTAATTTTCATTTGATATACCTTTATGACTAAAAAGCATCTCTTTTGAGATTCAGAGACATAGCCTAATTTGAGTTTGTGTTAGTACCATTCAGCATAATGGCTGGCACAGGGTAGTAGGTACTCAATAAATTTTGGTGGGAGAAGAAAGGAAAAGAGGAATGGAAAAAAGAAAACTAAAAAGCAAGGAAGTGAGGAAGGAGGTCTGTCTCTTTGATATAGTAAGAATTGAAGCTTATATTTGTTTCATTATACCAGGCTTCCTCTCTTAAAGTGACCACATTTTGAATTGAACTCATTACCAAAGGAGTCAATAAAGTAACCCTAACCCTATTAATAATAGTACCACACTGCCTCAATTTGTAATGACTTCACTTAACATAATACTTTGTCTGAATGCTTTTTTACTTTAATGTCACTTGGTTTTTAATTGAATTTGAGGTACTGTAAGTGACAATTGCTCCATAATACAAAGATGAAAAAAATATCTAAGAAGCTAATGTTTTATTTTGTGTTTCCCCACAGTGTGGCAGCAGAGACTTAAAAAGTTGGAAAAGCCACAAGCTGGGGAGGGTTCAACTCAAGGGTCTGATTCAGGGAGACCAGAATATTGAGATACCTATTCTCATGAAGGATATACATGGGAATCAAATGGCAATCAATTTTTCTGTGCTAAAAACTCTGACAAAAGAAATATTGGTTAATGAGTTTTTTATGATCACTGTAAGATACTCACTGACATTACTAATGGCTAACGTTCCCTCTTAGCTTTGCAAATCTGTTGATAATATGCAAATCTGTTGATAATGCTAAAATTTATGTTGGAATGAATAAAGATAAACACAGTAAACCGACTTCCATGATACGAATCTATTGAAAGAATGCCCAATTAGTTGTAACAACCCTTCATTAAACAAAGAAAACAATCTCTCTCAATGACAGATCTGTGAAATGAAAATAGAAGCAATCCCATATGCTTGTTATAAAGCGTGGATGAAATAACTCACCAGAAAGTACATAGCAGGACATCTGGCAAGGGGGGAGTGAGCAGCAGATAAAAGCTATTATAGCATTACCATACATGCTACCTTCACCAACCCTTCTCTACTACTAGGGTACTACTCTGTTCCAGGTGGAGACATACAAGTCATTTGTGGAGAAACACAAATGATTAGCAGGATGGCTCTGTTATGGAAGAGTTCATTCTCCAGCAGTAGAGACAAGAATAAAATTAAATACCCTTCTCACTATGAGCTATGAGAACTAACCCATCTACCTCCACATGCAAGATGAACCCTGAAAATGGAAACTACTTATTTCCCACCCCTAATACACTGTCTACATTCACAGGAATTTACTATGCTGCTGTCTCTGTTAGCATATCTTTGTGTTCCAGGAGATTCTTGTCCAAGCAAGTGACTTGACAGTTCATTAAAGGAACCTCCCGAAAGATCCATCAACTCTTCCCCAGGAGGCATCAGTCAACAGCTTATACCCTGAGACCATACAAAACCTTCAGCTCAAAATCCTGCTTTTCTGTTTCTACCAATCTTGGTTGGTTGTATCATGATCCTTACTCAATCCTAATCAAGGCTCTTCATTGAAAGACCAGCCTTAAGCCAAATTTGAAATTCTTAATAAAATCTGACCTCGAGGCCCTCTTCAGAGACATCGCCAAACCTCTCCCCAGGCAGTGTTCTTCCATACCAGGGCACGTAACAAACTCACGTTTGCTTCATCAACATTTTATATTGGTGACATTTAGGGAGTAGACATGGAACAGAGAAGTTCTACAAAGCAACATATATAAAATGAGGATGAATTAATTTTCCTTGAAATGTCCATATTTTCAGATATATGGAGGCATTTTTATATTTTGGGCCTTTCTCATTAGAACAAGTATCTCATACTCAAGTCCTGTAATAAGACAAATGATATCACATTGAAGACATCATTATGAGACCAATTCTGTAGTTTACTTTGTAATTACAAGAGTAATCAACCTCATACTAATGAAACAAATTGTTGTATAAATATACCTAATGACTAATAAGGTTATTTTTTAAAGAGTGATTTATTACCAAAAGAGACTTTCAAGCCCTTAAAGCTTTCGGATGAGGAAGTGAGATTCAGGGAGTGTTTGCAATATCTACTATCACATAGCAAGTAAGAGAAAGATTGGTGCAACAATTCTTTGTTAGAAGTAATATACTTCTTTGTAAGAAGTAGTATAGCATAGGGGTGCTTGGGGGGCATAGTTGGTTAAGTGTCTGACTCTTGATCTCAGCTCAGGTCATGATCTCATGGTTCATGACTTCGAGCCCCACATCAGCCTGTGTACTGATGGACCAAACCTGCTTGGGATTCTGTCTCTCCCTCTCCCTGCCCTTCCCCAGCTTATGTTCTCTCTCTCTCTCTCTCTCTCTCTCTCTCTCTCTCTCTGTCAAAACAAATAAATAAAATTAAAAAAAAAGCAGTATAGCATAATGCATTTTTTCAAACTTAAGTAACATATAAACCTGTTTTAAATAAAAAAAAATATATTCAGGGGTCCATGTAATACACATATGAATCTTTTAATGCTGGTATAATTGAATCAGAGAAACAAGTGTTAGAATCCTGGATCTTTCTCTTAATATCTGTGGGATTTTATTCAATTTATTAAGCAGTTCTGAACACATTTCTTCATCCACCAACAGTCTTTTCCCAGGGGCTTGTTGTGAACATTAAATTTGGCCTTTTTACATGACATATACTAAATGGCCAATACATTTTTTATTATCATGTTCGTTACTCCCTGAGCTACTTTTTCAACTTTGCCACCTGGCTGTTTTTAGTTAGATCTCATTTAGATAACCATAAAAGAGATGAAAAGAAACCACATCTTTGGCTTGAACAATAGTATAGAAAAACCTTAGCCCATGTTGCCAGCTCTATCTATCTGTGAGACCCGGAGGTAGGAGAAAGATTTAGGAGAGCTTGATTTATGAATAAGTTTAATGGAGATGCAAATGGGGCACCTCAGCTACAAGAAAACAGGCTAAAAATTGTAAACACATCCAAGTCTGGTTTTCTTTCCTGAAATAGATGTAGGTCCTCTCAACAAAGGTGCTTCATAAATCACGGGGAATAAGAAAGCCCCTGTGAAAAGTGAAGATGTTAGCCTTGTGTAGTCACCTAATATTTCTAAGATGGGACTGCCAGAGCCCTGAAATGAAAGAAATCTTAACTGTAAGCTACATCCTGACCCTTTAGAGACAAGGCAGCTTCCCTGATAGAGCCTCAGAAATAAGGCATTGGAGTGATTTGCATGTACTGATGTTGTTTCTAAGTTGTATTTATGCCTTCAAAAATGGCACAGTGACATGATGTCTTCAGTTATATTTCCCAAGGTGAAAACATTTTCAGTTCAGTAGAGAAAAGCCTGTTGTCACTAATTCAAGGCAATTGGATCACTACAAGCCTAATGTTTTTCTCCATGGTACACAGAGGAAAAGGGCAGATATTTTAGAAAAGACATCATCAGATTATTGGTATCTACACAATAAAATATAACCACTTCAAACAGAGTGTATGTTTCCACAGAGAACATGGAGCCCACAAAGATAGCGCTAATGGGGAAAACAGTAAATATATGACGATAACTTTTCTTTCCTCAAAAGAATTAAAAGTATATTGATAGATAAGCAAACCTAATTAGCACAGGGTCACTGGAGGGTTAGAGAAGAGATGGGACACAAGGAAAAAGAGAAAGAAATATTAAAGTAAAAGGAGGGATAGAAATAGAAAGGGGCTATCAAATTATAGCTGAAAAGGCCCTGGTGAAAGAAAGGCTGTCTCCCCATCAGAGACTTTTCGTTTCTTTATTCCCAAATGTCTACCCTCACACCCCTCAGGAAAAATGGTGAAGGATGTAGGCTGGTCACTTCTTCGCATTGAAAGCATCATTATGCTTTCAATCATTATGCATAGGTAAACCTGACCTATCTGTCCATCCTTTCAGGGGAGATGTGAGCCTGAAAGAAGAGTATTCATTCAACTCTCATTCATTCGCTCATTCATCCACTCCGACTTCCATTCTAAACATGACCTATGATGTCTGTTTGATTTAGCCTCTACTTATTTTCCAATATTACCTAACACAGCTCATTCTTTACCTTACAACCATTCTAAATTTCTTTCAGTGACTTGAAGAAGCCCCTTCTTTGATCTAGAAACTATTACTACCTTCTCTGCCTCACTAGTTTCTATGTTACCATCAGGTTCTTGCTTAACCATCTCTTCCCTAAGGAAGTTTTCCAGAGGCTCCTTGACCAGGCTGGGTCTCAGGGACAAGTGCTTCTGCTCTGTAAGAACTTCCTACTTCTCAAGGATCATATTCATTGCACTTGTAAGTGCTTCCTTCAATGGGCTTTATCTGTCCTCTCTTTTGTGTGTTATCATCTTCTTGTAGACCAGTTGCATCGAGTAGTAGCTTGATACATGATTGCTGCATATGAGAATAAAGACACATATGAAAAGACTGGTCAATGAATGAAAAACATCAAACAAAAAATCTACAACAAGCTTTAACTATGAGCAAGGTGCTGTGTGAAACAAGGGAGTAAGAGAGGGACTGAGGAGCCTTCCTAAATATTTTCAGAAAACTTATTAGTCATTGCCCCTCTTCATTGCCATAAAAAAAAAAAGATACTTGTATCTGTTCTCTGATGTTGAGAGGTTTTCTTGTAGGTGCTAAATAATTCAACTCTAATGAGTCACCTATAACTAAGGTTAGATACCATCACATGGGCATACCAAAAGAACAAAATAGGTCTTGTCAACTACAATCCCTCCTTCCCTTCGACCCACTGAAAACTAAAGAAGGGACTTGTGGGAAAAAAGACAGCAGAGACAAGACTGATAGAAGTTCCTGCTCTTCTCTCATAGCCCCTCAAACTAAACTGGTTGATGACACCCATGACTCACTGGTCAATATCTGGGGTGCCTATCCAGGTTTATATCTATTTATTCTGCTACAGGCTGCTTAGCTGCAGAACACACAGGTCTACCTTAGTACAACCAGCAAGTCGGAGAAGAGCCTGGTGACTTATGCCTGTGAAGACGTGGAGTTTAGGAACATGCATAATAATGGAGCCTGATGCCTGGCTATAGTCTGCAGAATACCCAAGATTGACGAATTGGAAGAGGAGCCCATACCTGCAGAGAATATGGGGTTGTGTGCCTGGGAAAAATGGCTACAACTTATTCCAAGTCCATAGGACACTCAGAGAATGTTACAGAAGACCTCAGTCATGTTCACACCTTCATGTGAAGGATCATGGAGGTTCTGGGGCAGCCTAAAGAGCTGATAAGTCCAATGTAGATAAGGGTTCTAAATTAAGGCAGGACCATGGAAGCTGAATATCAACACCCAGGAAAACCATGAGCACCACACACTGAGAAACAACTATATCAGAGGGGGACTTTCTTCCCATTAACAACCATAAACACAGAAATGAAGTATATTTCTCTCTCCTTCACTCTGCCTCATATACTAAAGGATCTAGGTCACAAACCAAAGGAGCTAGGTCACAAGCAAAACACACACACACACACACACACACACACACACACACACAAGGAGGGGAGGTAGAGTATTTTGAATAAAAAAGGTGATAAGGAGTTTCAAAGTACTCATGTTTAATATCTGACATTGGTCAGAAAGTTCTAGAAGATTCCTGAGATGTCATTAAGGAACAGGAAGAAGGCGGGGAGGGCACATATTACAAATGAGGCAGTTATGGAGAGACATAAAATCATTTCATTGTTACGCCCCAGTGAGTTGAGGTTTTTCTATACATTTTACGTTTCTATTTATCATTGATTTCTATCTTACCCATTGTGAGTTAATGTGTTCCTATTCTTCTTCAGGGCAAAGGATTTTGTCTTACTAATTTCTTCACAGTACTTAACCCTGTTGCTGACATATTGATTGAAATTAAGCAAGCACTTGTTGAGATGAAGAACACTGCACATAATTCAAATTTCCCTTAAATGAAGGCTGAGGAAACATCAAGTCATGCAAATCCAATGCCACCACTAGTGTATGTCACTTCACAATGACATACTCCATTCATTCCCATTTAATCCACATAAAACTCTATGACCTGGCATTACTATTTCCAACTCACACATAGGAAAACTACAACTTTGAGAACTTAGGAGCCTGGCCCAACGCCACACATCTTACAAGATATGAACATAGGATTTCCCACCCCAGGTCTTTTTGATTCCAAATCCTGTGCCTATTGCCACTTTCCCACATTTTCCACAGTGCCTTTTCTCTGAATTTTGAATATAATCAAATAGAATACACCCACTCATTCCATCAAACATTCCTTGTCTTTCCATGGAACCAAGCAACTGGCTTGGGTAAATGCATTAACAAGTGTGAATATTCAGGACTCAAATCCAATCTCACTCTGAAGAGTTAAAGGAAAATGCCATCCCCCATTTATCTATTTTTTTCTTCAGGAATCAGTTCTAAGACACCCAAAGTAAAGTATTGCATTTTATTTTCATTGGGAGGGGAATTTAACCCTCCCTAATCATCAAGGATACACGTAGAGGGGGAACAGCAGCCATCAGATGGGAGGCACAACAGAGCAGTGGCAGCAAATAACGGTGACCAGAAGAGCACAGAGCAAAGGAATCACTTCCTGAAACCTGCAGCTTGCAGTTCAAGTTCAGTTCTCAATCTGTCCACTCAGTGAGGCCTCCTGATAAGACTCAAAAGATGAGCCCTCACTAGGGAAGGTGGAAAGTCCTACCTATGGGTGGAGAAGACAGGCCATAAAAGGAACCTGCAGAACAGCATTTCCAATGGAACCACCAATAGTGTACTTGACCTGGCTCTCTAATGCTCAGCAGTGGTCCTATTTCTTATGAGACTGACACTATTTCATTTGCTAGAACACAGGTCCTTAGGAACTAAGTTTGGCAAAGTACCAGGATGTACAGCTAAAGACAGCACTTCTTTAGCCCCAAGAAGGATTCTCAGGATCTGCAAAGATTTTGTAGTGCAGAAGTTGTAGTGGTCTTATGTCTAGGTCAGAAATTAGGCTTGAATCTGAAAGTACAAGTAGAATCCCTTGTAAATTGTCATGTGTTCAGAGAAGGCCAGCCAATTCCAAGCGGCCTATTCGCCACCTGGGGGCATGTTTGGGGACACTAAAACAGATACCAAACAACCCCCTAATTTTCCTAGTGCCCAAGAAAAGAGAATATGAATCCTGTCCCAAATAAGGTTTAGATTTAGTAGCAGCTGAGAATTTTTGAGTGCCTCTTACGGACTGTTCAAAGCACTTTTCATACTTATTAATTCACGTAATACACAAGCCTATGAGGAAATGCCATTATGACATTCTTTTAACCAATTGAGCAGACTGAAGAACAAGAAGGTTGAAGAATGTGTCTAAGGCCACACAGCTATGAATTAGTAGAACTGAGATTTGAACCCAGGGTCCTCAATCCCTCGCTTCTAACCATCATATTACACTGAAGAGTACAAGGTCTCTGCTCTCACAGATCCTATTTAGAATTCACAGAATCTTTACCTTCGTGGGGTTATCTATTAAGAGGTGAACTCAACTCTTGGCATGATGTCTCAGCACGGTTCTTGGCACTCCATAGATAATACGTTAAGAAAGAAGTCGAAATTTTACAAGACAACTTGTTCGCGCTTTTCCTTTTAACTCGGTTCATTTTTAAATGAAAAAAAAATGCCATATGCCTACTTGAGAAAACTTAAGCAAATATTTCCACCAGCTTTGTTTCAATATAGTTGAACCTTAATGTGTGATATTTATAGACTGCTTCCATTTGGGTAAGAAAGATTTCTGGGTTGACTTTTATGAGGGGAATATGTATGCTCTTAAGGCATACAGAGATACTGGAGCATTCTTAATTTATTCCATTATCTTTTAATTAAATTGCCCTCTATTATCATTTTGTGAAGTAGAATCGTGAACTTGTTGGAGCATAGAATTTGTCAGCCAGTGCTTTTTGTCATAATTGCAGCATCTCCTTTAATTCATTTGTCCTCCAGAGTGTTAGCTATTCTGTGCCTCTAATTACCATCTAATTCTGTACCCAGGTTCAAAATACAGCACTTTTTCAACAATCCGGCATCCAGCAGGGGCATCGGACAGCATCCAAAATATTATCAGTGACTATTCCAAGCAAGAAACTTAATGGATACATTTTAATGAGTATTTTCTTAGTCCCTGACACTGATCTGTATACTTCAACCTAGAGGGTCTCATTTTTATGTACAACTGTCTCTATATGTAAAATGGGTATGACAATAGTCCTGCTGATGACCACATATGGTTGCTGTAAGGGTTCAATGAAGTCATGATATAAACTGTGAAAACAGACCTAGAACACAGTGTAGTCCATGCAGTGTTAGCTTTTATTATTCTTTTACTTTGAGTTCTTTACTTTGAGGTCTCACAAGAATCTCAAAATTAACATGTGGAAATCATCCCATTTCCCCAAGATCATCTGTCAGGCCACCCACTCCTGTCTTCACTTACTCAGGAATGGCATCATCATCATCATCATCATCATCATCATCATCATCATCATCTACCTCATATCCTGAACCTGAGAGAAGGGATTCCTGTAATTCTTCCTTTTTTGCATCGCCCAATCTATCAGCAAGTCTCAGAATGCTGATCTCAACTGTATCTTGGCTCTATTCACTATCTTAGGCACCTCAATCTCTGGTCCAGACCCCTGAGAGTGCTTACGAAATGCTCTCTCCACTTCCATTCTTAACCATCTTCCACCTTTCTTCTCCCCAGCAGCCAGAGTAGTTTCTATCATGAAATAGATGGAAATTGTTTCAATGATGTGTCTTTTTCAGAAGTTCCAGGCAATCTGGAAAACATGTGCAAATTGAAAAACCACACTCACCTGTGACGTACATTATTTAAAAAAAAAAAAAAACAGACAAACACCTGGCCCATTTAAATACTTCTTAGAAGCCCACTGTCTTTCAAGATACTGCATCAATATGTCTACCTCCTCTCGGGGATGATGGGAATGTAACACACTTTTGAGAGACATTTTAAACACTAATGACTTCAACCTGTGCCTGTCATAGTTAACACTGAATTAATAGAAGTAAATGAGTTGACAGGTGATTGCAAAATAAAAGACTATTTTAATATAATATGCATTAGGGTATTTTACTTCAGTCTACACATTATCATGTTCTAATCCAACTGACTAAGGAATTGAACTTAACCCTTCAGAGACTCCAGGAAAGAACAACAGTAGCCACTGCAATTTTAAACCTCTTTATTAATGCTTTTCAATGCAATAATATTGTAATATGTTTTTAAGCAATTATGAATCAAGTAAAATAGATTTTCACCCATCACATCATATTTGGGATATGACTAATTCTCTCTACTCAAAGCAGTGAAACAGAACGTAAGACAAAGAAAATGCAAACCGGTCCCTAAATTCTCCTCCCCCTACCCCATGCATCTGTAAGAGAGGCCTTAAAATCAATTCCTACCTCTACGAGTTAGTACCTGCTTGACCTCAGGCTATACTCTCAAATATTATAATGTTTGATATCTCTAACTATAAAGCCGGGATAAAAAAATCATAACTCCTAACTCATTAGGTTATTAAGTGCATTAAATGAGTTAATATTTGTAAAGCACCCAGAACACTTCCTAGCACATAGAAAATGAAGTTTGCTTTTTATTTTTATCTCTGCTATAGTAAATATGAAATTGCATTGATAATGGTGATTTGATATGATTTAGTATTAAATAATATTCATAATCTTTCTATGTAGTTATTTATATTAAGCCCCTAAGGTACTTTATTTATATGTAATGACTTACAGGATCATGTACACCTTCCTTACTACCTTAAAGTGGATTTCCGACAACAGCCAAAGTGTATAATACCCGCCATGTCTCTTTGCCGTCATGAGGTTCCCTGCTTATGAAGGACTGAGGTTCGGTGTGACCCTGGTTCTCCCCTGCTCCTTAATTTGTTACACCCTGAGGAAGGTGATGATACATATCTGACTGGCAAGTGAGAGAACAGGTTGGCATGCTCTGCTGTGCTTGATGCCCTTTACACCTGTCCCTCAGCTGGGTGGCCTTGGTGCAATCCTTCTTATGAACAGGCTGGCAGTACCTATCATTCTTGTGTTCCGGGGGTGGGCCCATTTGGCTCTCACACCAAGCAGATGTTTTGGCTTCTATATTCACCCTAGCATTGTCTCACTTTGTCCATACTGAGATAGGGATGAGGTGCTATTAATTGAGTAGCCCCTTGCAGTGCCCCCGCCCAAATAGTTCACATGGTTGTAAAATGCAACATCTTGCACTTAACTGTTCCTCAAACTTTGTCTCATGCCCCTTTCTGATATATGGTACAGCCACTATGACTTTTCTTCTCCCCCTCCTCCTTCTCCCCCTCCCAACATTGTGAACAATTCAAATTCTGTTCCACTTCTAGCTTTTACAACTTCTATTCCTCTGTCTTCCCATTCTTCACATACTTAAAAATTTTTCATTTGGGTTTTATTTGAAATATCAACTCTTTAGAGAAACCTTCTAAGTAAGCCTCCTATTATTCTCTTTCATAGCATCTCATCTTTTCCTATCACTTATTTTTTGAATCACTTACTGTCTGCCTCCATCACCAGATTGCCAGCTCCATAAAAGTTAAGACACGGTTGGTTTGTTGGCCCAAACTAGTACCATGCACAGTGTCTGACACTTAATGAATTCAATACTTGTTGGATCCATGAATGACTTCTCTCCTTTTTAAAATCTTATTTATTTATTTATTTATTTATTTATTTATTTATTTATTTATTTTAGAGAGAGCAAGTGCAAGTGAGGGAGGGGCAGAGAGAGAGAGGGAGAGAAAATCCCAAGCATGCTCTGCACCATCAGCACAGAGCCTGATGCAGAGCTCGAACTCACGAACTGCAAGATCATGACCTGAGTCGAAACCAAGAGTCACATGCTTAGCTGACTGAGGTACACAAGTGCCCCCTGATGACTTTCGTCTTAACTGAATTAAACCAACATCATTTTATCATATACTATGCATGAAGAAGGTACTTTGCTAAGAAAGTCACGTGCCCTTACCCTCTGGAAGACTGTTTTCCAATATACCCAGTAGCAACCCAGCTTGGAACCATCAGATATTCATTTTCTCCTCTCACTAGCTTTATAAATTCCCATGCTGCATCTGCATCTGACAAATAACTAGCAAAGAGACTATCTATAAAGAACTATTGATTTTAAAAAAAGGAGCAATATAACCCAAAATATTTCAAAAGGAAATTTCTATACCAAATCTTATAGCTATGTGTAAATCTGACATAATATATGAAAAAGAAAAAAAAAACAAAACACTTAATGCCATTACACTGTTTTGTGTATTCCATCTTTCCAGTGATACAAAAAGATTCTGAAGGTCAGAAGTTCTAAATTCAGCTCTGTATTCTTTTTGTTTTTCCAAAAATGTTTTTAGTATCTATTTATTTTGGAGCAAGACAGAGTGCAAGCTGGGGGCGGGGGAGCAGAAAGAGGGAGACACAGAATCCGAAGAAGGCTCCAGGCTCTGAGCTGTCAGCACAGAGCCCTATGTGGGGCTCGAACTCACAAACTGCAAGATCATGACCTGAACCAAAGTCGGACACTTAACTGACTGAGCCACCCAGGCGCCCCAAGCTCTGTATTCTTTAAAATGCCTAGTAATAGTTAGGTGCTTTATAGATAATTCATAAAAACATGCTGAATTAACTTTGAGCTTTTATATTACAGATATTACCTTAGATACTGGATATAATACAAATGAAGTAAACTATGTATGTTGTGCCACTTATAAACTCAAATGTGAAAGGAGAGTAGAGAGGCTTACATTTTTAACTTCAGGGAATACACCCAACCACTTCCTATATCCCCATAAACATAGGAAAATGAAAGATGCCTCACCAAATAACCAGGATCTTAGATAGTCAGTCAAAGAGACACCTCATTTCCTAAAACCTGAAAGGCATTTTTTTCCCTTTCTTTAAGCAATAAATACAAATACAACAGTGTTATCCCCAGTGAAATGTGTATCCCTGTGCTTATGGTCACCCTAAATTGAGGACTGACAAATGTAGCAAGGAATCACAGAACATGATTCTTTCCTTCTTAAGTGGGGAAAACTTGGTATACAATTTAATTAATTAATAGCAATTCAATCCTCAAGTTATTGTGACATATTTTAGTAAATCAGCAGTAATTATTTCCCGTCTAATCCTTATAATCATTAGTGATCGGGAAAGAGTTGTTCTTGATTTGAAAATTAAATTATATTAATCTTATAAATGATATTTGTACAAAGAAAAATAAAGCAATTTTCATATTACCAAAGCAAGAAATTAGCCAGGATTTTTTTTTCTTTTTTACTGGCATATTTCTCGACAGATGAATATATGGGTAGATAAATAAATGTACGGAAGGAAGAATATGTAGACAAATATATAAGCAAGCATCTAATAACATTCTCATCTGCATGTAGGAAAATTGAAGTGATGTGCCTCTCCTTGATTGGTCACATGATCTGAGTTCATGTTAACAGTCCTGAATTATCCAATACCCCAAACATCCTGCCACATGAGTTGGAAATAAGAGTAAGACTTCTATGAGATCTGGGGGCTCAGATTCTAGCAAAATGGAGGTGATATTTATAGAAACTAAGCTTACAGCCTGTTTTTTAACTCTATGGATTTTCCACAAACAAAAAAAAGTAAACATCAATAATTTCCAGACATGTTCCTGAAGGACGCAAAGAGGGCTCCATGCTGCCAATAAAATGTTAGTAAGTCACTCTTCCACTATAAGATGTGTTTCAGTGAAATGCTTGAGCAATTTGGGGGGATGCTTTTTCCTTATTGAATATAACCCACTACAAATCACAAAGGTTTGTTTTGTTTTGCTTTGTTTTTTTGGTTTTTTGTTTTGTTTTGTTTTGTTTTGTTTTTTTAAGAGAGAGAGAGAGAGAGAGTGTGTGTGGAAGGGCAGAGGGAGGACAGAGAATCCCAAGCAGGCTCCATGCTCAGCACAGAACCTGAGACAGGGCTCAAGCCCAAGACCCTGGGATCAGAACATGAACTGAAATTGAAAGTCAGACATTCAACCAACTGAGCCACCCAGGCGCCCAAAGAGGTTCTTTTCAATAGTGTTTTCAGGGGACAGAACTAACGTTGCACTTAAGCTGATGATGTCACTCAGGCTTTTCTTACATATATCTGTGTACATAAGAGAACAGAATTTGATCTACAGCATTTTGAGCCTCATTTAGTAGGACATCATTCTTTTGAGGGTTGTGATATTCAGAAAATGCTTAGGCTGCAGTTTCTTTCCAAGGAAAATTCCTGTCAATGGTAGTAAATGAATGTACATTTCCCGAGTTAATGATGAGTGTGTTTAAGTTGATATATGGAGCATAGTAAAAATAAATACAAAGCTGAAAAGAACTTTCTAAGATAGTCCCTCAGTTACTGATATTCCTCTATCCTTACCTCCTCATCCTAATATATATATTTAAATAAACAATGAGAGACAGACAAAAGAGGCAATCCTTCCTACTATAAAGAGCTGTGGAGTCCTGGGCATACACTACACCTTAGCTCATACAAGGAAGTGCAGCATACTGGAGAAGGCACGAGTTTGGACAGCAGAAGAAATTCATTCAAATCCTGGCCCTGATATTTCTAGTAGTATTACCCTATGATGTTCTGTCTTTCAATTGATGAGACTGAGATAAAACATACAGTACGTGCTCACAAATACTGAGTTACATCTACATCATAGCAGTTTTATTTTTTTATTATTTTTTTACTTTTATTTATTTTTCAGAGAGAGAGAGAGGGAGAGGGAGAGAGAGAGCAAGAGGTGGGGAGGGGCAGAGAGGGAGACACAGAATCCGAAGGCGGCTCCAGGCTCCGAGCTCTCAACACCGAGTCCAAGGGGGGGCTCAAACTCGGTGAGATCATGACCTGAGCCGAAGTCAGCACTTAACCAACTGAACCACACAAGTGCCCCTCACATGTGCTTTAGAGGAAGAGTGGACATTTTCCTCTGGGCAGTGGGACACTACTGAAATATTATGAGACAGGAACTACAATAATCACTTTGGCACTTAGAAAACCAATCTGGCCACACTGTGTTGAGAAGACTGAAGGAGGTTGAGCCTGGAGGCAGGAAAACCAGTCACTCTGGATCAGTCAAGAGCTGATACAGCCCAAACCAAGATCAAAATGGCAGCTCTGGTTTGGAGAAGGCTGGGTTCTGCATTATTTCCAGAGTTGGGCTGGACCCCTTTCTCTCCTCAGTGATGGAGAAGTCACATGCTCTGTGTCCCTAGGCAGACTTGTCCCACTGAAGCTGGCAACAAGAACAGAAAGGATTCTGTCACAAGCCCCTGCTTTGGTTTCAGGTTTTTCTTTGTTGATTCTCAGCAACATAGGTCAGCCCATCTCCAGCAGCAGGACATCCCTTCCCTTTTTCTCTGACTACCTGTAGTTCATATTCCTAGTTTCCTGAGCTCCTCCTATAGGTGTAAATGTCCATTTCAGTTGAATCCAAAGTTAGATGTCATGGTGATATAAAAGGCATCTTTTCTTACTTACTCATTTTTAGTTATGTCTTGATAATTTTTTTTAATCCTTTTGTTTTAGCTTGTACATACAAAAGCATTAAATTATCTTAGAAGTGTCTCTTAAAGACTGGCCTTGAGCCAGTCGTATCAGTTGTACAAGAAAATTGTAATGGATAAAATGAAAATTTCTACTACATAAGATCCTAAAACTATATTTGTATAATCATAGAATGTAGCAGCAGGACACTCATATTAGTCATTATACAATCAGACTTCTCACAGTCAATCTGCATTTCTCTCTAATTAGTCAAAATTAGTGAGGATACACTGCATCTTTTAAACCCTATACCACAGGGTCCAGCCACTGCCTGCTTCTATTTATGTTTTCTGTTTCCTCCAAGGAAAAGGTGTCCTCCCAGGTACTCCCACATCAAGAGGGTAAAAATATTGCCTAAATAAAACCTTTTTTTTTTTTTAACTTTCTGAAGAAATTGCTATTGGGTCAGCCCCAATCAGCACTCAATTTTAATACATTTGTCATCAAGTACTAAGGATTTTTTAAATAATTAATGAAAGTATTTAATTGAATGGCACCCTCTGCTGTCCCTAGCTATTAGAGATCATTGCTTTCACTGATCCCAGATCAGTGATTCTTTAGATTAAATAGTTGGCTGTGCCTCTCTGCATTGCTTTAATCCAAGGATTCCTTTAGTAACTCATCTGTGGCTCAAACAAAATAATTTGGTTTTATTTATTTATTATTTAATGTTTATTTTCTGGAGAGATAGATATAGAAAGAAAGCAGGGGAGGGGCAGAGAGAGAAAGAGAGACAGAGACAGAGACAGAAACAGAGAATCCCAAGGAGGCTCCACACTTTCAGCATAGAGCCTGACACAGGGCTTGAACCCATGAACTATGAGAGCATGACCTGAGCCGAAATCAAGAGTGGGATGCTTAATCAACTGAGGCACCCAGGTGCCCCTGGTTTTATTTTGTTAATGATTATACACTCCTTATTGACTACTCAAAATCCACTTTTTGCTTCCCTCCATGGAAACAAGATCTCAATTTTGGGGGGTGTGGCAAAGATGCCCAGCTACACTACATGTTTGTCGCAGCTGCCCTTGCAAGTGGCCATGCGACACTGCTCTAGCCAATGAGAAATAGAAGCCTGTGGAGGGTTTCTGTAAAAGCTGTGCTGTCCTTTCCTAAGCTTGGCACCTTCCTCCATATTGCTTTTATTCCTCCCTCCTGCCTGGACCCTGGAAAGCAGGGTACAGGGCAACAACTCCCTTGGAATTGTGAGGATGGAAACTGAAGTCTGGGACAGAAGGCAAACTGTGTCAGAGCCCCACAGTCTTTGTTTGCTGAACCCACTCTAGACAAATGAGTTAGGTTCTGGTCATAATCTGTCTCAGAATGGGAAGAACAATGATCTTCAGAAACTGAGCAAACACAGTGGAGGGGAATAAGGTACAAAAGTACATGAAAGCTTCCTAGAACCCCAGCATCCACAGCTCACCCAGAGATGGGGCAAAGAGCAGCAAGGATATAAGTTCAAGACAGGGGTTCAAGCATACTTCCTCAGATTAGTTCAGGAACTGGAAAAGTTCCACAGCTGAGAGAACTTTGTTTTGACAAGAGAGGGGTGACTGAAAGCCAGGACTACTGGAATGCATTATAGAATTTTACAGGAATCAATCTCTCTGGTCTTCTCATCTCCTATTTTCTCTCAAAGAAGGTTTATTACAATGAAATACTTTCAGGCCTCCTTCCAGGCTCATGACACTTTTTAATGTCACTTTGTCAGTAATAAATCTTGAGATTGCTCTGCAGGGTGTTAAGTGGAAAGAGATGGGAATGACCATCAAGAGAGGCATTACCATCAACATTATGGCCTCTGATGCACGATCCCAGGTATTAGAAGATACAAGACAAGAGGGTTGCTGCTTTGTGAATCTGAGGATGTCTGGTCTTACGACACGCTAAATGCCTCGTGATGTGTCCTGGAAACTTGCACTTTGATTGTGCTGAGTGAACAGAGACGACTGAGCTTTTACTCAGCTTCACTGTTGCAATCTACAACTGTCAGGAAACTCAGAAGTCTTCTCTTCTAGTTATCAATCCACCAAGTAATAATTAATAGCCAGCACACACTGATCACAGACTAGGTATCTGGCGCCACGTGAGGCACTGCCTACACTTGGACTCATTTAATCCTTGCAATTCCAATATGAGGAGTCATTATCACATTCGTCTTTCAAACAGAATCACAAGTTCCTTGACCTCCGTAAGACTCCGTTTGGATGAGGCACTGATATATCTCAAAGAATATTCTGGAGCCAGCATTTTTCTCACTGTGATTTTGGTAGGAAAAAAAAAATCTGCTGGCGAATATATAATATACCTTGGGCACTGGGGTCATGCAGTCCTATGTGCAGCTCTGAGTCCTACACAAACCTGAAAGTAAGAGTAACTAAATGTCACAAACACGACTGCAATGCTCTTTAGAATACTTTATTTACAATTCAGTTTTAGTTAGGAACTATTTTTAGAACTTCTATTCCTTAAATATTTGTCTTATCTTTATATGTTGTGACAGATCTATGGGGTTAGTAACCACAGTCTGGATAAACACAGCATAGCTTATCACAATATTTAAAGTACTAACAATAATTCTGCTGACAATCTGGTTAAATAATTTTTGATATTATAATAAATCAATGCATGGGGGGGAGTAATAGAACACAAGATCTCTCAACTCTTTGTAAATGTCTTAAAAGATTCACAGGACTCATTGTATACTAATTCTAGATCACTGAATAAAGGGTTATCAGAAGCCTCTAAGGTAATGAAACTATCACAATAAAATGAGTAGATTCAACAATTTGTTTATTCACTCAATAATTTTTTAACAACCATTCTAAACAGGACAGACAACAAGTCTGTTTTCTTGATGCTTGCATATCAGCAGGAAGCCGTGTCCACATTCAGCATATTGAAGACAACAGAGGGTTACGCTCACAGGGAAGAAACTGGGCTATTTGGGCTGGATGTATGCAAGACTCCAGAGATTGTTTCTCAGAGGCTACGAGGCAGGTGTCCATTCAGGTCCAAAGTTTATAGGCTGGGACTGAAATCCTTGAAAACTATGATTCAAGGACTCATGTCAAAGCACAGTGCTCTGAGTCATGATAAGTAAGAACCATGACCGTGAGCAGAAGAGGAGGGCTGGTCATATGGTTTTGACAGAGTCAGGAGCCTCCACCTGCTCTTTGAACTTGTTATCCGAGGCTTCCAAGTGAACATCCACCTGCTTGTCTTGCCTCATTGAGAATTAGAGGAGAAAGAGGGGAAATTGGAAAGTGGTTTTGAAAACTGCAGTTCCTTTCACTTGTCATTACTGTCAGGTTAGGAGGCAGCAGGATTCTTGCCTTTGAAAAAATAATAATAGCAAATGTGCAAAACATGAAAGAAACAGTTACGATGGGGGGTGGGATTTTTGCTGGTCTCCTATTTTCTAAATGTTATACCAAAAATACTTTATTTAAAATACGTCGTTTTGTGCTATTTCAGGTAGATATGCATCATGTAGTCAATGGTCAGTAACAATATAATGTGCGAGTCAAAGTAAAACAACTTCCTGTTCTTTCAAACATTGATGTGGCAAAGGATGACAGGACGTGAGTTAATAATGACATGGGTAGAAACTGGGGTGCACTGCTATTTTCAGTAACACTGTTCAGTGTATGGCAAATATTTTCTGAATATTTTCAGAAATGTATTTCTAATGTGCTGTTATACTGGCACATTGCTGGCACATTCAACTATAATATGAAATCACTGTCATACTGATATAGGAATACGTGTATAAAAATACACAGATAGCAAAAGAATTCAAAAATTGAAAAAAATAATTGAGTCTTTTTTTGAGGCTAATAATTATTATATGAAGATTAATGACTATATATATTTCTTGGCTTTGAACAGCAAGGTAGAAGATGGTGTTTAATGCAACTGCATTTCAAAAGCAAATCCATGTATGCAATTATCCCATTTTGAGGTGAGGTTCATAGGCTTTTACAATGATAGGATTTTCTCTCATATTTAACATTCTTACGTTTCTATTATGATAAAGCACTCTTTTGATTAAAACGTCAAGTTATTTCAGAACGCATGGGGTGATTTTCCCTCCCTTAATGTGCATGCTAAAAGATAAAGCAAGAAATATGTAGGGTGGGGGGGGATTTATTAGAAATATAAACGGGATATCAGTTATATTGGCAACACAAGCTAGCATACACTTTCCTCCATTAAAATTTATCAATGCTTAATATAATTTTCTTTTTGGAAAATCTCTAAATCTGAGGAGGGTAAAATCAATCTATGTGTATCAACTTACTGATGAGCTAATTTAGCACTTTGCCTTTAAGGGTATTTTTTCTGCCTTTTTTTTTTTTCTTTCTTTCTTTCTCTTTTTTTTTTTTTTTTTTTTTTTTTGCAGCTGCTGATGGGCAATCAGCAATGTTAAGTCTGCTGACTAATTGAAACGTTTTCCAAATTATATGGCTCTCTGGAGAAGATGCATTCTATTTAACTTGGCATTTGTTCTAAATTACAGGAATCTACTATATTATATTATCCAAGATTTTAAAATCGTCTTTCATTTCTTTCCTAATTTGCATCTCAAGTTTGTTAGATTTCCCATTGGAGGCTACTGAACTAAAACAAACAAACAAACAAACAAAAAAAGTACCCTCTTCTACACATGCCTGATACAACAATATTACTGTTTATAACGATGTCATACCTTCTTCCAAAGCAGTTGAAAATCTCTTTCAGATGACAAATCATAAATGTTTACAGTGTCTGTAAATCAGTGAGGTGGTAGGACATCTAAATATTAAAATGGAAACTATGGAAGTAATGGCCTGTTATGACTGTGGGTTCCTTCACTTCAACTGATCGCTAGAATGTTCTTTGAGAAAACTCCTGAGCAGTTGTAGCAGACACTGGTGGCCTCTGCCCAGATCCTCTTCACAGGCTGGCACACCCATTCTCTAGTATATAGTGCATAGCTGTGCCCCCTTCCTGAGAATTTCCCTTGGTTAAAGATATCCTACTGGGGTAGCTTACAGCCAATGATGAATGATGTGGGGATACAAATGGCCAGCCCTTTTGTCACAAAGTAGGATGATTCTGTGGTACCATTCACAAGCCAGAATTTTCCATAGGAGCAGGCTGAGGTGGAACTTAGCTGGACTTCCACCTTTGCCTAGCCCTATCCTCCACAGCCTCCCTCCCTCCCTGATGTGTTTGCCTCAACACACAATAAATCACTGCACAAGAATCCCCAGCTCAGGCTTTGATTTTGCAGTACCTAACCTAGAACAGAAGGTTTCCATGCCAAAATAATTAATATGATACATAGAATTGCTTAAAGCCCAGTTTACAGGCATTTCACGTTGTCATCTCACTAAATCCACATATCAGTTTTGCAAGATCACCAACCATCTCCATTTGTCTGACACTGAGGTGTTTCCCAGTGAGTAGGGTGTCCCCTGGTAAAACCAGCAATATCATACCAAGCAAACCAGGACATACTGATGATCACCCTACCCTGTCTTCCATACCCCACCTCACCCCTTTTCTGATGAACTGGAGCTAGCAACCAAGAATAACTTGTGCAAAGTCTCAAAGCAGCAAAGAAGAGATCCAAGGATCCAAACTCAAGTGTGCCTGACTCCAAAGTTATGCTTGCTTGTCCTATTAGATCATGTGGCTGTCTAACACTTACACTATTCACTCCTGTCCTGTTTGTTACTCTAATTCTTCCTCTTTTACTAAAGTATTACTAATAGGAGTGAAAGCAAATTGCTTGTTTACTTGATGGTTTGACTAATTTTTATTTTTTTGATATGTGTTTATTTTGATGGCAGGGGTGGGGGAGAAAGAGCGAGCACATGCATGGGCAGAGGAGGGGTATAGACAGAGAATCCGAAGCAGGCTCCATGCTATCAGCACAGAGACTGACGCAGGGCTCCAACTCCCCAACTGTGAGATCATGACCCAAGCCGAAATCAAGAGTTGGATGCTTAACCGACTGACCACCCAGGCACCCCACGATTGACTTTTTTTAAAGAATATGAAAGGTAAATTGAAGATAACATCAAGAAGTGGTCTAGGACTAGGAGCACCTGGATGGCTCAGTTGGTAAAGCGTCCAACTTTGGCTCAGGTCATGATCTCATGTTTGGTGAATTCAAGCCCTGTGTAGGGCTCTGTGCTGACAGATCAGAGCCTGGAGCCTGCTTCGGATTCTGTGTCTCCCTCTCTCTCTGCCCTTCCCCTATTCACACTCAGTCTCTCTCTATCAAAAATAAGTAAACATTAAAAAAAAAAGGAAAGAAGTGGTCCAGGACCAATAGCTTGTCTAGCCTGCTAACCAGCTTAATAGTCCTATCTCATTTGAGACCATTTTCATCTGTTATATCCAAGCACACATTTAATATCCAATGGGAAGATAAATAATCAATAATGACTTTCTGGAGAACAGAAAATCATGTTGATTTTAAATTGACTAAAATTGATTTGGAGTTTAGTAGGGATGAATAGTAAGGAGAAAGCAGAAAAACATCTTGATACGTGCCTCATTTATTACAGGCATGTATTAGCTAGTTATTGCATTTACTCCTCAGGGAATCCTATAAAACCCATTCACTTAAGCAATTGAAGCTGGGAAGACAAAAGTGATGCAAAAGAAATGAAAGTCGGAACAAATTTTACAAAGCATTAGGAAATTACAAGAAAAAAAAAAACCCTCATAATAAAGCAAATTCTCTGAGTAGCCATGAAGCTTTGTGAAGTCATGGAAGCAGATCGAGCAGAGGATGGATGACTCTGGTAGCAAACTTCATGGAAACTGAAATGATCATGACAGTGGTCCAGAAGAGTAGTTGGGTATGAGCTTAGAGTCTAGACTGAATTTATGAATTATGGCTTTGCTATGTACTAAATATGTGACTCTGGGCAAGGTGTCTACCATCTGTGCATGGAGTTTCCTCTCTATAAAATGGGAATAGGACCCACTGCATAGAATCTGTGACAACTTAATGACTAAGTACACATAAAGTACTTAACACAGTCCTGTGTTTACAATAATCACGTAGATAATGCTAGTGCTAATGATTTATGTGAAGACAGCCTGCTTGTGGTTTTGTGGTGCAAGACATAGAGAGAGTTCTATGTTTTCTTTAGAAACACCAGTGTGCATTGAAATGTCCTATTAGTGGCATCTTGTCTTTTAAATAATTACTAACATTAATATAGCATTAACCATGAACAAGGATTATGCTAAGGGCATTACATAGATTTTATTTTAATTTCATCTAAACATTTTTGATGTAGATACTCTTATCTGCATCTTACAGGTGAGGAAATAAATGTTGAGTAAACTCTAATAACTTGCCTGAGTTTATAGCTATTGTGGTAGAGTCTACAAGGAAAACCGTATTGTCTGATAAGCCCACACTCCTGACTACTACATTCATCTGGAGTTGATCAACGTCAAAACTCTAACACATCCAATACTATATGCCAGTCCACTTACTCTATTCTGTTCTATTCCACTTTCTTCCATTCCAGATTCCATCCAGTTCATCCTTTTCCATTTCATTCTATTCCATTCCATTCCACACACCATCCATTCCATTCCACACTCCATCCATTCCATATTCCATTCATTTCAACCTTTTCCTTCCCATTCCATTGTATTCTTTTATATTCCAGTCCGTTTCACAACCCTCCACTATATCCCCATCCATTCTATTCAAACTTACTGACTACTTATCTCAAGTGAATCTCTAAGAAGCAACTTCTGTTACAAAGAAGAATAAAACAAGAATTTGCTCTCAAGGAACTCTCAGGCTGACCAAGCTTCATTTAATCAATAGGTTTACCAAGCCAAAAACTAATTTAGTAATTTACAACATATTTCAATTTGTGAAATGGAACACATTGGAAAATAATTTAAATACTCCTTGCTCTAGAACCAGATTTACTCACAGCATTCTTCCTATTAGTAGGTAAATCTACTTAAAAGGCTTCATTCTTTGGGGATTTCACTCATGAGGAAAAATAAGATGTTTTCAGGGTGTATTTCCAATGAACCATGAAAACTAGAGGGGGTATTTTGCTATGCTGATGATACCTCCAAACTAAGACCAAGAGTCTATAATTT
Source organism: Felis catus (assembly GCF_018350175.1). NCBI lineage: Eukaryota > Metazoa > Chordata > Mammalia > Carnivora > Felidae > Felis > Felis catus. Next base: position 188,117,630 of record NC_058371.1, on the reverse strand, counting down.
CAAATCTGGGTTCTCTTTTCTCCTGAAGGTGCTACACCACCACTGCTAGATTTTTTTATGAATTATGTTTTCCTGTAATTTTTGCCAATCCCTCCTTTCTGTAAAGTACAAAGACCTCAGTTATTTAGGACAAATGGAGTTCAAACACCATCATTTCATTTGTAAGCATTCTCTATTCTTCTGAAACATCCTGTTTGATGTTAATAGAGATTCGAGAAGCCCCATTAATTTTATTGACCCTGCATTTACAAACCATAGTTCCATATGAATTGACTGAAGAAACAAAATGAACTCAATGTCTTATGTTGTTCCTTACTTTGGGGGATGTATTTCAATCTTGGGGTCCCTCACTGCTCTGACTACATATTATCTTTGCTTCTTCTAGAGTTTTTCAAAGATAGAGTTTTTCAAAGATATATTATCTAAATCAGCAATCCCTGGGGTGCTTTTTAAATGTCTATTCATGGATTCTACCCCATTCCTGAAAACCTAAATCTTTGGAGCCAGTAGCTCAGTCTGGAAAATAATCTCTCTTAGTGAATCTCACCCTCCAGCCTTTGCAATCCACCACAGTAGTGATTAAATTCAGGGATGGTGCTATGAGCTTTCTTTAACCTGCCTGACAGATATCTTGGCACTCTCACCTAAATACACTCTCACGAATTAGGCACTGTGAGGCAAGGAAGGCCCAGGTGCAGAAGAGTCATTGACTCGTAAATGCTTCATTAATTCCAGAAAGTCAAGAAGAAAAAACTCCGTCCAACAGAACATAAATGCTAACACCCATGAGCCTGGTTGGTGTCCTGCTGAGGCTGGGCATTTGAGATTTTGCAAGCTAGGGATGGTTATAAATTAACGTGTTATGTAGACTCTGACACCAAAAAAGGAAATTGCCATTCAGTACTGCATCTCTGCATTTGCTAATTCTGTTTTCTTAGTATCGTTTTGTTTGTTTTACTCTGTATCTTAAATTTGACTTCAACGAGTGACAACCCTTAAGTGAAAGATGGAAAAAGACACTCTATGCATCTACCACGATTACATTTATTACCTCATTTAATCGGCACAGCTTCTCTGAGGAGAGGATATTGTTAATTTCTATATTTAAAAAGAAAACAAAGCCACCTCCCCCCCCAAAAAACTAATTTATTCAAAGTCAGCTAATCTCGGCAGTGGATAGTGAGCCCTATTACACCCAAGGCAAAAAAATAAAAAATTAAAATTAAAATAAACCTCTTCATTTTTCCTGTTACTCCACGCTGCTTCCATTTCTTCCCCTCAACTACTTAGCACTTAAAGAAAACAACTACGAAATTACACTGAGGCCACATAGTAATGACAGAGAATTCCTCCAAAGCCACACAAAGTCCCATTTCTCCATGGTCACAGTGCATATGTATTCAGTGAAGAATCTGGGTCTGCTCTGAGCACCACACATTGAGGATTAAATTGGCACAGATATTTCAGGTAATCTTTGGTTCCCCAAACTTTAGTCAATTGAGGTTCTGGCTCCTGTAAAAGCTACTCAACATTTTCTTGTCACTTTCCAACTTCTATTCTGAACATCAAAGTTCATTGGACGGGATACTGTGGAAGGTTGCCTTTAACATGTTATTAAACAGCAGTTTATGAATAGTGGTACCACAACACATTGCTGCACATGATTAAGTACTGTTTATGCATTAAAGTTCATGGTACTAAAAGGGCAGTAGGATACTTTTAAACTTTACATCCTAAAGTACAGAAGCTTATCAACTTGTGTGTGTTTTGGCATAGCTCTTGGCATACTGCAGAAACAAACTAACAAATAAAACCCTCTGTACCGGGTTGGATAGTGCCCCCTAAAAGTTCATGTCTACTCAGAACCTGTGAATACAACCTTATTTGGAAATAGGGTCAGATGTGATCCAGTTAAGATGAGGTCATACTGGATTAGAGTGGGCTCCAAATCCAATATGATTGGAGTCTTTATAGGAACGGAACATTTGAACACTGAAACAGAGACACAGAAAAGAAGGCCATGAGAAGACAAAGGCAGAGACCTGAGTGATGCATTTCCAAGCCAAAGAATGCCAAGGTTTTCCAGAAACCACTAGAAGCTAGAAGAGGCATCTTCCACGGAGACTTCAGAGGCTGTATGGCCCTGACAACACCTTGACTGTGGACTTCTAGCTTCCTGTTGTTTTGAGCCACCCCGATTGTGGTACTTTGTAATATCACCCTAAGAAACTAAGACATCTTCCATAAATATCACCTGTGATATGCAAGGTGCCCAGTTCAATTTTGAGAATACAGAAGAGTAGAATTAAGCCTGGCTTCTGTGGTCCATATCAGTGCCTGTAGGTGTAGAGAGGAAGCTCAAAAGTGTTCCTCTCCCTTTCAGTTCTAGCCTTTTACTTCCAAAGTGCCACAAGCCATTATTCCTTTCCTTTCTCTTTCTTATTATTTCTTGGCTCCTCAGCTACAGCTTATTATATAGTGGAGTTCCTAGGATTTCCTTCTGTTTCCAATATTTTATGCCTTATAACTGTGTTTTCCCTCAATATAGTAAAATGGCACAAGGTGGAAACACATGTTGCACATAGAGCACATATGACCTCCCAGTTTTATCGAGGCTTGTGTCCCAGGACCTGAGTTACGTGAGATCTCATTCAAGATCCTGTAATGCAGGCATGTGCCCTGCATGACTGTGGTGAGATGAAGGACACAAAACTATTATCAAAAACAAGAACAACAACAACAAAAACTATTAAGTACATAGTAAAACAAATAGCTCTTAAAATCATCCAATGCATAAAAACAACATTCAGATATGCCTTCCATGTTTTCCAGTTTTCCCAGTTCCATCACAACAGCTAAAGTGTTTTTTCCTCCCAAACTCTGGGATTACTTTTTTATAGGAGCTAGCAGCTTCTAAAATTAAAAGAACCACCAGAACATACCCCATTTAGAGGAAGGAAGGAAGGAAGGAAGGAAGGAAGGAAGGAAGGAAAGAAGGAAGGAAGAAGGAAGGAAGGAAGGAAGAAGGAAGGAAGGAAGGAAGGAAGGAAGGAAGGAAGGAAGGAAGGAAGGAAGGAAAGAGGGAAGGAGAGGGAGGATGGAAGAAAGGAAGGTTGAAAGGGAAAAGAAAGAAAACATTGATAATGGGTGAATTTCAAGGATTCTTCAAATTCTTAACATTGGTTTCCTTGGTGCTATAAATTAAGGAAACATTTTAATTGTGTATAATATCCAATGACTGTGTTTAGAGATTTATATCAGACCTCACAGAAAATTACAAGACCACTGAAACACTAATGTTTGGATTGAGCTAACATTCGTGAGTGTCTCTTCCATTTCAGACACTGCTCCAGAAACCTTTGTATTTGCTTTACGAGAATCTCATTGCCAATTTTGCCCAATTACACAGGATAAATTCGAGGTGTACAACAAAGCGTCAATAATTTGTATATAGCCATACTCTATTATAATACATAGAGGTGCTGGGCCTTGAACTTAATTGGATCTTCAGATTTGAAAATCTAAATGTTCTTTCCACTAAACCATGTGCCCTCCCCAAATACATTTTCACACATATCCCAGGGCACGTGTTATCATGAGAGAATACAGAACGGGCACATGGCCAAATAAAGAAGAAAATAAGTCTTATGGTTTATGGTATAAAATCACACTGCCACCTGACAACCTTTTACAACAAAAATAGACAACTTCACACATACACAGCATTTAAATAGCATTTTCCAACAATGAGCCATGGCTAAAATTGTGAGTACTGGTACTTTGACATCAAGGCTCACATCAGGTGATTATGTGCAAGGGGGAGGTCGCTGGCTCATTAGGGATAATCAGAAACTCAAAGTATGGAAAGAAGCTACAGCATGTCAGGGGCCTCCTCTAGAAATCAAGGATTTTCTGATGTAAATGTGATGTAAACAATAATTCAACATCAAGAGAATACCTTGGAACACAGGAATCAGAAAACTTGGAGACGGTGGAGCTAGTGTGTCCCAGAGCAGGATACATGAGAGGTATCTGGACGGTAAAAGGATGACAGCCACAGACCTGCCTAACCCAAAGAGTGCTACAAGAAAATCCAGGGTGTCTAAGTCTTAATAAGCTCATTTTGCATATCTGACTCCCCACAAAATTACTGTGGTCAAATAAATTTTAGAAACTGCATATTCTATCACTCTGCAGTAAATTTATGATGTGCTTTGGCACATTAAAGACTCTGAAAAGCTCTGCATTAAAGGAAACTGTTAAACCCAGGGTTTCCAAAAGTAATCCAGTCAACGACTCTGAGATTTTGTTTCTTTGTTTTGTTTTGTTTTGTTTTTCCAGTTTAACACTGATTAACATCTCTGGTGAAAAGAGACACTTGAGTACAGAGTTACATTTGGGTAACACTGACCTTAGATAAAACCATCTATTAATGAAGAACACTGAAAAGTTCTGCCCATAGTGACAAGCTTAACTCAGAGTAATACTTCTCCTCCAGGTTATGAAGAAAATGTTTTTTACACATTTGAATCACCGAACTTCCAAAATTATTTACATGTGGATCCAAAATATACTTTGTCGAGGGAACAAAAGAGGATTTTAAGTAATGCTGTCTCCAATCTTTGTTAAAGTGCCTACTTCATAATTAACATTGCTAAAAAGTCTACATTACCCAAAGCAACCTACAGATTCAATGCAATCCCTCACACAATACCAATAACATTTTTTCACAAAACTAGAACAAATAATATCAAAGTCTGCATGGAGTCACAAAAGACCCTGGATAGTCAGAGCAATCTTGAGAAAGAAAACCAAAGTTGGAGGTATCACAATGCCAGATTTTAATATATGCAGTAAAACTTTGGATTGTGAGTAATTTCTTCTGTGAGTGTTCCACAAGATGAGCAAATATTTCTAATAAATTTTAACTTGACAAATGAGTGATATCTTGCAATACGAGTAGTACATGATGCCAAATGTCACATGATCACAACTGAGCCAATGGCTCGCCTCGCTCTCGCTCTCTCTCTCTCTCTCTCTCTCTCTCTCTCTCTAATTCTCACTGTGGTATTGTGGGTGGATGGATGCTTAGTCTCAGGCCGTGGTGTTTGGCAGAAATCAGTAATTTTTCAGAACATTGGAAGGTGCCCACAACTGGCACTAGTGTATTTTTTTTGTCACTTCAAAGCAACTATGGACAGTCCTTTGCTTTTCCATGCAAGAGTAAGTGCAGGAATGCTTTGTTTCATTCTAGTCTAGTCTGCCTGCAGATATAGACTCTTTCCTCTGCTGCCTATTGCCAATTTCATTAAATACAGTATATGACAAGAGTTTATTAATATTGTACTGTGGTCAACACCAGTGTGAGCGTATACAATGATCCCCATGCAGAAAAAGGTCGAAAGGAAAGGTAGTAAGAAGAAGGAGATGATTATGGTGGAAGTTAAGAAGGAAACCATCAAGAAGTACCAACAAGGTAAGCAAGTGGCTGAAATTGCAACATTTTATAAGAAGTCTACATCGAACATTTGCACAATATTAAAGAAGAAAGAAGAAATAAGGGGGCTAAATGCAGCAAAATCATTTCTCATGACGATATCAAAGCAAAAGCCATGTGTGTTCTGGAAGATGTAGAAAAGTCGCTTCTGGTTTGGATAAACGAGAACCAACTAGTAGGTGATACCATGACCAAGAACTCTACCTGCAAGGAAGCAAAGGCCTTGTATACCAACCTCCTAAGTAAACCGTCAGGTACATCAACAGAAAACAAAGAAGGTTTCAAGGCAAGCGGAGGATGATTTGATAACTTTTAGAGGAGAAGTAGCATCCATAGTGTTGTGAGGCATGGAGAGGCTGCAAGTTTGCACACTAAGGCAGCTAAGACATTCACTACTGAGTTCCATAAGCTCATGGCTTCTGAGTCCTACCTGCTGGAGCCAGTGTTTAACTGCGATGAGACAGGGCTTTTTTGGGAAAAGATGCCAAAGAGGACTTACATTACATAAGAAGAGAATGCAAGGTGATAATAGACCATCTCACCCTCTTAGTTTGTGCTAATGCAAGCAGGGATTTCAAAGTCAAGCTCCTGCTCCTGTATCATTCCGAGAATCCAGGAGCCTTCAGGAAATGCAAAGTGCAGAAGAGCCAGTGAAATGCTAGATTTGGGTCACTCATATCCTGTTTATTGAGCGGATCAATGAGGCCTTCAGTCCTGCAGTGAAGAAATAGCTTTTAATTTTTTTAATGTTTGTTTATTTTTGAAAGAGAGAGAGAGAGAGACTGAGAGACGGAGTGTGAGCAGGGAAGGGGCACAGAGAGAAGGAGACACAGAATCCGAATCAGGCTCCAGGCTGTGAGCTGTCAGCATAGAGCTCAACGCGGGGCTTGAACTCACAAACCAGGAGATCATGACCTGAGCCAAAGTCAGACGCTTAACTGACTGAGCCACCCAGGCACCCCAAGAAATAGCTTTTAGGAAAGAATTTTACCCTCAAATCCTTTCTGTTTATGGATAATACTCCTGCTCATCCTCCAGGCTTTGAAGACAACTTACCCGAGGAATTCGAGTTCATTAAGGTTAAGTTCCTCCCTCCCAACACCACTCCAATCCTCCAGCCCATGGATCAGCAGGTCATTTTGAACTTTAAAAACCTTTATACCAAAGCACTATTTTAGTGATGTTTCGAGGTGCCCAAAGGAACCAACCTTACTCTCCAAAAGTTTTGGAAAAACCATGTCTACATCATGAACTGCCTCAAGATCATTGACAAAACAAGGGATGGGGTCACCAAGACAACCCTCAATTCTGCTTAGAGAACACTGTGGACTCATGACATTCTTGGACATTACTTAGAGAGGCTTGCTCACGAACAAGAGCTGCCAGTTGTCAAGGAAATTGTGTCCTTGGGGAAGACCAGGGGACTGGAGGTGACTGAGGATGACATTCAAAACTGGTGGAGGAACAGGGCCAAGAGCTGACCACTGAACAACTGATGAACCTGCATCACAAGCAACAGCAAGAGGTTATGGAGGAGATCTTGTCTGCAGAGAAGGAGGAGAAAAAGGCAGAGGAATCCCTCACTTCAAAGGGGATTAGTAAGATGTGTAAAATGTGGGAAACAGTGCAAAATTTTGTAGAAAAGCACCAAATAAGGCTGTAGCAGTGGATCTGTTCAATGACAATGCAATGTCACATTTCCACATCATCCTCAAAAGGAGGCAAAAGCAAGTGTCATTGGATAGGTTCCTTTTTGAAGTTTCACGAAAAGAAAAAGATTCCATTGAGCCAATAGACAGGTCGATTTCTGTGGTTCCTTATCATACTTTATGTGTAGCCAAGTTACAGAAGATTGTCCTAGGATAAGAGAGGCTTCCTCAAAGTTGACTACAACCTAATGTGTGAACTTCCCTGGTGTCTTGATATAAAGGTTACCCAAAGGTGATATGAACGCCTCTGGCAGTCCCCAGCAATGAAAGTATATGAATACTAGATGGACTCTCATTACAAAACTGTTCAAGGCTCGCAACTTACAACTTGGGGTCAAAGATATTTTAGGCATCAAAAATATATCTCTATTTTTTAAATGTCTATTTGGTGTGTGTGTGTGTGTGTGTGTGTGTGTGTGTGAGAGAGAGAGAGAGAGACAGACAGAGAGAGACAGAGAGAGACAGAGAGAGACAGAGACAGAGAGAGACAGAGAGGGAGAGAATGAGTGGGGGAGGGACAGAGAAAGAGGGAGACAGAGAATCCCACGCAGGCTCTATGCTGTCAGCACTGGGCCCAAAGCAGGGCAAAATGATGACCTGACCCAAAATCAAGAGGTAGATGCTTAACCAACTAAGCCAACCAGGCTCTCCAAAAATATATCTCTATAGACTTTCAAGAAAAACTTAAAAAGGAAAAGCTTGTAAAATATTCGAAAGCTTGAGAGCTCAAATATGCCATTTTAGTTGCAATTTGAAAACATGTTGTAGCACATTTCAATAAAACAGCGAGAAATTATAGATCTTGATTAGTATGTATGTGAAATTACCTTTATTGTCATTTATAGAATGGCATATTAAAGTAATGGAATAAAATTTAGATAATAATGATAAAATATTGTGGATGTTCAATATATTTATTGGGGTATATTTCACAATATACATACTTATCAACTCATGATACTGTACACCTAAAACAATACAATGTTATTTGCCAATCATATCTCAATAAAAAATAAAGGAAGGCAAAATTAATACACAGTAATAATAGTGATAAAAGTGAAAAGTGAAATTACCAATTTAGAAATTGTGTTGACATGAAGAAAATACCAAAAAAAAAAAAAAAAAAACAAATTAGTTTGCATAAAAGGAATGGCCATAAGCAGAAGAGATATATTTTGGCCAGAAGTAATGTATGAGCTCTTGGATTGATAATTCAAGTAATGAAGAGAAATAAATAATGTATCAAATTAATATATTGGATAAAATACTCAATTTCACATTAAAATAACACAAATTACTGATACTGAGAAAATAACTCTTAATATACTACTAACACAAGAACACCAGTGAGAAACTGGTGTTTCAATTTAAAGATGATTTACTATTAATGCACAACAAAGTTTGAGATATGAAAGAAAATCAAAAGACATTGTCTCGTATTTGACAATAATTAAAAAAATTATATATTATTACAAATAATAGGTTGGGAAATTCTCTTATTTGTAATTTAAAATGAATTTCTATTAACTCTGCTATAAATCTGAGCTACCTTTATATTCTCTGTGCAAGAAATATTGCAAAATTATCTAATAGTATGTAAGTATGAATTAAGAAAAAAATTACACAGTTCAATAAAGCAGGTAACATTTATTTAAAATATGCTACGGTTTTAGTTTTTTATATTTATGTAACTTATCAACTTTCTAAAATTTATAATTTTGAAATTTATAATATCTCATCCTAAATAAACTTTCTTCAACTTTACACTTAATTTTATATTTTATTCATGTAATCTTTTTCTTAAAGGGAGACCTAAAATTATAAAAGTTTCAAACCCCACAAAATCTAAATCTGCTTCTTTACAAGGGCAAGATTGAATGACTTAAGTAAACTCCAAGGCCAATCTAAAAATAGCAAAGTCTATGTAATTTGATTTGTCAGAGCTAATGTGTCATCTTTAACATATCAGGAGGGTAACATTGACACTGATAAACAGAAACACAGAGGTATAAAAGTTTTAAGATACAGTATTCATTTTACACCTCTGCATAATAAGATACCAAAAATTTAGCAGCTGAAAACATTATTCATTTATTGTTCATATTATTCATCCTTCGTTTTCTACTGAGGATCCCAGAAGGCTGAACTCCAAGTATCAGCTGGCTGTGTGCTTATCTAGAAATTCCAGCAACTAATCCACATCCAAGCTCATTCGGGTTACTGGCAGAATCCAGTACCTTGTGGTGACAAGTCCTTGGTCCCCATTTGTTCGTTGTCTGTCTCTTCTCAGGGTGGCTCTGATGCGTTGGCTGTCTGTCCTCCATTCCTTTCCACGTGGCCTTCTTCATCCTCCAACTGTCAACAGTACATTGAGTCCTTTTCATGCTTTGAAGCTCTCTGGCCTGTTCTTTTGCCACCAGTTGGGGAAAGCTCTACCCTTTCAAAGAATCGTGTGATTATATTAGGTCCACACAGATAATCTCCCTACTTTAAGGTCAGCTCTGACATGCAATATAATCACAGGAATGTTAACTCATCATATTCAAAGATGCCATCCACACTCAAAGAGGAGGGGATTGTACAAGGGTGATGGGTCACTGTGTCTATGGGCCATTGTGTCTATCACAGACATTCTATTGGGGTTACACGATTTCCTCTTGTATGCACAGCATATGTCAAGGGGTAGCAAAGTTAACTGTTTTGCTGGGAGCTTGAACCCTGGTATATATAAAGTTAAATAAATAAGTCAGAGAGAACAAGAGCCAAGAAAATAGGTAATTTGATCGAGTGAAGAAGAATGAAACAGACCTGTCATGACCTGCAATACTGTGTACTTTTTTTTTCTCTGATTTGCTAACTAATGCTCTCTCGAAGAAGACATAAAACATTCCAAAATACTTGTTTTTCTTAAAACTCATTTGCATCTCCTAATTGGTGTGTCATTTCATAATTCCACTCTGGTACCAAATCTGAAGTTTTCAGCCATTCTTATGTCTTCCTTTCCTATTAAGCTGTTTATGCTGTGGAATGTCTGAGTCTGTAATTAAATTATTGTCTCAAACAAATTAACCACATCCACGCATACATTAACATAGCATTACCAATGAGGAAAAACATAGATGTGTGCTATAGAATGTCAAGCTAAATGATATGGCACAGATCTGGGCTTGCTTTTCTGATAATTGGCCTCAAATCTTAGGGTAGGAAGAGGCAGAGAACATAACCCCAGGAAACAGAGAAAATTTACCATGACCTGAAATAAGAAGTTGATCATTGGAAATAGTTTTGAACAAATATGTATTCAAGTCCCCCTTTCTTTCTCACTGCGGGAAAAATATTTTTCTCAGTCCACTGACATTGGACTTGGCCATGTGTCTTGCGTTGGCCAACAGAACCTTAGAGACTAGGATCTGAAAAGAGGACTTAAATATATTTGTGAGGTTTGACTTGGCTTTTGTGCTCTAGCTTATCCACTGTGATAAAACCAATCTGTCTCAAACTGCACACTAGGACACATAGATACGGACACCTGACAAGCCTGAGCCTCCCAGCTGAACCTGGTCTATATCCGCTGAACCAGAGTCACCTGCAGAAATGTGAATTGGAGGATAAATACTTACTGTTGCAAGCCCACTGAGTTTGGGATAGTTTGTTACACAGCATTATTGCAACCTAGTTGACTAACATAAAAGAGAAAGTAAGGGAAAAAATCTAGAGATGCATCTTTAGATTTAAATCTAGTTCAGCTTAATATATACATATTTATATCTCACATTTACACACTGTATCTATGATATAGCATATATGTGTATGTGTGTGAGTAGTGTTTTCTTAAAAGTGTATCACACTTATAACAGTGCTCCCTTTGGGAGAGCTTGTCATGCTAAAATTTATATTTAAAGAGGTCTCTATATGATACTGTTGCTCACAATGAAATGTAACACAAGGCAGCTGGAACTGTCAGCTCTCCCTGTTGGGCTATCAGCCACTATATTCTCCTGGTTATTCACAATTTTAAAGGGATCTTATAACTCTATAAACATAGGCATTACAGGAAACTGCTTTTTGAAAAGGCTATAACCTTCTACATGATCTCAGGTATATATTACATCTAATTTTGTGAGATTTGATGTTTCATTTTTACAAATAAGAGAAAAATACTTGCAGGTTACATCAAGGTCACAACTGTCCCCTTGCACCAATACAGCATTAAAAAAAAAAGAATACTGGGGCAGGGAGAAACTTTAAAAACAGTATTGAAATAAATGTCAATGGTTGGGAAAGCCTTCTTCTATTTCAACAGTTGTAAAAGCACATCACCATCTATTAAGACTTATGACCCAAAGATTTATTTTTCTATTTCAACATGAAATCAAAAACAATGCATAGCAACACTCTCCATAATCCAAGTGAATAACAAATATACACAGTACTAAAATGTATACCTTCTTGCAAACTTATGTGTCAAGAAAAAAACTTGGATCATCTGAAATTGCTGAGATCATAACAACTAATTGCTGGAGAAGAATGAAGGGTGTTGACATTGTGGAAATACATCTTACGTACAGGCTTTAAAAGTAGGGAGAATTCATTATAAGATGTTCAGCAACACAGCTCATTGTGAGAGATGTTCAGCCACGTTTCTGGCTTCTACCAATAGATGGCAGAGCACCCTCTGACCTTGAGCTAAGACAACCAAAAACATTTCCAAATGTCCCCTGGGGGTAAATCTCCCCAAGTTGAGAACCAATGATCGATCTAGAGAAACACAATGCAATTCTCTCTTTCTTCTAACACTAGACGCTAAGAACAAGCACAAAAATAGCCACAATATGATGTTTACTATTTGTCAGACACATTGCAACTCGTTTTACTCCTCATAAAGTTACTTGCCTTATATACTAATATTACTTGTATATTATGGATGAGAAATTGAAATACAGACAGAGGTTTCTCAGGTAGTAAGTAGAGCCAAGATTTGAACACAGGGCAGTGGGACTTATGGAGAGAAAGTCTCAAATGGAATGGGCTTTGAGACATCAGGATTCCAGCTGGGCCTTGCACACTTGAGCAGTATCTCTTAAGAGCTCTCTTTGCTCATCTGCTAAATCTAGAAACTGAGCTACGTGACCTCAGAGGACCCTTCCACTGCTAACAATTTGTGAGCACCTAAATCACAGTGAAATCTATGTTGTTACATTCATTTCAATAAAGGCAAGCGGACCACACATCAGACAATGTCCAGCTACAGCAGCCGAGTTCCCAATGGCAGCCATCCATCTTCCCCGATTTAAATTCTTGGTGTTTTAGGACATATATCCCCTTAAACCTGTTTGCTATGAGAAAATTTGGCAGGGAGGAGAGGCTGCTTGTAAAACAGTCTTACAAATTTCTCCATGTATCTCATCTCAAGGTTTTCAAGGTCATGGCCAATCACAGACAAGGTTGCAGAGAATACACGTAAGTTTTCCCTTCCTGCATAGCCAATAGGAGAAAAGGGTTAACTGCTGGCCAGATGACCGTGAAAATCAACACTGAAGTAAGTACCAAAAGACTTGATCAGTCAAAGGGTGTTAATTAAATTAATAATGAACACTGGAAGAAGGGGGCAGTTTCCTCACCTAAACTGACTATTGTAACCCCCATGCTCACAACAAATTAGAAGATTACAGTGCACAAGAATATGCTAAGTTCCATTCCATAAACTCACCAAAAATTTCTCTTTACGAGTTTATCTCTAGCCTCTGTCCTCCCTCAAGAAATCATTTCAGCTGCTGCTCTAACCAGATCTTTTTGTTTTAGTTACTGCTCACGTCACACAATTCCTTATGGTTCATCACCACATCTGTCCCTGATGGGTCAAAATTCCTGACCACATAACGTCCCTACCCACAGACATGATCCCACACATTGATTCTCATAAATCTGAAAGGAAAAACAAAGTTCTATATGATTACCTACATAGTAAACTATCTTTTATGCAATAGGGCATCCCAGGAGAACTACGTCCTGAATTTACTAAATATAATTTTTGACAGAGAAATTTTCCAAAAGTAGGCTATAAACATAAATTTTTAACATCTTAAAAGGAAAATGGAGTTCTCAATCTTTCTCAGCCAGAAACTCCACACTGCTATGTCTCATCCCAAAGACCCCCTCCTCTGTCCTCTGTCACACCTAGACGCATTACCACACATTAAAATGCTTCAGAGGGTCGCTCATGGTCACTTACTGCGTATTCAGATAATTTATAACCCAAGTACGTTCTTGAAGATTTAAAAGACTAGAAATAAAAAAAAACAGGCAAACATGAGACACAGTTATATATAATATATAATACATATATTATATATATATATATATTTATACACACACATACAAGTGATAGCTATGTGTTAAGTCACAAAAATGTGATATATATATATATATATATATATATTTGTTAATAATTGCTGCATATAAAATATATCCTTTAAGTGATATATAAAACTGGAAAATAAATGCTTTTTCACATCTTCACTTCAAACTCTGAAATATTTGTAATAAATGTTTAATAAGGTCCTGATTATATTTGTAAAATGTATAAACATAGATTATTCAAGAGGAATGCAATGAAGCAAATAATAAAGTTGACAGATGTCTAACTGAAACTCTTTGGTTCCTCCAGCTTTTAATGATACATTTTCCCTTGGTGAGGAACTGTGATTTCTACCTGTGCCCAATCCATAGCCAGGCTCACATCTCCTTGTCATTAATATACTAGGAACTTTCCCTGCTGAATTATTCAGTGATCTTTGGAGTTGGCTACAGTTTATAGAAATGTGACAGTCCTACGCATCTTAGTGCTGTGAACTGTTACCAAAAGACTAAACATCCTTGACAGGCTGATAAAAAATTAATTATTATTCTTTCAATGGAAAGGATACAACCCTGCCAAAAGCTGTTAAGTGTGGAGATTTTAGAATTCTCCCTTTCTCTCTTGGAGAGGGCACACTAGGATTTTTCATGAGGAGGAAATAGCATCCACAAAATAGCTAGCCTGGCCTAGCACACACTGGGCCTTTATACCTTCCTTCCTTTCATTGGCCCTAGAATTTTTTGTCTTCTTTCCTCTCTAAATGTGAACACATCTCTAAAGACCAGAGCTAGCAGTGCAAAATGGAAGGATGGAAGAAATGCTGATTGTAAGAAAAGATTCCAGTTAAGAGATTCTCACTGTAGGTAAATATTCAGATACTCCGAGCAAGTTCCTTCCTTGGCTGAGTCTGTCTCTTTGTTTGTAAAAGTGGCTTAATCCTGTCTGGTTCTATATGTTTACTGGGTTATTCTGTAGGTTGAAAGACAGGGGAAACTTTTTTTAAGCCTATCTATGTTACAAACCATTAAGTATTCTTATTTTTACAACTAATAGGTATGCAATTAGTGTAAAATTGTGTTAATGAATTGTGTGATTAGGAACGGTCAATTCAATGACTGATTACCCAAATTCCACTTATTTGGAGACAAGCTGCTGACCTTACCATTTAGGGATACTGCCTTCAAACCACAAACATAAGATCCTGGAGTAAAGGTATCAATTAATTAATTCAGAAATGATGTTATCAGATATAACAGAAATACCAGTAAAAGACTAATATGAAAAAAAAATAATGAAAGACATTAGTCTTTTTCCTTTAAAATTAACCCAGTAGGTTGAGGCAGTTTACCAATTTTACATTAGAGGAAGTATTTTATGCATCTAAAAATGAATCAACTGAAGACGGAATGAACTCTGTACAGGGAGCACTGGGATCCTTTCTCCTGTTATTACAAAGCATGAATAGTCCCTGCCTATGGACTATTTCTTGCACCTACCCTAATCAGATATAACCATGGAGTCATAAAGTCTCTAGAACTGGGAACACTTTTAGTTTCAAAGAAGACAGAGGTTGAGGAGGATGTGAAGGACACAGTGTTATCTGCACTCACCACAGCAAAGCATACTTTATTAATACCTAGTTTCCAGGCTTTTCTTGGGAGACTGACCTTTCCTTAGGGCGGCTTATCTTTCTGCAGAGCTCTATTCTCAGGCCTCCTGGGGTTCCCAAAGCAATGAAAAAGCAGTGTCAGAAAATAAAGGGGATGTGGGGGCAAAAAATATACAAGCAAAATAAAGTTTCAGCTGAGGGAGACTGAGTGTAGAGGAGACACTAAAACCCCGGATGTGGCTTTACAACTTTTGGCTCACATCCTACTTGGCTGTCCAAGGAATAGAAAGCAGCAAGAATCTCAGGCTGCCGGTGGTGACTGGGAAAAACAAAACCCTTCTTATAAGGAGCGAGAGAGGAAGGATGGAAAAGGGTGGTGAGTGCAGCATAGTGGTAGAACTCTGAGAAACTGCACCTGAAAGCTCAAACTGAGGCACAAAAGAGTCAGCATAAACTCACTGGTAGCCCAGGTGCGCAAAGTCTGAAAGTTGTCTGTGGTGGAAAGATCAGGAACTTTTGGGTCAACCAAGCAGACTTTACAGTCTCTCCATCTCTCTTCAGCTCTGTGCTAATATCCGTTTTCATGCCTGTAAATTGAAGCCAATACTGGCAGCCTCACAGAAACGTCAGGAAGACTGATGAGGGAGAAAATACCTACTACAATATTTGCATATCATACAGTCCCGATGGAGGTTTCTCTTCCCTACTACTAATGCCAAGGCTAGAAAGCACAGATCTACAAGGAGCACAGAGTTGGAGCCGGGCCACACCACTCTCAAGGCCTACAGAGATGCAGGTGTCCCATCTGAGACCCTGTTCCACTTGATGAGGCGTCTTAGTAGCAGCTATGTGATCTCAGGTCATGTCATTGAGACTTTTGTGAGCTTTAATTCGGTTAGTTCCAAAGTGAGACTGTAATAATTCACCATCTCATGTGATTGGTAGGAACATTAAAAAGAAAACAAAAGCAAATCTCTTCATATGTTAAAATCAGCTCTTATCTTTATCATCATCGTCCTTAGTATAGGGCAAGAGAGTCAAGAGCTTTATCTTCTCCTTTTCTCTTCTCAACACTCTTGTCCTTGGATTCAGGGCCCACCCTAAATCCAGGATGACTTCATCCCCAGGTCCTAACCTTCATTACATCTACAAAGACCCTTTTTCCAAATAAAGTCACATTCATAAGTTCCCCAGTTAGGAAATGGGTATCTTTTGGAGGATCACAGTTCAATCCACTACAGGAAGTTAGAGGCTAAGCATATAACTTGATGCATTACAGAATGTCAAGGAGTGATAAGTGCTCTAAAGAAAAAAGGGATAAAGGAGGAGATGCTCTTTGGAGAGAGTAGTCAGTAAAGGTCTCTCGAGGCTGACATCTGAGCCAAGAGCTGAATAATACTGGAGACAGCAAGACATGCAAATAAACGGGACGTATGTTCTAGGCTGAGGGAGCAGTAAAAGCAAAGACCTACGACAGGAAAATCAGGAAAGTCAGGGTGGCCGGAAGCACAGCAGAAAGCAGTGCAGTAAATGGGGAAGAGATGAAGGCGTTGTCAGGGCCTCAATGCATGTGTCCCCCCAAAATCATATGTTGAAATCCTAACTCCCAATATAGTATTAGAAGGCAGAGCCTTTGGGGGATAATTTAGGCTCCATACTTAGGAGTGGGATTAGTGCCTTGTAAGAGACCTGCGAGCTTGCTTCCTGCCTCTGTCCCGGCCATGGAAGGATACAGAGACAGGGCCATCTGTGACCTGGAAGTATCTCACCAGAACCTGACCGTGCCGGCTCCCTGATCTTGGGACTTCCAGCCCCCCGAACTCTGAGAAATAAGTTTCTGTTGCTGATAAGCCACCCAATCTATGGCATTCCGTTCTAGCGGCCTGAGCTAAGGCAGGAGCATGGAGGTCACAGGGAGGATTATGTATTTTATTCCGAGTTTGACATGGAGCCACAGCAAGGCTGAGAGACGCAGTCATCTGCATCTTCTGGGCAGACCTTCTATTTCCAACCAAACCTCAGACACAGACTGAATCATTTAAAATATTACATTCTCAAATAATTGGCTCTAAGAATGAGACAAAGCTCCAAGAGCACTCCTTTGCCAATATTGAAACCAAATTCCATTTTCCCTACCATTTCTTTTCATCATCTTGTGCTTCGCTGAACACCTCATGCGTTTGCATTAGTGATTCCTTCTGCCTGCCTGCCCTTCCCCTGTCTGCTATTGCCGGTCCTCTGTCTCAACTCCCCAGAAAAGCCCACCCACCCTTCCTCCGCGCCCCAGAGCACGTATTCCCCTGAGCATTTCCTTCACTGTACTTTCACCATCTGTCTACCGGACTGCCACCCCTACTGGACTATATCATTCTCTATGGTCACATCTATGCCTTATTCATCCGGATACTCCTGGAAACTAGCACGTGCTACAATAGGCACTGAATAAATGGTCGCGAAACGTGTAAATGAATCTTGGTCTCGCTGTGATTTTGCCTGGCTTTATTTATTCCATCCCACTATTTAATTAAACATAGACCCTCTTCTGGTAGCTAATGAATTTGTTAGTACCAGAATACAATCTAGACATGTTTCTAACTGTTCACTAGAATTGCTCTCAAGTATTGGCCTACTGTCCTTGGCTTGCAAATGCCTCAAGAAGCAAAGGAGGGTGTTTTCCCTGTGTTACCTGCGATAACAGAGACAGAGGGAGGGGCATTAACCTGTCCACCAAATCACTGCACCAGAACAGTGATTCAGGGGGCTTCTTTTCTTCCATCCCTGTCCTGCACTGAGTTCACTGAGCTGTGCTGTTTTTGTCATGCTCGAGTTCTGAACCATCAATAAAATCTGTGGACCATACCTCACACACATACACACAGAAGCAGTGAAAAGTGTCTGCTTCCTTCAATTATGCCAGCATGAATGGATTTAACAGCTGTGGCCTTCGGTAAGATTTCTAGGGCAATGGGGTCTTTAACAATATTCAATTTTTTGATGCGTCTAATGCTCCCAATTGGACTTTTTCTAATGGAAACCTCAAAGCTGAGTGATGCAATTGTGGCAAAGCGTGATAGTCAAGGAAACAAGAACACAGAACCAAATCAGGTGCAGCCCACAACAGGGAAACTTGAACCATTTAGACAACATATATTCTCAAATATGGGTAGGCATAAGAAACATGTCAGAAGGACTTCTCTGTCATGTTTGGAAAATATTTTCCTTTAAATAAATGTTGAATATATCCAGTTAGCATAAGCATCTAAAACAGAGAGGCCTCCATTATATATTTGGACAAAAATAGGATCCCTGGGACCAACGTCTCCTGTTATTCCACAGTTGTCAGAGTTCATATCTCAATTCCAGATCGAGTTAACTGGTCCATCAGAGGCTGGAAGCTCACTGGGCCAGGTGTGTCTGTGGACCCAGCTGTATGCTATATAAAAATGCATGCTTAGCTAACCCAGGAATGACTTCAGATCCCAAATATTACAAGGCAAAGAGTATCTTTTGGTTTGTTGTGTCTCGATAAACAATTGAGTTAAGTAAATTTTGTTCGGCAAATCTGGAAAGCCAACATATTATTTTAAGGGATGAGAAATGTATGAAAACGACACATGAATGAAAATGGATGTTTGGGAAAAATGTGAAATGTTCACAGATTATTGGCTTTCAAGTCGGAGAGCCTTTAAAGGATAATTACAATGATGTCGATCCAATGGCAATTCTTTTTTACATAGTTCTTTCATTTTATGAAGTGTTTTATCAACAAATAGGTACATGGTTCAGCTATCACTATATCCAACTTAAAGACCAGGACAATCCGGTCTAGAGAAGACCTGCCCTGGTTCCCATAATTGATAACTGAGTGTCAGAGATGGGACACAGACTCAAGTCTTTGGTCTCCTGGTTTACATGGGAATAAAAAGTCAAACCTCCCAAGACAGGTGAGCCTCCTCAAGGACGAGATGGCATGCATTCTTTCTCCCAGAAGATCTCAGAAATGGTTACCATCTCTGCTTTCTCAAACTGCCAGGCATGTTGAAATAACTCTATAGATAAGTTTACCACCAAGGATCTTCCATGGAATACTACTTCTACAATATGTTAGTAGACATTACTCAAAACAATATTAAAAAATCGTCCAGGAAAATTCTGGTTTCAGCAATGGGAAACATATTTCTTTCCTGTAGCACTTACCACCATTTTAAAGATAAATATATTCATTGCATACTTTCTAGTAGTGGCGAGAGTACACAACACTTTAAGTATGTTTGACCACATGACTGTTCTTATTTTTATCCTAGATAAATATTTGGGAATCCTTTGCTAATGGAAATTTTAGTGCTCTATAGCAATAGACCTTTCTACATTTAATACACATGACAGGAAATGTATACAAATGTACAGCAAATTATACTGTGACAACATCAATGTAATTACCTTGGCTAGTTTCACCGTGGATTTTACCAGAATCGCATTATTTCACACTCATTGAGATGTCAAGAAAGATCAGGACAGTCAAATGCAATGTTGGGAAAAAAAAAAAAACAGAAATAAAATTGAAAATTGTCTCCATATCTACTTAGTCTTTAAGGTGGTTATAGGAAAATGTCCTGTATAGGAATGTCTGGCTGGTTTAGTCCATAGAGGGTGCGACTCTCTTGAGCTTAGGGTTGTGACCTTGAGCCCCACGTTGGGTGTAGAGATAAACTCTTAAAAAGAAAGAGAGGAGGAAAGAAAGAAAGAAAGAAAGAAAGAAAGAAAGAAAGAAAGAAAGAAAGAAAGAAAGAAAGAAAGAAAAGAAAAGAAAGAAAAACGTCCCATAAAAAAACTTATGACTCCAATAATATTTAATAGCCAGTGATTTTATGAAAAATTCTCTTTGAAGCTACCCTATAATCAATGGTTTGCATCTTAAAATCAGAAAACTAGAGGCAACAATGTATACTGGTGTCATGGAATGGAGAATAGGAAACTGGTTCCAAGTTTCAAATCCACCACTCACATCCCAGTAGCACCAGTCCCTGGCTGACTATATATACTACTTGGTTGTGTTCGGAGTATGTCCTTGAGACAGTGGAATATCTTCATTCTCATTTCCAATTTAGAATCCAGAGTCAAATGCTTACCAAATGACTTAAATTGACACATTTAGGACATGGTGAGTTCAATTTCCCTTCTGGGTTTTTTTTAACTCTAGAAGCACAAGGTAGGGAGGTGGGGAAGTGGGGGAGATGATGAAGGTGATCACAAGGTACAAACATCCAGTTCTAAGATAATTTCTGGGGAGGAGGATGTAATGTACAGCATGGTATAGTTCACAATACTGTATTGTATATTTGAAAGTTGCTAAGAGAGTAAATCTTAGAAGTCCCCATTCCCCCCTAAAAAAAGGAACTTTGTAACTATGTGATGGATGTTAACTAAACTTCTTGTGATTATTTCTCATTATATACACATATCAAATCATTATGCTGTACACCTTAAACTAATGCAATGTCATACATCAGTTATATCTCAAGAAAACCAGAGAAGATGCAGAGAATGGTAAGGTGCAAAGGAAGGAGTGGAGATTCTTCTACCACAAGTGATCAGGTATTGGACCAGCAATGGAGAGGTGCACCTTGGAATTAGGGATGAGGAGAAAGAGGACAGAATGTTGAATGGTGATGCTGAGGTTCCTGGCTGAGAGTCTGAAAAGAAGCTACTGGGGACGGAAAGTGGTTCTGATGCCATCTGATTTTAAAAGGTAGCTAGAGAGGTACGCTGTGGCCGGAAGTGTCTATGGCCAGGAATTTCCCATGAACCAGAGTGCCCTGCATCCAGGGGCAGTTCTACAAATCAGCTTTATCTGGACACTTGCAGGCATCATGCTTGTTACCATAAATGAGACGCAGTCTGCATTTTACAGGACTCAGATTTAGCAAAGAACTACAAGCCACGCATCGTTAGCCTCATTAGGGAGTGCCACCTTATTAGGTGATATTAAAAAGAAGTATCTAGGTACAAAGACAAAGGACATCAATGCCATATATTTAGATGCCACAATCAAAAGTGAGGATTGAAGGGAAACAATGATCTCTTGCCTTTTCAGAGCCATGCCATTATAATAAATAAATTAATTGGAATGTGAAGCGAAGATCATGTAGATTGTGCTTTTCTGTTGTGATGCTAAAACTACGGTTATAAAATTTATGCTAAGTGAAATTAGTCAGTCAGAGAAAGACAAAAATCATATGACTTCACTCATATGAGGATTTTAAGAGACAAAATAGATGAACATAAGGGAAGGGAAACAAAAATAATATAAAAACAGGGAGGGGGACAAAACAGAAGAG
Organism: Felis catus; assembly: GCF_018350175.1. NCBI lineage: Eukaryota > Metazoa > Chordata > Mammalia > Carnivora > Felidae > Felis > Felis catus. The sequence continues at coordinate 188,096,119 of NC_058371.1, read as the reverse complement.
ACTCATAAATATGGAGAACAAACTGAAGGTTACTGGAGGAGTTGTGGGAGGGGGGAGGGGCTAAATGGGTAAGGGGCATTAAGGAATCTACTCCTGAAATCATTGTTTCACTATATGCTAATTTGGATGTAAATTTAAAAAAATAAAAAAATAAAATTAAAAAAAGAAGTGAGCAGTTTGTGAGTGGTATAAGCAGCTCTTACTTTGGCCATTTATTCTTTGATGATGTGATTTCCTAATAAACCCTTGCCATTCTATGCAATGTATCCCATCAAGTCAATAAAATTACTTTGAACCCACATGCATAAGGGTTTTTCTCTGCATCTTTTCACCTACCAGAGGAGAACATGGGCTTTGGAATCTGGGGGGGCCTTAATTTACATATAAGCTCTACCATCTGCTGTGAATAAGACAATCAAGTTTTCCAAACCTCGGCTTTCTCATCTATAAAAAGTGGGATAATAAAAGCTACCTAAACAGGTCTATTTATGGCTAAATGGAATGACTATAAAGCTTTAGAACACTATGTGGTACAGAATCAACAGCAAATAAATGATGATAAATAATTATAATAATAATTGCCTACTCTTAAGAGTGCTAGTAGGGAACTCAGAGTTTGTTCAATCCAAATGTTTCACAGTTTGAATGAGGACATTGCATTGCTTAGTTCTAAACACTTTCAAAGCACTTTTAAAAAGGTATTCAACAATATATTGCAGACCCACCTTTTGTCAAGCCCTGGGGTGGGCAGTGGCAGTTCAAAGTATATACATTCTCCATGAAGGTAAAATATACCTCTTACCATGAAGGTAACATACACTAGCTATTCATACTCAGATTTATTTGAGAACCAATGACATCTGTCCCTTGAGTTCAGAGGATACAGTAGGGGAATGGCCCAAATGATGCATCCCATAATGCACTGGAGGTATCAACAGTGTTGACGGAGAAGAAACAATGGTTCTAAAATGAAAGTCACTTCACAGAAAAGGTGGTGACTTATTGGGTATTTAAGGAAGAGAAGGAGCAAGGTGGACCATATCCTTGCGGGACAAGCAGAGGTAGTGTGGATTCAATATTACTCATGAGAAAACCAGGAAATTGAAAAAATATATATATCAGTTGACCAAGGTCCCATAACAAATCAGGGGCAAAGTTGGGACTAAACCTCTATTCCTATGACCCATATCTACTAATATGTCTACTCTTTAAATGCCCCTCTTTTTTTTTTTTTAAGTTTTATCTAAATTCCAGTTAGTTAACATTCAGTGTAATGTTAGTTTCAGGTGTACAATTCAGTGATTCGACACTTCCATACATCACCTGGTGCTCATCACAACAAGTGCCCTCCTCAGTCCCCATCACCTATCTCACCCATCCCCCCACCCACCTCCCCTCTGGTAACCATCAGTTTGTTCTCTATAATTAAGAGCCTTTTTCTTGGTTTGACCTCTCTCCATCTCTCTCTCTCTCTCTCTCTCTCTCTCTCTCTCTCTCTCTCTCTTTCTCTCTCTTTCCCACCACCATTGGTCATTTGTTTTGTCTCTTAAATTCCACACATTAGTGAAAAGTACCACTCTTTCTTTCATTCTCCCAAACAAGTAATATGTATGTTGCAGAAATAACCAGCAGTTTTCTACCACGGGGGACAAATTTTTATTTAGTTTCTTCATTTTTTTAATGGATTTTTTCTCTTACTTGGTTTGTGCGTTTATTTGTAGATTTGATGTTCTTTTGACTTTTCCCTTCTTAATTGGGTGATGCTCCTTTGAGAATATTTCATTCTCTCTTTGTACATAGCAATTTGTTTTTCCTCCCTGGAGAGCTAATTTATGTATATTCTAAAAACAAGCAAATAATGTAAATGCAAATGGGCTTCCAAGGATACCTCACAGGGGTCTTAATTGACCTTTATTTCACTTGGTGTTGCCTATGCACAATGTCCTGACCTTAAGGTCACACCCCATTGGGCTATTCTAATTGTAAAATGAACTCTGCATCTGATTTTCAGATTATTGGACCTCCATGTTTATCATAACTCTGATTAAAGGCCCTTGCAGCAAATGGACCATAGCTGGGGTTTTTTTGCAATTGAGCCTTATTAAAATTTAAAGTGTATTCATAAATACATAAGTGCCTATTATAGATCAAAGTTCTGAAAGTAAAATATTCACAAATACAGCTCATTTTACAAAATCAGAGACTCAAAATTACTAAGAGCCAACTAATCTTAGTACCTAATAACCTTAGTTATTTCATCAGTGTGCACGCTGTGTTAATGTTAAGCAACTTCTTTTGCTTTATTTTATTTGGGCAACTCACAAAATACAGCTCTCTGTGGTAATGTTAATGTCTAGACAATGGTAAGGTACCACCTAATATCACTTTTATTTGAATGCATCAGCAAGTATACCATTCTGGGTTTATGTACTTCACTGATTGACTTGATTCTCATCATGTTAGAAGGTTAATACATTTGGGAATATTTCTTTTTATGATAATTCACAGAGAAAGCAAGCTTTAATTTCTGTAATCCTCTGTAAAGGTTCAGCCAACAAGCACAAAGCTGCACGTAGCAGTGAACATTTACATGGATACCTCCACAAACGAACAATGAGGACTTGTTCTTATTGATACTAAGTAGATTATACTACATAATTAAGAGGGGGGAAAGTGGATGCTGGAAAACAACACAAGAGATACAATTAGAACTACATTTTGATTTGTCTTAGAAACATTTTTTTTGTATTAAAGTTACTGGTCTATTAAATTGCACAGTGGAAAAATAATAGAACTCATTACATGGAGCGTGCTACTTTGCCACAGCTAGAGTCTGGATTGCACCCTTAATAGTTACGTGAACTGGAGCAAGTTGAGGAAATACAGATTAGTAAGGAAATAACCTTTCCCATTAGGGGATCTTCGATATCCTCAGGACCTTTTAGAAGATTGGTGGGTACATAAAGAAGAGCAAAGTGTCTGTTTGCCAGCCATTGCCCACTGTGGACAGCAAGCACTAGAAAAAGATGGTTTCTGTTGCAGCATCTTTCCTTAATAGGAAGGAAAAGAAAAAGGGAGTTACAGAGAGCATCTATTAAAGACTGGAAACCAGAGGAGATAGACACCACTAAGATGGGAAAGTCTGTTTAATAGTTTCCTAACACCAAACGCTAAAAGAAACTTCTGGAATTTGTTTAATGTTCCTCTAGCCCTCAAAAATAATCTCAGGAACAACTCATAAAACTTTCCTTTTCAGTTAGGTCATTTAAACTCTATGAACGGCAGTGGTCCCACTAGTATTGGGGACTGAGCCAGTTTGAAGCACACTAGGTGTTCCGCCAGAAAAATCAGACCAAAATCATTAAAAAAGCAAATATTAAGGTAATTAAATTATATACTATCATCACCAAGAAAATCATTATAATAGCTGTCATGAATGGGGCAGTTATTATTCACTAAGAGTGGTACGCAGAGCTTCAAGTACGTTATAACATTTAATCCTTTGTGTCAGCCTCCCTCAAATCATTTGTTTGTTTGTTTGTTTTGTTTCATTTTGTTTTGTTTTTAATAAAAGAATTCATCCTTGCTTTTTGGAACATCACACTGCCTACTATACTGTTTATGAGGAAGACCCATCCCTTGGCTGAAGGGTGAACATATGACCCAAGAATGGTAAATAAGAACCCTAGGATAATGATTAGTTCAGAAATGAGCATGTGGTTATAGCCTGGCCAGTGTGACAGAATCCTGGGACTTCACCTGAAACTGCTCAACTGTGTGACAATCCTCTGGTCATCTGTGGATCTATGATGAGTAAAGTATTTCCTTCCTCTCTCTTGTCAGCCCCTTTAGTCATACTAGCATCTAGCTTATTCACCATGAAAACAACTATGGATGAATCATTTTTATATGCAAATGAAATAAATTGAAGCTTTAATGTACTTAGTTTGAAAAGGTGCTGAGCCCTGGGCTACATAAGGCTATAGAAGTATTATAAAAGCATATATGCAATTCTAGAAGAGTCACAATGAATGATTAGAGTTTAAGTGGCTATTATTAACATTTAATTTACAGAGTTGGATAAGCCATTTGCCACTTATATTAAAGAGTTATTACTAAGAATGAACATATGTGCATATTATATCTAAATGACTCCTTACGTCGCTTTGGAGAGCTTCTAGAAACCACTTCTACCCTAAAAGAGTGTTGTTTTATCTCCGATAACCATTCATGCTGAAATTCCTCCAATCAAATGACATGTAATATTTGGGGGGGTTAATAATGGTTTGATGACTCTTTTTATTCTCAATTTAGCTAACATATAGTATAGTCTTGGCTTCAGGAGTACATTTCAGTGATTCACCACTTACATATAACACCCAGTGCTCATCACAGTGCCCTCCTCAAAGCCCATCCCCATTCTCCCAACTCCTCCACCCACCTCCCCTCCATCAACCCTGTTTTTTCTCTATATTTAAGAGCCTTTTATGCTTTGCTTCCCTCTCTGTTTTTTTATCTTATTTTTCCTACCCTTCCCTATATATGTGTGTGTGTGTGTGTATATATATGTGTGTATATATATATATATATTTATTTATTTATATATATTTATTTATGTATATATATATACACACACATATACATATATATGCATATATATACATGTATATATGTGTGTGTATACATATATATATACATATATACATATATACATATATACATATATGTATATGTATACACACACACACACACACATACACACACCACATCTTCTTAATCCATTCATCAGTTGATGGACATTTGGGCTCTTTCCATAATTTGGCTATTGTTGAGGTGCTGCTATAAACACTGGGGTGTATGTGCCCCTTTGAATCAGCAGTCCTGTATCCTTTGTATAAATTCCTTATAGTACAATTGCTGGGTCATAGGGTAATTCTATTTTTAATTTTTTGAGGAACCTCTACACTGCTTTCCAGAATGGCTGCACCAGTTTGCATTCCCACCAACAGTGCAAGTGGGTTCTCCTTTCTCCACATCCTCGCCACATCTGTTGCTTCCTGAGTTGTTAATTTTAGCCACTCTGACCACTGTAAGGTGGTACCTCAATGCATTTTTGAATTGTATTTCCCTGATGATGAATGACATTGAGCATCTTTTCATGTGTCTGTTACCCATCTGGATGTCTTCTTTGGAAAAGTGTCTATTCATGTCTTCTGCCCATTTCTTCACTGGATTGCTTATTTTGGGGGGTTCTGAGTTTGGCAAGTTCTTTATAGATTTTTGCTTCTAACCCTTTATCCCATATGCCATTTGCAAGTATCTTCTCCCATCCCATCAGTTGCCTTTTAGTTTTGTTGATCATTTCTGATGTACAGAAGCTTTTCATCTTAATGAGGTCCCAATAGTTCGTTTTTGCTTTTATTTCTCTTACCTTCGGAGACATATCAAGTAAGAAGTTGCTGAGGCTGAGGTCAAAGAGGTTGCTGCCTGTTTTCTTCTGTAGGATTCTGATGGTTTCCTATCTCACATTTAGGTCTTTCATCTATTTTGAATTTATTTTTGTGTATGGTGTAAAAAAGTGGTCCAATTTTTGATGACTTTTAGTATCAGAAGCAAATAATGAATCATGTGTTTATGTGCATCAGGAAGAAAAGAGAAAAATTTCCTAATCAACACAAAAGGAAAATAAAATAAAATAAATAATACAGTAAACTTTATGTTTTATAGAAGACCAACAACAACAAACCTCTCTCTAGTCAGTATTTTGTTTTAAAATTCGAGAATGTGTGCACATACAGAGAGAAGATTGCATCAACAAATTTCAGATTTTGACTTAGTATGAAAAAATGTTGTGGTCTAAAAATTATTTTGAGCTCAAGATACCAAAGTGAACAAAAATACTTTCACATTTATATTCCACCTCTCAACACTTGCGCAAATACACAGAACCCAAAATATCTTTTGCAATTATCTTAATTACTGTTACCTTTGATTTATCTTACAAGGGTAATGCATTTGAAATTGTAATATCTCATTAATGTCAGCTAGATTTTATGAGATTTTAAAAACATTACTTCTTTGTTGGTTGGTCTGATATTTTAAATATGTGTGATTCAATGAATAAGAGATGTTAAAATAACCAGTTTTCACCTCAAAGGATATTTCTGTAAGTCCATGATTGTGCAATGCTATTATTAAATTATTTTTTAACCTTTTAAAGTATATTTATTTATTTTGAGAAAGGCAGAGACAGCATGAGCAGGGGAGGGGCAGAGGTAGAGGCAGAGAGAGAGAATCCAAAGCAGTCTCTGCACCATCAGCACAGACCTCGACGTGGGGCTTAAACTCATGAGAAACCATGAGATCATGACCTGAGCTGAAACCAAGAGTCAGACACTTAACTGACTGAGCCACCCAGGTGCCCCATTATTAAATTATTTTAAATATAGATGTATTTTCCCTCAAGGGTTAATACCTTGAGGGTATATATTGTTAGGGTAATCAGTATACTAAACATTGATCTAAACTCAAGGTGACTTTTCTCAACTTAATGCATTGTACTTTCTACGTGTTCAAAGTATTTCTCCAGATGGGACAGATATGATAATGGAATGTGCACTGGAAAGAGAATATGGAAAAATCTAATTTTTATTTAAGGTCTATAACTACACTACTGTGTGAATTTTGGCATACTGCTTGACCTCTCTGGTTCTTACTATCTCCAAATTGAGAATGTTTTTACTTCCATTACAGATATCCCTATGATATGAGAACCAAAGGGAATAATAAATATGAAAGGCAGTAAAAATTACAAAATGCTAAATTAATGGGTAGCCCTGTTCTTCATTTAGTACTTAAATATTTAGTGAGAAAGTACTAAATACAGAGATGATTCAGAAAAAAATACTAAAATTTGGCAGTGGGGGAAGTACCTAAAATATACCAACTCCTATAAGAACAGTTTAGCTCAATTGTTATGGGAATTTAAGGGAGGGAAAAGATAATTTTGACTAGGGAAAAATAAGACCAGAAGAATGAAGCAAGACAACCTAGAATGGGTCTTGGTAAGTACTAGGACCTAGATTTCAGATGAGAAGACATAGCAGATTGGGGAGGAGGTTACGGATTTGTGGAGATAGGAAGGTCATACCACATGCATTTCACCTCTTTAGTTGACTGAGGGAAATCACCTAAAGCTTCTGAAAGAAAAGCAGAAAAGGAAGGAAGAGAATAAGAAATAGGATGATCAAATACCCTTTACTGAACAATTAATATACCTAAGATCTTAAGTCTTGTTATCTAGTACCTCAACTTTATTAAGTATTATTATTATGTTTATCTATGGATTAAAAACTTGAAAGTGTACCAAGAATTACCTGAATCTAAGATGATGCCCCTCTACTCCATATTACCCCATTATACACTTTTGCAAGTAGATTGTGGTTATTTTATTTCCTGCAACACTTTTTACTTTGTTGTGTTATGTGGTTGACAGATGATCACAGAGATATGCTCAAATGAAAAGTAGCAAGCTGACCAGAGAGGTCTTTCTTCAGTAGACTTAGGCATGAATCAGAGTTCAGAAATAAGCATTCACATGCACCTGCTGGGCCCTCCAACCACCCACTCCTCAAAGGACTGAATCGTTGATTTAGATGGAGAAGCCCTTGCATCTTGAAGAAGGATGAGTATGTGACTCCCCTTCCATGCTCCCCTAGAATCAGAGTAATTTGAGAAGCCCTCCACCTGCCCTTCTCATACTCAGGTTCCTGCTCGTTCCCATACCTGCCCATGGTCCTATAAGTGAGGCACCAGAGTATATTCATGAGGAGCATAAGCTTTAATTTAAACAAATGTGAAAGAAAGTCATAATTCTACTTACTAGCTGTATGACCTGAGGCATGATACATAAGATGAAGATAAAAATTCCATAGGATCATTTGCAGCTTTCCTAAATATGAATATGTGCACTGCTTAGCCTTAAGCCTTGCATATGAGTACTCCAAAGTGGCAACTATTTGTGTTGTATGGCTCTTTGTGTTTTATATCCACATCGCTACCATCTCCTACAATATGCACCTAAAGCAATTGATTTGTATATCAATGACATCCATTGCAGTCTCAAACCTATTGAATAATCATTTACAAAGGACCTATGTGTGAGGCACTGTATCCGGTACTCACGAGAGGAGAAAGAATATAACGAGATAAGGAACATAAAGTCCCTACCCTTGAGAAGTTCACAGGATGGTGAAGAGTAGCCAGTACTCTAAAGAAATTACTGGAATATAAAATGGGATAATAACATGGAGGAAACTTGTGTCTGATTTCTGTTTGAGAAAGTTAATAAAATCTTCAGCGAGGAGTGACATTTCAGGTGAATCTAGAATTCCTTTACTAGCTAGAACAAAGGGGGTAGGATTCTCAAGGTAGAAAAAAAAATAGTCTCTATTAAGAAAAGATGTGGGAACAAGCTAAGAATTTCAGGGAAACTCAAAAGACATTCATAATCACTGGAGCAGCAGTCACATATAGGGAAGGGAAAATAAATAAGAAGGTAATTACAGTCGAGCTCTGGGTTGTAAAGAGTCCTCTTGTGCCACAATAAACATATGAGGTAAAACCAAAAGTATTTTTAAGTTAATGTTGGCCACAGTGTGAAGGCAGGGCTGGGGAGAGACTGGCATCAAGGAGACTAGAGAAAACTGATGGATTCAAGACAGTAGTGGAAACAAGAATGAGTAACAATGGGAGGTACTTAGGGATAGAATCAATATAGGCTCATGACTGGATATGAGGCAAGAGAAAGAAGAAAATGTTAACATTTTTAGTCTTAGAAACTATACACATGATGAAATAAAGGATGCAACCAAAAATATATATAAAGGAGGATTAATTATTTGGAGTACTGTTAGCCTTCCTCCCACTTTTTCCTACCGCCTAGCCCAATTCATGTTAATAAGAAGGAACTGGACTTCTTGTCATAGATTTCTCGGGTGCAAATCATGCCTAACTTAAGCTAGTAGGGTTCTAAGTTACATTAAATTTTAAATAATGTCCCACAATTAAATATGTGATAGCTTTTATTATTAGACTATAGATTTAACTAGCTCTGCAAGAACACTGGCTTTAATTAATGTTTAGCAAGATTTGTATAACTTGTCCAAAAAAGATCCTGAATCCTTTTCCTGCGGATCCTCCAAATGACCCAGTGAGCTGGATCAATGGACCTAAAACCCCCATTTGAGGGCAGATTAAGAGATTAAGTTCTGCAGAAAAAAAAAAAAAAAAAAACAAAACAGAAAGACATTTGCTGCTGGGGTAGAGTCAGACTTTCTGAATGGATCATCAAGGAGCCCACAAATGTAGCCTCACAGACATACAGGACTTGGAGACAAATCGCAAAGACACTGCATCAACCTATCTCCATATTGTGTCAGGTCAGATTTGTGCAAATCAGTAAGGAATGCTAGGCTCACCAACCACCTCCACAATGAATACCATGATAACCATCCATCCAGGAAGGTGACATTCCCTGTTACATTTTTAAAAGTCATATCAACAGAATTCAGTTATGGACAATGAACATTTATTAATTACCTCTTATAATCACTATGGCAGAAATAGCTAGTTACCAATCTGGTATCTATTCTTGCTTCTGCTTTAAGAACAGAATGCTGATTTGTTAAGACCCGCAAGACGCTCAATTTTGTTTTTCCATTCTCTAAGGAAGCTAGGTGTGGCAAATGAAATATAAAAGGAGCATCTGGGGCATCCGGGGAAACTTGTTAGAGGGGCTAGACTTCTGTGGAAATGGGGCCCTTTTGCCCTCCACCCACGCCTCTTTCCTGTTTCTTAGGCTCTATGTGTAAGGGTCAGAGCTCAAGAATGGAAATACACAGGGGCGCCTGGGTGGCTCAGTCGGTTAAGCGTCTAACTTCGGCCCAGGTCATATCTCACGGTTTGTGAGTTCGAGCCCCAGGTCAGGCTCTGTACTGACAGCTCAGAGCCTAGAGCCTGCTGCGGATTTTGTATCTCCCTCTCTGTCTCCATCCCTCCCCTGCTTATACTCTGTCTCTTTCTCAAAACTAAATGTTAAAAAAAAAAAAATTAAAGATTTGAAATGTACACTAATCCTTGCAGAGCAAAAAGAAAGGAACCCAAGTCCTCGATAACAGCCTGTTCCAGCCTACTGCTGACCTTAATAGACATGATAAAAAGATATAGCACTAATTCATATAAGCTAATGTTATTTGGAGTTTCTGATGTGTGCAAACAATAGTAATTAATATGTGATAGAGCCAGCCATATGCTTACAGCTAAGGAAAGGAAAGATAAGTAAAATTTATAAATGGTATGAGAGATCACAGGAGAGAGGACAGAATTATAAAAGCAGTGCTTTTTAAAATTTCCCCAAAATAGTCTAATATAACCGAAAAATGGATGAGGGAAGAAGTTTTATTTGTAGTTACAACAATGCTAAGTATTATAAGGAGTGAGCACACTATCCCATCAACTTGAGTGATCAGTCTCAGGGTATCTTAAAGTCCTATACTTTTCTAGGTATGAGTGTCGAAGAAACACATGATCCTTACTCCCAAACACTTTATAAACAGAAAGGGAGACAGACTAGTACTTGACAATAAATGGCATATACTACAGCCATTACAAGTGTCGCTATGCAGCTTTCAAGTTAACAAATGTTCTCCTTTAATGAGGTGCCCTGGTGAGAGAGAAATGGTTGAGAAACAATACTACAGTACTTTAAAACCTAGGTTCCTAAGAAGAAAGATATAATACAAGTGGTATTGGAATATAAGTAGACTTGCATGAATTCAATACCTATGGCTTCCACTTTTTACAGGTAACTTCATTATGGGTGGAATTGGATCTCCCAAAATTCATATGCTGATCTTATGAATTGATCTTATTGGAATATGATCTTATCTGAAAACAGGGCTGTTGCAGATATGATGAGTTAAGATGAGGTAATACTGTAGCAGAGTAAGTTCCTAATCCAAGATGGCTGCCGTCTTTGTAAAAAAGGAAAATTTGGACATATCACACATACAGGGGGAACATCGTGGGAAGACGAAGGTGATGCTTCTACATCCCTTGATATGCCCAAGGTTGCAAGCAAACTACCAGAAGCTAAGATAGAGGCATGGAGCAGACTCTTCTCACAGTCCTCAGAGGAAACCAAACTACTGACACCTCAATAATCTCAGACTTCCAGCCTCCCAAACTGTGAGTCAATACATTTTCTGTCATTTAAGATCGTCATTTTGTGGTACTTTGTTGTGGCAACCTTAGCAGACTAAGACAAACTTCAATGGAATCTGTTTGCTAACAAACCACATGCATTAATGACTCATGTCCTCAACAACTTGGCTAGTGAGTAAATTCAAATTTTTCTATTTCAACAGAATAACACTTGGGAGTAAAAGGCTGGGGAACTTCACTGTTTGAAAAGGAAACAACCTGCCTCAAAATTGACAACAATGAGTGCTACTGCAAGAGCTCAATAGAAAGCATAGAAGTTTAAAGAGCTGGTGATATCATATAAACTTGAGGATTCATGAAGTTCTTAGGATACGTTTTCAAAGACTAAGAAAGAGCTGTGTGTGTGTGTGTGTGTGTGTGTGTGTGTGTGTAAAGCAAAGGAGATAAAATTCAGTAAATGATGTAACAATAAGAACTAGATGGGGTTAAAGAAGGGTAAAAATCCATTGTGGGGTCAGGAAAGGAGGTGGCATTTGAGAACAGCTCTGAAAGATGTTCCATCAGTCAGGGTCCAGCCAGGAAAACAGAAGCTGTGACAGGTGCCTCAGACAGAGGGGATTCGCTCCTGGGCATTGGTTATCCGGGTTCTGAGAGCTAAATAAGACCATGAGGTCTTCTCCACCATGCTGATATACCTCAGAGGTCAAAAGCTTTAGGAAGCAGTCACCATTACCCGGGCTGATAGAGAAGAGAGAGAGACAGAGACAGAGACAGAGCGACAGGGAGACAGAGAGAGAAAATTCAGATGGCGGGCCTCCCTGCAATTGGTGGTCAGATCTGTCACAGAGGGGGCCATGCACTGCAGGTACTGGACCACAGTGGGGCTGGGCCATATTTTCAGACCACCCAGAGGGGCATGGCTGAGTGCTGGAAGGACTGATACTCCTCCCACCTCAGGTGGAATAAAGCTGAGTCAGTAAATTTGCACAGAAGTTGGGGGCTGAAGCTAAAGTTCTCTGCCTCTTATGGAGAGTGAAACTCAACCTGGAGGCGATAAAAAAGTCCAGCCTCCCAACCTGCCTCCTTCCAATCCCTTGTCAATGTTCCCTCATGGCAAACCCTACCTAGAAATTGGCTGGCAATGGATTCTGGGAAATGTATTTTTCGGAGTCTCAATCTGAGCTTCTCAGAAAAAAAAATTGATTAGGGGTGTGTGTGTGTGTGTGTGTGTGGTGGGAGGTGGTGCTTGGAGTTAAGGTGAAATAGGTGAAAGAGGAAAAGATGCAAACATTTTGGTTAAAAGAAAGAAGTCAGTCAGAAAAAGACAAATGCCATCTGATTTCACTCATATGTGAAATTAAGCAACAAACGAACAAAGGCAGAACAAGAGACAAACCCCAAAACAGACTCTTAAATACAGAGAACTGAGGGTTACCAGAGGGGAGGTGGGTGGGGAGATGGGGGAAAAGGGAGTGGGGATCAAGTGAATACTTACCATGAGGAGCACTGAGTAATGTACGGAACTGTTGAGTCACTATATTGTATCCCTGAAATTAATAGAACACCGTATGTCAACTACACTAGAATAAAAAAAAAAAAAAGAAAGAAGGTAGAAAGTGGTATTTGAAGTCTCTGCACTCTGAGGTGTCTGCACATAGGCAAAGCATCTGGAATATATGCAAAGGTCAGTCAAATATGCTGATTCCCCGATGCATGTCAGGAATGAGTCTAGATGCTGGAGATATTAAGGTGAACAAAGCAGACAACAGAGATTCGTGGATTCTTTAATTCAACTTGAGCGTTGAATGTGTGGTAGGGAAGTAACACTAAAAAAAGAGAAGAAAAACCTAGACCGTATTCTGGATAGCCTGGGACATCCTAAGGGAGAAGGACATATAAGTCAGTAAATCATGGTTAACTTCAGTGGTTTGTGTCTGTCCGTGAGTTAGCAGCATTAATTTAGGGTAAAAAAGATTCACATTTTCCTAATATTATGTATTATGTATTGTATGTATTGTATGTATGTATTATGTATTATGTAAAATGTATTATTTTATCATCACCATCATCACTATTTTATTATTTATCCAGCACTTACTTTGTGATAGGAATTGAGCACTTTGTTTCCATCAAATCAATCCCCCCCTGACAGCACTTACAGAGTAGGTTTTAGGACTCCTGTTTTATATGGAAAAAAAAGTGAAGATGAGAGAACATAAATTATTTGGTCAAAGTCATGTTGATTATAAGCCGCTGAACCTAGATTCCAATCCACGTCAGACTCCAAACCCCTCTCTCTTAAGCACTGTAACTCTACCTTGTCTCAGAAAAGTCGTCCACACTCCACATTCTTTCTAAATGTTCTAGCCATAAAGGTTACTTCAAGAGTCAAGTACATCCTAGCAGATTGAGCCACCTCTGCACACTCTTAGCTCAGCTCATATATAGGTCATATATAATCCCCTCTAAGTATACCCTCTCCTTCTCACTTTTTAAGGTTTGTCACAGTCCTCAGAGATGACAGTTAAACAACAGTGAGGAGAATGTGATACCATAGGGGCACCTGGGTGGTTCAGTCAGTTAACTGCCCAACTCTTAATTTTGGCTCAGGTCATGGATCGTGGGATGGAGACCCATGTCAGACTCTGTGCTGACAGCACAGAGCCTGCTTGGGATTCTCTCTCTCTCTCTCTCTCTCTCTCTCTCTCTCTCTCTCTGTCTGTCTCTCTCTCTCTCTCTGTCTCTCTCCCTCCCTCCCTCCCTGCCCCTCCCCTCTCCTCTATCTCAAAATAAATAAATAAACACTTAAAAACAAGAATGAAGTAATATAAAGTTCATAAGGATGAGAGGTTGCCAGCAGTGGGCACAAACAGGTTCACAGAAGATGCATCTGGGAGAGAGCAGCCCCAGCTGCTTCAACATATGTGAAAATTACCAGTGTGCCCGCACACCCATGCATACCTGATCACAGTTGTTCAGAAGAAAGCACAATTAAACTCAGAAATGCAGACATACGGGCTATAGTTGTTCTTTTTCCCAAGCCTTAATGGTTTGGCTCTTTATCTTACACACATAAGCACACTAGACAAAACCTCCAAATAAATAAGCAGCAGGTGCACTGGTATTAGCTTGCCAAGATATTATGCAAGTGCTAAACCGAGCAGAAGCACACATCCATCGGTTCCATGGCAGAACGTGGGAGGAGGAAGGTAATGTTGAGCAGGCGGGTTAAATTCAAACTCATCCGGCTTTCAGAAGGCCCACTTATTACCCAGAGTTGGAAGGAGCCCAGGCGCACAAGGGGTGCAACTGCCCTGAAAGAAGATCCAGAGATTGTGAACTCTGGAAAGTTTAAGATTTAATGGGGAGTGCTCAAACAAATGCAAAATGATTTAGCAAAAAGGTAAACAGTTGTGATAATCCTAATAACTTCCAGCAAGCACTGGGCCGAGTGTTTTGCTTATATTAACACCTGATTATCACATCAAACCCATAGGGTATGTATACATATAGCATACAATTTTACTGACACAGAAACTTAATTTACAGATATAAAGTACCTTTCCTAACATATATTTTAGAAACATATAGATATTATATATAAGGAAAATTAGATTTAAAAAGAGAATTTGAATCTAGAACTAAGTTGGGAATTCGTATAACCGCCATATCTCAGGTCTTTATCGCTGGAGTTCTCTCCACCTGAAATAGCTAGATTACTTATAAGCATAAACTGGTGTACTAAACCACTTCCACCTACTTCTGAAAGAGGCTGCTATCTGTCAACGATTCTGGCAAATATGTGCTTTGGTGGTGCATATGTTATGACCACTTTGAAGTTCTTCTTTCAACAAAATTTGCTGCTAATTTTTTTTAACTATGAAATTTATTGTTCAATTGGTTTCCATACAACACCCAGTGCTCATCCCAACAGGTGCCCTCCTCAATGCCCATCACCCACCCTCCCCTCCCTCCCACCCCCCATCAACCCTCAGTTTGTTCTCAGTTTTTAAGAGTCTCTTATGCTTTGGCTCACTCCCTCTCTAACTTTTTTTTTTTTTCCTTTCCCTCCCCCATGGTCTTCTGTTAAGTTTCCCAGGATCCACATAAGAGTGAAGACATATGGTATCTGTCTTTCTCTGTATGACTTATTTCACTTAGCATAACACTCTCCAGCTCCATCCATGTTGCTACAAAAGGTCATATTTCATTCTTTCTCATTGCCACGTAGTATTCCATTGTGTATATAAACCACAATTTCTTTATCCATTCATCACTTGATGGACATTTAGGCTCTTTCCATAATTTGGCTGTTGTTGAAAGTGCTGCTATAAACATTGGGGTACAAGTGCCCCTACGCATCAGCACTCCTGTATCCCTTGGGTAAATTCCTAGCAGTGCTATTGCTGGGTCATAGGGTAGATCTATTTTTAATTTGTTGAGGAACCTCCACATTGTTTTCCAGAGTGGCTGCCCCAGTTTGCATTCCCACCAACAGTGCAAGAGGGTTCCCGTTTCTCCACATCCTCTCCAGCATCTATAGTCTCCTGATTTGTTCATTTTAGCCACTCTGACTGATGTGAGGTGATATCTCACTGTGGTTTTAATTGGTATTTCCCTGATGACGAGTGACGTTGAGCACCTTTTCATGTGCCTATTGGCCATCTGGATGTTTTCTTTAGAGAAGTGTCTGTTCATGTATTCTGCCCATTTCTTCACTGGATTATTTGTTTTTTGGTTGTGGAGTTTGGTGAGTTCTTTGTACGTTTTGGATACTAGCCCTTTGTCTGATATGTCATTTGCAAATATCTTTTCCCTTTCCGTCGGTTGCCTTTTAGTTTTGTTGATTGTTTCCTTTGCAGTGCAGAATCTTTTTATTTTCATGAGGTCCCAATAGTTCGTTTTTGCTTGTAATTCCCTTGCCTTCGGAGATGTGTCAAGTAAGAAATTGCTGCGGCTAAGGTCAGAGTTTTTTTTCTTGCTTTCTCCTCTAGGGTTTTGCTGATTTTTTTTTTTTTTAGATACCCTCAGCTTGTTCTGCCTGAAGAGTTTCAAATACATTTACTATAGCCTCTTCTTCCATCCTGTAGTGCATTCAAACTCTAGGGTGAAAGAAATTTAAAGCACATACCCAGGGCATATGCCATTTTAAAATTGCGTATGAGATGTCACGCAGATAGGCCAATAAAAACCACAATAAAACAAATTTGCCCAAATGGGTCTTCATGTCTTAATGTATGCATCCTGATTTGTGCAATCACTTCATTTCTTGTCTTCTTCCTTTTAACCTCTGTGCATATGTTATATAGTAACAGTATTGAAAGATGTATGGGTCCACTGTGATCTCTCATCTTTCTGTGCATTCTGTTCTCTCATTACCTTTTCCCCATTTCCTAATTGGACTCCAAATTGTTTGATTTTCATCTTTTCAGCAACCCTTCTCTGACTTCTCCATCCGAGATGTTCCAAGAGCATCCTGGACAAGTTAGTATCACCAGCACTGTTTGGTTGAACAATAATGGTAAGAATAGTCAGTAATAGAACAAGTATTACAGTGGTAGAACTCATAAAGCAGACTCGGGTCTCAATTCCACAACCCTGGTTATACTGGCCTTTTGCTTTCCAGCTTTGCTTTTAATTTGTGGCTTTATTATATAGGGACCAGGGAATATTGTCTACATTATATATTTTAAAAATCTACTGAAATGTGTGTCTGTGTGTGTATGTGTGTGTGTGTGGCTCTAAAAGTAGCCAGTTTTGTCAAGGTTACATGGGCATTTGAAAAGAAGGTGGTTTCCAACTTTTGAGGGAACAGAATCCTTATATACATTTAGGAGACCCTCTCTAGTCTTTAAATGGGACAATAAATAAAATAAAATTCCGTAATCCTAGGAGAAGATGAAAAAATTAGAGAAAGAGAAAACGAGATTTGAAGGAGACTGATTGTCTTTAGTTGTTGAAAGTGAACACTCAAGCCAGGAATCTAAGGCAGAAGATCAACTTGAGGAAGTGAAAGAAATAAATGGAGAATAACAGAAGACTGGATTTGAGGATGGAATCAAAAGGAAGTATCTCTAAAACAGAACAAACCCTTATGTCCAGTCATTCCACTCTATTCCTGTGTCTGCCTTACTTCAGCATTTCCATTATTGTTGCCTTAGATTTTTGTCATTTGAGTATCTGATAATTACATCTACAATTTTTAACCTAACAACTTTCTTGAAATCAGTTTCATATCAATTCACTCTTTACATAGCATTGCTTTAAGTAACATTATCCATGAAATAATGGAATGATATGGTGTATATACATGCCATTAAATATGATTGTTAAGAAAAAGCTTGTGTATATATCTCTTGTAAAATTACCCTTTGTACATAAGCCTTTTATAAACACTGCATAATCAGGAAATGTTTTAGTCTGGCACCTGTGGTAGATGGGGTATCGCCCTGAGGCTGACTGCAGGGAGGTGAGTCATGAAAGTAACTGAGCCATGGGGCTTGAATTATAAGCCACCTGAAATAAGTAGAAATAAGTATATGAGAAGCTAGGGATCTAATGCTTGTTGAATTAAGAGTTCAAGATGATTTGGAAGTCTTCTTGAGACAGAAAAGTTTAGGGGAAAAATCACTTACTTTGTTTTGAATTAAAGTCAACACTTTCTACATTAGAGGCCATATTTTTAAGAATTTAAGAAAGAAAATATTTCTCTCTATAGGTTCTTATATCCAAGAACAATCTAGCTATTAAAAGAGATTATGTCCAATAATGTGCTTCCTTATTTTTCCTCCATTGATTATTTATTAGCAGCTATTCAGGCATGAGTTGAGTTTTATATTATGTACACAATTGGTCACCTCCACAAGGGACTACATTCATACAGTCTCTAGATCTATTGCCCTATACTGATACTTGTCAAGTCATGTTGTTTTTTAATTTTTTTTGTAGGTAAACTCTATCCCCAATATGGGGCTCGAACTCATGACCCCAAGATCAAGAGTTGCATGTTCTACCAACTAAGCCAGCTAGGCACCCCAAAGCACATTTTATATTACAATCTTCATGTCACAGTTTATAGCAAGCCAACTTTATTTCATTAGTTAATAATAGAATAGGTACATGGGGCCTGGATAGTGTGAAAAATATCACAAATTATATGATTGGAAAAAATAAATGCTAGTTTTCAATTATTGAGCATTTTGTGCCAGGAAAAATGAAAACAGAATGTGAAAATTCTAAGTTTGTCAACAAAAATATTAAAACTTAAATAGGTTAATATGCTGAATGTCACACAAATAGGAAACAGCAGAGCTGCATTGCAAATGAAGACAGTTGATTTTCCAAAGCTCACGCTGCTACTAGACGTCAAGATGAAATGATCTGACAAACCGTAAACTGGATTCTTGTCTTTAAATGTTGCAATAAGTGCCACAAAACAGTTTCTTGAGATGTCGCTTATTTTATTGCTATGCACTGAAGATTGGATGAGGGAACATGCCTGTTGCCCCACATGGCATGTGTAGATTCCATGCACTCGAATTCCAGAATGAGTAGCTCGTGCAGACAAGCTCTTCACCACCCCTGCCTTTTCCTCCTTCTGCGCATGGAATTGGAGTACATCTACCAGACTTCTAGGAGTGGCCGCATTACTGAATTCCAGCCAAGGGAATGTGAGCAGATACGATGTATTCCACTTTCAAACAGTCCCATAAAAATCTCCTGCCTGTGATTTTCCAATACAGATGACATCTAGAGTGGCCTTAACTGTCACTTAATGAACATGGTGGAGCCCCAAGATAGAAGGAGCTGAGGTCTCTGAGCCACCACTTGGAGGACAGCCGTTCAACTGAGTATAATTTTGGACTTTAGACAAGTGAAATAAATAATAATAAATTTCTATTTGGTTAAACTACTGAAATTTCTGAGTTTGTCTCTCACAGAAACAGACCTATTGTATTAGGTTATGAATGCCTTCTGGCTGAAAATAATCCAAAACCCTTGAAAAACTTGGATACCAAAGTAGAAACATTAGACCCGTCTTGCACACTGACTAAAAACCAAAGTCCTAAAATTACTTAATGGACTCAAAATTATTTGAAATGCTGCCCAAAGCTGTTTCTGGAAATATATCTCAGGGGTGAATTATAAGTCTCTGATTAGTAATTTGTCAAAATTTTTAAACTTTTGGGAGATTTCAAAGTTATTTATTTAATTTTGATTATTCATTTTATCAAATTACTACTTTCTTTAATAATAACATTGTTCTCTAACACCTGAGTCCATAACATTTAAAGTGCTATGATGATAATTATCTCATATTAATATGTTAATTTCTTTAGTGATTATACTCAACTGAAACACTTAAAAGTTTTAACCACTGTAGGCTTAATTAGGTTAATTAAAATACTATTGTATTATATTTTTACTTTATGATTACCCCATTATTATTTGATGGTTTTGATAATAGTAATAGAATTTATTATTTATAGAGCATGCTTTTTTTTTCTAAAACATTAGTTTTATGGTTACCTTCATTAAAAACAATCAATCAGCTGTTTACCCAGTGAGGTTTTGCCTGTTTTTTTCTTTAGTTTGATAAATTCTGCTCTTTAAACTAATGTCAAGCTATTCTTCCCGTCATAACCTGCATTATGCACTAAGAAATCTCTTTAGCTGAAAGGAGTTTACCTGTACCCTACATGTTCTTTGCTGGATGCTTATCCTGTGACTTTAGTCAAGCATTTTGGCATGTCTGACAAACCCTGGACTCTTACAAGGAAAGTAATAATAATCTCTGTCAAATGTCAATTTCTCAAGACTGCAGATTTCAAGACTCTTCATGATCTGGTCTGGCTTAACTCCTCTGTCCCCTATTACTTTCAGAATTGGATTCCATAAATACACTCTATTCCCTGGCCTCTATGCCTTTGCACATACTTCTTCCTCTGCCATAGTTGCCATTCTGTGCCTTGGCCACCTTTTTAGCTCCTTTCCATCTTTGGAAACTGTTCAGAAGATACTTTCCATGGAAGAATTTCTCATTCTTTTCTTGGTACGATTCTTTTGGACCCTACTTGCTTCTAACATCGTATGCTACATATTGTATATGCAAACACAAAACTAGAGGTTTAGGTATATTCAAGAGAATTCTTCCAGAAAACTCCTAAGTTTAACGTGGTTATCATATTTTAGAGGCAAGAAAAGTTAACCTATTTGTTCTACTAGCTTCTTAGAGCTCATGTTAGATAAACATGAATACCTCTTGATTCTACACAAGTTCTGTCTGCTTCTAAACCCCAGAATCTTTTATGTTAAGGTAAACAAACATGCAAATAAACACATATTTGCTTGTTTCCATGTATGTGACTGAGAGAGGGAATCAAGTAGGGAGGAGAGACAGAAAGTAAGAGATTGAGAAGAAAGGATTTAAATATGGTGGATTCTTTAACACGCCATTCTAGTCACTCAGGTGAATGACCAAGGGTGGGTGAGCCTGAGAGAGGAAGGTCACTCTGCTGCTCACCCATGTCATGTCAGCTTCTGGGACCTCACACAATATGAACATCTTCTAGTCCTGAGTATAACTGTTCTATCTTTTAAAAGGGATGTTTTAAATGTTGATTTATTTTTGAGAGAGAAATAGAGTGCAAGTGCAAGGCAGAGGGAGACACCGAATCTGAAGCAGGCTCCAGTCTCTGAGCTGTCAGCACAGAGCCCAAAGTGGGGCTCAAACTAATGAACCATGAGATCATGACCTGAGCTGAAGTTGGACGCTCAACCGACTGAGCCACCCAGGCACCCCAGTATAATTCTACTTTTAAATCATGTGAATTTTTTCCACCTCTTGGAAAATCCAATGACTTCATCTTGTATTCGACCAAAGAAAATGATGGTCTTCTTTCCAGAATGGAGATGATACATCCCAAGCTAGAATAATTCAGAGGCAGTATCTCTGTCTGTGACGTCACACCTTTCTGAAGTTTAAGTTCTGACTTCAGAATCCTACTCTTTTGCATAGTGCACGTTCTCAGTAAAGATCTATAGAATGGTGTAGTCAATAAATAAATGCTACTACTCATCAATGTTTGCTTCTGCTTATGCAAGCCTCCATTTCTTAGTTTTTCTTCCTTCCCTAACTTAAACAACCCTACACCAAAGATTCTAAGGGATCAACTGATTTAAAGCTGTTTCATATAAAGTATCTTTTATGTGGTAGAAACCCAAGAAGCATGAAAATCTGGTGCTTTGCTTTGCTGCTTATGATGGCTTGCCTACGCATATCGTAAGCCAAGGTCACATCAGCACTAAGCCAGAACACAGTTGTGTTGTATCTTCTGATGATACAGAAAAACACACTTAAAGCCATAGTGCTGTCTGAACATAACACAAGTACAAGATGAACCTGCAAATGTGTGAAAGAAAGAAAACTACTTTGGAGAAAAGTTGTCACATTAAATTTATTTCATGCAAGAAAAACACATTAAGAATATAATTTGCATCCTTCGCATGCCTTGCTTCTATTCAGATTCTTTCATGCCATGTTAAATATTGATTTAATCTTATTTATTTATATCTTATTTGTAAATTGCTTGCTATGCAGCTTATTAATGTATTTCAATTGAATTACATATATTCATTTAAGTATTTGTTTATCCTTCCATGGATAAATTTTGAGCATCACTCCACATTTAGAATTCTGGATGCAGTGGCCCACTAGGATCAACTCCCCTCAACCACCTGGCTTTTCCTGTCTGAAAACTCATCCTCTATGGAGGGTAAACCCTACTGATACTCTGTATATCTTCAAAGTCAATGGATAATTCAGTACATGTTGAATGCAATGACATTCTAGTTATTATTCTCTATAAACCTGCTTTCAGCAAAGAGATAAAAACTTACTTTAACTAAATGTTTCCATCTTATCCTGACTCATGTAGCAGAACAAGAATATATAACACAGAAAAAATTACTGTTGAAAAATAATTTTTTTAGCTAACTTGGACACTATTCAATAGAGCTCACTTTCTGATGCAAGAACTCTTAAATAAGGGGAAGTCTATTACATTTTACAAGAATCATCAGCCAAACCCAACTACAACTAAATGTGTCAATTCCAATTATAATAATAATAGTGTAAGTCTATGCTATAATAAAATATCTCTATTTATGTGGTTAATGTGACAATATCTATTTACCACTAAATTTTATCTGGGTAACTTTCAAATTACAGGAGTTCTAAGTATATGCGTTCACAATGTTTGCCAATAAAAAGGAATGAATCTTTATGCAGCCTTGACCTTGAGCCAGGAACTCTTTTAGGCTTTATTTATCTCACTTAATATCTACAGTACTCCCTTTGAGTATTACTGCCTTCTCTTCCTCATAAAGACACTTCAGTGCAGAAACTTTAAACACCTTGTCCAAGGTTACCCCATTAACAGGTGACAGAAACTACATTTAACCTAGATATGTCTTATTTTAAAACTAGCCTTCCTTGTATAAGAAAGTTCTGATCAAGATTTTTTTTTAAATAGCTTCCTACAAAATGAAGAATTACATCTTTATGAGATTAATACTATTAGGATAGACTAATAAAAACTATTAAATGAAAACTATATTTACCCTAGGGTAGTACTGAATAGATATTCTACTCTATGCAATTGTGTAAAAGGTTTCATGCAAGGTAATCAAATGCTTAAAAGTTCTCCCAAGCTCATCATCTTACAGTTGCGAAGTACTCGTTTAAAGAATATTCTTACATTAAAGATAGTGAACTCCCAATTCAGCCACTGTGTCAACAAGTACTTTCTACAGTATCAGGCAGGGCCATGCAAGAGGGTTATAAAGAAACTGGATTTCCTTTCTTGAGCATAACAGTGAATAATGAAAGAGAAAAGGCAAGCCGGTAACATTGGTGCTTTTATAAGGACATTATTAGCCCATTCAGGGATCGAATGACCAACTTCAATGTGTGTGCAGAGAGTTTATGCATGAGAGATGACACCCAACCTGAGCTCAAGTTATGAACTCTAGTGCACATTCAACTTATTTTATCTTCTGCATTCACCCTGTCACCCTGCATGCTGACATTAAGTAGAGACCTGTAGGGAAATAATATCTGTTTGTGAAATGTTTTCATGAAACACTATTATATTTCTAAACAAATGAAAACGCACACCTTGTTGGAGAGATGACACAATAATAGACCTGCGGGAGGTTTATTTTGTGATTTTAAAGGGAACTGACAACTTGAATAATTCACAATTCTAAATTCAAACTGTCTTTCTTGTTAGAAAGATTCCATGGCTGCCTCTCCTGAGAAATCTGGAAGGGAGTGCAAACATTTCCTTGGCCGTGTGTTACTGATCCATAGCAAAATGTGCTGACCTCTGCACGATAAAAGATAGCCTATTTTTGAGATGGAAGGGAGATAGGAATGAAATAGATGAGAGTTTGGGCTCCAGTAATGAAAATCTGGGTTCTAAGCCTGGCCTTTACAGTTATAAGCAATGTGAAGGTAGGAAAAGTATTTTCAAAGCTTCAGCTTTTATGACTATGAACCAGTGATAATAAATAACACCTATTACATGTAGATGGTTGTGAAAGGGTTTAAACGATAGAATGCACTCAAAGCAAAGTTTTTCATAGGGCATTCAAAATGAAATTGTTCAATTCTCATTCTTCGTATTGGTTGGTTCAGAGCCACATCATCTCTCTTGGAGAACTGCCTCTTTCAGTCTGTCCATCCTAAACACAGGCCAAACTTTTGTTATGTCTTCCTCTTGTTCATTCACCTCTTACAATTACCTACTATTACATATACACACTCTAGGTAATGGTCCACTAATGGGTCAAGAAATCAATTTAATGGTGACTAAAGCTCAGACTTCAAAATAAAAGAAGAAAGAATGGAATTAAAATGTGACAGAATGGAATAGACTAGGCACTATCAGAGCACATCACGCACAGTAAAGGTGAAGATTATTGTTGAAACTTCTTACTACAGTTAGTGAGTACATGTACGTGTGTGCCTGTGTGTGTGCATGCTGAATTGTAATCTAAAATATATTTTATTACTAGGTGATAGTCAAAAACATCTGAGAAGCACTGGACAGGATGATACCCAAATTTTGGAGCTCTACTATCCACATGGCAATTAGTCTTGTCTACTCTATGCTCATGACCCACAGAATAGGAAGTGAATACCAAGCATTTTCCTCCCTTTGACTTCTAAGCAGGATAAGTCATTTAGTATGATAGGAATTAGAGTATAATAAGACATGACTGTATAAGTTGGTGATTTTATTAACTAAATTTACTGGTTCATTAATGGAAATGTATATAATTTAGAGTTCAAATGTTAGTAGTACCATATCATGGCCCTTCCCACTCCATCCCCACAGAAAAATGAATATAATCATTGCTGAATATATTGTGTGCCAAGAATAGCACAAAAGTAGCAGTTTAAAAATTTCAGTGACCTGGAATTTTTATTTGTAATTTTAGAATAATGACTTCACATCTGTTGGATGAAAATATTTATCTACAGAGATGCATTTTCAAAGGAAAACATTCCCAACACAAATATATATCCACCTTGTAAGCAAACCATGAACACATGATACAAAGAATGTAAACAGGGCATCTGGTATAAAAATATAATTCCCGCTAAGATAACCAAGAAGTTTCCTTTGCATATTTAGATAGTCACTCAAGCATGATACGAATAGTCTTTGGGGAAGGATGAGAAGAAAGAGGATCAAATATATTAAAATTAATGTGTATATCCTTCCCAGATCACAGTATTCTTAGTTTCAAATATCCTCATTGTCTTTCTTTCTCCGTAATTTCAGAGAAATCAGGGTAGCTTTGAGGAATATTCATAACACTAGGAATTGTCTCAAAGCAGGCCCTTAGCTAAAAATCTGTAACTGCCATAACTAGTAAGAGAGAACCCAACTGCAAAATAAATCCCCTGTACATGCTTGAAGTGTTTTCCCCCTTTGAAGATATTCCCCTTTGAGAAAAAACTGCCCTTAGAAAAACCAAAAGTGAATTTTAATGCATATCCATCATCTTTAAAAGCTGAGCTTACAAATCAAGCACTGTGAACAATTTATAAGCCTGTTAGTTATAAGACTGTATAGCAGATTTCCTCTCTCTTTAAACAGACTCTTCAACATAGAGAATAAACTGATGGTTACCAGAGGGGAAGTGGGTAGGGAGATGGGTTAAACAGGAGATGGGCATGCCCGAGGAGATGGGCATGAACGAGGGCACTTGTCCTGAGGAGCACCGGGTATTGTATGGAAGTGTTGAATCACTAAATTGTACACCTGAAACTAACATACAGTGCATATTAACTACCTGGCATTTAAATAAAAACTTAAAGACTGCATATCAGATTTAAGGGAAAACGATTTTAGAATTCGATAAATCTAAAGTTAAAAAGTCTGTGTTCAAATGCCAACTCAATTATTTTTCAGCTTTGTGACTCTGGGAAATTACTTAGGCTTTCTGTGCCTCAGCATCTTCATGGGTAAAATTAGGATAGCAATATTTACTTCATAGAGTAGAAGTGATGCTTAAATAAAACTATATACATATATATATATATATATATATATATATATATATATGTGTGTGTGTGTGTGTATATGTATACATATATGTATATATACATATATATATATATATATATATATATATAACAGTTGTGTCAGGACATGATATATAATAAGTGCTCAGTAACTGGTAGCTATTAAGTGTGAGAATAATCATAAACAAATCCTAGGAACTAGCTACTTGGTAGAATGCCAAGATTATATACTTAGCCTTTTACAAAATAACTTATATTAGTCAAAACATTTTACCATCAGCATTTAAAATCATGATGTATTATTTTAATGCAATTGTAATATGGATTTATGTTGGAAGGACAAATGTTCATGGCTGAAATACTGATCAAGGCCCATTGCAAAAATGCTTTTATTTTACCCATTCTTTCTGAGCTCTGTGCAGGAGAGAAATGATGAAGAAACATAAGGAGTAGATGATGTGATTTCATGAACTTCTGAGAAACTAAGATTGTGCTATCATGACACAGGAAGAGGTCCCTACACATAAAATCAACACCAGCTCATGGAATGAAGACTCCAGATAAGTATTTCATCGTAAGATTATTTTTGTGTAGTTAAATTTCTATTCGTTCCCTGCACTTGTCCACTTCAAAGGAAAACTATGCCTCACTCATCCTCATATCCCCGGGGTCTCCACAATGCCTGGCAGATAGCTGGCACTCACTGGAGTGAGAGATAAATGACACTAATATATGATATATAGAAATAATTACACCAGGACGTACTGCTGGACCATCTGCCTACCCCATGGTTAGCAGGCAGCTAGAGGGTAAATAACTACTCTCATTTTTATTTTCTTTTCCCTCATTATCTATCAACCTGTAGTGAAGATAAAGTTCAATGAGTATATGTTTCTTCCCAGGGTGTTTAGATATTAGGCCCAAAAGGTCTATTTCTCTTTTAAAACATAAAATCGAGGGGCGCCTGGGTGGCCCAGTCGGTTGAGCGTCCGACTTCGGCTCAGGTCATGATCTCACGGTTCGTGAGTTCGAGTCCCGCATCAGGCTGTGTTCTGACAACTCAGAGCCTGGAGCCTGTTTCAGATTCTGTGTCTCCCTCTATCTCTGACCGTACCCCCCCCCCATTCATGCTCTGTCTCTCTCTGTCTCAAAAATAAATAAACGTTAAAAAAAAATAAAACATAAAACCGATTTTGAAAGATGTAATCAAGTTTTAAATTCTGTTTAATTCCCAGAGGGCTGCCCCATACCACCCTGAATTACCCTGTGTATTTACCCAAAATTATTCTAGTGATCATGAATTTACATGCTGTAACAGAATCTGCCTTCAAGAAACCCAAAATCCAAATCCATACATACACACTAAAAGATTTTAGTAAAATGACTAGGCAGAGTATAATCAAATGGCAATTTGGATAATGTAGACAGTAAATTGCCTGGATTAATAATAAATACCAAGTACTGACCTAAATACCTACCATTTTTACTGACCCTTAAAGTAACTAATTAGCAGGCCTTCTCTCCAAAAATGAGAGAGAGCAAGTCTCAAGCTTGGAGACTTTGCCTTGCTCCAGATCATAGAACCAAGGAGGGGCATATCCTAAATTCAATCCTAGGTCTGCCAGCCTTCAAAGCTTGATTTCTTTCCACTATACTTCACTGCTGGAATAAGACGTTGGAAGAAATAAACCAAAAAAAAAAAATCCAAAAAACAAAAAAAAAAGGGGGGGGAGGGAGGGAGGGAGGGAGGGAGGAAGGAAGGGAAAGAAAGAAAGAGAAAGAAAGAAAGAAAGAAAGAAAGAAAGAAAGAAAGAAAGAAAGAAAGAAAGAAAATTGATTATTAGTGATGAGAGAAACAGGAATTTGAAGGAAAGATAAAGGAATGAATTGAAGGGGTTTAAACTTTTATAGAAGAGCAAAATCTATTACCTTCTCCAAGCAAGCCTGACCATTTCCTATGACTGACTGAGTTTCATTTTATTTCATTTTTAAGAAGAAAACAAACATGCTGAAGAAGGCAAGTGGCCCAAAGGCAGAAATAGCCATTGAACAAAAGATTAACATAGTAAATCCTTATACTTAGCACAGGACTTGGCAAATGTAAGTGCTTAGTAAATATTCCTGGAATATACAACAGCAATAGCAAGTAAGCTTTGAGTTCTTAGTATGTACCAGGCACCGGCTAAGTATTCTGCATGTATTAATGGACATGTTCCTCATGACAATGCTGCAAGGGAGATGCTATTCTTACCTCCATTTTCCATGAGAAATGAGGAGACACATTCAGAAAGCATATGCAACATGCTCGTGTCCCAGAACCTGCTCGTGCAGAACCTGGCCTGACCCAGGAACTCAGGCTTCACATCACCAGTTACTACCCACCAGGCTTCACTGAATGAATGGAATAATCACAACTTTCTTATCTTATTCCAATTACTCCTAAAACAAGTTTTTGTTTTAAAAATTTACTATCAGGGCACCTGGGTGGCTCAGCCGGTTAAGCATCCAACTTCGGCTCAGGTCACGATCTCACGGTCTGTGAGTTCGAGCTCCACATCAAGCTCTGTGCTGACATCTCAGACAGAGCCTGGAGCCTGCTTCCAATTCTGTGTCTCCCTTTTTCTCTGTGCCCCTCCCCTTCTCCTGCTCTGTCTGTCTCTCAAAAATGAATAAATGTTAAAAAGAATTTTTTTAAGTTTATTATCAAAGATACATTTCTTTTACCACTTACACAATTGAAATGAAGTGGAAACAAAGGAAAGGAATTGCAACATATTTCATGGTATCATGAGACTGACGACCACTGGGGCTGGCAGATGTGAAGCTTCCTCTTTGCTCTTTAAACAGCACACTGAGGGGCTGTCAGGAAAAATGGAAAATACGCTTGAAAGTTCATCAGTTCACATATATTCCAGGAAGCATTTGCCATAAAAACAGCTGTGCTTGAATATATAGTAAAAGTATTAGTGTATAAAACCCATTATTCCAGAAATCATAAAAGGAACTTCCAAGAAGCTTAATTTATTGACTGTTATTTTTTATAAAAAGAGGGTATTGAAAGGAAAGCAAAACTTTGAGATAATGGAATAGAGACACATAAGAAAGAAATACCGGTAATGAATGTCAGTTTGAAAGACTGCAATGGACCACGATGAACGTTAAATCAAATCATTGCCAATGAATGCTCATTGAGGAAGGGACATTTAACTAAAAAGAGGGTCTCCAGACCTTGGGAAGAAGAAAAACTACTTTTTAATTTATGAATAATAATATCATTGATTAAAGATAATGCACATTTTTGACACGGTACTAAGCATTCACCTACATTGTGTCAGTTAATTTTCTCAGCAATGAGGTAAGTACTAAAGTGTCCAGTATATAAACCAAGATGAAGAAATTAAGAATTTGACTTATTGTAGCAAAATCATGCAGGTTTCAATAGCTCATCTAACTCAATTAAATGTCTGCATAATCAATATTTGAACATGTCCAAGTATGGGGGAACTTACGATTTTGTGGACCAGCTGCATTTAATTTTTCTTATGCGTTTGACTATTAAAATGTCATTTTTGTATTTTCTTGAAATCTAGCTTCCTGTTGGTTCTATCTATTGGTCTTAGTTGTACCTTTTGAGGTCCAATTGTACAAATCAAACAACTATTCCCTGTGATGGCCTTTAAATATTTAAAATATCCACCATTTATTAGCTAGTTCTTTTCCTCATTAAAACAACCAAAAGAACTATCAACATTATTTCTCTTTTCATATATACAAAAAAAGAAGTAAAATACATTTTATGTAGATAATTGCTAGTCTCTGCCAATGAAATAAAAATTATTTAATGAGCATCTATTTAATTTTACTGAAAATTAGAACCTTGTCTATACAATGAACTCTCAAATAGCTGTATTTATTGGCCATATGTATCTACCATGCTGTGGGTGATAGGCAATTGTTATATCAAAGGCTGTTATAGTGAGGGAAAGTCATAAAAAACATCTTATTCTCAATAAATTGCCCTTGATGTGCCCTTCTCACCTCATCAAAGCCACCCTCAACCCAAAGAGGAAAGAGGAAAGATTCTGATGCTGATTAGGAATTAAAACTTTACCTCCTTTTCTGATATTCCATGGTATATAACACCATCTCAGATGGGCCAAGATTAGAACCTTAAGTATCCCAAGTCCTGTATCAGACACTATATTACCTAGATTTGAAATATCATATGCAGGATATTTCTATCTTCTAAATCTTTACCTCCAGGGAGCTGTGATCCTAAGCCCAACCAAAGGGGCCTTCTACCTTAACAGAGGTACTCTAAAACATTTAGCTGATAATAAGATAAATAATAAAAACCTAATATGCAATAGTTGTCATTGAAATATACCTTGTTTTTAGGAAATATTGTCAGATACCTAGTCAAGAATGAGATTTTCTGTTTATGTGAATATTCCTATCTTTTGTTTGTATATTACAATATTTACAATTGCATCCTATACATCAGGATTCTGCAATCATATTTGGAATATTCCCCAACATTTAAATTCAGAAGCATGGCAGACTTAGTAGAACTAATCACTTTTTCATCCCTTCAAAAGCTATTGAGCATCTCCTTCTATGAGCCTGGAGCTAAGGTAAGCACTGAGAGAAAAAATAAAAGATGGTCTCCAATAGAATGAATGCACAAAGGAGATATATATGTATATGTATATATATATATATATATATATATATATATATATATATACATACATACACATACACACACACATATAATTATACTGCATTATGGTTGGGAGAAAAGGGCAGCTAGGCAATGGTTCCAAAGAAGGTAATAGCTGGGTTGAGTCTTGAAGGACAAAAAAGCACATGAGGCATAGTCTAGACCACAGTCTAATTGAGGAAACAAGAAATAAAATATTAATGAAGGGGTTGAGTTGGATAAGCAGATTGTAAATACTGTAAGCAAGGGAGGTAAGTAACAAGAAGTTACATGTGAAAGGTAGCCATTTACCTGGTTTTTCAACTAAGTATGAGGTTTGAATAGTCAGGGGACAGAGGCAAATTATGTTCCCTTTAATTGTCTCCCATAATTACTAATTATCTCCTTTCATGAGATTCTTAACAAATAGGTAATTACTTGTTAACTATCTCTATCCCCTTTTAAGCTGTAAATTACATGAGGGCAAAAGCCAACTCTGTTTTGTTCTCCTTTGCTTTGCTGCCATTATTAGCATAGTACTTGTCAAGGAATATGTGTCTGCTAAATTTTGTTAAATAGTTGAATGATTGAATTAATGAACTGATTAGCTAGAGATGTTAAAAAATGTGACACATTTTGCAACCTACTCATGTGTCAGTGAATTGATAATACTATGCATATTAAAAATAAAACTTGGGGAAACAGCAGGAATTAAGAAAGGATTAAGAAGATGAGAGATTACTGTTTGTAGATCAGGCAGAATTTAGACCTGACATTGTGGAGATTTTTTAGTGTACATGTGATGTGATGAAAAAGGTAAATTATGAGTTTCGTCGGGTCCTGTATGCCAAATGAAGTAAAGAGGGAGTCTCTGGAGTCAAGTAAAGAGCCAGCTAGCTGTTGTCTCACTCAATCTAGTTGGAAATGAATGAAGACTTACCCTAAAGTGTTTTCGCTGAGGGGTGGGGACGGAGGAAAGGAAGGACTACCAAGAAAACAACTGTTTGTGAATAGGATAGCTTACACTTGATTTGGTGAACGGGAATAGCTACAGAATTTGCTAGGCCCATATCAAAACAAATCTCAAAGTACCTTGTTTGAAAAGTATTCGTCATTTCAAGAGAGTGATGGTAGAGCATTAAAATAAGCACCAGCCCTTCACTCCTCAGCGCAGGCTGAACACCCATTAAGCTGGTCCTGCTGGCAAACATTCCACATTAAGAAAGAGAAGAAGGGGGCGCCTAGGTGGCTCAGTTGGTTGAGCGTCCGACTTCGGCTCAGGTCATGATCTTGTGGTGAGTTCGAACCCTGCATCAGGCTCTGTGCTGACCGCTCAGAGCCTGGAGCCCGCTTTAGATTCTGTGTCTCCCTCTCTCTCTGCCCCTCCCCTGCTCATGCTCTGTCTCTCCCTCTGTCAAAAATAAATAAACATCTAAAAGGAAATAAAAAAAAAGAAAGAGAAGAACGAAGGAAGGGAAGAAAGCAGCAAAAAGAAAAAGTTTAGGGATTTTATTTGACCATAAACTCAAAATGTATGACACGGACACATAATTTTAAAATAACCCTAAATCACGTGGTCTGGCATAATTTTCAAGTTTCACTAATACATAATTTAATAGGTTACTGCTGTCTTTGATGCACACTATTATTAGTTTCTTGTTTTATAGAGAAGAGAACTACACGTGTTTGGACTAGTATATCAGTAAGGCTACCCTTAGAAAATTGGTCCCCAGCCTCACCTCAAAATCAGATGACAATATATAAAGCTACATAAATACCAACAGTATCCAATAAATGTCTCACTCTCCCACGGAATATTGCCCATCTCAGAACTATGGTGATGTACTGATAAGTATTCTACTATAAAACACATTGACTTGTCCTTTAATTTCTCATTTTATTCTCAATAGTTCTCCTCAGACACAGAGAAAGAATGATTGATCGATTGATTGACTGGAGTTTTAAAAGGCCCACATAGCTTAGTTAGGGTCAATAATCACTCTTAGGTAAAAAGAAGAACTTTGGTATTTTGACTTCTTTTGAATGGATCTCTCAATACTTCTGTTCAAGGTTGTTTGTATTCTAGGAATTCTTGAATCCAACCTCATGCTTGTATTCATCCTCTTTGTAAGGCACACACTTAGAAAACAAAGCTGCACCTTCAATCTTCAATCTCACTGAGAAAGACATGATTCTAATGCTTCTAACAAAGCAAACATGCAGGCCGAATTAATAATTTTCATTTCTGTTTAGAGATTTAGCAAGAAAGAAATTAATGAAAGAGATGGCAAACACCTAAGAGGAAATTTCCGAGTAATCTTTTGGTGTTTGGGATGGGCAGAGAAGAAACAACAATCTGTAGTTAGGAAGCCATTTACTTTCTCCTCCGAGACACAATCTCATGGTTACATGAGACAGCAACTAAAGCAAGAGAACTAGGAAGGAAAAACACATGAGTTTACTGACATCATCATATTATACAAGGTTTCTGAGCAGTAATATACAATCATTCTCCAAATCCTTTTTATCTCCTCTAAAATGCTGCACTGTATATATTCATCTTGCAATTTAAGTTGTGTTTGCTCTTTTTACAACGTGAAAAACAAACAAACAACAACAACAAAAAGACACTGCTACTCCACAGGTAGTGGGGCAAGGAACAGAGTGTCTGTGTAAACACATCGAAACTGTAAAATCAAGAATGGAATCTTTAACTTATGTGGCCACTACTGGGCTAAATGCCCATGCTGGTTATCTTTACCCTCAAATTGCAGGAATTAAATACACGATGCATTTATTATCTACCAACAGCAAAGACAGAGTGGGAGCCACCAGCGGCTTTGTGGTCTGGGCACTGGGCTCGGGTGCTGACAATCTGTCTGTGGCCCGTGTCTTTCTCGACCTTAATTAGTATTCTCAATTCGGGGCTTGCTGTCTGAACTATGATGGTCTCCAGAACTGGCATAAACATGGCTCACCCCTTGCTCATAGAATGATCCACTGCATTCCCCCGCTGTCACCCATTAGCACTGCAGCCTTTGTAGCCATCTCCAGGCCAGGTCATAGTTCCAGCTGTCCCCTGCGCCTCACAGCACACTCAAACCAGCTGGTGCAAGTTTCCAAACCTTGCTTCAGAGGGCTTTTTTTTTTATTTTTTTGACACATACATGCCTGAAGCGGAGCTATGCCAAGACCTGAAACAGGGCATTTTGTGCAAATCTGCTAGTCATGGAGATGTGGAAAACTCTTCTTCCAGAGCAGCATTAATGCTGTGTCCAAAAACAAGAAATAAAGCAAGGAATTGTCACAGAGTGCGTCATTACTAAGGCAGTTCTTCCGAGCCGAAGAATCCGTTTCTAGTGGTTTCAAAGTGAAATAGGAAGCATCTGTGTTCAAAATAGCTTTTAAAAATCTATCACTGAATAATATGCTTATTGAGTAGGATCTTGGGGGCCTATATGTGTGTGCTTGGCCTGAGGATGGAAAATGAGGTTTGTGGAACAGCTGGAGGGAGACAGCTCAAGCGACTTGAAAGATATGACACCAAGTCTCTTGCGATTGAAAGTAACTCGACAGGAACAATGTGAAAAAAGAAAGGGAGTTGTATTTGTTTTGTGAAAGAAGCTGTATTCTGTGCTTTAAATGCACTGCCTCATAGAATTCTGGGCTATACCTCATTGGTAGGTTACAGTACTATTCTAGAGATGTGGAAATAAACGATTCCAATTTTTTAATGAGCTATCAGTCAAGATTGCAAGATAATTCAGTGAACAACAAAAACAACAAATAGCAAGAAAAGACAGCATAATAGTTAGGAGCAAAGGCTTTGGGTGAGAAATATATGATTAATTACTTCATGACCTTGAGCAAGATTTAACCTTTATGTAAACAACAATAGTATCAACCTGCAAGATTGATGGGTAGGCCATTTAAGATGCAACATGCTTACGGCAATATTTGGCAGTAAGTAAGTCCTTAGTAAATGGAAAACAGCATCAGAAACTCTAACAATGAGGACAGGGGAATGCAGGAGGAAAAAGGGAGACAGTAAAATGCAATCAGTCAATCAAACAGAACAGAACAAAATATGGGTGATTATTTGATCTCAGGAAGGAAAAATGCTGCCTAAGCTTAAAATTAATGGAATAAATCACAAGTGATTTAAAAGTAAATCAATGAAAGTGTCCACATAAAAATTTAAAATTTCTTCACATAAGAAATAACCATTAACAGAATTAAAAGCCAAGTCAATTTCAATTATCGGTACCAATTATTTGGAGCAGAGGAAACAAGAGTAATCAGAACATGTGAGTGTACCATTATTCTTCCCATGGTGCTTAGCATTTAATCGGAAATTTGGGCCACATTAACATAAGATAGCTTATAATTATAGAATATCAGAAATATGCAAATATTAGAAGGAATTAACTATGTACATAAGTCTGACTGGATATTGGTAAAGAAACAAACTACCAGATGGGACCAAGGCTAGGTAGCTTCCGGGAGTTGAGTGTATCACATATGGCAACCAAAATGACCTGACCCATGTGTATTGCACAAAATTCTTCTTTGTCCTGCCTGACTGGGCTTTATGAGCTACAGTAAGGTCTCACATTTGGAGACGTCTCACATTCTCTCTCTCTTCTATTCAGAGTTTGGCTAGTCACTTTCCAAATATTATGAAAGATGTCCCTACATCTTTTGAGAATTTGGGTTTGAAAATGAATAAGGTTACAGGCCTACAGCTACACCTGGTCTCTTTATCTCCCTTAGAGGCTGAAATGCATCACACACAAAGGCCCAATTCCAAGTGTCTCTAGGGCAAGACAATATTTATACCAAATGGATTGTTTTCATGATACATTCTAAAAATTTTTCAATGCATTTTACCTACATACATTTTGTGCTTTTTAAATTAGGTCTCTAAATTTACAGTTGGATCTCCCTGACAGTTCCTTATAAATGGTAAACAACTTATAGTCTTCTGGTTCCTTGTTGGAATTACATTCATATTTAGACATTCATTACCTTCCCATCCCAAATTTGGTTTTTCTCCCCAGTTCTGACTTACGAAGCAAGCTCTCATATTTGGACAGGTTTACTATTCTAAGAATATATATGTGCATTGCTCAATGCCTCAGCTTAATTAAGAGAGTTTTGTTCCTAGTAACATTCACACTTAAACATTCTGCAGCCTGTGAGCTATAAAGCTTCCATGTCAGTATACCCCTCAGTATGAACTACAAGTACAGTTTCAGAGTAAGAATATACATGCTCATGAACCTGCCATAAGGCTGATTGGTTTCCTTGAGATCAGCCAGTGAGTGGTAAGACATCATCTTGATCTTGATCTGAAGCATAAATCATATTTGCAAAAAGTTTCACATAATATAACGACTACACTGATAACCCTGAAAATCATTTGGTAAAACCAACAGGAAATATTTAAAAATTTGGACTAGTGCTACAGATACAGTGCCTAGAGATTGGTGGTGCTCAATGCTGGATGCTGCTAGCATCCCCTGGGGGACTCTGAAAACAATGCCAAACATCCTGGCCATACACCATTTCTAACAGTGTCTAACGCTGAGGATCACTAACCTGATGTATGAGAGGAGAAGAGCCAATCGGAGGAGGTAAATGCACCACATCCTTAACACTCAGACTTAATCACCACCCATGAATGGCTTTATCACGATTTGTATGGCAAAAGCCAGGAGATTCTCTCACTGAAAAGAAGTTGTAAAAGAAACCCTGAATTCACTTCCTTGTAAACTGTGGAATTCTGGGTCCAGATGGACATATCGGCAAAATCATTTTGCACAATATCACCATCACTATGTCAACACTTCGTTCCCAACTGAGGTATCCAATACACTCGGCACACTGTTTACTATTAAGAAAGAAGCTCACTCTTCTGTTTCCATCAGCTCACCTGGCAAACGGAATATGGAGTCTTTGGGGAACTCAAATGGGGTACAGGTTGAGCTTTGAGGAAAATGAAAAGGTGCTTCTTGACTTCCTCCTTTCAGAGTAACAACAAATGCCCTCCTCTGAAAGTTCTTTCCCTCCTCCTCCCAGTTTCTCCTTGGAGTATCTCATCACTGGAGCCTCACTGACTCAGAATAATTTGATATGCCCTGTTCTGTAATGAGTTGGCTGCTACCATGATAGCCACTGCGTAAATACCTAATGAAATGAGAACTGTCTGTCTCCTCAATCCCCAGCCAGGCTCACTGCCTCCTAGCCAAGAGAATATCCTGAAGGAAGCTGCCTAGACGGAGTGTCTTCTGCAATAGTTCATGTTAATAAAATTTTAAACTAAGGATACTTTTTCATAGTCTCAGGAACTATGGCAATAGCAAGGGTGCTTGCTTTTGTCTAGTATTCTACTAATGAAACACCCATTAATTATCTCCTTCAGGGCTTACCACTTTTAAGACCATCTAACCAACGGGGCAACTAGAATAAAATCAGAGTCTAAATGCAGAAAAATATCTCTATAATAAAGCAGGAATTCAAGTCCACTTTGTCTGGTCAAGAGCTCCATTTACAATATTTTTTTCTATTCAGTGCAGCAACTGTCAGATTTCTTCTAAGAGTTTAGTTCTCCTCTAAAATACAGGAAAGTTGAAATGTGGTATTTCACACACACTTTACCGGATGGCTTTAGCTGCACACCATAGAAAGAGGCTGGATACCTTAAATAGAAAAGAAATTGTGGGAGCGCCTGGGTGGCTCAGTCCATTAAGCTTTCTACTCTTGATTTCAGCTCAGGTCATGATCTCACGGTTCATGAGTTTGAGCCCCACATCAGGCTCTGCACTAACAGTGCAGAGCCTGCTTGAGATTCTCATTCTCCCTCTGTCTCTGCCCCTCCCCTGCTCGCTATCTCTCTCTCTCTCTCTCAAAAAAATAAACTAAAAAAAATTTTTTTAAATAAAAAAATAGTAAAGAAACTGACTGGATTTGTGTAGTACATTGGTTTGATGGGAGCACCAACTTCTAAACAAAAGGTAAGAATCGAGGTAATGATGGGGATGCTTGGGTGGCTCAGGAGGTTGAGTGTCCAACTTCAGCTCAGGTCATGATCTCACCATTCGTGAGTTTGAGTCCCCCATTTGGCTCTGTGCTGACAGCTCAAAGTCTGAAACTGTTTCAGATTCTGTGTCTCCCTCTCTCTGCCCTCCCCCTCTTGTGCTCTATCTCCCTCTCTCTCAAAAATATATAAACATTAAAAAAAAGAATCAAGGCAATAATGAAAGTTCAAGTATCATAAACCACTTAATGAACATGTCAGAATGCCACAGCTGGAATAAATGAGCTCCAGATATTTTCTCCTTCACCTCTTGGTGGCAAGTTGACTGCTCCAGCTCTGCTTTGTGACATCGTGATTTATAATAAATATACATATTTGGTCTCAGGCTTCTTCCAGGTACACAGCTCCTAAAAACCTTGGAATTTCCTATGGTAAGAGCAATAAAAGTGTCTTTTGTTATGTTAGTGAAGTGACTTTTGAAAAGTTCTCAGGGAACCTATGGTTGGTGGCTTGTCCTCAGGGGAACCAACCACCTGCTTAGAGGGTCAGGATTTTAGTCACCGCCCTCTCTCCAGGGAGAGGAGAGGGGCTAGAGGTTGAATCAATCACCAGTGGCCAAAGATTCAATCTGTTATGCCTATGTAATGAAGCCTCCAGAAAAACCCAAGGACAGGGTTAGGAGGGCTTCTAGATGACAAACACATGATCTGGAGTGGAGAAATGTCCGTAGCAACAGCAAAGAAGCTCCACACCCCTTCCCCATACCTTGCCCTGTGCACCTCTTGCATCCGGCTGTTCCTGAGTTATATCCTTTGATAATAAAACTGGTGAACTAGTAAATACAAGGTTTCTTTGAGTTCAGTGAGTCACTTCAGCAAATTAATCAAACCTGAGGAAGAGATTTTTGGAATTTGTGATTTACAGCTAGAAGGGAGAAGTACAGGTGAGAACCTGAACTTGTGATTGACATCTGAAGTCCAAGGAGGAAGTGATGGGAACACCCAATCTGTAGCCAGCTGGCCTGAAGCACAGGTAACATCTTGGGCTTGGGACTGGCATCTGAAGGGAGAGAGAGAAAAGGAGTCTTGTAGGACTGAACTCTAAACTTATGGGATCTGATGCCATCTCCAGGTAGAGAGTGTCAGAAATGAGTTAACTTGTAGGAAACCTATCTGGGGTCCAGAGAATTGCTTGGTAGTATGGAGCAAAGCCACCCTCCACACATTAGAAACTGAGTCTCAGGACACCAAAATAAGCTCTAACTTTATATACATTGAAGTTCAGCAGGAAAGAGAACCTGTTACTTTCCTGACAATGTCAATGTAAATTTCATCCTGTGTCACCAGCTGCAAGAATCAAGTGCCTATCCCTGAAGCAATCATAGCGACCAGAGAACTCAATTCTCTGACTGGCCAGGCCTGACTTCTGTATTCATTCTTGGAATAAGGAAAGAAACATAGTCAACTCCAGTTGAAACTTAGACTCTAAGAGTTGAGACGAGATGGCTCCCCAAGGAAGTTTCCACAGTACTGTCATAAAAGAAATGCAAGGAAGCCAAAAAGACATGTGCACTGTCCCACAAAGGTATAGAAGTATAACACAAAGATAACAAAAGCCAAATGATCACATTAAAAGATGTTTGATATCATCATATGTTATTCTGGAATTACTAACTAAAACAAAAGAGTGATACCACCACACCCCAATTAGAATGGCCAAAATCCAAAGCACTGACAACACCGGATATTAGCAAGAAAGTGTAGCAACAGGAACTCACATTCATTGCTAACATGAATGCAAAGTGGTGCAGCCACTTTAGAAGAGGGTTTGGCAATTTCTTCCAAAACTAAACATACTCTTAACCACACAATCCAGTGAAGTGAAAACTTAAGTCTGCACGTGGACATTCATAGCAGCTTTATTCACAGATGTCCAAATTTGGAAGCAACCAAGATGTCCTTCAGGAGGGAATGGATGAATAAAGTGTGGTCCATCCAGGGGCGCCTGGGTGGCGCAGTCGGTTAAGCGTCCGACTTCAGCCAGGTCACGATCTCGCGGTCCGTGAGTTCGAGCCCCGCGTCAGGCTCTGGGCTGATGGCTCAGAGCCTGGAGCCTGTTTCCGATTCTGTGTCTCCCTCTCTCTCTGCCCCTCCCCCGTTCATGCTCTGTCTCTCTCTGTCCCAAAAATAAATAAACGTTGAAAAAAAAAATTAAAAAAAAAAGTGTGGTCCATCCAGACAATGGAATACTAAGAAGTGCTAGAAGAGAGTAGATATGCCGTGAAAAGACATGAAGGAATCTTAAATGCATATTACTAAGTGAAAGAAACCAATTTGAAAAGGCTACTATTTGCATGATTTCAACCTATATGACATTTTGGAAAAGGTAAAATTATGGAGACAGTAAAAAGATCATCCATCTCCTGGAGTTGGTGGTAGAGAAAGGGAGGTATGAATACATGCAACACAGAGAATTTTTAGGGTGGTGAAAATATTCTGCATGATACCATAATGACAAATACATGTCATTATACTTTCTCCAAATCCATAGAGTATACAACACCAAGGATGAGCCATGGTGTAAACTATGTCCTTTGGGTGATTATGATGTGTCAATGCGGGTACATCAATTGTAACAAATGCACCACTGTGGTGTGGGATGTTGACAGTGGGGTAGTTGGTGCACGTGTGCGGGTAAACGATATATGGGAACCCTCTGTAGCCGCTCTCAACTTTGCCAAAAACCAAAATTTGCTGTAAAAAGTAACACTGATTTAAACAAATAATAACAAATAAATAATAACAGTCTCAGAAGCCAATTATCCTGACTTTCTCCTTGCCCTTCTCATTAGGACCAAGGTCCCTGATAAACCATAAAAAGCCAAGGCTTTGGATTAATGTTAGGTTTTAATTCTCCCAGCCAATTTTCTTATCAGTATGACCTTGAGTAAAATGCCTAACCTCCAAAATCTGGGATAAAATGAGATAATCTGTGTAGACTACATAGTGAAGCATCCAGTAGTCACAACAAACACTTACTGAGCTTTAATTATGTACCAGACAGAAATAGTCTCTTTATTTGCAAATACTCATTTACCAGTCACTGAGCCCTATACAGTAGGTACTACTGTTCCTATCTCACAGAGAAATAAACTAAGGCGGAAAGAGTTTAAGCAAGTTATATAAGGCCACATGGCTGATAAACACAAAACCTGGAATATGAACCCAGATAATCTGGATCTGGAAACTTTGTTTTTCCCAATGTGTTAAACTGCCTTTATACCCACATTCATACAGATTAGAGTTTACAACTCCTAATTTCCTTTTTGCTTCCATTTGTTCCATTGGATAACAGGTGTTCCAGCAACTGTGGTAGTTTATCAGGTTTACAAGTAAATAAATGGGACAAACTAAGGTAGTATTAGAGATTCTAGATTCCCAAAGGCTTCGTTTGATTGGGTTGTAACTTTGAACAGATTTTAGTTTCTGAGCAAAATGATGCGTAACTCAGCTGGCATATATTAGATCTGATCCTGGGCCAGTCTTTCAACTCCTACCAAATTCTTCCTATCGCCACCTTTCTATCCATCTTTCCTTTCAGAAGTAAGTAGGGAAGAGTAAAAAATCATTTCTAATTCAGGCTTTTGATATGAGACAATTCTGGTCTTTGAAGGGAAATCCATTTATGGAACAAAAGAGTCAAGTGAAATGGAACAAGAACAGAAAGAGAAATAACACTTAACATTAATCTGGAAGTGATGAATATTCAGAGAAGGAACTTTAGCTTCAGGTACAGACAAAAACACCACTGTTCCTGTCTTCTGTTCATAGATGCTGGCTTATGCAACAGATTTATTCCTGCGTCAAGTATATCGCATGTTGGTCAAGAATATTCAGTCTCAGAGTTTTCTGTGTAGGTAAAGTAAAATCATTTTTTAAAAGCAGTTAATTATTTTCTAAGACCCACAGTTTGTTTCTGTTGTTGTTTTGTTTGTTTTTCCATTTTCTGACTCTTGCATATGCCCTCCTCCAATGGCTGCATTCAATAAGATAAAGCACACCTTCTTCTTTTCTTCCGTCCTCCTTTCTCCCACAAGCATTTATTGAGCATCTATTATGAACAGTATTTAGGCCTTGTGGGAGATATAAAGATAAGATATGGGTTCTGAAAAGATCGGAAATATAGCCAAACTCAACACACAAGAGTTTACTCACTGGAGCAGTGACATTAACCAACCTGCTCAATGAATATTACTAAGATTACCCTTTACAACCAGGTGAGGTCATTCACCTAACTCTGGCCATCATGCTGTGAGTAGAAGTAAAACCTGTCACTTACAGGCCAAAGTATTTAAATGTTGATGCAAGACTTTGCAGCAAATTCTTTTTTGTCTGGATAACTGAAGAAGTCCCATGTTCTAGATTGTCCAGTTTCAAAATGGGGAAGGAGTGATCAGCCTGAGTTGACAAGAGATTGTGTGGAATGCAGCTCCCCCAAAGGTCAGTGATGGATATAGGCCATGAATGTGCATTGAACCCTTGTGCTTTATCAAACTGAAACTTCAGGGTTGATTTGGGGGCACAACATGGCCTATTCTATTCTGACTAATACATTCATAATGTGAATTAGAACACCAGAAATAATAACCATTTATGAAGACTTTACTATGGGTCCAGAACTATTTTAAGCTACTGCCACATATCATCCTATTTCATCCTTACAACAACCCAATGAAATATATACTATTATTATTATTCCCATTTCACAGATGTATAAACTGAGACACAAGCAGGTCATCGACTTGCTCACAAATATTTAACTGAAACGGTAGACCTGGGAGTTAAACCTAAGTCATCTGACCCTAAGACTCATGATTTTAGCAATACAATAAGGAAAAAAAAGGTGTGCAATTGTACAATGGAACAGACTGTCTTGAGGTTTCAATTGGAATATCTGTGTTATCTATTCCCTTGAAAAATATTTGAGAACCTACTGTATGCTGGCCACTGTGTTCAGTGATGATTCTCAGTCCTCTCCATGGTGCTACAAAACAGAATCCTCAGGAGCCCATGGGGATGCACCAGAGCAGCTGCAGGGGCCCCTGAATCCAGTTTGCAGAGAAGGTTGTGCTGAGGCACTAAGAGGTTCACCCCATATTTCTGGCTCAATAAATCCCCAAATATTCAATTGTTATTAGGACTGATTTGTCCTTTGGCACTAAGGACATGTTGTTCCATGGCTTAGCTCTCCTAATTGTCCAATGCTCACTCCAGCTCCTTGTGTAACACGATGGTCCACACCTCATGGAGTTTCAAACGAAGACAGATAGTTGGGCGATACTGTAAACTGGTTTATAATCACACCAATCCAATCCATATTTACATTTTGCAATTTTACACTAAAAGTTTTCAACTGGATTAATTCTAATGGGCAGATATTTAAATAAGCCATAACTGTCTTTCAAAAGCAACATCATTCATGCTTCGTTTATAAACACAAGAGGTCTCCGGACTCAATAAATGGTGACAACTGTTACAATTGCATTTATTTTCCTATTGTTGCTTTTGGGAATTGCCCCGCCTTCCTGGGGTAAAGATGGCCCCATTTAACTCAGAATGTTGCTAAAGTCATTACCGTATCAAATTACGTGTGCAATGTTCTGATATCCTCCTTGCCCCATCTACTCTTCTGGGAAGAAAAATTTTTAAAAATTTAAAAAAAGAAAGAAGAAAGAAAAACAAAGCTGCCTTCACCCTGGCTTTGAGCCAGGGAAGAACAAAGCTTTTGTTATTGCTGCTATTTCTATCCCTGAATCACTCTGTTAAAAGATGGGGCCTAGCCAGGGGTGGCCTTCTGCTTGCTTAGAACAAACCACATCTTCCCCTCAATAAAAGCCTTACCTAAAATAATA
Source organism: Felis catus (assembly GCF_018350175.1). NCBI lineage: Eukaryota > Metazoa > Chordata > Mammalia > Carnivora > Felidae > Felis > Felis catus. The sequence continues at coordinate 188,052,645 of NC_058371.1, read as the reverse complement.
CTAAAGAGGGACAGGAGGTGCCAGGTATGGAGCTAGAAGCTGAGAAAGAACCAAGTTATTGTGAAGAAGGTATGGAAAGCCAGTTCCAGGCAGATTTGGGAGCAGGTAACCTGAAGGTGAGGGGGGTGGAGGGATGGAGGGTGGGGAAGGCACCTGTGGGATTCTGAGAGGAAAAGAGGTGCCTAATGTGATTTCATCAAGCAATGAATGATGGGGGTGGGTGGGCGGTGGGGAATATGAAACCATCCTACCTGCAGTATCTCTGATACAATACTGCTCATAAATACTTTGGTACAACTTTCTAGGAAGAGGGTCGGCTTTAAGATTAGCACAGGATGAAAGCCAGGCTTCCCTCCAAAAACTGAGGGGAAGGCCACAAAGCCTGCCATTGAAGGGCAACGCCCCTCAGTCCACAGACTTTATTAAAGTATAGAAAAGACTTTTCTTTTGATTGGTCCCTTCATTATCCACACCTCACTGGGGACTCTGTCCCAGGCTACTGTATGCATTCACTTAGAGTTTCCTTCTCCTGGCAGACCAGGGGTGACCAAAAACAAAATGTTGAAGGAGTTTTCTAAGAAAGAAACAGGCAAACAGGCAAACCCCTTATCCTTCCCAAACTGCTTCAACAGCAAGGTGCCCAGACATCATAGGTTTTCATGATGCTGTCTTTCAGCAGAAATGAATTAGATTCCCGGGGCGCCTGGGTGGCGCAGTCGGTTAAGCGTCCGACTTCAGCCAGGTCACGATCTCGCGGTCCGGGAGTTCGAGCCCCGCGTCAGGCTCTGCGCTGATGGCTCAGAGCCTGGAGCCTGTTTCCGATTCTGTGTCTCCCTCTCTCTCTGCCCCTCCCCCGTTCATGCTCTGTCTCTCTCTGTCCCAAAAATAAATAAACGTTGAAAAAAAAATTTAAAAAAATAAATAAAAAAAAGAAATGAATTAGATTCCCTGTGGTAAATATAAAAATAAAGAGGGTTTATTTGATTTACAGAGAAACAAACATTTTGCTGAAAAGGAAAGAAAAAGAAGACAAACAAAGAGAAAAGGAAAAAAATGCATCTTGAATCAGGATCGTCATAAATAATTATAAACTCCTGATTCAGTTAGAAGAGTAAATTATTTCTGTTATGTCTGAAAATTTCGAAAACTGTAAAATCACCAGTTAGCATGTCACCAACTATTCTGGATAAAAGCAGCACCTGCCACCATTAAGTGAAGGGAGAAGAGGCAGAAGAATGAAATATTATGTTTTACCCACAAGCCATACTCCAAGCACCAGGTTACAATATGCAAAGATCATGATGTAAGATTGGCATCATTATATCCATTCTAACACTGAGAAAAACTGAATCTCAGGGGAGATTATGTATGATCTCCCAAAGTATATAGCAAGTATACTTTTCAAGTCCACTTATGAGTTTTCTTTCCTTATTTTTTTAATATGAAATTTACTGTCAAATTGGTTTCCATACACACCCAGTGCTCATCCCAGCAGGTGCCCTCCTCAATGCCCATCACCCACTCTCCCCTCCCTCCCACCCCCCATCAACCCTCAGTTTATTAAGAGTTTTCAAAGTCCTGGGGCACCTGGGTGGCTCAGTCAGTTGAGCGTCCAACTCTTGATTTCGGCTCAGGTCATGATCTCACAGTTCATGAGTTTGAGCCCTGCATCTGGCTCCACTCACTGACGGTGTGGAGTCTGCTTGGGGTTCTTTCTCTCCCTCTCTCTCTCTCTTTCTGCCCCTTCCCCCATGCACACTCCCTCTCTTAGAATAAGTAAATAAACTTTAAAAAAACAAGAGTTTTTGAACTTTTAACTCTATGCCAGGCTGTATATATAAAATCATGCTCTTAGCACTTTTACTGTAAATTGCCCGATGGTAAGTATTTGAAGCTCTGTTGGTCATCCTTCCTTGTGGTAACTACTCAACTTTGCAGTTGAAGCACGAAAGTAGCCACAAGTAATGTGTAAGAATGAGAGTAATTGCGGTGTGCCAATAAAACTTTATTCACAAAAGCAGGCAGCAGACTTGTACTGGATGTGACTTGTACTGGATGATGCGACATGATGGTGACAAAGCCCCCCACCTCACTAACACATCGCAGGGCCTCTAATTCTGAAGGCCTTGTCTTATCTCTTTTGTTTAGACAATACCTCCCCACAAAAAGGACAGATTTGAGATTTTTTTAGTTGAAGAGGTTTAACTGAGTAAATGAAGTATTTGCAAATCTTCGCATCTGTGCCCTGGTTCTTTCTCATTCACGCACCCGTGGGACTTCATAACTCAACTAATTATGGATTTTCAGTCTGTCTCCATTTCTTGTCACAGTTTCTGAATCCAAGTGCAAACATCCTCCGAGCTGATTTTCTATTAAACAGAGCCACATTATGGTTCCTGGAAGGCATATTAGGTTGGTTTATTAGACTTCACTTCAGGGGACAGGGCTCTCAGAACACATCAGAGTTTATAAAGCTGGTACATTTGATTAACTGCGTCGTCCCTGCAGCCCTCCACCTGGATTATCGTTTCACTGCCAATATTCTTCAAATCATGATTTCGGCATCCCTGTTATCTATTTGCCCCTCTTTTTACTCAGCTCCTATGTGGGGACAGGGACCCCTTAGAAACTGTTCTGGTATCTCCCATATCCTGCTTTGAGTACTCATCCCATCCCCTAACCACTTGTTAAAACAACACATTTTGAAATTACTGCACATTTTTGAAAATTATGTTTTAGTTCCATGAGATCTTTTAGTCATCTATACTTTCCTTTCTTAGATAGGGAAAATTAATCAAGAGGGGCTTTCATGTGGTTTCTGTTATAATTACGATTTGTTATTTGTATAGTACTTTACTTCCAGAAATTTCTTAACCTGCTTTCCAAGTTCACAACTTCCACTGAGAAAAAAAAATTCAAATAAGAAGAAGAAGAAAGAAGAAATGATAGAAGCTACCATGTATTAAGTATTAATCGGTGCCACAGACTATATTTAGCTCCATAAATACATTGATTTTTTTATATGCAAACAAAAGCAGGGGAAACCCCAGGAGCAAAATACAATCACACCGAGCAGCTCAGATGGCAGATCTGTAAGTGGGCATGGCTCAAACTGTTCTGCCTGTTGCTTCTTCTATCAAATGATACCTAGTGTTTGTACTTTACTAGTGCAGTTCTGGTTTTTTTTTTTTTTTAAATTTTTTTTCAACGTTTATTTATTTTTGGGACAGAGAGAGACAGAGCATGAACGGGGGAGGGGCAGAGAGAGAGGGAGACACAGAATCGGAAGCAGGCTCCAGGCTCCGAGCCATCAGCCCAGAGCCTGACGCGGGGCTCGAACTCACGGACCGCGAGATCGTGACCTGGCTGAAGTCGGAAGTTCTGGTTTTTTAATGTGAGTTCATTAACTATTTTGAGCAGACTTGCTCTGACCAAGCTGCCTACCAACTTCACTTACCTTGTTTACCTACCAAAGGTGAATTGTTCCAGGTGCTAGGGGACTTGACTTTAAGAGATCAGGATTTTGAACTAACCTATAAAAATGAGGGGCAGACTCAAAGAAGGTTCTAGGGAATACTAAATATATGAGTTGATTACAAAGAAGCTGTATGCTCATTCCTAGAGATGTTGATTAAGTAGATCTCAGTAGTATTAAGGATTGTACTTTTTTTTTTCTTTTTTTAACAGAAATTCCTAGTGATTTGGTTTTAGGAGGTCTTGAGATCACATTAAAAAAAAATATATGGATCTAAATAGAACTGTCTGAAACTGCCCATCTCTCAGCATTTTTTTCTCCCTGCTCACCAGGTCCTCCCATTCAGTCCACTAGGAGGGCCTGGCCTCGATCACACTGAGGTATCGCTTTCTCCCTAAAGCAGACAACAATGCAAAGCGTGCAGGCTGAGCCAAGGAGTTGGCTCAATACGAGCTTATGAGAACTGTTTGTGTTTTGTACGTAGATCCTTGATCCAGAACAATCTAAGTTTTAAGCAATGCTGCTCAAACTTTCTGAATTACTGACTTTTAAGGTTCATCTTATTTTCTAGCTTTGCCTAGATTCTTGACCAAGTACTAGACAAACAGCTATGTCCATCCCTTTGTCTCTAAGCCCTATACTATCTGACTCCTACCTACTCTCTGCCCTCTTCTATCCATTCTCCTGCTCATTCAAATCACTCCAACCAAACTGACTTCCTTTCTGAACATGAAATGAGCCAAGCTAATTTCTTCTCCAGGAACTCTACACTTGGAACCCTCCTGTAGCTTTCCCCCCATGAACCACAGGTGTGGTTTCTACTCATTCAGGTCTCAATTGCTAACTCATCAGAAAAGTGCTCCCTGACTACACCCAGCAAATGCCAGCTGCCCCTCTCTCACCACCCAGTAACTCTGCGTTACATTACTCTTTTATTTTCTTTACAGTGTTTCCTATTATGCAGAATCGCCATCAATTAATTAGCTTACTAATATATTTATGCCCCTCCCCTATTCAATCATAAGCTTATCAAGGCTCAAAACACCAGCTCAAAAATCCTTTGTTGAATGTCAATGGCTTTGTATAGGTTATTCCTTCTGCTTGAAATACAGGTTTCCCATCTGGTCACTGATTACTTGCTCGGTTCTTGACTACACTTCAACCCTTTGTTCAAACAGCTCTTATGCATGGAAATCTAATGTTCACAAATTCAGGTGGTCACATGCAGCTCTGGCTTTGATATGTAAGGCCCATGCCTCTATTACACCATCCAAATGTTTCAGAACTATTTCTTTGCATGCCCTTCACCCTAACTAGGACTCCCTGGAATAGGGACTTATTCATCGTAGTATCCTCTGCATAGCACAATAAATTTGCTGCCATTATTTATACCATGGTGTAGATAAGACAGGGTCACAACTGTTATGGTCAAAGTGTTATAGCCCTAAAACTAATAAATAAGCTGAACTTCAAGCCTCTCTCTGTATATATGTGTTAGTGTATTTCTTTTTTTCTTTTTTTTTTTTTTTAGCATTTATTCATTTTTGAGAGGCAGAGACAGAGCATGAGCGGGGGAGGGGCAGAGAGAGGGAGACACAGAATCCGAAGCAGGCTCCAGGCTCCACCTGTCAGCACAGAGCCCGACGTGGGGTTTCAACTCATGGACCATGAGATCATGACCTGAGCTGAAGACAGATGTTTAACCGACTGAGGCACCCAGGCGCCCCTACTTTCAATATATATTAAAGATACACAGGTATTAAAACATGGATAATCCTCAAGTACAACCATCTGAGAAATTATATATTATTAATCCCCATATTATATAGAATATATTTCTAAATATATTTGATCAGTTACTGCTGAGTCTACAATAAGTTGTGGCTATAGATATTCATCTTGTTGATTTACAGATATAAATACTTTTCTAAAATGATAGGTTTAGAATGAAGAGGGAAGAGTAAGAATCAATTATAATACATAGTCCATCAGAAGTGCTTAAAAATGCATCTTAATTGAATAAATAAATGAAAACATTCTGTTGGGAACTAATTATCGGATTTAAATTCTTCCATTTTAAATTTTATGAATCCCGTTAATGGATACAAAATAATGCCCATGTCTATTTGCATTCTTATGAATGTTAAATGTATGCTTGCATCTACAAACATATTCAGTTTCAATTATCTTTTCTTTTTGGCATTTGCATTCTATATATTTATTTTCGGGGCGGGGGGCAGAATACGACTTTAACAATCCTCAAGAGACTCATGATCCTCTCTCCTCTGTTGCTACTGCCAAGAGCTTTAAGACATTTTCTATCACTCCTTCATTACATGGATGGATAAGCTCATTTGGGCATTTATATACTAACTTTTACAGTCTCTCTCTAGCTTTCTAAATTCTATGTTTTGAATCACTCTGCTGTGTCAGCGAGATGACTTTTGGTGTGGAGTTGTATCGCCAAGTTGGATAAAATCATAGAGATAATAGAAATTATTCAGGTATTTTGAATACACGTAAGCATGTGTGGGAGGAGGAAGGCAGGAAGGGAGGGAGGGAGGAAGGGAATAAAGGAGGAAACAAGGAAGGGAAGAAAGAAAGAACAAAGTAAAAATGCAAGACCTTGAATACCAAGAAAGAAGGAAATGCAAAATCCAATCAAGTGATTTACTTGGTTAGGAGATGAGCACAGACAGAGAGTTACATTAAGTGAATAAGAGGGCAAGTCCTTTGGAGCCCATGACACCTGCGAGTCCATGTACCCTATCAGCTGAGATGAAATCACTGGGTCCAAACCTCAGTCATTTGGGCAGGCATGCCCTGAGTGGCCCACTCATCGTCTAACCCTAAGAGAATCAGAATTAAGTAGCAATGATTGAAAATAACCTCACTGAGTAAAGTACAGAATGTTGAAATGTTATCTTGGATGCTTGAAACTAATATTATATTGTAAGTCAATTTTGTATGTCAACATACAATGTCCACATTGTATGTCATTAATGTCAATTACTTCAATAATAATTAAAAAATAATAATAATAACCCCTGAGTGCAGGAATGGTAATGGCCTACCTGACTAGGAATGTATCTTTCATCCCAGAGAAGATATAAAATCAAAGGTAAAAAGATTTAACAAGGTTAAACTTATAATATATAAAGTTACAGAATTGATTTCTCATGTCAACAAATTTGCACCTTCAGGCAAAGTACATCCCTAAAATGGTGAAAAAAAAAATTGATCTATTGGAGTGATAGTACTGTATTACAATTCAAAACATGAAATTAAGTAATAGACACAGATATGTGATTATTGTGTTGAAATTTTAGTGGACTTATGTGTTGTAATCCGATATTGAAGAAAATTTTTTAATTCATTGATTGTTAAGTGGTTACTTTTGGGGGGTTTTACAATAATTATTTAGTGCACAGGAAAGTTTAAGTCAGTTATCTAAAAATGAAGTAAGATATATTACTTTTATAAATATAGATCTATTACTACACATATTGGTTCTAATTGAATACCAGAATCTTTTGCTGTAGTATGGATATTGTCTTTCTTTGCCTCAAGCCAAATAAGTGCCCAGAAACTCAAGAGTGCCAAGTAAATCCGTACTCTTGGTATTTTATTAACTACATCGACGATAACCATGGCCACCCTTACTCTCTGCTAGACAGTCCTTTAAGGGCTATTCCTTTATCATTCTAGGAGATTGTTGTTCTTACTGTCTCCATTTATAAACGAACAAACTAGAGAACAAGTAGTTTACTTGCTCACGTTTACACACCTAAGTATTTTGGGAATCAAACTTTTTACTCAGAGTTGTGTAATCTCAGAGTAAAGTGCTCAAATACCGCAATCCAGCGATAAATGTAATGCCACCTCTATCTTATTAAACACAAAAGTCATTCTCCTCAAGTGTCAGACGTAAATGGAACTTTAGCAAATCAAAGTAAATTGTGGGTCCTTTTGCTATTTGACTTTTTCTAATAGTGAGCAATGACTGTCATTGATCTTTTTATTTGAACACATATTTTCATACACTGGCACTATTTAAAGTAAACCCAACTTTTCCAAGGACTACTGAAAAACAGAAATTGGATGCTATTTTGTCTCCAGGAATTAATTATTATTTTTTGTTTGTTTTTTCAATATATGAAATTTATTGTCAAATTGGTTTCCATACAACACCCAGTGCTCATCCCAAAAGGTGCCCTCCTCAATACCCATCACCCCCCCCTCCTTCCCACCCCCCATCAACCCTCAGTTTGTTCTCAGTTTTTAAGAGTCTCTTACGCTTTGGCTCTCTCCCACTCTAGCCGCTTTTTCTCTTCCTTCCCCTCCCCCATGGGTTTCTGTTAAGTTTCTCAGGATCCACATAAGAGTGAAAACATATGATATCTGTCTTTCTCTGTGTGGCTTATTTCACTTAGCATCACACTCTCCAGTTCCATCCACGTTGCTACAAAGGGCCATATTTCATTCTTTCTCATTGCCACGTAGTATTCCATTATGTATATAAACCACAATTTCTTTATCCATTCATCAGTTGATGGACATTTAGGCTCTTTCAATAATTTGGCTATTGTTGAGAGTGCTGCTATAAACATTGGGGTACAAGTGCCCCTATACATCAGTACTCCTGTATCTCTTGGGTAAATTCCTAGCAGTGCTATTGCTGGGTCATAGGGTAGGTCTATTTTTAATTTTTTGAGGAACCTCCACACTGTTTTCCAAAGCGGCTGCACAAGTTTGCATTCCCACCAACAGTACAAGAGGGCTCCTGTTTCTCCACATCCTCTCCAGCATCTATAGTCTCCTGATTTGTTCATTTTGGACACTCTGACTGGTGTGAGGTGATATCTGAGTGTGGTTTTGATTTGTATTTCCCTGATGAAGAGCGACGTTGAGCATCTTTTCATGTGCCTGTTGGCCATCTGGATGTCTTCTTTAGAAAAGTGTCTATTTATGTTTTCTGCCCATTTCCTCACGGGATTATTTGTTTTTCGGGTGTGGAGTTTGGTGAGCTCTTTGTAGATTTTGGATACTAGTCCTTTGTCCAATATGTCATTTGCAAATATCTTTTCCCATTCCGTCGGTTGCCTTTTAGTTTTGTTGGTTGTTTCCTTTGTTGTGCAGAAGCTTTTTATCTTCATAAGGTCCCAGTAATTCATTTTTGCTTTTAATTCCCTTGCCTTTGGGGATGTGGCAAGTAAGAAATTGCTACGGCTGAGGTCAGAGAGGTCTTTTCCTGCTTTCTCCTCTAGGGTTTTGATGGTTTCCTGTCTCACATTCAGGTCCTTTATCCATTTTGAGTTTATTTTTGTGAATGGTGTGAAAAAGTGGTCTAGTTTCAATCTTCTGCATGTTGCAGCCCAGTTCTCCCAGCACCATTTGTTAAAGAGACTGTCTTTTTTCCATTGGATGTTCTTTCCTAATCTTTGTCAAAGATTAGGTGGCCATACATTTGTGGGTCTAGTTCTGGGGTTTCTATTCTATTCCATTGGTCTATGTGCCTGTTTGTGTGCCAATACCATGCTGTCTTGATGATGACAGCTTTGTAGTAGAGGCTAAAGTCTGGGATTGTGATGCCTCCTGCTTTGGTCTTCTTCTTCAAAATTACTTTGGCTATTCGGGGCCTTTTGTGGTTCCATATGAATTTTAGGATTGCTTGTTCTAGTTTCGAGAAGAATGCTGGTGCAATTTTGATTGGGATTGCATTGAATGTGTAGATAGCTTTGGGTAGTATTGACATTTTGAAAATATTTATTCTTTCAATCCATGAGCAGGGAATGTCTTTCCATTTCTTTATATCTTCTTCAATTACCTTCATAAGCTTTCTATAGTTTTCAGCATACAGATCTTTTACATCTTTGGTTAGATTTATTCCTAGGTACTTTATGCTTCTTGGTGCAATTGTGAATGGGATCAGTTTCTTTATTTGTCTTTCTGTTACTTCATTATTAGTGTATAAGAATGCAACTGATTTCTGTACATTGATTTTGTATCCTGCAACTTTGCTAAATTCATGTATCACTTCTAGCAGACTTTTGGTGGAGTCTATCGGGTTTTCCATGTATAATATCATGTCATCTGCAAAAAGTGAAAGCTTGACTTCATCTTTGCCAATTTTGATGCCTTTGATCTCCTTTTGTTGTCTGATTGCTGATGCTATAACTTCCAACACTATGTTAAACAACAGCAGTGATAGTGGACATCCCTGCCATGTTCCTGATCTCAGGGAAAAAGCTCTCAGTTTTTCCCCATTGAGGATGATGTTAGCTGAGGGCTTTTCATAAATGGCTTTGATGATGTTTAAGTATGTTCCTTCTATCCCGACTTTCTCGAGGGTTTTTATTAAGAAAGGGTGCTGGATTTTGTCAAATGCCTTTCTGCATCGATTGACAGGATCATATGGTTCTTATCTTTTCTTTAATTAACGTGATGTATCACGTTGATTGATTTGCGAATGTTGAACCAGCCCTGCATCCCAGGAATGAATCCCACTTAATCATGGTGAATAATTCTTTTTATATGCCGTTGAATTCGATTTGCTACTATCTTATTGAGAATTTTTGCATCCATATTAATCAGGGATATTGGCCTGTAATACTCTTTTTTTAATGAGTCTCTGTCTGGTTTAGGAATCAAAGTAATACTGGCTTCATAGAATGAGTCTGGAAGTTTTCCTTCCCTTTCTGTTTTTTGGAATAGCTTAAGAAGAATAGGTATTATCTCTGCTTTAAACGTCTGGTAGAACTCCCCTGGGAAGCCGTCTGGTCCTGGACTCTTATTTGTTGGGAGATTTTTGATAACTGATTCAATTTCTTTGCTGGTTATGGGTCTGTTCAAACTTTCTGTTTCCTCCTGATTGAGTTTTGGAAGCGTGTGGGAGTTTAGGAATTTGTCCATTTCTTCCAGGTTGTCCAGTTTGTTGGCATATAATTTTTCATAGTATTCCCTGATAATTGTTTGTATCTCTGAGGGATTGGTTGTAATAATTCCATTTTCATTCATGATTTTATCTATTTGGGTCATCTCCCTTTTCTTTTTGAGAAGCCTGGCTAGAGGTTTGTCAATTTTGTTTATTTTTTCAAAAAACCAACTCTTGGTTTCATTGATCTGCTCTACAGTTTTTTTTAGATTCTATTTTGTTTATTTCTGCTCTGATCTTTATCATTTCCTTCTTCTGCTGGGTTTGGGATGTCTTTGCTGTTCTGCTTCTATTTCCTTTAGGTGTGCTGTTAGATTTTGTATTTGGGATTTTTCTTGTTTCTTGAGATAGGCCTGGATTGCAATGTATTTTCCTCTCAGGACTGCCTTCGCTGCATCCCAAAGCGTTGGGATTGTTGTATTTTCATTTTTGTTTGTTTCCATATATTTTTTAATTTCTTCTCTAATTGCCTGGTTGACCCACTCATTCTTTAGTAGGGTGTTCTTTACCCTCCATGCTTTTGGAGGTTTTCCAGACTTTTTCCTGTGGTTGATTTCAAGCTTCATAGCATTGTGGTCTGAAAGTATGCATGGTATAATTTCAATTCTTGTACACTTATGAAGGGCTGTTTTGTGACCCAGTAAGCGATCTATCTTGGAGAATGTTCCATGTGCACTCGAGAAGAAAGTATATTCTGTTGCTTTGGGATCCAGAGTTCTAAATATATCTGTCAAGTCCATCTGATCCAATGTATCATTCAGGGCCCTTGTTTCTTTATTGACTGTGTGTCTAGATGATCTATCCATTTCTGTAAGTGGAGTGTTAAAGTCCCCTGCAATTACCACATTCTTATCAATAAGGTTGCTTATGTTTGTGAGTAATTGTTTTATATATTTGGGGGCTCCTGTATTCGGCACATAGACATTTATAATTGTTAGCTCTTCCTGATGGATAGACCCTGTGATTATTATATAATGTCCTTCTTCATCTCTTGTTACAGCCTTTAATTTAAAGTCTAGTTTGTCTGATATAAGTATGGCTACTCCAGGTTTCTTTTGACATCCAGTGGCATGATAAATAATAGTTCTCCATCCCCTCACTTTCAATCTGAAGGTGTCCTCAGGTCTAAAATGAGTCTCTTGTAGACAGCAAATAGATGGGTCTTGTTTTTTTATCCATTCTGATACCCTATGTCTTTTGGTTGGCACATTTGGTCCATTTACATTCAGTGTTATTATAGAAAGATATGGGTTTAGAGTCTTTGTGATGTCTGTAGGTTTCATGCTTGTAGTGATGTCTCTGGTACTTTGTCTCACAGAATCCCCCTTAGGATGTCTTGTAGGGCTGGTTTAGTGGTGATGAATTCCTTCAGTTTTTGTTTGTTTGGGAAGACCTTTATCTCTCCTTCTATTCTAAATGACAGACTTGCTGGATAAATGATTCTCAGCTGCATATTTTTTCTGTTTATCACATTGAAGATCTCCTGCCATCCCTTTCTGGCCTGCCAAGTTTTAGTAGAGAGATCGGTCCCGAGTCTTATAGGTCTCCCTTTATATGTTAGAGCATGTTTATCCCTAGCTTCTTTCAGAATTTTCTCTTTATCCTTGTATTTTGCCAGTTTCACTATGATATGTCATGCAGAAGATCGATTCAAGTTATGTCTGAAGGGAGTTCTCTGTGCCTCTTGGATTTCAATGCCTTTTTCCTTCCCCAGATCAGGGAAGTTCTCAGCTATTATTTCTTCAAATATACCTTCAGCGCCTTTCCCTCTCTCTTCCTCCTCTGGAATACCAATTATGCGTAGATTATTTCTCTTTAGTGCATCACTTAGTTCTCTAATTTTCCCCTCATACTCCTGGATTTTTTTATCTTTTTTTTTCTCAGCTTCTTCTTTTTCCATAATTTTATCTTCTAGTTCACCTATTCTCTCCTCTGCCTCTTCAATCCGAGCTGTGGTCGCCTCCATTTTATTTTGCAGCTCATTAATAGCATTTTTTAGCTCCTCCTGGCTGTTCCTGAGTCCCTTGATCTCTGTAGCAATAGATTCTCTGCTGTCCTTTATACTCTTTTCAAGCCCAGCGATTAATTTTATGACTATTATTCTAAATTCACTTTCTGTATATTGTTTAAATCGTTTTTGATCAGTTCATTAGCTATCGTTATTTCCTAGACGTTTTTTTGAGGGGAATTCTTCCGTTTCGTCATTTTGGATAGTCCCTGGAGTGGTGCGGGACTTCGGAGCACTTCCCCTATGCTGTCTTGAATAACTTGCATTGGTGGGCGGGGCGGCAGTCAGACCTGATGTCTGCCCCCAGCCCACTGCTGGAGCCACAGTCAGACCGGTGTGTGCCTTCTTTTCCCCTCTCCTAGGGGCGGGATTCACTGTGGGGTGGCGTGGCCCATCTGGGCTACTTGCACACTGCCAGTCTCGTGGTGCTGGGGATCTGGCGTATTAGCTGGGGTGGATCGGCAAGGTGCACAGGGGCAGGAGCGGCAGACTCAGCTAGCTCTTGTCTCCAGGAATTAAGATGAGTTTTGATATTCCTCTTAGCACACTGAATTTAGACAAATCCAAGCAATTCCTTTTAAAGTCACCATGGGACAGAGATTGAAAGATAAACTCAGAAAAAGGATCAGAGTAGAAACAGCTTTCACTTTGATCAATTATTTCAAAAGCCTCAAAGTTGTCAAATAACTTCCCACTATATCTGCAACTATATTAGAACACTTCCAGTATGAACAAGTATTATAACCCAGGTAGCTTAGTCTATGGGTTATGCCTTTAATATTCTCTAAATTTTAAAAGAGTGTTTCTGGGGGCAGAATATCAGGCCTTCTTTGGTGGATTTTATGGGAGATGGGTACTGGAAGGCAAATTTTGCCCTGATTGAAATGAGCCCTGCCTAGGGCTCAGAAGCTAAGAGACCAGGTATGTCACAAACATGAACACCAGCTCCTCCAGGGGACAGTGCCATCTGGTTTGCTATAGACACACCTGTCAGAAGCAACAGACTCCTGAGGTCCTCATTCATTCTGTTAGTCTGGCTGTTTAAAGTGGCATATTAAGAAAGGCCAGCAATATGGCTCAGAGGTGAATAAGGTTTCCTTGGAGGTGACAAGCTCTTCCCTGGAGTAAATGAGCAAAATGCAGTAAGAGGCAAGTGAATTTTAGAAATGAATCCTTATGAAATATCTTTGAATGATTCAGTCCAATGCCAGGCTCTACCACAGGTCAAGGCCAAAAGCTTCCCAGGTATGATTAATATGCTCAGTATCAAAACATTGTAGTTTTAATCTTCTCTTTTAAAATGCTTACTTTACTGGGGCGCTTGGGTGGCTCGGTCGGTTAAGCATGCGACCTCAGCTCAGGTCATGACCTCGCAGTTTGTGGGTTCGAGCCCCATGTCAACATGGCTCTGTGCTGACAGCTTGGAGTCTGGAGCCTGTTTGTGCCCCCCTCTCTCTCTGCTACCTCCCTTGCTTGTGCTCTGTCTCTCTCACTCTCAAAAACAAATAAACATTAAAACAATAAAATAAATAAAATGCTTACTTTACTGACTTTAAGAACGATTACAACTTAGTTTTCATATGACAACAAAGAGAGTTACCCACTTCCCCACCAGAAAAGTGAATTTGTTTTTGTGTATAAGGATAGGTTATCTACCTTCCCACCACCAAGAAAGAAAGAAAGAAAGAAAGAAAGAAAGAAAGAAAGAAAGAAGAAAAGGAATAAGAGAAGAAGAAAAAAGAAAACAAAGGAAAATAAAAGAAAAGAAAGAAAAAAAGAAAAAAAGACAGGGAAAAAAGAGAAAGAAAGAAAGAAAGAAAGAAAGAAAGAAAGAAAGAGAAGGAAGAAAAGAAAAAGGAAAAAAGAAAGGAAAAGAAGAAAAGAAAGAAAAAAAGGGGAAAAAAGAGAAAGAAAGAGAAAGAAAGAAAGAAAGAAAGAAAGAAAGAAAGAAAGAAAGAAAGAAAGAAAGGGAAAGAATAAAACAAAAGGTAAAAGGAAAGAATAAAAAGGAGGGGACAGATGGCAGCAACGAGTGAAGCCAAGTCTCTTCCAAGCTGGAGAAAGCCACTGCTCTGCTGTCCTAGAAATGCTGCCCAATAAATTTCTTTCCTTCTACTATCTTGTGTTGGAAGTGTGAGGGGATGTGTAGAAAGTATATAATATTTCTTAAACATTAAAACCAGCACTTTGGACAAGTTTATGGGAGAGATAAAACCTTGCATGGATAGCCAAAGAGAATATTTGGAGGATGGGCTGGGGTGGTGGTCATACAGATGTGGGAACTCAGAGAAAGGATATCCCTAGATAAAGCAGCTTCATAATGTCTAAATAGTGATCATTTGACTGGGGACTAGAGTAAGTTATTAATCTTGAGACTCCATATATGAGGTAAGCACTTTTAGCAAAGCCTTGAGAATGGTAGAGATGAGGGAAGTTTCCTTTCTGAGAAAGGAACATACCCTGAGAACAGTAGTTGGCAGATGTATTAGTCTGCTATTTCTGCTTTACCAAATGACCACAAAACGCATGCCTTCATCAGGACGGATTTGTTATCTTACACTTCCATTGGTCAGAAGTCTAATGTGTGTCTCACTGGAGGTGTTGGCAGAGCTCTGTTCCTTTCTGGAGGCTCTGGGGAGAATCCCTTTCTTTGGTTATTTAGCTAACCACCTCCTTGCATCTGCAAAGCCCGAGATGGCCACATCACATCACATTATTCCAGCTTTCTCCACTACCTTCCCTTTCCACATCTTAGGACTCTTATGGTTATATTGGATCCACACAGGTTATACTGTCTATTTTAAGGTCAATCTTAATTCTTTTTTTGCCATGCACTGTAACATATTCATGGGTTCCAGAGACTGGCATGTGGACATCTTTGGGTATCTCTATTCTGTCCACCATTGCAGCGTGAGATGCATGATGTCTGGAGTCATGTTGTCTGCATTCAACCCCAGTGCCACCACATACTAGCTGGGCAACTGTGGGCTAATGATATGATCTCTCCATGCCTCAGTTCCCTTATTTGTAAAATGTGGCTTTAAAAGTGCCTATCTCAGTGGGTTCTTATAAGGATTCAATGAGTATTGGAAATGTAATGCTTAGGACATTACAAAGTGCTTGATTAAACTCTACAGTTCTGATGTCCATCTGCTTTTTCAAGATAAAATGCAAAATCATTAAATGTATAGTGAGTATCTGAAGGATTCTGACCCAGAAAGGGGGATTTGATTGCAGGTGTAGAGAACAGACATTTACAGGGCTTGCTCATATGTCAACACTCCATTGCCCATGGACATAATTAGCAAAGACCTAATTTGTGCCCAGAATCTCCCAAGCCATTCGTTCATTCTGGGAATCTTGGAACATGGAGGATGGCTCACATGTAAGCAGTGCCTCCATGCAGTTCTGCTGGTATTCTTAGTCCTTCTCCATTGATGGTTGCCTCACAGCTGCCCATAGGGTGCCACTCAAGCCACTGCCCATGGTACTGCTAGCCTCTCAACCACGCTTCAGCCTGCCTTTCTTCTAAGCCACTGGAAAACCTGTGCTTACCGAGGAGTTTTCAAAAGCATTCCCACAGCAGAGTGGATGTGCTCCCTGGTTATATAATGATTTCCACTGTCCCACAACTGTCTTCTTCACATGCTAACTAGGCTTCTGAGAATTGGGGAACAGAGATGCTTCAGGTGATGGTCATAAACAGTTATGCAAGGTGCCTAAAACCACTGCCAGGTTCTAATTCCAACCTGGATGCTTAGTCTAGTCCACTATGCCAGACTTTACATTCATGGTACTTTCCTTTTTAAGGTCTTCAGTATATTTTTTTTTCCACAGTGGTCTTTATTATGGACTTTTCCCTCTATATTCCTATATTAGTTTTCTATTGCTGCCATTACAAACTACCATAAGTTTAGCAGGCTAAAGAATCACTAATTTATTGTCTCATATTTTCCACAGGTCAGAAGAGTCTAGTAGGCTCAGCTAATAAGTGTCTATTTAGAATCTCACAAGGCTTGGGGAGGCACCTCGGTGGCTCAGTCAGTTAAGCATCTGACTTTGGCTCAGGTCATGATCTCTCAGTTTGTGGGTTTGGGCCTCACGTCAGGCTCTGTGCCGACAGCTCGGAGCTTGGAGCTTGCTTCAGATTCTGTGTCTCCCTGTCTCTCAGCCCCTCCCCTGCTCATGCTGTGTCTCTGTCTCCCAATAATAAATAAATGTTTAAAAAAAAAAAAAAGAATCTCACAAGGCTGAAATCAACGTGTTGCCAGGGCTGTCTAGGGGAATGTTGTTTTCCTTGATCATTCAGACTGCTAGCTGAATTCAGTTCCTTGTTGTGGTAAGACTGAAGTCCATGTGTCCTCACCAGCTGTCAGCTGAAGGCCACCCTCAGATTCCCAAAAATGCCTTCATTTCTTGGCTTGTGGATCCTTCTTCCATATTCAAAGGCAGCAATGGTAGGTTGCTTCCTTCTTACATCATCTCTCTCAGACTAATTATTTTGCCTTTCTCTAGTACTTTTAAAGATTCATGCAATCACATTGGATCCACCAGGAGAATCTCTTTATATCATGTTCCATAACCTTACTTACATTTGCAAAGTCCTCTGCATGTGTAATGTAATATAGTCACAGGATCTAGAGATTAAAGCATCTTTGGGGGCCATTATGCAGTCAAGCACCTGCCCTGCCCCTGCTAGTCCAATAGGTATACATATGTCTCAACTCCCTGGCTCTAGTTCTTTCCCACAGAGTCTCTCTCTCTATGAAAATCTAGGCATATGGCTGAGCATCCCTTAGCATCCCTGAACAGTGTGTGACAGCTAAGATGACAGCTAAGAATGTAGCAACTGAAGTCAGTTCATCGCAGAGCACATGGGCTGGGGGTGGGTGGCTCTTTCCAACAGCCAAAACTTGGCCTCACACACCTGGCCAAAAGCCATAGCTTTACCCACATTACGAGATACACAAAGTACTGTGAGAACTGATGAGAGATAAACTGGCTTTCCTGAGTGAATTAAAGAAAAGGCTTCTGGGAGATTACATTTAATTTGAGCTTTGAAGTATGAACAAAGTTTAGTAGGATGAAGGGGAATGGACAGGAGAAATCATTGTAAGTAAACAGAAGAGGAAATACATGGTCATGGATGTTGAGAAAAATAAATTTTGGAGAAAAATAAATTTTGGAGAAAAATATACTCATGTTTAAATCAGGCATATGAATATTTTCAGTTGATTGACAGGGTAAAATACGTATTTCTTTCACATATTGTTACACGTAATCCTCTCTTTGTACAACCAGAACTATATTAACTGAAAGGCATTCATATTGGCCAATTTCTCATTTTTCATGAGTTTCAGTTACTATAGTTCAGTCCTTATACTTTAAAATAAGGATTACCGTTTGTCTACTTTCAGTCAAAGATTAGGATAACAACTAGAAGATACACCCATTAATTTAGAGTTCCCTGAAGATAGGAAAACTTAACTACTGCTAAATAAAAGAGGACTAGATTTGAAAGTGACCTTGAAAAACTACAGCAATATGTAACCAAAAGGAAGATGATTTTCTTAACAAGATGTCCCCAGGGTAAAATAGAGAAAAAGAATAGTATCTAATCAAAATATGAACAATGACTGGTTAGAGACAGGAGTTATAGAAAAATAATCTGAGTTATACTGGCCTGCAAACTAAAGCAAGAACAAGGAAGACATGTAATGAACGCCATACTATGTGCCAAAGTTGAAATAATTGAAGTAGCCTAGTGGTTATTATATTTAATGCTTGAAAAATCTCTACAAGATAGGTTTTATTATTCCCTTTGTATATATGAAGAAATTGAGATTTAGAAGAGTGAGGTAAACATCTTGGTGCCTCTAGAGATGAACTTTGAACTAAAACTATCTGACTTGAAACATAATCCCATTTCTACTATCCCTCATGTCATGCCAAGAATATTGGCATGTATGGTGTGTGATGTGCAGGAACTATCTAGAAACTGTTACCACCTTTCAGATAAAATATATTGAGTAGATACCACCATTGCCACACTATGGAGCCCCTTTAGATTCTAAAATCACTTTGACTACACACTACTTTTATGTTTATTTATTTATGAGAGATACAGAGGGTGAATGAGGGAGAAGAGAGAGAGAGGGAGACACTGAATCTGAAACAGGATCCAGGCTCTGAGCCATCAGCACAGAGCCTGATGCAGGACTTGAATCCATGAACTGTAAGATCATGACCTGAGCTGAAGTTAAATGCTTAACTGACTGAGCTACCCAGGCACCCCTACAAACCACTGTTATGTTGCAGGTTATGATAGGTCATAGTCTAAGGGTCATTTGCAAGTTTTTGGAGAATGGGGTTCCCTGTCTCAACACAGCAGATACAAAGATGGCAAAAGAATGAGATAAAGATTGGTAAAGGATGTTTGTATAAGAGGAGAAATGAATCAGAAAAATGCATTATTTCCACTCTGAGAGAGTGCAGAGATGTAAAAGCGCAGTATATTAAATTAGTTTGCTAGGATTCCATAACAAATTGGTGGCTTAACCAATAGAAATTTATTTTCTCACAGTTCTGGAGGCTAAAAACCCAAGACCAAGGTCCCAGTAGGGTTAGTTCCTTTTGAAGGCCATGAGGGAAAAAGTTCTGTACAGATCCATCTTTGGTTTGTAGACGGCCATGTTCTCTCTACATCATAATATTGTCTTCCCTCTGTACATATTTGTGTCCAAATTTCCTCTCCTTATAAGGACATAAGTGGTACTGGATTAAAGCCCACCCTACTGACCTAATTTTAACTTAATAATATCTGTAAAGACCTATTTCCAAATATGGTCACAATTTGCAGTACTGCGGGTTAGGATGTTATGAATTTTGGAGGGGAACACAATTCAACCTATAACATAAAGGAAGAAATAATCACATTAGGAGTTTTATCTCTATGAAATCAAAATGTATATTAGAATTCAAGTAATACCAATAGGAACATAGAGTCATTTACGTAAATAAGCAATCAAGGAATTAACAGGGTCCAGCTGTGGCCTATTAACATTGCTGATGAAGACAGATATATAGCCACTAATATTGTCTCTCTATATCTTCAAATGGTTTAAGCTATTTTTTTTCCATATCAAGAAATGCTCTAACTCTTGATTCTACAAACCTAAGAACAGCTAAATAGAAGTACCAAATATATTTCTTGAGAAATGATATTCTTCAGTGTCACTGGGCTTTTCTTGGGCCAATTCATGCCCAGAGGTACATTCAGGGAGAGGTGATCAAGAAGGGAAGACTCTAATGCCTCCAAATATTACATATAGGATAAAGATCTGTATCATTGTTTGCGGTCTTAGTAAAATAAACTCAGAGCAAGTGCATGATTTCACTGTTTTCAATGCTCTAACCTTTCATTAGATAACCTTCAGAATACCCAACTAGGAGAGTGATGACATTATTGCATTTTAAATAACAACTTTTCAAAATGTGGGATACAGACCTGTCAACTCAGAGTGGGGGTGAACATTCCACTTTCGTTCTATTTATTTTGTTAGAAAAAAGACAGTTTTCTTTTTTTAAACCAGCAGGCTTTTCTGTTTTATTTTATTTTAGGCTGAAGTTGGCTTTCAGGATTGGACTTAGCTGAAAAATTATGTGAACAGAATGAATGGAACTGGGTTCTATCACACTGTATGTCCCAAAGTGAAAACAAAACAGCATTTTTGTACAGAAAACTACCATATTGATAACACTGCACTGAGTTGGGCTAAACACTCAAACCACTAAATCATAGAATGTCAATGCCGGAGGCTGACTTTTTAGGTTGTCTCTGGTGGGTGCTTAATTTAACTCAATGAGATAGAATATATTTGATAAAAACAGTTAAGCCATATCAGCATATTTTAGACTGGCACCGAATACATTATGGCCATTTAATGAAAACCTTGGTTATTATGTTTGGCAGATCAATTATTAATCATATAGATGGGGCAGAAAGGGACATGCAACATCAAAGCTGATTAACTCAGCCAAGTCTTCAATAATATTGTCACTTTTTATCAAAGCCAATGGCTTGAAGAACAGTGGCTTGATGGAAGAAAGAGTGACCACAATACAAGTCATAATAAATGGCTAGTGCAAATCATGGGAAGCACTGTGTAAAGGATCTTATGAAAAACAGAGGAGGTATATCTTGCCTTGATATCAGGAAAGTCTTTCTCCTTGTAGAGGTAATAGTGTTCTTAGTTTAAGGGATGGCAAGCAAATAATACATAAGTAGAGTGTTAGGGGAGGGGGAAATAACCATTTTAGTGTTCCTAGGTCTTGTTTTTGTCAGTCTAATCTTTTTTTTCCTTTTTTTAAAATGTTTATTTATTTTGAGAGAAAGAGAGCACAAGAGGGAGAAGGGCAAAGAGAGAGAGAGAGAGAGAGAGAGAGAGAGAGAGAGAGAGAATCCTAAGCAGGCTCCATGCTGTCAGCCCAACGTGGGGCTCAAAATCATGAATTGTAAGATCATGACCTGAGCTGAAATCAAGAGTTGGCAGCACTCAACCAACTGAGCCACCCAGGTGCCCCATCAATCTAATCTTGAGTACCTGCTGCCTCAGAGACAACTCCACCGAGCTGTAAACGGAGAGCTAATGAGTACCTCTTCCTCAATCCAGGATATCCTACATTCATTATGATGGACTGCTACCCCATCAGGGACCACAGTGAGTCAACATCACAGTTTCTATTCTCATGAACAGACATCTGCCACACCAAATAGGGCTGATGTATGCTGACCAATAGGATATTATAGAAATGAGTGTGTGGCATGACAGGCTAGGTCATACAAGACATTGCAGCCTCTTTCTAAGTAAAGCCGGCCACCATGCATGAGGACATTCAAACAGCCCTATGGACAACTTCACATAGAGAGGAACCGGGGTCTCTGGGCAAGAGCTAGCACCAAGTTACTGACCAAAAAAACAAACTACCTTGACAGACAATGCTCCAGATAATCAAGCCTTGAGAGGACTGTAATCTCAGGAGAGGTCCCAGGCCAGAAGAACACAGCTAAATTCCTGGATCCTGAACCGCAGAAGCAAAAAGATAATAAATGCTTATGTTGTTTTGAGCCACTAAATCTTGAGGTAATTTATCATGTGGCAATAGGTAACTAATACACTAATATACTCTAACTCTGAAATAATCTCTTGAAATCCCTCAGTGTTGCCCAAGCACTGCCATTAAATATGACCTATTTCCATAAATGTATGTGGTAAGGAATGTTCCGTACACATATTTACATTTGTCTCTGGAAGAATTTCTATGGGGAAGCAGTTCATCCATTTCTCAATGGATCCAGGTAGCGCTGCATCAACACTTTCATTTCTCCTGCTGTTCAGAGAAAATTAATTCAGCCTTGAGCTGAATAGAATAAATGCAAACTAAAATGATTATTAGAGTGTGACTTTGGATTTATGCAGACAACACTCTCCTTGACATGAGGGATGCAAGTGTTAAAGCATATGATATACAACCTGCCAGTGCATAAAACCATGCCAGAAAAGCATATTCTGGTCAGGCAAGCTCACCCGCTCTTTTACAGTTGATAGAAAATGGATGTACTCCTGCTTTCATTAGTGACTATCCCCCCACCCCCGATAGAAAGGAAAAGAAGAAAAGACAAAAAGCTTGATTATGTGAAATCTAAATATCTCAAAAACATACATTAATAACACCCATTGGAAAAGCTAACAAGGAATTCATTTCAAGACTCCTATGGGCATTTTCTGGGAAAGGAGTCTTAATCATTGACTTTTAATTTCTTAATCATTAAGAAACCCCATGGTGCCAGGGCGCCTGAGTGGCTCAGTCGGTTAAATGTCCAATTTCAGCTCAGGTCATGATCTCACAGTTGGTGAGTTCGAGCCCCACGTTGGGCTCTGTGCTGACAGCTCAGAGCCTGGAGCCTGCTTCAGATTCTGTGTCCCCTTCTCTCTCTGCCTCCCCCGTCCCCCGCCCCCCACTGTGCTCACGTTCTGTCTCTCTCTCTCTCAAAAATAAATAAACATTGAAAAATTTAAAAAAAGAAACTCCATGGTGCCAAATGGTTTTAAGTAAATACAACCATTGGTCTTACTACACGGAAGGAACACTGAAGCCACAGCCAGTCCACATCTCTCTGAGGGAGAGCACATCTGTGTGGTTCCTGGAAATAAAGAATTAGGCTGTCCCTTTCGGAGTGTGGCCACCTCCATGGGATGGGTTCCCTGATTAAAAACTAGTTTGTTAAAAACTAGGATGTTAAGAGTAATACAAGTAGAATGAAAGAATGAAAGAAAGCAGAGGGAAAAGAAGAAGGAAAATCTTTGGAAATGGACGTTATAAAATAGAAAAAAAAGGAAATAAAAAAGAAAAAGAAGATTAGTAATCAGAGGAAAATAAAGCAAAAATAATAACATTAAAAATAGACATCTTAGAAACAGAGCAAATATTTCCTAACTTTTTCCATGAGGCCAACATTACCCTAAGACAAGGGCATTACAAGAAAAGAGAACTACAGACCAATCTTCCATACATATGAGTGCAAAAACCCTCAATAAAATATTAGGATATTGAATCCAAAAATATATGAAAATCATTATATACAAAAGTCAAGTGGGATTTTTTCCAGGTATACATGGCTGGTTCAAAATACAAAAATCAATTAATACTATTGATCGCATCAACACATTAAAAAAGAAAAATCACATAATCATATCAATAGATGCAGAAAAAAGCATTTGACAAAATCATACACCCATTCATGATAAAACTCTCAGTAAACTAGGAATAGAAAAAAACTTCCTCAACTTAAAAAAGGTTATCTACAAAAAACACATACAGCTAATGTCATCCTTAATGTTAAGAAACTTAAAACTTTCCCTCTAAGGTCAGGTACAAGGTAAGGATGTCCCCTCTCACCACTTCTCAACATCATACTGAAAATTCTAACTAACGCAGCAAGATAAGAATTGGAAATTACACACACACACACACACACACACACACACACACACACACACACACACAAAGATAGAGTGTATATATATTATATATAGAGAGAGAATCTATATAATACATGAGGGGATTGGGAATGAAGAAATAAAGCTAACTTTGTTCACATGATGTGTCAATGTAAGTTCATTAATCATAACAAATCTAGCATTCTGTTTGGGGGTTTTGATAATGGTGGAGGCTATGCATGTGTGGGGATAGGGGACATATAGGAACTCTGTGCCTTCCTCCCAATTTTTCTGTGAACCTAAAACTGCTCTAAAAATTAAGGTCTTAATAAATTTTTAGAAAGAGTTATTATGTGAAAGCAATAAACCTAGATACCAAAAAATGAAACTGATGATGTCATTATCAAAAAACAAAGGAACAAAAATAAAAGGCATTAGGAAAGGAAGCATATAAAGTGTATCTCCAAAACAGAAGATGTCCTTTGCACTCCACCCCTCAATCTGCCCCCACATTTGAGATGACAATTCCATTCCTCTAGAGACCAAAACTTCAGGAGTCATCCCTCACACCAGGAGGGATTTGCCAGGAGATCTTGTTGGCTCTTTCTAGAATCTGACCACTCTTCATGCCTTCACTGTCTCCACCTTGGTCTAAGCATTATCTCTTGCCTGAATTGTAGAAATAGCCCATGAATTGGTCCTTTGACTCTATCCTGTCCCATAACAGTTGATTACAAGTGTAATTGAGTTACAAGTGTTAATTCTTTAAAAAAGTCGGTCAGACCATGCGTCCATTTTAATCTCCAATGGATCCGTAATTCATTTGACATAAAATCACGCAAAGCCCTGGAAGATCTGGTTCCCCAGTCACCACCCTAACCTCAGCTTCTTTTACTCCCCCTCTTGCTCACTTGGGCCATCACGAACTCTGGCCTCTCCAAAAGACTGGGCATGTTCCAGCTTTAAGCTTTGTACTAGGGGCTTCTTGCTCCCTGGTACATTCTTCCTATCCCTATTTTAATAAGGCTAATACCTTCACCATCTTCACATTTTGCTTAAATGTCAGCTGTATCTGGCCACACTTTTCAATACTGCTATTCTACCCTCCCCTCCTTCCACCTCTATTCTGCAATACTGATTCTCTTTATTATCATCTCACATATACTCCCATTTACTTATTGTTTTTACTCCCTTTTAAGAATCTAAACACCACCAGTGCAGAAATCTTGTCCATATTTTTTACTGATGTATCTCAAATGTCTAAAATAGTTCCAGGGCATATTGTTGGTGCCTATGTTCATTTCCTAGGGCTGTCACAACAAATTACCACAAACCAGGTGATTTAAAAGAATGGAAATATGGCCTCATACTTCCAGAGGCTAGGTGTCTGAAATCGGGGTGTCAGCAGGAACGTGCTCCCTCTGAAGCCTACAGGAAGAATCTTTTTTGTCTCTTCTTTGCTTC
Source organism: Felis catus (assembly GCF_018350175.1). Taxonomy (NCBI): domain Eukaryota; kingdom Metazoa; phylum Chordata; class Mammalia; order Carnivora; family Felidae; genus Felis; species Felis catus. The sequence continues at coordinate 188,027,764 of NC_058371.1, read as the reverse complement.
CAGTTGTTTGCGGGAACAATCTTTATTGTTCCTTAGTTTGAAGCACTTCATTCTCTCCACCATCACATGATGCCCTCCCTGGTTGTCTCTGTCTGTGTCTCTTCTCTTACAAGGACAGCAGTCACACTCATTAAGGGCTCACCCTACTTCAGCATGACCTCATCTTAACCACTGCTTTAGTTACATCTATTTTTTCATATAATTAATGACTCTATTTTCATTTTTAAATATAATTTGTCAATTTGGCTTCCATACAACATCCAGTGCTATCCCAACAAGTGCCCTCCTCAATGCCCATTACCCACTTTCCCCTCTCCCCCACCCCGCATCAACCCTCAGTTTGTTCTCTGTATTTAAGTCTCTTATGGATTCTCTCCCTCACTCTCTGTTTATAACTTTTATCCCCCCTTCCTCTCCCCCATGGTCTTCTGTTAAGTTTCTCAAGATCAACATATGAGTGAAAACATATGGTATCTGTCTTTCTCTGCCTGACTTATTTCACTTAGCATAATACCCTCCAGTTCCATCCACATTGCTACAAATGGCAAGATTTCATTCTTTCTCATTGCCAAGTAGTATTCCATTGTATATATAAGACACAGCTTCTTTATCCATTCCTCAGTTTATGGACATTTAGGTTCTTTCCATAATTTTACTGTTGTTGAAAGTGCAGGTATAAATATTAGGGTACATGTGCCCATATGCATTAGCACTCCTATATCCCTTGGGTAAATTCCTAGCAGTGCTATTGCAGGGTAGTTCTATTCTTAATTTTTTGAGGAACCTCCACACTGTTTTCCAGAGTGGCTGCCCCAGTTTGCATTCCCACCAACAGTGCAAGAGGGTTCCCGTTTCTCCACATCCTCTCCAGCATCTATAGTCCCCTGATTTGTTCATTTTAGCCATCCTGACAGGTGAGAGGTGGTATCTCACTGTGGCTTTGATTTGTATTTCTCTGATGATGAGTGATGTTGAGCATCTTTTCATGTGTCTGTTGGCCATCCAGGTATCTTCTTTGGAGAAGTGTCTATTCATGTCTTCTACCCACTTCTTCACTGAATTATTTGTTTTTCAGGTGTGAAGTTTGGTGAGTTCTTTATAGATTTTGGATACTAGCCCTTTATCTGGTATGTCACTTGCAAATATCTCTTCTCATTCCATTGGTTGCCTTTTAGTTTTGTTGATTGTTTCCTTTGCAGTACAGAAGATTTTCATCTTGATGAGGTCCCAATAGTTCATTTTTGTTTTTAATTCCCTTGCCTTTGGAGATGTGTCAAGTAAGAAATTACTGCAGCTGAAGTCATAGAGGTTTTTGCCTGCTTTCTCCTCTAGGGTTTTGATGGTTTCCTGTCTCACATTCAGGTCCTTGATCCATTTTGAGTTTATTTTTGTTAATGGTGTAAGAAAGTGGTCTAGTTTCATTCTTTTGCATGTTGCTGTCCAGTTCTCCCAGCACCATTTGTTAAACAGACTGTCTTTTTTCCATTGGATACTCTTATCTGCTTTGTCAAAGACTAGTTGGCCATACATTTGTGAGTCTAATTCTGGAGTCTCTATTCTATTCCATTGGTCTATGTGTCTGTTTGGGTGCCAATACCATAGTGACTTAATGATTACAGCTTTGTAGTAGAGGCTAAAGTCTGGGATCGTGATGCCTCCCACTTTGGTTTTCTTCAATATTACTTTGGCTATTTGGGCTCTTTTGTGGTTCCATACAAATTTTAGGATTTTTGCTCTAGCTTTGAGAAGAATGCCAGTGCAATTTTAATTGGGACTGCATTGAAGGTAGATTGCTTTGGGTAGTATTGACATTTTAACAATATTTATTTTCCAATCCATGAGCATGGAATGTCTTTCCATTTCTTTTCCATTTACAATTGCACCAAGAACCATAAAATACCGAGGAATAAACCTAGCCAAAGAGGTAAAAGATCTGAAAACTATACAAAGCTTATGAAGTAAATTGAAGAACACACAAAGAAATGGAAATGACCCTATTTTTAAATAAGGTGACACAGAGGTACTGGCAGTCAGGACTTCAGCATATCTTTTGCGGGGACAAAATCCATCCCATAGAAATGGCCAAAATATTCTTTTTCCAAAAGTATTTTTAAATGAATCAATGGACATATGATAGTGACGCAGGTTGTTAGAAATATTCTTTGGCTAATGATGATGTGGAAGGAAGGTCCTTTCCTATGGCTTAAGTAAATCCAAGTGAACAGATCAACTAAAAAGGCAAACAAGGGGTGCCTGAATGGCTCAGCTGGTTGAACCTCTTACTCTTTGTTTTGGCTCAGGTCATGATCTCACAGTTGTGATATCAAGCCCCACCTCAGGCTCTGTGCTGGGCGGTGGAACCTGATTGGGATTCTCTCTCTCCCTCTTCCTCTCTTCCTTCCCTGCTTGCAGGTGTGTGCACATGCTCTCTTTCTCCGTCTCTCAAAAAAATAAAATAAAAAGGCAAACAAAGTTGCCTTAGTAGTTACTTTTGAGTTCAAAGGTATTTTACCACATGTCCTTTTTTAATAAACAAAAAGACATTGTGTATTATTCCTTCTTTTAATATCGCTTTTACATTACAAAATAGGAATCATGATTTTTAATGTAAATTTCAATTACAATATTGAATATGTTTTACAAAACATACCACCACCCTGTATTCCATCTGCTATGAAAATCTGAAAATTGGGGCGCCTGGGTGGCGCAGTCGGTTAAGCCTCCGACTTCAGCCAGGTCACGATCTCGCGGTCCGTGAGTTCGAGCCCCGTGTCAGGCTCTGGGCTGATGGCTCAGAGCCTGGAGCCTGTTTCCGATTCTGTGTCTCCCTCTCTCTCTGCCCCTCCCCCGTTCATGCTCTGTTTCTCTCTGTCCCAAAAATAAATAAACGTTGAAAAAAAAATTTAAAAAAAAAGAAAATCTGAAAATGGGCTTCAGTTTCAGAAAATAAGATGGCAACCACAGTGATTTTAATCTTCAAGTCAATGAGAGAAAACCCCAGCATGCTTTAATGACAATTATTGCTGTATTTTTTCATTGGCAGAAATACACTTTCTTCTTATATCCCTAACCGGCAGTAGCTTTACTTCTAAATCACATGCCACCATAATTTCTTTTTGGAATACTAAATAATAAATCATTATTGCCTCATAAATAAACAAATTATAGCATAATTATTCTCCAAATCCCATGATGATTTCCCTGCTTTTTACTTTAATGTCTCCTATTCCTCCTTAATTCAATATTGATATTTATGACAGACACCAGTTTTCAGCAAAAAAGAAGAGTTTCTGTGGAGTTAAGACTAGAGAATACTTTTTCTATCCTCCGTAGTCCAAATAAAAATGTTCAAAAGGTAATCTCCTCCTCTTCCTATATCCAAATTCCTACAGGCAAGAAGAGCTCCCACCTTGACTTCTGATTATTTGTATTAACTTTTGACACTAGGAAAGTTGTACAGGGAATCCGAAAGGTTTTCTCTTCCTTCAGGCCTCTGTGAGTATGAATTACCTGACAGCTAATAGGAAGATACCATTTTTTTTTTTTGAACAACAAAACTTTTATAGAAGTTAAAATGCTAATGGCAGAAGAAACTTCAGAAGAGACAACTTGTCCAGAATGTTCCACATTATGATGGGTCGGGTGCCAATGATGGCACACAGGATGCTTTTGAGGTAGTAACACCCTATTTAAAAGTTGATTTTGGCCCAATCAGTTGAGTGTCCAACTTCAGCTCAGCTCATGATCCCATGGTTCGGGGGTTCGAGCCCTGCATCAGGCTTGCTGCTGTCAGTGCAGAGCCTGCTTCAGACCCTCTGTCCCCCTCTGTCTCTGCCCCTCCCCTGCTTGCACTCTCTCTCCAAAAATAAGTAAGTAGTTTTATAAAGTTGATTTTAATAAGAATGTATTTATTTTACATGGGTATTAATTCATTTTGCCTAGGTAACCAAATATTCAAAAAGTTAGTCTGTAGAGCTCCCGGTTTGGGTGGGGTGTTTTACCAAATTCAATACAAATGTATAAGAAAGAAGTATTTCTTCCAGTCTGTGATTTCACAGATGCTGTTAAGAGAATGCCACTTAAAAAAAAAAAAGTGAATTGATTTCATGTCCGCTGAAAAGAAACAGATAGTATAAAAGCAACACTTAGATCCATCAAATATATGAAAATGGTACCAAAAATTGCTGAAGTTTAGGAAACATTGATCTGGCAGGTAAGCTGACTTTAGAATGAGGTAAGTGACTCCCCAGCTCAACAGTTACTGCTGCAGCTGGAAAGTCAGTCCATCATTCTTTCCTCTTGGTTCTTTCATCTTCTCTCTTCTTTCTTTCTTCCCCTCCTTATCCCTCTCCCTCTTTATATATATACATACACACACACACACACACACACACACACACACACACACACTTATATATGTATTAATATATTCTATATTATTACCATCTGTTCACTTATTCCTTCTACTAATCTGGACGTTACTTGATGATGCCAAGATCTCATTTATCTGTGCGTAATCACTTAAATTGATATGATGCCCAGAACATAATAGGGGTTCAGCACATGTTTGCTGAATGACTAAATAAGAGCAGAGGTGAGGCTCAGTTTCCAAGCCTCTGACCTCTCTCTCCCTGCCCCTCACCAACTTAGACCAGAACTAGTTTCACAATACCATGTATCCTACAGATGTTGATTTCCAAATTCAGAAGTTAAACGAGTCATAATGATGCCTCCTACATTAAAAAAGAAAAAAAGAAACAAGAGAAAAAGATCACATATGATTATCCTTCTAAAATGTTTTAATGTAGAAACAACTTAAAAAAATTAGTGCTTGTTTCAGCAAATATTAAACAGGGCAGTCAAGCTGACTTAGAGCAGAATAAGAAAAATGATCAACAGTATTTATTATTCACATATGCTTTGTTCATATCCTAGTTGTTAACTTGTATTACAAGACATGTAATCACACAGTCCAAATTCTAATTTCAGTTTGGTGTCGTTCAGATTATTAATACCTTTCAATCCCAAGAGAAGTAACAATTCTAGGTGAACGGCACCTGAAATAAACCAAATATTAGGCCTGGGTCCCATGGTCAGGCTCCTTCTGTGAATTGTATTTATCAAATACATAGATTGCTATCAAATCTTGCATTTCATCGTCTACTCAGTAATTAACCCCCTACTTATGAACCAGGGCTCTGCTCGGTATAGAGGATATGAAAATGAGGAAGTCTGTCTTCAAGTTTTTCAGTCTGATAGAGGATACAGCACACAGTAAGGCAGAGATAGTGAAGAGTGCCATGACATACAAACTCTAATACTTTAGGAATTCAGAATGATTACTTTGGTCTTGAAAAGACTGCATAGGATTAGGATGCAGCTCATTAGAAAGTCCCGAAGTACCCCAAGCTAGATGAAAGTCCAAATTAGAAGGTGTGACACTTTAGTCTCTTCAGAGTTATAAAATTTATTTATAAAACATAAGAGTATATTGTAGGTTTACAATTAAAGTTCTCTAACACTTCCTCTTGCCATCTGTAAAATGGGTACAAGAATACCTCCTTCCCAAGATTGTGGCAGGAATGAAATGAAGCAATGTAAAGAGTTCAGGGCTCAGTGTTTTCCTATGAAACTACAGGTAGGCAGAACGCATCAGGCATTCTGGCCTAAAGCGGCATCGGGCCTGGGCACCTCAGTAATCAACTCTGGAGATCCAAGAAAGAGATCTGTAATAGAAATTAGAATGTGAGTTTAAAAACAAACAAACAAACAAACAAAAGAAGCTAAAAATAGTGAAGATGAAAAGGAAAGAAATCTTAAGTAACTAAAGGACAGGTAAATGAATAATATAGTAGATGGTAGAAAAAGTTCTTAAGACTTCTGCTCTTGTTTCTAAAACTGTCCTCAAATGCTGTTACTTGAATAGGAAAAAAGAAAGAAAGAAAGAAAGAAAGAAAGAAAGAAAGAAAGAAAGAAAGAAAGAAAGAAAGAAAGAAAGAAAGAAAGAAAGAAAGAAAGAAAGAAAGAAAGAAAGAAGAAAGAAACAACAAAAACGGGGGGGGGGAGCATTAATGATTAATAGTTTAAAAAAATTTTTGCTTAGTTAACTACCTAGCTCTAAACAGATGTCCCAGCTAGTCCCAAAGTGTCTTGTGATTCACCTTAAATCTGAGAAGGGAACCCAGGGGAACCCTACTTTTCTTGCTCTGGTTCATACATCTCTTGTGCATGCTCTGCCCATGGTTTGGGGTTCTGGTCACCCCTCGTCTTTCAGGGCTGGCTTCTAATCAGTCCTCCCCACACCTCTCTTGGTACTCTACCAGCTATCTACCTGGTTGCAGACCATGACTCCAGTGGTTTAACAAACAAACGTCCTACTTCTTCCCATCAATGCAGATATTCCAGGATCTGGAAAGAAAATCTTGCCAAGACTCACAGTATAAAACTGGGAACACAGACAAATGCCTACAGAGGATGTGAAGTGGGCCAAGGAAAAAGCAACAGACAGGAAGTTTCAGGGTGGTGGCAAAGAGTAGCCATGTTCCACCCAAAGATATTCAGATTCAGTGTAAAAAGGCAAAATGGCATTCCAGCCAAACTACACATGTCCCCAAGCCTGGAGGCTCAGTCTGCAACCCTTGGATAAACACTTAAGGCTGCCTGGATCTCTCCAGTTGAATCTGCAGCTGCCTCTGACCAAAGAGGGTGCTTTTCATATGAAAAGGTCCCATCTGGGGTGCTTAGGTGGCTCAGTCAGTTAAGCATCCGAACTTTTTGATTTCGGCTCAGGTCATGATCTTATGGATTGTGAGTTCAAGCCCCACATTCGGCTCTGCGCTAAAAGCACGGAACCTGCTTGGGATTCTCCCTCTGCCCCTTCCCCTCTCACTTGCATGCTCTCTCTTAAAATAAATTCATATTTTTTTAAAAAAAGAAAGAAAATGTGCTATCGTATTATTATTATGTTTTTCTAACAGACTAGAAGACTTAAACTGGTTTTCACAATAGACTGTAAGACCTAAGCTGGTTTTCTTAAGATCCAGGGACCTCCGGCATAGATGCCTGAAGCTGGCCCACTAGGGTTACATCACACAAAGGAAATAGCTATTTTGCTCACTACTGTTGACACTCTGAAATGTTCTGAGGTTGGTGCCAGTACTTTTCTTCTACTGGACAAGCAGGCATAACAATTAGTTAGAAGGACCTAAGAGGGCATAACCCTCCTACACGCATAAGAATGGCAAATGGCACACATCTAAGAAGACCCTGAAGGTATTGTCATCCTAATTAGGGGCAGCCATTGGCAACGGGGTACCCCATCAGGAAATCTTGCCCCTCAATTTTGAGCACTGGTTCCTTCCTTGCTCTCTGTCACTCTCTTCACGCAGCTGAAGTGTGCGTCTTTTCCTGTTATTAAAGATGTGTCCTTTGCCTGGAAACATGGGCAGCTTCCTGTCAATCACTGTCACCTAGGTAGCAATTGCCAGGTAATTATTCACAGATGTACAAATGGTGTATAATTAAAAACTGCTTGTTACTCATTTTTTAATGACTTTAACTCATTTTATCTCTGAGGTAAGAAAAAAACACCTTACAAACATACTAATTGAGGCCATAATTGGCTGATATTTATAATCAGTTCTTCCATGACTTTCTCAAACTTTTGCTGCTCTAACCCATAATGTCTCCCCAATTAAAAACCAAGTTTATTAAATATATGTGTTCTTTTTTACTAGTAAAATCTGAGTCCCCGGAGTGCTATAGGAAAGGGAACACATCCCTGATTTTCCAGATGTTAGGGGGAGATATGCCTGTGAGTCATTGGGCAGAGCTTTGTATGAAATCAAAATAATGTATTCACGATAACTGTTAAACATGTTTATTTATATCACTGGAGCATGAATCCTGCATATAAAGGAAGACAGGGCAAAAAAAAACTGATTCAAAACAATTTATGAAGCTGCATAATTCTTCACTTTTACCATTTTTAAGATACCAAAACCTAAAAAAAAAAAGGCATCAACTTTAGAAAATAGCTTGAAAATAATTTGTGCTAAGGAATGGGTCACCTGGATGTCACAACTTGAAACTTGCAGAGCTATACCTGAATTGTTAGGGTAAGTTCTAATTAGAAAATTCAAATCAATTTCTAACTTGACTTGTATTTTTATATTTCTACCATCTCCACTCAGACTTAACACCTAAGGGGTGCCTGAGTGGCTCAGTTGGTTAAGTGTCTGACTCTTGGTTTTGGCTCAGTTAATGATCTTATGTTTTCATGGGTTCAAGACCCGTGTCAGGCTCTGCACTGACAGCATGAAGCCTGCTTGGGATTCTCTGTCTCCCTCTCTCTCTCCCCCTCCCTCACTCATGTTGTCTGTCTGTCTGTCTCTCTCTTTCAAAATACATTAACTTAAAAAAAAAAAAAGAACTAAATACTTGAGAAAACTTTCAAATAGAATTGATGAAAATACTTAATCATTCACATTTTTGTATAAATATTTAACATTCAATATCATAAGCCTTTTATAATTACTTAAATGGAATTAAACAGGTTTCAATTTAGCCAAATACAGTACTAACAGTAAATGACTCCTGATGTTCTGTGCAATACTATAGTTTCCAAGATATGGTCAGCTAGAGTGTGGGTCTCTGTTTTAAAGATTAGGAAATCAGATTTAGAAATTGTGAATGGCTTATAGATGTTGAATTATATCATATACCAAGTCAAGTCTGAATACTAAACAAGTATGAATAGACCAGAAACGGAATGGCATCATTCTACTAGCTAGAAAAAGTATTAAATGTAAGACATGCATTATGTGAAAGAAGATCCTAATTTTGAGGGCAGAAATAATGCCTTATTCATCTTTTCTGTTTGTATCCTACAAAGCCCAGCTCATTATTTTGCAAATGGTAAATAACATATGTTGAATGGAATGGCACCTTAAATGGATTCTAATATAACTCAGCTCTCTCTCTCTCTCTCTCTCTCTCTCTCTCTCTCTCATTCTTAGTTCTTCAGCATATTCTCAAACTTTAGTTTTTAGTTTCACTTTAGCACCACCTGGGAGTTTATATTCTGCCAACCTCTACTCTCAAAATTCTTTTCAATTGGTACTGGAGAGGCTCAAGGAGCAGTAGCCCATCTGCCACAGTTGAGCAATACTGTCTTTGGAATTACCAACAGTTCTTTGTTTTTGGAGTAGTGGTCAGAACCATTCAGTACATAATGAGTCAGAGTAGAGTTTGAAAGACAGTCGGCTTCTTTGCTCCGTCCTAGTGAGGGTGGAGGGATGATCACAGGTGAATGCATACAAACATAAGATCTATGTAGAAATGACATTTCTCCTGGACCATTCATTCCAGGCAGCTATCAACCTTTCTTTTCTGCCAGAGAGGTGATGCATTATGGTAGATAAGACCATGGCCATAGGACGACACAAACCAAAGGAACTTGAAATCTTGCCTCCTACACCTACCAAGAATGAATTTGTGTGAGTGATTTAAATTTCAAGTCAGTTTCCTAACACACAAAACAGGGAAAGTAACAAGTAGCTCCTAGGTGGTGGTGGTGGTGGTGGTGATTTTTATGGGGGGTGACATTAGTTATTTTTCATACCAGCTGTTTCAGAACTGTAACTACTACCTTTTTTTTTCCATCTAAAGACCCTAAGTTAAAGAAACAATCACTGTATTATGAACTACATATGCTTGTACCCTAAGTGAAAATGTTACCGTGACTCTAAAAAGTGAGCGAATGTCAAATGTATGACCTTTAGCTTTCATTCTTAAGCTGGGATTGAACGACTCTATGATTCACAAGGATTTATTTACTGTGAAAGATGGGGTGTTTGTGTCCTCTCTGCCAAAACACATATATTGAAACCTAACCCTCAATGTGATGTGTTTGGAGGTACTGCCCTTGGGGTGTGATTAGGTCATATGGGTGGAGCGTTGGGATTGGGATTAGTGCCCCTAGAAAAGAGAACCTGGAGAGCTCTCCTGCCTTTTCTACCATGCGAGAACATGTTGGGAAAATACGACCACCTATCAACCAGAAAGCTGGCTCTTACCTGATGCTCTATCTGCCAACACCTGATCTTGGACTTTCTATCCCCTAGAACCGTGAGAAATAAACGTATGCCATTTAAGCCATCCAGGCTGTGGTATTTTTGTTATAGCAACCTAGCTATAAATTTCTACAGAATTTTGCTAAATATTGTCAGTTGAACATAAATCAACTTGGTGTGACCAAATACTTGTCACGTTTCGCCTTTCAATAGATATAAGATTTGACTCTTAAAATGTCAGTGCAAAATCTCTGGAAATGATATTTTTTGCTGGAGTCTTAGAAAATAACGAATAGCTCTTTCCGTTTTTCATACAGAAAAGAGAAAGTATAAAATGTGAAAACGAGTGAGGAGAAACACTAAAGTAGAAGATTCTTTGACACTGGAAATGTAATGTCAACTTTCTTATTTACCTCATATTCTCCCCACCTTCCAACTTCTAGGCTTTGAATGCTCCAACCTGCCAATGACTTCATCAAAACCTGAATATACTGAAATTGACTGAGACTAGTTTCCCTCCTGCTAGTTCAAAAGTTGCCTAACTTTGTGACAAAGTTACTGACAGAATGTGGCAATTAAGCCATGCTTTACATATACATATGTACATATGTTATATATATGTATGTGTGTGTGTGTATATACATACATATATATACATATTTTAACCTGAACGATTTGAGGTTCCAAATGATTAAGCAGCAAACCAACAGTATTTTCAGGAACAAATTTAATGTTTAAATAATCAATCATGGTTTTTGGTTCTTCTTTTCAAAGCACTAAAATCATGATGATGATGATTATAAAAATAATAATACACATTAAACAATCTCTGTGTACCTACAAGACTACTTAACTGCTCTGCACCTCCAGTCCACATATATAAAAATCAGATAATAGTACCCACCTCCACATTGTATATCGAACATTAAGTTAACAAATCCCCCAAGTCTGGCACACATTAGGGGACATCAGGATGTCTGCTGTTACTATCATCCCATCAATAAAACCTGGGGCAATGGGTGTATTGGTATCTGAGTCGGAGGGCTGTGAAAGCTGAATTTGACAAGGTTGATAATTCTTGAAGTCCACGCAAGAAGACATGTATGAAGTTCCACTCGGGAACCTGAATGTAAATCCAAGTCCTCTGGTTCCATGTGTTCTTGCCCTAATTCAAAGCCTTATCTTGGAGAAATTCTGGAAGCTGGCTGAGCCACCCACCTACAGAATGAACTATCAATGACCTTAACATAATGGGTCTTCAGGGCACCTGAGTGGCTCAGAGGGTTAAGTGTCCACTTCAGCTCAGGTCAAGATCTCATGGTTCATGAATCGAGCCACACATTGGGCTCTCTGCTGTAAGCACGGAGCCTGCTTCAGATCTTCTCCCCACCCCCTTCTCTACCCCTTCCTTCCTTTCTCTCTCTCTCTCTCTCTCTTTCTCTCTCTCTCACTCTCTCTGTCTCTCCTTCCCTCCCTCCTTCAAACATAAACATTTTTAAAAAATACGCACAGAGGAAGTCTTCACCAAATGTTTGGCCCTCCACTCTCCTTAAGTCAGTTTTAAGTATAAGACAGAGAGAAATAATTCTGCTTTTCAGTTAAATGTATTTAAAGCAAACTCCTCAGGCATTCCAAAGACTAAATGAGAGAAGAAATAATGGGCACCATCAATAGTCAATACCTGAGACTGAAAAATTACTGTCTCTCTGACAGCAAACCATTGCAATATCCAAATACCAATCTATAAATCTGGAGTGATCATAGCTGTCGTGGTTGTGCATCTAAACCTTTTCTCAGTCTGGATGAATAATTGGTTAGTTAGTCCAGCAAAAGCCTTTGACCAATAAATGAGGAGATAAAATTGCCAAATTTAGCAAACAAAAATACAGGCTGCCCAATGAAATTTGAATTCCAGATAAGTGACAAATACTTTTGTATTTTTATATGTATATGTCTGTTCCAAATGTTACATGGGGGCATATTTATATTAAAACATTATTTGCTTTTTACCTGATATTCAAATTTAACTGGCTGTTCAGGATTTTACCCAACAGTGGTCTACTTTTGAAATTCCCTTTTCAGGGATGATTACCCAAGGAAGAAAGTTGTTATGAACTAAATATTTCTGCCCCTCACAAATTCACATGTCGAAGTTTTAAGCACCAATATGCTATTTGGAGATGGGAGCCTTTGGGAGATGAGTAGGGTTAGATGAGATCATGAGGGTGAGACCTTCATAGTGGGATTAGCATCTTGTAAGAAGAGACACCAGAGAGCTTACTCACTCTCTCTCTGCACAAAGAGGTCGGTGAGCACACAGTGAAAGGTTGGCTGGTCTCTAACCAGGAGAAGAGGCTTCAAGAGAAGAAACCTATCTTGCCAGCACCCTAATCTTCAGCTTCCAAAATTCCAGAGTTGTGAGGAGTAAACTTCTGTTGTTTAAGTCACCGGTTTGCAGTATTTTGTGCCAGCAGCCTGACCACACCAAGACGGAAGTACTGAGTACCGTGACTCACGTCAGGAGCAGCTACATCCTGGTCCCACGCAAGACTTCCACCAACGGTGAAAACCACACTGTGCAGATAGCCCTTCTCTGCCCAAATTTCTTGGGTCTCCAGGATGTCCAACCCCTAGCAGAACTACTGTCTGCAGAAGAGGAGTGACACAGCTTTCCTCTCCGTGTCTCACTTCTAAGTGTTTCCATGTGATTGGCTGCCCTCGGCTTCCATGTTTTTATTGTGCATTTCCAAACTGGGTTTCATTTTACTTTTCCCTAGACCACATCTTTCCAGGTTCTAGACACTGTTGTATAGCCTTATAAGCTGCCTTCATTTTTAAATCCCACCAATAATGGATTACATACACAGGTCCCTTGCCTATCAATTATGGCCCCTTTCTCTATGGCCTCTTGAATGTTTTCACCTGACAGTGAGTTCAGTGGATTAGGGCAAGACTGAAAGCAATTACCTTGGGCTTCTGATTGAATGTTGAATTCCATTTTTTTTTCTCCTTCAAAAAATTTTTGTTCTAGAACTGCTGGAAAACTGAAGCCTGGATTTCCAAATTCCTCAGCACATTTCATGTACACCTCTACCTTGTTAAAATAAACTTTTCCGGGGCGCCTGGGTGGCTCAGTCGGTTGAGCGCCGACTTCGGCTCAGGTCACAATCTCGCGGTCCGTGAGTTCGAGCCCCGCATCGGGCCCCTGTGCTGACAGCTCAGAGCCCGGAACCTGTTTCAGATTCTGTATCTCCCTCTCTCTGACTTTCCCGCATTCATGCTCTGTCTCTGTCTCAAAAATAAATAAACGTTAAAAAAAATTAAAAAAAATAAACAAAAAAATAAACTTTTCCAATTACTTACACACACACACACACACACACACACACACACACACACACACACACAGTGACCCTTGTAGAATTTCTACAATTCAATCTCCACTAGTCACTTAAATTCTTGACTATAAACCGAAGTTTTATTTTTGTCTCATTCCTGACCTTTTTTTTTCTGATTACCAAACTCACTCTCTTTCCCACACACACAATAAGCACTAACTCTTACTTATTTTTCAGTTGCCTTAAAGCATAATTAGGAAGTGCTAAACATGTAGCAGATATTCTCTACATCAGCAGTCGCTTGTTTTCTGACATTAACCTGAGATATACTCAATTATTTCTGATTTGTGAAATTATTTCTGAGTTTTACCCTCTTACTAATCTAAGATGAAAACAAGAGAGAGAGTTTGCCTGGAAAAAAAATATAAAATTAGCCTGAAGTCATTTCCCAGAAAATACTTGCAAAAACATATTCCAGAAAGAATTGTGTTTTATGAAATTTACTTTAGGCCTCCTATGTTGATCTTTTCACTCCAAAGCTGATTTCATTTTGGCCCTCAGCTTATACGCAGAGAATAAATTCGCTTGCTTGGATGGTTGCTGAGTCTAATAAGCGTTGATCATTAATGAAACCTTTCAAAACATGATAATGGCTTAGGCAAAGCACATTTATATAGTAAAAGTTGAAGGGAAATGATTCTTGAGAGGAAAAGCTTTCAGAATTACGCAAAGAATGACATTTACTCAACTTTTACAGATCCAATGGGAGAGAATATGTATGCGCTTATGCTTGTTTAACTGACTCTGGTTGAGTTCTTCCACCCAAAATAGATACATTTTACATAAGAATAGTATGTATTGGTTTATTATAAGTTACCGGAGCCTGGTTTCCTCCTTAAGCATTGCTTACTTTACTTAATTTAATTCATTATTGAATTCATGGCTCCTTTGCACTTTTTTAGGAAAAGATATTTCCCCAACGAGTGCATTTTACTTTCCTTCAGCCTGCTTCTTCACCTCCTCTAAAATTCTAAATTCTGACTATCAAACAGGATTTAACATGTTCCTCAGCTGTGATCACCCCATACCCTGTGCATCCCTCTGTCCTGCTGTTTTGCAATCACCACGTTGCTCGGCTGTATCCCCATGCTAACCCAGGAGTTTCTCAAAAGCAAGATGTGGTTGTTATTCTTCAAAAGCATGAGTCCCAGCTCATGGCTGGTACTTGATATGTCCAATGTGCAAACAAACAAATAAATAGGGACTCTACAGTGAGCACAATGACCCAGGCACTCAGAATACTATAGGCGTAAGTGGCTGAGAGCAAAACCATTTCTGTAGACCGGGGTCTTGGGCTTAAATTCCCATCCAAAACATTCCATCTAAAGGAATATCACCTTGCAAAGTTGTGTTACCTTCTGACATTTCTATATCCTTTTAAGCTGGCCATAATTACATTTATCCTTTTAACTAATATCCACTGTGCTCCAAAGTTTAAGGTAATCTCTATGACAACAGAACAGAAACAAATGTCTCACTACCAAAATAATGAGTCACACAAGAGTAACATTTAAAAAAAAATTTTTAATGTTTTTACTTTTTAGAGAGACAGAGAGACAGAGACAGAGACAGAGAGAGGGAGAGAGAGGCAGCATCTGAAACAGGCTCCAAGCTCTGACCTGTCAGCACAGAACTCGATGCGGGGTTCAAACTCACGAATCATGATATCATGACCTGAGCTGAAGTCGGATGCCTAACTGACTGAGCCACCCAGGTGCCTCCACAAGACTAACATTTCTAAGTAAATAGAAAGTAGTGCTAACATCACCATTGAAACTTGATGCCATATAATTACCTGACTACCTACTTGCATTTGATTAGCACCTGCAAGTTTACAGTGCATTTTCATATAAAATACTTTATTTAAAATGACACTTAGTTTTTAATTATACAAACATTGTAGGAATATGTGGGTTTTGAGAAAATCTGAAGTATAGAATCAAATAAATTAAAAAGGAAGAGTTCCAATTGACCTGAGATAATAAAATTTCATTTCTTCAATGCCCCCCCCCAACACACACCATGGGGTTATGTCATGGTGTTAACACCAATTGGTGTTAGCACTGCAGAAGAGCAGCCTGGGCTGGAAATAGAGAAGTTATTTTAAAGGAAGGCAGACTGTCAACAGTTGTCACAATGAGACTTGGGAGTTTAAGCACCCCGAAAGAATAATAAATCAGTGATCAACTTTATCAATGTAACTGATTATATTGCATCACTAAGGCTAATGTACAAGAAAATTATCTTGGGGAATTAACGAGTCTACTTTTACGGCCCCTTAAGGAAGCAATAATACTACTGTCAAAGCAACAAGAAGGCTGTCAGCTGTAGGCACTTTGATGTGAAACGTCCTTATCCGATGCCCTCCTAGAGTCCAATTCACTGGTCGTGTTCTTAGCTTGAATATGCCATGGACACTATTGGGTTTTGCCATCATATCTTAATTAGGGGAAAATGCTAAGACGTCCTTTAATGAGACATCAAAAATGAGTGTGATTGATGACATCATGAGTGACTTTTCAAAAAATAAAAAAAAACCTCCTTTAAATTTGGAAACAACTGGACATCTACAGAGAATTTAGAGAACATTTCTGTTCTGGGTTATGTTTGGCACAGCACACACCATCCTCCTGGGAAGTTCCAATGTGAGAGTTACTAACATTCTGACGTGAGCAAAATAGGTTTTTCTTTCAACTCCTTTCGAGCTCACCTCTTCTTTACCATCACCATCTTCATTTTGCCCAGATCTTCATCATAACTTCTATGGATTTCTTTCTCTATGCCAAGCACTGAACTCATCTCTCCATCCCCTGACTCTGTAGCTTTTTTTTAAATCCTCAAGTGCCCCATTTATTGCAATCATTTCCTTATTGCTGTCTCTCAAACCTCTCTCCTCACTGCAGACAGAATGATTAAAAAGCAAACAAATAAGCAAACATGATTCTAACACTTTCCTATTTAAAATATTTCAATTATGTCCTCTTCATTCATCCAATAAACATTTGCTTCCTTACTAGGCTCCATGAACCCACAAGGAAGAATCTAAACTTCTTGGCATGACATGAAATGTGTGTCCAGCTTCTTCTATCTAATGCACTGAGTATCATCATCTGCTATGCTCCTGACACTGTCCTTTCAGAAATAACACACCCCCTGTGAACAATATGCTTTATCACACTCCCGTGTGTTTTTTTTGCATGTAACCTGCTCATTCTGAAATGTCTTTTGTCCCTAGCTCATCTGGCAACTTCCTGCTCAGCCTTCAAAGCATGCTGTAATACTATCCTGTGAAGCCTGCCCTGCTATCTTCAAGAAGGTAAATATACTACTTCTGTATCTTAGCAATTCTTGCTTGATTGCTTATATCCCAAGTTACATATTCATTTGTCATGTATATATTTCACCTGCCAAAACATGAGACTCTCAAAGGCATGAGCTTTGTTGCATTTATCTTCCTATTTCTAGAATCCAGGATAAAACCTGTGTCATAGTAAACACTCAATATGTATTTGCAGATTGAACCAATGTACTTAAGAGAAAAAGTTAACGCAAATACAGGCCATGTTTTTATTTGATTATTGATATTTTTAACAACAACAACAAAAAAACTCACAAAAATATTCGATTGTGCCGTAACTACAGGCTGCTATAATGCCCTTTAATTATATGCAGTAGAATCCCCCAATTCACTTTTCTAAACACCTCTGAGAGCAGTATCTGCCTAATTCTGTTTAAATAGCACACTTTTACTAAAAATAGTAGTTATGTAAACATTAACTAAAAAGATGACCTATTGAACAGTCACTTTGCAAATAAATTATTTTCTTCTTAATATAAAAAGTAAATCAATAGTAACTTAGCATTACAGATAGAAATGCGGACAGGTCCACATCATCATAGCCAGGACTCCAATTGGAAAACTGACTTCAGTATATTATACAAACACTTCATAAACAACTTCTATTCTTCTAATATTAGTATCTCTTTGAACAATTTCCACAATTCTCCTCTATGCAAGACCCCCTACCACTTCCTCTCATACCACCTCTCAGGGCAGGACAGCCCTATTCCACTCTGTCTCTGTGTGCCCACCTTCTGGGCCAGCTGAGTTGCTTCATGTAGAATCAAGCCCTCCAAAGATCCTAACTCCTGAGTAACCATGCTCAATCTGCTCACCATGAAGTAAGAGTTGATTTTCCTCTAACACCTTGTGCCTTGAGGATCAATTAACGAAATGAAAGATGGTTTTCCATCATCTGTACATCTCTACCCACCATCTGCTCATTCAAAAGGCATTTGAGGTGCTACTTTCAAACTACTATCCCATTATGATTTGTCAGTAGTGTTGATACCGTCTTATATCAGCCTTGCTCCATTTTTTCCTGTCACTAGAAACTCCCTCAACCTTTAATGACCTTAGGATATATCACTTTTCCTTTCTTTCCCATTCTTTCTAATGGCCTTGGTTGGTTCACAGTGATGACTCATTTAACATGGAGATTCTGTGTGTCTTGACATCCTGCATTATTGCTATACTTTAGTTACCTACCAGCCTGTACTTTAAACTTCACAGATTCTCTTTAATCACAAACTCTTAATTTCCCCATTTCTCCTCTTTGCCTTTCATGCAATTTCTCTCTTTTTTCATGTTTATTTATTTATTTTGAGAGAGAGAGAGAAAAGAGAGAGAGAGAGCAAGTAAGCGAGAGACACAGCAGAGAGAGAGGGAGAGAGACAGAGTCTCAAGCAGGCTCCACGCTGTCAGCACAGAGACCAATGTGGGGCTCAAACTCACGAACTATGAGATCATGACCTGAGCTCAAATCAAGAGTCAAATGCTTAACTGACTGAGCTACTCAGGCGCTCCCCATGCAATTTCTCTTAATGAAACTAACTTATCTATTTAATAAATATCTACCTCAGGGCTTACAATGGGCCAGGCACCATGCTAAGTTCAAGACATACAAAGTACAATAAGATAAAAATCCTGTTCCGATGGCCATAATAAGAGCTAAAAGCTAATGAAGGAAGCAGATAAGAAAATTCACATTACACGAAGGCCAGATAAGTGCCACGAGAAGGGTATCTAGAAGGGATGATGGAATTCCAGAGCAAAGAACCATCAATTTGGTATTTTGGGAAGACCCTTCAAGAACTTCCAATTCAAGAGCTTCCATGAAAGCACTCACTAAAAACTGTCTCGTCTTTCTGGATGCCCCCAGTTTACAGTCTTTATTGCCTATGGGACACATGTTCTTATAGTATAGTTATTACAAGTTTATATCTATTTCTAAATATTAAATCCCTCTAGCAGGTTGATTTTAACGTTATTTGGGTCATGGACTTACACAGTTACTTGATAAATGTTTACCTAGCCATTTTTAAGCACTTTCGCACAGGCTCCCTCACAAAAACCTTCTAAAGTTCGGAGCTTTTATAGTATTTATTATACCTATTTTATACATGAGAAAACTAAAAGTTAATAGCTCTGCAATTGGTCTGTGTTTACCTAAAAATTAGTTATTATGTGGTTGGCCCATGTCTACTAACTTGTACATAGCAGACCTAGATAAAAATTGAGGTATGAGGGAGACTGCTAGCTATTCCTGATTATGACTTTTTTTCTCTTCCTGGACATATAGCTGAGCTACATTCAGTGCAGTTGGCTTAGGCCATGAAACAGTTCTAGCCAGTGCAATGTGAATGAACATGATGAGTGATACTTCTTGGGTGCTGTAACAATTAACCATTTCTTCTCCTCTGTGCTCATTCCCTTCTCTAGATGACTGAGATGTCAGCTTCAGAACAAATTTGAAGGTCAAGGTTGAACATGGCAAAGCCACACCATGAACTTGGATCCCCGGATTACCATGTGCTCAGAAGTTACTCTGCTAACTGAATACCTACTTAGATAATTAGGTGAGAGAGACATAAACCTCTTTGTGTAAAGTTACCAGCAAGGTAGGCTTAGTTTACTACTACAGATTAACCTACCTTAATGAAGGCTGGTTAGCATTTCTCAAACATTTTAGTTTCGTGAGCCCTTGACACTCTTAAAAATTACTAAGGACTCCAAAGAGTTTCTGTTTCTGTGGATTTTATCTGTCGATATGTAGCAGATTAGAATTTAAAATGAGAAAAATTTTAAAACATATTTATTAATTTCAAAATAATCATTTTTATATGCTCATTTCCAAAACAAACAAAAATTAGTGAAAAGAATGACACTGCTTTACATTTTGCAACTATCTTTAATGTCTGTCTGGTTTAATAAAAGATAACTGAATTCTCACATCTACTTCTGCATTTAATCTGTTACGATATCATACATCATGGAGTTTCTGAAAAACCCTACTGTGCATTCATTAGTGAATGGAAATGAAAAGGGAAAATATCATCTTAGTGTTACTATGAAAATATATTTCATTTCTTGAACTGCCTGAAAGTGTCTAAGCCCCTAACCCTTCACTGATCATAATTTAAGACCCACTATACTAGATTTCTGAAAAAAGAGCGTCTAGTTTTATTTATTATGTAGTACTCAAAATTCTCATGAGAGCTACGAATCCTTTTCTCCAAAACTGAACACAAGAAAACATTTTATACATAATTTTAATGACTCCATGAATCCCATGTGCTATAGACTCAATGTGTCCCCCTCAAATTTGTATGTAGAAACCTATTCCCCCCACGGTGATATTTGGAGAGAGGGCTTTTGCAGGGGGTAATTAGGTTATGAGAGTAAAGTTCTTATGAGTGGAATTAGTGCCCTCAGAAAAGAGAGCCCTCCAGAGGGATCCCTTACCTCTTGGCCATGTCAGGTCATAGCAAGAAGACAGTTGTCTATGAACTAGGAAGCAGACTCTCACCAGACAGAGACACTGCTGGCACTTTGATCTTGGATTACCAGCCTCCAGAACTTTGGGAAATAAATTTGTTTTTTAAAAGTCAACCAGTCTATGGTATTCTTATAGCAGCTCAGACGGACTGAGACCACAAGTGTGATTCGGTGGACGCCAAAAACTCTTTCTAGGGAAGATGCCATGTATTGTTGACTTTGTATCTCCTATATTACTGAGAACCACACAACTTATGCTTTATCTGATTTCAGTAAGTGTAGACTAGAAACAAAAGATTAGAACTGGAAGGATCTTTAGAGACCATATTGTTTAAATTTCTCATTTTTACATTCAGATGGCACAAACTCGGGGAAGGTAAGGGACTTCTACAAGGCCACCATGAATGTGATAAGTAAACAATGCAGAAATGTAAATGGAGTCTGCAGAGTTATCACACATCATTCATTAATGTGACACTTAGTTTAAAACTTCAAGGGATATAAATCTATACCCTCAAGGATATAAAAAATTGACTTTTAGAAGTTTAAAATGTAAGGAGACATGAGTTCATCTACCTAATTTTCTTATTCATAGGAAAAAGCTACAGGGTCTCAGAGAGATAAAATCACTTGTCTAAATTCACAAAACAGTAAATACCTGATTTACCAATGCTGAATCAAGTGTGATTCCCAGTATATCGTATTGCCTTGGAAATAACTCAAATTTTTGTAGCAAATTGATAATTCCCATTTTGAAGCAAATTAGTAAGAATAGAAACTGCTGGGTGCTATATCCAAAAATAAACACAAAGCTTCAGGACAGTCCATAATAATCAAAGTTACAAATCTTACTCACTTTCATTTAGCTTCTTGAAACCTACAACCTAAGAGATCTGAAGCTGGCAAAATCAGTAATCTGAAATTTCATCTTCTTTTGTCACAACAATATAACACATATATAAAGTTATTTTAAAATAAGTTGTTCTGGCAAATTGGCTCCTTGACCCAACAAGCAGGTCATGAAACCCAGTGCCTTTCCATACTTCATAGAAACTTATTCAAATCACTGTAATAGAGTTTCTGCTCTTGGGAAATGAACACATAAATGGCAGCATCCTTTCTAATGGCAATTTTCGACATACTTATTAAAGTTCTGTGTTAAGTGCCCAAATACATTAAATCAATCCATTGTTTTCCATCCACACAGACAGCCCAGAGTCCTGGAGAGGAAAGGAGGCTGCAAGGAAATCAATCATCAGAATTTGCTTCTTTTAACACATTATGCTGTTGGTTAATTGGGTTTTAAAATAATCTGATGTAAATTTGGGTTTGAATTCAAAGTCCTTGACAGAACTCTTGCTAAGAAATGAGAAAGTAATATTTTTTTCTAAAACTGTTACTTGAAAATCTTCAAAGAAATGACTTATCCATAAAGATTTAATATTTTCTTCTTATTTAAAATGCTGCAAGTACCCAGGCAGCACCAGAAAATGAAACCTTTATGTTCTACGTTGTACTTAGACACCTGATGTTGGGTCCACAATTTTTCCTGCTGAGCAGCAGACAATGAGATGTAATATTGACATTCTCTTTGAAACGCTCCAGGGTCTACTAAAGCCCTCCCTCTGTAGAGGTAGAAAGTTCACCAAAGAACCTTGAAAAGGCATATAACCTCAGTCAAGGCTTTAGATCATATTTTACTTTTTCTTCTAGGAGAAGTTGGACAGCAAAGAGAACAAAAATTGATTTTTTCATCATGGGCGAGTAAGAAATAATTTAACGGAAACCATTGCACATGGGTTCAAGGCAAAAGATACAAATTACTTAATACAAAGCCACAGAACCCAGAAATTTGACAAAACTGTGAATCATGCCACTGACTCGTATTATTTTACAACAAGCACAATGGTGTCTGTCTTTATATAGGATATACAGTGACTGACAACTTTCGAAGCATTTAAATAGTGGTTGTTGCTATTGTTGTTCTGTTGTTACTGTGACAGGCAGTGAAGAGGGGTATTAACTAGTATATACTGATCAACTACTAAATGTCAGATACTTGGAACCTACTACCAGTTTTGATTCTCAAGGATTCTCTAGATGGGGCATCATTATCTTCATTTTACTTTTTTAAAAAAATTTTTAATGTTCATTTATTTTTGAGAAAGTGAGAGAGAGCACAAGGAAGGAAGGGACAGAAAGAAAGAGGGAGACATAGAATCCCAAGAAGGTTCCATGCTCCGAGCTGTCAGCACAGAGCCCGATGCGGGGCTCGAACTCATGAACGCAAGATCATGACCTGAGCCGAAGCTGAACGCTCAACCGACTCGGCCACCCAGATGCTCCATTATCTTCATTTTAAAGATAAGCAAACAGGTAAAAGAGTAAATACTTTGGGGAAGGTCACCCAGCTAGTAGTTGCTGGGACTGGGGCTCCAACAGCATAATTAATTGCTCCCGTGGATTTATGACACGCCAAGTGCCGAGCCAAGCAACTTCCATGGACCGTCTCATTAAATCTGCCCCATAATGACACAAATTAGGTCTGGACATTTTACTCACTTAAAAGATGAGAAAACAAAAATTTAGATTTATTTAAAAACCTGTCATCACATAGATAATAAGGAGTTGAACAATGATTCAAACTGAGGCAGGCTGACATCAGAACTCCAAGCCTCTAAGTACCATTCCATAGTGCCCAATAATTTGAATGCCCATGCTCTTGCCTCTACATAACTCAGGGACAAAATAAAAACACTGAAATTCAAAACAACAACCACAGTAAAATACACACTTCCATTATCCCTCCTCCACTCATCCAATTCTCCAAACAGTATAATGATATAACATATTAACGCCTTGGGAGGTTCAAAAGATGCTCATAATTTAGCCCAACTAAAAGGTCCATTTCAAAAGCCAAAAGAAATGCTTTCTGGAAGAATGAAAGAGCTTTCAGACAGCAGAACTGCATCCATCCTGATAGATCCTTATGTAATAAATTCCCCAGTCAGGATCATATCAAGACCAATGATAATTCATCAGCAACTCAAGACACAGTCAGTGTGGAGTCAAAGGCAATTTAAAGCAGTGCAACATGTCTTCTAGATTCGGGTCTGTTTCAGATGGCATTCAACACACAGTCCAGGTTCAAAGATTTTTTTTTTCTGACTGCACTTACTTTGTTAGGCATCCTTTGGAAATAGAAAATTGTATAACCCTAATAAAAAAGAGTGCAGTAACATCCTGCCACATCTAATGTTTCCATATTTTTATTACAGTAGTAAAAGCTCTACCCTTACAACGCAAATTCTAATATGATTTTGGCAACCTCTCCTGCAAATACACACACAGTCCCAGAAAAGTGACATTCGGCACCAGAGATTTCAATTTCTGCACTTTGGATTTTGGAAGCTCTGTTCTAGTTTGTTGTAATTGAGGCTTTGACAGCCAAACAGATCAGCTGGAAGGAATTCTGTATATTTCATAAAAAAAAAAAAAACTCTCCATCTAAACGCACATATTTTTTTCTGTTATGGCCCAGGACGTCTGATTGTGTGAAATCACGAGACAGGCATTTTTGCCACTTTTTAAAAAAATTTTTAATGTTTATTTATTTTTGAGAGGCAGAGAGAAACAGAGAGTGAGCAGGGGAAGGTCAGAGAAAGAGAGGGAGACACAGAATCTGAAGCAGGCTCCAGGTTCTGAGTTGTCAGCAGAGCCTGATGCAGGGCTCAAACTCACGAACTGTGAGATCACGACCTGAGCTGAAGTTGGACGTTTAACCGACTGAGCCACCCAAGCACCCCAAAAATTTCACCAGTCTTGAAAGAAGGATCCTCGAGTGAGAGACTTTTTGGCACAAGGAAAACAAGTCACTTGTGATAGCATAGCAAACCAAGCAAGAGCTTCTGAGGTATTATGCACATGTTCTCATAACATTTTTTTTCTTAAAATAACCTAAATTCACTTATACACTGGTTAAGTGAAGGATTATCTTTTTAAGAGACAAAAAAGGGAAAAAATAATTTTATGGGGTTTGTTAGGCCACTAATATAAATTATTCTGCTGATTAATTGGGTAAAAACATGATATAAATTAGGACTTGAATTTGAAGTCCTTGATAGAAATATTGCCAAGAAATGAGAACGTAAGAAAATTTAGACGCTGAGATTTTCCAGGATATGAAATGATGATTTGAATTCTTTCCTCAACTTCATTGGTTTCTATTTCTCTACATTGCCAATCAAATGAAGGCAGCAGGAAATGCAATCCATTAGACTTAATCATATTAAGTTCAAATCACATTTAACTATTCAACTGAAGAAAAATACCAGCAAAACTAATTACAGAACTGTAAAATGGCAATGATAAAATTGAAGCACAACAATAGGACAGGAAACTCCTAAGAAATTGAGAATCAACAAATATATATAATTGTCAGTGAAAAGAGGCAATCTGTGTCATTAACTAATTTGGGAAGAATTAATTACCTTTCCATCAAATACTTGTTAATTATATGTCAAAACTCTAGAGTTCTCCTTCATTAACCAGACAAAACTTTAAATGAGAAAACATCAATCTGACAAGAATATTGATAAACTGCAAATAAAATTTCTTCTTCTTTCAAAGATAATATAACCAAATTTTAGAAAATGTTGTAATGAATTCCAGAATTTAAAATACTTCAAAATATGGGGCACCTGGGTGGCTCAGTCAGTTAAGTGTCCAACTTCAGCTCAGGTCATGATCTTGCAGTTCATGGGCTCAAACCCTACATAGGGCTCTGTGCTGACAGCGCAGAGCCTGGAGCCTGTTTCAGAATCTGTGTCTCCCTCTCTCTGCCCCCCATCCTGTTCTCTCTCTCTCTCCCTCTCTCAAAAACATTAAAAAAAAAAATTCAAAATATTATATACCCCATTGTACACAGATGAGAAAATGCTTCATTCTTAAATTCATGGGTTCTTTGAGGGTCAAGCAGAGGGTTAAATTCGTATTCAATTTGGGCACTCAGCCAGTTGCTAAGTACGCCTGTTCCAATTGTGTATTTTGGACCTAGAGAAATAACCACAAGAGGGGTTCCAGGATCCTTGTACCCACTGTGAGACAGACACGAGTGAAAACTATATTCATCATCTGATCTTCATAAGCCCCTACTCTGGTGGACCACAGTGACATTTTGGGCCTCCTGGAATTAGCGGCAGTTCAGAGCCAGTGTCCAATAATCCCTGAAAGGCCTGAATATTTCCTTCGCTCCAATGCTCACTTACTGTGGTAAAAGGTCAAAGGTCACTTTGGGAAAGGATGGGAAAAGATTAACAAAACAGATTTTTGCTAATATGGCAAGGTCCTTTCACAAGGGGACCGCTTCACCTTCATTCAAGGGGCTCTGAGCATGAAAACCGGCTCACATCTGAGGATTGACCATGACTGTTTGTATGATTCGAGTTAGACTTTGGTTCACTTGGCCTAAAAATCTTTTCTTTATACAGATCAAGTAAGAATTTAGTAGGCATCCCATATTTTAATTTTTAGAAACACCATGATCAATGAGCCAATGCCAGAGGTCTCTGTGAACCAGACTACTCTGATTGCTACATGACTCTACCTATCATTACGGAAACCACACCCATCTTGCCTTGGGCCATTGAGTGCCTCCACTTTGTTCTTGCCACCCCAGGATCCAATTACCCCCACTTTATTTTGGTTTCCTAATTCAGTAAGAGCAGTTCCCATTGTGTTTTCTTCCCTATGGAGAAAAGTGATCAGAAAGCTCTTCAAGGTTGTAGGGTGGGCTAGCAGATATTAATTGGCAAATCCATTACAACATGTCAAGCTTCCCAAACCTTTGAATCCCTTCTGTTGTTTACCAGAGCAGCTCTATCCAGGATTTTAAGTTAATTTACTATGGGCCACCTTTTGGTCCATGTTTCAACAAACCAACCAAACTATTACAGATGAAATTTCCTGAACTGTAACAATGAGTCTATAATGTCTATCTGGTGGACCTCTGGGTTTTGGAGGCAGCGTGTTCCTGATTTGCAGGTGTTACTCTGGCTTGTTTACTGAATGACCCAAACGTAGTAAGTTTTCAGTGGGGCCCAGAACAAAAGAAGGTTGTCCCAGGTTCAGGCTTCGGTACCAGCTGCTCTGCTACTTGTGCGATATGACCCAGCAGATTCAATGATGTTTGAAGTATCAGCAGCAGAGAGGGATGCTGTTTGGAGTTGTTGGCAGGCCCTATAGGTAAACTGTAACACAGGCCGTTGGGATTTTGGATCAAAACCCTGCTATCCTTTGCAGATAATTGCTTCTCCTTTGGATAAACAGCTTCTGGCTTGCTACTGGACCTTACTAGAGATTCAACACTTATCCATGGGCCACCAACTTACCATGAGACCTGGACTTCCTGTCATCATCTGGGTGTTATCTGGGTCAATGACACCCCCAAAAGTGAGCCACAAAGTTGGGCAGGCACAGCAGCACATGAGCATTCAATAAAAGCAATGTATGTGCGATCGGCCTTAAGCAGGGCCTGAAGATACAAGCAAGTTATGTGAATAAGTGACCCAAATTGCCCATGGTCCCCATCCCTGCTATCCCACCTTGTTTCTCCCAGCCTTCACATGTAAGCTTAACAGGAGTCTTGTGACCAGTTCACAGAGAAAACTTAAGCCTGGTGTATAGGTGATTCTGCACAATATGTAGCAACCATCCAAGAGTGGATGGCTGCACAACCCTTTTGGGGGACATCCATGAATAACAGGGGTGAGGGAAGCCTTTCCAACAAGCAGAACTTGGAGCAGTGCACCTGGTTATTCATTTTGCCTGGAAGAAGCAACGTCCAGATGTGTAACTATACACTGATTCATGGCTTGTGACTAATAGTTTGGCTAGATGATCAGGGACTTAAAGGTACGTGATTGGAATATTGATGACAAAGAGTCAGGGGATGAGGTATGTGGATTAGGCTTCTATGAGTGGGTAAGAAGTGTGAAAATATTTGTGTCTGATGTGAATGTTCACCAAAGGGTGAGGAAAGAAGGCAGATTTTAGTCATCAAATGTATGGGATGACCCAATCTGTGGCTCCCAGTCATACTCTCCCCACTGACCCTTATCATGGCCCATAGGATTCATGAACAAATCTGGCTATGGAGACAGGGATTACAGTTTTGCAAGGGTATAGCAACACGAGCCTCTAATCACAAGGCCTATCTTGCTATGGCCACTGCTATATGCCCAATCTGCTAGCAGTAGAGACTGTCCTGAGTCCCCAGTATGGCACCATTCCTTGAGGTGATCAATCAGCTACCTGGGGGCAGATTGATTATCATGGACCACTTCCATCATGAAAAAACAGCATTTTGTTCCTACTGGAATAGACACTCTGGCTAGGATTTGCCTCCCCTGCATAGGGTGTTTCTACCCAAACTACCGTCCATGGTATTATATAATGCCTTATCCACCATCATGGTATTCCACATGGCACTATGTCTCATCACAGAACCCACTTCACAGCAAATGAAGTATGGCAGGGGGGCCATGCTTCTCTGGAGAATCCTGACTAATACATGTCTCCCAATTCTCAATGGTTTACTCATTAAGTCTTAGATGTTTTTTTCTTTTCTTCTTCTTTTTTTTTTTCTAATTCTATACAGTTGATCCTAGAACAACATGGGTTTGAACTCTGCAGGTCTAATTACACACAGACTTTTTTTTCAATAAATACACTACAGTTCTGTAAATGTATCTTCTCTTCCTTATGATTTTCTTAATAACATTTTCTCTTTAGTTTACTTATTGTAAGAATACAGAAGATATATATATATATATATATATATATATATACACACACACATATATATATATATGTTAGATATATATATATATATCTAATCAACTGTTTATATTATCAGTAAGCCTTCTAGTCAACAGTAGGCTATTAGTAGTTAAGGTGTTTGTTTGTTCTTTTTTTTCTTTTTTTCAGGTGCATAATATAGTGATTCAACAATTGTATACGTTATTCAGTGCTCATCATGATAAGTATACTGTTAATCCCCTTAACCTATTTCACTCATCCCCCCTTCCACCTCCCCTGGTAACCATCTATTTATTCTCTATAGTTAAGAGTCTGTTTTTCGGTTTGTCCCTTTTTTTCTTTGTCCATTTGTATTGTTTCTTAAATTATACCTACATGACGTACACATGGAATATTATTCAGCTATAAATATGAATGAGATTTTTTCATTTGCAATAACATGAATGGATCTAGAGGGTATAAGGCTAAGTGAAATAAGTCAGAGAAAGACAAATACCACATGATTTCACTCATGTGGAACTTAAGTAGTTGTTTTTGGAGACTCCGAGCTGTATGTTGATTTTCCACTGCAAAGGAGTTTGGTGCCCCAATGCCCATATTGTTCAAAGGTCAAATATATGTCAGAAAAGAGACTTCTAAGCTGTCACCACAGGGACCCTTTCCTGGTTTTTTAATTTAATTTTATTTTTTAATCTCTTTTTTAAGTTTACTTATTTTGAGAGAGAGAGAGCATATGCACAGGTGGGAGGGGCAGAGTGAGAGAGAGAGAGAGAGAGAGAGAGAGAGAGAGAGAGAGAGAAACCCAAGCAGGCTCCTCACTGACAGGGTGAAGCTAGATACTGGGCTCAAACTCTCAAACTTCGAGATCACGACCTGAGCTAAAATCAGGAGTCAGATGCTCAACCACTGAGCCACCCAGCTGCCTCTCCTTTCCTGGTATTTTAAAATCAAACCAAATCTCGCAAGAATTATTGAATGTTCCAATCTTTCCATTTCCAGCATCTCCATGAACTGAATGAACATATGCAATGCAATTACTATCTACAGACATCCAGGGTCACTTTAGATTCTAGAACAACAATTACATAACGAGGATAAACTTCCACCTGATAAATGACAAATCAAATCTAATATTACTTTCGGAGAGAAAGAATTAGGGAATTCTAACGGGACAAATTTATACAACTCTTGACCAACCCATGCTATTGAATGCCACTATGGACTAACTGCTGAAGAAACTAGATCGATGGCTGGCACGGTGTGGTTTAGTGGGCAGGGAAGCATACTGGGAGGAGCAAGGCCTGGATTTAAGCAGGGCTGAATCACAGAAAATTTTATGACCTTAAGACTTCCCGTTTCTTTTTCTTTTTAATTTTTTAATGTTTATATTTATTTTTGAGACAGAGAGAGACAGAGCATGAGTGGGGGAGGGGCAGAGAGAAAGGGAGACACAGAATGTGAAGCGGGCTCCAGGCTCTGAGCCATCAGCACAGAGCCCAACATGGGGCTCGAACTCACAAACTGTGAGATCATGACCTGAGCCAAAGTCGGACACTCAATCGATTGACCCACCCAGGCGCCCAAGACTTCCTATTTCTAAGCTCTGATTTTCTCATCTGAAAGCTGAGGGAGTTACTGTGGGTGACATCAGGAGACACTGAAGAAGTTACACCCACATTCAAAACTCCCCTGATCCTGACACCATCTCTGCTATGTGGCTACTGAAGTAAGGCCTCAGCTTCCTGTGGGCATTTCAGTGTCCTCTGAAATCCTGGGTTGATCTTATAAATTTTCTCACACTTGTCTTGGCAGGTTTAGTAATCTATCTGGGTCTTAGGTCTTATGTTCTTAGCTTTATTTCATTCTGGTCCTTAAAATGTCATAATTACTTTGTAGAAGACTTTACTTTGATTTTTGAACTGTGATTTACAGTTCCTTAAAACATCTTAAGATTCCTGAAATAAAAATACTGTGATCAGATGTAAATTGATCTAGATAATTAATTTTGCTAAGAATCTTAATTTGCAATCATTTACTAATAGTTTCCTGAAACTGGACTCAGAGAATATTTGAGTTAAATAATAAAATTATCCCAGAGTACCAGAGCTAATTGTTGGGTTTTTTTTTAATGTTTATTCATTTTTGAGAGAGAGACAAAGTGTTAGTGGGGGAGGGGCACAGAGAGAGGGAGACAAAGAATCGGAAGCAGGCTCCAGGCTCTGAGCTGTCAGCACAGAGCCCAATGTGGGGCTCAAACCTACAAACTGTGAGATCATGACCTGAGCCGAAGTTGGATGCTCAACCGACTGAGCCACCCAGGGGCCCCATACCAGAGCTAATTCTTATTGAATGTTACTATATGACAGATACTGTATTATCTTTTTTACTTTAAAGTCATAATAATTAGTAATTATGAGATATTTTATTTTTTACAAAGTAAACACTCATGTGATGTTTCCTATAAACCAGGAAGTATTTTAAGTATATTAAAAATAATAATTCATGGGGCGCCTGGGTGGCTCAGTCGGTTAAGCGGCCGACTTCAGCTCAGGTCATGATCTCGCGGTCTGTGAGTTCGAGCCCCGCGTCAGGCTCTACGCTGACAGCTCAGAGCCTGGAGCCTGTTTCAGATTCTGTGTCTCCCTCTCTCTGACCCTCCCCCATTCATGCTCTGTCTCTCTCTGTCTGAAAAATAAATAAATGTTAAAAAAAATAAAAAATAATAATAATAATTCATTTAATCCTCAAGATAACGCCATAAGGTTGTACCATTATTGATCCTATTTTGCAGATAAGTAAGCTGAGGCAGAGAAGTTAAACAAATTGCCAAAGGTCCACCTTAATAAGCAGTAGAAGTGAAATTCAAACCAGTAACTAGTTCCTAAGTCTGTGTCCCTAATCACCGAATTAAGTAATAAAAAATTTCTTTAATAGGTATACATAGTTATTATCCTCTCTTAAGAAATGAACAATTTGACCAGCAAATCCAATGCCAACGTTGTATATATTCTAAAAAGTAGAAGCCAAATGAAAAATACTTGATCATGTTACTCAACAAAAAGAGAATATCTAGCATCTGAGATACTTTGCTCTTGTTACAAAACCCCCGAAATGCCAAAGTGGCCACAGAAAGCTAGTTAGAATCAAGACAGAGCCCAACAGCTCCCTGGCTGGGATCAGCAGACCTATTCTAGCTAGGGTTTTATTTGGCACAGCTTGTGTTCTGAGACCTCATATGTGCCTTTTACCCCGTGCTGTCCTCAGTTCATGAACAAAGCCCCACCCAGGGCCTGTTCATTAGCACTTCACTTCTGCTCAGGATGCTCTGTTCAATTGAGACCTATCAGGCCTTCTTCAAAAGCAGAGACTGCCTCCTCCTGCCATGGGTAGTAAAGGCCACAACCAGTAAGTCTTTGTACCACTGAGTACTAAAGGAAGAGCAGATGACTATGTGATTAGATGACTAACTCCAATAATCTGATCACACATTTTGCATTAAAACACTTCTGTGTCTTTGCTGTCAATGTCCACACTACCTCAGATGCACTTTCTTATTTGTCCCCATATCACCCAGTCTCCAGGAATGTGCCAAGGCTCACCCACTCCATGAAACCTTTTCTCATTCCTATAACCAAATCACCTAGTATGCACTGTAATGAGCAATTTTCACATCACTATGTTTATCACCCTAATCTGCTTTTTGTCTTGATTTCTCCATCCAGATAATAATCTCTTACGGAGTAAAGACTACATTAGAATCCCCCACTGGGCTTTGTGCATAGTAGACTGTAAATACACCGTGGACTCTACAATGCTGTCCATACTGAATTGACTCCAATTTCAGTAAGTGGCCTAAATAGCTCCCACTGCCCACACCAGCATCTTACCCAATCCCACTACTTTCTTGCTGTCCTACTAAATGCGCTTCCCTACTCCAGCTAAGCCTAATTCCTCTCTGGCCCTGTCCATCTCATTAATGACTTGAGGCTGTTGTCCTGGTTGGCACAAGTAAGGAGAAGTAAGAAGCACAAGTAAATCTGTAGGATGACTACAGTAGAGATAGCAAATCCCTGTATTGAATAACTGTAGGAAAAATCCCCAAGCATAAATTTAGGTTGGTGATCAGATGTTCTTCTCTACACTACTTAAAAGAAATAAATAGTTCTCAAACATTGCTATACTAACATTTGCAATCCGACAGCCATTGAAGAACCCAGGTATACAGCCCTGGGCCGGATAACAGAGTAAATACAAAAACATGGATACAATGCATGACAATGTGACACGTGATGTGCTCTCCAGCACCCAGCCATGGTGGCCCCCACTTGCTTTGTACAGTACTCCCTCTGGCACTGGATAGGACATTATGTTTTTTTTTTGTTTTTTTTTTTGTTTTTTTAATGTTTATTTATTTTTGAGACAGAGAGAGACAGAGCATGAATGGGGGAGGGGCAGAGAGAGAGGGAGACACAGAATCAGAAACAGGCTCCAGGCTCTGAGCCATCAACCCAGAGCCCGACACGGGGCTTGAACTCACGGACTGCGAGATCGTGACCTGAGCTGAAGTTGGATGCTTAACCGACTGAGCCACCCAGGCGCCCCTGGATAGGACATTATATAACACATGTCATGGGTTAAAATTATGATAAATCAATCGCCATTCTATTACCCACTGCATTAACCATGAACAACTTTATTCTCTCACTGAATGGCAAACTGAAGAATCATTCTTCAGAAGGCACAGTCTCACATGACAAGATAAAGGTCAGATCTGAAATTTTATTTTCTTCTGATTCCTTTCTCCCATTCCTATTTCTTTTTTTTTTAATTTTTTTTTCAACGTTTATTTATTTTTGGGACAGAGAGAGACAGAGCATGAACGGGGGAGGGGCAGAGAGAGAGGGAGACACAGAATCTGAAGCAGGCTCCAGGCTCTGAGCCATCAGCCCAGAGCCCGACGCGGGGCTCGAACTCACGGACCGCGAGATCGTGACCTGAGTTGAAGTTGGACGCTTAACCGACGGAGCCACCCAGGCGCCCCTCCCATTCCTATTTCTTTAGAATCAAAAGAGCTTGGAAGTTTTGGGGAAAAATAAACAAGACAAAACAAGCTGATTTCAAAATGAATTGTGAATTATATTCTAAAACAAAAATTAAATTTCACATTTTTTAATATACATTTAATATTAACACTTTCAATCTCATTCTCTTTAAGCCACTATTTATCTCATGTCTTAATTATTTGCAACAACATGGACAGAACTAGAAGGTATTATGCTATGTGAAATAAGTCAGAGAAAGACACATATCATATGATTTCATTCATATGTGGAATTTGAGAAATTCAACGGATGAACACAGGGGAAAGAAAGGAAAAATAACATAAAAGCAGACAGGGAGGCAATCCATAAGAGACTTCTAAATACAGAGAATAAAACTGAGGGTTGTTGGAAGGGGTGGGGAGAATGTGTTAAATGGGTGACAGGCATTAAGGAAGGCACTTTTTGGGATGAGCACTGGGTGTGATATGTAAGAGATGATCACTGGGTTCTACCCCTGAAGCCAAGACTACATTGTATGGTAACTAACTTGAATTTAATTTTAAAAAAATTATATCTTAGTTAGTCATAATGTCATATTTGTTAACCTTACTGGAGAACATAATACACACATACACATACTTTTTTTTTCAGAATGATAATACACACAAATGTTTCCAGAATTCTCCAGGGAAATTGTTTCACCTAATTTTTTTTCTAAAAATAAGTTTATCATAAATCATACTTTTTAAATCTTTTTTTCCTGTTCTGATCCAAATTGAGACCAATATGATTGATTATGATGAGGGGTAAGTTTGGGCACCTTCCATGGACCTTTATTCTCTGCCTATATTTGATCATAATCCTCATTTTATTCTATTTTTCTAGAAGATCTAGTCTTTACAGGTCACTCTTAAGAAGTGGACAGTTGGCTGAAAAATTTACCAAGAGAGGAAAAATGAGCTCACAGTGCACATCGCAGAAAAGATTTGTCAAATACTTCTCTGAGATTTCAATTTCAGTCCTGAGTTTCCCAAATCTTCCTCCCAGGTTTTCATCTTACCTCCCATCTTCCCCTACACAGGGTGTAGACTAAAAATCTCTTTTTCTCAACCTTTCAGCCCAAGCTCTAGGTCTGTGTATCCACTCATTAATTTATGTACCATGTGCAATCAAATTATTATGTAAAATGAACATTTAAATATGCAGAGAAGTGGAAAGATCTTGCATAAATATGCTACATTTCCAAGAGCTAAGATTCTGAAATTGTGTGTGGCTCTTGAGAAACTGTGTAAGACTCAGATATCACCTCACGCCAGTCAGAGTGGCCAAAATGAACAAATTAGGAGACTATAGATGCTGGAGAGAATGTGGAGAAACGGGAACCCTTTTGCACTGTTGGTGGGAATGCAAATTGGTGCAGCCACTCTGGAAAACAGTGTGGAGGTTCCTCAAAAAGTTAAAAATAGACCTACCCTATGACCCAGCAGTAGCATTGCTAGGAATTTACCCAAGGGATACAGGAGTACTGATGCATAGGGGCACTTGTACCCCAATGTTTATAGCAGCACTCTCAACAACAGCCAAATTGTGGAAAGAGCCTAAATGTCCATCAACTGATGAATGGATAAAGAAATTGTGGTTTATATACACAACAGAATACTACTTGACAATGAGAAAGAATGAAATACGGCCCTTTGTAGCAACGTGGATGGAACTGGAGAGTGTGATGCTAAGTGAAATAAGCCATACAGAGAAAGACAGATACCATATGGTTTCACTCTTATGTGGATCCTGAGAAACTTAACAGAAACCCATGGGGGAGGGGAAGGAAAAAAAAAAGCGGTTAGAGTGGGAGAGAGCCAAAGCATAAGAGACTCTTAAAAACTGAGAACAAACTGAGGGTTGATGGGGGGTGGGAGGGAGGGGAGGGTGGGTGATGGGTATTGAAGAGGGCACCTTTTGGGATGAGCACTGGGTGTTGTATGGAAACCAGTTTGACAATAAAATTCATATATTAAAAAAAAGAAAGAGAAACTGTGTAAGAAAACCTCTACTGTTATAAATTACGGGAGATGAAGTTAGCAAACATGGTCATACCTTGCCACAAGTGGAAAGAATCATCAGACACACCTTCTATATTCCCAACTTCTGAAAGACACCTGTGTTCGGCCAGGAGTTCACATCAATTTTAAACATGAAAGGTAGCGATTAGAGACAAATCCAACAGACAACAGAAACTGGCTGAAAAATTGTTTGTCAACACTGTGGTTGACATAGAGACCATTTCTAAAGGAAATCATGGTAATCATGCATTGTCCTGACTGCAGTAGCAAAGTAAGGTCATCTAGAGAGGGGAACTGTCATATTACCCACATTTATTTTCCATGTACATCGGTGAGAACAGAGCCTGCACATCACAGAAAGTCAAATATTTATTCATTTGATTATGATGTTATTCTAAATTCTCTTGTGTTTGCTCAATGGCATACCCTTCCTTCCCCCTGATTAAACACTTTATGGAATGTTACTTTCGTTGTAATTAATATACTCTAGCTTTTGTTCAGTATTGACTTGATAATAGCTTAACATTCTCAACCAATTTAAATGAAAGATAAAGAAGAACAGGAGGTTGAAGCCTCCTTCCTGCCCCTCCTGACTTTATGTCTTACATTTAAGTCTGAAGCACTTTTGCTTCTAGGTGACCAGATACTTTAACTCACATTTATTTTTGAACGGCCTTCAGGTATACCAGAGACATAATTGTCAAGTGGTATGTGAATGGTCTGGAGGAAAAGCATCAGAAAAAAAAGATCATACAAAGAATATTAGCCATGTGCACAGCGCTATTTTTTCACTATCTTTTTTATAGTCG
Organism: Felis catus; assembly: GCF_018350175.1. Classification (NCBI taxonomy): domain Eukaryota; kingdom Metazoa; phylum Chordata; class Mammalia; order Carnivora; family Felidae; genus Felis; species Felis catus. The sequence goes on along the minus strand of NC_058371.1, from coordinate 187,991,723 downwards.
TGTGAATGGTAAATAGACAGCATCTAGAATTGTCACCATTGGAGCCAGAATTGAATAGAAATTTGCATTCAGCAAAAATATCTACAAACATTCAGTGTATTTTACTACATACTGAGAACATGAGGAAGAGATGAAAATCAGAAAGAAATATAACTAAGTATCACAACTGCAACGTAACATATGTTCAAAGTAAGCATCTGTCTTGGGTGGTAAAAGGATCATGAAAAGAATGGAATGTCTTATAAGCTAGTTTCCCTACATTCAGGATGTTTTCAATCATATGTTATAGGACTATTTCCTCATCAGTAGTGCAAAGGGGATTCCTATGCTGTGTAGGGTGTAACAAGTCCTTTCCAGGCAAAGAACTTATGATTACTGATTGCCTATTTTTGTCTTGTTCCTGTGATCCTTTCACAGGCCTTTATGGAAATGCCTACGTTTCTCCAAAGATAAGATAAAGGTAGCCCTTCTTATTTGGACCCTTGTAATGTGACATTTTTCTCCAACTGCACTTGGTGAATTTTTTATACCACTCTGAACTAGAGAGTTAAATCAATTGTGGGGAATGTGCTGAATGTCCATCCATAAAGGGAAACAAGATTAATGACCTCTAAATGTGAATGGGCAAGAGCAATTTACAAGAGTGAGGGAGGGTCATATTTTATCACAGGCAGGTGCCTTATTCCAACTTCACAAACAGTTACAAAAAATGCATACAACCACAGATCTTTGGCCTTACTAGCCCCATGCAGAACCACTGTGTATTCTGGACAAATGATGCCTACTATGTTTTAACCCTGAACTCAATCTTCATATGTTAATGAAAACTAAAAGGATTGCTAGAGTACTCCATGAATCGGAAACCAATAGAAAAAGTATTTTCTTTCCCAGCCCAATCCACAGGGACTCTACTTCACTCAGCAAGAAAAGGGCATCAAATTGTGTTTCTCACTATGCAGAAAACTCTTAGTGCTTGATCTACTAATTTTGTTTTTTTTTTTTTTTAATTTTCTTTCACCTTGGACTTTGTCCTTGTTCCACTGAACTGTGACTTCTAATCAGTGTATCCTATGGTGTTTATTTTTATCTTTGCGGTACTAACAGTAGGGGGTGTTAAGAGGTATGCACATGAGAGGACACGGGTAAAATGTTTCCAGTACACACTGTAAAGTAACAAAAGTCAGCACACTTATTCCAATGATATTGGGTCACCTATTCCTCACCATGATGGTAATGCCTCTAGTATAGTTTGAGCAAAACCCATTCTAGTACCCACTAAATGACCTGCGTGACTTTACCTATGCACATTTGAAGTCAAGGAAGAAGTGTTAGATACTTGGAATCAATGCCAAGGTGTATTAGTCACCTATGGATGCATAATAAATTCTCTAAAACTTAGTAGCTTAAAACACCATGGATTTATCATCTCTGTTTCCACTGGTCAGGAATACAGGGACAGAATAACTGAATTCTCTGCTGACAGTCTCATGGGACCAACATTACAGAGCCAACTAGGCTCTCTTCTCATCTGGAACTTAGGATCCTTATGTGACTCATTTGTTCACAGCAGAATTTAATTCCTTGAAGTCATAAGACTCAGGTCCCTATTCCTTTACTGCTTGTCAGCATGGGACCACTCCCACCTCCTTCAAGCCATCCACAATCGTTTTCTTGTGTCCCCTCATTTATCTTCAAAGCTGCCAATAGAGACCCTCCCTTCTGTTAAATTCCTTTCTCATTTTGAACCCCTGTTGCCAGGAAGAACCTTGCCCTTTTAAGGGTTGGTCTGATTAGGTCAGGTCTACTGAGCATAATCTCCTTTCTTAAGGTTAACTGTTCCAAGTAACAAAACCTAATTATGGGAGTGATATTGTGATATGACATTGTCATCACAGATCCCTCCCAGATTCAGTGGGAGGGTGTTATACAAGGATTTGGGTCTCTGGGGGCGGGGAGGGGTCATATTAGAATTCTGTCTACCACATAAGGTACTGAAGAGAACATAAAAAATCCAGAGCCTGAGCCAAGACAGGTAAGCCATTATCTCCTGGAGGGTTGTCCATAACGAGCAGCAAGACAGCATCTCTGGAAATACAGATGACTACAGATGAATGATGACTAAATCTTAAGTTTAGGGGTTAAAATGGGATATTTTGAAAAAGGAATGACACAATGAAAAGTATTCTATTTCATAATATTTAGAGAAATATGAATATTTGTCACTTACCATTCCCTAACTGAAAAGATTATAGCACAGTGACTTTCTGGGCTATTGGGTGACCAAGCTAAAATCTGCCAATCCTGGATAATCCAATTTATGAAATACGATGAATGCTGAATAAGTCAAGGGTTCTATACCATCGGTAACATCCAAAGAAATTTCTGGATTAATATTTATTACTTCTTTTTGAGAGAGAGACAGACAGAGCACGATCAGGGGAGGGGCAGAGAGAAAGGGAGATACAGCATCCGAAGCAAGCTCTGGGCTCTGAGCTGTCAGCATAGAGCATGACATGGCGCTCAAACCCACGAACCGCGAGATCACAACCTGAGCCAAAGTCAGACACGTAACTGACTAAGCCATTCAGGCACCCCTCTGGATTATTTTTTAAAGAAAACAACAACAAAACAAATAGCCAAATGAAGTGTTCGCAGCATCCTCGGTGTTGAGTGCAAATTAAGAGGACTATGGTGGTAGAGTGACTTTCAATTCCAGTTCTTGAATTTACTTGGCTATTTGACCTTGGGAAAGTTATCCCACTTAATTGTGCCTCACATAACTTGGCTGTAAATAGGGAGACAGAAAGATCAGGTTGGTGTGATTAAAAGATATGTGTTTAAAATGCGTGACATAGTTAATATGCAAGAAAAACCAGTCATTATTACTACCATTAGTTGTTCATATTCCTCTTCATACTACCCAGAACTAAAGTTTGTACATCTCGGCCTTACCACTGATATCTCAAAACTCCAATAGGTATGTCTCTATCATAGCACCTTGTAGTTATTTTCTTGCCTATCCATCTAATCTTCTGGGTGGTAAGTTTTCTTTCTTTTCTTTCATTTGTTTATTTTATTTTATTTTATTTTATTTTATTTTATTTTATTTTATTTTATTTTTATTTATTTATTTTGTATTTTTGAAGTAATCAATACGTCCAGTGTGGAGCTTGAACTCACAATCCCAAGATCAAGAGTTGCATGTTCTACTGACTGAGCCAGTCAGGTGCACTAGGGCAGCAGGCTTTTATAAGGAAAGAGAGTCGTACTTCTCACTGATCTATAAACCTCTAGACCCATAGGGGAGATTTTGGACAAATAAGTTGCTTAAATATCACATCTGCCTGAACAGTAAATCACTTCTGCAGTATGAGTTTTCAGTTATGGCAGTCACTGTCAACTGCCTAATTCACACTGACGCTTCTTACTAACAGGATATGGATTTTGTTTGGGGGTGCAGGGTGCCAGGCCCCTTGATCCACCGTCCCTTGTGGTACAATCCTGTCCAAAAGATACAGGGGGAAATACCTGGCATTTTGCCAACTGGAATGAAGTTGTGAGTTAGGAGATGGAGCAGCTTTTCTGTGGCTTGGAGGTATACACTAGAAAAGACATAAACAAAGGATGGCCGTGTAGAAAGACATAAGGAACCTGGGACACTGAGGACTTGAGAATCACTGCACTAATGTTTGACAGGGTGTCCCTATACTTCCTGATGTGTGAGGAGCATAAATGCCTATTGGGTTAAGCTACAATAGTCAGATTTCTGCTAAGTGCATCCAGGCACACATTTTAACTGATACATCATTTTATTCAGTATTGAAGGCCAAAGATCACCAAAGAGCTTGCAGAAAACAGTTAATTCATATTAATGTCATCCTTCTGCCACTCGATGATACGTAATTGGATACACAGCCACTGTACAAATAACTTGAGTGGGGAGAGAGGAAGCAAACAAGGAGAATAATGCCTAAGGATGTGCTTAAGCATAACTTCAAGCAATGTGGAACAGTCATCCATTGCTGGGCAACAGAGAGAAGTTCAGTTGAGTATCTCATCATGCATATGATGTGCTTATTTTTATTTTTTTAATTAATTTATTTATTTTTATAATTTTTTTTAATTTACATCCAAATTAGTTAGCATATAGTGCAACAATGATTTCAGGACATGCTTCTAATTCAATCAGCCTGCTGTGGAAAAGGGAACCACAAACAGAAAAGTGTAAGCATGGCTACAGACCTCAGGAGAAGAATCAGGAAAGAAATATTCTACCAAGTCTTCACGCATTAGGCAACATTAGCCTGTTTATCGCTAAAATTCAGAATATCATTGATGTTGAAAACACAAAGCTGGGCAGATTGCCTGAGTTGAAATTCCACGTCTGAAGATCAAGAGCTATGTGTGCTCATCTTGGGGCCTCAGTGTTTCATCTGCAAAATGGTGATAATAGAATCGATCCACAGGATTATTATAAGGATGCTGTGAGGTCTTACTAGGGAGTCCATAGGACAGAGCTTGGCAGTCACATGTGTTAGCCAATGTTATTTTCACAATGCCACAGAAGTAAATATGCTCTCAGTTGTGCACGTACAAAACAATGGCTTTGGAGACACATCTCTCTTCTCTCTAGGTAAATGGAAAACCAACTGTCCTGATCAATGCTAGTTTACATGTTGCAAATCCTTATGAATTTTATAAAGCACCAGCAGCATAACTACAAAAGCACCCACTTATTGAATATTTACTAGGGGCTGGGCTGTGGTTAATGCTTTACTTACATTACCCTTTTTAATCCTTACAGTGACCAAATAATGAAGTATTATTATGAGCCCTATTAAACATTAGTAACTTGCCCTTGGTAACAAAACGAGTAGGTGGAATAACTGGAATTAGATTTCAAATCCAATTCTTTCAATCTCCAGAGACTAAATGTTTCTGCTTGTTCTGTTATTTTTACCTTTGCTCTATTTATTAACTGAGGCGACATGTCATATCTGAAAAGATATGCCTCATTTAGAAGTCTCAAACACGTTTCTATTAATACAAGAAGATACACTTGAGCTAATTTCTACAACACAATCTCTTATTTGCCATTAATCTCTTCTCTTTAGATCCTAGAATAGTCATGTTTGCCCAAGTCTTAGAACAAAGGATGGCTAGAGTTAAAAGGTAAAACCTCAGGTATTGGCTCAAATGCTGCATAAACCATTACTTTTTGCCTATTCACATAAGAAACAGTCAATGTATAGTTTAAGGGTACAGAATAAAATTTAACAAACTTCTCTGGGATACACACACCCCTTCCAAACCCAGCCGTCCTCAGGCCATTAGAATTAGCCACTGTGTTTGTTATCTGCTGAGTGTGCTCTTTACTAATTGTCCATTTAATTGCCTTAATCGTGTGCCTGGTGCAAAGGCACTTAGTCGAAAGGGTGTAATCTGAAATCCATTTCATAGTCCACTCCCAGTGGTGGGTGTCCTGAGACACAGCCACATCATCCAGGAGAAAGGGGTGTGTTTTTTCTGATAGGCATGAAGGGGTGATTCTCCTAACAAACACCTTGCATCCACAGCTGTACCATCTGGATCACCCTCACCCCAAGTACTTGGGGAAACAGGTGGTGCCTAGCGGGTGCTAAATAAATATCTGATGACCACTGGGTGTTGAACAGAAGCCAATGTGACAATAAATTATACTAAAAAAATAAAATGAAATGAAATAAAAATAAAAACAATACAAAACAAAACAAAACAAAACAATGGTCTGCAAAAAGAAGAAAGAGATAATTACTCTTTTCCCTTCTATTCTTTCCTGCACCTTCCACAGCTCAGAGATGATGCTACTTCCTATGATGCCCTCACCAAGAATATCTATGCAATGTCATAAAATGGAAGGCCTGGGGCCTAATGTACTATTCCATTCAGAATGCACAAGTAGACGTCTGCAGCATGATAACGAGATTAGACCCCACGTGGGCTCTCTTTTGCATAATAAAATCCCACATGTTAAAATGCAGATTTATTTTAAGCCCTGGAAGTGCTGACCATATGCCTCAGTGGCTGAGGAGATGGCTACTTAATAGATAATCTGCAATGCAAGCCAAAGAACTGATCATGGCCATCTGATCATCACGCCCCATCAAAAGCCAGCAATGAGGAGCTGGGGAACGGAGCCAGAAACTGCCAACGCATCTCGCAGGCATGGAGAAAGCAGGAGCCCGAAGGAACAGGAGGGCAAAATGAACATCTCCCCACCCTAACAAAAATGATAAAATAACAACAACAGTACTGGTACAGTTCCATTACAGTGTGCTTGCGAGGAAACATGCAATCTACTGAATATGTTACCACTATAATTTTATTTATCCCTTCTCACTGGGGGAGTTGATGAGGACAATGATGCCTCACGAGGGCAGGATATTTTCCAAAATCTACATCCTAAGTTGTGGACTCCCTACTCTTAGCTGACAGTTCAAACCTTTGACCACCATCCTACTGAACATAGCATATCACAGACGCTAAATACTTGTTTGCTGAATAACCATATAACACAATGAAATCAATTTTTGGTCATTAAGTGAATTTAGCAAATCATGGTGCATAACTTTTAGTCCCGGCTGTTTTTTTTTTAATATGTTTATTATTGTGAATGGAATAGCTTTCAAATGTTCTGGCCATCTCTCTGCCATCTCACTAGTTTTGAGAGGGCAGTTGGCCCTATATTAATGACTGAGAGTTATGAGCCGATCTGTGTTCCTTGCTACTCCTTAGTCTCTGTATTGGTTTGATGGGGCTACTGGAACCAATGGAGTGGCTTACACAACAGAAATTTCTAGACTCACAGTTCTGGAGGTTAGAGGTCCAAGATCAAGACCTCAGCAGGGTTGAATCCTTCTGAGGGCTGTGAGGGAGAATCTGTTCCAAGCTTCTCCTCTACCTTCTGGTGGTTTGCTGGCAATCTCTGGTGTTCCCTGGCTTATGGATGCCTCACATCACCCCTCTGTCTATATCCATCTTCGCATGTTGCTCTCTTTGTGTGTGTGTCTGTGTCTCAAGGTCCCCCCTTCCAGAAGGACACCAGTCATATTAGATTAGGGGCCCACCCTACCTCGTCTTAACTAATTACATCTGCAACAACTTTATTTCCAAATAAGGGCACATTGTGATCTTACAACTTCAACATATAATTTGTGGGACACACGAACCCACAAGAGTCTCATACCTGTGCCTTTATGCAATCTGTTCTCCACACTTAGAACATTTGCCCACCATCGTCTCCCTCTCTCCCAAGCTCTTTTCAATTGACTAATTAATCATTTGGGTCATTGTTACTATTTCTCTTCAACAAGTAGCATTCCTTGGCCCAGCTCAACAAATGTCAGCTAATATTATGAAAAATAATACAAATAGGGGCACCTGGGTGGCTCAGTTGGTTAAGCATCCAACGCTTGGCTTTAGCTCAGGTCATGATCTCACAGTTCGGGAGATGGAGCCCCACATGGGGGCTCTGTGCCGACAGCATGGAGCCTGCTTGGGATTTTCTCTCTCACTGCCCTCCTTTGCTCACTCTCTTGCTCTCCCCTCTCCCTCTCTTTCTCTGGACCAAGTAGCAGCGGTAGAAAGCACTATTGAGTCTTTCCAACCCTGTTCTGCAATCACTTGCTTTTTATTTGCTTTTTATTTGTCTTACAACATTTTTATTTTTTTTAATTATAGAAAATTAAGGCTGCTCCTGAGCATTAGGGTGTTACCTCTTTTGGTTTCTTATTTTCTGGGTGCATATTTGGTCACAACAATAGATCTATAGGTTTGATATCATCATAATGAGTCACATTCTACATTCTACCCTTTGTGATTGATCCCAGGCAAGACAAAACATATCTAATCCTTATTTCTTCATGTCTAAAATCAGGATACAGGTGGACCTGGGTGGGTCAGTCAGTTAAGCATCTGACTTTTGATTTCAGCTTAGGTCATGATCCCAGATCATGGGTCAAGCCCCGCATCAGGCTCTGCACTGACAGTGTGGAGACTGATTGGGATTCTCTTCTCTTCTCTTTTCTCTCTCTCTCCCTCTCTCTCCCTCTGCCCCCTGTCCCATGCACACTCCTGCTCTTGAAAATTATACAATCCTCAGGTTGTACAGTTGATGTGAGAGTTACATATACCCCTAGGATAATTCCTGATTCGTGACAAGTACTCAGGAACTCATTATTTAATAATTTTTTAATTAGGATTAGCATTATTGTATAAAACTAATATTATTACTGTTTCTTTTAGTCTACAATGTTTCCCCTAGTCTGCAGCACCAAAAGGAGAAAAGCATATCTCTTGGACCTATCTGTAACATGAGAAGAACTGGACTCTGAATGAGGCTCTTTCTGTGAGTCAATACGCGAGCTTTTGTGCACAAGCCTGTGAAACCCACTGGCACCCCTTCGAATCTCTTTTGGCTTGCCTTTGCCCATGATTTGATGTTTGAATCTGTAGCACAGTGTTGTTAATACATTATCAAATATCTTTAAACACAGTCTTACTTAAGATGCATGAGCATACAGATAAATATTGAAAACAAGGAAAATCCTGTAACTATCAAATAAACTTTCCAGAAGCAAACATTGAAAGATTTTATTAAACACAGTGTCACTTTACTTCTAGGGAAGGTAAGCTGGTTGCTTATTTAACTTGAAGAACCCATCATTTTATCTTAAGTAATGTGACCTGTGCTATACTACATACAGGAAGACATAATAAAGTTCAAGTCTATAAAGAAAGTATCCACAGAATGCATATTCTTTCATACAACATACTTTGGTCTCAATGGGCGGGCTTGGGGGCAGCAGAGTGTCCTGAGCACCAGGTTGGGGGAAAGAAGCCTAAATTTTCTCAGTGTATTGACACATGACCTCTGTCTCTCTGGTGAAATGACAGAGTTGGTCTAAATCCTCTCTTGTGCTTTAAGGCTTTAATGATTCGATAAGTGTTCTCCAATAAGCGGTTGGTAATGCAAAAGAATTACAACAGTCAGTTTGCAAATGTATCTTACTTTCAAAACTGAACTACTGAATAGACCAAAGTCTTCCAAAATAATATGTATAATTTTCATGCAGCAGCTCACAAAGTAGTCCATTGATTATTAGATTAGCCTCACAAATATCACCTGAAAATCTATTTGAAAAAGAATTTAGCTTTAGCCGCTTTGCAATCAATTGGGTGGTTTACTATAATGAAGAGTGAGTATAAGAAATGGAATAGAGCCTATATACCAAACTTCATTTCAGCACAAAAAAAGGAACTAAGACATTATAGAAAATGTTTTAGATGCTGTATTTTAATATGAAAGCAAGTAAAAAGGAAATTAATGAGCTAGACACTGTGGCCTAGATTGACATATATGGCAAATTACTTCTTAAAATAGTTTAAAAATACTGCTGACTTAATGTTAAGTCAAATTTAACATTCCTTGAAGCTTGAAGGTTTCATCAGCATGGTACACACTAGAAGCTCATTATTAACATTTGTTATAAAAATACATTCTTTTTAAACCTACCATTGGGCCTTTTATGAATCCATTTAATTGGTATTTGATAACTAAAGGCATATAAAATGGACTTATTTAAAATATAATTCAGGTGCCTAGGTGGCTCAGTTGGTTAAATATCTGACTCTTGATTTTGGCTCAGGTCATAATCTCATGAGTCATGAATTTGAGTGGGATTCTCTCTCTCTGTGCCCCGCCTTCAGTCTCTCTCTCTCTCTCTCTCTCTCTCTCTCTCTCTCTCTCTCTCAAAAAGTAAATAAACTTAAAAACAATAAAACATACTTCTCATAAACAGGGAAGATAATGACATATTTATGTTCCGAGGTGTGATGATACCTCATTTACCTGAGTTGACAATACCACTGAGAAGAGAACATGACTATTCAGCAAAGGACAATCACCAGAACCAGGGACTGATTGAATGAGTCACTGACTGATTGACTGTTTCACTCACTCATTGATTTATTCAATCAACAACTTTTATTGAAAGCCTGCTATATGCCTGACATTAAAAACTATATATATGGATATTATAAAACAAACTTCTGGGAATGCTGAGATCTTACATCCTTAGGAAGCCAGGTATCTTATCACATTTTATACTCAGCAGAGAAATTTACATGCCATTGACACTCAAAAAACTGGTTATGGAGAAGATAAGTAACATATATTCTTTAAAAACTGGTAATGTGTGTATGATTGGCATTTCAGTGCACATATTTAGCCTAATGGAGCATCTCATTACCTAATCACGTAAGAGAGAAGATAAGAATGCAAGACTAGTTTATATTTTAATTTAGACCTATTAAGTTTAAAAATAACTTTAAAATATATTTAAAACCTGAATCCTGAGGATGAAATTTGGTTCCCAACATTTTGGACCATCACTTTTTTTTTTCCCGTTCCCTTTTAATTAGAACTTATTTTTTTTAGAGCAGCTTTAGGTTCACAACAAAATTGAGGGGAAAGTACAGAGATTTCCCACAAACACTCCTGCCTCCCCTCTCCATCCCAGCCTTCACCATTATCAACATCCCCCCCCCCCACCAGAGTGGTACATACACTTGCTATAACTAATGAATCTCCACTGGCAAATCATAATCACCCAATGCTCACAGTTTACATTACAGTTCACTCTTGTGTTGTACATTCTACGGGTTTGGATGACATAATGAGATATACCCATCATTATAGTATCATACAGAGAATTTTTACTGCCCTAAAAATCTTCTGTGCTCTGCTGGTTCATCCCACTCCTGTCCCCCGCCCCACCCCCCCACCCCCCCACCCCCCCACCCCCTGCCAAATCCCTTGGAACCACTGATCTTTTTATTGTCTCCATATTTTTGCATTTTCTAAAATGTCATAGAGTTGTAATCATTCAGTATCTAATGTTTTGTAAATTGGCTTCTTCCAGTTAATAATACGCATTTCAGTTCCCTCCATGTCTTTTCACAGGTTTAATAGCTCATTTCTTTTTAGCACTGAATAATATTCTACTGTCTGACTATACCATAGTCTATTTATCCTTTTACCTACCAAATGACATCTTGGTTACTTCTAAGTTTGGGCATTTATGAATAAAGCTGCTAAAAACATTAAGGTGATTTTTTTTTTTCACAGATATAAAATTTTAACTCCTTTGGGCAAATACCAAGGAACATGATTGCTGGATCATATGGCAAATGTATGTTTACAGTTTTATAAAAAACTGCCAAACTGTCTTCCCATCTTTTAAAATCAGGTTTTTTCTGTCCTTATTCTTGAGTTTTAAGAGCTCTCTGCCTATTTGGGATATTAATCCATTTTTAAAATCTTACTAAGGATCTCTTACCTCTTTATTTGGTCCTGATAGAACCAACAGATGAATCTTCAAGAATGACTCTGATCTTGCTTTCTTTGGACTAATACATTTAATGATCACTGTATTAGTTTTCATATGAAATAAAGACTCCTCTGCCAGTTTTCAAGCCCATCCCTTTTCTCTCCTCATTTTTCCTTCTCCCTCTTAACTTCTGTTACTTTTATACATCAAATAAACATGAGCAAGTTTCTTCATCTGGTTATTTGTATAATAATTGCTATATTTTAGGTCCTTCTAAGAATTACAGAAAACAAAAATTATGGCACACAGTAGGTACTCAATAAATCACAATTATTTATTATTGTTATTGTTGGGTCCCAGTGCTAGAAAGAGTATAGTTACTATAACACAAGCAAACCCAGATTCAAATCCTAAATGTTAACTTGCCAGCTTTCTGTTTTCAGACAGGTTAATTAATCTTTTTAGGCTCTGATTTATCTGTAAAGTGGTGAGCATAGATGATGGGCTGATAAAAGGATGAAATTAGATTAACTAATTGATGAGAGTAATTTAGTTAAAAGCACCAAGGAGAGTTTGTTTCCTTTCTCTTTCATCCTGTATGCACTCTATAGCTCCAAGCTAATCACCATTTGTTTACTGTATCTGTTCCTTTCCTGCCATCAAAATTCTTCTCAGACTAATCCTTCAACTAGCACTCCTATAGTTCTATCTATGGATACTTGACCCATCATACAAGGTTCAGCTCCAATGTTTGCCTCATTGCAAGTCCTAGGATTTTCCCAAGAAATATCTTTGTTGTCTCTGTGTCTCCCAGTATCATACCAAATATAACACTTGCATATATTCTCCATATTTATATATACCTCTTCCCTTATCTACACTGAAAACTGTAAGAGGCAGGGATATGTTATTCCCCTTCATGTCTCTTAAATTAACTACCCCAGTGCCTTGCACAGAAGAACCATTCAATAAACTTCAGTTAGCTGTATTATGATTTTTCTATACATTCTAGACTCTATTATATAAGCCCTTTCTTCCCATATAAAGTAATTTCTACTTTTAGGACCATCTCACAGCAGGTAGAATATATAACATATTTAACTTTCTGCTATTGATCAACCCACACATCTTTTTAAATTTTCTCTGAAGATGTGGGAACATGGGTGGCACAGAATACAGTGGGAGATCAGAGTAAGTGTAGCTGAGAGAATTTTAAGAGCAGACTGATATACTCCACTTCTGGCACTAAACAAACAAACAAACAAACAAACAAACAAAATCACAGAAGTAAAAAGACAGCACTGTCAACTTGGACATGGAGGTCAGAGTTGACTCATAGGGTGTGGGTTTCATCATCCATCACTTTTAACTTGACATCCTGTCCGTAACCAGACGTTCAAAGGTCTATTCTTGAAACCTAGTTCCATTTCCCAGTATTGGCTGCAGTGATGAAACATAATGATACTTATCATTCTCATTGGTGTACCATTTTCACTTTCCCATTTGCATTGCAATTCCATTCTGTGTGGTAGTGGTCAATAAATCTGTCTTGCCTATAAAGACCCTGCGACTAACCAAATTAAAAGTTACTAATACAGCCACAGGATAAAAGATTCCAGACAAAAACTCTTTTCCTGACTCCCAATTCCCACCTTCCTTCTGCTATACCACACACAAAAGATTCTTCATATCGTCAATATTACAATGGGCATACCTGAATTATTGAGAGGTGACAAAATAAAAAACATTAAATAGCAGATCTGTAATAATCTTAGACCACTGCCCAAAAAACAAAGGGAAAAAAATACCAACCAATTTTTGTGTGATAAATTACTAAAAGCCTTTATTTCCCAAGGGACAAAGAACATTTTAGGTCTAAACTGAGCAAGCACAGTTGTCCAGCTGTGAAGGAGAATTCTCAGCTCCTGGTGAGGGGTGATACAATGCAATCCAAGTAGTTTGCAGGCACTTCAAAAGAAAGGTTGAGTCCAAAGCACCTCTTCGGAAGTCTCTTAGGGCTTCCTCTCCCCGCTTGGACCAATGGCTATTAGCTGGAGTGCAACTCTTTCTGGTATTTGAAACATACTGTCACCTTCATCCTGAAGTTTAAAGAACGGAAACTAGAGTCGGGAATGCCTTGAGGGATTTCTGACTTACAGGCCTCTTAAGCTTCTAGAGATATTGACATTTGTTGTATTTTTGTTAAAAACCTTTTCCAGTAATGGAAAATATGGCCTCTCTTTATTTCTACATGGTCATTTTTCATTTTGCCCACAAAAAAATTTCCAGAGTTACACGGTTTACTATCTGAATACACATTTCTCTTCCCACAGTCCACAAAGAGATATTCTTCCCTACCCACCAACACCACAGAATAAAATAAAAGTTGCCCACTGGCCTGAAAGATGGGATGTCACCACATCTGCCTACAAATTGATTTGCTAAACAGCGTTAGGAACTTGTCTCCTGTTATAAATGTAACATTATGTAATCCACCCAGAATAATAATAATAGCACATAGGCAGCATTAATTAGGACCCTATTTCTTTCTCCTTAGGCCTCCTACGTAACATTTCATGTAATTTTGGTCTGTGGTCTAAAATAATTGTTTCTATATAAAAATGATTGTAACAGCTTTGCAATTACATATGTTCACTCTAAAAACCCACAGATCCTATACAAAGAACTAACAGAAGGACTAAAATGTTAACCAAGGAAAACACTCAGGCTGGTATTGCACAGATAAATGTTTATTACATCTGAAAAGAGCCAGGAGGAATAGGAGAAAGGTTATACCAACATCCTCTGTGCTTTCTCTTTTCTAATAGGAAACTTAAACAGTAACTTTAATAATTTGTTCCTAGGGCTCAAAAAAGAAAATCAAACATAAAGTCAATACATTCTGCATTGGTAATTTAAGCCCCATGAAAGAGAAGGAATGTTGACTATATTTTAAAATGTTGTTATAATAGCTATCTAGGCAGAAAATGTTTCCAAACAGTCTTCTTTGGGGCAGACAAGTGAGGGAAGGTTAAGATGCCAGAGTGAAGGCTATTTTAGAATTATCAGGGGAAAAGAAAAAGCTATTAGTGTCAACAAGATATAAAAAATAATTGAAAATCAGGTATCAAACTGTTAGCATAGCCCTTGTCAGTACTGGTTTCTAACTTACTTTCGGTCTTGATGCTTCTGAGAAAAGAAAGTACACGCAGATGACATTAAAGTGCACACCGAGCTGACTGTCACCTTCTTTTTTAAAGAACCCTTTTTTGCAAAGTGTACAGATGGAGTTTTGATAATAGTCTCCTGACTATGAAAAGCTGACCCTGGCACACAACGGGGATGTGAGGGAAAGGGAGGTACAAGAGTTGGGGAGCACTGTGATGGTGAATGCCTCTGTCTGTTCAGAGGCCAGCGAGATTAAATAAAGGCTATTTTACCTGTGTTCTGCATGCCTTCAAAGGCAGAGGAATGGTCTTATAACTAGCTTCCGGGTGTTGCAAATTGACCCACATGGGTCTTGAACCTATGATCACGATCTTGCTTGTTCTAAGGCCTAACACCTTTGCGTTGGGTATAACATTGCGTAATTTCTAAAAGTGAAAGTTCCTTTAGAACCTACTAACCTCCCTCCAGGTACTTCTGCACATACTTTGTGATCACCTCTAAGCAAATCTATTCTAGAAAAGCCTGACATCTAATATATTGAAGTCCCTTTGTAAGACACGCTTCGATAGCTTCTGAAATGTTGTTCCCACACCACCACTACTTTGTAGGTAAGAAATCCAAGGCACGGGAATCAGAGCCAGGATTCAAACCCAGGTATTCCGAGTTCACATCCATTCCTAGTAGTTCGGAAGTGCACTATGATTCTGTGTGCCGGTTACATTTAAGCTCCTCTATGAACACTCTTCAGCAGGTATATCTGTCAATAAAAACAGAAGCACCCAAAAGAAATACTCCATAACCTAGTACCTAAACAGGGATAAAGCTGATAGGAAACAGAGAAAGTATTTATTGTGAAAATATAGTTAAGCCAAATAAATATTTCTATTTATCTTGTTATTCGAAGGTTGGAAATTGCTTATGGTAAGTAAAAAAATTTGGGATGCCTGTCTACCTAGGGAAATAGCCTAACAGAGTCATTAAAAGCATTAAACTCTAGGGTCAGAACCCTCAGTTCATTTTTTAGCTTTGTTATTTACTAGCTGTATGGCCGCAGGCAGGTTACTTAATCCCCCTGTGTTTCAAATGCTTCCCAGAGATACACACAAGAGACTAAAAAATGGCATTCATCATACAAATGTAAGTCTGGCTCCTTTATCTAACCATGCCATCTTTAATACACTCTGGATTAATTTTTTTTAATTTATCATACATTTTGTACATTAGACTTTATTGCACTGTTCTTGTGTAAAAAGTTTTTTATTACACATATAATTTTAAAATCATCATAATAATTTTTGTGACCTTATTTGGTATTATTTGATTTTTAATATCCCAAAATCCTGAAGCTAGAGGGGGGAAAAAAAAGGACTTGCCTTGGCATTCAAGGCCTTGACTTAAATTCACTGCTGCTTAATTTCTTGATCTATTACATGGCTGGCTATTAATGCATACCATACAGTATTTTTTTAAAGATTAAATAAAATAGCATATATGAAGGACCAGCACAGTGCCTGACACATAGTGGGCCCTCAATCAATTACTGCTGTTGTCTTTTTAAAGAAAGTAAATTTTGTTTTGTTTTGTTCTTGTCTGTTTGTTTGTTTTTTTTTTTTAAGATTTACTACTGGTTCTCCTATTAGCCAGCATACTGCCAAAGATCAGGAAAGGGATGGTAAGTGAAAATTGTATAAACTTCTGTAGACCTATCCCATGCCTACAACCTCTCTGGATACGATGGAGGAAGATTTATTCTTGTTAACTCTTCTTTCTCTTTAATACTTGGGGATTGTGGGCAGAGAAGCCATAAAAGACAGAAATGGACATTTAAAGATACAATGTGTGGGACTGAAAATATGATAGTAAGTGGTACATAGTTATAAACCTAACTCCAAAATACAACTGCAAACTTGGAAAGAAGCCAGGAAAAGCTACCCTTTTCATCAAAGAACCCTCAACACCATATTTTAAGTAAACATACCCAGGTTCTTTATAGAGGCTAATCGACATGAATGTCAAAAATGTAAGTCATGGTTCCAAGAAAATTGCAGAGGAAAAGTTAAGATGGAGTATCCACATGGTAAGTAGGCACATAGCCGGATGGCCCGGCACACGATGGAATTTCTTTTACAAGCATTACGCAGTGCTACTTGCAATAGAGAGGAAGGTAAATCATAAAGGCAGATCAGCCATTGTGCAGAACTTGTGTGGTTACTCCAAACTATGCTGGAAGCAGAAGACCCTCCTTATCCAGGTCTGCATTTTCCATGTGCACACTCAGCTGCAGCCAAGTGCATATAACCCTGAAGTTGTCATTCTGCCCCTGACAATACCTGGAGCCCCTTTGGGTCTTTTGTCATTTTGAATTATTATGGATGGAGGAAGGTAAAAACTAATTTTAACATAGTAAAATATGGTAAAAGATACATATATTAAAAATTTACATTGTAGGGGTTCCTGGGTGGCTCAGTCGGTTCAGCGTTGGACTCCTGATTTTAGCTCTGGTCATGATGATCTCATGGTTCATGAGTTCAAGCCCCACATCAGGCTCCTCACTGACAGCAGTGAGCCTGCTTGGAATTCTTTCTCCCTTTGTCTCTGCCCTTCCCCTGCTTATGAGCACATGTGCTCTTTTCTCTCTCTCTCTCAAAATAAACTTAAAAAAAATTATGTAATAAAAGATAGATTTAAGGGCACCTGGGTGGCTCGGTTGGTTAAGTGGCTGACTTCAGCTCAGGTCATGATCTCACGGGTTCAAGCCCCGTGTTGGGTTCTGTGCTGACAGCTCACAGCCTGGAGCCTGCTTCAGATTCTCTCTGTCTCTCTCTACCCGTTCCCTGGTTGTACTGTGTCTCTGTCTCTCAAATATAAATGAACATTAAAAAATGTAAATAATATATTTTTTAAAAGATGGATTTAGTAATATCAAAAACATCACTGACTAAATCCTCTGTATTTTCTTTGGCCGCCATGTTGCTGCAAGCATTTCTCTGACTCTACATATACAGCTGTTGTCCCTGCTTATAGAAGAATATTACATTCCTTTCAAACATTCTCTCAAAATAAAAGATAACCTTTGAAAGGGAATACATAAAAATAAAATTGGGATGTCTCAGCTTTGTTACTTTTTTAAGATGAGAGCATAATGCACTTACTGAGGTAACATTCTCTGATTTAGAGGAACAGCTTGATGATAAAATATACAGTACTTTGTCCATAATAACTTGTTTTTTGGCTTTTTTTTTTTTTTAGTAATCAATTGAGCTTGATCTTTACCTCATTAGAGGCTTTCCAAGTGCATCATTGCAACAGATCATCTCTCCACATTACTGTATCCATTATCTATAGAGGAAGTTCATCCAATTTCCCTAGCAGTTTATGAGAAAAAAACAAATAAAAAAGGCCTACTTCCCCATACATCAGTGTGATTTATGCCGGTGTTAAAGCCCGAGTATTTGTATTTTCTCCGGCTCTTCTATTTGCTTAACATATGAAGTAGCAAACTTAATACGCCTCGGAAAAACTCTGCTCTGGTCTCTACTGATTTGAACATAAAGTTCAAAAGGAGATTGTATCTTATAAAGACTCGAAGCTTATTGCATTAAATTAACAATACTAATCTCTGTGTTTCACATGGTACTTACTCAGAGCAGTTTTACAGACATTAAGTGAAAATGCCAAAGCTGTCTTTTAGATAAAAGGCATTAATGGAAACTCCTCTAGACATTCCTTCAGGTCTTTTTACAGGATATACTTCAGCTAGGGGGAGTGAATAGGTTTTTCTTCTTCCTTTAGTTTCTCAGCTCCAGACTTTTCTAAACCCCACTAGCCAGGGAGACATAAAAAGGGAAGGGAAGAGAATGACAAGAAGAAGAAGGAAAACTGGACAACCACTCATCAATGGAAAACAACAAAATTAAACACACAAACAAACAAACATCATCATCATGCCAAAAATTCTGGGAGGAAAACGAGACAACTACATCATTACAGAATCCAGTGACAGTCCCCCTGCTATACCCACCCCCCAAGGAAGCAATTGAAGAGGAGAGAGACAAAGCCAACCCCAAACCCAACAACTGTGGGATGAATTGATGGTAGGACAAGAAAGGGGAAAGCTGCAGAAAGCTGCCATGATCCTACAGCCCTGTCTTAGTCTGTTCGGGCTGCTATAACAAAATACCACACAGTGGGAGCCTTATAAACACAAACATTTATTCCCCCACAGTTCTGTGAAGTCCAAGGCCATGGTGCCAGCAGACTGGGTGCAGCACCTACTGAGAGCTCACTTCCTGGTGCCTCCTGAGAGAGGAGCTAGGGACCTCTCTAGGATCTCTTTTATAAAGAGCATTAGTCCCGTTCCTGAGGGCTCCACCCTCATGACCTAAGCACAGCCCAAAGTCCCCACCTCCTAATACCATCATACCAGGTATTAGGATTTCAACATGCATTTGGACAGGGGGTAGAGGGATGGGGCCATGGACACAAACAGCCAGACCCTAACATTTCCTGCCCATCTCATGTTAGCTTTCAAATTCTCTTTTACACACTTGACTACAGGATAGCATATATTCCTCTGTAGCCCCAACCACCTCTAGTCTCTTTTTCATGTATTTTATTTTATTTTATTTTATTTTGAGAGAGAGGGAGAAAAACAGCATGAGCAGGAGGCAGGAGAGCAGCAGAGAGGGAGACAGGGACACAGAATCCGAAGCAGGCTCCAGGCTCTGAGCTGTTAGCAGACAGCCTGGCGCAGGATTTGAACTCACAAACAGTGAGACCATGACCTGAGCTGAGGTCAGATGCTTAACCAACTAAGCCACCCAGGCGCCCCCATTTCACATATTCTTTAATCCAAAAACCTTCCATTGAAAATCTACACTATGCTCAGCTAAGATTAAAGACACAGTACATAAACAATGTAATCACTAATTTATTGGGCTCACAGTCTTGGGGCTGGGAAGAGTGGGTTAGGACACCGGAGAAAGGGTAAGGATAGAATATCACAGTAGTACTATGATAGGAGTTTGCCCAAAATGCTCTGCAAATCTACTCAATTAACAATCCACCCAGACATGATCTTATGGTTTTGTATTAAAATTTCAAATCCATGAAGATTGGTATGTGCAATGGCACAGATAAGCCTTTTTCCACAAAAAAGATGAGATAATTATCATTTCCTTATTCCATAAAGTGATGATCTCCACAGTGGGTATGGGATAAAATACGGGAAGAAAATATTCCAAAATATTATGAATAATGCTTTTATTTTCTAGAGAGAATTAAGTTGTACTAACTCGTAACACATTGATTCTATGTCACTAAAGTAAAAGAAGTATTCAATGGAAGGAGAGAAATTCTTAGTATGGTCCAGGCTAAACACAGTGAGACACTAACACACATTAGTTCACACCCAACATACTGCAACATCAGAACTAGTGTGCGTCTGGTTAGGTAGATTTATAGAACACACTGTTTAGGGTTATTCCATTCTGACTCACTCTCACAAAAGAGACGACAGAAGCAGATGATTCATTAAAAGAAATCTTGGATTGCAAACAATGTTCACAGTGCATGCCCAGGACATGAACACGGCAGAGGGGGTGCTTCTGCTCCCTGGCAGGCCTCATTGTCAGTCAAATGGCAGGCAAAGAAGTGACAATGTATTCAGGTCAGATGTGAATGAGCCTCTGATAATGTGAAATTATGAAGATGCCATCAGATATCAGTTACCTTCTACATCTTAAAAATGAACTTCATCCTGTGTAAATTGTGTGGACCTTTAACAACTGCTGTAGCAAAGCATGGATTGGAGGGAAAATATATATTATGACTCCGTAAGCAGGAGGTACTATGTGCTTCTTCTTTGTTGATATACATGCCTATGTAATAACTTTTCCAACCATTGAAAGTAAACATTCCTTAATATGTGAACTAAGCTTGGAACTGAAGTATGAAAAAGAAGAAAAAGTAAAATAGAGATTTTCAAAAATAACTGAGAAAAGATAATGATTTTTCTCACTAAACTTATTATATACATTGTTATTATATACAAGTATAAATAACATAATTTAATATATATCATTCTTACATTTTAATTTAAAAAGTTTGATATTTGTTAGTTAATAAAAATGTTTAAATATTTATTTTATATCTATCACACTATTTTACATTTTACTGTTTATATGTTTATATAATTTCTATGATATTTTAGTAGAGTATGGGTATAATTTATAAATAAACACAAATTAAGGAGTATTGATATCTGTCTATATCTATTTCCTTTTTGAAATATTTATTGATTGATTGATTGTGATAGAGAGAGAGTGCAAGGGAGAGAGGAAGAGCAGGGAGTGAATCCCAAGCAGGCTCTGCACTGCTAAACAGTGTCACCTTCTATATCTTAGAGCCAGATGCAGGGCTTGATCTCACGAACCAACCATGAGATCATGACCTGAGCCAAAATCAAGAGTCAGATACTTAACTGACTGAGCTACCCAGGTGCATCTGTCTATACCTATATCTATATCTATATCTATATCTATATCTATATCTATATCTATATCTATATCTATATCTCTCATCTATATCTATATCGAGAGAGAGATGGCAGATAACCAACAGTATGATATCCATGGTCACTGATCAGAGTGAACCACTTCAGGCAGATGTCAAATCTGTGTTCTACTGTTTCCATATGAGATTGAAGAAAGGGCCTGGGAAAATGCATTCATAAAGAACCTACTTGCAAGAGGTTGAGTGGTTACATAGTCATTTGTCAAAATATATCTTCAATTATTCAAAGGACAATGCAACTAAAGAAGATACTACCTTTCAAAATAAGCCATGGTAGTTCTAAAATATTAAGTAGAAGCATGATCTAAATAACAGTAACCTTTTTTTGAGTAATCTGCCTCAGTCAACTAATCTCTAAGAGCTGAAGAAGAACATGTTTTTCTAATTGAGAGATCACGGAGGGAAGGCTATAAGGTCTGCTAACCTGCTTGGATTTGAGAGCTAATGTCAAGTTTGGAACAAATAAACTATTTCCTACACACATGTATACATGAGATCTCTATCTCTAAACAACAAGAAAGATAAGATTCCATTTATTACTTGGTAGAAAAATAATACCCTCACTTAGGATTTGCAACCTATTTGAACAAGGCACACATCTGAAATGGGATGAGAATCAACACATCAAATGTATTTGTGAATGCTCAATTGTAACATGTCATTAGATTTAGAGAATACAGTCTATCATAGGTAACTTACATTTTGCACCCCAACTCCATCTGATAAAATATGTACACAGAATCTCGTGAATGAAAAGTTTTTAAACATTTTAGTAGCTTGTTATGTTTTCCACTGGTTTAGTCATTCTTTTTTCTTTTAATAAAAATGATGTAAAAATGGCTTACTCAGTGTCATTTCGTTTTTACTCTGTTTCTTACAGGTCATATTCAGAACTGACTGAGCACCATAAGTGTTCAACAGACTTTGATTTTATTTTTATCACATGCCTCATAAAACTGATTTAGAAACCTAAAAATGTGTCACTAAAATATTGAATTATGAACAGTCAGGGTTTATTCAATTCCAAAAATCTAACAAGCATGGTTAGCTATGAAAGCAAACAAATATTTTTCAAATGTAGCCAGCCACAGTTAAGGAATTCTTACAGGGATCTAGAAGATTCTGAACTGCCATGATAGAGACCACACCAATATTTCAGAAGCCAGTAGCCTGTTTTTGGAAGACTCTTCCTTCTGCATGCTGTCTGATATAATTCCCATCACAAAGCGATGTTCCCATCACAGTTCCCTCACCATTTTATCTAACTATTAATGGATCTATATGATTTATGGGTCCCCTTCTGCTACCATTACTCAGAAGCTCGGGTGTTATGATGTTTTGAGCTCCACACCAGAGAACCAGCCTGAAATCTATGCTGCAGTGCACAGAACCCGATTGGCTTGCAAGAATAAATATTCATTGTAAAGGTCTAATGGTTCCCAAGAAGAAAATTAGATACCTTCACAATTGAATTATACCCCAGCAATGCCCCTTTGACTCAAATATCTTACTTCAAGAAAATACATCCTTCTGGAGCCTAGTCCTGAAGCCTTAAGTAAAGGAAACAAATTCTCCTAAATATAAAGCTTTGTGCAGTAAAGCTGTGTACTTCACAGACATTCTCTTAGAGGTTGATTGATGCTTACTTAATACACAAAGCAGGATACGACTGATCTCATTTAAGATACTGGCTCTGTAACACATCTGCCCTGTGATCATTCCTTAACCTCTGTCAATTTTGGTTTCTTCTCTTGAGAAGGGGGAAAGAAACACCCATTCCCAGAGCTGCTGGGAACTTTAACTGAGGTAATAATCTTCTGATCAAAATTTACTTATCACTTGGGGGGAAAAAGGGTCAGTGTATGTTTAATACATGTTTTGTTTTTATCAGTCTAGCATATATTTATGAGTTTTGTTTTTTTTTTGTTTTTTGTTTTTTAATCTGTTCTGTCTAGCTCAGATACCATGAAAGGACCATGGGCTCTTTATAAGGGATAGTGGGAGGGGAAGGTGACTTTTGGGATAACAACAACACTGTCCTAGTTATCTGTTGCTGTATAACAAGTTATCCTCAAATTTAATGGATTAAAACAGTAACCATTTGGTGCTCTTAGTGCCTCAGTCAGTTAAGCGTCCAACTTTTTTGACTTTAGCTCAGGTCATGATTCCCGAGTCTTGGGATCTCTATCTCTAAAAAACACCAAGAAAAAAAACAAACCAAACCAAACCAAAACAAAACAAAAAAGTGGTAACCACTTATCTCACAGTGTCTGGTGGATCATAACTTTGGAAGTGGTTTAGCAGGGTGGTTTGGGTGCAGGGTTCTTCATGAGAGAGCAGTCAAGAGGCCAGGGCTTCAGGCATCAGAAGGTCTGACTGGGCTGGAGGATCTGCTTCCAAGAAGGTGCATTTACATGGCCATTGACAGGGGCCTCGCTTCCTCATCACTGGCTTCCCCAAAGTGATCAACGGACACTGAGAGTGATTACAATGAAAACCACAGTACCTTTCACAACTTCATTTTGGAAGTGACACATCATCATGTCTGCTACGTTCGAATAGTCACACAGATCAACCCTGGTACAACATGGGCAGTGATGCCAAATGTGTGTGAGTACCAGGAGGTGGGAATCACTGGAGGCCAGAGCATTTATCTAGCATCTCTCAGGTTATAAAGCACT
The DNA here is from genome assembly GCF_018350175.1 of Felis catus. Lineage (NCBI taxonomy): Eukaryota > Metazoa > Chordata > Mammalia > Carnivora > Felidae > Felis > Felis catus. Next base: position 187,967,932 of record NC_058371.1, on the reverse strand, counting down.
TTTCACAAATAAACAATTCTATGAAGAAATCAGAGAGTTTAAATTACTTGCCCATGGCTGCAATTACAAGAGTGTGTCCTCAAAACGATTCAGAAGTGCATGTTAACTTCACATTATTTTCTTTACATCCTCTTCCTTCTCTTAGTTGATCAAAATATACCATCTTCTATCCTGACACTACCTGGCTTAATTTTGACCGAATTACAATAGTCACAGGATTGACTTTTAATAACAAAAATATAAATAAAATGTAATGCTTAATTAAGAAAGCAGGAAATTAATTCAAAATATCAGAATAAGAAGAAAACTTTTATTAAAAATGGAAGATCCAAAAAAAGAGAAATTTTAATTAATAATATATTATTGTATCTTATTCCAAATCTCAGGTTCTAAAAATTTAAGTTTTGCCTCTGGCAAAATTTTTAAAAAATAAATTGAAAACAAGTGGGACTGTAGTGTCATTGAATTTACTATCTGTAAAACTTTCATTCTAATCTTAAGCCAGCTATTCTAATGTACTGTACCTACTTAATGAGCTGATGATAAATGAATAATGAACTATTCTCCTATGCTCTTCCAAGTAAACAGCCAATTTTAAAGAGCTTTTCTTTTCTACCTAAACATCTGATTTCAGCAAAAGTTTTAAACATTATGAAATCATTACTTGGCCTATCATGTCTACCTGAGTTGTAGTCAATGTTACTAAAGAATTAAAGTTTACATGAAGTTGATTGGCAAGTTATTGTACACATGCTTTTTCATACTTGGTTTTAAACTTCCCAACTCATTTTTTTAGACTAAAAGACACCAGAACCTATTCTTATGCCTCATAGGGAGTATTTAAAAACAGAAAGGAAAGTATTTAAATACTTAAGCATTAGAAATTCTAACAAATTGGATTTAGAATGGAGAATATTAATGACTTATCAGCTGAATTAAAGTAATAGAGCTTTTTGCTGCATTTACTGAGTTTGATCCTTAGCTACTATATCTCTTCTTAGAGTAATAACCAGAAACTTGGCTCTGACAGACGTGGAAGTTCACATAACAAGCAGGAGTTAACAGGTGCACGCATGTATCTATGGATACACAAGCATGTACCTTTCTACCTCTTCTACAGGATCATGGGTGTGGGCTTTCTCTACAAGTAATTCAAATAAGCTTTCTGCTGGGTGAAATTGATTTGTATGCTTCCGGGTAAAAGTAACTTTGAAGGGGTAATAGCCTATGGTGATTACTGGGGCAATTTAGCCCTTAATGGTTATGATGAGTGGGTAATGTTCCTTAATTGTTTAGAATATTACATCTTGGAGACTACAGTGTTCTCACTTTTGTAAAGTTACCTCACAATGCCGAGCTGCAGTACATCAACTGTTTCCAACCGTAATCTTTCTCATTGTACTTTTGACACACGAAGCTTGGATGGAGTATCCTCACCCAACAAATCAAAAACCAGAATTTGTGGGGCGCCTGGGTGGCTCAGTCGGTTAAGCGTCCGACTTCGGCTCAGATCATGATCTCATGGTCCGTGAGTTCGAGTCCCATGTCGGGCTCTGTGCTGACAGCTCAGAGCCTGGAGCCTGCTTCGGATTCTGTGTCTCCCTCTCTCTCTCTGCTCCTCCCCCATCCATGCTCTGTCTCAAAAATAAATAAACATTAAAAAAAAAAAAACAGAATTTGTCCTCTTGCTTTTATTCCATGGGTTTTCACCATATTCTCTGCTGCTCATATCCCCAGATATGGCAGCTGTGGTCATGCCTGGGTAAATGTCTTCAAAGCTCAGTCATCTGTGGACCCTGTTCATGGTTGTGCAGTATCTGTGTTACACCCAGTACTTATTTAACCAGTTGTACTATACCCATGTAACCTCTGGATCTATGTTTTTAAAATGAATCAGTTTTAGTGAAATAAAGGTATTATAAAATAATGTGCATTCTCTCATGAAAAGAAAATTACTTAGCCATAAATGGAATAAATCCATAGAAAATACCTTCTAAACCAAACGTGGGTATGTTCTCAAAGTTTAGGTTATTTCTCTTGCCCTCCTGAAGACTGAACCTCAGATCTGCTCTGCTGTTAAAAACAGAGTCACAAGTTTTTGAGTGGTGATAAAGATATATTTGCAGGAGCTCAAGGTGTCCACTGATTCTATCAAAAGAATGGAAGAAATTATGAAAGGGCTACTTTCTTATTATATGACCCAACTGCTGTTTAATGCCAAGTCTAAGTGCCATGGAAAATCAGCTTACTTATACCAATGTCGGCATCAGACACCAGGAAGAATTATAATCTGGACTCTAGCAGAAAGAGAAAGGGGTTCTTAGCTAGAGAAAGGGGTTCTTGGCCAAACATGGCCACTGGATTTTTAGGTAAATCCAGCCCAACCACAAATATATACTGAGACAACAATGCCTAGCTAAAGGGCAGTCGATGAACTTGGCTTTCTGGGGTTTTGGGTTCCTCTGAAAAATGACAGGAATGGATTCAAGAGTCACTGCCACCCATTACTACACTTTGGAGTTCATTGTGTTCACCAGCTTTATTTGTGAAACTTGGGTCTTTTACTTCTCAGAGTCTGAAAGACTCCCCTTTTAAGAAAAATAAATAATAAGAACTCCCCTTTTAAGAAAAATAAACCAGAAGATAGGAAATGAATTTTACCATCTTCCTAACTCAATTACCTGCATATAAACTTGAGTGACATTTCTGAAGTTAAATCATAATCTGGGTAAGTCACCCTCAAATCTTGTCCACAAATGATTTTTCCCTGGGAAATTCTAGTGAGGATACTCAATCACCTCTCCATTCTTGGTAAAGAAGGATTATTTTTAGATGAACAGGAGATCCTACTTTCCTCTCCTCACTGCAGCAGAGATATTTCATGCTTCTTTTAACTAGTCCAAATTCAGAATATAGCTATGTCTGAAAGATCCTGTCAACAGAAATATATTCATTCAAGGAACGCTGTACTCCTTCTTATATGAATAAATCAATTTTGGGTTTGAAGTCTATTTTATGCTATATAACTCTTTGTTTCGTAAAGATTTATAAGATTTTAGCCCACTCTGTTCTTCCTATATCTCGACTGCTTTGTGTTTTAGCCTTACTTATCATCACCTGAATTGGAAAGATGGACAAAATCAAGATTGGAAAATATATGTCACAAAGTAAACTTGGATACCTTTGGACATAATATATGAAACGCTGAGCACTGCTTTAACTATATCGGTTAAGATTATAGAATTAATATTGTAACCACCTTTTATCATGATAAAGAGTTATTTTAAGGAAGAGGTAAATCTCCATGTGAAAAATATAATTGAGATTATTTAAGGAACACATAAAGTTGAATTAAGTGTCTTTTCACCCATCAATCTTCCCAGTATATATTGGAAAGAACATGACTCAGGTATCTTAGCAAAGATAACGGACATCTAGAGAAGTACTTTAAAACTAAGGCTGAAGACCTAAATTATAAAAGTAGCTCATGCAACAAAATAGAAATGCAAAGTTCAATAATTTTACTTTTGACCAAAAAATGCTAATTAATCAGGTGGAAATCCAGATTGAGAGTTCCTCTGACCACTTATGGATTACTGATGGTTCTTTTTTTTTTTTTCTTTTTTTTTTTTCCTGATGCTCTTCTTTTGAGTTCATATTTTCAATATTACACATCCAAAGCCCTAAATTGTAAAAGGCATCCGGCCTGATTCACTTGAAGAACTCTATTTTAACTCAAAGGGTATATAATTAGAATACTAGTATTCTAGCACTTCAAGATATTTTTAGAGTTGTTGCAAAACTGCTATATTATCACAGAAGGTTCCTTACTGGCACAGAAAATGGAAAAGCTGCTTGATGTGTTCAGGGGACTCTTGAATCTACCTTTTGCTCATCCTCATCTTTCCATTTCCAGGCCACGGACATACCTATTGACTTGACCTTTGCTGTCAGCCCCTCATGGACTTCAGCTGCCAATCGGTCTTCTTAAAGCAAAACTGGAGTAATGGCGGCACATCTGTGTTCAAAGGCCTGCAGGATAGCTGCTTAACTGCAGTGCATCCAAGTCCACAACCTCTCCCCAATCCACATTCCCCATCATTTCGCCCAAACACACTGCCTCAGTAGCAATACTGTCCAACCCCTGCTAAGGCCTCCACTGCTCCTGATCAGAGCCACCAGTCTCCCCACTGTTCAATCCTCGACCCTCTGCATTGGGGTCAGAGAACTTACCCTGAAAGACTCAGATGGAAAATACTGTAGGCTTTGCAGGCCAAGCAGGTGGCCTTATAACTACTCAACTCTGCCACTGTAACACAAAAGCAGCCATGGGTAACATGTCACCAAATGAGTAGAGTCCAGCTGGAACTTCATTTCTGGGTGCTAAATTTGAATTTCATACAATTATCCTGTGTCATGAAATCTTCTTCTTTTGATGTTTTATCAATCACTTATCAATGTAGAAATAATTCTTAGCTAATGGACCATACAAAACCCAGCAATGGGCTGGATTTGGCCCATGGGCTGTAGTCAGGTGACTCCTACTCTCTTGTGCATCTCAAAAGAGCAGCCCTCTAGATTAGCATGATTGAATTTGACTCCTGCTCAGAGTCCTGCGGTGGCTGTCAGTGCCACTCAGAGCAAATGCCCAGGTTCTCACCATGCCCTGTAAAGCCTTATATATTCTGGTCTCCTTTGTTTGTCTGCCTTTATCTCCAATTACCCTCGTTGGTTTTTCTCTGCCCCAGCTAACTGACCTCCTTTCTGTTCTTTAAACACACTGAACGCAAGCCTGTCTGAGGGCCTTTGCACTGGAAGTTTCTCTGCCTGGAATCTGTTTCTCCATACATCTCTATGGCTCTCTTGCTTGCTTCAGGATTTTGACCTAACCACTTTATCCTGACCACTCTATTTAAACTGTCATCATTCTGTTATGAGCTGATTGTGTTCCCCTAAATTTCATATATTGAAGCCCTAACCCCCTAACCTCACAACGTAACTGAATTTGCAGATCAGGTCTTTAAAGAGGTGATTCCGTCAAATAAGGTCATTAGAGTGGGCCCTCATCCAATCTGACTCGTATCCTTATAAGAAAAGGAAATCTGGATACACAGGAAGATGTCAGAGCCATGTCGTCACAGAGGAACTGCCGTGTGAGGACACACTGAGAACAAGACCATGTGCAAGCCAAAGAGAAAGGCCTCAGAAGAAACCAAACCTGCCAACACCTTGATCTTGGACTTTGGGACAATAAATTGTTATTGTTTAAGCCACCAAATCTGCAGTATTTTGTTATAGCAGCCGAAGCAAACTAATACCTGCCCCAACTTCCACATTCCTCCCAAACCCATTTACCCTGTTCTGCTGTTCTGCAGAGTAACTATCACCCACTGACATGCTATTTAATCAACTCAGTATGATTATTATCTATTTCCCCGCTCCATGACAGCAAGAAATCCTCGTTTACTGATGTATGTTTTCTCAGTTCCCAGAATAGTGCCTAGAAGAGAGTAGGCACATAACAATTATCTGCTGGATGAATGAAACGTAGCAATATATTTCTGTCTATAGCTCCCCTTCCTCTGTTTCTCTGCTTTTCCTGGGAAGTCCAATCACTAGCTCAGTGTCTCCAAACCCATAGCTCCTAAAACCTATCTCACATGTTATTACCCCTAAAACGACTCTCTTGCCAAAACATGAAGGAAATCCTTTCTTTGGATTCTAGTAACACACTGTCTGAACCTCTCTCCTGGCACTTCACTTATTAAAGTCTGTATTCACATTTTTTTATGTATTTTCTAATTCCTCTAGTAAATGTTAAGCTTCTTTATGGTAGGGCTGGTGTCTCATGAATGTTCATATGCCTCACCATGCCCGTTAGTGTATCACACATGCTAGAAGCCAAGAAACATCTGATGAACTTATACACATTATTATAACATCATGTCACTGAACAATTACCTTGTGTCAGACTCTATCTTAAGTCTGCATATTATCTGCATGTTTGGCAAAATCTTTTTGAAGGTGGCCCTGTCATTGTCCCCTTTTACAGATGAGGTCATTGAGTCTGAGTGAGGTAAAGAAAATTGCCAAGATCATACTGCTAATGACTGGTGAAGACAGATTTCAAGCACAAGACTGTCCTTATGTCGAGGTCAGTATCTGGAGTAAGTAAAAAAGAAAAAAAAAGTGCTTACTTCGAAATAAAAATTTTAGTATGTTAAATGGAACAAAAACAAAGGAAGAAGTATCATTTACCTAAATTTCTAGAGGCTTGAATGGGCTGACTTCACATTTCTAACGACTGCTTTTCTTGTTCTGAACCCTAAGAGTATAGCCCTTGTGTATCCTTTAAATTTATATATAGACTCTGAGATTTTCAAATTTCATTATTTCATAATAAAATACTTTCCAAGATTAATCTTATTTTATCATTCATAATTGAAGTCTTAAAACATAAATGAATTGTATTAAATAAATTTGGTTTTCCTAAATATAGGATTTTAGTATCAATGTACACCTCCTATCCCCTTATAATATTTCATAAGGAATTTAAGAAATCATCAGGCTCATAATACTGACTTCTGAAAGAGATAATTTCTACTTCCCATTATTTTTTAATTCTATTACATTTTGTATCCCAGGAAATAGGCAGGATAGGTACAGTTACTAATTTTATCCATTGATGAAGAAAAAAGCTTTATTAACTAACTTAAAAAAATTCAGTACTTCATACTCATGAATTTTTAGCAAAAACATACATGTTGCACATATTGTAGAAATATACAAGTTGCCTGCAATTTTTATTTTAGGCCGGAGAGGATTTTTGGTGAGAGTAGTAACGCATCACTGAGTATAACCCTTTAAGTATACAGATTTTACACTGTATCATTTTTGAAGGAGATCTTTAAGTTAGGTATTCTATTTACTTCTTGAAAATTTTAAATCGATATAAACCAAACACACTTTGGCCAAAACAACTGAACGACTTAGCTGCTAAGTTTCACGTGATTTATCAGTATCCAAAACAGGGCTTCAGACTGTTTGAATGAATACTAATCCCCAACTATTGCCCTTAAAAATGCTGACTTCAAAAAGTCCCTGGTGGCAGCTTGAAGTGGGATCCCTTAATTTTTCTGATGAGGAAACAGACATCACGGGATATCTGAATATAAACTTGCCTGAGGTCTCCTACTAACACCGACAGCGCTAAGACTTCAGTTCAGAACTTCTTGGCCACCAAGACAAGGCATTTCTCTCAGACCAAGCCATTACCACAGGCTCTTATCACAATGTAAAGCTGACAGAACTATGTGCTTCTGGAATGATGGTGTAATGGACTGACTAGTATTAAGACTAACTGGTCTCATGACCTTGGAAAAATCACTCCAGTAACTCGGCCGCCAATATTCTCTTCTGAAAAGAAGTTAGACCAATGGAGAGTTTATGGCCCATTGAGAGTTCACACACCTGTGAGCCAATAACATATTCCACACAACTATTTCTACAAGTAGTATGACATACATAACAATATCTTTATTAATGCCATAGTGTTGTACACTTTCGCTGATTGAGCTCCAACAAATTTCTTAACCTTCAGAGATCATAGACTATGCTTCTGCTTGGAGACACACTAGGAAGGGCTGACTGGAAGGCACAATTGCATGTATTTGGGTAAATGCCCAGCAGTTGGCTGTATAGTTTCCCTTGGGGGACTTTAGTAGACACAGCATAAAACTGATCTTTAAAAGTTCTAAAAGCTTTTTATAGACCTGGCTTCATAGCCCTTTGACGCCTTTTGACTTGTTTGGCTCAGGGAATTATAAGACGGTAGAAAACTCTTCTATGTATACCCCATAATAAAACAGGCTCTATGTATCCTAACAATGTATTATAGAAGAGGAACTTGACTGATTTGGCAGGCGTTAAGCCTCTTGTCCTAACCTGATGACCTTGCACAACAGAAATCTTCCCATTGTAGAGGTGATAATACTGAGCTAGGGGAACTTACAATTTTCTCAAAGTAATAAGGCAGCTGAAGAGAAAACTGTAGATAAAAAAACAGAAAACTGAAATCATGATAATACATATTTTTCTAATACTCTTAAATTTATAGTGTATCCAAGGGGGCATATTTTCATCTCTAGCAGGTTTACTGTAGCTGAAGACCGGAAGAACTTATAAATTTCTACTTTATTACCTGACAAATATTCAAATGAAATCATTATACATATAATATGTTCACTGTAGAAAAATGAGAAAATACATAGACATGTATACATAAATCACTCATGGGATACATGACTTCTGAAGCAAATAGACAAGTAAACAGCACCTACCCCTATTTTTAAATGGGTAGTTATACCTCTTCTGTGTACAATTAGAGAGAATTCAGACTTACAGGGCTCTGGATTACCTGTAACAGTTTCTATAATGGGAAGAAGAACTGGGCAGAGATAAGAAAAAGCGGAACAACAGCAGAGATTAGAACGGGGAGCTGACACGACCCAGATCACAAGAAGTGATAGAGGCAAACAATAACAATCCTGTCAAACTGGGAGAAAACATGCAGTAAAACAGAAGCAGAAGATGTAGCCTTGGTCCCTAGAAAGCACTGGTGTGCAATGCAGTCATGTATCTGATGACTACTTACTGAGCATTTATTATGTGCTGGGCATGGTCTAGGCACTGGATTACAATAGTAAACAAAACAAACATGGTCCTAAAAAGGAATTCGCATTCCAGTTTTGCAGACACTTGTAAATAATCACAATTATTTTAGATGGTGGACATTTCTCCGGGGAAGGTGACCAAATATCCCAGTTTGTCTGGGACAGGCTTGCATTTGTGCTGTGTTTAGGAATGCCTCTTTTTTACTCTGAAAAGTGCCTCAGTTTTGGTCACCCTATCTACCTAATAAATTTAAAAAAGATGATATACAAGAAAGTCATTAGAGGTGACGAGGGGAGGGCTGTTTTGGACTGGAAATGGCTCACTAAGGTGGTATCTGACCTGAGAATTAAAATCATCATAGAGCATTTCAGAGTGAGTTTGAGTTTGAGTAAGGAGAACGGTGTGTTGAAACAAAGGTAGAGTTTGGATTCTAAAAAATCTAGTTTTATACCTTAGCCCCACCACTTCTTGGATGTGGCACCTTGGGATAAGTTCTCTGTGGGAAAGGAACACGTTAAATTTTATGAGGAAACATATTTATTTATGATACCCTCCCTTAAAACTACATTTTTAAGCAGATACCATAGAGTGGACAGTGTTAGGGGAGAGCTGGAGAATTATTTTTTTTTAAGTTTTTTTTTTTTCAACGTTTATTTATTTTTGGGACAGAGAGAGACAGAGCATGAACGGGGGAGGGGCAGAGAGAGAGGGAGACACAGAATCTGAAACAGGCTCCAGGCTCCGAGCCATCAGCCCAGAGCCCGACACAGGGCTTGAACTCACGGACCGCGAGATCGTGACCTGGCTGAAGTTGGACGCTTAACCGACTGTGCCACCCAGGCGCCCCGAGAATTAATTTTTTAAATGTCTTTTAGAAGATTCAGATCTACTTGAGCTGTGACTCTAACACCTGAATCTCTTAAATAATACAGGGTTGATGAGAGTTCAAAAAGTACGGAAGTCAGTGCACATCAGTGAAGACAGATCCCAGGGGAAGGTCAGAAATGCAAGATTCACTATTGCTCAATAAGCCACAGAAGTATTTATCTGGAAAAGGAATAGAACCTTCTAGTGGTCTTTGCTGGTTTCTGCAGCGATCCCTCCACCTTTTAGCAAAACTTCCTCCTTCTACAAATAACCCCACTGATCCTCTCCCTCCCCGCTGCTTCCTCACCTTTCTTGCTTGGCTCCTCCCTTACCAGCCTCTCCTTCTAATTCCTTCAGAGGAACGTGTCTTAAAGACTTATCGTCTCTCTTAGGTTGCCCACTGTGCTTGCCTCTTCTTGGCTAAAACTACATAGGACAGCTCCCCTCTGTTTCTGGAAATATTAGTGCACGTTGGTTTCTTGAGTTAATTGCCCTGCATTTATTGGTTCTACTGGCAGGGTAACATAGGGAAGGAAGGAATTGTGAAGAAATAGTTTATAAAACCACAAGGCTCAGTCCTTAACAAGCACTTAATAAATGTTAGTTGAATGAATAAGAGGCAATTATAGTTACTAAAAACTAATAAAAGCAAAAGCAAAAGAGTTTAAAAATTGCAGTAATTTATACAGGTTGCTTCCTCTTTATTTCTAATTACCAGGCAGCACAAGGATGACTAGGTATCCAATTACCTTTGGGGAAAATTTAATTTGAAATGAACAACAACAAAAAAATGAAAACAAAAACAGAACATCCTACAGATACCAGATCAGTAATAATGACACAAGTTACCATTTGCTAAATGCCTCATAATAACAGAAATATAGGTAGGGATATTCCCACTTGACAGATGAATTGACCCAACTCAGAGCAGCTGGGTGACTTAACAACTGTAGGATGAGGGATGGGGCTGAAATTCCAACATGAGGTTCCCATCTCCTCCTCTGTGCGTGCCACTGCCTTCCAGAAGCACAGCCGGGCGCTGGGCAGGGAGAACAGCTCTCCTGGAACACGTTCTCAGAAGTCTTTTTTTTTTTCATTTTTAATGTAATATATTTATGTTACGGTCATGAAGATCGTTGATGAAAAGACATTAGGGGAAGCACAACAGAGCCAGACAGTGAGCCCGACACGAGACACATAAAGGAGGCTGTCAAATGATGGAATGCTTTTTACAGAGTTTATTCCTCCAACCAAACTTGGTACAGTTCTTCCACCCTGGCTACCCACTCAGTTCTCTCTGATTATTATCATGATTACTGCCCCTCCTCAGCCATTCCGAGATGTTATCCTGCTGCACGGTCCTAAGCAACCACCTTTAAAAACTTAAAGTAAACATAGGCCTCAAATAGAAAACATTTTGAGACATTCTGGTGTTACTGTGGTATCTCAATCAGACAGAAGAAATGGACAATGTTAGGCATGGGGCCACCCATTGCAGAGGCTTGATAAAAACTAGTTGGTTTATCAAATTGCTTGGCGGATACTGTCAAAACTGTATCGGTGCTGATGTCTATCACGGCCAGCTGGAATCTGCTTTCTTCCACAAGTTAGGGCAGGCGGTTCCTGAGATCTTTGCCTCTCCCCACCAACCAACCCACGATTATATCTCAAAGCTGGAAAACGGAGCTTGGAGAGGAAATATACTTTATCTCATAAAATCCACCATCATACCTAGCATACACAATCCATAGCCACATCGTACTGGTTACAATACTGTCTTCTCATGTAACAAACATTTCATTGTTTTTTTGTGCCATTTAATTTGACTGAGGACAGTGGCATCTCCTCAGAAAACAATTGGTTTGAAGGTATACGTTTGTTTTACTTATAAAGTTTAAGAAACACACAGAGAAATTTTGGACAGAAGCTGTGGGGTCAAAATGAAAGATAAACAAGGATGGCGAAAGATGTGATAGAATGACAGAAACCTTAGGAGTCATCCAGGGAGAGGACTGGCTTGCTCAAGCCACTTTCAGTATCTTCTGAGGGGAAGCGACACAACCCATTTAGTAATTGTAAACAAAGGAAGTCTTGCCAGTGGTCATACCTGTGGTGGGTTAAAATAAACTAATAAATACAGCCATGAGCATATTTCCCCTACTTGGAGTGGTTTTCTCACTAGCTTCTAGAATAGGGTCAGCCAGTGGATGCAGTAGCAATAAATCTGAAGGTAGGAAGAAAGAGAAGCAACATATATATATTTTTTTTTGCCCTTGGAACTCCCTTCCTCTCAGGTCTCCAGGAGTTGGCAGTGTCCCTGGACTAAAGGCCACGTCTCCTATCAAGCAGCCCCCTGCAAACAGTGTCCCTCTCCAGGCTTCAGAGAGGGCTCCCCTCCCTTGGCCCTTCAGCGGTCTGCTGTTGCTAGCTTCAGAGCACACATTACCCCTGTTGATTCCCTTGTACCCTACCCACATACACAGTCCCTTTATCAAATCCTTTTCTTGAGTATGGTATCTCTTTCCTGCCAGGAAACATAACTCTTAACATATCACAATCAACATATCATATCCTCAACAGTCTTGGTCCTATGATGTAAAGCTTCAATATTTCTTCCAGAACTTCATCGAAGTGCTGATGTCTAATTGCTGAAGTTTCTGGTAAGAAAGCTCTGATTACCCTAACCAAGAGTGGCAAAAACAGCTGCTTCTATGAATATTAGCTCTTCCTTTTAGACTGCATGTTACATATTGATTCATTTTGCCCATCAGTCAACAAGTGAGTTTGAAGAGTTTAGCATATCTAAGACTGGGATGGGATCATGGACTAGTTTGGAGTTCTCACAATGATTAAACAGTCTTCTTTTATAGAGTCTTCAAGCCCTACAAGTTTACCTCATAGACTAACTATATGGTAAGGAACATAAAATACAAGGTTATTAAACATTTGCATGCAGATTTTCTTCTGAAATGAAAAGGGTAGTCAGTATATGTCTTCATATATAGGTGTTTTTTCCCACTGAGTTCAGGGATCCTATAACTAGATTTGGCTGTGATGGCAGACTTTGAGGATCCTGAATGAAAGTCCAACTCGTTAATAGAGGCCAAAATAATTCTTTTTTTTTTTTTCAACGTTTATTTATTTTTGGGACAGAGAGAGACAGAGCATGAACGGGGGAGGGGCAGAGAGAGAGGGAGACACAGAATCTGAAGCAGGCTCCAGGCTCTGAGCCATCAGCCCAGAGCCCGACGCGGGGCTCAAACTCCCGGACCGCGAGATCGTGACCTGGCTGAAGTCGGACGCTCAACCGACTGCGCCACCCAGGCGCCCCAAAATAATTCTTCTGATAGAGTTTCAAATATGTACTCTGCTGGGAAAAGCAACACAATGACATTTTTTTCCTAGGAAGTCAACTGTAAACATCATCATCCTTCTCTGCTCTCTTCTCACCTGAGGGGAGGTTTCAATAGAAGCAGCACAAGAAAACGGAGTAGATCATGGCGGCACTTGATGTGCATTTCAGTAACGCAAGTGTCACATAGTCTATAAGGAGTGCGATCTCACTTTGTAGCAAAATTTGTATGAATTAAAAAATAAAAATTTAATCGTGAACAGCATAATTTCAGAATCAGCAGGCCAAAAAAATAGAAACTGCTTATTCCATCATCACATGTCAGAGCCATGTGAACTGGGAAACAGAAACACCTGTCACCTTTTGCCAGAATTAAACTTGCATTTTGTGGATTTTTATATATATGAGGTCTTCAGGAACATATCCTTTGCAAGAGATGTGTCTGCCCGTGTTCAAACGTGGCAGTGATGAGGACAGAAGAGAGGGTCAGAGGTGACTGAAGACTCGATCCTGTAACTTGTAACCATGAGGAAGAAAGAGGGGAAAGCAAAAGAAAGTAGATATAGCTAGAAACAGGCACTCTTAATTCTCCAATTTTTCTACAGCTCACCCTTTATTTTCACTTCACACTTACAAAATGTAACATAAAAATATCTCAATCTTTATATCACTAGCCCTGTGGATGGCTTGATTCACAGTAACTTCAACACTGAATGTAAGGCTGGAAACCACGCAAACTTGGGAAATAAATGTGCTTGCTTGCACACCCTCTCTCTCTCAATTTGAAATTTTCTACTTGATGAAATGATGAATGTTTACTTCATGTTTTTAATAATACAACTTCATTAAATTTGAAATACTTTAACCCACAAGTTAAATAGTAATTCAATGCTTAACAGGATATTTTGGTTTAAATTGCTTTTGGTTCCCTTGGGTGGAGAGTCAAACTTGGCCACACCTGTAACTTGCTGTCTTGAAGCCTGAAAAAGAGCCCCAGGCAATATCCACCTAAGATATATGTTTGGGGTATACTTGCTAATAAGAAAGTGACTTCAGATCTTGACTTTTCAAGAAAACTATAGAGAATTGATAAATGTCCAAACAACCCCCAAATTAATTCCATAAAACATTCCAATAGTAAATTTCACACATCAAGAAGAAACAGTTCAAAATCTGGTGCTTGTGATATCATTCTCCCTTTCTTAATAGGTCAGCATTTATGTGAGAGGGTGTTTTAGATGTTCCTATGGTACACAAATTGCCTAGCGAAGCGCCCATTCAAATTACCAGTGTCATATTACAATTGTCATATTACAATTCTCATAAATCACCTTGATTTATTTAGATGTGTGAGAATATATTGGTTATTATGAGCCCGTCTAGAATTGGGTATAGAATGGTACATGAAGATGCAGGTCTCAAATCAAAAAGGAATTAGGATAGTTAATCCTGTATTTCACTACACTACACTGACATGCCATTAACAGGTAGTATTTGCTTATGGATCTCTGACAAGTATTATATATAACAAAGGATCCTTAAAAACGCTTCTATTTTCATAAGTAAAGCCAATTTTTGTGTCTGTAAAATCTATTCTTTGAAAAATGATTTGCCATGATAAAAATATGTAAAATGTTTCTGGTAAAATAAAATAATATTACCTGGACAAATCTTTACCATTTTATATTCTCTTTGGCAAAGATTATTTTATATGAATTACTAATTATTTATTTATAAGCAATCATAGGCATTGCCAAAACTTACATGAAAAGCTCTCAGAAAAAAAAAATAGCTGCTTTCCTCTAACTTGTTATAACACCAATAAAACACATCAAAGCGGAGTTTGTATCCATGAAAATTTCTTTTTACTTCAAATTTTCTGTGTTTGTATAAAGGCATGTGTATTCTGGATATCAATGAAAGGCAACTCCCAACAATACAGATTATGTATTTCAGAATTAACCTGTTTTCAAATGTAAAACAAAATCACTATTTCCTCAGATCACATCTTTAATGGAAAAAGCGAGAATAAAGACCTTGTTGGTAAAATGAAGAAAAAAAAATCATCCGAGACATATTGGTATTGTTAAAATTTTGATAACTACAAAGACATATGCTGATTGTTCAGGATACAATTAACAAATGCTTTCATATCCAACCTTAAAGCAAAAATTTTAAACTAATTCAACTCTGCTTCCTACTTCTTCATTAATTACAAGCCAAGGGACTTGAAAGTGTTCTAATGAATTTTACATTAGATTCTGCAATATGAACAGTGTATATTATCACAGCATCTAGTAAATGCATAAATTGGCTTTTCCAAGTTGCATTCTGAGTGGTTGTAAAGATTCTGGCTAGATTTTACAATGTTTAGTATTAGAGCCTGAGTTGAAAAGATTTTTACAAGAAAGAAGTTGCTATAATCACATTTCTGAGGTCATAAATCTATCTTACTACTGTATAATGATCTGTCCTGTTTCTCAGTTCTTTTTTTTTTTCTGTTGTGGCTCAGAAAGGAATCCCACCTATACTGATTTCTAAATATGCATTAAATAAGTCTGGAAAAATTGCTGCTATACCAGCTTCCCATAAATTTCATATTATAAATTACCATCCAGGTATTGGATAACCACTGTAATTTAGATTCAATATTTATGGTTTACGACTTCGCAACCACTCACCATCTTCATAAAATCCTTTGAAAATGAAAGTTTAAGGAAACTATACATGGACCGAGCAAAAAGGCAGAGCAATCCACCTAAATCCAGTAAGAAACAGGTAAAACCTTAAAATTGCTTTATCAAAGAGGAAAATACAGACTAACATGGAAACCTCTTAGAAAGCTTTCTTTTATAAAATATTTCTCTAATTTTAGAGCAAGATAAAAGACCACATATTGAGCACTGTCCAATGAGACACAACATCACAAATGGCACACCATCCTGAACGGAAAACTTAAAGCAAATATATTAGTATCATCGATCAAGTGAAGTCATATTGATGGGACTATGTATTGGTAACAGAAATATAAAAACTGGGTGGAAAATACAACAGAACTCAAAGTTAACAAAAGTCAGGTACAGACTGTCAGTGATTACTCTTCAAAGCATCAGAAGTCACCACGATCGGCACTGCTTGAAGATTAGCATCTGATAACAATTCTATTGATGTTTATTAATACTTGATTCTCCAAGAAATGGATTGATTTTCACAGCTATTCTCTCAAAAGTGTTCTTCCTTATCGGATTATTGACAGAATCATATATGTAATTCTGTTGTTAACACTAAAGAGTTTATTTCCTAGAGCAAATGTTGCTCAAGTTCATCCCTCAACCTGTGCACCATAATGTATAGGTTTACTTGCTAGCCCTTCTTTCTAGTTATTTAAAGAAAACAAATTTAAGCTGAAAAAATAAAGCTACCAATACTTCTTCATGGGCAGAATCAAACTATAGTATGCTACTGAGCAAGCTTCGCCTCTCAGAAGTTTGATGGCCCATTAAAAATATCTATTGTCACAGTGGACGTAGTTCGGGTCCCACCTGTCAGTATCTTAATAACGGCATTGCCTAGGAACCTCATGGGTAGCAAAACTGCTAGTTTAGGCTCACAGTTTTGGAACATCTTAAAAATATTTTCTTGCTATCAACACTTAGATTTAAATAGAGTTTCTATTTCAATAGTGCAAATTTTTGACTATCGAAATAACTGCAATGAAACAAATATCAAACCTCTCGTGGACATTTTACTCTTTAGCTGTTTTCACATTTTGCTCACATTTTGCAAGCAACTGAGAAATCCAAAAGGAATGGCCTTAACTCTTTCACTGCCTAGTTCAGGGATCAAATACTAGAAATAATCTATGGCTTATAATGATCAAAGAGTTCTAGAGAATTTCTAAATACATGCAAGAAGAAAACAGATAAGTGATTTTCCACCAAACTGCAGCAAGCAGGAGAGAGGGAGAAACCCCTCACGCAAGCATGCATTAAAAAAAAAAAAAATCTACTCTGCAGACACTGCTTCCTCAGATTGAGGCACATTTAACAGCAACACTGCCAAAAAGACATAAAAGATACATCCATAGCATCCAGTTCTACCCCAAAATTAGAGCTGCACTGCACACATTTTTAGAAACGTGAGTCTCAGCAAACACTCACAATTGTATTTTATTGACAACATTAAAAATAAACACAACACAGAAATAGTGAGCCTTTCCTAGTCCGTTTCAACTTCATTACCATACTCTATCAGCCTCTATTATTAAAAAAAAAAAAAAAAGTCATTACCTGTATGAAGAGAACCTGTTAATAGTCTGAGAAGGTACTGGGCAAATTTCAGTATTTCACGTTTACACCGTTTTCTACAGCCACTCATCTTAAGCAACAAGGTATTCCTCTGATGAGAGCCAGAAGTCTTTGCCAATAAAAAAAAAAAAAAAAAGACAGTCTCTGAGGGGAAACTTCTGTCTCAGTTTATGTCACAGGCTGCCTTACAACTCCTGTGGAATTAGCTGTTAGTGCCTGAATCAGAAATTCCTTTAAAAAGCTAGAGCAGCCGGATACGGATAGAACAGTAACAGGGTGGTGAAAAGGGGCTGCTTCCCAGTATGGTCACCAAGTTCTTCTGTGGCAACAGATAGGCTGCTGGCTCCCACTTGTAGTACCCCACTGTGGCTCAGCTCAGCATCCCCTCTCCAGGAGCAATTGCAACCTCACAGACCATTCACGGGGAGGCGGGGACTGTGATGCCAGCTCATCAATGAATCAGCATGTAAGCAGGTGAGGGGACAGATGACAGGTCACTGGGGCTGAAACCCTTCGGGTACCAATAAAAAAAATTTTTTTTAAAAGTCTGTTAATGCAATCAAGCCTGCTGGGGGAGAATCTCGGTGTCTAAAGCTGTACAAAATGACTCCCCCCTCCCACCCGCCAAAAAAAAAAGGAAGTAGAAAAGCATGCTGCTCAAGGTCAGACATCAGACAATTCCCTGATACAGTGTTAATCAGATTCAGAAAGCCTAAACAGCAAAAAGGTACATTTGAGGAGCTGACCCTGATTCTAAACAAACGAAGTTAAACATTTACCACCAAATGGAGGCAAGGCTGTTTTGTCACAGATAAATATATTCCACTTCATGGGCAAAGAGGTGGAAAAGAAGCTGTTACCTAAATCTGGTTGTGTTTTCGGCACCGTCCAGGCTCAAGTATTTGGAAATTTAAAAATTAAATAAATAAAATAAAAAAAATCAGTCTCTTTCAAAACACGCAGTCTGGAAACCAGAACTCTTAAGCCCCTGTACTTTGCCTCTAGGCAACAGAGCTCCAAAACTAATTTATTGCATTATTCTAACAGAAAGAACAGACTCAGTTTCTCCATATTTCTAAGAGGCCAAAATGCCACTTGCTAGCTCTCTACCAACTGACTTATTTTGAATAGTGAGAATAAGTGAGAGTTCGC
The DNA here is from genome assembly GCF_018350175.1 of Felis catus. Classification (NCBI taxonomy): domain Eukaryota; kingdom Metazoa; phylum Chordata; class Mammalia; order Carnivora; family Felidae; genus Felis; species Felis catus. Next base: position 187,949,581 of record NC_058371.1, on the reverse strand, counting down.
AATTTTCACAAAGTACTTTTCTATTAAAGACAGTCGTAGAGGTAGGCAGTTGCTATGAAAGCCAGAAAACTACATGCCTGCCTTCTTAGAAGGTGCTGTTGTTGTTTTTTATTCTTGAGTGCCTTGGGTGGTTTCTAGGATTTGTCTACACTCTAACTTGTATTCCCAGGGTGCATATTTGTTTCTGCTTATTTTGTATAAATATAAGTATTATCTCCATGAGATTTAGTATACACAGAATGCACATCCCTCATATTTAAATACCTAGATAACGGGCACCTGTGTGGCTCGGTCAGTTCAGCATCCGACTTCGTCTCAGGTCATGATTTCACAGTTGATGAGTTCAAGTCCTGGGACGGGCTCTGTGCTGACAGCTCAGAGCCTGGAGCCTGCTTCAGATTCTGTGTCTCCCTCTCTCTCTCTGCCCCTCTCTCACTCATGTACTGTCTGTCTGTCTCTCTCTCTCTCCTTCTCTCTCTCTCAGAAATAAACATTAAAAAAAGTTTTTTAAATACCTAGATAAGACTTTTTTCTCCTTGACAGTTGTAACAATCCTAGTTGGAACTAATATTTCCCAACAATATGATGCATGAAAAGATGTTCTTTTTACAGTAAGCAAAGAAGCACTCCAAGAATCATAAACAGATTTAGGGGTAACACACTCTTTCTAGAACTCTCCCACATGCCCAGAAACAGTGGTATAATCATCTGAATGCGATAATGAAACGTGCTTTCCAGGAATTTTCAGAACCTCAGTTCAAAGTGTCTGAGATAGAAACAATTTCATACACAAAGTTTAGCAACATACATTTTGAAGTTCTTGCTCACATATATCTGCCATGAGTAACGGCATCAAGTTTGAAACAGGCAGAAGAACTATACTATTATAGTTCCATAGTTGGGCTCATTATTCTAAAGCCTCATTCTCTTATCTATAAAATGTGGATCTGGGTATTCTGTTCATTTCTTAAAGAGTAAAACAAGATATGGTAGAGATGACATTAAATACAACACTTTCATTCATTTATGTAGAAATTATGTACTGAACACTTGTTACATTCCATACGTGATTCGAGTGCTGGAGATACAACAGTAAGGGAGAAAGACAAAACACTGGCATTGGAACCACATATGGAACATAACAAGCGCTCAGTACATAATTTCTACATAAATTACATGGTATTCATGGAGCTTACACCTCAGTACAGAAAACAAATTAGCAAAAAATAAGGAAAATATCACATGTGGATAAGTGCTATGGAGACTATGAAACCAGGTTGGTAGAATAGAAAGTGAGTAGTCAGGGAAGACATCTCTAGGAAAAGACAACTAAGCTGAGATATAAAATTATAATAAGGAGCTAATGGTCAGCCATGAAATGTTTAAGACAAAAAACATGTCAAATGGTGTGAAAAGATTATACAAATACTCCAAGCTGAGTAAGAGTTCTGGATCCTAAAGGAACAGAAAGAAGGGTATGGCCGCTGAAGCATACTGAGCCAGAAGAGACTTACAGGAGATGATTTCATGGAGACACATGGAGCTTCTAGCCAGAGCCTACGTGCAGGGCCATACAGCCCAGGGTAAGGAGTTTGGATCTAGTCTGTATGTGCTGGAAAGTCATTCCTGGGAATAGGGAAATTATAGACCCATCTGCTATCTAAAGGATGAACGAGGGCAGTTAAGAGTGGAAGAAGAGACACCTATGAGGGCCATCATGACAGTGGCATGGCCTGGAGTGGAAATGAGAGAAAATTCCAAGAAATCTAAAACAACAACAACAGCAATGGCGACAGCAAAACTAGAATTAGTTAGTTCAACAAGGCCACAGGATACTAGCTGAACACTGAATTGTACTACCGAGAAATCAATTGTATTAGAAATAAACGTACGGATGCTAAAATTTAAAATACAATCACTTACAACTGCTCCAAAAAATGAAAATTTAGGTGTAAATCTAACAAAACATGAGTAAAATTTGTGTTCTGAAAATTATAAAAACTGATGAAAGAAATAAAAGAATATTTAAATAAATGGAGAGACACAGCATGTTCACGTACTGGGAGACTCAACATAGTAAAGATGTCAATTCTCTGATATACAGGCTTAACATAATGTCAAAAATTCCAATCTCAAAATCACATTAAGATTTTTTTAATATAGACAAGATTATTTTAAGTATATACTGGAAAGGACAAAGGAGCCAGAATAGCTAAAACGACTTTGAAAAGAAGAGTAAGTCTCGAAATCATTCTACCTGACTTCAAGAGGTAGATAGCTACAGTCATGAAGACAGTGCTAATTGTAGACAGATGGACACACAGTTTAATGGAACAGAACACAAAGTCTAGAAACAGATCCATACAAGATGCACAACTGATTTTTGACAAAAATGCCAAGAGCAAGTCAATGAAGGGAAACATCCCTTCAACAAGTGGAACCAGAACAAATTAAACATCTATAGGCAAAAGCTGAACTTTGACCAATACATCAAACGTTATACAAATATTACCTCACAATGAACTACAGACTTAAATGTAAAACTATAAGGAAAACATAGCAGAAAAATCTTCAAATGTAAAACTATAAGGAAAAATTAGGAGAAAAATCTTCAAAATCTTGGGCTAGGCAAAGATTTCTAAGACATCCCACAAAAAAACATTAGTTATAAAGCAGAAAATGATGAATTGAATGTCATCAAATTTAAAAACTCACCCATCAAAGACCATGTTCAGATAATGAAAAGACAAGCTATGGAGTAGGTGAAAATATTTGTGAGCCACATATCTGACAAAGGACTAACATCCAGAATATAGAAAGAACTTTCAAAACTCAACAGTACAAGTACAACAGAACAGTACAAGTTTTTTTGAAAAGAACTTTCAAAACTCAACATGCAACTAGAACATGAACAAAAGACAAGCAGAGACATTTCACTGAAAAAAAGATACACGGATGGTCCCCGGATTACAATTCTTTGAGTTTACAATGGTGCAAAGGTGATATGCGTTCAGCAAAAATTGTACTTCAGATTTTGACTTGGATCCCTTTCCAGGCTAGTGACACACAGTACAATACTCTCTTGTGATACTGGGCAGCCATAGCTTCCAGTCAGCCACGCAGTCACTGGAGTAAGTAACCAATATGGTTACAACCATCCCACACCCACATGAACATTTGGTTTTCCAGGTTCAACACAGCATCCAATAAATTACATGACATATTCAACATTTTATTTTTAAAAAATTGTTATTGTTTTATTTATTTTTGAGAGAGAGAGAGAGAGACAGAGTATGAGTAGGGGAAAGGCAGAGAGAGAGAGGCAGACAGAATCTGAAGCAGGCTCCAGCTCTGAGCTGTCAGCACAATGCCCGATGCAGGACTCCAACTCACAGACCACGAGATCACGACCTGAGCTGAAGTGGGATGCTTAACCAACCGAGTCACCCAGGAGACCCTCAACATTTTAAGACAGTCTTTAAGTTAGATGATTTTACCCAACTGTAGGCTAATACAAAGGTTCTGAGCAAGTTTAAGGTAGACTAGGCTAAGCTATCATGTTCAGTAGGTTAGGTGTATTAACTGCATTTTTGACTTAACCATATTTTCAACTTATGATGGAACACAGCCCATCACAAGTTGAAGAAGATCCATACAGAGGTCAAATAAGCATACACAACGATTTTCAATCTCATTAGTCATTACTGACATGCAAAATAAAACTACAATGATGGATCACTGCACATCTATCATAATGAGTAAAATGAAAAAAGAAAATAGCGATAAGACCAAAGGCTGGCAAAGATGCAGAGAAACTGGGACTTTCATACATCGCTTGTGCAAATGAAAAATGGTACAGCCACTCTGAAGAACAGTCTGATAGTTCTTTAAAATTCTAAAAATACATCAACCATATAACCCAGCAATTGCACTCCTGAGCATTTATCCCAGGGAAATGAAAATCTATATTCAGACAAGAACTTTGACATAAATTCTTACAGAATTCTTGTTTTTAATACCCCAAACTGGAAACAACCTAGATGTCCTTCAAGAGGGGAACGGTGCTACAAACTATGAGGCTACCATACTACGGAATACTACCCAGCAGTACGATGAACTATTGATATACACAACTTGGATGAACTCAAGGGAATTATGTTTAGTGGAAAAAGCCTACCTCAAAAGGTTACATACTGCATGATTCCATTATGTAACATCCTTGAAATGACAAAACTATAAAAATAGAAGCCAGATTGGTGTATGCCAAAGATTAAGAAAATGGTAAGGGACACAGGGAAGGGGATGTAGCTATAAAAGTGCAACACGAGGAAACTGTTCTGACTGCTATCAATGCCAGTATCCTGGCTGTGATATTCTACTATGGTTTTGCAAGATATTACCACTGGGAGAAACTGGATACTTTATCATGGGATCTCTGCATAATTTCTTACAATTGCACGTCAACCTACAATTATCTCAAAAGTTTACTCAAAATGTAAATAAATATTTAAAAATATCTTTCTAGTACCTAGGGTGCATTACTGTTTTAGGTTCTGAATATACACAAATAAACCAAACAGACAAAACCGGTGATTTACAGAACTTACATCACAATAGGGAGAAAGAGTAAAATACAGCAAGAATGGAATATGCTGAATGAGGGAGGGGACAGCAGTGGAGGTAAATTGGGGTGATCCGGAAACTCTTTGCTGAGCTGTCATTTAAGCAAAAATTTGAAGGAGATGCAAGCATGAGCCGTGTAGATACCTACAGTACATGTATGCATAGGAATCTTCTCTGGATATGCATCCTTCTGTAGCTTCCAGACATTCCACCGATATCCTGCCATTCATTCTGTTGAGGAACTTTCTTGAAATCAGCCCTTTGTAAAGGCTCAATTTTGCTTAGTTTTTTAGTTTTATTTGATTATATGTGTGTGTGTGTATTATATAATATATATATATATATATATATATATATATTATATATATATATATAATTTTTGGTTGCGTTTTTAGAGACAGAGAGAGCACACACAAATGGAGGACAAAAGCAGAAGGACGGAGAGATAGAGTCTTCAGCAGGCTGCATACCCAGTGTGGAGCCCTACGTGGGGCTACATGGGATCATGACCTGAGCCAAAATCAAGAATCAGACCCTCAACTGACTGAGCCACCCAGGCGCTCCAGGCTCAATTTTGATGCAGAAGCCCAGAGCACCAGTCTAGTCAATCTTTTCTCTAGGGAAAGCAATCACAATGGCAGATTTTGTTGGGGAACCCACTGCCTGTATCTATTTATTACTGGGAGGTGTGTAGGAGAAACATTGTTGTTTAATGCTATCCTTAGGAGAACACAGTACAAAATTAAGACAATAAATACAAAAATGCTACAGAGTATTTGAAAATAAAAAAGAAAAATGTTCTTAATTATCAGCTAATTTGACTAATATAACCATTACCTCCAACAATATCAGTAGTCAAAGTGGCATGTTCAAAAATAACAGGTGTCCTGAATGTTTCAGAAATGCTTGTGCAAAGCCATGGTCACTCACGGAGAAATGTGAGTGAACTTCCCAACAGCTCACAAAGCCCAAAGGTTTTACAGATGAGCAAATCACTTAGCACCTTTCCCGCACGTGGTATAGAGGCTGCTAACATTTCCTGGGGTCAAGTCACTGCTACATTTAATTTAAAGACAAACTGGCATGCAATGTGGTACAAACCAAAGCTCCTGTGAGGGAGGATGCCTCAAGCAACCACTACAACCACTAGTCTTGGTAAGTTACAGAAGAACACAAACCCACAGGCTCATTTCAAGATGTATTTCTCCTCATTGCATTCTGGATGAAAAAAAAAAAATTTTTTTTTGATCAGATCTTTTTGAGACGTCCAAGCCCAAGAAAAGCAATTCTTAAATACACTTGGGTCACCTTTTGCTCCTTAGAATGGAATAATAAACATGACTGATTGATTAAGGGAAGTGGGTTGGCTTTCCTTCAAGAAAGAGAGTACCCAGTGATTGCAGAGAAGACTTGCCACCACGGAGTTCTCCCCCCGCAAGTCTGCTCCTCCCAATGCATTTTGGTGTATTCTGTGTGTCTCAGTGGGAACAGACACTGTTATGCTTTTCAAATTGTCACAAGTTGCAAAATCAAACATGTGCAGCTTAAAAATAGCTCACCATGGGGCTGCAGAGAGAAGCGGAGCAGAGCCTCCCGGCAAAGTCACAGGTTTTGAAAGTGGGTCTTGATAAAATTTCAGACTAGCTAGTGTCCATTAGAGAGGAATGTCCCAATGCCAGGTCCATTATTATTCCAGAAACATCACTATTCACCTACTTCAATAAATAAGGAGCATGCCAACATATTCTTCTGCAGCAAGTTTGGAAACAGCTTTGTGAATACAAAGCAAGTCAAAATTGAACTTACTGGCATGAGAAGTCCCTCTCTCATGTGCCTAGGTCTAAACCAACCAAAAACCATCTAATTACTACTCTAGATTAATACCTAGATAATGCAAGTTTTCAGGTATTCTACCCTAATTTAACGGTCTTATACAATGAGACCAAAACTATTAATACAAAAATTATGGGGGCGCCTGGGTGGCGCAGTCGGTAAAGCGTCCGACTTCAGCCAGGTCAAGATCTCGCGGTCCGTGAGTTCAAGCCCCGCGTCAGGCTCTGGGCTGATGGCTCAGAGCCTGGAGCCTGTTTCAGATTCTGTGTCTCCCTCTCTCTCTCTGCCCCTCCCCCGTTCATGCTCTGTCTCTCTCTGTCCCAAAAATAAATAAAAAAAAAATTATGTATACTTAATACAGGCAAACATTTACATGCAAATAGGTCCATGAATACAAATTACGAGAGTCTTTTAAAAAGTGGGGAGCTGAAGAAGTGAAATTTTTTTTTCCAGAAGATGATATTCTCGCTCTTTTGTTTTGTTTTTAAGAGGGAGAATTTTTCCTTCATGAGTGTTCAGAGAGAAGTAAAAAATGTTTGTGTCATAAGTGTATATTTTAGGGAAACGATCCATTGGAAATATGTACTAGCTGGAACTGAGGGCTCCTTCAGTGGGGTTCCACCCACCTGGAGCCCTGTGTGAAAGCCTTATTGTTATTGTTATGGGATCTGGGAACAGATGCGTTTCACTGATGAAAAGCCTCGAGAGTCAGAATAAGATGAATGCATACTACTTAAAAGAAAATAAAAATATATTGGAGAGTCCCGGCAAGCAGAGATATGGCTGAGATCGTGGGCGTGGAAATGTGCTCTGTGTCAGCATGCACATTTGAAGGACGGTAGAAGAGGGCCATCAGGAGGAAAGGTGCCATGTTCCCAGGCACAGATTTATGCCCAGATTATAAAAAAAAGGAATTGCCAGGTCCCGAGGCCCATTCTTCCACGAAATTAGGTTGAAAACTGTGTCCTGAAAGAATTTATATTAGCTTATTTTCTTTATGATTTATTATTAGTTTTTGCCACTTTCTGATGAGGCATATATAGCAAGGAACTGGCATTCTAATTTACACTGGAATTAAATATCAAGTTATTTACTCAGACTCATTTTGCTCAGCTATGAAAGAGCCTTGTAATCTCCCTCCTAAAAAAAATGTGGTTATTGGGCGTATTAAAACAATATCCTATAATTATATAGTAATTTTAAAGTTTTCACATTTTTTTTTTCTTTATTGAGATCTCTAGAACTTATCCACATCAATTTTAACCACACTCCTCCTGGTTTTCTTCAAAGTATGGTTTGGGGCCTATTTGCATCAGACCCACCCAGGTTACCTGTTTAAAATCCAGATTTTGTGGCCCCCACCTTCAATCTGCAAACATAGAATCCTTGAGCATGGGGCAAGGAATCTTAGAAATTTAGTATTTCCTGGGTTCTCAAAAATAAAGAATTTTGATCTAAGCAGCTTAAGTCAACTACCTTCTTGGAATGCAAAGTCAAAGAAGAAGTAAATTGAAATTTAAAGATGATAAAATTACCGATCAATAAAAGTTCTGATAATCTATCAGAGAGCTCAGCCCAAAGTCACCCAAAGTCGCTGTGAGGTTGGGATGTGGTCTTGGTAATGCATATTTCAAAAGGAAGCACAAGTGTCAAGGAAGCTGCATTTTCAATTCTATCAAAGGCAATCAATAGGCAGGTTCAAAACAATCAGATTGCTCATTTGGCTTCAGCAAAAGCCATCAACCATAAGCAGTCCTGTGGTGTCTGAATCTAATGGACGCATGTAGGCTTGGTGACACAGCCTTTTTCTACCATTTTACCAGAATGGCCCATGTATTTAAAAACAGGCCACATACATGATTCAAACCATATGTTACTTCTCTTCCCTCCTCTATTACACTTTTTGGAAGACTAGCCTTTCTTTCTTTTTCAATTATCATGCTATACCTACACAATTTGGTTAATATAATTATAAGTGAGCTGAACTCCAGCCAGTGTGGTAAGTTTGTTTTTGTCTGTTTTGTTTTGTTAGGCACAGGGACTTTCTGCTTCATTCTCTTGTGAGTTGAGATGTCAGAAAAAGACAATTTGGAGTCTGGGGTAACCAAATGAAGGGCGGTATAGAATTGTTAAAAAATTGAAAGAGGCAATAAATATGTTGGCTTTCCCCTAACTCCTACCTAATGTAAATGAATGATGTGTTGATTTAGGGAATTTTTACTGGGTTTCTCTTACTTACGAGGCTGATGTCAGGAATCAAGTTTCAGATGATGTTAAGGTATATACTGGACATTCTAAAATTCCGATCTAGCATTCAGAACAAAGGTCAAGGTTGGAGGCCACATTTAGAAGCCATCCATGTAGAAGTGACAGTTAAAGCTGAATATAGATGGAATGAACCCCTGACAGAGACAGAGGTGACCTACAAGGCTCATGTCACACAGTCTCAGTTATAAATGGCTTTGCCCTACTTTTCATTCAAGACTGAACTGCCTTATACTGCTTATCACAAAACAGGTAATTTTTTTTTAAAGATGCAAATTCTGAAAAATCAGAGAAGAGCTTAAAATCAAAAACAAAAACAAAAATAAAAAAGAACTAGTCTATAAGACTGTAAGAGAGAACGGTGATATGAAAATGGAAATATTCTCAATTTGTTCAACAGAAAAGGATTTTCTCACTTATGTAAACAGAAATATTAGACGCAATGTCATTAGATGATCAGAGGAGCAAAGTTACTCTGTCATATACCAGGTTATGATTCTCTTTAGTGTGAGTAATCGCTTTCACAAAGTTCCTGCTAAAGTTTCTGCTGATGCTCTTATAACCACACTAACACCATGACCAGATGCTTAAACAGCAGCACATATCCTAGCCCTGCAGATAATAATTACCTACGTCACACCAGAGCTGCGGGAAGAGGCAAGTCTCAGATTAAATGAGTATGCCATTATGGAAAACAAAGCGCTATAACAACGGCGAAACACAACTGCTGTCATTATCCCAAAACTATACGTTCTTGTCTTGACTTACATAAAGCAAAATATTAGATCACGCTGAAAATACTTCTTCCAGTCTTCGTCTCCCAATTCTAAATTCAATTTTGACTAGCTAAAGGAAAAGAATGTCTCAGAATCCACTGTGCCTTTTGAATGTCCTTGAGTGTGCCCTAAGGATTCATTTCCAAACTGCAGTCTGAGGACGGGCTCACCGCTCACCCTCCCCTGGAACTGCTTGCCATACCCCCCCCCCCCCCGCCTCCCTTCTCAGCAGAGCAACGTGATTAAATATTCAGGATCCTGCCATGGTGGTGCAGAGCAAAGTAATGCAGGGCTCTGACCTGCTCCAGGAAAATCAGTCAGAGAACAAATGCGTGACAACGGGTGACACTAACCATGTGTTGTAACCGAAAACCACCGAATGCAGTTTTCGTGTTGCACGGTCTCCAGCACAGGAAATGCACTATTAAACTCTCCCTGTAGAAGTCATCCTAAAAGCCTTCGTGGGGCGCCTGGGTGGCTCAGTCGGTTAGGCGTCCGGCTTTGGCTCAGGTCATGATCTCGCAGTCTGTGAGTTTGAGCCCCACATCGGGCTCTGGGCTGACAGCTCAGAGCCTGGAGCCTGTTTCCGATTCTGTGTCTCCCTCTCTCTGACCCTCCCCCGTTCATGCTCTGTCTCTCTCTGTCTCATAAATAAATAAACATTAAAAAAAATTTAAAAAAAAGCCTTCCTAATGCATGCTGCAAATGCATATTCAGATCCCTCCACAGCTGGCCCTCTGTGCCATGTGAACTCTGTAGGTGACATGCCACGAGTGGGGGTGGGGGTGGGGGGGGGCGGCCACAGAATGAGCAACGGATTAAGCCAGGCCTGCATTCTGGATCTTTCAAGGGCCAAAGATGGTTCAGTTGCCCCAGGTCCCAATTTCCCTGTCTGCAAAATGAGAGCATTGGGGTGGGGGCGGGGTGTTGAGGGGGGACGCCTGGCTGGCTCAGTTGGTTAAGCATCTAACTCTTGATTTCAGCTCAGGTCATGATCGCAGGGTTCGTGGGACTGAGTCCCATGCCAAGCTCTGTGCTCATAGTGCTGAGCCTCCTTGGAAATCTCTCTGTCTCTCACACTTGAAAGAAAGAAAGAGAGAGAGAGAGAGAGAGAGAGAAAGAGAGAGAGAGAGAGAGAAAGAAAGAAAGAAAGAAAGAAAGAAAGAAAGAAAGAAAGAAAGAAAGAAAGAAAGAAAGAAAGAAAATAAGGGCAATGGATTCAATAACTCCTGCCTTCTTTTCCCATTCAAAATAAATACATAAATATCTCCAAAAGGAGTTCTCTCTATATATTTTAAATAGCCACATAATGTTCCACAGTATGGACTTCCTTCAGTCCATTCCCCAGGCCTGCACCCACAGATATTTAGGGGGCTCTCAGTTGTCTGGGTGCCAAAGACCATACTGTCATTTACTAATATTTATATAGGTCTGTGTCATTCACTTGGGGCATGCCTACCACATACTGGTTTAAGTGAGGAAGTAAATTACAAAAACATGTATATAATATAATCCTAATGTTGTGAAATAAAACCACATTCTCTACATATGCATATCTCCTTTGCAAAGAATGACAACCTACTTTACTGGGGGGGAGAGGGAGAGTTAACGGTCTAAGAAAAGTAAACTTCAGCAAAACATAAGCTCTCATGATAGCATGCTAACACGTACGATATAAAGCTATGAAATTTATGAAAATTATATTTCTATGAGAAATATGTACAGATTAAAGGAAAACATTAATCTCATTAAGCGATGATTAATTTAGGCAATTTTTCACTTGAATTCCTTGGAGTATTTTTATACTGCTTTTGCAAAAAGGTAACATATAGACAAAAGGAAAAATAATGAGTCTGTGCTATGAACTCCCCTTAGAGGTTCTATGCCTGAAAAATACCAATGGTATTTATATACCAAACATGCTTTATGGGCAGGGCACCATTCTGAAAAACTTTGTTGAGTTATCTAATCTCTGGGAGAGATTTTTTAGGTAGATCTTCTTATGCCCCAAAAAGGACGGAGAAATTGAGGCTGAGAAAGATTACCTCTCCTAAATTCATTGTGAATGTGATAACTCACCTCACTGCTCCCTGTGAAGCCTGGACGATCCACATGAGATAATCATTTCGGTTAGAATTCTGAATCCCCCCTTTTCTACTTATGGGAGTCATTAAATCTGTAACAGATAAGCCCTAAATTTTAAAAGTGTTCAAAGCAAAAGTTAATATAATTTCTTACAAAAATAATAACAAATATTATTGAATAATACCATCCTTTTCTAAAACATTTTTCATAGATAAAATAATTTATATAGGGGCCTAGGTATCATCCATAATTTAAGAATTTTAGAAGACATAGCTTACACATACTGAGCAGGATTTATGTATTTCATCGGGTTAAGTCTACTATCAATGGTTCTATAAAATAACTCCTGTGTGTCAGTGAAACTGGAAATGGTCCATTCCCCCAATCTTTCATCAGTCTAAGAAGTATGTTTTCCACATTTTTTATAACTTTGCCTTTAACAAAAACTTACTATTTCATGAGTTTTGGGGCACATTTTGAAGATTCACCCACAGTCTCTGAGCACAGATTGGTTTTTCTTATACTATCGTTCCTGAGACCTCTCTCCTGGAGCCTACTCCCCAGATAAACTCTCCATACCTTTCTCCTGAGGGGAACCTAGAATATCCATTTCATTTTGTTGTTGAAACACAGATTTGTTTCCACAAGTGTTTGCTCTGGAACTCACAGACAAATAGCCGTGGACTGCAGTCACTGTATGGAAGTTAAGAGCAATTCTTTTTTCATTTAGAGACTTAGAAAACTCTGGCAATAACATCAATTTGCCAAATTCCTCTTCATTTTCCTCCTATTTCTTAGCATTCTTGATTCTGTAGCTAAGGTTGCATGATGATTCCTTCAATCACTGGACACCTTAGAAAGAGCAAAGACCGAAGACACGGGCCACGTGACCTTCCTATGCCAGCTCTTTCCCTTACAGCCCAAGATTTTGGCCAGATCACTGAAAAGTGTCTAAGCCTCAATTTAATCATGTGTGTGATGTGAACTAATAATGTCCATAATAGTCCTACCCAATATAATTCTTATGAGAATTAAATAAGGTGATGTGCATAAAACACATTGGAAAATATCTGGTATCTAGGAGATAGTTCATCAATGGCAGATGCTGTGGCTACTGTTAACCGCTAGATCCAAACGAGAGAAGGAAATCTTTCTAAAGCAAATAGAGTCAGGAGAAAGCTCTAAAGTCCCTCTAAGTACCTAGGGGGGTCTTCTTGAATGCTGGTGAGGTTGTTATTTGGATAATAGTAGTACTATTTGGATTAATTAACATTTTGTAGGCAATGGAAGATGATATGAGGATTCTTTATTTTATCATGTAAACATTGGTTATATAGTCAATGGGGAAAAAACAGAACAAGTGTACATTTTAGTACAAAAGCATGGATAGAACCATGAGTAGCCTTCAAAAGATGATAAAATTGGGGGTCCCTGGGTGGCTCAGTCCATTAAGCTTCTGACTCAGTTTCAGCTCAGGTCATGATCTCAGAATTCACTGGTTCGATCCCCACATTGGGCTCTGTGCTGAGCATTGAGCCCGCTTATGATTCTCTCTCTCTTTCTCTCCTTCTGCCCCTCTCCCCTGGTCACACTGTCTCTCTTTCAAAATAAATAAATTTTTAAAAAGATTATAAAATTGAATGAAAATTGTATGAGTATGTATGCATTTTTGATTAAAGAGTTCAGAGCTTTCATTCAAATTTGAACAGTTTCTAATAGGAAATAATATATGATTCCATACTAGATATACTGGGGTAAATAATTTATGTCATCAGCTTTTTTTACCTAGACACCTGAGGAATATATCAAATTTATGCCCTAAAGAATATAGTCATATTTTGTCATCTTTTGAGGTGACTGTCCCCTTTGATAATTGTATAAAAACTATTGAAAAAAATCATAAGTGGCAATCTCTTACTCATAGAGGCTGGAAATGGTCCATTTCTGTCTTTCTGGGCATACTGACTATTTTACAATCTCCCCTAGCATTTATCTATCCAACAACCTCCCTCGTTCTTTGTGAGAAGGTCATAACATCAAGCCTTTCTTTACTCCTGGAAATCTAGGACATAGACAAATAAGAAAAAAGAGAACAAGAGAGGGATGGGAGGAAGAGGAAAAGATTATAGAGTCATGCACAGAGATGGAGAAGACAGGAGAAGAAGGAAGGGGGTGAGAACGAGACGGAAGGAAAGAGAGAGAAAAAGAAGAGAGATTGTAACATGGTAGCTTTCAGCATGTTAATATGTAGATATCTGAGAGATGTCTCTCCCAAACTTTTTTCTCAACTTCCTTACTCATTCAGCACATTTTCTCTGAGAAAAAGAATGGAGAGTATCCTGGTCCACAGCTTTTAAAATTACTTAGAAATGATATTTTATAATTACCTACAAATGATATAGCATTTTTAGTGATTTATTTTTAAAGTATTACATTTTATAGTAGCAAGTTACCGTACACGGATGTGTGCAGCTTCTTTATCTATTACCAACCAACCTTTTTTTTTTTTTTTTTTTTTTTTTTTTTTTTGGAGAATGGATGAGACAACATCTTCCCCCTAGTGAACCGAAACAAAATCCCTTCTATTAGATTTTTGCTTTTTTGTCTTGATATGATGTTAGATGGTGTACCTTTGCTATTTCTGCTATAAGATAAATTAGTTTCAATTCAGTTTAACAAATGTGGGTTGGGTGTCTTATGGCTTTCCTCTATCAAGCCCAAGAAGTAGAAGAACTATATCTGCTCTAAAGTTGTTTAGCACTACAAATGTCAGGGGTGAGATGCATCAGTCATAAAAGTACTAACTGGGAAAAGTTATTTTATAAAAATTAATTTGCTTTTCTCTTGAAAAGACCTACAGTTTCAGAATATGGTTTTCATTTTTTTCTTTGTGCTTCTGGTAACATAACTGCAAAATATTTCACTTGACTCTTACATTATTCATTCACTCATTCATTCACACATTTATTAAAGAAGGAACTGTAAAATCAGGTTACTTTGATACAACTTCTCTGATTTCTTTAAGATCAGCATTAAAGTGGAGACACCTGGGATCTATCTAACCGGAGGGAATTAGTGTTTGAAATTTATTAATATGGCCATGTGAAAAGCCTCTTCTGTAATGATCTCAATTTTATAGGGAGCAGCTAAGGCTAAGAAAGAGACAAATGACTCTTGGTCAGCTCTAATGGTCACATAGTCGACTAGGAGGCCCAACTCTGTTAGCCAAAATGGCTCATTGCCCACATGGGAGCAATATAAATCAGTCTTGAGTTTCTGAGAAGGGGCAGAAACTTCTGATTCTTTGAAATCCCATAATAAGGAGTCGCTATGAGATAAAGTTAGGGAAAATAATTATAAGATGGTCTGATGGACACGTTAACCCCAATAAGTGAGTCAGTTGGGATCCCATTGTCTGTCTTCCAGTCTGATTTAACCCATTCAAATTTCCTCACCTCCAATGCTGGTTCTGACTCATTCCTGACATCTTAATGGCTTTGTTGATAGGAGCAAAGGGTGCCTGGCATCCCACCTTCTTGACAAGTAAGAGCTCATTTACAAATGTATATGTGTAAGTATATTTACAAATACCTTCTGAGAATTTACTTGTTTCCAAACCCAGGTGAACACGGTGAAGCAAGTTCTTATGCTGGGTCACTGTGCCTACTGTCCTTCCAGAAGTAAAACCAGCACACCAGAGTTCCTTAGTTTATATCCCCCTGTACTTCAAAAACCATGAAGCCTTACAGGCTTCATTCAGAGAACGCTTGCAGATCCACTTTCCTTTCTTATACTCACAATTTCCCTAAGCCAGTGTTTCTCAACCTAGACACCATTGTGGGTCAGATAGATTCCTCATTGTTGGGGGCTTCCCTGTGGACATCCCTGGCGCCTCTACCTACTAAATGTGAGAAGTTCTCTCTGAGTTGTGACAACCAAAGATGTCTTCAGATATTTTCTAATGTTCTCCTAGGGGAAACACCCCCCTACACACACACACACACACACACACACACACACACACACACACACACAAATTGATAACCACTGTTTTAAGACCATGAATTTCATTGATGAGATATCTGTGGATTCTTGCCTAGAGCCCCTACTGACTCGGATTTTATATGTAATTTTGGCAATATTAATTACATAATTTACCATATATTAATAACATAACTCCCTAGAATCCAGTGAATTATAAGCAGTAAATCAAATGCACTGAGTATTCTAGGACCCTCTAGAAAAGGTGAGCCTTTGTCTTAGCAAGAATCAGTTTATGCCAGAACCAATGGGACTCTCTTTTCCCAATGGAAAACCCACCTTGCAAGTTCTTGGCCACCTAGACTCAATCAGAAGCCTATGGTTGGGACAAAGAGGCAATAGTCAGCAGTGTATAATTTTACTCTTGCTAGTGTATTTTTAACTGGGTTGAATTGAGTAGAATTTGCACACATAAACTCATTAACCTGATTTTTTTATTCCCTTTGATTTCTGACTTCAAGACCCTTAATCACTTTTCATTCCATTGGTCCACTATTCCTGTTTAGAGCTTGTTCCTTAATACAGTACCCACTCCAAGTTCTGCTTTATATTCTGCATCTATGATTATCAACTTGTTTCTCTGTCTTATATCATCAGCATTACTTGGGCTCAGTTCACTAGTTTCCTAGTCGTGACATCTTCTTTCCTCTTTTGTTATGAATGTGTTCATAGTGCAGCAAGATAGAAACACTCAGAACATAAAGAAGAGAGAGCAGTTCACCAGTGGGACAAAAGGAGAAAAACCATAAAAACCAAGCACACATTCACAGAAATACCCTTGCAGGCTTCATAGCTTTTGAGAATATCACATAACTGTACCAGAATACTTGTTGTAATGACTCTGTGCCTTTAATAAAGGAGTATGTAAGGGCGCCTGGGTGGCTCTATTGGTTAAGCGTCCAACTCTTGATTCCAGCTCAGGTCATGATCTCATGGTTCGTGAGTTGGAGCCCTGTGTTGGGCTCCATGTGGATAGCAGAGAGACTCCTTTGGATTCTCTCTCTCCCTCTCTCTGCCCCTCCCCTGCTCATGCTCTGTCTCTCTCTCAAAATAAATAAATAAAACATAGAAAAGTAAAGGAGTATGTATACTCTACTTGAGAAGAGAGGAAAACAGGTACAATTGCTCAGGAAGAATTCCATCTTAAATGGTTCATATAGAACTTCTAAAACTTGAACGGATAAGCTTTGGCTACCTGAAAAATATACCTATTTAAAACATCACCTTCCCTAAAAAAAAGCATTTATTAACCTATTTGTATTTGTAACTATTAGGTTGGATCATACAAAATTGCTATTTTGGGGGGTGACTGGGTGGTTCAGTCGGTTAAGCCTGTGACTGCAGTTCGGGTCATGAACCTTGTGAGTTCGAGCCCCATGTCAGGCTCTGTGCTGACAGCTCAGAGCCTGGAGCCTGCTTTGGATTCTGTGTCTTCCTCTCTATTTCTTCCCCTCTCCCGCGTGCACTCTGTCTCCCTCTCTCTCTCAAAAAATAAACAAACATTAAAAAAAAAATCTCAAACTGCTATTTCTTACATGCAAATACTGCCAATTACATATTCAACTCAAACAACACTAAGAAGTTCCTAAACACAAGAAAACACTTATTATAAACTAGCAGGGTCTCCTTCAGAAGCAAGCATACTTAAAATTTCATAAAAAGAATTCATTTCTACTTTACTAATATTTGATGAATCCCTTCTTCTTACATGGATATCTTCATGATCATAGGAATCCAAGAACATTAACTCTAAACGGTAACCAAAACAGTATGCAGAATCACTCTACAAGACTGTATAACCAAGACTAGACAATTAAGAAAACTGATTATTTTAATGAGCAAACCTCCTTGCAAAGGACCCAGCCTGGCTCCTCAGATTTCTATCTTTGCCAGGGTTAGTGCATTTTAATTTTAGATGTCCAAATCTGCACTTTTCAGATTCGAATCTCTTGTGCCATAATAAAGCACATGTGTTGCATTTGTCTTGTTTAAGATAACAGCACTCAGCACCAAGAACCCAACAGACAAAATGATACAGAGACATATATTAAACTTCACAACAAAACTTCTACCCTGATAAGTATCAATAAAGAAGTAATCTTTTCTGCAGTGAAACCCCCATGGTTGTTAATCATTGGAGGTACCTAATGTTAGGAATGAATAAGAGATATGCATCTTCAATACATGATATGTAATACAAGGGAGAAATCAGAGAGGAGAAGGAAAGAGAGACAGAGAGAAACCTAATTATATTAGATACACAGGAACTCTAAAATGAACTCCATTCATCTCAGAGAAACGTAAAGAAATATAAGAGAGTCAATTTAAATTTATTATCTGCCTGCTGCTGCTTCAGCTGCTGCTAAGAGACGCCCCATAGAGAATCTATGGGGAGAAAAACATTTTGTATGTTCTCTTCATCTGAACCCAGGGTGATGGTGTTGAGAATAAACATAAATGGGAAAAGATGGTGCTTCATTCATCAGGACCAAGTTTTATGTTACCAGCTCAGTGGAGCCAGGCAGAGCAAAAGTTCAACAAACATTTGTTGAATTTGTTTATGGGACTATTCCTGAACCTTGTAAAAATCTGAGGTGCAATAGACCATGACCTCTCAACAGGAGTGGAAAAAAGAAGCTTTTATTTCAAGTAGAAGAAACAATAGTGGGAGGTCCCTTTACTTGATACCTTTCCTACATCTGTTAACACCAGTTTATCCACCAGCTGGTGATGAGAATTCCCTTTTAATCTTCAGGGCTCCATTCAGACACGACTCTATCTCTCTCTTATGCTCAGGAAATGTGCATTAGACCAGCTGCATTTAATAGCACAGAAGTATTTTCCACGATAAGTACATTTTTTTCGAATTTTTCCACAGAGAAAGTAGAGGAAAAGGATTAAGAGAACAAAAGATAATATTCAGACTTCCCAAGACAAAGGAAGCCATATAGCTAATGGATGTCAAGAAAATTTAAGCTAGACTCTACAGCCAATTTTCATATCCAAATTCTGGAAAGTTTGTTGTTGTTGTTGTTTTGTTTGGAGAATCTATCTATGATTACCAAGCTGTTCTCACAGACTTAAATGGCCATGCTTCACAGTAAAAGGAAATGATTCAAAGCTGTTATGTAACTTTAGAGCTTTACTGCAAAGTTTTCTTAAACCATTTCCAATGTTTATGTACAAAGTAATTTTTCAGTGAAGGCAGTGTAGTGTCATGATTTAAAGGATGGATGCCTGAGTTTGCATCTTAGCTCTGCCATTATTAGATGTGTAACACTGGCCAAGTCACTTAACTTCTCTGCACTAAAAGATTATGCACGATTATTTCTACAGTTGGGGGATCCATCGTAATTTATGTTTCCTTTCTTCGTGTTTTTGTTTCCCAGTTTTCTAATATTCTAACAATGAACAAATTTTTGAAAAGAGAGAAACCCTAAGTGGTGATAAGTTATCCAGTAAAAAGGAAGCATTAGAGTAGGCACCACCTGTAGCGTTATACTTGACAAAGTTCAATGTCTGTTACGATCAACATAGCTTCCAGCCTTTAACCAGTTAACAGAAAGCATACACAAGCTACCCAGGTTTTGCGAATAAGTGATTTCTGGGAGGGGGGGGGGGGGCAAGTATGCATCAGAGTTGAAGTTTTCAATCAACTGACTAAAAATATCACATAAAAATGCACCCACCCTCTCATTCTCAGTTTTTGGTTTTCATCATTACGATGTTAAGCTCTAGTGAACAGATAAGACTCTAATACGTCCAGTAACACTTTTGCTGCCACATCAATAAAGCATGGCTGTAAACTCAGTACTTAGTATTCATACTGTCTACACAATTCTTTCCTTCTTCCATAATAACAAACCAACATTAAATCACCCTCATGACCATATTAAAGTTAATTTCCTCCAAATTGCATGTCATATTTGTAAGGCATGACTCTGCATTTAGACAGCGCTTATCTCCTGAGGTGCTCTAAGTGCCGCCTATGTATTTCATTTATGGGAATACATCGCTGATGTAAAAAGAGACAGATTATTTTATTTCAAAGGTATCCATTTTCTGATTTGCACTAAAAACTTAGAGTCCTCAGTATCATAAATGTCATATTCAGTCAAATTACTATTCCATAGAGCTCATTATTCAGTCTTTCACCAATAAAAACAAGAGATATTTTATGAAAAACCATTCATTTATTCGATCTACTGCTAGGAGCTGAAGAAAGCTGTAAAAATGCATCCAAGCCAGCCCCGAATTTTTGGCTTCCGCAGCCCAGTTACGAAGAGAGATATAGGAAAGCAATCACAGTATATCACAGGGCTGTTACAGCCACGCTTTGGGCACGCTAGTGGGGATGGATGAGGAGAAGAGAAAAATGTGTTCAGGGTAGGCAATACTAAAAGGAGTTTGCCATGAGTTTTAGCAAGCGGGTAGGTCTTTTGCAAGTGGTCTAGGAGAGAAAACAAGGAAGTCTCACACTCTCAGGAAAGAGAGAGCAGCACCTGAAGAATTCTGAATCACGCAGGGGCCTGGAGAGGGAAGGAAACTATGCGCCCCCTCCAGGCCCCACGTGTCCTTATTTTATGTTAGTATATGCAGATGGAATTCAACGCAACCATTTGGGCAAACACCAGAATTTTCGATTGAGAAGAGAAAAGTCCCAAGTCAATTCAAATTATAAAAGCAAATTTGGCAAGACCACACGGGTGCTGCCGTGCTGTTTCCCCGACGAGAGAGAACGGATGGACGTCTGGCTCTGTTACCACCAGCACCCCACGCAGCCCGCTCGAGCTGAGAAGCCTTGCTGATGTGTCAGCTTTGCCAATTGACCGCGCACATGACATCTTAGATTTCCGCATACCGTGGAACTATTTTTGTGCCACTCTATGATTCCACATACTTTTAAGTAGTGTGACTAGATACATGTTGGCAGCCAGTATGTCTAGTGCTCAAGAGAGCAAGCTGTCAAAGGATTCCCAGTGTTAGCAACACGGTGAGGAAAAGTGGCGTCTTCAAGCGAAAAACAAACCCACAGAAATTCCGCAGGACTGTGACTATCTATCTGTAGATCTACATATCTACCCATCCACTTACCCACCTACCTACCGACATATTTATGTTTCATAGATTTCGTATAAGAAAAGTAAACAATCAAGAAAAACCTAATGGGTCACTTGCTGCCTTAGTCCCCAATCCCGTTTATTTTCCATGGGACAGGACTTCACAATAATGGTGCAGGCTGACTCAGGCCTCACTTACTGAAAAGCAGACAACAACAACAAATTTTTTTTTCAAACCTGTGATGCTAAAATTCGTGTGTTTCCCAAATTTGAAGACCCTCCTCCAAGTTGACAGGATTCACAATAGGGACACTAGTGTAAGGGACACTAGAAAAGGTTGTGCTAATGATCACTGGTGCTTCTCTGTTTCTGTGCAGTAAAAGGGACAACTTTTGACAAGTTTTTGAATCTGTGGCTCGTTAAATCAGATGTTAGGTTTTTACCTGGTATGTTTCTGCATTATCTCTTTCCAATATTGCATAACCTACCCAAAATGGTATAGAGAAGAAATGTTGAGGTTAACATGGCTGCCGAAGAGGTGTGATGAAAAATGGAGGAGACAAGGTTAACAACAACAACAAACACAAAGACTCACAGCACATGGCTCAGGAAGGAAAGTTTGGTGCCCTACAGGAGTCCAGTCATACACAATTGGAGAATGTACACATGTAAATTGTTGGCCATACACACAATCTATCCTCTAAAATTAATTGCAAATCTTTCCTCCTAACTTTTACACCAAATTTCATATAATAGATTCCTCCAGGAAATTATTTGGTTGTGGTTCTTCTAACATAAATGAGTTTGAACTATGAAAACTATAGTTTTCTTTGAGTTTCCTTTGTTTGGGGCCTTTTTTCTATAAGAGTGTTAAGGCCTCAATAGCCCATGATCATGTTGTGATCTTGAGGAAAAGAGCCAATGACATCCCCCAACCGCTTTTAAAAATATGCATGCATTACACCCAAAGAGCTGAATAATGGTGCAATTTGAATAGGAACCAGGGCAGATTGTCAGGAGACATGAGTGCTCTCTGGGTTAGAGAAGGCTCTTTGGAAGTCCTGAATTGGGATAGAACCTACACGAATGATGGTACTTGGTGAAGGATTTGAGAATTGGGGATCCCTCTCTCTTTGGTCAGACATAACTGAATGGACATCACAGAGCCCAGGTAATAACTGACATCCAATAAATGGTTGTTGAGAGCCAATGGGATGCAAAAATATTGAACGGATTGTGGAGTCACGTGAGCCAAAATTTGAATTCCAGCTTCCCAATTTACTAATTATTCACCCGCAGAACATTTTCTTGGCCTTTGTCGGTCTTAGGATCATCTATACAACCTTAAAGTGTTGTGAAAAGAGTTATAAATAATGCATGTGAGATATTCAGCACATTCTTGACATTCAACATGCATGAATTATCATTACATAAACAGCATCGAAGAATTTACGTAAATTGTATGTACAAAATTAAATGCTGTATTTCTGAGTACAATATGTGGAACTCAGCACTTCCTGGTGCCTCCTCTACATAAACTCTGTGAGGACCTTTTTATGTCTTCAGTTGTCTTCAAACCTTTAGAGTCCTAGGAAAAAATGTAGTTTCTTTCCTTCTGTTAGCCTGAAAACGACTAAATTCTTGGATTTAGCACAGAAGTTCATTTTTATTTAGTAAATCTGTGTACTTCACACATAACATTTCATATTATTTTTATTCCAGAGTATTGAGGGGAGACAGACTTTAAGGTGTCCATGAAATACCTGCTCCTCTGGGCTCCTGGCTGGCTCAGCCAGCAGAGCGTGTGACCCTTGATCTTGATGTTGTGAGTTCCAGCCCATGTTGGATGTAGAGATTACTTAAAAATAAAGTCTTAAATAAGATATCTGCTGCTCAATGACGAATAAGTTAGCAAGGAATCCACGTTTAAGAGATCCAAGGAGTGCATAACACAGCCTGCTACACAAGAGACCTCAGCATACAGACCATATCAGAACCAGAAGGTCTTTAGATTTCTGGCCTGATACTCTTTTCTCCATATTATCTTTCAAGTTTCCTCTATTCAGTCCTTACTCCGCTCTTTCTGGAGTTGCTTTATAAACATTTTAACTTTGCAAAGATTCCTGTGAGGTGTCAAAATAGTCAAGCTCTGTCCTTACTCAACCCGATTTGGCATATCTAAACCTGGTAAATCTTGGCTCCCCTTTGTTTGACAACTCTGCCTTCAGTATCCTCTGATTCCTAATGTTATAGTTAAGGAACTGCAGGTTTCTGTTAAGGCAATGATTCCTCATCAAAACACAAATTCAGAAAATCAGACTTCTTAGGAAATATTTCTAGCTGTATCTAGAAAAAAAAAAAAACAGTTCTCTTTTGCTCTTAGATTCCCTGTCACAATATTCACACCATTTATGAATAATAATCTGGAGCTGGTATTTTGGAGTATGGATGAAAAACTGGATACCTCAAATTCATACTCAGAAGTCATCCATAAAATACTCAATGTAAAAAGGCAAGAAAAAAAATCAGCTACAAAGCCAGAAAAATGAAGGCAGGCCACTATCAGTGGACAGCTTGACAGACAGAAGACATCTCTGACATGCCTCCTTCTGGCAAAGTGATAGACAGCCTTGAACTCACTGAGACATGTGGAGGATTACCACTTTGGAAAGGGGCCCAGTAATGACTGCATAATCAGAAACAGATAGATTATATGTATAGCTGAAACAAACCGCCTTACCGTTTTAATATTCTACCTCATCGCCTCTAACCAAGAGGAAAGGAAACCAAAACAACTTTCTTTTGCAATGTTTTTCTTCCTCATAAGGGCCTAAGACTGTTCAATATTCATCACTAAATGCTGACAAAGCCCATGACGTTGCTAACTCCCTGATTTCCCGTTACTGGCAAAGCACCAGGCATATAGCAGGTATATCATAAATTATACGAAATTAGTTTCCTAATTAATCAGACCTCTTTCATACTAAAAGGTAGACTGCATTTAAAAGGGAGGAAAATAAATTCTAGTCTGAACACTCTGGAAAGAATGAAATGAAAGGAAACCTGCCACTGACCTGTACTGCTTTGGCAACGTGTGTTTTCTTAATTTGGAGAAAAAAAAATGCTATGTAGGTTAAAAGTACACATATTGAAATTGCTTGATTCCTATGAAGTTTCTTTATGAAAGTTCATTTTCATAAAATCTGCAAACTATACAATAGGAAGTCTATGGATGACAATGTTATGTCTCATAACTTCATTAATTCTGATGCTTAGTTCCAAAGCAGCTAGAACCATTAGCCTGAAGATATTTACTTCTCCTTGCAGACTCCTCATGGATATATAACAGAACGGCACTGGTGAAATGACTTGCTTCTGGGGGAAGCAGTGAAGTACTTGTTCCCTCAGCAGCCAGACTCAACAGCCTTTACATTCTCTGAAAGAAGCAGAAAACTATATTTTAAGGAGCTAAAAAAAAACAGCATGTGAAACACTAACCATAAAAGTGTCTAGGCATAAGGATGAGTCTCATGTAACAGAAGAGGCTGAGTAATATTTTCTCCAAACTATGGAATAGCTTAAATGCCTATGTTAGGAAGACAGATCATCCTGAGATAGGAGCTCAGCATCCAGGAATGTACAAGTGATCCCAGGGAGTACTGACATTTAATGCCGATACTGGAGTGCTGATTCTGTAAAGCTTTTGCTTAGACCCGAAGTTCCATATCCCTGATATGCACTCTCAGTTCTCTATGCTTTCTCGAATAAGTCACTTATGCTACACTGTGACTGCTTCTTCAATTGTCTGTTTCCCTCCTCATATGCTGGCTCACTAGGAAGTTATCCTGTTCACCACTGTTCATGTGGTGCTAGCACAGTGCCTGATGCAAAGCAGATAATCAATAGATACTTGTTCAATCAATGAGAAACTCGCTCTTGATTTGTGTCAACCATACATTAGAACACTGCTATTAAATTCTAAATTCTCTTCTATAAGGTCAGGGGAAAGTCCTTCCTTTCATTGCCTAGAAGTAAAATCTAATAATTCCCTCAAGCTGTTGTCTTAATGTAAGGAAGGGGAAATATATTTTTTAATTTATATTATACAAATTATATAATATATATTATATATTAAAATACATATTTCCCTTTCCTTACATTAAGATGTATATATTCCTTATATCATATATATAATATATATACTAACGTATATTATATATATATATTTATTAGTTTTTCTTATATATAATATGCACATATATTTACCCACATACATATATATGTTGTGTTTGGTGCTACACAGTGCAACGAATATTATAAACTGACAAAAACTTACTTCTTAAGTTTATTGTAAGTCAATACTCTCTACTATCGGAGTACAAAAAATGAGTCACATGCTATATTAAAAATGGTCATGTGCCAGGGAGCCTGGGTGGCTCAGTCAGTTAAATGTCTGACTCTTGATTAGGGCTCAGATCATGATCTCAGGGTTTGTGAGTTGGAGCCCTGCATTGGACTCTGTGCTGATAGTACGGAGCCTGCTTGGGATCCTTTATCTCTCCTTCTTTCTCTGTTCCTCCCCTGCTCATGTTTTCAATCTCTCTCTCTCTCTCTCTCTCTCTCTCTCTCTCTCTCTCTCGATAAATTAATAAACTTATTTTTTTATGGTCATTTACCTTTGTTCAGCAGACTTTGCAGAATGGCACCCTACAGAAAGCTATACCCTGGAGCATAACCAGTGAAGAGACTGGGCAGTTCACTCACAGTGCTTCACTCAGTGTCTGTGACACTACTTTCTTCTGCTTTTGCTCCCACTCAGTGGCCACACTCCTCAGTTTTCCAGATTCTTGTCTTTCAAGTCCCAGTCCAGCCCTCCTCTCCTCTGTCCTACACTCAGTTTGCAGGTAATCATATCCCAGCAATGGCAACAACTTCCAAATATAAATCCTCAATTTGAGTCTCTTCCCTGAACTTTAGACTCCTATATCAACATAGTTAATTGGATGTAACCGGCATCTCAAAAGTAACTAAAACCAAACTACAAATCCCCCCTTGCCTCAAAGCTTTTCCAGAGCCTTTCCTGTCTCTCCAGATGGCAACACCATTCTTCTAGGTGCAGGTTAAAACAAAACCAGACGTTGTCCCTCCCACTCCATATCCAATCCTTTAGCAAATCATGTTGGATCAATGTTCAAAATCAAAGAACTTCCTACTCCTTCCCTCAACATCCTTGGTCCAAGCTGCTATGATTTATTGCCTATTAATCACAGTAACTTAACTGGCATGTCTGTGTCTATGTCCATGATGCCTATAGTCTATTCTTAACTCAACTGCCAGAGTGATCTTTTTAAAACAAGCCCAGATCATGACATATCTTTGCTCAAGTCTCTCCAATGACTAACCACCCCATCCAGAGGAAAATCTTGAAACTACCCATGTCATTGGTCTCCCTGATTCCTCTCTGCCCTCATCCCACCTACTGACCCCTGATCACTCAAGTTCATACAGATCTAATGCTCCTTTAAAAAACTGACATGTTTGCCTCAAGGATTTTGGCCTTGCTGTTCCCTCTGCCTGGAATCCCTTAAGGACATGTCTATGTCTCATTGTCTTACCTTCCTTAGATCTCTGTTCCAGAGTTAACTTTTCAATGATGCTTTCCCAGACTATCCTATTAAAAATCAATTCCTTATGTTGCCAGTCCCTATCTCCTCTGCTGTTTTATTTTATTCCATGGATTACTGAAATATGAAACCACACACACGTGTGCATGCTTCTTTCTTGCATTGGTTTGTTTGCTGTCTGTCTCTCCCCTCTAGAACCTATGATCTCTGAGTGCACACACTTTGACCTTTATGCTGAGAGGTACATGTTGGGCATTTCATACAGTGCCAGGCCTATACTTTTAAAAATACTTTTAAAATAAATAAATAATTGTAGAGCTGCGTCTGGATAGAAATCATTTGTGATCTCAATTGCCTTTTGCCTAGTCATATACGTTCAACTAATAGCATCCTAATAACACACAATCTTTTTTTCCTTTTTAATTTCATTATTAGAAACACTCTCACATTTAATTTGTCAGGCTTAACCTAAATTAAAAAGAAATATGCCAGTGACTACTTAGAAGAGACACTTTCATAAATCTTTTAATCCCAGTGCTAATCTAGGGAATATAATTTGTTGGAAGTATATTATTCCACAAGCAATACTCAGAGGCAAAATACAAGACTTTTTTGATAAGAATTTCACAATGCCCCTTCACATTAACAAGGAGTAAAGATTTTTATGTTCTATGAAGCCACAAGAGCAGCTTTACATAAGTAAATTAATTAATTTAATTATTTTAACGAATGAATTAAAGAAACATCAGTACTGCTGTGAATGAAAATAATTAATTAAACAATTTTTAAAGCAAAGGTATGGCTACAGCTCGTTCCACTGAAAATTGCCTAGAAGTACACAGGGAAATCAAAAGGCTTAGCAAACTTTGATCTTAACCAAGAAACTGCTTTAAACAGCAGTAGATGTATTAATAAATGAAATCTCAGGGTGCCTTGGGTGACTCAGTCGGTTGAGCATCCAACTCTTGATCTTGACTCAGGTCATGATCTCACAGTTTGTGGGTTCAAGCCCCACGCGGGGTGTGCACTGATGGTGTGGAGACTGCTTGGGATTCTGTCTCTCCTTCTCTCTGCTGTCCCCTGATTGTGCTCTCTCTCTCTCTCTCTCAAAATAAATAAACTTAAAAATAATTTTAAAAAGTGAAGTCTCTAGTTCACATGCTAATAATTTTCTACTTTTCATTTGAACCTTTTACAAAACGCTGTTAATAAGAAAACATATATGCATACTCTGGCACATTATAAAAGTATTATTTGAAAAGTATTTAATGTAGAAAGTTTAATGAATCATAAATCAGAGACAGTGTAAGGCTCATTAATATCACTGTTTCAGAAAGCTCCCTGAAGCAGTGTTAGCTTTCTCCCCTTCTCACAGGACCACTGCCCTTCACTGCCTCATACCCAATGTTTTGAAAACAGTTATTTTATGTTTTTTGCTTGTATTTTATTTGTTTCAAGTAGGAGGTCAATCTAGCACATTACTCTGTCTTTACTGGAAGCAGATGTCAAAACTATTCAATTTCATAATATGAGCATAAGACTATTTAGAAAGAGATACCATAAGCGCTTTGCTGATCACCTAGCTAGATCACCTAGCTACTAGCTGAGGAAGGTGGATTCAAATCTCAGTCCCAAGCCCTGAACATCATGCTACTCTGCTTCTTCTTAACTCTTCATCAACATCTGCCACTTAGTATTACAATTTGTCAACTTAAAACCTTTTCTGAGGGGGATCTCCTTGAAAGAAAGAATTGCACCTTGGCCTTCTTTCACACCATGGCCAAGCAGCACAGTGTTGGCACGTGGTTGATGTTCCGTGCGCACTTAGGACTGACGGAATGTAAGTGAATAAGTGGCTTACGGAGCCGGTTAGAGTAAAACACTGAACCATGCAGGTGACAGCAAAACAGGATATTTCTCAGTGCTTGGGGTCTTTTCACAGACGGTTATGAGGCTTAGAAATATTAAGATCCCAGGGCACCTGGGTGGCTCAGTCAGTTGAGCATTCAACTTCGGGTCAGGTCATGATCTCAAGGTTCATGAGTCTGAGCCCCACATCGGGCTGGGGCTCGCTACCATCAGCACAGAGCCTGCTTCGGATCCTCTGTCCCCATCTCTCTCTCACACACGTGCTCCACTAGCTCTCGCTCTCTCTCCCTCTGTTTCTCAAAAGTAAATAAACATTTTTAAAAAGAATTATTAAGATCCCCCAAGGAAAATAAGTTTCATTAAAAAAAAAATAGGGCACATGGGCAAAGACAGTGTAAGAGCATCAAAACTGCCAAGAACTTTGTCTAGTTACCTGCTCAGCTGAAATTTTATTTTGATTCTAATTTGCTCTGAAATGAGCAAATTCTGTTGGAAATCACATAAGGTGGGAGGCATGACATAGGTCACATGGGTCTTGCTCCTGTTCAGTTTAGGAATCCATTGCGATGATGGCCATCAAACTCATGACTGAGTCATAAAACTGGCAGAAGCCCATTATCGGTGAGGCAGGTGTCTCACTGTTAGGCAATATTGTTACAAATCCTCTTTCTAGCGTAATCCAGCCTCTTCACATGTGAAGAGAAAGCATAAATGTACACACATGTGCACGTGCACATGCACATGCACAGCTATACAGAAGAGATACAGCAGATCCCTGTCAGTATTTTTAGACATAGAAATATGCTTTCAACATGGTAGAGGAGGAGGGCAGAGGTGGAGGAGAGAAAGTGAAGAGCTGAACGTAAAATGTTTACATGAAGAATAATTTAAGGCTAACCACACAGTATTTTAGATGAGCTAGCAAGGTCAAAGATTATATGGCAAAAATATGTGCCACAAATTCCATCCCCATTTTCATCTCGTTATTCTTGAATCAAGACATTTTTGATCACCCCCCCCCAGTGCCTCACCCTGACATCCTAAAGGCAAAAAAACAAAATTAGATATCCAAAATCTGAAAATGTGCACTACTTAGGCCTTCATGGGAACAAGTCTCTAACTATAACATTTTCCATAGTCTTCTGATACCCAGGTCATAAGTCATGATTAATTTAATGATGCAATTATCTATACAATACTATCATAATAGTATCATCTTATTCTGTCCAAAAATGAAATGTGTCTCTTTTTTTTACGTTCTAGAAGTGTTCGAAGAACCAGACAATCTTTCTGGATAGATATGAATATCCAAAAAAATCAGAACAGACTCATGCTGGTGCACTTTAGAGGCAGGGCAGACCCAGGTACTCAATAAGAAACCCCAAAATTAGGAGCTAATAGTATTCTTTATTTTATATATATACATATGTATATATATGTATAAATATATATATATACATATGTATATATATGTATAAATATATATATATACATACACACACATACACACACACACACACACATATATATATATATATATTCCCATTATTTCAATAATTCCGATTATTCCTTTCATACATACATTTAACTGAATAACCTTGGTTTTATAATCTTGACTTGTTCTTAGTTACAGTATACATTGATCACTTACTTCTTTGGTTTGCCATTTTGTAAAATATGTAAAATGGGTGTAATATACCAGAAAGTGAGATTTCTTGGAAAACTGACTAGCAAAAGCAGGTATTCTACCTTAACTCTGCTCCTTTCATAAATCATTCTAGATTATGCTTGAAGACCTTTCCAGCACCACATTCTAGATTAAATGATATTTATTAGGCAAAATATTTTTAATAACTATCAAAACAAAACCCACAGACCTAAAAGTATATTTCAAAGCATACTAAGTGACCAGTCTGTCTCTCCTTAATTGTGAAACTAAGCTCCAGAGAAGTGAGAAAGAGAAGAAGTAATACTGTCACCTACTGTGTTCTTTCTGGCTACTCTGAAGGTCCGTATTTTTTACCTTATCACTCACAATAACTCTAAAATATCTAAACTTGCCCAAAGCAACATAGCTATTTAGCAGCAGGCAGGGGTCTATGGCAGGACTGCCCTGAACATGGACTTGGCATCCTCCTCCCAGCCAGTGGAGCCCCTCAGAGCTCCCTCCTCCACTCTCCTGGTCTCCCAGCAGCCCTGATCTGGGGCCTTGAGTTCTTACCTTAGCAATTACCTCTTCAATGTAGTAGTCATCTCTCAAGGTGGTGTCAGGGGAAGGGGGACACCAGTGTTGAAAAGTGATAGTCTGTCCATTGGTGTCTGCTCGGACTCAGGGTCCAAATCATAGGACACCAAACAGGAGAAAAGAAATGGAAACAAAAAGGTTTAAACCTACTGCTATCTCAAAATATTGCTTTTCTATGTCTGTTCTGTTCCCGTACAATTCTACTTACCCCAAAATACTAAAATGTTAAGTCATATGAAAGATGACATATTTCAGGGCACCTGGGAGGCTCAGCTGGTTGGGTGTCTGGCTTTGGCTCAGGTCATGATCTTGTGGCTCATGAGTTTGAGCCCTGCATCAGGCTCTGTGCTGACAGTTCAGAGCCTGGAGCCTGCTTCAGATTCTGTGTCTCCCTCTGTCTCTTCCTGTCCCCTGCTCACACTCTCTCTCTCCTTCAAAAATAAACATTAAAAAAGTTTTTTTAGAAAAAGATGACACGTTTCAATCACAAATGTTCAACTTTTGGGGTGTCTGGGTGGCTTAGTCAGTTAAGTATCTGACTCTTGATTTTGGCTCCAGCCACGATCTCATGGTTCATGAGATGTCGGGCTCTGTACTGACAGCACAGAGCCTGCTTGGGATTCTCCTTCTCTCTCTCTCTCTCTCTCTCTCTCTCTCTCTCTGCCCCTCCCCTACTCATCTTCTCTCTGTCTCAAAATAAATAAATAAACATTTTAAAAAATTGGTTAACTTTCAACAACTGTGCCTTTTCCAATGAGATTTGGATTGTGGTGCCGTGAGGGAGGATGAGGCCTTCCTTGGGTGCTCTCATCCCTAGACAATGGAAGCTTCTAATGTCTGCAATGTCTATGTTCTTTTTACTTCCCTATTTTTTCACAAGCCAGTCCAAATTTTATTGCAATCTTGTCATAATAAATAATTCTTTAAAATTCCCTCATTCAAATTACTGTGTAGTTTCTGTCTCCTGAGTGTACCTAGACCGATATGCACAGTGAACTTAATTGGGAAACAGTGGACTGAATAAACATACACAAATGCACTCACACATTTTACTGGATGATTTCTCAGAGGCTCCATAGTATATTACCATGTGAAATTTGTATATGCAGAATTTCATAAGGCTGTATTCTTACAGATACTCTCCCCAACACACACACATACCACAACACAAAATTAGTGTTCTGTGGTGCATCTATGGAGACCTAGATGTTTTAATCTATAGTATGGCTGAATTCTACCTGGTAGGAATCTGAAACCAATGCATGTTCATGGGGAATAACCAGTACAAACTCCGCAAGTCGATGATTTTTACTTTTATTCTTTTGATAAAAGGAGGAATGGAATAATGTTTTCACCATTTCCTTGTCCTTAAGTATCTGAGACAACACCTGCTCATGAATAACCATGGATTTCAAGAGCAAGGAGAATACAAATTCTCAGTTGGGAGAGGGGAAGAGGGACAACTTTCACAGGGAATGTAACAGTATCTTGAGAGGAGCAGACAGGTGGAAAAAGTCCCCTCCACACTTCTTGAGAGTTTGTTTCATTTTCTCCATGTGTTAATTCCTGATTCAGAACATTTGGGCTTTCCCATAAATGTGTGTGACATCCATGGAAAGTTGCAGACATAATTGGATTTTCGACTGCAGCTTGAGACAGTATCATTTGGGAAAAGACCTTGCAGAGACCTCTGCTTTTAGAAATATATGACTTAAGTAATAAGTGTCAGACACTATCAGAATCTAGAGCTGTGACATGCTACAGGACAGAGCACTGGGGGAAGCTATTATTACCTTTTATGTACATTCACCAAAATGTTGTTAAGGAAATGTAATTACCAATGGGGAGGCTCATTTATCCAAATTATTCTGGGCTAGCAAAGAAACCTGACATGTAAACAATTTAGATAAGGATTCTAATAAGCTAGCTATACCAAGTACCTGCAATTTGTCACACGGTACACTCTTATTCTTACATAGACCAGTTTGTTGTCCTTGAAGTGCTATTTCAGCTGAATGTACATTAGGAAGACAGCTTTAAGTCAGTGTCAAGATAGAGTTTTAATTAAACAACAACGACAAAAAACCCACAATACAATGAAATTTTCATCTATTAATTTCAAAGTAGAATGCAGTGACATTCTAATAATAAAGATCCAGCTAACTCATTAAATAGAAATTATAAAAGATATATAAGAAGCTTTGGAAAATAAACTTGGATTTATTATAACTGGTATTTAGGCAAAAAGTAAAACAGTCAAATCTTAAATGCTCTGAGTTACTTTGTCATGACCAGTAGTGTGTGTGACAAAAGGTATATGAATAAAGCATAAGACACGATTACTGTCTTGAATAACGTATCTCATTTAGGAGATAAAAAGTTTTAAAAGTGGTTATATTTAGAATATTTGCAAGAAGAAAATCTAATGATAAAACTCCAATGAATGTCAGAATTTTTTAATGCTACAGTCTAGGTCTTGAATACACATTGAGTGTGAGATGTTTTCTAGAGAAATTGGCACTGATCCAAGGAACAAAGCCAGGCACTACAAAATATATATTTTTTAAACAGATGATTATTTGCAGGTAGGGAGAGTTTAACCTAAGAGCAATTGTGTGAAATGCCTCTTTTATAATGAAATGGGATGAGTTTGCCTCTGCAAATAAGGATCAGAGGGAAGAAAACCCACTTATTTGCCTATTTCATGAAAAAAAAAAAAACCTTTCATTAATTCATCATCTCAACTGACATTTGCTGAGTTGCTTCTGTCATCCTTGCACCATGTTAAGCACTGAAGAATTCAACAGTGAGACAATGCCCTTTTCCTCGAGGAGTTCATTGTCCAGTGGAGAAAACAGAAAGGCAAATGAATAATTAAAATAAAGTCTAATCAGAGCTATAATAGGAACAGAGTGTTGTTGGGGTGCAGAGAAAGAGGCGGCCCTGGGACGGGGCTGGAGCCAGCCTGTAGAGCCAACTGCTAAGCTGAGGAATTCTGTAAGCCAGCCATTGAATAGAGCCATTATTAAAAATTAAGTTAGACAAAGTTTCAATTAAGTAAATTAGATTTACACCAAGGTTATAAATACTTGAAGCTCCATCACTTCCTAATTATTTTATTACATTTCACTATTATCTATGCCCTTGAGGTCATTCGGTTCTATTGTACAATGCTATATGATGGTGTATTACCGTGCGTCTGTTACCAACTTTGTTCAGTGGCATTACGTTAGTAGCTTGAAATCTGCCATGATGGGAGCATTCACACAAGGGTGTTCAAAAAATTCTACCAAACAGAGTTCTTTGTCTTTTTTTTCCCATGGAAAACCAATTGTTAAACATGTATCAGCATACCACTGAGAGCATCTCACCTAGGTCCATACCTAGTAATGGTCAGGAGGAACTTCCTAGAAGAAGATGAACTAAGATATCATCTTAAGTAAAATCAGAGTCAAAGTCCTCCAAGTTCATTCATGTCACAAATTACAAGATTTTCTTATTTTTTATAAAGCTGCATAATATCTCATTGTGTGTATATTCCACACTTTCTTTATCCATTGAGGTTGCTTCCACATCTTGGTTATTGTGAATAGTGCTAAATGAACACAGGAATGCTATTTATTATCTCTTCAAGAAAGGAAACAATCAACAGAATGAAAAGGCAACCTATGGAATGGGAAAATGTTTGCAAACCATGTATCTGGTTAGGAATTAATTTCCAAAGTAGATAAGGTGCTCCTAACAACTCAATCCTAACAGCAACGAAATCTCAATTAAAATAATAACCCATTGACCTCATATTACCCAATTAACTGACCAATTAAAATTAATTAAACCCGGTTAAAAATGGGTTAAGAACTTGAATAGATATTTCTCTGAAGAAGATATACAAAAAGTCAATAGGTATGAAAAGACATTCACTAATCATCAGGGAATTGCAAATCAAAACCACAATGAGATAACACCTGACACCTGTTAGGATGGCTATTATCAAAAAAGAAAACAAGATAAATATTGGCCAGTTTATGGAGAAACTGGAACACTTGCCCACCCATACCTTACGGCCAGTTAAATCCAATATACGTATCGTGACACTTCTCCAAATATCGGGGTCTACCCTTTAGTCTGGGAATTTCTACTGTCTTCCTTCCCCCCACCTTTATTTCCAGGAGCATGCACTGCCTAAGTTGCTTAATTGGCATACTGACATGTAGTCAACAGCATTAGATATGTGGACATACATAATGATTTGTCACTAAACAAACATGGAAAGGTTTGGAGAATGTAAATATCATGTTACCTTGGGGTTACTGGACAACATTATTAAAAGGTGCAAATATCTTGATTCAGCTTTGATTAAAATCATAGTGAAATCACAGGCTACACATTTCAATGATAAAGATTAACGAGTAAAAGCCTACTGACCCTGGTACTTTAGATAACACAGAGCACTACACTGGCCACTCTTTTGCTCAGAAAGAGAAGGAAAGGTAAAAGTATGTACATAGAGTTATCATAAAAAATTTGTTCATCATAAAAATTTGAATGTCTAAGTCTATTTTCTAAACTGAGAAGAGGAAGTGTTTTCCCATAATATTCAAAATCTTGTTTTAATAAATATCTTCCAATAACTGTTGATGTATAACCTAAAAACCCTGAATCTTTCCTATAGTAAAATACAAAAATTAATGTTTGTTTCAAAGAACTGTGCCAATTCACTTCAAATTATAGATTGTGTTTGCCATAAGAGGATCAATTTTCTCACTAATTTGTGATAATTGCTCTTTGATAATTATCTTCTTCATCACCATCTGATTATATCTGGTATATGTAAAATGTGCATTCTCTTAGTATTTTCGGTATTTCGTGGAATTATGAAATAAAAGCAGTTACCTGTGTCAAAGAAAACAGCACTAGTACATGGAAGATCAAAGACTTGAACCCATAGTAGTCTGGGTCAAAATAGTGTTTTACACACACACACACACACACACACACACACACACACACACACACAGATGCACACAATGCAATAGTACTTACCCATGAAAAGGATAAAATCTTGCATTTGTGACAACACGAATGGGCCTAGAGGGTATTATGCTAAGTGAAGTAAGTCAGAAAAGAAAGATGAATGCTACATAATTTCACTTATGAGGAATCTAAAACACAAATAAGTAAACAAACAAACAAAAAGCAGAACCAGACCTATAAATTCAGAGAACAAACTCTGATGGTTGCCAGAAGAGAACAGTGTAAGGGAGAAGGGAAAAAGGATGAAGGCAACTGGGAGATACGGCTTCCAGTTATGGAATGAGTAAATTCCAGAGGTAAAAAGGTGCTGTAACAGTGTTGTGTGGCAACAGATGGTAACTACACTTGTGGTGAGCACAGCAAATGAATGGAGTTTTCGAATCAGTATTTTTACAGCTAAAACTAATATAACATCGTGTGTCAACTATACTAAAAAATTCTGTTCTCGTTTTTTAGTTTTTTTTTTTAAGTTTATTTTCCCATTTTGAGAGAGAGAGCAGAACAGGGACAAAGATACAGGGTCAACTATACTAAAAAATTCTTTTTGTTCTTTTTTTTAAATTTTTTAAAGTATATTTACCCATTTTGAGAGAGAGAGAGCAGGAGATGTGCAAAGATACAGGGAGAGAGCGAATCCCAAGCAGGCACCACACTGTCAGTACGGAGCCCCACATGGGACTCAATCTCACAAACCGTGAGATCATGACCTGAGCCGAAATTAAGGATCGGAGGCTTAACCAACTGAGTCACTCAGGCACCCCTTTAATTGTGTTCTTAATCAATATACTACTTCTCTCCTGGGTTCGGAATATTTTTTTTTACTTGCTCTTGATTCAACAAACTTTTAATTTGCTCTAAAATTCATTTTAAATATATATTGTGGTAAGAAAATGTGTGTGACTACCTTTAAAGGAAAATATAAACGCTAAAATTTCTCTTCAAGTTTTGAAAAAAAAATCAATGTTTTAAAAAGGACAATCTTCAAGCTTACACCTCTTAACTGCTTCATCTCTACTCTTCTCAAAATAATTTAGGCAGATGTATTTACAGAAAGGTTGAAAAATGACTGCTTTTGAAGAAATATCAGGAAAATTTATATGGAAAAATTTGCTTTGCCAAAGACATATATGACAGCTTTTAATTGTTTCAAATGAATTTCTATGTCATAAAAGAACTATCGTTTTCATGAAATAAATGAATTACATCTGCATAGAAAACTCCCAAAGCTATTCACATCACTATAGTATGGGACAAAATTATACTTGTTAAAACATAGTTGTGTCCAAAAATATTTCCCTGGTTGTCTTGAATAGCTCCTTTGAAGTAGATCCTTTATGTCAAAGCCAATTTTCTGCTTCTCTCACAAAATCTAACTAGCATCATGACAAAGAAGAAAAGATGAATAAACAAAATGCTCTAACAAAAGTATCCAATGGCTGATTCATAGCAAAACCAAAAAATGGTATTTACAAGGAAGCAAGGATTTCTGACTTAATTTGCTTTCATGTTCATTCAGTCATTAAAGTAAATGGTTCTAATCGCTGTATATGGACCTGGCCCAAAAGTATTTTTAAAATGTGGATGACATTGTATGCACTTAAGCAACCACTGTCAAGCATACATTTCCACACACATAAAGCTACATACATAAAAAGCTGTACATACGTAGCCTTAAGTATTTGAAAACTTGCCTGATGGTAGTTACACAAGTACATGCAAAGTCATGGATATTTTTATATCATTCATATTATATATATACAAACACACATACACACACACACACATATATACACACACACACATATACACAGTCATGCCTTTCAATAACTACATATATATATATATATATATATATATATATATATATATATATAAATACCTATGAGTATATATACACACACACTCTAAGCAAGTATGTGAATTCATTATATTCTATATAATGAGATGCTTCAACTACCTGAAGCAAAGCAATGTTTACCTTCCTTCCTTGCCATCTTCCCTCACTCTATTTTCCATCAATTTCTTCTTTCTTTCTTTCCACAAATAATTATTAACCATATCATATATGCTGGCAAGTGGTTGTTATTGAAAGTCTAATGGTGAAATACTAAAGAAGGACCCTACGTTCATAGGGCTTTAATTGTACTGGATGTAAATTTGTTGAAAGATGAAATTCAAAAGATTTTAAATCAGACAGACCCTCATTCAAATTATGATGATGTCACTGATGCCTTTGGGAAATTACTTAACTTTGCTGAACTTCCATTTTCTCAAAAGGAAAATGGTAATAATTTTAATCAGATCATATATCTCGTATATTAAATCATGAATGAAAAAAGATGAGTGGGGAATGTGACATAGTGTCGATGCTCAATAAATGCTACATACCTATTCTCCCCACATACATTTAAACAGCAATTTGCCATCAAACCCAACTTTCACTGTTGCAAGTTTAGATAGCCATGAAAAGAAAATATGTCCAGGGTTTTACACAGTTCTAAAATAAAGAGTTTACTCAGAAGTGGTGTTTAGTTGGAAATATGTTGGCTACTGCCAAAGAGAAAGAGAAAATTTAAGAGGCAGTGACACAGAGAGTGTGGAAAAATAAATAAACCCATGGTAGACATCAATATAGTAGTTTAAAAGATAAATGGCATACCCTTTCTTGTTCACATAGTGGCAACGTTTTGTAATATTGACTTACATTTCCCATCCCAATAATATTTCTCTGCTCTTACATAGATGCTTTAATTCACTGGGAGGGGAGTTAGGGCAAGCAGGACTCCAGCCATGGGGCCAATATTCTATACTTCCATGAAATAAGTTGCTACATGAAAAAATAGATGAGCTGGAGAGAGAAGGTAGAGTCTTGGGTACTAAAAGAGAGTGGTGGAAATGACTAACAGAATGGATGTTCTTTTGTTTGTTGGGAGGTGTTTGATAACTGATTATAAACTCCTTACTTAGTAATCGGTCTGTTCTGATTTTGTATTTCATCATGATTCAGTCTTGGTAGGTAATATGTTTCTAGGAATTGATTCATTTTTTTCTAGGTTTTCCAATTTTTTGGCATATAATTGCTCGTATTAGTCTCTTATGATCCTTTGCATTTCTGTGATACTAGCTTTAACATCTCTTTCACATCTGAGTTTAATTGGAGTCTTCTCCCTCTTTCTCTGGGTGAGTATAGTTATAGGCTTGTCAATTCCATCTTTTCAGAGAACTAGCTTTTTGTTTCACTGATCTTATCTTTTTAGTCTCTATTTCATTTATTTCCATTCTAATATTTGCTATTTCCTTCTTTTTACTAGCTTTGGGCTTTGTTTTCCTTTTTTTTAGTTTCCTAGTTCCTTGAAGTATAAAGTTAGGTGATTTATTTGAAACTTTTCTTATTTCTTGTATGTTATTTACAATAAAAACATTGAAGAGTTTTCTAGGAGCACCTGGGTGGCTCAGTCAGTTAAGTGTCCAACTTCAGCTCAGGTCATGATCTTATGGTCGATGAGTTTGAGCCCCATGTTGGGCTCTGTGCTGTCAGTTCAGAGCCTGGAGGCTGCTTCGGATTCTGTGTCTCCCTCTCTCTCTGCCCCTGCCCCACTCATGCTCTGTCTCTCTCTGTCTCTCAAAAAATGAATAAATGTTTAAAAAAATGTAAAAATAAAGTGTTTTCTGTAGAGTATAAACGATCATCATAGACTGTAGCAGGAGTAAGGGCTATATCAGGATTTACTCTGGGCCTATAGAGACACAATCAGTAGTTATCAATTAACTTTTCAATTACATGAAAAGTACTTATATTAGTTTCCTTTTAGTACTGTAACAAATTACCACAAATTTGGTGGCTTAAAACAATCCAATTTATTATATCACAGGTCCAGAGGCCAAGAGTCCACAAAAGGTCTCATTGTGATAAAATCAAAGTGTTTGAGGGGCACCTGGCTGACTCAGTCAGCAGAACATGAGACTCTTGATCTTAAGGTCATGAGTTTGAGACCCACACTGGGTGTACAGACTACTTGACAAAATAAAGTAAAATAAAATAAAGTAAAATAAAATAAAATAAATAAAATAAAATAAAATAAAATAAAATAAAATAAAATCCTTAAAGAAAAAAGAAAGTGTTTGAAGGCTGCATTCTGTCTGGAGGCTCTTGGAAATTCATTTCCTTGTCTTTTTCAGCTTCTAGAGGTCCCCTGCATTCCATGGTCCATGGTCCTTTTTCATCTTCAAACCCAACAATGGTGGGTAGAATCTTCCTCATACTGTATTACTTTGACATTGACACTCTTGTGTTCCTATTTCCCTTAAAGGAATCTTGTTATTACATTAGGTCCACATAGATAATCTAGGAAAATATTCCTAAATCAGGATCCTTAACTTAATCACATTTTCAAAGTTCCTTTTGTCATGTAAGAGAACACATTCATAGGTTTTGGGTATTAGCATGTAAACATCTTTATTGGGGGCAATCATTTTGCCTACCACAGGAATATTAAGAATAACGATTTTGCCTACCACAGTAATATTAAGAATAACCACATTCTTCAACACAGCTCCGTTTTTTGGGAAAATGTACACTTTCTTTATGCCCATCTCTTTTTTTAAATATATAATTCAGTGGAGTGTTCTAAGAAAATAAGTAATGCCAAATTTGTACTTTACCACCAAAATGACAAGAGGGCAGAGACAGACGTTATTCTGTGTGAAAAGTACAGCTTTCTTCTTGGCTACAGCAACACCCTTGATGAAAAATGATGCCCTTCATTCATAGTTGACGGCATGCTGAAAACGTGATGGGGCACAGCCATGGAAATTCATGTCACAAGCTTATGCTTTTCTTGATTAGCCCAGGAGTTAAATGTGACTGAAGCTATAGTAGAAATAAATCCTGGGGAACAGAATATCTAGATAACAACCTTCTTGAAAACCAAACGTTGGAGAAGACTTCTCTTAGTCAACCATCAACCTCAACTGCTGTTAATGAGATACTACTGTAACCTCAAACAGTGTGACTTAAGTGGCTTAATGCACATTTTATAGACCCATCCACATTCAAGTTGATAATAAATCTAATGATGACTATAATCTACAAAATTAAGACTCAGTCTTTGCTCTTGACTCACCCTCTGCCTACAACCCCTTGAGAAACACTTGTTCATCTTCCAAAACTTAGCAAGGTCACTTACCCCTTGAAGTCTTTGCTCACTGTGTTCCCAACCTTCATTCTTAAATAGCAGTGACCTTTGCTTTCTTTAGGATTCTGCTGGAAGTATTTCTGTGATGACATTCATGACTTCCTTCTATACCTGCCTGGCTTCCCACACTTACCCATCAGTACTCAGAGATGAGGACCTGTTTGATTCATTTTCATTAAATCTGAAAGGTAGCAATGATATAGTTACCAGAGAGGAGCGGAGTGGGAGTTGGGCTAAATAGGTGATGGGGGTTAAGGAGGGTGCTTCTTGTGATGAGCACCGGGTGGTGCATCAAAGTGTTGAATCACTACATTGTACACCTGAAACTAATATAACACTGTATGTGAACTAACTGGAATTAAAATAAAAACTAAAAAATAAAGGTAACAATGAAACCAGGGATAGGTTTACAGTCTTACATGACTTTACTACATGTTAAAATATGGAAACACTTCAATGAACAGCTGCTTCCCCAAGCCTTCCCTTGGGACTCAATCCAGCAACTAAAACTCCAGCCGTGAGTCCCTGGGACTCGGATCCAGAATGACAGCAGGGCCTTTTCTGATTGGCCATTATCCACGCTCTACAAATTCTAGATGCAATTCCCAAACTTCAGAATAGTGCCTGGCATATAATGTGTGCTCAGTAAATGTATGTTGACTGAATAAATCTTACCAATATACCTTTATCTCAGTAGACTTCGCTAAAAAAATTTTTTTTTAATGAAAGGTAAGTGTTTGCAAGGATGTGCAGAAAAGGGAAGCCTTGGTGGCTCAATTGGTTAAGTGTCCGACTTCAGCTCAGGTCATGATCTCATAGTTTGTGGGTTCAAGCCCCGTGTTGGGGTCTGTGCTGACAGCTGAGAGCCTGGAGCCTGCTTCGGATTCTGTGTCTCATTCTCTCTCTTCGCCTCCCCAACTTGTGCTCTGTCTCTCTCTGTCTCTCAAAAATAAATAAAAATGTAAAAAAAAAAAAAAAGAAATAAAGAAAAAAAGAAAAGAAAAGGGAACCCTTGTGTACTTGTGTAAGATTGTAAAATGGTACAAACTCTGTGGAAAACAGTATGAAAGTTTTTCAAAAAATGAAGAGAAGAACTACCATAGGAGCCAGCAATACCACTTCTGGGTATATATCCAAATGAAATGGAAACAGGTTATCAAAGAGATATACACATACCCATGTTTACCGCAGCATTACTCACAATAGTCAAGATATGGAAACAATGTAGGTGTCCACCAATGGATGAATGTATAAAAAAGATGTAGTATGTGTGTGTGCATGCGCACGTGTGTGTATATATACATACACACATATACACAAATGGAATACTATTCAGCCATGAGAAAAAAAAGGAATTCTGCCATTTGCAACCACATGGATGGACCTTAAAAACATTATTCTAAGTGAGATAACTTAGAGAAAGACAAATACTATATCTCCTATATGTGGGATCTTAAAAATTCAGACTCACAGAAATGGAGAACAAAATGGTAGTTACCAGGAGTTGGGGAGTAGGGGAACAGTAGAGATTTTAAGGGTACTTACTGACAACTAGCAGATAAATAAATTCTGGAGACCTCATACATAGCACAGTGATTAGAGACAAAAAATCTGTATTATAACCGTTAAACTTGCTAAGAGACTAGATCTTAATTGCTCCCAACACTCAAAGAAGTGATGATTACATAACTAGATCAAGGTATTGGCTAAGGTTGCAGTATACTGTATACCTTAAACGTATATAATTTTATATGTCAAATATATCTCAAGTATAAAAATAAAAGGAAATATACTTGGTCACTTCTTCAGAGAAGGTCATTCAAATCTTCATTTAAAATAATTTTACAGATAACACTTTTTACTATTTAGTACTGATACAACGTGTTTCAACTCAGGAGAAATGACACAATGATCAGATAATTTTATCTCACAAGTGAAGACAGTTTTATATTTTCAGCTGAACATCACCAACAAAAAAGTGAACTATGTCTTTTAGTGATGGCCTTTTGATGGACCTGAGTGCAAAACTAAATGAAATAAACACAGAGCTGTAAAAGAAAGTCATTGCAAAATAAATTCTAAAAAAAAAAATCTCCAAATAAAAAATAGAAACTTTGGATAAAATAATTTATAGAAGACTTGAAATTTTTTCTTAGCACAAGACTCACAAGTGAAAACAAGGAAAAACAGAGGGGAATGTTTCTTTCATCTTGTAAGACAACATGTCCTTCAACTGAAATAAGATTCCAATAGAATTTCAAAGACATTTAACAAGTTTCAAAAGGCTCAAGCTGTTCTCTACCCTCAGATTCTTTGTCTTTATAACTGTTACAGTAATAAAATTAGAGATTTTAAAAATGAGGTTGTTTCATTTTGAAAATACAGGTTTCAAAAATGAAGGAATAGCCACTGAAAATAGCTGTTATCTTAAATGAGTCACTGCAAATAAATAGACTTGGTATTGGTCAGGACATAAAAACCTTAAAGGGAGCTTTGCTCTGTAAATTTGAAATTCACCTACTTTCATGAGTCCACATTCTCAAACCGTGGAGAATAGTTATATTGTACAGGTCAACATCAAACCACAGAAAAACTAACAGAAAATAGAACTGACAGTGTGTCAAATCTCTTAAAGGAGGACTTTCTAAGCTTTGAAGTACTGGGGGAAAAAGTACAAAGGAAAAGATGAATAATATTAGAAAAAAATAGTAAATATATATACATGTTGCCAGCTATAAAATAAACATGAAAAAGGCAAATAATCATTTTGCAACAAACACAAAAAGGAAATAAATGTTTAACATTAAAAAAAAAGACTTGTACAAATTACTAATAAAATCTCTGACATAATACATAAATTGTCAAGGGACATTGTATTATTTTGCTGGAGCTGACATAACAAATTACAGACTGAGTGGTTTAAGCAAGAGAACTTTATTTTCTCACAGTGAGGGAAGGTAGAAGGTGCTGGAGGTTTGGCTTCTTCTGAAGTCTCTCCTCTATTTGCAGATGGCCGCCTTCTCATCATGTCCTCATTAGGTTGTCTCTTGGTCATTGTGTTGTTGGTGCCCTAATCTCCTCTTAGGGACATCAGTCATACTGGATTAGATCTGTTCACATGACCTCATTTTACCTTGGTATCTTGTTAAAGGCCCTGGCTTCAGGTATAGTCATATCCCGAGGTACTGGAGGTAAGGACGTCAACATAGGAATTTGGGGGGACACAATCCAGCTCATGACAGAGATACACAAACCAAAAAAGAATTCTAAAAATACACATTAAAATCTTACCTTTGCTAATAAGTAAGGCTAATTAAAAGTAAAATATCTTT
Organism: Felis catus; assembly: GCF_018350175.1. Classification (NCBI taxonomy): domain Eukaryota; kingdom Metazoa; phylum Chordata; class Mammalia; order Carnivora; family Felidae; genus Felis; species Felis catus. The sequence continues at coordinate 187,905,599 of NC_058371.1, read as the reverse complement.
ACTCTTTTATTTATCAAGCTATTCATGATGAAAAGTCATTTTAATGCTGGCAAGGATTCAGTTCTGTGTGTGAAATGAATTCTACTGGCTGCAGTGTAAACTGGCAAACATTTTGGAAGGTAAACTTGCAATACAGATAAGGATTATAAAAAAATATTAAACTCTCCATAGAGATAAATATCGTTGAGAAAAATTATAATAAAAACATATCTAGAGATTAGGATTTTTTTTTTTCTGGGGAGAGATCATTACTGAAATAGTATGTATTCAGGTATTATTTATAATGCCAAAATTATTTGGAACAATTTAAGTGCCCACAGTGGGGAAACTCCTACATATTCTCTACACCTGATGAGCTATTATGCAACCACAGAAATGATATTTATAACGACTAAAAAAAACATAAAGTATGTAGAATTTTATTTCAAAAAAGTCAAGAAAGGTGAAAAGCTGTGTTAAAAGGTGCATAGAATAAGGGGGCGGGGGCAGAGAACAAACATACTCTCTACTTGAAGCTAATAGAGCTGAGGGTTTGTTCTTTCTGGTATTACATATTTTCAATTTCGAAAAAGCAATACATATTGGTTTTCATAATTTAAAATAATCATTTCAACTTCAGTAAGATTGGAATGGATTTGCAGAAGTTTAGTTTGAATTCAGTAAGCTTAGGTTAGCATGTCAGCTGCTCGCTTAGAATCTCTGTTTCTATCCTACCTGAACCAACCATTGTGTTGAGTGCCACTTTCACTCAACACCGTGGCCCATCCCACCTTCCTTCCATCCCAGTCACTGCAGACATAATAAAAATGAAAGGAGATCACTCCATGGAAATGCTATGAGATTCCCATCACAAATATTTGACAATCAGGTGTTGATTAAGCTCACCTTCGAAGGGAGCCCTGAGGAGACCACTCCCTACTAAGCCTGTCAAACTAAGACTATCCATTGTACAGGCATGAAGGGCAGAGCCACGTTTTACAAGCTCTGTCGACATCTTCTTAACTGCAGGAGAACCTAAATGCCTGCTGTCTTTTTCTATGACTGCAAGGGAAACATACAGAAGGTATGGTGAGTTCTAGCATATGGACACCATTCTTACTAAATGCAGACTGGAGAATATCTCATCATCAGAACCGGTGAAATGCTATGTTTTACTCTTTGGTAAAATACAGAGATTCAAAGTACGCACGATCCTGGAGTTCATGAAGAGCTGCAAATTGTAAATCTGGCACAATCAACTGCTTATCAAAAATATCACAACTCAAATCATGTTCATTAACTCAATATTAACATTAACCAGCGCTCTCATTTCCCAACCAGAACAGAAATAAGAAACGTAGTTGTAATGTTTTGAATAGTATCCTCCCAAAATTCACATCCACTTCAGACCTTAGAACATGACTTATTTGGAAATAGACATAATTAAGGTAAAGATAAAGATGGCATCACGCTGGGGCACCCGGGTGGCTCAGTAGGTTGGACATCCGACTTCGGCTCAGGTCATGATCTCGCGGCTTGTGAGTTCAAGCCCCGTGTTGGGCTCTGTGCTGACAGCTCGGAGCCTGGAGCCTGGTTCAGATTCTGTGTCTCCCTTTCTCTCAGTCCCTCCCCCACTCATCCCTGTCTGTCTGTCTCCATCTGTCTGTCTGTCTCTCTCTCTCAAAAAAAAAAAAAAAAAAAAAAAAAAAAAAAAAAAATATATATATATATATATATATATATATATATATATATAAACATTTTAAAAAATATATATGGGATTGTACTGAATTAGGGTGGGCCCTAAATCCAATGAGAGTGTCTTTGTAAGAGACGGGATGGGACAAACAGGCACACAGAAATAAGTCATGCGAAGACAGAAGTGAGTTAGAATTGCACTACTAAATCAAGGAATACCAGAAGCTACTAGAAGCTGGAGGAAGGGAGAAAAAATTCTCCCCTAGAGCATTCAGAGGAACCTTGAGCCTACTAATACTTTAATTTTGAACTTCTAGCCTGCAGAACTGAAATAGAATAAATTTCTGTTGTTTTACATCACCTAGTTTGTGGTAATTGTTATGGAAGCCCTAAGAAATGAATACAGTGGTTTTCAGAGAGAATAATGTCACATTTCACTAAAATCATCCCTTTAAATATTGGAAGCAGAATGGTGTGATAGAAAGAGCTGGAGACAAAGGTTACTGGTTCCATTCTGAAACTTTCCATTGGGCAAGCCTGTTATTCTCTCCAAGTTCCCATTTAACCATCTCCAGAAGATATACATGATTAGAATATCAATCGCACAGGATTGTTGGCAAGATTAAATGAGATGATGTATGTAATAAGCATTAAAAAGCTATAAAGTGAACAGAAATGCTGATTATTTTTATTGTTGTCAATGATTCAGAGTAGATACCAACTGTATACAAGATATATATTTATGATCTATAAAAACTGAAAATATGAAAGAAATTTACACAAGTACACGTTTGGTTTGCCTCTCAATTCTTTCTCCATTACAGACTCTTTTTGCTAAAAGGGTAGGTTTATATCCTGAAGACTGACTTTGAATCCCGATATGAGTCATTTATCACATAGACAGGTGAATTATTAGGGATATTTCAGAAGGGGAGTGACCCAGGGCTGAGTTATTTTTAGCATTGTTGTGCTGCCATTAATAATCATTTGCTGTACTTTTAGTCATCCTAACTGTGATAAGGACAAAAAATAAGATGGTTAGACAGTTTTAGTGTTGCTGACTGCCAAAATAAAAATTAATGGACAAAGAATCTAGCTGTTAATGTCCATATCTTGAGTTTTTATGGCATTCTTCATATCTAAGAAAAGCAGCAGATAGAAGGTACCAAAGACAAGAAAACCGATTGTAGTCATTTCAGTGACAACCACAGTTCAATAATGCTTTTAAAAAATTCAAGACTGTAATAACTACCAGAATAAATTACCCAATTCTTAAAGTAGTAGTTTAGGTGTACCATTCAAAAGATTGAATTTATAACTCTTGATTGTAAATCTTTTTTTTTTTAATTTTTTTTTCAACGTTTATTTATTTTTGGGACAGAGAGAGACAGAGCATGAACGGGGGAGGGGCAGAGAGAGAGGGAGACACAGAATCGGAAACAGGCTCCAGGCTCTGAGCCATCAGCCCAGAGCCCAACGCGGGGCTCGAACTCACGGACCGCGAGATCGTGACCTGGCTGAAGTCGGACGCTTAACCGACTGAGCCACCCAGGCGCCCCGATTGTAAATCTTTTTATGCAATAAAAATATTATCAATATTTGATAATGATTTCAAACCCTGTTTCACAAAATCAATGTCATCCAAACAAGTTTTCAAAATTAAAAGGAAGATACGGCCACGACTCTTGGCATTACTTGCTTTCTTCTTTAGCAGAGCAGAAAGCAAGACTCATTCCTCTGTGCACATTCTCAATGGGTAATCGATGGTGAACCTAACTGATGATGGGGAATCAATGGTGTCCCTATCAAAACAATCAGACAGTAAATGGTTTCCCCAAAGACCCCCCTCATCAAAGAGCTTTTTATTAAGATTGGGTCATCAGCTCTGTGATCATGGCTGACTTTCGGTGGAATCACCATCTTGATGGCTGTCATTGTTCCCCAGTTCTCTTTGATGTTCAAACAGAGAATCCAAGGGACAAGTGCCATTACCTCTGGACTTTGACCTTATTACCCTTTCCCACTCAATAGCACCCACTAAACATGCAAGTGGCAATTATGATGGAAAAGAACTTGAGCACTCCCAGAATTTCTCTCTATCCCCACCAATTATTTCAAGTCTTCACCCACTCTTAGGTAAGTCATTGCCATATTCACCTAATGAGGGCCTTCCTTCATTGTCTGACTTCTGTTTACCTCTGTAACCACATCTCCCACACTGCCCTCTATGCTGCAGTCACAATGAGGTCCCAAGGCCCTCACACCCTCCAGGGCTTCTGAGTATAATAGCAGGGCTTGCCTGCATGGAGCACGTATAGTTAAGATTCTTCCTGAACACCCCTCCATGTTGAATTTCCTGTTCTTTTCTATGTACCCTTAGATTATGCCTCTCAACACTTTATATTTCCTACTTCATGTTTTATGCAAATAAACTTTTATTTCTGTTCTTCCAAAAAACAAAAGGGGGGAATGTTAGTGGGGTCTAAGTTTCCTAAGACTGGGACACTTTATTTCACCCTGACACCCCTATTTAAGCATAAAACCAACACAAATTAAGTATCTGAAACAGCTTTAAATAAGCCAGTGGAATTAAAACCTGACTTAATTTCCTATTCCCCAATTTAAACAAGTTATCTAAATTCTCTATGCTTCATTGTTTATTGGTTATAAAATTGTTTAAAACAGAAGGATTAAATGATATAGAGTATATGAATATGTTTCATAAACTCTTAAGTATCTTATAAATGAAATGGTGATCATTTTCATTTAAAGAAATTCTAGTGACTCACCAAAGTACCCCAGTTTATTGATACTTTATGGGAGTAGACACAGAAATCACCTTACAGGGTGTGTTCCATAGAATTTTACTTTAAGAATATTCCAGGGCTGCATGATCCAATCTAACCAAGGAAATGAGGAGGGTAAGAAGCCGAAATAAAGAGGTATGACGCTAATATCCTACGAATGATTTCAGAGCCCAAAGGTTTCCAACACCACACTGAGTACCAGCACTTCTGGTTCCCTCAGATGCCACTTCTCACCCCTAGATCTCAGGCTGTACTGGGAATCAGCATGCCATGCTTCAGCCTGATGATGATTTTACGATCAATTAAGGAAGGCATTTGAATCCCTTGAGAAAAGTGGCTACTTACAAATACATTTCCAAAATACATGTCACCATTTACTCAGCATTCACTAAGACCAAGTCTTAAGTCAGCTAAAATGTGTCATATAATTCGTTCCTGTCTAATCTTGTGTACCTGTGAGGTGTAAGATTGAGTCAGAAACATGTGGTTGCCCTGAGGACAGTCATCTAACTGTCCTCTTCAAGCTATGTTTTCCAAATGCTCATTACTGATTTGTAGTTGAAATTGTGGGCTGTTTTGCAGAAGAACAGAAAAGGCAGACAGCTGATGTTAGCATCTCAAATTTACAATCCCACTTGTTCAGTAGACTCAGTTAGGTGGGGTCCCCACCTAACTCCTAGTTACATAAGACTTCACTTTTCTGTTAACTTAAGACTACCTCTTTGTAGGGGACACAGGGTCCTATCCTGTGGCAAAGCAAATCACAGCACTCTCCTGGATGGCAGTTCTGGGGAACACACTGCATTCATTTGCCTGACATTCTGCTACTAACTGGTCGATTACCCCAAGCCTTGCAGAACAGAACCTGATCTGAGCCTCTACAGGCAGGACAGACAGAGGGGATGAGAGAGCAGACACCATGAGGAAGCCCTCAGCCAAACCCTGGGTACAAGACACCATACAGAACAAACACCCTGTTTCTCAAAAAATTCAGTGGCCTGAATAAAAAGGAAAAATAAGCATGTGTGACACTTAGAGACTGGGAAAACAGCAGCCAAGTGCAATAAAAGGACTGGGTCTAGCTTCTGTTGAAAACTAACACACTATTAAAAGAATTCTTGAGATGACTTGAGGAAATGTAAATAGGAAAATAAAGATTGAGTAATAATTTTTTAAAAAGTATTATTAATTGTGCTAAGTGTGACAGTGGCATGAGCTTTAAGTATAAACCTGTTCTTATCAGCTGGAGATACAGTGAGAATTTGCAGGAGATAAGCATTAAGTCTGGCATTTATTTCAAAATGCGATAGTCCCCCTGATTAATTAACAGATGAACCAAGTTTGGCAAATTGTTGATAACTGTCACAGCTAGGTAAAGATACATGAGGTTTGTCATACGGTTCACTTCTGTTTGTGTTTCCAACTTTCAAAATCAAAAGCTTTAAGAAAAGTAAATGAATTGATTCTTTTTATTTCATGAAGGGTCACTTGCACCTGCCAGGTAATGTGTCCAAGTTTTGTAAATGTGCTTGGACTGTCCACATCAACTAAGATTCATATGAAATCATAACTGGGGTGAACATGGGAATAGAAAACACAAGTAGAGTCAGGAGAATAAGGACACGGAGGGAGGGAGAGTATTAACAGAACATCAGATGGAGCATTGATAATTATGCACATAGTCACAATATGAAAGATGTTAGTGAACTCCAAGTAAGAGAAAGTCAAGGAAAACATGACAAAACTACTAAGAGAAAATAGCACTCTGGTGGCATAATCCCCTTCTTCCTTCAAGATCCGTCTCAAAAGTTACAGATCTGTGCGGCTTTTTCTAAACTCCCCAAGGCTGTAAGCTGCTTCCTGTCTGAGATTTCACAAAGCTTTATTCATACTCAGAAAAGTATGTTTTTCTCCACTTTACAAAGGAAGAGATATTGACTAGCACTAGCTTTGGGAGGTGGTACAGGATATGTTTAAGGAATATTAGCATGTGTGTGAGTGTTCCTCATGATTTTCTGCAAACAAGATCATGTTTTCTGCAAACATTTATTTCTGTTCTTCAAAAAAAAAAAAGGAAAGGAAATGTTAGTGGAAGGAATAAATGGATGGATGGATGAGTAATGGAAAAGGAGGCAGAAAGGAAGGGAGGGAACAAAGAAAGAAATGCTCTTCCCTCCTAAGGAGAAAAATCACTGGTGTCAGAGTGTGGAGACCCATGTTTAAGAGAAAACTTCATTTAAATAATCCCAAACCAATCACAGTCAGATGCATGACTTTCCTTAGGAGCCACTATCAGGAAGTTGTTTGCTTTGTTTGGTTTTACCTAGACTAAATCCACGCATTCACTTTGTGTAAGCAATTCATCAAATATGCCAAGCAAGAAACAGCTGAGACTTTTTTTCCTCTCTCTCTCTCTCTGAGAAAAGAAACTTTACATTAAGCTATCACATGCACAGTTATTTTTATTTGACTCTCAGTTGAAATGCCCCTGCTGTACAGCATATTGAATACTTTATTGACCATAAAATGTGCTGCCGCAATTAGAGGTTTTTATTTTTTTCAAAGCATTTTGCCTTTCTGGAGGCATTTGGAGCTCATTTCTGTTTATCAGTTTTTCTAGGATGTTTACAATTTAGCAAAACTGAACTAGAGATTTAGTTAAATGTCTGGCATCTTTGAGGGAGGGTTTCCAAGATCTGCAATTAAACAGAGCAGGGTAAAGTATGGTGAGGTTCCTGATATTTAATAATCTACAAAGGTCTTTCACACTAGCTAAGACACTAAAATCCTACACAATGTACATTATATAAATCAGAAACAAATCCACTTAAGAGACTGCTTTAGAAATCATTGAGCTCTGTCGAACTGTGGCCGGGTACACAGGACGCTAGTTATCCTCAAGTTATTTTAGATGTGAGCACTTCTACTTGGCATCACCAGAGAAAACAGCACAGACCTCATGGCAGAAACCAGGTTTAAACAGCATGAACTTTCAGATCTCATCCCTTAAACACAGAGTTCAGAACTAGGAACTGAGGACGGACACACACACACACACACACACACACACACACACACACACACACTGTATTTTGCAACTCAAAGGGCTAAACCCATGCATCACCAATAAAAAGGAAGAAGAACCTTTCTGGTCTCCGGGAATATGGCTAGCCTGTTCTCAGCAAGTCAACAACAAATCAGGATAGAACATCTGTGCGAGGACAGAGCTGGAACCAATGCCTTTTGTATCTCCTCTGTACACTTCCCTTCCTGTGCCCCCCACCCAGGTTAGCGAGGGGACCAGAGCTTGTCTTCAGGTCTCTGGATTGACCCAGGCTGTTTTCTATAGATGACACAGCTTCTTTTAAGGAGACTTCATTTTGGATCATTATGTCTTTTCTACAACCAGAGACAAGCTCACGCCCAGAGCCTTTGGAAGTTTTTCGGGATGACATTTGCACTTTGGGTCTGTACCTCTGCTGACATTCTAACGAAATGGAACAGGTGTGGCAGGGACAGCCCAGCAGTCAGGCTTCCAAATCCACACTCAGTCTATTCCTTACATCTTCTGACGCCCTCATTCTGCCATGGTTACTGGGAAAATGGGAAGAGACTCAACACCCTACTGCTCAGTCACACTGAAAACCTACCCAGATGTGCGCACTGGCGATATTGCAAGGAACAAAACGATTCCAGTGCCTTACAATGAGCATCGGTGGATATACAGTTTCAATTATGCAAGGTTCATAAGTTATACATATCTGCTATACAACACAGTTACCTATAGTTAACGACACTGTACTGCACACTCGAAAATTTGTTGAAGGTGGATCTCGTGTTAAGCGTACTTATCACAATTAAAATACAAACCGTACACACAGACACATACACAGACACATGTGGAAATACGTACCTATACACAAACACACAATTAAATGAGCATGCATTAGGGCTTGCATTTTCCCCACAGCAGTAATCCTGCAAAGTACTCTATACGTAATTTTGTTTTTCCTGATTCTCTCAAAAATATTTCTTTCAAGGTTCCATGCAACTGATACCTAATAAGGGAAGCTTCCCCTACTCACCTTATGAAAAATAGCCCTCCCTGCCTCCTCATTCTTCTACTCCTCCACTATCTCTATTATTCTTACCCTGCTTTCTTTTTCAACAGAGCCCTGGCCACTATGTGATATAAGTTTACTTACTTATTAGCATACCGTCTGTCTTCCCTTGCTAGAACACAAACTCTCAGGGCAGGAAACTTAGTCAACTTGCTTCTGAGTATCTGGCACACATTATAAGTCCCAATAAATATTTGTCTAATCAGAGCATGAATAACCATGAGCATTGGTATGACCTTTTTTCCAGTTTTACAGACGGGGAAGCCAACACTTACTGAGGATACGACATTTGCCCAACAGCATTCTGTTATAAATCCTGAAGCCAGGGCTCAGATCCGGTCTTGCAGAGTAGAAAACCTTGTCCTCCTGACCATTACTCCCAATCACCATGTTTCACATAACCATCTCCTTTGCACGCCTAATAACTGAAGTGTCCTGAAGCCTCAGCTCCCCAGGATGAGATGAAGGCACTAAAGAGAAGAAAGACCACTAAACGATACACGGCAAGGGCAACAACAACAGTCCAAATGTCATCCCGAAATGCTTCTGAAGAAAACGTGAGACACTATCATCCTCTACAGAGTTAACATAAAAGAAGTGCTATTGAAGAAAAGGGGAAAAACCAAAAGTTTGTAAGAGTCAAGCATGGATATTAACCTGCTCACTTTCTCACCCTCAGCTTTCCTCTATACAGTGAGAATAATGTCTACCTCCTCCCACCCCAAGGCTGTCGGCAGAAGGAGGCAAGATAATGAATGAAAAGTTTCCAGCACAAGTGTAAGCAGAATGAGGGCCTCATTTACTCACGTTATTTAAATAAGTCATCAGTAGACAGGAGGAAATGAAATTCAGTTTTAGTTTTTTATCTATTAATGACTCGCATCAAAACAGCAAAGAGAAACAGTGTTGAGCATCTCAAAGGAATAGACAGCCCTTCTCCAGAGCCCCTAAAACTGGAGGACAAGGGGCGTGTGACCATCCCAAGCACTGGTCTCTAAGTCCTGCAGGAGATGACCCAAACTGCAGTTTATCTGCTGAAATCAATTAATCAGGCAGGTGTAGTAGCAACCAAATGTTTATTTGGATATAACTAATGAACTCCTCAAACATTCTTAGGGAAATCACCTAATCACCTACTGCTCAAATATCTGGTTGAAACATGTGGAGTTAATGAAGGATCTTTAATAAAAGTATGGGTAACATTCTGTACATATTCACCAGAAACTCTGCATTGTAATTTGCATTAATACAATTCTGAGGGGGGAAAAATGCTACTGCTCTAGCTCTGATGTGGTCTTACAAATTTATTTTCTCACAATTTCTATGGTTGTTCATAGCCGAGTAATGATCTTATTTATGGTTGAATTGATACAATAAATTGTATTTATTTCCACAGATTGTATTAGAAGCTATAAATGGCTCGATCACCTCTAAAACAGCCTTGGGAATACAATACATTTTTTTAAATTTTATGGGCCTCTCTTTTTTGAATCAGATTATTGGCTTGACAACCTAAAAATTCTATCTATCTTAAAGGAATATCCTCTACATATTATAGCTAAAAACATGGATTTGTTTCTATTTCTTTCTCAATTCCCAGAGAAATGAAGAAATACTTCTCCTTCTATTTGCTCTGTTTGGAATCTCTGGATTGTTGGTTTTAGTTTTTACTTGTTTTATGTTTTTTAACACTTCCAGGTAGATAGCATTTAAAATAGTTGAACTAAGTATTATAAGCATTCTTTCAATTTTGCATTCTCTCTCTCACTTGCAGGAAGCCCAAAAGCATATTTATTAGTTCTGTAATTATCTGACCACTTTAAGAGGGACACAAATCTGCTTTGGTTTTTGAATTACTCCTGAACTATGCCTTATGCTGAAACCAAATCAAGAAGAGCTCCATAAATTTATCAACTGCCACTTAGGGATATTGAAAAGCAAATGTGCACTCATCTTGGGAGGAAGGAAATTACAAGAAAATCGTCCAGGACACCTCTTGTGTAGGTTAAATCTTTGAAAGAAAGAAAGAAAGAAAGAAAGAAAGAAAGAAAGAAAGAAAGAAAGAAGAAAGGAAGAAAGAAAGGGAAGATGAAAGAAAGAAAGAAAGAAAGAGAAAGAAAGGGAGGATGAAAGAAAGAAAGAAAGAAAGAAAGAAAGAAAGAAAGAAAGAAAGAAAGAAAGAAAGAAAGAAAATCAGCTCATGTATGGATTTGAAGTACATAACAGTAAAGAACCTATATTCAAATATTATCTTCCCCAAGAGAGCACTTTCAATGGAATCACAATATCTATCATGACATAAATCTTCCCCTCTCTATAATTTGAATACAATGGTTAGGAAGTGCATGGCTTTTCCCTTTAGTGGAGGAGACTCAGCTATTTTATAACAGAATAGGCAGAAGACGGAGAACCAACAGTCGTGGGTTTGTATTCTGCCTTTATCAATTGCCAGCGATACCCATACCTTGTATCTGAACTTCCCTTTTTGCCTTGTAAAGTGAGACTAATGATCTTTGTCACATAACCCATCACTGTATTCAATAATGTTAATTGAACTTAAATCAAGTCTACAAGTGAAACCACACAAATGGCTTCTTAAGAAAACCGACCAAGGAGGAGATCAAACTGTTCAGGACTTTTTCTAAGCACAGGTGAGGTCAGTATTGGGATGGTCTCTGTGGGTTGGCTTCGGGCTCCTAACTACTAAGTGTATGTCTTTACACAAACAATTTGACTCTAGCGTGCTATATTTTCCTTCTCTGCAAAACTAGGCTAACAGGACTAACTCCCTAATTCTACTATTAGAAATAAACTCAAAACACGTGTACTTAACACAAAGCAAGGCATATAGGAAACCAATTAATAAGAATTTGCTGCTATTGATATCTTAAACAGAAGAATAAGCAAAATTCGTTCAGTAAAAATTTTAGGATGTACTTTGGGTCCCAGATACCGTCCCAGGAGCTAGGGATACAATGGTCAATAAAACCAGGAAGTTCTCTGCTCTCATAAAACTATTTCCCAGCAAAGAATGATAGGATGATGTCACTAACGACAATGTCAATAGTACTCTGAAGAGTATAAAACAAAGCAATGTGAACAGAAATTAACTGTGAAAGTGTGTATGCGTGGTTATATGGGACAGTGTATGTTCAGGAGGTACTTTAAAAATAGGGTAATTATAGAATGTCTAAGTAAGGTCTGAGCCCTCACCTAAAGGCCAAGTAGACAGCTATATACACCATGCCGATGTCTGCAGGACCCTGGCATGTGATTATTCAAGATGCATTTCAGACCTTTTACAATCTATCAGTTCCGTAAATCCTACTACAAAATAGGATCTGGATTTCAACATATGTACTTTGTTCACTTTTCTCTAGCAGAAGGAATATCCACAGCTTCATAATAATCTACAAAAGGAGGCCTTTAACATGGTGAACCTTCATGTTCTTGGGAATTACAGGATACCAGCTACTAGACTAATCAGCCGCGTAACAGTGGACTCGTTATCTAAGCAAACCGAGCCTCAGTTATTTCATCTATAAAACAGTCCTAAGACAAAATCATTTATGGAATGGTTCTGGCAAAGTACCTGGTGTAGAAGAGGCCCTCAAAATGGTAATTATATCACTTTCTAGTGAAGAACTACAGCCTGCTAGCAATGTAATCATGGGTGAGCTGTGTGATTGCTCTGTGCCTCAGTTTCCTAATTTGTAAGATGAGGTAGATGATGATAATAACAATACCCACTTCTTAGCCTTGAGTGACAAATGAATAGAATTGTGTACTTTTAATGGGTACTGCCACAGGGTAAAACTCAGGAAAGTGCTCTTTATTACTGTCACCCATGACTTTGACTATAATCATTGGCTCCCAGTCCACTGTGAAAGAAAGATCGCTGCTATTGACTTAAAAAATATGATGGGGTCAGTTGTCCGTGTGCAAATTTCACCAATACGAACAACAATCCCTTGCACCATTCTTGCATTTTCTAGAGATTTTAAAAATTTTAATTTCTCACCACAATGATGTGGGCAGTGATAAAAAACTCTTGCTTTAGATAATTTTTCCCTTTCTGGTGCACCTACACATTGCCCTAAGATGGAGTCCAATTATCACCAAACAGCTCTTCCATCAACATTGGCTGCATTTTATGTGCTGTGATTTTAAACAGCGATGTGTTTTTAATGGAAGCATTCAACTGAATATTCTTATTTTTACATTTTCAAGGCGCACAACTGCTCCACAAAGAATTACAGAACATTTAGTTTAGAAGACCAACGGGCATGGAGAGGTGCCACATACTACTTTTCACAGGTATCAGTAATTGACCAGGATACTTTATCCCTGGGCCGACTCTGAGTGTGGCTTCAATGCTGAGTTCCAGAAAGTCATTCCTAAGCCAAAACTGTAGAAGAGGAGACCCACTGACCAGCCCTCATCTGGGCTCAGCCTTTCATGTTAGAGTTGACTTCTGAGAAGTCTGAAGTCCCAGAGATGAACTTACTTCCAGAGGTCACACAGCAGTAGACCTGGAAGGACAACCCAAGTTTCCAGAATCTTCCTGCCCATGTTCTTGCTTCCACTCCTTGTGCCCTGCGGTTATTACATGCTTGCCTGGACAGGGCTGTGGATGCTGGAGGAATGGAATCATAACTCACATTCACATCCTCATCCTTCATCTCCATTTGACTTTAAAATCCTGTTCCTCAGGTTTCCTGTTCTTCATTCTTTCCTTTCCTTTCTAACTATGCTCATCAACATAAATACCTTGTTACATCCAACCTGAAAAAGGAAGGACTACATTCAGGCTTTAAACTAACCTACTCAGCTGCCCTCATACTCAAGAACAGCCTCCCACCAGCTGCTGTGCTGAATAACAGCATCATGAAGATGCCCTCAGCCCTCTCTTTGCTCCTCATCTCCATTACTCATCGTTTTCTCCACTGAAAATGTAGCTCACTTGCCCCCCTGCCCCCAAGCTTCCTTTCTTAATATTTCACTTGCATAGCCCAAAACAACTTCACCAAAGTCAGTGACTAGAATCTCGTGGCTCAGTGAAGATCTTTAGTGTTCTGCCGATGCTCATAATAAAGGATGGCAGCACGAGAAAAATTCTAGTAGCGACTGTCCTATTCAAATGGGTGAAAACATACCACACCTACACACTAATGTTACAGATTATTAACAATGGAAGAAACTGGCTTAATTTCAAGCTTCAATTAAATACGTGTCTTTATTAAAGGAATACTCTAAATTTATTAAGTAGGAAAATGGTAGGTTCTTGGAGGTTGACTTTATTAATATACATAGGTCTTGCTGGCAGCATGGTAAAGACAAAGAAGTAGGAGGAGGGGTCTTAACTATTGTATTTTTTTAAGGTTTATTTGTTTATTTTGAGAGAGAGATGGAGCACATGTGTGTGTAAGCAGGGGAAGGACAGAGAGTGAGGGAGAAAGAGAGAGTCCCAAGCAGGGTCTATGCTGGGCACAAACCCAACACAGGGCTTAATCTCATGACCATGAGATCATGACCTGGGCCAAAATCAAGAGTTGAATGCTTAACGAACTGAGCACCTAGGTGCCCTGTGCACTTTTCTTAAATGCCCATTTGAAGCTTGTTCAGTAAACAAATGAAAATAATCTAAATTTGGGGGGTGGGAAGATATGCATTATTTGTAATTGTTGAAAACTGGATTTTGGCTATAGAACACTGTAAAGCCACTACAACAATCTCTTTCTTTATGTAGTAAGCTTATAATAAAATGGAACACACAGTTCTTATGTTCAAACAAAAAAGAACAGGAAAATGTATACATTTATATACATAAGATATATTAAAATAAACTTGCATAAAAGCCAAAAAAAAAACACAAAACAATTATATACACACACAGAAATATATTAAAAGTCAGTACATCCTATAATGAGATCCTATGATTTTTAAATTTTTTTAAGGTTTATTTATTTATTTTGAGAGACAGAGACAGTGCAAGTTTGAGAAGGACAAAGAGAGAGGGAGAGAGAGAAAATCCCAAGGAGGCTCTGCACTGCCAGCACAGAGCCCGATATGCGGCTCAAACCCATGAAGCAGTGAGATCATGACCTGAGCCAAAACTAAGAGTCAGACACTTAACCAACTAAGCCGCCCAGGTACCCTGAGACTATATAATTTTTAACTATTTCTTCCAGATTTATCTTTCCCAAATTTACTCCTAAGGGGGAAGTGGAGAAGAAAATAGTTAAAAACAAATTCATTTTTAAAAAAATACCTTATTTTCTGAATAGGAAGTGACCCAAATGGCTAAATGGAGAACATGATGTTGTGGTTATACATACAAATGGCTATTCGTATGATGAATAATTATGACGCTATTTAAAAGTCATGGTTTGAGAAAAATGTTTAAGGATGTAATCTTAAATGTAAAAAGTAGATTCTAAATCTTTATATACAATAATTCTCAAAATGACTGCTGGAAATACACTGGAGCCACACGAACAGAGCCATAATATGTACCACATAGGTCATTTTAAGTCTTCCACTAGCCACACTTTTACAAGTAAAAAGAAACAGATGATATTAATTTTAATATTGTTTTATTTATCCCAGTGTACTCAGAATATTATGTCAACATGTAATCAATAGGAGAAAATTATTGGTGAAATATATCACATTTTTTGTAAACAGTCTTTAAAATCGGTACATGTGCATTTCACAGTTATTAGCACATCTCAATTCAGACCAACTACATTTCAAGGGCTCACTAGCCACATGGACTCTACTGTACATCACCACATCAGAGTGAATCAGAGAGTGTGAGAAATTGCTAGCGTTTTGGGAGCACCTGTGTGGCTCAATTGGTTAAGTGTCCAACTCGTGATTTCAGCTCAGGTCATGATCCCATAGTTCATGAGTTTGAGGCCCCCGTAGGGCTCCACACTGAGCATAGAGACTGCTTGGAATTCTCACTCTCCCTCTCTCTCTGCTGCTCCCTCACTCATGTACTCTCTCCCTCTCTCAAAATAAATAAGTAAATAAACTTAAAAAAAATTGTTAGCTTCTCTTATTAAATTTAACCTACAGGCATGTGCTTGGTGTTTCCTCAAACCTTTATCCATTTACTCAGAAGAATATTTAATCAATCTATCTACCTTTCTAAATAAACTAACAAAATATTTATTTTATATTATTTATATTTATATAGAAATGTATTAAATGTGTATTTAAAATATTTATTTTATATTATTTATATTTACATAGAAAAATAGTATCTGTACATAACCATACAATCTTTACACCATGTTGCCCATTTTTTATGTACTGTTTTACTTGTCTTATGCCCCCAAGAGGCTGGTATAGCACTAGACTGAGCAAATCTTGCCCAGCCTCGACTTTGAGACTAATGTAAATTAATTTTGAACAGAACCGTTTGCTCTTGGTGAGATGAGTCTCAGTGTAGAGCCAAGCATACAGTTCTTCAACCACAAACAGAACGCAAGGAAGCAAGGACACCACTATGAAGTGGTAAAGGCTACCAAAAGATGGCACCCAAGGGCCAACATCGAAACATTTGGTCAGAGTTATTAGTGGGCTGCGCAATGAGATTCTTCTACCAGTAATCAAAACTCCCTCCCAGTCATGATTCCTCTTCCTTAGAATGAATGCTCACAGAGTCTTTTTAAGACTGAGATGGGGGTAAGAGCACATTGGATATACGCTGTATGTTAGCTAACTTGACAATAAATTACATAACGTAAATAGAAAAAATCCTTAAAGGAATACAAAAATAAAAAACACAAAAGCATATTAAAGAAGAAAGAAAAGAAAAGAAAAAGAAAAAAGAGTGAGATGGAGAAGAGGGCCTCAGAAGGCAGAGGAGGAGTTCAGAGAGAGAAATGGCATTAGAAGGGGAGGATTCACAGAATGATTTGAGATGTGCTCTGACATTCAAAGTCTATTATCTCCAGATGATTGACTGAATAGAAGTCTTCCTGTCTAGGATAGTGGTTGGAACACAGTGAGTGCCTAATAAGTGCTTCTAGAATGAATGGACGGATGCCCCATTGATCTAATTCCCTTACTCAGAAATGCATCCCTAACAAAAAACAGGTTCACCTGTTGACAATTCCTGAACTATGGTTGAGTTCATACAAGTAAAATGAGAAGAACGTTGCCCAAATTATATATTTCAGTTTTCATTTTAACTATGGTTGTTGACTGTGTATCATGATGAACAAAGCCCGTGGCTGTGTAGCTCTCTAACACAATAGCACACGCCATCCGGTGATTAGACACAAGGTGCTGGAGGTTATGGTCCCACACGGAGCCAAAATGGACTGCTTGGTCAGCCTAGTTGTAACTAGAAAATGCCTTTGCTCTCTTCCTGCAATGAAGGTTTAGAATTCTTCTTCTTTTTTTTTTCTTTTACTAAATAAAAAGAGCTGGTTTAAATTTCAGACTCCTGCCACTGAGCATATTCTATTGGCTACTAAAAGCAACAGTCCATTCAGGAGTATGGACCAAATGGCTGGGGTAGTTTCAAAAACTAAGTTCAGCATTATTTAAAGTGTCTCCTCACAGCCAGAGTATTAGTTGGCTGTGGTAGGTACTAAAAGGCTTGGGTCTATCCCCTGAGCTGATTAATCTCGGCAAGTTATTTCTCTTCTCTGAATTTCAATTTTCTCAGCAAAAGGGAATAATGAACACTAGACACACAGTTGGTTACTTTGAGGATTAAATAACGTAAGTCTGGTGCTTTTTGTTGAAAAACGAAGGCGGCAAAAAGGAAGAAAAACAATCTCTGCTTTATCTCAAATTGTAAAAATTCTCAAGTTTGTTTTTTATGGTTTGAAAAAAGAACCTGGAGCCAACACACAGAATTTGGAAGCAGCCTGTGAGTTATAATAGGTTTGCTAGGAAATGGATTGAGTGCCAGGAACTCTGGATCAGAAGAAAATTTATGCAATTAGATCATTTGCTCTAAATGAGATTATACATTTTAGTAATGAACAGTATGATTCTTTAGGTAGAGCCAGGGTAGTGGGGGAAAACAGGAAGGAGAGATTCGATTTGTGATAGAAATTTCACAGCCCGGCAAGGAATGGAAATCCTACATGTATGATAAGCAGGCATATTCCATAATGGCTGCAGATAACTAGTAAATTATTTCAGACAATTGTGTGGATAATCGAGAAGGCACAGACTGGCAATTTTAGGAACATGGATATAATACCGGCCTGGAAGACAACCTTGAGGTTCAGGAGAAGAGAAAAGGCAAAGATGTTAGAGGTGGCAATACTGAGTGAGTGCCAATTAATGTGCTAAGTTTGCAACTCAGAAGAGGAATAAGAAAAGTCCAACAGAAAGTTCATAAACGAGCTAGTCTGATTTGGAGAGAAAGTGGAAGAAGGGCCTTGGGCTATATCATGACACTAAGGCTTCTGTTTCCAGTGATTTATTTATATAAAAATGAAATAAAGTGTGTCATATTTGTACCCATCGATGGTGATGATTAATTATACCTGGCCAGGATCAGAACCGTGAACGCATCAACCAGGGCCAACTCCTGCCGCGGCTCCCAGAAGACACTAGAAGATGGCTGAATTTGCTCTTTAAAAGGAGCAAAGGCTGTCACTCCACACCCCTGACTTGACTGAGCCAAATAAACCACAGCTCTCTTTTCCAACCAAAGCTTCGATGACCAGGAGACCAAGAGACCTGTTGTTCTTCATGCTTCTTAGAACTGGAAACAGCCCAGGCCTCCCTTAACCAGTCAGCCTCACTGGAAGGGGACAGGTGGAGAGCACAGGCAGGGCAGAGAGGCGTTCGTGATAGCCTGGGAAGAGCTTTCATAAATAACCCTTTTGCTCCTATCATGCAAAGTTTTGTACTGAAACAGTGACTCTAGGAGATCCACATCACAGCTGTGCCTACTTGTGACACAGTCTAGTGTTTCTCCCCCAAATTAATCAAGGGATCAAGGCATATCAAGCGTACTATCAAGGGATATACGCTATCATTAGGACAGGCAACATAATAACAATATTAATCGCAACTTAAGATGGGGCATGTCGTTGCTTCTGTTCTTTTACTATCAAGGGAATCTAATCTCTTTTGCCTTATAAAGTCACTTGAGTGGCCTTATTAGTTATGCAAAAGAACGCCCACTGCTCTGGGAAAAGGCAGTAAGTGACTGTGTGTGTATGAGTGTGCATTCTGTGTGTGTGTGTGTGTGTGAAACTGTGTGTGCTCACAAGCATGCTTGCATTGCTCAACAAAAGTATTTGATCCCCTTGTTCTGCAAAGTTGATCGATCCCTGTGGAAAAGGTGGGCAACTCCTGAGGGGCTGATGGACAGAGGAATTACTCCCCAAGTTGGGTGGCTGTCAGGATGGTGCAGGCTGTTGACTCAGAGACTTTTGCCCCGTGTGTGTGTGTGTGTGTGAGGACAGGGCTGGCTCCCCACAGCCCAAGCACTGTGGTGCTGCTTCTAGGAGCTGGCTGCTTAGGAAAACGCACAAAGTAAACAAGCGGCTGGAGGTCTACCAAGGAGCTGTTTGCAGCAGCGCCACCATGTGGCAACGATAGGTGAAGACAGCAGCGGGACTAGGATTGTCTCCAATGGTTTTGCCTGGGGACTAACCTGCTGTGGGTGAGGGTTCTCGACCGGGATAGGAATGAGAGGAGCAAGTGGAAGGACACAAAACCCCAGATGTCTTCCTGCTAACAGGGCGGGTGGGGGTCTGAACCATACATACTGTAAACACTGAGAGAATGTGATCATTGTGTGGTGCCAGGTTTGTTCCAGGCCATTCCGCTTGCAACAAAAATAAAGTACTGTGTTTGGCAGGCATCAATTCCACTTGCTATCTCCATAATAACCCTCAAGGCAGTTTCAGTTGCACTATTTTATGTAAGAAAAACTGAGGCCCAGAGAGTTTGAAGAATTTACCCAAAAGTTGCCTAAGGTTGCAAGAGGCTAGTTCACTTGTCTTCAAAATCCTGGGCCTCCGATCCCTGTTCTCGTCCTCCCCGCAGCCTGAATGCAAATGTCTCCAGGTTTGCCTCTCCTGCCATCACTGCTAGTGGAAACTAAATGAGCCAAAGTGGTAAGTTAAAATTGCAAATAATAAATACTATTTTGCTTATTTTCTCACAGTACAATAAGATTGTATGAAAAAAGAAAAACTTCCTTTTTGATCTTCCTGTAGCGTAATAGGTTGGATAAGGTAAAAACTGTTCTGATCTCATTTTATAAGTGAGGAACAGAGGCAGAGAGTGATACTCCCTGACTGGCCCTACTGCAAAGTGCTCACAAGGGCCACCACTTCCTGTATTCATCCAAAGTCCCATATTCCTAAGCAAAAATCTCATTTCACCCCTTAGTAAACCAATCTGTGGGCTAGTGGCCTAAAAGTAAGAAAGTATAGGGTTTTTTTTTTCTTTTTAGTTTTAAATTTTTTTAATGCTTATTTTTTTTTGAGAGAGACAGAGAAAGACAAACACACACACACACACACAAACACACACACACACACACACACAGCACAAGCAGGGAAGGGGCAGAGAGAGCAGGGAGACAGAATCTGAAGCAGGCTCCAAGCTCTGAGCTGTCAGCACAGAGCCCAGTGCAGGCCTCGAACTCATGAACTGCAAGATCATGACCTCAGCCGAAGTTGGACGTTTAACCAACTGAGGCACCCAGATGCCCCAGAATATGCAGGTTTTATTTATTCATTCATTTCACTTATGTAAAAAAAAAAAAAAAAAAAAAAAAAAATTCAAGGACCTCCTGCCACTTACTGGGCTTTATTCTGGTTGCTGAGAGACAGCAGTGAGCCAAACAAAGAGCCTGTCCTCTTGGGGACTGAATTTTAGTGAAAATACACAATGACACAAATTCGGGGATCAAGTATCAGGTAGTAACCATTGTGATAAAGAAAAACAAAGCCAAGTAAATAGATGAAGAGCACGGGGGGGGGAGGGGGGAGGCAGGGAATCTGTGTCCACAGAGAGACACCCGAGAAAAGTAGGAAGTGGATCAGGGAGAAGACTCTACTGGGGGCGTGCTTTATGACAGAACTGACAGAGCAAGGAGGCCAGTGTGACCACAGCTAAGCGAGCAAGCTGACACGACCCTGGATCAGGGAGTGGAGCCAGATCACACAAGGCTTGACATGCCCCAGGGAGAAGGCTGCATGTACGTTCCAGGAATGGTTGGGAGCCACGGGTGGGTTTGGAGAGGGGTGTGGTGAGAGGATCTACATTTTAAAGGATGGTCCTTTGGCTGCACAGGGATTAGAGACAGCTATGGGGTGGGAAGCAGTGCCAGGGAGAAATTAGGGAAATGGGATTAGGAAGCAGACAGCCATTCAGGTGACAGACATAGATGTCTCAGAATAGGGTGGTAACTATAGCTGAGTTTATTTCCAACTTTTCAATCCTTGTAAGGTCTGTGACCTAGAGTTTAATGAACCCTTGAGTCTCAGCTTATTTTTTACTTCAAAATATAATTATTAAAGACCTCACAAGCCTGGACTGAGAGCAAGCCTGCAAAGTAAAATGATACATCCCCAGATATATATTCATCATCGTTTTTCCCCTGCCATAGAATAAACATATATAGAGGGAGCTAAATACAGAATCAGATTTAGAAAGTGATCTGAAATATATTCATGATTTAATAAAAGCACACACCAACTTACTGTAAGCACCAAAGCAGGCAAATTTATCATGGACTTATGAATTTTAGTTGGTACAGAGCTCTAGGTTCAGGTCAAGAAGTTAAAAGTGATCACTGAAAAAGACAAAAGTTCCAAGAATTTGCTGTTGTGATATATACACCTGATTCCCGAAGGTAAATTGGAAGAAATGGCATCATACAGGAAATCAATCCTAGTTACACAATTCACTGCCTACAAACCTCCCAGCGAACACCTTTGGGGGCCCTCATCATAAGGACATAATCACTGACTGAATTAGAAACAGAATATAAAATAATAGTAATTCTACGTGGAAGTGTGTATTTCTTAGTATTCTCTAAAAGCTTCAGGATTAAAAAAAAAAAAAAAAAAACAATTGTTAGGGGCTTCTAGATTTTATGACCTGAGATTAAAAAGAACACTTAAGTAAAATAACTTGACTTTAAGGTATATTTTAGACAGCTTCTAAGACCTAGGATTTTTTTAATCCAGTTTTCATTCTTAATACAAAAGTAACGTACTATATGTTGACAAGTAACCATAATACAATAAGTACACAAGCATGTAAAGTATAGATTCTGTTCTCTGATTAGCGCTAGAAATTTCTCCATGGGTGTTTTAACTATTTAGATCCCTACGTACAATTGTATTTAAATATAAATTCTGATTTAAGTACATAAGTGCTTATAAAAGAGTATCACCATGGTTTTCTGACTACAGATCTGAATATCTCGGAAAAAAGAGAAAGAAATCCTTCAATCCTAAATCT
This sequence comes from Felis catus, assembly GCF_018350175.1. Taxonomy (NCBI): domain Eukaryota; kingdom Metazoa; phylum Chordata; class Mammalia; order Carnivora; family Felidae; genus Felis; species Felis catus. The sequence goes on along the minus strand of NC_058371.1, from coordinate 187,883,524 downwards.
TGCCCTCATCTATGACTTACTTCTTGTTTGCCATTGCCACCTGCTGGCAAAGCACTGACACTTCTCAGGGAGCACGCTACACATTCCTAAGTTTTTGGAAAGTTTATGGCATATTCGAAATTATGTAGTAACACACATCTCATTATAAAATGTACATATATTCACTAAAATATATAAAAAACACAAATAAGGAAAGAGTTCCTGCATTCCTACCTCCCAAAGATAGTATCTGGTATACAGTCTTCAAAAATTTATAATCTTATAATCTTATGTTCTTCAACTAAAATAGGTTGTCATAAATTTGATCATTTAATACTATTATAATGACTATGTTGCATTTATTCATATAATACATATTTAAATATTTCTTTTCTTCAATTTTGTTTATGTATGTGTGTGTATATATATATGTGTGTATGTATATGCACTGATATATATAGATACACATCTAGGTATATCCATATCTTGATATCAAAATATGTATATATATTTTTTTTAGTAGAGGAATATCCTGCTTAAAAATTTGGACTCAGCTCTATTTTTTATATAAAATATTACTGGAAGTATAGTTCCTTTCAAAGGATATCAAAATATGAAGACATATATATGTGTGTGTGTGTGTGTGTGTGTGTGTGTGTGTGTGTAAGCCCATCTCTAGAAGTCTACACCAATTTGCACTCCTAAGAAAATTCTACTCTCCATATTCCCATCAACACTTACTTTTATATACTTGCAAAAACTACTCCAACAGTATTATAAAGGAAGCCAGAATGTGGTCATTATTCGCATTCATTCATTTAGTGAACATTTTATTTTCACATGCCCACTGGCCATTTCTATTTCCTCATTTCTAAAATGCCTTAGGCTTCCATGCCAGGTCTTCTGTTTTAGTGTTTGTATCATACTAAAAAAGAAATTAACGAAACTAACACCTCTTCATGTATATTCCAAATATGTTCCCCTGTCATATACCACTTGATTTTATCCATGGCAGTTTTTAATATGTATGTATTTAAATTTTTTGAAGTTTATTTATTTACTTAGAGAGGAGAGAGCAAGCAAGCTGGGGAGGGGCAGAGGGAGGGAAAGAGAATGAATCCCAAGCAGGCTCCGCACTGCCAGCATAGAGCCCAATGCAAGGGCTCGAACTCACGAACCATGAAATCATGAGCTGAGCTGAAATCTAGAGTCAGATGCTTAACCAACTGAGCCACCCAGTTGCCCCTAATTTGTAGATATATTAAATTTTTATTTAGTCAAATATATGTCTTCTCCTTCATGTTTTTATCCCTGTGATTTTACGCTTGGAAATTACTTCTCTGCTCTTAAAATTCATCATTATTTTACTTCGAAGAAAATTGTTCACATTTCCTTTTCTATGCAAGAAAGTTGTATCTAGGCAGTTTTCCTGTGAATGTTCATAAAGTTACCTGGCATGAGAAGGAAGGCGAACCTACAAATCATTTTCACATCATGGTACCTGTCTTTTCTGCACCTACATGAGTTAGGACACTCGTGTGAAAAATATTTTGAGGACATTATAAGAAACCTCTTATTATTAATGGGCTTGCTCTGTTCCATAGGTGTCCACATTCATGCTCATAAGCTATGTTCAACTGTCAACATAAAATCATATTTTATATCAAATAAAAACCCAAAAATTCAACCACGAACAAATAAAGGGTTTTCTTCTGAGGTTAATGAAATGAGAAAGGCACTAGGCAGAGAACAGACTGGCTAGTTGCCAGCCACTTCATACTTCAAGAATTTACTTTAACATGCATCTGGCATTATGGGGTGCTCCTACATTGACCACATGGTGAAGTATAAAGTGTAGTGAACAAAAAAAAACAAAAATTCACAAATTGAGGCTCTACCAACACTGTGACCTACAAAAAAAATCATCTAAGTTACCGTCCCTAAGTCTCTTCCTTCTGACATAAAATGAAGAAATTCAAATTAATGACTTCAAATTTGTCTTCACTAACTCACCATGAATTTATATTTTTCAGACACACTTTGATAATAGCTCATCCAGCTTAATAACCGCAACCAATAATCAATTATCACTATAATAATACACAACGATCACTTAAGTGCCCTCATACTCCACAAAGCATACCATTTTGAGGAAATCAAAAATGGAAATTTTTATATTATATGTAATATGACTTATGACTTACTTTTCTACACTAGAATGCAATGTTGGATAACCGACATCATCAAACACGACAATGAACAGGACTAAAATACCTGTTACCTCTGATCAAATTTACATGCATATAGACACTCACAATCTTACATATGTCAAGATTCATATTATGAACTCTGCCACTAACCAATGACTGATAATCTATAGGCAAGAAAATATGTACTCTGTCACTCAGGTATCTTAAAGAGTCCATTACAAATGCAGAACTTTCTTGGCTTACGTATTTTTAACATTCCAATTCTTTTCTTCTTGAATAAATAATTTTTACGATTTTCTGTTTTCATACAGCGCTGCAGACTAGATGTTTTTGCTCCCACCCCCAAGCTCATATGTGAAATCCTCATCTCCATTGTGATGGTGGTAGAAGGAAGGGCTTTGGGGAGGTGATCAATTTGTGAGGATGGAGTTCTCATGAATGGGATTAGTGTCGCTGGAAGAAGAGACCCCGGAGAGGTCCATCCCTACTCCACCATGTGAGGACACAGCAAGACGATGGCCATCCATAAATCAGGAAGCAAACTCTCACCAGGTACCAAATCTGCCAGTGACCTTGATCTTGGACTCCTCAACCCCCGGAACCGTAAGAAATGAATTCTGTTGTTTATAAGCCACCCGGCCTATGGTATTTTCTTATAACCATTTGAATGGACTAAGACATATACCCATTAATAGAAATTGAAGTTTTTCTTTAAGTGTTCAAACCAGGGGAAAGATCTGCCTCTAAAATTTGTAGTTTAAGACTATAATCATGGTTAGACTACAACCCTCATTTGGGAAAGACAAATGGTAGTTTGATTATTATGAATACACACAGTCTCTCAAAGACAAGTGCAGGACAACTACCCTGGCTTTACCAGGTTGACCTACCTGTTCTTCCTCTGAGACCAAGCTTCAAGGCAGAAAAGAGACGTGCAACTTCTGTAACTCTTACGGTCAAAAAAAAAAAGCCACACAGAAACTCCTCAAAGTGAAGGATATTTATATGGTTTTAGCTGTGTGTCTTTCTTGAAACTCAAGTCTAAAAGTCATTTTCATGTGTCACTTTATAGATTCTGCAATATGGATTCTATAACAGAAAATATTACCAACAGCATTTTTGGAGCAAATATAGGCACACATTTCACATAACTCTAGAAGTAACCTTTGAGGAAAAAAATAAGGCATAATGTAAAAATAATAAGATTTTTTGAGGAGGTATGCTAATACGATCCAAACATACTCAAACGCATATTCAGTAGAATCAGTAGTGACATCAATGAAACGGATTGGCTTCTTACTCTGTGCCAGCTGCCCCGTAGTCAGGCCACCAGGTGTTCAAATACCAGCTGAGTCACTTTCTGGCTGTATGACGTTGGGCTAATTCTTTAGCTGTTTTTGACTAGTTTTTCTCATCCGTACAGTTGAGAAGGTGTGAATGGCAACCACCTCACGGGAGATTAAGTTCTGTGCATTTATCTTGCGTGTGTCAGACACTAGAGCCTGCTGTTATTATACAATTGACACTGCCTCTTCCATATTTTCTGTCCTGTTAATTTCTCCACAGTAAGGGTTCCTACCACGATGAAAAAACAAAATGTGGCAGCTCCCCAGAAAGATATTTAAGTGTTTATAAGCATTCTGCTTTCATCTTTATATTTATGGTTCTTTTAAGGGTATTACAAACCTGCAGTGGTAATGCTGAAGTGTAATGCATATCTAGGGTCACAAAACATAGCAAACAAGGATAGTAATTCTATTAGCATTTCAAAAGCACAGAAATACTTTGAGCCCAGATCTTCCTGCCACCATAACTGTAAAGCCCGAAGAATATAAATATAAAAAGATGGAAGATATTCTTGAAAAGTAAAGTCTGCAAGGAAGTGCATGTCACAATTGCTGAAAGACATAGTGATTGCAGAAGAACTGCATACTTAGTAAACATTATGAAAACAAATCTGAGATTCTAGTTAGAGATACTGGGCCAAATACATGCATTCCCTTGACAAATAACCACTGAAATGAAAGCATAAAAGTTTTGAAATAGTATGCTCAGAGAATGACATAGAAGAGGAGAGAATAACATTTTTGAAGCTAAAAATGTGAAGATGTGTGGAATCTGATTTTTGTCACTTGAGGAAATTGAATCTTAAGCAAGCACTGCAACATGATTTGCCTGCTCAACTCCCAAAGGGTTCGTTCAGTAATTCCCCTCCCCACCTGGAAGTGGCAGTAAAAAGGAAATAAAAAAAATTAGGGCACACGGGTGGCTTAGTTGGTTGAGCATCTGACTTTTGATTTTGGCTCAGGTCATGATCCTAGGGTCATGGGATCAAGCCCCACATCAAGCTCCACACTGAACATGGAACCTGCTTAAAATTATCTCCTCCTCTCTGCCATCTCCCCTGCTCGCACGCACTCTTACTCTCTAAAATATCAATCAATCAATCAATCAATCAATCAGTGAGACCTTCCCCCAGACTCTCCTCATGCTCTTAACAGCTGGGCAACCCACCATCTCTATCACCCTCAACTGCCAAAGACTGGCCACTTTTTTGGGTAGGGTGAAACTGGGGATTTGTCACTAGATGAAACCACATGATTTAGGATGACGGTACCATATTAAATACAGGAGAGATTCATAGGAAGAGTTTATAATGAATACTGGGACTCCCCAGCCTCCCCACCACCAACCCACAAGACCTAGCCATCAACCTGATAACATGTGGTCCTAAGACAAGAAGATGCTTCACTCAGAAACATACTACCCGATACTAGATTTCCTAGGACTGCCATAACATCGTACCATGCACTGGTGTGTTAGAATAACACAAATTCATTCTCTCACAGTTCTGGAGACCAGGAGTCCAAAATTAAGAAGTGGGAAGGGTTGGTTCCTTCAGAGAGCTTTGAGGGAGAACCCTTCCCATTTCTGCCTCCCAGCTTCTAGTGGCTGGTTAGTCACAATCCTTGGAATTCCTTAGCTAGTGGTTGCTCTCCAGCCTTTGCCTCCACCTTCACATGCCACTTTTCTTCTGTGTGTGTCTCTATGTCGTCTCCTTTTCTGTGTCTTATAAAGACGATCTCATTGAATTTAGGACCCACCCTAATCCACAATGACCTTATCTCTACCTTTACCTTAAATACATCTGCCAAGATCCTCAACCCCCCCCAAAAAAGGTCATTATTCAGAGGTTCCAAGTATACATGAAGTTTGAGGAGACATTATTCAACCCACAACATACCCCCAAGAGAAAAGGCCCAAATTGGAGCTATTGGGGCTTCCCCAATTAAATGGCACTGCCATATTCCCTCTACAGTGAAACTCAGAGTCTTTAATCTCCCCCCACCACAGACCCAGAGCTCCAATTTGTTGATTAGTGACCCACTCTTAAATAGAAGCGATCTCTTGAATAGAAATTATGCAGAGATAAAATCTACAAAAATATTCATGAAATAAGAGAAAATACTACATTTTTGAAACAAGAACATGATACTATAAAAAGGGACAATCACAAGATAAAATTCACTTAAAATTATGACTACAGAAGTAGAAGAAACACTCAGTGGGCGTTTTAGGAAACAGAACTGAAGAAATCTCTTAGAAAGTGAACAGAGCACAAAGAGATGAAGAGTAGGGTCCAAAGAAAGATAAAAAGATTAAAGGCCAGACCAAGACATATAGTATTTGAGTAGGAGTTCCAGAAACAAGAAAAAAGATAAAAATAAATAAGTCAAGAATAAATTCAATAGAATATCCCAAGATATAAAGGATATGAATTCCTACGTTCAAAGCACAGCAAAGTACAACCAACTGATGAAATTGGACCTCCTTTGAGAAACATGGTCATGAAATGTCAAAACACAGGAAATAAAAGAAGACCGTCAGAAAGGGGGAAAATATTGTTGCATACAAACAAGTAAGCATCAGAATGCAAATGGACTTCACTGAAGCTAGAAAACAGAATTTAAAATCTCTTTAAATTTCTAAGGGACGGGATTTCTACATAAGCCAGGAAAAATCAAGGTTTTATGAGGCTCTGAAGCTTACATAATTTGGGAGGGTCCTCTTTAAGAAAAATAATTCAATATTACAAATACAAAATTAGACATAAGCCTCTTGAAAGTGACCCATGACAATGAAACATCCCAAAGCATACACTTCTTTAATTTCTCAGTGTACCTGTTTCAGATCCAGAATTCTATAAACATTCAGAATCTCAAAAAGTGAGAGTAGAAAGTCTAAAAATTAGTAATACTAAGTCCCATGCCCCCTTTCACAGAAAACTACTGGAGGAAATCCTTCACTCAATGTCCTAGAGTCTAGAAGACTTCCACTTTTAGAAAGATGAATTAAGCACGCATTTCCCTATTCTTCCTTCTCAGTACAATTAAGAACTCTGGACATTATGCATGTAACAAACATAAGGAGATTCTGAAAGGTGGAAAGAAAAAGACAGATTGACCAGGAACCTACAGACTCAGAAAATGACATGGTGGTGAGTTAATGGGGGTTCCTTCTTGCCTCAAGTATCCCAGACTGAGTGAGGGAGAAGCAAACACCCTAGGAATGATGGAAGGCACAAACGAAACAAGTCCTAAGAAAATCTTGCTCTTTTGAGCTGAACGAACAGGGAAGGGGAAGGCTAGCAAGACACCAACTTTTAGACACTCCTGCTGAACTCCTCAGAGGGGAATAAAGTCCACCTCTACACTGAGCAGTAGTAGTAAGGAGGCCCTCTTCTCCTAGCTGAGTGGAGAACCTGGGCTTCTGGCTCCTCTCTTCACCTACAAGAATAGTGTCCAAAAAAGTCTGCTGAGACACAACTTTTAAATAAGATCTAGGGTCTCATAACATCATACCTCTAATGTCCAGATTTCAATCAATATCTCACCTTGAATGAAAAAAGGCAATCAACAGATTTCAACACCGAGGTGTTAGATATGTTAGAATTATCTGACGAGGGTTCTTTAAGCAGTCATCATAAGCACTGGGGTTTATATGTGAGGAATCACTTTATTCTACTCTTGAAACCATTATTACACTATATGTTAATTAACATGGATTTTAAAAAAAGGTTAGAAAAGCAAAAACAAATTTTTTTAATAAATTTGAAAAGAATGAAGGTACTAGAATACTAGTAGCTGATAAGAATTTCATAGCCCATTTAAATATTTTAAAACTTTTGTTGAGGCACCTGGGTGGCTCAATCGATTAAGTATCCAACTCCTGATTTTGGCCCAGGTCATGATCTCATAGTTCATAAGTTCGAGCCCCACATCAGGTTCACACTTACAGTGTGGAGCCTGCTTGGTATTCTCTCTCTCTGACCCTCCCTTCCACCTGCCCACACCCCCCCACCCCCGCTCAAAATAAATAAACTTAAAGAAAAACTTTTATTAAAAAAAAATTTAACATAAAATTTCCAACTAGAGGAATAATATAATGAACATCAAGCACTCATAAATCAACTTCAATAATAATCAACACATTTCAGATCTTGCTGGGATTATGTTATCACTCCAGATTATTTTGAAGAAAATCCCTACATCATACCATTTTGTCTGAATCCAAATATTCAGATAAAAAACAGTGAATTCTAATGTATTTCCAAATGGGGTTCAAACTAAAAAAAATTGTATTTATTAATCATTAGTCACTTGAACCAATAAAAACCAATAAAAAATTGGTAATAAATAAAACAAGCATAAAATATGTTGATGAATACTTACATATGCGCTTGAAACAAAGGAAAATCTCAGCAAAGAAACTGAACATAGCCAAGAAAATGGCTATGAAAAAACAAATTTTAGAACTAAAAAATACACACTGAAATTAAAAAAATAAAATAAACGGTCACAACAACAGAACTAATATGACAGAGAAAATAATCAATGAAGTTGAAGCTAGAACACCAGAAATTACACAATCCAAGCAAAATGAAGAAAATAGGCTAACAAATGAACAGAGACTCTAAGACTTACAAGGAGTATAAGGAAATCAAAAATCAAAGGAGTAACAAAAGATCTCATTTTTATATGATCACAATCACAGCGGGAGAAAGAGGACAGGACTAAAAACCTACTGGAAGAAGTAATGGCTCAACTTCTCAGATTTGGCAAAAGACATAAATCCTGTGGATCCAAAAGTCCAAGTGAATGCCACAGAGGTTAAACCCCAAAAAATACCCATGAAGACACATCATAACTAAATTTCTGAAAAATAAAAACAACCACCCCCCACAATACTGAGAACAACAGAAGACACCTGTGGGGCAGGGGAGGGGAGAGGAATAATAATTCAAATGGTAACAGATTTCTTACCACAATTCCCAGTCAGAAGAAAGTGGCACAATATTTTTTGCAAGTGCTAGAAGAAAAGAACTGACAATCCAGAATTCTACATCCAGAAAAAAATATTATTCTGGAATAGAGGAGGAATCAAGACCATGTTAATTTTCCAGGGTTGCCAAAACAAATTACTGCAAACTCTGTGACTTGAAACATCAGAAAATTTATTCTTTCACAGTTCTAAGAGTGGAAAGTCTGAAATTAAGGTGGTGACTTGGCCATGCTCCCTCCAAATCCTTTGGAGGAAATCCTTCTTACCTTTTCTAGATTCTGGAAACCCTAGGCCAGCTCTTAGCTTGTGGCAACATAATTCCAATCACTGCTTTTGATCTCACATGGCCTTCTTCCTGTGTGTCTGAGTCTGTGGCTTTTCTTACAACGACAATAGTCATATTGGATTAAGGGCCCACCCTACTCCAGTATAACCTCATCATAATTAATTACATATTCAATTACCCTATTTCCAAATCAGGTCACATTTTGGAAGGATTAAGAACACCAGTTTCATATCTTTTGAAGGAAGCTAATTCAACCTATAAGAAGGACATTCTACTCAGATGAAGGAAAACTAGGAGAATTTGTCACCAGAACACCTATCCCAAAAGAATGAAAGAAGTTATCTAAACAGAAAGGAAATGATGAACAAAATAATTTAGAACACGAGGAAGGAAGAAATAAAAATAGGAAAAGTATAAGCAAAGGAAATAGACATTTCTTCCCTTTGTGGGTTTTTAAATTATGTTTGATGAGTGAAACAAAAATTATTGTCTGAAATAATTATCAATATATACAGAGGAAATATTTAAGACAATTATAGGTACTATGTATATAAATAATGGAGAGAGAGTAAAGGGGTTTAAAGAAAAGTAAAGTTCTTATACTTTACTTCCACTGGTAAAATGCTGATACCAATAGACTCACTCAAGTAATGTACACGTAGTATAATAGCCAGAGAAACCACTAAAAGAGCTATAGAAAAGAGAAACACAAAGATATACAGATAAATCAAAATGGAATTCTAAAAAAAATGTTCAAGCAATTCAAAGGAAGACAGGAAATTATAGAGGAATAAAAATAAAAGAAAAAAGAAAACAAAAATAAAATGGCAGACTTAAACCCTAATATATTAATAATTTAATTAATTACAAATACATTAAATACAAATTGTCTAAAAACATGAATACAAAAGAGAGATTGGTAGAGTGAATTAAAATAGCATGGCCCAAATACAGGCTATGTATAAGAAACTCACTTGATACAGATAGGCTGAAAGTTAAAGGATGGAAACAGATATACTATAGGAACTGTAAATAAGAAGAAAGCAGGTGTGGCTATATTTTTATAAGAAATTAAGCATTTATTTACCAAATGACCCAGCAAGCACACTGCTAAGCATTTATAACAAATAAATGAAAATTTGTGTTTACACTAAAATCTATATGCAGTTGCTCATAACAGCTTCAATTGTAGGAGTTAAAAACTTAGAAAAAATAAAATGCCCTAAAATAAGTGAGTAAACTGTGGTACATCCCTACCATGGAACACAATTCAGTGACTTCAAAAAGAACAAACGATTGATACAAGCAGCAACTTATATAGATCTCAAGGGCATTTCGTCTACTGACAAAAATCAATCTTATATATGGTATGATTCTATTTGCATAACATTCTCAAACTGGAAAAATTATAGAGATGCACAACAGATCAGTGGTTGCCAAGAATGAGGGATGGTGGAAGACAGGAAAATGGATATGAGTATAGAAGTGAAGACTTTTGTTGGGATGGAATCATTAGGCATCTGGATTATGGTGATGGTTACGTGAATCTACACCTGTAATAAAATGACCCGGAACTACACTTACCCAGTATAACAATGTCAGTTTCCTGGTTTAGATATTTTGCTGTAGTTATATAAGATATAACAACTAAGGGAAAGAGTAAAGGGTCCCCTCAGCCCTGTCTCTGCAACTGTTAAATTATAATTGATTCAAATTAAAGGATAAAACAATTATTAAAAGATCTTGGGGTGCCTGGGTGGCTCAGTCGGTTGGGTGTCTGACTTCGGCTGAGGTCATGATCTCGTGGTTTGTGGGTTCAAGCCCCAAGTTGGGTTCTGTGCTGACAGCTCAGAGCCTGGGGCCTGCTTTGGATTCTGTGTCTCCCCCTCTCCCTGCCCCTCTCCTGCTCATGCCCTGTCTCTCTGTCTCTCAATAATAAGTAAACATTAAAAAAAAATTTTTTTAAAGAAAAGATCTTTAACAAGGGGAAGAAAGGGATCCAAGAAATAGGGAATCCAACACAAGAGAGAGGTAAAGGGAAATCCTAGGATCAACCTTTACAACAAGTCTAAATATGAATAAATGTGGATGAAAAGTTCCTTAGGAAGTATCTCCAGAAAGATAAAATTGATAGGAAAAAAATAACAAAGTGTTTGATCACATTGAAAAGATGGTTAGAAAACTGGCAGGGAGTTTAAACATAAATTAATAATAAATACATATAAAGCTAAAACAAACCAAACAAGGAGACATCATCTCTAGACAAAAGGGAAGGATGTAAAAGGAAGGAAACAAACATAAGGACAATTAAGTAGGTCTTCAGACATTATTAGTGTTTACAGCCATAATAATATAAACACGGAAGATTTATTTATCCAAAACAATAGAATTATAGTAGAAAGATGGAAGTATAAATGTGCATATTGGAGAAGTAAAGAGCTAAATCTCCATCTTCCACTGTGCTAAGTCAAGAGATAACATCTAAGACCTAAAGATCAGGAAGTAAAAGCGTAACTCTATTATGTAACCAAAGAAACAGTATGTTGAAAGAACTGGGGAAAGAGGCTGCTGCTTTTCATAACAAACTCTGTAGACATATTTATTTAGCCAAAGCTCTATATGCATATAAGAAAAATAAACATACAATAGCTCCAACAAATTCTGTGCCTTACCATTGTATGTAGAATAGCAATTTAAAAACCTTTCAAATGGCCAAACAAAAACCTTCCCGTCCAGGTGTTCTTAAAGTTATAGAAAACTTTCTGATTTTGAAAAACTGTTTATATTTTAAATAAAAACTAAGAGTTATTTTAAATATGCTCTGAGAGTCAGGGGTGTCATTTTTGGTTTACCCTATTCTAATATGTCAACCTGCCGACCACAGAAACATTTGCACAGGATGTCTTCTTGAAACCAGAAAAAAAGGACCTATTTTGAATGTGAAAAACAAATTTTAAGTAGTGGTCAAAAACCTCAAGAATGTTACCATCAAGATCCCCAAAGATACATTTTTATTCAGAACGATCTGATGAAAATCCAACTATGTCAAGTAGAAATGGAGAATTTATCACCCACAAGTACAACTGCTCTTTCCCACATTTTCATTTATCTTATCGTGATCTTGTCCTAAATTTAGTTTCTTTTTACTGTTTACCAGAGTAAATTTGATCAACTATCTTTTAGTCAATATTGAGTTGACATTTAATCGAATATTTCCAAAACCTTCATGACCAAGGGTCATTTCTTGCATCCAAATGGTCTTTTAAGCTAAATTAGCTGATGTAAAGCAGGAATAAATTTGTTCTGGAACTATTAAAATCTATTATCGACTGCCCTCACTCCACCCCTCCCAAACAACAGGTCATTGAAACTTTTATGTACATACAACAGCGGAGATGGATTAGTTTAGTCCATCTAAACTAGCAGTGTTCAACCCTTACCATGTTTCAGAATCAGTTGGAGAGCTTAAAAGAAAAAAAAAAAAAAAAAAAGAAAAGAAAAAGTAAAGCCATAGATGCTCAGAGCACTTATCCAGGGACTGATGTTGCTGTCATTTTTGTTGCTAACGGCTTTATTGGAATATAGTTCATATGCCATGCAATTCAACATCCAATTCACTGGATTTTAATATATTCACAGGGCTGTGTAACACTCACCACAATTTTAAAATATTTTTCTCCAAAAAAAAAAAAAGAAAACATACAGGGACACTTGAGTGGCTCAGTCAGTTAAGCATCGGGCTTTGGCTCAGGTCATGATCTTGCAGTTCATGAATTCGAGCCCCATGTCAGGCTCTGTGCTAACAGGTCAGAGCCTGGAGCTTGCTTTGGATTCTGTGTCTCCCTCTCTCCCTCTGCCCTTCCCCTGCTTGCTCTCTGTCTCTCTCTAAAAGAATAAAAAAATAATTTAAAAAATTTAAAAAAAACATACTAATTAGCTATAATCCCCAACCTTCCTTCCCCAAGCCCTAAGTAACCACTAATCTACTTTTTATCTCTATGTTTTTGCATATTTTGGACAATTTATACGCATGTCTAGATCCTTTTATTTAGCACAAGGTTCATCCACGTTGTAGAATACATCGGTAATTCATTCCTTTTTATTGCCAAAGGATATTCGATCATACAGATATACTACATTTTATTTATCTATTCATCAATTAATAGACATTGGGTTATTTCTACTTTTTGGTGATTATGAACAATACTGCCATTACTACTCATGCATGAGTTTTTGTGTGGACATATGTTTTCATTTCTCTTGAGTATATACCTAGGATTGAAATCTCCGGGTCATATGGTAACTCGGTGTTTAACCTTTTTAGGAAAAGCAAGACTGCACTACACTACTTTATGATCTCACCAGCAGTGTAGGGGAAGGGTTCCAATTTCTCATCCTCACCAGTACTTATCGCCTGACCTGTTATTTTATTATAGCCATACAAGTGAGTTCCCCCAAAGAGTTTCATTGAATCCGTAGAGCTGGTGTATCCACGCACTGCAGGTTTTTTGTTCGGCTCCGGCTTGAAATATTTAAAACCGGGATTGAAAGTCACTATTCCAGCTTCTAACAAAGAGTCCATATACAGGCAACAATGGCTATATAAAAATAAGGGTTATATCTCTAGACTTAGAACTTGAAAAGCCACATTTACCAAGTGGAGGTAAATCAAACACATCAGTGACCAGATGATCAATATATATACGGACCAATAATTTCTACATTCCTTTGCTTGCCACAGAAGACTTCAGCCTCACCCTTTACCACTCCCAACTCACCTCCAAATCTTAAACCTTACCAAATGACTAATCCCCCCAATCAGGAAATGCTTATTGATGTTACCACACACACACACACACACACACACACACACACACACACACATTAGTTCTTCTTCCTGCCTATATTCTCCTCCACCATTTCATCCCACCATCAAACAAACCTCAACTAAAACATCTTCACTTCTAGGAAGCCTGGCCTCACTATTGAGAGTTAGATGCTTTCTCATGCATGCTCCCATGGGGAAACTAAGTATTTTCCATGTACTATAATGAGTGCTCTACATTTCCTTTGTCATTTATTTCTCACAATTCTATGAAGGTGTTTTTAACCCAATTTTACAGCTGTGAAGTTGAGGATCTAAACAGTTAACCTGTGCATGATCCTTGCACAAGATCTGTTCCTAAAACTATTTGACTCCCAAATTGTTGATCTTCTCATTAATTCTAATTCTCTTGCCTTCCCATTATAACACTTCATACAGAGCTGAAACTATACTGGAGAGGTATTATACTTTAAAATCTGAAAGAAAATTTGCATTTTTACATCTACCACTAATTGTTCACTTTTTCTTTATGTATTTATTCATTCAGTATTGAATATTGATTCAACTCTGTGCCAAGCACCACACTAAGCAGTGGTCATATGACTCTAGACCTGTTTTCCTAGAGCTGATATTCTGGTAGAGGAAGCAGATATTAACGTAATCATCTCAAATATAAATTCATATATACAAACTCTAATAAAAAAAATCTTGTGCCAGTTAGAGTACCAGGGTTTCTAATTTGAGCAGACATTTACCTGTATACCATCATTTCCACTGGATATTATCCCTCCCCCTCTGGTGATATCTGGGAAGAGCAGGCCAATCACAGTATCCCAAATCTGGCCAAAGTATTGGTATCCTGACTCAGCTTGGTTAGTCAGTAGAACACATACCTGGCCATAGTCAATATACAGAAGACAGGCATAAGACCTGAGCTGCATAGACCAGTATCCTTCCCTAGTCTACTACTAGTCAGGAAAGGCTAGACTATGTTGTGATAACAACCAACCAAAAAGTCACAGCAGCTTAAAACAGGAAAGTATGGTTTTCCTTCAAATGACACCTCCATCATGAGTCAACATAAATACTCATGAGAGCCGTGAGAGCCACTGGCCAGCTGGAACCCTGGACTTTCTTGTTGAAGAAGACAAGAGTGTCAGTAACATCTCTTTTTTCTCTTAAACCAGTTAGAAACAGGCTTCCATTACTTGTAACCAACATGCTCACATTAAGCTTGTCTGGAGGGTCAGAACATGACATACTGTGAACTAAGACACCAAAGATGATATAGGATAATCAAGTGACTGTATGAGTGTCAGACTGAATCACTCTAACTTCCACATCTGCACAAAAGGATTATGACATCTACCTTGTAAGTTCTTATGAGGATAAAAAGCGTTCATGCATTAAGCAATCCCAGTCACCATCTGCCACCTAGCAGGTGTTCATTAAAATGGGAGTCTCTGTTCCTTCCTTCTTTGCCTTATTCCTTCCTCCTGCCTTCCTAAGGTAAAAACGACAAAGTATTTCATCTTCACGTTGCTGTCCCTCAACCGTATTCCCCAGGTTTAAAAAATACCCATGGAATGAATAAATGAGGGTGAGTAGGATGGAGTGGGCTGAGGGCAGAAATATTCTAAGCACAAGGAGAATCTAAATAAACTGAAGCCTTGGCTTTGACCCCTGAGCTCAAAGCCACAAGCGGTTAGGGTACATCACACATAAGATCCTTTCGGCATTCACTAACCTGGGGATAAGACATCCCTGCCCCACTGCACACCTCACTTCCCCATAACAATAAACACTGGATAATTTTTGGTATCTCTGCAAATACTTCTACATTTGTCCAGGATAATTACAACACTCAGGACAAAGGCAGAATAGAGCATGGGACTGGAAAATCTAGCACCACCTTCAATGCATCATTGTCTTTCACTGCCTTTTTGTTTGTTTTTAACTTTGTACATTAACTGCCACATAAGTGACATAATTCAGAACAGAAGACGCACCAGTCAGTGTCAAATCCATCTTTAGGTGCCCTGAGATGACTCCAGTTCAGCAAGAAGTGACAAAGAACAACTAAACATTTGGTCAGCATTAAGACTAAAAATCAAAAACACCATAAATGGGACTACTTCCTCTACAACAACAGATTGTGGCTCTCTGTTTTATAAGCATGTATATGAACCTTCATACTCATGTTGAAGCTTCTCATCTATTACTAAAATTGTTTTCCATTCATCTTAAGAAGGCCAAATTATTGTATACTTTTTTGCCCATCTCAAAGCTTAAAACAAAGAAAGGGACTCTGTTTTATACATTGATTTATGTGTGTGTTTGTTGACTTATTTATTTAGTGAAGTGTTGTACAAAAAATAATAGGTTTACTCTGTAAACATGCATTTTTATGTATATTGATTCAATTTGCACACTGCAGAGGACTAAGAATAATAGTAATAAATGGTTATATTTCATAACGTGCTATAAATTTAGAAAACATTAGAACAGATGTGTTTTCTTTCTTATAGACAGCTTCTGAAAAGAACAGAACAAGTAAGATCACCAATTTATAAAGGAGGAAACCAAGACCTGGCTTTGTCAAGTCAGTTAGTCGGCAACAGCTTAGAAAGTATCCCTGCTAAGTCCCTGGGTCTTTGAGGTGGCCATCACCATTGTGGAGAATACAGAGCCAGACTGGACTTGAATCCTGGTGCTACTTCTTGCTAACATGTAATCTGGGCTAAGCCATATCTCCCGCCCCACCCCCACTCCTGTGCTTAGGTTTCCTCATCTGTAAAATGAGGATAATAATCGTGATACCCTATAAGCATTAAACAAGCATTCAGACATGGTAAGCTCTGAGTACTCTCTCTTGTTCTACCTGTTCAGAACCCTTCTCACTACACCATAGGGCCTCATGAGCCAGGTGATTTATTTTCAAGTATTTTATAGATTTGATATATAAGTAAACCTAGATTTGAATTTTGTCTTTTTTCTTAATTTTTTAATGTTTATTGATTTTTGAGAGAGAGAGAGAGAGAGAGAGAGAGAGAGAGAGAGAGAGCACGCACGCAGGGAAAGGGCAGAGAGAGGGAGACACAGAATCTGAAGCAGGCTCCGGGCTCTGAGCTGACAGCATAGAGCCCAATGCAGGGCTTGAACTCCCAAGCTGTGAGATCATGACCTGAGCCGAAGTTGGATGCTTAACTGACTGAGCCACCCAAGCACCCCATTTTGTCTTTGATACTTATCATCATGTGATTTGGGACAATTTACGTAAGCTCATTGGACCCATTGCCTCGTCAATAAATAATCATCTCTTCATGCAACTGCTGTTTCTATTAAATAAGGTAATGCTCTAAGTTACTTAGCATGTGCTCGGCGTGGTGTAAGCACATTATTAATGGGAGTTATCAACAAACAATAAGCAGTAATTCCATAGCTGGAGCTCTCATCTGTAGGTACAGGGCCTCTAACCTCATGAAAAGCCAGTCCTCTAGGAGGACTCCTTGAAAACGCCAAGGGGTGTTGAATATGGCAAGTTGTCTCATCAATCCCACAGCCTCTACTTCAGTCTTTTTCCCCCTCCAGTGGCAGCCATCTTGGGTAATAAAGGAATTCGGTGAAAGACGCTTCATGGAGAGTCAGAGGACAAGAAATCATTTTACTGGACATTCAGTGTGGGTCAAACAACCATGACCATAAAACTAAAAGAAGGAAGGAAACCTCTGATCATCACTAATAATATGGCTCTCAATACAAATACGAATGCTACTACTACCAATATGGATGCCACTATGGCATTTACTGAATGCCCACTAATGCCAAGTTCTGCTCTCAGGGAACAACAACTTTAGAATGTAGGTAATCTGACCATTTCCATGAGATGAGGTAGGGTAGGTTAAGCAGCTGTCCAAGCTGAGGAGTAGCAGTATTGGAATTTAAACCTAGAAAGCCTGATCACAGGAATGCAAGCTTAATGATTAACATCACTTTCTGCTCTACAGCTAACTCTTCCCTTCTCAATTTCTTTAGCAGAGCTACATTCTCTGGACGACTTCAAAGCCTCAGCAAATCAGTTTCTAACACGCCGTGCTTTGGTAAGGCGATTTATTCATAGGTGTCAGAAACGCAAGACACTTGTATCCTGAGTCTTTGCAGCCTCTGATACTCCAAAGCATTTACAATAAGAAATCCAAGTCCAAAATATTAAAGGCCAGACTCGGAGTTTACAGTATCCATTTCCCACGGAATCAGCAAATAACCAGAGGTAAACCTGAGAAGCCCTAGGCAACCTAGAAAGGCACGTCTTTTAAAGTGACAGAAAAGAAATGAGTAATGATGAGGTGTCCTTGTGGAACAATATCCCAGCTATCCAGTGCAACACGCAGACTGTCAGGAGGTAGGGTTTCTGCTGCCAATAATCCCAAGCTGAGCCACAAACTTCTACACAATTCCCCCACCTCTTCATTTTTATATTGAATTTTAGAATAAATGGGCCACTTCCAAAGACACAGAGGGATTCCCTCAACAACTGTGCCATGGGAACTTCCTTCTGATCATGTCTCGTGCTCCAGGTGGGACAGCAAATGAACAAGGGAGGAAACAAATCTATGGGTTTGGAGGCAGTCCATCTACAGACTTCCCCAAAAGAAAGTTAGGGCCAAGCCCCAGA
This sequence comes from Felis catus, assembly GCF_018350175.1. Taxonomy (NCBI): domain Eukaryota; kingdom Metazoa; phylum Chordata; class Mammalia; order Carnivora; family Felidae; genus Felis; species Felis catus. The sequence continues at coordinate 187,865,207 of NC_058371.1, read as the reverse complement.
AGTCAACAGCAAGGCCTTATTAGTCTCTTTTCCACCTGGAGACATTCATCCTTTTGCAAATAAACCACAACGGAAATATCAAAATTTGGGAACTAAAGCATAAAAAAGAAAACCTCTATTAGATTTCACTAATGAATTTGTAATCAATTTAAGAGTAATGCTATTAGTGATGATTAAGCACTTGACTATATAAACAAGGAGATGAAATTTTATGAGAAATGGAGAAAAAAAACCAAATAGGACTGCTGTTGAACACAGGCTGAAGTGGGACTTGGTTAATTAGCTGAATGACATTGTGGACAGAGCACAGTTTCTGGCACATCAATCAAAGATGCACCATTTGCGTGCTAATCAACTATTTTAATCTCTGTGCCAAGAACTGTGAGGAATACAAAGTAGTCTCAGCCCCAGCCCCTAATCTCTGGAAACCACAGCATAGTGTGCAAGATGGAACCAGATGCATTCATTCTACAAGCACCTACCCTGTGCCATGCACATTACTAGTCACCTAGTATACAAACATTACTAAGGCGGCTTTTTCCTTCAACGAATTTACAACTGATTTGAGGGAAAATCTCTACAAATACTGATGTTTTAGGTCTTTAATAAGAGTTAATGCAGGGTACCTGGGCTCAGGCTGAGCATCTGACTCCTAATTTTGGTTCAGGTCATGATTCCAGGGTCATGGGATTGAGCTCTGCATCGGGCTCCAAGCTGAGCATGTTGCCTGCTTAAGATTCCCTCTCCCTCCCTTTACCCCTCTGCCCTGCCCATATGCTCTTCTCTCCCTCTCTCTCTCTAAAAAAGGAGTTAATGCAGTTAACTACAAAAATAGTTACCATTCATGTAAGCCCCTCCCAAACTCATGCAAGCTCTTTCCATATTTATAACAACCTCTTAAAGTAGATAAGGTCAGGGGCTCCAGGATGGCTCAGTCGGTTAAGCATCTGACTTCAGCCCAGGTCATGATCTCACAGCTCGTGAGTTCGAGCCCCACATCGGCTCTGTGCTGACAGCTCAGAGCCTAGAGCCTGCTTCGGGTTCTGTCTCTCCCTTTCTCTAACCCTCCCCAGCTCACAGTCTGTCTCTCTCTCTCTCTTTCAAAAATAAATAAACATTTAAAAAAAAATTAAAGTGGATAAGTTCACGTCTTCATCGTTGTTAACAATCAGAGTAGCTAAAGTTCAGAGAAGTTATATGCCTTGCCTTGGGTCACACAGCTAGGGCAGACATTACAACCCAGACCCACTGGTTACAAAGCTCGGAGTTTTCTCTCAGGCATGCCACCCCCAAAGGAATCACATACAATGGCAGCCAAGAACAAGAAATGACTGACTGTGCTGGAGGAATCAGAAAAGTTTCACAGAGGGGCATCTGGGTGGCTCAGTGAGTTAAACATTTGCCTCTTGATTTCTGCTCAAGTCCTGATCTCTGGTTCATGAGATGAAGCCTCGCAGAGCCTGCTTGGAATTCTCCCTCTCCCTCTCTCTCTGCCCCTCCCCCCTTCCCCTTGCACGCGTGTGCGCACGCTCTCTCTCAAAAATAAACTTAAGGAAAAAAAGGTGTCACAGAGGAAGTGACTCAAAGAGATACAATTAATAAAATAATGCAGTACTATTAGAAATTTTAATCAATTCCGTATAAATTCTCATTTACTTTTTGAATGAATGTATCTCTTAAACTTTAATTTAAAAAAAAAACAAATTACATTTGCAATATTTCATCTGAGCTAACAATTTATCTTAGGAAATAATGATGAAAAGGGCTACTCCTAACTGAAGAATAGGAACGTCCTGTTTTGCGCTCATCCCTTGCCCATGACCACTAGATGGGGATAGTTACCCATTCTGAAGCCAGCCTGAGACATGGTCACCATTTCAGCAGCTTGTGTCACAAAAAGGACTACTTTTAAAAATCTAAATTTCCATATTATTATTAGGCACAGCAAGTGGGTCACAGAGAGATGGATATTTAAGACTATGTAATGTCTTTGCTATATCTGTGCTAAGAACTGGATGTGCATTTCATAGCTCACATCTTCACAAGTTAAAAAGTTGTGTCTATAGTTTTCTGAAAAAATGCATAAGTCAAAAGATTTAATTCCGCCTGTGTAGATCACTGCTTTTATGCGCAAACTGGTATATGATATTTGTGCTTACTTTTTCTTTTAAATCAGGGGTGAGGAAGAATAACATTATGGGAGACTTATGCTGTTACTCCTATTTAAATAAATATAATTTCTAAGGCAATCTGCCCAAATTTGGATTTTCAACAGTCACTTGTGAAAATGAACATCCGATCCGGTTTGTGTTCGGTCTAAAGAAAGGCGGTTTGAATGCGAGCCCAGCACCGAAATTTGATCTCTTCACATTTTCAGTCTTGATTTCCATTCGACACTGGAAGAGCATGGAAATGTCACTTTGGTGATGAAACCACCATGAAAAGAGGCTCAGCACGTCATTTCATGGAAAGGGCTCCAGGCAAAGCCATTATGTGCAGGGGCAAATGGAAGAAGCCTCGACAGCCTGTGTGTGTGCTAGGTTTAAGTCACAGGAAGAGAAGATGAGAGAGAGGCTCTAGTGAAACAGGAGGGTGCTCCAAAGTAAGCACCATGCTCATTTTCTCAGGAAGCAATCTTGCCGCACAACCATTTCCCGAGAAGCCAGGCAATCCTGAAGACATTTTCAAAATTACTTGCATTAAAGACATTTCACCAAAGCTGGAAGTATGTGTAAGCAAGCACATTAATATCAAGACTTTCTACACATAGACTCACCTTATGTTTTTAGAGCACTTTGCAGGGGACACTCCAATTTCAGAGAGGAACTTGGGAGATTTTAGGAGAGAAATTCACCTTATCAAAACACTGTGATAATTTATGTTCTTCCAATCAACTTAAAAATTTTTAAAATCTGATTTCCAGAGTAAGTTTTGTATTATATTTTCTCATGAATAGAACACAGAAAACATACGAAGGAAAGAAAAGTACTTTTAATTGCCAGAAGAGGGCGCTGTCCTCAAACTTAAAACTCCTATGCGCCGCTGATAAAGTACCTTTGCTATCCCGAATGATGCTTTAGCATAATCTGGTTTAAGGGTTGTGTTACAGTCTTAAAAAGAACCTAACTGTGTCTTTAAAGGGTGCAATTACTGCCCTGCAGGATGAGCTCATTTACAACACAGACTAGCCATTATTTACCTAAGTTAATGACAAGAAGCTAAAAGGATTACAAATTTCATAATTCATAACTTTAAGGCTTAGCGCTTGCTCCCTCCAACTGAAATGTGTGATTCCTTTATTTTGCTTGTGTATTCCACAAACATATCCCTTTTGGAATGCATTATTTTATGAGGACTGCTATTTTTCTTGCTGAACTGGGAAATAAGACAGACACATGAGAGACTGAAGAAGAATAAAAGGCAAAAGAATGCAAAGTGTTACAAATACTTCTTTTAGAAATTTTGGCTCATTCCAGAAAATGAGACAAAAGCAAGAATTTCTTTGGCCAAAGGCAATCTGTGCAGTATGTTATTCCCTAAGGTGGACGGGATGCCCATGTCCACACGGCAGCTAGTAGAAATCAAATAACAATGGCACTTATGGCATAATCTCTCTTTATCCCTGTATCCTCTTTATTTTTTAAGGCACTTACTATCTTCTGATTGGGGGGGGGTGGTGCTCAGTTATTTAATGTGTATTAAATACATGTTTCAAGGTATATTAAGTATACTTTGTTTCTCTCCCTCAACAGGTCATAAGCTGCACGGCACACAGACCTTATTTATCCCGGCTTTTACATTATTCCTAGTATCCGGAACATGGTAGGCTCCCAATGCATGCTAACTGAAGGACCCAGTAAGGAGCTGTTTGTTGTAAACCTATACAAGATACTAACCCGGAGCTTGGTACACAGTAAGCCCTAAGAATTTCTGTAAAGCCTCATTTTCATCATATTAATTTTTGTATTTACTTTCCACTAATGGTTCAATAATATAGATTTTTAAATGTGTGCTAGTGAGATAAAGTTGCCTTCATAAATAAACATATTAAGTCAAAGCTTAATGATTTAAAGAAAACGATTAAGTAAATTATAGTATGGGTGGTGTGTGCAAATGGCAATCATGGAAGTAGTCACAGATAACCGAAGTTTGGGAGACCACTACATGGAGAATACGCATGATAGGAGGTCGAGGTCAAGAGAGAGGATGCAGGCCTGGGGGGCGAGTAGTCATGAAGGTCTTAATTCTAAAGTTGGGCTGAGGCCAGCAGAGGGAAGAGGAAGAAATCTCTACTTAGGGGAACCCATGACTTAACATGGAGGCAGACAGAGTTATATCCAAAGGCACAAAACTATCACTCTAGGTTCACAGAGATGAATCCCTGAGTGTGGAGGGCCAGGATCTAAAATTATCTATTGGCTTTTATCCTGTGAAAACAGAAGCATCCACAGTTTCTGATTTCTTTATAAACTACAAACCTAGAAAACTGGACATGATGGTGAGGGGCATTATTCTAAATGCTAAAAGTATGGGAAAGGAATTTCAAATGAATCCTTTGGCTCAGGGTCAACAGATGAGAGAAGACAAGCTACTACTGTCTTAAGTGCTTGGGAGCAGAAATTTTCCATTCCTGAGAAGCACAGTGAAGTCAAGATGGACAATGGCGTTTGTAATCTCAGGCTTTGCTGGATCTTTATACGTAACAAGCATAAAATGGGTTCCCGAAAAAAAAAAAAAGTCTACACCAAATGTAAATGGAAATCTATAAATCCAGTATATATAAAATAATACCCATTCTCCTGCAGAAAATATTTTGGCAATTTTCCAACAATATTCCAGTTCATCAAAAAAGACAAGTGGGTGTGCAATAGAAATAAATAAATAAAATTTCTAACTTATAATTCAAGAGAATGGAGAAGAACAAACATGATTTGAATCCGTCCTTTATGTGGCAATATTTACTTTCATTTAATCATATAAAATCTCCGTATACAAATTGTCTTCCAGGCCTGACCCAATCTCTACTTGAGAAAAAACATGAAAAGATACCAGAATGGAACACGGAATTTATTGGCTCCCCTTAGACGATACTTAATTCTATCCTATGTCAAGAGGTACATAGTCATAAATTGTTGGAATGGTTCACTTTTAAGTTGCTTTTTTGTTTTTGTTATGAAAATATATGCCCAGTAAACACTGTGCATTGGCAACTTCTTGACAGCATCTGAGTAAAATTCTAATTACCACAGGAGGGATGCTGGAAATACAGAAGGGTGTCATCTGAGGAGACTTTTAACCTTAAACTCAAGGGGGGAGGTTCAGAGAGTATGAGATGCTGGCTTAAAAAAACTTGCTAACACCTGAAGTTCCCTTTATTCTTCCAAACTCATAATTATCCTCAAATACTCTAAGCAAAATGTGCTTCGGCTCTTATTATGAACTGAATCATGCCCCGCCCCCAAATTCAAATGTTGAAGCTCTACCCCACAGCATTTCAGGAAGTGACTATATTTGGAGACAGAGCCTTTCAAGAGGTGATTAAATAGGAGGCATGAGGAGTCAGGTGGGCCCTAAACCAATCTGATTGGCATCCTTCTATGTAATGAGAACACACAGAGAAGACACCAAGGATGTGCACGGAGGGAAGGCCATGTGAAGACACAGCAAGAAGGTGGCCATCTGCGAGCCACGGAGAGAACCCTCAGAAGAAATCATATTGTCTGGCGTTTTGATCTTGGACGTCTAGCCTTTAGAATGGTGAGACAACAAATGTCTGCTCCTTAAGCCACATAGTTTGGTACTGTTATGGTAGCCCCAGCAGACGAATACAGTTCTCAATAAAAAAAAATTCCCTTTGATCTATTCTGTGTAAGATTCCTGAAGCAAAATGATGTTTACTATCCATCAGTTTTCAGGATGGAACAATTTAAAAACAAATAGGTTACTTAAAATTTAACCAAAATAAATGAAAATTCCCAATAAGCTTTATTCTCCCTCTCTATTTGAATTGCTTAAAGTTATTGTGGATGCCATTTATAAATGTACAGTTCATATAATATACTTTATGTTGCTTCCTGTTTCCCTTAAAAATAGATTAATAAAAGAGATCCAAACATATATTATACAATCCCTGGTAAAAATCTGTGACACGCCCTCTCCCTGAAAAACGTTTAAATTCTAATAAACATGGAGATCACTGTGGTTTAGTCCCTATGCAGTATAACATTAAAATATCTTAAAGCAGGTTTTTTTCTTCATTCCTGTTTCTCATAGGATGTTAAAGGATTTGGTGCATATCACCTGAAACACGGTCCAAGCCCATTTTTCTCCTTCTCAATGATCTGTAGCTCAGGCTCTCACAGTCTTTCATTCTCCATGAAACGGGTAAATTATATACCTGAGAAATGTACTCTTACAGATATTTTAAAAGGTCTTTTAAAAACTTTTCCTCCCAGTTTCTGAAAGGAAATAACCATCTTTAAGCAATTGGCTATGTGTGTGCTACTCTTGTTTTTTAAATAATATATCCACATATTGTTGAATGATGAAGATGGTTTCTAAAATAACATATCTGTATATTATTTAACAACAATGTGGGTTGGAAATTTCATTTTTATGCCTGAATAATAAACATTCAGAGTGTGAATATGGGAATGATGTAACTAGCAATGATTTAAATCCGTGGTTTGCAAGTGGCAAGACTATATATTCTAGAAAAGCCCAAAGTTTGTGGACATGGTCGCTTTTTAAGTGATTGGGTGCTCTACTGTAAAATGATAGGCACCAACAGTTTATAATCTCCCTTTAGATTGAACTCTTTTGACATTGGCAAAGATGCCACGGATTCTGAGCAAGGGGCTCCAGTTTTCTCTTGCATGATTGTGTTGGTTTTCCAACAGTCTCTGGTCGCAAAGACCGTTCAGCTTTCCCATCTTCTCAGCAGCCCTCTCTGATCCCCACAACCCAGAATGATATTAACATCCCATCTTGGCCTGCCTGCTTTACTCATTTTCTCAGAATGGTTTGTTCACTCAACTTAGTCTGTTTGTGTTTCTTGGCCAATGGTTTTATCAATGTAGTCTTAGTGTTTGCTTGAGAATGCCACATTTGAATGTTTTCTCTCTTCTTTGTAGCCCTATCAGGGTTTCATCATGGTGTTGGTTTATTGTATTTCATTATTCATTTTATTTAGTTTTTATTGGGTTATCTTCTTCATATTATGGTTATTTATCCCAGGCACAATGAATTTTGCCTGGTCCTCCTATGTTATACCAGGAAAAATATGTAATTTTAAGATATATTGACTTCTGACCTTAGAGAAAGGATTGAGACTCAAAAACAAAAACAAAAACAAAAACAAAAAACTAACACCAAATGGTTCAGAATAATTACTAGCTTTATATGATACTCAGTGAGTTTCCCACATGCATTCCCCAACATCACCATTATGTGTAAGAGACCAATGGAGATGAAGAAATGGTATAAGAGAAAAGGCAATGCCAGTATACAAAGCAGACTTAGGACATGAGATTATAAAGCTTTTCCGGAGGAGTGATACTTAATAGATTCTCCTCCACTCCTATCCCACCAAAAACTATCTTGTGATTGCAATTCTCCTTTCCTTATTTCCCTCCTTTTAAGATTTAGCACTTGAATACATAAAATATGGAAACATTATACATCCATATTAACATCTAATTCTAAAAGATTGGTGACAGATTTATAGATACATGCCAGATGTATATGTATATATGATTTGGATACATGTGGAGTACACATTGAAGATTATAAATGAAAACTCAAAGAGCCATTCTTTTAAGATATCAGTGAAAGGGAAAAAACATTCTTAGGCTCTTTGGAGGCCATTTAGTTTGAAAGTAAGAAAAAATCTATTTTCAATGGTCACTGAATTTCATATCATAAAAATTTGTTTTAATTGGTATATTCCTCAAAAACTAATTGAGTTCCCTGTATTACTAAAATAAAATACAAATATAAATATAAAATATAAAACAAACTAATATAAAACATAACTAAGGATGGATAAAAACTACCCTGTTTAAAAATAATCACTTCTTTAATCAGGTTAAGGTCTACTAATATATTTGACTTAATTATTTGGCTCATCAATACTTTTCACTCACAAACAAAATTCTGTTCCAATCTTTGACAACATTACCATAAATTTAAAAAAAATGTTAATGTTTATTTATTTTGAGAGACAAAGCATGTGCATGAGTGGACAGGGAGAGAGAGGGCATCTCAAGCAGGCTCCATGCTGTCAGCACAGAACCTGATGCAGGGCTTGATCCTATGAATCAGGAGATCATAGTCTGAGCCAAAATCAAGAGTTGGACGCTTAACCAACTGAGCCACCCAGGGGCCCAAAATTTTTAGTTAGTTCATTCTAAGCTGACATTTTCCTGGGAGATTGATTTTATACAACAATCTCTCCAATAAGAAAAAAAACAATAATTTCAAATTGTTATATTCGTGAAAGCATGAACATACCAAGGATAGTCCATTTAGTACTTTAATGATATGCCATTGGCAATGATAATAGGTGAAATTTACTGAGTCTTCCTATATACCAGGCACTGTGCTAAACACTTTCTAAGAATGATGTTTTTTTAATATTCACAACAATCAAATGAGCACCATATTGACTCTCTAAAGCAGATGAAGTAACTGAGCTATAGAGCAGTGAAGTAACTTAAACAAGCTCTTATTTCTATTAAGTGGCAGAGCCAAGAATTAAATACAAGTATGTGCTCCAAACTCCACACCCTTAAAGATTTTTCTAGATTACCAAAATTGCAAAATACTTCTCCAAGTACTAATCAGGGCTTGCTTTGTTTTGATAATCTTCGATGATAATCCTGTTTAAAAGCATTGTTGCTAAGGCGCCTGATGGTTAAACAATGGACTTCCGGCTCAGGTTGTGATCTCCCGGGTCTGTGAGTTTGAGCCCCGCATTGGGCTCTGAGCTGACAGCTTGGAGCCTGCTTTGGATTCTGTGTCTTCCTCTCTCTCTACCCCTCCCCAACTAGCACTCTATCTCTCTCTCTCAAATAAATACACATTAAAAAAATAAAAGTATTGTTCCTAAAAAGGTATTGAGGAGGTATGATCGTAGGTGAGCAGAGGTAGTGGCTAACAGCATCAGAGTACCCACTTGAATATTAACTCTCCAATTGCTTAGCCATCTCCTGGTTAAAAAAAAAGAAGAAAAAAAAAAGACCTTGTCTTGAACTTTTTAAAAATAGGAAAGTAAATGTTTGCTGGATGATACGGGCCTAATGCAAGAATGGTGGAGGACTGGAAAATATATAAGGTACAACTCAATGTCCAGGTCTTCAGAACAAAATTGAAGAAAAACCTCTGAACTCTGGAATTGTGCCTATGACTTGTGTGTCATATATCTACCATGTAGCAGAAGTGAGTGGGTGCCCTCGCTTCCATTCCTTTTCTTATATTTATTGTTGAGAGAGAGAGAGAGAGAGAGAGAGAGAGAGAGAGAGAGCGCGCAGTTTCCATGCTCAGCACGGAGCTGGATGCAGGGCTAGATCCCAGGACCCTGGGATCACAACATGAGCCAAAATCAAGTCAGAAGCTCAATTGACTGAGCCACCCAGGTGCCCCTCTCCCTTCCCTGTTTCTATAGCAAATTAGGAAATATAATTTATGGGGTAATTCCATACGCTGATTCTTTTTGTAAATAAATTGTATTGGAATATAGCCACACCCACTCATTTACGCATTGTCTATGGTTGCTTTCATTCTACCAAGACAGTTGTGACAGAGACTATATGATCACAAAATTGAAAATTTTTACCATGTAGCCCATGACAAAAAAATCTGCTGACCCCTAAGTTTTATTACATTGCACAAATAAATATCTACCTACGTGAATGAACATGAGTCCAAAGCCTAATACACAGGGAGACAAGGCTTCTCCAAAGACACAATCCCATTCTTTCCCTGGCTGCATTTTTCCTCTCCTTTCTGTTCCTAAATATTGTTAAGAGTAATACATATTAATTCTTTATTAAAACACACACACACAAAAAAAAACACATATACATACATCCCAAACAAGATCTCAGAATACAAAGATGAATTGAGTACATACCATCGAGAAACATCCTGTGAGGAAATACAAACATTTTAGCAAATAATGAAAATGTAATTCTAAATGCTGTAAGAGATGTCAGAACAAATTTCTAAGGGAACTTGTGCCAGGGTTGGAAAACCTGTCTCCAAGTCTGAGGTGTCATTTACCGTGTGATAGCCTTCCTCTCTCAGTGAAGAAAATTCTACTTGATGTGTGGTAACTTTGAAAATCTGATACCAGGGGCGCCTGGGTGGCTCAGTCGGCTAAGCGTCCGACTTAGCTCAGGTCACGATCTCGCAGTTCGTGGGTTCGAGCCCCGCATTGGGCTCTGTGCTGACAGCTCAGAACCTAGAGCCTGTTTCAGATTCTGTGTCTCCCCCTCTCTCTGACCCTCCCCCGTTCATGCTCTATCTTTCTCTCTGTCTCAAAAATAAATAAACGTTAATTTTTTTTTTTTTAAAGAAAATCTGATACCAAAATGCTTGGATCAGGTCATCCCAAGATACTGATGATGTAAAGTTATAAGGAAAAGGAACTTCAGTATGGGATATTCTTTAAGGTTTTTCTGTCCTAAGTCATGGAAAATTTTGCACGTTTGCTACTTTGTAATATATATTTAAGCAACACACACACATGTAATATTTACATGTCACACACACACACACACACACACACACACACACACACACACCCCTTCTTAGTACTCCAAATGAGAAAAAGTTGTAATTGTAGGCCAATTTGTCAAACATTTAGGTATAGAATAAATGAAGGAAACAGATCTTCTCATCTCAGGAAAGCAATGACCTTGTAGTGTCCATGGACTTTGATGATACACCAACTTCTCTCTGACTTCACTTCCTAAGACAAGGATCAGCAAACTATAGTGTGCGCCCAATCTAGCCCATGGACTGTTTTTGTATGGACCATCAGCTAAGAATGGCTTTAACTTTTGTAACTTTACTAATTGGTAAATATAATTGTAAGTGTTTAAAGTGTACAATATGATGATTTGATATACATGTACATTATAGAAGGGGTTTTAAGAGAAAACTAAGAAAAGCATGTGATAGAGATTATATGTCTATGCCTAAAATATTTACAGAAAATGTTGCAAACCTCTACCAAAGTTAGGGAGATCTATACTATTTAGACTTTGAAATAATTACAGAAAAGAGTCAAAAAAATGACTATGAAATAAATGGAGGTAATAATTAATACTATTATTGTCAAGTAAAAACCAAAAGAAAGTGTGTTGATAATCCCTTTGACTTATGTCTATCTCTTGTAATTCAGAATCTATTTACTGCTTCATAAAAATAACCAATAATTTTGAATTCGATAAGAAAAGGAGACCACCCCTTCTTTTCAAATGTAGATACTCCCTATTTCAATAGACATGTTTAGATTCTCTTACTCTATCCCTGCATCTCTTGTCTTGCAGGTTTTTCATTCTGTTGTCTTTCTGTGCTGGTCTGGATAATTTCCTAAATTTGTAACATCCAGATTGTTAATACTCTCTTTAATTGTATCTAATCTACAGTATAAATTCAACTTTACAGTTTTTAATTTCAATTATTATATATTTTATTTCCAGAAATTCTACTTTTTACTCATTAAAAAAATATTTATTGAAAATCTCCTGTGTACCAGGTACTATTCTAAACACCAGTGATAAAGCAATGAAGGAAAGACTACAGGAAAGGAACAGCCCTTTCAGTAGGGATAACATATAAATACATTAACAAAATGTATATCAGATTGTATTAAGTGGGCTGTTGAGCAAAATAAAACAGAGAGAAAAGGAGAGAGTGCTGTAAGGAAAAACAACTCTGCCCATGAATTGTAAATTGGATGATGAATGACCTGGGACATCTGAGTTGCCATGGGCCAGCCTTAAACACAATAAAGTCCACAATAAGTTCTCATCATTCCTGCCAGAGACAATAAGGAGACCAGGAACAGGCAGTCTTATCTGGTACACTGACTGTCCCCTGGGCTCCCTGTAGGCTTTTTGATGATGGTTGCATTTCTGTAAGTATCTTGAGAACATATTTAAAATAAATATTAGGCTTGGATATTTTAGGACCCACAATTAGTATAAACTTGACCTACTAAACCATCAGAGGGCTGAATTACAAATTCCAAAGGGAAATTTTACTTTTTCCCTTTATGCATTGCCAAGTTTTAAGACAAATAACTTCTCTTGCAGCCTGTTCTCTGCACACCTTGTGGGTCCCACATTTATGTGCATGTGTGTGAAGGGGATGTTGTCATATTCCCCACCTAACATAGACTCTAAGTTTTTCTCTTTTTCTTCCATGCCCCTATTGCCATCAAAACAGAAGATCACAGATATCCTTGATTAGAAGATATAGTGAGATAGACAGCAGCTTTAGTACTGCGTTCTTTCATCTCTGGATTTTGGCTTCCTTTTCACTTTTGGCCTCTGAGAATCTCCCCCTGCATACTTGCCAAGTCTAAGCAATGCATTTCAAAATGTGTTTTACATATATTATCCAGTGTTTTTAACTGCTTTTTGGTTTTTAAAAATCTGTATGGAATACAGTCTATCTTGCTCTTTTCTCTACTTAATTTGGACAAAAATTCTCCTTAAAGATAGTCTCTACATAAAGCAAAAAAATTAGACAGCTGAGTCTAGAAAAAGCTCCTGAACTTTGTCTAGTCCCATGACTAGAAATGAGTTCCTTCCCCTAAAAGTGTTCATTTCTACCAGCTCCTTAAAAATTAAAAAATCAAAGATGAGATTAATTGAATCACGATGGTTACTATACTAATTCAAGACCACTAGAAATTTGGGCTAAGCTGTAAGATTCTAATTAGCAGTTTTCATTGGGTTTTTTTGTTTGTTTGCTTGTTTTGTGTGTGTGTGTGTGTGTGTGTGTGTGTGTGTGTGTGTGTGTATTTACTATTTCCAATCATGAGAGAGATGTGTGTGTGTGTGTGTGTGTGTGTGTGTGTTTACTATTTCCAATCATGAGAGAGATGTGTGTGTGTGTGTGTGTGTGTGTGTGTGTGTGTGTTTACTATTTCCAATCATGAGAGAGAGAGTTGCTGGCAACTTATTTCTTATATATAATCTTCACTTCACTATTGTTAGATTTGTTTTACCAATGTTTACCAAATGGGCTTTTACCACCATTTCTTTCCCTCTTTGGCCAGAGAAGGGATTATATGACAAACCAGATTAGCTCAATTAACATTGTGAAGTTATCATTTCTGAAGAGACTCACACACATCCACACACCCACATCCAATAAAACAGTCACTCCCAAGCAACACACATTCGAATAAAATAGAAGTTTACAGTCACAAGGAGTAAATGAATTATTTGCCTTGAGACAACAACCCACTCCCCAAACATCTGCATTCTATTCTCGAAAAATGGTTCTTACTCTCATCACTGTTCACATGATGATCTAAAAAAAAATGAGTAAGCCAATAATAAAACAGGGCCTAGAGGAATTGAGGAAAAAATTCAATATTGCTTACTTTAATATAGAACTCCTCGTACAAACTCTTTCCCAAAATGAATTGAAGATATAGCAGAAAGCAATAAACAGCCAAACATAACATGCAATAGTATGATGGAAAACACAGACCTTCCCTAATGCCTCAAGTAATCAAGCATCCTACAGCTTCTGAAAGGAATTCCAGTAATAGCATGCACCAGCATTTCTCATGAGAAAGCTCGCCCGCTTTCTTTAGTCAACCTGAAGCAAGACTTTCACTGTATTCAGTCTCTGAATCAGGAACTTTGCAAGGCACCATGTAAGATCCTTTAGAGGACATCCCTCTCGTGAATTTCTCAGAGAAATCCACTGAATCAGTATGTCCATTATGCAGGAAGCTGAGGTCAGACAACTTTACATATTTTCCTCATATGATTTTACTAATAAGTGGAAGAAACTATATTCTACTAGTTCTAATAATTACAGCATCATGTCCAAGGCACTTTTACCATTATGTCAATAGTAGAAGGTATTTTGATATGTCAACTTTTTTTTTAATTTTTGAAAAAAGAATATATGTTGTGAAGTGGAAAAAAACTCTAAAATAGGTAGATAAATGTGCAATGGTAGATACGTACTAGATAAGTAGTAACAGGTCAGCAGTAGGTAAGACCAGTGGTTTTTAAACTGACTTCCAAGTGAGAGCGGTGACCACCTACTATTCTCCAAAAGAGTCTGCTTTTCATTTTACACCTAGAGTAAGAGAGGGAAGGGGCAAGCCATCAAACCGGTGGTTGTAGAAATTGTACCACGGAATGGTATAGGCCACTCTAAAGAGATTTGTGGCCAAAGTAATACTAGCTTGGAACACAAGAGGTCAAGCACCTCTGCCTAAAATAAGCACTGCTTGGAAGGTGGTGATAATTAGCACATGAAATTTTGTTTGAGTTTTCCTGTCTTGTTTTTATTAGCTGCATGACATCGGGATATAGATGCTGAACCAGGAAAAAGCACTCTCAGAGACAGCAGTGATGAGACACCACTTTTTAAAAGCTATACAGACAGAAATTAAAAAAGAAAAAAAAAGCGGGATGAAAAGAATAGAGAACATAAGCAGAATTGAAGCGATTAAAAAATTTATTGTAGGGGCACTTGGGTGGCTCAGTCGGTCGAACGTCCAACTTCGGCTCAGGTCATGGTCTCACAGCTTGTGAGTTTGAGCCCCGCGTCAGGCTCTGTGCTGACAGCTCAGTGCCTGGAGCTTGCTTTAGATTCTGTGTCCCTCTCTCGCTCTGCTCCTCCTCTGCTCATGTCCTGTCTCTCTCTCTCTGTCTCTCAAGAATAAATAAAATATTAAAAATTTTATTTAAAAAATTTATTTTAGACGGGGCAGGTAGGATACAGAAGAGGTTGCAGTCCTGAAGCTTTCCCTGGGAGAGAGAATGTTTAATCAAAGTGAGCATTACTATTACTGTAATTTTTCTTAATCCCACGCTGTTAAGACTTAAGGATACCTGTCTTTCAAATCAAAATTATATTTGTCCATTGAATCAAAAAGCTAAAACTATGACTTGCTTCAATAATAAATAATTTAGTTTTTACTGTTTTAATACTAAGTATCACTAGTATTTATTATTTGCAATGTTTAGTATTTTGTAGTGTTTATTATAATTATTTATAAATAATGTTTAGTATTTTGTAGTGTGTTAAATGCCTCCTCTCATTTATCTATCCTTAAGCCTTATGCAAGCAGTAATATATTCTCCATTTTAAAAGAAATCAAAGCTCATAGGATATTACTGTCTTCCTGATGTTACCCCACTAGTTTGGGCATCTCTTTTTTTTGTTTTCATTTTCCCAAATAAAGGTTGGTACCTATGAAGTAAGCCAGATACGATTTTTTTATTTCCATATTGCCAATAAGATGAAGAATAAATCATTTAAGGAAACCTACATAAAAATAGAAACAGAGCTAGGACGGAAACTACATTTCCTGACCCCTGGACCATATTCTGCATTATATAACAATTACTCATTGTTGTTTATCTTCAAGTTCTAAAGAGTACATGAGAATTAATCACTCTCTGAAAATGTTTTGGATGGAGATAACGGTTGAGTGATATATGGATGAATGACCCATTAATAAAAAGAAAAAAATAGAGATCTAATTCTAATGAAATCTAAGATAAACAAGGTTTTGATGTATATAATCATATTCCCTCATCCTCACTGTCTCCCCAACATCCTACTCCTACCTCCACTCCCAGAAAAAAACCTCTCTTTTAGGAAAATCTGAGTCAGCTTTGAGACGACTGATCTTGGAACTTAAAAACAGCTCCCAAAATGATCGATTATTACAACATGATGCTACCCTTGCAGGTGGGGTCTCTGCTTGCTGCACTCCCATCCCTGGATCTAGTCTTCCAAAATGCTTCTAGCTCCATGTCTTTCCTCATGCTTCATTTTATAATACACACAAGGGGTGAATTTACAGAAAACAGAAGATGTGAGTTATAGATCCAATATTCAATAGTTTTGTGCCTTCACCGAAGTCAGTAGACACAGCACATGCATCAAGCCAATGAATGACACTACCATCTCTTGAGTTGCCTGAGCCACACCCCCCTCTCCTATTACCACGCCCCTATTCTCTTACCCCATCCACTTAGTTTCACAACAAAATGTATCCCAAAGGAGTCTACATCTCTCCACCTCTACTTCCTCTGCTCTAAGCCATGCTTTCATCATTACCTACCTGTATAAGCCTCCTAAATGGTTTCCCCACATCCACTGTGACTCCTCACCAAGATCTGCTTCAAGCAACATCCAAAAATCTTTCCACAATACACATGATACAGTAACATCATTATCCTCCTTAAGACCCTCAATGGTTCTCTTCTACTCTTTGGAAAAAAGGTGAAAATATTCAACATCCAGGAACCCTAACAACTGATCTCAACCCCCAAGATTCCTCCCTGTCCTCCATTCCTCTTGGTCTTCTCTCAGGTTCTCCAGAGCACAATACTTTATCCAGTCTCAGGTCCTTCCCCTTGGCCCTTCACACCCTTCCCTTATTTATTCTTCTCACCTCTCAGCTCAAAAGACATTTCCTCAATGAAACTTCCAGACTCCTGCTGCACATACTCACAGCCAAATTCCTTTCCACAAAGCATTGATTCCACCGGCAGTTATCCACTAACTAGCAAATTATGTCATTAATGTCTGTTTCTCTGACAAGAATGAAAACTCAATCTGAGCTGAGACACTATCTGTTTTACCCCCAGCATAAATGTAGACACCCTCCAGCCAAAAACTGTCGGGACAGATCAGCAGTCCAGCAAGGTAGAGCTTATTAGCTAGCTCACTGCAACAAAGGGGACAGCAACCAGGTAGAAGTGTTGGGGTGGGCATCTCACGGGCAGTGTTAAGAGGGACTTGTAATAGGATTTGGACTTGTGTTAGATGCTTTCATGGAAGGGTCCAGAGAATATGATTTTACTCTGGATTGGCACTGTCAGAAAGCAAGGGCAATTCTATGATGGGATGTATTCATTGTTTTTACTTAGGAGGCAAGGATGGCAATGTGAAGCTGAAACTATCACTGGGGAAGAAGACACATCACACATGTTCGCTGGGAGGGAAGCAAGCTTGATCATTCTGTGGTTTGGGTTCTGCTTTTATTTTGTCCATGCTCAGACAAGATTATGGACCAGTCATGCATTTATCTTCATCATGATCACACAGGGACCTTGTGTCATGTACACATTCTGTGAAACTGCATATATTCAATGGGTGAACACCGTGAGTTTACAGTTAGAGCCCAGGCAGCTCAGGGGACAGCAGTGGGGGTAAGGGGGGCTGCTTTTGCTTTTCTTTTCGAATCCTAAAAACTAACCCTGTGATTTGGATGTAGAATTCATTTAACAAATATTTGGTGAAAAAGTAAGTGAATAAATTTAGCCTCTCTGAACTTCAAGAGAAGTTATTATTAAAGACTAATATTTCAGAATCCCAAAACAGATGAGAGGATTTATTTAGTCTGCTTTCGGGGCACCTGGGTGGCTCAGTCAGTTAAGCGCCTGACTTAGGCTCAGGTCATGATCTCCCAGTTTGTGAGTTCAAGCCCCACATCGGGCTCTGTGCTGCTAACAGCTCGGAGCCTGAATCCTGCTTCGGATTCTGTGTCTCCCTCTCTCTGACCCATCCTCCACTCATGCTATGTGTCTCTCTCTCAAAAATAAATAAACATTAAATTTATTTTTTACTTTAGTCTGCTTTAAAATCTATGATTTTAAAGACTTTTAAAATATATTTTCATATACCCTTTTAACAACATATAAAATCACCCAGGTTTTATAAGATAGCTAAATTATAGAATTGTGTGATTTGATAAAGACTTTAATCTTCTCTCACCAAACTTGCACTTACTTTCCCAAACATACAACCATTCTTGTCCATTCTATCCCTGTTCTGTGCAGAAATAATCTATCGAAAACTGAAATATAGAAAGCTAAGAACAAATTGAGAATTTGTACTTGAAAACAGAGGAATGAATGTAATTTAATGGAGAAGTTAAAAAGGACAAACTGAAAATATTCTCTCACTGGCTTAAATGGCAGAGATTAAAATCTCACTTTGAGGATCTCCCCCACCTCAGCATAGTGGGCTGAATAAGGGAAGGACACAGTCTTTTGAACTTCCGCATCTGTAAATGGTGGTATTACTCTATAAACCTTTTAAGAATCATTTGAATCATATACTTGTGATGGGTGAATTTTATGGTATGTAAATATACCTCAATAAAGCTATTAAAAACAAAAGTTGGCAGAACCATATCTAAATCTGTGATTTACCCAATGAGGATCCAAGATTTTTTACCCTATATCCTTCATCTTGCTACTTAAAAACCTTTACCTATGACATCTCTACACTATCTGCCACCACAAGGCTTCCACCTGTAAGGAGGATTTTTTAAGGTAATGGGAAGCAGAAAACTCCTCCTTCCGTTTCTACACTGATCCTGAGCCCTGACAATTTAGGAAGCACATCCCAGTGAGGAATCACATCAAGACTGTGGACTTGGGTGTCCAAAGGACATGGGCTTGATTCCAACTCTAGCATTTACTAGCTGAACTAATGACTCACCTTTGACATTCATCTGCAAAATAGTATGGTGACATCACAACCTCCTGGGACATTCTGAGCTTATGCTCAATACATAGAAAGGGCATGATCCAAAGTATGGCACACTTTAAATATGCCATAACTAGTGGTAGTAGCATTAAGTATAAATAAATGAATGTCTTGAGAATTTAGGTTATGAATGGAATCGCTTTCCTTCCAGGTAGGACATTCTCCTTTTTTTGATAAATACATCAGGCTACACCTTGGTTTTCTTCTGATAAACAGAATAAGAGACAAACAATACAGTTGGCCAAGAAAAGAACATGACAAAAGAGATATTTTCCCCCGCCTTTCTTATGCTTAAAAGTTACCAAAACATCATACTCTGGACCTTTCCAAATGAAGCTGCAACAGGTGAATATTTTCTTAGGCAGCGACCCACAAAATTTGGGGTGGCAAAACAAAATGTATGTATCACATTGCGAAACCTCACAGAGTGTCAGGTGGAGCTTTTTCCACCTTATTCAGTATAAGACAATACTTCACTGAGCACTTTATATACAACTCGCCTGAAAATAATTTGTGTCCTTCGGGTTTGCCAGTTACCACTTTGAATTTCAACAGCAATATGCAGTTATTCTATTAATGCTACTCATGTGTTCAGAAATACCGAAAAGTGAGATAATGGTAGTTAAAACTTGTCCCCAGGGCCAGCCACAACTACTTTTGCAACAACAACTTTTAGGTAGCAGAATCTTCTATAACACATGCCAATGATGAAGATGATTCAGTTCTATTTATTTGAGTCCTATTCGTCTATTTTTTTAACTTTTTAATGTTTATTTATTTTTGAGAGAGAGAGAGAGAGAAAGAGCATAAGTGTGGGAGGGGCAGACAGAGAGGGAGACACAGAATTGGAAGCAGGCTCCAGGCTCTGAGCTGTCATCACAGAGCCCCAAGAAGGGCTCGAACCCTTGAGCTGTGAGATCATGACCTAAGCTGGAGTCAGATACTTAACCGATGGAGCCACCCAGGTGTCCCTAGTCATATTTATTTATTGAATATGCATTGACTACCTATAATATCTCAGGCATTTTATTTAGCACTGGGACACACTTAAAAATAAATACAAAATGGTACCTTCCCTTGTGAAGTTCATGACCTAATGGGAGAGACAGACACTTAACAAATAACTATTTTTAAAAGTCAGAATTGGGGGGGCACCTGGCTGGCTCAGCTGGTAAAGCATGTAACTCTTGATCTCAGGGTTGTGAGTTCAAGCCACATGGGCATGGAGTCCACTTAAAAAACTAAAATAAAAAAATAAAAACCAGAATTGGAATCTGAAAGAAAAAAGCATGAAAAGTATCAAGTATACAGGATTAAAGTATTTTTCTACAAAGCAGAATAGAAATATACAGACATTTAAAAAGCTGCTTATTCAGAAACTGATAACCTATACATCTCCATGAAAGTTAAGACTTACTTTATAACTGATATCTTGGTATGTGGCCATCTGATACATGAGTCCATGAGAAGGATAACAAGTCATTAATTCTAAGGCAGCTTGCCATGTATATCAACAAATCATATTAAGATCAACTATATAATTAATACAAGTTGGTTACAAATCAATTCATCAACAACTTATTCTTTCAAGTTCTAAAAATACGTGGGAGATTTCCAGAAAATGTGAATAAACCATTGTTCCAGGTTGATAAGAATATTAAGCAATGTGTCATGTCATAATTAGATTTGTGCCAAGTTTCCTCCATTGGTCAACTAGGGTTAAAATTCTCCATTATTCGGGGCACCTGGGTAGCTCAGTTGGTTAAGTGTCTGACTTCGTCCCAGGTTATGATATTGCTGTTCATGAGTCGAAGCCCCGTTTCAGGCTCTGTGCTGATAGCTCAGAGCCTGGAGCCTGCTTTGGATTCTGTGTCTCCCTTTCTCTCCCTGTCTCTCTCAAAAATAAATAAACATTTAAAAAAAATTAAAATTATCCATTATTCAGTGGTCAACTTAATGGGACAAAATTTCTGAACTTTCTAATACTCATTACACATACAACTAATTGCATCTATGAGCTGATCATTGAAATGAAAATTGGCTTCTGGGGCACCCTCAATCAAGGGCAAATATAGCAAATTGGAGCTTTGCCTCAACGTTACTTCTATAAGTTATTTGTGTGTAGAACTTTACATAAAATTTAGGATAGAAAAAAAAACTGACAGGATAAAGTACTGCATTGCTCTGAAAGCTAGGTTTAGATTGAATATGATTGTCCAAAATGCTTTTGTAAGATAAAAATAAAAAATTCTAGTAAAGTCCACATACATGTATTTATTCAATCACAGTGAAAATAACACACTTACAATGTATACATTTTTTTAATGTTTTTTATTTATTTTTGAGACAGAGAGTGACAGAGCATGAGCAAGGGAGGGGTGGAGAGAGAGGGAGACACAGAATCCGAAGCAGGCTCCAGGCTCTGAGCTGTCAGCACAGAACCTGACGTGGGGCTCGAACTCACGGACTGTGAGATCATGACCTGAGCTGAAGTAGGACACTTAACTGACTGAGCCACCCAGGCACCCCTACAATGTATATTTTGGCATATATATATATATATATATATATATATATATATATATATATATCATGGAGTAGAAGGGATGATAATCAATGGTTTCAGGGTCTGAGGTATGGTTTTGATGTTGTCATACCCAACATGGAATAGGACTTGCCTTCACTGTTCATCTTCCCTAGGTCATGGAGAGTTAATATGGGAAATGGATGGCCAGCCTTAAATGATCTGTAAGGTCCATTTTAAGGAAAATATTGAAATTCTAGAATTCCCTCTAGATTCTATTCTCTTTCACAAACATGATTCCATTAGCTCCAAATCTGTAATTTTGGGGATGGCTCCCTGGACTGACCTTCACTCAATCCTAGAACAGAGGAGCCACAAAAGCCCTGGTGGAGCTTCTCAACGGAAGAGCCCAGAGAAGAAGCTCTATGACAGAGAATTCCTGACATACCAAGTTGGGCTTCACAGCTCAAAGATTTCAAGAAATATATTCCTCAGTGGAGCAATAAGACCCAAGATAAATGCCTCTGGATAAGAAAGTATAGGTTCACCTAACACAATTTTTAATTCAGGGCTCTGACCTTCCTGAGGACTCCTGGGTATTCACCTAGTATATCATAGGGTACACGGAATTCATGGAGTTGTGTTGTATTTTCCTAAGAGGTTTACAGCACCTACAATTAGTTAATTAAATCACAGGAATTTTCCAATCCTTTCATCTCACAGACTAAGTATCACTGCATGCCACCTTAAAGATCTGCACCTGCAGCCATGAGTTTGATTTGTAGAGCACCTCTGATGGGTCAGACATTGTGTTATGCTTTTGAGATTTGAAAGGGAAGTGATTAATGAGAACCCAGACCCTTCCTGTTGAGGGCTGGCATCCCAGAGAGAAATGAGGCATTCGTCAAAGAACCATGTGGACCACGTAACTTCCTACGATGCTTAGAACTTGTGCCCTTTTGTCAAGGTAACATAGATGGTAGCGACATTTTACAATTCGGTGGAGGACTCCCAGAGCGTCCATTTAGACAGCTTGCTGGGAGGACAGGACAAGTTGACCCAGTGGGCAGAGACACCACGAAGGGTACCCTGAGGGGATCAGCAAATGGAGACTGTGGGGCACAGGTAGGAAAAAACTTCTGGGGAAAGAGGATGAAGATGAGAGAAAAAATAATAATAAAACTACCATTGATTTAACACCGATGTACCCTACATATCTTATGTACGTGATCTCTTGTCATCCTGACAAGACGACATAAAACAGACTCCTTCATTTCATAAATGAGGCAGTGGCACACAGAAAGACTAACTTGCACAAGATCACAAAGCAGGTATGAGAACTCCTAGGAGTGTGTTCTCTCTCAATCTTTATCCACTCCTTCCCCCACTCCCTCCACCCATTCTTCCCCCAAAGTTCACATACATCAGAGAATTCTCACTGGCACTAACAGACTTTTGTGAAAAAGGACTGTTAGTGAAAATCGTTGGCCAATAGCTACACCAGGTGAATTCCCGACAGAGAGGGGACATACTCCATTATATTTCAAATGCCAAAGCAACAAGAAACCATTGAGGAAGATTTGGAGTGAGGAAAACAAATTCAGAAAATCGTGATTATGGCAAAACGGGGAAGGGCAATCAAGGCTTTGCCATCATCCAAAACCAATCTGTGTGAGTTTAACATTAAAATATGGTGCTCCTGGGGGGCTCAGCCGGCTAAGCGACTGACTTCGGCTCAGGTCATGATCTCATGGTTCGTGAGTTCAAGCCCCACATCAGGCTTGCTGCTGTCAGCACAGAGCCCGCGTCAGATCCTCTGCCCCCCTCTCTCCCTGCCCCTCCCCCACTTGTATTCTCTCCCAAAATAAATAAACTATATATATATCTCCAGTATATTCCATTCCCACTTTGCTCTTAGGGTATAGAACAGGGTAGGGGAATAGAGAGGAGGATGTGTTAGCACCATTTGTATTAACCAGAGAAGGATATTTATTCACATGCTTAACCTGAGCCCTGTGGCTCAAAAACATGTACACAAAAGTAACATAGAATGCGAGAGCTGGGAATTCCTTAATGAATAGCAACAAATTTCACATTTCTAATAGTTTAAAAACTGAAGCTCTGACAGGCCATTTTATCCTACCCAGGTAAGTTGCCCGAGTTTCCGAAGTTAGAGAAAGACAGGGAGGAGTAAAACCCGCATCTGATTATCGTCTGAACCCTCCCTCTACTGCTCACCACAGGGTACGTGGTACCTTAAGACTAAGGATGTGGGTGAAATAGTCAAGAGGTATTTGAGACCAATTAAAGCACAGTTCACACCTTAAAGAAAGCTCCTCGACAAATTAATGAAATAGATAATAAAATGCTATCCAGGTGCTTTCATTAAAACCTTTCCTCTTACGATCCTGCTTCAGAACTGGTGTTAAGTATCCCTGTAGCAAAACTGGGCGAAGTGGGTGGGATTCACTGGGCCTTTCACTCGGGTGGGGTTGGGAGAGCTCCTGGCACTTGCCCACTGGATTCCAAATAGAAAAGCTGTAGAGAGATTAAAGCAGCTTTGGGGACAGGTCTGAGTGGTATTTTTTTTTCCCTCTAAGACTGAATAAATCTAGTGTGCATGATTTGACCCAGAAAAGGAGTGTGTGATGTGGCCAGACAAGGATACAAGAAGCATGAAGCTTGGAGATATTTTAAATAGGCACATTCAAGGGTGTTCCAAGAAAGCGGCAGAATGTGTCTCAGGCAACACAAGCAAGGCTTCGGGGCGGGGGCCCTTGTCGTAATTGCAAAGGAGACAAAATGACCATTATTAGTGGAGACTGTCCAGACATTTCTTATACATGCAAACATTCTTAGTGTTTGATATGAGTTCTACAAATTTTTCAGTTAAGCCATCATCAGGAAATAAAGTAGGCCAAAATACTTATAAACAATGATGTGAATGGTAATTGTACATTGTTGGGCTCAATAAAGTAAATACCCCTATGTATCCCATACACCAAACAAATTCACATATTCATAAACCGTAATCCAGACCGTAATCTAGCTGTGTTTAGTTAGCATAGATGTTATGCAGCTGGACACATTTTAAAAAGTTCTCATCCCTTTTTATTTTTCTTAGAGAAAAAAATGTATACATATCTAGAAAAGAGCCTGATTTACTTCAGATTATCCTTATCCTTTGTTTCTTAATTATTCCCCTCAGGATGAGGGGGATCAGAGTCTTCTGAGAGTCCAGGAAAATATGCAATTGTATCAGTGATAAACATTTCTCCTTTCTAATACTCTCTGGAACAAGTATAATGGTAAGTATCAAGCACAGATGTCTAAAGTAATATCCCAGATGCAAAGAAATAAACACAAGGTCTCTGTACTGAAGGGACCCACATCCTAGCTCAGAAAACAAGACAAACAATGAAAAACAATACTGTAAGACAACACTCTGAGCTATCAGCTGTCAAAAAGCGGGGCTTGTTATTAAATATCAGGATCCATACGAGTTGTTTAGGTAAACATCGTACTTGGCCACACCAGAAACTGTAGAGAAATTAATCTCAGTCCATAAATCCAAACTCCAATAAAAAGATGTCAATTTTTTTTCTTTTCTTAAATCAATACAAATCCAACTCTGTGCTAAAATAGATCATATGATAGAAAATAAACCACTAGATCATACAAAAATCATACAAAGATTTCAGGCTCTCTTACATAATGCCAAGGAATTGAGTACCTCTCCCCTTCAGTAAAGCCATTGTTCCAAACCATTGGTTCACTCATTTGTCTCAGCCAACATAAGCCCCTTCTCAGCCATAAGCTCTGCTTCTGTGTCATGCTTGGGATATAGGATCCTAGGTTTGGGCATTTGCATCAACCCGGAAATCTGTGTGATGTTGTTCCTGGGTCCAGCCACCCTAGGTGCCCTAAGAAGCTACCTCCTCCAATGTTTTACCACCTCTCCAGATGCTACCATCATTTGCAAAGGTTCCTGATATTCACAGAACCCTAAAACATCTGAATTCTTCTAAATCTGGAAGGCAAAAAATCCCTCTCACTTCTCTCTTCCCCTTTTAGAGGAACTCACATCACCTCCACAACAAATGTGTTTATAGAAGAAAGCAAGAGTTTCCAGCTTCAAGCAGATTTATTTTCTGCCTTGCAAAATCCCCAAAGTGAGAACTGAACTACGTAGTTAAAATGGGAAACGATACACTGTAAGAAGAACAGTGTTAAAAACACAAAATTTGCCACAGATTTCCTACTACAAAATAAATATTAACAGAGAAATACTATTTAATAATTTCTACAACAACTGGAGAAATATTGGGCTAAGACAGAATCACTCTTCTCTCAATAAGAAACTGTTATCATCAGACTTAGATCAGGCTGCTATACCAAAATACCGTAGATTGGGCGGTTTGATTAAGTAATATTTGTTTCTTACATTCTGAAAGTTGGGAAGTCCAACATCAAGATGCTGGAAGATTTACTGTCTGATTTGCAGATGACTATATTCTCCCTTGATCTCCCACGATGACGAGCAGAAAGATGTTCTCCAGTGTCTCCTCTTTTGAGGAATCTCATCATGAAAGTTCTACCCTCATGACCTAATCACCTTTCGAAGAACCCATCTCCAAATACCATCCCATCAGGGCTTAGGGGTTCCACGTATGAATTTTGAAGGGACACGAACATTCAATTCATAGCATCATCCTGTAGAAAAACTTTCAAGAAACCTGCCCAATGGTCACAAACTTTGACACTTAATATAAATATAGCAATTCAAGGCCACATATCCAGTTATCACTGATACAAACCATAAATAAACATAAGTAGAGTCCGGAGGAGATAAACAGGCAGACTAATGCAAATATATTATTTTTGTTGCATGTGAAAACCCTTTAAAATAAGAACTACATTTCGAAAATGTCAAAAATATCATTACAGCATATACTTTCCCCATCAAATGCAGTAAAGTATAATTGAAGGAAGAAGTGCCCCCTTCAGACCCTTGTCATTTATCCTTCACTTGATGAGCAATTATTGGAGACAGAAATATTCCCTGAAAGAATTTCATAAATAACTTTTGCTCGTTTCTGTATAAAGATAGAGTCATTCATGTCCTAGATCTGAGCCACCATTGAATTAAATATAATATGAAAAATGATTCTCCAAATGTATTCAGTGCCTCTCATGTGCCAGACATAGCGCTATGTGCTTTATATACATCATTTCATGTAATAGCCAGAGAAATTCTTCTATGTCAGTATTTCTATTATCTTCCTGCAGGTGAGGAAAGTGAGGTTCAGAGAAGATAATCCAGGTACTTAAGGCTGCACTAGGAATCATAGATGTATAGCTCACATCCTTCTAATTTAATCTTTTCCATCCTAAGACTCTGTGATATACCAGGGAGCCTTAATCAAAGGTTGACTAAACTTAAAAGTTAAGTAAAATCTGATACATGCTGTAGGTATCAGAGGAGGTGAATGAGCCCCCCAAAAAGCAAAAGACTGAAGAGCAACCTTTTCAGGTTCACACACCTCTAAGAAGGGAAGGAAACTGAAGCTCCATTTACCCAAACTTCAAAAATCCTATCACTACCTTCAAACTAATAACACATGTAATGTCTCCTCCAGGAAGATGGTGTCCTTAATGACTGTCTCAGTGTTCCACACCACAGGATATAATGTCCTGGTCCAGCAGAGACAATTAAAATAGACATGGAACTTGTTGCCATAAAATGAGGTGGGAGTCCTAGTTCTAGCAAAGGTCATTTGGTGCCAACTTTGGCCAAGCCATGTGCTCTTTCTTGAATCCATTTTTCACCAACTTTATGGAGTTTGGTGAATCAAGTAATATAAGCAATAGGACTAAAGCAGCACCTAGATGGCTCAGTCGGTTAAGTGTCTGACTTTGGCTCAGGTCAGGATCTCACGGTCCATGGGTTCAAGCCACACATTGGGCTCTGTGCTGACAACTCAGAGCCTGGAGCCTGCTTCAGATTCTGTTCCCTCTCTCTCTCTCTCTACCCCTCCCTTGCTTGTGCTCTGTCTCTCTCTCTCTCCCCAAAAAGAAACATTTAAAAAAATGTTCTTAAGTACTTGGTAAACTGTAAAATATTATACAAATTATGCCTGTTATTAAGTCACTTAATCATTCATCATAAATGCTATAATCACAGTGCACACTGGATTAAAGATACGGACTCAAGAACAATCGGCTGGTTGAATCTTGTCTCAACTGCTGACTGACAATATGATTTGGGGCAGGTGTGTAAAGTTTCCTTATCTGTAGCTTTTCTAAGAATTAAACATGCTAATGTAAAATGAGAATAATAATGTAAAATATGGGAAACAATAGGATTGCTGTGAGGAATAAATATGTTAATACTTGTAAAAGCTTTTGTAATTTTAGCATAAGCTAGGTATCATTGCTAATGAAAGCTAATGAAACCACTGGCACCAACACCACTGACAACATCATCAGAAGATCTAATCAGAAGAATCATCATCACTAAAGATCTAACAGTTCTTTAAGTGATGGAATCCTCAGATTTCAAGTAAAGTAAAAGGGAAAAAGAGGGTTTCCTGCACACTCATCAGATGCATATTAATGAGTGTGCAAGGAACCCTCTTGCCTTGGGGCGCCTGGGTGGCTCAGTTGGTTGGGGGGCATCCAACTTTGGCTCAGGTCATGATCTCACGGCTTGTGAGTTCGAGTCCCGTGTCAGACTCTGTGCTGACAGCTCAGAGCCTGGAGCCTGCTTAGGATTCTGTCTGACTCTCTCTCTCTGCCCCTCCACCACTCATGCTCTGCCTCTCAGTCTCTCAAAAATAAATAAATGTTAAAAAAAAAAAAGAAAAAGAAACCCTCTTGCCTCAGCAGATCCTAATGGTAATTAGATGCATTTATTTACTCTCTCAGAGCACAACACAGAGGAACCAGGAGGGGTATTCAGAGCCAGGTGAAGGCATGGACATTTTTTCAAAAAATGGGAAAAAAAAGACCTGACTACAAGCCCACTCTCTTTAACACACATAGAAAAATTATTTTCTGTGTCTATGTAGACATACATCTGCAAATATGCATTGAGACAAATTTTTTTCTACATTTTATCATTTGATAAAAACTGAATATAATACCTCTCATAAAAGAACCGCTTGTGAAAATATTAAATTACTTTTTAAATGAAAAAGAGAGTTCATAAAGTCTCTTATTCAGATCTCTCCAAGCCAACACATCATCTTCCCCACCCCCCCCCCTCACCATTAAAGAGCTGTGGGCCATCTGTCCCATCTAAGCTACCAGCTGGTATGGTCTCCAGAAATATCTCTTCAATTGTAGGTACTAATTAGGTTTTTCCATGTGAACAAATTGTAGATTAACTATTTACAAATACAGATTTTTAAATCCAGTTTCATCTTTGTGGTAGGTGATGTGATTTCAATAATGAAAATGAATCTCACAGGTAGGTCTTTGGGAGGTTGACCTATTTCTATTGTTAAAGCTACTCCTGGTGGGAATAATGGTGTGCTTTTGCTCTCATCCAACATCAATCTTGGAATTATGGTCTCATTTTAAAAAGCCATTGTAACAGAAACCAACTGTGGGTTCAGCAGGAGTTACAAAGAAATCGCCAGATAAATGGGCACAACAAAATGAACCGCAACATAGCATGTGTGATGATGTCATACAAAACATCCATCAGGCAATTAACTATTTCCAGCTAGTACTGAATACAACTCTGAATATCCATGGGCATTTAATCAAGGCTTAAGAATTCCACAGCTAAGCTATAACACAACTCACCTTGGTAAGGGAAACAGTCACAAAGAACAGGAAGAAATTAGGGAACCGAAAAGCTGAAAGAACACCCTCTTCCCATCAAATAAAGTGTCTTTAGGAAAAAAAGGCTTAGAAGGAAGAGAACATTCAAAAGCCAACTCAAAGAGCCTTAGGCTTTTGGGAGTCTTTAGATTCATTAATCACATCCCCTCCATGACACCCTCCCCTACCCTATCTCCCCAAAATACACAGTCCCTTCTTTGTTCTCCCCTTAACCTTTAACCTGAAAGTCCCTTACTATTTTCTCTTCCACCTGCTATCTTCTCAATAGGATTTCTTACAAGGACCTGCATCTAGCCATCTGCTCTCCACATGCTATCCCTTTAACTCTTACTCGATCTTCAAGCTTCCACCTGGGACAACTCTGTGCCTGATTCTCAGATTTCTTTCGCTCAGATCTTGGTTTTGTCACTACCAGCTTGACCTTGGGAAATTCACTTGACCTTGTCACCCTCGGCTTCCTTATCTGTAATTTGAAGATAATGATATGGCATTTAACCTTAGAAAACTATTGTGAGAATGAATTAATTAATGCATGTAAAGCTCTTAGAAAAATGTCTCATAATAAGTACTTGATAGATGTTAGCTATTATTACCACTATTATCATGATGATAGCCATATCTCTGATGCAGACTCTTTGTTCTCCTCTCCTGTTGGTTACTGTGCTCTTAATGTTTTTCACTCCAATCCCACATGTTAACAACCTTGCCGTTCCTTCAAGGCTCAAGGATGATTCTTTCACCATCTTCCCTCAGTTTCTTACTCTGAGTATCATTCTTCAGAAACCTCTAGTGGTTTACCCAAAACTCTACCACGTGCTTCTCATTTTCTGTGCTAAATTCTAGAGATTCACATGTACATCTTACCATATTTATATGTCTGTGCATTCTCGGAGAGTAGGTTCTATAGATTTCCCACTGGCCTGCACGAATTGAGAACCCCTGGTAAGTACACAATAGGTTTGAGTTCCATACAGTAGCCACTAGCCACATGCAGTTTTTAAATTTTAAATTCATTAAAATAAAAAGAATAATTCAGCTGTTCAGTCACATTAGCCAAATTCTAAATATTCAATAGCCACATGTGAGATCTGGCTCCTGTATTGGACAGCACAGATACGGAACATTGCCACCATCACAGAAACTTCCACTGGACACTGTTGCAATAGGTAGTACTTGAATAAATGCATGTTTTATGATTTTTAGAGTGAGCCCCATTGGATTTTTTTCTCCTAAGTTTCTATTCAAATTCCAGCCAGCCAACACCCAGTGCAATATCAGCTCCACGTGCACAACATAGTGACCCCAAACCCCCACACAACACGCATCACCTACCACAAGTGCACCCCTCAATCCCCATCACCCATCTAACCCATTCGCCCACCCATCTCCCCTCTGGCAACCACCAGTCTGCTCTCCACAGTCAAGTATCTGTCTCTTTCCTCCTTTCCCTATGCTCACTGCTTTGCCCTCCAAACCCCACAATGGGTGAAATCACATGGCATCATTTATCCCCCTCTGACTTACTTCACTTAGAATAATACTCTCTAGCTTCATTCACATCATTGTAAATGGCAAGATTTCAAAATCTTGAAGTGAAGGAAACAGTCAACAAAATTAAAAGGCAACCTACAGAATGGGGGGAAGGTATTTGCAAATGACATATCCAAAAAAGAAAATTAGTGTCCAATATATATAACTTATAAAGCTCAACACCCTAAAAATAAATAATCCAACTGAAAAATAGGAAGACATAAACCGATATTTTTCCAAAGAAGACATACAGATGGCCTGAACAGACACATGAAAAAATGCTCAACATCACTTATCATCAGGGAAATACAATTCAAAACCACAATGAGATAATATTTTTAAAATCTAGAGGGGTAAGATTTCATTCTTTTCTATGGCTGAAAAATATTCCCTTTTATATATACTTCACCTCTTCTTTATCTGTTCATCAGTCAATAAACACTTGGGCTGTTTCCATAGTTTGGGTATTGTAGATAATGCTGCTGTAAACATCAGAATGCATGCACCCCTTTGAATTACTTTTTTGTATTCTTTGGGTGAATACTTGGTATTTCAGTTGTTGGATCCTAGAGTAGTTCTATTTTTAATTTTGGGGGGAACCTCCATACTTTTTATTCTGAGTGGCTGCACCAGTTTGCATTCTAACCAACAGTGCAAGGGTTCCTCTTTCTTACATCCTTGCCAACATTTGTTGTTTCCTATGTTGTTGATTTTAGTCATTGTGAAAGTGTGAGGTCATATCTCATCATAGTTTTGATTTGCATTTCCCTGATGATCAGTGATATTGAGCAAAAATATCATTCTTTTAGAAACTATCGCACCATAAGCTTTTATAAAACAAATGTTCAAAAATGAAAATAAGGTTTACATCATGAAGACAATTTATTCTGTTGGACGAGTGAGAAATGCATTTCTGTGTAAGTAGTAATGAGGATGGAGCCATTTTCTCATCACAAAACAGCATTGCAACATAGGACACACTTGGCCCTCTCCCTCTTCCAAAATGATGGGAAACCTACCTTCTCTGTGGTTCTAGTGTGACCAGTCTTTTACACGATAGCTAATCCATACAAAATTCATGCCCAGATTTCTAAATTTTTTTCATTAAGTTTCAAATAGAGATTTTTGAGGAAATAAAAGGAAACTGCAGGGGCTCCTGGGTATCTCAGTCAGTTAAGCATCTGACTCTTGACTTCATCTCAGGTCATGGTCTCGTGGCTCGTGAGTTGGAGCCCCAGGTTGGGCTCCACGCTAGCAGTGCAGAGCCAGCTTGGGGTTCTCTTTCTTCTCTCTCTCTGGCCCTCCCCTGCTCTCTCTCTCAAACAAATAAACTTAAAAAAAGGAAACTGTATACTTATCTTTGCACTAATATTAGGCACGACTACAAAATCCAAGCTTCTCTGAATGTTCTGGAAGTACCTGTCTGCTTACACTTCCTCTGTTTGCACACTCTCCATTAACTGCTGGCCTCCAGCCACACTAGCCTTCCTTCAGTTCACGGCAACAGTCAGGTTTCCACCTTCCTCACCAACACACAGCTCACAACACGATGCACCCCACACACTACAAGCCTCATGTCTTGAGTCCCTATTTTGATTTTCACTTCTTCAAAGCTGTCTTACATGATCAGTCAATACAAAATAGTTCCTTCTTAAATTTCCTTATAATACCTCACCATTTCCTTTCACTTATATTTTGATATTTGTTTGTTAACTTGTCTATTGTCTCTCTCCTGCAACAGACATCACATTTGGTGAATGCCAGGGCCCTGATGTTTCATTTCCTACTATCTATCCAGCATCTTATGATGTGGTAGCTACATAGTTAAGAAATACGTATTAAATGAGGAAACAGAATTTCATATGCCTACATAATAATTTTTATTTCAAAGAAAAGAGTTTGTGATGCCTCTGTGTGTGATGTCTGTGTGTGTGAGAGAGAGACAGACAGGAAGACAGACAGACACTTGGAGAGGAAAGCAGAGAGATATTTTGAATTTTCAAAATATCACATAAAATTGTAAAAACTATCTTTTATTCAAACCTCTAAGGTCTGAGAGATGTCAATGTATTATTAGAGACAAAATTATGAGGTAGTCATTTTTGATATGCAATATGGTATTTGGTCACTTTTAGGGACACTATGAACTAGGACTTAATCCTCAATGCTCATTATATTTAGTGGCTTAAAATACTGGAGTGATGCCCAGAAAAAAAGTGGCAAGATATTTAACACTGATATTGCTTACTAAATTCCCTCTGAATAATAATAATAATAATAATAATAATAATAATAATAATAGTAATAATAAATATTTCCATTAAAAGCAATGAATTGTTTCACTCTATTAGTTTGGATGGATTTGAAAGTTAAAAGATTAAAGTAAAATAGATAATGCTAAAAATAATACCGGATGATCAAAAAAAAATTACATATCACTTTGGACTTCATTTTTCTCTTGTTCAGCTCACATCAAATGTCTATAAAATACACAATATGCTGTACAAGAAAGCATTTTATTTTTTTATTTATTTATTTATTTACTTTTTTTTTCAATATATGAAATATATTGTCAATTTGGTTTCCATACAACACCCAGTGCTCATCCCAAAAGGTGCCCTCTTCAATACCCATCACCCACCCTCCCCTCCCTCCCACCCCCCATCAACCCTCAGTTTGTTCTCAGTTTTTAAGAGTCTCTTATGCTTTGGCTCTCTCCCACTCTAACCTCTTTTTTTTTTCCTTACCCTCCCCCATGGGTTTCTGTTAAGTTTCTCAGGATCCACCTAAGAGTGAAACCATATGTTATCTGTCTTTCTCTGTATGGCTTATTTCACTTAGCATCACACTCTCCAGTTCCTTCCACGTTGCTACAAAGGGCCATATTTCGTTCTTTCTCATTGCCACGTAGTACTCCATTGTGTATATAAACCACAATTTCTTTATCCATTCATCAGTTGATGGACATTTAGGCTCTTTCCATAATTTGGCTGTTGTTGAGAGTGCTGCTATAAACATTGGGGTACAAGTGCCCCTATGTATCAGTACTCCTGTATCCCTTGGATAAATTCCTAGCAGTGCTATTGCTGGGTCATCAGGTAGATCTATTTTTAATTTTCTGAGGAACCTCCACACTGTTTTCCAGAGTGGCTGCACCAATTTGCATTCCCACCAACGGTACAAGAGGGTTCCCGTTTCTCCACATCCTCTCCAGCATCTATAGTCTCCTGATTTGTTCATTTTGGCCACTCTGACTGGCATGAGGTGATATCTGAGTGTGGTTTTGCTTTGTATTTCCCTGATAAGGAGCGACGCTGAACATCTTTTCATGTGCCTGTTGGCCATCCGGATGTCTTCTTTAGAGAGGTGTCTATTCATGTTTTCTGCCCATTTCTTCACTGGATTATTTGTTTTTCGGGCGTGGAGTTTGGCGAGCTCTTTATAGATTTTGGATACTAGCCCTTTGTCCGATATGTCATTTGCAAATATCTTTTCCCATTCCGTTGGTTGCCTTTTAGTTTTGTTGGTTGTTTCCTTTGCTGTGCAGAAGCTTTTTATCTTCATGAGGTCCCAGTAATTCATTTTTGGTTTTAATTCCCTTGCCTTTGGGGATGTGTTGAGTAAGAGATTGCTACTGCTGAGGTCAGAGAGGTCTTTTCCTGCTTTCTCCTCTAGGGTTTTGATGGTTTCCTGTCTCACATTCGGGTCCTTTATCCATTTTGAGTTTATTTTTGTGAATGGTGTGAGAAAGTGGTCTAGTTTCAACCTTCTGCATGTTGCGGTCCAGTTCTCCCAGCACCATTTGTTAAAGAGACTGTCTTTTTTCCATTGGATGTTCTTTCCTGCTTTGTCAAAGATTAGTTGGCCATACGTTTGTGGGTCTAGTTTGGGGTTTCTATTCTATTCCATTGGTCTGTGTGTCTGTTTTTGTGCCAATACCATGCTGTCTTGATGATGACAGCTTTGTAGTAGAGGCTAAAGTCTGGGATTGTGATGCCTCCTGCTTTGGTCTTCTTCTTCAAAATTACTTTGGCTATTCAGGACCTTTTGTGGTTCCATATGAATTTTAGGATTGCTTGTTCTAGTTTTGAGAAGAATGCTGGTGCAATTTTGATTGGGATTGCATTGAATGTGTAGATTGCTTTGGGTATTATTGACATTTTGACAATATTTATTCTTCCAATCCATGAGCAGGGAATGTCTTTCCATTTCTTTATATCTTCTTCAATTACCTTCATAAGCTTTCTATAGTTTTCAGCATACAGATCTTTTACATCTTTGCTTAGA
Source organism: Felis catus (assembly GCF_018350175.1). NCBI lineage: Eukaryota > Metazoa > Chordata > Mammalia > Carnivora > Felidae > Felis > Felis catus. The sequence continues at coordinate 187,830,238 of NC_058371.1, read as the reverse complement.
TTTATTTCTAGGTATTTTATGCTTCTTGGTGCAATTGTGAATGGGATCAGTTTCTTTATTTGTCTTTCTGTTGCTTCATTGTTAGTGTATAAGAATGCAACTAATTTCGGTACATTGATTTTGTATCCTGCAACTTTGCTGAATTCATGTATCAGTTCTAGCAGACTTTTGGTGGAGTCTATCGGATTTTCCATGTATAGTATCATGTCATTCTCTTCCGTGGGCCTCTTGTCTGTGCTTGGCTCCGGAGACTCTGTTCTGCTAGTCTTCTGGTGGTTTTCTGGGTTATTTAGGCAGGTGTAGGTGGAATCTAAGTGATCAGTAGGACGCGCAGTGAGCCCAGCGTCCTCCTATGCCGCCATCTTCTGCCGGTCCCCAAGAAAGCATTTTAAATGACTTTAAATTGCATACATACACACACACACAGAGGAAACCTTGATTTCTTATATTTGTTGATCACACGCAGAACTACTTTATCTACAGCCAGAGAACACTTTTTGGAACGGAGCCAAATGGATCGACATACATTTGGAGAAGCATTTAGGGCCATATAAAACCATCCGAGTCCTCGGCATGGAATTCAGCTGATCAAGAGAAACAAATTACCACCAGAGTAGCACCTAATTCTATATTCCTCTTTCATTTTAATTCATAAAGTCAAGTTATTATCTTAATCTAATGCAATTTTAGAACTGGAATGGGCTTCGGAAAGGTTCAGATGCTTTGTTTATTTTGTTGTGCCCATAATTTCACATTTGCATCATAATTGGATTTCTCTAAGTTCACTGACATTTCAGTGGGTTTCAGTGATCATGAAAGGTTTTTCTGCTTTAATCTAAATTTGGGTCAGGCTCATAGAGCTTCTCTAATGCAAACAAGCCCATAACAAAACAGCTGATCTCCACATTATGGAGCCATTCTACTCTGAGACCCTCAGGTTGCAAAACCATTGTCAATGTTAACTGAATGGCATACAACTGATAACTGACCATCAGGCATATTCATTTTAACCAAAGACACTGAAATAGATTTTCAGCTGTGATATGTAATTCATGTTGCTACTTGAGAAATCGACTGCCTTAATTTGCAATGCCTAATCATAAAATGTTGGTGTCAACATCAGCCATGGTTAGTTTGAACAATCTTGCTATTGTTTAACTTCTACATAGCATGATTAGAAGCCACTGTTATTCAGGTGCTCAGATACCCAGGTGGATAACCTGACCTTCTCACAGTTGTATGTCTTGAGCCACCTGTGAATTACGAGTTTCAAGTCAATTTTGTTGAAGACCCCTATCCGTTCTAATCTCTGACTCTAAATAGGACATAAACATCATGCTGAAGGTGTCACTGAGGCCTGAATAATCCCCAAGAACTATACTTTTAAGGTTACTGAATTTCCCACCAGGTAATAATAAAAAGTATACATTTTCTTGGGGGAAAAATAAATCAGAGACATTCTGCTTCAAAAGAAATAAAACATTTTAAAATTGTACCTACAGTTGAAATTGCACGGCAAAAGTTTTCAACAGTGGATGGAACTTAATGTTGGGCTTTGAAATTTTTCAGAAAAATTAAAAAACATGAGAATGTGCAAAAGCAAATATTTTAACTTCCTGAATAAACCCTTGAATGTAGGGTGGAATACGTGGTTATGTAAATTGAAATGTTTTTGTTTCAGAATTCCTTGTGAATAATCATAACCTATTACCTAGGACATTGCAGGTTTTCAGTAACGATGAGATGGTTGAATGAATGAGTGAAAAGGTCTTTGAAGAGTCAGCAGTTGCTCTCACAGCTGTTATATTATATATAAGTAAACTTCTTATTTAAACTATTTAAATTAAAAGTTTTAAACCTTATTTATTAAACCTCTTGTTTTCAAATATCACAATGGGAGAATTTTACTTAAACAAGGAAGTCGCTATTTCTCACATGGACTCTGAATTTCTTCTGTACTAACAAATAAGCAAAGCACCCAATAGCATGTTTCTTAATCCACATCTTTACAGTGACTTCCCTGAAAGGAAGCACATTTAACCCACGCATCTGGAAATAAAAAGTAGCTCAAGATATAACTCCGAAGGTAATGATTACCGAATGAAACACAGGGGGAAAGAAGTGGTCCCATCTTATTCTGGAAGCAAAATCTACCATCAGGGAGATAAAGCAGGCATTGACTTTGCACCAGGATTATAAATGAATTCTTCAGAATTTCTACCTAGCATCTGAGCAGATGATTTACCAAGAGACCTAGGAAACACTGATACTATCTTCACAGGACATAAGACCGAATGATATTTTCAATTTTCATCATGCTTTCAGAAAATGAAATAGCAAATAGCATAGGGAGACTCTTTCACAAGATGATAATAAAACTGTTTAATTAAGTCAGTCTCCACAGGCAGAACCCTTCTCCAGAAGTCTTACGATTTCCTTCAACTGGTTGCAAGGAAGAGAGATTCTTTCCTCTGGGATTTTATTAAAGACAAATTCAGAGTCCCAACCCAATAATCAAAACAAGCAGAGACAGCTACAGGGTACTAAACTCAATGTGTCACCCAAGCCTCTTTGATAATATTATTCAAAAACAAATGTTTTTACACGTAAATTTGTGTCTTGCTATTTGCTAACTGTGCACACATCTTATGTTTTGGACCATGGTAAACTGATAGTTTTTGTAGTGTTCCAATGAGTGGATTACAAAGTGAGAGTGATTATTTTCCTAGAAGATGGCTTATCTTTTCTTTTTTCTTTGGTTTATCTATATTTGACTGACATAAATCATATGTGCAAGGTAAAATACAAGGTTATTACCAGCACGAAATACTTTATTAAAATATTTTCCAATTGTTTTCACATAAATAAGATATTTAGCCAAAGTTAGAGTTTAAATATAACTTTCCTGATTTATTATTTAGAAATAGCACAAATAGGCCTTGGAAAAAATCTGCAATTTGCTTTCCCTTGCAGCTGCTCCATTTTTCTTAAATCCACAAAATCCAAAATCAGGGAGAAAGATCTTTTTAGACAAGTATTTCATACGAAAGCTGACTTTGCATAACATGCATTATCAATTATAATAACATTTTATATTTCTTTATATCTACTTTCTTTCACATTAGTTAGGTCTATTTACATGAAACAAAATTCATCACATAAATAAACAGGAATTTAACTAGCAGAGTTTACCTTGAGTTTTGCTACGTGTTAAAGAAAACTATTATAGGATTTAATTCTTTCAGATAAAACATGTATTTCAAAGAAATGACAGCTTTTAAGAGATTGCCTCATACTTCTCATCCAGACATAAGAATAAATACCATTTCTATTCTGTCCTCGGAAGATAGGGTCCTTCTAGATCTCCTACACCACAATACATTGGTAAGCTTAAAGAAAGATTCTTGGACCTCACCGCCAAATATACTGGATCAGAATGATGTAAAGGAAGGATGCTAGAATCTGAACATCAGTGGGCATATAAGATATTCCCTACACAGATCAAATGTGAGAACTACTACTTAGTTGGTAATTAAGACTAAGAAACTAGAAAAGGGGCACCTGCGTGGCTCAGTCAGTTGAATGTCCGACTTCTGCTCAGGTCATGATCTCCCAGTTTGTGAGTTTGAGCCCTACATCAGGCTCTGTGCTGACAGCTCAGAGCCTGGAGTCTGCTTCGGATTCTGTGTCTCATTATCTCTCTGCCCCTCCCCCACTTGTGCTCTCTCAAAAATACATAAAAGTGTAAAAAAAAAAAAAAAGAAATTAGAAAAGCATTCAGCAACTCAACTTTAAACTTTCTTATCTAGGACGCTTGGATGGCTCAGTTGGTTAAGCATCCAACTTGATTTCAGCTCAGGTCATGATCTCAAGGTTCGTGAGTTTAAGCCCCATGTGGGGCTCTGCACTGACAGCAGAGAGCCTGCTTGGGATTCTTTCTCTCCCTCCCTCTCTCTCTCTGCCCCTCCCCTGCTCAAATGTTCTTTCATTCTCTCTCTCTCTCTGTCTCTCTCTGTCTCTCTCTCTCTCTCTCTCTCTCTCTCTCTCACACACACACACACACACACACACACACACACACACAAAATAAAATAAACATTAAAAAAGATAAAATTTCTTTTATGAGATTTTGATTTCAAAAGATGACTTTTAGGAACTCCATCTAGTAAATCACAAAAAACCCACCAAGGATTCCTCCCATCGCAACACATATAGCTCTCTACAATGTGACCTTGAAGCTCCTTCCATTAAGAGGTGGGACATACAACTCTACCACTTGGTATCTGGTCTTGGCCACGTGACAGACTTCAGCCAATAGGACATTAGCCAATGTAACAGAAGAAAAGACTTAGTAATTAGTATTTGTGCAATGGTGCTTGCTACCATGTGAAGAAATGTGGGCAGCCTGCTAGAAGCCAGAGACATACGGCACAGCTGCCTCTATCACTGCGGCCAACAGCCAGACGTGGGAGGCAGGCCATCCAGTACCAACGCATCCCTAACCATCTGCCAGTGGACGGCAGTTGTGAACGTGAGCCCAGGAGCCACCTGGAGAAGACCTTCCCAGCTGCACTCCGCCTGCATTGCCAACCCACGGTCTTTCAAGCTCATAAATGATTGTTGTCTCAAGCCACAAACACTGTGGGTGGTTTACTCTGCAGCAAAAGCTAACTGAAACACCCCTCCTCACAAAAAGGAAAATGAATGGAAGATGAAGTTTCTGGAGTCAATTTTGGTCATGGTCACGCTTTATTATACTCTTACATTATTTCACATTTTTCATTTCGGGACTTGACACAAACGGCAAACATATTTGTAAACAGTTAATGGGATTCCAGAAGCTTCATCCTACCTAATCAAGTGCCACCAAGAGATGTAACCCATTAAGGAAGAAAAAGAATCAAGCGAACAAAATATTTTCTAGAAATAAACATTAAACCCACGCAACTGAAAAAAAACTAGCCGTAACATTTAGTTTTGGCTTTTACAAAGTTTTTATTGAAAAGTCTAAGTTTATTATGGTCACTGCTCCCTTCATCACATATCACTTTTATTCCCAACAAAAGTATTTGCAGAGGATGAAGTGCTATACTGAACACGGTATTTTTCATCATAATGTTGATGGTGTCTTGAAAATCCTATCATCAGGCTGTTTTCACACACAACTTTCATTATTACACATGATGATTAGTATGGTTCTCATGAGATTGAAGATCATGGTGAAAAGGTGTGAATATGCTTCCAGAACTATCAGGAACCATAGAATACCAGCTATTATCATAACAACTATATTATATTGAGGAGTACCTACTCTGTGCCAGACACATGGTTAAGTATCAGGGATACAACACTTTAGCAGGGAGAACAGGACAATTCCTAGTATTAATAAGTTCTGTGAAGAAAACAAAAGGGGAAAATGTGAAAGATCATGGCAGATAATTCAGAATGAGGTATCAGGGTCCTCTTGGGAAAGTGACATTTAAGATGAGACCTGAATGGACAGGAGGAGGCAGTCAAGCAAATTTTAAGGAGAGAAGAGTGCAAGTTCAAAGAGCCTAAAGGGGGAATGAATTTGGCCTTTTTGGATTCAAAAAGACGGCTAGCGTGGCTGAAACCGGGTGAGCCAGAAAGAAAGAGCCATGGAATAAGATTAAAAAGATGCACAGTGGTTGGGCATGCAGTCTTATTCCCCATCAGAAGCCATCCCAATCTTTTTTTTTCTTTTAGTTTTTATTTAAATTCCAGTTAATTAACATAGAATGTAATATTAATTTCAGGGGTAGAATTCAGCGATTCAAAAAAACTGTTGGTTACCGGAGCTAAGGTGGGTGAAAGGATGGGTTAAATAGGTGAAGACGTCATTGAGATCTTATCCTTAATGTCTACGTATAGCTGAAATGTAAATAGACATTTTTGATAGAGGCCTATGGGCATTTTTTTTTTTTTGGCCAACAGGATTATTTGAATTTCAAAATCCACCATAAGTATACAAGAAGCATGGGTGGTTAATTGAAGTAACACAGCAAATTCATAACAGACTACTATATGAGTAAGCATCCAAAAATATTTGGAAAAGCAGAATATTTCATAAAAGACTTACCATCCTAGTTAAAATGTCCTTTAAGTATTTCAGAGACTCTTCCCCGTGGGTATCTTGGTCTTAGCATATTAATGTATGAATAGAACAACAATAACAAAGAATACAGAACTAGTCAATCGAGTGTTTTGTTTGCTGTGTTTTTTTATTAAAGAGCTTAGTCAAACTAGTCTAGGAGAAAAGCTATAGGGTTTAATTAAAATGAAAAGAAATGGTCACTGAAATAGGACTGTTCTAGTAAATTAGTGTTCAAGCATATTAAAGATATCATCATATTTGGAAAAAAATAAGGATAAAACTAGCAAGTCATCTAAAATCCAATGACTCTACTACAAAACAAGGAATTGTAAATCAGAGAAAGCGTTTTGCCATAAATATAATTTTTCCCCTAAGTTAACTGTACCAATTATATCATTTATATATGAGAACTGAGTGAACGAGTAGAAATGGTTATGTTCTATTTGAAAAGAGTTTGAGATTTAAAGTAAATACTAAAAGCCTAGAAATGATGGCTGAAAGAGACTTAAAATAATTTTTCAAGTCTGAATAATAGAAATGTTTAAAATATACAGAACCAGGGGTGTGTGGGTGGCTCAGTCAGTTAAACATCGGACTTCGGCTCAGGTCAGGATCTCATGGCTTGTGAGCCCCTCATGGGGCTCTCTGCTGTTAGTATAGAGTCTGCTTCCAATCCTCTGTCTCCCTTTCTCTCTCCTCCTCATGCATGCTTTCTCTCTCTCTCTCTCTCTCAAAAATAAATAAACAGTAAAAAATATATATACAGAACTGAATATAGGAAATAAGTTATAATGGAAATGAACTTGAATAAACTGATTTATAGTGTTATTGCTTCTTTACATGCAATATTTTGGTAGTGTAATGGATTCTCTCACAAAGTAAACTTAAGACTATATCATAAAATAATAACCCAACTGGTCAATAACATGAATGTATATAAGCAATGAAGGTGTCTTTAAAATTTAAAGACACAAAATAAGTTCCATTTGTTTAAAATATTTTACACTAAATAGGTGCTCAATAAAATCTACATTACACTGTAAAGAAAAATGGCTCACTTTATTCATCTCAAATTCCTTCTTAGTAAAAATTCATAAAACTGAATTTAACTCCTATTACCAACTAGTAAAAAAATAATAATAATAAGGAAGCAACAGGGGAGACTTAGAAACAAAGGAAAGGAAATGGAATTGAAAACACACTTCTTGTGGAACTTAAATGTCCAACAGCGGAGAAGACACAATCATAATGCTTAATAAGGTATTTAAAAAATTTTCTAGGGGCGCCTGGGTGGCGCAGTCGGTTAAGCATCCGACTTCAGCTCAGGTCACGATCTCGCGGTCCGTGAGTTCGAGCCCCGCGTCAGGCTCTGGGCTGATGGCTCAGAGCCTGCAGCCTGCTTCCGATTCTGTGTCTCCCTCTCTCTCTGCCCCTCCCCCGTTCATGCTCTGTCTGTCTCTGTCCCAAAAATAAATAAACGTTTAAAAATAAAAATTAAAAAAAAAACTTAAAAAAAAATGTTTTTTTAATGAACTAATGAGTTGAATCAAAGAAAAGAATTTTGGAGAGGCCAAAAACAAAGTTCAGCAGAAATTAATAGATAATCAAGCACCAAAGTTTGCTTTTATCCTGAAGGTTTAGAACAAATTCCAGAAAATGCTTTGCAATTCTTCTTTGAAAGATGTTCAAAGCATAGAGGACAGGAAATCTCCACATAAATACAGAACCACAAAGTTGGAGAAAAAAATAATCTTGTCACACAGAAAAAGGATAACGAGGAAACATGCCTGTTTTGAATTTGTCACTGGGCCGAGGGAAAAATAAATAAATAAACTCTCTTGAGAATTCATAACCACAAGCTGGACCTCATATGGACTCACGGTCTAAATTTATTCTACTGGGCCATAAACACAAAGCAGCAAGCCGAGGATTAAGTAAAGTATTCCTGGTGTGGTGATGCTGACGTCTGAAATAACAAATGAAAGCTTTCTCTAGAAGAAAACTCCTTCGACTGAGGGCTCAAAGAATTCCCATACATAAAGTTTTAAGTCAAATGAGCAGCTCTAAATCAAGAACAAGGAAAAAGTCACCACTAATGAGAGTCAGGGGGGTGGGGAGAGAAAAGGCAGTAGAAGCAGATCCACAATTCGCTTATTGGAACTATCTCCACAGGCTGTTAAAGGTATATACTGTCAGAAAGGAAAATATAATTATGAAATATGGCACAGGAGAAAGAGGCTCGTTTTTACAAATAACTAAGTATGTTTAAAAATCTAATACACTTTATATAAATAATACATAATAAGTGAAGTTAATACTCAAAGAAATGACTAAATAGAATATTAGAATTGGTAAACTGGTGAATACTTTGAAAGAATTCAGCCTAAATAAAGCAAAAGGGAAAAAAAAGATATGAGAAATGAGAAAAACACCTAAGACACACCAAGGCAGCATAAGAAGATCAAACACACATAAATAAATTCCCAGAAGATAATAAAGAGAATGGAGAAGAAACAATATTCAAAGAGATAACAGAAAATTCTAAAACTGTTGAATGACATGAATCCTAAACTCTAGGAAAAAATGGAAACTGAAAAAAATATGAATAAAAAGAAACTCATTCTCAGATACATATGATGAACCTATGTAACACCAAAGACAATAACAAGATCTTAAAGCAAACAAAAGAAAGAAAAGTCAGATCACTTAGGGTTGGGTAACAATTAGAATCAAGACTGACTTCCTAATAATAATAATAATAAAAGCAGCATGAAAAAAATATTTTTGAAATGATGAGAAAAAATAAAATTATATACTCAACCACTGTCCAAAACTAAAACTGAATCAATGAAATTTCAGACAAAAGCCAAAATAGAGAGTTTACTAGAAATGTACACTAAAATAATTACAGATATACTTAAGACTGAAGGAAAATGATACCAGATGGGAGTTTTGAAAAGCAATAAGAAATGATGAGAAATGTGTTGGTTAATATTTTGGTAACTCTGCAAAAATACATATGGGAGAAAAGCAAGATGAAATGAAAATAGAGGAAAAAATAGCACTGAGATTGCAAGACAGTGATGGCCATTAGTGTCCTTGGATCCTTGTGTAGCTCTAAAGGATGGGTACATGTATTTAATAATCTTAGATTTTATTAATTAGGAATGATAAAGTTTAAAAGTAACTACTAGGAAAATGAAAATTTCCAAACAGAGGAAAGAAATTTAAGTGAAAAAAAGAAGAAAAATCTAAAAGAAAGAAATGAAGAGGGAAAAAAAAGGAATAGGAAAATAGGACCAAGAGAAATCATAAAAAAATATAGAAACAAATCCAAATATTTCAGCAATCAAAATGAATGGAAATGGAAAAAAGAACCCCAGCTATACATAGCTTACTATATAAGACACAACTGAAACATAACATCAAATGACTGAAAGTAAATATTTGGAAAAGAAATACATCAAGCAAAACAAAAACCACAAGAAAACTGGCATAGTGATATTATTAGGAAACAAAATAGACTTTAAGGAATGGAAAAAAAATACTAGAGATAACGTGAAAGACAATGTAATAATAAAATGTTTCATTTACCAGGAAAACATAACAATTCTGAACACGCATCATGCTAATAATACAACCCCATAACGTATAAAGCAAAAATTAATGGAATTACATGGTAACACTGAAAGCATCAACAGAGCCTTAGAAATTTAAAGATCAGAGAGAAATTGCTAAAGCTACAGAAAATATACACAACACAACAAACAAGCTTGCTGAAAGGAACCAACTTTAAATTTCTAAGGCGCCGTTAATTTTTTCACTGTTACCAAGTAAATCTAACAAAAGATATTTAAGTCTTAATGGGGAAATTAAAACTTTGTTGAAGGATAACGAAGACCAAAAACGGGGACTGAAGACTCCATGACCATGTACAAGGAGAGTTGACAAATCTCAATACTGTTTTCCAAGGAACTTAACAAACCTCTTCTAAAACTTATCCAGAAAAGAAACAAGACAAGACTAGTCAAGACATACTTGAGAGAAAGAACAAAGTAGAAAACTTGTGTGGCCATAAAGATTTTTTTATAAAGGTATGTTTATTGGTGCATTGTGGCACTGATGAAAGATGGACAGAATGGCCTGGGAGCCCAGAGACAGAGCCAGCACTATGTAGAGACAAGGTGGGATTTGTGGATTGGAGAACAACTAACTAATTATAACAACTAATTATCTATATAGGGAAAGCATAAATTTGATAGACCCTCTCAGTTCAAAACAATTTCTAGATTAATCAAATTTATAAATATGAAAGGGAAATTTCTAAACTTTTAGAGAAAACACAGAAAAATATTACCTTGGCCTTAATTTTTTTTTTTAATACAGAAGTTTAAGCCATAAAAGTCAATGGCAAATTTTACTATATAACAGTTTAAAAAGAATGAAAAGAGGGGTGCCTGGGGGGCTCAGTCAGTTGACCATCCAACATCGGCTTAGGTGAGTTTCAGTCCAGCGTCAGGCTCTATGCTGACAGCTTAGAGCCTGGAGCCTGCTTTAGATGCTGTCTCCCTCTCTCCCTGCCCCTCCCCTGCTCACACTCTGTTTTCTCTCTCAGAAATGAATAAAGGTTAAAAAAAAAAAAAAACAAACAAACTGCGGCGCCTGGGTGGCTCAGTCAGTTGGGCGTCCAACTTCAGCTCAAGTCACCATCCCGCAGTTCATGAGTTTGAGCCCAAGTCGGGCTCTGTGCTGACAGCTCAGAGCCTGGAGCCTGCTTCAGATTCTGTCTCCCTCTTTCTCTGTCCTTCCCCCACTCATACTCTGTTTTCTCTGTCTCTCAGACATAAACATTAAAAAAAAATTTAAGAATGAAAAGACAAATCAGAGACTACAAAAGTCTCCTTATGCCAATATTTGACTAATGTGACAAACTAAATAATTAATAAATGAAAAACAAACCCACAAAAAAATAGATTATCTCAATAGGCCTATATCTATTAGAGAAATTGAATCAATAATTAACAACATGTGAAAACAGAAAGCACTAGGCTCAGATGGATTCACTAGAATTTAAGGAAGAAATTATACCAATTCTCTCTAATGCTTTTAAGAGGTTAGAAGCATAGAGAATAGTTTCTAACTCATTCTATGAGGCCAGCATTACCCTAATAACCAGACAAAGACATTAAAGGAAACTACAGACCAATATCTCTCATGAACAGGATGCAAAACTCCTCAACAAAATATTAATATTGGCAAATTGAATCTTAAAGTATAAAGATTCTTAAATAACCTTAAATAATTATATACTTTATAAAGTATAAAGAATCTTAAAGTATAAAGTACTTTACATAACAACCAAGTGGGATTTACCCCAGGTATGTAAGCCTTATTCAAAATTAGAAAATCAATTAATGTAATCCATCATATCAACCCACTAAAAAGAAAAAAATCATATGATTGTATCAACAAATGCAAAAAAACATTTGATGAAATCCAGCACTTATTCATGATAAAAACGCTTCAGCAAACTAGGAATGGAAAGAAACTTTCTCAGCTTGATAAACTCTATCTACAAAAAAACTATAGCTAACATCATACTTAATGATGAGAAACTTAAAACTTTCCCACTAAAATCAGGTACAAGGAAAGGATGCTTCCTCTCACCACTACTTTTTAGTATCTTACTAGAAGTCTTTGCTAATGTAGTAAGTCAAGAAAAGGAAATTAAAGGTATCCAAAATGGGAAGGAAGACATAAAACTGTTTGAAGATAACATGATCATATATGTATAAAATCCTAAAGAATCCAAATAAATAAACATCTGGAACTCATAAGTGATAGTAGCAAGGTTGCAGGATACAAGACCAATATACACAAATCAATTGTTTTCCTACAAACCAACAATGAACAAGTGGAATTCGAAATTAAAAACAATACCATTGACATTAGCACTCAAAAAAGTGAAACACTTCAATATAAATCTATAAAATATGCACAAGATCTATAAGAGGAAAACTACAAAAGTGTGATGAATGAAATCAAAGAAGAATCACATACATGAAGGGACATTCCATGCTCATGGATAGGAAGGCTCAATATACCCAAGATGTCAGTTCTTCCCAATCTGATCTATGGATTCAATGCAATTTCAATCAAAATCCCAGCAAGTTATTTTATAGATACTGACAAACTGATTCTAAAGTTTATATGGAGAGGCAAAATAGTAGCTAACACAATACTGAAGGAAAAAAAAAGTTAATATACCAATGCTATCCACTTTAAGACTTACTTATCATGCTTGTATTGTAGACAGTGTGGTATTGGCAAAAGAACAGACAAATACATCACTAGAACCCAATAGCAAGCCCAGAAATAGACCCTCATGATACAATCAATTAATCTTTGACAAAGGAGCAAAGGCAATATAATGCAGCAAAGATAATCTCTTCAATTAAGCATGCTGAAACAAGCAGACATCTACATACCGGGGGGAAAAAAAAAGCAAATCCAGGTGCAGACCTTATATGTTTCATAAAACAAAATCAAAATGGATCATTGAACTCAAAACAGAGTTCACAGACCTACATGTAAAAAACAATGCTACAGAAGTCCAAGCTGGTCACGCCAGAGAAAACATAGATGACTTTGGACACCTGTGTGACTTAGTTAAGCAACCGACTCTTGGTTTTGGCTCAGGGGATGATCTCGCAGTTTGTGAGTTCAAGCCCATACCAGGCTTTCCAGCTGGCAGTGTGGCACCTGCTTGGGATTCTGTCTCTCCCTCTCTCTGCCCCTCCCTGTTCACACTGTCTCTGTCTCTATCAAAAATAAATAAATAAACCTAAAAAAAAAAAGGAAACCTAGATGATTCTGGGTGTGTGTATATGTATGTATGTATGCATGATATATGTGTGTGTATGTGTGCGTGTGTGTGTGTGTGTGTGTGTCTCTCTCTCTCTCTCTCTATACATATATATATACATGTATATATATGTATATATTGACATATATATATATATATATATATATATATATATACACACACACATACACACACACACACACACATACATGATGGACATGGACATGATCCATGAAAGAAATACTTGATAAGCTGGACTTCTTTAAAATTAAAAACTCCTGTCTCATAAGAGACAATGTCAAGAGATTGACAGGCAAGTCACAGACTGGTAGAAAAATGTTTGCAGAGACACATTTGAAAAGGACTGTTATCAAAAATATATAAAGATTTTAAACTTCAAAAAGAAAACAACCTGACTAAAAAATGGGCCAAAGATCTCAATAGACATTTCACCAGAAAAAAAAGACAGAGGGTAAATAAGGATATGAAACATGCTCCACATCACACATCATCAGGGAAATGCAACTTCAGATGAGATACCACCTCAGGGCACCTGGGTGGCTCAGTCGGTTAAGCATCCGACTTCGGCTCAGGTCATGATCTCGCGGTCCGTGAGTTCGAGCCCCACGTCGGGCTCTGTGCTGACAGCTCAGAGCCTGGAGCCTGTTTCAGATTCTGTGTCTCCCTCTCTCTGACCCTCCCCCGTTCATGCTCTGTCTCTCTCTGTCTCAAAAATAAATAAACGTTAAAAAAAGAAAAAAAAAGATGAGATACCACCTCACACCTAACAGAATGGTCACATCCTGGAACACTGACAACACCAAATGCTGCCACAGATGGGGAGCAACAGGAACTCTCACACACTGCTGGTGGGAATGGAAAATGGCGGAACCACTTTGGAAGACATTTGGGCAGTTTCTTACGACACTGAACATACTCTTACTGAACTATTTAGAAGTCACACTCCTTGGTATTTATCCAAAAGAGCTGAAAACGTATCCACACAAAAACATACATAGGGAAATTTACAACAGCTTTATTCATAATTGTCAAAACTTAGACGCAACCAAGAGCCTTTCAGTAGGTGAACAGATAAATGAACTGTGGTAGATCTAGACATCAGAATATTATTCAGTGCTAAAAAGAAATGAGCTATTAAGCCATGAAAAGACATAGAGAAAACTTAAATACATATTACTAAGTGAAAGAAACCAATCTGAGAGGGCTACATATTGTATGATTCCAACTATATGACATTCTGGAAAAGGCCAAATCATGGAGTCAATAAAAAGGTCAGTGGTTACTGGAGGTAGGAGAGGTGAGAGACAAATAGGGAGACACAGAGGATTTTTAGGGCAGCGAAAATACTCTGTACAATACATAATGAGGGATATATGTCAGTATATATATTTGCCAAAACTCATAAAGTGTATAACACTAAGGGTGAACTTTAAGATAAACTATGGAATCTAGGTGATAATGTGTCAATGCAGATTCATCTTTAATCAGAAAAAAAAGCACCATTGTTGAGTGATGTTGATAATGGGGGAGGAGGCTAAGTATGTGCAGTCATACGAAGAATATGGGAAATCTCTGTCCCTCCTCCCCAATTCCGGGAAACCTAAAACTGCTCTGAAAAAAATAGAAAAAAATCAATAGAAGATTTTAAATGGCCTATCAAAACTTTAAAAAAAGATGGTCACTAACTCATTAGTGATTTAGTAAGTGCAATTTAACTATGAATTACCACTGTATAACTACTAACCACTTCAAAAGCTCTGAATTGTCCAGTAGTACACACAAATGACCATGTGAATCAATTCAAGTTTTCAACAATTATTGGGTGGGGGGGAACAGCAAAATGATACAACAACTTTGGAAAACACTTCAGCATTGTAACAGTTCTATAAAGAAACTCCTACACACACATGCATCAGAAAGCATGCATGACAATGATCTCTGCTGTCTATAGTGTAAAAGACCAGAAGCAAACAAAATTTCAGTGAAAGATAGAATGGATATATGAAATGAGGTATATTCATCCCATTCAATACTCAAAATGAATGAACCCCATGTAAGAGCTTCAATATGAATTGACCTCAAAAATATATTGAGCAAATGTAACCATCATATAGAATACATATAGTATAACTCAACTTAATACAATTCAATTCTATTCAAAACTAAAAATATATTTCTTATAGAAAGAGGCAAAGGTAGTAAAACCATCAGGAAAACAAGGCAGAATTCAGGGTGGTTGTTACTTTTGGGGGGGGTACTGCTTGTGAAGGCAAAGTGGGGCAAACAGAGGGCCCCTAAATTACCTGCTGTGTTTTACTTTTGAGTTGGAAATTGGGTACATGCGTTTTCGTTTGGTGATCTGTAACTCACACATTTATATATTATATACTTTATAACAAAGTTTTTTTTGAATTATAGAGAAAAATGAATATGAAAGACTCAGCTGTATTTCTTGATGACATGCCCTTTCTTCTTTAGACATCCTGGGAAACCCAATTATTGTACATCAACACCTTTTCCTGAAAGTAGAAAGAGTAGAAAGGAGATAATTACCTCACCTTTATCTGTGATTTGTATGCTATAGCCCACTGGGAAAACCTCGGTGTCCAGTGATTCCCAGAGACGTCCTAATTTTCCAAGTTTGAACACCAGAGAATAGTGTTACACTTCATTTTATACTACATTGGGCATACATTTTCATAAAAATTTTTTTTGAAAAAAATCACAAAACATGGCTGTTACTAAATTTGAAGTTAATGAGATTTCTAATTTGATATTTTAATATGGTATTTATTTCACATTGTAAAAGGAACTGTTCCCTAAAGAGGAACAGTTATAGGAAGGAGGAATAGGAAGTCCCTTGTCACCGTCTTATAAAAGCAAAGGAACAACTTTTAGAGGCCCCCAGCACTTATTTTCTGGGTTCAACTAGTTCTGGGGTCCTGAAAACAACTCTGGAGTCAGAGCCTGGGATATATTGATGGTCTTAATCCAGGAGCTGGATGGATTTACTTTTTCCCAAAGTACAAAGGTTTTGTAAGGAAGACTTGAAAGCTCAAACTCAAGCTGTGATAAATACCAAGAGGCATGGTCAGAGATAGCAAACAGACCAAAAATTCAATAACCACACACTTTGAGGATTTCCATAGGTTTTCCCTTCTCCCCTACAGCTCATAGGCATAACTAAGTATTTGACACATCCATAGAAGTTGTTCATTTAAATTGATTTAATTGAGATAGCACACTAAGGCAGAAAATCTTATAGATTGGATTTTTGGACTCTGAATTATACAAAGTTGGTTATCTGCCATTGCTAGTGAGTAGTCTTTTCTTAGAAATCCCGTCAATATTTCTATCAAAAGAACGTCTTAAATTCTTTTGGGCAGCCCTGGGCCAATTATCTTCCAGCACATTTTTCTCCCTATGCCTGTCATTTTGTGAAATTACATTAAATTTTGTTAAAAGCACTCTGTAAATAATGAATTAGGACAAAAATAATTCATTACTCACTTATGTGCCATAAAATATTAAATACAAAATTTAAGGATGAAAAAGCAATTTCTAACTCACGTACTTTATACCAGATAATAAGGCCTGCATCTTCTGCTATACTCCGAAAAAGGAAATATTCCATTTGATTATTTCCTTTCAGACTCCAGAGGGCAAAAAGAGGAGGGAAAATCCTTTTTATCCTCAGATGCTGGGACCAGCAGTAACTAAGAAGAACCTATAAAAGTGGAATGAAAAAAATCAAGAGACCAAGGTGCCTAGTCTTCTATCAGCCTAACTATTTCTGAAGTCTTGGGGAAAAAAATCACTCAAATTCATATACTGTAAAGGTGAGGCTATTGCCATGCATGATCACCAAGGCCCCATTCTGGACTAGCAACACGTGGGGCTACATGACTCTCCCGTTGGCCAGACACTATGGACTCACAGAGAACCTTCTCAGCTCAGCCAAGAGTGAAATTCCTTCCTTAATAAATTTCTACAATGTATTCAGGTTATCTGCAGGTCTCTCATTTTACCTCTACAAGTATGTAATAATATGATCACACAACCCTTTAATGAATTAAGACCCTATCTTAAGTGTTGATATGACTTAAAACAGACTTTAACCATCAATATCAAGCTCTGTGCTGAACCTCCCACTACTTCCCTTGGGCCAGTGTAAAGAGATATACTGCCCATATTACAGTCGATCAATCAAAGTAATGAAATAAATTTACTCCTGAGTGTCTTATGTTCCTATTATTTATGATAGTTATATACTTGCTGCTGTAGATGATTTTCTGTGAATCCACTCAAACAGTTCAATTACTTAAAATAGAGTAAGCAAGAGAATAAGTTTTTAACAACACAATCAGGTTCCTTGAATTACATTAAAATTATCCTTTACCAGGCAATATGCCTCTAACATTTTTGATGAAGATAAAATGTTCAGTTTCTTTGAAGTGTATATTCAACACTTAGTTTCATTAAATTTAAAAGTTACTCAGCATACATTAAAGGCCTAGATATTGTAGCATTTACATTCACATGGAAGACATAATTGAGTAATAAATCAAAATTAAAGTCTTAATAAATAACATTATATTCTGTTAGAATTCACAGGTTATTATTTAAATTAGATAATAATTTGTTTAGATTAAAGTTCATGTGATACAATCGGAGTATAATAAAATTCTGAAGTTAGAGATCTCTGAGTCTTCTAGAGGAATTTTTTTTTTCAAATGTCAAACAGAAATATACATAAGTGAGGTGATTCACTTCCTCCCTCTTTTCTACAAAAGAGAGAATACCCATACTCTTGTACAAGTACATTCTTTTTAGAAAAACGTGAAACAAAAATGAGCAGAGAATTGAATTTGGTATGGGACAAGAACAGCTGTAGGATAAAGAGCTGTCATGTGGGTTATTGTGCAAAGGAAGATGCTGTAATTCTGCATCTCAAATGATGGGGGTTTTAAAGGACCTGTCCCAACCCTGCATCCTGCCACACCCAGGAATTTTCAAGACAGCTTAGTTTCCTGGTTAGGAGCTCGCCTCCCCAAATCCCCATAAGACTTTTTTGGAGGCCCGTTCCGTTTATTACTATACTTCACTCCATGTTATTCTTTGCCATTCTAAGGAATCATGAACATAGGATCATACACAGTGGATTTGTAAGGCAAGTTTAGGGTAACAGATATGGGTATGGTAAGTGCAAACAACGACTTAACATGGATTATCAGATATGACTGGGCTAAAACTCCATCAACCATCCCCATCAACCATGAGGAATATCATGTTGGCTCTGGCCCTCCACAGAGGCCAGACATTCCACATTAGCGGGGCTCTCCCATTTCTTCTCTTCACTGTAGACAACTCTAAGCAAGCAGCTCTCTGAATTTCCAAATGCCTTTACTTTATATGCAGAATAATTTGCCACTCCATATTGTGCTCTGCTCTTCTAGACCACACATTTTAAGGAGGAGGGTGGGCGCTGTTGAGAGAGGCTTAGAGGAGTTAAGAATTCACGTCTCAAACCAAAGTGGCTCATTATGGTGCACATCTGTGTTTTCTTCTGTCTAGCTTACATTCCTCCTTTTAATAATGGCACCTCAAGTTTGCTTTGGGAAGCTATCTCCTCCTCCCCCTCCACTGAATAATATGTTGGTGAGGTTGTGAATCAAGAATTTTTTGTTTTCCCATGGCCATGGAGTGAGCATATGACCCAAACCACGCTGTGAAATTATATTCTTTTAATACCTTTTCACTAGAATTTGTGTCTCGAGCATAGTGACAGAAAGACCTAAAATGGCCAGCACTCATTCCCCTGATGAGTGCTCTAGGATGGCACCCAAGAGATATTACACATGAATTCCTGATTCCCAGACCTTCACAGGCGCTTTGGTTCATGTGGTTTCCAAAGCTAATGTCTCAGAATTTTCAATTCTGTGAGCTTCCCTGTCTAAATCCCTTCACTGCTTATATCAGACACCACCAGGTTCCATTGCTTACAACCAACTCCCACCAACTGATATTATTGAGACATTATCTTAATAGAAATCCATCTGCTCTGAATGTGAATTTTCTTTTGCTTTCCAAATACTTATTTCAAAAAAAATTTTTTTAAATAACTACAACAATTTTTTTTTCTGCTACAGCTATCCTTGAGAATTTTTAGAAAGAGCTCCATTTGCTTAATTCTTATAATGCTCATAAACTAAAGCAGTAATGCTCAGGATCTTTACAGCTGAACCATTCTATCACTTTACTTTCTTAGACAATTGCATTTAAAAAGGTCCATACAGACCATTTAATCCAAACTCAGCAACTCAGAAGAAATTCTTTCCACACCAAACCTGATAGGGGCGCCTGGGTGGCGCAGTCGGTTAGGCGTCCGACTTCAGCCAGGTCATGATCTCGCGGTCCGTGAGTTCGAGCCCCGTGTCAGGCTCTGGGCTGATGGCTCAGAGCCTGGAGCCTGTTTCCGATTCTGTGTCTCCCTCTCTCTCTCTGCCCCTCCCCCGTTCAAGCTCTGTCTCTCTCTGTCCCAAAAATAAATAAACGTTGAAAAAAAAATTAAAAAAAAAAACCTGATAGATGGCAAATTGGTCTCTTTTAAAATAGTCCTTAATGTCTTTGATCAACCCATTCCATTTTAATGGGACTTATCATTAGAAAGCTCTTCCTTACATTGAGACAGAACTTGATTCGCCATTTTCCCCCCACCCCCTCTTTTTCTCTTCATACTCACCCAGAAATTTCTGCCTCTAGATTCTATTTCTACATGAGCAATGACTTCCATCTGCCCATTTTCAAAGATTTCAAGAAGGCTATTTTATGGAACATATCCCTGTGTTCCTAAAAGTATTCGATGCATATGACTGAACCATATGAAATCTACAGATAAAATGGTTGTTTTAAAATTTTCTGAAGAGTCCTTAAAATAAATGGCTATCCACATTGTCAAAAAGTCTAGGACTAAGATTTTTAAAAATAAGCTCTGAGATAAAAAAAGGATTAATTGTATATAAAATGCTATAGTGGTTCCTTCTTTAAAAAAAAGAGTCCCTTGGGGCGCCTGGGTGGCGCAGTCGGTTAAGCGTCCGACTTCAGCCAGGTCACGATCTCGCGGTCCGTGAGTTCGAGCCCCGCGTCAGGCTCTGGGCTGATGGCTCGGAGCCTGGAGCCTGTTTCTGATTCTGTGTCTCCCTCTCTCTCTGCCCCTCCCCCGTTCATGCTCTGTCTCTCTCTGTCCCAAAAATAAAAAAAATAAAAATAAAAAAAAAAATAAAAGTGTCCAGGCACACCTGCATGGCTCAGTTGGTTGGGCAACCGACTTCGGCTCAGGTCATGATCTCACAGTTTCTGGGTTTGAGCCCCGCATCAGACTCTGTGTTGACAGCTCAGAGCCTGGAGCATACTTCAGATTCTGTGTCTCCCCCTCTCTCTGCCCCTCCCCTGCTCATGCTCTGTGTCTCTCTGTTTCTCAATAATAAATAAACGTTAAAAAAATTTTAAATAAAAAAATAAAAATAAAAAAGAGTCTATTTCTTGGGCAAAAGACATGAATAGACACTTTTCCAAAGAAGACATCCAGATACCTAACAGATGCATGAAATGATGCTCAACATCGCTCATCATTAGAGAAATACAAATCAAAACCACAATCAATACAAATCAAGTACCACCTCACACACCTGTCAGAATGGCTAAAATTAACAACTCAGGCAACAGATTTTAGTGAGAATGCAGAGAAAGAGGAATCCTTTTGCACTACTGGTGGGAATGCAAACTGGTGCAACCACTCTGGAAAACAATATGGAGGTTCCTCAAAAAATTAGAAATAGAGCTACCCTATGACCCAGCAATTGCACTACTAGGTATTTATTCAAAGGATACAAAAATGCTGATTCTAATGGGCACATGCACCCCAATGTTTACAACAGCACTATCGACAATAGCCAACGTATGGAAAGACCCCAAATGTCCACTGACTGAAGAATGAATAAAGAAGATGTGGTAAATGTATGTATATATGTATGTATGTATATTATATATATACACATATATATACACATATATATATACACATATATACATATATATGTATACACATGTATATGTATACACATATACACATATATGTGTATATATATGTGTATATATATGTGTGTGTGTATATTCCATACAATGGAATACAACTCAGCAATCAAAAAGAATGAAATCTTGCCATTTGCAACAACGTCGATGGAACTAGTGTATTATGCTAAGCGAAATAAGTCAGTCAGAGAAAGACAAATATCATATGATTTCACTCATATATGGAATTTAAGAAACACAACACATGAACATAGGGGAAGGGAAGGAAAAATAAGATAAAAGCAGAGAGGGAGATAAACCGTAAGAGACTCTTAAATACAGAGAACAAACTTAGGGTTGTTGGGTGGGGGGAAAGGGCTAAATGGGCAAGGGGCATTAAGGAGGCACTTGGGATGAGCACTGGGGGTTATATGGAAGTGATGAATTACTAAATTCTATTCCTGAAATTATTACACTATATGTTAACTAACTTGGATTTATTTTTTTTAAAGAGTCTATTTCTACTGTGCTTAACATTATTTAAAAACAAAGTATTGTTATAACTTATGGCTGTCAAAAATTATTTATTTTATGCAACAGTAAATTGAAGATGGCCCCTTTCAGCAGCAAGATCTGTGTTGTTAGAGACACGGAAATTTTCCTCCCTCTTAGGAATCCCTCTCAAAAATTGATAGCAATTGTAAGACTATAAGACACCACATACCTTGGAAGAAGCTGCATATACTGAGAAAATAAAGAGCTTTGAAACTTTCTGGGAGAAATTATTCATCAATAAAATGAGTTATCTGATCATTCAAACCCTCCAAATATGGAGTGCCTGGGTGGCTTAGTCAGTTAAGGGTCTGACTTCAGCTCAGATCATGATCCTGTGGTCCGTCTGTGCTGACATCTCAGAGCCTGGAGCCTACTTCAGATTCTGTGGCTCCCTTTGTCTCTCTGCTCCTACCCTGCTTGTACTTTGTCTCTCTCTCTTTCAAAAATAAACATTACAAATATTTTTTAAAACCCTCCAAATAAATCTCCATACCTCGATAATGTCCAAAAAATAACTAAAATTTTCTAAAATGTCTACCATGTATGTATGTCCTCTGACAAGAGGTTTCTCATAAATTATCTCATTAGAAATTCCTCCACATTTTTAAAGTACAAATGCTTCTATACTACATTTTGGAGCCCCACTGAGATGCTTTTATTTTTTCTAAACATTCTATGTTTCAAATTCCATCGGTATGTATTTTTACCTAATACAAATTTCTGACAAGTAATATTCGCCCTTGAATAGGATCCATTACTCCAAGTGTATAAAACCCTCCTATTAAGTTAGCATCATATTATGGTTACAAGTCCAGGGTTAAGAGTAAAAAGTTTAGGTGTCCATCCAGGCTCTCCATTTCTATTCCTCTCTATATCCCAATTTTCTCATCTATAAGTGAAGACAGTCATTGTGATGAGGGACAGAAGCAGGAAGATGTTTACCCTTATACCGAAGGCTGACCTACAGCCTGCATAGTTTTAATAAGGGTCAAATGCATGCTGACTGCTACTTCCTTTAAGAGTATCATGACAGCCGGCAAAGGCAAGGGAATTAAAAGCAAAAATGAACTATTGGGACCTCATGAAGATAAAAAGCTTCTGCACAGCAAAGGAAACAACCAACAAAACTAAAAGGCAACCAACGGAAGGGGAAAAGATATTTGCAAATGACATATCAGACAAAGGGCTAGTATCCAAAATCTATAAAGAGCTCACCAAACTCCACACCCAAAAAACAAATAATCTAGTGAAAAAATGGGCAGAAAACATGAATAGACACTTCTCTAAAGAAGACATTTGGATGGCCAACAGGCACATGAAAAGATGCTCAACGTCACTCCTCATCAGGGAAATACAAATCAAAGCCACACTCAGATATCACCTCACGCCAATCAGAGTGGCCAAAATGAACAAATCAGGAGACTATAGATACTGGAGAGGATGTGGAGAAACGGGAACCCTCTTGCACTGTTGGTGGGAATGCAAACTGGGGCAGCCACTCTGGAAAACAGTGTGGAGGTTCCTCAAAAAATTAAAAATAGACCTACCCTATGACCCAGCAATAGCACTGCTAGGAATTTACCCAAGGGATACAGGAGTACTGATGCATAGGGGCACTTGTACCCCAATGTTTATAGCAGCACTCTCAACAATAGCCAAATTATGGAAAGAGCTTAAATGTCCATCAACTGATGAATAGATAAAGAAATTGTGGTTTATATACACAATGGAGTACTACAGAGCAATGAGAAAGAACGAAATATGGCCCTTTGTAGCAACATGGATGGAACTGGAGAGTGTGATGCTAAGTGAAATAAGCCATACAGAGAAAGACAGATACCATATGTTTTCACTCTTAGGTGGATCCTGAGAAACTTAACAGAAACCCATGGGGGAGAGGAAGGAAAAAAAAAGAGGTTAGAGTGGGAGAGAGCCAAAGCATAAGATACTCTTAAAAACCAAGAACAAACTGAGGGTTGATGAAGCGTTGGAGGGAGGGGAGGTGAGGTGATGGGTATTGAGGAGGGCACCTTTTGGGATGAGCACTGGGTGTTGTATGGAAACCAATTTGACAATAAATTTCAAAAAAAATAAAAAATAATTTAAAAAAAGAGTCTCATGACAGCTGGAATATGTCACCAATAGTTAATATCGAACTGAAAGATAAGCACTAGGGGAATTTAGCAAAAGTAGTTTTACTAGTAGAAATTCAAAGAATCTTTTGTAATCTGTATGTCCCCTTCCCTTTGATTACTAAGTATATAACCACCAGCCTATGCAGTAAAAAATGCAGCTCTTTCTACCCATGGGCCCTGTCCTTGTGCTATTATGACTAAACTTACCAAGCTGTACCATGAACATCTCAAGAATTCTTTCTTGAACATGTGCTAGATGATGCTGCATCAATTACACCAACTTCAGTGGGTTGTTGTGAAGATTTAGGGTTAATTGTGAACTACTCAGAACAATCCCTGGCATGTAATTAGTGCTCTATAAAAGTTAGTGCTTCATACCCCTGTCTCAATAGTAAGAAATTTTTTTTTAATCTGAAAAGAGGAATTTTTTGTTTTTATATTGTTTCACACCAAAAATCTCCTAACAGTAACCTGTAAGTCCCAAATCCTGCAAATGTTATTAATACAGTCTCATAAGTCATAAAATTAGACCAATTAATTTTATAAAATATTACCTTGTCAATTAGCATCTTTGGAAAATGAAATTAACACTTCATAAGCATTATTACTATTATTATGAGTATGTAAAGAATACTACCCAACTCTTAATACACACTAACATTTCTCAACACCTTCCATCTCCCAGGTACCTCATCAAGTGCTTCCTACTATGTTTCACTTAATCTTCCCATGAACATTTAGGAGACTGAAATTTCTATTTCCACTCTACAGATAAGGAAACCAAGGGATAGACAACACAGCTAATAAGCAACAGAATGAGGATCTGAACCTGATCTATTATCAGAGCTCATGTTCCTCACTAAAAGGTATAAATCTAAAACCTTGCAATAGTCTAACCTTCATTATAGAGGCACCAACATGTGTTGATAACATTAATTTACTGGGAAACTACCTTTAAGATTATCTTCCAAATAATACTGTCTCTGTATCAAGTAAATAATTATATTTACAACATGGAAATGCATACTGGTTATTTAACTTAACTATTTACATATTACCTACAGTTTGAGTTGACTGACTACCCAACATATTTTATTTAAATAATAGGTATATGTCTGATAGTACCTAATATCCTAATACCTAGATCCTTGTGTATCACTTTCTCTATATTTTTCATAAAACACTGATTCTCCACAGTTCTGAATTCAAAATTATTTATGTTCAAGTAAGAATTTCAGTAAGTCATTTCACTTTGTAGGCAAAAGAGTTTATGATTAAAGCATTTGATCAAAAGGCTTAATGTACCAGGAAAAGGACACTTATCATTGAACCAAGTCTCAAGCTTCCTCTATTCATTCATTAATTTGTCTGGTCTTGAAAAACAAAAATACTCTTGAATAACAGTGTAACAGTAAAGGTAGCATAACATATTATTTATGAGGCAGTCAGATTCTAGCCCTCTTTCCTGTTTAGAACAGCCAGAAATTAGAACTTAAAAAAAAATAGCCTCCCAAAGCAAGCACTGTAGAAGTAGCTAAGGTAAGTAGAGATGTTCAGATCGAACATTCTTTATTTGTTTGAAGTTAATGGCCAATCTTGGGAGAAAGAATTTTTTACTGGCTGATAAAGCCAGATCCAGTAGTATGGACATGTCATAAGGAAAACAGGGTAAAGGCTTAAAATGAAGGAGATGGGCTAGACAGTGGAAAAGAGAAAAGTCCAGCCTAGAGATAAAGCACCCAATGACATGAGCCATAGGGATGCTCTGAAACACGTAATGAGAACAGCAAAAAGACCAGCTTAATACGACGGATAGAAGCAGCTGGAGGCAGAAGGAATATGATCATTTTAGTATGGGCAATAGGGGATTTTCAATAAATGGACAAGGTAGCCTTGAACATTTCAAATACCTCAAAGGATACTGCTTTACTATATTTAGCACTTTGGTGAAAATGTCCAAACAACTCCTAATGTAGCACAGTGTCAGTACACAGACATACAGAAGTACAGTTGAAGTTAAAAAAAAAAAAATAGGACTTTCATTCAATTCAATTCCAACATTTGCTAATTGCCTATTCTAGGGCCCTAAGCTCCAAGAAACAGATTATGAAAGATTTCTCTGCATAACGAGCTTGTAGTAACTTCTCTCATTAATTCCACACTCACATATTTAAGTACTTATTTTGTTAAAGGGAATGTCCCGGGTATGGGGGCTGGGAGTAGGCAGGAAGAGAGAGTGAGTGAAAGATGATGCCTTGAAGAAACCCACAGCATTTCAGAGGAATATAGCACGTATACACACAAGCAACTATAAGATAGAAAAAAAAATATCCCCTAAGAACACAGAGGGAAAAGCGACAGAGGTAGTACATGGATACAGAGACAATTTTGTTATTCTTCAACCTGCACAATTAGATATACATTCTGTATGAATGGTATGCTTCAAATACTTTTAAAAAATAAATTAAATGTTGAAAAATAAAACAGGTGCAGAGAATTTGTGAATGCAGAGGTAAGAAAAATGAGCTGGTTGATAAATAATGACAGACAGCAACAGCATTATTCTGGCGGTCAACTGCCAAGTGTGGAGTGACTCTGCTTTTTACTGAGTATTCTTTCTTTACCTATCATATACCCACACCATTCTAACTGCAATTTCTATATCACAGGACAATGGGTAACAGGAATCATTATCCTTCTGCTAGTTAACATGCATTATTTTTTACCCTACTTGCTTTACCAAATCCACTGGTGGGGTAAAAGAAATCCAAGAATTGCTTGTGTCATGAATTAACTTAGGGATTTGAAGAAAACCTCATTCCAAACCCTAAATGTTTTCCTTCTTTATCTTCACGAGACTATATATTTCAACAAGACACAGGTTTCATAAAGTCTTTCTATTATTTTTTTTAAATTTTTTTAATGTTTATTTATTTTTGAGACAGAGAGAGACAGAGCATGAACGAGGGAGGGTCAGAGAGGAGGGAGACACAGAATCCGAAGCAGGCTCCAGGCTCTGAGCTGTCAGCACAGAGCCCGACGCGGGGCTCGAACTCACGGACTGTGAGATCATGACCTGAGCCGAAGTTGGCCGCTTAACCGACTGAGCCACCCAGGCGCCCCAAGTCTTTCTACTATTAAATAAAATATGGGTGTTTTTTGTTATAATGAAATTGATAGCCCACTATATCACTTGTCAGAGGATTGTATAATGTGCCATAAAAAACATTTCTAAACTATCACTGCATATTTTGATTCAACCATGGTTTATGATTTTAATCTAGGAAGTAATATTAACAGGCAGGATGTCACACACACACACACACACACACACACACACACACACACACACCACATTTATCTGTTTGTCTGTTTCTAGGCACTTACTCTGTTTCTTAATGGTGAAGTGCTTCCCTGTATCCCAGTTTTATTACCCTAAGACAGGGTCAACAAACTGTTCCTATAAAGGGCCAAATATTAAGTATTTTAGGCTTTGCCGGTCACACAGTCCCCATCACAATTAGCCAATTCTGCTGACACAGCACAAAAAAGCCATAGGCAACACGTAAATTAATGACTGTGGCTATATTCTGATTAACCTTATTTATGAACACTGAAACTTGAATTTAATATAATTTTTACAAGTCATTGAATATTCTTATTTTATTTTTCAACTATTTAAAATACTAAAAATCTTCCTAGTATACCAGCCCTTACAAGAACAGGTGAAAAGCTGGATTTGTCTCATTTGCCCACCTCTTTCCTAAGACACAATCATGACTCAAAGGCAACTCTTCTCAAAAGGCCTAAGAACAGATTTTTCAAAAGTTTCCACTTCTGTTTTTGCATTTTTCTCACATGGTACAATAGGAAGTTATAGGACCTTAACACTTCGTAAAATAACAAAATTTAGTTTTCATGTCCTGTATCAGTGGTGCATGGTGAGAAAGTTAGCCCTTTCAATTTTACATACTTTGGCAAAGGATTCACCAACTATCACTTGGAGTTGGCAATCCCTGCAAACAGACTCAGGTTTATCAACACAAAGAAGCCCAGGGTCCGGATGGTGCTTCAAGACGATTCTTCTGAAATATTGAGAACATTATTCTGCAGCTTCCCCAATGTTTTTTTTTTGTTTGTTTGTTTTCTAGATTTATGACAATATCCCTAAGCTTGCCACGTCCCAGGACTTAGCTTGGTTAAATATTCTGGCTCACAATATATTTTAGTTTTCAGTATCTGTTTAGAGATTCCTCCCCACTGTGATATCTCCCTCAATAATAATCATATAAAATGTTTTCTAGTCCCTATACCACCTTTCTAGGTTGTTTTTGTTTTTTTACTTCTAAAAAAGATCTAACCAGTTAATGAGCTGCTCTTTCAGAAACTTGATGTCATACAGAATGAATGCTTCAACATGACACTCATTCATTTTAATTTTCGAATTTATATCCTATTTATACCTTTTCAAAACACTCATAAATCTATGGTTTCTGGTTCAAATTTAGTAGTAATTTCTATTCTTATCCATGACTCTGGGATAAAATTTAAAATATTCCTTTCCATGCACATAACCAACATTAATCTAATTTGTAACATTAATTTCATTCTTCCTGAGAATTCTCACGTTACAGAGAGGTAACATATACACATAAAGTGTATATATGTGTATAAACACTTCCACATTTATAACATTTATATCTACATATCTACATATATATGTATATATACATATCTACATATCTGTATCTATCATCTATCTATCTATCTATCTATCTATCTATCTATCTATCATCTATCTATCTATACATATATAGAGAGAGATGGAGAGAAACATATACGTACATCTCTCCCTCTCCTAGTTCAAATACCAGCTCTTCTTCTCCCTGTCTCTGTGGTCTGGGGCAAGACACCTAACCTCTCTATGCCTTAGCTTCTTCTGTAAAATGGAAATAATAATGGCATACACTTCATAGGACTACTGTGAGGACTGAACAATTAATGAATGAAAGTTCTTAGAATAATGCTTCATAGTATATGATGCATTCAGTAAGTGTTGGCTATTATTATGCACCAGCCACCTGTATTTGTATGTGACTCTGATTTGCAGAGTGACTAAATCTCAACTCATCCTCACTTGAGCATGTATTTGTCACCTCAGGTGGGAAGTTCAACGACACAGCCGATTCTCTCTTCTGGAGGCTCCATGAGTGGGACCGAGGGCTCTGGCTGTTCTGAGTTTTCTGTCAGGTCTCCCTCCAGGAGGTGGATAAGATGGCAGCCAGCAACCCCAGACCCAGACCCCTGGATCAACATCTATGGAAAGCAACAGTCTTTTCCTACTTTTCTACTCTGGCAGAAAGTAACCAAGGAAGACACTGACTGGCCCACTGAGGGGCATATGCCAATCCCTGTTGCTTGAAGGTAGAGGTAGGATGATGGGTCAGTCCCACCTAATGTGCTCACCATCAAGAAGATGAAAAGGGAAGGAGATTCTGAGAAAACAGGACCAGATGACCACTGTAGTTCATATTCTCTTTGTATACGCCTCAGGTGAGTGAATCTGGCTTCTTGTGTCTATTGCAAAGGCCACTGACCCTGAGTTTTCGGGTCACCACCCTTTATGACCGTCCAAATCATACCTATGCTCAACTTGACCCCTATACTATAATGTAAGTGCTCTAACCAGCTCAGCTTAGCAAAATGCAACTGGTGAAGGACACTTGGCGCCATAATCTTTACATACTTTTATCTCTATGACTATTTCAAACTTAAAGGACCAGACTAGTCCAGGGACTACATGCCTCGGAGCATATGTGGCAAAACCATCCTATGCTAGATGTACTTTTAACATTACCCGGTGATGCCCAGCAGTCCACCCTGAGAGACAGCTAGACGGGACCAGAACACACATTTTGTTTTCTCTGCACCACGTATTCAAGAAAGTAGGTAAGTCCTTTAGCCTCTCAGACACAAGACTTCCACATTTCTGAAGCAGAGACTGAAGGGTCTACTTAACCTACTACACAGAATTGTTTTCAGGATTAAATGAAATACCAAATGCGAAAATAATTAGTAAATATAATTTTAAAAATCAGCATTATCTCGAGTAATTAAATTGTTCTTGGTGCCCTAATCCTCTTAAACACAGAAATGATTTGTTTCCTTAGTCTTAGATATCTTTTCTGCTCTTAGAATAGCTGTCATTTGACACCCTTATGTTACTCCTTATATAAAGTACCTCACCTCCCTTTTTTTTTTTCCTGTCACAGCCATCCACATACTCTATTTGTCATCCTTGTCTCCATTTTTCCTTCTAAGATTTCTTCTTTGCTTTGTCTCTCTTTGTTAATTTTTTTTAAGTTGGTCATTAGCCCTTCCCTGGTGATAAAAGCCAGTCACCTTTCCCTTCTCATCCTCAATGCAACCATTGCAGCATACTGGTTGGAATGCTCAGATCCTGACTTCATCTTGCTATTTTATTTCATTCTGTCTATTCACAATCACTGCCTTTATCTATAAGGGCCTGATTCCTCCAACAGAGGTGCTTTCTGGGTTTCACTTCTGAGTCCAGCACCTTGTAAAGATTTAACATTGTGGGATGTCTCACTCCAAATATTTTTTTAATACATTTGTCTTTTATTTTTTTTAATATGAAATTTATTGTCAAATTGGTTTCCATACAACACCCAGTGCTCATCCCACAGGTTCCCTCCTCAATGCCCATCACCCACCCTCCCCTCCCTCCTACCCCCCATCAACCTTCAGTTTGTTCTCAGTTTTTAAGAGTGTCTTATGTTTTGGCTCCCTCCCTCTCTAACCTTTTTTTTTTTCCTTCCCCTCCCTCATAGTCTTCTGTTAAGTTTCTCAGGATCCACATAAGAGTGAAAACATATGGTATCTGTCTTTCTCTGTATGACTTATTTCACTTAGCATAACACTCTCCACTCCAAATAATTTAAAAAGTTGCACTGCCCCAGTAGCTCAGGTGTTGGGGTAGCCTCTTAAATTCCACTTACTGGATTAATTCTCTGTGCTGCTTGAACAACAGAAGCACTGGTCCTACATGACAAGCCCATGAGGCCACCAGCCTTCAGTGTAAGGATTCAGCAAGTACGTGTGTTTGGGAAGACTTGGTTGGACTGACGCTGGAATGGGAAATAACAGGCAACCACAAGCATAAAGTCAGGAGACCACACTGGCGATCAGACAGTAGTGAGTCCGCATTCCGGCTCCGTCTCTTACCAGTTGTGCGACCTTCAGCAAGTTATTGAAGTGTTGTGAGTGTCAGATTACTCTTTCATCAAATGGACACACTAACACCTTTTTCACAGGACTTTGTGAGAACAGAAAACACTTGGAAAATAAAATCTATCATCATCTTCCTTATCATTTTTGTTAGTAATAAACTCTTAAATTTGCTCTCAAGTATCCATAATATCCACATTAGGGCCTGATTCCTCCAACAGAGGTTCCTGCTCGTGGCTAAAGGTAAATGTTGTATTGTTGGATTTTAGATGGCACCCACCACATGAGCACCCTACTGTACTCGGTCCTGAAATTCTTTCTGGCTAATGTGAGTGTTACCCAGGTTGTGACTGAGAAAACATTTCCACTCTGGCAGCAAATATATCAGAGTGAGAAGAGCACACATGGGTTCTACGAATGAGGGGAACCAAAAACAAAAACAAAACAAAGAATGAGGGGAACCTACAAAGATAACACCACAAGAGAAAAAGGGTTTCTTTGTGAAGCATATCTACGTTTCTTTTAAAAACGTACAGTAATCTAAATAACTGATCGGTACATGCCAAACCTTTGTTGAGTTTTTCCCATCTGTTGGAACCATGCCTTGGGAGAAACAAAGACCTAGCTCAGCCTATTCTAATCTGCCCTATTCTCTTAGCTGTGCAAAAAGAAATGGGAGCGCCTTACGGCAATATCAACTATGCACATCCTGAAAAGTGGTAAAGAGAAAACACGGAGGTGAATTGCATTATTAGCGCATATTTCCTGTCGTAAGTGGGTTTTTTCTCTAATCTAACCATGTCTCTTTCTGTTACAACAGTGTACCTTCAAAACTCTACCCACAAATCAATGTGGACGTCAGAGAAGAAACATCAAAAGAAAGCAATTATTGAAATTGTGTTTCATCCAGTCTGATCAGCAATGAAAAACAGCTTGATAAGTATACACTCACGCTATCCCAGCAGGAAGAATCAATCGGAAACACTGATCATCACATTTTACTCTGCTGTCAGAGACAAATTAATCAGTATTACACATGACAGAACCTATATACAATGACAGCAATGTTTACCGAAATTTATATTCAATTTAGATCATTAATATAATTATTTCAACCATACAGGAAAAAAAAAACATTTGATGGGAAAAATTCCAAGAAGGTAGATGCTTGTGCACAGCAAACATATTCAATATTCCCAAAGTATTGAATCATAGTATTACATTTGTGAAGAAAGGGAGAGGTGACAGTAAGAAACATTTCTGTGTTAACTACACAAATAAAACTCAGGCTCAGATGGGGTGCGGGGTTGGCTCAGTCAGTGAAGGATGCAACTCCTTAATCTAGGGGTTGTAAATTCAAATCCCACATTGGCTGTAGAGATTACTTAAAAAATAAAATCTTATGGGGGCACCTGGGTGGCTCAGTCAGTTAAGCATCCAACTTCGGCTCTCACAGTTCATGGGTTCAAGCCCCACATCGGGCTCTGTGCTGACAGCTCGGAGCCTGGATCCTGCTACGGATTCTGTGTCTCCCTTTCTCTCTGCCCCTCTCCTGTTTGTGTTTTGTCTCGCTCTCTCTCAAAAATAAATAAACATTAAAAAAATTAAAAAATAAATATAATCTTACAAAAAAACAACTTAGGCTCAGAGAGGTTAAGCACGTTAACTATGAAGACAAAACACACTGGTGATGGAAGTGGGTCTAGAAGTTATATATTCTGAATCTTAATCCGGTATAGCTACACCACATTTAAAATGGCAAAAATAAGAAATTCAAGACAGGGCAACTGAAACCGTCATTTTGTGAAATAAACAGCAAAGTCTACAAACCTCAAGTATTTTCAAAACCTGAAATCCTTGTCTCTGGCCACTACCCAACACAGCTCTTCAGGACTTACAAAATAATATCTCCTCAATCAATAACGAACTCCAAAGTTCCAATGCAAGGTCGTCTTACCCTAGCAACTCAGAGAACACTATTGAAAAGTTTTAATTGGTTGCCAATCTGGGTAATATAGCTATCTTATTGTGGGATTCATTTACTTTCAATTTTATGGCCTTTCCATTTTTTTTTTCATTTGAAAATGAGATAAGATTGTTTCATTTCAGTTTAAATCAAGGTAAGATGATCTCGAAACACGGTGGCCCCATTTGTCTCAGCTCATAGATTCCAAAGTCAGGCATGCTCTGGCATTCACGATTTTTCACCCACACACTATATATCCCTTCATTAATTGTGCACTCAACATTTATGCAATACTCAAAAGTGATTGATATGCATGCACAAATAAGCAGATAAAAAACCACCAATCACTATGAAGCTCATAGCCCCACAAGGGAGACTAATGACTACGACAGAATTACACACACCAACACACACCGAGTGCTACGAAAGTAAACAATGGGACAACCTGGCTTCCAAGAAAGAAGGCATGATACCTGTTTAGAGAAAAAAAGAAGAAGGTAAAAATAGGCATCAACTATGCTGATCTTTTTAACTTTGAATCTTGCCAGAAGAGGGAGGAGAGAGCTGTAGCACTGAGTCAGAGACATGCTCAAGTTGTAATCACACACACAAGAAGCTCAGAAAGGCTTCCGGAAGGTCACACTCAGAATTCAAACTCAGGCTCCTGGGATTCCAGAACACATTCGTTTACCCTGAAGCGAGCAGGCACCTTAAAATAGTACCTTATACATTGAAGGGTGCTAATTCTGGGAAACTAGCCACATAGACTATCTCTGACCACATTGTCAAAAGGCCACGCCATGTAGACCAATAGTAAAAATGTGGCCAATTTGAACCTCCAAGACTTTTTTCTTTTTTTTTAATTGTCAGATTGATGCGTGAGTGAAGGGGGAGGGAAACACTGACCCGGTTGTCAAGATACCAGAATCCTTATCTCAGTTCTGCCTTAATTAATAAGCTTCCTGATTTTGAGTCAATCATTTCATGTATTTCATGTCTATATGCCATGTACAGTGCTGTCTTGGTATAAAGAGGCTAGACATTAAATAACTCTACAATTAAATGAATATACTAGATGTAATGGGGTGCATGTGAGTGTGTGAGTGTGTATGTGTGTGCATGCTTCAAAGAGACTTCTACATAGTCAAAAACCTTTGGAAAATTCAATGAAAACATGGCCCTGAGTTTCTATTGGGTCACAACGGACCCATATGAGCATTTGGATTATTTTATCTCCCATGATGACATCGCTTATTAACATAGCTTTGAGATGAGCTTACTTTTCTTTATGAAGGAGTCCAACTTTAAGAAATATTTTGTTTCAGACTCTTAACTATAGAGAACAAACTGATGGTTACCAGAAGGGAGGTAGATTGGGGGGGGGGGGGGAGTAAGTGAAATAGGTGATGGGGATTAAAGAGTACACTTATCATGATGAGCACTGACTAATGTATAGAATACATTAGTACACCTGAAATGAATATAACACTGCATGTAAACTCTCCTGGAATTAAATTAAGAAATCTTAAAAAGAAATATTTTGTTTCAAAGATCCAAAAATTTTAATGTAATCAGCAATGCCTTTCCCGAGGTCAGGTTGGAGAGCACAATTCGGAAAATAAATGAATCTAGCTAAATATACTTTCTTTCAATTTAACAAATATATACTCAGCACCTATAATGTTCTGGGTATTATCTTCAATCTTAAAGCCCTTAAAAGCTGGGGGAGGCTGGGGGAAAATTAACCAGCAAGTAAGGTACGACAAGTGCTAAATTAAAGATGTCATGAAACATACAAGATGCTCCTCCCTCTGCAAGGGATGCTTCCTTCAACATCACGACAATGTTGATGATAGCAATATTAATCTCAGCTAACAGCTGCTGAGTAACTGCTATGGGCTAAACACGGTCTTAATTGTTTTACACACATTATTTATTTAAACATCATGGAGAGAAGGAAGTATAGAATAGTGGTTAAGATGTTGTGGGAGTAATCCTGTCTGTATTCAAATATATCACCATTAAAATTCTTGAAAAGGCAAGTAGAGTCATGTACGAAAGGTAAATGAGCACAAATTTCTGAACACGTTTCTCTCCCACCTCCTCTAGACACAAAGATTTTGGAGCATTTGTGTGTTTACTTTTCAGAATAAACTGCTCACATTATGAGGGCCCTATGATCTCTGTGATTTTATTTGGAGACTGCCACAGCGACACAGGAACCTGGAATTGTTAGGAGTTACGGTGACGTTTGCTGGTGAAATGGAAAGTCTTAGGTAGGCTGGCAGATTTGTACGGTCCACTGATAATACTTTGATACAAAATTCATATCTGAAAAAATTGTCATTTTTCCTAATATCAATAGGCAAAACAATACATTTATATACCAAAAATTACAAAGTCTTGCTTTCCAGAAGTGTAGCTAAAACATGAGAAGCAAGTGGTCTTGTACACAAACATCAAGAGCTTTATACAGGTTTCTAACTCCCATCGACCATGTCTCCCCCACTCCATGTCTCTCTTCTCCTCCTGCCAATCCTACAACCTATCTGCACTGTGGAATCCAACTCTGTACATCTGAGGCATCCCCAGTGCAGAGAGCACAGTTTTTAAACCTCAATTCTTTGGCTCTCTCCCCCTCAACCCTTTGGAATTATTTCATTTCTAATGTATGAGGGAGAGTTGCTCAGTCTATGGTTCATTCCATACCATGAAAACATTTTAGTTACTTTTTTTCTGCATGCTCCTCAAAAAGCAGTCTTAAGTTTCTAAATTAAGACTTCCTTCGTTAGAAGATGAAATGTGTTTTACAAAGTATTTTATCTTTCTTAAAAAAAATGACTACTTAAGCCTCAGGTTCTTTCCTGTTACATGAGAAAGATAATAGTCTCTACACCACAAGGCTGGCAGCATGCAGAAAGTGCCCATGGTGGTGTTTTGGGAACAGTTAAGTGTTCAGTAACTGTTAACTATTATTATAATAACCCATGAGGCAGATATTTGAGATTTTACAAATGAAGCAAATGAGTCTTGGTGAGATTTAGTTAACTTGCCCAAGGCCATAAAATGGACTAACTCCAGCACTTTAACACGAACTAATTAAGCCGAGTCCTGATGCTGTTTCTGCAATTTTAAATTTTATAATATGTTGAGGAAAACAAGAGGCTCAGAGTAAGAAAATAGCATCTATTCTTATATTCAGCTTTATTTGCTATTCTGTATATATTATAATCTATTACATACTATTTCTAGTATGCTATATAT
Source organism: Felis catus (assembly GCF_018350175.1). Classification (NCBI taxonomy): domain Eukaryota; kingdom Metazoa; phylum Chordata; class Mammalia; order Carnivora; family Felidae; genus Felis; species Felis catus. The sequence goes on along the minus strand of NC_058371.1, from coordinate 187,793,999 downwards.
TTACATATGATTTCTATTATATTTTACAGCATCTTACAGTTTATTATTTACAACTATTTATAGTACATTGTTTTATTTATGTTATATTCAATATGTAGTGACAGTACTTTGTGGTCCGTTAATAGCTTTATGCTCTTTTTATTAAATAATCAGATATTAACTTCAGGAGTTGGGGGGGGGAATGGTACCAGGAATTTATTCTTTAATTCTCTTATTCAATAAATATGCATTAGTCATCACTAGGTAATGATATGGAGGCAACAGAGATTCACAATTGACAAAAGCATCAATATAAAAGGTGCCTGGCTTCTGGGAGAAAAACCTTCTTGTAGGAAAGGAACATACAAACCGCTCATTACAATGTAGTAAGACTACTGCCAAGGTGACCGTGTAAGGCCCTGCAAAGAAGCACCCCTCCGCGCACCCACCATAAGCACAAACAGTTGGCCAGAGGGAAGACATCTAGACTGTACCTCACTGGTTTGTTCAGCCAGTGGTTACAGGGTTCTACATTATAAGCCCCATCGTGGTTAAGGTCCTGGAGCTGAGTACTGCAAACAAAGCCCGGTGCTGGCCTTAAATCAGCCAACTCACAATCCCAGTGAAGCCCCAGAAAAGAGTTATTCAGGGGCTAGTTAGTAAAGATTCCAGAGGAACTGAAAATGTCTGCCTCATCTCATTCACATTTAATTTAATCCAAAAATAGGCTCAGTCGAACTTCAGTAGAGCAAAGCAGCAAAACAACCAGGGAAACTTTGTTAATTGGGTTGATTTAGGCCATGTTTTCTAGCACAGTAAACATAAGCCAAAATGCTCCCTGATGAGGAAGAGTGTGAAGCCCGCAGAGAATACCAAGTTCTCCTCCAAGTCCTAGGGGAACCCAGCCTTCAGGAGGCAGCTCGTCACACCAGTGATGTAGCCTCACACCTAAGCACTGGAGCTCACTCTGTGGGCAGCCAATTTGGAGACGTTCTTTTTCTGCATTCTTGTTTGTACCTTCAAATAGAATTCTGAAAGTTTTATCACATCCCTTGGCTTTAGCCCCCTCTGTACATGATTCCAAAATTCTTCACCTTTCTAGCTAAATAAACGAAGAACCGTGATTTTCCTCAGTGTAAGAATCCCCACAAAGGGCAAATGTAAACCCGGATATTATTACTTGTGTGATAAGTAACTTGGAAACAGCTTTGTAACATAAAATCCCAAGTCCTTCCTTAAAGATGTCTTTGCCAACAGAGCTTTGCCTTGCTGAATTAGGCAGGGGGGAAAGCATTTGTCTTTCAAGGGCAGTATTAAGATTGAACAGGTTTCTTCATGTTCTCTGTATTTGAGAAAATTGAACCACTTCAGTCCCAAGTCTCTTGCATTCTGAGTTTCGATTGCCTCATTTGTAAAGCAGTTCAGCTGCCTTGCCAGCTTCAGAGGTAGTCGTGGAGGGTCCCATAACCTAAGACAGCATTTGGAAAACTACAATATAAAATATAAATCATAATGATGTCACTTTACATCTTAGGTCGCTAATATTTTGCCACCTGTCACTTTCAAAGCAGTGGGGCATAGTAGGAGAAATATTGGTTGGGTAATTCTAAGACTGAAAGGAACTGAGTTTTACTTCGGGTTTATCACTATGGGTTGACCTGAGCGCAAGTCCCGTAATGCTCTTTCATTCTCCCTAATTCTGCGAGGGCCTGACTATACTATTTCCAAGTCTCTCTTCATTGGCAGTATAGTTTTTCAATTTGTAAATTCAGTTAACATTTGCTGAGCATTGAGTGTGCCCAATACAGTGTCTGTCACTGTGGGTCAGGATACGAAAAGGTAAACAAACAAACCAACAAACAAAATGACATAAAATCTGACCAACGAAGTAAGAGTATACTGTTAGTCAACTTGGCTATTAAGCACATGGTGACATCTGAGAAAAGATTTCAGGCTGGAATGTCAATGTGAAAACAAGATTAGTCACGAAGCAAACAGACTTGCAGAGTAGAATTAGCTGTGTATCTGTATGCAAGTCATTTTACCTCACTTATAAAATAAAGAGCTTAGGGTCATGTAATAATCTTCACGGCCCTTTCTATGACATCTAAGGCACTAAAGCAGTCACTCAATGCTACTCTGTACCCCTTAAAGTGATTAAAAACAAAACAAAACATTAGGAAAATAAGTCTGGTGACCACACAGCCTCTGTTGCTCAGGACAGTCCCCTTGTATGCCTGTTGTCCCTCAGTAATTATTAACAGCACCAAGAACACATTCCCTCTCCCAGTTTGCCTCTCCAAAGGTTTCCAATTTGAATGACCCACTTATGGTCATCATCCCCATAATCAGGCATATATGCACAAGCTGATGAAACAAGATCATAAAAGAGGAGGGATCAAGGAAGGGATAGACAGAAGTATTCTGGGACCTCCAAAGTCGAAGAATTAACAACCAGTTTGCTTGATGACTGTGGACAGCATTTTAACCTAGAAGGCTAGATAGCAGAGGGGAGAGAATTTAGTATAACCTGTATAATTATGTTGAATATCAAATACTAAAGTGTGAGTCATACCCACACTTTAATTACAGAGTAGTGGTTGGACTTCTTTTGCCCTCAATGTCATATTTAACTTCATCATCTCCAAACTTACACTTGTCTTCTCTTCTTTCAAGTGTCAGTTAGTTAAATGCCCTCAATGTACAGGTCAAGAAGGACAAAGGTATTGCCTATCAAGAGATAGGGCCTATCAGATTTCAAGTCTGGGCCTATCAAATCTGCGCCTATCAGATTTCAAGAATCTTGTTCTGGCCTCCACCCTTAGCATACCATTCTTTTCGCTTTACTTTTTCTCTTTGGGGAATGTCAGTCATCTCTAAACTTTGCCAGAATGGACTCTGAAACTGTATTCTGAGCAATTGTGTTGAGGCATGACATCTCTTGGAAATCAGGCCTTTTCCAAAAACTGGACACTGCCACTTGGATACCTATCGCCTGCACACTAAAGCTCAATTTCTCTAAAATGCCGACTACAAAATTTGTTCTATCCTACTTATTGCTCATTTAAATGTTTTTCTGTCTTGAGAGCGTAGTCTGTGTCTTAATGGATATTGGGTCATCAAGGCCTTGTTTTTATCTGACAGTACCCAATAAATACTGTTGAATTGACACAGCTGTGGCTTTTTATTCCCATTCTAACATTTGCCCCCTGCCAACTCTTCTTATTTTGGTCTCTGAATAGAGATGATAGGTACCTCCAGGATTTCAAAGGTAATTTAAAGTTTGTCTTTATGCAATATACAGAACATTCCCTCTATAGGGAGCTCAACAGAGAACCATCAGTTGTTCAATTTTCAGTATAAAGCTAACACAGAATGAGGAGTTTCACAGCTGTATCTCCCTTTCCTGTTTTTCTAGCACCAGAGTCTACATAAGAGATTTTAGTTCCTAACTTTGCCTTTCTCTTTCTTCTCTCCTGACAGTGACTGTAGACTGACCCCTGTTTGCTTTTCTCCCATCTGTTTTACAAAATCACTCTGCTTCTATTTTCATCTTTGCTTTCCAGCATCTAAACCACTGAAGCCATGACCTTTCAAGCAAATGTAGCAATGGTATCGGTGCATCTTCTGATTGAAAAATCAAACCGAGCCCATACACGGTATAATTATTCTGTGTGCACAGGAGTAGTGTCTGCACTTGTGGAAGACAGATAATTGGATTTCAGATTACTGATAAAAATATGCACATTCCACCTGAGCCCCTGCAGCTTTGTTTTTCCTTCCCCCCTGGGATCCCATAGAAACTTGAAACTTCAATTCTTCTGTGGACTCTCATCCCTACACACTTGGCTTCTAGGTCCCGCCATTTCTATCTCCTGAAGATCTTTAGCACACCTCTTCATGCTTTCTCCAGAACTCCTTGCACTGATCCAGTACTGACCACCATTGGTATTCATCTGGCCACTTGGTCTTAACTACCTTCCTGCCTCCAATCTTGCCCCCCCCCACCATCTTCCACACATAGTTACCAGAGTTACCATAAAACTAGCTGAATTTTCCTTTCAAACATTGTCAAGGGGGTTCCTAGTCTAAATGATTTCTCTTAAAATTTATTTACCAACATTAGAAAATCAGAAAATTTTCCATTAAAAGGGGATGTCCTAGGTAACAGGTTGGGCAATACTAGATCACACTCCCACATGGCCACAATCCACTGGAGCTGAGCAGTGGCTCCCCATTAAGAAAGGACAGGAGCTGTCCCATTTGCCATAGTCTTCTCCACTCAGCATTGCTTTGATGTCAACTGAGGTGGCATTTATCACATGCTGATATACCACCGGAAACACTTCACTCATTTACACAGCCCAGCTGGTTCCTGGGGACAATGGTAATTGAGACTCAGACACTAGGATTCTTACCAGATAGAAAGAGGGCCAAATAATGATGAGTAAACACTTAAAATTATATTGGAGAGATAATCCCCAAAAGGGCTTACATTTATCTGGGGGTTCCTATGGAGGACATAAAGTTTTGGGTGGCTGCCTTTATAGACATTTTAGTTAACATCTTAAGTTTTATCATAGTATCACATCTATAATTGGATATTTGGAGTGTAAAGGGAGAAGAAAGAAGAAAAATGGCTGGGAAAAAGGTTTAATTTCCTGATAACTCTAAGAACCACGTTTCTTGTCATTTTCTGGATGGATTACTAGCACAAGAGGAAAAAATAAAAGTATCTCAGATTTCTCTAAAATGGAATTTAACTTAAAACTCTAGTGTCCCAATCCTGCCTCATTTTATTCCCTCTCAGTAGAATTTAAGTAGAAATTATGGTTATGCAATGAAGGACTCAATATATAATATTACAATGAAAATTAATTTTAGAAGCATATTGGCATTTTTAATACACATTCTAGTGTATACTAAAATGATATCATTAAAATAAAGTTAAAAGAAAGATTAACTTGCTGTCACCACCAACTGCATGTACTTCTGCTGTTAAAATTCTTTTTAAACAAATTTTTAATACAACTTCCAATTTTTCCTAATAAATCAGAAATAGTTTTTCTTCCTATGATATTGTTTGTAATATCCTATCGATCATAGTTTTAAGACAATATATCTGCCTAAAGTTACTAAAGCTACAACTGAAGCTAGAATATTGTAAGAGTATTGCCATATTCTTATAAGGTATTTATTTATAGTTCTTAGGACTTCAATTAGAAAACACCGGGAACTTAGAAAAACAAGCATTATATTATAAGCCAAGTGTAGTAGAGTTGAGGAATAGAAATAGGATTACAGGGGCGCCTGGGTGGCGCAGTTGGTTAAGCGTCCGGCTTCAGCCAGGTCACGATCTCGCGGTCTGTGAGTTCAAGCCCTGCGTCAGGCTCTGGGCTGATGGCTTGGAGCCTGGAGCCTGTTTCCGATTCTGTGTCTCCCTCTCTCTCTCTCTATTCCTCCCCTGTTCATGCTCTGTCTCTCTCTGTCCCAAAAATAAATAAAAACGTTGAAAAAAAAATTTTTTTTAAAAAGAAATAGGATTACATAGGGTTATCCAGCTTCTGGTAGAGAGCCCTCCAGTAACATCAGACAGAAGGAAGTTCCTGGAAATCACTGTTCTTGGAAAACAGAAACTTGTCAGACACAGAAGACCACAATGATTGTGTGAGTAACAGGCCGTAGGCAAATCGCTACTGAAATAGTTATCCCCATGCACATCTGGCAAAGGACAGGAAATCTCATGATTTTTTGTGCAAGCAGGCAGAAAGGTCAAGAAAAAGAGACATTTAACTCACCTTTACCACTGGCCTGTAGTCCCTTTGAGGACTATTTTCCCTCATTTAACTGGCCTTTAATGTACTATTTACCTACCTCGAATAGTACTTCCTTCACCTACCTCGAATAATGCTTTGTTTATATAAAGAACTTTACTTTTTGCCACCAGAGAGTTCAGCTGTCAACTTGTATCTCTAGGGAGTTTAAGCAATTGATTCAAAAGGGTGATGCATCAAACATAATTTTAAAAACTCATATATTTAAGATCAAAGATAGCTTTATCAAGAATTTAGAAGGGCTTAAGATGTTTCAAATTGAAGAAAACTATAACTTTAAATAAGTTATGGAACTTTTTTCCCATTCTTTGCTAAAAGAGCATAATTAACTTTTTTCACCTAAATATGTTTTAAGAGGAGTTTGGAACTTCAACAGTGGAATTTGAATTCTATGAGGATCTCTCAGCCACATTTAAGACAGCTGGTTACCATATATACTCTTGGATTTCTACTGACGATCAAAAAATAATCAGATAAAATCTTTTGTTCTCAGAAGCTCGGAGGCACCTGGGTGGCTCAATCAGTTGAATGTACAACTCCTGATTTCAGCTCAGGTCATGATCCCAGGGTCTCAGGATTAAGCCCCTCATCAGGCTCAGAGCTCAGCATGGAGGCTGCTTAAGATTCTCTCTCTTTCTCTCTCTCTCTCTCTACCCCTCTCCTGCACTCACTCTCTCTCTTCCTCAAATAAAAAACAAATTTAAAAAATGAAGAAAAGGAAGTGTGGACCCCAGATCTCAAGACGGATGCCCACATGGACACCTGAATTCACACATATTTCCTATGTAGACACAAGGATATAGACACAGACATGGTTCTGCGACTCCGGTGTCACAGTCTTTTAATCATTCCTTTATTTTTCTATATCTTGAAACTGATTCAATTCTTTTCCATATGGAGAATTCGGGTAGTCTGCCTTCCTAACCCCGAAGCTGCCTATTCCTCCCACCTAGTCAACTGCTACCTCCTTCTACAGCTCTTGGTGCTACAAATGACAAGTACATTTTCCAGCCCCAAACAAGCCACTCAAGAACATCAAGGGGCACCTGGGTGGCACAGTCAACTAAGCATCAGACTGTGGCTCAGGTCATGATCCCATAGCTCATGAGTTCGAGTCCCGCAATGGGTGAGCTTGAGCCCCCCGCCCCAACCGGCGAGCTTGAACCCTGCATCAGGTAAGCACAAGTCTTGCTTCAGGTAAGCTCCGCTTCTCTCTCTCTCTCGCTCTCTCTCTCTCTCCCTCCCTCCCTCCCTCCCTCTCTGCCCCTTGCTCACTTGTGCCCTCTCTCTCAAAAACAAAAAACAAAAAACAAAAAAAAACAAAAAAAAATATCAAAATTAAGGTGGATGTTAGCTGCACTTAGATATTAAAGGTTGAGCATTTTGTCATCAATTATGCAAATTTTAAGCCCTAGAATTTATCTTCTCTCCTCAACAGTTATACATGCTCATTTTAACTATGTTTTTCTTATTTTAAATATTACAAAGTAGAACTTATTTCTTCAATGATTTTTTCAAGTATAACTATATAATAGACTTTAACTTAAAATTCATTGTTTTTTTTAAATTTTTTAATGTTTTATTTTATTTTTGAGAGAGAGACAGAGTACGAGCAGGGAAGGGGCAAAGAGGGGGGAGACCCAGAATCCGAAGCAGGCTCCAGGCTCTGAACTGTCAGCACAGAGCCCGGCGCCTGGCTCGAACTCACAAACTGTGAGCTCATGACCTGAGCCAAAGTCGGATGCTTCACCGACTGGCCATTCAGGTGCCCCAAAACTCATTGCTCTTAAGGGTTAGCAAACTTAGAGGAATTTATACAACACTCAAATTAAAAAGTCAAAGTAAACCTTAAAGTGTTCTTTAACCTCTCTTTTTATTTCACATCCAATCCACTGGCAAATCTCTTTGATTCAACCTTTGAAATATGCCCAGAATCTACTTGTGTGACTTACACTGCTATTATCTCAAAGCCCCGTCTTCCACCAGACTCACCCTTATAGCCTCCAACTGACCTCCCTTCTTCCCCTCTTGACTGATGAACAATAGCCTAAGCTATCTTTAGAAAACACAAGCAGGATCATGTCACCTTTCTGCTCAAAAATGTCCATTCCACTATCACTTCTATCCTATCACTTCTCACCCTACTGCAAATAAAATCCCACCTTAACCACAGCGTGCTTGACCTGGCCCCAGGCTATTTCTTCTGCTTCCCTCTCTCCTCTGCTCACGCTAGCCTCACTGAACATCTTGCTGTTCCTTGACCGGACCATACACAGTCCCTCTGAGTTCTTTTCATCTGCTGCTCTGCTGCAAAGTCTCCTTGCCCAGATATTGGCCTGGATTGCACACTCATTGTAATTTGAGCCCAGATGTCACCTCATCTGCAAGGCCTTTCTGACCACCTAATCCATATTAGCATCTGCACTGTCACCTTCTGTTAATTCAGGTAGCTTTATTCTGTTTCTTAGAAAGAGTTTGGCCCATATAATAATTAGCATGCTTCGTGTCCACCTATAAGGACAGAGACAGAACAGAGACTGTAGCCAAGACCTCATGGATTCATTCGACAAAATATTTACTGCCCCTCTGTGCCAGACACAGCCTTAGATGCTGATATAATTAATGATAAAATAAGTAAAAATATTATCTGGGGAGCTTCAATTCTAATCGAGAGAGACAGATAAGAATAAACGAGTAAAATACAATCAGATGGTGGCAACTGCTAAGGAGACAAAAAGGAGGCCAGAGGAATGGGCAATGTGGATGGGATAAGGCAGAACAGAGGGCTTCCAGTTGTCTGTGGAGGAGGCAGGAAAGGCTTTGGTGAGAAGGTGACATCTGAGAAGGACTGTATTTGTCTTGATCACTTGCAATTCCACTCTGATGGCAGCTGTGCAATAAATATTTGTTGAATAAATGAACAAATACAATTAAGGCAGAATTCCCAAACACACAGCCTAAGTGGTTGTTTTCCTCCTTGGTATTGCTGAGATGACTACCACCACACTACCACCATCAACAATAATAAGAGCAAAAAATGAAGTGTCTCTATGGCTGTTTTTCAACATTTATTTATTTTGGGGACAGAGAGAGACAGAGCATGAATGGGGGAGGGGCAGAGAGAGAGGGAGACACAGAATCGGAAACAGGCTCCAGGCTCCGAGCCATCAGCCCAGAGCCCGACGCGGGGCTCAAACTCACGGACCGCGAGATCGTGACCTGGCCGAAGTCGGACGCCTAACCGACTGCGCCACCCAGGTGCCCCTCTATGGCTGTTTTTGACAGAATCGCCAACAAAATGGTCCTCTATGAAGAAAAGTTGTCCTTCTTTAGCCAAAGCAACCCAGAGTCAATTTCATATAAATTCCTAGGAAGCTTTTATGAAGTATGCTATCCATATGTAAGGCATATGAACCACAGAGATTAAATCCTTTCAGTTTCACAAATGGTTTCTCTGAGAACCTGACGGAAAAACTATTTTAAATATTCCTGAATGAAGTAGATAGTAGCAACCTTCCACTCGCTGCCTGTGGGAGTGAGCGTGTGACATATACCTGGTGAACGAGGTATATGTATGTACCATCCCCTCTCTGGGTGTCCAGAGCGGGGTATGCCTATTACCCAAGCAAGGATAATCAGTTCCCGATCATTATTTTTGATAGATGGTAGTGTCGCTTTTCCTTCTTTAATAAGGAAGAAAGGAATGATCAACTTGAGAGTGCTAAAATCCATCTCACCCAGCATGTAGACAGAGCAAGGCTAGTCCCTAAGCAGAGCAGCAGCATGCAGGAAGGTCAGCAAGGAAAAGAAAGGGAGAGAAGCCTAGGGCAAGAAGAAAAAGAGAGAGAATCTTCGTGGCTGAGCTATTAGATCCAACCATTCCTCAAACTATACCCACATGTCCACTTGCTCATTTCAGCTATGGAAGGTGAAATTGGTCTCTGAGAGTTGTGCCAACAGGGGACTTATGAACTCATTTACAAAATACTCAATTATTAAAGATGTCTCAGTTTTGCTTGGCAAATGCAAATATTAAAAAAAAAAAAAAACCACATTCCTCCTGTGCTTTAAATGCAAAGGCAATTAGACTTTGATTTTGCTGTACTCTATGTGCAGTATGTAATTTTCCCCACAGTTAGAAGTGTAGTAATTCTGTGAAACTTAGACTAATAGGGACTTTGTTACATAATTCACATGAGTACTTACATCCTGCCATGGACTCACACTATGGGTGTGTAATAATCCAGAGATGGGTTAAAGTCTGCAACACACCTCCTCACTCTGAGGTATGACTAAGCTGTTTGAATTCCACTTATGCTGTTTCTTACTTAACTCCCATGCATAATACTGCTATCTACCCTAGACAAAACCAAAACGTTCTCCTGTATTTGTAAGCAAGGCACACACAATATGTAATAAAGAATTATTTTGTTTATTATCAAGAATATTCAACAGAGTCACTCCATTTTATTTTTGACACCTAGCCATGCAAACATGCCTTTTCCAAATAACCATGTTTGTTAAAGCAAACTTATTTTTGCACGTATGCTTTAAGAAAGACTACCACAGACATGATAATGCCCATATGAACATACAACAAGAAAGTATCTATTTATGTGTCTCATATCGACACTGGCAGACTGGAACACCCAGGATTTCTCCAGTTACTAGACATGTGTCACACATGTTCATGGTTGGGTTGGCAGAAAATAGAAATATTAGAAAAAGAGATATGTTTTTCTTTTTTTTTTCATCGCTTACATACAACACCCAGTGCTCATCCCAACAAGTGCCCTCCTCAATGCTCATCACCCATTTTCCTCTTCCCCCCATCCACCCGCAGTTTGTTCTCTGTATTTAAGAGTCTCTTATGGTTTGCCTCCCTCCCTCTCGGTTTGTGACTTTTTTCTTCCCCTTCCCTTCCCCCATGGTCTTCTGTTAAGTTTCTCAAGATCCACATATGAGTGAAAACATGGTATTTGTCCTTCTCTGACTGACTTATTCACTCAGCATAATACCTTCCAGTTCCATCCATGTTGCTGCAAATGGCATGATTTCATTCTTTCTCATTGCCAAGTAGTATTCCATTGTATATATAAACCACATCTTTATCCTTTTGTCAGTTGATGGACATTTTGGCTCGTTCCATAGTGTGGCTATTGTTGAAAGTGCTGCTATAAACATTGGGGTACATGTGCCCCTATGCATCAGCACTCCTATATCCCTTATATAAATTCCTAGTAGTGCTATTCCTGGGTCATAGGGCAGTTCTATTTTTAATTAAAAGAGATCTGTTCTTCAACAGATGAGGGACTAGGAACTCTTTCTTTCCCACTCTCATATGTCAACTTTTATCCACGTATCTGATGTTGGGAAAAGGATGTCATGGATAGACTTCAGATTTGTCAGAAAGAAGGAGCTTCCTAAAATGTTTCAGGCTGAGCAAGAAGTCTTTAGAGCAAAGATCCAAAGCCCCAACAAGATGAGTTCACAAAAGCAATTTTAATTACTTTCCAGTGAGAGAAAACACAGAGAAAAAGCTAGTAGACATAAATTCAGAAGTTCACTTCTCTGACAGATGTATGCAGGGCACTGAGCAGCTCAGTTTGGCACATCCTACTTGCCGGTGATTTGGACTTTCATAAAGTGATGCCAAAAGAAACTAACTGGAGTCTATCCACCAAAAGTCTCCTAGAACTGACACATGAATTCAGCAAAGTGACAAGATACAAAATCAATGTACAGAAATCAGTTGCATTCTTCTACACTAATAATCAAGCAACAGAAAGACAAATAAAAAAACTGATTCCATTCACAATTGCAACAAGAAGCATAGAATACCTAAGACTAAACCTAACCAAAGATGTAAAAGAGATCTGCATGCTGAAAACTAAACAAAGCTTATGAAGGAAATTGAAGAAGATATAAAGAAATGGAAAAACGTTCCATGCTCATGGATTGGAAGAATAAATATCATTACAATGCCAATACTACCCAAAGCTATCTATGCATTCAATGCAATCCCAATCAAAATTGCACCGGCGTTCTTCTTAAAGCTAGAACAAGCAATCTAAAATTTGTATGGAACCACCAAAGACCCCGAATAGCCAAAGCAATATTGAAAAAGAAGGCCAAAGTGGGAGGCATCACAATCCCAGACTTTAGCCTCTACTACAAAGCTGTAATCATAAAGACAGCATGGTGTTGGCACACAAACAGACACATAAACCAATGGAATAGAATAGAGACTCCAGAATTGGGCACACAAAAGTATGTCCAACTAATCTTTGACAAAGCAGGAAAGAATATCCAATGGAAAAAAGACAGTCTCTTTAACAAATGGTGCTGAGAGAACTCGACATCAACATGCAGAAGAATGAAACTAGACCACTTTCTCACACCATTCACAAAAATAAACTCAAAATGGATCAAGGACCTGAATGTGAGACAGGAAACCATCAAAACCCTAGAGGAGAAAGCAGGAAAAAACCTTTCTGACCTCAGCCACAGCAATTTCTTACTTGACACATCTCCAAAGGCAAGGGAATTAAAATCAAAATTGAACTATTGGGACCTCATCAAGATAAAAAGATTCTGCACTGCAAAGGAAACAATCAACAAAACCAAAAGGCAACCAACAGAATGGGAAAAGATATTTGCAAATGACATATCGGACAAGGGGCTAGTATCCAAAATCTATAAAGAACTCACCAAACTTCACACCCAAAAAACAAATAATCCAGTGAAGAAATGGGCAGAAAACATGAATAGACACTTCTCTAAAGAAGACATCTGGATGGCCAACAGGCACATGAAAAGATGCTCAACGTCGCTCCTTATCAGGAAAATACAAATCAAAACCACACTCAGATATCACCTCATGCCAGTCAGACTGGCTAAAATGAACAAATCAGGAGACTTTAGATACTGGCGAGGATGTAGAGAAACGGGAACCCTCTTGCACTGTTGGTGAGAATGCAAACTGGTGCAGCCACTCTGGAAAACAGTGTGGAGGTTCCTCAAAAAATTAAAAATAGATCTACCCTATGACTCAGCAATAGCACTGCTAGGAATTTACCCAGGGGATACAGGAGTGCTGATGCATAGGGGCACTTGTACCCCAATGTTTATAGCAGCACTTTCAACAACAGCCAAATTATGGAAAGAGCCTAAATGTCCATCAACTGATGAATGGATAAAGAAATTGTGATTTATATACACGATGGAATACTATGGGGCAATGAGAAAGAATGAAATATGACCTTTTGTGGCAACATGGATGGAACTGGAAAGTGTTATGCTAAGTGAAATAAGTCATACAGAGAAATACAGATACCATATGTTTTCATTCTCATGTGGATCCTGAGAAACGTAACAGAAGACCATGGGGGAGGGGAAGGGGAAAAAATAGTTAGAGAGGGAAGGAGGCAAACCATAAGAAACTCTTAAAAACTGAGAACAAACTGAGGGTTGACGGCGGGGGGGGGGGGGGGGGGGGGGGAGGGGAGGGTGGGTGATGGGTATTGAGGAGGGCACCTGCTGGGATGGAAACCAATTTGACAATAAATTTCATATTAAAAAAAAGAAACTAACTGAATGACTAAAATAAAGTTTGTTTTTTTTTTTAAATCAGCACTTAGTGATGGATCCACATGCCTTATCCAAAGGAGTTATAAATGGAAATTGATTGGTTTTTTTTCCTGCAGTCTCACATTTCAACAATTTAAGTAAACATACATCAAAGAAGCACTCATTCATGAGAAGTGAGAAAAAATCCCAAATAACTAATGAATTTCTTTTCAGATGATTCATCTGTTTGACTTCTGAAAGGTGGATCCTCACAAGAAACAATAGATGATTCAATCATCTCTTAACCTACTGAGGCTCAATCACTCACTATTCCTGATCATTTCCATCATCAACAAAAACAAAGCAAGGGGGGCACCTGGGTGGCTCAGCTGGTTGAATGTCCAGATTTGGCTCAGGTCATGATCTCATGGTTTGTGAGTTCAAATCCTGCATCAAGCTCTGTGCTGACAGCTCAGAGCCTAAAGCCTGCTTCAGATCCTGTGTCTCCCTCTTTCTCTCTCTGCCCCTCCCCCACTCATACTTGTGCTCTTTCTGTCTCTCTCTCTAAAAATAAATAAATAAAAATTAAAAAATTTAAAAAAAGAAGGGAAGATTAAAAAAAAGGAAGGGAGAGTGGGAGGGAAGGGGGAAGGAGGAAGGAGATGGAAGAGGGGACAGGAGAGAAGAGGAAAGAAAAGAAAAAAGAAAAGGCCCAATGAAAAAGAGATCGACCTCAAACCCATGACTCCTTGTATTGATTTCCAAATTTCACATCAACATATAAGAAATAACACTATTTTTTAAGTTTATTTATTTATTTTTGAGAGAGGGAGGAACACAGCAGGGGAAGGGCAGAGAGTGAGAATCCCAAGCAGGATCCGCACAGTCAGCCCAGAGTTCAAAGTGGGGCTCGAACTAATGAACTGCAACATCACAATCTGAGCTGAAATCAAGAGTCAGATGCTTAACTGCCTGGGCCACCCAGGTGCCCCACAAATAACACTATTTTATAACTACTAGAAAGGTTTTAATCACAAACTCACAAAAAAATACCTCTCTCTATAAAGTGACTTCGACAAACTTAATAAAAAATAAATCTCACACCCAAAAACAAATGACATGAAACTAGAATTGTTTCTGAAATGATTGCCACAGCTGCATTGTGGTTTTAAATAAAGCTTGCAGAGTTGCATTCCTGAGGCTTGGTAATTGAAATAATTTGCTTTTCTGCATGTATAAATACATAGTGTTAATCAGCAGCTTAAATTGAAATTGGTACAAATATCATGAACTGAGACTGTTTGCAAATCATCTCTGGATTCAGGCAATTCACAGCAAGTCTTCTCCATTAGCACCACTAATTGAAATTTGTTACGTAAAATTGCTTTCTCCCTAATTCCCTAAGGGGGACTCAGGTCAAACCAGATGCTGTGTGTTTATCCAGGGGCAGAAGCAGGAAGCTGTTCCACTACCATAGAGAAGTTTGTTGTTCTCTGCCATAGTATCAGTGGGGAGCTACTACTCCCATATTAAACACAGAGGCCCCCCAGAGGAAGGCAATGTGGCTGTGGGAAGCCAAAAGTATTAATGTCCTCTAGTTTAGGGGTTCAAAACTAAAGGCTAAGAATGCTTAATACCTAAAAGGAGGGCTCAGAGAAATAGAAAAAGAAGGTATAGAATATGCTGCCTCTACCCATGGGCAACAGTCACTACAAATGTCCATTGTCCAGAAACACAGGTCAAACTATATTTCTGCTTCAGAAAGAGCAAAACTCCCAATCGAATACCACCTCCATCTATAGTTCAGCCTAGAATCCTTTATTACATTGCTTTCAACTTTATTATAGTGCTAACGTGTAAAAGAATTACGTATGTGTCTTTCTTTCTCACTAGATTATGCTAGAAATTGTAAATCACGGTCTGCCATGATATACTGCGAACAACAGAGATGTAATAAATTGTTGAATTGAATGTAATGAATTTAGTGCCACAAATTGAGGAAAGGGCACATTTACATAACCCATCCAATGTGGAAGTAGGCATGGGTCTCATCTTTTATAAAAAAAAAAAAAAAAGTTTCACCAAGAATGAGAGGTTGGAGAGAGCAGGCATACTACCTTTGATCTCAAATTCTTGATATAAATCACTAGTACCAGACCTAATTTGCAAATTCCCTACCATTATGTTCTTTGTCTCTAGGATCCTAAATGCGCACATGAGGGTGACATAATTTCTACAGCAGACCCATGCTATTCGTCCAGTTGTTTACACAAGACCACGCCACTGACAAGGTCAACACTGGCCAATCCAGGGCAATGATGCTGAAGCAGCTGAGATTGCTTGAGACCAAGAAAGTGGAGGTGCTGGAGGGTCACATAGCACAAGCCACAACCAGGCCCAAACTCCCACGTTGAAAAATGGCTCTCACCAAATCAACCTGAATAAGTAAAGATTCCCTCAACAGCAGAAACCACAGTTCTAGAATTACTCAAATTTCATGGTATTGTCAGTCTAAAATCAATCTTCTTACCCAGATCACTCTTTTTTTTAATGTAATTTATTGTCAAATTGGCTAACATACAGTGTGTGTATTGTGCTCTTGGTTTTGGGGGTCGCAGATCACTGTTCTTGACTTTTTACAGCCATGATTTCTTCATAGTGAATGAAGAAAAGAAAAGCGTACTTGTACCCTTATATAATGATGGTACACATTTTCAAGTGTTCCAATGATCTTCAAAAAGCCTTTCAGATCATTATCTCTAGTAAGTGCACCTGCTTATATTTTTGCCTATTACCTTAGTTTTTAAATCATCTTTCACTCTTCATCAAAGCAGGAAAATCCTGTATCTAGCCAAAAAGTTTTCCTACCTAGAAGTCTTGAACTGTTCTGGGGATAATTAGAGGGGAAGGGAAAATGAGCCTTTCTGGCCTGTGAATTCCTGTAGGTAATACTACCATGTGTATTCCCCAACTTAAGTTCCCAAAGACTGACATTCGAATGCATTCATTCCTAACTACCATCTAACAAAGCAGCAAAGGTGCTTCCTTAAAAGTTTAAGGCCAGAACACAAGAAGTGAGACTATCAAAACTGTACCATTTCCATTAACTCAACCTCATTTTATCACGAGGCTGTGTATAGGCCTGGAGTGGAATCTGATCACCTGGGTTTATGCCCTAATTCTGCTACTGATCGCAGCTATGACATCGCAGTCAAAAGAAATCACTTGTCCACTCCTCAGTTTCTTTACCATCAAAATGGAAATAAGAACTGCAAGGTTAGAGATTTGATGGTTAACACTAAGGCACTGGCAACAGTGCCTGGCTCACCCTCAGTGAAGTGGTAATCATTAGTACTGACTTTAGTTCTATGTCCTCAAGAAAACACAAATGTGCTGAGATCTTTAAAAGAACAGGTAATTGGCTGCTGATTGAGGGATAATCAGAATCCATCTTGAAACACATTCGGAAGAGCTTAGTCTGGAAAATATCCGCCAGAGCAGAGTGGTATAAAGCATAAGGTGATCTCATATCACACCCCAGGACATAGTGCCATGAAGAAGAATGATCAAAGCCAATTGGACCCGATCTTTCCTTGCCCATACATTTATACAACAGGTTGACAGCAAAGGGTGTTTATAAAATATGTTGACAGCAAAAGGAGTATTTGTTAAAATGTTCTAATGGGGAGAAAGAGTAGGAGTTCCCAAAAGGATCTGAGGAGAAGCAACTCTTCGCTTCCTTCAGCCACTGAAAAGCCTGCAAAATAAGTGCCCCCATGTATTCCAATCTTCTGGGGTCACAGTTTTCTTTAATATCCAAGCAACATGACTCCAGTCTCCGTTTGCTTGGGGAAATCCAGCGTTACTGCTGTTAGTTCTAAGCATTGCGGTGGGAGGTAACCTACATTTTCTCGTTATTTCTAACCCCGTTTTGTCTCCCAGCTAGATCTGCAGTGACCCTGCCCTCCATCCTCCCTTCCTGTGAAGCTGGGCCCAGCCCACATGCTGGGTGGAGGGCCCTTCCTTTCTCCACAGTGAGTCAGACCCCAGCAGTCCCTGGGAGCTGGAAAGGACACAAGGAGGCAGAATCCAACACACACACACACACACACACACACACACACACACACACACAAAACCAATCTAAATTCTATTCTCTGACCCACTCAAGTCTCCCTGAGATTTCTCTCTCCCAGCCCATTCCCCTCAGTACACCTCATCCTGCTGCCTTGGGCCATTATCCTCCCCAAAACCCTCCCAATCCTGTATTTCCTTTCAAATTTAGGAGGCCCAGACTTCTCAAACTACCAGAGGTCAATCCAAATTAACTGCCACTTTATTATGCAAAATAATTCAGCTCTTGCCCTCTAATCCTCTCCCTTTGGGAATTTACCTTTCAGGATTTACCTTTGTATAATCTGGGAGCCCTTTAAGGTATTTCAGGAATAAAAGAATACTTCTTTCCATGAACAAATTATGTTTTTCTTGTAGGGCAGGAAATATGAACTCAAATGCTTATAGGGTATTTGGATCTCTCTATAGATATATAGATATGGACATAGACACATATAGACATAACACACACACACACACACACACACACACACACACACACACACCATACATGGTTTAAGGCAATAGGCATGATTCCAGAGAGAACAAGCCATCTGAAAGGTTGTTAGAAGAGAAACTGAAGCATATTAAAAATTCTAAGACTTTGAGCAAAACCTCGATTCAAATCAGTGCCAAAGCATCCGTGGTTAAGAACACCTACTGGTAGGGTCTGGGAAGAGAGGCTTTCATAGAGAAAAGGCAGAAGCAAAGCAAGGAAATTATTAACTGTCTAGTTTAAAACCTAGTTGGCTGTTAGTGACTGGTTGTCTTTAGGTTTTGTTTTTGTAACCCTGAGGCATTCAGACCTGCGGTTTGCTGACATTAATTGAAGCTCAGTCTAATGGCCTTCTTGTTTAATTCATTTAACAAGGCGTTTAAATTTAAAGGATAAAATGCTCTGGACACACTGGCATGTAAATATGTGGACTTCTTTGTCCAGATCTGGGTACACATTCTAGGACTACAATGTACCTACTATGTGTCCTCACACAAGTCAAAATCTTAGAAACCTTTCTTGAACTCATTTTCTCATCTGTAAGAGAGGTAACCACATTTGAAATTCATTGGTAGGATTAAATGAGATGATGTGTGTAATTAGTATGCAGTACGGATCAGAGTTCTGATCAGAGTTCTGCTCGAACTCATCAACTGTGAGATCATGACCTGAGCTGAAGTCGGACACTTAACCGACTGAGCCACCCAGGAGCCCCAAAGTTTCATTACTTCTAACTGAGGGGCAAATATATGTATCATCAACCTTTTCTGTGAAGCCAGTACAGAGCACATCCAGTAAATGTAACCTACTCTTCACTTTATAATTGTTTCTCACATTCCGCTTGGAAGTAGTTCGGAGCTTGATCTCAGTCATTTGTGATTTTAAATATGCTCCATTAGTTTCAATATTCATATACAGATCCACAGATATCATCAGTGACAATCTCCAGAAATGTGAGGCACGGAAAGGTATCCACCATTCTACATGTGACGTTTCACTACCATTGTGCAAAATATGATAAAAGTAGGAAGAAGAAAGAAGGACACCTTATCCTCAAGAAGGCTAATTCCTTTGAGTACTTAAGTCCTTACATTAATTTATTCAACCAGGATTTTGAGAGCCTTCTGGGTGGGAAGTAATACATACTTGACGTGAACCTGCCTGTTACTACGAAGGCTTCCTCTCACTGAAGAGAAGGGGTACGACAGCTAAAAGACACAGCGGCCAAGCAGGTGAGCTGAAAGTATCACTGCCTCATGTCCAATCCTGTCACTGGTCTCATCAGTAACATAGCTCTTTTCCCTGAGCCTAAGCAAGGCCTGGGAATCTATCTCAAGAGAACAATGCAAAGAGAGTATTATCAATCTACTAGAATTAAAAGCAGCTACCTCTTAGAGCTAGCTAATGCATCTTTAATAACACAGTGCCTGGCACAAAACAGTCACTGAGAAAATGTCTGGTAAATAAAGGATTCACTGAATGGCTGCTGAAAGTCTGAATTATTCTATTGCGCACAGTGGTAAGCGCAGGCATTTGGGACAATCTCTTCCAACATATAAACAGCCTTACCAACCACAAAAAAAATTATAAATCAGACCCAAAGGAATCCCTTGTTGATGCATCCTTGTCACAAAAAGAAGTCCTGAAGTGAATTCTGTAAACAGATCAATAGAAAGTTTCAAATGAATAGGTCTTGTAGGAGTAATCAATGGCAGCTGAGTGAGAGATTTTGAGCAGGCTCCAGAACAGAGAGAGCTTATCTTTGAGCAGATTACCTGGCCGTTTAAGAAGAGGGAGAAAAACAAGGCTGAGAACTATTGTCAAGTTAGTTGAAATTTCTACCTCCTTATGCATTAGTTCAGTCTGTTCACGCAAGGCAATTTGCTTGCTAAACTCTCTCTACATCTCCCGAGCATTTTGCAAGGCAAAACTCCTGGGCTTTTGTGAAACTGTATCACGTTCGCGAGGACTAAGGAGTTCAGCCACAAGAAGAAACGGCACCATTATTTCAGGGGGCCTTCCAACCATATAATTTGGTAGAATTGTTATAGCTGAATGGTTGTGTCACACTTAATTCAAAAGTACTCACGTGTATGTCTAAAGCAGAAATTATTTATAGGAGCCAGCTTTCACTGTCAGCTTCCTGTGATTATACTAAATCCTTATGGTACTCTCCTCTGAATTCCTAAATGCCTCTAACAGTATTTTGCTGACTAATCTCTATGGGATTGTCCAATCCAATCCCAATCCTTTTCCATCCTGTTCCCCCAAGCTGACCGTATAGACTGTTTTACCTGGGTTCATGAGCCTTCTGACTTCTGGCGCCTTTTTGGTTGGGTGGGGACAGAGGTTAGGATATAGGTTTCCTGGGCTTCCTCCCTGGGAACAAGGAGAGGAGCTGTGCTCCTCCAGACAAGGCTAGAACTCCTATCAGGAGGCACTCTCCCACAGTGCCACCATAGCCCTCTCTCTCTCTCCAGGTTCTGGAAACGGCTTCCTGTCCTGGTTTCATGGGGCAGTGATGGCTCTTCAAGTTGTGCTACTCTTTCAGTAAGGCACCATTCTGTGGCAAACTTACCCACATATTTGTAAATGGTCTTTTCATTTAACTGTGTTCTGTTTTATGCCAGGGTTCCAAATGATCTAAATAAATACCACAACATTTAGCATTTGTTTCTACTGCCCTTTGGTATTTTCCATTTGACTCGTGTGTGTGTGTGTGTGTGTGTGTGTGTGTGTGTGTGTGTGTGTATTTTTTTGTTGAACTTAATTGTATTTCCCCAAGACAAGAGACATCATAAGAGTTAATCTGAGTTCAGGATTTGACATAATTCTTGAATTCTGATCGCTAGGAAGGGAGCATATTGAACAGTTTTGACAACAAATCACAACAATTAGAATTTGTTAAGCACTATGTGGCAGACAACTGTGGCAGGTAATTTCCATATAACTCTTAATTCCCGTAACTACCTTGCAAATCAGACTCTATTACTCTTATTTTAAAGAAAAGGAATCTAGGCTAAGATGCATCTTTAAAAAGGTCACACAGCTAGGAAGCTATAGAGCCAGGATGCCTACTTGGGTCCATCTGACACCCAACTTCAGGCCTTTTATTGCGATTTGACATCAACCCTCACAATGGAAATGGGAGACTCTTGCTCTGATTAACCAATCACTGCAAACAGAGCTAGCTGCCTCCTCATTAGGTACAGAGTCACGAAGAGCCAACAGCAAGTCAGGCTTTAATTCTGGAATTCAACTCACGACAAATAAATATGCAAAAATAAGTGTTTCTGTGTGTGATTTTTTTTTTCTTTGTCTATTTTCTGACATAGTGTTTTTCAACCTTAAAATAGTCTATGGTGATTTGGGCATGTTGCATTTAGTACTCTCTATCTGTATGTTGAATTAAACATTCATATACCAATAACAATGAATATTATTTGCACAGTGTCTAGTGTATTATAAGCACCCAATAAATATTTTAATCAATTAAGTTGTTACAGAGACTTTTTGTCATAGAAAATCAATGTCTGTATTCAGAATGTGGAGAAAGAACATCTTATCATCACAGCCAAATAAGAGTTTTGATTATTTGATGCTGAAAAGGGAAACACGGCAAATTTTCAGATGAGTGTAATTGCACACTGGTAATTACACAGGTCTGATTTCATTATAGTAAATGCTAATTTAATGTCTGATTCACTTTTCTAACTGGCACTAAAAATGCTTTTACTTCACATGCAATATTAGATCATAGGATTTTGAAAAAAATACAAGCTTGTTGATTTAGGGAGCATTTCAGGATAAGCAAAGGACATTCAAACTATGGTTTATGTAGAAAAAGGAGACTTCAGAAAAAGCAATTTAAATTCTCAATAGTTTCTGAACCATGGCCTCCTTTTGCAGTTTTATGAAGCATATGGACCCCCTTCTCAGAACAGCAGGTTTAAATAAATAAAATATATAGCATTATAAAGGGAACTAATTATATTGGGGAAAGCTATCAAAACATTACAAGAATATTTCTGTGACACAGAAATACACTTCGCTGTAAAAATATCAACTATGAATATGTAGAAATGTGTCCAATAACTATTGGAACTATTAATCAAATATGCAAAAATGACAATGTGATGTTATGATTATGATCTACCTATGATTTATCTACAGTAATGGAGTTGCACACAATTTCTATGGCTTATATCCATAATGGAAGGACTTGCTAAGTTGCAGTTAGCTGGAAGTTGGTAAAACATAGGTGTCATTTTTACTCTTATGTAGGTTTACTGAAACCCTGAACCCTGTTGGGGGATCCAGGTGAAGAAATCCTGACATGGCAGAGCTTTAAAAGAGGAAATGCAGTAACCAGAAATAGCGGAAGGAAGAAAAGCCTTCCTTTCTCCAAAACCAAGTGGAGAGAAAGTAAGAACTGTTCAAGCAGAATTACTTGTAGAGCCAAATATACCCTTGCTCCACGGAATAAAATAAAATGCTATTTTTAAAAAATAAAGTTAAAATAGATTTGAAGCAGACTGCCTCATGAAATTCTTTGAAAAAGGAACGTACTGGATTTTTAAGTGATTGACAGCATGGAGCCACTTTTAATTTTTCTAATGTATATTTCATCATAAAAAGTGAGTGAAAGTTCAAAGGAAAAAATGGTAGGACTACTCATTTATTTGATATTCATGATAAAAGCAAATATCTTCTGTCTACTGGGAGCCTGAATCTGGATTCTTAGCATTCGAACACTCCCAAATTTGTAGTAATTTAACAGGCCACGTGCAGACCAGACCATCTGTTAGAGGCCAGTCAACCTCAGACACCATTCAGTTGCTAGATTTGAATCAAAACCATTAATGGTCAGCAAAAACACACTGACTAGGATCAAAATCAGCACACTGAAAAGGAACTCCATTAAAAGCAAATGCTAAGTTACCATTCTAATTCAATGTGTAACTAAGTCACATGGGATCTCCCTGGAAGGTATCAGAGGGACCTATTAAAAAAAAAAAAACAAAAAACACAGGTCCCAAATGGTGTGGCTTATGCTTGGTCCCATGCCACCAAAATGAGACTTAACTTCCAGTGTCAGCTCTCTCACAGAAATGGAATCTCATACCAGTCAATCGGGAATCACCTGCTCACCACTAGTTACGTAATCTGCCTGGCAGACCCCTGCTCTCTCCTAAAGGGAAGCGGCCTTGCCATAACCAACCTGCTTTTTGGTCTAGTATAACTTCCTTGTTCCTGCTCTCTTCTTCCCATAAAAGTCTTTCATTTGGCACAGCTCCTTGGAGCTCCTTTCTAGATAGGATGCTGCCCAATTTGAATCCAATTTTGCTCCAATAAACTCTTAAAAATTTTAATCTACTTCAGGTTACCTTTTAACATTCCCTAGTACCCTAGTGGTTCGTGTCTTGGATTTATTCTCCTAATTTCCCCACGTTTCAATGTCAAACTGAACTAAAGTTCAACTGTCAAACAAGAACTTTTGGGATTCTTGACCTAAAGTAGAGCATTTTTAATACAAATCACCATTCCCCCTGGGTCACCAGAAGTTCTCTGACCCTGGTTCTATTTAATCCCCTTCTCTTTTTAAAAGAATAGCTCTTAGGCAGGAGATCTTAGCCCAGCAAAGAGATGTAAGGTCTACAGATGTATCTCCAAGTCATTCAATCTCAGAGTAGACACTGAGGAATGTTCTGGGGTTACAGGCAAAGAATCGGGACTCAGAACAGTTAGGATGTGGTAGGAGAGCATTGAGAGAGACTCCCTAACAGAGTTAGGGTAAGAGCCTCTCACAGACTCTCAGAGACTCACAGACTCTCAGGGACATGAGGGCCATAGAAGCTTGTGTCTCTGTCTAGAAGGTCACCATGTTCCCTGCTCAAAGCTCTCTGTGAACAGAAGAGTTTGTGCAACTTCTACCCATATTAGTTAAGCTTGTATCATTCCCCACCATTGGTCAGCATCTTTTCATCTACCATGGTCCCCCTTGTAAGAAGCATAGACCTTTCCTTTAGATTCAGGCTCCTGGTCTCTCCTAGCTAACCCTAGCAATACCCAAAATGACAATGAGCAATGTTTTTAACATTTAACAAAATTACCATTTATTTAATAAAATTACTACTTTAAACCTTAGCTCATTCCTTAAGCAATTTCTATATTTAAATCAATTCTTTGGTTTTCTTTTCATTCAGGACACTATGAACACAAATATGAGGACTTTGCAGAAAGTACAATAAAATTTGGTCAGACCTATCCAATGCTCCTCTTAAACCACCTTGACCTCAGTGCCTTCATTTCTACAAAAGGCACAGCGATCATTGTTCAAATGAAGTGAGGAGGCTATAGGGGAGTTAGCCAAATATCAGTTAGTGGTTCCTTAAGTGGGAATCCCCGGACCCATGATGGTCCACTGTGATGTTTTAATGTATCTATTACAAAATTAAAAGAAACATATAATGAGGTTTTCACAGGGCATAATGTATCCGATTAAAATACTGTCTCATTCTCAGATTATGATGTATTGCCTACATTTTGCAGTAGAGCTCTTTCTTTTACAAAATCGTTATGATTATAGATGGTAGTTTTTTTTTCTTTACTCCCAATATACTCTGTATTGCAAATGAAAACAGGAGCTCATGCCATGCTATGACTCTCCACTTTTTTAAAAAATTGTACATCTCAGGAGCACCCGGGTGGTTCAGTCAGAAGAGCACATGATTCTTAACCTCAGGGTCATGAGTTTGAGCCCCACATTGGATGTAGAGATTACTAAAAAAAATAAATACACTTTAAAAAAAAAACTGCACACCTACAAGGAGTAGAAAAGTCTAAAAATCCCAGCTCTTAGTTGTGAGGCACAACAGTTTCTGGGCATAGGTGAACTCTGAGTTTATTTTGCAGCCCAGAGGAATCATGGTTAAACTAAGCAAACACTATATGTTAGGAATGTTTGTCAGCTCTTCTCCTCCGTACCCCTCAGCAGCCTCTCCCTGGCAGAGGGCTCCAGCCTGGGAGCTGCCCTTCCAGGACCAGGAGCTGATGTGACCATCCTGTCTTTTGCCTTCAGGGGGCTTGGCTGTAGAATGAAAGGTTCCCCCTGCACTTAGATTTCTTGACCAGTTTTCTTCAACTCGATGGATTGACTTCATCTGTTCCTTGATTTTTTTCCTGAATATTTAATTATTCTATGCACATTGCAAAGGACTTGGAAAACATAGAAGAGTATAAAGAAGAAAACAGAAATCATCTCTAATTCCACCATGGAAAGACAGTCAGTGCTGCCATCTGAGTCTTTTTTCCTGCCTTTGATAATGCATATATTCTTTTCAGGGGCATAACTGAGAACATACTCTAGGCATAGCTGACTACCTCACCTTTTTTGCAAGGGATATGGCCTCAAGAGACTTCTCATGTTATTAAGCATTCTCTTTAAATCATTGTGCTTCATGGCCACAAGATGTTTCACTGTATAATATTTTTCTATTATTTAAAAACAGGCTAATGGAAGGGTGCCTGGGTGGCTCACTTGGTTGGATGTCCAACTCTTGATTTTGGCTCAAGTCATGATCCTAGGGTCATGGGATCAAATTTCGTGTCAGGCTCTGCAGTGAGTGTGGAGCCCGCTTAAGATTCTCCTCTCTCTTTCTCCCTCTGCCCCTCTCCTCCACTTGTGCTCTCTCTAAAAAAGATAAGTAAAATAAGATAAAATAATAATAATAAAACAAAACATTTAAAACCAGCCTAATGGAAATCTCCATTTATGAAGCTTTGTAAGTAAAGACAAATATCTCTGTAAGCAAATTAATAGAATTATTAAGGCAGGGGTGCCTGGCTGGCTCAGTGGGTTGAGCGTCCGACTTCAGCTCAGGTCGTGATCTTGCAGTTGATGAGTTCAAGCTCCGCATTGGGCTCTGTGCTGACAGCTCAGAGCCTGCAGCCTGCTTCTGATTCTGTGTCTCCCTCTCTCTCTACCTCTCCCCCATTCATGCTCTGTCTCTCTCCGTCTCAAAACTAAAGATAAACATTAAATTTTTTTTTAAATAGAATTACTAAGGCAAAAGGAATGGAATTTTAAGATGCTCCATGCCGCCCATGTACTCTGTCCTCCCAAATTTGCATCTTACTATCAATGTAAGAACACCAGTGTCTCCAATATCTGTTCTTATTCTTAACCCCAGTCAACTTGAAAACTGGAAAGTCAGCATCCAGTTATTTTTATGTCTTCATCTTAAAAACCGACTGAGGTTGGACATTTCTGGCTTATGAATCATGCCTGTAGTTCGGCTACTGTTCTGTAGTTGACTTAACTTTTCTCAACAAAATGATTCCCTCTCTATTTGCAAGGGGGGAAAAGGGAGGAGGATAAGCCAACCTGAAGGACTTCCTCTATGGAAAGTACATGCTTCTTCCAGTATGGAAATAGGTAGTAGTGCCGATAATGATGCTATTAGACAACGACCTAGCTTGCTCAGTAAACAGACATGCTGGAATTCAAACTCAGGTGTGTTTTTTGTCTCCAAAACCTTGAGCTTTTCCATATGGTGCAGTTCAGGGAGGCTGTCAGCTTGTACAACTTCACAATGACTCTATAGTTTTAACCTCTTGCTCCTTAAATCCCCAAAGACCAAAGTAAGCCAGAAGTGGCAAAAAAAGAAGGATAAAATCCTTGCTCACTGGTAGTTTCCCACTTCTTCCTTTTGCAAGGATGCCTGCCTCTTTGTGGAAAGCTGTCTGATGTTAAATTGTTAAATTGTACCTTTCTTTAGGAAAGTGGTTAACTTTTTAACCACTATTGCATATTGTGGTACTTCAAAAGTCTCCCGGTTCTTAATTCCCTAGGTTTCTTCTGAAAGAAATTCCTTTATTTCACATTAGAGAACCCTTGCTGCCCTCTTTTGACTAGTATTTGTTTTACAAATATATTAGCTATTTGTTCTTCACGGAAGACATTATTCAAAGAGAAATTAACTTATCATATCAAAATAATGCAAAAGAATAAAAGTACTGTCATAATTGAGCCAATATAGAGCAGCCAATCATTTTTTTTTTCTAGTATAAATATAGTCAGTTGTATGTAAAGTTCAGGAAACGAATAGGAGGGCAATGAAAGGGAGACGGTACTTCAAGCAAAAGGAATATTATTTTCAATTAATAAAATGATAATGAAGAACTAAAACATGGCCTCAAATCTGTTTAGGAAAATATCCCATAATAACTAGATCACCGTCTTTGGGTTTACAAGGGCTTCTGACCCTTGTACTAGAAATAGTATTAAATCATCAGATTAATGTCTAATATGTAAAGTTACAAAGCAGCATAATATTTGCATTTGTGCAAGGTGCCTGAAGAGAAGTACAAATTTAAGTTCATTGATATATCTTAAATTTTCTAAACATTGTTTTTAGGTGAGTTTCAGATGGCCACACCATTCGGCTTTAAAACCTTTGACGAGGCTAACTTGCCTTGGCCCAAACTTGTATTTTCCTGCCGCTTCATATAAAACAAATAATGCTCATAGAGATCCCGGAACCTGCCACTTCACTGGCCACAATCCCACACCCCATGAGCACACAAAGCCTTGTGTAAAACACGGAAGAGGCTCTTCCCACAGGTCTGCACACTCATGGAAAAGAACTGATGCTGATTCCCACTGACACAGATCTGAATCTACTAACAGACTAACATTTATTCAACAGAAATTGCATCTACTACTTTCACAGTTCAGTGTCCTTGTTTGTATACAAACTACTAACCGCTATTAAGTACATATTAGTACATATCTGAAATGTTAGCTTCTTTTCAGAATTATTATATAATTAATAGACATCGGGGGGGAAGCATCGTACTCAGTACATAAACAACATCAGCTTATTTAATGCCCAACTGCCCCATTAAATGGGTATTACTGTCTTGCCTTCGTGCATGAGAAAATAGAGGCTCAGAGAGAGTAATTAATTTGCTTAATGTCACACAACACTCAGATCTGGAAGGTATGGCTTGAGCAGCCACTCAAAAAGATATAAAAGACAGTGAAAGGAGTGGCTTCACGCAAACACACAGAGTTTCAGCAATTCTTGACACTTATTTGATCTCTAATGTTTTAGGGGAAGGTTTAGAAGTTAAAGAATGTGTGTGCATTTCCAGGAGATCGGGAGGAGAGGAGCTTGTAGAATCAGGATGTGGAGACACAAGTAGATGGGCAGAGGAAAAGCCTGCAGAGGAAGAAGGGGAAGCGTGTAGGAGAGTAGGCAGAATTAAAATAGAAACTGAGAAATTGCGCCAAAAGGCAGCCTGGAGCAGTCCCTTTCAAATGGCTGAGTCCCTGGCTCCTGCGGGAAGAGAGCAGAGGGTGTCTGAACTAGTGTGGACTTCGGGAAGCTTTCACCTTTGCTTCGGTACCTGGGGAGATCAGGAGCAAAACTGGAACAGGAAGCCTCCTCATGGGAGGTTCTCCTAAATAAGGGTCTCAGGGACTTCGCACCAGGGACAAGCAGATGCTGCGCATGTCCTGAGACGCCGCCTCTCATTGATAAAGATGAGATTTAAAAAGCTTGACAAAACTTCTGAGTATTTGATGTTTTCCCTGAAATTCATTTAATGTAGTTATTTAGAAACTCGAAAGAGGGGCACCTGGGTGGCTCAGTGGCTTAAGTTTCCAACTTTGGCTCAGGTCACGATCTCACCATTCATGAGTTCGAGCCCCGTGTCAGGCTCTGTGCTGACAGCCCAGGCCCTGGAGCCTGCTTTGGATTCTGTGTCTCCCTCTCTCTCTGCCATTCCTTCCCCGCTCGTGCTTTCCCTCCCTCCCTGTCTCTCTCTCTCCCCTGCCCTCCCTCTCTCAAAAATAAACATTTAAAAATTAAAAAAAGAAACTTGAAAATAAAAACAGACTCATCACACACCTTCTAAGTTATCTAGTTTCAAGGAATAACGTTTGAAGGCCACTGAGTGGACATCAAAGCAAAGGACCTTGAATAGACAAAACTACAAACAATCTGTAGAGGTGAAGGGTATTAGACTAGCCTGCCAGAGGTTTTTAGTATGTTTTCTAAAATCGCAGATACACAAGCCAAGTACGAGGGACTACTGCTCCTGTATTCCATTCGATCTAAAGCAGAGAACTCACCTTTTTCTGTCTACCACTCTGGCAGACAAATGATCCTAATTAACTCGGTACATATTTTCATTATAGCAAGTGTCATTCTACAATGCCATCAACTATCTACATTTTGTATCCTTTCTTGGATTATAAGTGTAAAGAAAATGGGGCTCAGATCATTCCATAATGTCTTTGTCTTTGTGTCCCTGGCTAACAAACCCCTTGCCACATAGTAAGCGCTCAATACCTCATTAAACAACCTCCCAACTGACCAATCAAGGACGGAGGTGAATGGAGGACAGATAGGTAACCAAATTAATGGCTAAACAGAAACTCCTTTGTTTGGACTAAGCTCCCCAGGAATTAAATAGTTCGATGGTTAGACATATCTCAGGATGGGTCACGTCGCCATTTGCCGGGAACAGGGCAGAACGAACTCAAAAGTGGGTGAATGATAAACTAAACCTGCTTTGTAGACTTCTGGCAAGCTGAGAGCCCCTCATTCTACTTGCTATTTGTGGCATGAAAGGATATAGCCTATCTGTGGGAGATGCAGGGAGATATATTTTAGGATGACAATAAGACCCATAACAATAACAGGTCATTTTTTCCACAGGTAAAGCATCTGTGCTTTCATTTGCTGATAGCATGCTGGCCAGTTCTTGAGGACAAGCTACTGTGCAACATAATACTCCATTTCAAAAGAAGGTGATGGTGAATAGCAGTCCCAGAAAGGTTGCGCTTTAGAGCTCAGTTCTAAATGCTACAGTGCCCCTCGGCCTTGGAAACAGCACTGCCAGAGCAGGAAAGTAAAGCTAGAGATCTCCCTGACCTGTATCTTCCTGCCCCACAGTCAGGGGCAAGGTCAGTTCCGCCAGTCTGGCCCGTTACCTATAGAAAACTCAAAAGGGAACACATATAACTGATTTTTTTTAATAATTCTCCCCCAGGGTGACCAGCTGGGGCTCTGGATTTTGATATTCTGAACAGGCAAATACATGGGAAGGAAGAGAAGAGAGAGAGAGACAGAGCGGGGGAAGGAGGGTGGGAGACAGAAGACAATTCTTCAATCTTCTTTCACACACAACAGACTCAAAAGTAGGTTGTATCACTTCCACATGCAATCTAACAGATCTGAAATTTTGTGAAACCTATGTCTTGACATATTTGCCTCCCTTCCCAAATATTAATCATTGTCTGTATAAGACTTTCTTCACATATCCAAATGTGCAAACAGCATACCTACCACACTAATCGACATCAAAAGAACGAATGGTTTCAATTTCCACTCTAGAGGCAAAGATGCATTTTGAAGCTCCACAGAGAAGTATGTGGGGAGACAGGTCCGCATTCTTTCCTTCTGGCTAACCCAACATAACCACACACCCACCACAATGCAAACCCAGGATTGGCTCGAGTTTATGGCCAGACTGCCAGCACTTGAATCCTGAGCTTCATGGGCTCTATGACCTCCAGTTCCTTTCCCTCTCTAAGATAGCACTGCCTCCTTTGTAAGTGGAGATAAACCCTGCTCTGTAGGGATAATCATTCATGTAAAAGTACCCAGCTAATACCGGCCAATACTATATGCTCAATAAATTATATCATCATCATTTTTAGCAAGTCTTGAGTTTCTGAGGCTTTCTGTGTTGCCTGTCTCACAATGAATAGAATAGAAGAAACTGCCTGTAGGAATAACTTGGAGTCAGAGTGATGCAAGGGCTACACTGGAACTAATCCAAGGGCCCGTGTACTTCAGGCCCTTGACTTCTGGCAGGCTCTTCTCACTTTAAGATGTCATTTGAAGTGGCCCCTCCACACCAATCCTCTATCATATTACTCTCTTTGAAGTCTCTGCATGGCAATTTCCATTGATTCGTATTTTGCTTCTTTATCATCTGCCTTTGCCTCCTTTCCCCCGACCTCAGCCTTGCCTGTCTTTTGGTCTCCTGTTTCCCTAGGGCCCCAAACAGTATCTGGCCTTGGTAAATGCTAGAAAAATCCCTGTTGACTGAATAAGTGCTTACACAAGTGCACGGTGAATGTGGACACCAGGTTGGCTTGGCAGCAAGGGTGGATAGCAATATCACGATGGTCTAGACAGAAAACCACCCAGCAGGGGAACTAAAGCAGGTAACCTAGGACAAGACCTTAAACCACGGTCTTGAAATTTGTTTTGAGGGACAACCAACAGAAAAGAAATGCTCCTGTCTGATTTCTCATTACTTTCTAGGCATACCACTCCTCCTCCAGATCTGAAAGCTAATGTCATCACCACAGCTACTGCTTTTTTCCAGAACTTGGTTCCATCAAGCCCTCAACGACTGCTGTTCCAGCCCATCACTCAAGTATCCATCTCAGAGATGCTCTGCTGACCACAGAACCATATCCCCCCAACCACTCGTGTTATTTTCCAACGTAGCTCCTTCATCGGTTCTTTCACGGCACTTGTCGTGATCTGTAATTATTCAACCTGTTTACTTTCTTTGATTCAATTTTAGCCATCAGAATATATGCTCCAAGAGAGCAAGCCCGGTAACCTTACATAATTCCTCATACATAACTTGAGCTTGATAAATAAATATAAATGGAAGAGAGAAGAAAGGGAAGCAGGATCTGGAGGAAGAAATAGTTGGAGCAATCTACCATGTTTTAGAAAAGTCCTCCCTAACTCCATTCGATATTCATTTACTGAGCAGCTATCGTTGACCACAGGAAGGGAAGCCACTGTGTCGTGTGGAGCTAAGCACCATTCTGTCCATGAAGAAAAATATAGACACCATACTTGGCACAGGTTTAGCATTGTGCTTCATTGTTCTAGCAAAATCCTAAAAGAAATAGCCACAGCTTCATTTCTTGACCCCTGATCCACAGTTCTTCGTCCTTCAGCCCAGGAACTACAGGAAATGGCAATGAATCACCTTCCCACCAACTTCTACTTGTCATTTTCTTGCCACTGGCTCTATTCACCCACTTGAAGAGTCTTGAGTCAATCAAACTTTTATAACCAAATCTCCCTAACAAATGCAAAACTCACTTCCCACCAAACAACCCTAATTTAGCACAAACTTTAAATTTCAAAGGAAATTTGAACGTGCTTTGCTTTAAATGTCAGGACTGGATATTCAGATGGAATAATTAAGGGGGAGGAAACATTTCCTTCCAATAAAAAAGATTGCTAGTGTGTACAAAGTACTAAGAATATTACGTTTTAAATATGTCTGCTTCCATCCACATACTACTAATGGGCATCCTGAGCATCCACAGACAACATCTGTCTTTGTCCTGGCACCGATGTTCGAACAGGCATCGCCCCTTGAAGATCCATTAGCCTGTGCCTCCTTACATGCCTGCAGTTTTCCATTTTCATTAGTCACTTTCACAACAATCTAGAATCTCTTTCTCATGTGCACGATGCCAATGGATTCAGATTTCTCTTACTATTATAAAAGGAAGCAGTTTGCAAGTACACCCCAATTTTGTATTAGTTAGAAATGACTAAGATTCAGGCAGTTTTAAAAACAGCATTTTTATCAACAGCTTGGAAATTCTACTAACACTGATTATAATTGTCCAGGTTTGATGTTGATAGTCGTGTCTGCGAAAAGCTATGTTACATATATTGGTGAACAGAGTAAAATCTTCCAATTCGCTGAAGGTAAGCTCTAAAGATGCCAGAAAAACAAACAAAAAGGAGATCTTCAGAAATTATTTGTTCACAACACAAAATTTTTCAGAGACCATCCCACTGTCTCAACAAGGCTGCTTTCCAAAACATCCTTCAGTTTCTCTAACATCAGAGAAGACTCCTCAGTTACTAAAATCTACTTAAAGTGCCTCTTCCACACTTAATCCTAATGTATTCTTACAAAGAAAGTAAGCCATGGGTTTGCTGCCAGAGTCAGAGACACATAACCAACTCCCATGGGTGTGGGAGACAGGGTCTAACTAAAGCTTAGATCAAAACTATAAATGCTCAATTGGTGAATCCAAAGATTTTCCGCAGGGAAAAATTTCATCATGGTTTTTGTGTCTTACCAGGACACGTGATACTTACGAACTTCAAATGCCTCTAAAGACTTCCTGAACTATCAGTGATACACAAAGTGAAGTAACGTACTCCACACCTGTGCCAGTCAATTAGGACACAGAAAGGGATGTTACATTTAGCCATTTCCTGTTATCCTTTTTATTTTTCTTTTTTTCATATTTATAATGTTCATTATGTTAGGAAAGTAAGATAAATGTATAATAAGTGTTTTTCCTTTAATTTTTTTATGTTTATTCATTTTTGAGAGACAAGAGTGCAAGCGGGGGAGGGGCAGAGAGAGAGAGGGAGACACAGAATCCGAAGCAGGCTCCAGGCTCTGAGCTGTCAGCACAGAGCCTGATGGGGGGCTGGAACTCAGGAACTGCGAGGTCATGACCTGAGCCTGAGCCTGAGCCTGAGCCTGAGCCAAAGTCAGGCACTTAAGTGACTGAGCCACCCAGGAGCCCCTAAGTGTTTTTGCTTTATAGAGTATGAGTGCTCAAATGATTATTGTGTGGAGATGCATAATCAGAACAGTTGAAGATGGGGTGCCCAGGTGGCTCAGCTGGCTAAATGCCAGACTCTTGGTTTTGGCTAGGACATGATCCCAGGGTCATGGGATCAAGCCCCACAAGGGGTTGCACGCTGAATGCAGAGCCTACTTAAGATTTTCTCTCTCACTCTCCTTCTGCCCTTCCCCTACTTGTGTGCATGGTTCTCTCTCTCTCTCTCAAAATACAGACAAACAAACAGTTGAAGACATTCAAAAAACTGAAGTCACACAATAAGGAAAATATGCTGAAAGCCCTGATCTTAATCAAACACGTCCCAAGTAACAAGCTACTAACATAATTGCTAGTCTCAGGACAAAGCCAAAGTAAAACATTTTCAAAAAAAAATAGAAAACTGGCTTTCCTGTGTAAAAAATACCGACTCTAGAGATAAAATACATATCAATGCTACGTTAAGGGTAGATGATAATTGCTGGGGACAGAGAATTTCACTTCATAAAGGTGCCACAGAGAGATTTTAAATGGTGGATAGGCCCCTCCCCCCATTTACGTAGCTAAATTGTTTCAGACACAGACTTATGAAAAAAATGAATATTCTCTTTTTACTGATTACCATGTTTAAGGAAATTATGCTAAATTCATTTGCATGTAGATGATTCAGTCCTTTGAATAATGATTTCCTTAACCAACACGGTTATTATTATAGATGAGGTTATATAATAGAAAAGCTTAAAAGAGGCTGGAACCACCTTTGATATATGTAATCCGTAAAGAAAACATAGCTGATGATCAAAACCAGTTGATTTGGTGGAATATGTGCTGAGCTTATAGAACAGTCTTTGCAATTACTTTTGGACTTTGCAATTTAAACCTTGGACAAGTACAAAAACTTAAAATTCCCCCTCTAGTGTTTTTAGTTGTTCAATCACGATAGCCCATATTTCAACAGTCCTTAATATGTGCCAAGCACTGCTCTAATCGGTCTGTGTTCCTTATTTCATTTGATTGCCATAACAACTCTGTGGCTTATGTACTATTAAGTATGATTATTATCACCATTTTGCAGAGTGGTGATAACTGAAATAAGGCAGAGAGAAGCTAAGTGACTTACCCAAGTTCTCAACCATAGCATAACCAGGAGCTGGGATTCAAAGCTAAATCATCTGGCTCCATGATCTTTGCTCCTAATGCCACTACACCAAACTGACTGTGAATAAGGCTAAATTAAAGATGAGTTTAATGCTCTGACTCATACACAGAACAAGTTAAAGAAAAGAGGGAAGAAACTGGGCCAGAATAATTACTTAGGAATATTCTCTGTGGAACTTTATGCAAAGTGTGTTGGATAATTTTTATCTTTTAACAAAACAACAACAAAAATAGAACTGTTGACTAAATCCTGACTCCCCTTGCCTAGACTCATAGGAATTAGTTGCAGTAAAGATGGGTGAAACTTCAAGTCCATATTTCCATAATAACTTTGTATCCAAAGCCTGTGAGACCGAGGAGGAACAGGAGATAAAAGGAAATCAGAAAGATACAGGAGACTCTGAAAGGGCCGGGACACGTAATGGTGATTAAGAGCCACTCTCATCAATAAAGACTGTTTTTACCCTCAGTTATAATCATGCCAGAAGTAGTTAATTATATACCTTTCCCTTTGCTATTTTCATATTTTGTACACTCTGTTCCACCTCACTAACCATACTATTATACCTATCCATCACCTTCTAAAGGGCTTGTGTTCCAGCCTCCAAATGGGTCTAAAGCTTCACTCTCTGTGGCTCATGTAAACGCTCCAAGGCTTTCTTCCTAATCTCTGACCTGAAGCATCTCTCTTCAGTGGGGTCCTTCTAGTCTCCTGGGCTTTAGTTTTCCATCCAGTTTGGTTTTTCATTTTCAGTCCAATGGATCACCAGTGCAGTTTTATTCTTATACAAATAGTAACAATGGCTGCCTGCAACCTTCATGCTAGGCACTCAACACTCATTTCCTCAAATACTGATCAAGCAGGAAAAGTAAGAGCAGTTATCCCTACTGTCCTAATGTAGAGAAGAAGCTAGACAAGATTTCTCTTGGGAAGGGACATTTAAACTAAGAGCTTAGACCTAAGAAGGGTTTCAACCCCTAAGGATCAGAGACAAAACTACTCCCACTACTCCCGGCAGAGGGGTCAGAATATGCAAACACCTTTAATTATAAAAAACCCTGGTACTTGGAACAAGCTAGTGTGGCTGAAGAAAATAAAGAAATAAAATAAAAATTTACAAAAAGGGTGAGGGGCAGAGCACGTGTCTCAAGATGAAGGCCACCTGGGGCCATGTAGGCCAGGTAGGATTGAATAATGCCAACTTTATGATATATTTGCCTTCACTAAACTATGTAGTTAGTAAACTCATGAACCGTGTTTGGTTTGTGTGGGCTCTGAGAGCCTAGCATATTTTTTGAGGCCTAGTGTCAGTTTGAATATTCATTTTGGAATGGCTGGTGACATTGGTGATGGAGTTGCCAGTAATACTGGAATTGGGGGTGGTATTCATGGTAGAATTATTGGTACTTTGGTGGCAGAATTGCTGGTGGTATTTAAATTCATAGTAATAGAAGCACAGTCTACTGATGGTCACTTCCTAAATGAAAGCCGACATCCATTTTCCAGATGTGACCATTCATACCACGCAGAAGAAAATTAATACCTAACACTGAAGCCCAGACATGGAGGTAAAAAGCAATTAAAATAGTTCTGCTGGTTTTATTAATATGCTTGACCAGAGGTAAACCTGAGGATTTGGACAAATCTGAATTTAAATAATATCTGCTCCTAATGATGACATCCTTAACATCATTTTTCTATACTTCCAAAATAACACTCTGACTCTCAGGCAAATACATCCTAACTCAACCCGAATCCCCTAGCTGTGATGTTGTTACCTGGGAATGTTCTTCTTACAGGGAATAGATTTGGAGAGTTTAAAGATATTGTAGTTTTGTTAGTAATTCAGTATTCATCCAGAAAGGCAAAGACGACAGGGAAAACTAGCAGCTTCCTCTTTTCATGAGAATGTTACCCTCCAGCCAGCAGGACTTAGGTATCACAAGACCACTAAGAAATTTATCAGTGCCACTAATATAACCCTGTATGTTAACTCACGAGAATTAAAATAAAAACTTTTTAAAAAATTTACTGGTGCCGGGGCGTCTGGGTGGCTCAGTCGGTTGAGCGTCTGACTTCGGCTCAGGTCATGATCTCGCAGTTCA
Source organism: Felis catus (assembly GCF_018350175.1). Taxonomy (NCBI): domain Eukaryota; kingdom Metazoa; phylum Chordata; class Mammalia; order Carnivora; family Felidae; genus Felis; species Felis catus. The sequence continues at coordinate 187,757,098 of NC_058371.1, read as the reverse complement.
TGAGTTCAAGCCCCGTGTCGGGTTCTGTGCTGGTAGCTCGGAGCCTGGAGTCTGCTTTGGATTCTGTGTCTCCTTCTCTGTACCCCTTCCTCGCTCATGCTCTGTCTCTCTCTCTCTCTCTCTCTGTCTCTCAAAGATGAATAAACATTAAAAAAAATAATAAAAAACAAATTTACTGGTGCCCTCCTACCAGATACTATTATAAGAATAAATAAGATATAGTCCTCAGCCTCTAGCAGCGAATAACGATATCATTTATTCAGTACCAGAAACTTGTATTAGGCTCATACTTGTTTTAGACTCATAATTATCTATTATATTACTTAATCTCATGGAAATGTTATTATTCCAACTTTATACTCCAGAAAACTGAGGCCTAGTTTTTTGGGGTTTTTTTCCCCCCTGTTGGAAAACCCATGCACTTGCCATTAATCAATCACACTTTCCCCCCTGGTTCCTTAGGGGCACCAGGAAATATTCAATATGACTTATGATATCAATGAACCTTAAAGGATCTAAGGTCCATGCAAGAGAATCCATAGGAAAGGTCCATAGCACCCCTCGGATCCACTGGTAAGGACTCAGGGGCAATCAAACACCTGAAGGATGGATACTGCTGATATAACTGAAGCCAAACGAACATACTGTCCGAGCAGGCTGACATACTCTGATCAGTGTTACTTGGCAGAATGGACCTGGACCTAGAGGCATTCTGTCTAAGTATACATGGTCAAATGATGATTACTCAGTCAGTAGCCAATAAATTACTCTGTATTTCCTCATAAAATTATGTCCCAAGGGGCTCAAAACCAAACTCTATGCCAAAATAAGAGAAAACAATTTGCTTAGTTCTGCCTAGAATTCTCCTATGCCCTAAAATTCCACAATCAGAAAGTTGTCCTTTTAAATCAAGCCAGTGACCCTTGGAATAGATTAGGCATTACTAGACATGCTATATCTTGGAGTAAGTTAATTTGCCTTTTCCTTTTTTCAAGGAGGTTTTCATTAATAAAGTTGGGAGTGCTGGTGAGAATTATAATAAAGAAGAGGAAGGTTTGGAAGGGAAAATCTAGAAGTGATGTCTGCCAATTTACACCTTCAAAATTATAATTTCACAGGCTCGGGATTTTTCAAGAAATATACCCAATAGAAATAAGTGCATGTTCACCAGAGACATGCACTAGAATGTTGAGAGAGTGCTGTTGGCAATGGATAAAACCTGGAACTATGGAAATTTTCATCAGTAGTAGACTGGATAATGATTGTCATATATTCACACAAGGAAATATAATAAGTAATAAGGGCAAATCAATTATTGCTGCACAAAACAAGTTGGATGAATTTCACAGATATAATGATCATTGAAAGAAGCCATAGACAAAAGAGTTCATATTAGGTAATTCTATTTATCTAAATACAAAACAAACAGGTGAATCTATGCAATGCAGGTACAAGCAGGATAGTGATTACTCTCATGAGGGCAGGGCAGTCACTGACTGGATGGGAACCACAGTAGGGCATTTGTGGGACTGGTTACATGGATGTGTTCAGTTCATAAGAATTCACTGGGCTATACAAAATGACAGAGCCATTTTTTTCTGTATGTATATTATGGCCAAAAAAAAAAAAAAAACTGGTCAAAAGTGGGGGAAGAGCCAGCATCTCTGCATCAGAAGTCTAGATTTAAAGTCAGGTCCCTGGGGCTCCTTGGTGGTTAAGTTGGTTAAGTGTCTGACTTTTCATTAGAGCTTAGGTATTGATTTCAAGGTTGGTGAGTTTGAGCCCCACGTCAGGCTCTGCACTAACTAACTATTAGTGCAGAGCCTGCTTGGGATTCTCTCTCTCCGTCCCTTCTTCCACTTGCACTGTCTCTCTCAAAATAAACAAACAAAAATTAAATTAAAAAAAATTTTAAAAAGTCAGGTCCCTAACAGTGAAAAGAAAAATAATAATCCTAGGTAATCATTTCACTTCTCTTAAATTTTGAGTTCTTAGTCTATAAAATAGATTAAAAATTGTGACCCACTTTATAAATTATAAAGTTATGCACAACTATTAATTATTTAGACTAGTGGTTTGCAAAGCTAGCTGTGAGTGAGATTCACCTGAGCAGATTAACGATGACAACTAAATAGATGGCCTAGTCCTACCATCCTAGACCTTTTGATTCCCCAGGTCTGGGGAGGGGCCAGCCCGTCTCTAGTTTCAGGAGCTCCACAGGTGATCCTGTCACAGTCTTGGACCACTGACTTAGAAAATACCTGCTTATTTCAAAAGTCAATATGCCGTTTCAGGCTCATTTCTGGGATCCGTGCCATGCACCTACATTTTACCAATCACAAGTTACCCAGACACAAAGGATGTTCAGAAAGTCTCATGCAGTCGAAGTAACAAACACCTGGAGAGTGAGCAAGGGCACTTATGAGCAAAAAGGGATCTCATATTAAACCAGGCACCTGGAGGCAAATATTTTTTTTATTTGTGCAAAACTCACAAATGAATTACAAGAGCAGAACATCTTCATAGTAATATCCAAAGTCTAAATATATGCCACTGCATATCCATGCCAGGAATCACAATCCAATTTATGCTTCGGTTTTGTTTTTCCTCCACTTATGAAACGAACACCAGATGTCGGAACAGTTTTCGATAACATTTCTTTTGACACGCTTTTTTTGTTTTTAATAGTATGTTGTTTCAACATCGAGGCTCTTTAGACTTATAAAATCGCTAGACTTCAAGAAGTACATCAATTGCCACCAATAAGTAAAACGCATAAAATCAGAATAGTCTGAAGTTTTTCTTTGAATTCTTATGACATTCAAATTACTTCTTTTCTCATCCCCTCATTTCTAATTTTCTCCTTAGATAAATTCATTACACACAAGAAAGCGCTCATGGCAAGGCAATCCAACATTTGCATGTTGCGAGTTAGACGTTCCAACAGTAGGTATTGAATAAATAATTGCTGAATTTAACAGATTAGTCATTTGGAGAACAGATCATATTCTATAGCCAAAGATAAGACCATAGACTTTATGTGGTCTGGTTGTTAAAATGCAGTTAAAACTAACAACTCTTCCTTGAATCCATAAAGCTATATTTGCGTGAGACTTTTATTGGCCAACATATAGTGCTGTAGCGGGTTACATTTGAATTGAATTTTTCATGCTGCTGTGTGCCTGTTAAGGGTTGCCTTTATTTCCTGTTTTAGGATCCTGGTTAGCATTATTCATAGACTAAAGGAATCTATTCTAGTAGCATCCTACACTTCTATCGTATATATGTCTGGAAGAGTTGTCAACTAGATGACAATTTGAATAAAAAAATAAAAACAATGAAAAGCCACTTATTAATGCAATGTCTTAGAAATTTGCTTAAATTTTCTTAGAAACTTGCTTACATTTAATTAGTTCTAGCTCATCAATTCCCAACTATCTCAAATGAAGCACCACAAAAATAACAGGTACATCATTTGTGACTAAGACTATCTAAAAAAAAAAAAAAAAAAACAAATTACAAAGAAGTAACTGAATAAAAATATCAGGATAATATGGAATTTTCCATTTTCAGCAGACCATGTCATCAAAGACATAATGCAGAGAATTATAGAATATTCAACAGCAAACATTAAAAATTCATACTCTGATTAGTGTTATTTTATCACTTATAAATAATTTAAATAAAAGTTTGGTACTGCCCTGTTATTTGACATTGTGAAGGTGTGAGCTCTGGGAACCAAGGTGGTAGTTTTTTGTTTGTTTGTTTTTAATTTTCAAGGAAAACTTTAACTTTTTCCTCTCACACTGTACGGCTGAAATCCTTTGACAGTTTACTACAGAGAACTTGCTGAGTTAAACGTCTTGATCCTTTAGGATTCAACCTCTTCCCTGTTGCTCCTTAAAGCCGCCAAAGGTCCCCTACCTTGCTCTCCTCCATGATTTATTTCTGCAGCTGTCTCTCACTGTGCCCTGTCCCTCAAAGCCATGTTTTCTTAGGTCTTCTCTCTTCTGTCCCTGACATTCTCCTATTGTTTTCTACTGTAAACCACTACCTTTTTTCCCCAGTTCTAATCTAGAAAATGAGTGGGTTGAAGAATTTAGTGGAAGGTCTTTGGTATAGACACCCTGCTAACCTGAATAGTCCTCCTCCACACCCCCATTTTTTCCCATTTGTTTTAGTGAACAATTAATCTTGATTGAGCAAAGATCCAGGAAGATGAGGGCACTTTTGGTCAAATAGGGACAACTGATTCACCATTTCTTTTTCTCTTGATATGTGATAAGGAGAGAGGATAAAACTCTCAAATGGCTGTTGGAATCCAGATTTCACAGTGTTATGAACAACAGGTTGCTTTTAGAACCATTTCTTCAGCCCAGCACAGTGGTGAAAGCATGAGCCACTAAGAGTTACACTTTCTAAATTCAAACCTCAGCTCCACCATTTATTAGCTGTATAACCAGGGCAACCACTCTAATGTCATGGGATTAGGAACGGTAATAATCCTGTTTCATAGAATCACTCTGAGAATTAAATAAGTCCATACATTTAAGATACTTAGATTAGGGCCCAGCATAACAAAGGTGCTCAAATGTTGTTATTAATACCTTTTGGATTTCATTAGGCAAGAGTCAGAGAGTGAGAATCACAATAACAGGAATATGACCAAACTAAGCTTTTCAGAAGCAAAAAGGTCTCAGGAAGTGGCCTATAACATCTGCCTTCAGATCAGAATGGGAACAGACCTCTCCCTGTACTCCTCCACATGGTGGCCATCTAACAACATTCAACAAAGCTCAGATGGATTGATCCATATCTCCCATCTTGGTATCCAAGTAACTTTGCTTACTAATAAATTCTATGGCGTCCTCTCTGAATCACCCAGGCATCCTTAGAGAAACAGTCAACAGGTAGACAGGAAGACTGTCCAGTGTGTACTGGTGAAGCTTTGTCAACTCCACCAATAATCCAGGGCTCCAAGTGTCTTAAAACAAGTCCATTTGCAGGCTGCCTGGGTGGCTCAATTGGTTAAGCGTCTGACTCTCGGTTTTGGTTTCAGGTCATGACTTCACAGTTTGTGAGTTCAAGCCCCACATTGGGCTCTATGCTGACAGCCACAGAGGCTACTTGGGATTCTCTCTCTCCTTCTCTCTCTGCCCCTCCCCCACTCATGCTCTCTCTCTCCCTCTCTCTGCCTCTCAAAATAAATAAACTTAAAAAAAAAGTCTGTTTGCCATAATCTACACTAAGCCCTTTCAGCAGCTGTCTCACGTGTTCCTTACAACTTTCCCATACACCAGAGTCTACAATTTCCTCCATTCTACATATGAGGATTTACTGTTTGTTGGCATTTAAAACTGAAGATTAAAATATGATCCAGACAGACATAATGACTATTCTAGAGTTTACATTCTCAGGGAGAGGAAAGGCATTTTTAACTCTAGTAACAAAATGATTTACTAACAATTGTGATACATACTTGAAGAAACAGTGTGAGGTGTTGTAAGTTCATATCTCAGGGGATCTGGTTCTAGGGAACCAGACAAGAACAAGTATAGGCACACACACAGGTGGTGGCCAGGGAAGGGGTGGGAGGCTCCGGGAAAAGAACTTGTGTTTGCAGTGAACTTGGGGTAAGAGGTAACATGGCCCATTCTAGGATATAAAAGAAGATCTGGTTGGCTGGAACTCATAGAGAGAGGAGAGGAGAGTGGCAGAGGTTAATGTGAGTGAGGCCAGTTGGGGATGTGTAATACAGGGCCTCATGACCATGTTAACTATTTGGGGCTTGATTCATAAAATCATGGAGAGTCACTGAAATTTTTTAATCTTGGGAATGACATGCCAATATTTATTTATACCCTGGCTACAGTATACAGATTGGATTGTGCCTCTTTCTCTCTTATATTTAACTCTCCAGCCTATCTTGTGTGATAGTTCATGTGAAACTCTAGGTAAAAGATTTTTTCAATATACGCTTTACTTTTAAAATAATGGAACAATATGCCTTTCAGCCACATTTCGTTTCTTAAAAGTATATTTACAATCCTCAAAATGACAATAAGGGCATTAGCTACAGAAATAGGGATTTGAGGAATAAGAAGATTATTTTTCCCTTTGGCCAACATTCTAGTATTTTGGGAATTTTGATAAGACAGCAAAAGGATAGCCTACCTTTTAAAGCAAAGTTCTAATTTACATTCCAACTTAATTGGCCATGAGATCTTCAACTTCACTTTCTTCTAGCCCAAGTGTCAAAGTTTTTTTTTCCCCTGCTGTAAAAATCCTCAAAGAGTAAAAGATTTATATAACACAAAGAAGTTCTTAAAACTTTATCCTAGTCATAATTCAGTGTTAACTCATTTATAAATAAGTCCTAGGCAACACGCGGCAGTGTGAAATAGGAAAGTGAAAAGACACATTTTCTGTCTTTTAGAGTTTGGAGGGCAAGAAAATTATAAACCAAAAAAAAAAAAAAAAAAAAAAAAAAAGCACAAGAGAGAAACTGTTGAAAACTTCTTAGAATGTAGACTTTCAGTAATCTGGCTAAAACACTTAGAATTCTTTTGAGGCCAGGAACATATATTTCATCATTATTTTGCCCCATAAACCACAACACAGGTATTAAATCAACATTTAATCATGATTTCTTCAGTTGTTTTTCTAATAGCAACAGCTTTTTTTATTAATTTTTTAAAACGTTTGTTTACTTTTGAGAAACAAAGTATGATGGGGAGGGGCAGAGAGAGAGGCAGACAGAATCCAAAGCAGGCTCCAGGGTCCAAGCTGTCAGCACAGAACCTGACACTAGGCTCAAACTCATGAACCGTGAGATCATGACCTGAGCAGAAGTCAGATGCTGAACCAACTGAGTCACCCAGACACCCCTAATAGCAACAGCGTTGTTAAGTGATGGGGGGAGAAATGAAGCCGATATTTCAAATGTGAAAAAGTATCAGTAATTCTTATCATTTCTGAAACTCTGGATTCAAAAAATTCACACTAAGGAAATTTGCTGATGGGTCATGGAAATACATCGGAATGAAAAATAATTGGAAAAAGTTGAGGCATCTCAAAAGAAAAAAAAAGAAAAGCACTAGTGTGAACAGGTAACCACAGTGTCCTAATAAGGCTGATGTAAACCTCCTACAAGTGGTTGAGCTGCTTGGTTGCCTGATTCATTTCCTGAATGAGTAACCATCACCTTCACCTTCACATGAGCCGAGGTCGAGGTGTTCATGCCTGGTAAGGGAGAAAGCGGTACCGATCCGCAAAGTTAGAGCAGATTTGACGCCTCGCACTGAAACTGCCAGTTTTTTTGAGCAGGATCACGACCGCCATCAAGAGACTGAGAACGGGAATTTTGCACATTTCACTCATTAACTGCATTATTTAAAAGTCATTATTAAAACTTCTCCATACCTATACCTTCTATGTACTATCCTTGTAATAATCGCATGTTAAGTTTTTATTTCTGACGCTGTGTTTAGTTCCTAGAAATGCTGAAAAAACTAATACGCTAGCAAAAATCTGCACCTTTCTAGTATTCCACTATTACTCTTCTCAGTGAAAATATACATTTTTTTTCTGCCAAGTTTCTGTTTTAGGGTGTTCCCCACTGCACATACTTCTGATCAGTTAGTAGATGCTTCATGCTTAGATCCACTTCAAAAAAAAAATACTGAGTTTTCCATACATCACTTTAAAAGGCTGCATAAATGTCATTTTAACATCTGCATAAGAGTCTACCTTATGAGGATGACTAAGTCCACCATGATTAAGTAGCTTATCTCTCCAGTGTTCAACATTTAAGTTATGTCTACACTTTTGCTGTAAATAATGCTGGATGAACATCATTTCCCATAAATTTTCATCTGCATTTCATGCTACCTTTCAGGTAGAATCCCAAAAGAGAGATTGAAAGATCAGGAATACTTTCAAGGTTATTGAAATACATTGCCAAATGCTTTCACCAAAAGATGTAAAAGTATTTAGCAGAAAACTGCTTTCGACAAAGTATTACTTAAAATCCTTGGGACTATGGGACGCCTGGGTGGCTCAGGTGGTTGAGCATCTGACTCTTGATTTTGGTGCAGGTCATGATCCCAGGGTTGTGGGATCAAGCCCCATATCAGACTCCCCACTGAGCATAAAGCCTGCTTAAGATTCTCTCTCTCTCCCTCTGCCCCTCTCCCCTGCTCACACACTCTCTCTAATAAAAAGAAAGAAAGAAAAGAAAAAAGAAAAAAAGAAAAAGAAAGAAAAAGAAGGAAAGAAGAAAAATGCTTGAGATGAAGTTTAACATACCGTGTGCTCTTTCCCTTTAGGGTATCAGGTGAGGATGTGGAAGTGAGTCTGGCTACGAGGGGACTATTTTATCACTGCCACTGTTTAGAATTGCCCAAGCATGGTGATAACAAAATGCAGACCCATTTTTCTTGGTATTATTATTATCACTGAACTCTCTACAGACAATGCACCACCTCCTGCTGCCTACACCTTAGGCAGTCCACCGGTCTTAATTATCTACATTCACATACATAAAGAAGTATATATCAAATTGTTGACATGGGCAATGTACAGGTTCTTTATTCAACATTTATTGTGTACTTGTCACGTGCCCACACCACACTAAGTGCCAGAGAGAGAATGCTGAGCAAGATAAAGTTCATGCTCTCAGAGGTAATATGGGGGCTGATGTGATGGGTGATTTTTCATTCTCTTCTACATATTTAACAGTGCTCAAATTTGGAAAATGAAACAAATTGCCTTTATTATCAAAATGATGATAAATGTGTTTATTACTAGAAGTTGCAATTGGTAAAATGAAATCTAGTGATACTCATGCTTTAATCTTGCAAACTTGATCCAATATTCCCTCAACAAAATTGTTTTCCTAAAGGGAGCCATTTGAAGGCTCAAAGAGAGAACACATGGGGGTGCCTGAGTGGCTCAGTTGGTTAAGCATCCGACTTCAGCTCAGGTCATGATCTCACGGTCTGTTGAGTTCGAGCCCCGTGTTGGGCTCTGTGCTGACAGCTCAGAGCCTGGAGCCTGTTTTGGATTCTGTGTCTCCCTCTCTCTCTGAACCTCCCCCATTCATGCTCTGTCTCTCTCTGTCTCAAAAATAAATAAACGTTAAAAAAAAGAGAGAGAGAACACATGAAAAACACAAATTAAAGAATATGGGTTAACAAATCCTGGAAGTTTCTATGTCCAAAACAAGCCCTCTTCCCATTCCCTTCCTAGAGCCCAGTGATCTACCTAAGGACACACATCAAAAAAGTCTCATGGAATGCCTTAGATACAACTAACCATAGCTAATTTACAAATTCAATAGAACCACAATTATAACAGGATTCTGGGTGACATTCCAATTTGTACTGGGTCATCGATAAGTCAGCAGATATACTACTTTAAGCTCTTGAAATCCTTGAAAAGTATGTGCTTTCACCAGAGCCTACATGAAGGAGTGGGATGAGGGGGCACCTGGGTGGCTCAGTCGGTCAAGTGTCTTACTCTTGATTTCAGCTCCAGTCATGATCTCAAGGATTTGTGAGATCGAGTCCCATGTTGGGCTCTGCACTGACAGTGCAGAGTCTGCTAGGGATTATTTCTCTCCCTCTCCTTCTCCCTCCCTCTCTCTGTCTCTCCTGTGCACATGTGCACACACGCTCTCTCTCAAACAAACATTTTTTTAAAAAAAGGAGTGGGATGAGGACTCTCTGAAAATTTTAAGCAAAGAAGGAAGGAACTAGAAGAAATTATAGCAGCTCAGGTGGTATCATTTAAGATCTGGGGCTGGGCCTTCAGGAATACAGGGAATTTCCTCCCATCATACAGAGGACACCATCCATCAGCCATCTACTTATTTTACAAATGCTTTTCAATGTACTTAGTTATGAACACAGAATAATTTTGGCTATATAGAAGTGAGTTAAGTAGACAAAGTTTTCCCCTCATGGCCCTTATAGCTTAATAAAGTCCAATAAAACAAGGAAACAAAGTAAAAATGACATATTTTCAAATATGTTGTAATATAAAAGAGCAGGGTGGTCTGAGAGAAGGATAAGGTACCCCTGTGTATACACAGAAAGCCTCTCTAGAAAGGTGGCATTCAAACTGAATCCCAGAAGATACAGAGCCAGCGACAGAGTGAAAGGAAGAGATTTCAGACTAAGGAAATGGCAAGTAAGAGGCCAATAAGAAAGACCGGTAGCAAGTGAAGCCCTGTGAGACCAGTTGGCTGTAATGAAGTGGACAAATAGGAGAATAGTGTAAGATGAAGTTGGAAAGGTGGGCAGGAAAAAAGTTATCAAATGGAGAACTATCTGGAAACCAGGACACAGAATAATACAGTTGAAGCTTAGAAGGATTTGAGGAAGGTTAGATTGGAAGAGACTTAATAGAAGTAAGATAACTGTGAATTCAGACACATATGGGAAGCCACTAGAAGTTCTCTTGCATGGGAAGGATAAAAAGAGGTTATTTCACATGGAAACCATAACATCACTGCTGCAGTGCATCCTTAGTATGTCCCAAGTACCAGGAATTGGGGGGAGAAGTACAAACTGGACTCCTACCCATCATGTCTAATGGCTAAGCAAAATGGCGGCACATGGTTACCGTGTAAACCAGAATGACAATTTTTCTTTCAGGGTCTACTTTATCACATAGCTACTGGTGCTAACAATTGGTACTAACACCCTTCAGGGCGGAAAGAAGGAAATTAAACATACCATCTCTAATCTATGATTATGTCTGTAACACGCACAGTATGTTTAAACCTGATAGAACTGTGGACAGAAAGACTGTCATTTCTTTACTCCTTCCAAAGTCATCTACTTCTCAAAAGAGGATTGTTTTGATATAGGGAATCCAGGTCATAGAAGGAACACACCCCTCACCTTTAGATATACTGGGTCTGGAAGTAAAATAATAAACAAGTAAAATAATAAACAACTGAGATTCAAGACCATCTCAAGCAAAAAGTAATATAATATTACTAATCACATGCAAAAAAAATGCTTTCATTGCTACATGAATTGTATTACCAATAAGATTAGTACAGAAAGGACTGAATGTTGCCACTTCAATATTAATTGGTCTTTCAAAGCTCAAACAGAAATGGGTATTTAGAATAAGTTCAGGAAGAATGCAGATACTTTTTAAAAATAGTGCCATGAAAAGGGAAAAAAATAAGTGCTAAGAGGCTTGAGGACATTATTAAACTCGTTTATTATTCTTTTTTTTAATATAGAGTAAATTACAGAAATCTTACCAAATCAACAGAGAGAAAGATAATAGGCCATAATGAAATATGCAATTTATTTTTTAAATGGGAGAAGAACTATTGAATCATAAATGGCAGACCCATTAGGAAGTTATGTAAACGCTTCCCTTTCAAGTAATATGAATTCCATATCACCCTAATGCCTATGCCCCAATAGTTTTACTCATTATCATAAATTTCAGAAGTCTCATTCTTTCACAATATATTTCAAACAAAGACATTTTATTTCATTTTAACAATTAAACAATTTTATTGTCTCCTATCTTCAAAATACATTCTGCAGTTTGTTCAAATAAATGTGACTTGCTTAAAGTCACTCGCTTAAAACAGAGAATGAGTTTTCTCCAAACCTTGCTTTGCTGTCATTGCTATCTTGTACCTTAAGGAATTACAACGTGTGGGGCTGGAAACAGAGAAGTCCAAGAATGGTCCACAATTTCAGACATCTTGTACACTGCTTAAAACAATCCTGTCATAAGGACTCCGCACTAAGAATGAAGAGGAATAAAAAGTTACTCAATTCCCTCTCTAGCCTCAGCTCTCAATAAGAGAACAGATTTGTGCCAAACAAGCGACTAGGTTCTAAAATCAGACATATCTAGATTCAAATTCTTGCTCCACTTACAACAATGCACTTGAATAAGTAAACTGTCTCTGGACCTCGGCTTTCTATTCTGGAAAATGGACACAGTGATACTGCAAAGGAACCACTCACGATGTATATAGCAGGATCCAGTATCATGCTTAACATAAATCAGATGCTCCATTAACATTTATTTTGCTTTCCTTAGAAGTCAGTTGGCATACGTTTTCAAAAACTGGCTCACTGAACCTATGTCTCAGCAAATATCTTTTAGGTTGAGCAATGTCTTGGTCTGTTCAGGAGGCTATAATAAAATACCACAGACAGGGTGGCTTATAAACAGAAATTCACACTTCTGAAGGCTGAAAGTCCAAGATCAGGGTGTCAGTATGATCAGGTGATGGCCCTCTTCCTGGTTCCTAGAAAGAGCCTTCTCACTGTGGACTCTTGTGGTGGGAGGGAGCACTCATCCCATTCATGAGGCTCCCTTCTCATGAGCTGATCACTTCCCAAAGGCCCTTCCTTCTAGCACCATCATGTTGGGGATCAGGATTTCAACATGTGAATTTTGCGGGGGACACAAATATCCAGACCTAGACAAGCAATGCACTATAAAAACTAAGAGTCAAAATAGTAATCAGACTGAATTTTTTTGAACATAAACTTTTTAAGCCTGTGTCCTCATCTATTATACAGGGACACAGTGTATTTCACTGGGTGACAGTAAAGATGCTCAGTCTTAGCACGATACACATTTGGTTCAGGTCAGTGTTTGTTTTAGGGGGCTGTCCTGTGTGTTCTAGGTGTTTTAGCACCATGATTGTCCTCTACCCAGCAGATGCCATGAGTAGCCCCACAGCCCCCAACCCCCAAACTAGAGCAACCACAAAATGTCTCCAGATATTGCCAAATGTCCTTTGGGGAATAAATATGCATCGTCCCTCCCACTGAAAACCACTAAAGTATGCACAATTAAGTAACTTGCAAGTTATTTAACACGGTATGTGGGGCACAGTTATGCTCAGTAAATGTTAGCTATTAATTTTTACCTAGAAATGCTATTTAGGACTGCATTTCTGATCACTATTTTACATCTCCAATATTATGCATAAGCATTGGTCACAATGAAGAAACCGAAGCTACATATTTCCACAGTGGCCCCAAAGCTGCCAGCAATGAAAGGATTCAACAGGATTCCTTTCATGCCAATATTCACTGGGACCTTGCATTTAGAACAATGCTGGCATCCTACTTTGCCTGAACTCTCTCTAGGGGGTCATCCTGTCCCCCCCCCCCCCGCCCCCGTTGGTGCCCTGACATGCTACCCAGGAAGCAGGAGCCCAGAAACAGGGATAACTCTCAACTGTGCGTTGAGATAACATCAGTCTCTGGCTCCATGTGTGTCAGATGAAGGCTTATACCTGATTGCAGTTTCCTTTAGGCTCTTTCAAAAAGTCTTCTGCCAAACTTATTGTATCACCACAATCTTGCACATCTTCCATATGTGCTTCAAAGGTGCAACCGTCACAGAGTAATGATTTCAACATTTGGGATGGTGTTGGTAGATTCTTGAAAGACCTTCCCAGAAAACTAGAAATGTATTATGACATATTTATGTGTGTATGTGGTTTCATCAGTCCCCTCCCACTGGCGTTAGAGAATAGGTTTGATAATGAACCATCGATCCTATCCCAGTAGGTGCCACACACCCACCATATACAGTACTCATTTGCACAGATCACCAGGCTTACAAACTTCAGTACCACACACAGTCAAATGCAATCCCTCACCTCTTTTGTAAATAAAGTTTTATTGCAACATAGCCGGCTCATTCGTTTTTTTTAAAAAATCACTTACAGCTTTCAGGCTACAACAGCAGTGTTGAGTAGTTGTGACAGATGCCATCTAGGCCATAAATCCTAAAATATCTGCTCTCTGACTGTAGCAGTCTGCTAATGACTCCCAGAGACAGAGCCATGTCCTGACCTGTGAATATGACCTTATTGGGGAAAAAAAAGTCTTTGTATATGTCATTAAGAATCTTAAAATGAGGACATTGTCCTAGCTTTTCTGAGTGGGGCATAGAGGATATCCTGAGTGTCCTCATGTGAGGGAGGCAGAGGGCGGTTACACACCTACAGAGGAGGAGAAGGTGGTATGGAGACAGAGGCAGAGACTGGAATCATGCAACCACAAACCAAGGGATGCCAAGGAATGATGGCAGGCATCAGGAGTTGGAAGAGGCAATGAAACATCCTCCCCCAGAACCTCTGGAGGGAGCATTACCCAGTCGATACCTTGATTTTGGACTTCTGGCCCCAAGACCTATGAGAGAATACGGTTTTGTGTTTTTTTTTGTTTTTTTTTTTTTGTTTTGTTGTTAAAATTTTTTTTCAACGTTTATTTATTTTTGGGACAGAGAGAGACAGAGCATGAACGGGGGAGGGGCAGAGAGAGAGGGAGACACAGAATCGGAAACAGGCTCCAGGCTCTGAGCCATCAGCCCAGAGCCTGACGCGGGGCTCGAACTCCCGGACCGTGAGATCATGACCTGGCTGAAGTCGGACACTTAACCGACTGCGCCACCCAGGTGCCCCTACGGTTTTGTTTTTTAAAGCCACCAGCTTTGTGGTACTTTATAACAGTGATTCCAGAAAACTAATCCACTTGGCCTTATACAGAAAAAATCCTTTGACTCCTGGCAACCTTGATGTACTAGCGCCCCTTAGAACTGTGCAGCACAGAGGAGCTACAGCCCTAAGCTAAAGGCGTAAAGGTCAGGGTGGATGCCTCCCAGCTGAAACCTGCATCAATGTTCCCAGATATTTGTGTGTCCCCAAAATGTGTATGTTGAAATCCGAACTCCTAATTGTGACAATATTGAGACGGGGCCTTTAGGTGGTGATCAGGTCAGGAGGGTGAGAGGACTACTGTCTATGAATCTGTACATGGGCTCTCACCAGACCCCAAGTCCACCAACCACTTGATCTAAGACTTACAGCCTCCAGAACTGTGAGAATTAAGTGTCTGTTGTGTAAATCACCTGGTCTATGGTATTTTTGTTATAGCAGCCCGAGCGGCCTAGACAGGATTGTTCTATTACTTTTGAAAAGTTTAGAAAAATACTGTATATAGATTGTGACAATGATTTTATCTATTTTTTATTTTATGTATATAAAACTGCATACATGTGTACATACACATGCACACGAAAATAAGAATATATTTGTATCTAGCTCCCAACTTAAGAAAAATAAAAAAATATTATACATATTATGAAAGCCATACCCATACCTTTCCCTGAGAGTGACTAAATGTGACATATACCAAGCCCATGCACCTCTTTTCACATTTATCAGTAATGCAAGTATCCCAAAACAATAACATGGTCTTATTTACAAAACAATTTTACATACTACATAAAAGGTATGCTTTTCCATGCCCTGAAACTTGCTTTTTGTAGCTCAATCAACATAGTATTTTTAAGGTTTACCCACTTTGCCACAGGAAGCTCTAGTTCCTTCCGGTGTTTTCACGTACCACTGCGCCTGCATCCACTCCCCTGATGGTGGGACACAGAAGCCGTTTGTCAGTTTCCATCATGACAAACAGCACTGCCATGAGTGGCTTAAACACGTCTCTTGCACACAATCGCAAGAGCAGCTCCAGGGTTGTTACTCAAGAATGGACCTTCTTGGACTCAGAGCCCAGGAGTCTTCAGCTGCATCCTCTGGAGTCAAATCGCTTTCGAAAGGGATATAATAGCTTACGCTGCAAACGGTAGTGTGTAAGTGTTCCTATTTCGCCAATCCTCACCAAAACCTGACAGAAACAGGCTTTTAATAGTTGCTGATTTCATGCAGATGAAGTGAACATTTTCTCTTTACTGTAAAGCCCTCCTCAGACAAGAGCAGTATTTTTCCATGTAACTCCCCAACCTCAGACTCAAAATAGAAGTAACGGAGGGAGTCTGCCATGACAGAAACAATGAAACGGAATATGATGAAAAAGAAAAGAAACTTTCTAAAATACGAACGTGTTTTAAATTGTCTCCAGTGTATGTTTGGAGAACTGGGAAAACACTGGGTTAACTGAGTGTGACGTTAGGTATCATTTCAACTCGAGTGAAAAAGTTTTCTTGCCCATTAAACAGGCAGCTAAATTACACTCTCTGTGGCTCTTCCTTGCTCCAAAAGTCTCTCCTCATATTAAGAAACAAAAAGAAACCCAAGCAAGGTTGACATTTCTATTACTTTAATGCCTCTTTTCTTCAGAACATGTGAAAGCCTGCACAAAACAGTCATGTGTCCCTGGGGTGACTTTCTACTGCATCCGTCTATAGCAGCTCTATAAAACTGGCTCTAGTCCAGCCTTCCCACCTTCCCTCCAAGTCCCAGCTGCCCTATTTCAGTCCCTCTTGACACAGGGCTCCCCACATACTGATCCCCATGCCTGGAACACTCTTCCCTCCTGTCTGGGCCTAGCTAATGCTGACCCTCCCTTCCGGTCTCAGTTCAGGTGTCACCTCATTTAAGGAGTTGTGCCCTGAGCTCCCCAACAAGATCATGGCTTCCTGGTCAACATGTCTATCCTTTCAGTGGTCAAGTCTCCATCATTATGTAATAAATGAGGTTCAACACTCAATCCTATAAAATGTGGGGTCATGTTCATATGAAGTCGGTCAAAAAAAATAATCCTTTTCAGTTTCTGTCTGCAGTCACAGAATGCAAAAACTAAACAGTGAAAGGTGCACAGTATCCAATGGACTGAACTGAGGGTCCCCAACAGTCATAAGGTGGTCGCATCCTAATGAGGTTCCCTCTAAGAAAGGAACACGGAAGCTGAGCAAAGACGTGTAGTCAGCTGTGCTACACCAGAGTCTGAGGTGCTGTCATATTTGTTTACTGTGAGATGGGTTTTCTTGGGTTTTAGTCCGGATAAACTTGAATTTATGTGCTATTAGACTGCTGTCCATCTCCCACCTGGAGGGTAAACCGCATGAGGGAAGAATTCTATGTAATACAGGGTAAATGCTCAGTAGTTGTTTGTTGAAAGGAAATGAAAAAAACTACCACTAAAGTGCGTTATGAGAGACTATAGACATGGTTTCTCACTAAATTTAGAATAAGCTCCAAAGTCCTTGCTAAGCCTTCTAAGGCACTGATGATACTTAACCCTCTTGAACCTTGCATTACCCCACCCCTCACTCGCCTTCCTCCAGATAAATTTCTCTGAGTTCCTAAGCCACACCAAACTTCTCCTTTCACCTATAATTTTTTTCCCCAGGTCTTTACTTGAATGACTCCCTCCCATCTTTCTGGCCTTGGATGCACATCATGTCCTGAGAGAAATTCCACCTGAAAACCCATTAGAAGTCAATCCCATCCCCCTCCAATCCAGCTACTTTCTGTCCAGTCCTCATCCCAGGCTGAAAATGTGTGGTTTATTAATTTACTTTGTATTTACTCTTGTCCTGACCTTTTTTCTCTGTAATAGCTGCATGCAGGGTTAACCTATTTGTATCCCCAACCCCTGTGACCACGTCTGGCCCAGAGCACATACTCATTTGGGAAATAAGGAAATGAAGATTACTCTGAAGGCATAGGGCTGGGGGCAAGTGGAAGGCACAAAGCCTAGAGGAGAACTCAGAGGAAGCACAATGATCCCTCTAGTACAGCACTCAATGACCCACCCTCCCCAGGAGGAGGAGACGAAGGTGAGATAAGGGTCCTATCTTCCCTTCTGACCCTCAGAGCAGACAGTTCTGGTCCTCCACATCCATCCAGATACACTGCCTGTAGGTCTAAATGACATCAGCTTATTATCAAACTAAAACTCAAAAAATAACTTTTAAAGAAAAAAAACACACACAAGCAACATCCATGAGAGTGTTTTTATTTCAAGCGGCTTCAATGATTTCTCGTGAAAATCTGGATCTCTTTAAGATACTCCAAAAATAAAGCCCAGGCAGACTAGATGCTTCTACAAATCAAGTCTCCTGGTTTCATCATAGAATTAAATGTGTCTTATTTAGGAGTAGTTTGTGAAGCCCCAGAGATTCCCCAAAATTCATTCTGAAATTACAGATTTTATTTCCAAAAACAACCATGATTAAGCATGACATTTACAGATGCCTGCTCTTCAGTAAAGCTGCAATTTGGGAAAAATCAAAGCCATAAGGAACTAAATTACATAAGGGAGGCTTTTCATTACTCTCAATCTAGCTCACTCTGGGTTAAAAGCAAATGGAACTTGATTATTCGGCCGGTTACTTTACAGCTCCTGTGTTTAATTTGCTTTTCCTCGGATTAAGAAAGTCATATGAACTATTATTACATGTAGGTTTGAACTTTTTCTAAAGCTCATTTCGTGATTAGTGTCTTTGACAAGCAAAAGCCCTTCATTTGCTATGATTTACCCTAGCTCAACCAATAAAATGCCTTAATTAAAACCTAGCTGAAATCGGCTATCCATTTTATTAAAAAGCAATTCCAAATAAAAATGAAAAGAAACCTTATTATGTATTGACAATTTAAAGTTTTTTTAGTGCATTCAATGAGCTGACAGTCTGAACAAAGAACTGATATATTTTTTAAGTCAATTTTGGGAACTTCATATTGAAAAGGCTTCTTTTAAAAAGTATCTCAAAATACAGTCTCTGCTAAGATGTTGTTGCCTTTTAAATTAAGATTTAAAATAAGGCAGGCTTATAAAAAGACAGCCAACCCCTAACATCTTCTGCAAATGCTCATGCACTTGTCAATTAGACGAGATGCTAGTTTTCTGTACATAGGGTTGCATCTATTTATACAATCTGCAAAAAGTTTCAGTGGCGAGAACCAGAAAGGTGGTTATTATATTCTCTCACTTTAACTGACCAGTACCTTCCAACATTTCTACACATGCAATGAAACCACCTGACCTCTCATATGTGCATCTTGAGAAACTTAACAGAAGACCATGGGCGAATGGAAGGCAGGTGGGGGGACAATAGTTACAAACAGAGAGGGAGGGAGGCAAACTATAAGAGACTCTTAAACACAGAGAACAAACAGGGTTGATAGGGGGGCGGGGAATGGGTGATTGACATTGAGGAGGGCACTTGTTGGGATGAGCACTGGGTGTTGTGCATAAGTATCCCAAAACCAAGAGCACACTTTATACACCGTATGTTAGCCAATTTGACAATAAATCATTTTAAAAAATAAAGTAGGGGCGCCTGGGTGGCGCAGTCGGTTAAGCATCCGACTTCAGCCAGGTCACGATCTCGCGGTCCGGGAGTTCGAGCCCCGCGTCAGGCTCTGGGCTGATGGCTCAGAGCCTGGAGCCTGTTTCCGATTCTGTGTCTCCCTCTCTCTCTGCCCCTCCCCCGTTCATGCTCTGTCTCTCTCTGTCCCAAAAATAAATAAAAACATTGAAAAAAAAATTTTTTAAATAAATAAAGTAAATAAAATAAAATAATAAAACAAAATAATAAAGTGAGTAGTATAATCTAAAATAATAATAATTTAAAAAAAAAGCACCTGAGCCTTAATGTAAAAAGAGAATGGATATTTTTTATACCTTCAGTCCTGAGATGCACCTAGTTGACTTTTTGTGATAGACTTTCTAAAAGTCTTCCTAAGTTCTCAAAGCCACTAGAAGTGTGTCTGCAAACACACATACCTACCCAGACACACATCTTGAGTCTGGGATTTGTAGCACATCTCTACCTTCCAGAACCCTCATACCATAAGCAACACTGGGGTCCCTTAGAACGAGGTGCCGGATTCCATCTTTTAACTCAACTGTTATTAGCATTTTCATGGTTCCCAATTCAGTCACAGCCTGCCAGTCTCCTTCAGAACAGACTGGGACTTTTCACTGTCATCGCCCATTTGATGCAAATGCCCTCTTTTTAATTCTTGCTCTTCTACAGAAAGACACTCTTTCCATCTGCAGGTGCATGCTTTCCTCTCAAAACTCCACATCCTCTGCAAAGCACCAATTCACCCACAAAGATCTCCTTACTGTATAAAAACAGCGTGGCGACATTTCTTTATCACTTCTCCATCTAGCCACCAATCTGTGCTGTTAAGTACAATTGCAGTCTTTTCTTATTGCTCATCACACACATGGCTGGTTTTTCAACATGGTCATGTTTTTATGATCATACTGAATATTTATCAAGTCCCTACTATGTGCTAAATATTGTTATGGGCACAGGGGACAAGAAATGACTATGTTATTGTCCCTACAGTCCTCATGTTTACTATGTCATTGGGGTAATGGAGAATCCCATTGTTGTTTACAGTAGTGTGTGAGCAATTCCATTCATTCATTCATTCAACAAACATTTGAGCACTTCCTCTGCATCAGTCACTGTGCCAAGTATTGGCTATGCAATAGTGAAGAAATCAGTTCTGGTTTTTGTCCACATGCTCCTGGAGTTTATAATCTGGTAGTAGGAAACAGACAATAAGCATGCAAGTAAACACAGTTTTTAAAGTCAAACAGGAGAGCTGTGAATGAAATAAAGAAAATGAAGGACTAGAATGTACTGGGAGGAACAGGGCTCCACAGAAAGGGGATCTAAGAAAGTGGCATTAAAGTGGACATTGGAGCACAGAAGGAGTCGGCCCTGGCAAGACCAGCAATGCACAGGCCAAAGGAGCTACGTGTGCAACGATCCTGAGGCCGAAAGGAGCCAGGCACAGCCAAATCACACAGGCTGTGTGACTAGAGCTTAGCAGAGAAAGCAGAGAATGGAAGACAATGAAGTGGAGACGTATTCAGACAGACCATCACAAAGATGATTTTAGAAAAAAATGTGTACACGATACCATGTTGTATGTATTGTATATTATTACATTATGACATAACATATATACCCTCCATTCCCAGGCTGTGGACGATCTCACATATCTTCTATGTATATTTTTAATTCTCCTCTGAATATCACATAGGAAGTAGACTGGAGAAGACAGAGTGGGGGGTATGCAGTAGTCCAGGAAGATGATGGTGGCTTAGACTATTCACTCATTTAGCAAAAAAAAATACGGAGGTATATATTCCACAAAGTACTGTGCCAGAGATGCAGCAGTAAAGGAAGCAAAGGCCTTGCTATCAGAGAGTCCTCATTCTAGGAAGAGAAATGAAAGATAACAAAAGTTATCAGAGAAACATAATAGGTCATGTGGCCATAAGGGCTACAAAGAAAATCAAGACAGGTGAGGGATCAGAACGGTCAGCAATATGGATGGGAGGCTTCTCAGAAGAGAAAACACTTGAGCGAAAACTGAAATATGAGTAGGAATTGGACAAATAATATTAAGAGGGGGAGAAAGATGGGTGGGGAGGTGGAGGAAAGCAGATGGAGGGAAAGGTTGATGGAACTAGAACCTGAGAGTTTCAGAGAAGGAAGACAAGACCAGAGACGGCAGAGGTCAGAGTGTGAAGCAAAGGCCTGTGCAAAGCTAACCATCTGGGACGAATCCAAAAGTCATGGGAAGGGTTTTAAGCAGGGGAATGAATTACAACTATCACGCACTCAGCACTGCAGAGGATGGTTGGGAGAGAGGCCAGCCAGTGAGACGGTGATGGCTGTGAAGATGGTTGGTAAAAAAGCGTGGACCTGGCAGGTATCAGGGACATAGAATGGACAGAACTTGATCACTGCCTAGATGTGTGCACAGGGATGGGGGGAGAACAGTTCAGTAGGCTCCATCATGATATGCAAAATTCTTTGAAACACGCCCCTTTTATACCCTCTGACCTCAACTTTATGAGCACCCACATACTGTGGCACTGCTGCTTTCTTTAAGCCTTTGAACATGCCAGGCTCCTTCTCAGGGCCAGGTCTCTGCCCCCCACTGCTCCCGGTGCCAGGAATGCTCCCTTGCTCTTAGCTGGGCTGTCCCTTCGTTTATTCATTCAGTCTGTTCACAGGTCATGGAAGGAGGGCTCCCCTGACCTTCGCCCAGCCCATCTTGATTCCATGTATTCATCACACCCTTGTCTTTAAAACCACATACTTTTCAATATTCATGTGTTAATTTTCTCAGAGATTGTTTATCCACACTTCTGTTCACGTGTTATTTATATATATGGGCTGGGTCCCTGCTGAACTCCAGGACAGCAGTGGCTTTACTTTCTTTCTTCAGCAATTTGTCC
The DNA here is from genome assembly GCF_018350175.1 of Felis catus. Lineage (NCBI taxonomy): Eukaryota > Metazoa > Chordata > Mammalia > Carnivora > Felidae > Felis > Felis catus. Next base: position 187,735,070 of record NC_058371.1, on the reverse strand, counting down.
CCAGCCCTTTGAGAGCACTCAATACCTATTCTCTAGGAAAGAAGGACTGGAGGGATGAAAGGAGGGAGGAAAGGAGGGAGGGAGGAGGGAAGGAAGGAGGAAGCGATAACAAACTGTACAGAGCTTAAAGCTGTACAGAGTAAAGTTGCCAAAAATAAAAGGTTCTTTCTTTGGGAGACAAAATACACGTTTAAAAACAATACACAGAAAAAAAGGAAGAAAATAAGCCCAGTTTAATCTTGATACCTATTAAAACGTTGGCTTTAAACTAGGGATCAGCAAAATTTTCCTGTTAAGGACCAGAGAGTAAATATTTTAGGTTTGGCAGGTTGTAAGGACACTGTTACAACTGCTCACCTCTGTCCTTGTCATGTAAAAACAGTATTTCCATAGGCAATACATAAACACACACTTACGTATTATGTAAATACATAACACAAAATTTTATTTAGAAAAGCAGGCCGAAATTGGCCAGAGAGGTTGCTGACTCCTACTTTAGACTAATTCAGTAAAGGTAATGACAGGACACACAACTGAAACATATAAGGAAGGGGAACTAACTTTTACTGAAAATCAGACTTTGCACAAGATACTTTGCATACATATTTCATCCAACCTTTTTAACAATTCTGGTAAGTATGCATTATTACGCCTATTTGGCAATGCTTATCAATTCAAAGAGGAGATATTACCTGCTCAGATCATACAGTTAAGGAGCCGGAATTTAAATCCAGGAAGTCCTTCTGACTCTCAGCCTTCTTGTTGATCATTTACCCTTTTCATAGGTATGTGACCTATAGCCACAAACCACCTTCCTACTCCAGTTTTGGAAAGAGGTACAAACATTTATGCACATAACATAAATACACTGATTTCAATTCCACACACATTTATCGAGTACATACTTTGTGCCAGGCATTGTGAAAGGGGCTGACGACTTAAAATTTACAGACCATCTTTCTCTACAATTTGTCTAAATTGCAGCTTGTGAATATGGGATACTGAATTTCAAAGGCTACCATTTGGCACTCCTGCATTAAGTCCTTTATTTTCCTAAACTTGCTAATGGTGTTTTCCACTATATTAGTGATGTTTTTCCATGGTCCTGCCTGCCCTCTGTAAATAACCACAGGTGTGGATTTTGTTCTGCTGGTGTGCAAGGCCTGGTGCTGTCCCCTTGCAGAGAAGATTCCCCATCAGACTGTGCCCCACAGCCCCAGCTGCTCTATACAGCCAATTCCCACTACACAGCTCCCCATTGCCAGTTGATTCAGTGTGATTCACTGTGTCTCTGCAACACTGATTCCATATGCTTGGGTAAAATACCCTTCTACCCTCATAGGGTCAACCTAATAACAAGGGTGCTATTTCTGTGTTTTTGGATGGATTTAAGAGTAAAAAGGTGAATATCTATCTGCCACTACTAATTCTGAAAATATCTGCTTCCCCCAGCACTGTCCTGTGGGGCTTCCAGGTGAACCAATAAAAATCTCCTGTATCCCTTATCTAGTGATGAAAATTATATCTTAGAAAAAAATGTTACCACCTAGTTTTTGTTTTTCCAATTACCTTCTATGTAATAGCATCAATATTGGAGAAAAATGTTTGAAGAAAAGGAAAAAAATCCCACTGTTTTAAGCAATCTCGGGCTGCATTTCCCTTGAACCATTGGCTTTATTTACTTGGAAGACTGTACTTATTCAATTTAGGGTGCGGGTTCATTCAGCAGAGATTCTCGATGAGCACGTTTCCCTAAGCCATTACAGTTGTTGTGGTTTTTTTTAACAGAAACAATCAATATTTTACATCATCTGTGTACTGGCCATCAACACTCTATTCTACCTGTAAAAGGAAAAATTCATTTATGAAATACTTAGTCTGTTATTTTCAAAGAACTACCACCTTTAGTGGTAGTTAGCATTGATCACAGTGTTAGAAATCAAAGGAAATGCTATGCCAGGGAAAAGCTGGGCTTTGAGACTCCACAAATAACAACCCAAATGACCTACTTGTTACCCAGCTTGTCTTGGCCAGAGTTCTGTCTTGAGCAGAATTGGGACCAATCAGGAATCAGGATTTTCTTTCTTGTTGTCAATATCAAAGCTTTTTCCTCCGTTTCATCTTCTGAGTCAAAACAGTCAACTGAATACTGTAGATTCTCTTCTCTGCAACCTAAATTGTTCTTATGCCATCTCCTCTCCTTTCTGCTCTTGACCAGGTCTTTGATATTTCTCAGCTACGTGGAAGCAAGAGACACTTCATATGGCTTCTTTCCTTCAGGCTTGCTCCCCTTAGGCCCCTCGTCTACATGCATGCTACAGGGGTCCGGCCATTCATAAGAGTAACAACTATGATTTATTGGTACTTTATGCATATTACTTATTTAGGTAAAACAGGCACAGACACACACACACAGGCCCCAAACCACTATCACTCCCATTTTCCACATGAGAAAATCAACCTTTAGTGAAGTTAAAAATTCAACCAACCCCATAGAGCTAGTAAGCTACAGAGCTAGGATTCAAATATGCACTTTTTTAACACACAGATTTTGATGTGTCATTCTATTCCAAACTCCTTTTCTGTAGATGCAACATCTTTTGGAATAACTTAGGTCAGATGCCACCTTTTTCCAGGGAAGATGAAGTATCTCGAGGGATAGTTTTATGAACACTACATCCAGTAAGAGAGAGAGAGAGAGAGTGCCAAATAAAATGAGGCTGCGATAGCTTCTCTTTATGGTCAACTACAAAACTCACCCAGGAATGACCTCAAATTCTGTTATCAGACAGATATAGCACACACTATTCCTTGCAGGTAAAAATATCACTAACTTTTAAAGAATTTGGTTCTTAGAGGTACTAAAATGTGGATTAGCTGAATGAAGTTAGTTGGTTTAATAACAGGGGAGACCCAAGTGGTCCAGGCTCGGACATTCAACACCCTTATCAGATGGGGGCAAAATATTTGGCCGAACTCTCACCTAATTTACCTTTGCTTACGGACTGTAAGCCCACTGAGGTGGTAGTATTAGGAACAATAAGTATGTTGGCTACATCTTTCCATCTTCGGAAATGTCCTACAGGAGAAATGAACCTACATCAGAGTAGAAAAACTAAAAATCAAGGAAATACACCTATGATAAAGGAAGCACTTTGGGTGCTGTGAGTCCCATAATTTGGAGTGTTGTTGGATGGGCAAAGTATACTTTTATACCTCATGCTAAACTGAGAGATTAAGGGAAACTGGCACTTAGCAGGAAGTAAGACTGATAAGATTTGGGAACCGCCCCTTTCTCATGCACTTCATGTGGATCTCCATCAGCAAAAACAGAAATAATAGTGGTACTAAGTTTCACTTTCTTGGGGCAGAAGCCATTAAACTAAGCAATAGGAACCTTTGACTTTAAGACTGTGTCCAAGCAAGATAACTGCCTGTGTAATCAGAGCATGAAATTTTCAGGAAACAAAATAGACTGGAGGCCTACTATCTAAGGGAGAAGTATTTCCAAGGAAACCTAAAATCTAGCCACCCATCTCTAAGCCAATCCTGTGGTCTTGCAACTTCACTACCTGGGACCTCTGCCATTACATCTATGCAGCCACATGAAGGGCATCCCTACCCATAATTTACTCAGTTGTTGACCCTGAAGAAATACAAATAACATGTTATAAAGCAGGATCAGCAGCTAAGGGAAATCTGGACATGAAAGATCCTCCCAGAGAGCAAATCACCAAGACTGTCCAATGGCTGGCTAAAGAACTTAGTCTACTGTTGCCGTAGAGAATTTTGTCTTAATAGTCCCATTCTTGTCCAGCAAGGTGTGCGTTCTGTAGACTGTTGACTACTATGTTCTTCACACTCTCTCCTTTTCCAAATGGGAGTCCGATAGCAGTTCACAACTGTATTCAGGATACTGGGGGCCTGTTAAAGTTTAACTAGGTTGCTCAATTATAAAAATCTACATTCAGATATGATTGAGGTGACTGACCATCAGTCACCCAGAGATCTTAGATTAACAGATGGATGAATAAACTCATGAAACTTGGGGTGGTAACTCCCAAGGAGAGGGTGAAAACATTCCACACAGGTCGAGCAATTTTAAAGATGCCTGGAAAGAACAGCCAAACGGGTGAAGAATGGAAGTCCGTATTATAGACTACCCAACAGCCAATCCCCTTCCTTTTGGTGCTTGCTAACAGAAATATAATTATGTATTAAATGGCAATATTCCTGGAGCGCCTGGGTGGCTCAGTTGGTTCAACATCCAACTCTTGATTTTGGCTCAGGTCATGATCTCATGGTTTGTGAGACTGAGCCCCACATCAGCCTCTGCGCTGACAGTGCAGAGCCTGCTTAGGATTCTCTCTCTCTCTCTCTCTCTCTCTCTCTCTCTCTCTCTCTCTCCCTCTCTCTCTCTCTCCCCCTTTCTCTCTGCCCCTTCTCTGCTCACACACACTTTCTCTCTAAACAAATAAATAAACATTTAAAAAATTAAAATGGCAATATTCCTGGTTCCTAGAATGAATCATGATTGGTTTATCTAGATAAATCATGGCATTCCTATCTATAGCCCTTGGGCAATCATCCCAATCATCCTTGCAATTTCAGTTAACCAAATTAGACCTAAGGAGTGAGTTCACTAACTATAAATGGGAATTTATACTTTGACAAAAGTAAATACTTTGTTTCTTTCTATTTGGAAAAACGTGGAAGTCATTTTGTAACCATGCACCAATGAATGCAAGGATAAATAACTTGCATGCTGGGGATTGTAGAAGAGGATGGGAAAATCTGGGGCCATATTTCTTGTTATGAAAACAAATCAACTTCATAATTGATGTTATAGTGGAGATTTCTGTTACAGTTCAAAACATGTCAAATTCATAAACTGACCATACACTGTGTGAAGAATGTGGAAGAGAGACCCTTGTGAGGAACAGAAGGAAGTGATGAAGATAAATTATCACTGAGTCATAACTTCTTTAAAGACTATCTATCCTTCTTGAAATAGTTACTTTGGTGAAGTATTTTTTTAATTGACTCTCAATTTGTGTAGTACGTAGAACTGTTAATGAACATACAAATGTTCAAAACCATACCAAAACAGACAAAACACAATAATGGTGCTAAATACAAATGAATATTTGCTGAACAATTATCAATGGATTGTAAACACACTGAGACACCAATAAAAAATTACAGGTGAAAATCTACCAAGCAGTTTACTGTCCCTTTTCTCTCATTCACTTAAATGCACCTTCCTAGAGGTTAATTCTACCCCATGTTAACTTTTTCACTTCCCTCAGTCTTATAAACTTAGAGTTTAGGGGCGCCTGGGTGGCTTGCTCGGTTAAGCATCCGACTTCGGCTCAGGTCATGATCTCACAGTCCGTGAGTTCGAGCCCCCCATCGGGCTCCGTGCTGACAGCTCAGAGCCTGGAGACTGTTTCGGACTCTGTGTCTCCCTCTCTCTCTGCCCCTCCCCTGTTCATGCTCTGTCTCTCTCTGTCTCAAAAATAAATAAATGTTAAAAAAAAAAAGAAAAAAAAAAAAGAAATCATATTAAACTTAGAGTTTATACCCTGATAAGTGTTGTCCTCTATCAGTGGACTTCCAGTTTTAAGGCAAGTTTTAGAAGACATTTTTGTATTGCATGTTCAGCCTCTTTGATGTTACTTCCTTTATTCTTCTTAATACTATACTTACTTTTATTCAATCTTTTATTCATCAGATTATTTGTTACTTCTCTAATTCAAATTCTCAGCAGCACTGACCTGAACACTGCCTCTTTCTTGGCATCTGTGACGTCACACTCTACTTATTTGTATTCTCTCTGACCTACTACCTTCAATGTTTGCTGTGCCCTTCCTTGCCTCACCTCACAATATTAAGCAGTACCAGGATATAGTCTTAAAATCCTATCCGTGATCTTGCCATGAATGATGTCATTCAATCCCAATTTTACATAAAATACGTACGACTCAAACATTTCTATCTTCAGCCCTAACATCCACCAACTCCCTACCTGAAATCTCCATTCGGATATCTAGGACATGATAACACTAATACAGTTATATCCAAAACTGAACTCATTTTTCAATCCCTTCCTCAGTTTTCCTCATGTCCAGAAGACGGTACCACACATGCGGGAGCTAAAGTCAAATGCCTAGAAGTCATCCCTACCTTCTCTCTGTCTATTCCCCACAGCCAACTCATTAGCACATCTGGTCAACCCCAACTGCATGGTACATCTTGAATCCATCTACTACTCTCCATTGACATTCCAAACTCAATACCTCTCCTGACTGGGATATGACAATAACCTCATAACTCCTATCACTGCTTCCATTCTTTCCACTTCATCATGCATTTCCCATAAGCTGGCTAGAATGCTTCTGAATGTAAATTATATCCTGTCACTTCTCTGCATAAAGCTCTCATAACAGTGTCCTATCACATTTAGAGCCAAATCCAAACACCTTCTTCTAGCCTCCAAGGTCCTCAGCATGATCTACTTCTCTGACTCCCCTCAAACCTCCCCGCTTCTCTCCCTATGCTGCAACCTCCCTGTCCTTGTTTCTGACCTTTGTACAATCCCAGCTTATTTTGTTTTGGGGTCTTTGCCAAAGCCGTGTCTTCTGTGTGGAAAGCTCTTCCTCTAGATAGTCACACAAATGACAATTTCTTATCATCCAGGCCTCTATTCATATCTCATCTCTTCAGAGAAGTCTTCTCTGGCCAACAAGGCCATATTCTCAGTTCATCTAAGAACCTCTTTTCTTTCTTCACAGCAAGAATTGCTAGCCGGTATCTTCTTGTCCATTTATCACCTGCCTTCCTCCAAAAGCATCTATATTCTTGGAGATCAGGGACCCTTCCTGACTCACTGCTGTGTCCCTATTTCCTACACATTCCACAGATGATCAATAAATATTTGAATTGGTAAAGACTTTTGGGTTTCTAGGCACTAAGGAAATTCTTCCTTTGCCTTTAAAAAGGGATTTTCTGGGGGCACCAGGGTGGCTCAGTCGGTTAAGCATCTGACTTCAGCTCAGGCCATAGTCTCACAGTCCGTGAGTTTGAGCCCTGTGTCAGACGCTGTGCCGACAGCTCAGAGCCTGGAACCTGCTTCAGATTCTGTCTCCCTCTTTCTGCCCCTCCCCCACTTGCACTCTGTTTCTCTCTTTTAAAAATAAAAACATTAAAAAAATGTTTAAAATAAGTAAATAAAAAGGGTTTTTCTGTTATATGCTTCATGGTTTTAAGTTTAATCAGGAAATATTTGAGTCAATTCTCCTTTCATTCAATCAAGACATATTTACTGTGCCAAGCATTTTGCTATGCAAAGAAAAATGATACAGCAGATTCATCATGTAGTGGTAAAGAATGACATGGAAATGAATATAATATAAATTGAGGTCAATCAAACTACTAAGAAATCCACTAATGTTGCCTTGTGCAAAAGGGGTCAGGAGTAGAGACAAACAAAATCAGTTACAAGTACAGAGGGAAAATGACATTTGCTACATACCAATGATTCAGTAGTTGAGTTCTATAAATGAAAAGAGGAAAATACTGCATTGGTTGCATTTCTCAATCCCATATAACGATGCTCCCAAACATGACAATGACGGCAGAAGAGACTGGTTTTTTCATACAATGTTTTTACAACCCGAAAGTCAAGTTTTAACTAAATTCAAGGACACTACTTCCAAATGCCTTGTGTGATTCAATCGCAGGCACTTCTATTTTAGCATTATTTAAGGTGAAGATCAAGTAGGACTGTAATGAAATAGACGCTCTCTCAAGTTCCCCTCCCTCTCACAGCTGCCACACTCCTCTCTGCCAGTCCCCACCACCACCCACTGCCTGTGGCCCATGACTTTGCATTACTCTCTGATCTCTGATACAAAGAAAATTCTACTAATCCTCAAGCAATGCCATGGCCTGCTCACTGGCCCTCAAATGTGCCTTACTCCATCCCACCTTCTCAACCCACCTACCTACGTGAAATACCGCTCCCTCTGGCTTATGTTCTCCAAATGCTGCCAGTTCTCAAACTCAAGAGGCCCATCTCTTCCAGGAAACCTTCCTCTTCAGCCTCCAGCCACTATGAGCTCCTGCTTCTCAGACTATGTGCAGCATGCATTGCCTTTGCTGGCTATCTGAAGATTTAAAAACACCTCCTGAAATTGCTGTTTAGCCTTTCATTTACCTGGGTTTTAACAACTTCCTAACCAAATTATTGAAGTTTTCAATACAGTGGTTCGGTCTCCCATTCCTTGTCTCACCCATACTCATAGATAACGATGGCACTGCCAGAGGAACTGAGTAGTCCTGCAACTCCAGCATTTTGCCTGCAAGGAATCACTTATTCCCAGGGTGCTACAGGAGCGGGCCAGGCATGGGTATAACTGACCACCAGGTCATCCACCAGGGCAATGCAGATTCTTCTATGTCAGACCAATAACTTAAGGTGTCAGCATGTCACATGCTAAGAAAATCAGTAGATACAAATGTACTCCAAGATGAATCAGCTTTTGTTAAGAAAAAAAAAAAGACGTTCTTCTGAGTAAATAGCTAACTAACTACAAATAATTTTTGTAGATAAGGAGGACAATTTCTATTTCTATCTGTTTACTTCTAAACAAGTCAGCCAAGTGGTACTTGGATGAGGTCTTTGGTTTAAAAACAAGCAAAAATGGTTTTTCCTCTTGTCTGAAGGAAGCGCTGTGCCCTCCTCTGTATCAATTTCATAAAGGTCAGTGTTGACTGGGGTACATCAGTTGTAATTTAACACTATTACCTCTGTACTCACAACAGAAAGAGTTCTTCAGGACACTGGCCCAGGGATTTCTCTCTATTCCCTCACCTCTGCTCTTCCCTCCATGACTCCTCTTTAATCTGCCCCCCCCAGTTATATTTTTAAATAAGAATCAGATCATGCTCCCCATTGGTAGCTTCTGCTGCCTCTTAAGAAATGTCATGAGTCCTTAAGATGGTGGTCAATGATCTTTAGGATGCCTTTTTCTTGCATCATCTCTCATCCTTCTCCCTTTTAATCACTCTACTCTGGCCATATGGGATTTCTTTCAACTCCTCAAAGATGGCATTTCATTTCCAGCCTTCAGGCTTTCACTCATGGGATTCCCACTGCGTGGAACTCCTTTTTCCCATCTTCTACAGCCAACCTAACTCTTACTTCTTCTTCCAGTTAAATGTTATTTCTTCAGGAATGTCTCTAGGAAGGTTTAGTGTCCCTGATATAGTTTCTAATGACCATCATGAACTCTCATTGGTAATACTCATGAAAATAATTTGTTTTAATATCCAGAGGCCTGCTATGTTTAAAGGTGCCATAGTAACACCTGGGTGGCTCAGTCAGTTGAGCATCTGACTTCAGCTCAGGTCATGATCTCACAGTTCGTGAGTTCAAGCCCCAGGTCAGGCTCTGTGCTGACAGCTCAGAGTCTGGAGCCTGCTTCGGATTCTGTGTCTCCCTCTCTCTCTGCCCCTCCCACACTCACACTCTGTCTGTATCAAAAATAAATAAACATTAAAAAATAAATAAAAGTTGCCATAATAAGAAGAGAGGCTGTCAACCTCAGTGACTGCTGCATTCCAGCAAACTGCATAGTGCCTTGGTACACAGGTCATGTTCAAGACGTTTGTTGGATTAATAAGAACAAAGACACTGGAGCTAGAAGACCCAGGTTAGAGCCGATTTGTGCTGTGACCTTGGGCAAATAACTTCAGCTCATTCATCCTCAATTTCCTGATCTTTAAAAGAGTTTTATCACCACGAAACCCTAGGATAGTGAAGACACCAAATGGTAAATGGTCAACCAAAGAGGTTATAAGTTGGAAAAGATTTATATAAATTAATTCTTATACACGGTGAGCCAAAGAATGTATACATCGAAAATGATTTATAGAAATTATTACTTTTGATTTAATAAAGATACTACCTAAGTTCCTTGATATATATATATATATATAGCCAATACTTACTGGATAATTGCTATAGCCAAAAGCTTACATGCATTACCTCATACAATTCTAACTTATACAATACTTCCAGAAGATCCGCATTATTATCATTAACCCATTTAACAGGTAAGGACAATAAAGTCACAAGTGATAAGTGATGGAACTGGCATTCAAACAAGGCAGCCTCACTCCAGGGTTTGAGAGTGGTTATCAGGGAGGCCTGCTTCCCATTATGATAGAGTTCTCTATTTCTTGTAGGAAGAGAGCTTAGCTTTCCTGGGAGACAAATTATACCTTTGCCCCGGAGCCCAGTCGTGGATTCTAATAAAGGAGGTGGTTTTGCTATTCAAATAATTGATAGGAATTCAACACTTTAGAACGTCTTCATTGTCACTCTGAAAATTTGTTTATACAGCCAATGTGTGCCAGGCACCAGGATAAGCACTTTCTAGTTACTAACGCTTAATAACCCTCATTTTAACAGCAAAGTGAGACTCAGGAAGGATAAATCAAACAATCTGTGTTCCTAGAACTTTATTTTCAAGGCCAGGATTGAGCATGCTTCCATCTAACCAAAGCTGTGTGCATTAACCTACTAGAGTCTACTAAGAGCCTATGCTAAAAAGCTTTATGAAAACATATATCCTTGGCAAGGCTCTTTCTCTAAGTTTGTTGTTTATATTATTATAGGATATTAGTGAAATAATAAGATAACCATATGAACAAGTATATTCAGTGTCTATCGCTGCTATAACAAATGATCACACACTTGTGGCTTAAAAAAGCACAAAGTTATTATCTTGCAGTCGGCTGGGTCAGAAGTAGGACATTGGACAAAGGTGTTGGTAGAGCTAGAGTCCTTTCTGGAGGCTCTATGGAAGATCTCCTTTGCCTTTTCTGGCCTCTAGAGGCCACCCACATACTTCAGCCCACAGCCCCCGTCTTCCATCTTCAAAGTATCTTTAACTTTGTATCTCTCACACCATTCTTCCTTAGCAAAACCTTTCTGCAACAGCGCCAGGAAAGGATCTCCACCTTTAAGGACTCCAGTGATTGTGTTGGGCCCACTTGATAATCCCAGAAAATCTTCCCATATCAAGGTCCTTAACTTGGTCACATCAGCAAAATCCTCTTTGCCATGGGGACCTGATGGAAGCATCAGAACAAAGAAGAGGTCTGGGTATTAGGAAGAAAGCAAAAGCAGGAGCTCCTGGAGATGAGTGCCACAAGTCCCACTCTAGAGCTGGGACATCCCACCAAGATCTGAAGACAGTGTGTTTGCAATTCTGTAGTTAGAGAAGAAGTTACGCATCAGCAATTTCCCTTTTTTTTATTTTCATGTTTAATGTTCAACTCACATGATCTTGTTTCTAGTTAATACAGTAGACCTATTAGTCATCTTTATAAATTTGGGAAACTGACGTGAAGAGCAGAAAGAACAAAGGCTTTGGAGGTGGACGGACAGGGACTGAAATCTATCATATGTATGCTCTGACATTTGTGTTACTTGCAGCAGGTTGCTTAATCTTTTACAGCCTCAATCCCTGTATCTGTAGGATAGGAACAATTCTACTTAGGCACGCAGGATTATGGACGTGAGGCTCTAACGCAGTTCTACAGGTACACTCTAAAACTGAGCCCTCACACCTACTGGGGCAAAAGCATCATGAAGCCCTCTCCAACCAGTCTGCCCATGTAGGTTGCAAGTATAATGAACAGAGCAAGAATATGATCTTCATTTTTGGATTCTTTTCCACTCGCCCACTCAGCACCTGGAAGAATGCCTAGTCCAGAGTAGACATCCAATATATATTAGTTGAACTATATTAAAGTTTGCTTTTCCCTTTGAATCTTGAGAATAAACCTGTGGTTTGGATCAGTGATGCATGACATAGTCAGGTTGGCCTAGAAAGACCTAAGCCCCTGAAACGTGTTTTGGAGCCCTTGGACACTTCTGGAAGGCCACACAATATTCAGACACAGACTGTGAACCTTAAAAATGGCCTTGCATGTAAGCCACGGTGGATTATTAAGATAAAAAAGAGATTAAACCACATAAAATGGCTCACTTCGTCACATCCAGCATAAAACATATCTGTAGTAAGAGTCCAAGTGACAAGTAGATGAATGCTTTCCAAAACCTTAAGACTGATTTAAATCACGAAATACTGTATAACGAATGAACCATCTCCACCCAATGCTAAAGGAACATATAAATTAGGAAAGAGGGATTTGGGCAAAAAAAAAAAAAAATCAGTATTTCAGAAGTTAAATAGTGTTTTCTAGCTCTGGTCATTCATAAATCCAAAACGAAGAATCTAAAGTCTGTAACTCTTATAGAAATAGTAACTGCGTGGGATAATCTTCTCCCCGATTAAGTTGAAAGTTATAAATCTAGGCGCGCCTGGATGGCTTAGTTAGTTAAGTGTCTGACTTCAGTCTAGGTCATGATCTCACCATTCCCGAGTTCAAGCCCCATGTCAGGCTCTGTGCTGACAACTCAGAGCCTGGAGCCTGTTTCAGATTCTATGTCTCCCTCTCTCTCTGGCCCTCCCCTGTTCATGCTCGCTCTCTCTCTCTCTCAAAAATAAATAAGCATTAAAAAATTAAAAAATAAATAAAGTTATAAATCTATACCATGATGCTCAAACTCTTATCCCCCCACCCTCTTCTCAGAAAATGACATTCTGTTTCACAGACTATGATCATGTTGAGCATGACGTCTCCTCAAAACCTAATTTGTTCCCTGCTGTTTCACAGAAGAGACTCACTATCCTTCCCATACTTCTTCCCAAGTTCCACCTGTGTACCTGCCTACTTATTCATTTAGTCAATAAATATCTGGGCATTGATGATACAAATATGACCAACCAACCATCCCTGGACCAAGACTACTCAGTCTCTTAGGGGAAACCAACAGGTAATCAAATATTGCACAAACAATATTCAGCACTTTGGAAGAGTGACCTATATCAATACAGCTAGATCTCTAAGACATAGTATTAAGTGAAAAAATCTTAAGACACACTATTTGTATAAATTTCCAAATGCATACATTGCTATAGTCTGAAGTCTGTGTCCCCCAAAATTAATATGTTGAAATCCTAGCCCCCAAAGGTGATGGTTCTAGAAAGTGAGGTCCTTGAGAAGTGATTAGGTCATGAGAGGGGAGTCTGCATGAGTGGGATGAATGCTTTTATAGGAGAGACCCCAGAGGGCTCCCCAGCCACTTCCACCAAGAGAGCACACAATGAGAGTCCATGACTCAGGTGAGGGGCCCTCACCTAACATGCTGGCTGGGGCACCTGGGTGGCTCAGTCGGTTAAGTGTCCAACTTCAGCTCAGGTCATGATCTCATGGTTCGTGGGTTCGAGGCCCACATTGGGCTCTGTGCTGACAGCTCAGAGCCTGGAGCCTGCTTCAGATCCTGTGTGTCCCTCTCTCTCTGCCCCTTCCCTGTTGGCACTCTATGTCTCTCAAAAAGAAATATGTGTTAAAAAACAAAGCAAAACATGCTGCCACTCTGATCTTGGACTTCCTGCCTCCAGAAGTGTGAGCAATAAAATCCTGTTCTTTATAGGTGACCCAGTCTGGGGCATTTTCTTATGGCAGGCTGAGTGGACTACGGCATGCATAAAACATATGACATGCTCTTCATGCCTACCCACCGGTGCAGACAGAAGGATGTTGAAATGAATTGAAAGGATACACCCCAAATTCATAGTAGTGGTTGTTAAAGCAGGGGAAAAGAGATAGGAAAGGGAACACGGAAGGTGGCAAAATGGATGCCAACCCTATTGTTAGCATTTTATTGCTTTTATGTAAAAAAAAAGGTTGGAAGCAAATACTTTGTAAAATTATCAACTCTCAATTTGGGGTAGAAAATCCTCTGGTGCTTATGATTCTCTATACTCTTCCATATTTTTATAAGTAGTATAAGTATATTCTTATAAGTCTATTCAAATTTAAATAGACAATTGCATTGCAGCACAGGAAGTGTTTTACATGGTATATACAAATACAATGGTGATAAACAGAAAAACGATTCTCCCTGGTGTTTTCAGACCATTGCTCTCCACTCCCCAAGGTCCATGCCCAGTGTCTTCTGTTTGACAGAAGTTAGTCCCTCCAGCAACTACCCTATCCACCCCCTTTCCTTCACAACTCAACTTCGTGCAAGAGTTGCTTGTGTTTCCTCACTCACACCCCAACCCATGGCAGTCTGGCTTCAGCCCCATGAAATCGCTCCAACCTCCTAATCACCAAATCATTTCAGTTCTCATTTTACTTAACCATGCAAAGCACTTAAGATAATTGACCAAGTGCTGGAAAAGTTTCCTTCCCTTGGCATCCACAGTACTACTCTTGGCTGTCATTCCTTTTACCTTCCCACGTGGTCTACCTTTGACCCCTTCACTTGTGCCTTCTCCCTGGTGCAGCCCCTTAACGATAGTGTGCCTCCTAGGATTCCATTCTGAGCTCTGCTCTCCCCCTAAGCGACCTCCCTTGTTCTCATGACTTTACCTGAAACGCACTGGCTTCTAAATCTGTACGCTAGTCCCTCCTGAGATCTTGATGCACACCTTCAGCTGCCAGCTAGCTTTTTCCTACATTCCTCACCAGTACCTCACCCTCAGGTCCCAAAGCAGCCGTATCGTCCAGAATTCTCACTGAAGGGTACAGCTAGACACGTGGACCTTTTTTCAAGCACCTCTTTTCCTGCCTCATTCCAGGGCTTAGTGACTTGTCGATGTTAACTGCCATACATCTCTTAAGCCTAAGGCCTCCCCTACACTTGTCACACTGCTTTCATTCAGATCTCTCATGCCACATCGTCTGCACTACTTTTCCAAGTAGTCCCCTTGACTTCTATGAGTTACCTCCATCATTTCCTTCTGAAACACAATTAATTGCCATTCCCTTGCTCAACATCCTTCAATGGCTCCCCACTACCCACAGATTTTAATTTAAACTCTTCAGTCATATGCGCAGGCATCTGAAACAATCCACCACCATCTACCCTCCCAGACTTACTTGTGGACACATCTCCCCACACTGCCAATATGCAGTCCACATGGACTTTCTCACTGTTCCCTGAATGTGGGTTGAGTTTTCACATAAATCTGAGCCTTGGCACAGGCTGTTTCTACGACCTTGGAATCCTGTTCTCTCTCATCCGCTGAATAAACCTCGACACACTTCAACATCTCATTGAGATGCTATTTTCCTTAAGGGTTCCTTAATTTCTCTTGGCAGGTAGCTATTCCTACAACTTTTCTTCCCCAGGACTTTGTGCCTCTATTTTAGCACTAAAATCACAGTGATCTGAGCGCGACATGCTCCCCTCTCCCAGCGGACAGCAAGCAGGAGACAGGCTTTTGTGATGGCTTATTCATTCAGCAAATATTGGAGAGCTCTGCTATTGGAAGGCTCTGTTCAAGGTATGTGGGATACACAGCAAACAAGACAACATCTATGTTGATGGAGTCTAAATTCCAGAGGACAGGGCTGCCATCCATATATTTTAAGGTGTGACTTGGAAAGGTTTGTTTAAAACCTGTTTTTTATTTTTTTTTTCAGAGAGCACATGGGGGTAGGGGCAGAGAGAAGGGGACCAAGGATCTGAAGCAGGCTCTGCGCTGACAGCAGCAAACCCGACGCAGGGCTCAAACTCATGACCCGCGAGATCATGACCTGAGCCGAAGTCAGATGCTCAACTGACTGAGCCACCCAGGCGCCCCGGAGAGGTTTGTTTCACTCATCAGTAAGGCCATCATGAAATCAGAACGTTAACACATATTACCACAGTGGCTTTTGTGTGTCATCCTAGCTCATCACCTCAAGGCGAGCTCTTCCTTCACTCCACTGCGATTCCCTAAGTGCCAGGCACTGAAATATGCACAAACTATAGGATCTTTAAATACTTAAGCCTCAGTCTTTTTTGATAAAACTATCCCTTCTCATGAAGGCTGGCAGGAACCTTTCCACAAGAGGGTATGTGATTATGCATCACAGTTAGGTAGACAATGTCGACGCAGGTTCCCCACAAATCAGCAGGAGTCAGACCCACACCACATGGGTTCACGAAATAGAAGGAACAACAGATGAGCTCTCTGTGGCTGTGAAGAGAACGCCCAGACGTTAGTGCTGCTCGCCTATACTGCATACCTTTTTAAGTTTATGGGGCACTAGCTCATGTATGTCTCATGTAAGTATTTGAGTATTTGTATACAGAGACTGGGGTTTCTCTGGAATTGATACATCTATCATGCATGAAACTCAGAATGCAGAACGAGTATGCCAGAGACCAATCAAGACAGAGACTGAAGAATGCAAAGAACTCTAAGTTGTGATGGGAACAGACGCAAATGGCCTGGAACAATGAGGAAAGATGAATCGTGAATAACAGCGTGGCAAGCATCATTTAACACTCGGTATTTCTAGAAGTGAACACACAACTATATGGAAGCTAACTGTTGATAAGACTGCACCGTGCACATTGCCACGTGACAGTTATTTGCCATGCACTGCTTTGTTCTAGGCTCTAAAATCTAGTATGTTAGACTTCCCTCTTTACACTGGTCAAAGATGAATAGAAATGCTTGCACAAGAGGTCATGGGGATCCAACCTTCTGAATTTCATATTACTTTGTAGCATGATTATCGAAGAAAGCATTTAAGCTTTACTAATAATTAGGACACACACCTCTAAAGTACATGTGTATAATTTATGATTAGATCGATAAAAATGGAGGTATACATTCAAAATATTTTACAGATGGGAATACAAGGCAAAACACTTTGGAGACTGCCACGTTCTAGACACCAAAAGGCTAGCAAGGAGTTTTAAATAACAGACCAAAGTCATATTTGCGAGGTTAGGCAATGCGGACAAGGAAAGGTAAATGAGAAAAAAAAAAAAAAGCACAGAAGAAAATAATTCCAGATCCCACAAAAGCAAGCAGTTCAAAGGCCATGACCAATGTTTTGGTGGTAATTAGCATAACTGCCCTATGCTGTTTGCTGAGTGTAGGGACCACAGCCAGATATGATGTGGCTATTTGGTTAACTTGTTCCCCTGCTTAAAACCTCCAATTACTTCTCATTGCCGTAGGATAAAGTTCAAATCCTTAATAAAAACCTCAAATTCTCAACCATCTGGCCCCGTCTGCCTCTTCAGCACTATCTTTTGCCCTTTTCTATTTTCAGATTTTCTTCGGGTCTTCAAGAATATTCTTGACTCCTGCGTCTGTCTGTCTTTAGGTGTCATTCAGATGTCAAATTAATTTCTACTTTTTGAAGGAGTTATTTTCTGACTCCTAAAACACATTCAATTTTTCCCCATATGTTCCTATAGCATTCTTTGCTCATTGTTCTAATATTCTCAGCATGCTGCTAATGTACTGTTGAAGGTCTTTCTTCCTTGCTAGCCATCTGTGAGGACAGAGAAGGCACTTGTATCCCCCAAGCACCCAGAACAATGTTTGATTTATAATACATATTCAATAAATGTGTTGACTGGAGTGAAGTTGAGTGAAATGTACCTTGAGACCCAGAGAAAAAGACTTTCTTTGAATTCCCTAAGCATTTGCTTATGGCATTCCACGATGGCAGAATTATAAGGCTTACCTAATAGTTACAACAATACAACAATATTTGACCGTTTCATTTGTAAATTTAAAGACATTTCGCCATCCATTGGTCAACAAATATTTGAGCGTCCCTGTGGGTCCTGAAATTGTGCATGGTCTCCTTACTCTGGGTTGGCAGACACCAAACAATTAACGAAAACTGCATTCATTAAGGAACAGTATTAAAAGGATTCACGACTTATTCTGACAGGAAGGAGGATGGCTGGAGTTCACTGCTTGCAGTAATGTTATATATTCTCAGTTGGTTAGTCTCAGCAAGGCTGCCTGTGCCCTGTGTCAACAGACTGGGTTGGATGATGTGGATACAGGACCAAGCAGTGGCAGAAGGGGAAGGAATGCAGTGAGGCAAGGAGAACGCTCTGAATCAAAATCATGTCTTTGCAATAATATACATCCTTCAATGAAGGCTCCCCTGTGCGCTCGCTGCACTTTCAATCCTCATCTTCCCCAGACCCTTACCTGGAGCCAGCTTGCCTACGTGAGTCACTTCCGCCAGCCCTTCAGCTCAGGCTCAGAGAGGCCCTGCAGGTTACTTTCATCGACGTTCAAACTCCTCAAGTACCAATGGTTCTTTTCCCCAACCCACAAGGTCAGCTATCAAGGCTCCCTCTTCCCATACAGGACCACCAGGACTGGGCACTGGCTTTGGATCTTTACCTTGCATAGGATCTAGAAATCCGCAGGGAGATTTTTCAGGTCATCTGTCCTTTACCCCATTTACCATCTAACTGGATAATAGGCAGAGTTTCTGCTGAGCTGAGCCCAGCCCTCCTAGGACCATATCAGGTCAACCCACAGTGCCCTGCCCAGGCAGGAGAGAGAAAAGAGTATAGAGTACAGGCTGTGTATCAATTAATATCGCCTTGGTAATATCTCAACTATCCTGATCACTAGCTGTGTGACTTTGGGCAAGTTGCTTAACCCCTTTAAGCTTGAATGTACTTATCAATAAAAAGGATTTTTAAAACTATCTGGTATCCGTCTTACCAGGATATCCCTCCAGAACCCCAAATAAGTTGAACTTTTGACCCTACATACAAACACTTCCCTCCCTCCCACTCTCTCTCTCTTTCTCCTTCTTCTTCTGTCTTCTGGATAATGACTTCCTAGCACCATAAGCAAAGGCCTTTATTCAGTCACCAAAGTTTGAGTATACAGCCTGCTTAGGAGTACATGCCTGACTTTGCATTTCCTTCTCTGATCTCCCACCTAACTTCGTGCCCCCATTCAATCAAAGACCATCAGAGACCAATCAAAGATCAGACAGAACTAAAGATGGTTCAAAGACCATCCAGGATGCCCCAAGAATCTGCGAAACTCATTTTCTTCTCTGTCAACACCTCTACACAATTGGCCAATCCTACTAAAGTCTGGGCAAATGCAAGACTTCCTCAACTGACCGTTCAACCTGAATACTCCCCCTTCCTTAATCTTTCCTGTAGAGCAGGGCAAGACAAATCTTCCTAGGGTGTCACTTTCACTGTGCCATCTTTTGGCGAAATCTTGAATTCTTGCCTGCTGAATCAAATTCACATTTCTGAGACTCTCCCTAATCTCATTTCTCAGCCTCGGCACTTCTGAGACAACCATCTACTCCAGTCAAACTGCTGTCCCCACAAATCCCTTCCTGCCACCTACCAAATGTTCCCTGGCAACCTAAGCCTCACTGGCCATCCAATGCCCAGCTCACAGCACAGCCCCTCTGTAGGGTGTTCCCCAGCAGATCACGCCAGTGTGGCCTCCCCTGCCTCCTGCACCAGAGGACAAGATTACCCCTTCCAGAGAGCAAGTGCTCCATGTTCAAAACCCACTCCTTCCAGAACTTCCCATGTGTTCCTGGTCTCACCACCCTCCTGACTTCCCATCCTCAAGATTAAAATAACTTTTTCTCAAGCCAAAATAATTAAATAAGCCCATATGATCAGGCTCTAACTATTTTTCAGGCACTGCAGTGAGCCCTTTATACACATTAGTTCAGTTCATCCCTAGTACAATCTGTCAAATTGGATTCTCTTCATTGATTTACCACTCAGCACACATTTCAGTGAATTTTAATAAGGAAATAGTAAAAACTAAATATATACAAGGTATAGATACATATGCAAATAGTATAATATATAAGCAATATTCTAGTACAGGAGCCTAGTCCATACATTTTTTTCTTTGAAGGATTATATAAAAGCTATGAATGAAAGTAAAAGAAGGTAAGGGCTAAGGAGATACAGGTGAGCTGTTACATTAGATGAAGTCATCAGAGAAGTAATATTGTAATGGAGATCTGAATAAGTGAAGATGAAAGCCAGTGAAGTAAATGGGGCAAGAATATTCCAGGTACATATAAAGAAACTAAGTTACAGAGAGGCCGTGTGGCTTCCTAAGGTCACACGGGAACAGACACAGCATCTGAATCCTACTTCTGACTCCAGAATCTCATTCTGAGACCCTATTCTTCATCCACCATTTATGTTCTGTAACAGTTCACTCTGTAAACTAGCTGTGGCTTTTTGAAATCCTCGTATTCCCCATTTGTTGGCAAGCATGGACCATCTATGTGCCAGGCACTGACCTCCATGACATTCTCCTCTCCCATTTCTTCTCCAGCTGGGACACAGTTCCCGGGTTTTACATCCATCTCTCACCCATATTCCTCATGGTACTAATCCTAGACTCTGCCTCGTATCCAGGGTCACATCTTCAATTACCTTTGCTCTCTGCAATGCACATGAGTCCCAAGCTTAGTTTTCTGGCCAGCTTCTTGGAAGTAGGGCCATGCCTCATTCATCTCTCTATTCCAAATACCCATCATAGCACTAGATGCTCAATAAACGCATGCTTCTCTGAAATCAATTGAACTTGAACGCCACATTTCCAACTGCCTTTGGGACAGTTGGCCTGGATTCTTTCCCAGTTGATATCACTATTTCTAAAAGTGAACATGTTATCTTCCCTCCAAAACCTGTTTTCCTCCTGTGTTCCTTCTCATCATGGCACCACGAGGTACCCATCCCCATCTATCTCCTTCCCATTTCCTTAAGTTTGTGCAACGTTTCCACATTCCCACTTCAAGTTTGTGCAAATGTTTTCTCTTTCCTGGACTAATGCAACAGCCTCCTAATGACATCCTTGTCGATGATGCATCCTACACAGCTATGCAAAATTAATGTGCTTCATTCTGTCGTTCCTCACTAAATTCAACTGGCTCCCCACTGTCTGCATAGTCCCATCTCACTCTCATGTTCCAGAACCAGATAGCCCAGTAACTACTGGACATCTCCATTTTGAAGGAGGAAGTCATCCTTAAAGGCGGCCTTAAATTTCATAGTCCCCAAACTGATTTCACTTCCTTTCAAACAAAACCTCCCCTGTATCTCTCATCTTGGTAAATATATGCCACCCACCAGCGACCCAACCCAGAAATCTAGCTCTCCCGAGCTCCTCTTTCTCCTCCAATCCCAATTCCCACCTGTCATCAGCTCCTGCTGGTCTTGTCCTCTATTTTACTCACGGGTACCTTCCAGTCCTCACCGGATCACACTGTTGCTTTACTATGTTCAAGACACCTCAGCTGCTATCCCACCTTAGCCAGTATGCTTGACTGCCCTTTCACCCAGTTGTGGCCATTTGTCAACCACTGCAGTTATCTTCCCAACGTGCGACTGAGATCACCCTGTGCTCTTGACTGGAATTTATCAGTAGTCCCCACTGCCTTCATGTCCTGACCCTGCCTCCTTCTCCAGCTTCCATTTCACTGTTCCCTTCTTCTCCCCAGCTTAACTGCAACCCACAGAACTTCTCTCTGTTCCCTGACTGTAGCACATGTTCTCTTAGGACCAGCCTTAGAATGAGAGCTCTCCCCACACAAAGCATCCATCACTCCACTTGCTGCCTTTCCCTGGAAAACTCATTCCCATCCTTCTGCCCCATCCAGGCTAGGGAGCATTCTTTGATCCTTCCCAGCCTGCATGAGTGACTCATATCTGTGTTTCCAAAGCACTCAATACTGGATGCTATCACAGGACTTGCCACATGCTAATTACCATCCTACATGTCAGGCTCTTGGACTCAGCATTCCCCACGGGATGTTTTAATCTCTGTATTCTAGCACTTTGAACAATACTGGACAAATAATAGATGTTAATATATGTTTCTAGTACTCAGAACAATGCTTGACAAATAATAGATGCCCGGTATATGTTTTACAAAAGAATAAATTGCCTCACATTTGGAGAATCCCCTACTGATACAGAGAGTAGTGATATTACCCAGTCTATGGGTTAATGCTGTTTTTCTGTGTAATGCTTGTTCTGTATTTCAAGTGACTCTGAAACCAATATCACTTAATAACAAATCCTGTGATCATGGAAGGTCTACTCTGTGCTCCTTCAGCTTATTGTTTCATAATAGACAAGGACATGCCAATATCCTCCATCAAGGACATACACTGGGGTCCTGTGAAGGTATTTAGCAAGTGCCTTTGACAATGAGGTAACCTAATGTGCTCTACCCAATCATTACACCGTTCAGCTCAAGTAGAATTCTAGGGCAGAGACAGAAGATAGGATTTAAACGCTTAACTCCTGTACCTTCAACAGCTAATATGCCTTCTTATATTCTGAAATATTTACCAGCAGTGTCTCTCCTACAGTAGGTAACTGTTAAACATGTTTTAGATGGATGATTGTTGAATAACATCCTAAAAACTATTTATAAAACTATCAAAACAAATTGCATTAAGACTGAAGTTATAACTGTCACCGCTTGAGATCTGAAATTCAATTCTAATATATTTATGAAAAGCCACAATCTCATGCTCAGGGATCCAAAAATAAATGTTACTGTGTTTTAAATTGCAATGTTTCTGACAAATTACATCTGTATGTCGTTCAATCTTCCCCAGTTAGTGTTTGTAGTTTCTGCACTGTTGGTACGTATCCTGCGAGCTGAACAATTTTGAAAGTTATTTTAATGACTAATTTTCATTTGGCATCTACATCCACAACTTTAACCAGGAAGCTTTTATAGGGTTCAGCTGCAAATCTGGTACTTAAATCACATCAGAAGGGCCAGTAGTACTTGTCAGCTTTGCAGTTTAGACTTTTTGCCTTCTTAAAAGTATCTAACAATACCTCCATCAAAAACGGAGTTTATTCTATCAAGACATGGCAGAAGTATTCCCTCACTCTGTGCCCCTGTGTACTGCTGTATTCTGCAGGGTCCATCTTTCTTTTGCCGTGTTTCTCAATACCTGGTTCTGAATGCTCAGGATTTCATACTTGTTCCCCAAGGTTCCCTCCTCACCACCTTCAAATTAATGTAAGGCACCTGTGTTTCAGAGCCTGCACTAACCCTCTGATCACAGCTTCGGCAGGAAACAATGATGAAACTGGACCTTGAGAGCAGAGGGAACGGGGAACAGATTGCAATAACACTGTGCATCTCAGTGGGGAGAGATGTGGTTTCCAATTAAAGGGAGTTTGGGGAAATAGAGTATGGAAAGAGTGATTAAAGAATCGCTGGACAAAATGGAAGAAAGGTCTAGCAGATCAGACTTTCACAAGTACTCAGAATATTAGGTCAGGTACAATATGCTTATGATAAATGATTGATGTTACAGAATTACATTTAAAAATTAGAGTGACAGTCTCCTTGATTTTAAAAATTTGACACTAATTTGAAATGCCTCTGCCGTTACCAGGACATTATCTAAACTGGCAATCAGAGAGCTGGAAATTTTCAATTCCTTTATGACCATCTTTAAACAGAAGTTATTACTCATTTTGTACTCACCAAGCTTCAAAATCATATTTGTATTATAACAAAAAGTACACTTCTTCATAGACTCCCAACATCACACCTTTTAAAAACCTTTAAAATGGCTTAGGTATCATGTCTTTAAGTGGTTGACAAATAAACCCATATTACAGATGGAAAACAGAAGACAGGAAGAAGCCAGGCAACAGAATGAATACAGAATTTTGAGCCCCATTCTTTTAATAGCTTTATTCTGTAAGACCTCAGAGAAAGAAAGGTCAAGTTCAAAATCACTGTTTGCCTTCACTGTACCCACATGAAAGGAATGGCATCTATGCCAACTGGATGGAATCTTGCTTTTCAACACCCATCTCACTTCATCCTTACTTCTGTTATAGCATTGAACATTTTAAAATACACATGTTTAGTCATTTCTTTTCTCCCTTACTCAGCTATACACACCTGGTACCTACTCCGTAAATATCTCTTGAATAAACAGTAACCTTTCTGAAGGCCAACTCCACATCTCATTAATCCCTGCACCAAGAAGTTTCTTTGTAAATATTTGCTGAATTAAACTCATGTCATCATTACAGAATCCATTCCTGTAGTCTAGGAGTGGAAATGATTACCAGCATTTCATAAATGGAGAAAGAGGAACAATGACATTATACTCAATGGCTATTTTACATGCTCTTACCTTTCCAAATTAAATTAAAATTTTTCTCAATTAAGCCACCCTCCAAGTTAAATTTGTTCTTGGGACTGGCTTTGCAGGGTTATTTCTGAAATGTCTATTAGTTCTATATTATTTTGTTTTGTGTCAAATTCTCTGCAAAAGCAACAAGTCCTGAGAACCCTCTTCCACTGGGATGAGATGCTGGGTACAAGAGTTTACTTCCACCTTAAGTATGAACACAAAAGAAGATACTTTTTTCATGAAACACTTCTCTTGGAGCATGTACCATATACAAAACATGGATAAATGGTCTGGCAAGACCATTTTTTTGTAAGTAGTTTCTTATGGTAGTCTAATGGAACAAAGTACAAAACGTTAAAACTGAAAATAAAGCCCCTGGCAGAATACCCATTCTGGGAAGTCGATCAGTTTAATAGTTACATGTGTTCTTTTCACCCAATTTTATTATGAAACTCATGAAGGCGTTTGGAAGTCCTATGTTCTCTTATTAAAAAATAGTAAGCATATTGGGGGGACATTCCTGGGGACACCTCAGCATCTGTAATACAATGCACAGACAATATCATGATGAAGATGTGAGAGGGGGTGCATAGTCATAAATATTGTGGTATTACTCTATCAGTCAAAACTGATTCTGATTCCCATTTGGGCTGCAGATAATGTCATTTTTAAATATACTGCTCTGCTCAAAAGATCCTTCAAAATATTAACTGTTGATGTCTAAAGATGAAAGTCTATTTTTCCTCCAAAACCTTTTTAAAGACCTATAAAAAATGCCAGTTCTAATTCCCTAAAGACTTTTCATTCACTATTCATGAGAAGATTCTGCCTGAGTACATGAAGGGACCTTTCCCTAAGCCAATCCAAATTTCAGGAAACCAAAAAGTTACAGACTGTTGTTGCAAAATGGGTTGACTACTTGTTTTTACCTAAATAAGTAATTGGGGAAGAGAAGTTTCTAAAAGGTCAATAATATATCCAAAGGGTATTTAAATATATCCAAAAGGGCATTTCCAGTGGGAGAGCCATTCAGCCACACTGGCTGTGTTTGTTCAGAAGGAAAAAATCAGCCCATAACATGAGCATGAAGGCCAATTGCTCAATACGGCAAATTCTGTACTTGTATCTCTGTTCAAATTATTCCTTCGATTGGCAGAGCATGTGGAGAACTTCTGTGATTAAACAGTGTGTGCCTCTTTTTTCAGAATTCCTAATGCCATGTGCATATACACACATCTAGAGCTGCCCACAGTGCACTGACTGAACAAAGAGAGGGAGACATCCACAGAGGGGAGAGGAAAAGAGCTGAACCCCGTCTCTTTTCAGCCCTGCCATGGGATCCACTTCCAGTGCAGACTGATTCTCTCTGTGAAATCTGATATGAAAGAAAATGCACCTGAGGAAATGGACATGTAGACATTGAATGATATTTCTGTTTTTGTTTTTTTATTTTTATAGCACAGTCACTGCTATAATGAAAAGATTCACCACCTGATGAGGATGAGAGCCAAGAGGATAATAATGTTGGTAGATGTGGTGGTATAGCCATTCAGGCTCTGGGGCCTGGAACCTTTAGGAAGGGCCGCTCTCTGGAGCATGAACTCAGACTATAGACTGTTACAATCATGATTCAAAGGGAATACTTAATTCACGATCTTAGCTCTTACTTGTAGGGGAACCAAAGAAGTGATAACTACTCACTGGGGGCCCCTCGGACTACTGATCCTAGAGGTGGTAGGCCTGGAAGGTATAAAGGGTAAAAGAGAGTCACGGCAACAACATCCAAAGACAACACTGACTATTGCTCTAAATACACAGAAAACACTGAGTATTTATTAAGCCCTTCTTTGGAAACACAAACTCTCATAGCAATGCATTATGGATGCAAAAGCATGCACAGTGCAGACAGGTACTATTTTGGTGCCTTATAACTATCTGTAGAGACCTGGCCCAATGAATGGAAAAGACAGACAACCCAAAAAGAATGTCACTTTCCAGTAGACAGCTTAACAAGCAATCGATAATTTGGCGTCTTTACTGGATCTATCACTGGGCAACACAGTTTAAATCCAGTAACTGTGCCTTAAGCAACTTTTGTGAATCGCTGTGCCAGTACTTACAAGGTGCACAAAAATGGGTAGTTCCTGTATGATATTCACCACCAAGGGTTTACCATATAATAGCTGCAAATGAGACATATATGCATAGTTTATTCTGTCTTGTCATTCAGATATAGGTCAAAATAAAGGAAAAATGACCTAGGAAAATTCAAAGCAGAATTCTTTGAGGAAGAGGCAGGGAGAAATTCAGTAAGGCTGCACAAGGAAGACACTGCATTTGCAATGTATCTTGAAGGATGTGTTTAGTGTTAAACATATAACAATGTTCAGTGGGCAACGTTCAGGCAGAAAGTTCATTCTAAACAGTAGGTACAACTTGAGATATGTGTGGGGACTAGTGATTAGTCCAGTTTAGCAGGTCAAGGTAGAGTCATGGAAGACAGTGTTGGGATGGAAGACTGTCAACATACTGGGGGAGCCGGGACTACTAAGCTAGAAAAAGTATTTTTAGTTCTATAAGTCATGGGAAGACATTAAAAGATTTTGCACGGGTGAATGATCTGACTCAAGTCAGTTTTTAGTGAATGTGGTTGGTTTCGAGTGGGGAGGCACTTAGCACAAATAGGCGGCAACCATGATAGTCTGGGAAATGATACGCACATAACCTTGTGTGTGTGATGGGAACTGGAGAGGGAGCTAGACATAAAGCTAGAAAAGCATCAGTAGGGCTTGGTGACTGATTCCACATGGAAAGGAGGGGGAGGAAATGATTAAGTACCATAGACAATTCAATGCTTTGGTTTTTTTTATAAACTGTAGGCTTCAAAAAATGATGCTACCGTTAACAAAATTTTGAAAATCAACTGTTCTTTGAAGAGACAATAGGTCTTTTCTAACATACTGACTTTGAGGTGCTGGTGAAATTTGCTAATAGCTCTGACCAGCAGAGCGTGGAAATGAACTGGAAAGGGATCAGGCCAGAACCACAGATTAAGGAGACTTCGGTATCAGAGATGCACCAAAACCACAGTTTGTTTCAGCAGAGAATGTAGACAGAAAAGATAGCTGAGACAGAAGTGTGTGAAAAGTTGCATAAAATGTACAAAGAAAGAAAAGGGGTCAGAAAAAGAGATCTGAGAGGAGTAGGAGGAACCAGAATAACACAGTCACCAAATCCAAGGGAGACTTCATTCAACAAATATCTGTTGTTGAGCAAATCTAACACGTCAGGCTTTGTGCTAGATTCTGGGGATACACAGTGGGCAGAACACAACAGCTCTGCTCTCACGAAGTTCATGGTTTTTTAAGGAGTGTTGATAAATAGCATGAAGCATCACTGTGAGTTTGGAGTGATGTAAATTAAGACCATCAGGACCTTTAACCAAATGAACAGTTGTCTTTTTTTTTTTTTAATACAGAAGTGATTCAACACCCAAGGGTGAATAAATTTGTAGTGACAGGTGTACTTATATAACCTTAAAACACTTTTAAGGATGGTATGGACCCACTGAACAAAATGTACACATTCTCCCATCCTTATTCCTTCCCTCCCTCCTCTCTCTCTCTCTCTCTCTGTCTCTCCCTCCCCCTCCCCCCCCCCCACACTTTAGTCTGCTTGGAATAAGAAGGGAGGCTATTAAGTAAACAAGCACACTCTGCTATGAAATATTGAAAAGCAATATTATCCACATGTTCTAGAAAACCAGTGAGGAAAAGGAAAACAAATAAAAGGACCAAAAAAAAGAGTAAGAAGGACCATATACTTTAAGCCCAGAAATATATCTTCAAAAAAGATTCAACCACTATGTAGTCTACAATTCTGCAGAAATCGTGCACACACATTTTATATTAAATGGCTCATTAATTTCCAAACCACCCATAGCCTTATTTTATGAAACTTTGCATAGGCGTTGGTCAGAAAAAAAAAAGCGCAGTAAAGGGAGGGGGTGAGGGTGTTGAATTTTAACACTCCATCATGTCATTTGCTTAGTACCTTCTGAGATTTAACGACATGAAGAAAACAGGATAATGCCTATGTAATGAAGAGCTTTTCTTGGGCTACTCAGAATCTACAGACTTTTCACTAGTAACTGTGTGGAATCACTAATCTGGATTTGCCTTATGCTTAATAACACACAACTTAAGCCGAAGCCATCATACAACCATTAAACAGCAATACGAAATCGCAGGGATTTTTCACTCCAGTATTGCTGGTTTGCAAACTCAGGACCTTCCTGGGTGAAATCTGAAACTGGTCCCCATACACGGAGGACAGGGAAGAAAGAGGCAGACGACTCCAGATTGGAAGGTAGCAGATGCAATAAACAAGGGAATTTACATATGAGGTTTGCCTTGAGGGCTGCAAGACAAGGAGATCTCCACCCCTGCCCGCTAGAAACTTAAAAGTTGATAGAGAAGCCCTGCCAGGGCTCATTCATGTACACCATCCAGATGGCCTCAACAACACCTTTCTCACTCAAGGCTATGTCCTTGAAAACAGCTCCTGCTACAGGAAAGACAGGCAGAACACACATTCTAAGGGCAGGGAGGGAGTAAGGAGCCTTCAACTGCCCAGGTCCAGCTGGTGGATCAAACAAGTAGTCACAGTCACGTCCTCTGGATGACCTCTTCCAACAACAATTGAAACGTACATGCATATCCCTCCCCACTTTTAGCTGTAGACGCCTTCACACAACATATGCCATCCCTAAGTTAGATGGCACAAATTGAGGACACCGATGAAAAATCTTATAGGGTTTTTTTTTTTTAACTCTGACCTTATCTCTGATTCTCTTTCAAATATACTGTTGAATTATCATCTCCATCTGTGTCTCCACTGGTAGCAGGATTATGTTTGATTTCATAGCCAGGGAGCTAAATGATAATAGTCAATTTCATGAAAACTATATTCTGGGCAGGCTTTTGATTTAACGTGGAAGCTGATGAGAGGCAGGCTAAAAGTGAGCACTACAGTTTGTAAGAAACCTTTTCTACTTGTATGTATTTATTTACAAAGAGTCCATTTTCTGTCCTCTGTAGCATGAACAGTGTTTTAACCACAGGAACTCAGAAGTGGTCATCAGCATATTAAATGCATTACCTGCTGAAAGAGAGCAGGGAATAAACTTTTTCAGCTACAGGACTATAAAGTTTTAACAGCCCAATTCAACCCTGCTCCCATCCTTCCTACATTTCCTTTCATGTGGTTTTCTCCTTTGTCTCTGAGCAAAACTGGTTTTCATAGTATTCTGGCCCTAGAGTCAGGTCATAAAATACACACATGCCCTCATGCGTGCAACACACACACACACACACACACACACACGCTCTTCTCTAATTCCTCATTTCCCTCTCATCTTCATACATTCCTATCAGTCTAATCCTCCAGTGAAAATGTCCAAATTCTGATTAAATCATTTTATGAACCTCTGTCCAAGAGGCATACATTCAAGGGAAAACCATCATGGTCACCTCAGAAGTTACGCAAATGTCTCACTTATTTGAAAGGAAACAAGAGATCACAATCTATTGTTTTAAAAAGAATGGAAGGCAGAGTCCAAACCTTTACAAATGACAATATTTTCTTATCCCAGGATTATTAAAGAGCATCCTATGTCTGAGCTTCAGCATCTATTTGGTGGAAATAATCGAGACTCCACATTCAGTGGATCATTCTCAAATATTAACCTTGAAACAGTAACAACAAGAACAGAAGGATGTGTCACAGTCTTTATTCTCCTCCTACGACAATTAACTAAAAACGTGTGAACACAATTCAAGAAACAGGTGTCAAATCCATTCAAGCCAGAAAACTCTTCACTTTTGGTCGCACCTTAACCAAGATATAAACCAGCATCTTCCTATTCTCCAAGTGAACAATAAACACATGCTGATTTTAAAGATAGTACTAAGTTTTGTTTTAATGTATCATACTCCCCAGATGTGACTTCATCTTTTTTTTTTCCATTTTATCTAACACACAGAGATTATGGCCACCTGTGGCACTGTGAATAGCCTGGACACGCTCATTCAATCCCCATCCGGCCAATTAAAGATTAGGTCCAGTCAAAAAGCTGTTATCACTGAGGAGCCGAATAATGTAAGCCACCCAGTTTCCCAGACTTTCTCTTCCTGATCTATCTTCAAGTCCCCACCACTGTGTTATGCATGAGTACAGTTCCTAAAAGGACAGCTAACTCTCTACCCTCTTCTTAGGTCTCTGCAAAGACAGGGACCCTATAAACTTAACAATTTACTCAGCCCTTTCCACTTAAAATGCCATTCTGGAAAACAAATCAATTTCTTAACGATTATCAGTATCCCTCATAAAATGTATCCTAGACATTCTTGGTTCATAATCGGTGAACTCTTGCCATAAGTGAAACAGGAACTAAACAACAGGACAGGTCAAAGTTGGGAGTTTAAAAGGTAATGGTCATATTTTTTTTTTCCAGCCTATAAACGACCAAGACTTTTTCTCTTTGAAATTTCACGCTCAAGTAAGACTAGTGTCCTCCCAGTTACAATGACCTTAACTACCAGAGGGGAGGCAAGAGAGGCAAAATGTCCATTTCTCAGTGTCCGAATTGGAGTGACAGACTCAAGTTGTCCAAAGTGATTCTATTTGCCTGGATATAAACGGGTAGAATGTGGATCTCTTCCCTTGCAACCTCAAACCCAAGTTTTTCATCCTCTAAATCCAAACTGTGCCATAGCCTTATGTGCGACCCCTCATCTTCTATCATCTGGGAAATAGCCAGCTCTTTATTAGTCTCAGCTTCCTGCAGCCACCTTCATTCTATTTTTGGCTCCTCTAAAAACTGTAGACATCGAAGCCACCTAAAAACAAACCGATTCAACCAAAGGTGCCTGGGATGGGAGATGTCTCATCCCCTGCTTCACGATGGATCCCACTAAACTCCTTTCCTGGCTTTCGCAGAACACACGATACTCTGAAAGCAAACACCTTGCACAAGAGTGCCCGGTACCTTTCCAAGGCTGTACCGTATATAAATTATTTCCAGGTGTCACTGAAGACCATTTTCTCTGAACACACTAAACTGAGGCTGGCAATAAAACAAGGCGCACGCTCCTCCTGAAGAATCTGACCCGAGAAACATTCCGCCTGTATGTTACCAGCGAACAAAAATACGGAGTTTTAATGAGGAAATGTCAGGGAGCATTTAGGAAAAGTGGAGGGAGAGGATCAATACTGTTTCAGCTCTGTTATCCCCAGGTGTTAGGGGAAGGAAGTGTGTGTGGTCTGCAGTCATCTGGCAGATGCATAAACAACATCGGAAATTTTCAGAGAAGGCAAAAGTAGGCACAGGATCGCAGGGGACCCCGCCACCGGCGAGTTTCACACGCACTTCAAACAGCTCTTCTTCCCGACCTGGACCTCGCGTGCACCCCCTCTCCTTGGCACCCCCATTCCCGCCGCTCCCACCCCCCCCCCTTCCCAGTCCCGCCTGCGTGGCTGTCTCTCATGCAGCAAAGGCAACAAGCGTCCCCAGCCCAGGAAGGGGTCCCCGTCTCAGCTTGCGAGGGAAGGAGGGGAAGAGGGGCGCCCGCTCGCATGCTCAATGCATCCTACCGCCTGTGGAGCTCGCCTCCTCCAGCTGAGCCGAAATGCTTTCCACCCTCCTCACATTCATCTTCGGGGACGCAGGGTGCAGGAGCGGGACTCGAGAGTCGGCGGCCCAGGGACGTGTGTCGACGGGTCTGCCACCGGAGCGCACTCGCCGCTCGGCCCGGGGCTTCCGCGGCGCTGGGAGCGCGAGGCGGCGGCGGCGGCGGGCAGGGCGCGCGGAGCGGGCTGCAGGTGCGGCGGAGGCCGGCGGGGGGCGCCGGGGGCGCTGCGCGGCGCTGGGCGGCGGGGGCGCGCGGGCAGCCTGGGAGCGGGCGCCGTTCACCGCGAGCCAGAGAGCGAGGCGCCCCCTCCCCTCGCGCGCTCCGGCGCCGCCCCTGCCACCTGCTGCCCAGTCAGCTTTGGGGGGGGGGGGGAAGGGGAGGGGGGTGCTGGCGCGGTGGCTCCAGCGACGGAGCAGCCAGACCTGAGACTAAAGGGGATAACGGGTTAGGAGAGGCGCCTCCGGGACCCCTTTTTGCTGAGCGCGGCGCCTAGCGAAGAACGCGCAGGTGGATTCTCAGAGGGTTGAACTCCAACAGCTAGGCTGGAGATGGGGCACAAAGTTAGGCCGAGTGCGAAGGACACCAGCAGGGAGGCGCAAGGAGATGCCCTTCTCCAGAACCGGGCAGAGCGCCAGGAACTCCTAGAACTCCTAGACAGGAAACTTTCCCAGTTGAAGCTAGAACCAGTCATGCGACTTGGCTAGCTGTTAGGAAAAGCTGGCTCTGCACACCAAGGTGTGTGGGGACAAGGCCTAGATGAAGAATATAACCTTGTGGGAGCAGGGGGATGGGGGTATTGGAAGGAAACTGGGAGGCATTTCGGACAAGCTTCCATGGGGAAGTTTCATTTGAGGACCCCCAGGCAGCAGTACTGGAGGTATCCCTCACCACCCCCGTGGGCATTCATCAAGTAGGTCGCCTGCTCTCTTAAGCAAATCAAGGCCTGCTGGCAATGTTTGGGAAGATGAAGACAAACCAATAAACCTCTTGTGGCCATGGTTACATCCTGGGAAAAAAAACACACACACAATTAAAATGCTGATTTCTGTGTTGCCAAGAGTCAAGTGCGTGAATCCTCTTTTAAGAAGAAAGGTCAGGTTGACCAGTTCTCTGGGCAAAACGAATTCAAATTCCCTCCCACTCTCAAATGCTCATCATTTCGCCATTACTTGGGTTGAAGCCATTTCTAAATATTTGCAAAACCGTCCACTCTCCCTATACACCACACCCCACCCCCATACACACACTGTCACCAGCTGAAATCCTGCCCCTTACTCCAAGGTCTCCAATGACATTCCCTTGCCCTTTCCCCACCCCCAATCCCCACAAGTGACTCACTCCCTCTACTGTGAGGCCTCTCACTTTTCGTTTGGTTCATGGTTAAGGGGATTGATGCTAACATGGTTACAGAGAAGAGATTCATGTGCTAGATCATGTGGTGCCAGCCCATTGCTCCTTTTTAGAAGCTACAGCAAGCCCAGCCCCTACCCCCCCCAGCCCCCCCCCAAGTCGTATGCACAAAGATTCCCATATTTTCTGTAAATAAACTTAGGCCACTCTTCGTGGAACATGGATACAAGTTGTTCCCTCAAAGAACCATATTTTTAAAAATGCAGAAAATAGTAAACTCACTATGTGCCAGCTTTTAACCTCAGATTTTATGAACATCATTTCATTTAAGCTTTGCAAACCACTACAGAGCAAGCACAGTTATTATTCCTATTTAGTGGAGGACCCTGCCAATGCTTGGGTTCAAATGCTAGTTCCACTATTTACCAATTTGGTGACTTGTTGCAAATCAGCTACAACAATGGGAAAAAGACGGTACCTATTTGACTGGCTTGTTGTGAAGATTTAAGGTAACTGAGAGTTGTAAAGGGCTTAGTGCTATGCCTGGCACACAAGAATCTCTAATTCAATGGCAACTCTTTCCAGAAAACACTCTCACAACTTCTACTGTTGGATAATCACTAACACCTGCCCAGTTCTAAGTTCCATCATTTTTGTTTTTATCATATGACATTTAACATAGCCTTTGTGTATCGATTGGGGTCCAGAGGCCTGGGTGGGAATCTCAGTTCTAACTGTTACTGGCTGTGTGTCCAAGAGCTCATAACTTAACCTGCCTTTCTCATAAAATGTAAAAAAATAATGTCTACTTCAGTTAACTGTTGGGATTGATTAAACGAAGCAACATATGTAAAGTGTTTAGAAAGGTTCCTGGCACACAAGTAAAACTCAGGAAGAGTTACCATCACTATCATCAACATCGTGGTAGTTAGCAGTCATCATTATATTTAGTTTTGATGACTCAAAGGAAAAAAAAATGCCAGCACTACATTTTCTAGGACAGGTCTACCAAACCTTCCTTTGTAATGAAGAGGAAGTAATATACAATTTGTCTTCCATCTACAAAATACACAGAACATTTTGTTGGGCCAACTCTCTTCTCAAATCTTTTCCAACAAGCATCTGTCTGTTTTGATACAACCAAGTGTCTGTCCCCGGATGAGTTGTAAAGAAGGCAACAAAATCAGGTAAAGTGCACACTGTGCTCAATAAGTTTGTAATATATTGTTTCCGAAATATTGTGTGGGAACTTGGCTACCATGAAATTCATTTCCAGAACCCCCTTACAGAAATCCTCAGTCATTGCCAAGTATCACAGGGAACATCATCTTTCTGTTGCCACTTTTATGGTCATCTCTGATATTTGGGACTAAAGGGCCAGGATGACTGTCTTGCTTGTACTGTCTCCTTACTGGCACTTCAGATGTCCCACATGGTTATAGAGAAGAGATTCATATGCCAGATCATGTGTTGCCAGCCCATTGCTCCTTTTTAGAAGCTATAGCAAGCCCAGTCCCTACCCCACCCCAGCCCCCCAAGTCATACGCACAAAGATTCCCTTGTTTTCTGCAAATAAACTTAGGCTACTCTTCAAGGAACATGGATACAAGTTGTTGCCTCAAAGAAACATATTTTTTTAATGCAGAAAATAGTAAACTCACTATGTGCCAGCTTTTAATCTCAGATTTTATGAACATCATTTCACTTAAGCTTTGCAAAAGACTACAGAGTAAGGACAGTTATTATTCCTATTTAACTAGTGGAGAAATTATGACTCAGAGAGGTGAACTGGTTTGCCAATTTTACACCAGTAGCAATCGGTAACTCTGGGATTTGAACCCTCCAGTCGAATTCAAGAGTCCTCAAATTTAATTACTACACCATACGACCACCATGAACTAGGATTTAGATGCTCTGGGCTCTGACATTTCCCAGCTCTGTGTCCTTCAGAAAATCACTGATCATTTCTAAGCTTCAGTTCCTCATCTGTTAAAAGGGGAATTTCTGCTTCACAAGGTCATTGTCAGGATCAAGTCAGGTAATGAAAGTGAAAGCTACGTATAAACCTTGAAATGTTGTGGAAGTATCTAGGATTACTTTTATTATTGCCCTGATCTTTTATTGCCTATGTTATTGCCTGGTCTTTTCTGAAAGCCCCAATAACAAATAAGAATAATAGCAAAATTTCTCCCAGTGAATGTTTATTGAAGTGTTAACTATGCATGTTCTGTGTTTAAAACTCTACATCATGATATCACTTAATATGCGGAGAAGTTATGTGAGCTATTTTTGCCTTGATTTTAAAGTAAGACTGAGACTGAAAGAGGGTAAGTAGCCCAAGATCAGTCAGCTGTGAAGAGGTGCTGCTGAGATGTGAAACCACATCATTTGATGATAAGACTGGAGCTTTAAGTTTCTACCTGATGGTTCTCAAACTTTATCATACACAAAAATCACCTAAAAGGTTGGTTTGAAAGCATCCATGTTCCAACCTCCATGATGGATTCACTGAGTTTGGGAGAGAGGTCTTGGAATATAATTTTTGTTTAATTAATAGACTATATTTTACAGCAGTTTTAGGTTTACAGAGTTCCCCTAGTCTCCTTTTCCACTCCCTCTCCCCCCCCCCACCACCACCCAGTTTCCCCTATTTTAACATCTTACATTAAGGTGGTAGCTTTGTTACAGTTGATGGACCAACATTGTATTATTATCAACTAAAGTCCATAATTTAGATAGGATTGATGGCCTTATAAGAAGAAGAGAGACAGATCACTCAGAGGAAAAGCCATGTGAGGACAAAGCAAACATTTACAAGCCAGTAAGAGAGAATTCTCACCAGAAATCAAATCCTACTGGAAACTTGATCTTGAACTTGTAAGCCTCCAGAACCGTGAGAACATAAACTTCCACTGCTAAGCCACGCAGTCTATATTGTGTTGTTGTGACAGCCCAAGCCGACTAATACACACTTGAAGACCACACTCTGAGAAATCACCAGTCTACATCAGAGGTATGTGTTCTGTCACCCAGCAGCATCTGCATCATATGGGAGCTCATCAGAAATTCAGAAATTCAGCCCTGCCCCAGACCTCCTGAATCAGTATCCTCATTTTAAAACATCCTCAAGTGGTTCCAGGTATGCAGATTAAACTGTGAGATGCTCTCCTCAATAAGACACTGCTGTAGTTTACTTGGGCAGCTTGGAGGCAATCGGAGCTCATTGGGCACGAGAGGAGGCTAGTGTGAAAATCACAACCAATTCGCTGTGTCTCCCACCCCCACCAAGGAGGCAACCCTGTTTTACTTTCTTCCAGTCCCTACTCACACGGATAGAATTGTTTATTGCCTAATTAGGTTTCAAGCAGCAAACATCCTCAACCTTAGTCATCTGACTACACCTGCAAATTTCTTTGTAATTCTTGATCTCTCAGTATTATAACAATCAAGGAAAATAACCTACTCTGAGATCTTCACGTTCAAAGAAATATTAACAACATGCCGTGCTAAGACAAAAATGAGGTAAACGTTTTAGGGCAAGAAGGCTAATTCTGACGTTCCTGTAGCACTTCTACATTCACTAGCTGATTTGGTCTTTACACTCTGCAAAGTAGGCAAGCCAGATTTCATCACCCCCATTTTGCAGATGAAGAAACTCAAGCCAATGGAAAGTAAGAGACTTACTCGAATTTTCACAAGGAGCATGGGATGCAGCCAGGACACAAACTTTCATCATCTGACATCTTTTAGCACTTGGTGCTGTAAGCTTTGCCAAGTTTATATAAGCTGGACAGCTTCCAAACTAACTACAGTTCTCTAAGCGCCAAAATTCAGATTTGCCTTGCAACTTCGTCATGCAGGATAAGTCCGTATTATAAATGTAAAGTTATTATATCATTTAGGCACATCTCCCCGGACTTGTGGACTTCAGGAAATCCACTGGTTCCATTCTCTCTGTGGCAGGAGGCATGATTAAGGGATTTGCTTCGGAACAGAGATTTAGTTTAACCAGAGAGCTCTGGAACTTATAGTGTCATTTATAAAGTTAATTCTGGAAAGGTTTTACCTACATTCCATATCTCTAGGTTCTATATTTGAACTGTATGTTCTAATTGGGTGAGAGGTTTGTTAAATTCCAAGCCACTTTATACCTTTTATCCTTGTATTTTCTTTAATTGCTTACTGTACAGCCTTTACACTAAAAATAGGTCTGTGGGGAATAAGAATCTGCTAGTTTATCTATTAGAACAGGTTGAATGAAACTGTCCAAAAATGACTTTATTGTAACTGAATTAATGTGTTTCTAGCATGTTCTTTTTAATCAAAAGTTGGTCAGAGCTGAAAACTAAATTTCATTCTAAATCGCTTTTCTACAAATATTGGATTCAAATGGATCAAGTTCTTTAAAAAAAAAAGCAGGATAAATTTGCATTTCTTTGTTTATGTGTGCATACACAAAGTAGTGTCTTATATTACTGACAAGGAAGTTATTTAACTAGCATATTTAAGATTATTCAACAAATTAACATTTGGGGGAAATGTGTTAAATTCATTTTGTTTTAAAATGTGTTCATAAAAGTAAAGTTCTTTGTATAAATTAGAAAGGTTGTAGGGAAAACAGGAAGCTTTTTTTTCACATTAAGGTAAAAAAAAAATTGTCACAGTGCTGAGCCTGGATAATTCAAAACTAGGTTGACAATATGTCAGAACCGAATAGTGAAAGTGCCACATACATACTTGTCAACGTAGATGAAGTATTTGATGTTCAAGTTCAGGAGTTAGTTAACCTGTCAACAAATGGACAAAAGGGAGGAAAAAAGACAGACCTTCAAAGTCTCAGCCACTGGATTTTCAGAAGTCCAGAATCTTTCAGATGGTGATGATAACAAATGGTAGCAAAGAATTAAAATCCAATTATGTTGGGATGGTGAGTGCTCACAGAACATGCACTTTCCGATTTGGGGAGAGTTTGGGGAAATCCAATGAAAGGTACATCCTTGGTCATAGAAGCAGACTCAGCTGTCAATGAGAATTTGGGGCATGGGTAGAGGATGCGGGGGTAAAGACGTAAGATCATCTGGTGGCTAGATTATTGAATTAAAAAGTAGTCTGATATGACAAGTCATTTTTATTTCCCTTATTGAGTTTTGGCAAGTATGTAAATTTTATCCACAGTGATTGGAACACCTACTGAAATATTCTCTTTCATTCATTCATATGTAACCGAGGTTTGCTACAACAAAATACATAAATTATTTCAAAGATCTTTTCCTCCGCTTAGGAAAAGGAATACTTGGATAAGTGAGACAGCACGACTGCGTATATAGCAACAGGATTATACTGGGAAAGTGTCGGTAGTAAATTAATTTTGATATTATCAAATCTAGTGTTCTTTGTAGATAAAAGTTTGGCATAATAAAATAATATAGAGTGGTCACGCTGGGGGAGATGCACAAGTGAATGCGCGTATTTCATTATGTATGAACCTTGATTTCTTCATGTATAAGCAGGACCTGTGCTTATAAACTAGATCTCAGGAATGTGTATTCATCATTCAACATGTATCAAGCCAGGCACTGTGTGATATAGAGGATGTAATGAAGGAAAAACAGAATTCCTGCATTCAAGGAGCTGGCAGTCTAGGGGTGAATCCACACAGGCAAGTAAGCAGCTGTAGTAAGAAGTGCGAATGCTTATATAGCACTGACTGTGAGCTTTGTACATTAGCGTTAACTTATCCAATCCTCATAGCCCCATAAGAGCATATATGTTAGTTTTGCCATATAAAATTGTGCCCAAAACTTAGCAGTTTACCATAACAATCATTTGGTTAGCCACAGTTCTGTGGTCTGCCAATATAGCACATGCTCGGCTGGGCATACCCAGGCATCTGTGGTCAGCTGGCAGTGATATGATTATCTCACATGTCATGTAGTTGGAGTAGTGGGGACACCAGGATCATGTCTCCCTCATCATCCAGCAGACTGGCCCAAACTTCTTCATTTGGTGATAGTTGCAGAGTTGTTATGAGTAGCAACAGAAAACAGGGGACACCGTACAGCACTTCTCAAACCTCTGCTTGGTACCCATTTGCTACTGTCTTGTCGGCTTGAGCAAGTTATGAGGCCAGCCCAGATTCAAGGGGGCAGAAAGAATTTACCTTTGATGGAGGAAATTATAAAGTCAAATTACAAAAGACTGCATACAGGGAGAGGAAGAATTTGTGGCCAATTTCTCAACCAACTCTAGGGAGGTACTGTTAATATTTCTGGGAGGCACAGAGAGTTTAAGTGATCCAAGCTCCTCAAGCCACAAAAGGGCCAGGATTCGAACCAGGCAGTCTGGCTCCATAGCCAGTAAGCTTATCCCCTATGCTATAGTACAAGTGCCACACGGAGCTGATTCATGTGCTGTGGAAAGATTTAGGAAGAGCCCCTAACTTGATCTTGAGTGTTAGGGAAGCGTTCGCAGAACTCACATCAAATCCAAATCCTAATGAGCAAGGATGAATTAACTACTTGAAAAGGAAGAAAGGACAGGAATGTTCCCTCGGAAAGAGACCACATATGCAAAGTACTAGGGATTGAGACTGGCAATAGTGCATCCAGAGAACTGTGAGCTGTTGCCTTTGCTGGGGTATGGGGAGCCAAGTTCTGTGGCAGGAGAGGTGAACTTTGGCCATTTATGTAAATATCTTAAAACCAAGGGTTTAGGCTTTAGTCGGAGACATTAGCAGCTCCTTGAAAGGTTCAATCTAGGGATTTATATGTTCAGATTCTGGCTTTAGATTCCTCACTATGGCACCTATGAAGAGTAAGGATCAGAATCAGGTAACATTGCATGCAGGGAAATCATGTGCAAGGGTCTTGCAGTGCTCAAACTGTAAATGATGATGGCCTGAACTAAGCGAGAGGCAGTGGGGATGAGAAAAAGGCATGCTGGAAAGATATTTAAAAGACTAGACACGATGACCAGTAAATGTGATGATGAAGGGGTCATGATGATGCCCAGGTTTTGGCTTGCATGCTGCTTGAATGATGGTACCATGACTTGAACTGGGGAAGTCACAAAGTAAAGGCATTTCAGGGAAAGAAATAATGTCTTTTGATTTGCATGTGGTGAGTTTGAGACATCTCCAGGGCTACATCCAGATGAATATATCCAACTGTGAGGTGGGAATGAGAAGGACTGGGTTGGAGCAATCAATATAAAGGTCATCTATAAATGGAAGAGATTGTCCAGGGAGCATATGTGGAAGACAATTATTAACACATAGCATTTGTTAGGTATTTGTTCTGTACTGGGAACAGTTTTAAGACATTACATTATTTAACAAGTTTAATTCCCACAGCAATCCTATGAGGTAATACTGTTGTTTCACCCATTTTACAGATGAGGAAATTAAGACACACAGTTGCAATGATTAGAGTCAGCATTTGAATTTGAGCAATCTGGCTGGAGAGCCCATGCTGCTAATCTTGTACTCCTTCTCTATCCAAAATGAGGGAATATTCTAGTGCAGAATCCTGCACAATACAAATAGCGTTAAACCCTGGCTCAACCTGGTGAATGCGGTACAAAAATCCAACCTTGAAATAAGGAGGTTCATTATATCTGTAGAGTCATGTCATTACGAGGTAGATGGGAAAAATATATGTCTCAATTGTATGCACAATCAACACACACACAAAAGTACACTACTAAAGAGTGATTATTATATCAACTGATCATACAGGAAACCGAAAGAGTCCCCCAAAATCACAAGGTGTGGGCTAGGGGAGGGGGCATTTGCTAATTCCATCTTACCTTACCTCATAGCTCCTCCTGTAGAAGATAATCACAGTAGTCTGTCCTATTGAAGAGCCAGAACTCAGCACAGGATTGGAGCCAGTTTTCAAATGCATTTTGTCAGAATTCTGGCCTGTCTTGAGCCATGGAAACCAAGAAAAGAGAATTTTCCAGGGAGACAGTGGCTACAGCAACAAGAGGTAACAAGATGTCAAGTACACAGAGGCCTAAAATAATTTATCCATTATATTTAGGAGCAAAGAGGTCATGAGCAACCTTCTTATAAAGGTTAACAAGCAACTCTGTTCACATATTTAAGATTTATCTTTGAATATTTACATCATTTATTTTTCAGATTATAGTTATGTATGCTTGGTATTTCCAGATAATAATAAGAGGTATCACTTTTGAGCACCTCTCATATGCCAAGTTATGTAATTGGCACTTTTTATTACATTTAACAACCACATACAAGGTAGTAGATTTCCCTGTAACAAGCGAAGATACCCACCTTTACAGCAGTGCCCTGAGATCGCAAGTCTGATCATTGGCAAAGCCCACATGCAGAGTCAGAAGTCACCAAATTCACAGACCTTCCTTTTTTCCTCTATGCATGCAGTGTCCGTTGAGTTCCTAGGACAAAAGTGGGTAGGAATGTCATAAATACCTGCTAATTCAAACATCTCCTTTTAATCAATTGTTCCAACTTTGCCTTTACCATTTTGGCTAGCATTTCTAAAACGTAACAATTTAAGCATCCACTGGCATCACTTGGAGGGATGTTTTAATAAATAATAAAAGGGTCAGAAGCTGAAGACAAGTTGAGGAGAAAGAAGGGGTATTTTTGTCTTATCGCTTTTTTTTCTGGAAAAGCG
The DNA here is from genome assembly GCF_018350175.1 of Felis catus. NCBI lineage: Eukaryota > Metazoa > Chordata > Mammalia > Carnivora > Felidae > Felis > Felis catus. Next base: position 187,693,270 of record NC_058371.1, on the reverse strand, counting down.
GGGGTTGGGTGGTGGTAGGTAGTGTCCCTGCCTATGACTTCCGAGCCAGGGCACTTACTGAAACCAGCATTTGATGATGGGGCCAGTTCAGCAGTCCAAATCCAGTCTCTATCTGAACTATTCAGAGTCATTCTGAAGGTAAATCAGGGACTGAGGGAATCCTCCAAAGAAGAGTTTCAACACAGACTTTGGCAAGTGGAATCTGGAGTTTTTTTCAGATGTCAAGATCCCATGACTCAGCTTCTTCTTATCCAGTTCATATGCTTTTAGAATTGGGTGTTTTGATGGCATTTAAGGGGTGAGGGATCTATACTGACTAAAAGATAGCCCATAATGTGTAGCATTCTTTCTTGAATATCAGCATCTTTTATCCTATTTAGACATTGCAAAGCCATGTTTGGCTTTGTAATATTGAGAGATCAAGATTAAAAACTAAACTAGCCTTTGCTGAACACTTATTATGCAGAACTTTTGAAAACATCTTAAATATATATCACATATGATATATATTATATGAATTATCTCATTTAGTACTTACATGAGGAAGGTGCTACCAAGTGCCCATTTTACAGAAGAAAACAGTGAGGTAAAGAGAGATGAAGTATCTTACCAATGCAACTGGCTCCATTGAGCAGTTCATAATCTGGAATCACCAGCTAAACTGATAAAGGGCAATGAGTCCAAAAAGAGAATAATCAAAGTGTGAAAGTTAACTGCTCTTTCAAATAAACCTGCACAGGAAGCAGAGAAAGTGGAACCAAAAGGTAAGCCATCACTGACCCGAGGGCTGGGCGAGCTGGGTTTTTACATTTGCCAGAGATATTTGTCTAACTTTCAGTTGATATTTAACTTCTTCGACCATTAGTTTTCTCTTCTGTAAGATGGGAGTAGCAAGTCTTCTACGCAAAGAAGTGAGGTTTAAATGTGATGGTGTGTGAAAAAGACCCTAGTAATTTGCATGTCTTTATATGTTAGATCTTAGAACAATTTAAAATGATCCATCTGTCCAATGAATTAAAGGCCCATGGGGCTTACAGTAAGTTTCATCAAAAGAATAAGGCTGATGAGACCATTTGTGATGCTAGGTGGGCAGGAGAACATTATTTTTTTAATTAATAGAAATTTAGCAAATGGCACATCATCAAGGATCAATAACTAAGCAGATGGTAAGAGTAAAACGTAATCATTGTTTTTGGTAACCAATGAAAATGCAATGGTTTTAGATTGTTAGAAATGAGTGCAAACCATGCTTGGGATTAAAGGTCATTTTTAACTAACGAACAGCAGTGCATAAAATTATAATAGAGCCAAGAAGCACAATGTGAACATTCTAACAGGAAAAGATGCTTCGTGAGTGCAAAGATCCTGACTGCCCAGTGGAAGGTTAGACCACTCTCTCTTTTGCCCCCATTGTCTTTTCTCTCAAAGCATTTTGTTCCTTTCCTACTCAGGATTCATCACAAACTGTAAATATTGTGTGTGTGTGTTTGTTTAATGACCATGTCCCAAAACACACACACACACACACACACACACACACACACACACACCTGGAGTCTCCAAGAGGACTGGAATCAAATTTGGTTTTCGGACAAATGGATATCCAATGCCAGCCTCCATGCCTAGAGAAAAACAGGACTTAATATAAAATCTGTTGAATAAAAAAGACAAATGGTTCTCTGTCGTTTCTGGGTTGTCCTCTCTTCTACTCCTGAAGGCACAACACACAGACCAGAACGCTTTGCTATTTTCACACAGTAAAAGGGCTCCACTTTGTAAGCTTTACCTGGCGTATTATTGAGTCTGATCAGCACACTACCTGTGTGTGTAGCAAGAAGAGGGTTTGTGGAAAGCTGATTTGAAGCTATTCAGGGGAGAGCAAGAAGCCTTATCAGAGGCATCCAAACCCCACTGCTCCTGTTGAGGCATGCTCAGCTCAACCTCTGTGCAGATGGCTCTCCCCAGCACCCCACTGAGTTTCAGGGTTCCCCTTGCTCTTACTGCAGACTGTCTGAATAGCCCTTGATGGTCCCTCTCTTTCCTGAGGGGCTGCCCCGTTGGTTTAGATGCAGACAGTAAAAGATGCCATTCACAGGCTTAGATGGATAAAGTCCTGAAGGTGGATCTGGCCTTGAATGCCCACAGCAAACCCTCTTGGTCCACCGGATATGCACCGGTACGCAGCACTGCCTTCAGACTACTTTCCAGGACCTTGATTATTAAAAGTCTCCTTCCATAGTCCCTTCCTCCCAGGCCCCAACCCAGGATATATCTTATATCCCTGCCCTTATTATCCTTTCATCTCTAACTTTGAAATTTGATGGATGATCAGGAAGGTTCTGATCACACCTGGCCCAAATTATGAGCAGCAGAAATATTAGAACCCTCCCTGTTCCTCAGGGAAAGAAAAGACTTTTTTCTTCCGAAGTACAGCTATGTTCTCAGTGTTCTCTGTAACTGGATGATAATGAACAAATGTTTGCAGTATCTACTGGGGAAGGTCAATGCCCCATCCTCCTCCCACTAGGGCACATGACTCTATGATGGACTAAAGAAAAAGCCAGCTGCAAATTTTAACATGTTTCCCACATTTCCATCTACCTCTAAGATGAGGAAACAATCAATAGAACTATCACGAAAGTATATAAAAAGATCAGATTGTCCTCGGGGTTAAATGCAACTGTATTTCTTGGGAAGCAGTCCCATCTCAGAAATACTTGGAAAAAGGGAAAGAATGAGCAATTAATACCCAGACTATGATTTACCAGATCTTACTCTATACATGTCGTCGTGTATCAATCCATTTTAAAGACTCTTACTGGTATGCCTAACTCAAGACCCAGCTTCCCTGAGTCCCATAAGATGTGGTCGTGTGGATCTTCTGACAACTTTCTTGGGGACCCGAGGTGAAGCTCTGTTTGCTGAAGCACAAACTTGCCTCATCCTGGCTTTTCTTCCTTCTTCGCTGGTTCTGCACTTATTGTGGATAAGTTCATCCAGGTTGTGACAACTAGTTTTTAAAATCTAGGAAAATGTCATCAAAAAATAAATTAGATTAATAGTTATCAAGCAGGATGATCAAACTTTGAGACATCAAAATCTAACATCTAGTTGCAACTTTAAAATAGCAACATGAGGTCTTTGTAATTTTTTTAGTCCTAGCTCTTATTAAAAATAAACCAACCTCCATGTTACATATGGACAATATATATTAATATTATATAAATATATATTAAATAATAATATAAATATATACACAGAGAGATTCTATACATATAATATTAAAGAAATTGCCTTCATTAACATTCATTTGCTCTCATACATCTAATATATTTACTTTTAATTTTATTCACAATACTGTTTTCCTCCCCAGAAGCATATTTATTTGCAATTAAGAAATTATACTAAGAAAGTTAACATTTCAGCAAATAAAACTGTAAAGACAAAGAAAGCCAAATGGCAACTAAGACTTTAGACATTAGCCGCAGAGGGCTGTACCTCGCCTAAGTCACCTCGTATCCATTTAACGAGAGCTTTCTTTAGCTTGGCAAGAGCACAAGTGAGGACCGCTACAGAAATGCTATTCTTAATTTCCCCATACGTGGCAATCATTTAACAATGAACAACAAGAACAAAGGCTCCATTTCAAAGGTTGCTTCAAGCAGAAGTTAGCCACAGAGGCAGCTGGACGTTGTTCCCTCCTGCCACATGATGACGGGCATGAAAATGGGGCAAGACAAATTGGAATGTCAAAGATTAACTTTAGATCCTGACATTCCTGTCTGAATAATCTCAAGCTAAATTCTCCCTCTTTATGTCAAGGAACACACACTCTCTAGGCATTTCAGTTAGCAGTCTCTCCACCCACCATCCAGATTCTCTTTTTCTGGGATGTGTTTAGGTGTTGGAGAGAATCACATGGTTTTCTCCAGAAATCATCCTCTGCTGTATCTAGTTATTTTAAATCCTCTGCCCACAGCAGACACTGCAGGAAATTTACAGAGTGTGTCAAGTCCACACTGACCGGGTCCTCCCAGCTCTTCACCTTCTCCACTCTGAAAACAAGATTTGGGAAGGGAAGCTGAGCCCCAGAGTGTCCACGGACGTCCGGCCAAACCCTCCCCCATACTCTCACAAGTGTGGCATAACCAAGGTGATCGTATCTAGCCTGTGGGCAGGAAGCTTAAGAAGTCAGAAGCAACATCTTGAGGTCTTAGGGTAGGTTTGTGACATTCAGAAGCTGCGCTGAGCTTCTCAGTGATCCCTTAAAAGTGGTCTGTGGGTGGTGGTATTTGGGGACTCTTCCTACCGAGCAGCCTACGGAGCCACAAGAGCACAACAGAAGTAACAGCCTCTCCCAGAGAGCAGATGCTGATGCATTTCACTGTTCATGCTCCTCCTGGAACACCGCATAAATTAAGTCCTCAACAAATATTTGCTAAAACCTGAGGCTTTTTCAATAATCTAAACAGACCCTCCCTTTAGCATTTTACTCTTTATATGACGATGGAATCAATTAATCATTCTTTTGCTTTTGATTTGGGGTATTAGAGAACACCAAGTTTAATCAATTCCTTTTACAAAGTACCACAAGTCCAGAAATTTTGAGCAACCTGACCACGATTGCCCATTGAGTTCCAGTTGTAGTCAAGACTATAGGAGACTGTGGGAACTTGACCGTCCTGGCCTCCTTAAGGTCTGTGCCCCCGGTCCCTGACTTATTCAAGCTCAAGGGCCTTCTTTTCAATTGTGGACCTTCCACACAATATTCCTTCTGTTGGGAAAGTTCTGCTTTCTATCGCTGAGTTGTCCCTTCCCAACCTCAGGTTTCTCTGCAAATATCACTTCCTCAGAAAGTTCCTGAGTGCCCAGGCTAAAGGACACATCCCCATCTTCCTATTCCTTTCCCTCTCTCTCTCTCAAAGTCCCCTGTTCCTTTCTTTCCCAGCATTTGCCATGAGCTGTAAATATATATTATTTGCAAGTAATTGCTTATTTAATATCCATCTCCACAGACACACACACACACACACACACACACACACACACACACACACACTAGTGTCCTAGAGGACTAGAATCACATTTGGCTTTTTCACCAATAGACACCCAGTGCCAGGCTTGGTGCCTAGCACAAAATAGCACCTCACTAAAAATCTATTGAGTGAAAGGATGAAAAATTCTCTTGTTTCTAGGGTCACCTTTTCTTCTACACCACAATGCACACTTCTCTCCCTTCAGTAAAAAAGATAACTGATGGTGCAGCCAGCCTGTGAGATGATTCTCCTGGATTATTTCGGCACTGCACAGAGGGTAGTTAGCTTCCAGACTCCACTTCTAGGTATGACATCTAATCATCAAAAGGGAGCAATGAAAGAGAAAATAAAAATTCCACTGCATTGTATCTGGTTCTATATTAGGATGATGCTTTCTCTAAGGCACGTAAATAAGGGAGCAAAGTATCAAAATGATGCAAATGAACATTTGAGTACATACTCCAGAAAACAGCAGAAGACGAAACTTGGAATTAAGAAATGGGGTGAGGTTTATTATTCAGATCACAACTCCAAAAGAAATAATGATCTATTTTTGGTACATTAAATGAAGAAACTTAAATTTCTTCACTCTCAATGGTTTCTTCTCATTTGTGGATTCTCATCTTCTTCATTCATCATGAAAGCCCTTCAAGGATTCCTTGGTGCCTTGAAGACAAAGCCCACCTTCCTCTGAAGGATGTGTCTGTCATTCCATAATCTCTTCCCTGCTCTTGGTTTTTGATCACATCCTAACACTCACTTACCTGCCACTGTGCTCTAAACATTCAGAAGTGCCACGGTTCCCACCAGCCACAGTGTCTCACAACCCCATGTACTTGTGGGGCTAAATAGCCCCACTCAGGAGGAACAGCTCTTTAGTTCTGTATTGACTTTCTACTGCTGCTGAGACGAATCACCATAAATGCGTGGCTTAACCAAATGCAACTGTATCACCTTGCAGTTCTGGGGTCCTAAGTCTGAAATCAGTTTTATGGGGCTAAAATCAAGGTGTTGGAGTGTGGCATTTCTTTCTGAAGGCTCTAGGAAAGAATTCATTTTCTTGCCTTTTCCAGCTTCTAGAGCCCTTCTGTTTTCCTTGGCTTGTGGCCGGCTTCCTTCCATCCAATGCCAGCAATGTCTGGTGGAATCTTTCCCACACTATATCACTCTGACACTGACTCTTCTGCCTCCTGTGTGTTTAAGGATTCTTGTGATTACATTGGGCTCTCCCAGATAATCCTGCATAATCTCCCTATTTTTATGTCAGTGATTAACAACTTTAATTCTGTCTACAATCATAAATCTCTTTTACCATATAAAGGAACACATTTGTAGAATCTAGGGAACAAGGCTTGGGTGGCCATTATTCTGCCTACCACAAATTCTAAGTATACCCGATGTGGCATATCTCACTTGGTGCCATTTCCCTCGTGAGTCACACAGTTAGGTGTTCCTCCTCTCATCATTTATCTCCAATTTGCTCTGCTACAATACACAGTAGGGCTTATTATTTTGTGTTAAAATCACTTATATATTATGTACATCCTCTTCGTGTGACTATTTCAAGATTTCATCCTAATTAAAAATCAGTTTGCCGGTGAGTCAGGTACTGTACTATATATTTTGTACCATTTGGTTTTTACATTAATACTATGAGAGAGAAAGTGCATCCATTAAATAGACTGAAAACTTAAGTGTCACAGTGGTTAAATTGTTCACTCAGTCATGCCTCTTGCAAGCCAGGGCTGGGATTTGAACTCATGTCTCTCTGGTTCCCGTGTAGTCAATTTACTGCTAAAGTACACTCTCTCATCTTGAGGTCCCCTATGACTCACACTGAGGTTCCAGCACCCACTAGATTTTCACTCAAGATTTGTTCATTTTTAAGTGAGTCAAAGAATCTCTTTTCGTGTTACTATTTCACTCTCCACCTTGGTGATGAAGTCAATCTCTTCAGTACATCACAAATCTTTATTCTGCTTCTCATCTCAAAGACAGACTTTTTACCAAATTTGAACATTTTTTTCAATTGATAGAATGACTATCCATTGTTTTAATTCTTCATGTATTTTTTTAGTTCTTTAACTGATAGAGAGATTATCATTATCCAAAGACAATGAAAGCTGCTTAATAATGAAACTGTATCTTGTCTTGAAATATCAGTGCCCCTAAGCTTTTCATCTGCTCTTCTGGAGGAAAAGCTTCAAATAAGTGGTTTCCGGCTCCAAGACTTCAAAAGATCTAAACTGGGACTGGAGCATCTCGTGTGTGAATATCTTCCCCATCAAGTCTGATGATCAGCTGGGTTTGCAGATCAGAGTTCTAAAAGACATTGAATAATATTCTTTAGTCTGCATCACCTTGGGGTGATGGTGGGGGTCCTCATAAAAAATTTCTCTGCACATTGTAGAAATTCAGGAAAGTTTGATAATAAATGAGTCAATCACTGTAACTTAGTTGATAGCATCACATGTTGTAGATAAACAGGTACAGGAAGGACTTAGCCATAATGAAGAAAATTCTCACAATTTGGCATCAGAATTTATCCAGTTTACTCTAAGGCACACCTTCTCATTAACACAATGCCCCATTACACACAAATACTTTTTCCTTTGTAACAGTAACACAGGAAAGCAAATAAATCAGTATTCCTTTGGTTACTAATGTGTGCACTTTCTTTTTCTGGTTCACATAGAACTGTTATCTTTACTAAACACTGTTTGTGCTCAAACAATAAATCTATTTACCAATACATAGGTTGACCCACATGTCTACTCAGCTGGAAGAAAACAAAGTCTATGATACTTTAAAAATATGGAGAGATACAAAACTTTCTCTTCTGGTTGTTTGGGTTTTTTTTCTGGCTGCTTGTGACTATAATTGAGATTTTGTACCAAGCATCTATGATGTGCAGTACACTCAATCAGGAACTGGCCCTGTACAGGCACTAACCCAAAGAAGCATGGTTTACCTTTCATGTGTCCTGTGGACCCAAGCAAAACATACGCTTTTACAACCACAGAGTTAGAGAAAATCAGGTATGGCAGAGCATGCACTTTCCTTAATATCTCTTTCCATAATTTATATATGTCCCTTCTGTTCATATCTCATTCACCAAAGCAAGTCACATGACAACAGAGGTAGGTAGAGCGGATATTCACAGAGAGAAGGACTCCAGGCAGAAAGAAGGGCACCAGCAGAGTCTCGGAAATGGTCTGTTGAGGTTAGTGGGTTGTTTGGTTAGGATTTAAGCATTAAGTGGTAGGAATGAGGATGATAATGACAAAAGATGACAGTAAGGGCACTAACCTAAGGACATATAAAACTCCTTATAAACCCTATCAGAGAGTTTATATTTTATCTTGAAAGCAATAAAAAAAAATAGGTTAAAGATTTAAATAGGAAAGTGGCACGATCCAAACTGTATTATAGATTGATACCTCTGGCTATTGCATAGAGGCTTTATTTTCATACATCTTGAGTTACCAGAAGAATATCCAAGTGGTGATATCTATAAAACACTTGTATACACAGGACTGGAAGGAATCATTAGCACATAGACTTTAGAAGTTTCAAACATATAGTGTTAGATGAGATGGGGCCCTTAGACCTGATTTGTTTGCCTCCAGATGCATGAAAGGAATTGAATTTGAAGGTCTTCTGATAGGACATGGGCTCTTTAGTTGACCCTAATCCCCATCATTATTTTTCTTATACTTTTTATTAACTAACTGGCTCCTGAAGACATTTGAGTTTGTGACTTCTGATACAGTTAGGGTTGCCAGATAAAATATATGATGCACAATTAAATTGGGATTTCAGATAAACAATGAATATTTTTTTATTATGAATCATATTTTTATTTGCTATATCTGGCAACACTTGGCACAGATGATAATTTAAGTGATGGAAATGGATGGCATTAGTAGGGACAGTGTCCAGAGAAAGAAGTGAAGCAGGTGTTAGACAGTGCCTGGCATACAGAAGAAAGTCAGTATTTACCATTAACGAATAAAAGTCAAGGGCACAGAAAGACAAACAGCAACATTTAGAGAGTATTTAAGGGGAAGGAGACAGAGAAAAGTAGAAAGGAAATCCAAGAGTGCAAAGTAAGGAAAACCAAGGCCAAAATGCCTCAGAAGAGGTCAACAATGTCACATGCTGCATGGAAATCAAGCAAGATAACAACTGAAATTTTTCCACTGGATCTGTGACAAGGTCATCACTGGTATCCTTGGAAAAACATTTTACTAGAGTGGCTAGAGGAAAATCAGTTACCTTCAATTGAGGAAAAGATAGAAGAGAGAATATACAACTCGTCAAAGACTCTTGGCTGTGTTAGCAGTGAATACAGGAATTATAACTAAAGTAGGCATGGAGTCCAAAATCATTGCCTTTTTTTGTGGCTAAGAAGAAATTGAGTGGTAGGAATTTCTAATGTTGTTAAGAAGAAACTAGTACAGAAGAATAAGTCAAAGATAGTTAAAGGAAGAGAAAGAAATAATCACTGTGGAAATTTTCTTAAAGAAGCAGACCAACATATGATCCATAAAGCTGTTACAAAGATGTCTTTTAAGAAAAAGGCCACAATTGTAGCAGAGGGGATGAGAAGCATGGGTGTCCATGCAATGAGTTTTGCCAATGAGAATTTCGGAGGATTTCTGTATGAGGGCTTCTGCTTTTTCCCCCCGGGGATGAACTCCTCTGTTGACTTAGGTATGTCAGGAGCTAGAGAATGTATAGTGGTAAGAAAAAGTTTCCAATAGTCTGAAGAAGTTTTCAATGGCCATGTGAATCTCTGGAAAGAGAGTTCAATTGAGAAATATATGAGAGTAGTGAGTAGAGTTGAATACTCTGTTGGATTGAAAACTACATTCAACTTCAGAGTCTCTACAGGAGTCCCAACAGTGTGTGGGGCTCTTGGTCTTCCTCTCCATGGGGACTCAAGCTTTCTCTTCGGGTTTTATTTTAATATGAAGGGAATCTAGATCCACATGCTGTGCCCCTGAATTAATTCCAGAATATTAAGTAGCCAAGTGGTGCTATGAAAAGAAAGAAATTAGCAGCCCAAGAAGGAAAGAAGGGGATAAAATCAGGGATAGCTGTGACTCTTGAGACTTTGCTGCCTAGGCTCATCTCCTTATGTAACTTAGAGATGATACATTTGTGTTCAATTAATTAAAATATTCTCTATCTTTGAATTTTTTTCTAGAACATTTTTTAGTCATTATAAATTTGAAGAGAAATTTACTGCTTAATAACATAACCTAAACTTTCACATATTTCATATTTTTTGAAAATTTTCATATTTTTAGATGATACTGTAGTCATATTCATTTCAACAAATAGTTGTGAATGCCTTCATATGTCAAGTGCTCATATTGGTAGGATAAACAGAGTATCTGATCTCAGAAAGTTTTAAAAAATCCAATTATAAGGTAATCTACACCTTACAGTTTTTTCTATAGGAAAAACTAGGTCATAAAATATGACTTCAAAATCCAGTGCAAAAGCCAAAAAATAAATAAATACTAAATAAATAAATAAATAAATAAATAAATAAATAAATAAATAAATAAGTTAATGGTTAGTCCTCTTATAAATGGATTTGCCATAGGTTCCTTTAAACAACAAATGCTCCTGGGACATTGGAAATATAATTTGATTCAAAGACCCTTGGTGTATCTACAAAGACATCGACTACATTGAATGAGATGTGTCTGTACCCTCCAGGTCACCTCCATGATTCATACCTTTATTTTTGTGCACTCATTATAATCTACTTGTATTTCCCTCCCTTCAAGAGCCTGGGGAAGATAGGAGGAAATTGCATGGGTGCTTAACTGGAGAGCATCTCAGTGCTGGTGAACACTCTCTCCTATTCAATTTTCCCTTGTTCTTCTCTTATTTACTCTATCAAAAGCTGCCTTGGGGACATGTTTTATTTGGTGCTTATACTGTACCCTGGGAATGATATTAGCCAATGAAGAATTATTGCCAAGATCACAAACTCCGTGAGTGTAGAAACTGTCTCTCTTGGTCAATATTTTGTCTTATTTTATTTATATTTTACAAACATAGAGTTTATTATGTTACAGGCACTGTTCAGAAATATTTACAAATATGGCATCATTCTATCCCCATAGCAACCCTATGAAGTAGGTGCAACCAGTTTTACAAGAGAGGAAATTGAAAACTGAGGCCACAGAGTTAATGAATGAAAATGTCTATATTTGAACCTAAGCTGGCTCCAAATCTTGTACCTGTAAGCACTATGCTGAGCTATTGCCTCACGACCATGATGTCACCATTGAATTTTCAGCACCAAGCACAGTATCTATATTTTGTAGGTACTCAGTAAATACATAACTAAATGATACAGGAAAACTAATGGGTTACATTTCCATTCTCTTTTTACTAAACCACAGTTCTGTAAGATCAACGCCTCACCAACCTCAACCCCACTCCCCACCTCAGAATAAAGGATCAGAATCTACTTAGTGTTTCCATCCATTGAACAAATAATTATTAAGTGCTGTTAAAAAGCAAAAATCAACTTCACTAAATGTCAAAGATCTTACTGACTTTATTCAACAATTCATAAGTCAGGCAACATCCCATCTAGGAGGTAGGAAGGAGTTCCAAGGAGCTATACAAATTGAAGGAGTTTTATAGGCAGAAAGGAAAGAGAACAGGGAAGTATAACAGGCAAAAAAATAGATTGATTACGGCAAGGTCACTTTCCATTTCTGGGAGAGGCCAAAACTGTAATTAAGTTGCAGTTTGGTGACATGGTGCTTTGCATTAGTGACTTCACTTTGGGCCTGTTGTCTTGTTTTAACAGTGTCTGTCCTGAGAAATTCACAGGTGATATACAGTTGACCCTTGAACAACATGGGGGTTAGGGACACTGACCCCTCTGCAATCAAAAAGCTGCATGTAACTTTTGATTCCCCAAAACCTTACCTATTAGTATCCTACTATTGACCAGAAACCTTAACCAATAATATGAAAAGCCCATTAATACATATTCTGTATGTTATATGTATCACAGACTGTATTATTACAACAAAGTAAACTAGACAAAAGAAAACGTTATTAAGAAAATCATAAGGAAGATAAAATACATTTACTGCACTGTAAAAAATCCAAGTACAAGCAGAGCTGTGCAGTTCACACTGATGTTCAAGGGTCGACTTACATTTATCGATTGACCTGCCAAATAGTAAGGGTGAAATCTCACTGAGATGAGGGGGATTAGGGTTCTGCCCTACGTGTGCCAGCTAAGTGTGTGGCTGCTGAGACCAGCCATCATTTACCTTGGGGAGCACAATTGCCTACAACCAAGTAACTACTAGAATATTCTGCGATTGAATTACACTAAAAGCAGCCAACATAACAATGCCACAGCTACACATCTGCACCTTTCCAATGATTGTTGTCAACTACTAAAAGCTTAGAACACCATCTGAATATTATTACCCCTTCTCATGAATGAAGAGACATTTTCATCTAGAGATCAGGCACCATGAAACTGCTACACAAAAATCTCAGTAGGTAGGTACTGGGGAAATCACAAAGAAAGGAGGATAAAGGTAGCAGTAGTAATTGCCTGCTCAGCAAAGAGAGACAAATCAAGAAAGCTTCTGTTTTAAAAATTTTTATAGAGGGGAGTATTTCCATGACAACTAAGTACTTAGTTATTCTAATTGCGAGAGAAACAAAGCATCTGAAAAGTCTGGAAATTTGTTCCAGGCACACAGAATAAATCCCAGCAAAACAAGAAACATTGATGTCTCATTAAAAGCAGTGAAAATTCACCACTAATTCAATATTTTAAAAATTGACTATATTTCCTGAAATTATCTACATTTCAGACAAAATATTAGCTCTTCAAATTGGCTTGAGGTACATGTAATGCTACACATTGATAATCTTTTGATTTTTTACCTTAATTTTCGAAGATCAAATTGACTGAAGAAAGTAGAGTATGTTACCAAACTGAACCTTATAAGTAGTGACAAAACCATGGACTTTAATTTAAATTGATGTTAATTGAATGGTCTGATTTATCAGAAGAGCTGTCTCCCTCTATATGCACAAAGGATATTACAAACAAAATCTTATTTCAGTTTATGTTAAGATTTGTTTTGAGATATATACTGGTTAAAGTAATCAAAGACACAGCAAGTGGACCTAAATCAATAAGACTGGTCTAAATTTATCTGAAATATGCAAGACAGAAAAAAAGGATTCCTTTTTGTACAAAATCATTCTCATCCAAATGGACCATTATCCCTTTGAGGAATTCTATTGTGGTTCAGATCTTTGCCTCAAAAGGCAATGGACTTCCTTTCTCATTCTCTTGAAATATATTTCTCCTGACCCTTTCAGGAATTCTTCCCTGGGAGTTGAGAGTGTATCCTATTGGCAATCAATGTATACAATAGAAGTGGTAATGAATGCATTGTCTTTAGAGTTGGATGACTGGTTCAAGCCCTGCCCTTGTCGCTTCCTAGTTATCAATAAAGAGAAAATCATTTGATTTCTCTGAGCATCAGTTTTCTCATTTGTTTATAAAAAAATAAAAAGTATATCAATCTAAGATGATCGCTTGACAAATATTATTGTGCATCAGGCAAGAGATTAGGCACTGGAGATAAAAATAAGTCATGTCACTGTTTTTGAGAAATATCTAATAAAGAACGTATTTTTAAATTAAATGTATTTGGAATACTACATGATCAATTATATTATGAAGATATAAACTGAACATTCATTGAGCTTAAAGGATGAGGAGATAGCTTTTCCTGAAGATGACGAAAACAATTACTCAGAGGTAATGATACTTGAGCTATCTTACAAAAAGTATGCTGAATGGAGGGAAGCAGGGGAGAGAGTGAAAGAAGGAGGCTGGATGAAAGAATAATGTGTGTCAGGTCTCGAAGGAGAATGCCTTAAAGTTCCGCAGGTTTGGAGTATCTTAAGGAGTGTGTGGTTGGGGTTGGTGGGGGTCGTGTGGGAAGGGAGGGAAGGACAAAGAAGAAGTCCTAGGCCAGATGGTGAGGTACTTGATATGCCATGTTGACAAACTGAGAATTGGAATTTTCCCAGAGAAAAATGAGAAGATGATGTAAGTTATGGCAACTAGGAGTAACACTTTTTTTCCCCCTTAAAGATAATAAAGTCTCTTGTCACCCAACTTAATCTGAAGCAAAGACTGATTCAACTAGTTCTAGATCATGACTTGACTCAAATTCCCCAGGATGTATTCAGAAGATGGTTGAAAGTAAGGTGACCAACTCATTTTCCAGGACTTTCTCAGCTTTCTAATGAAAACTCCCACCTCCTGGGAAACTCCTCACTCCTTATCAAATTGTGATTTAATGATTTAATAATGATAAATCCATCTTGAGACCCATTCAAAAGTAATTTGATACCAAAACACCAAAAGAACTTCAATTCAAGATGGTTTACAAGTCCCCCAGGTGGCTTAGTTGGTTAAGTGTCTGACTCTTGATTTTGGCTCAGTTCATGATTTACAGTTGGTGAGTTCAAGTCCCGCATCAGGTTCTTTCCATGATGTTTCAGATTCTCTCTCTCTCCCTCTCTCTTCCTCTCCCCTGCTTGTGCTCTTTTGCTCTCTTTCAAAATAAATAAGCTTAAAAAATTTTTTTTCCAAAAAGATGGTTTCCCCATAAAGATGGTCCAGCTGCATAAACCACCAAAATTGTATTTCAAATGGTCCCCAATGTGTTTACAATGTTCAAGGAAAATGGAAAGTATAGAATATGAAATCCGTTTGTTTGGGGGCACTTATATAACACCTTTCCTCCAAGGAAAGAGCAAGAACATTTTCATACCGTCAGCAAAGTGTGGCTTCCAAGTTGGGTTTTTAATTTACCACCTTGATTAAATAAATAAATAAATAAACACCAGAATGATTAGAAAAGCTAATAGTTAAATTTCCAAAGCACTTGTTTTTTATTGTTTCCTAGGGAATTTGTTTAACTTTAGAGGCATTCAGTTGTCTGCACTTTAAACTGAGATGCAGAAGACCTTCATGGTTTGTTTGGGTTTTTTTCGTAAAGCTTTGTTGGTATATTTTGTTTTATTAAGGGTAGTATTTCCCTTTAGCGTCTAACTTAAGTGTTCCACTAATTCATAATGAGAGTATGTAAGTGTGTGTGTGTAAAACTTTTAAATTATTGGGGCACCTGGGTGACTCGGTTGAGGGAGCAACTTCAGCTCAGGTCATGATCTCCCAGTTTGTGAGTTCCAGCTCCACATTGGGCTCTGTGCTGACAGCTCAGAGCCTGGAGCCTGCCTCGGATTCTGTGTCTCCCCCTCTCTCTGCCCCTCCCCTGCTCGTGCTCTGTGTGTGTGTCTCTCTCTCTCTCAATAATAAATAAACATTAAAAAAAATTAAAAAGAAAGCTTTTAAATTATTCACATAAAAAGTCTATATTAAGGAATTATATAATTATGTTTAAAAAGCACAAACAGAAAGAACTATTAAATATTATTATATCTCAAATGTAATAAGCAGTAAAAAGAATAATATACTGCCATAATATCATTACAGTTGGTGTTAAAATTATGCCAAGAATTAACAGTACTAAGCAAATTGGAAAATAATAAAAAAGAAAAATTTTATATAATATGTAGTGAAGTATTATGTCTAGAAAATATTAAATATATGAATTCAGTGTTTACAAAGTGCCATAAAAGTATTTTGACCAGTAAAACTAATCTTAACCCCTTTTTGTACAACCAGGAAATTCATGTAGAATATATTTTTCTGGGGAATAAACAAATTAGGATAGTAATATAGTATAGAATTTCTAATATTAGTTTGGTTTTTTTTAAGTAATCTCTACACCTAACATGGGGCTCAAACTCACTACACCAAGATCAAGAGTCACCTGCTCTACCACATGAGCCAGCCAGGTGCTCCTAACTCTAGTTTTAAAGGACCCTTTGTCAAATGATCTGATGGGGAGATCAGAAATTCTGAGGAACATGGAATATCATAATATCCTTTTTTTCCCCAAGGAATATCTACTAATATCTTTTTTTATTTGTTATCTTTTTATTTTATTTTTCATTTTTTTTAAATTTACATCCAAATTAGCATATAGGGCAACAATGATTTCAAGAGTAGATTCCTTAGTTCCCCTTACCCACTTAGCCCATCCCCCCTCCCACAACACCTCCAGCAACCCTCAGTTTGTTCTCCATATTTATGAGTCTCTTCTGTTTTGTCCCCCTCCCTGTTTTTATATTATTTTTGTTGCCCTTCCCTTATGTTCATCTGTTTTGTCTCTTGAAGTCCTCATAAGAGTGAAGTCACCTGATTTTTGTCTTTCTCTGACTGACTGACTAACTTCACTTAGCATAATACCCTCCAGTTCTATCCACGTAGTTGCAAATGGCAAGATTTCATTCTTTTTGATTGCCGAGTAATACTCCAGGGTATATATACCATATCATCTTTATCCATTCATCCATCGATGGACATTTGGGCTCTTTCCATACTTTGGCTACTGTTGATAGTGCTGCTATAAACATGGGGGTGCATGTGTCCCTTCGAAACAGCACACCTGTATCCCCTGGATAAATGCCTAGTAGTGTAATTGTTGGGTCGTAGGATAGTTCTATTTTTAGTTTTTTGAGGAAACTCCATACTGTTTTCCAGAGTGGCTATACCAGTTTGCATTCCCATCTATTAATATCTTGAAAGCCACTTGTGTATCATGGTTAAAGGAGGTCATCAAGAGGACATGACCACTGGTTGATCCACCAGCTGGACCTGGGCAATAGGAAGCCTCGCCCTCTCCCCTGTCTTAGGAATGTATGTTCTGCTCACTGTGCCCACACTAGGAGCTGGTTCAAGGATGCAGCCTTGAGAGAATTAGCTGTTGCTGAGACCATCTGGGCAGTACATGGGACAGAACCCAGTTAAGGCCACTACATAAACTTCTAAGATCCTGGCAGGTAAGTGTGGAGATCTACTCATCTTGTGGCTGCCCAAGGCAAGCCTCATATGTAAGTCCCTTTATTAAACCTGTCACCTACCAACCCGCAGTGGTCTGCCTCTTTCTTCAGTCTCTCCTTGGCCTCTGTGTATCTGGGCCAATTCGCAAACCAACAAGCGTGGAATGCAATTTGGCAAATTCTAGTTAAATTATGACAAAAATCCCCGTAAAGTGTATTTTTAAAATGAAATTTAGAATACAAGGCCAATTTGGCAGATGCCTTTGCCCCACGAAATCAATAAATCATCTAATCAATTTTAATGCCTACTTACACGTTTGAATGATACATAAATTAATATTTTGATTATGTGGAAAAGGACTTATATGTGAAAATGTCCACATGATCTTTCAATTTGGATTCATTGTAAGTACCCACCTTAGGGCCCATGGAAGGTATTAGAAAATCCAAGGATGTGTTCAGGAATTGAAGCTGACCTGTGCGTGGCTTTGGTAAAGGCCATTCTGCCAAATGTTGCACCTTTACAAACCAGGAGCCCCACACCTTCTTCCCTCAGGTTCTGAATGAATTCAATCCTTGAATGGACTGAGGGCTAATTTCTCCTGTATTTTCCAGTGAAATAAACATTGCAAAATCATTTGGAATGTTTAGCTTGAAGAAGGCAGGGACAATGTTACAGTTTTCAACTTGTTAAGGCAGTGTCAAACAGAAGTAAGGCTAGATAGATTGTTTTTCCAGAATCAGAAGAATGGGCAGATCAGTGAAGGGGTGGCAACATTCTCTAAGCATAGGTAAGAATCCCAGCAGGTGTTCTTGGTGCTGTAGCCATCTCCCCGTCGCCTAAGTTCTCAACAAGAGTGCAAATAGGAATGTCTGAAATCTCTATGGCCCCAACCATCACCTAGTGTTTTGAAGCATTTGACAGGGGCACCTGGGTGGCTCAGTTGGCTAAGTGGCCGGCCAACTTCAGCTCAGGTCATGATCTTGCAGTTTGTGGGTTCGAGCCCCGCATCGGGCTCTGTGCTGACAGCTCTGTGCTGCTTCGGATTCTTTGTCTCCTTCTCTCTCTGCTCTTCCCCCACTCACGCTCTGTCTCTCAAAAATAAATAAACATTTTTTTTAATTTGACATATTTTGAACCCTTCAAGGAGTATTAAAGGGACATGCTATGTAGGTGTATGTGCCTAGTTGTCATGTGTCCCTGGCATCAATTACAGGAGGAAGAAAAATCACTGAACGAAGCCTAGTACTGAGCTGCTCTGAAGCCACGTGGTCTACCACCATTTTGCCCAAGCCACCTTTTCTGACCATCTTTGTTGGATTTTGTGCTAACATTCTGTCCAAAAGTTATTATTTCTATATACTGTTTCTCAGCAACTACCATATCATTCTCCAGATGGGATGTGGCTACATTTCTGGGTAAGGAACACTGATTCCTATTTTATATTAAACATAATCATGCCTTTGACAACTACCTGGGCCAAATAAGGTCACATTATGTGGAGGGACACCTGCAGGCTATTGGTGAGCTATTTTCCTGCCTTAAAATTCCCTAATAGTAGTTTTGGATAGATTCTGTGAAATTAGAACAGGGCTCAGATCAAATTTTGTCTCTGTGCCAGGGAAAAGGATGTTTCCCATGTCTGGGGTGAATAGGGATGGTGGAGAATGAAAAAATCTTCCTCTCTTTCCCCACATGTGGGTTCTAGTACACGTATAGTAATAAGAAGAAGAAAAAATAGCCAATATTTGGTCTGTAATTATTATGTGGCAAATACAGTACAGAGCACTGTTGTCCATTCAGATGTTCATTCAACAATATTTCTTGATTGCCTTTCTGTGCCTGACAAATGTCTTCAGCACTGGAGAGTCAGTGGTGAATAGAACACAAATAATTCTTGCCCTCATGGAGCAGGTGGACTGGGGGAGAAGTAGAATAAATCACAAACCAAAGAAATAACGTGAGGTTGGGAAAAGTGCTATGAGTTAGGTAAACTGGGTGCTATGTGATAGAAAAAAATGAAGGGGAAAATGAATGGTCAGGAGAAACTATCCGAGGTGATATAGGATGTAGGATGAAGAGTCACCTATGTCAAGAACCTTGCAGACATAGGAGAGAGCAAATGCCAAGGTCCTGAGCAGCAAAGAAGGCATCAAAACTCTGCGTGCATCATTTGCCCATTTATTCCCCCACGCAACCTTGATATGATGGCATCATTAGCCCCATTGAATGGATGACAAAACTGATGTAACTTCCCCAAGTTTGCACTGATAAGTACTAAAGCTGGTATTTCAACTCCTGTCTACTAATTATTCCATTTCAACACAAGCATACTGCCCACATTTTCCTAATATTGTTTCTTTTTTCGTAATACTAATGCTGTTTTTGTCCTAATACTGTTTCTTTTTCCACTTGACAATGTATCCTAAAGATCCCACAAATGTAGATAGTTAAACTTTACCTCTTTCTCCCCTAATGTCTTTTGAACGGATATACCCCTGTATTGGTTTCCTAAGGCTGCTATAAAAACATGTCCCAAACTGAGTGCCTTAAATAACAGAACTTTTTGTGTCATGGCTGGGGAGGCTAGCAGTCTGAAAGCAGGGGACTGGCAGTGCTGGATGCTTCAAGAGCTCTGAGGGAAGGACCTTAAGCAGGCCTCTGTCATAGCTCCTTTGGCCTCGGGCAGTCCACAGCCTGTAGACGGCCGACTTCTCCCTAGGTCTTCTCATATCGTCTTTTTTGTGCCCAAATTTTCTGCTTTTTATAACACCTGTCATACTGGAGTAGGGTCCACCCTGATGACTTCACTTTAACTTGATTATCCCTTACTTTAACTTGATGGGAAAAGCCTTATCCCCAAATAAGCTAGCATTCTTCGGTATAGGACGTTAGGACTCCAACATATCATTTTTGGAAGACACGATCCAGCCCATAACAACCCATGTATATTATCTTACAAAAGTGGGGCACATGCTGGGGTACTTTTGTTTCTTAGTATCTAATGTTATTTTTTTTTAAGTTTTTTTTTTAATGTTTATTTATTTTTGAGAGAGAGACAGAAACAAAGTGCAAGCAGGGGAGGAGCGGAGAGAGAGGGAGACACAGAGTCCAAAGCAGGCTCTGGGCTCTGAGCTGTGAGCATGGAGCCTGATGCAGGACTCAAACTCATGAACCGTGAGATCATGACCTGAGCCGAAGTCAGACGCTTAACCGACCGAGCCACCCAGGTGCCCCTAATGTTCTCTTATTTTTCATTCTATTCCCTCTTCCAACTACATTCTGTACCATAACCACCATACCATCATGCTAGGGTAACTCAGGTTAACACCTGGTTTATAATTTTCTTACTTAGCTCTCACACACACACATACACACACACACAAATATGTATGTATAGGGAGATGTCTCTCTGCTTTATAAACTATGAAATACATTATAAACACTGTTTTTTTATCTTACCTTTCTCATTTAACAATACCAATCATAGAGGCTTATTCAAATTAACTGGTATAACTTGATTATTTATTTTAACAGCACTAGAATATTCTCTAGTGTATAGGGACCATAATTCATTCTACCCATCTTCATTGGTTAGGCTTTCTCAAGGACTCTGCCATACTTTTTCTCTCAGTCTGAGCTTTGTATGGTTTATAGCTCCCAAAGTGATAAGCAGATTGGATGTGTTACTAGGTGAAAGCCTGTGTAACCCATCATCAGGAATTAGCCATCCCTGTCCTCAATCAAGCTCCGCACAACACTCATCTTTAAATGTAGCCATTCACTATATGGTCGACTAATCTTCCACAAAGTAGGAAAGAATATCCAATGGAAAAAAGACGGTGTCTTCAGCACATGGTGTTGGGAAAACCGGATAGCAACATGCAGAAGAATGAAAGTGGGCCACTTTCTTATACCATACACAAAAATAAATTCAAAAGGGATGAAAGACCTAAATGCAAGACAGGAAACCATCAAAATCGTAGAGGAGAACACAGGCAGCAACCTCTGACATCGGCTGTAACAACTTCTTACTAGAGACATCTCTGGAGGCAAGGGAAAAGCAAAAGTGAACCTTTGGGACTTTATCAAGATAAAGGGGCCTTGGGAATCAGGCTTTCTCCCTGTCTAATTGGTTCATGAAATCATTCAGAATAGAGATTTAGTCTTTGTCGTGGTTATCCTCAGTTTCCTCATCTTTAAAATGCAGGTCAGGATGACGGCTACCTCCGAGGATTATTAAAAGAACTGACTTCAGGAAACTTTTTCCATAGTCAGCATGATGAGTCAATAGCAAGCATTCCATAACTATGATCCCTTTTGTTGTCATTATGCATGGTATCTCTTGCTTATTTTGATGAGTTTCATAATCCCATTGACTATTTATAATTACCAGTGGTATTGCAAGGGCACAACATAATAGTTTCCTCATTGCCAATATATTATCTGAGTGCCAGTATATTATCTGAGCTGCTGAATTTCATCATGGAGAAGTTTCCTGTGAAGAGAGGCAGAGAAGTTGAGAAAGATGGCAAAGTACACAACAACTGAAGATGTTCCAGTGACAAGTGCCATCAACATGTGGATAAAAACTGTGGCTGAAAACATTGGAAAAAGAATTAAAGTATTTAATGATGACCAAACTAAAAGTTTTTAGATCATTATATTGCTTTTTCTGTGTTATATGATTACAAAAAATACCTTGACTTAAGAGCATCAAGGAATATAACAAAGACCTCTAGAGCTTTAAAAAAAAAAAAAAAAAAAAAAAGGTCTTTGTCAAGCAAGAGAACATTATTGAACACATTCACTGTGCAGTCTGTCAGGAAAAAACTGGGGTTTTAAGAATTAGGGTTTCATGGAAAACTAGGGTTTCATGGTGGTTATGTTTATCAGGCACTGAAAACATGTGAATGGTCCCTTTAGAAACTTCCCCTTGACTTTATCTCCCCTACCTCCCAAGTATATAATCAATCACTCATTACAATCCTGAGGCAGCTCTTTCTGCCCATGGGTCCTGTCCCCATGCTTTAATAAAATCATCTTTTTGCACACATGAGAGAGAGAGAAGAAAGAAAGAAAGAAAGAAAGAAAGAAAGAAAGAAAGAAAGAAAGAAAGAGAAAGAAAGAAAGCAATTGAATGGCACAGAATAAGTCTATGTTTGACTAAGTAATTTTCATTGTGTCTTGTGTAAGAAAGGATCTTCAGTTTGGCCTAGTAAGAGTCTGGTATACATGGACTTTTAAAATGCATGGTAAGGGGCACATGGGTGGTTCAGTGGGTCAAGCATCCAACTTCAGCTCAGCTCATGACCTCACAGCTCGTGAGTTGGAGCCTGGCGTTGGGCTTTGTGCTGACAGCTCAGAGTATAGGGCCTGCTTTGGATTCTGTGTTTGCTCTCTTTCTGACCCTCAACCACTCATGCTCTGTCTCTCTCTAAAAGATAAACATTAAAAAATAAAAATAATTAAAAAATAAACTTCACGATAGTTTATTAGCTCAGGTGATCAGGGTTCATTGTGACATAATGCAATATCTTTTTTGGTTACCATTTTAGCAAGTATTCCTGTACCTGGAAGATACTCATTTTTCAGGAGAAACAGAGTCCAGTTTCTAAATGTTTATTGGGTCTATTAACATGCCAACCCTACTTTTAGATCAGTGATAAAAATGTTAAACTATTTAAAATAAAAAACTACTTATGGATTCAAACCTATATCTGGGATTTTTTAAATGTCCAAATTATTTTGAGTAGAAATGATAGTTATAGATTTCTATTTCAACATTCTAACCCATGATAGGTATTAGGAAATGCAATGAGAAACATTACTTTCAGTGTTTTTGACACTTTTGAAAAGATATGCCATATAAGTAACTCATAAGGAAGCCAAAGTTATAGAGCTATGTAATTCAGTATCCCTGACAGGCAGTAGATTAGGGTAACTTCCTGTGACATGCTTAGTCAAAAGGAAACGGGTATAAAATGTGGATGTCTGCGAGTAGGAAAATGAATGTAAAGAAAAAAAGCTCGAGTTTTATAAGCTAAAAGGCTTGCAAAAACCTGCACTGTAATACATGTGAGAAATAATCTCTGGAGATGAAACAGTGAAGCATTCATAGCAGAAGCAACTTCTGTATATTTAAACATGTTATCGGCAACAGTAACTCCCTTAAACTTACATTACTGTATTTTTCATTCAACTATGTATCTTCCTGGTCTTTGTGTCTCACTAATCAAGTATAGCCTTTCATGGGGGATAATATCTTTCCTTCGCCAACTTAGGGTACTCAGTGCCAAATGAGAACTTAACTGAGGGAGTCATTTCATGCAGGCCTTAGGATAGTAATGCTATTTTGGTCTCCAGAAAAATCAGCTAAAGATAGTCTCAGATTTTAGAAACAACATCATGAGCTTATGTTTTCCCAGTCTTCATTTAGAAATAGAACATTCTAATATTTCATTCTCTTTTGCATTATTATATATGCCAAGATCTATGAATATAGAATGAACAGTACATCCATAACAACAATGACCAAATACAAATACGCTTAGCTTTGACTTTCAGTTTTTGATATTTCCTAGAGAACACAGTCAATAGAAGCATCTTCATTTCTTGGAAGGGTTCTTCTCAATGAATGGGAGTGGTGGGTGCCAATATGGCTCAGGGGACTCCTGCCATAGGGAAAGCCACAGCTCAAGAGGAATTCCAACAGACAACCCCTTAATATTTCATTCACAAAGAGAAATGACTTTTTTGGCTGTTGTTCCCATATTTAAGCATATTTTACCACCAAGGAAGAGAGGGGATAGATTTTTTTGTGAGGCATCTACACGGACTTAAGAATTGGCTGTAAGTTTGTTTCCATATATCTCCAGTTCTCTGCTGAGGCTCCGATAGAGACTCTCCCTTCTCCAACATGTGCTGGGTTAAAGGGATTCTTCAACAACACTTCAAAATCACAGTCTTCGAGGCAAGAGGTTGTCACTCTTAATTTTTAGAAATTCAGGAAGTTTGCAAAGGAGTCAATGGATGATAGGGAAGAAGATGATATGCACAATGTCTTAAACTAAGGTGTCAATATCTAAAAGCAGCAGGGGATTGCTACAATCCACTGGAGAAGGCTCACAGAAAATGGACAAAGGAAACAGACATGCAGTGTACAGAAGGAGGAACCCCACAGGCTCAAAAGAGTTTCAAAAGACATTCAAAATTACTGGTGACCAGAAAAAGGTAAAAAAAGACACCAATAAGATATCACATTAAAGCTTTTAAGTTGGCAATCATTAGAAAGTTGGATATTGCCCAGTGCTCATAAGGATATGGAGACCCTCACCTTATGAACTGCTAATGAGAGTGAAGACAACTGGGACAGAAATTCTGGAAAGAAATCCAGCACTATCTGACTATATTTACGTATATAATATATAAATATAATGATATATTTACATGTGTAAATGCATACATTTGTATATGTATTTGTATTTTACATTTTTTTAAATATGTTTACATACCACAGTATACCAGTCTGGGATGTATATCCCCGGAAAATTCTTATACACTCCATATAGATTGGTTCAAAGCATTATTTGAGTTCGTAAACATTTGGAGGTAACCTGAGTGTCCATCATGGGGAGAAAAGAAAGACAAAAATGGTGTTGCATATCACAGAGAATTATTCAGTAATTAGAAGGTAAAAATTTGTTATAAACTTGGCAATATAGATTGATCTTAAAAACTTAGTGTATACTGGAAAAAAAGGAAGACACAATATGAATCCTACATTATATCATTTATGTAAATTTAATATACCTGTATACAACACTTGAGAAAAACACATGCATATTAAAAGATATCCTTTAAATACTTTAAAATCACTGCTAAAGGAGTATGAGATTTTTTCAAATGCAATCTTTATAGTGAAATAAGATGTATCAACAATCAAAAGATAGATGTCAGGCCCAGAATACTATAACACTTTGAAATATTTCACACTCTTCTCTAAAATCTACCTCTTTTCCCTATTTCTCCAACTGCAACAGTTTTATTTAAAAAAAAAAAAGGTGCTTGCCGATTGGGGGTGGGGGTGGAAGAAGCAGAGAATGTGTGTCTGCCATGGGGATGTTCATGGAGATAGATTAGGAAGAAAACCAAGGACCATCATCATTAAATCATCATAAAATGCCATGTGTCTTCCTAGAACAATCCCAATGCTTATAATGAAACTTGGATTAGTTGGTTATTTCCCCTTAAATAATGAAACTTACCATCATTATCACTATGCATATTAGATAGTGCATATTCCTTACTTGTGATTTGAGTAATCAACAAAATAGGATTTAAACAAATCAGGACTTCTGCAAACTTGTTTCTCATTTATTTACATGCCTTTTACTCCTTAATTTAGGCCTTTTTTCCCCCTTTCAAGTCTAGTTCTAGTTTCAAAAAATGGTCACCATCTCTGCTGAAATGGATTCTCTCAGATCAGTCATCCTTGGGTGTGTAGGTGAGAGTGTGAGTGTGTGTGTGATGGAATAATTTCACACACACATACACACACTCACTCACTAAATATTCCTGTCCATGGAACAATACTCTGCTAAATCTTCATCAGCCTTTGAGGGTCTAAATAGGACTGATAAAACAGGACCCAGGAAATACAGTCCAGCAGCAAACTATTTTACTCTTCCAACCCCAGCAGTTTTGGAGGGAACATGTTTATGTACGAGTGAGAAACTGTATGTGGTATGCGTGTGTGTATGTGTGTAAGCATGTACGTGTGTCGTGTGTGCACAAAGTGTGCACCAGGCGCTGACAGCTCAGAGCCTGGAACCTGCTTCGGGTTCTGTGTCTCATTATCTCTCTGCCCCTCCCCTGCTCGTGCTCTCTCAAAAATAAATAAAACATTAAAAATTTTAAAAAAAGAAAAAATGTATCTGCATATTTTCAGGGAAGCATACATTCTCCACTTGAAACAGCCCCTGTCCCTCCCTTTAGCTCATTTACAAAGCTTCACCCTTTGTATCACCTGCCCAAAAGGCATTAATTAGACTTCGTACCTCCACCGTCCTGCTCTGCGGTGGTCTCCCGGATGCTTTGAGCACATGTGAATATCTGAGGGGAGGCCACCTGAAGGGCATGAGCCTGAGCGCGTGGGACAAGATGGCAGCCATCAGTCCACGTGAGGATTAGACTAATAAGAAAGACACAGTTCTTGAAGGAGCTCTAATCCTGCACATTACAAGTTTCAGAAACAAGCATATGTTACATGGTTTGCATCATATTTCGCTTGCTTCAAGAGCATGGCAGAAGAAACAGAAGAGCAAAAGGGCAGAACCTATGATCTTTTTTTGCTTCGCTTTGGGCCATTTGCAAAATGACACATCACAAGAAGATAGGAGCCAATTTTCAGATCTGGATCCCTCCGTCAGCTCTCCATACACAGTCCGCAGAAAGCCAGCAGTCCCTTCCTGCCAGCTTTAAGGGATTTAGTCTGCTGGTGAAACCTTTCCAAAGGGACAGATGTGCGAGCTGATACTAAAATCAAAAATCCGCCTGCAAAGTCAAAAGCAATGAAATTGTGTTACAAATGCTGATGAGGGTGCAGAGTGCAGGCGGCCATGGAGGATTTGTCCAAATGGCACCATTCGATAGGTTTCTCTGCAAATGCAGACATCTGCTTTGTCAGCAGAGACCCTGTGGATCTGTACAACGTCATGTTGTACACCATCTTATTTTTGTGTAGGGAGAAGTTTACACAGACACAGTGTGGCATGAGGTGTTGGGCAAATTTACCTGAGCAGAATCAAATCCAGTATTATCATATTTCTCTTAGTGTCCAGTTCTCAATTTAGCAAAGGAATAGGAGAAAGTCGCAAAGGATTCATGATAAAATAACCCAATTTTAAGATCTATAATTAGAAGAGAGCTTTCAAAGTTATATATTTAAGTAGATAAATGCTAATGTTTAAACACATCATTGCCTTTAAAACCAGCCATTTGCAGGGGAGTCTGGGTGGCTCAGTTGGCTGAGAATCCAACTTCAGCTCAGGTGATGATCTCATGGTTCATGAGTTCAAGCCCCGCATGGGTCTCTGTGCTGACGGCTCAGAACCTGAGCCTGCTTCAAATTCTGTGTCTAGCTCTCTCTCTGCCCCTCCCTCACTCACACACACTCTCTCTCTCTCTCTCTCTCAAATAAACATTAAAGAAATAATAAAATAAAATTGCCTATTTGTAATCTGTATAGGTCCATTCATTCAATTAACATTTATTAAGTGCCTACTGCAAACAGCATTAAATTTGGGAGTATATTACACCATCTTATTATTTTTTAATCAGTCACAGTTTATCTAGAAGTAACCACACCTAAGTGTATACACACGGAAAAGAATCAAACGTTCCCACACAATGTGTAAGAGTGTTCATAGCAGCATTGCTAATAATAGGCCCAACTGATAATATTAGAATGGATAAATAAATTATGGTTTATTTTAAAATGAAATAGTAGGGACACCTGGGTGGCTCAGTCAGTTGAGCATCTGACTCTTGATGGCCACTCAGGTCATGATCTCATGGTCATGGGATTGAGCCCTGTGTCATTCTGTGGGATTCTTTCTCTCTCTCTCTCTCTCCCCTCTTGCCCTTCTCCTCCTCTCACGTTCTCTGTCTATATAATGAAATGAAATGAATGAGATACTATACAACAATAAAAATAAGCACGCCAGGTACATGCAATACTATAGATGAACTTTATAGAAACAATATTGAGTGAAAGGATATGATAAGTGCTATATGCTTCCATTTATACAAAGTTCAAATACAGCCGAAATTAATCAGGAGAGGTGTAAGCCAGAGTAGTGGTTTACCAGGGCTGTGCCTGGTGCCTGGAATGGACACTAGGGTAGAATCTGGAGTGCTGGTGATGTTATGATTCTTGACCTGGGTGCAGGTTATATGGATGTTTACTTTGTGAAAATTTGAGCTGTACCTTTCTCTGTGCATTTTTAAATTTTTTTTTAATGTTTATTTATTTTTGAGACAGAGAGAGACAGAGCATGAATGGGGAGGGTCAGAGAGAGAGGGAGACACAGAATCCAAAGCAGGCTCTAGGCTTCAACCTGTCAGCATGAGGGGCTCAAACTCACGGACCGTGAGATCATGACCTGAGCCGAAGTCAGACGCTCAACCGACTGAGCCACCCAGGCGCCCCTCTCTGCGCATTTTTTACTTCAATTAAAAGTTTATGTACATAAAAGGAATCATATATATAATATTAGTGGTGAGAAGTATTTGCTGTATAATATTCACTTTAAAAACTTGAACATCTTGGGGCGCCTGGGTGGTGCAGTCGGTTAAGCGTCCGACTTCAGCCAGGTCACGATCTCGCGGTCCGTGAGTTCGAGCCCCGCGTCGGGCTCTGGGCTGATGGCTCAGAGCCTGGAGCCTGTTTCCGATTCTGTGTCTCCCTCTCTCTCTGCCACTCCCCCGTTCATGCTCTGTCTCTCTCTCTCTCCCAAAAATAAATAAATGTTGAAAAAAAAATTAAAAAAAAAAAAAAAACTTGAACATCTTATGGTATGATTACCAGTTGGTAAATGTATCACTGTGTACTGGCAGAGAACACAGAAAAAGAAAGTGATAAGAATATGTTAAGCTATTGAAATTAATATCAGTTGTATTTCTTTGTGAACTTCTTTTGACATTGGCATAACCTTACAAAATTACTTTTTAAAAGGTAAAAACAATATGCCATACATAACACTCCTCCCACTTGCCTGTCCACTATTAAACACCCTAAAACTAAAGTTATCTTGTAGCTGACACGAATGTGCCCTGAAGAGACATAACTGCTCCATAAATCAGTTTTCCTTTATACTTGCACAGTACACATTTATCATCAATGTTGTTTCCAGATCATATAAAATATCAGTAACGTTCCGTGATGTGGTTATTCACATGACAACGGTGAGACAATGGTGTCTCAAGTCCAAGAATTGGGGTCAATGACTCCTTTTCTGGCACTAGGTATGAAAAAAGGATGAAAACATGCATGTTCATATGTACACACGATTGAACAGTTTACATCCCTCATGGAATAAGGTGGGACTTTCACGGGAGAAGCAAAATCTATAATGCGCATGGAAGTTTTTGTACTCTAACTTCCCCCAAAAGAGACAAATCATGCTATTTCAAACTCTAAACTGAAAATGAAAGTTGTGTCAAGTTCCAGGCATGAGCACAAAGCAGTAATCTGAACACCAGGTGGCAATTTGGTATCATAACAGTAGTGCATAGGAAGAGGGAGTAAATTCTCCAGTTACCACTCAAAGTGAACACTCATGGGCATATGAGGCAGGCCAGGGAGAAGATCTTGTTTTTCATCCCCTTTTGTTTTCTATCCCTTCTTCTAATTTATGTTCAGAGAAAGCAGAGTTCGAGCAGACTGTGAAATTGAGCAGGACATCATCATAAATATGGGGACCTACTGATGCTATATGACATTCCTTTTCCTTTTCCTTCCCCTAATTCTAAGTGGACTAAGCCCTACATTTTATGCATAAAAATGTTCTAAAGATGTCCCTAGTAAACTACCCCCATCTATTTTATTCCAATCATGTTTTCCCCTTGGCTTCTTTCCCATAAAGGTAGTAAGTAAAAGAAACCTACTACCCCGGTTTAAGCAAAACTTAAGAATTTGTTGGTGAGCTAAGGAGATGTCCTATGGAAAGAAGAGCAGGAATTTAAGGAAAAGTGGAGACAGTCACATGAGAGTCTGGACCAAGGGCTGAGTCTCTCCCTTATGAACCTCTGTATCTGCTTTGCTCTATGCATTTCATTCTTCCTCTTTCCTTTCTCCCCCCTCACCATCCTCTCCCACCTCTTCTCCCTCCTCCCCTCCTCTTTCTTCTTCTTCCTCCTCCTCCTCTCCCCTTCTCCTCCTCCCCTTCTCCTTCTTCTTCATCTTCTTCTTTGTCTCTCTGACTCTCTCATTCTTTGAAATGGTATGCATATGAACCTAAGGCTGCCACCATGACTTTAGCTTCATATTTGCAGCCAGTTGGCTACAAGCCCTGGATCCCAATTCCAAGTTAATGCTAAAGGTAATCTTATTGGTCCTATTTGGTTCTCATGTCTTGGAGTTGTGGAAGATGCCTTTTTGGGAGAGGGTACGATGGATGCTAAGACCATGAAGTTTCCATGTTCTTAAACAGTAGACCAGGAACACCACTCTAAAACACCCCTCCAATTCTTCAAGGAAAAGGAGAGAGAAAAACCAGATTGAACCTGATGGAATTCTCCCGTGAAGGCCCAGGACAGTGTGACCACCATGGGCGTGACCGGAATCCTGAATACAATGGCAGAAGAATCAGTACTGAGAACACACATCACACTGGAATTTTATCAGGTTACGATCCTGTCTGAACGTCCTCATGGCCCCAGAATGAATTCCACATGCCGCCAAGTCCTGAACTCTTGGTACTCTGTGGAGTCCTGCCTGCCCTTCCATCTCTTCCTGTGACTCTCTTTGCTTGTTCACTGTGATTCTCTCCACCGACCTTTATGTACTTCAAACATGCCAAGATCTTCCCTATCTTAAAGACTCTGCTTCTGCTGTTCCTTAGGCCTCAGAATGTCTCCCCACAACCTTTTCTTCACATACTTGACTTTCTCCCACCCTTCCAGTCACCTTTCCAGAGTCACTTCAGACAGGTGTTCATCAGCCACCCTGTCCACCATAGTGTCTTACTAAGTTACTCTCTATCACATCACTTTTTAATATGACACTAACCTCAACCTAACTTGACTTGTTTTTAAAATTTTTGTTTATTTTCTGCCTCATATACTGGACTATAAGCTCCACAATTGTAGAATTTATTCCTTTTGTTCACTGATTTGTTTTTCCTCATTGCTGTAGAATGTGTGCCACGGGAGGTGGACAATAAATGTCACGTGAATGTAAAATGCCAACTAAAAGGTTAAAATCCTTAATGCAAAATTACAGCTACCTTAGTCTCAAATAGCAGTATCAAAATGCCCACCAGTTCAAAAATGACAGATTTTCAAAATAACCTACTGTTCCCCAACTTTCTTTGTGAACTAGGTCTGGGACATACGGAGGAGAGAGGGAGAATTTGAGGTCCATGGCTTTGGTATGGTCCTTCAGGGTCCATACTGCAAAGTCAGAGGAGTAAAGGGGAGGGCATTATGCCACCTTCACAGGAATAAACACGAAGGAATTCAGAAAATGGTGCAGCTCCTGAGGAAAACAGTTCAGCAGTTCCTTAAAAAGCTAAACATAGAATTATCATGACTCAGCAATTCCATTCCTAATTATACAATCAAAAAAATTAAAAAGAGGGACACGAACAGAAACTTACACATTCATCACAGCATGGTTCCAATAGTCAAAAGGTGGAAGCAACCTAAATGTCCATCTAAAGACAAACAGGTAACAAAATGATATATGTACACACAATGGAATATTAGCCTTGAAAAGGAATGATGTTATAACACCTGCTTGAGAACATCACCATAGATTAAACAAACCAGACACACAGGGGCACATGTTATATGAATCCATTTATACGAAACACCTAGAATAGGAAAATTAATACAAACAGAAAGTAGATTGGAGGTCACCAGGGGCTAGGGAGTTTTGGTTAATAATTACAGATTCCCTATTTATGGGTAAAGAAGACACTACATGTCCCAAGCCTAGGGGACAAGCAGAAATACTTGCAAAACACATACTTGATAAAAATCTGCTAGTCAAGTATACAAAGAACTCTTAAGATTTTCGAGTAAGAAAACAAACTCTATTAAAAAGTGGGAAAAAGATCTAAACACAGGCATCTCAACAAAGAAGACATACAGATGGCAAATAAGCACAGGAAAAGATGTTCAACATCATATATCATCAGACAACTGTAAATTATAACAACTATACACCTATTAGAATTGCCAAAATCCACCCATTAGAATAGCTAAAATCCATAACACTGACAACATCAAATGCTGGCAGATATGTGGAGCTCCAGGAATTCTCATTTACTGTTGGTGGGAATGCAACATAGTATAGCCATTTTGGAAGGCAGTTTACCAATTTCTTACAAAACTAAACATACTATATAATCCAGCAATTGTACTCCTTGGCATTTATCCAAATGAGTTGAAAATATGTCCACAGAAAAACCTACAGATGGACGTTTATAGAGGCTTTATTTATAATTGCCAACACTTGGAAGCAACCACAAAGTCCTTCAGTAGGTGAATGGAAAAATGAACTGCAGCTCGGTCAGTTGGGCATCCGACCCTGGATGCTCGGGTCATGATCTCCTGGTTTGTGGGTTTGAGCCCAGCGTCAGGCTCTGCACTGGCAGTGTGGAGCCTGTTTAGGATTCTCTCTCTCTCCCTCTCTCTGCCTCTTCCCAGCCCACTCTCTCTCTCCCTCAAAGTAAATAAATAAACTTAAAAAAATTGAACTGCAATACATTCATGCAATGGCATATTAGTGCAAAAAAGGTATGAGCTACAAGGCACAAACAACCTGGAAGAACCTAACTACACATTACTAAGTGAAAAGAACCCATCTGAAAAGGTTACATACTATGTGACAAACTATATAATATTCTGGAAAAGGCAAAATTATGGAAGCATTAAATATATCAGTGGTTGACAGGAGCATGTGGAGAAGGGAGGGATAAAGAGATGGCAGACGGAGGGTTTTTAGGACAGTGAAAGTACTCTGTATGACACTATAAGAGGTGGATACATATTATTACACATTTTTCAGAGCCCACAGACCATCCACCAAGAGTGAAACCTAACTTAAACTCAGGACTTTGGGTGATAAGGATGTGTCGATGTTGGTTTATAGATTGTAACAAATGTACCACTCTGGTATAGGATTTTGATGGTAGAGGAGGCCATGTATGTGCTGGGGAAGAAAACGTATGGGAACTTTCTATACTTCCTATTCAGTTTTGTTGTGAACCTAAAACTGCTTGGAAAAAATAAGGTTTATTAAAATTAATTAATTAATTACTTAATTCGTTTTAAATACCCAAAGTTTTTTTTTTTTAATTTTTTTTTCAACGTTTATTTATTTTTGGGACAGAGAGAGGCAGAGCATGAACGGGGGAGGGGCAGAGAGAAAGGGAGACACAGAATCGGAAACAGGCTCCAGGCTCCGAGCCATCAGCCCAGAGCCTGACGCGGGGCTCGAACTCACGGACCGCGAGATCGTGACCTGGCTGAAGTCGGACGCTTAACCGACTGCGCCACCCAGGCGCCCCTAAATACCCAAAGTTTTGGAAGTAGTGGTGATGTTCGCACAACCCTGTGAGAGACACTACTATATTGCGTACTTCATAATGCTTGAAACGATAAATTCAGCGCCGTTGGGTAGATTTGCAGCATTCAGAGCTCTGGAATTCAGCGTCTTAGATAGGCCGCGTGTTTCTCTTTGGAGGGCCAGAGCACTAGAACGTGAAAAATCTGTTAGTGACCACATGATCTTGTGGATGTGAAGAAATAACTGGAGGAGACATGGGGGCTGGTGCTGCCATTCTGGTCGTGACTATTAATATGACCTAATTTATTCCCATATGCAGGACACCTGCAGAAAGGTGAGTTGCAGACACATACCAGAAGGGACAAACAATAGGTTATCGTCCTTTCTACAAACACTACTTGACTCCCTTATTTTTATTAATAGCCCTACAACGTTTATGGGCCCTCAAGTTCAGAACCTTAGGGGAAAAAATGAATTCTCCTCTCCCTCACTCCTCAGCTCTCACATCCTATCGGTTCCTGAGTTCTGCAGATTCTTCTTTCTCAATGTCACTCACGTTCAACTCCGTTTCTCCTTGAACGTCTGCTTCCAGGCCTTCAGCACACCCTCTTTGTCTATATCAAAGTTTTTCACCTGTCTCTATTCCAGTTTCTTCTCCTTTACTCTCTTCTCCATGTACTCTTGCTGAATTTGTTTTCTTAAAATACATCTCCAGGCATATGACTGGACTTCAAGATAGACTCGAGTCATTCCTGATTGTCTGTAGAATGAGGAAGGAATACCTGCCTCACTCTGGAATTCCAGATCCTCCGAGCATAGGTATCAATTCACAAGACATTTATTAGGGACCAACACCTGTATCCTGAAGGATGGGGCAGGGGAAGAAGTCAAATGAATGCCAGCCTCACAAAGCTTTGGCCGTCTTCACGGAAAACTCAAAAGGAATCTTGCCACCACTCAGAGTGTCCCTCATCAAGTTTAAAAGATCTTGCCTTCGTACTCCTCCCCCCCACCCCCCTCCCGCAGGGTATGAGTGGGACCTTGGGCAAGGCCATTCTCTGCAATGTGGCAGCCCTTAAAGGCTCTGACAGGTGAAGGCTGTCTTTTGGCGAAATTCCTCACAGCTGGACACGTGGGTGGGATGTGGGTGGAGAATCTCCTTATCTACCATTCACTCCATTCTTCTCCAGACTTTCTCACCTCTGGGTGTACATAAGTAACTCTCCTAAAATCTTTCTCTCTTGTGTTTCTACTTTTTTTTTCCTTTTTTTTAAAGTTCATTTATTTATTTGGAGGGAGGGAGGGAGGGAGAGAGAGAGAGGGGGAGAATATGAATGTGAGAACAAGCCAGGGAGGGACAGAGAGAGAGGGGAACAGAGGATCCTAAATGATAGGGCTCCATGCCGACAGCAGTGAGCCTGATGCCTGAGGTGGGGGTGGGGGGTTCCAACTCATCACACACCATGAGATTATGACTTGAGCCGAAGTCAGATGTTTAACCGACCGAGCCACCCAGGCAACTCATCTGCCTTTTTTTTTCTTATACAGTTTCCTTTGCTCATTACAAATCCCTCTAGCTCCCTTCCTTTCAATGACTTACCATCAATGAGTGCCCATATCAAACACCGCTTCTAACAGCAAACTTTTCTTTACCTTATCAGTTGCATACGGTCTCACACCTCTTGCACCTCAGATTTCTTTGCTCGGGCTGCCAATAGCACCGCTTCCTAGCATTCCTTTTCCTTCTTATTCTCTTCCATGAACCAACATAAGTGCTTTGCATATACTGTGTTAAATTCACTCTTGTAATTTTTTGAAGAATCTGGAATAGTACCTTAGGATTGATAGGACTTCAATAAATAATTTGTGAGTTGAACATATGCACCCACATGAATACTGTCCACTCAAAGCAGAGAAGGACACAACGCAGGACATAGAGAAGAGAAATTAAAAACAAAGCTGAAGTTTGGTTCCTTGCTTTACCATTCAAATGCCATTGAAAACTTGTGAAGTGCCAGGTTCAAGGTTCAAGGTGAGGTTTCAGATAAAAATTCAATTATTCATACTATCTCCACTCCAGAGTGCTACAATTAAGTGGAGACCAAAACCTCAGCTTTATTAGTGTCAACGGTGGATTTTAGAGTGCTACCTGAGTCTAAAAGGGGCCTTGGTCTTTCCTGATTAAATTATCCAACTAGGTTCAAGCTAACATACTAGAACTGAGAGGTGGTCAAGAACCTGAGCTGGCCTAGCAAAAGAGTAAGGGAGGACATAAGTAGAAAGATCAGAAATTTATATTTCAATAAGACTCCCTCCTTATTAGAAACATGAGAAGCCAGAGGAAAAGTCAGGGGCCAGTGTGTGACTTTCAAATAAGGGAAATAGCTTTCTTACCTGGTTCATGAACTGACCCCCAAAGCAATTCCAAGTGAGAAATGTTCCAGAGATTTTGAGCATGGCATCATTACTAGACGAAGTATAAAGGTTTAGGGGCACCCGGGTGACTCAGTTGGTTAAGTGTCCAACTTTGGTTCAGGTCACGATCTCATGGTTCGTGAGTTCAAGCTCTGCATGGGGGTTTTGCACTGATAGTGCTGAGCCTACCTGGGATTCTCTCTCTCCCTCTTTCTGCCCCTCTCCAACTTGTGCGCATGGGCCCACTGTCTCTCTCTCTCAAAATAATAAAATAAAACTTAAAAAGAAGTGTAAAGTCTTAAAGACATTCATTTGGATGTCTACAATATGATATCTTTATTTGAAAAATACCGTCATTCCTTTAGGGGAGTGTTTCTCATAGTGTGGTCCCTGGACCAATAACATCAGAATCACTTGAGAGATTGCTAAAAGTGAAATTTATCAGGCTTAACCCTATACCTAATAAATTAGAAACCGAATATTTAAACAAACCTTCTAGGTGATTCTGATGCACGCTAAGGTTGGAAACTACAGCTTTAGAGCCACATATTTTTCTGCAGGATATTCCTGGACTGTATAATTATCTCATCTATATCTAACATGTTTCAGTAAAGCTGGTTTAAAATTAGGAAATAACATGAATCCTTGAGCTAATCTTTTTTTAAAAGTATGCAAAGCATTCTTTTCTAATGGGGGAAAAAACATTAATTACCATCCTATAGAAACAGCTGTCTATTGCCCAGGGAGACTTCTATTTAGGAAAGGAAAATCCCATAACAGAACAAGTACATTGTTTATGCAAAGATGAGCACAGGAATCATTTGCTGGTGCATTTCTACATAAATTACATTTGTTTATAATATTAATCAATCTACAGCGTTAAATATTTCACTTTCCTGGGAACGCTAGAAAAAAAAACCACTCCATCAAAGACAAAAGTTATGTAAGGACAGAAACGTTGGAAAATTACACACAGTACTCAAACTGATGAAATTTCTAAATATTTTAACATGGAAAGATGTATAAGTCAATGTACACTATCTATGTTGACTATAAGTCAGGATACCCTGCGGGTCTCGATACTCGCAGGCATGTTTCATTCTGCCATTTAATAGGCACAACTTTCATCTAAACCTGGGATATTATTTGGTTTCATAAATTAAGTGGGCTACGGCTGGTAAAATACTCAAACATATGCCTCTTTGGTGATCCAGTTCATCTTTATCTTTTTCTCTTTCATTTTTAAGACATAGCCTATTATATTGGGGCATCTGGGTGGCTCAGTTTGTTGAGCGTCCGACTTCAGCTCAGGTCATGATCTCACAGCTTGTGAGTTCCAGCCCCGCGTCAGGCTCTGTGCTGACAGCTCGGAGCCTGGAGCCTGCTTCAGATTCTGTGCCTCCCTCTCTGCCCCAACCCACTTGCATTCTGTCTGTGTCTGTCTCAAAAATAAATAAACATTAAAAAAAAAATTTAAAAAAAGACATAGCCTATTATAGCTCTGGAGATGCCTAGGGAGCTGTGTATTAATTGTTTTAAAAAATGATGCCCTTAGATTTCCATTAAGCTTAAAAGTCTACTTCAGTGTTGCTTGCAAAAATGAACCATATTCTCTTGCATTTATATATTTATATTCTTTTCATTCAAAACTAATTTTATACATTTATCCATGCGTATCTACTCAATCCCATTAAGGTAAAACATGATGATTGAAAAAAGGCAAGTATTAGTAATAGATAGTATAAGATACTCAGAAGTATCTGGGTTTAATACTGACTCTGACACTTTTTTTAGTCTTATGACCTTAGTCAGTTTACTTAACCTCTTTGGGCCCAAGACTCTCACTTCTAAAATGAAAATTTTGCATATATAAAACTTACAGAACTGTTGTGAGTACATCTCTCTATGTGACCCATCTCAATGACACTCCTCTCCCCATATGCAAACAGTCACAGGGGCGCCTGGGTGGCTCAGTTGGTTGAGTGATCTACTTCGGCTCAGGTCATGATCTTGTGGTTGGTGAGTTTGAGCCCCGCCTAGGGTTCTGTGCTGACAGCTCAGAGCCTGGAGTCTGCTTCGGATTCTGTGTCTCCCTCTCTCTCTCTCTCTGCCCCTCCCCCACTCATGCTCTGTCTCTGTCTCAGAAATAAATAAACATTTAAAAAAAATTTAAAAAAACAGTCACAAAACGCTTGCATGGCTTTCTTTTGGAACAAGGAAAGGAAACGGACTTTTCATATGTGTGCTCTCTGGACAAAGAACAGAACCAGCAGTACAGGAACCGAGAGAAACATGAAGGTGTCAACTATAAGAAATCCTAGAAAGTGTAGGGAAATCGTGTCTGCTGTCAGGCCACATATGTTATAGTTGAAAACAAATTTAGCCAACTCTCTGAGGGGCCTGGGAAGTGCCAACTGCCATCTGAGTCACATATGATAATACACTGCGGTCTCTGCCCTCCTGAGTACCAATACCAAATTCTAGCCCCCCATCCCCGTTAGCAGCTAAAGTTAAGAAACACTGACTCAGAGCTATGGAGCTTTTTCTTGTCTAAGTTCAGAGTTTCTACTAGAGCCTGGGACCGGGCTGAACTGTCAGCCGCATGCCAAGGGCTCCAGGTGTGGGGAGGCTGTGCAGGCTGGTGTTGAGGGAGGGCTGGACATCCCCAGGTCACGTAGACATTCTCCAACATTGAATCTCATGACTCTACTCCAGGATTCAACCAGTTCCAACAGAGCTCTCTTTTCAGTAACCGAATGTTTCCTGGCCTCAAATTCAGAGACCGAGCATAGATATATCTGGCACCTATTATGTCAAAAATAAATAAGCCCTTATGAGTATAGGATGTTGGAAGGTTACATAGCTCAGAATAAAACAAACAAACAAAACAGATAGCAAAAATACTTCCTTAATCCTTTTGGATTGATCCTTTTGGAGCAATAATCACTTTCACTTTGGACAACATTGCCAATAGTCCAGTTTTTTAAAGTATACATTTTCCAAAAGAAAATTATTGGTCTTTTCCAGGATGGGAACATCTGACATCCAAGAGAGCACATGTGTCAGCTTATGACTTCTGTATTTTTAAATATAAGCATAAATAAATAAATATCTACATATTTAAAAATACACATATAGATATGTACATACATACACAGGGAAGCAGCCATTATTCCATTTTACTCCATAGCACAGGTTGAAGAATAAGTGTTTTGAGCCTAGAGTCAATTACAGTAGTAAATAAATTGACCAAAAATGTATGTGAATGTAATGGCGAAAGGTTCTGACAGATAAAAACTGTGACCATTTTGCTGACTCTTTGGGAGTATGACTGCTCAGACTTAAAGCAAAACAAGCAAGTAAGTCACAAACCACATTTAAATCATCTTACACATTTTAACTCAATGACGGGCTTTAAGCAAGAAACATTTACTAATAAAAAAGGAGGGAATTATATCATATTATGACCACAGGTAGTTTTATAGAATGGTTTTGGGAGATCTTTGACATTGAGAAACACGCTGCTCAATAGCCATTTGAAAATCAATTACCTATCACAGGAGAGGGCTACAAAGGGAGTCAGAATCCAAATAAAATAGTGAGGAAACCTTTGCACTAAATGACAATGGGTTAATTGCCTTACTATTTAAAGAATCCTGTTAATATGAAAATGGCTAGACTTGGTAGCAAAACAGACAAAGGATAAGAGTGGAGTATACAAAAAAATGCAATTATTTTTATTTTTGTTTTTTAATTCCAGTATAATTAACATACAGTGTTCTATTAGTTTTTAGTGTACAATACAGTATCTCAGCACTCCTGTATATTACTCAGTGTTGATCATGATAAACGTACTCTTAATCCCCTTTACCGATTTCCCCCATCGGCCACCCATCTTCCCTCCGGTAACCATCAGTTTATTCTCTATAGTTAAGACTGTTTTTCTTTCTTTTCTTTTCTTTCTTTCTTTCTTTCTTTCTTTCTTTCTTTCTTTCTTTCTTTCTTCTTTCTTTCTTTCTTTCTTTCCTAATTTCACATTTGAGTGAAATCATCTGGTATTTGTCTTTCTTTGACTTATTTCACATAAAACTGCAATAGTTTACTAACAGATACACATCATAAAAGAAATGTAAATTAAAACAAGAATAAAGTAGCACTTTTCTCTTATCATATTAGCAAAGATTAAAAAGTCTTAGCCAGAACTTGAGAAAATAAGCCCCCTGCTACTGCCTAAGGAGGGGTATGTAAATTATCAAGAAATTTGTCAATATAATCAAAATTAATATGCACATCAACTTTGACTCAGCAATTCCAATTCTGGAAATTTCCCCTACATGCAAACATGCACA
The DNA here is from genome assembly GCF_018350175.1 of Felis catus. Classification (NCBI taxonomy): domain Eukaryota; kingdom Metazoa; phylum Chordata; class Mammalia; order Carnivora; family Felidae; genus Felis; species Felis catus. The sequence goes on along the minus strand of NC_058371.1, from coordinate 187,653,175 downwards.
AATGCTTTTAAAATAATGTCTTTTCTAGCACTGTTATTCAAAATTAAAAAGACCAAGGGTTGCCTGGCTGGCTCAGTTAGTGGAACATGTGACTCTTGATTTTGGGGTCGCGGTTCAAGCCCCATCTTGGGTGTAAAGCTTACTTTTAAAAAGTTAAGTTAATTTAATTTAAAAGACCAGAAATGGGGCACCTGGGTGGCTCAGTTGGTTAGGCATCTGACTTTAGCTCAGGTCATGATCTCACAGTTTGTGAGTTCGAGCCCTGCATCAGGCTCTGTGCTGACAGCTCAGAGCCTGGAGCCTTCTTTGGATTCTGTGTCTCCCTCTCTCTGAACCTCTCCTGGTCATGCTCCGCCTCTCTCTCTCTCATATAAATAAACCAGAAATAACCTGAATATTCAACAATAGTAGACCAATTAAATAAATTATGGCCTATAGTGCAATTGAATACTATATTGACATAAAGATAAATGATATGCTGAAATAAAATGCTAAGTTAAAAAATTATCCAAGATGAGGTCCCAATAGTTCATTTTTGCTTTTGTTTCCCTTGCCTCCAGAGACATGTGTAGTAAGAAGTTGCTGTGGTCAAGGTCAAAGAGATTGCTGCCTGTTTTCTCCTGTAGGATTTTGATGGTTTCCTGTTTCACATTTAGGTCTTTCATCATTTTGAGTTTATTTTTGTGTATGGTGTAAGAAAGTGGTCCAGGTTCATTCTTCTGCATGTCGCTGCCCAGTTTTCCTAGCACCATTTGCTGAAAAGACTGTCTATTTTCTTAAGTGTTTATTTATCTATTTTGAGGGAGAGAGAGCGAGTGTGAGTGGGGGAGGAGCAGAGAGAGAGAGAGAGAGAGAATCCCAAGCAGGCTCTGCGATGTCAGCACAGACACCCACATGGGGCTTGATCTCAGGAACCAACCATGAGATCATGACCTGAGCTGAAATCAAGAGTCAGATGCTTAACTGACTGAGCCACCCTGAGACTTTTTTTTCCATTGGATATTCTTTCCTGCTTTGTCGAAGATTAGTTTGCTATACATTTCTGGGTCCAAGAGATGTGTGTAATATACTGAAATCTGTGTTAAATTTTTATAACATCAACATGTAACATTAGTATCAAGATATGTTCACATCATGTACTGCTGATATGAAACAGACATGCTACTCTTGACAAAATATGTAAATACAATCTAATCATGAGAAACATCAGATGAACTCAAATTGAGAGACATTCTCTAAAATAACTGACCAGTTCTCATAAAAAATATGAAGCAATAAAAGAAAAGACTGAGGAACTGTCCCAGATTAGAGAAAAGTAAGGAGACATGACCACTAAAAGCATTATGGGATTCTAGATTGTATCTTAGAACAGAAAAAAAGACACTGGGGGCAGGGATCACTGAAATTTAAATATATCATTTAGTTATTATTATTGACCTGCTGTTAATTTTTTGGTTGTGATAATTGTACCATTTTTCCACAAGTTGTCAGCATGAGAGAAAATTTGTAAAAGATATGCATGAATATTCTGTACTATTTTTGCAACTTTTCAGTAAATCTAAAATTATTTCAAACTTTAAAAAGGCATTGCATATATTATATATGTTTTTATATGCATAGAATATTTCTGGAGGCACAATTAACTATTGACAGTGATGGCCTCTGGGAAACAGACAGACCTTAGGGTTCTGGGCGGGGGGGGGGGGGGGGGGAATGGATATCTCCTTCTCATTGTTGATCTTTTCTGCTCTTCCTCATTTTTTTCCATGTGTATTTATCCTCTTTTGAATAAAATCTAGCTAATCAAAAGTAAAAAAGCAATGATTTAGTATATCAACATTACTTCTGCAATTTCTTAATTTTTATTATTTATTTATTTTTATTTGGGGAGGGGGCAGAAGGAGAATCTTACGCAGGCTCCACGAGCCCAACATGGGGCTCTGCCTCATGACCATGAGATCATGACCGAAGCCAAAATCAAGAGTAGGACGCTTAACTGACTGAGCCACCCAGGTGCCCCTTAAATTTTTTAAAAATCAGCTCTGATAATATTTTAAAGTTTGGTCATCAATGATTATTGCAATACCTTTGTAAAAAAAAATCAATGGAGTCATATAAACATATAAATACACATTGTTCCGTGTGTACATGAGTGTGGAAAAAGGTAAAAAGATGAAAAGGTTATAATAAAAGAACCTTAAAAACAATATTGTTTAAATACACTTGTAAAATGTGAACAAATGTATGAACCTCTAATTTTTTTTATAATATCTTAAATAAAACTCAAAAGGAATGCTAGTAGATGTGACACAGCAAAGTGACAAACTCTACCTATTTGAGCTGAAACTACTGTTTTTTGAGCCATTTTGAATCCTAGTTCTCTGACTATGGGCATGAAACCAGAGTAGGCAGGCCATAAGAATTCATGCCCCAGGGAGGATCTGGTCCTGTGGCAATTAGGGTTTTCATTTTCGAATCCTCCTTATGTAGAATTTAATACACTGCCCTGTTACAAATGTTTGTTGAACAAATACCATAATATAGTAATATCTTGTGCATTTAAAATATTTGTCTCCTTTTTAATCTTCCAGTTTCAATAAAACCAATCAGTGCATTGAGATGTATAGGTTTACACAGCAGAGAAAACCCTACAAAGACCACTTCTGTAGTGGAGAAGATAGTGAAAGGTATGAAACAATGTAGAGATCTCCCTTTCACCGCATACACTTCCTGTGTTCATTGAGACCTTTAGGGCTGACTGACACCATTGAATACAATGGGAAATGCTAAGTGTTTTGTCTTTATTAGCATATGCAATGCTTCAGTTTGCTGAAAATGTGGTTAATATGCATCGCACAAAGAGTCTTCTTTTCAAAAATATGTTATCATTACTTTTTCCAATACTAGAAAGACAGTGGTGTTTTGTCTGATGAATCATAAGTTGTTCCCAGTATTGTTCTACTCTAGCAATTGATTTTCTAAAGAAAAAAAAAAAAAACATTTTCATGAGGTGTTTTGTTTTGTGCTTAAGATAAAATCCAAGAGTGTTTTCATATTCTAGGCCACTTGTTAAACTGGGCTGAAGCAGTACTTAATAATAAGGAATAAATGAAGACAAGGAGGGAAGGACAACACCCCACTTGGGATGCTTAGTCGATTAACTATTTTCACATGTCTTATCTTGAGAAATAAAATCCTGCTACCTCTGTCCATACCATAAGAACTCTACAGGCTTATTGTAAGCTTTTGGAATATAAGTACCAGGAAACCACACAGGAAACAACAGTAATGAAGTCACCTGCAAAAATTGACTTCACCTGAAATTTTGGCTGTGACTTCCTTTCTCCAGGCTTCCTTTTTATTGCACTGTGTTTGGGTATGAAATATATGATAATTTCTTTTATTTTTGTGCTTGACATTTATAAAGTGATCAGAAATAGATGCTAAACTACTTTCAAAGCAGAAAAGCTTATTTGACATTCAGAAAATTTGCTTTTGCTCACATGCCCATTTCAAATGTTAAAAGTGAGTTTGTTCTTTCCAGAAGATCACTGGGGCCAAAGGTGTATTTGCGACTGCAACATGTTATAGTCAAGTGATGTGTGGGCTATCAGAAAAAAATAAAATGAAACTTCCTATCAACTCATCATGGAGAGTTCTCTCCCTGTATATGTGTTTTTCCTATGTTTCCCACAAACATTTTAAGGAAGCATCAATTTTGGGCTTCCTTTACCTGTCCACTTGGGAATAAATGATTATTTTGATGTCTTCAGATCACATGTTTCAGTGTTACACTCAATTATAGAATAAGCTGCCTCTTCCATTCTAGGACTGTTTGTTTTGCTTTGAGCAGAAAGAGACCTTTTGTTTCTTGAGTCAAGGATTCTGTCTAAAAACCTTTTCTATATGACCTCATCCGTATTCATGAATTCAAATACCATCTTGATGTTGATGACACCCATATTTATATCGATACACAGACGGCTGCTACAATAAAATGCCATAGGCTGGGTAGCTTATAAACAACAGAAATTTTTTCTCACAGTTCTGGAAGCTGGAAGTCTGAGATCTAACAGCATGTTTGAGTTTTGAGGAGGACTCTATTCTAGGTTGCAGAAGATGGCCATGTGTGTCCTCACATGGCAGAAAAAGTTTGAGAGAGCTAAGGATCCTAATCCCATTCATGACAGCTCCACCATTATTCCCTGATTACCCCCCAAAGACCCCACCTTGTCTAATACTATCACATTGGGAATTAGGATTTCAACATAGGAATTTGGAGGGAGGGCACCAACATTTGGTTCATTGCACACATTTGACTTCAACCATTCCTGGGTTCTATACTTCATAAGGCCAGAGCCTACATATATTTTCTCTGCTATATCTCCACTGCCACACCCCTGTCTGCTATATAGTTTGTGCAAACATTTGTAAAATAAATTAGTTAATCCTCATGCATTTGTGAGTACTTGGAGTTAAGCCAACTGTGAGGTTGAGGTCATAGTTCTCCAGACTACCAAATGTGCCAGGACTTTTAAGTCAAATATAAGGAACTGGGATCCAACCACAAAGTTAGAGGGGGAAATTCACACAAGTCAATGCTCACCTCTGATACCAATTACAAATTCAGGAGCTTTCCCAAATCAACCTGTTTTCATGATTCACTAGAAAGCCTCAAAGAACTCATGGAGAGTGATGATACTCAAAGATATGGTTTATTACAGAGAAAGGATACAAATTAGAAACAGCCAAAGGAAGGATGCATAAGGTCGAGTATAGAAGGGTTACATGTGAAGCTTCTCAACAGAAGCTGTCCTCAACCTACTTTACCCTCTGCCACTCATAGGTGACAATATAAGCAGAGTATTAACAATCATGGAAGATCACATGAAGTTCTGTGCTCCTTTTTTTTTTTAAATTAGGGCTTTATTATGTATACCTGATTGATTGGTATACCCTATGTTCCAAGGGGTCCACCAAGACTCACTTCCTTAGTATAAACTATAAGGTGTGCTCTCAGGGACCTGCCATGAATAACAAAGACATTCCATTACTTGGGGGAATTCCAAAAGTTTAAAGGTTGCCTCTCAGAAGCCAGGAACAAAGGGCAGACCCCTCCTGGGGCAAAGGCAATTTTTTTTTTTTTACTGCACAGTGAGTTTATTCATTTTAGAGATTAAATGAAAATATCATATCCAGATCTTCCTTGACTCACAATGGGGTTATATCCAAGTAAATCCATTGTAAGTTGAAAATTTCATAAGTCAAGGGGCACATGGTTGGCTCAGTCAGTTAAGCATCTGAATTTGACTCAGGTCATGATCTCACGGTTCGTGGGAATGAGACCCACGTTGGACTTTGTGTTGACAGTGCAGAGCCTGCTTGGGAATCTCTCTCTCCCCCTCTCTCTCTGCCCCTCCCCTCCTTGTTCTCTCTCTCTCTCTCTCTCAAAAAATAAACCTTTAAAAAAAGGAAAATTTCATAAGTCAAAAATGCATGTAATACACCTAACTTACCAAACATCATAGCTTAGCCTCGCCTACCTTACACATGTTCAGAATACTTATATTTGCCCATAGTTGGGCAAAATCATCTAATGCAAAGCCTATCATACAATGAAGTGTTGAATATCTCATATAATTTATTGACTACTATACTGAAAGTAAAAATTAGACTGCTTTTATGGGCACAGAATGGTTATCAGTGGGTCCATTGCTGACCGTCATGATTGCTGGGTGACTAGGAGTTGTGGCTATCCAGTATCACCAGAGGGTTATGGTACTGCATGTCCCTAGCCTGGGAAAAGATCCAAATTCAAAACTCATACTAGAGTTTCTACTAAATGCATATTGCTTTCACACCATCATAAAATCAAAAAATTGTGCGTCAAACCATCATTGTTGGGAACCATCAGTACAATAGTTGGAAAAACTAGCGTGGGGACATAGGACTATTTGTCCCTGAAGTTTAACTTGTATCTAAAATGGAAATTCTCTCCCCATCTTGCTAAACAGTTCCACCTCATGAATTTTTTATCTTGATTAGTAGCACCTCCATTTTTCTAATTTCCCAATGTACAAATGTTGATGTCATCCTCCTCTCCTACATCTACTTCATTCCCATGATCCAAATGATTGCTGAGTCACATCACTTCTTTTTGTTTCAGAAATGCCTCTTAAATCTGGCTCTTTTTCTTCACTCTTCACTGCTAGTATATTAGTTTGAGGGTTTCATCATTTCTGACTTAAAATTGTGCATGTGGCTTTATTCAGTCTTCTGTCTGCGTTATCTACCTACTCATTATTTACTAATTGGTCATCAGATTTATCTACCAAAGAAGCAGAGGTGTCCACATCACTATCCCTTTTAAAAATCTGAATTGGATCCCTAATGCTTGTACCTAAAATTCAAACTCCTTGGGATGTTTTACCAAGCTTGGGACAATCTAAACCTAATAAACTATATTCCAACCTCCTCTCCTAACGTTCTCTTTCATATACCCTCTGATCCTGCCCCTATGGGCTTTAATCATCAGATGATCATATCTCTAAGTTTCCTTCATGGGGTTTTGCAAGAATTGTGCTTGTCTCCTTTTCCAGCTATAATGTTTTTAATGACGTTTAAAAACGTCTAGTTCAAACGTTTCTCATCTCCAGGCAGAATTACTTGCTCCCTCTTCAGAGCTGCCACCATTTACTGTTCCTATTTCTGGGACAGTGTCCAAAATACTGGGTTTTTTTATTTTATTTTAGAGAGAGATAGAGAGCACACAAGCAGGAGAGAGGGGCAGAAGGAGAGAGAGAGAGAGAGAGAGAGAGAGAGAGAGAGAGAGAGAGAGAGAATCTTAAGCAGGTTCCAGGCTCAGCATGTAACCCCACATGGAGCTTGATTCCATGACTCTGGGATCATGACCTGAGCCAAAATCAAGAATTGGACACTCAACCAACTATGTCACCCAGGCATCTCTATATTTTAATTTTTTGATACACATATCTCTTTAGTTACACTATATACACTTCATGATGGGAGGAACTCTGTCTAGCAAATGACTAGAGAGGGCACTACACTTGATAGATGGTCATGACATAGTTTCTGAATAAATATAAGCCCTTTGGATGAGGCATTATGCCTTGTTTTCCATCATATCTGTCATGGCTACCACATAGTAAGAACATAATAAATTCTTGTTTAAAAACTAAACTTAATGAAGGAATACAAATGAGTGAGTGAATAAACAAATACTCTGTCTCTAGTAAAATCATCAAATTTGGCATTAAATCACCCAGGTCACTGGGTTTAATAGTCTCGATTATATTTTTTAGGGGTCAAGATAAAAATAGCTAACTTAAAGCAAAAGTAGGTTTTTAAGATTAATTTCTGAGAGATAATTCCATGAGGTTTAACAAAATCATATTTAATTCTTTTCAGTGTAATAAGTATTTGTGTGGGACATATAATATGTGTAGAACCTTTACTTAGGCACTAAGTGATTTTCAAAGATAAACAGCACACAGAGCCCCCCTTTAGAAAGCTCAGAGTATAATAGTTGTGACACAATTAGAAGAACTAATTAGAAGAACATTGGAGGAACAAAGTAGAATTATACCACAAGATGTTCAAAACAGTGTCAGGACTCAGAGTGGGAGTAATCCAACCCATTTTGAGGGTCAGTCAATGCATTATGGCTTGGAGAGGATAAGACCACATTGAAAAAAGGCAGAAGTGAGAGAAAAGAGTATTCCTAAATGAAGGTATTCCCAAATGTGGAAGTGAGAACTGCATGAAGATAAGTAGGCAGCTTGATGGTTACACCCAACATGCACATACAAAGCAATGCTTCTCAAACTGTGGTCTGTGAAACCACCCACAGTCCCTGAAGCTGTCAGAGAATTCAGGAGGTGAAAACCATTAATCTAAGCATTTTCTTGGCACTTTTTCTGATACAAAAGCAATGGTGAGTAAAACTTTTGGCTCCTTTGCAGAAATTAATGCCAAATCACCAAATTCTAATAAAATTTATTATTAGTTTACCTAACAGCTAGGAATTATGTTCTTTACTGCCATACACTCGCAAGAAGAAGAAAAATAGAATTACTTTCAGTTAAGAATGTCCCTGAAGTAGTTAAATTTTTAAATTTTACCAAATCTTGATCCCTCAGTACATGTCCTTTGAATCTTCTATTTGACAAAATGGGAAATATGCATGAAGTATTTCTCCCATCTACTGAATGAAGCAGTTATCTCCGGGAAAAGTACTTGTGTGGTTATTTGAGTGAGAGCTGAAGTAGCTTTTTTAACTTTTTAACCCAGAACACATTTTTACTTGAAAAAAATGACTGACAAACTATGATTATTCAGACTTCTCAGTAGGTGGCAGATATTGTCTCAAAATGAATGAAATGAGCCTCTTACCTCAAAGAAGGCAACTGATAATGATTGCTGCCAATGATATATCTTGAGCTTCCAAATGAAAATTAGAATTTTTGAAATTCACACCTGACATAGTATCTAAGCTTCATCACGTCCCAATATTTTCTGATGAAATTGGTTGTTACATTAATTAATGCATGTTTTACACTGTAAAATGAAATGTATCAATGTTTCGGAGATCTTCATAATTTGATGAATTAAGTTTTTCCAGATATCCAATTGCATGGAGAAAAGATCCATCTAAACCACAAAATAGATGCACAGATATTAAAGTAACAGAGTATGAAGATGTAATTGATATGTTTTCCAACTGCATATTATAATTAACCTTTAAAAAAATGACTACTCGTCAAGTTTTAAAGTAATATCAAACAATAATATCTACCATATTCTAAAGAGGCTATTAAAATGCTCTTCCCTTTTGCAACTAAATGTCTGTGCAAGATCAACTTTTCTTTATATATTTAATATATATATTTATATATATATTTGCATATATATTTATATATATATTGCATATATATTTATATATGCAGTATGTTGCAACATACTGCATGCATAAGCAGATGGAAGAACCCAGATGTCTTCTACTAAACTGGACACTAATAAGATTTCCAAAGAGTTAAACAATGCTATTATTCTCATGAAATTTCTTGACAATATAGTTAGTTTCACAAAAATACATAATTTATGTTAACAGAATAGGTTTATTATTTTTAAGTGAATTCATAAAGGTATTTAAATTTTTTGTTTTAATATCTAATATGGAAATTGTTTGTTGATATGACTAAACAAGTTCTTTGGAAACTTCAGTGATTTTTAATAGTATAAAAGGATCTGAGACCCAAAAGTTAGAGAACTATAGGGATAAAGGAATGCCACAAACATTTTTAAGTCATTCTATATACAGAATATTCGCTGTCTGCTGGGCACCATGGCAGATGTTCTGCTTATATCGGGAAAATAAAAAGCAAACCCAATCTTTGTCCTCATGAAGTTCAGGTCTAGTGAAATATGAGGACAGTAATCTATCACAAAATTGAATCTGCAATTACTACTAAGTGTCATAGTGCAAAACGTCTTTGAATAAAATGTCTGGAGGAGGAGAAAGAGAAAAAAAAGAAAAAACTCTATACAAATGCTTCTAGAAGCAATAGGAAAATGCTGAAATATCTTTTTATTCATTCAATTTTCAAGAAATATATTCAGCATTCTTTAAATCCTTCTGCAATTTTTTTAGGTACATTTATTGTAAATGGCACATGGTTGCTTCTATTATCAGTAATACACTAATTTTTAAAGTGCAGAGTCTGGGGCGCCTGGGTGGCGCAGTCGGTTAAGCGTCCGACTTCAGCCAGGTCACGATCTCGCGGTCCCTGAGTTCGAGCCCCGCGTCGGGCTCTGGGCTGATGGCTCAGAGCCTGGAGCCTGTTTCCGATTCTGTGTCTCCCTCTCTCTCTGCCCCTCCCCCGTTCATGCTCTGTCTCTCTCTGTCCCAAAAATAAATAAACGTTAAAAAAAAAAAATTAAAAAAAAATAAAAAAATAAAAAAATAAAGTGCAGAGTCTGTCCATCTATATTTAGTGCAATTACTGATAGAATTGATAATAATTTAACATCATCTGATTTAATTTTTATTTGTCCCACCTGATCTTTCTTCCTTTTTTTCTACTTTTTCTTGTCCCCATGTGAATTTATTATTTTTATCACCTTTGCTTTCTCCACTAGCCTGAGTGCCATGCTTTGACTCTATCCTTTGGTAATAAGGGTTTCTCAACATCAGCACTATTGACAGTTTGGATCAGGTAATCTTCTTTTATGAGAGAGGCTTTCCTGAGCATTGTAGGATTTTAGCAGCATCCCTGACTTCTACAGGTTGAAAGCCAGCCACATCCTCTGAGTTGTGACCATCAAAAATGTGTCTAGATATTGCCAATATTGCTTGGAAGACAAAATCACCCTTGGTTGAGACCCACTGTGCCAGACTTTTCAGATTTTAATGTAAATAAGTACAGTTTTTCTTTTTCTGGACATGCAAAGACCTTTTAACCTTTATATCTATTTATCCCTCCTCTCAACTGTTAAAACATGCCTGTTGCTATTTTAATTCTCTATGTATTTCAAGCCCCATAAGAAATTCTATCGGTTTACACCCTTAACATTCATTTAGACTCATCCACATGTTTACATTTATATTTCTTTTCATGTCTTCCTGCAACTCTGAGCTCCTAACCATGAATATTTTCCTTTTGCCTGCAGAATATTCTTGTATTCTCTGGGGTCACAGGCTGGTGATAAATTCTCCCATTTTTTCATTATCTGACCATTCCCTTACTTCGCTATTATTTTTGAAGAATGTTTCCACTGAGTATAGAACTACTGGGTGATATTTTTTTTTAACAATTTGAAATTTCATCTCATTCACTTTCTTCATACCTTACTTCTGTGGAGAAATCTGCTTAGTCAAACTATTGCTCTTGGAAGGTAACATTCTTTTTTACCAGATACTTTGAAGATTTTCTTTTTTTGGCTTTCAGCAATTTGACTGTGATACACCTCAGTGTGGTGTCTTTGTATTTATCTCGCTTAAGATTCATGGAGCTTCTTGCATCCATGGCTTGAAACCTTTTTGTCAATTTGGAAAAATTCTCCCCCATTTTCTCTTCAAATATTACTCAGCCTCATTGTCTCTCCCTTCTCCTTCTGAGACTCCAGTTCCATGTACACAGATGTTTGCACTGTATCTCAGGTGTTTTTACATTTTGTGTGGTGTATTTTCTACCAGTGTCGTCTCTCCCTGTTGCTGCATTCTGTATGCTTTCCTCTGAGCCAATTCCTGCTTCACTAATTTTCTTTCCAAGCTGAGTCCAATCTGCTGACAAATCCATTCACTGAATTCTTGATACAGTTGTTGCATTTTCCAGTTGTATAATTTCCATTTATATAAAATATGTTTCAGTTTTCCGACAAAATTCCCAATTTTATCTTATTTCTAGAATATCCGAAGCATAGCCATTTTTAAATTCCATAACTGAGGAACCCATTATCTGGATTATCAGTAAGTCTATTTATATTGTCTAATCCTTATTCTGACCATTAGTCACATTGTCGGTTCCTCAAAAGTCTGTGTAATATATTGGGGGTTCCAGACCCCACATACAAAAATGACTAGGATCACTCGAGGTCTTACATTATGCTATCTTCTTCCACATTTGGGCTGAATAATTCTTTCCTGTCTTTGTAGCTTTCTGATGCTTTCAAACAATTTTTTTTGGCACAATTGTTCTTTTCAAACTATCTGGCAGAAGAGACCAGTTTTCTTTTCTTTTCTTTTCTTTTCTTTTCTTTTCTTTTCTTTTCTTTTCTTTTCTTTTCTTTTCCTTTTTTAATCCATTACAAATGATACGTGGTCCAACATTCTGACAGCACAGTGCGGTCTACTGTGCTGTATTTGAATGCAGTTGTGGCAAAAGTGATTCATGACACAAGTTCAAAACACCTCACTAGTCTATACCATGTTCAACAAGATGAACCCCTTGAGTTGGTATTCAGATATTACAAAAAATATTTAATTGCTATAAAAGTTTCTAAATACTCTCCACTTCTGCATTTGGTTTCTTGCTTTCTTGTAGTAGTTGAGGGACTGTGCGTTAAAGACACTATTAGAGGCCACACTGAGAGATACACGTTTCCAAGAGACAGGAAATCTGCAGGTAAAGGAAGAGGTCTAAAACGAGCAAGACCTACTTTGTCTTGAGTACAAAAGTCTATGATTCAAGCTAGATTCATGTGATTTCAATAAATAAATGGGCTAATCTTTCAAGGTTTTGCTCCAGAAAGATACAGCAAACATTGGCACAACTCTACCAGTAGTAAAGGAAACACTATGCCTTGAGGATTATTTAAAGCAAACTCGATAATGTCATCTGCATATGTACTAACACCTCATTAAGTCAGAATCTGTAATAATTTGGCCATGTAAATTAACAGTGTAAGAAGAATTGCTCTAAAGTGCTTAAAACCACTTAAAGAACTCCATTTTCAATCATTCCCAAATACTTTAGAAACATTTTTTCTCTTACACAGATAAAGCATATGCTAATTACAAACTCTTGCCATGTATTCTTTACAGCAATTAGCCTTAAGGAAATGGAAGCAAAGCTTAGGAAATTTGTTCTGTTACATACCCACATGAAATTCATTTAAAAGAAACAGAAACTTCTTTGAAATGTTACTACAAATGTAGCCAAAATTTCTACCTCCCAGTTAGTCCAAATTAGAAGCTTTAACTAGAATATTACTATATAAAGTATAAAGCTTTTTCCTTAAGTATCTGGGACATCTGTTGCTTTTGTTTGACCAGCATCCTCTATTCCTCTTTTTAGTAATACAAATCCAACTTTCCCTGGGACTTTCTGTAAGGTCAAGTGATTTGCGTGGTTTGGACCTCATTACTGAATCCAGAGGTGACGTCTAGCCAGCAATGGACAGTCAGAGATCCCCATCTCTCTGCTACGATCACACATTCAAAGATAGGCATGGGACCCACAGTGGGCCAACAAAAGACATACACTGAACTTTCGTTGGAACCGTCAGGAAAGAAACTTTTCTCTGCAGACACTTACAATGCAGCAGATTGTAAGCCTGAGACGACCACACAGAAACAAATTTCTACCATCTTTTGGCAAAAAAGAGCTGAAAATGAAGCTAGCACTGAGGAAAAGAGGAAAAGAGTGCCAGGAGGAGGAAAGAGATCAATGTCAATATTTATTGAAAGCCAGATCCTGAACTAAATTTGTACTGACTTGTTTCTATGAGTCAATAAAATAAATCTACATTGTCATTAAAATCGGTTGGGTCACTCACGTGTAAGAGTCTTGACTAATTCGCTGCTTATTTTGTTATGTGTAATGGGCCACAGTAAGTACTAAGAATAAAAAAGAAGCTCAGAATAGGAAGTGAGTGTTGAAGAAGTTATAGTATTGTTAGACAGAAAGGATATTAGTAGTCAAGTCCTTAAAGGCAAGAACTTTTGTTCTTGTCATGTAAATTACATTATCCTGAGTACCCAGCAGAGTAGGCACTCAATCAACATCAGTTGAATGAGTGGTTGAATGCATTTGCATGTGTGTACTCATTCATTCAACAGATATTTATTGAGAGCCTACTATGCATCAGGCACAATTCTAGCAGCTAAGGGTACAACACTGAACCAGATAAAGTTTCCTCCTCAAAGATTGGCAATTTGAGCTCATATAAATATTTTCTAGTTTCTGACTCTCATTCATTCTTCACTCTTTTTTTGTTCTTAGCACTTAATTGCTTTCTAAATTATAATGGATTTTGTTTATTTATCCTGTTTATTTTAAGCATCCTCCATTAAAGTATAAACTCTTTTGTTTTATTTGATTTTATATGATATAGTGTTGAACCAAGACCCTGGAGAATGGAAGACAATTTATTATTTTTTTGGTTCAATTTACATTTCTAATGCTAAGACATGCACCAAATATCAGGGTCTTTTCAAGAAAGAGCACATTCGAACTGGCTAATCATGACACATTTAATAAAGGGACAATTTGTAACCATGCAGGAAGTTAAAGGGAAAAGATTCTGGGCTACTGAACTGGAGAGACATTCTCACTGTCAAGCCTGAAAGTACACAAGTTGGGGACAACACCAGAACTCAGAGATAACAGCTGCCATTGTAGAAGTCTGCTCAGTAAGAGCTGTGGCCACCAGAACGCAGCAGGCCCCCAAGGAGAAAGCCAGAGGCCAAAAACCAACCCTACCCCACTTTCTTTCCTCTCTTCCATGTAGAACTGCTTCCTTCCATTGACAAACCAGCTGGAAGCCAAAAAATAGAGAAGGATGGATTGCAACATATACCTAGCACACAGGGACTTAAACCAGTTGTTGAATGAAACTGTATACATATATGAAACATATAGTATTAGCTGGTGAACTTGAGCAAAAGGATTTCACTGCATAACTGAGTGACTGGGAAAGATTTCCTGGATGAGGCATATATGACTTAGCTGGATCTGATTTGGTTTTCAAATAAACTTCTAGAAAGGCCTGTGTAGGAAGAGAGTGTTCCAGACATGGTGGAGAGGTAGAACCAAGGTCACAAAGGCATGTGCTAATTTGTATTGATCATGAAGTCAATACAGTTGACAGAGACTTTATAAAGTCACTACTTCAATTATTCAGGAGTGATGTGATGAATACCAGAAGTAAGATAGTGGCATTAAGAATGGAGACCGAGGAGGCACTTGGGTGGCTCAGTCAGTTAAGCATCTGACTCTTGATTTCAGCACAGACCATGATCCCCAGGTTGTGGGATTGATGTCAAGCTTGGTGCTGAGCATGAAGCCTGCTTAAGATCCTCTCTCTCTCTCTCTCTCTCTCTCTCTCCCCAACCCCCCACCCCCCGCACTTTCTCTGTCTCTAAAACTAAAAAAAAAAAAAATGGAAAACAGGGGTATGCATGGGAGTGAGACAAGGGAATAGCTAACAGGGTCAAGTTTAAGTCCCCAAATCTATAATTTTCTCACCCTACTTCCCCAGGGTATTGGCCAATAATACATCGTATAAAATCACACAAAGCAAAGGATCAGCTCTATTTCTGACTCTCTAGAAAAGACTAAATTAGAGAATAGTAGCATCTTCTACCTGTCATTTCTGGAATTGTCCAATAATGACTTCTCCACTCAAATGAAAGTAGTAGAAAACAAACCAAACACACACAATCTCTGACACTATGCAAGAAGAGAATCGGCCAGGCTTGTCAGAAGCAAGACTTTCTGAATTTATTTGCAGTTGGGAGACCAGGGGTACAAGCCAGTGCTATGTCTCAACACCAGCATGTCCAAAATGCCAAGGAGGACCTGGAAGGATATCCTGCTTTTGGGCTAATTATATTAACTATATTTTCTTATTTTCTATATTCTTGATGCTGTGGCATTTGGAGCCTTACAGACCCAGGGAGAGACTTCCCTTCCCAGGGCTAAAGACAGTATCTTACCTAGGAGCACACCTTTCTTTGCAAACCAATCAGTTCTGGATCTATGGCCACTTCCTAATCTGACTCTTACCAAGCCAACATTTCCCCTGCCCTAAATCATCCCAGAGCCAAATACCAGGCAACTAGGACCATCGTATAGCCAAAGCCTACTGGAATTATTCAAACTGGCCAAGCCTATACTGTGGACTCTGCCCGACCTTGTCTTTCCCGCAGAAACTCCAACAAAGGCTCTGGCCAATGTTCCCCTCCCTCCAGGTCTTCTGGACTCTGACTACCCTGATGCTTCTCTGCGGCCCTGCGTGACATGGTTCCTCATCTGAGGAAATGTAAGTGATAAATGCTTCTTTCAGTGGCATTGGCCTCTCCATGTCACCCCTCAGTCATATTTCTATAAATTAAATCTGGATATAATTTTAAAACAAATAATGGATGTTAGCTTTTGAGGAAGACATCAGAGGCAATAGGTAATAGCTCTTCTCACCTAACAGTTGGACATAAACCTCCTTTTCCCTTTATGAGAAACAGGGGAAGGAGTGGAGAGAGAGACAAGAATGACTTGCTCTAATATTGCCTTTGTGCACTAGTCAGAGAACAAATACTAGCCATCCAGATGTGATTTGTGATTTATCTAGAGGAAAGAGGAGCTCCAGGTTGATTGCAAAATATTCCTGTGCTTCTGGAATGAACCAATGAGGGAAAATATTACTTTAATTTAGCAAACATTATGCAGCTCCTAATATGACAAAAATGCTATTCTAGACCTAGAAATGCTGAAGTGAATGGAACATGCCCCTCAACCAGAAGAAAGTTATCAATGTTTGTAACCATCTAACGGCAAGTCAAACTGAGCTCAATGCTCTCTGGAAGTATAATCTTCCATGTAAGGAAAAGGCTAGCATAGGTATGGATGGAAAAGTCAGAGGATGTAAAACCTGACACCTGAATTTAGAGACCCTGACCTATTATTTAGAAGAAAAGTGCCTTTATCTAGAAGTATAATGATCACAGTTGTATCTCAATGAGTTGCAGTGATCACATGAGATCACATATATTTTATCTTGTGTGATTACAAAGCTCCACATAAAAGCCAAGTACATCACCTAGCACACGGCAGGCATGCACTATCTGTGGAAGGAAGGAAGCAAAGGGAGAAGTAGGGTGAGGAGGTGTGGGGGGGATGCAGACAGGGAGGGAGGGATGAAAGCTCAGTAGAAAGAGATAAATTTAAAGATGCTACACTCCAGGCTGTGAAGATGGGGTGAGGGGCCGTGAGCCATGGAACACAAGGAATGCAGCTCTAGAAGCAGGAAAAGCAAAGAAATTTCCCTTCTAGAGCCTCTGGAGGGAGTGTAACCTTGCTGACACCATGCTTTTGGCTCAGTGAAACTGATTTGGGGCTTCTGGCCTCCAGAACTGTAAGAGATTGTGCCAAGGCACCAAGCTTGTGGTCATTTGTTTCAGGAAACTAACACAGAGAGGAAAGAAAGAAGGAAGGAACATAGCTACCTCTGGGCCTTCTTACAACTGGGGAAGCACCATTTCACACTCCATATCCTGGCTGACAAACTATATCCAAGCACTCGGTGAAGAACAAAGGAAATAGTTGGTGCAAAGGTGCTGACCCCTTCTGAGGTAAGAGGTCCCCAAATTCTAATCTGTCATTTCAGGTCACTTACGGTCATTAAATATTTAATGAAGGTTCAACTATTATTGGGGGGGGGGGCATATGGGCATTTTCTCTGCTAAGAGAGGTTAATCATATCCTATATTTTAGTTGATTTAGGCTTTTTATAATTTCAAGATTTCTGAGGAGTTAAAATAATATGCTTCTCTGCTCTGTTTTGGCTGCTAATATAAGAATGGCAATCTCTTGTGAATTTTACATCCTAATTATAAGTCTCTATATGACATACCTTTTTTCTGCTTATGACAATAAGTTAACAAATACTTATGTCAAGAAAAATTGGAAAATTTTTTCCAAAACTATGAAATATACCACGCTACAGATAGAAGTTCTGAAAGACTAAAGCAGGGTAATTACAATAAAACCCTTATCTAGACACGTAGAGCAAAACTGCTGAAAATAACAAAGTAAAAGGAAAAATGTAAAAGCATCAGAGGCAGTCAATACATAGTCCCTGGAAAGCAACAAAATTAAGACTGACATCTATCTTCTTATTAGCAATCATGAAAGTCAGAGGTTGATGGATACAAATACTTAAAAAGCTGAAAGAAAACAACTGTCAAGCCAGAATAATAGATTTCAAAAAAAATAGGGTAAAATATAAGCATTTTCAGATAAACAAAACTGGGAGAATTAATTAAGAACAGACCCACATTAAAGGAAATATTGGGGAAGTACTTCAGG
The DNA here is from genome assembly GCF_018350175.1 of Felis catus. NCBI lineage: Eukaryota > Metazoa > Chordata > Mammalia > Carnivora > Felidae > Felis > Felis catus. The sequence goes on along the minus strand of NC_058371.1, from coordinate 187,635,350 downwards.
TAGAATAAAAATGAGCTTATATGGATTTTTTAATGGAACAAGGAATAAAGAATAACAGAAAACTATATATGAAATTACATAAAAATCAAAAGCGAATATATAAAAGTTAATAATAATTACGTCTTTTGGAGGTTAAACCATATATTGAATTCAATTTCGAAGAAACCCCAGAATGGGAGGAAGGTCCTTGTGGTAGACTGAAAAAACACTCCTATGATATTTTGTTGTTCCTTCCATGAAATGGTAGTGTTTCTCTGGCCAGCCTCAAATCTGAAGTGGCCTTTTGACTTGATGTGACAGTAGAATCTAGAGAAATCAAACCTGTACCAGTTCTGGCACCAAGGCTTCAAGAGATCTGGAAGTTTTCCCCTTCATTTTCTTGGGACACTCCTTGAAAAGTGGAAATGAGCTCATCTTAGACTACGGAGCAAGAAGAGATTGCCTAGAAAAAAAGTTCTAGTCAACACATAACACCAAGTACTTAGACATTGAATGAAGCCATCCCAGACCTACTGTCTACAGGCCTCATTCGTGGCCAGGCAAGAACAGCATGATTTCCATCCATCCATGCTTCTCAAATTACAGACCTATGAGCAAATAAATCATTGTTATCTTAAGCCATTAAGTTTTAGGGCAACTTATTATGCAGCAATCGATAACCAAAGTAATACATTAAATAACGGTAGGATCAATTAATTTTAAACTGTGGTTTAACTCCTAAAAATTTAGAATTTGTAGCAAATTATTTAATTTTTAATTAAGTAATTATCATTTACTTAGTATTTTAGGAAATTTGGCCATTGTTTCAGTAACATTCTTCAAGAGGATTGAAGATATTTGGAGCCCATTCAACCTAGAGCAGGAACTAATTTCTAAACCCATGTGTACCCTTAGAAAAAAAGTTTAAAGGGAATAAACTCTGCCCATAAAAGAGAAACTAATGCAGAACCTTCCTTGTTTTGAAGAAAAATAAGATACCACACCACCAGAGTGAAGAAAAGGTAGTTATTTATTTTGTTTCATTTAATCTTTCTCGAGTCCCAATCCAAGAGCAGAAGGAAATAAAACTTCAAATTTTATTCAGTCAGGATATAATGGAATAATTTAAGGCATCTCTTAAGGTAACCCATCTCTTTTAAATGACTCCATTTTGTTCAGGTTTGATCCCTCGTCCAGTCACTCCTCTTCAAAATGGCAGTCACATGTTACTATGGGGCTTAAAAAAAATCCCATTCTAATTTTCTTAATTAAAAAATTAGCAGGGGCGCCTGGATGGCTCAGTCAGTTAAGCGTCCTACTCTTGATTTTGGTTCAGGTCATGATCTCAGGGTTTGTAAAGTCAAGCTTCCCATTAGGCTTTGCACTGACAGTGTGGAACCTGCTTGAGATTCTCTAAATAAATAAATAAATAAATAAATAAGCATTTTTTAAAAATTAGCAAAAGTGGGGATTCCCTGGTGCTTTGCTGGTCCCCAGTTGCACTCCTGAGGTGTACATGCTCTGATCTTCTCTGTAGATGTGCGGGGGGATTTTTGGCTAAAGTCTGAAGTTTGTGTACCTCTTGCTCACTGTTGCTTAGCTTGAACAAGACCTGAGGGTCCCTGCTGCTGATGCCTCCTTTCCATTCTCCTTGGTCCTACAGAACAGCTATCACTGCCACTTTGACCCCGACACGGGCGGTCCACCTGCAGTGGTGGCTTTGATTAAAGGGTCACCTATCTAGTAATCACTATTGCCAAGGCTTCTGCAGCCTGTGTGAACTTTAGGGGAGCCTGTGAGAACTTCAGGGATCTTTCCATGGTTTAGGAACACAAAGGCAGTCTCTCCCACTCTGTGTTTCTCCCAACTTTGTCTCCTTCATCTCTCCATAATTTCCCAGAGAGACTGGAGCTACACCTTCCTTTCCCTCTTCTTCCTTCTATATGGACAGGAGAGCTCCCTGTATGATAACTTCTTAGACCTACTCCCTCCCCTTTCCCTTAAGGACATAAGGTTAGACATGGTACAGGGACAAAGAAATGGGTATCATGATTAGGGACGAAAATTGAGAGGACACTTCAGAACTTGCTCCTTACATTTATATTTTCATATGCAGGTTTGTTGTGTAGAGCCTGCCTGCCAAAAACTTGGGAGCTCTGAGCCAAATGACCTATAATCAAATTTCTCTGATCCCATTCTTAGCCATGTGACTTTGGGCAAATTCCTAACCTCCACACATCTCAGTTTCCTCATCTTTATAATGCACATAATTATAGTATCTACCTCATGGGATTGTTGTAAGAATTAAATGAGTTAGTTGAGGTAACTAAATGTTACCCAAACAAAATGTTTGGAAATGGGTCTACTACTTTGTGAACTCTTCTTAATTACTATATAATGATTGCTACAGGTATGTAACAGATCTGCCTCCAAATTAACATCAAACAGTAATTTGAGAGTTGAAGTGATAATAATATTTCAGACACTATTTCTGCCATTGGCATGTACAGTTGTTATTGGAGCTTGTGAGAGAGGGAGTTATTTGTTTTTTAGTTGTTTTTTTTTCCCCCAAGGTTTTGACCTTCCGATCACTGGGGTTTGAAATGAATCTGCAGTGAGTTTTATTATTTGCTCTGACTCAGTGTGGGATAATTGTTATTTAAATAGGACTGTAGGTATGTGCTGGAAGATGCTAGGTGAAACACTAGAGGAAACCAAAGAGAACAAATAACTCTGCCTTTGAATTGTTTACTGTTCTATTATGGAAGACATAGAAAAAAACGGACTAAAAATGAGTCAGTTCCAAGAGGTAAGTGGCCATTTACAATTTCACTGAACAGATGCAGTTCAATCCAAAGGAGAATTCGCCAATTAAATCTGAGACAAGATGATAGTATACTGGGCTTTCTGTTTCTCATTGCCTCCATCTAAAATAAACAACATAGGACTCAACTAAGTGCTATCCCAGTGGTAGAAAAAAAAAGTAATATAGCTCTCTCGGTACCTAACTTAATTATAGAAGCACGGAGTGTTGAAGAAACGCCCTGGAGAGAAATAAGCTCGTAAAAGGTGTGCGTGCATGTGATGGCTCTGTTGAATAGGGGTTATCACTGTAGCCCAGCCTAGGCATGAGGTGCCCAGGCAGATCTGCCATGGCCCCTGGTGGAGACTGCCCAGCAGGTGAATTAAAGCAGCATCTCTGTGGATCCCTGCCAGCCTGCCGCTTCATGCTCTGCAAAGCAACTCCCAAGGATGACCCACTCTACAGAATTTTATAAAGACCAATTTCATTCTTTTCAATTCAGGTACACTTAGCGAGTGCCTTTTGAAATGATAAATAAATAAATAAATAAATAAATAAATAAATAAATAAAGCTAATCATTAGACTAATTCTGTTTTTCAAGGCCATGTATATGCATTTCCCTTTAATAAGTATCCCCATGTTAATAGAGTGTCAAGAAATGAAACAACACACAAAATTATGTATCAGTGAAACAACCCAAGAGACAGTCAACAAAACTATCCCCATTTTACAGATGATGAAACTGAAAAGCAAAAAGAGGCGACTGGAAGACAAAGAGTCTAAACTTAAATTAGTTGTAAGTAATTTTTTTTCTCATTAAAATTCAACACCATTTTATCATAGGTGTGAGATAAAGCAGAATGTTGGGGGGGATACTCGGGAGCAGAAGTATTTATGTTTTATTATCTACTCTAATGTTTCTTTTTTATGATTTCATTTTTACATAGGGTTTCTGGAAGATGTTTGCCTTTTCTAGAGAGCGATTTTCTGAGGTGTGTGATGATTTAAGGTGTTTACAATTCTGATTACTCGTTATGGCATCTTCTTAAAGTAGTTTTATTCATGTAGGTCATTGCACAACTGAGACCAAAAAAAAGGAAATGGTCTGCTGGTCTGTCACAACAATAAAAGAACATTTAAATTAGGAGTGTGGTAAAATGCTTTGAAATTGAGTTGGAAAATCAGTGCAATTCACTTACCTATTGATAAAATGAAATAGGTTCTAAAAATAAATAGCTTGGAGCCACCAAAAAATATATAGAAAGAGTTTGTGGCTTGCTTTTCCTCATGCAGCAATAACCATATGTGCAGCCAAGAGAAAGAACTATAAAAGATAAAGAAAAGGAAAAAAACAACAGCCTCATTTACTTAAGGGTAGATTTGTTCAGACGCGCAGGATGGAGGGAAGATGTGATGAGCAGACCACTTGAACTGTTAGTTTCAGAGACAGAGACTGGGAACGCTATTCATCTATCTTCACAAGGACAAAATTGGACCAGGCATCAAGTTTAGGTCAGTATTACAAGCTGCTCTTCCTGGTGGGAATATTTCCAGAAGGGAAGCTCCTTCTAAATAAAATGGAATCGGTAGTAAACAATTTGTGGGAGATTAAGTACAAAAAGGGTTTTCAATCCTACTTTCAGTCAAGCAAATGGGTTCAGAATGTTTCTGTTTTACTTATCTATTCATTCCTCATAGAATTCTTCTATAAGGTACTCATCCTAGTCACTTTCTGGAATGTTCACTTTCCTAAATTCAATTAAATTAAAAAATTATCTTTGAGGGTATTTTATGTGCCAGACACTCATATGGTGGAGTAGGAACATAAAGGTGAAATAACACGTGCTTCTGACCTTCAGTAGACTTTCCCCACACTGAACTTTCATTCTGCATAAGTCACACCTCAATTGCAAACTCTTTCATGAAGGTTTTCAACTATTCCATCATACTGTGCACTTCCCATTTGAAATCCATTTGACCATGTAGTTTAGCATTTGTTTTTTCTGTGTTTTTTTTCTTTCCTGATCCATTTGGTTATCCATTTATTCAGTAAATAGCGATCGTCTAATACCCATTTTCATGTTGTAAGAGACTGGGACACAACAATGAAAAAGACAAGGACTCTCCCATCAAGGTGCCTATATTCCAGCATACAAAGGAAGATAAGAAGGAAACAAATAAGAAAAAAATGAACAATTGATAGTAACTATGAAATAAAAGTTGTAGGACTGAGTGATGGGAAGGGGGGATAATTTAAGTAAAGATACTAACACTCATACAGCACTTATTATGTGAAGCACAATTGATCTCTTAATGAAGACACTTATTGGATTTAGAGCCCTTCTAACAGATCTCGTCACAGATTCTTAACTTCCTTACATTTGCAAAGACCCTATTTCCAAATATGGTTAAATTCACAGGTTCCCAATGGACAATACTTTTTGTTGGGGACTACTATTCAATGCACTATAAGCCTTAAACCAAGCTTCTGAACTAGATATTATTGTCATCTTCTTACAGGTATAGATACTCCATTACAGATAGAGTAAGTATGAGTTGTGGTCACTTGGCCAGTATGTGATGGAGCTGGGATTTGCATTGAGATGCTGGCTTCATGGTCAGGGTACTTGACTACTATTCTACTGGTGTCAGGTCAGCATTTGTGTTGAGTCTCAGATGCTGAGAGGGCATTCCAAGTAGGAGGACTTACAACTGCAAATAAAGGAGCTCTGACTTCCCGATCAGATGGTATGAAAGTTTTGATACATGGCCCCGAAATTCTTAGACACTCTTCCTATCAAGCCCGAAGTCTATATGCCTCCCCTTGTATCTTGATGGCCATCTGACAATAATTGACTAATGGAGTTCAGTGGAAGTGACCCCGTATGACTTCTGAGGCTGGATTGTAAAAGGAGATACAGCTTCCATCTTGTTTTCTTGCTTACACTTGGAGCCCTGAGCCACCATGTGAGAAGTCTAACTGCTCTGAGGCTGACATACTGTGAGGAAGCCAAGCCACATGGTGAGAACACGTGTGCACACTCTATTCCACAATAGTGCAGACATTACATATTATATAGTAATAGATATCAATTCCTCTCAGCCCAAGTGCCAGACACATGAATGAATAATCCTTCAGATGATTTCAGTAACCAGCTATGGGGTTCCCTCCAGATTATGCATCTTCCCAGATAGGCCGCGATGTGATGCAGCAGAAACAAGCCAGGGTGTTGTGGCATGCCAAAATTCTTGGCCCATGGAATTTGTGAGCATAATAAAGTGGTCGTTGTTGAATGCCACTAAATTTGGGGTGCTCTGCTATATAGCAAGTGGTTACCAGATATAGCTATGACTTTTCTTCTACTTGGTCTCCTAAATCACATCCCACAGAGCTAACACAGAACAGGCATAGAGTGGTTGAGTGGAGAAACAAGAAAAAATAGGTATTTATCAGCTGTTGCTCAGGAGACCAAAAATCACTCCAGCTATTTTAAGTAGGAAGAGAAGTAAGGCAGTTAATTAAATGCTTACAAACTTTTGGGAAGATTGGAGGGTAAAAGGTCAAGAAACTACAGCTGATATTTAGGAACTCACAAAGAACAGGAAAGTTGACACCAATGGACTACACTGCCTGCAGCACTGAAGCAGGTGTTCTGCAGGAGTCCACCAGGAAGCCACTGCAAATTTCACGTCTGCTATCTGCCCGTGTGTCTGCCAGGAGCTGCTGCCAGAGAATAATGGTTTATCTTTCCCTCTCACCTTCCAAATCTTGGATGAATGCCAGTCACTGGCAAAGCTATTCTATAAACCAGATCCTGGATATGGGGGAGGGTCTAAATGGGCAGGAATGGTGCAGAGATTCAACAATATATGTACTGTTTGCCTTGGATACTCAGGGTCCGTATATAATGTTATTCACATATTTAAACTTTAGAAAAATGAGACTACATCATTCTTCTGTGGAATATGATCCAATTATTCCTCATACAAATAATGATATGTCCATCCTCTCTCCAAATAAGGAAACCCAAAGTCTTATTAGTAACTGCATCCATCTTTGGATGATGTTCATTTCTCTTGTAGGTTCGTTACAATCTCCTTCTTTAAAGACTACATTATAAGGTAACTAGCACCAGCACCCTTAACACAATGAGGAAGGGGGAAAAAGAAATTGGTAAATATTTAGGCAAAACACGCAAGAAAGAAAATGCATGGCTACCATGGTCCTCTATTCTCTAACTCGTGGCTCCATGCTCCCTATGCACTCAGTAAAATTCTCAGAGAGTAATGGTTCTTTACTTAACAGAATAACTCAAACCTTCATTCCTGAGGGAATGAAACATTAGTGTTCTTGACTGTATGAGTTGCTGCAGCTTTCCATTAACCATGACATTTAGACATTGAAATACTAAAAGGGGTTCCCATAAAATTCCCTGGGTTCTTAAAATTTTTCTTTTGACTCTATTGTGTAACAGCTACCTGAGTTGTCCTTGATAATCAGGATCAATCACTCCAGACAAAAAAGTAACTCCCTTTCTTGACTGTCATTTCACTTGTATGAAGAACCCAAATGACTAGCTGACATCCCACAGCTTCTAGGCAATGTAACCCTTAGTGTATACCTGGTAGACCCTTTCTCCTTGAAGAACTAAGACCTGAAATCAGCAGATCCAAGCATTGCAAGAGTAGGAAGCACAGTTTTATCAGCAGATCATTAGGGATAATAATGACAAGAAGGTATTTTCTTTCTACCCTTTTAATTCCAAGGTCTTTATATTCTGGATTTAAGAGAATCATAAACTGGTCAGAAGCTCCAAAAATATATCTCATTGGATTGGACACAAGCCAAGTATGAAGGTATTGTCAATTATTTCAATACTCCATTCCACTAATCAATATGCTTAGTTGCTTCTGGGTGAATGGGTACATGGCAAGGCAGTGAATTCCAAAGACAAGAGCCAATGCTTCATTTCTTAAGCTGTAACACAAAAGTAATGTTGTATGGGACATCACGATAGCAAGTGAGGCATTCAATATATCCATATATCCACATCCTCACTAATACTTGTTTACTTTCTTCTTTTTGATAATAGCCATTCAAACAGGTGTGAAGTGGTCGCTCATTGTGGTTTTGATTTGTATTTCCCTGGTGATTAGTGATGGAGCATCTTTCCATATATGTGTTGGGGATTTGTACATCTTCTTTTGAGAATTTCCTATTCAGGTCCTTTACCCATTTTATAATCAGGTTATTTGTTTTCTTGCTATTATGTTCCTTATGTATTTTGGATATTAATCCCTTATCAGATGTATGGTTTACAAATGTTTTTCCCATTCTGTAGGTTGTCTCTTCACTTTGTTGATTTTTTTTCCTTTGCTGAGCAGAAGCTGTTTAGTTTGATACAATCCATTTTGTGCATTTTTTTTTTTTGCCTTTTTCTTTTTTTGAGAGAGAGAGTGCATGTGTGCCCATGTGCATGCATGTAAGTGGGAGAGGGACAGTGGGAGAAGGAGAGAGAGAATTTTAAGTAGGTGCCACACCCAGCACAGAGCCCAACACATGGCTCAGTCCCAGATCCATGACATCATGACCTAAGCTAAAATCAAGTATAAGACACTGAACTGACTGGGCTACCCAAGTGCCTCCTTTTGCTTTTGTTTCCTATTCTTTGGGAGTCTTATCCAAAAAGTCATTGCCCAGACCAGTGTCAAGAAGATGCTTCCCTATATTTTCTTCTAAGAGTTTTATAACTTTAGGTCTTTAAAAAAAAAAATTAATGCTTATTTACTTTTGAGCGGGAGAGACACAGAGTGTGAGCGGGAGATGGTCAGAGAGAAAGAGAGACACAGAATCCAAAACAGGCTTCAGGCTCTGAGATATCAGCACAGTGCCTGATGCAAGGCTCAAATTCACAAACTGCGAGATCAGACCTGAGCTGAAGTCAATGCTCAACCGACTGAGCCACCCAGGTGCCCTTATAACTTTGTCTTATATTTAAGTCTTCAATTAGTTTTGAGTTGATTTTTTTACATGGAGTGAGAAAAGTGTCCAATTTCATTCCCATGCATGTGGAAAACCAGTTTTCCCATCACCATTTGTTGAAAAGACTATCCCTTCCCCTTCCGTGTTCTTGACACTTGTTGAAAATCAGTTGACCACAGACGTGTAGACTTATTTCTGTGCTCTCTATTTCGTTCCATTGGTCTTTATGTCTGTTTTAATGCCAGTACCATGGTGGCATTGATTACTATAAAACTACAGTACCATTGATTATTATAGCTTTGTAGTATATTTTGAAATCAGGTAGTATGATGACTCCAACTAAGTTCTTCTTGCTCAATATTCCTTCAGTAATTCGTGGTCTCTTGTGGTACCATAAGAATTTTAGTATTTTTTTCTGTGTAAAATACCATTGGAATTTTGATAGGGATTGCATTGAATCTGTAGCTCATTTTGGGTAGTATGGACATTTTTGTAATGTAATTCTTCCAATCCACGTACACTATCTTTCCATTAATTCATGTCTTCTTAAGTATATTTCATTAATGTTTTACAATTTTCACTTTACAGATCTTTCAACTCCTTGGTTAAATTTATTCCTAAGTATTTTTGAGGCTATTGTAAATGGGACTATTTTCTTAATTTTTTTTTTTTTGGATTGTTCATTGTTAGTATGTAGAAATGCAACTGACTTTTATATATTGACTACGCAACCTGAAACTTTGCTAAATTTGTTTATTAGTTCTAACAGGTTTTTTGGTTTGGTATTTAGGGCCTTCTATATACAAGGACATTTTATCTGAAAATAGAGACAATTTTAATTCTTTCTTTCTGATTTAGATGCTTTTATTTCTTTTTCTTACCTAATTGCTCTGGCGAGGGCCTCCAGTACTATATTGAACAGAAATGGTAAGAGTGGACATCCTTGTTTTATTCCTGATCTTAGAGAAAAAGCTCTCAGCTTTTCACAGTTGAGTATGTTAGCTGTGGAGTTGTTACATATGGCCTTTATTGAGTTACTTCCTTCTATATCTAATTTGTTGGGTTTTAATCTAAAAGCTCTTTTCCAAACATGGCTCTAAAATCCCTTTCATTTGACTTATCACTCCCTGCCTCTTTCTTGGTAGAATGGCTTTTGCTTTGAGGCTATCAGGTTAAAATGGGCCACATCCTTAACCTGTTCTTTGCCCCAGGGTAGATCTTAATGGAATTTAATTGCTCAAAGTATTTCTCAAATGTGTCATCTGTGGCATGGGAAAAAAAAAAAAAAAGGTTTTTCCAACCTTAAAGGTTTCATATTTCTGGACTCTTTTTTATATCTTTTCATTTCTCCTGGCAAACTGGCAAATTCCCATCTCTAGTAACTTCTAGACTAACACTTAAGTTCTTTTCAATCACTTTCCCTAGAGCTGCTGGCATAGGAGGTATATCGTCTATCTTCCACATTATTATATGAAACAGTTTTATCAGATGTTTTTGCCACTGCATAACATGGTCACCATCTTTCCACCTCTGTTCTGAGTTTCTTGTCACTTGTTTCCAGAGCACTAAGTCAAATAGGACTCTTGCAACTGTCTTATGACAGCACTCTATTTCTAGGATCCATTTCTCCCTTAGTCAGGAGAAATAAAACCAGCTGGTAAAATAACGAACTTCAACACCTCAGTAGCTGAAATTTATTGTTCAATGCAAAAGTTTATTACTTAATCATTCCTTGTCCACTACAGTTAGAGGAGCACTCTTCCTTCATCACATCATTCAGACACTCAAGCTCTTTTCCATTTGATGATGCTGTCATTCAACTCATGGCTTCTGGGTTCACCATGAGGGAAGAAAGAGAATCATAGAGAATTGCACATGGAATATTTTTATGGACCAGGCACACATCACTTCTGCCCCATTCCACTGGCCAAAATTTGGTCACAGAGATAAATCCAGTGAAAGGAAGCTGGCAAATGCAGTTTATCTATGTGCCCAGGAGGAAAATGAAATGAGTACAATGAACACATAATATTGCCTCTGATGCGCAGTTGGTTCATTCTCAATTATACCATTTACTAGTTCTGCACCTCTCTGAAGGTGTTTCTTCATCTGTGAAATGATATATATACCACAAAATTGTTTTCTTGTAGAGAATTCTAAACCCAGCCAAACTATTAACTAGATAAGGGTAAAATAAAGATATTTTCAGATTTGTAAGATGTGATAGAGATCATTTTTCCTTTTATTCCTTAAAATTAAGAATGTTATGTGAATAATTCTGGCCATTAGAATATGAGAAGAAGTAAAGTCTACAAGATTTGAACCGAGATAGTGAAAATTGCCCTGCTTCCCAATCTCTCAGCTCCCTTGACCTTAGAATATAATTATTGTGCCAATAAAAGATGAGATCGTGTCTGTCACCCTGGGTTCCTGAATAGTTATATAAATTAATATGAAGAACAGAGTACTGTGCCAACCCACATGGCACATATACCATGAACAAGCCACAAACATTTGTTCATTAAGCAACTGAGGTTTGGAGATGAATATGTTTAGAGAGCCCAGTGGTTCTCAACCACCGGGGAGTTGACATTGATTCCCAGGGGATGTTTAGCAGTGGTATCTAGGTAGCAGGGATGACATTAAACATTCTGCGATGAACAGGACAGCCTCCCTCAACAAAGAATCATCTGGCTCCCATGTCAATAGTGCTGAGGTTGAGAAACCATGATAGCCTAGCCTGCCTGATAAACAATACCTCAAAAATTTTTCCTGAAGTCCTTCTCAAGGAGCCACCAAAGAATGTACCACCACAAAGCAGAGATATGAATCAGAAAATAGGATTCAGGAACCAAAGGAACCCATGAAGAAGAGAGGGAGTTCTCAGGAAAAGTGATGGAATGATCCCAGATGCAGGAGGCCAACACATCAGTCAGTCGAAAGTGGAAAAGAAGACACTGAGGAATGATTTCTTTTGGGAAAAGATGATATGCTACTTGATGAGTTTGAACATATTAAAAACAACTTTCAAGTTTTGTGGAATTAATTAGTGATAGATACAGAGAAAATAAAGTAATTAAAAAATAAGACAATTATTTACTCCAAGCAGAGTTGTGCAAGAGAGGGAAAAATATGTGATAAGATCCATGGTATAATTAATCACATGGGAAAACTGTGAATTATATTTAAATTTCATAGTAAGGAAACAAAGATATTGATCTAACCAAAAGCTGTAACCTAATTGTATTGCCAGCCTAGGGGGAAGGGAAGTGTTAATTGAGGGTGTGTATGTACATGTATAGGAGGAAGGAAAAGGGAGGAATTTAAAAAGTTAAAGCTTCTGATGCCTGGGTGGCTCAGTCTGTTGAGCTTCCGACTTAGGCTCAGGTCCTGATCTTGTGGTTCATGGGTTCGAGCCCCACAAAGGTGTGCTGACAGCTCAGAGCCTGAAGCCTGTTTTGGATTCTGTCTCCCTTTCTCTCTGCCTCTTTCCTGCTCATGCTGTCTCTCTTTCTCACAAAAATAAACAAACATTAAAAAAAGTAAAAACAAAAGTTAAAGCCTCCTCTTCTCTAATAAGAAGCTAAAGGATAATACTTAAAATGGAAAAAAAAAATAGCAACGTAAGCATACTACTTAGCTATATGAGGGTAAATACCAGAAGACGCAGATAAAAATAAAACTACTTCTGGGGGCACCTGGGTGACTCAGTTGGTTAAGCCTCCAACTTCGGCTCAGCTCATGATCTCATGGTTCATGAGTTCGAGCCCCTCATCGGGCTCTGTGCTGACAGCTCAGAGCCTGGAGCCCGTTTCAGATTCTGTGTCTCCCTCTCTCTCTGCTCCTCCCCCACTTGCATTCTCTGTCTCTCTCTCTCTCTCTCTCTCTCTCTCTCTCTCTCTCTCTCTCTCTCAAAAATAAAAAAATATTAAAAAAATTAGTTATCTCTGTAGAGGTGGAAACCGGAAGGAGGGAGCAACTCGGTGAGGAGACACTTGTTTTTCATTATCAACTACTACCTAATAGGACCACTTAATTTTTTACACTGTGAACATATATTACTTTGAGCAAAAACAAAATCGTTTTTATAAAAGTATGGGTCAAATAAACGAATTCCAAGGCATTAAAATGATATAATACCTGGGGATTATGTGAATGCTCTTCATGGTAATCATCATACCTGATGCTGAAGATATTGTTAGTCATTGAGGCCAGGCCTCAGCACAGGTGCAATCACATATCTGCCCATCAACTGGTCATCTGCAGCAGGAACCAAGCGCCGCTGTCGTTACCTAATCACTTGTGAGGAAGGAAGATGTGGCTCCTGTCAATCTCCAACAAACCTCTACTCAGTGTCTTCCTACCTTGTGTTAGGCATGAACCCCGCCTCTGTCCATGTGGCATGGTGGGGCTGTTTGACCATGACCGCAGGGTCTGACCTTGATTTAGGATACTTGACATCCAGGAGGTGTTCGCCATCAGGCCCACGTCTGAAACTCCTTTTTATTAGGAGCTTGTTACAATTTGTAACACTAGAAGTATCCCCAGACTCCTCTCCTACCACTCAGAGCCTCCTGCCAACCCTCGACCTTTCCAAAATCACACTCTTATTTGGCACTTTATTCCTTTTTATTTGTAGTCAGGTCTGCTGGTGTCTTCACCGGCCCCTCAGCATTGATGCAATCCATATTGTGACACAACACAGCAGCTAAGAACAGAGGCACTGCAAAGAGAAGATGTGAGTCTGAATTCCAGCTCTGCTACTTTCTAAAGCGTAACCGTGGGGAAATTATTTCATCTCTCTGTGCCTCATTTTCTTCACCTCTGAAATGGGGATAATAAGAATACTTCATCTCCTAAGCTTGATGTAAGGACTAAAAGAGTTAGTAAACATAATACTGAGAACTGTTTCTGGCACGTAGTAAAGCTACATAGAATATCAAGAAACGTTATGCCACACGGCAAAACCATGTAATTTTTAGGTACTGTTGTTATTGTTAATATCATTCTTGTCAGTGCTTGAGCAGCATCGGGCACATAACAGGCACTGGAAAACACTCCTAGGTATGGCTGAGTTAGAGGACACACTCACCAGGTCTGAATCAACTCCTCCGTGCCCCCACTCCTGCCATATGGACTATATAATAAAATGCAGTTAGAGAAACGCAATGGGCACATTCCAGAAATAGATGGCTCCATTCTCTATCCTAGTGTTTCTCAGCACAGCATTTGACAGTTTTACCTCTAGAAGCTTCTAAAAAGATCCGCCCCAGAGAACCTACCACACGCACTGTACGGCACAGCCATACTGACCTCCCCGCAAATTTCCAAGAGGCCTCAGGGCCTCGCGTGTGGCGCCTCCCTCTTCTGGCTGCCTCATGCTGAGTGTAGCTAACGCTTGTCAGCTTAAAACCATAAATATCTACTTCTCAGAAATCTCAGCATGTTCGTTACACCACCTATAAGTGGTGTCATTCTTTTTATGTTCATCACCTTCATCCACCGCTATAATAAACAACATGTATTTGTGTGTGTGTGTGAAACCCGTTATGCATACACTCTCTGATGGGAAGTGCTCTCGCTTTCCCCTCTACATGCAGAATCCACTTTGGTTCTGGGCACATATCGCAGAGTTTTCCAAAAATGACACTTCTTTCAAATGAGGAAATTACAGTCAGTTTCATAAAGGAGGTGATTTGTGGGCTAGACTTACACACTTTTTAATGTCATAATTTTTCTAGAGTAGCATGAGATTGAATAATATTTGCACATGATTAAAATATGCTCGTGTTTTGATTTTCAATCTAGTCTGAGTTATAGGATTCCATTAAAAGTGGAATTGAGATTACTGAAACATAAAAAAAAATATTTCCCCTGCATACTACGAAATATCCAAGCAAGCAGACTGAAAAATATTTTCCTTATTTCTTGAGTAATCAATGTTTTAAAAAATGCAAAAGAGCTCAAGTAACAATGACAAGTCTGCATTGGCTAGTTTTCTAACATGAAGACAACTTAAATACAGTTCCATGTCTGCAGAACATCATATTTAAAATAAAATAACCACTTCGTAGTAGAGGCTGAAGTCTGGGAGTGTGATGCCTCCCATTTTGGTTTTCTTCTTCCATATTACTTCGGCTATTCGGGGTCTTTTGTGGTTCCATACAAATTTTAGGATTGTTTGTTCTAGCTTCGAGAAGAATGCTGGTGCAATTTTGATTGGGATTGCATTGAATGTGTACATTGCATTGGATAGTATTGACATGAGCATGGAATGTTTTTCCATTTCTTTGTATCTTCTTCAATTTCCTTCATAAGCTTTCTATCGTTTTCAGCGCAACAACAGATACATAGACCAATGGAATAAAATAGAGAACCCAGAATTGGACCCACAAATGTATGGCCAACTCATCTTTGACAAAGCAGGAAAGAGTATCCAATGGAAAAAAGACAGTCTCTTTAACAAATGGTGCTGGGAGAACTGGACAGGAACATGCAAAAGAATGCAACTAGACCACTTTCTTACAACATACACAAAAATAAACTCAAAATGGATGAAGGACCTGAATGTGAGACAGGAAACCATCAAAACCCTAGAGGAAAAAGCAGGAAAAAACCTCTCTGACCTCAGCCACAGCAATTTCTTACTTGATACTTCTCTAAAGGCAAGGGAATTAAAAGCAAAAATGAACTATTGGACCTCATCAAGATAAAAAGCTTCTGTACTGCAAAGGAAACAATCAACAAAACTAAAAGGCAACCGACAGAATGGGAAAAGATATTTGCAAATGACATATCGGACAAAGGGCTAGGATCCAATATCTATAAAGAACTCACCAAACTCCACACCCGAAAAATAATTAATTATTTGCCTGTCTATGAACACAAGGCAGGTGTGCCCTGTATTATATCCTATTTGGCTTATGGGCAAGGGGAAACAAAAACCTATCTCATATGGGCAACAGTCATGTCATGTCAGGTACAAAGGCCCTACGGAGAGCATGAGACTCACCAGGTATTTCACAAGCTGAAACCATTAAGAGCTTTGCTTAATCTACTAAATGTAAAAAATAATATCCATTATCCAAGAAATATAAAAGCATTTAAAGATAAGAAAGATCCATTATAATTTAGTATACTTATCTTATTTTTATAGATGTATGTACTATAGAAAATTTGTAAGATATGTAAAAATAAAGCTAATAAAATTATCATCAATCTTATTAGCTAACACATACCTAATGAATATTTAACTGTATTTATGTCCATATATATGTATATATATTCATTTGTTCAGCAAATATTTATTGTATGCCTACTATGTTCCAAGCACTGTTTAAATTCTTGGGACATAACTCAGAGAAGTCACATTCCAGTGAAGGCAGGGATGGTACAGGGTAGTGGGCAGAGGATGGGAAGACAAGCAATAAAAAATTAAGTATATCATACACTATATTAGGTGATATTAAAAGATGAGGTGCCATGGATAAAAGCTACAAAAGGGAACCTATTATAGCTTATTTACGTGGAGCTAAGGAGCTAAGGATAATAATTTTGTGAGACTGGTATCCAGTTTCTGTAGGAATCCTTCACAGAAGATCCCTTAAGTCCCAACTAAAGAAGACAATAGAATTTACACATATTTCCGGGTGCATCCAAAACTTGTATGCACCTAGGGTACGAGTCACATGGAGAGCCCATATGCCATATGTCTCAATTTAAAAAGTATAAATCAAGGACCTCCTGGGTGGCTCAGTCACCTGACTCTTGAAAGCACCTGACTCTTGATTTTAGCACAGGTCATGATCTCATGGTTTATGGGCTTGAATTCCACTCTTAGTGCAGAGCCTGCTTGGAATTCTCTCTCTCTCTCTCTCTCTCTCTCTCTCTCTCTCTCTCAATCTCTCTCTTTCTGCCCCTCCCCCCTCTCAAAATAAATAAATAAACATGAAAAAAATTTAAGTATAAATCAAACCAAAAACAGTTAAAATATGTCCTATTTTCCTACTTTGACAAATGTATAACCTGCAAGGCCAGGGTTGAATTTAGCATATGGACTCCTTAAAGTTCTGTCCCAGACAGAATGGAGAAGGGAGAGCGGGCCATGTCCTAATCTATGGCCTGCCCCATTCTTGTGCCATTCCTTCTCCATTCTGTACTGTGAGGGACTTCATTAACAAGTAGATGGACACCCTCACGCCCATGCTCCATCTACACAGACATCCTAACATTGCAAAGAGCCCCACTTATGGTCAAAGCTCAGCCCTCTGGATGCTCACACAGCTATCCTGGCCCATTCTGACAGAAGAGACCCATGTGAGTCCTGGAACACTAGAACAGCTCAAGAAACAGGTCTAACAGACCCCACAAGTTTAAGGGCTCAATCTCATAAGACTGTCTCCACTTCAGATGCCAGCCATAAAAGGGGCACCCAGGCTACTCACATCTCTGCCCAGCAGACTACAAACTCAGGGGTTCCCCCACAGCCCTCCTCAGGTTTGATAATTTGCTAGAATGAGTCACAGGACTCAGGAAACACTTTATTTACTGTTACCTTTTTTTATTATAAAGGGTACAACTGGGAAACAGTCAAATGGTAGACATGCATTGAAGAAGGTATGGAAAACTGGGCACAGAGTTTCCATGCCCTTACACCACCTCAAAGTGTTCACTGCCCTCAAAGTTCTCTGAATCCTTATCATTTAGGTGTTTTTTATGGAGGTTTCATTAGTAGGAATGATTGACTGGATCATTGACCATTGGTGATTGAACTCAATCTCTACCCACCTTTCCCTGGGGGAGCATTAGGAGCTCCAACTCTGTAATTGGCCTTGGTCTATCTGGTGACCAGTGCCCACTCTGACACTATCTAGGGACCCCAATCAGTTCTCTTGCTAGCATATGTAAGTTACTCATGACTTCAGGGATTCCAAGGGTTTTAGGAGCTATGTGACCAAAACTTGAAAAACTACCAGACATTTACTTTCTATTATACCATTTTTATTATTCTGAGAAGCACAGTACAGGTCCTGAGAGAATGAGCCAATCCTAATCTCCCTCAAATGCAGAAAAGCCAGGGACAGATGGTGAACACCCTGCCATATAAGGCTATGATCCTTTTCTCCTAATCCATTATCTCCCTAAATGTACCTTGCCAGGTCAGGAGCCCAGCAATGAGAAGGCAAAGATCTAATCAAAGATGGCAGAAGCCAATCACATTCCTTTTCCCCAGAGAGGCTTCCAGATCTGAAGCAGTGCAAGGTGGTAGGAGGTGAATAACTCTGCATGTGTTACCTGATCAGAGTTTTGATTATTATACTGTTGACTGGGCATTTTAATTGCCAAATGAGACGGTTGTTAGAAGTAAAGATGATGAAAAAGATATGGTACAAATCTAAGTTTTCATATAGAGGCAGAGAAAGAAATGGCCCATAGTGCCATTTCTGAAGGAACAATGTGAGAAAAAATTAAATTACTCTGTTGGCCTCTTATCACATTCATCTAAGTCGCTGAAAAGTTGATATTACCATTTGGTTGTTGAACCTGGTTTCTTTCTTGTGATTCTGTACATTGAGCCATGTGGGGTGCAAAGATTTATTTGTGTTATATTCTTTCTAGGACCAGATCTGTTTTCCTTCTGAAAAAAAAAAGGGAAAATTTGATGGAAAATGTTAGCAAAAATGTATTGTTTTAACGTATCTTCTTTAATAGCACCCACAAAATCTTCTCTGGGATGAATATTATCCTGAGAGCTTTCCTTTAGGTGATTATCCTTGGTTATACACTTTATTTGCATAAAGAGTATTCTTGGCACTGAGTTCCATGTAATGCTTCCCTTCAGTGACATGGTCATTAGGAGGTTTGACTGATGGTTCTCAGCCCAGGGCCATGGCCTACTTCTTGGAGTGATCAGTGACTTGAGCAGCTTCCAAGAGTCAACTATAGGAAAAATTCAACCTTTGGTGTCATTCAGGTTTGTCTCCTGCAGTTTAGTTGATTGATTTTTCCATCTTCCCATTTGGGCGAGAGCTTCAAAAGAGGAAAATGTTAGCAGTTATAACAGCAGTTTTTAAAAGAAGCTTCTTTTGGATCTCATACCCTTGGTTCTTGGGGAACTTCATCAGCTCATGGGTGATCATGTTTCCTATTTATACTTTCAGCTAGTCACTGTTCTCTTGATGAGGCACTCTTGAAAAATGGCATCTCTCCATGATTGACTGGGACTGTTGGCAAATAGGTCACCTTGTTTTCAAGTATCTATTTTTGTGGGTTTTTTTAAACAAAATACTTCAAGAATTTGGGCTTTGTTTGCTGAAAATTAAAATTCATTCCATTAAGTGTATGTTCTTTCTAAAACAGTTCATCCAACTCTAGGATTTTGAATAGACTTAATCAACACTTCCATGGAGAGACTGCCTTTACATTATAGTTGACCTCTGAGGCCCACCTCCTTCTGTTATTCTTCTTCTCCACATACCACTTCCTTCCTGTTTCCTAGGTTCCTGAGACTATTTCTATTTCCTCATATTGGTTAGGATTTTTCAGATCATTATTCCTAATCATATGATCAAACAATGTCTTTCTCATCTCCCTATATACCTCTTCTTGTCTCCTTTGCTTTAAAGAAGGTCCTTATAATTAGCTTTCCTCCTTCTTACTCTCTGCCTCTTCCTAAAGTGTTTATAAATCCTCAAATTACAGAAGTTATGCCTTGCCCTAATTAATCAAAACATTGGGAAGAAGTTTTCTGGACATTAAAGTTTTAACAAGAAAGACAAAAACATATGTCATGTTTTAGGACTTAGCATGAATCCAAGCTAAGTGTTAAGTGGGATTAAAGCATATCTGGGCATCTTCAAGTGAACAGAATTATAAATTCCAGAGGGATAGGAATTTTATCTGTGCTGTTCTTCAGTTTATCCCCAGAATCTATTACAGTGCTTGATACATAATCTTGATCCAATAACCATGTGTTAAATAAATGACTGCATGAATGAAAGAAGATAGAAAGAAGAAAAGTAGCTAAAAAGGAAATAAAATTCTATTTTTGTCTGAATAAAAAGGGAACTATTTAAGCTGATCCCTGGAGAGAGGTCAAGATAGGAAGGCAGCATGAAAATTGAGACTGAAACCAGATATTAGTATGAAGACCAGCACCACGGACACATCCCCAAGATGGATGGAGAAAGGAGCTTCAGGTAAGGATAAAAAGCTGCTCTGTGGGGGAACTTGGTGAGACACGAGGATACTTTGTGGAAAAAAAAAATTTGATATGGTTTATCTTTATTTCCACAATGGCAAAGGGGAGCAAAAAGAGATTCTCTCCACTTGCACAACAGACATGGCATGCCTTCAGCACTGTGAGTATCCTCAGAAACAGCCCTATGTTACTATTTGGGACGTTTGTGACTTTGAGGGGAAGTGAAAAACACACCTTTAACTTGAACATCAGGTTGAGTTACTGTAGGGCTGGTGAAGAAAAATAAGACTAAGAAGTTTATAGGGAACACCTCGAGGAACTCCTAGGACACAAAAACGGGGTTTGAATTTGAAAGGAGCTGGAATTCTTATATTTTGTGGAAAAGAATGAGTCAATAAGATTTGCTTTGTCACCATTACTGTGGCAGTATTGTTATCATTAATAAAGTAATTAATCCCATTGCTATTTTTTTTTAATGTTTATTTATTTTTGAGACAAAGAGAGACAGAGCATGAACGGGGGAGGGGCAGAGAGAGAGGGAGACACAGAATTGGAAACAGGCTCCAGGCTCTGAGCCATCAGCACAGAGCCCGACGCGGGGCTCGAACTCGCGGACCGCGAGATTGTGACCTGAGCTGAAGTCGGACGCTTAGCCCACTGAGCCACCCAGGCGCCCCTCCCATTGCTATTTTCTAATGACTACTGTGGCCCAGACGTTGCACTAGGAGCTGCAAGTAGTGTTATCAGGGCAGGATCTCTGTCCTAAAGGATCACCCAGCAGGTTCCACGTATGAGAAAAAAGCCATTGCTAGAAGGTGTGATGTACACAGCAGTATGTGCTGGTTGCTGAGCATTGTGGTAACCCTTAGAGAGGCACGTGCCTGAGAGGCTTTTGGAAATGCAGAGAGAAAAAGTTTTAAAATTCACAAGAATTCAAATGAAGACCAAGCCCTTGGTCACTGAGCCTATGTCTGAAGTTTCCTTTTCTGAACATAAAATAACCTCCATCGACAGGAGTAATTCCTTAAATGTGCTATGTTAACCTAAACATTTTTAAGGCACCTCTGCTTTATTAAAATCCTCTTCAAATTAAGTCCCCAATTGGAGGCTCACCTGCTGCAGTAAATTGAATATAACATTGACCTTCCTTCTCCCCCAAATAGTTCATTTATTATATCATAAGCCAGAATGGTAGGAGACAAATTATTAAGCAAATACCAGCTACAATTAACCTTGACCTGATGCAAATCTTTCTTTCTTTTTCTACCTTGAAAGTATATTCTGTGGAGCTAGTTATCAAGGTCAAACAATTCAACACTTTTGAGCCAAAACATGGCTGTGATTAAAAGAGAAACCTCTCACCCTGGCAGTGCTGAAATCAGAGTAAAACCATTGCAAACACAGTCTTCTCAGTACCAGAGAGCACGTTCATTATACTTGTTGAGCACATGACATCTGTCAAACAGGATGAGTTAAACATTTCTACAAGTCACTCATCAAATAATGAGATTTTTAAGACATTCAGGAGATGCACAAAAGGAGCATGTTTCCTTTTAATAATTGATTTGTTCAGCCATGAATAGCCAGTGTGGTAGCAGAGAAAATAGTGAGCACTCTGGTGCAGAGAAAATAATTAAAAGAAGACTAACACCATAAGTGCTCAGAGAAACATCAATGGATGGGGTCTCACATAATTTGCACATGTCATTATTTCAGATTAAGCAATTACTGTAAAATAATGACATCTAATGAAATATGGGAATGCAGATACTCTGTGAGATTCATAAAGGAACTACAACAAACCATTTATTTTGCCATTTAATAACCCACAGGCCACTGCTGATTTACTGAAGATAATTAAGATTCAGAAACAACAGACTCAAGATCAAAGAAATTACCTATATTTACCTAAGTCAAAGTTGTCCATTTTTTCATTTCAATTGAGCTTTAAAATAAGCAGGGACCCATATGCCTAGAGTCATCTGAGTGTCTAACAAATATCCAATAAAAATACTTCCTCTTAGGTCAGAGATTGGCACTAAATAAAATAAAGTTAAAGGAAACATAAAGCCTATTCTTATTTATTAGTAAGCATCTCCAAGTATCTTCATTCATTCGTGTCCAATACAATACATACTCTTCACTAGGTACCACACGTTCTCCAAGACACTGAGGATACACAAATACAAAAAGTGACATGGTGGCTCTCTTCCTCAAGGAGCTGATTATACTTTGTAGGAGAGAGAGCAGTACAGAATGACGAAAACACCAAAGGATAAGTGTTATGACAGAGGAGGCAAAAGAACAGAGAGGCTAGGAAAAATTAGGTAAGGCTTCATAGAAGAGATAATAATTAAACTTGACCTCGACAGGCAGAGAATCTGAGGAAGGACACTCCAGAAGAGAGGAGCCTGAGCAAAGACACTAAGTAGAAAAATTCTGGGTGACTTGTCCAGTTCACCTGGGAAAAAAGAATGACATAAAGGTCAAGAGCAGAAGTTCAGGGGACAGACAGTCCAGGTGTAAATCCCAGCCTGTCACTTACTCTCTGTGCAGTTGGATACCTCACTTCATCTCTCTGTGCCTCAGTTTCCTGTAAAATGGAGACAGTAGTCGTAGATTGGGGATAGATTTGCTCTGAGCATTGAGGGAGTTGATGCATGTAAACCACTTCCAACAGCGCTGCAGACATGGTAAGTGCTGTGTAAGAGTTGTCTCTGTCATTGGGAGCAGAATAATTTCTTTCCCTCCTCCTTTCCTGCCCATTTCCTAATGTTTTAGTTTAGAGAAAGTCAGGGGGGATTTATTTCAAGCTGAGTGGTCTTAGCCAAATGACTTGAAGAACCATGAGGGGAATAACTGATCGGGACAGAAAAGATACCCATGATTTAAAAGAGGATGCTATCCAATGTGGTCCAAGGCAAGAAAAATCTGGGCCATCCTCGTGAATCCAATTACTATTTTTTGTACAATATCTACAAAGACTATTCTACGGTATATTGGAGCAGAGTCTGCAAAACATAGGCAGCTAGTACTGAAAGACTTTCTTTTTCCCTCAGCCAAGTGGGATCCATTCTCCCCAGTGTTTTATAGGGTTGGGTGAAGAGACATCTCAAAAGCGCAAAGCTGAGGTGTAACGGTGATTAAATTCAACTCACCCACGATGTGTCCTTGAGGGTTCATTACTGGCTTTGGTGATCAGCACGGTCCCCAAATTTCTGTGATATAATGAGGATGACAGTTTCTCCTCTTAGAGCCAGTTTTCAGGGAACATATTGTGTTTCAACAGCTCTAATCCCTCTAGAGAGATGGGAGCGCGTGACAAATGCCACGCCGACCCCACTCTGGTGCGGCGACTGTTCTGCGCAGACTCGCGGCAGAGGCTTCATCCTCAACATGCACGTTCAGGGGTGTCTTGCTCAGACGCCATTTCCTACCCGTGCAGCTGCTCTCGGACCACCTGACCAACCAGAGTCACAAGAACCAGACAACGTCCTGTGCCCTAAAAGGATACAACATTCTTGACCTGCTCTTTAAAGTGCGCTATTGCCATTTCTTAATTTATATTCAGATTCAGAGTTGCAATACCAAGTATCTGCAGAAGTCAAACAAGCAACGCAATATATAAAAATGTAAATAATAAGCCATAGGTGCTAATCTGTTTATATCGCAATCAAACATCTGCCAAATTATGCTTCCAATGATTGTACAGATCAAATGAAGTTGTCAAACAAAGAAATACAGCTGGTTCTTGGGCCGCCTGTTTTCAATTCCCATAATATTCCCTACCTTGATCTTGTTTTCTTTTCTTAATATATTTATTCAACGATCTCTTGCTTGATTCTCCTGAACCTCTACTTCCCTCCCATAAATTGACCAGGGGCCAATCATTTGCCTTCACAAGGAGTGGAGTGATTGTGGTCCTAAGCCCATACAGAAACAAAGAGTGAACTGTAGAAAGGTAAGCCTTGAGGTGGATTAAGAAGAGCCCCAACTACCTATGTACCTTGAGCAAGTCACTTGACCTTATCTCCTCCACCATTCCCTCATCTGTAAAATGGGAATAATATTATGTGACCTGACTCCCACCAAGGATTTTTTCAGGGAAAATAGAAATTAATGGGCATATGTTAATTATCACTATGATGCCCCAGGACAGAGAGAAAGAGAGAGTGAGAGAGGAAGCAGTTCAATTTACTGCACAAACAGCCACAATGGCAGCTGTAAGACTGAGGCAGGTGTGAAGCAATCTTTTTGCCTCCGAGGACCTGATAAATGCTCTTATATCTTTTCTCATCCCATCAGCAAGTGCTGTAGTTTCACAAAGTCCAGATAGTTAATGACCATATCATCTAGTCAAATTCACCCACCCTTTAACCAAAGCCCAGCGAGCAAGGAAAGTCATCTCTTTTTTATTCCACACACACATACATAGCTCTCCAAGAATACTTCCGGTTTGTTTTTGCATGCATGTTGGGAAATTTAAAAAATGTGTTTAGTCAGCAACTATCTCTCTTTGGCTTCTCCAAACACATTGTTTTTCAGACACTTTATTTATAAATCTTCTTTTGGTGTTCTTTTGCCCACTGTGGAATACTACATTTATTTATATTGTATATATTCTCAGCAGACGTTGCCTACTGTTGAGACCCACATGTAACAATTTTGACCAAGTTGAAGAGAGTACATTTCATGGTAGTTTTAGACAGATGTATCCTTTTTTCAACCTTCTAATGCAGTCAAATAAACACAGAAATTTAAAAAAAACAACACATCATATTGGACGCTAGGTTTTAAGATCAAATGAGACCATTAAGAACACCTGTTATCGATAAAAGTCCATTATAAGATGCTAAAATTGGGCCATAATATATTACTACTGTAAACATAGATACCAATCTTGTTAGTTTTATGGTGTAAGAAAAACTAATTTCTAGGTCATAGAGTCATAAGCTCAGATGACACCTCAAATGGTCATTCTGCCTTCAGGTGTGACTATGCCAAAACCATCAAGGAACATTAGTCTAATTAACTCAGAGATAATTAACAACTACTGGGGCCTCCTTTGAACCCAAGATTTTACTAGACACTCCCACATGAATAACTGGAACATTAATGGCCCCAGGTTGTTGTTTTTGTTTTTGTTTCTTATATTTTCCTGTATCCTTGCCTTGTGGTAACCTACTTCCTCATTGACTAGGCTATGTGACTTGTAGTAGACAATGAGACATTAATGAATGATGCACAAAGAATGTCAAAAAAGTGCCTTCATACTCCTCCTCTCTTGAACCTTTCCTCGTCCTTGAGAAGAAGTCTGTGTTAGCCTGTGGGGGATCCCGTGGAACAGAACTGAATCATCTCAGCATAGAAATCCCTAGACTAGCCATTTTCCCAATAAACCCGTGGGGTCCTTGCAGACACATAAGCAAGCCAATAAGCGGGCCTGATCCAGACCTGTAGACTGTGAGAGACAACAAATTACTATTTTACTAGTAGATAGCTAATTACTAAAAAAATTAGCTATTCCTATAGCTAACTGCTATAATCAACTTATTTAATTTCTTAAAAATAAGAATTATAGAATCTTCATTAGCAGAATAGTCCAATATTTAACTTTCTGTGTTGTTAAGGAGTTCTTTCTTATCAAAACCTTGATCTTTAATTTGAGTGTCTTCTTTTATCCTCAGTGGAGATAGGGATCAGCATTTGCCTTACAGAAGCCCTTCAGCAGCCAAGGGCACGATTTAGAAACGTCAGTAAGGGTACTTGAATACTGAGTCATGCTTGGAACTTCTCTTCATTGGAACAGATCATTGTTACCTGTGTAGGCTTCCTTTATATTTTATTTTGTTTTAAATTCCTTTAAAAACTGTTTTTCTTTGTACCTCTCTACTAAAAGTTACTTCATTTCTCTCCATCAGTCTTCACTAAAACAAAAATCTCAAAACCCTTAATGAAGTGCTTAATGGCTTACGAGGTTACTTTGTATTTGGCATAGCTCGTTCAAAACTTTGTAATCTATTTATTGTGAATAAAGACTCAGAAGATTTATTCATCAGATGTACAAAGTTAAGAGTAGGGACCCCTATATCAGGTACAGACTCAGGATTCCAAAAGCTAAAAACTTCAGCAGGACAGAAGGACCAAAACTTTTTAAAAAACATACTTAATTTTTGCTTTAGGCCAAGGAAAAAAAGTTATACATTTTACAAACAAAAGAAGGAACTTTTAATTTAGGTTGTTTTCCTTGTTTGGTAGGTATAATGATACCTACGAGAAACGCTAAGTCAGTTTACACTTTGCTAGTGGTACACGTTACGTCTTCTTCCCTACCGCTAAAAAC
This sequence comes from Felis catus, assembly GCF_018350175.1. NCBI lineage: Eukaryota > Metazoa > Chordata > Mammalia > Carnivora > Felidae > Felis > Felis catus. The sequence goes on along the minus strand of NC_058371.1, from coordinate 187,609,041 downwards.
CAAAAATACTTGAGCATTCAAAATTTACCTGTGTCTATTTGTAATACTTATTAGCGATATTGTATATTTTATACTCTGTGATGCACAAATCCTTATATTAAGGAAATAATTATGAATGCTCCATAAATTTGGCTAACACACAGTCTGATGCAACACTGTTAAGTTCACAATAAATCTGAAATAATCTACATTTCTAATAAATGATGACTAGTTAAGTAGGTTATGTTAAATTATGATATACCTGCATAGTAAAATATTATATGGTCTTATTAAGAATATTTTCTGCTAAGGGACTACACATTAAAAATAATTCAGGTTAAAATATGTAAAATTATCTAATTTTAGTAATACATATATGAATGACAGTCTAGAAAACTATATACTAAAATTCTGTGTAGAAACAAGAGAATTTCAATAGGTTTTTGCTTACCTATATTGCCTAATTATTTGCAATAAATATGCTATTTTTTAATTAGAAAAACAAGTTACTGCCAGCGAAAAATGGGAAAAGACAATCTGACAGCATTTCATGAGAAAGGTTCTAGAAGGTGTAGTTGATCACATGCCCAATTTTCATTTAGCCCACAAATATTTATTGGTTGTCTTCTATATTCCACGTACCAGAGAGATTCAGCAGAGAACAGTCCCTTGACTCCTGGAGCATGCATTTTGTGAAGGAGGCAGACCACACACACACAAAATAATTACATATCAGGTGATGATAGTCCCATGAGAAAATAATAAAGCCAAGCAGGGGGCAAGAGAGTGAAGGGGGAACCCTACTTCCATGGGGGTGACTGAGGAGGTGACTCATGGACAGAATTAAGTGAGGAGGAAACCACATGACTATCTGAGGAAAGCCCTCCTGACTGAGAAAGAGTGAGTGCAAAGGCTGTAAGAGTGTTCCTTATTACAAACTGGAGATATGGCTGTCAGATTTTTTTTTAAAAGGATGTTTTAGATTTTACTCATAGAACAGTAAAGAATTCATATTGCCTTATAATTATTCCTGGACAGATTTCTTTTAGGATACTGTGCTAAATTCAGTTCTTGGTACCACATTTTAACTAGGAATACTGAAGAATTGGAGTGAGTCAAGAAGAAAGTGCTCAGGATAATGAGGGGATCTGGAAATGGTGTTACTTGAAGAACAACAGGAAATCCAGTTGCTTAATTGAAGAAAAAGAAGACCTGATACAGACAGGAGAGAGCTATCTTTTTTTTTTCTTTTAAAGCAGGCTCCACACCCAACATGGAGCCCAACTTGGGGATTGGGCTCAAACTCACAATCATGAGATGATGACCAGAGCTGAAATCAAGAGTAGGATGCTTAACCTACTGAGCCACCCAGGCTCCCCAAGCGCTATCTTTTAGTCATGATGATGAACTTATTCTCTTTGGTTTCGGAGAACAAAATCAGGATGAACATGACAAGCAGACGTTAGCCAAGTATAAGAAAGCAGGCATTCATTATTACAGATCTTCTAAAAATGAATGTTAGTATAGGGTGTTCTAGTCATGGACTAGTCAGGGGTTGAGCACCACTTGTAATGAGATTCTGTGAAGTTGGTCCCTTTCATCAGTATGACCTACTGATCCAGATTTTCACTCTATTGTGCAGATGACATAGTGTTCAGCCTGGGTGATGAAGGCCTATCCTCGAAGTATGGCATCACCCCTCACAGGCACCATTCTGATGGGTGTAACCATTACAGGATCTTTTACCTGATGCATGGAACCAACCACTGAAATACCACAGGCCACTCTAGAGAAAACTCCTCAATCTGTAGAATCCTAGAACCTTAGGCTGGCTTACCAGCCTGAGACATTCTATAGGCAAAGGCCATTCCTGGCTTGGGGCGGAAGAGGGAGGTGTCAACTGCCTTCTCAGCACGTGCAGAGATAGAGGCATCTGGCTTCTAATTCAGTAGCAGATTGAGTTATTTAACAAATGCTTAAGTGAGCAAATGATGGTTCTATTTTGATAGGTGTTAATCAAAGCTATTGTCACAGAAGCAGAGTCTTTTGCTACAATCTGTTCTTTGATAAATGTGCAAAATACATCATGGGGACCTTTCTTCTCGTAATAACATTGCCTGAAATATGAGGTGTGAATAAAAGGTATTAAGAGAATGGATCTTTAAAATATTTTAGCAAAAACATCACACCTACACACTGCAACAATAACTGTTCCTTTACTATTATTTTCCAAGTAATGTGGAGAGTTTACATCCTGAGACACAAGACTCTCCATTTGGTTCTTGCCAAATTACATCCCATCGCTCTATCCCCATCCCTGAGCACACGGCCTAAGATAAAGTTAAGTCCTCAATAAGTGACGGTTGAATGAAAAAATTATTGAGAAAGTTACTGTACTCAACAGACCACGCATGATTCCAGCAACACTGAAGTTGCTCAGGTCATTTTAGACTTCTGCCTTAGAATTGGACTCCAATATTTTTCATTTTAACTTACTTAATGGTTGTGAATTTTTATCCTTGTATGTTCTCTTTGCAAATAGTCAAATAGATGGTCAAGTCAGCAACTGTGCTCTAAAATTTAAAAAGGAATGAATGTAAAATAGTGGACATGGGATTCTTACTGCCTTTTAGAATGGCAGAGGGGTGTCTATCCTTGAAACATACCATACCAGAGCCTCTATCTCATCCACACCCACCCCATCCCCCTGCTCTGGGTCCAGTTGTCTTCATCCCCTGCCTGAAAAGTTGCAATTTCCCCTTAAAACATCTTGTTTCTAGTCTTTTCTTCTTCCATTCCATAGGTTCGGAGCTTAGGAGAAAAAACCTTTATGTCCTGGTTCTGACATTCACTCATTTAATGACCCTAAAACAATTACTTAGCCTTTCTAAGTTTCAGTTTTATACCTTGTAAAATGGGGTAACATTAGAGACACCAGCTCAATGTCATTTCATGAGGATTCATTGAAAACCTAGCAGATATGCTCAAATGCTGACCATTAGTATTAGATCATTGCCATACTTAAATTTCCTGAGCAGCTTCCTTACCTATGGTTAAACTTTTTGACATGCACTTCAACACTTCTCACGGCTTGAACCTCAGTTTCGATCCCATTTTGACTCATTCCTCCATCTTCCTGCCGTCTCCCCACTCACCTCACAAGTGCTAGCACAACAGATAACTCATGTCCCTGCTCATAAATTGCCCTGGTGCTTACTGACTTGCCATTTCTTCTGAATTTCTTCCTCCTAGAATAGCCTTATCTCATTTCTTTACCTGATGAATGTCTGCTCATCCATCCAGTATCGACTCAAATGCAATGGCTTCCTGGTGCCTCCATTTTATGCTAATTCCTTATTTACATGTTAGTTATCTCCCTAGACCCAGCAGCTCAGGCAGTCATAGATCTTGTTTCTCTCTGTATTCCCAGTACTTCGCTCACTCCCTGGATATAATAGGCTTGCCAAATAAATTTAAAGATTATTCCAAAAGAATGAGCTACAGAACTCGTTTCTGAAATGGCACATTGCAGATACTAGAGTCTGTTTAGCCTCCAGGGCTGACTGACTTTTTAAAGGGGATGACTCTGATGAAAATGATTTGTTTTAAGCTAGCACACGCACATTACTGGTTGGCGTGTCTAAGATGTAGACGTTTGAGTTCACTCTGGTTAGGAAATTAGACCACATACATGCCTACTGAGTTCTGGACAGGATGAAAGGTAGAAGAATCAATGAATGGATGTGCTCTTCCTCTCTCATGGAACCTATCACAGTGGACAGCATCCATGCATCCACAGGTATGTATCTCCTCCTGTCTATGAGCCCTGTGAGAGCTGGGACTACCTCACAGACTTGGTGTGATTAGCATGCTTGACACACAGTAGGTGCTTAATACATGCATGTTCAGTTGACTGGATTGAAAAATGGACAGCATTCCTTCCGGAATGATAAAAATCACAATAAAGGCATATAAATTGTGAGATGAACATGAACACAGCACTCTTTCAGACTGAGGGCTGTTAAGAATAGTCGATAGGCTTGTTACCAGTGCCAGGGCTGAGCAAGCTTATTTTCTTGGCATCGTGACTGAGGATGCTGACCAGAGTAATGGGAAATGTTCATCAGACCCTTGCTGTGCTCCTTCTGCTATCGCATATTTCTGTTCCAAAACAGATCTTCAGGTTTCTCCCGTCACTACCCACTAACACATTAGGGGAAGCTCTTCTGTCTACTTCTCAATGCACCTGTTTCCACACCAGTCAAAACTATCATGATCTTGGAAATCGTCATTCCAGTGACTAAATCAGAGGTTTGGGTTTCATCCTATGTGCCAGTGCTGGTGGGTTGGTTGTGCAATCCAGCCGTGTGTTGGGAAGGGCTCAAGGCTTCATCTAGGCTCACTGGAAAAGAGAATCATTATCATTTATGAAAGAAAAACTGGTGGCATATCTGCCATGTATTTACAGTTCTTGGACATAAGTAGTTGAAACAAATAAACTGGCAGAAAATAACTTAAAGAAGTCACTTTGCCAGTTTTAATTATAACAGCAAACAACGTCCATATTTCTAGTAGCAATGAGTTTGGCAATTAGATACAGGGAGAAGAACTAGCCCGTGTGTCTTTACAAAGAAGAAATGGAATTAGTATAGTTTGTATTAAATTTGTTGTCAAATTGGTTTCCATACAACACCCAGTGCTCATCCCAACAAGGGCCCTCCTCAGTGTCCATCACCCACTTTCCCCTCCCTCTCACCCCCATCAATCCTCAATTTATTCTCAGTTTTTAAGAGTCTCTTATGGTTTGCCTCCTTCCCTCTCTGTAACTTTTTTTTTAAGGAATTAGTATTTTTGTAACTTCCTGTCTCAGAAAGAACAAGGAAGTTTCCCAAGGTCACACAGTTATAAGTGGAGTATTGCTAGGGTCTGTTTGCTGACTAACGGCCATGCTCCTTCCACAATGCGGTGTTGGACCCCTTTACACATACACACATGTAAGCACACACACACCTTTCTGTATGTCATGCAAAGGTGTGTATTTGGCACATACAATGTGAACTTCACATATCAAGAATGTGATTTTGAAAACTCAAGAAGTAAATAGCAAAGTTCTCACAGACAATGGCTAAACATTCTAAATCTCTTTCCTTATTGTCAGGTCCCTTGGATCTTAATTCATATCCTCTTGATTTCTTTCTTTCTTTCTTTCTTTCTTTCTTTCTTTCTTTCTTTCTTCTTTCTTTCCTTTTTTAAATTTTTTAATGTTTATTTATTTTTGAGAGAGAGAGAGAGACAAGGCGTAATGGGGGAGGGGCAGAGAGAGAGAGACACACACACACAGAATCTGAAGCAGGCTCCGGGCTCTGAGCTGTCAGCGCAGAGCCCAACATGGGGCTCAAACCCATGAACTGTGAGATCATGACCTGAGCCGAGGACAGATGCTTAACCAACTGAGCCACCCAGGTACCCCATATCCTATTGACTCTTAATTAACATGCCATCCTAACAACTTATTCATCTGACCCTTTCTTAAGTATAGGAAACTACGTAGAAAAGTTTACACATGCAGAAAAAGAGCTGATAATCAGCAATAAAGGTAGAAGAAAAGCATGCCAATTATGATTAATGTGAATATAAGAATAATGATTGGTTATTGAGGAAAGATTAACTTGTATTCAATGCAATCTGCCCAATGAGGCAAAACTGCACTTGATGAATTTTTAAAAGATTTACATGAGATATCATTTTTTAACTGAAACACAATATATTTCCCAGTTATCTAGGAAATAGATTTGATAGAAATTTGCCATTTATTGTGTTGCTAGGTCAAGCACAGAATTTAAATAAGACATTACTATGTAAAACATTTGGGGAATTTTTCTAGTGATAAAATACAAGTATTTTGTAAACTTAACAAAATGCGGACAAGCTTTTTTAGTATTTGGGTCCAGTACAAAAGCCTGCTCTTTTCAACATGGCTTTCATTTCCTTTGTTCATACTGAAATACAAACTTAAGCCTACAGATAGCCAGAACACCAGCCAGTTCCATAAACTTGCTCACTCTCTCACTCTGTGTCTGAGATGAAAGGGGAAGTTTCTTTTTCATTTGTTTCTTTCTTTTCTGGCTTACTAACACCGTAAAGTTTTACATAAGTTTGAATGCCTCGGTCAGTGCTGTTCAGTAGATGGCTCAGTTCCCATGCACCTATGGTATGAAGAATCATCTTGACAGGAACAAGGTAAGTAAGTAATGAAGGTTACAATCTCAAGGGATGGGAAAGGCATTTCCTGGAGAGGAGAAGTATCTGGCTCAGTCACACCATTGGGAACAGACCATATGTCTCCCTGTGGCTTCAGTTTGTGCATCTATTTTGTCTCTACCCTATCTCTTTTGTTCACCTTATACAAGTCACCCTGAGAGTCACAATGAGTGGTCTAAAAGTGGAGAAATCACAAGACTCCCAACCATGGAAGTAAAAATCAAACCACAAACCTGATAATTCTGAGACACAAAAGAAAGAGCAAATGACTCACTACAAACTGCATAATTAGAAGATTGCTTGAAAAAGAAAGCACTCCCAGGCCTGCACTCCATTCATCCTCCATTGGAATTCCCACCCCTAACCCCATCCCACCCAAGTTTAAAGTTCCCTCTCCATTTCCATGGGGCCACACATGAAATTTCCTCCCATCCAAATTTAAATGGACTTAATTCTAACAAACAGCCCCATCTCAGCCTGCTGAGCTGCCTTACTTTTTCCCAGCGTGACTGGGAATAGCCTGCTTCAAAGAGACACAACCTGGAAATTAAGGATGAGAACATTCTGCCCTCTTTCTGTGTGGATACAAATACCCTCAAAGAGCCACCCTACTGTTAACTCTTCTCTCTTCTCTTCCAGGCATACAGCTTCACACTCACTAAATATAATGCTTTACATTTTCAGTGGTGATGACCATTTGTATATATTGTTACCTTTCTCTGGTCATATAATATCTCTCCTTCTGGGTCCTAGAAAAATGACCTTTGAGTCTGTTTCCTTTTGTTCCCGGCCCATCTCTTAGCCTGTTTGATGAGTAAAAGATGAAATAACTTACAGAAGGATACACAGCATGACTGGGAAAGTGACTCATCTGGCCAAATAATCTGTCCCCTGGAAAATTACTGAGTCTTGCCAATGTATATAGACATTTATGCCTAAAATACAGCAGCAAAAATTAGGGGCTTTTCAGGCTCTTGTATTTGAAATGTTTCCACATTATCCTAATCATGAGTTCTAAGTTTTCAGCCCAAGAATTGGACAGATTTTAAAGTCTTATGAGCTCTTTTATATTACATGCCGAGTTCACGTGCATATTTCTGTTCCTTTTTCTGGTGAGGAATACATAGCTTTTCCAACTATCATGGGGTTCTGTCCATCAACTTTCTATTTATTCACTGATTTTATTAATATTAATTGAGTATTTTCTATGTGCTAGATCTCATGATAGCCACTGGGGTATGGTAAGAAATAAATCAGACATAATTTCTGACCTCATAGAACTGAGAGATCAGCAGAAAAAGCCATTAAATAAGAGAGACATTAAGTAGGAAAGGCATTCAATAGTGCCATCATTCAATAATGATGACAGGAAACTACATAGTACTTTGATCACATGTAACATGAAGACCTTTCAAAAAAATAAATCCACATTATCAGCCATACTAGCAGCTGACAATGTATATCACTGTCGGGGACTACTAGACTTAGTCTGCAATGTTCTCAGTAACGGTGCATACCAAACTGCCACAAAATGCAGAAGCTTATAGCAACAAACATGTATTTCTCCCTCATACATCTGCCCGTCAGCTGAGCTGGTCCCATGACATCTGAGAGTCAGCAGGTCAGCTGGAGCCACTAAGCTGGGAGTTGGGGGAAAGCTTTCTGCAACACATTCTTCTTATGGCACCAGAAGCCCAAGAGGGTAAGCCAACTACACAAAAGACCTCCAGATCCTGATTGTACCAGCATCCCTGGGGTCATGCTTGAAGTCAAAGTTGGGGAAACACATTTCACTTACCATGAGGCTGAGAACACCATGGATGTCCAGCACTTGCTATTACACTCGGGGAGGGGGAAATCAGGCCCAATCATTCCATCTACTGCATTCGGTTCAGAAAACCCTGATGGCACAACGTACTTACTTCACTGTTGTGATCAAAGAAGAGTTAACACTCTTCTGAGTAAATGTATATAAACTTGATTTTTGGTTCCAAGGAATGCAAGTTTGTCAGGGAGATAAAATGTAACATGGGGCAGGGATGCCTGGCTGGCTCAGTTGGTAGAACATGTTGACTCTTGATCTCAGGGTTAGAAGTTCAAGCCCCACGTTGGATGTAGAGATTACTTAAAAATAAAATCTTTAAAAAAATGTACATAGGACAGAGTAGGGAGGACACAGCTCTTACCCGGATCAGGTCCTCAGGATTCGTGAAAATATTCTCTGTTGTCATATTTGCATGAACGTGTTTAATCCTACAGAGGAACTCCAAGGCATGCCACTGGGGGTGGGGTGAAGGGAAGCATCTCTTTATCAAGGTAAGAAGGGATGAAAGGCACCAGAAGAACACAAATAAGGAGCTATGCAGACAGAGCACTCCAGACTGGAGGACAGCACTATGGGAAGTTCATGGAGAACAGAGCAGAACCTTGAAGCTTGGCTTCTTGTTGGATGTATGAAGATGGGAAGCAAAGACATTCAGGATCCTCCATCATTGTCTAACCAAATTCCCTCTACCCAGAATGTGCAGTAGAGGAAAGGAAATAGAACCCTGCCTCACCTGAAGAAAACACTTCCAATTTAATTAGAGAAAATCAAAAACAAATGCACAAACTCCAACAGCATGTCAATACGGGCAGGTTCACAGCCTCTGGTTTCCCAGAAGGGAATCTATGTTCTTGATAACAGAGTCTCTACTAGCCCACATGGAACTGGACGAAGCGTGTCCCAAACAGTAAAAACCTACTTCCCGGCTTTCAGCTATGAGGTCTCCGAGTTTGGGCCTGTGTTTCCCTAAATCTTACATCACTGCCAATACTGAGAATCTTAATTTGTATAAAACAAGTGTAAATAACAAACCCTTTCTGATGTTGACTTGAATGCAGGAGGACATTATAATCCTAGGGAGAGAAATTTATCACCTTTGGGAGGGAGGACCTCAGAGTTACGAGTGGAAGAGGAGCTAACCTTTGTCTGTCTTTTGAAAATTGTTTTATGACCTCATTCCAAAGGATTTGAAGGAGCTGATCATCGTTGAGTGTGAAATACATGGTAATCGGTACCAGACACTGTGCTATGAACTTTACATACCTTACCTCACTTGGTCTTCTCAGATTCCCTAATTTATAGGTATTGATCATCCCCTATCATATGCAGGGAAACTAACTATGAAAGCTTTTTAGTGGGTCATACAAAGAGTGACTGTCTAACCTCTGGGGAAAGCTAGAGATGATCCTGACCCCTCCGTGTAGGTAAAGTTACCCATAAAGGAGGATCATAGTTTTCCACTCCAGAGAGCAACTGCAGACTCGCTTCTACTCGCTGCTGAAACTCTACCATAACAACAGGAAAGAAAACCTTGTTTAACACCTAAGTCCCCGTGGATGAGAAGAGCAGGGCAAGAAAACACAACACTCACAAACAACCCAAAGGTAGTATCGACTACCTCTCAATATGAGGGTGGATCATGGGAAGCAAAAAAGAACGGATTGAAAGTGAGTTTATGAACTTATCATCAGCTCTCTTTCCCCAGAATGTCCTCCTAGGTGTCTTCCTTCCCCTACCTCAGCAAAGTCTGGAGTTTTAATTTTTGGGAGATGATAAAACAAAGGATCTCTGGACTGGAAGATACCAGATATAAAAGGCAGTTGTGTAAGGGTTAAATTGTAGTGTCGGGCTAACCTGTAGCTTGAGAGATAGCAGCTTTGTGTTGACACTGTAGCTTGAGAAATAACAGCTTTGTTTTCACACTGAAGGCTAAGAGATAACAGCCTTGCTTTACTCTTGTAAATTATGCTTCATATTCTTGTAAATTAGGCTTCACCAATTAAGGAAACAAAAGTTCAAAGAAAAGAGCATCAGAGGGAGGGTGAAGGAGATCAACTGGTTGCGACTTAATGGCAGAAAGTCTAAAATAATCACCCCATCTGGGAACTGTTTCTAACTCATCTGGGAACTATTTCTTTGTTCTGTTCCCAGGTGATGATAAAATGATGTGATCGGCTATAAAAACTCTGTACCTGGCTGTTTGAGTCCGCACTCTGATCAAAAGTGTTGGTCCCGATGGGTCAGCCTTGCCTCTCATTGCAATAAACTTTGTTGTGACTGTCACTGGTGCCCGTAGCATTCTGTTTCCGGAGTTGTGTGGATGCAACAGTTGGAGCCACCACGGTGAAAATGGGAGAATTGTGTGTACTTGTGCACAGTGGACACTGGACCCCTTTCTCCCACTCAGCTCTGAGAATGCTGGCAGTCAAGTTATCACCCCCCAAGGGGGTCTTTGATGAATGTGGCCATGTGGGATTCCACCAGTCCCTGAAGAAAGAATTGTAACCAGGAATCAAGAACAGAATTGAACAAAACAAAAAGCAACAGAGGCCAAAATGAGCACTTGGAAACTTAAGGTATGATAAGTTCAATATACAACATTTAAAAAGATTTTCAAGGGGCACCTGAGTGGCTCAGTCGGTTAAGCAACTGACTTCGGCTCAGGTCATGATTTCATGGTTCTTGGTTTCAAGCCCCACATTGGGCTCTGTACTAACAGCTCAGAGCCTGGAGCCTGCATCAGATTCTGTGTCTCCCTCCCTCTCTTCACCCCTCCCCTACTTGTGCTCTCTCCCTCTCTGTCTCAAAAACAAACATTCAAAATATATATAAAAAATAAAAAGATTTTCAATATAAAATTGAGAGACACTTCTAGAAAACAAACAAAAACAAAACAAAACAAAATTAGAAAAATGGAAGTCTAGTTTAAGTGCCCCGATATCTGAATAATAGGAGTTCCAGAAAGAGAGAAGAGAGGAGAAGGAAAGAAAATGATTACAGTAAATATGTACCTGCATGTAATTACATGCATAGAAACATCTTTTAGGTGGACAAGATGGAAGTTATGCCCAATCACTTCTATTCACCACTGGTGACCATACTGAATGGTGTCCCCCACCCCGCCCCAAAATTCATATGTTGAAATTCTAACCTCCAGTACCTCAGTATGTGACTTTAAATTAAAATTAAGTCATATGGGTGGGCCCTACTCCAATACAACTGGTAACCATACAGGGAAGAAGATGTGAGGACACAGGGAGAAGGCAGCATCTTCCAGCCAAGGAGAGAGGCCTCTCTTTGTTTTTTTTAATTTTTTTTTAAACGTTTATTTATTTTTGAGACAGAGAGAGACAGAGCATGAACGGGGGAGGGGCAGAGAGAGAGGGAGACACAGAATCGGAAGCAGGCTCCAGGCTCTGAGCTGTCAGCCCAGAGCCCGACGCGGGGCTCGAACTCACGGACCGCAAGATCGTGACCTGAGCCGAAGTCGGACGCTCAACCGACTGAGCCACCCAGGCGCTCCACGAGAGGCCTCTTAAGAAACCAACCCTGTCAGCACCTTGATCTTGGACTTCTAGACTTCAGAATTATAAGGAAATAAATGTCTGTTGTTGAAGGCATCCAGTCTGTGGTGTTTTGGGACACGAGACCTAGCAAACTAATACAATGAGAACAGTGGTCACAGGCCCTTCATAAGGTACTACTCTGGGCTGTGTGCCCAGGAAGAAGGGCAAACAGACAAGGAGGCAAACACACGCCTCCATCCACCACACAGGATAGTTTGCTTCAGGTCATGTAACTTTAGCAGAGCAAACTACACAAATCTAGCTAGGGCTTCTAGCTTAATTTCCAGTACCTCTTTCCTCCCACCAGCACTGCACTGAAACACTGGCTCTGGTCTTTATAGCCTAAACACAAAGTGAAAATGATTCTGAAAAAAATTATAAAAAGCTAATGGCAAAAAACTATTTAGGAACCTTAAAAATCACCATATGCAAGTATCTTTCTCCTCTGCCTCCAGGAATGATACATTTGTTGTGGGGCAATGGATTTTGTCATGCTTTCGCATACCCCAGCCTGCTATAGAAAACTTTCTAAAAATACATCTCTGTCGAAGGTAAATTCTCTTCTGTGTTCTTGGCAGTTTCCCTCTGAACTGTGCCTTTCCCTTTGTGCCATGGTTAGAAGCCTTTTCAAGTTTATTGCTGCTGTGATCTTGTGTGCAACTCTATTTTAAGCTGTCTACGACAGAATGAACTCCTAAGGTACTACTCCAACCGAAAACAAAGGAAAGATATAATACCGTATCAGTATTGAGCCTGGAATTAGAGAATCTGTGATATTTGGAGACGGGAAAAGTAAAGACAAATCTGGCAAGCATGAACAATACTTAATTTCTGAAATAAATCAAAGTCCATCTAAGCATGACTGTGTGTGTGGATAATATTCTGTGTCTTCATCAACATAAACTAGTTATTCTAGATCTCCGTGGTGAGAGGAGCCTTTTCAATGCAATCGCAACAACCAGAATAATTAAATTGTGCCGGGAGATTATGTAATATGTTGCCTTTCTTGCTGTATTATCTAAGACATGGCTCTGAAACCTGACTCCTTACAAGAATCTTAGTAGTTAACATATAGTCATGAAACAGGCTTTAAGTTCAAGTTCAAGTTCATATATATGTATGTGTATATATATACATGTATATGTTTATATATACACATACATATATATGAACTTGAACTTGAACAAAGTTTAATATATATTAAACATATATATGTATATGTGTATATAAACATATATTTATGTTTATATACACATATACATATATATGTTTATATACATATACATATATATGTTTATATATATGAGCATATATATATATATGTGTGTGTGTTTATTTATTCAGTAGGCATTTATTACATACTGTGTGCCATCTACCATTCCAGGTAATGAAGGTCAAGTTCTTACCCCCATGGAGTTTACAAATGATATGAAAAAGTACTAAATAAGTAAAGATATGGTGTCAAGTCAGTTATTTATGTGCCATAAGGGTTTAATAAAAGCGGAATAAAGAAATAATTGTGACCATTGTGGAGGACATTAAATAGGAGACAAGGGAATTCTTCTCTGAGATGACATTTGAGCAGACATATGAATGGTGTGCAGGAGCACATTTCTGGGGGAACAACATTCAAGAAGAGAGATAAACAAGTGCAAGGACGCTGAGTGATGCACATTCCAGACATGCTCAAAACAATACTAAGAGGTCAATGTGAGGTAAAAAATAGTAGGAGCTGGCAGTGGAAGAGGTAGGTGAGGCAAGACCCTTGTGGCTTAGAGGTGTGTTAAAGGTTTTGATTTTACTTTACTTAAGATTGAAAACCTTTCAGGGGTTTTCAGTCAGGGAGGGACATGATCAGATTTACATTTAAAATTTTGGTTCTGGGGGCACCTGGGTGGCGCAGTCGGTTAAGCGCCTGACTTCAACCAAGTCTCGACCTCACGGACCGCGAGATCGAGCCCTGCGTCGGGCTCTGGGCTGATGGCTCAGAGCCTGGAGTCTGTTTCCCATTCTGTGTCTCCCTCTCTCTCTGCCCCTCCCCCATTCATGCTCTGTCTCTTTCTGTCCCAAAAATAAATAAACGTTGAAAAAAAAAATTTAAAATTTTGATTCTGGTGCAAGAAGAGAGACCAGGGCAGAGCCTGCTAATGTAGTAGTCTACTGGCTAGGATGAGGGTGGTAATGGTCAACAAAAGGATAGAGTTCATGATATATGTTGAAGATAGACTCTAGACTATCTCCTAGATAATGGATGAAGAGTGAGAGAAGGAGAAAGGTGCCAAGGATCCTGATCCTTGGGGTTTGAGCACCTGGATGAATGGTGGTGTCTTTCATATACAATGAGTATGGAACCTGGCCAATCAGAGTGCACAACTCATCGAAGGGCGTGCAGTTACTAATTCAGAAAATTGAAGGCCATTTTCTCTACATGATAAGAGTTTTCCTGGCTCTTTCAAGGATATTTGAAAACCCAATTCTTCTGTCTCTACTGAATGAGCTCCAATTTGGTGGTTGTAAGACCACAACTTATTTAAGAAAATTTTCAGTCAAATACCAGTCATTGGTATCACATCTGACTGACTGAAAAGGAGTATGTTTTCCTCCATACCATTCCATACATTGACAGGTGAAGAATGACTGCCACTGGGATATAGATACCTTTACATACTCAGTCTCCCACCTCCTTCTCTCAGGTCTACTCTCAATGCCTTAATCCTTTTGTTGATTCGACTCTAAGCCTCTGATTCTTTGTGCTGAACCCAGAAGAGAACTGGCAGATCATCTAGCCTTTTTCTCTGGTGCCTGTGCCCATGGCAGTCTCTAGAAAAACATTTTAGGGTACAGGTTGGGAGTTGTGAGACCAGGAATATTAGAACTGTTCTCAGTGGAATTTAACCACGTAGTTGGGGGTGCATTTGCTACAAATTTTTTTCCTCCCCCAACCTACCCACCCCAACATTTATTCTTTTCTGTACTGGCTAATGGCTCCATAAAGGACCATTTCTGTCTACTACAAAGCTGTCATCATCAAGACAGCATGGTATTGGCACAAAAACAGACACATAGACCAATGGAATAGAATAGAAACCCCAGAACTGGACCCACAAACGTATGGCCAACTCATCTTTGACAAAGCAGGAAAGAACATCCAATGGAAAAAAGACAGCCTCTTTAACAAATGGTGCTGGGAGAACTGGACAGCAACATGCAGAAGGTTGAAACTAGACCACTTTCTCACACCATTCACAAAAATAAACTCAAAATGGATAAAGGACCTAAATGTGAGACAGGAAACCATCAAAACCCTAGAGGAGAAAGCAGGAAAAGACCTGACCTCAGCCGTAGCAATCTCTTACTCGACACATCCCCAAAGGCAAGGGAATTAAAAGCAAAAGTGAATTACTGGGACCTTATGAAGATAAAAAGCTTCTGCACAGCAAAGGAAACAACCAACAAAACTAAAAGGCAACCAACGGAATGGGAAAAGATATTCGCAAATGACATATCGGACAAAGGGCTAGTATCCAAAATCTATAAAGAGCTCACCAAACTCCACACCCGAAAAACAAATAACCCAGTGAAGAAATGGGCAGAAAACATGAATAGACACTTCTCTAAAGAAGACATCCGGATGGCCAACAGGCACATGAAAAGATGTTCAGCGTCGCTCCTTATCAGGGAAATACAAATCAAAACCACACTCAGGTATCACCTCACGCCAGTCAGAGTGGCCAAAATGAACAAATCAGGAGACTATAGATGCTGGAGAGGATGTGGAGAAACGGGAACCCTCTTGCACTGTTGGTGGGAATGCAAATTGGTGCAGCCGCTCTGGAAAGCAGTGTGGAGGTTCCTCAGAAAATTAAAAATAGACCTACCCTATGGCCCAGCAACAGCACTGCTAGGAATTTATCCAAGGGATACAGGAGTACTGATGCATAGGGCCACTTGTACCCCAATGTTTATAGCAGCACTCTCAACGATAGCCAAATTGTGGAAAGAGCCTAAATGTCCATCAACTGATGAATGGATAAAGAAATTGTGGTTTATATACACAATGGAATATTACGTGGCAATGAGAAAAAATGAAATATGGCCTTTTGTAGCAACGTGGATGGAACTGGAGAGTGTGATGCTAAGTGAAATAAGCCATACAGAGAAAGACAGATACCATATGGTTTCACTCTTATGTGGACCCTGAGAAATTAACAGGAACCCATGGGGGAGGGGAAGGAAAAAAAAAAAAAACAAGTTAGAGTGGGAGAGAGCCAAAGCATAAGAGACTCTTAAAAACTGAGAACAAACTGAGGGTTGATGGGGGGTGGGAGGGAGGAGAGGGTGGGTGATGGGTATTGAGGAGGGCACCTTTTGGGATGAGCACTGGGTGTTGTATGGAAACCAATGTGTCAATAAATTTCATATATAAAAAAAAAAAAAAGGACCATTTCTGTTTACTCCAGAACTTCAGCTAGAAATTGACAGCATAGCCTCAGAGATAGTACCCCATGCAGTTATAGTAAATCTTGAGATCAATATATCAATAGCATACTTTTCACAACATGATTACAATTTTGCTAAGCTTATCCTGATGGAAACATAGAAGACCTGACATGAACTAATTTTTTCTTATAAGTTTACTTTTATTTATTTTGACAGAGAGAGAGAGAGAGAGAGAGAGAGAGAGAGCAAGTGGGGGCGGGGAGAAAGAGAAGGAGACAGAATCCCAAGCAGGCTCTATGCTGGTAGTGACTTGAACTCACAAACCCTGAGACCATGACTTGAGTCAAAGAAGTCTAGAGTTGGACGCTTGACCTAGTGAGCCCTGAAATGAACTAATTTCAAGGAGGCCTTGGTACTGAGAGCTAAACTAGTCTGCTTCCTTATATCTTTCATTGAAATGATAATTAAAGCATCACTACTCTTAAGTGATTGAACCCATGCTGATTTTAGTGTATGTAGTGGAAATAAAATCAACCAAAAAAACAAAAAAACAAAAAAACAATGTATGGCTGTTAACTCTAGCTACACAACTTTGCCACCCCAATTAAACATATGCAAATGTGCAAAAGGAGTAGTCAAAATGCTCCAAATGAAAAACTGCAAATTGTGAGTTATGAGACTGATCACAGTAATATTACAAAATTGATTTTTCTTCTTCATAAAGCTTACTTTTACATGACCCAATTCCAGAGAGCACCCGAATTTATGGTTCAATTTGATTTGACTTAGCTATGGTCATTAAAAGAGCCACAAATTTGCTATTAATCATTGATTATATTCAATCAGCTCTCAAGGTGACTTATGTTTTCTCACTACTTGCAACAGTACAATCTGCCAAACAGCCTTTCTGGCATGAAATGGAACATTTCTCTGTAAGTAGTTAGAGGGTTCGGTTCAAATTGTATAAAGTACTTATTGATTACCCTTTCTAATACTTTTGCTTTTAAAGACCCAGAGCCTCAATGGCCACAGATGTGTTTAAATCTCTGATTCTTGAAGAAGAGTTTTCTTCGACAGAATGGTAAATTCTACAAAAGACCCCCACACCGGTTTCTTTGTTTCTTTGTTTCTTATTGCCTATAAAGAAAGCTTTGAAATTTCTAAAGAAAGCTTTTAAATTTCTACCCGGAGGTAGCACAACATTCTTTCAAACTAGCTTTTCTTGTGTTGACAAAGAGAATAGCCTGAAGGCATCACTCATCCTCCTATCTGCTGTACTATGTGCCTGATACATAAAAGCCACTTCCTCTTGTGTAATAAAGGGATTTTGTATGTTGGGTGAGTGAGATATCACGTATTGAGCCTTAGCATCATTTCCACCCCTACTGTTGTTCTTCCCATACAATATTGGATGGGATGGAAAGCTAAAAACAATATATTACAGACTCCTCTGTGGGTATAGTCGTGAATACAGAATATTGGCGGTTCTGCCAATATGATAGAAATGCAAGACTTGGAAGGTGGAAGGGGAACAAGAAGCCTTTCTTCTTGCATGGTGGCCACATGAGGAAGGTCCACAGAAGGACACTATACAGACGTGAATATGTATGGCAGCTGAGTTCTATTCCCTGTGTTCCAGTGTCTAATCTTGAGAATACAGCAGCAATTACCTGTCAATCATAGATATGGAGGCATCACCAAAACCCCAAAGTCATAAGTTTTGCTCTTCCATCTTTCTAATGTTTTTTTATACATTTAATTCTTGGTATGAAATCTTTCCCTGGGTCCCCCACTAAATGACAAGGTGCTCATAGTCTTTTCTCCCTGCGAAGTCCTCCACAGAGCTTTTCCATGGAAAATATATTTTTCCCTTCGTGATCCAGCCCTTATATCTTTCTATGATACAGTGTTTAGACTCTTCCTCCACCTACCTCATCCAGGATATATCATGCCTATATAATATAAGATATTATATTTTAATGTGGGGTTTTTTTTATTTGCATGTTTGGTTCCCCTGACAACCTGTAAAATTTTCTAGGTCATGGAAAACATCTCGCTTATGTTTGTATTCTCGACATCTAATAAAGTCACTAGCTGGTAATATGTAAAAACAGCTATTTATTAACTTGAATTTGAAGTGTACAGGCTCTACATCTTATTTACTTTGTGCCTTCTACAATGTTTGACACTCAACAAATAGTCAATACACATTTGTTGTATCAAATTATTAAATAATCCCATTATTCTCTTCAGTGAGAATCATTTGGATCCATTCAACATTTGGATGTTGAAAAGCCCATATTCATGTAAGCTGGCTTCTGAACTTGTCAAAGACATTCCAAGGCAAGGAAATAGCATGGGTAAAGGTGGGAGGTGTGAGGAATACCACAGCATCCAAAGAGCCCCACTTATCTGGCACAGCTGGTGTGCTAAGGTGAGGGAAGGATAGTGTATGACTTGGGATTTGCTCACCAGTCCTGAGCTACTCTAATCCACCGTAAGCAATGCGATGAGCAATGACTCCAATTGTGCTAATTACTATTCTGCCCAGTGATCAATGTATGGGTTCAAGAGTTCAGTGCAAGAGCTATTTCTTCACCAGGATGGCTGCCAGGGTAATTTGCTTATCTTGGCTCTTCTCTAGTATACCATTAAGTGACATCTTCATTGTTTGAAAAAAGGTCTCAGAAGCTGATATTAAGTTAGATAGGGTCCACTGATGCCCAAGATTCCCTATAATTTAGCATTGACAACATCATGTTTAAGGCCAAGTTTTAAACAGGTAGACACCAAATCCATGGGAAAAACATGACACATCTTCCTGGATCATCCACTATACTCAACACTAAGAAATTTAAAATATGATTTTTACATTTAAACAAACAGTTACACTATGGAGCAAAATGCTAAACAAAGTGAATTTTTTTAAAAAAATTCTTTTTTACATTTTATTTATTTTTGATAGACAGAGAGACAGAGCACAAGTGGGGGAGGGGCAGAGAGAGCCGGAGGCACAGAATCCGAAGCAGGCTCCAGGCTCCAAGCTGTCAGCGCAGAGCCTGACCCCGGGCACAAACTCACAAACCGTGAGATCATGACCTGAGCCAAAGTCGGACATTTAACCGACTGAGCCACCCAGGCGCCCCCAAAGTGAATTTTTAAAACAAGACATGAGATTTGAAGGCAATTTCCTTCCCTTTCGTCCCCATATGCACAGAAAATAGGCAGTCAGGAATTCTTCAGAGTTCTTTGGGGAACTCCAAAGGAAGATTTGGCTCTTTTGTCTCAAGGATTGAGAGAAGCAGTTTCACCATGAAGCCTGACCTTTGGGACCCTCAGCCTCTTCATTATAAAATGAGAAACATTGGTATATTTCTATACACCTCCCTGAACTGTTTCAAAATAGCATATGCAACAGATAAGCTATAGCAAATGACTAAGAATGTGGTTTCTGAAACTCAACAGTCAGAATTCAAATCCCAGCTCTGTCATTTCCTAGCTGTGGACCTTTGGGAAAGCTATTCTCTTTTGGCCTCAATTTTTTTACCTTAAAAATGGGCATGTTTATAAATAACCATACCCACCTATCAGGTTATTAAGGGAGTGGTATGATTTAATGCAAATAGAAGATTTTAGAACCACACTTGCCACATGAGAGGCCATTATTTGTTATTATGATAAGATAGGGCCATTTTAAGTGGACATCTTTTCCATTAATAATGTTGACATCAGGGGCGCCTGGGTGGCTCAGTCGGTTGAGCGTCTGATTTCAGCTCAGGTCATGATCTCTCGGTTCATGGGTTTGAGCCCCGCATCAAGCTCTGTACTGATGGCTCAGAGCCTGGAGCCTGCTTTGGATTCTGTGTCTCCCTCTCTCTCTCTTTCTCTCTCTCTCTCTCTCTCTCTCTGCCCCTCCCCCACTTGTGCTCTTCTCTCTCTGTCTCTCAAAAATAAATAAATGTAAAAAAAAATTTAAATAAAAAATAATGTTGATATCAAACATGTATAAATGCTTCTTATGTACTAGACATTTTAAATGCATTACCTCATATAAAACAACCTTAAACACCAGATGCTATTATCATTAGTAGTTTACAAATAAGAAATCAGGGTCTCAAAAGAGGTTAAAGAAAACTTGCTCCAGGTTGAAAGACTTAGTAAACAGTGGACACGGAACTTAAAGTTTGGACTCCACCTTTGGAATGTGTGTTCTCATATGACTATGAATCTCAGATGTTCCTTAGTACTAGACAAGTGGACAGTGATGAGGAAAGGAGAGATCACACCTAGATCAAGAAATGAATATATATATCAGACACCAGCCTGGGCTATTATATATCCCACCCCACTTAACTCTTAATAATCATGAAAGGTCAGGATTCTTACATGTTTTTTAGAGATGAGGAAATAATAAAATATGGAATAGGATTTAAACCCATATCCTCTATCTTCAAAGCCCCTGCTTTCTCTGCTACCATGGTCCCATCAATTACAATGCATGAGGTCATGAAGGTAGCTAGTCAGAAACCTGAACATTCAGTTACCTGTCTCACATGAATCCCCAACAAATAACCCCAGAGTACAAGGGGCGAACGCACACATACTGCACAAATTGCAGATGGGGAATAAGCCAGAAAATGCTATTAGAAAATGTCTTGTTTCGGGGCGCCTGGGTGGCGCGGTCGGTTAAGCGTCCGACTTTAGCCAGGTCACGATCTTGCGGTCCGTGGGTTCGAGCCCCGCGTCAGGCTCTGGGCTGATGGCTCAGAGCCTGGAGCCTGTTTCCGATTCTGTGTCTCCCTCTCTCTCTGCCCCTCGCCCGTTCATGCTCTGTCTCTCTCTGTCCCAAAAATAAATAAACGTTGAAAAAAAAAATTAAAAAAAAAAAAAAAGAAAATGTCTTGTTTTGACTTTTGAAAAAAGTAGAAAGAACTTAATAATTTTTAAATGTACATCTTATATATAAGGTCACACCCCCTTATTGTATGACTCAGTGTAAGACTGCACTGAATTTGTATTACCACTGCTGTGAAGTTAAATATGACCCAAAGCTGTAAGTGCACTCTATAGTCTTCTGGACTTAAAGACTGACTCATCATTTGCTTATGTTTGTTGAATCAAATAAAACTGGGCTAAATTCATCCCACTGTCTTCTTCCAACCTGCTAGTACGGCTTTATCTGGCTACTAAAAGGAGATGAATGGGCAGAGGCTAACAGCATCCAGTAAATGTTCAAAAGACAGGGGTATCTATTGCTTTCCCTCACCAATAAGGACACAATAAGAAGTGACCTGGTCAAGGCAAGAGACGCCTGAAAATGCTTTCTCTCCTGATGTCTCTCTATTTCAAGAGACTGGGTGATGTTGCTTCTATTTATAAACTCATCTGGAAATGCATGAGCTTTGCAAGGTCCTTTTTTCCTCTGTAGCTATATCTTGAAGGGGCATATATTAGAATAACAACATCAAGTAACCTAATACCTTGGAGTCAACAAAGGCAGTTTATATTAACCTGAATTTATGATCAAGCAGTAAAGAAAAACAAATAAAAGAAACAATGGGGATCTTGATTTTCAGAGGCTGTGAAGGCACTCTGACTAAGCAGAAATGTGTAAGTGGGTAATTAATCGGTAATAAATGATGTTAGTAGGTGGAGGAGGCTGGGCTTTGGAGGCTGCTGGATGGCCACTGGTTGTGTCACTCTGTGAAAGCTACTAGCTTCTTCAATTTCATTGTTCTCGCCCATGAAATTGGGATAATGCCTCCCAGGATTGTTGTGAAGACTAAATCATTCAACACAGTTAATCATCTAGTATATTAGTGTCGAACAAATGGTAGGGACTTATTAAATAGTAGCTACTGGTATTATTATCTTCTGCCTCCTCTTCCTCATCATCACCATAAGCAAGAGATCAAAAACAACTGCCGCCAAAGTCTGCTTATATTAGCTTGTCCAAGTCTATGCCACAGGCAAGGCATCTTCGATGCTTTTTGGTGTCTGAATCTTTTTAAAGTCTTATGCAAAGCCTCCATATATAAACCATGTGACCTAGCTTTAAAGACTGGGCATCGAAGGAGACAGAAAGGGAATGGGAAAACCTACTCTTACAGCGATTCTGATCTTGCTTTCCTTGCTCCTCTTATGTGAAAGCAGATCCAGACTTCCTTCGCTCTTAGAATCCACACAGACGAAGAACCACCTGAGGTCACCCTGTAAACAGCAATCAGAAGCTTAGCTACAGCTCAGGACTCCCTTCAAAAGGCCTGAGCTTAAACTAAGCCTCATCCAAAATGAAGACAGGAGGAAGCAGGCACTGGGAAAAGCTACGTTTCCCTGCTTCTCACTGCAAGGCATGATGGGCTTCCTTTCTAAATTTCAAGAAAAAAAAATCAAGCCAAGAAACATCAGTGTTAACAGAAGGAAAATAGTTAATATTGGGTAAAAATTAAAGCTGACTTACTAGATTTTAATTACAGCACATTCCCATCTCCTAATAAACTATTGCTACAGTTTTAAATTTTTTTCATGTTTGTTTGTTTGTTTGTTTGTTTGTTTGTTTTGAGAGAGAAAGAGAGAGAGAGAGAATAGAGGAGAAGCAGAGCGGGGAGGGGGTAGAGAGAGAATCCCAAGCAGGCTCCACGCTATCAGCGCAGAGCCCGAGGTGGGGCTTGAACCCATGCACTGTGAGATCATGACCTGAGCCAAAACCGAGAGTCAGATGCTTAACCAACTGAGATACCCAGGTTCCCCTATTGCTACATTTTTTTAAATTAAGTCTAACAATAGTTAGAGGGTCCTTACAGAGCATTCAGCACTTGCCAAGCATGGTTTTTAGTGCCTTATGTATATTAGCAAAATATAAGATTCATAATGATCCTATGAGGTAGGTGCTATGAGTATCCTCACTCCCTTTCTTTTTTTTCCCCCAGAAAAGGCATAGAGAGATTGAGTACTTTGCCTAAGATCACACAGCTAAAAAATAGCAGAGTC
Source organism: Felis catus (assembly GCF_018350175.1). Classification (NCBI taxonomy): domain Eukaryota; kingdom Metazoa; phylum Chordata; class Mammalia; order Carnivora; family Felidae; genus Felis; species Felis catus. The sequence continues at coordinate 187,585,980 of NC_058371.1, read as the reverse complement.
AGTATCTGAACCGAGACCAATAGATTGCAGTCTGTGCTGTTTGTCTTTCCGGGCTGCCTCACTGGGAAAGGGACCTATGTGTCAAGACTGAAGCTCTGAGATTTCCCTGTGGACCATTTCAGACTGAGCAGCACAGATTTTAGTCTTTTTATTCATCTTGTTTCACTTATTCAATATTACATTATTAGACAAAACTCCTTGAGATATTTTTAAATCGCAGCTAATGATGTCACTCTACTCCCCACTCTGTCCCCTTACAAATGTGTTTAAAGATACATGCGCATGAATCTGTGAGAAAATCTTCCAATACTGTTTAGGATTGTTCTTTTGGTTGAAGATACTTCGAAAATTACTGTGTTTGTTTTAGGAAACAAGCAACTGATAATCAGTTTTCAAGATGTCTTCAAACTGCAGGGCCTCTATCATTTCAATTTGCAACAATAAGCCTCCGTTTTAATTAGCTATTGATTAGGAAAGAAGGTAATATGATCCAGTAAGACACGCTGAGAAAAGTATTTAGCAATCCTACATTGTCAGTCAAGAAAATATTTTCTGATCAGGAGGTATTTAGTTCTTAAGACACAAGAAGAAATTGAATGATTTTTGTTCATTTTGCCTTCTCTTATGACCCAGAAAAAGATATATGGAAGGCATAGGGTTGGAGGGAAAAAGCAGACTGGAATCTGGAACTACCTTTCCAAACTACCATTCCAATGGGAAATGAACAAGGGCCAAAGGAATAAGGATGCCTCCTGACAACTGTAATTTCCACAGACTTACTGGAGCAAAAGGCTTTCTAACACTGAGAAGAAAAATTGAGTGTCTAGATTCTTTTGATGGCTGCAGAAGTCTTGTTTTGCTGACTGTTTTTTCTTAAGTTAGAGCTTATTTAAAGACAGAAGATTATAGGACCAGTCAGAGGAGACTCAAAGATAGCAGATTAAGGTGTTAGCTTTTTGGATTTAGCTATCCACCAGCTAGAGGAACTGAGAAAGCACAGGGTGGTGAACCTTTGACAAATATAAGTCAAAGTTCATTTTTATCCCAAGACTCAAGTAGGCTGTGTTGAATACAGTTGTTAGAACATTCATAAATGTTCTTCTTTGTACCCAGGCAATGGTATGTCTTTCAATTCTAACCTATATTTTTAGTTATCTTTTTACTTGCATTATGAAGAATATTTACTACATACGGAGCCCATACGGAGTCCAAATTTTGAGTGTATTCAAGTATGTGGAAATGAGATCCAGGGCAATATTCACTGATTCCAAAGTCCTGTCAGGAGGTTTGAGATTTAGAGTGAAGCAATCAACTGTGCTGTCTGAATCGGAGTCTGTTCTAGGGAAGGAAGCTACCATAGGGCTGTGGCTCTAGCTTTATTATTGAATAAAGTACAAACAAATAAGTAAAAAATAGAGAGGACAAAAAATTACAAATGTTACCAACCAGAAAAAAAGTGTTCAACATATTGAGGCAGTATGAAAAACAAAAAATGAAACCAAACTTGCTGACCTTTTACTTCCTATCCTTATGAATCAGACAGAAGGAGAGATAATATCAAATGGCATGAAGAAAATTGAAGTTATGACCTTGTAAAAATCAGGAGTAACAAAGAGATCTCCAACTCAGATTTTAGGTTTCTAATAGAGTGTGTGAATTTTCATCTAAAGACATGTGGATGGGGCACCTGGGTGGCTCAGTAGGTTAAGTGTCGGACTTTGGCTCAGGTCAACTGTGATCTCACAGTGCATGGGTCTAAGTCCCCCATTGGGCTCTGTGCTGACAGCTCAAAGCCTGGAGACTGCTTTGGATTCTGTGTGTGTGTGTCTCTCTCTGGTCCTTGCCCACTCGTACTCTTTGTCTCTCTCTCAAAATAAATAAAACAAACATAAAAAAAACCCTTTAAAAACATGTAGACAATACTGGGTCAGACCAAATAAAATTGCCATTCATTTCATTTCTTTATACACAGGCTATATCGCCAACCATCTTCTCATTTTTACCTTTGAATATTTCCTGGCATTGACCAGACTACAGGTGTTCATTCCCTCAAATCCTAAGCCATCTGTCTTTAAACATATCGGCTGCCGACAACCCAAAGCCAGGCTCCTGTCGGCTTTGAGGAGTTTAGCAGAATTGAGCAGGGAGAGATCTCTTCAAGAAGAGCCAAAGAGTGGAGGAGATGAGGTCGGCAGTTTGAGACGACACTGTGCTGGCAGATGTGCTAGCCTGGTTTGGCCCCAGAACTAGCCAGAGGGTTGAAAAATTACAGCAAGAATTCCATTATCAACCTATGGTTTAGGCCTGGTTCCAAATCTTATAATTCACTCTTCCTAAATTCTCTACATGTTCGAAGAATTAGGAAGAATGTAGAGCAGCATTAGACATAATGACTTTGCCACTCTCCTACAGCTGATGCCAATTCTAACCACCTACTTCTGTCTCCTTCCCATCCTCACCCATCCTAGCAGCCCTAAAGAATGATATCACAACAGCAACTAAGGGTTATTACTGCAAGCTCTCAAGTATTATGTATGTATGAGAAGGGAATTGCCTACTGCATATTTTATCTGAGTGAGATTTTTGGAACTAGCACAGGTAATATTTTTGAAATTATTTACACAGTAAGTTCCATCCTAAATCTTTCCTTGTTCTGAAGGTCCCCGCTAGAGACAAGCCTCTGTGGCCTCTGGAAACACAATCTGTGTCTTCTTTGTATCCCAGCATCTAGCATGGTGCCTACATACATCCACCAGGCATTCATTCATTAAACAAATATTTTTGTGCCTCCAAATAGTGTTCTTGACACTAGAAGTGGTGAACAAGGTAGAAAAAGGTTCTGCTTTCATGGAGCTCACATTCCAGCTTCTATAGCAGATATTCAGATACACAGTAAATGGTTTTTGAATAAATGGATGGTTGAATAAACAAAAGAATGTATGAATGGATAGATAAGTTTTTTCTGGGGTAAAGAATCTAAACTTAAATACAGAGTTAACTTTGGTCTTTTTTCTACCCATCCAAGTCAACCAAGTCATGAATTGGAGAGGAAGAATGATAAATGCACACATGTACAGTGTGTGTGTGTGTGTGTGTGTGTGTGTGTGTGTGTGTGTGCCTGTGTTATATTTCATTCTGAAGAGTGGTTGAAATGATAAAATACTTTCTAGGTACTGACACTACTAAAGAGTAGTCACCCTAGTAATTTATTTATAAATTAACATTTGCCAATGAATGATGTATATAATCTAATTCTACATATTGTTATTTGGTGTTATGCCAAAATAGATTTCTGTGGTATGATAAAGAGGTGGAACACTTTAGTTTTACAAGTTTCTTTTCTGGTAGGTCTTAACAGAACTTCTGGCATGATATGGTGTATGATTCTCTAGGACAACATGTTTATCAATTTATCTTAACAGAAAATTCATGTGTGACGACCACTTTATAAAGTACACTTTGCTTAATACGGATTGAATAAGTACAGTGAACACTATGTGCTCCTTGGGGATCCCCCTTCAGAGCCAGTGCACTCATCCCCTGCTGCCAAAACTATCAGTGGCTGAAGGCTCATTGCTGTGCTGCTCACTAGGCATTGCGTTCAGCATCAGGGAACTGCCCCTCAGATGTTGACCTGTGGCCAATTACTGGCTGATGACAATGTAAAGGCTCATCCCTCTTGTCTCATTGTGAGCCCAATCTTAAGGACCATCTAAACTCCAGAACTCCCTGTAGAATCTCAGCTAAAAACTTCGCTGCATCTACAAGCAGGTCCATTTGTCCCATCTTGACTTCCCCACTTCCTACTTCCTTTCAGGTGTCTCTCTTCCAAAGCATGCCCAAATAAAATTTTGCTATACAATTCTTCATCATGGAGTCTGCTTCTCAGTAACCCAGGCTAAGACATTATGCATTACTTCAATAGATACTTCAGATGAACTTTTGATCCACTCACTTTTGTGTCTCCAAAAGTATGTTCCTCTTCCAGTGGAAGGAGAACTTTCGATGCAAAAATTAGCGAATCTTGATCTATGTTCCAAATATATAAGAACCCCTCATTGTGAATCCCTCTTTTTCTGAAAATCCTTCCTAAATTTTTTCATTCTGTAAAATCATTTGAGAGATAACCCTGTGTGGCATGTGTCATCATTTCTTTTTTATTTTAAAGTTTTAAGTCTTATTTATTTAATTTGAGAGAGAGTGGAAGGGGCAGAAGTTGGGTGGAGAGAATCCCAAGCAGGCTCCACTCTGTCAGTGCAGAGTCCAACATGGGGCTCAGACTCATGACCTGTTGAGATTATGACCTGAGCCAAAATCGAGAGTTAAACACTTAACCAACTGAGCCACCCAGGCACCCCATGTGCCATCATTTCTAACATAGCATTGAACTTTTATCTAAATTCAAAATGAAGTCTCTTATCTTGATTGACTCAAGTCAGCAGTTGCGGAGCTCAATTTCAGCTCATTTTGTCTTACTTCAATGTCATGCCTCTTTTTACAGTGTTTGGCCCTAGAATTTTCTGACAAATCTGTGAATAGAGAGGGAAACCAAATGCCATTTTCTTAATTTCAACAAATTGTGTTGTTGAAATATATGTAATGTGAACTGCTAGCTTTATGAAAAAAAAAATGGCCCTGCCTTTAAGCAAATCTGATATGTAACAATATATCTTTATATACATACACACACATATACATACACACACACAATTACATTTAAGAGCTGGAGGGAATCTAGAATCATCCTGGCCAACCTTCTCAGTATTAGAGCGGAAGAAATGGAGGTCCAGATTGAAGGAATGATTTGCCTAAGATCCCATAGATAATGGTAGAACTCAATCAGACCTCAGACTTCTAAAACCAAACTTAAAATAATTCAGCCTGTCATTCAGACTCATGATGGGGAGTGGAAGGGAAGGCAGGGAGAGTATTAGCTTTACATACAAAACTACACAGAATTGTTTTAGATAGCCAGATGTCTCATTTGATATCTAAAAATTTGATTACACACTTTTTTTTCAAAGACATAGCGCAGGCATAAAAGCTAAGAATATTATGATTTGATAAATCATTAGTAACAGCTTCAATCAACCTTATAGCAGTCTAAAAATCTACAATTTTAAGAAACATTAAATAATGGAATACGGACTGAAACAAAACAAACAACACAGATTGGCATCGCCTTAACAATTTCATCAGAAAATGGTTTTTATAAACATATTTTTCTGTGCTCATCTTTTTATAGATTCAATCAGCACTACCTTCACTGAAATCGTGCACAGAGATGCCATGGCAACCGCTGCATTCTGCACAGGCACACACATGAAATCAACATGCTTAAATAACTGGAACTCATGCCCACTTAAGTCCATTAGATTTGGATTCCAGATACAAAAATAGCAACAATGATTTTTTTTTTTTTTTTGCCAACTATGGGCTCTATTTTGAATGGTTTTAGGTGTTGTTAACAATATGCTAGTGGAAAGTGCAAAAGGAAAACCCCATAGGAAGGAATAAATAGTACGACCCAAATCTAGATCCATTCACTGTCAACTGATTCTTTCAGGTTCTTATTGTAAGTGAACCTCACCTCAGCCTGTGCTACTCAAACAAGGCCTTTACTGGCAATAAAACAGAATGGCAGAACTTGGGATCTGTGGTTTTCTAACAAAAAAGTAAATGACTGCATCAAATTTTCAATCTTTTCCTCCATTAAAAACAATATGGTTTTGAAAACCAATTTCAAGAGACAAATGTCTTCATTTGAGCAATTGTTCAAGAGTCATGTTTCAAGGTAAACTTCGTTTTCTTCTTGAGCACTTGAGAGACATGGATACGGAGTAAGTCTAACATTATACCCACGTAATGTCAGCCACTTAAATGGAGTAAAGAGTCCTGGCACCTGGGTGTCTCAGTTGGTTAAGTGTCTGACTTCGGCTCAGGTCACGATCTCACAGTTTGTGGGTTTGAGACCCGCATCGGGCAGCTTGGAGCCTGCTTCATTTTCTGTGTCTCCCTCTCTCTCTGCTCCTCCCATATTTGCCCTCTGTCTCTCTCAAAAATAAATAAACATTAAATAAATAAATAAATAAATAAAGTAAAGAGTTGTAGACACTATGACACTATGATAGGGACAAAGGATACCAAAAAAAAAAAAAAAAAAAAAAAAAAGACACAATAATTAATGGTAGCATTCTGCTGAGTTTGACAGCACTGAGCAGTGACAATGAGATTACCCCCTAGTGTTAAAAATGCTGTTTCCTGGGTCTTGCTCCAGTTCCACTGAATCAGAATCTAAGGTGTTTTACTACTTATGAAGAAAGTGGTCCTTTGGAAAAATACCAATAGAGTGTTTTTTCCATATGGAAAGTGTATAGGACCCATCAACCACCAGGAGCCAATGTGAGCTCATAAAGGAGTACCATCTGGACATTCCCTAAGCGGAGTAGCGACATGCAGCCATTGTGGTTTGTTAAATGACTCATTCTGGGGAAATGTGGTACACATGGAGAAGTTCTTGGAGACTAAAAACAATAATCAGGGAAGTAAGCAGAGTCAGGAGATAGAAAACAGCTACTCTGTAAGTACATGTAATTGTGCTCCTACTTGACTACCTGAATGGGTTTCACCTGGATCATTTGTCTTAGCAACAGTAACCATACAGTGAAAGAACCCCCAGTAATTATAATCTATTTTTATAACTGTTTACTCTTTTCAACGCTCATGTTATAATGCACATGGAAATGGGCATGGAATGGTTAAAGACCATATTCATAGAAAGTTGAGGGAGATGGCTTTGCCTTCATCTACTGAGCTTGACTATAAACACCATGAGATCTTCAAGTCTCCACCTCCCAGAACAGTGCTTGGTTTCTATGAAGCGCCCAATAAATGTTTGTTGAATGATTAATAAATGAATGAACAGTACAGGGGATAACTAAAGAAATAAGTTGGAGGGAATGAGGGAAGACATTTTCTTAGATAATATCTGACAGTATGTTGCCCCCTTATCTACAAAAGTCAAGCACCTGGTGAGCCTGGGTGGTTCAGTCCATTAAGTGACTGACTTTGGCTCAGGTCATGATCTCACAGTTTGTGAATTTGAGCCCTGCATCGGGCTCTGTGCTGACATCCCAGAGCCTGGAGCCTGCCTTAGATTCTGTCTCCCTCTCTCTGTGCCCTTCCCTGCTCATGCTCTGTCTCTCTGTCTCTCAAAAATAAATAAACATTAAAAAAAAAAATTCAAGCACCTGAAAAGAACACAGCATAGACAACAGTGGAAATCATAGGGATGGGGAAGGTTAGGGGGATTGCTGGGAAGCTCTAAGAGGGTCTGATGACCACTTTTTTTTAAATCTTTTTAATGTTTATTTATTTTTGAGAGAGACAGAGTGTGAGCCGGGGAAGGGCAGAGAGAGAGGGAGACACAGAATCTGAAGCAGGCTCCAGACTCTGAGCTGTCAGCACAGAGTCTGATGCAGAGCTCAAACTCACGAACCACAAGATCATGACCTGAGCTGCAGTCAGATGCTTAACCGACTGAGCCACCCAGGCGCCCCCGATGACCACTTTTTAAAGTGGAGAGTCACAGCTACTGGAATTGGTGTGTTTGCATGGAGTTTTTCAGTAATAAATAGGAAAATAATTACCTAGAGTTGTAGAAATGCAGTTGCGAGAAGTTGCTAGAAGGAAGGCAGTCCAGGGTAAGGTGATATGAAACAGCCTAGGCCATTAAAGAGAGTAGCAATACTACCTTTGACCTCTGATGTCTAAGGACCTGGCTGGTTCTTTAATGGAGAGTAGTTTGTTTCCAGCACCAGTTTTCTCTTTATACCTGCATTTAATGTAGTTTGGGGTGTGTGTATGTGACTGTGTGTGAAAGAGAGTCTACAACAGTTATTTGGCTAATCGGTTTCTGGTGATTCTAACTACTTCCAATAGTGTTGAAGCTGAATCTATGGAGAGTTCGGTGCCCAGAGTATACAGAGCATTTGAGCATCTCTCCCCATCTTCCTGTCTCAGACATGCAGACACCCAACAGGGCCCAACATCACTTACACAGTTATCTTTTCTGAATGTCACAGGACCTCCCTGTAAGGTTAACTCATTTTCATTCTCTAAAAGAGGCAATTGAAATACAAGAATACAGAAAGTTCGTGAAGCTAATTACAAGTAGAGCAGGTCTCAACCTTTGTCTTCTGATTCAAAAATCACTTTTTAAAAAATACAAAATTGGATAATAGAATGAGCTTATCTCTCTTAATATGGAATTATGTATTTTTGCAAATAAATTCTTTAACATGTCATGCTGTCAAATCTGTAGTTTGGCAGAGATTCATCATGAAAAGTCTAAATAACATTTTAACATTCTTGGTAAAGAAAGAAATGTGAAGTCAGAGATGAACACCAACCACCCTGAGTTCTGATCCTATACATTTTGATGAGTTTTTTTTAAAAAAAAAAAAAAGAAAGAAAGGAAAGAAAAATGCAGGATTTTTATTTGTAAAGGAAAATTATGTTAATAAACAACCCAAAATAATCCATCTTTTCATTGGAGAAACCTGATGGAGAGCACCTTAACAAATCGATCAAAGTTAACCTCACAGTAATGAGACAAATTGATATCTGATACCTCCTCATAGGCTATTCTGAGGTTACAACATCTTCTGTGACATTCTGTCCAAATATATAAAACCTGAATTTGATCATGAAGAAAGATCACCCAACCCAGACAACAAAATAACTGGTGTGTACTGTTAAAAAAAAAAAAAAAAGTTCATGACATTTTATTTATTTATGGTGAGAGAGTGCATATGCAAGTGGGGGAGGGGGGAAGGAGGGCATGGGGGCAGAACGGGGGAGAGAGAGAGAGATAGAATCCCAAGCAGGTTCCATGCTCAGTGTGGAGCCCAATGGGGGGGGGTGGGGGTGGGGGGCTCCATCCCACAACCCTGGGGTCATGGTCAGAGCTGAAATCAAGAGTCAGACCCTTAACTGACTGAACCACTTAGACACCCCAAGTTCATGACATTTTTAAAGATGGTAAGGCAGACTTTATTCAGGAACATAGCAATAGGAATAGAGACTACCACAGTGAGATTTTGTAGAAAAGTGGAGAGGGATGGATTCATCTCCCAGCACTGCATGGACAACTGGGAATTTATAGCCAAGGAGCAGGGCAGGGAGTCTGTGAATGGAAAACTGCTAAGAGGAAACATCAGAGGTAAGAGGGGATTCTGGCTCAACTGACCTAAAAGGGTTTTTGCTGAAGACAAGCCGTGGTGATCAGACATCACCTGGACAATGGAGGGGGGGAAGAACCTGACCAGATATTGAAGGTGGGGGTTCTGGTTAAACGGACTTAGTAGAGTTCTCACTGAAACTGGATTTCATAAGGAACGAAGGGATGGGGAGAAAGTTCAGGAAGCCCGACTAAAGTTTGGTCAAGCAAAAAGTCTTTGTCAGTATTCTTCTAATGGGTCAATACCATAAAGAAAAAAGACATAGGAATTGTTCTCAGTGTTTAAAAGATTTAGGAACTGTTCTGGTTAAAGAGACATGATAACTAAATATAAAAAGAGATTAGATTGGCTCATGGACCAGGGGAAAAAAAGGTCTTAATGGGATAATTGGAATTTTTTTTAATTTTTATTAATGTTTATTTATTTTTGACAGAGAGAGATGGACAGAGCATGAGCATGGGAGGGGCAGAGAGAGAAGGAGACACAGAATCCGAAGCAGGCTCCAGAGTCTGAGCTGTCAGCACAGAGCCCGATGTGGGGCTCGAACTCACAGACCACAAGATCATGACCTGAGCTGAAGTCGGATGCTCAACCGACTGAGCCACGCAGGCACCCCGATAATTGGAATTTACTAAGGTCTCTGGATTAGATGACAGTATTGTATCAATGTTAATTTCCTGAGTTTTACAAATATACTCTGTCATGTAAGATATTAACATTTGGTGAAGCTAAATGAAGAGTATATAAAAATTCATTCTGCAAGGCCTGAAATTATCTCAAAATGAGAGTTAAAAAATAAAAACTTTAAAATCTGTTAAGGTAGATCTCATAGAAGTGTTCTTTTTTTTTAATTTAAAAGATAAATAATTGTAGTGCTAAAGGGATCTGACTGATAACTAAATGTTAAAGCTGTAACAAGTAGCATGACCTGTCCAAAGTTGCAGTCAGCAAACACTAGCATTCTCTCTTTTATTCTTCATCCTACTTCACCTCAGTTCTCGAAATACCTGAGACTACTTCCACAAGCCAGCTCTTCACATTTCACATCTTTTTCAGAGACAAGGGACGAAGGGGATGACAACATACATTAAGCACGTCCATGAAAGAGATCAACACTTTGCCCTGTGAAACTGAATAAAGGAAACCTCATTTAAAATGGGGTTGGGAGCCCTGAAGGCTGAGGTATCATGCAGACCCTAATAGGAATAAGCCTACTTTACTCTCCCAGCCGGAAGAAGCATTTCTCCTCACCTAGCAACAGCTCAGCCAATGAGAAACTGCCACAATTTAGCCAATAAGAAATCCTCACCATAGGGCGCTCTCACTTGCCTCCAGTGGACTTTTTCACTCAACCGCTGCCTCTCCCAGCTTCCACCCTTTTCTCCATAAAGTAGTGTTACTCTGCTTTGTTCTCTGGAGTTGCCTATGGTTTTGCCATAACCTGCTCCTGAATTGCACTTCCTCTGTCATTCCCAAAGAAACGCATTTTGCTGTCAGAATAACTGGCTGCTTTATTTTCAAGGCTGACCCTGAAAAACACGCGTTAATACCCATTTAAGAATAAACATCCAGGGGCACCTGGATGGCTCAGTCGGTGAAGCGACCGACTGCAGCTCAGGTCATGATCCACAGTTTTTGGGTTCGGCTCTGTGCTGACGGGGCTCTGTGCTGACTGCCCGGAGCCTGGAGCTTGCTTCGGATTCTGTCTCCCTCTCTCTGCCCCTCCCTCGCTCGCACTCTCTTTCTCTCTCTCAAAAATAAGTAAACATTAAAAATATTTTTTAAAAAGAGACTAAAACACCCTAAGAAGTGGTTATGTGTGATGGCTTATTATTGATTGGAGAATACAAATCACAGTCCAAAAGAAAAATCCAGGAACAATTAAAATTCATGGTGTAAATTGCAAATGCATGAGTAAATGAGGGAATTATGACGGTAGAAGAATAATCATGGACGACGGCTTAAATCAGTGGTCTTTAAACCTTTTTTTTTCCATAAAAAAAGATTTATGAAAAATCTGTGCATCTATAAACTGACAACTAAAATTCCATCATTAATTTATAATCAATTGCAAAAGGTATAATTTCTGGCAAATTACAAATACTGTCACTTTTTAATTAACCTGTCAGAGTGCTCTGTAAAATCTATCCAAAGTAAGTTGAGAACCACAATCATTCATTTAATAAATAAAAGTGCACTCTTCTTTTGCAGTCAAAACTTTCACATCATTCTTCATTCCCTTTACGCTCATAAGCAGTTCCATTCTAACTCCTCCACAGAATTTCATCCAAATATATATACATATATATATAAACATTCAAAATATTTTTTAAAAAAAGAATAAAACACCCTAAGAAGTGGTTATGTATGATGGCTTATTATTGATTGGAGAATACAAATCATATATATATATATATATATGTTTTGTGCTTGGAAGTCTTTAATGATCCCCTGAATCATACTTCAGTGCAACAAAAATCTGTATGTAAATTGAAAAGTAAGTTATTTTTAAAAATCCAGTGACCATAAAGCTTTAATTATTAAATATTATTTTTGTGTTGAGCTATGATTATAAATATTATTGTGCTCATTTTAAAGAACATACATAATTATTAACACAGAAGTAAAATATTACTGGTAATAATTTCTTAATTAAATGGATGAGGCCAGGGCTTTTTCCCTATATGGTTCTTATATCCAACAATGAAGACTATACATTATCATTACTCTAAATATCATTATATTAATTAGATAAGGTTTGGCACTAACTCTATCCCTACTTTTTATCTTCTACAGATTTTAGCACAGCAAAAAACTGTTCATCTAAATAAATGGATGGAAATGGAAGAAGTTTGATTTCAGAAGACCATTTAATTCTTCAACTCTGTCCATGTATTTTCTAAAAATGTCACAGAGCAATCACATCAAAAATTATTTTTGATGATCTGTCAGACAATTAGTCAATTAGGTACTCCTGCAATATTGTTGAATTGAAAACATCTGCCTTGCAAAAAAAAAAAAAAAAAAAAAATCTTACCCAGACATTACAGTCATTCCCTTCTCAACAATGTCACCAACTTTTCCATTTGTCTTTTTCTTTTGGTGTGGAGTAAGGTTTCCACCCCTTGGCAATGCACTAGGGAGAGAGTCAGGATTTTTTCTGTAATGTAAGAGAAGGCCTGTCATGAAAAGAAAGTGGGATTTCTCAAAACCAAGCTCATTCTCTCCAAGATCACTTTGTGGGAAAATAGAAATCATATGTGGAAATTGAGGATCTAGAAAATGATTCCCTTAAAACTATCCATTTTCTCAGGTACTTCTTAGAAAATCTGTGTATCCCAGGAATATGAACACCCCTGGATCATCTTAGATTATTCCAAACACACACATTATTCCAAACCCAAGGAATTTCCATCAAGAAAATGCACAAAATTTAACCCACATGGAGGAGGATTTTGATAACACACTTTCATTGTATTTAATACATCTCAAATTATGGAATATTTCCCAAAGTGTCTTTGAAGGAAATAAAGTCTTTGGAATTATTCCATACAAAGTAACTTTAAATGGTTCATCACCTTTGGAAAGCATTGCGTTATATGTTCCCCTGGGAAGGATTACAATCCATATTGGCATACTCCAGGCCTGAGTATATACAGTTTACCTTAATTCAAATTTTCAAAGATATATTTGCCTGTGTATGTCTCTTGGTTAATATCTTTCTGAACACACTTTCTGAATTGCTAAATTTTGACTTTATTGAATGTAGGGGTTGGGTGTCATATTTCTCCTAATGAAATCCATGGACAATTGCCATGTCCTTGATAGATGTTTAATAAATATCTGTGAACTGATTTACTGATTCATATACAAAGGAAATGAGGTTGAAAAGAGAAGAAAACCAAATAGAAATTGGTTAGCAGGAATTGTATCATAAAGGGAACCTTTAAACAAAGCCCCTCTAACTTATCACATAGAAGCAGGTATAATAAGGTAAACAAGAACCAAAGCTGTCACCCTAGAAGTCACCTCAAGCTCGAAGCACCATTGCTTTCCCCAGGGGAGCCTGGCTCAGGGGGAGTACATCATGTAAGAACTTTCAATGTGCAGTCACTGCTACAAGATCACAGAGGATTAAGCCTCAGAAAGCAGTGACAGACACATAATCCTGTCATCACAAGCATTCATTGGAAGATCCTTCACTTGGAGAGAGAGAGAAAAAAAAGTCATTGCTTTTTATCCTCATACAATGTGAATCTAAGAGTAGAGTTGACTCCTCTTTAGCAGTCTCTCTGCAATAGCGAGATAGCAGAGGTAACATGCTCCACAAATAACTAGGTCAGTCACGGTACACCAAAAAGAGAGCTAGACTGGAAGCCAAAAAAGACAAGGGTCTTTGTCTTTTCCTATTACCAGCTGGGTAAACTTGAGTATTCCCTCAATTTCTCTGGGCCTCCATTTCTCCACCTGTCAAAGCCTTGTCAACTTAAACATATCCGTGGATTATATGATCCTTCATCCTAACTGTGGAAAGAAAAAAAAATCTTCTTTTAAGACTTCAACATTTCCTTGCCTTCGATGCAAGAAGATAATGTCCCAGCGAGTATCTGCTTTAATTGACTTAGTTGCCTAACTAGTTCTGACATCTGCCTTGAGAACACTACTTTTAAGTAAACAATCAGAATGCTTCTGGGGGGAAAAAAAAACAATTTTATTCCTTCAGTATAAAAAGATGATAAGGACCCCGGAGAGTGGTTATCCTGCATTAGAGAAACAAGGTCAACTTTTATACTGTTTGACAGTCTATTATATCATTGAAGAAAAAGTGCCTCATATTACAGCACTCTCTATCCTAATTTATTGCAGCCAAGCAGAAAGATGTTAGGGATTAAGAAAATCACTTTTTTTAATTTAAATATAAGTTTGAGCATATTATTATTGCTGATATCAAAAATCTCACACCGTTGGGAAAAGGATTTTAGTAATAGCCATAATGAACAATTACATAATCAAAATTAATAGAGAAAAGTATTCCTTTAGTGCTCAGTGGATAAAGAATAAGTTTAATTAACACAGTAAATGTGCTTCTCCTCCCATCCTCTCTCTAGGAGGGATGACAAGAGGAGGAAGACAGAATTAGGTCAATCCTTCTTGATGGCAGGACTCTTAACAAGTGACAAAGTTAGTGACAAAATAAGCTGATTTTACAAAGGAAGGAAGTACAAATTTTCCGTGGCTATTTTCTAATTTTTGACGACTTTCTATTGCAATATTACTTAATCCCCTCCAAGGCCTAAACTTCTTTTTGTGTGGTATTTGTAAATTGTAAATGAAGGACTAACCACAATTGAGGGTTTCATTTTTCAGTATGTGTTTGCATCAGGTCAAGTGCTCTCACATGATATATTCCAAGGAAAAACTTGTGCCTCTGTTGTGTTTTTATTTATCATACTATCTTGGATCATTTCAAAGCAGTACCCCAAGCCCCAGCTAGAGATGTTCTATATATAACTGAAACGCCATAGCCTGATATGCAATAGCCAACACAGAATAAGTTAGCAATTAAAAAACCCATCTTGTCCAGGTCTTTAGGCTCACCTAAATTCTCTTACTGCACATGGCACGGAGGAGAAAGAACTCACAATTACATAGTGGACTCTCAGGTATAAATGGGATGCTCCCCAAGGATTCTCAAGTCCTCATTCAGAGGAACATGCCAGAAAGATCTTTTCACTGTGTTGTTCTTAAAGTGTCTCCAAGTCTTCACCCAAATGAGAATAGATCCTCATCATGATAAGAATAGAATTCAATGGACAAAGGACGTTGTTATTCGGCCAAACATATCATCACATGTCCAGCATAAGTTAATGCCATTTATACCAAGAGTACCGAGAATATAATGCCATAAGATTGCAGTGTTATGCTGAACCATGTTAAATGTTGCTGGCGGTCAGATGTGGAGAAATTTCAATAATGTAAAACACTTCAGCCTAATTATTGAGGAAAGCAAAATGGGTAAAAGCAAGATTTGCCAATGCTTATTTAGCATTACTTCTGGGAGAACATGCAGTGATTCTACATTACTATGGTTTTATGAGCAAATTGTTTTTATTTTTTTCTACTTTTAAGATTTAATATACTTCCCACTTAACACAGTTTAAAATTTAGGATCTGGGTTGAAGTTACCTGGATCCTATCTTAATGTCATCTCCATCATTTATGGAGTGTATGATATCAGATAAGTGGCTGGACTTTCCACCTCAATTTCTTTTCATCTAAAAAAAAGAAGATATTAAAACTGTCTCCTTCTTAAGGTTGTTGTAAGGACAATGCAAGATGATGCATAAAAAGCATATACATAAACATGTAGTTCAATCAGTTCTTCAAAACTGTGGAGTCTCTCTAATTCCTTGGGCTCCTTCGTCTTTTGTTGCCTTCTTCCTGATTGTTCTGTCCTACCTACCCTGGACCTGTTAATTATCTCATTAGCACAGTCAATGGCATTATTTTATTATGATCCACCCAGTAAATTCCTAAGATTGGGTCAATGTTAAAATCCGTCCAATTTCTTGGTTTCTAAGACTCTGTAGCTGAACATTGAAGAAAATCACACAGTCATGCACATGGATGCTACAATGAAGTATTGTCTCAAACATCATCTGAGACTTCAAATATGCTCAATGGGATTTCATTATATCATTGGCCAATTCTTATCTTCTTCAGCAGCTATTTCAAATTATCTTCTCGTTCTTTATGGTTCAGCTCAGATGTTACCTTCTCCAAGAAGCTTTCTCTGTCCTCTCCATAAGGTGTTTTAAAAGTTGATTTCCACAATAGCTAGTACATATTTGGTCCTGATGCCTGGCTCATAGATAATACCACATAGATACTACTTGTCACAAGGATAAATGAATAAATACTGTTTGCACTTGCCTAGGCCTATTGTATCATTATGATCTGTTCCAGGGTCTGCTATCTTACTGCACCTGTCCATTTCCTGGATCACAAAGTTTTTCAGTCAGGATTCTATCTTATCCATTTTCATACCCCTACCACTGCCTCCATGATGTGTACTGGATGCTAAATCATTTTTCTTGACTGAATTTATCAACACATTGAAATTGATAAGATTGAAATAATCAGTTCGTTCATTCAGCAATTATTTAATAAATGCCTGTTAGCATCCCTACTATGCTAGGTACTAGAAATACACAGATTAAGAGACCTGGTTCTCCTTCTTATGGACTATGCTGACAAACTGTGCAGGAGAAACACAAACATACATCTACTATATGATACAACAATCACTCTGGGGAAAGTTGTACCAAGTACTGTAGACACACAAGACAAAGCACCTCAAGCGTAGGTATCAGCTGAAGAGGCTTCTCAAACAAGGCAGTCTTTGTGGTGATGCCTCAAGTGCCTCCCTTTTTATTATTACCTGTTCATCACGTGCATTTCATAGTCCTCTTTTACTTTTCTGAATTAGCCAACTCTACTAGCAGTGTTCTTAGTTTGCAGGTCAAAGGTTAACAGTTAATCAAGGAGACAGAAAAGGCCTGTACTGGGTTGACTCCTTTGCGCAGAGGAGGACAAAGCACCTTGACTGACAGTCCTATGAAAACTGCATGCAATGTAGGAGAATTCCCAAAGTAAAATGAAAGTCTGTTATAAGAAAAGGGGGAATGGATGTTGGGAATACAAAGTAATCAAACAACGCACGAATTCTCCAATGGATGTAACTGGCTTTGTTCTCAAGTCAGCTATGTTTCCTAATGTAAAAATTTTAAATGTGCTTTCTGGTTATATCCATTTGAAATATTTCAGTTGCAAGTAAGAGAAACCTGATGCACCGAGGCCGCAACAAATAGGGGTGTATTTTTCTCACTACATGAGAATTCTGGAAGTACCAGTCTAAGACGGACGAATTAATCACTTGCGTCTTGGGACAGTAATTACAAAGTATGGCTCCAGGGTTGCTGGTGCCCGTTCATGAACAGGTTATTACTGGTCTGTGGTGATGTTTCAGACTGACTTATGTCCCCCCAATATTCATATATCTAAGCTCTAACTCTCAATGTAACTATATTTGAAGATAGAGCCTTTGAAGGGGTAATTAAAGTTAAAGGAAGTCATAAGAATGGGGCCTTAATTTAATAGGATTATCGATTTCTTCTTATGAGGAAGAGACACAGAGAAAAGCTCATGTGAAACAACAGAGAGAAGGCTGCCGTCTTCAAGCCAAAGAGAAAGTCTTCAGGAGAAACCTTTTTAGATGGGCAACATCATGGCCACAGGACAGCTGCTATGCCTCCAAGTGTCATATCCTCATTCCAAACAACCAATAAGAAAGAAAGGTAAGGAATGAAAGGCAATAGGGATGCCTCTTGAATCTGTCTCTGTTAATTGAGAAAGCAAAAACTTCCTGGAAACCCTATGTTAGATGATTCTGCTCATATCTATTAGAATGGTGACAATGGCCATCCTTACTGGAAGGGTGGCTAGGGAGAAGGGTGGCTATTGAGTCAGCCAACCAACAGTGAATGCCAAACCAGTTTTACTCCAATCTGTTAAGAGCTTAGTTACTGTAAATCAGTGTCCTGGACCCATTTTAGATACCTGAGAGCCATAGCAAGCAAGCAAGCAAGATCACACTGACCTAAGGTAGTTCCACCAAGATTAGATTCAGTTGGGAGGCCATGCATATAGTAACCAGTCAGCCTTCTTTTCTACTCGCTAAAGCAGCATTGATTTAGTCTGATATATATATATATATATATATATATATATATATATATATATATATATATATATATATATTTGTGTGGTGTGTGTGTGTGTGTGTGAAACACACACACACACACACACCACACACATATATATGAAAGAACTCACATTCACACACACACACACTATATATATATATATGTATATATATATATACACACACACATATGTATATGTATATGTTTCACACACACACACATATATATGAAAGAACTCACATTCACACACACACACACTATATATATATATATATATATATATATATATATATACACACACACATATGTATATGTATATGTTTCACACACACACACATATATATGAAAGAACTCACATTCACACACACACACACTATATATATATATATATATATATATATATATATATATACACATACACACACATATGTATATGTATTTAGTCTGATATATATATTTAGTCTGAGATATATATATATCTTATGTATACATATCTTATATATCTATATCTATATATCATATAGATATATATATCAGATATATATATCCTATGAAAATAAATACATATATGTCACTGATTAAAAGAACCAACTCCCAAGCATCATCCCATGTATGAGTCTTCATACATATTATATTCATATTAACTGAGATTCTTCAGTAACTAGGCATTGGTTTAGCAATTGGTTTAGCCCATCATTAAAGCTTTTGGTCTGGCATCACATTTTATACTGTTATTGGCTCTATTTGAAAGATAAGAGACAGATACCGAATAATTAAGACCTAAACCAATATTAGGCATCCACAGAGCCAGTACTAGTATCCATGCCTCCTGAATTATATGCCTCATTGTTCCCCAACTTTTCCTAACAGGACCAATCAAATGGGCCGGCAGATGTCCCAAAGAAACTCTCCATTCCAGTTCTACTGATGTCTCTGTCCTGCTCACTACAAAGTCTTTCTATCTCCAGGATATTCAGATGCTAAACTCTTCTAAGACGGTCCCCCCTCCCGCCACTGGAGCTAAGTACTATTCTGTGTTTTTATTCTTTCACTCCTTTGATGAGTGGGGACACAACAAAAAACAAAACAGACATGGAATTTACTGGGAAACCAACATTTGCCTCAGTGATAAATAAAGTCAATTGCAAAATGATTACAAAGGAACCAAGAGCACTTTTTGCCTAGGGTAAGCTCTCCTTCTTGATGCTCTATACTGTTCACCAGCTATTATGTCAGCTTCCTCTGCCATCAGATACAATAATAAAAAGCCATTTCTGAGAATGGGAACAGCCAACAAAGTGGAAAAGTGACACTGTATCTATTTCAGAATCTCCCTAACCAACCACTCTGACCCTAAAGACATTACTTTGTAGCCTTCCCCTTAGTAAAAGCATATGTTAAAGGGTCTGACCTCAAAGTGGTAGACTTTCTTAGTTTTGACTCCTTAAATGGATTCAGTTACTTTTTAGGTGATAGAATACTCCTGCACCTAAACAGTTTGTTTTATGGCTCTTTTGAATGCTGTCCCAACATCAAATATCCAACCCATTATGCCAGTAATAACTATGATTATTAAACATAATTGAGATGTGTTTGGTTTGCCCCCTCCCAGATATCTGTATATGGAAAGGAAACAAAATAATTAAGATTATGATACATTGGAATATAATTCATGGCCCAAATCAGAGAAAATAAGACATGTATCAGACAATGCTTTGTAATAGAAAGAATTCTGAAAAGCACATTTTAAACCTGCTTGAACAACTGTCTCAGCTGTGCATCAATAGTTAAATCACTTAAACTGTCTGGGCCCCAGCTTTCTCATATATTTACCGCTTAGGTTGAACTTCATGATCTGTAAATTCCCTTAAACTTTACGGTTTATGAGGAAAGGTAGAAATTGGAAGCCCACTGATTCAATTCAGACATATATTTGTGTGTTTTTATTTGTTGTTGGTCCAAAACACTGTAAAATGGTTGTAGAGTGGAAGGTTTCTCTCAACAATATGGATTTTCAGTTTCTCATGGACGAAAAAAAAAAATCTCCAAATATCCATCAGCACTAGGCTCCTCTTTCTGACACTCGGCTCCTTCAGATGGGACCTGGGTTTTCCAAGTCATTGGAATTCTCATGACACCATATTGCTTTATCACTTAGGTTATTGGTCTTGCCCCTACTGTCCTTTGGTCTTACAATCCCAAACATCAAACCTTTATATCTTCAGTTCCTTCTGCATAGAATAACACACCTCCAGATATTCACTTAATCCTATTTTATTTTCATCTTAACAATTATCAGTACCCTGAAATGCATTTTGTTTGTTCATATTTTTGCTGTTTGTCCCCATACTAATTAAAAACTTTTAGAAGAGAGATGCCTGGACTGATCAGTCAGTTAAGCATTGGACTCTTGATTTCGGCTCAGGTCATGATCTCATGGTTTGTGAGTTTAAGCCCCGCATCCGGCTCTGTGCTGCCAGCACAGAGCCTGCCTGGGATTCTCTCTCTCCCTCTCCCTGCTTCTCTCTCTCAAAATTTTTTTTAAAAAATAAAAACTTTTAGAAGGATGGGACTTGGTCTTGTTCACCAGGGTATTTGCAGCACATAAAATAAGGTCTGGTATATGGTAGGCATCAAATAACTGTCTATTCATTGATTTGTTGTTCACTGTAAATCCCTGTCCTTTTGGAATTCATATTCTTCTGTCTGCCAAGCAAAGGGCTTTCAGGAACCACTTTATTATAGAAAAACTGAAAATATAATCCATCACTATGAACATATTTAAAAATAAATGGCATTGCCTTTCTCTCAATTGTTAAACACATGATCATTGGAGAACAATTAGAACATTTAAAAACTCATTCAACTGAGATACTGACTTCAAAATGTCGACTTTCCACTTCAGGACTTTTCCCCAGAAATTACACATTCATTCTCTATGTTTATACTTTTTCACATACACTTGAAGAGAACCAGTCTCTCCTTCTGCAGCAACTCATGCAATGAGAAATTTCCCCACACCTCCATCTTCTCAAAGAAGCTTTGGAGGGAAGTAGTTCTTGCCATTTCTATGCACATCCTTGTGCCTCTCATGAGAGGAGATGGATTTATTCGATTGCTAATGAGACCCTGATATTCATTCTCTTTTTGAAAGTTTGTTTGTTTGTTTGTTTAGAGTGAGAGAGGGAGCAGAGGGAGGGGCAGAGAGAGAGGAGGAAGAGATTCCCAAGCAGGCTCTGCGCTGTCACTGCACACCCCAATGTGGGACTTGAACTCACGAACCGTGAGATCATGACCCGAGCTGAAATCAAGAGTCGGACACTTAACTGACCGCACAGGCGCTTCTGATATTCATTCTTTCGTGCTTCTCCATGGGGCAGGATTCACGTTCTTACAAGTTGTCATCGAGAAGTAAGCCCTTACCCTTTGTTCTCAGACTCAGGAATGCCCAAGGGAGCATGATCTAACACTGTGGTCTAACTTAGGAGCTTTTGCACACGCTCATTCATCGCCAGTTGAGTCTCAAAGTCTAGAGTTGTAGGAGGTTATAGGAGACCCCCACAAAAGTTGACTTCTCCGAATCCAAAAGGTGACTTCTCAAGAATAAGGAAATATTGCACTTTACATCTTACCTGGCTACTGTGTCTATTTCTCCACAGGGTCAGAATGTAGAAGAAAGAACAGAGCTTTGCATTCTGTAAACCCTACCAATGCTAAATATTCCATTCTGTAGCCCAGTTTTCCTACTGAAACATCTTTCATTATTTTTTGGATGCCATAGTTGAGACATTTCACTTATCACAGGTGGGTCACTCCATCAATGAGTGCTGCTCCCACCATTAGCTCTATGAAAAATGCTGCTTTATGAAAAATGCTTTATGAAAAATGCTGTATTGATAGTTCAGTAGCTGCAGTAATACTGGGTAGAAAGAGGATATGTTGTTCTTTGCTTTCTCCCTCATTCTACCAACACAGCCATGCTGGTTTTATCCGTATGAAGACTAACAGTCTCATAAATTATGTTTGAACACAACTCCCCCAGCTATGTAATCAGTTTTAGTGTTTTTTATTCCTATTTTTGGTTACTGCAATTATAATCTCACTACTGTTACATTTAGTTTTACTTCTGCTTAAGGATGTGTTAGCATTAGACCTGAAGCACAGATAATACTGATTAATTGACTTTATTGATTCAGTTCTTCCTCCCAAACCAAGTGGCTTAATTTAAAATAACCCGAGGATGAGAAACATGACTTAATCTTGCATGGTTTCAGAGTGCCTCATAAAAACCAGTGGATGCCTTCTTCCTGGAAGGTTATGGGTAACAAATGATTAGAACGAAAATCAGAAATAAAACATGTGCTCTCTGATCTAGGTTACATTCTCTTGGTTTCCTATAATACTCTGTATTTTCTCAAAGTGACCTTTCATTACACTTCACTATTATCACTTGATGATTACTATTCTTTCTTACTGAACCATAAACTTTGTGAAGGCAGAAAATCTGTTTGTTTTGCTTATGACCAGTGCTACAGGGCCTGCAGTTTTAAAAATGGCTTTAAAAATATCTGTTGAGTGAATGAATGAATGCTAGGTGTAAGTAAGATACCAGGAAACCTAAGATTTACCTCAGAAAACAGATGAATCAAGCTTCAGAAACTAAGCAGGACAAGACTGGAAAGACTGACATAGTATCTTCTCTGACCCTTCACCCTCCTAAGAGCTCCTTCTCCCAATCACAAACACCTATGAGTGGGGACAAGAAAAGGGACACTTGAGACTAGAACAGATACTACTTGCAGTTAGGTAGAGAAAAGGAAGTCAAACCAGTTTATTTTTTTAAAAGGGCAAAAGTACTGGGGCGCCTGGGTGGTTCAGTCAACTGAACGTCTGACTTGGGCTCAGGTCATGATCTCGCGGTTCATGAGTTCAAGGCCCATATTGGGCTCCCTGCTGTCAGCTGTCAGTGCAGAACCTGCTTCAGATCCTCTGTCCTCTTCTCTCTGCCCCTCCCCCACTTGCACTCTCTCAAAAGTACTAAAGGAATAAACACATCCAATAATGTTTTTTGACAAAACTAAGAAAATCTAATAAATAGTAAATAACAAATAATCCAATAAAAGAAAATGCAAAATGCAGGAAACTAGGGAAGAGAAACGAGCCAAACCATTGATACAGGGACTTTTTCCTAATTGTTAAGCACAGAAATAATGCCCCGTGCTAATGAAATTAACTATACAATGAAATGAATGACTTTGTGTGTTTGTCACAGGGAACAGGAGATGGTGAAAAACAATAAAAACTCATGAAGCAGGAAACCTTAAAAGATGAATAACTGTGGAATACATTGACAAAAGTTAGAGATTTTCTTCCAAAAGCATATGTAAGGTTATATGATGAGTTTCCAAATATTCAAGGAATGATATATCAATGATATATAAATTATTTCAGACCATGAATGCAGTGGAAAGATTCTATATTGATTTCTGTAGAGAGTATAATGCTGATATGAAAACATGGCAGTTAAAGATCAATATCGCTTATGAATACTTATGACAAAATTATAAATGAAGTAATACCAAATGACAATTTATAATAATATGTACTCAAGAAGAGTTCATCTGAGGAATTTGAATCAAATTGAGATAAAATCACATCATTACATGCCAAAAAGATTTTTTTAAATTCATCATGCAGCTATGATTAAAAAAACCTTTTGTCAACAATTTTCAAAAACTTAATTTTTATTATGATGAAAAGTACCTATCTCAAATGCTGAATCACTAAATAAATTGCCATTCGATTGGGAATAAGTTAAGTGTTATATCATATAAGCAAATAGTGAACATTCATTACCTCTAATATAATTAATATAAGTATAGAGGTTTTAACACTGCATTAAGATGTACAATTTTAAAATTATATAATTGAAGAGGAAGAAACAAAATTATAATTATTTTCAGATAACATGATTTGCCTACTTCAAAAAAAAAGATAATCAACTTAAGTATCACAGAAATAGGCTACTGGAAATAAATTCAAGTGACATAATCAGATCAAAATGGACAAACAAAATCCAATGACTCTAATGCCATCAAAATGGCTAAAATTAGACTGAACATACCAAGTGTCACCAAAAACGTGAAGCAACTCAAATTTTTATGTATTACTGATAGGAATATAAAATGGCACAGTTTGGAAATAATTTGGCAGATTCTTAAAAGTCAGACTTACATTAGCAAACAATTCATACATACTGCTTATTTATCCAAGAACACATCAAAATATATGTTCTTACAAATCCTTCTGCATGCATGTTCATAGTAGCATTATTCATAATAGTAAAAAATGAGAAACAACAAAAAGGCCATCAACAAGTAAATGAAAAAAATGTGGAATATCCGTAGAGTGGAAAATTATTCAGTCATTCAGAGGAATGAACTCAATAAATGCAACAACATGGATGAATCTCAAAATAATTATGCTAAAGGAAAGGAGCCAGACACAAAAGAGTAGATCCCAAATGATTCCATTTATACAAAAATCTAGAAATGCAAATGAACATACAGTGAAAGAAAGCAGATTAGTGGTTGTCCAAAGCAGGAGTGGGGAATGGGATGGGTTACAAAGAGGCAGGAGGAACTTGAGGGGGATGATGGCAATATTGGTGTCTTGATTTTAGTAGTAGTTTCATGAGTATAATATGACTTTCAAAACTCAAACTACACATGTTAAATGAAGGTGGGTTATTGCACATAAATTGCATATCAATGAAGTTACAATTTAAAAATATAATAGTAGCATATATGTAGTAGCAATAATAGACCCTTCTAGAAAAGAAAATCCAAAGATCAAGAGACTCACTGTAGCATATACCCAATACTAAATTGTCCAAAGTCCTTCAACTCCCCTCCTCAAAATGTTTTGTTGGCTCTTACTTGCTTGCAGATTGTCTCATTACAGTAATTAATCAACAAAATGTAAAGATATGAAGATACAGATATTTATGTGACAGTATGAAAGACCTTATTAATTTATCCTCCATTTCTCAGAGAGAGAGAGAGAGAGAG
Source organism: Felis catus (assembly GCF_018350175.1). Lineage (NCBI taxonomy): Eukaryota > Metazoa > Chordata > Mammalia > Carnivora > Felidae > Felis > Felis catus. The sequence goes on along the minus strand of NC_058371.1, from coordinate 187,560,903 downwards.
AGAGAGAGAGAGACCGAGAGCAAGCAAAGGCAAAGGAGAAAGATTGAGATTAATTTTACTGAGATGGCCATGCCTACCTAAAAATTTCATTTCCTTGACTTCCTTCAGGGGTAACCACATACCATACAATTAATTGGAAGGTGAGAGTAAAAGTCTTATAGTTGGAGCTTCTAGGAAAACTACTTTTTTTCTAGTAAAAGGGGACATGCTCAGTTGACATAAATTTTGCCCTTCACCCTTTCCCTTTCTTTTTGACTACAGAGCATGAATGAATAGCTTAGAAGCTCAGCAGCCATCTTGTGTGACTGAGAAGGAGAAAACCAAATGCTTAAGATGATAGAGCAAAAGGAGAAGAGGTATCTGAACCAGCCCTGGAACACCTCACTACCTTTTTTCCCTTGCTCCATGAGAAAGATCAATCCCTTACAAGTTTCATGCAGCTATACAAAATTCTACTAACTCCAGTATTTGTGGAGGGAAAAATAAGAATCTTATCACCAAACCAACCACATACTGTTAGCTCTGAAATGGGACTTAAAAACTGTCATCAAGCCTCTCATTATACAGTGGATGAAACAGGTCCAAAAAAAATATGAGACTTTCCAAGATGACACAACTAACAGAGCCAAAGCAAGAACCCAAGCCTCTTGGTTTTCAATCCAGTACCATTTCTACTGTACCTGCTGTCACACTAAAGAAAATTACTTACTGACAGCCTATTCTTTGCCAGGTACTGTGCTTGGTGATATACAGAGGCAAGAATGTACAAGACCATATTCCTTTCTTATCAGACAAATGCAATTTAGATGAAGTAAGACTTCATTAGCCTATGAAATAGCAAGAGTGGCTTTAAAATAGAGTTAGGGGAATCAGTCCCATTACAATATGGTCCACAGTCTCTAGACAAAAAAAGAAAGACAACAGTGTAAACGAGTATCATACATAGTAAGTGACAAAGTGTTCGCATCCATGTTCGGGAAAAATCACTTTGGGTAGGAAAAATCAGAGACATGTTGTATGAAGAAATAAAGTGTTCTCTTCCTGGAAGGAAAGATAGAGTTAAGAGAGGCAGAAGACAATGGGAGGACATTCCTAGAAAATATAATGCCTTGGGCAAAAGGCATGGTGAGAATGACCAAAAAACATCTTGGGGAAAATGGTTTGACTACAATGGAAGGTTTTGTTAGGGTCCTTATGGAAAATGTGGCATAAAAGATAGATTAGAACCAGAAGCATTTTAAATGACAGACTGAATAAATATAACTTGATCCTTCAAGTTATAAAGGAGCCACTGTTGGTTTTTAATCATGGAAATGACTTGGCAAAATTGGTGTTTAAGTAGATGAACCTGGTGTCTATGAATTGAGAATAGGAAATAAAACACAGAAGATTAAACAACATATTTAACAAAAGTTATAAGCAATATGCAGCTCAGTATGTATGCATATATGCAGTATGTATACACACACACACACACACCTATATATACACATACATACATATATGTAGTTTTTATATAATATATGCATAATTCTAAATCACAAGGAAATGAGCAATAAAATATGTTAAAGTGTTTCAATTTCAATGTCTAATATAGTGCTTAGACCATAATAGATGCTCAATAAATGTATGAATAATTAATTCACAATGTAAAGGTATATTAATGTCCAAACCAAAGATTACTGCAGACTCTCTTTAGCCAGAGATATTAAAGCATCTTTATAAATCCTCCAACTGTAATAATGCTTTCCTCTTCCCAGATAAAAATGTGAGTTTTAAGGGTCACTGAGAACTGGTGAGTTACCTAGGTAACCCATTAAGTAAAATACATGAGAATTGAGTTCTGATTAAAAGTATTTCCTCTACTGCCTGCCTTTTGAAAAGAAGTAACAGATACAGCTTCAAAGCTCCACTTAACAAGCAGATAAAAAAGAACAGATGGCTTGATTCTGATATAACTAAGTATCTACCTATGATTTCAGTCACCTTTCTTTTGAAGCTTTGGTTATTTTTAGAATCACCTTCCAACAATGGCCAAATAAGTTCACAGAATTAAGAACTCAGGTGAGAGCCATACAACTGCTGTCGTTTGAGTATTTCAGCCTAAGAAAGAATTTTAAGATTTTCAGAATGACCTAGATAATTAGATTAAAAAATGAGTACTAACCTGCACTGTCTACTAAAACATACCTGCGAAAATGTTTAGATAATAGCCAACATTTGCCACTCTCTGTATATTTGATGTTCAGGGTAACTACTTAAAGAAGATACTTCTTGGAAAGATGGCCTCACTACCCAATCAGCGAAACAGCAGGATGAACATTGGAAAATGTCAATTAATCATCTGGATGTGTTGCTTGATTTACAATAAATGTGGCTGATTCTGTTGCTTTCACTTGACATCTTGTGGATAAGTGTGATTATAGGGTGAGATACCAAAAAAGACAATGTCTTCCAGATGCCAAAGCTCCTAGCTAAAAGGAGGGTAATATGTTTCCCTAGATCCTGAGAAATAAGGTTGAGTTATCCGATGTTCCTCTTAATCAGAATCCTTTGTGTTGATAAAGACGAGTGTGTTAACATTTTTGAATTTCAGAAACCACAGCTATTCAATTAAGAGACTACATTATCAAAGTCCAAGAAGTCAGCCCTGTATGTGAGGTTCATTCTACAGAATTAGCACACGGTAATGACAGATGCAATGTTATCATGGGCTACATTTGGTTCCTCCTGTGAGATGGAATCCACTGAGGGTTTGGGGTTGTAACTTGTATTGCAACTAATTGAGAGACAAGGCAACAGTCAGGCAGACAGAGACTGGAAGTGTGAATTATTGCCTTTAACAGAGCTCAAGTTGATACTGAAAAACATCAGGGCATAGAGAGGTGTTATTGGATTGCTAATAGTAAGCCCTACACCCTAGAGGTAAACCTACTCACCCTTCACAAGCAGAACTGAAAACCCAACCCTATTCACAAGGGCAGGGCTTTTAAGCCTAAAATTACCAGATGGGTGACACTAGATGAGGAAGGATACATCCCTTCGGCCAGCAGGCAGTTCCCAAAACAGAAGAGGGCTATAAATTGGGCTCAGTATTTACTCCCCTAACTCACTAGTCATGGAGGCCCCTCCTCTGCCCTGGAGAAGGACAGTGAGAGTCTGTCAGGGCCGGAGATCAAGAGTATTAACTTAATAGGATCCCTTCAAATGGGAAAAAGACTCAGAGGAGAAATGTTCCAATCTCTTCCAACAGGGGGCAGCATTCATGTCGTAGCCCTTTTCATATCCAGTATCAAAAGCCGTGCCCTGATCATTAAGTATTTGTTAATACAAGTTAACTGTGAGTGTGATGACCTCCAAAGAGAGAGTCCAGTTTTGGGAGTAAGGCTTGAATACTGCTTCTGAACCTCTCTGACTATACACCCGTAGGCAAGTCATTGAACCTCTTTAATTCCATCAACTGTAAAATCCAGATGGTAAATACCTAGTGCACAGGAGTTTCTTGAAGATTAAATATCCAGTAGCTTATCTGAATGCTGGTAGGGCAGAGAGACACTCAAAATTTTGAACTCCCGTCTTCTTTTCCCCTAAAAAAAAACTTGCTCTCAGAAAAAAAAAATCTGATACAAGGCATCATTTATGCTCCCATCAATGAGCCTTCCTTTCCCAGAGCCATTTTTCTGTTTAAGCCTTTTCCCTCAGTGTAATAAAAGGCTAATTCAGTCAATCGTGGTTGAAGAGCTGAGAAGAGGGATTTAGGAAGAGAACACCATTCTGGAAATCAGAATGTCTCTGGATTATTCTGTCGTCATTGTTTTCTGTACCACCTCCACCCTTAAGACCTTTGTATCACCCTAATCTTTTTTTTTTTTTCCTGAAGAATGGTCACAGGAGCCTATTTCCTTTGAATGGCAAGGGGATATGAAAGGTAATGAGGAACAGAAAAAGAAAGAAGAAAGATCCATGCCCTGATTGCCTTGCCACTAAAAACAAATGAAATGGGAATCAAGACCTGTGACTTGGCACCGCATTGTTTAGAGAATTGAAACCTACTGTGATTGCTTTAATTGTTCCTTAATGGCACGTGGAATTACAAGACATTAGGTCACTTTAGAGGAGCCTCAGTGGCATTGCTGTATCTGAGTAAAGTCACCTTTCGTTTTTTTAAGTTGGCCATTAGGCAACCTAAATGCTAGAAGATGCCATAATTATTTGTTTTGCCAGAAGCACTCTGGAAAATATCCTCAAGCCGTTAGACCCCACCCATAGCCCGATGTCATAAGAAAAATGAATGACTAAATAGTACAAGTGCCATTTTGCCTGAAACACAGTCTGTGTCAACTTAACTGTAAAGGAATCATTGCAAGAGAAATTGGAGATGCAAAAGGGACAGGGAAGCCTGGTAGAAGCAGTTTGCATCGTGGAAATAACACAGACATTGGGAACAGGCGGGGTTGAATTTAAATCCCAATTCTGCTTCCTTGCTGAGGGACCTTGGGCAAATACTCTTTCCATTAAGTGAAACTAATAGCACTGACATAGTTCATGGCTTCTGTGGGGATCGAATGAGCTATTTCCTGGGAGGCCATAAAACAGAGGAGGAAAGTGACAAGGTTTCTGAGTTAGAGAGCCTAGTTTTGCATTTTGTCTGCAGGACAACTAGCAGGGTAACCTCACTTACAGAGTCTCTCAGTTTTTTTGTTCACAAATAAGACTACTTATACTACATACTCTATGGAGTTGTTATGAGAATTAATGTAGCTAACACACACATTAAGTGTGTGGCCCTTAAGAAGGACTCCATTGTCAAATACTGTGGAAGTTCCTCAAAAAATTAGAAATATATCTTCCCTATGACCCAGCAATAGCACTGCTAGGAATTTACCCAAGGGATACAGGAGTGCTGATGCATAGGGGCACTTGTACCCCAGTGTTTATAGCAGCACTTTCAACAATAGCCAAACTATGGAAAGAGCCAAAATGTCCATCAACTGACAAATGGATAAAGATGTGGCTTATATATACAATGGAATGCTACTTGGCAATGAGAAAGAATGAAATCTGGCCATTTGTAGCAATGTGGATGGAATTGGAGAGTGTTATGCTAAGTGAAATAAGTGAGGCAGAGAAAGACAGATACCAATATGTTTTCACTCATATGTGGATCCTGAGAAACTCAACAGAAGACCAGGGGGGAGGGGAAGGGGGAAAAAAAAATTACAGAGAGGTAAGGAGGTAAATCATAAGAGACTCTTAAATACTGAGAACAAATGGAGGGTTGATGGGGGGTGGGAGGGAGGGGAAAGTGGGTGATGGGCATTGAGAAGGACACCTGTTGGGATGAGCACTGGGTGTTGTATGGAAACCAATTTGACAATAAATTACATATAAATAAATTATAAATAAATAAATAAATAAATAAATAAATAAATAAATAAATAAAATAAAAAATAAAAAAAGAGAAGGACTCCATTGCTGTTAAGTGTTACATAACATGGCTGCCACAAGGAGGTTGGATTCCTTCTTCTATTCCCTGTAATCGTACTTCCCTGGGCAAAGTTTTCTCAGGAGTTTACATGATTTGAACAACACTATGAACTTTTCCTCCAAAACGATTTTCCTAAATCTAAAACATCCATCATTAATAATGAGTTATGTTGAAGGCATTGCCTCTCTCCTATTACAATAGAACTAACATCATCTAGGGGTGCCTGGGTGGCTCAGTCGGTTAGGCTTCCAACACTTGATTTCAGCTCAGGTCATGATCCCAAGGTCATGGGATTGAGTTCCACGTTGGGCTCCACGCTGAGCATGGAGCCTGCTTAAGATTTTCATTCTCTCTCCATCTGTCTGTCTCTCTGTCTCTCCCCAACCCCTCTCTCCCTCTGCCCCACTCCCCCACTCATGCTCTCTCTCTCTAAAATAAAAAACATAAATAAAATAACATCATCTGGATATCACATTATCATACTATTTTTACATTATGTTTAGACATTATCAACTTCTTGTACATTAATTCCATCAAAAGAGTTCCAACTGCTTGAAAAGTCTAGGAATTGAGAGAAGACCTTTGGCAGGTAAGTTTTGAGGAGACAATAAACAGGAACAGATACATGCACTAGTTTAGGAGAAAACTGGGCTGAATATGACAAGTAGAGGAACCCATGCACCAATCATGGGCAACTGGGGAGGTGACAAATGTATGTGGGATGGGGGACAGAAACTGAAACTCACAGCTTTGTCCACTTTTCCTGGTCTGTCATGCCAATCCCATGTCTAATGGAGCTTAGGTTATATTGGAAAGATTTAAATTCTATTTATTTAAAAATCATCTGACACATTTCATCTGTAACATTCATTTACAATTTTCTATGAAATGTCTTGCAAGAGATTATAACCAAAAATAAGATAAAGGGAATTAAAAAAAATTCTCAAAGGACAAGAATAAACTAATGAAATAAAGCAAGGTTTTCAGAATGATAATGTCATCCTAACATTTGGATAATGAAGTTTAGGGTAGTTGTTTAGATGGAGTCTCAGAGAATGAGGAATCACATTGTTTCAGAATAATGGCTAATCCTTAAACTTAACATATTTAAACTAAAACTAGAGAATGCCTCCACCACCAGCTCTTGGCTCTTTCTTTAGAAAGGTCATGCACCTGTGTCCCTCATTCTTGGAGAGGATGTGTGAGCTCTTTGCAGCATTTCTGCCGAGAGCAGAGTGGACCAATTGTTACTTTTGTTAGGAGTGAATATGTGCATGCCTGTGTGTGTGTGTGTGTGTGTGTGTGTGTGTGTGTTTTCCTATACACTTACATACACCTTTCTCATTTCCTTTTCAGGGAGAACCTTAGTTATGCTTTACTTTTATCCCCATCTTACATGGGAGAAAATAGAGACTTGAGAAAAAATTAGGCCAAGATCACATAGCAAATAAAGATAACTAATGTTTATTGAAATCTTACTAGGTCCAGATACTATTCTTTTTTTAATTTTTTTTTAACGTTTATTTATTTTTGAGACAGAGAGAAACAGAGCATGAACGGGGGAGGGGCAGAGAGAGAGGGAGGCACAGAATCGGAAGCAGGCTCCAGGCTCTGAGCCAGCAGCCCAGAGCCCGATGCGGGGCTCGAACTCACAGACCGTGAGATCGTGACCTGGCTGAAGTTGGACGCTCAACCGACCAAGCCACCCAGGCGCCCCCTAAGCACTTTACATGTACTAGTTCCTTTAGTCCTGTGAGGTACTACTCCTATTTTACGGTAAAGAAAATTAAGGCAAAGAGAAATTAAGCTTGCTCGAGTTCCCATAGGTAAAAAATGAATGAGCAAGGAGTACAAACCAGACATTCTGGTTTCACCACACCGTGCTACACTGCCTCTTTGCTAATGCATAGAAAACACTTGACAATCCATTTTCTCCCAATTTAACCAAACTGCCTTTCTTATGCTTTGAGATAATTTTAGATCTAATCTCGTGTAAGAACATCGGTTTAGTCAACAATCTCTTCTACAGCCATGGCCTTGAATGCACAGGACTCTGACACACCCAGTTAAAAAAAATGGAAAGAGAACTCAGCACTTTGAATACTTTTGTCCAATTGCTAATTCTCTGCCTCATTTTCTTCTTACTGAGTTGAGGGTTCAACATAAGTTTTTAAATGATTGGGTTGGTGCTGAATTACCTCAGCTTGAGACCACATGCACAGCTGATGCCTGTACCGTAGTTTCTCAGAGCCAGTCAACATGACTTTCTGATTACCCCATCCCTAAATAATTTACTCCATGTATGTCACTGAAAGTGACATTACAATGAATCTGTCAGTTCAAGCAATACCAGTAGGAAAAAAATAATTAATTAATTAATTAAAAAACACAACCCAGGTCTACCTGGAGGGTGTTTGTGTTTCTCAAGTAATCTCTTTTCTTAATTAATCTTAAGCGCTGTCTGGTGTTAATTAAATTTTCATAGGATAATAAATAGATAGCATAGGACTGATTAGATTTTTGGAGCCACACAATGAAAACCGAGTCATATAAAGCTAATAGTATTAGCTAATATGTATTGAGTACTTATTACAGGTTGGGAACTGAACAGTATGTACTTCATAGACATTATCTTATTTATCTCCTCAACCCTAAGAAGTAGGTACTATTTAGATATTCACTTTATAAGTATGGGAAACTGAGGCTCAGAGGAATGAAATTACTTTCCCAAGATGAGATAGTACCTGACGGAACCAGAATCTAAACCAGGTGTGCTTTGCTTTGGACTGAAAGCTCTTAGATTTAGTGTTTTGCTGTCTTTTTAATTATTGGTAGCATGATCATGAGGATTTTCTATATCTCACACTTCTGCCTCAAGATGACTCAGTGTAATTCTCTGATTGAGAATTAATTATGATGATTATAAATCTGTTACTTTCTGCAAGGGGCCAAGGAGCAGAATCATAAAGTGATGCGTGATGCTAAAGTAAGTGTTTCCCAGAGAGGAAGACATGGTATTTGTTCTATGTACTACTCATGTTCTTCCATCAGCCTCCTGTCCACACATTAAATATCTATTTACTTTTCAAGATTAAGGTCAAAATAATCAACAACCTCTTTGATGTCTGTCCTGATGCCTCATTTTTTCTTTTTAGTAGAAAGGGTCCTATTTCTGTTGCAAACCCATGTGTGCATATTGTATGAGCCCCATGTATACTGGCCAATTTTTGCACTGATAACTCTTATTACACTTCTTTGTGTTATCTACCCTTGTGTCCAGACAACATATCCCCATAGGAAATACGTGTCTCATTCTTAGACAGTAATAATCTAGAACAATAATAATCATATATTAGCAATGTCTTACTGTTTGTTGAATCAATTTAGCAATAAACTTCTAGGGGGAAAATAAACTACAGCAATGACATGTGGATCCTCTGGCTCTAAAGGAGTGAATTCAGTGTGTTGTTGTAAATACCTGCTAATCTGATGGTCATGGTGCTTGAAAAATAAAAGATACCACTTTACTTTTTGTTTTTCGTTAAGTTTTTTTAAATCAATTTTTCTTATTTCGTAAGGAAAATGTTTACTATTGAGAATTAAGAGATCTAAATAGGCAAAAGAGATTATATGTTTGACACCATTACAGCCAGAGTTAATTGTCATGAACATTTGTATGTGTGCCTTGGAGAGCTTTTCTATGAAAATATATTTGTAACTTACTTGGCGTGTATAACTTTCTGAAATCTAGTAACCTGGATTCTGCATGTGGGTTTGGTTTCACATGAGATTTCAAAGGTGAAAGAAAGTAAAGTGAGGTACTGTTGACGGGAGAAGAGACTAGGTTTTCTTTCAAATATAATGGCAAGAAGTGCTTGATACTTTGGGGTCAGCAAAACCGGAGGTTCTGGCGTCTAGCCCATGACAGTACAGGTGTAGAGTTAAGGTCACTGGCAGCAGTGAGATTCCTGCTGAGACAGTCTGTTGTGTCATGGATGTTTCCTTGCTGTGTTTTTTTTTTTTTTCTGGTAATGACTCATCTGCATTTTGTTCCCTATGTTCTCCAGTGCCACCTCCACAGAAAAACAATTCTGAAGCTACCTATTTGTAATAGCATCACCAGTTTTTCTTTTTTTAAATCCTATCTACTTAAACTGCTAAGAGTGAAATATATTATTTCTAGGTAAATATCCTGATAAATAGGATAACTATTGACAGAAGTGGTTGCAGGTGACAGACACTCAAAGAAATGGAGATCTCAACTGGTACTGACCTGAGTTTGAAGGCAGTTGACTATTCATTGTCATTAGAGAATGCAACACGAGTCACTCATTGCAAAAAGTGGCAAAACAGCGAGTTGGAATTTTCTGTGGTTTCCTGGATAGCAGTGTCTATTGAGGATAAAGCTTTGGCAGAAGGGATGCCAAGAAACATCATCACGAAGCCTGAGAAATAGGTTGGTTACTTCTAATTGCAGGGACAACTTTAAAAATTAAATCACAAACTCATGGTTTTTTATTCTTGACTAAAGACACGGGCAGGGAACCAAGGAGTTTTTATAACTATCCTAATATATATTACCTCTTCCCACTGCTGGGATGATAAAGCCTATCATCAGACCAAAAATTTGATCAGCAGGTTACTGAAATGCCATGTAGGTTAAATTCTTAGCCTTGTCTAGGTCTCTTACACAAGAACTGGGGTATTGACTGGGAGAGAATGAGACTCTGAAAACATCTACAATGATTTGGACATCTTAAACCTCCAAATTCTGCTAAACCTCCTTTGCCAGCAGAAGCATCTCCTCTCCGCCCACCCCACCCCACCCCCCAATGAAGCTGATTCCTGTAATTAATTCCTGTCTCAAATCTACCAACTCTCATGGCCTCGTAGTCTAAAACTAGAAGCAGGTTCCAGCATTCCCAGGAGTGGGAAGTCGAAGACTAAGGTCAGGCTTGAAAGGAGAAAGTGTGCATACCAAAAAAATTGCAAGGTTTTGCCAATATATGGCACAAAAGCCTGGAGGATTATGTAGGGCTAGATTCTAAGGAAGGTAGAGTTGGGAATTTAGATTGGGCTGAATTTACTTATGTGGGTATTTTTGCCCCAAATTCTGTGTTCTTTGTGCCAAGTGGAATAGCTAATGGTGGTTCTGGTTGATTGTTGTTTGGCTAAAATCTGTATTCAACTATAGACTGCACTAAATGAAATTGAGACATCAGGACTTCTGTAATAATGTAAAAAAGAAATTATAGACTTAATGACAGTGAATGTGTATAGTGACTCTATCATGAGTAAGCCACTTACCCCTTCCCTATATCCCCCAAGAGTCCTGAGAGAACATTCTCTTCACTGCATTGAGAAGTAAATGGTCAGCAGAACACCATCCTCCTGGAGAAATGAATGTTCTTGGGATAAAAGGAGGAGGTAAAGGATAAAGGTAGGAGGCACTGCCACTGAATGGACCCCCTTATTACAGTGAAAATGATGAGATCCCATGGTGGCACCTAGCCACCAGAGACAAGATGGCACATTTTGCAATAATTTGTAGCAGGACTAGAATGGAAAAGATGATAGCTTGGCCCAAAGAGATCTTTGGCTGATACAGTGCATTTTATCAGGGGAATAGTATCCCCTCAAGTTGTACACAAGATGGCCTCATCCTTAGAAATAATAGATATGGTAACCCACTAAGATTCTAGTTCATTTGTATGACCCAAACAAAGAAACTAACCCAAACAAATAAAAAATACCCAAACTCTAGTATGCTAAAGAGATGATTAAGATTTACATCTAATTCCCATATCCTAGTTCATAAACAGTGGTCTAAATTATGACAGCACACCCTCTCCAAATTGAAAGAAAAGTTGTTATATTTCACACTTTCTAACCACTGAAAAATGCAATATTTAGTAGCCTTTCAATTTCGGAAACATAACACATCTCGGGTGGATGTACTGTTCCCACTTACTGAATTACCAATACAGCTACCAGGTTCAAGAGGGACTTGAGAACTCCAATTCAAGCCACTCTGCCATTTTACCCCTATTACATGGTAGATCCAATGGTGCCTAAAATGTCTGTGGCTGACAATGATGTTCCATGAAGCCAATTGCCAGGCTTAGAAAGAGAATCATGGTAGGTTTGGAAGCAGATCCACCCCACTTTGGTCAAGTTACTATTCTTTTGAAAAGTAGTTCTTGGCTTGCTACTGGATCTCTGTAGAGACTGAACACCTAACCATGAAAGGGTATATAACTGTGCACCCTGAAAGAAACTATAGCCAGGTATTCCCAGCAGCATCCATGATCTAGTGAAGCTATATATACAAGACCAAATACAAGGGGATCTTCAGACGCGCAAGTAATTTGCAGAATTCGCTCTCACTACCAATGTGCTTACTTCTAACATGCTATCACATATTGGTCAATCTATATCTCTGTCCTCATAAAAATGTTCCAATGACTGACTAAGGGAAAAAAAATGACTTACAGAAGATTCTGCATAATATGGTGAGGTGGGAGTGGAATGATATCATCACCTCATTTGGTTGAAGCCAGGTGCTCCTAGTTGGTAAAACGACAAGCAGTACATCACATGGTCCCTTGTGAAGGAAGTAAGGGCTGAGATGAGTCTCTACACCAATTCCTGGATAATGGCTAAATGAATTGGCTGACAGCAGAATATCGGAAAAAAAACAAGCTTGAACATTTGGTAATAAGACTTGTGAAAGAATATATGGATAAACCACTCTTAACAAGTTCAGGGTATGAGTACACATGGCCATATAAACGGTTATCACAGAACCCCCGTGGTGGGGGAGGAGAAAGGGAACAGAGGAGACTTACTGATATGGTTTAAAAAATGGTCTCTTCCATGGGGGTCATTTAACCCGTTTTTCTAGCCATGGCAATTTGAGTAGTTGCTCAAAGTATTCATAAACAAAATGGCCAAGGTGACAAGAACATAAAATGTTTATGTGTAAAACATGAACTTCTCCTCACTACATCTGGCCTGGCCATTAAAAGAGCAAAGTTTCACTCTTGTCAACAGCAATGTCAATTTCTAAACTTGACATACTGTCACATCTTAGGATGATGAGCCTGCTACCCAGTAGTAGACTGAGAGCATGGGGAATGTAGATTGGTTTTTCCTTAGTCACACTTCTATTAGCAATAGCTTTGGATTCACTAAGAAAGAGTAACCTTAAAGAATGATGCAGTGGCCTATGGAAGACTTAGAGAAACACCAGCTTGGAAATGTCACTTTGAGAATCTGAGGATACAAGTATGCTTTGAACAAGCAATCAACACACCATGCTGTTTCTCTCATAGTCAAAACAGGGGGGTGAGGCATAGCACCTTGCACTGTTTCACTTATTGACCTACTTACAAAAAAAATTTTTTAATGGTCTCTAGGACTTCAAGCTCTGCTAATTATAGGTCTGAGTGCCCAAGAGAGCAATTCTTCCACTGCACTTAAAGTTAAAACTGCCATATGGCCATTTTGGGATCCTTAGGTTACTGGATAGACAGGGTTATTAACCATAATAACCAATGGAAAATTGCTCCTCTAGAGTAAGGGCAAAGAGGAGCATTCTAGATCACTGGGGATCATTCTGAGTACCTTCTAATGTTTCCAAGTCCATTATAAAATGTTAATGTAAGACCAAAGCAACCCATATAGGAAAGTCCATCAAAGACTCAAATACCTCAGAGCGGCAAGCTTTGTTTATTCCTCTACGTGAAAAACCCAAACCAGCCAAGGTGTTTTTGAAGAAAAATGAAACATGAAATACACAGTAGATAGAGGAAGAGAATTATAAATACAAACAGCCCATGACAAACTGCAGAACTGAGTTTCTTGTTGGCTGTGTTTGGGAGTATGCTACTGGTGGGTTACATACATTACTTAGTCCGTAGGTCATAAAATACCAAGGTGCGATTGTCATTCAGCTAAGGTAAGAAAAAAACACCCAGAGTTGTGGTTGTCATAACTGGCAAGACTTTGCATCTCCCCTTTGGATAACATACAGTGAATCCAATTTTGTTTTTGTAAAAGCAAATGTTTTTACATATGTTATATGTGAACTCATGGGCTACTCCTATTGTTTAAGTTTTTGCACAGAAGAAAAGAATGTGTACAAAGCATTTGAACTCAATTAGCTCAATCATCACCCACTCCCATTCCCTTTGGGACTGAACCATATCTTCCTGTTCAGAAACCAGATATTTCCCAGGTCTTTCGCCGTGAGGGTCTCACTCAGCAGATTGCACTACATACATCTTGCAAGAGGGAAGTGAACAGTGTGAGATGGCAGCTTCACACAGGAAAACCAAATCTCCTGGAATCTATAGTGGGGGAGACATCTGGCTGCCTAGGGTAGCTTTAATGCAGGTTCTACCCTGCCCTCGGATGTGCCAGGCAGCAGGTGGCCCCGGCAGTGGAATTTCACCTAGAACAGTCTCGTGTGTGGCTCGGTGCTTCTCTGTTTCACTCTTGACTGTGTGGCATGCAAGCCTCAGTCCCTGACCTTCCCCAAGAGCTGGCATGAGACTAAATATTTTTATTTTTTATTTTTATTTTTATTTTTTAATATGAAATTTATTGTCAAGTTGGTTTCCATATAACACCCAGTGCTCATCCCAAAAGGTGCCCTCCTCAATACCCATCATCCACCCTCCTCTCCCTCCCACCCCCCATCAACCCTCAGTTTATTCTCAGTTTTTAAGAGTCTCTTATGGTTTGGCCCCCTCCCTAACTTTTTTTTCCTCCTTCCCCTCCCCCATGGTCTTCTGTTAAGTTGCTCAGGATCCACATGAGAGTGAAAACATATGGTATCTGTCTTTCTCTCTATGACTTATTTCACTTAGCATAACACTCTCCAGTTCCAACCACATTGCTACAAAAGGCCATATTTCATTCTTTCTCATTGCCAAGTAGTATTCCATTGTGTATATATACTAAATATTTTTAAATAAATTGTTTGTTTTTTTAATCACAAATCCTGACCAATAAAATACTTGTCTACATAAAGGGATTATTTTAAATTTATAAATTTTACAAGTTTTGCTTAATAATATGTCACTAACAGAACTATATAACTAAATTCTTTTGAAAAAAAAAGTTGAAATGTAATTTCCATTTAGTGAAATGCAAAAACATTGGCCGAATGGTTCTGTGAGTTTTGACAAACTGCAACCATATAACTGACATTGGTATTCAGATATAGAATATTTCTTACTTATGGCAAATTCCCATGTGCCCCGTCAAAGTAAATCCTCCCCCTTTAGAGGATGCCCTTATTCTGGTTCTTACTGCAATACACCAGTTGTGCCTGTTCTAAACCTTCTCATAAATGGCATTATACACTAAGCGCACATTTGTGTCTGGCTCCTGTCACTCAGCATAATGTTTTTGAGATACTCCATGTTACTGAGCATATCGGTAGTGTATTCAGTTTTATTGCTGAACTGTGTGAATATGCCACAACTTGCTGATCCATTCGCCTGTTGATGGATACTAGAGCCGTTTCCACTTCTCGGCTATTATGATGAAAGCTGCCATAAATATTTTTGTACAAGTCTTTCCATTGACATGAACTTTGGCTTCTCTCAGCTAAATTGCTGGGACAATAGAGTAGGTAAATGCTTAAGCTTTTAAACTTACAAACCATTTCCTAAGATGGTTGCATTATTTTACAGTTTCACTAACAACGTTTGTAAGTTCCGGTTGCTCCATATACTCATGAACATTTGCTATTCTCAGCCAAATTATAGCCATTTTAGTGGGAGTATGGTGATATGTCACTGCAGTTTTAATTTGCATTTCCTTGATAATTACAATGTTGACCACATTTTAATAGATTTATTTGCCATTTGTATTTCTTCCTTTATGAAGAATCTGTTCAAGTATGTTCTGTATTTTTTAATTGGGTTGTTCATAAGAACTTTATGGTCCGGATGTAAGTCCTTTGATATATGTATTGCAAACATTTTTCTCTCAGTGATTTGCATATTCATTTTCTTAAGAGTGCATTTTTATAAATGGAAGTTTTAAATTTTCATAAAGTTCAATTTGTCATTTAGCAGAAACTTACTAATTTCAATTTTCCTCTCTAAAGATTATTTGGCTACTCCAAGGTCACAAATACATTCCTCTGTTTTTTTTTCCCTAGGACCTTAAAGGCTCTAGCTTTTATGTTTATGTATGTGACTCAAATTGAGTTCATTTTTGTGTAAGACGTGTGGTAGGAGTCCACGTTCATTTTCCTTCATGTGGATATCTAATTGTCACAGCACTGTTTGGTAAACAGACTTTCTTTCCCCATTGAACTGCTTTGGCACCTTCGTAGTAAATCAAGTGATCTGTATGCAGGAGTCTATTTCTAGTCTCTATTATTTATTGATCTTTTTGTCTACACCTATGCCAGAACTACACTTTGTAGATTACTGTAGCTTTGTAGTAAGTCTGGACATTAGGTAGTGTAAGGCACCCAATTTCATTCTGTTTCAAAATTGTCATGGTAATTCTAGGTCCTTTGCACTTCCATATAATTTCTTAGAATCACTTTGTCAATTTCTATCAAAAAGCTTGCAAAGAGTTTGATTGAGGTTGCATTGAATTTATAGAACATTTTAGGGATAATGATATCTTAACACTGAATCTTCCAATCTAATAGCATGATGTGTCTCTTCCCTTTTTTAGGTTTTCATTGTCTGCTCAGAATTATCTTCGAGTTTTCAGTTTACAAGGCTTTCACATCTACTCATTACATTTATTTATAAATAGTTTATATTCTATTATTGAAAATGGTATTTTAAATTTTATTTTCCAATTATTCATTGGTCATAAATAGAAATACAATTAATTTCTATGTACTGGCACATTACTGAATCCACTTAATATTTGTGTGTGTGTGTGTGTGGTTTATTTGTAGACTCCCTGGGATTTTCTACTTAGAAAATTATGTCTGTTGAAGATGAAGACAATTTCATTTTTCTTTTTCTAATCTGTATGCATTTGTGGTCATTTCCTTCCTTACATTGGCTAGGACTTGAAGTACAATATTCAATAGAACTAGTGAGATGTCCTTGCCTCATTCTAAAATATAGGACCAAGGGATTTCTGGTTTCGCTGTTAAGTATCACGTCAGCTGGGATTTTTTTGAACACATTCTTTATCAGATTGAGGAAGTTCTCCCTAATTCCTAGTTCACTGACAGCTTGCTATTATGAATGTATGTTGAACTTTTTCAAACGTTTTCCTACATCTACTAAAATGATTACATGATTTTTAGCCTGTATTCTGTTATTCAGTTAAATTACTTTAATTTTTGGATATTGAAATAATCTTATATTCTTGGAATAGATTCCACATGGTCATGCTGTATTATGCTTTTTACATATTGCTGAAATCATTTGCTAATATTCTGTCTATACACTTTCATGAGGAATGTTGGTATTTCATGGACATATTCTTTCTTTTTTCAACGTTTTTTTTAATTTATTTTTGGGACAGAGAGAGACAGAGCATGAACGGGGGAGGGGCAGAGAGAGAGGGAGACACAGAATCGGAAACAGGCTCCAGGCTCTGAGCCGTCAGCCCAGAGCCCGACGCGGGGCTCGAACTCACGGACCGCGAGATCGTGACCTGGCTGAAGTCGGACACTTAACCGACTGCGCCACCCAGGCGCCCCTAAACATTCTTTTTTTAAGTTTACTTATTTATTTTGAGAGAGAAAGAGAGAGCAGGGGAGGGGCAGAGAGAAAGGGAAAGAGAGAATACCAAGTAGACTCCATGCTATCAACTTTGAGCCCAGCCCAAGCCTCGATCTCACAAACAGAGAGATCATGATCTGAGCTGAAATCAAGAGTCAGTTGCTTTTTTTTTTAATTTTTTTTAATGTTTATTTATTTTTGAGACAGAGACAGAGCATGAACAGGGGAGGGGCAGAGAGAGAGGGAGACACAGAATCCAAAGCAGGCTCCAGGCTCTGAGCTGTCAGCACAGAGCCTGACACAGGGCTCAAACCCATGGACCGTGAGATCATGACCTGAGCTGAAGTCAGATGCTCAACCAACTGAGCCACCCAGGCACCCCAAGAGTCAGTCGCTTAACCAACTGAGCCACCAATAATAAACATTCTAATGAAGTATGGTCAGGTTGGTATTGCTTTATTATTTTCTGAAAGAGTCTATGGAATATTAATATTTTTTCCTCCTTGTATGTTTGGTTAAATTCACCAATATAGCTATCTGGATATGGTATTTTCCTTCTGAGAAGGCTTTTAAATTGTGAATTCAATTTATTTAACAAATATAGGGCTATCCAGATTTTCTATTTTTTTATCCTTGTGTCTATTAAAATATGTTCACTCAAGGAATTGGTTAATTTAACTTAAATAACCAAATTAAGTGTCAGTGTTATTTATATTATTCATATTATTCCTCTATTATCCTTTAAACCCCTGTAAGAATTTATAGTGATACCCATCATTATTGATATTGATAAATATTTCTCTTGTATATCTTGATCAGTTCACCTAAAGATTTTTCAATTTTATTATACTTTTCAAAGAAATTACTTTGAATTTTATTAATTATCTTCATTTTTATTCATTTCATTGATCTCTAGTCATATTTTTCCTCCTTTCAATTTATTTTGGGTTTAATTTGCTCATTTTTTCTAATTTCTCAGAGTGGGTTAATTTCTAACTTTTTTTTCTTTTCTTATATAAGCATTTAAAATTTTAACAATGCTATAGCTGTATTCACAAATATTGATAGTGTTTTCTTTACCACTCAGTTTGAAATGTTTTCTACATATTCCTGTTATTTCTTCTGATACATAGTTTACTTAGGAGTATGTTGCTTAAGTTCCGAGTAGTTGAGAATTTTCTAGATATCTACTTTATTAATTTCTAATTTTTATCAGAAAATATAAGTTCTTTGAAATTTTCTTAGACTTTTTTTTATAGCCCAGCATATGATCTATCTTTATAAATGTTCCATATGCACTTGAAAATAATTTTTTTCTGCAATTTGGGGGAGCAGTGTTCCACATATATAAAGTTAAAATAGTTGATAGAATTGTTTCTTTTCTATTCTTACTAAATTTTTTGTCTGATTGTTTTATCAGTTAGTGAGAGGAATGTTAAAATCACAAATTATAACTGTGGATATGTCTATTTTAAGCTCTTTTTAGGTGCATACATACTTTTTTTTTTTATTGCTTAAAAACATAACCAGACATACTGTGGTGTTTTTATTCTCTGGTTGTTCAGTCTGAACACATTGGAAGTATATGATTAGCAACAGTTTAATGAAGCTATAGCATTTACAGGATGCTCAAATGGGTTCAGTATAAGTGGTTATAAAAAATTCATTAAAGATAAAAGGCAGAACACTTTTTAATACTGACACAATGGCAGGGAACTTGGGTGGCTTGGTCACTTAAGCATCTGCCTCTTGATTTCAGATCAGGTCATGATCTCACTGTTCATAAGATTGAGCCCTGAATGAGGCTCTGCACTGACAGCATGGAGCCTGCTTGGGATTCTCTCTCCCTTTCTCTGCCCTTCCCCCACTAGCGTGCACACACTCTCTCTCTCTCAAAATAAATAAATAAACATTTAAAAATGGTACACTGGCAATCGATACATTCTGGCACAATGGCAATATCAGCTTTACAAATGTTTATAGGATCTCTATAACATTTTTATAAATATTTGTTCCACAAGAATGATCAAATAATCATTTAAATTAAAAGGTACACACACACTTTTAGAATTATTATATCCTCATGATGAATTGACACTTTAATCATTTTAAAATATCTCTCTGTATCCATTGTCATACTCGATATCCTGACATCAATTTTGTCTGATATTGATATAATCATTCTGAGTATCTTTTGTGTAGTATTTTCATGGCATTACCTTTTCCTATTCTTTTACTTTTAGCCAATCTGTTCTTCATGTTTAAAATGCATCTCTTGTAATAGTATGCAATTAGATTTTGCTTTTAATTCCCAATTGTCAATCTCTTCCAATTGATTGGAGTGTTTACTCCATTGACACCTAATGTAACTATTGATATGCTTGAATATTTTAAGCTGTCATCTTGCTATTAGTTTCCTATTTCTCCCATCTGCTCTTTGCTCATTTTATTTTCCTATGCTATGTTTATTTGGGTAAATCAGTCCTTCTTACCTAAGTATTTCCTTTTAACACCACTGTTAGCTTTTTAGTCTTGTGTCTTATTTTTTTATTAGGACTGGAGTTTATTATTGCTTTAGGGATTATAATACACATCCTTAATTTATCAGATTTGTCATAGAGTAATGTCTTAAAAGTAATGTTATGCTACTTTATGTGTAATGTAAGATTCTTGCCAAGTGTACTTTCTCTTATTCACCTCCTTTTCTTGGTCCATTGTCATAGGTTTTACTTCTACGTATGTTATAATTTCCAAAGTCTATTATTATTAATTTGCTCTGAATAATAAAGTGGCTCTTCTATAAGTTAAGAGAAGAAAAAAGACAGCCTCATATATCCACATATTTACTATTGCTCGTGGCATTTTTTTATGTGTTTATTTGTGTTTCCGTACAGTATCATTGCTCTTTGGTACAAAAAACTTCCTTTGATATTTATTATGAACTAGTCTTTGTTGATAGAATTGCTCTACTTATATTCATTTGAAAATGTTTTAACATCACCCTAGTTTTTGAATATTAGGAAAATAGACCAGGAATTTAGTAGTTAATAAGACAAGAATCAACATGGAGGAGGAATTAGAAAGTTGTGGGAATGCATGTAAAAGACACTTCACCCAGGCTTGAAAAGGTTTTCAGTATAAATAATATTGCACCTATTTGAAAGGTAAAAAGGAAAGAGGTAGGCAGACTGATGAGTGAGAAGAGCAGAGATCAATCAAGTTCTTTGAGGTCAGTCAAGCTCTTTTCAAGCAAAGGAAAATATAAGTTACTTTACCAAAATCCTATAATTCATTTAGATTGCTTCCTTTATTCCCTCCTCCTTGCTTTTCTTTTAATTGGTTATTTCCTATTATAAACACCAGTGAATATCTTTGAACATTTTATCTGTATGTACTTGCATGATTTACTCATAAGAAAACTCCCAGAATTAAACATTTGAGGTGGAAGGTAGGTACATTTTTTATCTTTTAATACATACTACAGGGTGAAATTCCCCCTAGAATGATGATATCAATTTGCATTCCTACCAGCAGCCTAGGAGAGTAATAGGCTTTATATTCCTGGAGATTATAGCATAATTGTTCCTCATTAATCCTTCCTTCTCTAGCATTATTGAGACAACCTGCAGATCCATCATACCCAATTCCTAGACCTTAGATAGAGACTTCCAGGACTCCTTCAGTCTACCATTCCTGATCTCCAAGATACATAACCTTTCATGCCAGGCCACCTCCATCATATGCCTTATATATGCCTGAGCTCTGACCCCATATGCACTCTTGGTTCCTGCTCTAATAGATTGCTTGGGATCTCAGTTTCTTACAAAATGAGACTCCTGACTTACTATTAAATTTTCCCTCCTAGGAGCTGAAGACTTTCATTCCTATATCTAGATACACTCTGAAAATGGTGGACAAAACCTTCTGATGCCAATTGTTTCTCTGTACTTCTTAAGGTCACCCACCCTGAAATGAATGTCACTGTGCTTCATTTACTTATAAGAAGACTCCCAACAGGCCACCTTGAAGTACCTTGATTACATTCACACTTTAAAAAAAAAAGTACTTTTCTATCATAAAAATCTTCAAAGCAATATCCAAAATTCATTTTTACAACCTCAATCACATCAGAGACATTCATGCATATTGAACACAGAATAAATAATTTGCAAGAAAGAATAACCTTAATCTGAACACAGTTTGAAACTCTTCATTGTTACAAGGAAGAATATCTTTGCTTGCTGCAAGTGAGCTATCAGAAAACGAGAACCTCTTTTACTGAAATTTTTGAACTTACATTTTATAAAAACCTAATCTACTCCAGGTAAGAAAAAAATCCTTTAATAGGAATAGATTAAAAAGAGGTTATATTTTAATTGGTTCTGCATATTTTTTGAATAAATGCATACATTTGCATTTTATTTTCTTACTTTAATGGTACCATATTTATAGTGTTGCATCATAAATTAATAAAGATGTATGCCTTTATTGGGTCTGCCCATTAATAGAGTTTTGTGTGGAATATAGCTACTGTATACACGGTATATATCTCATAATATGTAATGAGATGTCCAGGGAGAGGATAAGCCATATGTACACACATTAATATTAGCTAACTCTATGCAACATTCTTATCTTAGACTTTGATTATCTTCTTGTGATGTGCAGATACTAATCCCAGTTTCCTCTTATTCCCATACCTTGCCTCAGAGCAGTATGGAAAATCTAGAAAAGTCAGTAAGGAAATAATGGAAAAACACAACATATTTTATATTTTAGTACCATCATCACCTCACTCACGTACACAGAAAAAAACCTATAAGCAGGGTCATTAATTTGTTCTTACAACATAGGCAACAGGCAGAGAGAGTACGTTCACGGGATGGAAGCATGCCAGTGCTCCCTCCCTCACGATCAAGTGGCCTTCCTTAGCCAGACAAGAGGATATGGAACAGAAATCTCAAGTGAGGAGTTAGTTGGTTTTCTTCCTTGCTTGCCATGAATGGCAACTTGAAATGTGAAGTGGACACCTGCATTGACTTGTCAGTCCAGGGAGCATGAAAACTGATGCTGTTCATTTTATTCCCTTGACTGTGGCCTCATATCCCAGCCATTCTTGCAAGTCTCATCTCCAATGTTGCCTCCTTCATGGAAGTGTTTTCTGATCTCAGAACAAATGGGAGGACTCTTTCAATCTTCCTACCACCATTTGTTTTCTGAAGGTGTTTTCATAAACTTTAATGTAAAATCAGCCTATGTGGAGGAGTTGGAAAGACTTATGGGGTAAGATAAAAGAGGCACATCACCAACATCATTTACCTAAATTTCTTAATTGAGTGCCTACTGTGCACCAAAGAATGTGCTAAGTGCTTTCAATGCTTTCACATGCTTTCTCTGCTTTATAAATTTCATTTATTCAGCATAAAGCTATGGGGCTGTCCTTGACTTGTGTCTTCTCTCATAACCCACCTATAAGCCATCAGAAAATTTTGTTGACTCTTCTGTTAAAATAAATCCAGAATCTAACCCTTTCCTACCACCTCCTTTCCCTTGACTGAAAGACTGCAATAGCCTCCTGATCCTTCTCCCTTTTTGGGGGTTGCCCACACTCCTGCTCCTCCTGTACTTTTACGATTGTACTTTCAACCTAAGTCAGATTATGTCACTCCTTAATAAAACTCTACAACGCCCCCACCCCCTTATCCTCACAAAAAAAATCCCAAATTCCTACAATGGCTAAAAGGTCCGACACAAGCTAATCTTTCCCTCTCATTGCCTATCTGACCTCATTTCCTAAAACTATTCCCAAGACTTACTCTGCTCCAGTCACACTGGCCTTTTTGCTCTTCCTTCAACATGTCATACTTGCTCCTGCCTCGGAGCACTGCCTTGGCTGTGTTCTGTCCCTGAACTGATCCTGAGCTATATGCTGGCAACCTTTCTCACCTCATTTCCTCAAACCTCCATGAAGCCTATCATATTTAATACTGTAGCCCCCTCCCTAGTCCCTATTCCCAGATTCCTTCTATCCTGTCCTACTCTCCTTTTCCTCCCATACCATTTATCAACTTGTCACATATTATACAACCTACTTCTTTATTACATCTCTCATTTAGCTTCAGTCTCCTCCCCCAGAAGCTGAGCCAAATGAGGACAGATATCTTTGTTTTGTTCACCAAGATATACCAAGCTCTATTACAGTCTTTGATGGAGAGTAGGCAATCAATAAATATTGGTCCATTAAATCAGTTAAATTATTTATTTCAATGAGTCTATGAGGGAGGAACTTTCTTACACTTTTCTAAGGAGATAATTAACTGCATTATCTATTCACAGCTAGTTAATGTCAAAGTAGATTCAAATATACTCCAGAGGTCAAACCCTTAGTCCTGACTCCCAGACTCTTACACATCTGTAGTACTATTCTATGATCTCCTTGAGGACAGAACTGGTATGGATTTCATATATCTTGATATTGTATCAGTGATACATACAGCACCCTGCACACAGTAGGTGCTCAATAAACATTTATGTAATTGTGTTTGGCCAACTTTTCCCAAGCAAGACAACCTTGTTTGCTACAACAGTCTTTCTGTGTTGGCTCTTAAAACACTTCCTTAAGGTCATGTGCTTAACCTAGGAGTCATAGAAATTATCTGAGTAAACCAAGGTTCAACCTGGCCCAATGGCTTAATCAATGCCACATGGCTGCTTAGAGAAAAAGTCAACACTAGGTCCCAAATCTTCAGACTCTGCAGTCATTTTTCCTTTTGTGGTTTTAATTTTTAAATGGAGACATGTCCATACCATTAGAGTGCAAGTATATGAAGGCAGGAATTGTGTTTGTCTCTTCCGTGTGCCCTGCAAAGGATGTATGCCAGTGGTAGGTCCCCAGAGGGTATTCAATAAATACTTGTTTATTTCCAACATGGCCCAAGTGGACTGCACGAACAGTCCAACCAATATAATTTACCTGGATGTTCAAGCAGAGATAATGAAGGCAAGTAAGAAATGAAATAGCCCCACAAAAAACATCTAATAAGCCATCAATTTTACCTTTAAAAGTGATCACAGTTTCTGAGATGGGGTTGGGAATTAAATAGAATCTGGAAGATTTTCAATCAATATTCTTCATGGTTTTCATTTTAATTTAAGGGGTAAAAACAGCAAGGCCTTGAGCAAGACTGATAGATTGCTACTTGATCAATTCTTTCCTTGTCCCAGTTGTAAAAACAAAGTCATAAATTATACTAATTCTTATTTTGGCTAAATAGCTTATTTCGGCAGCATAGGTGGATGGTGACAGCCCAAGTCATCATGGATTCATCATTACACAAAGCCAAGAATTTGAGTGTTGGAGCTGTTCTCCCTTCTGGGGTGTTGTCAAAAAACTGTGGTCCTTTCAGAGTCAAACTGAAAACCTGTTAAATAATTTAAATTTTTCATTTGTATTCAAATAAGTTTTTCTTCCTTTCTGTAGCAGTTTGAGAATAATAGCATTAATTCTCATGATTGATAAGACCTGACCCAATACTATGCCACTTTTTAGCTTAATTTTTCTTACTAATGTATGATTTTTAACTTATGCAAAACTAGTAAATTTGCTTTGGGCATATGTTAATCTCAAAGGCCTTTCTGACAGTGCCTGTAACTATAGGCAGATGTTCCTTGTCTAATAGGAAAATGTTACACAATTCTGTAGCATGAGCAAGAAAATTAAATGAAATCTAAAAAAAAAAAAAGGAAGGGGTGGACATAGAAAAAAAGCATTAAAAGAGAAATTGATACGAACCTGAATCCCATCTCAGCCCTGCCACTCCTTTGAGCTGGCATGCCTTGCAAGAGGAAGCCATTTTCCATGAATTAAATCCACAAGTGACCTTCAAATGCTAAGGACTTCTGACTGAAACTAATATGAAAATTTGGATTTGCATCATACCGAGTCCCCCTAATCATCTTCTTGCCCTGCCTTAAATCTATCTATCCGCTCCATCCTTGCCTTAGAGAGAAATTGGTAAGGAATTGGCTCACATGATTTCTGGGGGCAGACAAACCTAAATTTGTAGGGTAGGCTGGCAGTTTAGAAACTCCTGGGCAGGAGCAGGGTGATTTCTATGTCCACTCACAATCTATTTACCTATTACAGTCTTGAGGTAAAATTTCTTCTTTTTCATGAAAATCTCAGTTTTGCTGTTAAAGCCTGTAAACTGATTATATGAGGCCCACTCACACTGAGGGCCATCTCCTTTACTTAAAACTGATTGTAGATGTTAACCATATCCACATAGTCCCTTCAGGACAACACCTAGGTTAGTCCTCAATAACCAAGGACTATTGTCTAGCCAAATTGACCCATCAAACCAGCCATCATAGGAAGCTTACAGTTTAGTGGGAGAGATAGACATTGAACAGATAACTACACATCAGAAGAATCACAACTGTGTTGTGAGGAACACAGAGGAATTGGACTAGTCTAAGGATCACCAAAGGCTTCCCTGCAAAAGTAACATTCAAGCAGAGACCAAATAAATAAACAGGAGTTGGCCAGGACAAAAAGGAAGGGATGCCTTTCAGGCATTCTGTATGGGCTTATACAAAAGCTGAGTCAAGAATGAACCTTCTGTATGGACTTATACAAAAGCTGAGTCAAGAATGAACCTGGCACATTTGAGAAATGAAAAAGGGACCAAGGTAGCTGGAGCCTAATAAGCCTTGCACTCATTGTCCTTAGTGGACAAAGCAGAGTTACTGGACAAAACCAAAAGCTTTAGTTTCCATTGGATCCAAGGACCAAGACTAGATATACTTAAGATATCTTTGGGGGAAATAGAATTTTTCTTAATCCATTGATCTATGATTAAAATCTTCTCACATGTAGAATAAATACTTTGTCTTCTGAAAGTTCTTAGAATCAGGTCCTGCCTTATTATCTTGCTAGTAACTGCTCCCACTTGCCTTCCTTACTACTGTGTATCTCTCATGCCTTCAATCTCAAAGTTGCCAATACTGATCTCATCTCAAGGCCCTTGAGCTTGCTCTTTCTTCTGCTCTCATCACCATTCCCTAAGATTTTACAGAGCAGAACCCTTCTCAGCTTGAAGATCTTAGCTCTAAATTCCAATCCTAACCTTCCCAATTTCACCATCACCCTCTGACTCTATCTTCTGTCCTTAATTTCTATCTTCATTCACTAGCATAGAAAATCCATAATAGCAGAGACTTTGATAGTAAGCATTTCATATGTATTTTTTGAAAATATGGATTTAAATCTTTTGGTAAATAATCTTTGAGTTTAATTTTATTCATCTCTAGAATGAGACTAATACTGCATATTTTCTCTGTCAATATGACTTGAGGCTATGCAATGGAACGTGTACTTAACACAATTGTAAAATTGTAAAGGGCTGCAACAGTGATTCTCTTATGTACAACCAGAGACTAAACTTTTTCTGGCTGACTTTGAGATCTTTTTGTATTTTTGGTTTTTGCTTGGCTTCTTTGCCAACAAATCCATGCCTCTCAAATAATAAAAGAGCTAGAAGGGGTCATGATTTAAACAATGTCCCAGATAAGCCATCCCAAGGTAATGAAAGATGAAGAAAAACTGTTATAAGAATGTCTGATTGTGAAGTAGCAGAAATGTTCTAGACTTATGCCCATTTTTTAGTTGAAAAGAAATGTCACAAAGTATGCTGGATGAGTAAGAAGAACACAAATTATAGAGTAAGATAAATGATGGTCTAAATCTTAGCTACTTGCTCAATTTTTATAAAATGATAAAAGTACTTAGCAAAAAAAGGTTGTCATGAGGACAAACTGAAGCATATATAAAAGCGTATATCACTAAGCCTGGCACATCATAGGTGCTTAAAAAAATTATTATTACTGCTGCCAAAATAACATTCAGAGGGTGAGCATAGTACCATGTCATCCATATTGATGGACTGTGGGTGATCAGTTCAGATTATGCTAGAAGAAGTCTGGGAAGGAACTACTGAGTTATAGACACCAACATAATGAGGGCCCTCTAATGACTTTTAGTCACCAAATAAGAGCATTTCAGATGTTTCCAGACTCAATAGCTTTGGGCAGTGGCTCCAGAACTCAGAATTCCTCCATATCTCCTGGTGTTGTTTTCATCTCAGTAGAAAAGGCACTGGCAGAGAAAATGTGGAATCTGAGCTGAGAGTTGCCCAGCCAAGAATGATAATATCTACTATCTTTAAAAAGAAGCCAATTCTTCCTGTTTCTTGTGGATGGCTGCTGTATCAAACGGTATAGCACTTTCAAGGCATTTTTCTTCATTTGATGAAAATTTGATTCCTTGGTTCCCTCCTCCTTATTGATTTTCTTTCTGTACTCCTCTTGAAGTCTGCCTCTTAAAAAAAAAGTTAGTCTATATGCAAGACCACAGAACAAGGACACTTGGAAAAAGAGGGGAGTACTGACCTGGCTCCCTCACCTTCCCCTTCCCCAGAGCCTCTCTTTAGTATGTCTTCAAGGAGGTCAGCTCAACCACTCTTCCAACTACTCTTAGAATTGATTGTTGTGCAATCAAAAATGGAGAAACCACTGCCTTGTGATCACACAGCAACTGTTTTATTGGTCTGTATGGTTGGTTGACTATTCGTAGACCATAATTTTAGTGTTTATGTAAAAAAAATAAGGCAATGCTCCTTTTAGTAGAAAGCTATGGCATCTTGTTAAATGTCTAAAATGTTTGGGAAGGCAGATTTTCTATAACTAGAACTGTTCTAGAAGATGGGATACAACAAAACATAAAACACAGATCCTGCTTTTAGAAAATCCTGTCTTTTAGGGATGACAGACCACAAAGCAGGCAATTTCTTTACAGGGCAAGTTATGAGAACGTTGAGTGATGGAAATAAAAAGGCACATAATCTAGATAACCAGCTGGGGAGGGGATGGCTACAGATGGCTTCCTAGAGGAACGAAGAAATACAACCCAGGATACAGAAACCCCCCCCTTCACATACAATGTCTGAGGACACCTGAAAATAAGATCAAAGGCCAGACACAAGGATGCAGAACTGCAGACAATATCTGAGTCACGGGGTCACATGGAAACAAGTATGGACTGGAACCAGGTTTCTAGATAAGAGGCAAATTCTCATTGTTTTTTCATCTTTGTTTTGATTTTGAGGAAAACGTGATCAAAACAGGGGTGATAGAAAGACGGTGCAAGTAGTCCCATTACCTGAGATGGCAGAGTCAGCATTTAATGAAATCCACTGCCTGTGGGAACAGACGGTGTGGGACTTTGCAACAGATGTCAGAATTGCTGAGTCTTTGCTCCCAAGACTCAAAGAGCCAGAAAAAGTGCTCAAGGCCATGTGCCACCAAAGCTTCAAGCACCAGCAGAAGCTCTTTAAATCATGTTGTGTATCTGACTCTGAAGATACAAAAACAGGAAGAGTTATACAAGACTAGTGAAAAAGAAATTGAATAGCAGAAAGAAGTCTTGGGGTCTATTATTAGGTTGAACATTCCTTCTTGCTTTATATTAACATTTTGTCATAGATTACATTATTTCCTTTACTAGAATATACTTAATAGTGTTTACCAACTGTTTTCAATGAAAGATGTTTTATTTAGAGAGCATTTTGCTTTAAAGGTGGTCATAGCAAGATCACTGGATCTGTGTCTGGAGAGACCTGTGCTCTCAGTTAGGCTCAAGAGGCTCCTGGTCAGCCCTGAGACCATCTCCTTGTAATTAATTCTGATCTGCAGAGGCGAGGCCACCTGGATGCTTTCAAGATGATAAACCAATTTTACCACGGTAAATGTGGCTAGGAGTCTTTGGCCTAGAGAAAGAAGACCAGTATAAAATGCAGTGAAGGAAATTACATATACATGTATAGATACATATTTACACACACACATACATACATACATACGTACGTATACACATACATGCATCTGTAGACAAATACACACACGTTTGTATGTGTATAGCATACAATTTTCTGTATCAGCTTATTTTCTCTCTAAAACTTTTCTCTCTAAACCTTAGCAAAATGGGCAAAGTTCATGCTTCTGTGTAGGTCTCCCTTTAAAAAAAAAGAAGACACTTTTGATCTACGAGGATGGGGATAGTAATCAATTAGTCAGTAATTAAAATTCTCAAAATGTTCCGACACTTTTTTTTTTTTAACCTCTGAGGATCTTGGCTGATTCTTAAGACACTCCAAATTCATTTCCAGTCCAGGAAATTCCTTCGAAGTATAAAAAATCAATCAATTTGGAATTTTCTCCCTAAGCTTTCTGTTGTGGTAGTTCTTTTCCTTTGTTTCAGCATTATTCGATGACGGTGTTTGGGGGCAGGAAAGGCGCTCTGGTAATCAGAAAAATGTACTGTCAGGCAGTTAGAGAGCTGTAATAACCAGGCCTGCCATCGGATACAAAAGTAATCATGCCACCCTCAGTCTTTCTTCTAGACTTTTTGGAAAATGGAGAGTATTAGACTTGTTATATAATTGCCTAGAAAAGTTTAAGGAATTAAAAATAAAAAAGATTTAACTACAGGGTCTTAATTTCTTTTGAGTTTCTCCTGGTTGATAAGTTACCCTTCCACCTTACTTCTCCCATATTCCCCATATGTCTTCTGAGCCTCCTAATAATGCAATTTGACGTTCGACAATTGAATAAAACATAATTTGAGTGGGAATTCCTATTAACATCCAATATTCATTTACAGAGTCTGTTTTCCATTATCTTGCTATTCCCCTCATGTACAGTGCTGATAATGTAGTACAAAATCTGCAATTATAAGTGTCCTTGGTGAATACTACATTTGATGCTCAATAGAATATTCCTGGGGAAGTCTGTACATGACAGTCTGGCCAACCGAGGTTTCTATTTGTCTTAGAAGCATATGGAAAATATGATCTTAAAAATCTGATTTTATATTTTCACGACTTATACCCATACCCTCCCCTTTCACCCTTTTTAAGAAACTGCTTTGTAGGAAAGACAAGAGGGCAATTGCATCCCAAGGGAAGAAGCTCATTACAAAGTCTTGCATACTCAAGCATCATGGATTCACCCACTTAGAGGTGAGAACAGCTCTTTGAGCTTCACCCCACTTGAGTAAAATATCCCTAATTACAGTTAAATTACTTAAAATTCTATAAAGAAAGCACCAAATCTAGTTATATTGGTAGAAGAAAACTTTTTAATGGTATTCAAACTTGGGTTTTAAGTGCTTCTTTCCACTAAAAGGATGAACCAGAATGAAGATCAGTTTAAAATCAAGGGAGAGAAACTATCCTCTTAGGGAAAAGATGGCCTTGTCTACTCCCTGAGCCATTGAGAGCTGCCCACTGGCTAAGCCACTGTTTCAAGCATTACTCTCTGGGGAAAGAGACTGGAGAGAGAGCCAAGTGAGTAATTGTCTCTGACGGAATTTATAGTGATCTAGAAATGTCAGGCTGGTTACCAGATTCAAATTATCATGATAGATAAGCAAAGCTCTATGGGGATTTCCCTGCAGAAAAAAAAGAAAAAGTGACCTCATATATCCTGAAAATTCTGGCTCTTTAAATCAGCAGACATTTGTTGAGCACATACTCTGTGCTAGACCCAGAGGGAAACAGAAGAATGAAACCTGTATCTATGGCTCCCACTACTACAGAGACTGCCTAATACTTTAAATATTCTTTACTTTTAGAATAAAACTCCAAAAACTTGATAGATCCAACACTTGCGCGTGCGCGCGCGCGCGCGCACACACACACACACACACACACACACACACACACACACACACACACACATACAATATACATAAATCCCATCTCTATCATCATTCCCTAACCTCAACCAGGGATAAGTAGTCCATACAAAATATTTTCCCAGCTTCTTTCTAATATATAGACACAGGCTTCAGATACAGATTTAAGCACTTGAATGCTCTCAGCATGAAGCAGTGGCTAAAAGAAACTGAGGATGTGTTAAATAGATCATAAGACAATATGCTCACAGGGTTAGAGAGAATTAAGGAGTTACTTAACAACCATATATAAAGTAAGATAAAGGGCATGCCTTAGCCAAAATGAATCAGATCATCAGGACATTTAGAACCTCTACTTCTAGGCAACTATACCAAAATATATTCATCACCTACTAGTTAATTAAATGGAAATCAAATGAACAAATACTTTGCTGCCAGAAGACTGGAACACTTGGCAGTGGTTATCTGTATTGATCATGGTCCTTTTCATTAGATCTTCCTGGAAGAGATGATTACAAGTAGTTGATGGAGACAAAACGCACAGACATGGGTGGATGTTTGTAGTGGGGAGAAAAGCATGTATCAGCACCTCCTCCCAACTCCTAGGCCAGGCTGTCCTAAATCTCCCAAGATCAAGAGTAGATTTAGGTTCCTCTGTATTCATTGCTCAGATTTCCTGTTCCAATGGTTTCTGAATATCTGCCTTGTACCACCTCTTTTGAACCCCATCTTTTTATTTTCACCATTATCTTACCGCTTTGCCCCACACTGAACAGGCTAAGGTTCCTTCATTCTGCCAAAATAAACACTATCCCAATACTTCAGAGTGTAGCAGCCTTTTGATTAAAGTTGGGGGTGACAGAGAAAGAAGTGAAAGCAAAGCATAGAAATGATCAATGCAAGTTTAAACACTAGACTTCACTCCCCTAAAATTTCAAATCCATTCCCACCATGGAGAAAAATTTTGTTGGTCATGCCCTCCTTGAGGATCCTATTTCCTGCCAGTTTCTCAAGATCCTCTCCAGATTCCTGGTGTTTCTCCTCTTTTTCACCCTTCCCAAGCCTTCTTTCAGTGCTACCCCCACTTCAATAGAGCTGTTATGAGTAACAACGAATTTTCTGAGACTGGTTATGCAGAGAATAACTTTCAAACCACACCCAAGAGGAAAGACAACTCTTTCCATTATCAAAACCCACCATTATGGTCTTTTTCTAACAAAAAACAAGCCATCCTTCTTTTTTTTTTTTAAGATTTTTTTATTTGTAAGTAATCTCTATACCCAACATGGGGCTCAAACTCACAACCCCAAGATCAACAGTCACATGCTCTACCAACTCAGCCAGCCAGGCATCCCATGACAAGGCATCCTTCTTAACAGGAGTTTTTACTTCCTTTGACATCAAGAGTCTCATCTTGTGGCATTCTTTTCAAAAGAATATATTTTCTCTCCTTTTTTTTCATCCAGCCACTCTTTCAATAAAGAGTTTTTCAGTACCTACTATGTAAGCCACTATGCTGAACTTTGGGAAAAATGAAATTGCTTCAAATAAATAACTCAATTAAGCATTATCAGATCAAATACTTACATTTATTTTTCTTCATCTCTACAATGGTTATGAACATCCCAATGAATGGCTCAATTAATTTAGAGTCTTCTTATTTTGGATAATGACTAGTTGGAGGCTGATTATTTGAATTTAACAGCTTCATTTTCAAAATAATGAATCCTATGCTTTCAACGAGCTGTTTTTAAATTTCTCAAAATGCCAGGCATAGCTTTAACAAGTCTGAAAAACATGATCCTATCATAACATACGCTCGTGTCTATATGACAACACAAAACGATTTCCTGAACTTAACACTGTCAACACAAGAAAGCTTTCTGGCCATGTTCTTCTGTTTTATACGGAACTTTATTAGTCTAGATTCAAATCATTTAATTTTCAAGTGTTTTGATACCAATTCCAAACACCCTTTAGAGAGGAGATACATGGTAAGGAATGTGAAGAACCGATTTAATATGTTATTACCTAGGGATTATGTATGCAATACTTAAGTATTCCTACTTGAAGGTGTGACAGTGAGCTTTGTTTGTTTGTTTGTTTGTTTGTTTGTTTGTTTTGGTAAATGTATCATGCCAAATGTACCCTTTATGATGATAACAGCCTTGGGTGTTTGTTTGGAGGAACAGCAAAATAACTGTTTCAATTCATTGTGTGTGTTAGTCATGACCCAAGTGAAGGAAATGTGGTAGGTTTGTGTCAGCTGAGTCAGAGTGAACACCACAGCCTGGGAAAATTATACTTTGTCATAATGATATCTGAACTAAACTTTCCAGGTATCCACGCTAAATGGAGTGAGTCACTGCTTGGGCAGTGCATTCACAAGGTCCTAAATACCCATTTCTAACTACAATATAAAACCTACCTCATTTCCAGAAATGATCAGGTTTTATGTCATCCTATTATCTTCCATTTCTTTCTATCACATATCAGATTAATCTCTTCACAGAAGGTGCTCTCCCTCCTGGAATGATTTCATATATTGTTGTTCCAAGGAGATCAGGAAAAAGAAAAGCATTTGAATGTAAAACTGCATTGGAAATGATTGCAAGGGGGGAAATGGTTTGTAATAGCAAAAAGGAAGCCTTGGCTCAGGCCACTGAGAATAGTAGCTCTTTCTGACTCATTTTTCTTGATTGGCCTTTTCTCAAAATGAAATCAAGGGTAGTGCGTTTCTTGGCTTAGTAGTGTTCCAAGTTCCAATGTGCTTTACTATGGGATTTTTGGAGCAGAGCTGGTCTTAGTAAATTGTGGTACGGGTTTTTTATGGATTCACCTCCTTGCTCCGAGTTTCCTCACCATCCTTTTCTCTTAAAATGTCATTTCCTAAAAGCCTTCAAGAGCCAAAAGAAATCTAATGGTGGATTTTTCAGACACTCTGACATTGTAGATTATGGACCTTCTAAGGAGAAGATAAATCATATTCAATAGAATATAGTTGTAACTATACAAAGGATGGTCACATTTGGAAGAGCCATGCATTTTCACACTGCTTTTTCAACCCATTCCCTCCATGTTTTTTTTCCAATTTGTATTTCCTTTATTAATGAACATTTAAGTTGAACATGGTGATCTAACTTTCTTAGTGAGTGTCTGCTATGAACCAGGCACAATTTTTTTCTACATACACAATCCATTTAATCTTCCCAGCAATCCTGCAAGGTAGGCATTATCATGCCTGTGTTACATATCAGGAAATTGAAGTCCAGACAGATTAAGTAAATGACACAAGGAGCTGTCAGTGCTGGTCTTGACTCAAACTCAAGCCTTTCTGTCTCCAAAGCTTTGTGTTTTTCAATATGTCACTTTACTTCTCATGTAGCTGTGGGGATTACTCAGGACAGACAAGATAGAGCCAAAAGACTTTGTGTTACTCTGAGTTCCGCAGAATTCAGATAATTTTCTCTTCATATTTACTTAGGATACTTAAGTACAGATTCAGTATTTCTTACACCACACAACTCATTTTAATCTCATACATGCCTTTTTTGTCCATAAATTCTTTCATTCTTTCTTCCTTTGAAAGGAAATGTAGGTTTGTGTCAGCTGAGTTGGGTCTTGTCTCCTCAAATCTTATTTGATTTGTAGAGAAGGAATGTTAAGAGCAGAAATCAAAACAAATACCTTGATACCCCATTCTGTGGAAAACTTTCACTAAAATACTCACTGTAGGCCATGATAGCAAATGCACACTCCATTACTATAAAAACAAACCCAGAAAAAGAGAACT
The DNA here is from genome assembly GCF_018350175.1 of Felis catus. Lineage (NCBI taxonomy): Eukaryota > Metazoa > Chordata > Mammalia > Carnivora > Felidae > Felis > Felis catus. The sequence continues at coordinate 187,526,149 of NC_058371.1, read as the reverse complement.
GTGGCCTGAACTTTCCTGCAGAAAGAAGGAAAAAGATTGGATTGGGCTTTATGTAAAACAGACCTTAGTCTATAACCACATTTGCCACTTTCTGACTAGGGACCTTGAGCCAATTACTACTCAGGCTTTCTCAACCATGGCAGTACTCAGTCCTTGTTTTTATCTGCAAAATAAGCTTAGAACCCCCTTCATTTATAAGAAAGGTTAAATGAAATAATTTATGTCCAGCATCTAGCTAGCTAGTTAGATAGGCCTCCAATATGTTCCTTCCTCTTCTACTCTTTCTGCCAACCTCTCCTCCCCAAAACTTGCAATCACCTTGCCTATAAAAGTCTATCTTCTAAGTAACATAAATTTTGATGGATTGAAATGTTTCTTGTGTCTTCTCTCATTGAAGAGGTAAAATAGCAGCCATGATGTATAGGATCAATGTAATTGAATTATTTGGAACTATTTTGGTCCCGGAAGAGGCCATCTCAGATGGACAAGTACAATGTTCGAGCTGAATTTCACCATAAGTCAGAAACCATTAATTTAACATGACTCCTCTTCCCTCTCCCCCACTCCTGTTTTACTTATTGATTAAAAGGGGGAAAAAGAGTCTGTTGTAGTTGTACAACAAAACAGAATCATGATAAACGCTGCCGAGTTAACAAGTTCCCCGTGGCATCACATCAAGCTGGACATGAAAAATAAAAAAATAGGAGACTGATATCAGTTAAGGTCTTGAAATCAACTTCATATGAGACATTTCATTGTTTCTGGTTACCCTGCTGTGTTTTTGAAGGCCTGAAGCATGGTAATAAATTTGACAACCCTACCAAATTTACCAAATCCTAGCAAAAGACTAGAATATAAAATCTACCTAAGCTGATAGGTGAGATATTGTTTAGCAAACTTTCTCAGTGAAATAAGATGTGTCTGGGATTTTTTAAATGCTTATTTATTTGGAGAACAGGGAGATGGTGAAGAGAAAGAGGGAATGTGAGAATCCCATGCAGGCTCCATGCTCAGTGCAGAGCCTGATGCAGGGGTCAATCCCACAACCATAAGTTCACAACCTGAGCTGAAATCGAGTCAGGTGCTTAACCAGCTGAGCTACCCAGGCACTCCAATGTGTCTGGGCTTTGAATTATGATAAAGATAAAGACATTTAACTCCTATGGGACCTTACTATTTTATTAACTCTGAGTTTGGGGGCCTAAAAACTTGGCAACATTGAAGATTTTGGTTTGGGAGCACATAAGAGCTAGGAAATGATCTTGATTGTTTTATGAATTTGACTCACTTGACAGAATTGTTATTTCAATTTCTTTTGAAATAACATTTGCCATCATGGCATCAGAAATTCCAACATCAACCACCCTGACCTTTAGTACCCCACTCTTACCCTGGTCTGGGGTACAAATTGGCAAATTTCATATTTTAACATATATATATATATATATATATATATATATATATATACATACATACACACATATATATGTATGCATATATATATGTATACATATATATATACATATATATGCATATATATATATATGTTAAAATATGAAATTTGCCAATTTGTATATATGCATATATATATGTATATATACATATATAACATATATATGCATATATATAACTTTCCAAAGTTAATTACCTCATCTTCATATGACCAGATGACCCTGAAATTTCTTAAAGTTTGCTTAGAGGCCTACCCTGCTCAATAATTCTTCAGTGAAGGAAAACTGGCTGATATGATGCACCCACTGGAAGCCCCCATTTCCTATGTGTTGCTTTGTTGGGGGTTGGCTATACAGAAACTGCATTTCCTGGTGCCATCCCTCTCCACTGTGGTGATGGGAACTGGCAGTGGTAACTTAAGGTTTACTAGAGGAGAAAGAAAAATACTTCTACCCAGTGTTAAGCTCAGTCAAGGCCATTTTACGCCATCTGGAACCAGAGCATCTGATGTTTTATCTCTTTAACCCCTGCTGTTGCTCTAGATCTCCATGCAGCTCCTAGGATTTCCTGAAAGAAGACAATCTCATTCCTTCAGCACACTTTATGCTCAACCAAGGGTGTTCAAGCTTGGACTTCCCTAAGGTCAAGTCTTGAACTTACATTCATACATTACATTATTTTCACTGAGCACTGTCTTAGCTCAGGCTTCTGCAACAAAATACCATAGCCTGGGTGGCTGATGAACATCAGAAATCTGTTTCCCACAGCCCTGGAGACTGGAAGCTGCAGGTCAAGGAGGCAGCAGGACTGGGTTCTGGGAGGGCTCTCTCACGGGTTGTTGAAAATTGCCTTCTCCTTATACTCGCATGTGACTGAGAGAGGCCAAAAGAGCTCTCTGGACACTAATCTCATTCATGAGGGCTCTACCTTCAGGACCTAGGTCTAATTACTTTCCTAATACATCACATTGGGAGCTAGGATTTCCATGTGTGAATCCAGGGCTTGGAGGGCCATACAAACATTGAGTCAATTGCAAGCATCAATCATAAGGAAAACTTAGTTTCACCTGTTGATAATCCAATCATTAACTAGGTACAACCATTTGCCCGCCTGTAGTTTACTTTGTTTCTGTTAAAGCACGCCATTCATCCCAGAGTGTCTGATTTGGGAAGGGCATTAATGTCCATCCATTTGCTGAGCTATAACCAGTGCCCAACCCCCAACTCCCAGTGACCTAAGCCCATGCACTGAATTCAGGCAAATTTCCTCAAGTCCCCTGAGGACCTATTGTCTTTTTCTGACAGAAAACTCCATTAGTAAACAGATCACTGGATTCAGATCCTAAGTCCATACCTGCCAACAAGTTACTTAAATTCTCTGTTTCCTTATCTATAAAATGGGAATAACAGCACCTACCTCACAGAGTTCTTATGAAAGTGCCTGTTCCATACAAAGTGTTACACAAATGTTGATTAACTAACTACCATAACAAGTGAAGCTTTATGTGCTAATCATTATGTGCTCATTATTCTTTTAAATAGTTCAGACATATTAACTTAATTTCAAAACACTCTATGAGGCAAAATCTTATATTAGAGATGAGGAAACAGGCCAAAAAAATTCAAATAATTTGCAAAGGCCATACAGTTGTTAGGTTGTGACTCTAGGATTCAAATGCAGACATTCTGGATCCAAAATCAGAATTTCTCAAAACAGGGATTTTTTTTTAGAGCAACATGTTCAGGAACTTGACATACTCTTTTTTTCTAAGTTGAGCAGGCTCTTATATAAATTCTCCAGGCAGCCAAGACACAAATACATTCTTTTCCAATGTGACCCACTCTCTTACAATTGGTAGTCTCTATTACTGAACAAGATTTTAGTTTCCTTCTACCCACACTCTTTGGAAGGAAGAATTCTAAGATGGTCTCTAAGTATAGGTAAGTATGTACTCTGATGTATATGCCTGTATAATGACCTCCACGTGGTTATAAGCAGGACCTGTGAATATAATGATGTGCATCGTTATGCAGCAGAAAGGATTTTGCAGATGTAATTAAAATCCCTAAACAGTTGACTATGAGCTAACCAAAAAAGAAATTTCACTTGATGGACTTCACTTATTTCAGATGAGCCCTTAAAAGATGTCAGAGTTTGGGGCGCCTGGCTGGCTCAGTTGGGAGAGCATGTGACTCTTGATCTCAGGGGTTGTGAGTTCAAGCCCCACACTGGGCATAGAGATTACTCTAAAAAATAAAATTTAAACATACCAACAAAGATTTTTTCAAAGATGTCTGAGCTATGCAAAGTTAGCCAATTCTACTAGTGGACTTAAAGGAGCAAATGGTCATGTTGCCGTGGGAGCCACGTGGCAGTCAACACAGGTGGCCTTCAGGAGCAGAGAGTGGCCCCAGTTGAGAGCCAGCCAGAAAGTGGAAACCTCACTCATAAAGCCACAAGACATTAAATTCTGTCAACAGAAGGGAGCTTGAAAGAAGACTCTTAACCCCAGAAGAGAGCCCAGTCTGCCTTCTGAGATATTCAGAAGAGAACCCAAGAGATCCCTACGCAGACTTCTGTCCTAAGAAAGGAATGTTGTTTTGAGCAGTGATTGTCTGAATATGACACACAAAGTACAAACAACAAAAGCAAAAATCAATAAATAGGACTCCATCAAACTTAAAAGCTTCTGCACTGCAAAAGAAATAACCAAATGCATAGGCAACCTATAGAATGGGAGAACATTTTTGCAATCCATATATCAGATAAGGGGTTAATGTCTAAAATATATAAAGCACTCATACAATTACTAACAGCAAAACATCCAACTGAAAAATGAGCAGAAGAATTGAATAGAATTTTTTCCAAAGAAAACATTCAAATGGTCAACAGGTACATGAAAAGATGGCCAACATCTAATATAATCATCAGGGAAATGCAAATCCAAACTACCTCACCCTGTTAGAATGATTATCGTCAAGAAGACAAGAGATGACAAATGTTGGATGTAAATAAAAGGAAAGCCTTATGCACTGTTGGTGGGAATATAAATTGGTTCAACCACTATTAAAAAAACAATATGGACGTTCCACAAAAAATTAAAAATAGATCTACTCTATGACTCAGCAATGCCATTTCTGATTATGTACTCAAACGAAATGAAGACAGGATAACAAAGAGATAAGTATACTTTCAAGTTTATTGCATCATTATTCATAACAGCCAAGATATGGAAACAACCTAAGTGCCCATCAATAGATGAATGGATAAAGTTGTGATAAATATATATACAACGGAATATTATTCAGCCATGAGAAATAAGGACATTCTGCCATTTGCAACAACTTGGATGGAGATCATATCATGATAAATGAGATAAGTCAAAGACAAGCAATATATGATATCACTTATATGTGGGATCTAAAAATGCCAAACTCATAAAAGTAGAAAATCAAATGGTTATCAGGGGATGAGAGTGTAGGGACAGGGCAGATGTTGTTTAAGGGTACAAAGTAATAATGAGTAGTAATAAGCCCTGGAGATCAGTGCATAGTATAGTGCATATTGACAACAATATTTTGTTACAATCATCAAACTTTCAAAGAGACTAGAACTTAATGATTTAAGAAAGTACCATTATGTAGCATGATAGAGGTGCTAATTGCTACGATAATGGCAATCCTACTACGATATATAAATGTATCAAATTAATATATTATACACCTAAATTTGCACAATGCTATATGTCAAACATATTTTAATTAACAAAAAGAAAAGAAGTGGACATTGTTATAATCCACTACTTTCGTGCTAATTCATTATTCAGCAATAGGAAATGAAGACAAAGGGGCACCTGGTTGGCTCAGTCAGTTAAGTGTCCAACTTCAGCTCAGGTCATGATCTTGTGGTTTGTGGGTTCGAGCCCCACATCAGGCTCTGTGCCGACAGCTCAGAGCCTGGAGCCTGCTTCAGATTCTGTGTCTCCCCTTCTCTCTGCCCCTCCTTCACTTGCTCTTTGTTTCTCTCTCTCTCTCTCTCAAAAATAAATAAGTATTTTTAAAAATGTAAAAAAAAAAGGAAATGAAGACATACCTCATTGCTTTGTATACTGACACAGAGAAGAGTGACTCAGTGTGACAATTCAATTGCATAAGAAGATTTTCCAAACTCGACAGAAGCATCTGATTCAGTCTCTTTACTATTCAAGTGAAGAAACAAAACTAGAGGGGAAAAAGCTCTTCGCAAAATTTATACTAGCATCTACGTTACTCAAATTCGGTTTCATGCCTGACGTAGAGCATGCCAAATGTATCACTGAGACTTGGAGCCAGGAACGTGCCTGTCTCCATCCAGTGTGCTCTTCTCGGAACATGAACCCTTCCTGCTGAATTGCTACCAGCGATGAGAAATGTAAGTGTGGCCAGAGGAAGACGGGGAAGAACCCTTCTTTATGGTTACACTATGGGACTGGCTGAGTGACTGACTTCCTGTGTAGAAAGGTTCCATGAGTGCAAAGATAAATAGGAAATAATTAATTTTTATATGTGAGTTGGATTTCAGTTTTGCCCTAGAACATATGCAGCTAACATCCAAGGCCATTTGCAGGCTCAACAGAGTGAGAAATGAAAGGTTAGAATACATAAAAGGAGCTTTCTAATAGTTTAGTTTTCAATTAGTGGCCAACATTATACCCAACCCCCATTTTATATTAAGAGGCTCATGCTGTGGTTGGTTACAGGCAGGGACCTGACTCTGCATCCTGGCTTGTAACTTGAATCTAACTTTGAACCACCTTCTAGGTGTATAACCTTAACTCGTATGTTTCAGTTTTCTCATTTCCAAAATTGAGATAATAAGTATAAGTATCTCATAAGGTTTGTGTGTATTAAAGAAGTTAATATAAGTCCAGAAACAATGCCTGAGATTATGGTCAGCACTCATAAATGTGAGCCAGGATTTCTTATGTTTCAGCCCCTAAATACTTGGTTTGAAAAACAAATACCCAGACACATCAATTTGCCAGGTGCTGTTATTGGGATTTTAACACATAAATTCAATGAGGGTAAGTTTTCCTTCAGTTACATACCATTTAAAAAAAATTTTTTTAATGTTCATTTATTTTTGAAGGAGAGAGGGACATAGTGAGAGTGGGGGAGGGGCAGAGAGAGAGGGAGACACAGAATCCGAAGCAGGCTCCAGGCTCTCAGCTGTCAGCAGCACAGAGCCCGACGTGGGGCTGGAACTCAAGAATCTCCAGATCATGACCTGAGCCGAAGTCAGACGCTCAACTGACCTAGCCACCCAGGAGCCCCTACATACCATTTTAAATGTCAAAACAGGTGTTGTTTCACAAGTGACTGTTTTGCTTAATTCAGAAAAAGAACTATACTTGAATAAAGCCATTCAGTGAGTTCAGAAACCACTCAAAGTGGATTAATAGAAAATTCCATGCCAACATTTTAAACCAGAATATACCTTGTTAAAGAACATTAGTGCATTACCCTTTGTTTGATTAAGTGTTGAGGGCAGGTGATGCCATGATGATCAACAGAAGAATCACTAATCATTTCCCCCCAAACTGCGTGTTCTAAAGTTCCCTAAAATTGGACGAATGAGATTCTTAACTTTTTGGAAACACAAAATTTACCTATATGGACTAAATGAACTTGTGATCATTTGTAGGAAGCTGATAGTGTGTTCACAGAGCTACAATATTACCTAGGGACCTATTCAAAATACTTAACCTCCAAGATAGTACAAGGCTTTTTGTAAAGACCTACCAGTGCTTACTGGTAAAATAGCACTCCTATCTGTTAAAGCAAAACACTCTACCCCAATTCGAATTCCACTATTGTGGCTGGGGTTTGATGGGGACTTGGGGTGGAATTTATGCTAAATCATGGAAAATCTATTTATCAAGACATGCACTGGGATGAAGGATGAGGGATCAGGGTGCATTTCCCCAAAGGGATTTTGACAAGAAATATCACAAGTGGCCATTATGAGGGAGCTAATTAAATTCCAAATTTGAAGTCTGAGATGATGGTTTTGAACGTTTCCAAATCCTTCCGCGTTTTGGGGAAGGCCTATGTGTGTCCTTACAAATAGACCTGAACATTCTGCATCTCGATCACTATGAAATATACAAAGTACACGAAATTCAGTCTCTCCCAGAGAATCCCAGAGAGTCACTGTCTCTCTGTTATCACAGCACATAATTTCTTGCTCTGTGTGTGACAGGTGACACAGAGAAAGTGGTAGTATGCTGTTGCCAAAGTAACAATGTCTATTTGCGATTCTGCCTGTCAATTATCCAACTGCTTTCTTCTGAAATTGAGATGTGTCTAGTCTACACAGAATGAGCTCATCAGTGACTTAGGTTTCGGATAATCACAAGTTATTTGCGAGTTTATGTTCATTGTTGTGTGTGTGCTGATAGGCAGAAACAAAGACAATGTTTCAATCTTAAACGCTGCTGAATTTCTGCCTGCAATTCAGTGGGGAAAACTTCCTCAGGTTAGGGGAAGCACAGCAGTTAAAAGTAGATTGCAGTTGTTATAAAAATACTGTAGGAGAAAAAAAAATACTATAGGAGAAACAAGAAAGACACTTAAATCTGGATTTTCAAAATACTAGATGTTATCTCCTTTCGCATTCCTTTGTCAAGAAGGAGTGGCTTTGCCAGTGATGAACCCTCAGTCATATTTAGCATGATGCAAATTTTATGAGACAAAGATTATGTACTCCTAACCCAAACAAGTACCTCATCCCCACATGTTAACGTAAACTCAAAACTAGACATGTCTAATATTTGGCCTTGTAGCAAACATATCTTTTTATCTGACCTCCATAAAATGATTCTTACAAAGAAGTTGCTTATTATGAAGTCAACAAGTTTTAGTTTGTGGAAAGTTATTCCTAAGGGAAAAATTTAAAGCCTTACCCACAGGCTGCAGGAAATAACGTCAGGGTTCTGAATGATCTGGCAAAACCCAGAGGAACACTGAAAACATCTGCTGTTCCATTCAGACCAGGCAGCATGAAAACACGTCCTCCTACTACTTCTCAGAGTTTCAGAATCCTAGCATTAATTATGTGTTCACACTAGAACTTAAAGTCCACAGACATACTTTGTCTATCTTGGTCATTCGTAATAGCTCAGGGCTTAAAACAGGATCTGGCATATGATCAATTAACACTGAATTCAACTAACACTGAAATTCAATTAACACTGAAACTCACTTCATAACAGGTACTTTTAAAGGCAACTTACATGTATTTGCTCATTTAATTCCTTCAACCACCCAATAAGTAGATGCCAGTCTTATTCTCATTTTATGGACAGGGACACTGAGGCACAGACCATTTTCATACTGTCTCCAACATAAAGCAAGCAGAAAGTAAAGAGTTGGGTGTAGAAATAATGTAAGGAGAAAGTACCAGAGGGGAGTTGGGTGGAGTGATGGGTGGAATAGATGATGGGGATGAGTACACTTATCATGATGAAATATAAAATAAAAGAATAGAATAAAAGAATAAAATAAAAGAAATAAAAGAAATAAAAGAAATAAAATAAAATAAATAAAATAAAATAAATAAAATAAAATAAAATAAAATAAAATAAAATAAAATAAAATAAAATAAAAACAAAAGTAAAGAAAGCCTGGTTTCCAAGCTAGCCATACTGGCCCCAGAACTTCTACCCTGATCACTGAATGCTGATTAAATCAATCAGAGAGAAAAGATTCATTGGAAAACATGGGTATTTACAACAATTCTATCTAGGGTCTGAACTCATAAATTACCCCAGCTATTTCAACCCTCTCTATAAAATGGAAGAAGTGGGACACAGAGCACCAAAGTTTATCACCAGAATCATCAAAATCACCACAGGGTCCCTAGCGGCACTACAGTGCTGACAGCAAACCAAATACTTAGTTCCTGACCATCCTATATCACTTCTAACAGTCTTTAAAATTTTTTTAATGCTTATTTATATTTGAGAGAGAGAGAAGAGAGCATGAGCATGAGCGGGGGAGGGGCAGAGAGAGACTGAGACAGAATCCAAAGCAGGCTCCAGGCTCTGAGTTGTCAGCACAGAACCCAATGCGGGGCTTGAACTCAGGAGCCGAGAGATCATGACCTGAGCTGAAGTCGGACGCATAACTGACCGAGCCACCCAGGCAGCCACTTCTAACAGATTCTTGTTCACATGTGGCATAGAAGACAAGACACTGAACCCAGGAACTAGGAAATGACAATGACTATCATTGATTAAACATGAACTTGAAGCCAGCCCTTGTCTGGACACAAACGTTGTTACACTATCTTATTTAATCTTCATACAACTCTATGGGATATATATTTTTACTCCATTTGAAGGTAATGAGGTTAAAGAATTTCATCATATGGTAGAAAAAGGATTTGGCCCTGTCATAGGTCATCGCCTCAGTGGTTGTTGAGCTCAAGCCCCAACCTCTGCCTTTGGTCTGCAGCCCAGCAGTGTGATTTTGATAAAGTCCATTAGCAGCTCTCTGACTTATGCGTGGTCAGCTATGAACGTGGCAAGGATAAACAATAACAACAACAATAGCGTTTTATTATTCAGCCTATCCAGCTATTCCCAAGGTTGTTATAAGAAAAATATATTAAAAAAAAGAAAAAAATATATAAAGTGACCAGATTAGACACTTTAAAATTCATAGTGTCAGGGCACCTGGGTGGCTCAGTCAGTTAAGCATCTGACTCTTGATTTCAGCTCAGGTCATGATCTCATGGTTCATGAGTTCAAGCCCCGCATCAGGCTCTGCACTGATGGTGCAGAACCTGCTTGGGATTTTCTCCCCCCATCCTCTGTCCCTGCCCTGCTTGTGCTCTCTCTCTCTCTTTCTCTCAAAATAAATAAATTTAATTTTTTTTTTAATTTATAGTGTCTCTCCCACTCAGCTACTTCTCATCCTACATGTTCTACAAAATGAAATCAATACAAAGTACGAAACCCAAAACTTAAATAAAATCTGCAACTAAGGGACACCTGGGTGGCTCAATCAGTTTAGTGTGGGACTCTTGATTTGGGCTCAAATCATGATCCTGCAGTCGTGATTGAGCCCCATGACGGTTCCCTGATGGGAACAGAGCCTGCTTAAGAGACTCTTTTCCTCTTCCTCCGCCCCTCCCCTCCCTCAAAAAAATCTGCAATTAAAATAGACATCACGTTGATTTTCTTGTGGCAAAATTGTTGGTAAATTTGCTAAAGCTGGACTGTGCTCATTTCCTCAGACCCCACATTGGCTGTTGGCCTATTTGATAATCCTGCATTTGGAGGCAGGTTTATAAAATGTGAAACGCTCTGTGAAGGCAAGAATTCACCGTTGGCGTGACTGTTACTACTATTTTACAACTAGCTGTCTCCCCGCCTAGCTCAAGAGCTCACTACCGTGCATCTTTCTAGCTCCACGCAGAGTCCACGCCTAGACACGCGCGCCGAGGGAAGCTCTCCCTGATGCACCGAGGCTGAACGAGGTGCGTCTCCTCCGCCTTCCCATAGCGCTCAGCCCTTACCCCTGTCACAGCCCATTCTAAGACTTTGGGCTTACGAAGTAGACAGCAAAAGGAGAGAACACCCCCCTGCTAATCCACACCAGAGTGTGATGTTTGAAGCATTGGATCAGATTCAGTATTCCAGAATGTGGAAGAAGAATGTCTGGCCGAAAGCCCCTGCCTGCACCCATTCCCGTTGCCTCTATCCCAGTAGCCACAGCCGCACTGCGGTGATAATGACCTCCACAGGAGTTTGCCGACTTCCCTCCTGGGAGTGAATTCAAAAGAGGAACTCAGTGAGCAGTGTTTGCTTAACAGCCTGGCCCTCCAGAATTCATGTAGAAATCAATGACACACAAGGCGCCTTAGCACATCCTAATGGGATGAAGCCTCACTAAAAAGGCCAAATGAGCAAAAGGACGATTCAATTTCCAGGGCAGAGACCAGGCTGAGACAGAACACAGGCGAGAAAACCTCCCAAGGTGCGCTCAGACCGAGGCTGACTAGACAGGAGGTCTATAGCTTTCAAACCGCTACAAACTGGAGAAGAGGAAAAATCATTAGTGAGACCTGCCGGTGACCCCAGTCTGAGCGCTGAGCGCCGGCCGGGGGCTGGCTGGGAAATTCTAGAGAGGGAAAGGGAAGAGATAGAAAGCCATGTCTATGTAAGCCCCTTTCCCTAGGAGCTCTCCTGATACACAGAGGAAGGAGGGGGTGAGGCACCCGGAGAAAAGGAGCGGTACCCCCAAATTGGTGGTGGGAACTTGTGGGGTCTCCCCGCCCCCCCCCCCGACACTAGCAGTGAGAAGGTGAATGTCCCAGGGTCTCCAGGGTGCCAAGGAAAGGGTTGCACAAGGAGGAGGAAGACGGGGTGAGGCTCTGTAACATTCATAAAGTCTGAGTTCTGGGCATTTACCCTCATTTTTTATCAGAGCATAATTCTAAGAGCCAAAGGGTATGACTCTGGTTTAACCAAAAAAACAAAAAATGAAAAACAAACAAACAAACAAACAAACCAGAAAGAAAAAGGCAGTCCCCTTCTCCTGTTCTTCCCCACCCTCACTTCCTAACCTCTAGAGTCCCCACCTTCAATTCTTCAGCTGTTTCTTCTGATATTTACCACCTCATTTCAACATAAGAAACCTATTTTGCTCTCTCCTGATTTTGTGGTTATAGACCTGCCCTTAATTTTTTCCTCCTAAGGGAGACCAGGGTTGGATTTGCTCAACGCCCTCTGTGTCGATCGTTGCTGCATTCTCAAACTCTGTCAGAGCTCCAAAACACTTCTCAGTAAGGTCACACATGCTGAAACCTGATCCCCTTTTTTCCTTGGGGACATGTCTGTGGGGCTGGTCACCCACAGGGAACAGGGTCCCCCCCCCTTGGCTGGCCGCATTGCAGACATAATGGGCCTCCTCTTCTTTTACACCCCTCTCTACTCTCAGGGACCCTCTGTTTTCTGGATGTCATGCTTTTTGGTTTATTCTCTCATCTGCCCCTATGCATCTAGTGAGAGGCCACGGTAATGAATCCACGGACGTCTCTTTGCATGCCAGAAAACGTTATTCCACGCTCAGACTTGATTTATGGTTTGGTTGAGAATGTGGTTCCAGTTAGAATTCATTCTCCTCAGGACTTTGAAGCATTTCTCTGTTGTCTTCCAAATGCCAGTGTTGTTACTGAGAAGCTTGATGCCGTTATAATTCCTGATCATATGTGACTGGCAATCTTTATTCCTGTCTGGAAGCTTTTAGAATTCTCCCTTTAGTGCTAATGTTCTGCATTTTCTTGATGATAGGCCTAGGTGTGGGTGCTTTTTCTTCATTCTGCTGGGCATGAAGTGGGATTTATTAATCTGGAAACTTATGACCTTCAATTAAGGGAAATAATTTGTTCTATAAGGTATCAAAGGGAAAATGTTAAAAATTCTAGATTCCAATTAAAATCTTTTGGAACCTAATCTCAGGACTGATGTCCCATCTATTGGCCACATTCTATTTGTTAGAGGCTGGTCAGCAAATTCAAAAGGAGGGGATTACACAAGCATGCACGGACCAGGAAGGGGATCATTGGGAGCCATCTTGAAGGCTGCCTACCTCACCTTGCTTAAAAACAGACAAGAATCATAATCTCTTCACTTGATCTGCTTCTCCTGAGAATGAACCTATGTTTTCTGATGGCAGTTTGAGGCCTCAGATCTGATGGAGGGGATTTTCCTGAGATCTCCTACAGGGAGGAGAATTTTGGGGGGGAGAATATTTGATTTTCTTTTCCATAGATAAAAGTTTAAAACACTATTGTTTGTTTTTGGTCAAGGAATGGAGAGTCAAACACTGCATGAGTAAATATGGTGAAAATAGTTTGTATTGCTGTGGAAGACTTTTTCCCCCCAGAACAGCAACTACAATAAATCTAAGAGATGACCTTATCCTACTAAGAATATTAACAAGAAAAATTACTAATAGGAAAATTAAGGTGAAGATTAGGATAATTAATCATTCAATTAATTTGAACAAAATATTCATTTGTCTTAATAATTGAGGTGTATAAGGATAAAAGATTACTTCTCCAAACCTATACAAATCGATGTATCAAAATTTATTTTCACTTCGCCAACAGAGACATTCATTACAAAAGTGATTATTCAAACTCAAATACAGTTATCTCATTTCTCAAAGAGAAGCCCAAAAATCCAGTAAATTAAAATTTGAGTTTTGAGGCTGTTTCCATAACTCCATCACTTCCAGTGGGGAAAATACCAGGCATTGAACACAATCTTGTTGGTTAATTAAGTTTTTCTCACTTCTTGCATTGATCGTTGGAACTACAGCACAGCTAGCTTTCCTTTCCCTATTTGCTGTAAGATAGACTAATTATTAAAATTTCCCAAACTCTGGGGAAAATGGATTATAGACTTTGGATTCAAATGTATAATTGAACACCTGTTCTCCCCTCTAATTCTGTGTGTGTGCACGCATGTGTGTGCATGCGTGCACGCACATGGTGTGCCATAAATGGGCTGAACTTTATATTATTCCTCTCTCACACACAAAAATATCATAAGTTAGCATTGATTGTCAGTTAGGTGCAATATATGAGCTATTTTGAGTTCAGTCAAAGGTGGCCAAATGTGACATTTTATTTAAGTGAGTTAGAAACTGGATGGGCATTGTGTGACACCTTCTCTCTCCGTGCCAATAGCTTACTTCCTATTATCAAATTCCACTCAAACTTAAACCTGCGGAAATTGACCAGCCCTGGAAGCAGTTATACGGTACAAGAAATGTTGGCCATGCTATTAAACTAAACTTTCCTTATATGCTGATGGAGTAGCTTATCATTTATTTGTGTGTTTTCAAACCAATGCTGAAATATTATTCTAAAATACATTTTAGTTAAAATAATAAAATTTGTGGCAAACCATAAGAGACTCTTAAATACAGAGAACAAAGTGAGGGTGATGGGGAGGGCAGGGGAGAAGGGAAAAAGGCTAATGGGCATTGAGGAGAGCAGTTGTTGGGATGAGGATTGGGTGTTGTATGTAAGCAATGAATCATGGGAATATACTCCCAAAGCCAAGAACACACTGTATACACTGTATGCTAGCTAACTTGACAATAAATTATATTTTTAAAAATAATAATAAAATTTTCATGTTTTAAAAAAAACAGGCATTTTTTAAAGCTCCTGTTATGTGTCTACTACCAAACTAGGCATAATGGGACTGAAGGAGTAATAGAAATTATAATCCAACAATTTGCTAGTAAAACATAGCACATACAAGAGAATTTCACAATAGAAGGTATTCTATTCTATTTCCCACAACATTCCTTTGGACTATGAAACTTGGAAGCACAATTCATATTCTATTCAGTATATCACCAGTATCTAACATAGTGACTGGAACAAAAAACAAACAAACAAAAAAAAGATGCTTAAAAGATGGCTAATGGATGATGAATCAATAAGAAAATCAATAATTAAATATGTAAATGAACCAGATGCATGATACAGAGTCCTATGGGAGTCAAACAGAGGAATATATTCCTGTAGGCTAGTGACCTAAGGAAATTATATAGGTAAGAGATGGAGTACCATAGATTGAATGTGTCGCCCTAAAATTCATACGTTGAAACCTAACCTCCAATACAATGGTATTAAGAGTAGGGCCTCTGAGAATTGGTTAGATCATAAGGCACGGCCATCATGAATATGATTAGTGCCCTTGTAAAAGAGACCCCAGAGAACTCTCTCCTCACTTCCACCATGTAAAGACACAGGGGAAGAACAGAGGTCTACGAACTTGAAGCAGGCATTCACCAGACACCAAGTGAGCCAGCACCTTAATCTTAGACTTCAAAGCCTTCAGAACTGTGAGAAAGAAATATGTGTTTCTTATAAACCACCCAATCTATGGTATCATTACTGTGTCACCTGAATGGACTAAGACATGGAATTTACTCAACTATTGGAAAATTAGGAATATTTTGGTAGGATAGAAAGAAGACACGACTGATGTTGAAGTTGTTTTCTTGAGAAAATACCTTTCACCACGTTTTCCAAACACTCAGACACTAAGAGGTGGTCTCATAAAGACTACCTGGGCTGGGTTGAGATCCTTTCTCATTTCCTACCTGTGGCAGTGTAGCACACTGATTTAATTTCTCTACCTCAATTTGTCATAAACATTCTAGGAAAACTAACCAAACTGAACGAACTGCAATGATTAAATGGCATATGAAACCAAAGGGCTTAGAGCAGTACTCAGCACACCGTGAGTATTCAATTGGTGGTAGCTATTTTTTCAGAGACCAGCCAGCCCCCCACCAAATTCTGTCACCTCTTTCCCTTTCTACAGTGTTGTGACTGGAAAGAGGCTGTGCAGTCAAAAACATTCCCAGCCTTTCTGCACATAGGTGTGAGTGACCGAGTGTCTAGTTCTCACCCATAGAATGTGAGAAGTGATATGGTCCCTTCCAGAACCTTCTTTGGGAAGCATATGTGTCTTCTCTGGGGCCATTTTTATTCCTTCTTCTCTCAAATGATTGGGCCCTGTAACAATTCACTAAACCATTCATTATGTAATGAGGCCTAGAATAATTTACTACTGAGAAAATTACTGAAAACATACCTTGCCATTATAATTAGAGACTCTTTGAGTTTCATCAGGATTACCTTACCTTCAATTGGAAATAGCCAGTAGGATAAAGCTTAGGTATCTTTTGACTTTGCTTTCTTCCTGAGCAAGATGGGACACAAAGGCCACAGGGTTCATTTATGTGGGTGTGTCCTGAAGTCAACATAATTACAGAAATACGTTCAGTGATCATCATGTCAAGACAGCAGGAATTATAGATCATTTCAATGAGAAGAAGCCCCACTTCCATTGCCAATCAAAAAAAAAAAAAAAAGCATCACATGATTGGTAAGATCTTAGAGAATCCATGTGTATTAGTTTGCTGGGGCTGCCATAATAAAGTGCCAGACTAGGTGGCTTAAACGATAGAAATTTATTTTCTAACAACTCTGGGGACTAGAAATCCAAGATTAAAGTGTCAGCAGGGTTGGTTTCATACTGAAACCTGTCTCCTTGGCTTATGGATGGCTGTCTTCTCCTTGTGTGCTCCCTCTGTAAGTGTCTGTGTCCTCATATTCTTTCAAAAAAAATTATAATGCCTAGTTATTTTTAAGAGAGAGTGAGAGAGACAGAGCATGAGTGGGGTGGGGTAGAGAGAGGGGGAGATACAATGCAGAGCTCGAACTCACAAACTGTGAGATCGTGACCTGAGCTGAAGTCGGACACTTAACTGACTGAGCCACTCAGGTACCCCTGTGTCCTCATATTCTTACAAGGACACCAGTCCTATTGGATTAGGACTCACCCTAATGACCCTATTTTACCTTAATTATACCCTTAAAGACCCTATCTCCAAATACAGTCACATTCTGAGACACTTGGGGTTAGAACTTCAACATATGAATTTTGGTGGCACACACTTCAGTCCATAAAACCATGTGATCCAGAAATGGCCAAATTCAAAAAATTGCAGTGCTGCCTCTATCAAAAATATCATCCTCCCCCAAACTGCCAGCATCCCTTCTAATATGTTTCAGATAGTAACGCACCTCATTTTTCTCCTTTAGCATTAATTGGATGGAACTACCACAGCCTCCCAGTGGTTCCAGTATCTAAACTTCTTTTCTACCTAATACATCTACGAAAAGTGTCTTTTTAAGAAGCCTTTTTTGGAAACCGGGGATACAACTGATAACCTCAAAGAGTGAAGTGTTTATTTGCCAGGCACACAAATTCGTGGTGCTTTCTACAGATGTGTCACATGTCACACATGATGTTCATTTATGTTTCTGCTTTCACGAAGGAGAGAGCTCTGTACATCATAGGGTGTCCTTGCTTTGTCCTGAAATCCCAGACAACCTCCGGCCCTGGGCTCGTTGTCTGCTGCCCTGAAACTGGGCTCTTTCATCGGAGCTAGGTTTTGAATCACAGCCTCTTCATGTGGTTTTGGTTAGGAGGAGACTGAATACAAAGACATCTTCTACACAGATGTTCCCTGGTGTAAAAGACGATGAGTTTTGAAGGACTAGATTGAAATTTGGACAGAAGTTACATGTTTTATGAGAAAAGTAAATCATCTTCCCAGAACAGTTGGAAGGGGTGGAGTTCATTTATGTCTTGGCTCAGCTGGCAGCTATCTGGGCACTTAAGAATGAAGTAAATCATTTAATTGGAAACTCTGCAGTCACCTTTATGAATGCTGCTGCCGGACAACTGTGGATTCCACTGGCCAGCTTGCCACATTGGAGGAAGAGATTAGAATCACAAATTTGTGAAAACTTTCCAATGCTGGAGGAAGCATTTCAGCAGACTAATGTTGAAATGATAATATCTAGTCAATTTGTCAGAAGTCTGTAGACACTCAAAAATACTACAAAAGTCTGCCGAAAATTACTTCTGTTGAGATGGAAAAAGGATTCATAAGTCTTTTTCTTGCAAACATACATAGCATCAGTGATGAAACTTCTGGAAAGATACCCTTTGATTTGAGGACAAAGGAAATGAAATCATAAATTCAAGCCCAAAAGAAAGAGTCTTGGAAATATCATAGTGTTTCATAAGTGGTGTTTCAAACCACTCTCACATAACAAAGTGTGTAATGAAGCATAATGAAAATGAATAAATACTCGGTTTGCCTCTTATTCCTTTATAATTCGGGGTTTTCAGTGCTATTCCTATGAAAATAAAAGTCAAAATCAAATGGATATCAAAGATACCTGTACATCAGTACTTCAATGCGCTCTCTACAATCTTACCACCTCATTATAACCTAACCAAACTGATATTAGGACAGTTTAGATCTTTCAATATTTTTTCAGAAGGTAGGGATAATTTTTAGATGAAAAAATATTATTTCTATTGTTCATTATGAAATAAATTCCCAATCAATTGCTTTCATTGCAGTAATATAAGTTTTGTTTTAGGAAGTAAAATCAGGTCCTAACCAAACTGAGGGTTCACATCCATCTGGATTTCAGAGCTAACCCATGACTGCTATATGTCTCTCACCTCCCCCTTTTTGGAACTAGAGTGTTTACCACAGCCGTCCTATCTCTATACCAGCATTGTATCTTGGGTGTGTTAGGAGCAGACAACTTGCCCTTAGTTCCAAGATTTTTAGCTTAATAGAAACTATAACCAAGAAACCAAATCCATGGAGTCACATGGATTTAAATGATAAAGCTCACTTAAACAATAAGCTCCTTGACTCAGAGCCTGAGCCTCAGGCCCCAGTGTAAAGACTTAGGGGCAAGTTTGGGAAGGAGAAAGCATATTTTATAAGTGGAGTGATAAAAATAATTTGTGGCTAAAGGGAAGAATGGGGTCGTTTCAAAACATACCAACATTTGTGGACCTTATTCCCATAGTGGGGATCCATGCCTGGTTTTCTAGGGACATTCTGGGGGATGTCCAGCTGGGGACATCCAGCTACCATGTAAAAGTCCAATTTCCCTGGGACTGATTGTAAACACCAAAGGTAGTCATTCTGGAGGGCAACATTGCTGAACTCTCCGTCAACGGCCAGCAAAAATGACCAGTCATGTAAATGAGTCATCATGGAAATCCGACCCTGTTAGGTATTCCAATGTCTGATGGGTGACTGCAACCACATGAAAGACTCCAAGTAAAAATGGCCCAGTTGAGCCATCCTCAAATTCCTGACCCCTCCAAATCATGAATTAAATGATTATTTTCAGCCACTTAATTTGTGGATGATTTTAAACAAAGCAGTAGAAACTTAGAACAGCAAACAGAAAATGTCTCGGGCTAATTTCAAAGTAACTTTATTGGATCAATAAATGTGGCTCATGGAGTCAAAAGGGCAGAAGCCAAGGCATATTCTTGGATGCAGGTATCAGAAACTACTTAAAAATCTCATCTGAGTCCTTCAACTAGAATGAATGTGTTTAGCTCAGATTGCTATAACAAAATACTGTAGACCCAAACTACCATAGACTGGATGGCTCAAACAATAAACATTCATTTCTCACTGTTCTGGAGACTAGAAATTCAAAGTCAGTATGCCAACATGGCCAGGTTCTGGTGACGGCCTGAGTCATATCTGATAGACTAGCACCTTTTCATTGTTCCTCACATGAAGGAGAACAAAAAGAAAAACAAGCACTCTAGTATCTCTTCTTATAAGGCACTAACCTCATCGTGAGGACTCTATCCTCATGACTTAATTACCTTTCATTAGCCCCATTTTCAAATACTATCACTTTGGGGAATAGAATTTCAACACATGAATTTGAGGAGGGGACAAAAACATACATTTTGTATCAGAATGATTACAAAAAAAATTTTTTTTTCCATTTTTCCTCACCTAGACTCAAGTCCTTGATTGGGTTAGCTTTTGGCCATTATCAACAATTTGGACAGAACAGAGGCATAGTACTTACATTTGTAATTCTACTGTTTCAGTTAACTATTGCCATTATAATGCTATATCATAATGATAATAAGCAATCCTGAGTCTCAGTGGCATATACCAAGAAGTGTTGATTACACAAGCATCTAGCGTTAGCTCAGGGTCAGCTAGGAAGCTCTTCTTATCGGCTGAAATTGCTCACATATCTACTATTAGCTTACTGTTGGGTGAAGTCCAATGGCCTCAGCTTTATGTGCCTCTTTTCTACATGTCTCTCATTTTCCACCAGGCTAGCCCAAACGTTTTCTCATGTTTACAGAGACACAAGAGAACATGAGAAACACTCAAGGTCTCTATATGCCAAGGCCAGAACTGGCTTACCTTCACCTCCACCACATTTCAGAGGACAAACTTATATTTAAGGGATAGGGAAAATATACTCCCTTTTTTGTGTGACAGGAACTGCTAAGTCACATGTCACATGGCAAAGGCCATGGATACAGGGAGGGGTAAAATGCTGGGCCCATCAAAGCAACCCTTACAAAGGCTACACATAGTTGGTGGGAAAGCACTTATCAGAAGGAATCCACGCTGCCAAAAGAGGTTTAGGTTAAATCTGAGAAGCCAATTATAACCATAAAGTAAATTGTGTATAAAAGATTGTATGCATGTGTGAGTGTGTTTAGATTTCTTTCACTAAGTCGTCTAAAGTTTTCCTCAGATTCTCACACCAGTTTTAGAATCAAAACAACAACATGCACATAATCAGAATACATCGTGGCACTTCAGTCCCAATACGTTAGCTATAAAAGTTTGACACAGCTCTGCACTACCTGGGCCTCAAACTCTGTCTGTAAGCTGAAGGTGTTGCTTAGCTACTTAGCATTTATTAAGCAGAGTTTCCTATTATTCTTCCATTCTTCAAAAACCTCTGTGGACATACAATTTATTGAGATAGTAGTTTGTGTTTTGTCGTCATATATTCAATAACTAGAATAGCAAGAATAAAAGGGTAGACACTGAAACCAGGCAATGAAAACCTGTCCCAAATGTTTACTAGCTGTGAGAATTGGGCAATTTACTGAACCTCTTTGTGCTACGGTTTCCCCTTTCTATAAAATGGAAACAATCACAGTAGTATCTACCCCTCAGGTTGTAGAAAGGCAGAAATCATAGCCACTGCTGGAACTTTTTGTTCTAGCAACATACTATGGCTGCAATCCAGAGATAGGTTGCCAGCACTGAAACACTAGGATCTTGTTCATGCCCCAATCCCTGGCTCTCATCACCCCTCCAATGCTGTTGGCTCTGTATCAGAACACCGCTATGTGAAAACCAGAACCATGGCTGTGCTTGACAACAGAAAATAGCAGCCATGGAAAGATCACCTGTGCCTCACTCTATCTTTCAAAATCTCAGGTGAGTATATCATATTGGTAGAAATAAATTATATTCACAACTGCAGCTGCAAAGGAGCTTACAAAATGCAAGGTTCTTTTCTGCCTCTCCATCTCCTGCAGTAGACCAAGGCAGGACCCCCGGAAGACACCATGCTCATTTTATCAGATCTCTCAAGGGAAGAGGAGGGAGGAAGAATCTTATTTCCCTTAGGGTGAAGATTGTGGAAGCCATGGAGGCAAGGGGAGGGCAAAATCTCCCAAGAGGAGAGGATGGCTTTCTGTGGCTTCCACACAGAAACAACAGTTCCACACATAACCACCACTTTGGAAACGAGTCGGAGCACACTCGTGTAGACCTCACCTCATCTCTGAGAGACATTAAGCCTATTTAACCTCAGCACTAACCTGCTACTAAAATCCTAGTATCATCCTCAAAGACACTGGTGAGAAATTAATGAGAGGATGAATAGGAAAGCAGTTATTGCAATAATGACAAAGCTACTGAATTCCATGGAGGGTCCCTCTGAATCTCCAAGGGCAGGGAATGTGCCCTGTTCTCTACTATTCACATGCATGGTGCCTGACCCAGAATTAGATGTCAATACATATTTATAGATTGTACCAACCAGAATATACAATTCTACTGCTAATGATGATGCATAGAAATCTGGGGGTTAAGGAAGGGAATAAAGAGAAGAAATTCCTTTACAAAAATCATGGCAGAGAGGATATCTACTTTGCCTCTATGGAGAACAAGATTTTATCTTAACTAGAAGAAAAATTAAGCAATCATTCCAATGAAGAGTGAGTTCTAAAGAAGCAAGATATTATTGCCTTTTCATATTAAATCACTATGCAAAGCACTTAGACTTCTTATTCTATGTTTCCTTATGCACTCACTTATTTCATAAATTTCTGAACCTCATCTTCATAACTTGCAACCTTCAGAATTAACAGGACAGGTAAATTGGGTTCATTTACTGCTTTGAAAACTATTATTTTACTACTTCTGAAATATACTAAAGAATATTAGGAGAATCAAGGCAATTCCCCTGTTTTCATGCATTTTTTTTTCTAAAATCAAACAGTGTGCCAAGTACAGGACAGTCAATCGAGTATAGCCAACAATTCCTGAACCTCTACTCTGCCACTTACTCTGCTGGGCTGCATACATAAGACATCTTTAAAAAGACAGAGGCTCTACATCAACTGACCTGTGTTCGTGCCACACTATCACAATGACCACTGTCACTTATCTTCTTTGAGCTGCTGTGTTCATAATTCTAAAAGGGTAAAGCCCCTGAACCCTTCCATAGGGGTGTAGATAATATCTACAAAAGCAAAATGTGAAAAATGTAAAATACTTACCACATTAAGAGGTTATTAGCACTGAGCAATTTGTAGAGTTTTAATTATTGAACTAGTCAGTTGATGTACGAAGACATTTCTAAATATTTCTAAAATACAAATTTGAATACCTGAAAATGACTTGCAGTTTGATGAATTTTCAAAAATTTAGCATGGGAAATATCAGTGACAGGTCACAAATTAATATGAGAAAAAGTAAAATTAAAAATTAGAAACCTTTCTAGAGTTTATACTTTTAGTCTAACAGTCATGCTACAACTACCTTTTAAAATTAACAACTTCCTAACATTCTTTAAAAGTAAAGGATTCTTCACAATAACTTTTATGGAAATTTGTACTTTGCTTAAGCTGATAAAGACTCATATCAGATAGATAAAATATCTCTAGAGAAAGAAAATCAAATTACATGCATTATAAACTTCAGACTTGCAGACAGCAAATCAAATCTGGCTTGTCTATAACAATTACAAATCATGGAGTTGAATTTTGAATTACCAAAGTTTTGACTTTAGTGTCTCCTTAAAGTCCTGCTGAAAGAAAGAAAGAAAGAAAGAAAGAAAGAAAGAAAGAAGAAATCCAACAGTTGTTAGCAATAAATGATTTTGCAAAATATAACCTGTCAATCTCTAAATGCCAGACTCCATATTGATTTTATCCAACAAATCTGTAAGATGCTTGTAGAGGAATGAATATCATTTATATTGTCCAGGTAGGTGTTCTTTTGGATGCAAAAGCAATGACTTTAATATGAAAGAGAAACAAAGAGGTTGGCTTTTCATATCTCTAAAAACAACTGGTGATGGAGAAGCAAATGATTATTTTAGTGAGAACTTCTAATCAAGGTCTAAAATATCAGAAAGGAAAGCTAAACTTAAGAATTAATACTGTACTGTTGGGGGGAATGCAAACTGGTGCAGCCACTCTAGAAAACGGTGTGGAGATTCCTCAAAAAAAATTAAAAACAGAATTACCCAATGACCCAGCAATAGCACTACTAGGAATGTATCCAAAGGATACAGGAGTGCTGATGCATAGAGGCTCATGTATCCCAATATTTGTGCTATCAAATATATCAATGATAGATAGATAGATAGATAGATAGATAGATAGATAGATAGATAGATAGAGATATAAAATATATCAACAATTTGTGCTATCAAATATATCAACAATAGCCAAATTATGGAAAGAGCCCAGATGCCCATCAACTGATGAGTGGATAAAGAAGATGTGGTTTATATATACAATAGAATACTACTTGGCAATGAGAAAGAATGAAATTCTGCCGTTTGCAGCAACATGGATGGAACTGGAGGGTATTATGCTAAGTGAAACAAGTCAGTCAGAGAAAGACAGATATCATATGTTCTCACTCATATGTGGAATTTGAGAAACTTAACAGATGACCATGGGGGAAGGGAAGGAAAAAAAAAATACTTACAAACTGAGAGGGACTCAAACCATAAGAGACTCTTAAATACAGAGAACAAACTGAGGGTTGATGGAGGGAGGGCAGGGAGAGGGAAAATGGGTGATGCGCATCGAGGAGGGCACTGGTTGGGATGAGCACTGGGTGTTGTATGTAAGCAATGAATCATGGGAATCTACTTCCAAAGCCAAGAGCACACTGTGTATTCTGTACGTTAGCTAACTTGACAATAAATTATATTTAAAAATATATCTATTCACCTAATAAATGGAAAGAATATTAGAGCTCATCCTGCTATTTGCAAGTAAAATTACAGTGAATCAAGAAAATAAACAAAACAATTAAAAAATAACTAGTGCTATAGGTTACTGCTTCACCTCTATTTTATTTTCATTTTGTCATAATTAATTCCTCATGATTTCCTATTCTCTCTCCCCTTAAAGTCTTCCCTTGCCAGTTCCCGCAGGTGGGATTTTTCTCCCCCAAGAGTGTTGGTGAAACAGAATGGTCTTCCTAGGTCTCCCTCTCTTGCTGGCTCTTTGTTTAAAGCATCTACCACCACAAGGACAATTAAAATCCACATGGGGATATTACAAAGCTTTGAAGGCTGTCATCCCAGTTGCCACTGAGCAGATGGCTTAGCTCCTCTCTTCATCCCTCCAACCCTGGGCTTGGTAGCAGCTTCCCACAATTGAAATTCTTGAGGTTCCCTTGTCTTCTGGTTGCACTTCCTAATGTCTTCATAAACACATGTAATAGATTCCTTTTATTAAATTAGCTAACATGGTTTCTGCTGGCAGGCCAAATCTTCTCTGATAAAGGAGGATATGCTGGTGATTCTTTCTTCATCAAAGGCCTCACACAAAATCATTTAACTACCTGGTAGCAACATTTTCCATGCCTCCAGTTCTGGTGAAAGAGTCATGGCAAATTTCAGCAAAACTCTAAGAAAGTCAGTGAGGTGGTTACTTCTAGGAAGATCAAAAGACCCACAACAAATGGGAGTTTCAAACTTCCCACTGGGCTGGGCTGGTGTCAAAGAATTGCTTAGCTAACCAAATTCTCCAGTAGCATTTTACTTTACAATTTGTACAGGTTTTTGTTTATTATTATTATTATTATTATTATTATTATTATTATTTACTTATTTTGAGATAGAGAGGGCTGAGGGGCAGAGAGAGAGGCAGAAAGAGAGAATCCCAAGCAGGCTCTGCACTGTCAGTGTAGAGCTTGTCATGGGGCTCAAACTTACTAACCATGAGATCATGACCTGAGCCAAAATCAAGAGTTGGACACTTAACTAGCTGAGCCACCCAGGTACCCCTCCACAGTTGTCTTAATTTCATGTAAGGTGATAAGAAAAGTAGTTCCAAGCTTCATGTCCATCTCTAGAGTGGGTGGGCATGGTCTCTGAATTCTTCCTATATAGCAATTCTGGAGAACCCTCCACATTTATATATATAAATGGTGAGCAAGGTAACTATGTCACTGTTTCAGGAGCTTTAGATTTATCCTTTCCCCAACACCTGTTCCTTCTGGACTTTTCTATTGAAGTCTACAGCAACTCAATGCTATTTGTTTCTCAGTTCCAAATCCCTAATATCATCTGTAATGCTCTCTTTCTGTTATACCCTACATCTAACCCATCAGCAAGTTCTGTTGACAAGATTTCTCATCCCTTCTGTCCCAGCATATCCCAAGCCACCATCATCTTCTGCCAGGATGGTTGCAATGGACTTCAAAGTGATCTCTTTGCTTTTGTTCTTGCATTCCTATAATCCCTTCTCAATACGGCAGCTAGAAAGACCCTTCAAAAAATGTCAACCTCATTACATTATCCCTCTACCTAAAACCCTCAGATGGCTCTCCAACATGCTCAGAGAAAACCCAAAGTCTTTATTATAAGATCTAGAATATCCTATAAGATCTTGAACAGTACATAATCTGGACCCCCCTTCTCCTTTCTATCCTTATCTCCTACCCACTATCCCTCTTTCCAAGTCCGTTACAGCAGCATGGGTACCTTCACTGACCCTCAAATATGCAGGTAAGCTCCATGCTCCCACAATTATTATAAGAGCACTTCCCAAATACAAATTTTAAAAAAGAATCAAGACATAAAGGAATGTAATTACTCATTAGAACATACAAGTTACATGGGGAGAAAACTTCCAAATGTCCTTGATAGCTCTCTATCCCCAGCTTTGGAAAAGCTCAAATGCCTATAAAAAGTGGTCACTGTTGAGTACAAGTGTTTCAAGGTTTCTGCCCAAGCTCTGCCTCCTGTCCTGGTGCTGTATCTGAATCTCTCAGTTTTCATCACTCACTCAAGCTAGTGTTTCATTCCCTGTCTGTCTGAATCTCACCTTGGTCTCTAGATGCTGTTTTTCATATCTCCCTTTGCTCCCCCATAATTTGCTTCCAGAGGGCAGATCACACTTCCAGCCCCATGCCCAATTCCAGCCCTGTAAATAATAGATTTTAAATTGTAGTTTAAGCTTCCAATTTTTGAACAGAGATGACTCCGCCATTGAATAGCCAAATAAAGATTACAGAGAAAAATACCAATACAGACCCATATTTGAAGCCATTGTAGGATTGTGTTTCAGATTTCAGGATTGGCTTAAATTAAGCTCCATGGAAGCACAGCATTATATGCTCCTAACCCATGTTTTAAAAATGGTTTCCTGAAGTCACTGGAATAGTGATAACATTTGAGCCCTCTTGGCTGAAAGAAAATGAAGAGAAGCCAGGGAAATCAGAATGGCATGGAAGTATTTATCTATTGCCTATAAGACACAAGAACTTATTATAAACATAGATGGCATGGAGAAAAATGAGTAAGATGTGTATTGGGGATATTTGAACTTCTAGAAAAGAGTCACACAAAAGATGAGAAGCTCTTTTCACATCCTCCTCTCCTAGACTGTTAGTAAGCAAGCCAAAGTATGAACAGCTAGTATCCCCATCCCTGTTTCTCTTGTTCTTTCCCTGATAGATGCTGTAGTAATCTTAGTT
This sequence comes from Felis catus, assembly GCF_018350175.1. NCBI lineage: Eukaryota > Metazoa > Chordata > Mammalia > Carnivora > Felidae > Felis > Felis catus. The sequence goes on along the minus strand of NC_058371.1, from coordinate 187,498,994 downwards.
ACGTTGGGGAAATGGTATAAAGTCTCGGTCTCTCCCTCTTATTAAAGGAGTAAATACTCCTGAATGTAAGGCATGATGTGGTACATTTAACAAAATCTCAGAAGAGAAAACAGAACTGGGTTCATAGACAGTTGGGTTTTCCACTCTCTCCAAATGCTTGAGACTCAAGTAAATAAGCCTTCTCAAAGGAGAAGGTTAATAGGGTCAGAGTAGGTAAATGGAGTCAAGGAAACTTGCTTCATCATTTATCAGTATAGAAGCCTGGATAGAATCTCCATATTTAGCATAAACAGTCATAGGAGGAAAAAAAGGATAATGAAGAGGAAAGAGAAGGTGAAGGAAAGGAAAAATAATAATGGAGGGAGACACTGAGGATGAAACACACAGCAAAGATTTGGGAGAACTTTTTATGCCATAGACCCATTGTAGAATAGACTCAGAATGATATTTTTAAATTCATGAAATGCCATACATAAGGTTGTAAAAGGATCTAGTTACATTGTAAATACAGTTAGCAAATATTAAAGCAACAAATTTGTGATACAAAATATATGTGCTTCTTTATTATTCTATTAAATAACAATATACAATGGTAGCTATTAAACTACCATAGTTTCAAAGTGGTGATAGACAAAGTATTACAGGACCTCCATAGTTGTAATGTAATGTAAAGGTAGCTGTGATTTCTGTTGATGACAAGGTCATAGTACAGCTAATGTGACTGACGGATGTGGCCAAAATTCATAATGAAAGACCTGTTTGATTTTAGCTAGAGATCAATGAAATTAAAAGTGCAGTATTTCCCCCATCCAAGTTCATAGTACCTTGCCATTCTACTCAAGGATCCTTTGGGAGTCTATAGACCCCATACTCAGAGCCCCTGTAAAACACATATAAACCAAGGAACAAAAGAAAATTTCTTTGGAATGCCTCACACTGAAACTAAGTGGGAAAAAATACCGATGAAGACTTTTGCTTCAAAAGTTTTTGTTTGTTTGTTTGTTGTTGTTTATGTGACTATACCCAATGTTCAAAAACTTCACTCTTTCTTAAAAAAGAAAGAAATACAACTTGATGGACAACTCAGTTCAGTTTACTTTGAGGATTAAGTAAAGAAATACAACTTTGCTACTTGATGGACAACTCAGTTCGGTTTGAGGATTAAGTAAAGAAATACAACTTTGCTACTTGGACAACTCAGTTCAGTTTGAGGATTGCTTCTGCAAGGCGAAGTTATGGATTTCATTACACAACACATGTTGCTGTTTTGAGCAGTTTAGGTTTGGTTTTTATTTGTTCGCTATAATCTATAGAATGGGAACAAGATACCTGTTTCACAAGGGGGGTTACTGCTCCGCATACACATTAAATGAATCCTCAAGGGAAGTTCTCTTCCCTTTTCATTCTTTGAACACCAGTGAGATCTTTGCACCAGCCAGGTTCCTGACAAAATGTAGCCCCTAGTCATAGGACAGAAATGTGAGAATTGATTGAAATAGATCCACCTTCAGCACTTAAAAAAAAAAAATTAAAGCATAAGGCTTTAACAGTCTCAGCACCGGACGTTTAATTCCTAAATGCTGACATCTTATCTTTTTGGAGAAGTGAATTTTTATAGGGTTCATTTTTTTCTGAATAGAAAATTATGTTTGGATTTTTAATAGGAATTACTTGTATCCAAAGAGATCTTTTAAAATGCTGACAAGAGCTTCTAGAAACACTTAAATTCTAAGGCTGAACCAGTTCCAGCATGCATTAAAACAATGGTGGAAGAAGATGAACTGAAAGGGCTACTTTCTTCTGTCTGGACTTGTGTACAATGCTTTTAAAGTCAGGAGTGGGGCATAAGCTCCGGGGATTAAGGATAATTCTCAATTTGGCAAGGGAATTTCCTTGAGGCAGGAAACACTAGCCCAAAGTGTATTAATGTACTTATGAAAGTGGTTACATCATTGTGGTTTGGGGAGTGATTTTTAAAGCTTAGCAAAATACAAAATTAATTTTTTATTTCTTTGTTCCAGATTTCTCTTCAAATCCCTACTGTGATAATTAAAAAAAAAATCTGCACTTTTGCTGGAAGCATATCCTTTTCCCATATTTTGTCATTTGTTCAAATTTTAATTCATTCTTCCAAATATTTATCAAGTCTCTCATGTGTCAGATGCTGTGCTAGGAACCTGTCATACAAAGTGGAGTAAGAGATGGTCATTCCCATCAATGGACTTAATACGGCAGATGGCCCACATCCAAATTAATTGCAACAGGTCCCTCGATGTATCAAAGAAACCACTGCACTCTCATGTTGATCTAGCATGGTTCATAATAGCCAAGACGTGGAAACACCCTAAGTGCCCGTCAACAAATGGATAACGATGTGGTATAGACACACACACACACGTAAAGTGGAATGTTATTCATGAGAAAGAAGAAAATCCTGTCCTTTGCAACATCATAGATGGACCTCGAGGGCAGAGAAATCAGAAAAAGACACTGTATTATATCACTTAAATTTGGAATCTAAAAAAGCCAAATGTATGAGATCCGAGAGTAGAATGGTGATACCAGAGATTGTGGAGTAGGGGAACTGGAGATCCATTATAAACCTGCAAGGGTACCACCTTGCAACTGGTAGATAAATAAGTCCTAGGGATCTCATTCACAGATAGTGATTGTAGTTAAAAATACTGCATTATAAACTTCAGAGCTGCTAAGAAACTACCAGATCTTTTTTTTTTAATGTTTTATTTATTTTTGAGAGAGAGACAGAACACAAGTGGAGGAGGGGCAGAGAGAGAGAGGGAGACACAGAATCCGAAGCAGGCTCCAGGCTCTGAGTTGTCAGCACAAAACCCAACACAGGGCTCAAACTCATGAACTGTGAGATCATGACCTGAGCCAAAGTCGGACGCTTAACCAACGGAGCCCCAGGCCCCTGAGACTACTAGATCTTAATAGTTCTCATCACAAAAAAAAGAAAGACTAATTATGTGACAGAACTGTTAGCCAGTGCTATGGTGGTAACATTTTGCAATATATAAATGTATCAAACCAACCGGTTTTATTCCTTAAACTTACATGTTACACATACGCTTAAATGTTGTATGTCAATTCTATCTCAATAAATAAAAGTCAATTATTAACAAAAGTGTTTACCTAAAAAAAATAAATCCATGGACTGGTGAATGGATAAAGGAAATGTGATATATACGTACAATGAAACATTATTCAGCCTTAAAAAGAAGAAAATCTTGTCATATGTTACAATACGAATGACCCTTGAGGACATTATGTAAGCGAAATAAGCCAGTCACAGAATGACAAATACTCAAATACTGTAGGTTTCCACTTATATGAAGTGTCTGAACCAGACTGATAGAAATAGAAAAGAGAAAGGTGGTTGCCCAGGGCTGGGGGAAGGGGAGGTAGGGAGTTGCTGTTCAATGGGTGTAGAGTTTCACTTATGCAGGACAGAAGGGTTCTGAGGACCTGTTGTCCAACAACGTGCATGTGGCTGATGATACTGTACTGCACACATGGAAATGGTTTGGGTGATTTTATGTGGGGTGTTTTTTTTTTTTTTTGTACAATAAAAAATAAGAATTGCAGTAGAGAAGGTAGCACTGTTAGAGAAGTACTGAAGATGTAGACTGGAATGTCAGCACGGTGGAGGGAACGTGAGGTGCTATCTGGGAAATCAATCTGGGATGGCTTCCCAGAAGATGAGCAGCTTAGGATGAGAGGTGACTGAGCACAGGTTTACCAGGCATGAGGCAGTGAGGACCTTGGGGACCCTACAAGGAGTTCCAAAGGGCTAGTGCAGAGTACCAGGTGCTGCTAAAGAGGGGTCTGCCGAGTTGGAGAGGAGGCAGGTGTGGGGCCAGGTGCACTGAGCTGAGACATTCTAATTGGAAAGAATGTTATGCATGAGAGAGAGCTCAAATCTTGGTGTCTTAGCTTATGTTGCTATAACCAAATACCATAGACCAGGCGGCTTACACAATAGACATTTGTTTTTCATAGTTCTGGAGGCCGGGAAGTCTAACATCAAGGTGTCAGCAGATTGAGTTCCTCCTGAGGTCCCTCTTCCTGGCTTGCAGATGGCCGCCTTCTCCCCATGTGCTCACATGGCAGAGAGAATGGGGTTGTTTCTCTCTTCCTCTTCTTCTAAGGACACTAATCCCATCCTGAGGGTCTCACCCTCATGACCTCAAGTAAACCTGACTACCTCCCAAAGCCCCCACCTCCAAAGGTACCACATTGAGGGTCAGGGCTTCAACATTTGAATTGTGGAGCAGCGGGACATTCATTCTGCAATCCTTGGCTTCACGGACAGCAGACAGCTGGGATGGTAAATCTAGAAGAAAGACCACTAACTACAAACTTGAGAAAAGCAACAGAGCATCACTCCCAGATTTGTGGACAAATAATGCAGATCTGAAAGGGTACCTGAGGTGCTAGCTCGGACCTCGGGCTCTAGATTCTGACTGAGGTGGGGTCATATTCTGGCTCTCTGGTTCCTGGCAGTCGTGTGGCCTTAAGAAATCCACGTGGGGGCACCTGGGTGGCTCAGTCGGTGCAGCTTCCAACTCTTAGTTTCAGCCCAGGTCATGATCTCATGATTTGTGAGTTCAAGCCCTGCATCAGGCTCCATGCTGACAGTGCGGGGCCTACTTGGGATTCTTTCTCACCCCCTCCCTCTGCCCCTCCTCTCTCGCTCTGTCTCTCTCTCTCAAAAATTAACTTAATTTTTAAAAATGCATAAAAAAAAGAAATTCATGTAATGCCTCTGACCCTCAGGTTCCTCATCTGTGAAATGGCGGTGAAAATAATAATACCTACCCCATAAGGAGTCTTGGAATACCTAAATAAAGGACGTTTAGTGTGACATCTGGTGGAAAATAAACATTCAATAATAATCCCCATGGTTGTTTTTATTATAACCTGACCCCAAAACTGCAAGCCACTCAAGGAAAAGCAGAACTAAAGAAGTTTAGATCACAGACTGACCTTTTAAGTATGCTACTTGGTAACAATCATTTTTTTAATGTTTATTTATTTTTGAGAGAGAGAGTCACAAGCAAGTTAGGGGCAGAGAGAGAAGGGGACAGAAGATTTGATGTGGGCTCTGCACTTACAGAAGTCAGCCCAACATGGTGCTCATATCAAGAACCTCGAGATCATGACCTGAGCTGAAGTTGGCCATTCGACTGACTGAGTCACCCACCTGCCCCACCAATGTTTTGAAGCTATCAATGAAGAAAACCCAGACACAGCATTTGCACACACACGTACACCTTAAACCTCTGAGTAGAAAAATGCAGCAAATCTACCTTAGTGTGAACTGTACTTAATAATGTGCTTATTTGCATAAACTCCCACACATTAATGTTAACAGATGTACTGAAGAAGATATCCAATAAAATGCTAAGACAAAACAAAAAATAAGTGTCATCATTGTTTAGGTCTTTTAAATATTTAGTAGTTCATTTTCATTTGTTTTTTTAACTGGCACAATTCTATTTTTACCTCCTTACGTAAAACATATCCAAGAAATGCATTATCCAAAGTAATTTCATTACTGGAAGAATATTCATTAAAATGTTCGTGAAGTCACGTGGTTTTGTATAATTTGCACTTTGTTCAAAACCTTTCAGGACTAAAGCATCTCGAATTTCAGAGTAGTAAGCACCCTAAAACCTGTTCCCCACCTGCACTTCTTTTGGACGAATATTTTTCAATGGGCAAGAAGTCTACGATCCCAATCCAATGTCAGACCCAGACAAGCTGGATTCACTCAAACTGTTGTCGAAAACCAACCCCGGGACTTTGAAGCCAAAATAGAACACAAAGAGAGTTTGGGACAAGGAAAAACAATGGCTTTATTGCTTTGCTGGGCAAAGGAGGCTAGAGAGGCTGCGGCCTTCAAAGCACTGCAAGCCCCCTCCAGCCCTCCCTCCCCCCAGGAAGGGGCTGAGGAAATTTATAGGGAAATACAGGTTGGCTGGTTTTGACGGGATTGTGTACTTGTTGCCAGGCTCCCTTCTCCTGTCTTTAGGGTGGTCCTGGGTGCCTGAAATAAAAGGCTGAGGAGGGAGGAGAGGAGGTTTGCAGAAGAGAGGGAAAAGGTTACTTTAAAATAGAGCTTCACTAAAGCATTAGTGCAGCCATTTTGATTTTTGTTCAACTTCATGTTTTTAAATCGTTTCAGTTCCCCTGCTGTTATTGTATGCTTTCCAGTACTACGGAAGAGGGGTGTCCTCTACTCATCTGGCTGCTTCCTGCTGGTCAGGGGCCATGTCAGGGGATTTTTACTACAGGAGGCTTTTCTACAGGAGTGTTTTTTACTATAGAAGTGTTTTTCCCAGTCACCTTTTTCTACCTCTTAACATAGATAGGGTATGTTTACAGACATAAAGAGACAATAAAAGATGACCTTTAGCAGTGCATATAGACCTGAGACTAGAAATAAAAGAGTTAGAAGAAACCAAAACAAAAAAAATGTTTGAGAAGATGGATTTAGGCCCATCTGGAATCCATGAGAAAAGAGCTAAGAAGAAGTTGGTCAGTAGGACCTGCACCCATTCCCTCCAAAAGAGAAGGGTGATGAGCTAGAGATTATTGTAACCAGGTGGCCTGTTGCCAAATTTGTTCCACAATAGTCTCAGCTTGGGAAGAAGTATTTATGTATGCACATCAGGATGTATCTGCAATGGCATAGACACTCCCTTGCTCGGCCAACTTATAATCTAAGGCCATGTGATTCCAAATTGCTTTTATGAATATAATGGATTATTATGGCCCTATACATCACCACTTGGGATTGGGAAACCTTATCAGTAGCCCAGTGTCCATTAGAGAGTCAGATACAGTTCTTTACTGCATGTATGAATGAGTCACAGTGACCCATTGTTGACTCTGTTCTTGGAAGGCAAATCCAGCACTCAACAGCCTGTGCAGATGAGGCCCATGTCTGAGCAATGTGAACTAGAGAATTATTTCTTGACCCTGCAGAGAAGGCAAGTAGAAGGCAAAGTGTAAATAACATTACACACCTATTTTTTTCTTAGATAAGTATTTCAAATCTCCCAAGGGTTGACTTTCCCACTGGGATTGGTTGGCTGACTTAATATATGGTGTAGACCACTTGTTTAACTCAAGTATGATATGCCCAAGGTTTTATTCCTGCCAATTTGAGGGATGTATGGGTCATCAAGAGAACATTGTAGGGTCCTTTCCACTTCTCTTCCAACTGATGGTCTGGGCCCTGTTCTTTCCAAGTTTTGAGTAGCACCTGGTCACCAGCCTTAAAAGGGTACAGTGATGCTTCCATTTGTGCAAAGTTAATAACTGATTCAACTATTGGACGGTTTTAGTTTTGTTTCCTGAACCAAATGCATACCCTCCCTGCTATCTTGGGGAGTTAGGAATGGTCTACCATACAAAATTTCACAGGGGCTTAATTGGAGCCCACTTATGGGGGGGGAGGGGTCACCTAGATGCAGAGAAGAGCAATTGGTCTGATCCCATATCAGGTGTGTTGCCTAGCACAGCTTTCCAATGGTCCTTTTTAAAGTACGATTCATTGTTTTCTGTTTTTCCCATAGACTGGGGCCTCCATGGTGCATGTAATTTCCATTTAATGCCCAAGACCTTACTTATGGAATTGCTGCTGCAATGGAAGATGATCCATTATCACTTTGGATAGAAGTAGGGAATCCACATCTTGGTAGTACTTCCTTGAGGGCTAATAATTTGGCCTTTCGTAATGACGTGGCTAAGAGAAGCGCTCTTGCTTCCATAACACGCTAGCCACTCATCACATCATATCCTGCTCGGTGCTGTCTGTGATCAAGAAGACTAGTGCCATCAGTGAACAAGTCCCAATCAGTCTGCGTCAATGGCTGGTCAGATAACTCAAACAGGCTGGAGTACACAATTGCAAGAACTTCCAAGAAATTACGGAGAGAGACTGGTTCAAAGGAGAAGGCAGCAGAGTGGCTGAATTTCAAGAGCTCTCGGTATTGAAAGTGACATTTGGGTTATCCAAAAGAAAGTGCTAGCTATTTTCCCATTAGGCCTGCAATCAACCAATAGCACTCTCCCCCTTTTGTTCTCATAATACTAACACTTGGTGGGGCACATGTATAACAATGGGCTGACCTAACACGAATTTCTGAAGCCCTGAGGGAGCACACCCCAACAATGTTGGATACTTACCTGCACCTCTGGTCTTGCCATTCAAAAGCCAATGCAATTGAGACTCACCTTCCAAAGGAATACAAAGGAAGGCATCTTTGAAGTCCAACACCATAAACCATCCATAGTCTCCTGGCGGTACACTCAACACACCACACGGATTAGGTACTGTAGGATGGATATCCTGAACTATTTCACTGATAAACCCTTAAGCCTTAAACAAAGTGATATTCCTCTGAATGGGGCTTCCTCACCAGTAGAATGGGAGTGTTGCAGGGAGACTGACAAGGGCTAATCAGTCCATGTTGTAAAAACCAACGGAGACTCAGTTGTATGGCTTTTAATGTTTCCTCCTTTAAAGGATTCTGTTTAACACAAGGACATTTGACTCCTTTTAATGATACTACTGTCAGAGTGGCTGACTTAGCTCACCCGGATATTCCCATGTGCCCAAACAGTGGTGTGCACTTGTTCATAGATATCAGATGGTTCTGGGCCTTCTTCCTTGTCTTCTTGGGTTATCAGCAGGAGCTGGAGCTTTAAGACATTTTCAGGTGGAACTTGTAACCACAAATGGCATTTCCCAGGTGAGAAAGCTATCTGAGCATTTAATTTGCATAAAAGGTCTTGCCCGAAAAGAGGAATTGGATAGTCAGGCTTGTATAAAAAGCTATGTCTCAACTTCTGTTCACCTAATTTACATTCCAGTGGTTGTAACACAGACTGCTGTTGTGCCTGTCCAGTGATGCCCATCATGGACATAGAAGGGCTTAATGAAGCCAGTTTACTATTTTTTATTTAAAAAAATTTTTTTAATGTTTATCTATTTTTAAGATACAGAGAGACAGAGTGCAAGCATGGAGGGGGCAGAGAGAGAGAGGGAGACACAGAATCTGAAGCGGGCTCCAGGCTCTGAGCTGTCAGCACAGAATCTGACGCAGGGCTTGAACACACCAGCCATGAGATCATGACCTGAGCCGAAGTCGGATGCTTAACCCACTGAGCCACCCAGGTGCCCCACCAGTTTACTATTTTAAGACCATATAGGTTACTCCAGTATCCACCAAGATGTCTATCAACTGGGACCCGCTGTTAATTGCAGCCAGGACTCCTGTAGGGCTATTCTAATAGGGACCAGAAGCCCCAGGTCCCTTCATTCACTATCCCTGTCCAATCCTTTACTACGAGTGACCATCTGTTTCCCAGACCTTTCAGTCTGGCCTTCCTTTCCCAGTCTATAAAACTGTGCAATCTCGCTTCCAATGCCTTTCTTCTTTACAATATGCACATTGGTCTTTGCTTAACCTGAGATGTCCTGACTTGCCCATTTTGTTTGTGTCCCTTTTACCAGGTGCTGACAGCAAAACTCAAATCAGACTTGACTTTTGTTTTTCCCTAGCATTATAAGTCTTGTAAGCCATCACCACCAAATGGGCCAGCCCCAGAGTCATGGCACCCTCAACTTATTTAGCTTTTGCCTGATGTCAGCCTGATTGACCAGCTATGTATTATCGGGGGCCTTGGGATCTAAATTGGCATATCAGGCTATAAGGTTTTTAAGGATCATCTTGACATGAAGGGTTTTGAGATTTCCAATTTAACAAATCCGAGGTAGAGAATGGACTGTGGGTCCAGTAATAAGTAGTCAGTTGGCCTTGCCCATTCACTCCAACAGGTAGTTGGTGCAACAGAAATTGTCCTGCCCCCACATCAGGTGGCCCTGTCCAAATTGGATGCCCTGTTGGGTCTTTAAGGGAAAGACCATACCCATTCCCAGGTCATAGTATGGGGGTCCCTCTTGTTTGCACCCTCTTTCCGCCCTTCCACCTAGTAATGAAGGACAGAGGTGTGGAGAAACAGCCTCAACTCTAGTTCTTTCTTCCTGTGACCACAAAGGGGCTGCTGAGGGTGGTGGTGCAAGGGGCTGACTGACCATAATTTGGATTAAAAGGATTCATTACACTCGAAATTAACAAGTCCTCTTTTATTTTGTATTCTGGGGTTCAAGAATCATCAAACACGGAAGGTTGCAATTTGCTTTGCACTGTCAACTTACTGTTGGTTGTACACCATCTTTGTTCTGCAATTGCAGAAACGCCTGTACGTATGGAATCTCTTTCCCATTCCTTTGACAAAAGAACTCCAACTATAATAACAGTATAATAATTCCAGCTTCCATTCAGTGGCCACCTTTCCTCACTTTCCAAAACATACATGGGCCAGGCAGTATTACGGTAAAACACCAATCTCTTTTTTGACATAGAATCATAGCTATAGGTCCACCCATCAGCTAAGATTCTCCCTAGGGGGATGCTTAAGTGAAACAGAAGCAGCACCTCCCACATTATGTCACATACAAAAACCATGCATGCTGTTCATAAAAATCAAGGCCCAAAGCTCAGCCGTCTGACGCAAGCTGGTATTCTGGTCCCCTCCCCAAAAGTCAGAGTTCCACGGGCTCAATCAAATGGCTACCTAGATACACTGAGAGCGCCAAATCAAAACCCCCTATTTGGAGGCAATCAAATGGGAGGAAGAAATCTTCAGCTTCCTCTGTCCCACCAAGCCTGTGGCCAACAGCTGTATGGCACCTGCCACCTGAGAACCTCCATTTTCTCCTGAACTACAGGCAAGATTCAAGGGGCCTCAGTGTGCACACTGGGGGACTTACCCCCAATTACAGCCAAGGAGTGGCTATGTTTCCCTTTCCCTACGTGCCTTCTTCTCCCCAAAGAAATTTCCTGCTACTGGGAATTTGGGCAGCCACGAGCAGGGCTGGCACAGGAAGGTCCCCAGAGTGGAACGGATTTGGTGGCTGTTGAGGCAGTCCCAGAATCTGCTCCCCATGGGCTCCTCAAAGTACTCGTTTGGGCTTTTAGAACAGAGTTGGAACCAGGGAGCAATCCGCCTGACAGAAAACGAAGTCCTCAGTGGTCTGGCCTCCACCGGGCGTTTCTAGCTCTCTGCTCCTCCCGAGGGCAAGCTGGTGCAGAAATGGATCAAACCACACAGTGTCCCTTCGTGGTCACCAAATTTGTTGTCAAAAACTGACCTCTGTGCTTCGGAGCCAAAATACGAAGTTTGGGATAAAGAGGAACAATAGTTTTATTGCCTTGCTGGACAAAGGAGGGTACAGAGGCTATGGCCTTCGAAACTGCAAGCTCCGTCACACCCCACAAGGAACGGGCTGAGGGGTTTTATAGGGAAATACAGGATCTGGCTGGTTTTGACAGGATTGTGTACTTGTTGCCAGGCTCCCTTGTCCTGTCTTTAGGGTGGTCCTGGGTGCTTGAAACAAAAGGCTGAGAAGGAGGAGAGGAGGTTTGCAGAAGAGAGGGAAACGTTACTTAAAGATAGAGCTTCAGGGAGCCTGGGTGGCTCAGTTAAGTGTCTGGCTCTTGGTTTCAGCTCAGGTCATAGTCTAGTGGTTTCGGGAGTTTGAGCCCTGCATGGGGCTCTGCTCAGGCAGTGCGGAGCCTGCTTGGGGTTCTGTCTCCCCCTCTTTCTTTGCTCCACTCCCACTTGCATTGTCTCTGTCTCTCTTGAAATAAATAAATAAAACTTAATTTTCTTTTTAAATCGAGCTTCACTGAAGCATTAGTGCAGCCATTTTGATTTTTGTTCAACTTTAGGTTTTCAAGCAGTTTCAAAACCAAATACACTGAGAAGCTGCTCCCAACATAGGTGTCTCGAGGAAGGCTGCGTCTCTCCCCTACTCCCTACTGTCTGCGTAATCCTGGGATATGAGACACCAGAGTTGAAAGAGGCTTTACAAACCCCTCTAACCAAAGAGTGGGGGAATGAGAAGGCAGCCACAGGAAGTGACTGCCCAAAGGCACATAACTTCTGCAGCAGCCAGGACGAGTCCCAGAGACCTGCCCCCTCTATTCCACAACTCTGTATCACCCACACCTTCTCCCCATCAGTAAAGCAAAACTGCCTCTTCACATTGCTTCTTTATAGACCAACACTATAGGAAGTACTGTTCCTTCCAACATCACACAGCACCTTGCACAGAGTTGGGAATAAACCAGGGTGGGGGAGGGGCTAGCCCCGACCTGCCAGGGCAGCCAGCCTTCGAGGGGCAGGATTCGAGGGTGGTTGACAGCCCAGGCTCCACAGCCTATTGTCCACTTCCAAATTCCTAGCTTGTGACCTGGTCTTCTCCTTCTGAGAAAGAAGAGTGGGACACTAGTTTCTTGACAGAAATGCTGTAAGGTTTTAATATTGCACGTAAAACACTTTTCACATGGGCTGATGTGAGTGTCACCAACTCTACCCAGTGAACGGCTGCTGGCGGCAGAAGCAGTTACTGTAACAGGGGTTGTGCTGGTGGTAGTAATCACGTGGTAGAGACAGCAGTAGTCACTCATGGAAGAAATGGTGGCCATCGTGATAATAACAGCAATAGCAGCAGCCAGCGCTGGAGTAAGGTAGTTATCAGTACTGATGGTGCCATTGATGCAATGGTTAAGAACCCCGGCTTACGGTGCCTGGGTGACTCAGCTGGTTAAGCGTCCGACTTCAGCTCAGGTCACGATCTCACTGTCTGTGAGTCTGAGCCCCACATTGGGCTTTGTACTGACAGTGCAGAGCCTAGAGCCTGCTTCAGATTCTCTCTCTCTCTCTCTCTCTCTCTCTCTCTCTCTGCCCCTCCCCTGCTCATGCTCTGTCTCTCACTCTCTCCAAAATAAACATAAAAAAAAAAAAAAGAACCCTGGCTTTGGGGGAGGCATCTGGGTAGCTCAGTCAGTTAAGCATCTGACCCTTGATCTCAGGTCATGATCTCACAATTTGTGAGTTTGAGCCCCACTGATGGCACAGAGACTGCTTGGGATTCAGTCTTTCCTTCTCTGTATCCCCCCCCCGCCCCCCAGCTTGTGCTTGCTTTCTCTCCCTCCCTCCTTCTCTCTCCCTCTCTCAAAATAAAAATAAAAATAAAAATAAAAATAAAAATAAAAATAAAGATAAAAATAAAAAATCCCTGGCTTTGGAGCTGGAGGAGCTCCACCCAAACGAGAAGGGGGTAAGATCTCTGTACCATGCTCATACAAAGCACACACACACCTGCCCACAGATTGACTGGTCGTAAAGGCAACGAGGTAGCAACAGGGTCCAAGAGCCGCTCCCAACAATGGCCCGCCCTCTACAGGAAGGTTGAAGGAACCTCATCCTTACAGGCCTGGTGCCGTGGCACTCCACCAAATTAGCCATTTTTAGAAGCACGCTGACCTCTTGATTTGCAAACTTCCTTCCCAGTGTCTGGGCTGAGAAATTGTTCCGCGCTTCAAAACAGACCTGCACTTCCTGACGGCAGCTATTGGTGCTCTGCAGGAGGCAAGCAAGGCCCATCTGGTGAGCCTTTCTGAAGATGATGTTAGCTAGAACCCAATGGGCCGTCACCGGGATAAGAGGGCTACAAGCTACTAGCAGAGGGAGAGAGGGGGAAGGAACTAAAGCAGGGAAAGAACATCCGTTTCCCGGAACCAGCAGCTCCTACCAAGAAGATATATGGCTACCACAAAATACCCCCTTGGGCAAGCAGGTTTGAGCTGACTGGAGCTGAACACCTGTGCAAAAGCCCCTCGAGTTGCCCTAAAGTTACCTTTAGCACATTCTGATACCAAGAGCCACTCCTTGGGGCGCCTGGGTGGCTCAGTCGGTTAGGCATCCGACTTCAGCTCAGGTCACGATCTTGTGGTGCCTGAGTTTAAGCTCCACGTCGGGCTCTGTGCTGACAGCTCAGAGCCTGGAGCCTCCTTCAGATCCTGTGTCTCCCTCCCTCTCTCTGCCCCTTACCCGCTCATGTCTATCTCAAACATAAACATTAAAAAAGTAAAAAATAAAAAAAATTTAAAAATTAAAAAAAACAAAAACAAAAACCTTTGCGTTCAACACTTCCTTGTGTTGTGTTCAATTTAATGCATCCCGCACGGTGAACCCTTGAGTTCAGTTATACAATTTGTAACCATTCATGCTAAACGTGTAACATTTATGCCAAAAGACATCAGCTAGCCTGCCCCATATATGGAGAACATACTTAAGAATCCACTATGATTGGAAACATTTCATTCTTTTAAAAAACATTATCTTTGGGGTGCCCGGCTGGCTCAGTCAGTTGAGCATCTGACTTCAGTTCAGGTCATGATCTCACAGTTCATGAGTTCAAGCCCCGCGTCTGGCTGTGCTGACAGCTGGGAGCCTGGAGCCTGCATCAGATTCTGTGTCTCCCTCACTCTGCCCCTCCCCCGCTCATGCTCTGTCCCTCTCTATCTCTCCAAAATGAATAAACGTTAAATAAAATTTGTTTTTAATTATCTTCTTCCTATTTTTGGTAGTTCTGAATATTAAATATTTTTTCCATGGGTTCAAAAGTACCTACATATATGACTGCAAGTGGAAAAATAGGGGGTAGAAATCATGTATTGGTAGTTTTTCCATTTTCATTTGTGTCTGAACTTTTAATATACATGCAGAGACATCAAGCATTAATGCAAGTCAAATGTTTCAGTAAACAGGTGCCACAGTTCAACTTTATAACAATTATAAATAAACCTGTTAGATTTTTCTGGACAATGCCAGCATTTGGATTATTTTTAAAAGAGGTCAATTTCTTATTGACAGTAAACAAACAAAACAAAAACAAAAACACTGGCTTTGGTACCAGAGTGTCTGGATTTGATGCATACTTCTGCTGCATACTGGCTAGACCAGTTTTGACTAATTATTCAATTTCCCCAGGTTTTCTTTCCTTCATCTGTAATATGGTAATAAGAAAAGTCGCATTTTTTAACTGGCAGCAAATCATTTGACACATCTCCTATCAACAGGTGGAGTCCATGTTCCTTCCCTTGGAGTCTGGGAGGGCTGATGTCTGCTTCTACCCCTAGAGTCCCATGGAAGGGACACCATGTGTTTTTCCTGTCATAAAAGGCTATGAAGTGTCCACCTTCTTCCCTGGATCACCAAGTGCCATAAGAGAAGTGCCATAAGAGAAGTGCCATCACCCTAGGTGTCCATGTGGGAGAGGCTTGGTAGAAGAAGCACTTTGCATGATAGGCCTATCTATGCCCAGACTTCAAGCCAACCATCCATCCCTGTCAAGGAACCAAATGGATGAGTGAAGAAGCCATTTTGGAAACGGATTCTCGAGTCTCAGCCCTTTCCACCCCCAGATATTTGAGTCTTAGCTGAGGCTCCAGCCACTGCAGGTGGATAAAAGGTATGTTTACTGTGACCTGTCTGAATTCCTGACTCCCAGAACCTGTGAGCATAATAAGAGGGCTATTAGTTCACACCACTCAAATTGGGGAAGGTTTGTTAGGTAACATTAGTAAGAGGGACAAATAGCACCTACAATTATTTGGTGCATTAAAGGTGTTAAAATTGGTAACACACTCAGAATAGTGCCTGGAGCATTGCTACCCCTCAATAATATAAAATTATAGTATTATCGATACTTTTTTTTTCTCTCAGCTCTCCTTTTTTGCCTTTTTCTCCTTGTCCTGGGTCTCACAGTTCCCTGCCTCCAATTTTAAATTGCTACCACCAGCATCTGTGGGATGTCTTTTCCCTCAAAATTGGCTGCAGAGTTGGATACGGTACCTCTCTACTTTCCTGCCACCCCAATTTCCTTCTCAAAGCAAGGACGTGTGTCTTTCTGACTGGATGTTTTTATTACTAATCACTATGAGGAACATACAAAGGAAAACCAAAATGAAAAAAATGCAAAAAGGTACAATGTGTTCTGAATTTCATAAAGATTTGAAAGCTATGGTCTCCTCTAGAGACTTGGGCCTCGTTCGGAGATCATCAGTAGGAGTTTGGTCCCCTTTCTGCTCTCTGTCCTCATTCTTAAAGTAAAATCAGGACATCCCCATTCCCTGACCTCAGAGGAAGAACATAGTGACTCATCCATTCCTCCTTGAAGGTCTTTGTGCCAGCACTATACCTGAAGGATATTTGGTGGAATTTTGGAAGAAAGATGGACAGTCAAATAAGCCCGAGAATTTTTAGAGAAGTGTGATAGTAACCTTAAAGGACTTCTAAGATTGGAATGGTCACATTCCACCATTCTTCAAGCGAACATCTGTTCTTTACCTAATTTACCCACTGTTTCTCCTTTAAGCACTGTAATTCCTCTTCAGACTTCCATCTTCTCCCCCTCTTTTTCTCCTTCACACAAGTTCAGTCCAGCCCATTCTGCTCTGGGGGTGAGTCACTTAATCTCATTTCCTCCATCAAAAGCAAACTCCCAACACAAGCAAAATCAAAGGGCTCATTTGCCTTTTTGTCCAGTGGGCTTATCCAGACAGGATGGAGTAGGTGGAAGTCTGTTGAAGGCCAGATGGCCTCCAGTCATGTGAAAGCATTTCTGAGGGGGAGAGGTGCCCAACCCAGTTAAGGAAAGGAAGAGAGAGCCAGCCCCGGGACAGAGGAGAGCAGGAGTCGCCTCAGGCGAGTTGCTGGGAAGCATATCTTCTCAGCTTTGTCAAGTGCTATTTGTGCCTGAAGGTAAGGAAAGGAAACGGATCTCTCTGCTGCATTTGGTGACATGGATTCCATCCTTGAAACTCCACTTCTCGTCTTCCATGGCCTTCTCTTCCCGTTCTTCCCCGGCCCCACACCCTTCCTTCTCTTCCTTATTTGTGGTTCTCCTTCTGCCCACCCTCAACATCTTGAGACTTCAGAACTTTACTCTCACCCTGGCTCTTCATCTCACATCTCCTCTGGGTGATACCATTCATTCCATGGTTTTCAATTTCTGTTACAGAAGACCCCCAAACGTCTGTCTGTGCCATGTCTATCTGGCATAGCTGACCTGTGGGAGATGGTCTATCATCAAGTAACAAGCTACTGCTGTCTCTGTATTTACACAATGGCATACATACCCACAGAAAACGGTCTTTAAACAAAATAAGACACAGAAGACAAAGACACTTATAAAGCATACTGTTAAGAACACAAACTCTAGAGCCAGAGTGCTGGTCTCTGCTCAGTTCTCCCACTAATCTTGAGACCACGAGATCATCCGGGGAATTCTCCGCATCTCAGTTTTCTCATAAACTGGTGATGCTAATTGCAGTTTTCTCATGGAATTGTTGTGAATATCAAATGAGTACTATATACAAAGTTCTGAGAAGTGTCTCTAGCACCTAGTAAGCATTTACTAGATTGTTACTATTATCATTAATTATTTTTACAATAATAATTATGTTTTTTACTGTTTACTATTTTATAATAATAATTATTACTCATTTTTTACTTTCTCTTTCCCCAGCCTCTGTAAATATCTTTTGGAAAAGGATACTCTTTGATCAGTCTTTTATTCTTCAGGAACTAGAACAGAGGTAGGTTTCATTGTAGATAGTCGATGATATTTAATGAGTGAAATAGCAAATGGATGTAAAAAAAAAAAAAGTAAAAAAACTGGAAGGTTGAGGTGGGTGACTGAAAAGAAGTGGAAGGACAGAAGAAAAAAGGACAAGATTTGGATTAAGAAAAATGAGTCTTATAGGCCAGCAAATTCTGACAGGAAGATAATTTGAATGAAAAATTACTAGAAGGGAATCGTGCTTCAGAATTATTGTGTCCTGTGGCATGGCATTTGATGAGAAATTCCCTTTTGCACTTAAATCTCCAAAGAAATTCCATCCGGCCCTCATGAATCAGTTTCAAAGTCAGGCTGAAGCATGAGTTTGGCCGTTGCCAAAGAGCAGAGAGCCGTCTTTCTCCAACCGTTGGAGAGAGCGTGGCCTTTTTCTCACCGGGCTGTCCTCTTGGCCTCTAAGAAGGCCTCAGCGTCCTACTTGTCAGAGAACCCTCCGGATCCCTGCCCGCGGGGGGAATGAGCAACAGCGGGAGATGAAGTTTTGACACATGATAACTTCACCCACTCAAATGGAAAGCAGGGAGCGATCTGAAGGCAAAGGAGACAATTCCTGTGAAAATGTTCTGAGAGCTTCCTAAGGACGAAGCTGTCTTGTTGTGAAATCTTGTTTTCGTTTCTTGTTAGAGAAGCTTCTTTCCAAAGTTCTTTCCAGCTGCTTTAGGATTAAAATTAGCGTGGACTAATGAGAAAGCATATAATATGCCCCTCCTCAAAGGAAGATGAAAGAAATGAAAAAATAATTTAAAAACGTGCCTAGCAAGGACCCATTCACAGCTCCTCTCTTCAAGTTATGATTTCCCTTGCCCAACCCCCACTTCATCATCTGTAATTTAGAGCCATTGTGCTTTTACCTGAATTTGAGACCTAGCAGGTCGCTTCCTTATTTAAAACCCTTTGTCCTGCTTGGCCCAACCTACTTGGTCCGGACTACCTCTCTCAAAACTCTTGTCTCCAACTCTGGACTCTACGCTTACCCAAACACTTGCAACCCTCCTGCAGAGCACCCTCCATGTCTGCTAGATTTAAGAAGGAAAAACCACTGGACACCTATTTAAATCTGAATTTTCAATAAAATTTTTAGAAGTTTGCCCTATGTAATATTTTTAGGACCTATCTCTACTAAAAAATTATCCATTGTATATATAAGGCTCAAATTTAACGGGACATCCTCTATTTTCCCTGGCAGCCTTGGCCGCATTCTACCCCACAGCCCATCCTTCAGGACACAACTTCCTGAACACATCTTCCTGCTTCCCCCAACTGCCTACGTCTGAGCTGTGTGGCTTCTCCCACATTTACCCTTTTTATAGAACTGACTACACTCTTTACAATTGTCTGTTTACTTCTAAACCTCCATTATTAGATTATAAATTCTACAAGGTCAGGACTTATGTCACATTGATCACTCTATCCCCAAAGCCCAAAAGTGCCCACAGTATAACAGTTATTCAATATTTACTTATTAAATGAACAGAAATTCACTGTTTACAAAGCACCTTCACAACTCAGCAAATTATTTATTTCTATAGTTTATAAATGGAAACTTGTTTTCTGCCCCAGAGTAATCCAAGGGGATCGTTTTAAGTATCTGTCAGAGCACTGTATACTTTTGATCAAAATCTTCCAATAACCTTTTACCATCATTAGAATAACCCCCCAAGTTCTCTATGGTTCACAAGTCCCTGTGTGATCTAACACCTGGCTGTTACCTCCAGCTCTCTGATATCAGTCTTCTCCTTGCTCACTTGTCACCAAGCACTGGTGTCCTCGATGTCCTTGTCTTTGATGCTTCCAACCAAAGTTCTACTTCAGGGCCTTTGTGCCTGCATGTCTCTCTGCCTGGAATCCTTTCCTCAGGTATATGCAGGGTTCCCTGCCTCACTTCCTTCAGACTGGAGAGTCTCCTCCTAGTGAAAGCCTTCCCTGGCTACCCTCTCTAAAATAGGCCTCTTGTCCCTCTCCAGGTCTTCACCCCACATAAGTTTTCTTCAAAGCACCCGTCATTTCAGAAGTAAAATATTCAAAGATGGCAGAGGAAGTGCTTGCTACCTAAGGGCTGGGTTACAGGGTAATCCAGGAGGAATAAAAACCACAAACAGAAGAAACCGTTGAAGTAAGTGACTGATTAAGAGAGAAACCATGGCTCCTGCAAAGGGTAGTTCAACTTTGTCCTTTTGGTCCCTGTGATACCTCCAACCTCCATCACCAACGTGGCAATAGACATGTTTAATTGCCTACTCAACATCCATTCCCACTTTCTCCCTTGCTAACAAAACACATTTTTGTTTGGAACAACTGATTTCAGTTGTATTTCAGTGGATGGATCATTACCTGATCTAAGCCAGGAGGTGGTAAATTTTTTTCTGAAGGACCCGATGATAAATAGATTAAGATTTATAGACTGTATGGTTGCCATCACAATGTGCCGTTATAGTGTGAATGCAGCCATAGAAAATATGTTAATCAATGGGTGTGGTTGTGTTCCAATAAAACTTTATTTAAAAAAACAGGCAACAGACAGATTTGGGCTAGGAACCACAGCTTTCCAATTCTTGATCTAAGCTATCCTGGTCCCTATATTCCCAGTCTGCCACATAACTGGAAACAGGTGATTCTTTAACAAACATGAGATGAGGGATCTAATGGCTGGCTGCAGGGGAGGGCACAGGATGGTTGCAGGACTAGCTTTCACTTTCCTGACAAAAGAAGAGGGATGACAGCTCTGTCTTTTTCTTCTTTCTTGGGTTACCACTAATATGGGTAGAGCTGCTGCAGCCGTTGTGAAACCATAATGGATAGGACAGGAGAATTGCTGAGTCTTAGCCCTGGCACCACTAAATCCTTGATCAATAGCAGCCTACCTCCAGAGTTCCTGAAATGTGAGAAAAGGAAACACTTGCTTACTAAATCTACCCTAGTTTGGTTTTCTGTTGCTACCAGCCATATGCATTCTTAATTGACTCAAAATACACATGCATGTGCACAGCCATGCACATACACAGAGAGATACACACTGGTACACAATAGGCATAAGAGTGAGTTCCCAAAGTGGTAACAGTAAACATCTCTTTCCCAAGTATCTGGTGGCCTCTCCTTTATACTTTTCTGTTCTGCATTATTGTTATAATCACAAATAACTTAGCATCTTTTTTTCATTTTAGGAAGAAAGAACAACTTTTCATTGTTTGGGCTCTCTCTGCTGATTCATTCACAAGAACCACTAACTTATTCCCTAAAAGTCCCTTACCTGTGCAGGAAAAAACAAGCAAACTTAAAGATCTGGCAAAGGAAGAGGAGGAATCAGGCAGATGGCCAATCACTGACTCAACATAGCAATGGCAGTTCTGTTGGGAAGCTGCTCACTCAGACCCTCTTAACAGAAGAGTCAGAACCTTCTTCCACTTGGTCCATCTCCATCCCTATTCTTTTTTGAGAAGACATTTGGGACTCGTTTCAAGGGTTGATTTTTGCATATTACCATCTTTTATGGTTTAAATTGTGCTTCTAACCACCCCCCACCATGCCCACCAAAGATAGGTTGAAGTACTAATCCCCAGAACTTCACAACATCAACTTATTTGGAAATAGGGTTATTGCAGATTTATTATCTAAGTTGAGATCACTCTAGAGCAAGGTGGCCTCCAATCCCAAACAGCTGGTATCCTTATAAGAAGACAACCTTATATGAAGACACAAAGACACACAGGGAAAATGCCACATTAACCACGAAGGCAAAGATTGGAGTGATGTGTCCCAAGCCAAGGAAGGCCCTGGATTGCCCATAAACCACCAGAAGCTAAGAGGAGTCAAAAAGGATTCCCCTACAGGCTTCAAAGGGAACACAGCCTCACCAATACCTTGCTGGCCCTCTGAACCATGAGACAATAAATTTCTATTATTTAAAACCACCCAGGTTGTGGCAGCCTTAAGAAACTAATAGAGTGTTTTTGTTTTTGCTTCTTTCTTCAAAGATAAAAACAATTGCTAGGCAACTTTGAAAACACAAATATCCAGAAATGTACTTCACTTCCCAAACAACCTTGTGGAATAGGTGAAACTGTGTGTGGGTGTTACACATATATTTTTTAATGAGAAAATTAAAGATAAAAGGTTCTTCTAAAAAAAAAGTTGTTTATTTTTGGGACAGCAAGAGAGTGGGAGAGGGGCAGAAAGAGCGAGACAAAGGATTATTGGATAATTGGAAATAATTGTCTCCCAATTGGAAATAATTGTCTGGAAAGACTGTGGTCTTTAAATTCCTCACCACCCCCCCAAAGAAAAACAAAGGATTCTCGGGGAAATGTACAACCAATGTAATGTCTGGGGCATGAAATACACAACGTCAACATTGGATAATTTGTGGTGGCAGAAAGAATGCTGTCATAAATAATAAGGCGTTGACAAAAAGACACAGGATTAAACTTGAAAGGCTTTCCATGGGCCACCGATGGGACCGTTTAAGCACCAAAAAGAAATTAATGACAGCAATGTGGTCAAAACACACAAATAAATAACACTTCATGAATTCATAATAATACCAATGACAACAACAACCAAGAAAACCCTAATTGGTCACCTTAAATTGTAGCAAAACCACCATCCCCATATTCTGAAGCCTAATGAAGAGAAAAAACTCAGGCATTTATCCTGCTTTTTGTATACCAAATGTTTTCAGGGAAACTAAATTATTGATAAAGTTCTTCCTTAGAGAAGAATTCCAGCTAATGAATGCAGAAGGAATGATTAAAAAAACAAAAAATACCAGCATTTTGTAACCACAAATGACAACAGATCTGAACAACAATTATCAACAGCTGCTGAAACCACTAGGCGCCAGTCCCTGAGAACGTTATGGGTCCCACTCACAACACCTGCATCCGCTTGTATTAGTGATCTATCCCTGTCCTAATACCACACATTTAGCAGCTTAAAACAACACACATTTTGTACCTCACCGTTCTGTGGGTGAAGAGTCCAGGTGGGCTTGGCTGGTCTCCCGGCTGCAGAATTTAGAAGACCAGAACCAAGGTGTCAGCCGGCCTGGGCTATAACTGGGAGACTCTGGAAAGACCCGGCTTCCTAGTTCATTCAAGCTGTTGGCCACATAAGCTTTGGATTTGGTGCTGCCCTTGGCTCTAGAAGCCTTGCTCAGGACCCCATGGGTCACAGCCAGCGAGGGCACACCACACCTCTCATGCCCTCAGTCTCTGTCGCTTCCCCCCTACCTCATTCTGCATCTGTCTCCTGCTTCTTCTGACTTCGGCTGGGAAGGTTTCCTGCCTTTAAAGCACATGTGACTCAACTGAACCCACCTGGACAATCCTGGCTCCTCCTATTGGAAGGTCTGTAACCTTAGTTACAACTACAAACTACCCTTTGCCAGGTAGCATGACAGACTTACACTTTCCAGGAGTAGGGTGCAGACATCGTTGGAAAGTGGGGGAATACTTGGCCTACTACACCACTGACCAAGTTTAACCTCACTAAGGTGAGGCTGTTCAACCTCACTAAGGTGACCATCATATAACCGCCATGCTGTGAAAGGATTTCATTCTCAAATGGAACTGGAGGATAGAAAATGGAGAATTTCTTGCATGTGTCCTCAGGAAAATGAAACTTAACAGACTGACAGACTGGTTTCCCCCTAATTCCTGATTTATAGAAAACCAAAACATCCCTCAGCCAATGAACACCACCAAGAACCTCCACCCACCCCCAAGCCAATAAACTTGCTGCTCGAACTCTAGCTAAACTCCCCTCTCTTTGCACTCCCTGACCATAAAAACACCTGACCCTAAGCCCTCAACGACACACCTGTAGCTTGCCATAGTTTGTGTGACCTGAACTGCAATTCCTCTGCTATCCCCGAATAAACTCAATTTCTGGTCATTCAAACTTGCCTCAGTTTACCTCTTTATTTAGGTTGACAGTGCAATGATATAGATAGGACATGGTGTCATCTATGAATTATTCTAGCCGCTAGATCTAGCTAACAGTTTTACAGTAAGTTAGGAGGATAAAGAAACATTTTTCAAATGCCACCTGGTGCTATCAGCCAAACTGAGTTATATGGGAAATTCTATAGAGCAAATGACTCAGGATTCTCAACAACAACAGCAAAATGGCAGAGATAAATAAAAGGATGACTAAAATTCAGAACACTGACAACATCAAATACCCATGAGAATGTGAACAACAGGCATTCTCCCTCATTTATTGCTAGTGGGAATTCAAAATGGTACAGCTACTTTGGAAGACAGTTTGGCAATTTCTCAAAAGTAGATATCCTCTTACCATATGGTGAGCAATCATACACACTGGTATTTACCCAAAGGAGCTGCAAACTTATGTCCATAAAAAACCTGCATATGGGCATTTATAGTAGCTTTATTCATAAATGCCAAAACTTGAAAACAACCAAGATGTCCTTCTGTAGGTGAATGGATTAAATAAGCTGTGGCACATGCACACAGCAGAATATTTTTCAGCACTAAAAATATGTGATCTATCAAGCCATGAAAAGACACGGAGGAACCTTATATACACATGGCTAAGTGAAAGAAGCCAATCTGAAAAGGCTACACACATAATTGCAACTACATGACATTCTGGAAAAGGCAAAATTATGGAGATGGTAAAAAAGATCAGTGCTTGCAAGAGGTTGGGGTAGTGGAGAGAGATGAATAGGGCACGGAGGAATTTTAAGGCAGTGAAAATACACCGTATGGAACCATAATGATGGATACATGTCATTATACATTTGATCAAACTAATAAACAGTACAATACCAAGAGTGAACCCTAAGGTAAAGTAAGTACTTTGAGTGATTATGATATGTCAATGCAGGTTCATGAGCTGTAACAAACGCACCACTGCTGGAGGACGTGGATAACAGAGGCGGCTGTGCATTGTGTCGGGCACAGGGGGTATATGAGAAATCTCTGCATCTTCTCAATTTCACTATAAGCCTAAAATTGCCATTAAAAGTACAGTCTTATAACAAAACCATAAAATAAAAAAAAATGTTAAATATAACTACATGAAAGGTTGGGAGGAGGTAGGCAGTTATAGATTAGAGAGATGTATGAGGCACATTAACCAAATGCAATGGGTGGGCCTCCTTTGGATCCTGATTTGATCAAACTAACTCTAAAAATACATTTTTGAAAAATGTTAGTAAAACTTGAAGACACATTGATTTTAGATGGTAATAAATAATTATTAGTGGGGCACCTGGGTGGCTCAGTCAGTTAAGTGTCTGACTCTTGATTTCTGCTCAGGTCATGATCTCACAGTTTCATGAGTTCGAGCCCCACATGGGGCTCTGCACTGGCAGCATGGAGCCTGCTTGGGATTCTCTCTTTCCCTCTGTCTCTGCTCCTCCCCTGCTTGCACGCTATCTCTGTCTCTTTCAAAATAAATAAATAAATAAACTTAAAAAAATAATAATTATTGTCTACTTTGTTAGGTGAATATTGTGGGCTTTCATGTGTGATATTGTGGGGTTTTGTGTTTTTATTTTTGTCTTTTTTTAAGTTCTGATTTGTTGGAGACACATACCAAAGTATTGATGGGTAAAATGATGTGATATCTAGGGTTTGTTTGAATATCTAGGAAGAGGAAAAAAAAGAGTTGTAGGAAGACACAAGCAAAACACGATGGGCAAAATCTTTTTTATTATTATCACTGAGGTATAATTGACATATTATATTAGTTTCAGGTGTACAACATAATGATCTGATATTTATATACACTGTAAAATGATCATCACCATAAATCTAGTTATTAAATGTCACCATACAAATTACAAAAAAAATTTTCTTTTCTTGTGAGGGAAACTTTTAGGATTTATTCTCTTGGTGACTTTCAAGTATGCACTACAATATTATTGACTATAGCCACCATGCTATACATTACATCCCCTGACTTATTTATTTTATAACTGGAAGTTTGTACCTCTTGACCTCTTTCACCCATCTCACCCATGACCAAATCTTAATAATTGTAAAATCTGAGTGGTGGATACAGAGTTCACTTCACTCTTCACTTTACCTTTGTGTATATTTGAAAATCTTCTAAATAAAATGCCCTCTATGTGACTGGAGTTCTACAGCAGGAAAGCCAGGTCAAATCCTTTGGCTCTGCCTTCATAAAATATCTCAAATAAAACCATTTCTCACCGCAGCCATGTACATCCTAAATTACTGTAATAGTCATCTGATTTCCCCATTTCTCCCCTTACTCTTCACCGTTTTCCACAGAACAGCTTGAGTGATCTTTCTAAAACATAAATCATATCGTGTCATCCCTCTGCTCAAGCCCTCCAATAGGTGCCTACTACACATCAGTAAAAGTGAAAGTCTTACCAAGGTCTATAAGGCCCCATGTAATGTAGCCTCTAGCTTTGTGTCAAATTTATTTATCTATCATCCCTGCTATCTTGGCTTAATCCTCTTTAACTACCTGGCCTCCTTATTAGCTCCTCAAATGAAGTACACTCCTGGCTCGGGATCTTTGCATGTACGATTCTCTCTCTCCCAGGAGCACTCTTCCCCAAAATTCATGTCTTGTTCTCTCACTTCCTTCAAGACTTTTTTCAAATATTAACCCCTGAGAGAGTTCTTCTTTGACCACTCCCTCTAAAAGAGCACTCAACACCCTTCTTTTTTTTTAATTTTTATTTTTTAAGTAGGTTCCAAACCCAATGCGGAGCTCAACACAGGACTTGAATGCACGACCCTGAGATCAAGACCTGAACTGAGATCAAGAGTTGGACACTTAACCAACCGAGCCACCTAGGTGGCCCTCTTAATCTTTCTGCCCTATTTTTCATCGTAATGATCACCGTTTATGTGACATTATTATGTGTCTCCCTCACATGATAAATATAAGCTTCGTGAAGGTAAGAACAATATTTGGTTCAAAACTCTATCCCTGGCACCTAGGATGGAGCCCGATGCTCAAATATTTACTCTTTGAATGATATTGACTGAATGCAAATTTGAAGGTAGGTCTTTTTATTCACAGCCACAGTACCTGGTCATTTGTCTTCTTCATTTCTTTAGTCTTTCATTTTTCTGATATTAAAAGAACCTAGCAAATTCTAGGTGTCTGAAAGCAAAGGCTACCATGTTATGACACACACAACCTCCTGAGTGAACTTAATATCCTTCTAGAGCTACAGAACCAGAGAATATAATTCATCACCTGGAAAATTCTCAAAAGACGATTTTCTTGTGGATATGGTTTTGAATTCTTTGGCTAGAGTATGAAATTGCAGAAATTCAAGTTTCCCTTCTTATTGTGAGGCCAAGCACCCAAGGTTCACTTAACTAGGGTATTACAGTCAGATACAATTTTAAGGGTTAATCACGTGGATAAGGAAGCAGCACTTTGTCCCCTTGGTTTATAACCTTAGGCAAAGTCCCGACTTGCCTTAAAGTGCATGAACTGCTCATGCTTCAGTCTTCACTTCCATGTCCCTGAGCTTTTGTTCTTGCTTTGTACTTTCCCTTTGTATCAACCCTCTGTTTATTTTTATCCACAAGCTAGTTACCCAGCTTTTACCTTTTAGCTGAGACAATTTAAGGTAAACCTGAAATTAAACTGTACATTGGCAGAGAATTTGGCAGACGTGAGAAACAAATAGCAGTATCCCAGATTTTTTTAATGCTTTCATTTTTACTTCTCTTCAAGATAAACAATGTGAGCATATATATTCTAATGCTCATGCATGTATTTTAATTAGTTTAGTGTAGCCCATGACTGACCATTACTGAATGGCAAGGAAGCACCTAAATTAAATCCTATGTTAAAGCAAAGGTTGCTGGAGAAAGAGTAGGTTTTGCAGAGATACTAGCTGGAGTAGTGTTACCACAGGCCTGTAAAGTTTACAAAATATTTTCCTTCTGGTCTATTATTTCCTTCTTCCCTTACCTCAATCTTCCAAGGAAAATTATTCTTATTTCACAGATGAAGAGGCTAGAGTTTAGAGAGAAATGACCTACTTCATGTTGGAGGAGATCATTGAGAGGATATGACCGCTGGTTGACCCACCAGCTAGACCTGGGTAATGAGTGGCTCTTCAACCCCATCCCCTATCCTTAGAAGGTAATTTCTGCCCACCATTCCCACAGTAGAAGCTGTTTCAAGGGCACAGCCTTGAGACAGTAAGGTGGTATTGAGAACATCTGGACTGTGTACGTACAGTTAAGGCCTCTATAAATTTTAGAAATTTAGGTGGGTGGGTACAGAATCTATTCATGTTGCATCCATCCAAGACAAGCCTTGTATATAAGTAATCTTGTTTATTAAGCTTCCCTCTTACAATGTGCCATTCTAGGTATTTTCTACGGGATTTACCCTACTCTCCATTCTACCCAAGCCCAAGGGTTAGGGGAATATGACCTTGGCCAGCTACTGAGCACTCTCCATTCTCTTGACCATAGTGATTAGTTTGGGGACCCAAATTTGGTGGGTTTTGTGGAAACATAGTCTCTTTCTCTGTGATCACAAGTTTTAGGAAAAACTAAGCCAACATTAACTCTGGCAAATCTCCTGGGTCAAATTTAGACAATATCTTCAACATGAGAAAGCTGGCCAACAGAACCAGTGTCAGAGGGAGAAAGAGATTGCATTTATTGGCTGACACAAACTTGAGCTGAACTTCCGGCCAAAGTGTTAGTCCAGAGTATAGCGAGACTAGACTCAAATCCAGGTACTACAATGGCCAATTCTCTCTTTTCATTACATCCAAGCAGTCCTAGCCTAGTAGTATCATAAGAGTCCATGTAACAAGCTTTTTGTCACTCAAAGGTTTTACCTCTATACTTTGGTGTCACAATAGCTGCTTTGGGGGCATCTAGGTTGCTCAATGGTTAAGCAACTGGCTCTTGATATCAGTCAGATCATGATCTCATGGTCATGAGATAGAGCCCTGGGTTGAGCTTCATGCTGAGCATATAGCCTGCTTGGGATTCTCTCTCCCTCTTTCTCTGCCTCTCTCTCTCTCTCTCTCTCTCTCTCTCTCTCTCTCTCTCTCTCTCAAAATAAATAAACATTAAAAAAATAGCTGGTTTCAAGGCCTGCTGCATCACTTACCAGTTCTGTGATCTGGGGCAATTTACTTGACCCAAGACTCAAAAGCATCATCACTATAATGGGAATATATATCATGGGAGGACCTGTCTCATAAAGTTGTTACTGTCTGTCAAATATTTAACTGGCACATAGTAAACACCCAGGAAATTATAGTTTCCACTGTCATTATTCACTACTGAATGAGAGAACTTTAATACGATAAACCAGAGAAACATGAATCTTTCAGAGACTCATGTACCAATACATAAAAATCATTCAGTAGAATACATAGCAGACCTTATAGCAGTGTTTGGTGCATGGATTCCCAGGAAATGGGATGGGAGAGGGGAAGGAGAAGGCCAGGAATTCTGGGTTTTGTTGAAAAGCCTATTCAGTGCTCCTGATACTAACAACTTCTTATACTGAAGAAAAGTTATTTAATGATGGATAACAAAAGAAAATTGGTATTTACTGAGTATCAGCCAAGTGTCAAGCATAAACAATACATCATTTATTCCCTACGAACACCCTATAAGGAGGTAGGCTTTATTACACCCATTTTATGGATCCAACAACTAAAGTTCTGAATGTAATGAATGGAAACACACTACTAGCAGGTAGAGCTAGGATTTAAAAGCAGTAATATCTGGTCTCAGACCCATTCTCTCTTTCCATAGTGGCCCATTTCAAACGGACCAGTATAGCAACCTCTACGTATTTGGAAAACACCTAAGTTCTCCCATAGATGTGGAGAGATAACTATTACTCCCAGATCATAAACTCCTACAGGTATGTCTAGTGTCTCACTTCTGAGAGAAGGGGACCCAACACCTTAAATCATGGAACCAAGAGAATCTTATGCCAACTGTATCCCTCATTCCAGACACCCCATCTTCTCCCCTTCGATTCCTTCATGATTCTGAACCCTCAGTGAGTTGAATCATTATCTACTAGAGCCCCAATAGAGTTACCATCAAAATATCCGGATTGTGTTTCCAAACTTCACTTACTACCTGTGTGATTAAGAATTTTCTCTACCTCTCTATGAAATAGGAATAATAATATTTGCATGTTATTATTGCATAATATTGCATAATATTATTTCATGTTTATTAAGGTAATGTTAGTAAAAAGGCCCAAGAGAGAACCAACCATAGAACAAAATGAAAACTGCACTTCATACATGTTACTTGTTTCACTCCATTGTATTTGTTGTCTTTTCCTTCTTCGTTTCAACATAAATTCCTAGGGAAGCAAACTATATTTCTCATTTTTCAATTCCAATGCCTGACCCCATGCTGTATGCACAACCGGAAACTATTGATTTATGAACCTTTCACTAAACCCTAGAATACTACTTCTTTCCAGTTCCTTGGTCTCCAAACCAACCTCCTAAGATTGGGGTAGCAGTTATAAATGAGGCTTTGTAACAACTGAAAAATACCTTCACAACATCCACAAAGAGACTCTTTGCCAGTTACCACATTTTCTGCCGCCCTTCCAATGTGCAGAAATGACCGTATCAAAAAGCTCCATAGTGAAAGGTTGTGGATGTGATGAATCGCACAGTATTTTTAGCACGTGTCCTGTTCCAACTGCAAAATATCTTCAAATGTTCATGTAATTTGTAGCTGTCTTGGAAGGGACTGTATCATCAAGGAGAGTTTGCTTTTATTATTCTTACTGTAGTTCCCCTCCAAACGTTCAGCATTTTCACCATCAAAGATAGTCTTGGTTTTAGCTATTCTCAAGCACAGTAAAATAAAAACTACAGCTTTCTCTGTTTATTAAATACTCCAGGACATTGTTTTTGGACCTATGCCCCAAAACATAAAAATAAAAGCAAAACCACAAACATGTAAGGTGGTCAAATAAATTTTAGAAATGTTGCCCATTTAAGAACCTTCTTGGAAATGGGGCACCTGGGTGGCTCAGTCGGTTGAGCGCCCGACTTCGGCTCAGGTCATGATCTCACAGGTCATGAGTTCGGGCCCACATCAGGCTCTGTGCTGACAGCTCAGAGTCTGGAGCCTGCTTCGGATTCTGTGTCTCCCTCTTCCTCCGCCCCCCCACCCCCACTCACACTCTGTCTCTGCCTCTCAAAAATAAAGAAATAAAGTAATAATAATTAAAAAAGAACCTTCTTGGAAAGTCACAATGCTCATTTGCATATTTAAAATTCATAATAAACCTGCTCTAAAGGAGTCTTTTAACTTAACATAATTCTTCCCTTCATGGACCTTGTTTAGGCAATACTAGATAACAGTAAAGAATCACTGTTAATTTTGTTAGGCATAACAATGTCTGTAGTGGGTGCTACATGGGCCACCCTGATCCACCATCGGAAGTTAAAGATTATTCTCTATGCTGCTGGGAGTACTGCCAGCTAATAGCCCCCTGCTATGTGCCCTCTCCAGAAACTGCCCTCAAATTGCTATTGGCTGAAGAGAGACACCTACTTCAAGGTTATACCTGCTTCCTAGGAACAGCACAGTCAATATGGGAGCATCATAGGAGTATAAAGGCCCAACTTCCTCCCCTAGACTCCAGACAACGGAGAAGTCCTCAGCTTTGTAGCTTTCCATGGGGGCCAGCTGAGTCCTTTATAGAGCCTGCCTACCAGCTCAATCTTGTTTCCTTTCCTTCCCTCCTATGGATTCTAATCCTGAAAAGCCTAATAAGCTTTCTGCCTGCTACTCCTCATCTGAGTTTGCTTTACAGGGAACCCAACTTGCAACAATAGCATGGGGGAATGTTTTTACCTATTGGAGATAACCCTTGAAGAATTTAAGGATGAGATGATATGATGTCTCACAATTGCAAAGGGAAAAATAAATGTGTGGAAATAGAAGAAAAAAGATTGGCAAAATGCCAGTAATTGTTGAGACTGAGCAAAGAGTGCATAGAGGTTCTTTGTAACATTAGTCTTTTGTATGTGTTTGAAATTCTCCATTTTAAAGTGTTTTTAAGATATTATTCCCGAAGCTTCCAAAGAATCCTCTTTTCAAGGAATACTGTCATCTTGGGACATATTTGATGCTCCTTTTGTCTTAACAAGGAGATAAATCAACCCTGGAAGTTTCCCAACCACTTCCTAGGGCACAGAATAATTTTCACTGACTCTGGATCTGAGTTCTTCAGATGGACCTCATTAATGCTCACGAAAATGTCACAGATGCTAATGAACAGCCAGCTCCCTACAACCAGCTGAGGTGGCTGGAGAGGCTTGGAAATCAGTTGTTGCCTGATGATAGACCCACCCTTCAAAGTAACCTAAAAGTGCAGAGCTTGCTGGACTGAAAACTCCTTCGGATGTAGGAGAGGGAGTGGAATGATGTAGAAAAAGCCTCAGGAAACGAAACCAAGACAGCAGAGCCAATCAACCATCGGAACTGCCACTTGGACAGTTGGAAACCAAGAGCTGTAATTACTTCTCATCTGGAACATTAGCCTTTCCTTGAAATCCTGGGAAATGACCTGGGGGCAGCTCCAGGGGACTTTGTAAATAAGACGCAGAACAGGGTTCTTTGCCTCTCAGACCTGAGTAGCCCAGGATGGATCTGTTAGCAACTCAGAAATGGAAGAATAAAACAATTAATAATGGAAGGCAAACCGGTTGGCTATTGGGCTTTTTCCCCCTTAATTAAGAGGCCCTTTCTTGGAGTAGCCTCAAGTGTTGAGGTCCTATTCATCAAGCCATCTGCTCTGCCTGCAGTTCCTCTCCCCACATTTCCTCCCAGAGGAGTCTTTTGAGCTTCAAGACGGGAGGGACCTGCCTGGAGCTGAATTGCATCTCTAACTGAATCTATTTTAAGGTTCCTTTTGTGAACCTAATGGCTATCTCCTGTCATTTCCCACTTTCCATGACTGATGGTGTCTCCTCTGAAGACTGGGGAGAGCCCATTTCTCCCCCAGGGTTTCTGTTTGACATAGACAGACACTCACCACTGCAGAAACGTCTGGCATGGCAACGTGTGACAACCCATTCACCTTCATCCTTCAGGGTCAGAGAAACAGATTGCCCCAGAACTTTCTCTGTTCCTCATTCTCACAGACAAGTGCCTCATTCAAGAGTGCCTTTGAGCCAAGAGCTGTGTAGTCTCCCCCTAGTCCAAAGTGCTCCTCTGATTTATCAGACTCTTTGTGACCCACGGCCTTCATACTTCTTGAACCTTCACTTCACCTTTTAGCTCTAGCCATGCTGGCTTCCTTCCAGGTCCTAAACATGCCAATCACATCGTCTCTCTACTTTGCACTTTGCACTTATGTTCCCTTCCCCGAAATGTTCTTCTCCTGGTCACTGTTGCATGGTTGGCTCCTTCTTGTCATTTACATCAGCCTGAATGTCACCTCCTCAGAGAAACTTTCCCTGACTACCCAGACTGGAGTGGCTCCCTCGTCACCCTCTATCACATCACTCCACTGCAATTGTCTGCACAGCACTGATACTTTCATTTGTTTCTTTCCTGTCTCCCTCCCCCTCACCCAGTACGACAGCTCCACAGGACCACAGACTTTCTTCTGCTGGTTCGCTGCTTGCCCACAATGCCTGGAACTGTATCTGGCATGTCATGAGTGCTTAATAAATCATTGTTGAGTTAATTAGTGATTAATTGATCCTGTTTTCCATTGCATCTTCCTAACAATGCCAAAGGTACACGTGACTATTCCTTTTTAACAAAGGAGTAAAGGGAGGTTTAAAAATTAAGTAAGACATACAAGGTCACTCAGATTTAGGGAGGAACAGGTTCAGGATTCCAATCAATGGCTGATGCTACCTTCTTGGAAGTCAGGTCTGTGAGACCTCAGGTGCGATGTGAGAACGGGCCAATCCAATGTGTGTCTGCAACATCTACAGATGTAATTTTGCTTTGTACCTGGGATGTGTGGCCCATAATGCACATCAGGGACTATCTCATTTTGTGCCACCCATTGTGCTAGGGAACGTGCCAACCTGCCAAGGGAGAATGACCGGACCAAGGCAAACACATAACATCCAAAAGTGACCTTCAAACTGAGTTCCCCTGACTCCTCATTCCATGTCACACCATATATGGCAGCACAGGTCCTACCTTCCTGGAGGTGATGGAAGGAAAGCCGGGCAGAGGCCAGACTCCAGGGGCCCTCCATGCCAAGTGCCCATATGGGCCCGTATGTGCCTCAGAAGAGGGCGCCATATTCCATTTTACACATTATTAAACAGTCTGCCCTCTCTTAATTTACTTGCTTCCTCAGAGAATTCAGATGTCTGGAAGTAAACTCCTTTCAGCCTTTTGGACCCTAGAAGTTTTTGGGAAAGTAGCTGAAGGCACTTAAAACCTATTCATCTCAGAGGGGTGAGTTGTTAGCTCTTGATCAGTTGCTGACTCATCACTTCCCTTCCTAATTAATAGATGAATCTAAATGCGCAGTATTGTAACTAAGTCCCAGTCTGGGAGTTCACAAAGATGAAATACTATTACACTGAGGGCTTTTGCATCTTGTGTGTCCAGCGTTTTTCCCCCTTTCTCTCTCTTTCCCTTAGAACATTCATACTTCAAAATAAAATCCCCCAGGGTGCTTGGGTGGCTCAGGCGGTTGAGCGCCAACTTCGAATCGGGTCATGATCTCCGGGTTGGTGAGCCTGTGCTGACAGCTCAGAGCCCGAATCCTGTTTCAGATCCTGTGTCTCCCACTCTCTCTGCTCTCTCCCCCACTCATGCTCTCTCTCTCTCTCTCTCAAAAGCAAAATATAAAACATTAAAACAATTTTAAATAAAATAAAATCTCCCTTGGGAACCCACAATATTTGATGAGTAAGATATAATGAGCATAAGCCAGGAATCTTTCAATTCTAAAGCATGTTAAACATTGTCTAGAAGGAGATGTACCAACATGTTTACAGTGTTTGTCTCTGGGGGTGGGACTTGGGATGAATTATTTTCCCTCTGCATATTTCTGTAGTGATGTCCTACAGGAAGCATGTATTACCTTTACAGTGAAGGAGAAAACACTAGATCTTGGAAAAGTCAGTGAAACCGGAAGGTAAAGCTGTAGCTAACAGCTCCAGGCTGGGTTAGGGAGCCACACGCAGAGTTGGCTTCAGCCAGCCGAGCAGGAAAAGGTATACAATTTAAAGTTTTTGCCATTCAAAGCAGGAATAAAACCATGGGTCCTTCCCTCGTGACAGCAGAAAGACAGCAGGACCTGGAGCTGGGAGACGTTAAAAAAAACAAAACAAAACAAAACAAAACAAAAAAACAGACCCAAAAGAGGGAATTCTTTTTATAAGCACCTTTGATTTGGATAGCAGGCACATGGCTCTGTTTTTAAGGAAGTGTTGCTGGGCTCAGCCTCACCGCCTTCCAGCAGGTGGCCAAAACCAGCAGGCTTCTCACAAGCCACTCAGTGCTGTTTGTTTCCTTCGTGCTGACTTTTCCTGCCTCCTATAAAATAGTTAGCACGGGAAGGAGCCTCAGGAAGCGTTCAGAGATGAGCACTGAAGAAAAGAGTGTGTCAAAATGAAACAATAAAGCCTAGGAAAACCCAGGCAAGAGAGGAGAGAAAAATCTTCTCTGTGCTCTTAAACAACTAGGAAAAGCAATAGTTGAAAGAAAGGCGCAGCAACCCTTTGGCTTTTCTATTTGTAAATATTTTCTTCCCCTATGCCATACTCCCACCTCCCTCCAAGAAAGTCTAAAAACAGAACTTTTCCCGAGCTGTGTCCAAGACCTGCTCCAACGGCTCCTAAGCCCCCACCGTGGCTGGGGGTGGAGGTAAGAGGATGTCAGCCAACTTGGGTTTTATGGCCCCTGCAATGCAGTCTCAGACCCAGGGATTTCCTGGGGCATCCTGCAACAGAGAAAGCACATAGGTTTGTTTATGAAGGCATGCTAAGGCTATTGGAGAGAAGGCAGCTCAGGGCCAGAATTCTCAATAAAAACATAAGCCCACAGCTAGAAGTGAGAAGCAAAAGAAAAGAAACCAGGACTTTCCCTTGGAACAGGATGCAGTTACACAGTGCTGCCTCAACCCGGGTGGTAGCGCTGTGATGTGTGGTTGGCTTTGTGGGGGTTGCAAACTGGTCCAGGGACTGATTCAGAGTTGGCAACTTTGGCAGGATGCTCACGTGAGTTTTACAGACCTCAGCAAAGGGACCCTACTAGAGGGGACGACAGCCAGGCCCAAAGAGAATGTAAGGCTTTCTGAGACTCATTTATTCATTTCCTTTGACTGGTTGTACATATGAACTTGGGATGTTGGGCCAGGCACTAGGAATACAACAAGGATCAGAAGCACATGTGTGCTCACCCCTTCATCCCCCATGAAACTTATTAACGAATTAGGAAGACAGATATTAACCATATACAAATCATAGACAAAAAAGTCAGAATTAAAACTACAGTTAAATGATATGAAGCATTGTGGCTTTGGAAGGCTAATCTCACTACGTGAATTATGAATTTTCGAAAGATACAGAGGGTTCAGGCAGATAGAGGCTGATAAAAAGCTGGTCTGCAGTGCAGGGTTAGGTGTGCGGCAACGGTGGGCCACCTGACTACAGCTTTGCTGAGGTTTGAGCTGCAGGAAAGACACGCTTACCTAGCAAGACTGTGTCGAGCAGATGTGGAAACAGGGCCCAAAAGGGTTATACCAGTAACGATCAGACACCGACCAGGCAACGCACCCCACTGCCTGAGGCGATCAGGGCAAGGCTAGAAGCCAGGACTGTTTAAGGAAAATTCTTCCTCTTGGACTGCACGAGTAGGAATAAGAATCCCTCCCCCACATTCCCTGTATTTGTTCTCTCAATCCATTGGGTTTAGCCATGAAGTCTATGGTCAGTCAGGGTCGTGTGGTCACATACCTGGGGAAGGCTCAGCAGACTGCGTCAATTAGCTCTGACCTTCATAAGTCCAGAAGACAACACCATTTCTGGTTATTGGAGTATCTTCCTGGGCATTTTTAGGACACTTTGCCCCCACAAGGTCTTTAGATAGATCTGAAGAATATAGTAATAAAACTACACTCACTTTCTTTTCTATTTTTCATCCCAAACTGTATCAGCTATTAACAAATATATGACCTCTTGAGGGTGAAGCCACTGTTTGGGAGTTGCAATACAAGACCTTGGCCATGACCAATGCAGTGGACAGAGAAAAGCCAAACTCAGATCGCATGATAGGCAGTGACCCCTAAGATGTTGTGGATAAGTCTCATTATCCACGTGGATCATCACAAATCCAAGAGTAATGGTTTCTTGTTCCTCAATGCTATTCTAAATAACAGCCTCACCTCGGCCAAACTTAGATGATTTAAAACTAGAAGCTCTCTCTAGGGACACCTGGGTGGCTCAGTCAGTTAAGCATCTGACTCTTAATTTTGGCTCACGTAGTGATCTCAGGGTTTGTGAGATGAGCCCCGTGCCGGGCTCTGCACTGACAGTGCGGAGCCTGTTTTGGATTCTCTCTCTCTTCCTCTCTCTCTCTGCCCCTGCCTCAGTCATGCTCTCTCTCTCTTTCCCTCTCAAAATAAATAAATAAACATTTTAAAAAATAAATACATAAAACTAGGAGCTCTCACAGCAGAACTTTCTGGTAGAAGCATACATGGTGCTTAGTTGTATCTTGAACTCCTGACTTACAGACTTGGCAGAAAAACCATGTAAATGCTAAAAATAACTTCTGTTCACTAGACTCTTAGAAGTATGAACTTGGATGGTGTTGAGGAAACTGGACAGCGACATGCAAAAGAATGAAATTGAATCCCTTTCTTACACAATACACAAAAATAAATTCAAAATGGATTAAAAACTTAACTGTGAGACAGAAAGCCATTAAAATCCTAGAGGAGAACACAGGCAGTAACCTCTTTGACATTAGCCATAGCAACTTCTTACTAGATATGTCTCCTGAGGCAAGGGAAACAAAAGCAAAAATAAACTATTGGGACCTCATCAAAATACAAAGTTTTTGCACAGTGAAGGAAACAATCAACAAAACTAAGAGGCATGTGACAGAACGGAAGAAGATATTTGCAAATGACATATCTGATAAAGAGTTAGTATGCAAAATATATAAAGAACTTATAAAACTCAACACCCAAAAAACAATCCAGTTAAAAAATGGGCAGAAGACATGAATAGACATTTTTCATGGCCAATAGATACATGAAAAGATGCTCAACATCACTCATCATTAGGGAAATATGAATCAAAACTACAATGAGATATCACCTCACATTAGTCAGGATGATTACAACTAACAACACAGGAAACAACAGATGTTGGTGAGGATGCAGAGAAAGGGGAACGTTCTGACACTGTTGATGGGAATGCAAACCCGTGCAGCGAGTCTGGAAAACAGTATGGAGGGTCCTCGAAAAAAGTTTAAAAAAGAACTACCCAATGACCCAGCAATTGCACTGGTAGGTATTTAACCCAAAGATTCAAAAACCACTAATTTGAAGGGATACATGCACCCTGATGTTTATAGCAGCATTACCTACAATAGCCAAGCTATGGAAACAGCCCAACTGTCTACTGACTGATGAATGGATAAATAAGATGTGGTATATATACAATGGATTGTTACTCAGCCATAAAAAAGAATGAAATCTTGCCATTTGCAACAGCATGGATGGAGCTGGAGAGTATTATGCTAAGTGAAATAAGTCAGTCAGAGAAAGACAAATACCATACGATTTCACTCATATGTGGAATTTAAGACAGAAAACAAACATGGGGTGGGGGGAAGAGAGGAAAACCAAGAAACACACTCTTAAGTATAGAGAACAAACTGATGGATACCAGAGGGGAGGTATGTGTTTAAAAGGTGATGGGGATTAAGGACTGCACTTGTGATGAGCACTGGGTATTATATGGAAGTGCTGAGTCACTAAATTGTACACCTAAAACTAATATTACACTATATGTTAACTAACTGGAATTTAAATAAAAACTTGGAGGAAAAAAAAAAGAAGTATGAATTTGGAAAGGTTCTCTTTTTCTTATTATCAATTTTTTAAAGAGCTGTGTTTGCTCTTGAGTCCTGCACGTATAGAATAGTGCCAAACCCAGCATCACTGAACTATGTGCTGCGTGGATCACCACACAACATAACAGTGTGAACTGCACGCAGTGTGAGCTAACACCCAGTGTAGAACCGTGAACTGCATGTGGTGTGAGTTAATACCCAGTGTGGTAATGTGAAGTACATAGGGCGTGAACTAATACACACAGTGCGAACTAATACACTGTGGAGCGGTGTGAACCGCTAAGCAGTGTGAACAAATGTGAACTCCAGTAGTGTGAACTAATACACAGTATCGTTGACCCTTGAGCAACATGGAGATTAGGGGCATCATACCCTGCACAATCAAAAACCCATGTATAACGTTGGACTTTCCAAAAACTTAACAATTAATGGATTACTATTAACTGGAATCCTTAGAGATAACAGAGTCAATACATATTTTGTATATGTATTATTTAGTGTATTGATACAACAAACTAAGCTAGGGAAAATGTTATTAGGAGAATCATAAGAAAAAAATACATTCACTGTACTATATTTATAAAAAAAAAAAACCCACATATTAGTGGACCCATGCAGTTCAAACCTGTATTACTCAAGGGTCATCTGTATAGTAGTGTAAACCTTTAGTGTGGACTAATACACAGAGTACTGACATGAACGGATTAACCATGTAAACAACCACACAGTGTAACTGTGTATACACTGCAGCCTGAACCACCACATCATGTAGTAATAGGAACCATCATATACATAATAATATTCATAATAACGGGACGCTTGGGTGGCTCAGTCCGTTGAGTGTCTAATTCTTGATCTCAGCTCAGGTCACGGTCATGGGATTAAACCTTGCAGTGGGCTCTGTGCTGAGTATGGAGGCTGCTTGGGATTCTTTCTCTCCCTTTCTCTCTGCACCTCCTCTGTGCACGTGCTCGCTCTTTCTCTTTCTCTCTCTAAAAAAAATGTTTAAATAATAATAATAATAATGTTCAGTACCACAGTGTTAACTATCACACAAGTTTTTTTCTGTGCAGGTCATACAATCTTTGAAACTTTTCCATAAACCCAGAATGACTCCAAAATAAAAGTTATGCTCAAGAGAGATTTCACTAAGTTGTACTGTCTTCAGTTTTCAAACATCCTCCTGTTCCAGCAGCCTATTACAATATTACAACCTAAATATGTCAAAATAATTATTGTAGTTAAGTTGAAATTTGATTCTGAGCTTTCTTACTAAAAATTGTGAAACAAGCAATTACAGAATTCCTAGTATTAGAAAGAATGAAACTTACTAGTTCCTTAGCACAAGCATAAGCTTTTCCCGGAAAAATCATCTCAAGTACCGTCTAGTGCTATGGACGGCAATGTTCTCAGAGGCAAGTGCAATGATAAATTTCAAAAGGTCTGTGAAGTGACTTTCCATGGAAGTTAAAGGTAAAGCTGCACAATAATTCCAGGAAAGCAATTCCCAAAAGGCTAAATAAGCTAATGCTACATGTATAACAGCCTGGTGGCACAGCGTGATAAGGTTACAATGCAGATCTCCTAGGAGGGAGACAGAAGGCACGCTCCGTTCACCATTCTCCACAATTTCGTCTTCCTTCAGGAGGGCTTCTGTTTGGAGCTGGGAAGCAGAGAGCTCAAAGTGGGCTCTGATCTGACCTAGAATACAAAGATTCTGAGTAGCTAACCGGAGATAATACCTATGAAATGAAGAGACAGGGTTACACGATTGTATATAAGAAGGGAAAACTTCTTGAATTTCACACTTAATTGATAAAACAATGGACACATTACTCAGTCTCTTTCAACAGTGGATAATGATAACTGCCTTGCAGAACTGTCGTGAGCACCTAGAAATCCATGTGGCCGATAATGATTACTGACAGTAATAACACTTACAGACAACAACACTAGCCGTCATATGGAGTGCTTGCTCAAGTCATGCTCACATGTACATACTAAACCCTTTAGGGCTATCATCTTCCTTAATCTTCATTATTACCCAATATTGTTGGTATTTTCTCATTTCTTCAGAAGAAGAAACAGACCTAGAAAGTTAAAACAACTTACTGAGGGCACAAAGCTAGTATTTGTCACAGCCAAATCTGAATTCAAAGGTCAGCTTCAAAATTGACTAGCTAAGTCACCTTGGGTAAGTTATTCAACTTCTATATGCCTTAGTTTCTGTATCTGTGAAATGGGATAATAACAATACTTCCTTCATGGGGTTGTTGCAGGATTACATGAAACAAGAAATATAACATGTTTAACACACAGTAAATCTTCAATGAATGACAGGTTTTTATATTATGTAAACATCAGATGGGAAGGAGTTAAGGCTAACACTTTGTAAAAATGGAGGCAAGCACTTAACCAAACTTTCACTTGGATCAAAGGCTACCAGAGCTCTCGCTGGGAAGCAAATTGTAATAAAACTAGACTTTTCCTCAGAAAGCAGCAATACATCTGATGTAACACATGGACAGCATTTAATGTAGTCTTCAAGGTTTTATGAATCATAACCACCATTACCAACATACCGTTTTTGTCCCTAATTGAATATACATCAAGGAACTTCAGACCACAGAAAGAGGTACAACACCAAGGGTCCTCCATTTGCAAGATTAATGTCCCTGATTAAGGTTCCATTTCTCTTTAAATATTATAAGAATGCTCATGTCCTATTTCCATTATTTCTGCCATATATTCATGTAACAGATTTTAATATTATAAATTTTCTTTAAGTTGAATCACTTTTTGATTAATTCAGGCTCTACTGAACTACTAAAAAAAAGTACCATCCATAATTAATACCTGTGTATGTGGATCATGACCTTAAGAAAATCGAGATGATACTAAAATAAATTGAGAGTTTAAGAAAAACCAAGCAGCAGGCTTACGTTTTAAAGACACCACTGAACTAGGCATTGAAATGGATTTGGATGCCAAACGCTGTTGGAATCTCTTCTATACTTACCTTCAAGTGATCAGCTTTAACGTCTATTGGAACAGAGAAAAATATGACCTCCCACAACCAATCATTTTATCTTTTATTCAGGTTCACCATGAAACCAAAAGTGTGCCACCTCCATGTAACAGCCTCAGTGTGTCTGACTCAGGGCAACTTTCTTGCCTCATACTTACAAAACCTAAGTTGTTATTATATACACTTCTTTTTGAAATGGGACAAGATTCTATTAGTTTTCAGGAAAATATAAATTAAAACTACAAGACAGAATTACTATACACTCAACACAATGGCTAAATTTTAAGAAGACAGACAATATCAAATGCTGATAAAATATGGAGAACAACTGAATTGTCCTAACTGCCACTGGAAAAGTAAGTTTGTACAAATACCCTGTACAAAACTTTGGCAATATCTGTCAAGCTAAACCCATGTCTATCACATGACCCAGCAAATCCATTCCTACTTAAACACCCAACACAGTTGGGTTTTTGTGTTCACACAAATGAAAACAACCTAAGTATTTATGAAAGGTAGATAATGCATGTAATGCATAATTAAACTGTAGTATATTCACACCAGGAAAGCTACACAGCTGTGAGTGATCAATCTACAAATGCCCGTAGCAGGATAGATGCAGACATAATACTGAAGGAGAGTAGCTGTGATCTTTCCTCTTTCATCTTTGGTTTTATCTATTTGGGTCCTCTTTTTCAGAAGTCTGGCTAGGGGGTTATCAATTTTGTTTATTCTTTCAAAAAACCAGGTCTTAGTTTCATTGATCTGTTCTACTGGTTTTTTGTTTTGTTTGTGTGTGTGTGTGTATGTGTGTGTGTGTTGTTTTGTTTTGTTTTTAGATTCTATATTGTTTATCTCTGCTCTAATCTTTATTATTTCCCTTCTTCAGCTGGCTTTGGCCTTTCTTTGCTGCTGTGTTTCTAGTTCCTTTAGGTGTAAGGTTAGGTTCTTTATTTGGGACCTTTCTTGCTTCTTGAGATAGGCTTAATTTGCAATGTATTTTCTTCTTAAGACTGCCTTTGCTACATATTTTCATTTTCATTTGTTTCCATGTATTTGAAAATTTCTTCTTCAATTTCCTGGTTAACCCATTTATTCCTTAGTAGGATGTCTTTAACCTCCACATATTGAGGGCTTTCCAAATTTTTTCTTATACTTCATTTCAAATTTCGTACTATTGATTTCAATTTTCATCTGAAAATATGCATGGTATGAGATCTCAGTCTTTTTATACCTGTTGAGGGCTGATTTGTGACCCAATATGTGATCTATTCTGGAGAACGTTCCATGTGCACTTGAGATGAATGTGTATTTTGTTGCTTTAGGATAACATGTTCTGAAAATATCTGTTAAGTCCATATGGTCCAGTATGTCATTCAGAGCCATTGTTTCCTGGTTGATTTTCTGCTGAGATTATCTGTCCATTCTGTAAGGGAAGTATTAAAGTCTCCTATAGTTATGGTATGAGAGTGGCAACACAAATGGGTTTCTACTCTTTAATTCCACTTACCTAAATTTCACATTTTTCACATGTATAATTCCATAAAAAATTCTAGCAGACACAAAGAGTATCTCTGCTTATGAGATTGCACATTTACCACCTTATTTGAGAGGGTTCTGACCCTGATGATTTTCTATAAATATATTATTTAATTTGTTCAGATTTGACACAAATTGAATCATAATTTAATTGAATTTAAAGTGAAGGGTACTGGTTGAAATTTGTAAGTAAAACAATTAATTATTTTTTTATTTTTATTTGAGAGAGAGAGAGAGAGACTGGCAGGGGCAAAGAGAGAGGGAGACACAGAATCTGAAGCAGGCTCCAGGCTCCACGCTATCAGCACAGAGCCCAATATAGGGCTCGAACCCACAAACTGTGAGATCAAGACCTGAGCCGAAGTCAGACACTTAACCAACTGAGCCACCCAGGCACCCCAAATAAAACAATTAAACCTTTCTCTAAGTTACATACTGTATATATTTTTTTGATATTCATATCTCCAGTTTTTCTTTGGACAGAATCCCACCGGTCTCAAATTTCAAGTATGTTCTGTTATTAAAAAAGTAGCTTTATCGGAAATATTTAATTTAGTGTAGATGGCAAATATGGAGTACAGAAACCACCACCCTCCACTGGAATGCTCACAGAGGATATGACAAATCAGCCACATATTCTATTCCATTCTGTTGGGAGTCTCCATCTTCTAGTCAAACAGCAGTTCAGAAAGACAGGAGGTATAGAACAGAGTTAATAGAAGATATGGCGATACTTTTCGTTTAACCCAAATTAGTCTTTATGCTGCATAGTCGCCCTCCTGTTCTGCTGCTCCAACCAGACTAGTCCAATCTGTTAGGGCAGGGTGGGCAATCCACGCTGCCGGGTGGGGGGGCAGATGCACCTTTTATAGCTCAGGGTTCCCTCCAAGCAGCATTGCCAAAGAGGGCCAGGAAATAGAACATGGATGGGCCACGGCTGTATTTATTTCCTACACGGGCTCCAATCAAGGTCAGCAGGGG
Organism: Felis catus; assembly: GCF_018350175.1. NCBI lineage: Eukaryota > Metazoa > Chordata > Mammalia > Carnivora > Felidae > Felis > Felis catus. The sequence goes on along the minus strand of NC_058371.1, from coordinate 187,454,806 downwards.
AGTAGTGGAAGGTCATCTATACTCAGGGCACTCCCCAGAACGCGGCACCAAAACATCCTTTTAATACAATCTCAAATTCTTCTCCTTTCTCTGATTGTGAGAAATCCCTTTTATTTATTTTTAAGTTATATTTATTTATTTTAACTTTTATTTTTTTTGAGAGAGAGAGAGCGAGCGTGAGAGCATGGGGGAGGGGCAGAGAGGATCCAAAGAGGGCTCTGTACTGACAACAGAGAGACCAAGGAGGGCTCCAACCCATGCCCTGAGATCATGACGGGAGACGAAGTCAGACTTCCAATCATCTAAGCCACCCAGGCGCCCTGAGAAAGGCCTTTTAAACTCTTCCAGACCTCCTGTGGTGAAAGACTAATAAGACCACACGTGGACCTACCTCTCATCACTCCTCACTTCTCTGGCGGATGTTCTTTCTCATTACAATGCTATTATAATCGGCTGATATCTCTTAAAACCAGGGCACCAGAGGGGCTTTGGCCCAGCTTTAGTCATATTCTTTCTATGCTCTCAGCTGCTCTCAGCTGCACGCTCAAAATATGCAAACTATTCCTAGTCAGCACGTTTTCTTTTCTTCTCTTTGCAAGGTCTAACCTGAACATTTGCTACAAAACAAAGCACGCCTCTGAGCAAGACGTCCCCCTCATCACGAAGAGCCCGCCCAGTAAGAAGCTGCCAGTCCCTCACCCAGCTCACCACCGGCATTCGAAAGCCATTCCCCTTGTGACGCCCTCACTTCCTGCTTCCTTCCCATGCTTCACCTCTTCACTCCTGCCCACCTGTCTGGCTTCACGTTCACCCATCAGATCACCAAATCTGATTTTGCTCCTGTAGTACCAATCATGCCTCTCTTCTGAGACAACAGCATTTGCCCACAGGCCCGTGCAGATGCGTGGTTTCTCGGGCTAATAACTGCAGAAGGAGTAATATAGAAAAAGAAACACTGCGAGCATGAGACAAAGATGCCTGTTTTTTAAGCCAGGGGTGGCTGAGCTTAGAAAGCCCTAAAACCGGACCTTAGAAAGCCCTAAAACATCTTATCACCTACTAACTAGTTCCTCCTGGCTCACTCAGCTCCAGCCACAAGAGCCTCATCAAAGCTTCCAGAACATGTTAGCCCCTCTGGGCTTTTGTACTTGCAATTCCTGCAGCCTGGACTGCTTCTCCCTCAGGCATCTGCCTGGCTCGCTCCAGTGCTCCTTCATGTCTTTATTCAAACATGCCCTTCTCAGTGAGGTGGTCTCTGATGACCCCAGCTAAAATATAACATTCCATTCCCCCCGTGTCCCATCCCCCTTTCCTGCTTTACTTTCCTCCCTAGCATTTATCAACTATTTGTAATAGAAGGTATTTTAGGAAGACTTATTGATTTTGCTTGTCCAACTGTTTCCGCTTTTGGAATGTAAGCCCCGTGAGCAGAAGGATTTTGCCTCCTTCACCTGCTGTGTGCCCTAGAGCAGAGCCTGACACATGTTAGGTACTCAATACATATTTGTTGGCTCAATAAATCAATGACCTGGTAATAAAGTGTTAAAACAGGAAGTAGAAACCTATTAGAATGTATTTTAGTCAGCTTGGGCTGCTGCTATAACATAATACCTTAGACAGGTGGCTTAAATAGCAGACATTTATTTCTCACAGTTCTGGAGGCTGGGAAGTCCAAGATCAAGGTGCTGGCAGATTCAGTTCCTTGTGAGGGTCTATTTCCTGGTTCATCGGCAGCTGTCCTCTTGCTGTGGCTCATATTGCCTTTCCTTTGTGAGTATAAGTGAAGAGATCTCTCTTCTTTCTTCTTCTTATAGGGTAGTAACCCCATCATGTGAACCCCATCCTCATGATTTCTAAACCTAATTACATCCCACTGGCCCCACCATTAAATACTATTACACTGGGGTTTGGGGCTTCAATATAGGAATGGGAGTAGGAAGGGATGCCTGAGTATCTCAGTCTGTTAAACATTCAATTCAATTTCAACTCAGGTCACGATCTCAGGATTCATGAGTTCGAGCCCTGCATCAGGCTCCTAGTTGGCAGTGGGGAGCCTGCTTGCGATTCTCTCTCTTTCCCTCTCTCTCTGCCCCCCCCCCCGCTTGCTCTCTCTCAAAACAAATAAATAAACTTTTAAAAACAAGGAATGGGGATGGAGTGATAAAAAAATCAGTATGGGGTGCCTGGGTGGCTCAGTCAGTTAAGCGTCCGACTTCAGCTCAGGTCATGATCTCACAGTTTGGGGGTTTGAGCACCATGTCAGGCTCTGTGCTGACAGCTTATATCCCGGAACCTGCTTCAGATTCTATGTCTCCCTCTCTCTCTGCCCCTCCCCTGTTTGCGCTCTGTCTCTCTCTCTCTCAAAAATAAACATTAAAAAATTAAACATTCAGTCAGTAACAGAATATAAGCTTGATAGCAGGAATTTTTGTCTCTTTTTGTTTACTGATGTAGTCCTTACATCTAGAATAGTGCCTGACATATAATAATCACTCAGGAAATATTTATTAAATAAGAACAGGAGAAATTGTAATGTAATTGTTGAGCTAAAATACAAGGGCCATCATCAAATCACAGAAGAAACAGTAATATATACGATGCAATTTTTGCTCTCTAAACATAGGGATTTCATCAAGACTATTAGTTAGGATGTTGGTTTTTATGCTGCTAGAGGAGACCCAAGTAAACTGTGGTTTAAGCTGGGGAGCCAAATATCATGAACTAGATAGATGTTTATTTCTCTCTTATGTAACAATCCAACCTGATAGAGCAGTTCAATTCTGCCAAGTCCTCAGAGGTCAGAATGCTTACTATTTTGCTACTCTCCCATCTTTAAGGTGTGGCCTGCATCTCTGGTACAAGACGGCTTCCTTTCCTTGTCTGCAAAACAGACACCTGGAGGGGAAGACGGTAGGAGATACCTTGCATTACAGGGCACTCCTGGAAGTTATGCCCAGTGATACCATCTAGGACATATCTACAAGTTTTGCTCATATCGCATTGACTAGAAATGAATCATGTGGTCACATCAAGCTATAACCTAGAAAGGAAAATTTAATCTCTATTTTGAACTATAAATCCAGGCTTTTATTATGATAGAGGCAGAGGTGAGTAGATCTGGGGGAGAAGCAGCAGTCTATGCCATGGCATACAATTTAAAATGACTATGTAGAATTAAGACATACTTTGTATAATTAGTTATTGAAGCTGGATCCTACGCAGAGTTTCATTGCACTATTTTCTCTAACCAATGTCTGTTTGAAAATTTCATGGGTAAGAGTTCTAAAAATTAATTGCCTCAGCACATATTGTGGGATTTTGATGGTGTTTGAGTTAAAAGGAGGATTTGTCAACTTCAGTAAGAACACAGTAAGCAAACAAAGGTTTAAGTGCTTGCTTGTCAGGACTTTCCTTCTCTTGTTGCAGTTGAAGACATGGGGAGGAACCTGAACTAGGCTGCTGAAGGGTGAGAGTCCATACTGTTAACCTTAAAAATAAAACTGTCAGTTATTTTACCAGCAAAAATCGGTTCATCCAGGAATAGCGGAGAATTGCAACGCAAAAGAAGCAAGCTATGGGAAATCCAGCAAAGGAGAGGAACAGTATTTTATGGAGAAGAAGGAGGAAATTGGGTGAGGCTGTTTGAACAAAAGCCCCTTGGAAAAAAGCAAGAATTTAAGATGATGGTTTTTCATTGGCTGAGTTGCAAGGGTAGTCCACTTCTTGTAGGAGATGCAATGTGTACCTTTTCCTTGTCCAGGCCTGTAATTGACAATTCTTCCTGCAATTGACAAGTTGTATGGCTCCCCTTCCAGCTTCCCAACTCCACTTTAGTGTGGTTTCCCATTATTAATTTCCACAATATGGAGGAAGATGGGAGATACCTCAGCTGACAGCTTGCCTCCCACCAGATATGTGAGTGAAGTCATTCTGGATCATCCAGCTGAATCCACAACACTAGCCAATCAGAGGCCTATGACAGACATCAGCAGAGAGAAGCTAGATAACTAGATGTCATCCAAGGATAGAAAGGGGTCGGGATAGATGGGGCTTTGCAAGACTCCTGAGGAGATGGGCAACCTATGTGGTGCTGACAAAGCTTCACCTGAGCCAGCCACCATCAAAAAGCAGAAACAAACAAAAACTTGACCTGATAATTCTTTGAAATTCCTCAATCTCTAGGTTATTCTGGTGTCCTCCCCAGAGGACAAGTACCTGGAATAAGGATTCTGTTTCTAAGAGATAATTTTTTATTCAGTCTCTTCCAAGCAATGCCTGTCCCACCCCGATTGTGCTCTAGGGGCCTGCCAGGGGGCCCCCCACACACCTGCTGCTCCCACTGGTTCTCCAATGTACAGAAAAGGAAAATGGGTGCTTTCGGTTATTCTTTTTTTTTTTAATTTTTTTTTTAACGTTTATTTATTTTTGAGACAAAGCATGAACGGGGGAGGGTCAGAGAGAGGGAGACACAGAATCCGAAACAGGCTCCAGGCTCTGAGCTGTCAGCACAGAGCCTGACACGGGGCTCGAACTCACGGACCGTGAGATCATGACCTGAGCCGAAGTCGGCCGCTTAACCAACTGAGCCACCCAGGCGCCCCTTGGTTATTCTTTTTAAAGAACTTGGGATACAGCTTAATAAATCTGGAATTTGATTTTGTAAATATCCCTTTCTTGTTGCAATGTTTAAGTTCATCCCTAACCTAAAGCCTAAAACAGAGTACCTGCCCTCTTGCAAATGAGATTTTTGCATTTAGGACTCTAAAGGGTTTACTGGAACATCACTTCTCAGAGAACAACTCACTAGCTCTGCAGACTAATGCAAATTCTCCCATTCATAAATTTTGGCACCTTAGCCAACTTGAGGAAACTAAGGCCCATTTCCTTCATATATGCAGTGAGGATAATAAGGCCTCTAAAACCAGCCCTAGTGAAAAATGCATCAAAACATAAGTGAAAGTGATCTTTAACTATACACATAAGGGGTTTTTTTTTCAAGTTTCTATTTCTCCTTAAAATTAATGTTTGTAAGGATTGAGGGACAATTTTCCTTAGGTTCTAGAAAGTTCTCCCTTGGCTTCAACCCTACTGGTGATAAAATGAGGATTGCATTCAGAGTTTTACACTGTGTTCTTCTGACTCTGCATCCACCCATGATTGTAAGACCACCAGTTCCCCTTATTGAATATTGTATCCTTATAAACTCCTGGGGCTCCTCAGAGGTATTTCCTGAGTGCTTAGCATTTTAGTCCTTTCAAATACAAGGTGGCTTATGCCATGGTTATTCTTGCTCCTTCCCTCTCTAATAATCTGCAAGGCCTCAGAGTCTCACAAAGCAGTCACCACAGTCCAGGACATCTCTCTAAGAGAACTACAGTGGCTCAAGTCAAACATGGAAGATGTTGATGTGCAATTTCTGTTCTTGCCTTTTGGTTCTTGCTTCCACCTTCTTATCGTCAGCCCGACATTGCCTCTGTTTGGAAATTAGTCCCATTTTTTTTCTTTTAACTTAGTTCTTTTAACTTGTCTGTCCCAAGACATCAGTCTTAGCTGGGAGTGCTGTCAGATGTCATCTCCATAATGAAGGGAAGACAGGCTCTCACCACCTTCATATTACACTCAGTTCCATGGGTCTTGGTGCCCGGCTTCTGGTGCTCCCACTTCTTAGTGAGAATTTGATGAGCCTGCCCTTCTTTTTATACATATATATTAAAAAATTTTTTTAGAGAGGGAGGGAGTGAGGCGAGGGAGAGAGAGAATCTTAAGTAGGCTCCATGTCCTGGCACAGAGCTTGACATAGGGCTGGATCTTGCCATTGTGACATCATGATGTGAGCTAAAATCAAGAATCAGATACTTAACCAATTGAGCCACGTAGGTGCTTTCTGATTCATTTTATCCCTTTCTTCCGTATACTCAGCCACGAGTGCATGACACTGAGCTGGAATGTAATTTACAACAAGGACATTGTACCCCAAATCTCCTTCCTCTCTGATCTGAAGCATGTTATTGAATTAAGCTAGTATTTTTCATTTCTTCCTTCCCTCATCAAAATTCTACATACGGATGTGCTTTTGCCCTTCATGCATATGGACTCGCACCATCACTTCCTGTGCCCAAGCACTTATAAATTCTAGGAAGGACACAGCCCTGGCCAAATCTAAAACAGCCACCACACTTCTTTTTGACTTGTAGAAGTAGCAATCTCTTTTCACAACCTTACACGAGAAATGAAATTCCATGGATTTGTGAGCTAGCTAAACTATTTAGGTCATTCAAGTTTGTCATTTGCCAATACCTATGGATTACTACTAGGTACGGAGAGAGCATAATTGGGATTTGTTACAAGTACCATGTAAACTCTGAACTTGATAAATGTCACCATGTAATCATCTTTCATGGGAGAGAAAATTGGAATATTGTGATTAGCTGCATGTTCTCCTTTCTCATAATATTTCTTGCTTCTTTTCTTCCTGATTTTTGGTCTTATTTCTGGATCTTAATAAACTCAAAATAGATTGTTTACTGCTTAAAATTTGTTTTATGCTTTGAGGTATACCAAGATAAAAAAAAAAAATTACCAGTCAATCAAACATACCAAGTCTTTGCTATAAAAAGAGAGAAAAATATTCAGGATATTCTAGACATAAAACTATTCCAATTTTTAATCCTGTTTTACAGAAATTGGAGACTTGGCTCTAAATTTAGCTGGCTCTGACCTGCTTCACCTAGACTCACTTACCATTAACAATGAGAAAGAATTTTAAAACTCCCCAATTCCTGTCAGTTCGTGTTATTAATAAAAAGCATTTCCTTAATCCTTCACCTAAAAGCAGTTTCATTATAGTTTCAAAGTTCATGGGGAGAATTCTGCTCCAAATGTTATCATTTTTTAAAGAAAACTTTATTTCAAAAGAAATGGAAATTAAGCAACTTGATAACACTATGTTTATAAACTATTCACTTTTTAAAAAGGAAATTCAAAGGGACAGTAGGTTCATCTCATGAATTTGTCCTAAAAATTGCAACTGTTTCTTTCAAGACTTGTGGAACAGCAGGTGGCCAAGGGGTCATCTTTATTAAAATGAAAGCTTTTGTCCCTGAGTCACCAGCCTTTGAATTTTCCTCTGGAGGGGGAAAGAGTTAATTTATATTTTTTTCCATTTTTTTTCCCATGAAGAAAAGGCCCGAGGCTCTGAATTACTGAGCTTAATGCCAAGACTGCAAAAAAATAATGAGAACCTAATTATAGATTATTTCATCAACATCTCAAAGGGCTTCATACCTGTTAAAATACCACCGTACCCTTCCTGTGTAGATAAGCATGTGGTTTGGTGTGAGAGCAAGAAACTAAATCTCTTTGCAAACACCTTTTCCTATTTGTTTAACTTTGTCTTAATTTCTTTGCATTCCATTCAGTACCACAAATTAAGAGGCTGGCACTTAGCCACTCTGGCCATGCCACTCCAAATAGAGCTTCTTGACACGCCAGCTAAAGAAAAAGCCCCCAGGAGCAGCTTACAGGTCTGTCTCCCATGACCCCCTTTTGACCAAGAATGTGGTCCTCAGGCAGTATGTATTTCAGTCCTATCACTTTGATATAAGTAAATCTTCATCCTTTGAAGGGAGAGACTGAGCAGAGGGAATGGGGCAAATTCAACCTGAACTAAGGCTGATGATGCAGGGTACTTTTGGTAATAGAACTACATTGGAAAGAGCTGGTTCCAAAGAGACATCTGTGTTGGGGAAATATTATTGGCAATAAGTCCAATTCCTATAGTGACCATTAAAAAAGGATAACGTATTTGGAGATACACGTTATAATACTTTTCTCGGCCTTTCTGTTTTATAATCATAACTCCATATTTGAAACCAGAGAGTTTTCCAGAGGTCTGTATCTAGGCATCTCAAGGCCAACTTTCATTCTAAACCTAATAATTATTATGAGATCATATGAAGTATGAATCTTAGCCCTAAGTGTAATCTCCCTATCTCTGAGTCCACCCAAATATTCATTTTAACCTTTACTATTATATTTTTATTTGCTTTGAATGATCTTAGAATGAGGGAAGTTGGCATACACCTAAAGAAAGAGAACATAGCTGAATAAATAAGCTAAATGAGTCAGACACTGCAAAAGGAGTAGGGGCCACAAAGAATAATGAGACACTGCTCCTGTTCTTGAAGAACTTACAGACTAATGAAAGAAAAACAGTAACAGAGAAACATGATTTCACCATAATATGACAAGTACTATAGAAAGATATGCCCTGGATGCAATGAGGGCTCAAAATCAGGGTATTTAGTCCATCCTAGAAGTTCAGGATAGACTTTTTGGAAAAGATAATGTCTAAGCTAAGCCTTAAAATGATAAGTAGGGGAGGGGCCCCTGGGTGGCTCATTCGGCTGAGTGTCCGACTTTGGCTCAGGTCATGATCTCGCAGTCTGTGAGTTCGAGCCCCGTGTCGGGCTCTGTGCTGACAGCTCGGAGCCCAGAGCCTGCTTCAGATTCTGTGTCTCCTTCTCTCTCTGCCCTTCCCCAGCTCGTGTTCTGTCTCTCTCTCTGTCAAAAATAAATAAACATTTTTTTAAAAATTTTTAAATCAAAAGTAGGGGAGAAACACTTCCACTGCAGAGTAAGGACCTCCAAAACTCCATTTCTCCATAAGAGCAATGAGAAAACTGACAAACTATTTTTAAAAGCAACTTTTCAGAACCCTGGGTATTAACTAAAGGCTTATCACAATATGAGGAGTGTTTATTAAGTAAAAACAGCTAAATCATGGTAAGAAAGGTGAGTTTACTGTGCTTTAACCTCGTTCCCGTACTCCTCTTTCCAGCTCTTCAGCAGCCTTGGAAACTAGCATTCTCACAACTATGATAGCTGTGAAAAAACAGCAGTCTAAGAGACACAGGATGGGGCAGAATGGATTTGAAGCACTGCAAAAAAAACCCATCCCCACAGAATTGTCACTATTTAACCTTTCTGATGCTCCCTTGTAAACGCCCCAGTCACAGGGTTTGTCCTCAGGTAACCTGACTCAGCTATGACTCCTTGGGAAAATTTCTTTTTTTTTTCTTTTTTCTTTTTTTTTTTTTTAACTGTTTATTTATCATTGGGAGACTGAGAGACACAGAGCGTAAAGGGGAGGGGCAGAAACAGGGGGAGACACAGAATCCGAAGCAAGCTCCAGGCTCCGAGCTGTCAGCACAGAGCCCAACACAGGGCTCGAACCTACAAACCGCGAGATCATGACCCGAGCCAAAGTAGGACGCTCAACCAACTGAGCCACCCAGGCACCCCATCCTTGGGAAAATTTCTAATCCCGGGGCATTTGTCAGAAGTAATCAGCAGCAATTGTTAACATCATAGCTGCCTAAGCTGGGGATATAAGTTGGGACTTAAGAGGCCTCCCAAAAAACTGAAACAAAAATTCTAGGGAATGAAATGTCTATAGAGGGTTTTGAAAATCTCTGGCATATTCCTGGGGATCTAGAAGGCCATGTCCCTGCCAAGAAAGATCTGGGAAAATGCTAAGCTTTCACCCCTGACTAACCTTGAGGCTCTTTGCAAGTAGTAAGGGAAAGATAAGGTGGAGTTATAAGTTGCCAAAGTGTTGAAGGCATGACACAACAAACTATACAGAGTCCCTTGGCAAAGACTGACAACTAATTGCTGATAGGATTTAAGGAAATTTCTGTCCAATCACTAGTTGATCACTAAGCTAACTGAGCAGAGACTATAGCGATCATGTACAACACGGCATACAGATATTACAAAATTAGTTCAGAAAGTCATTAAACAAACAACAAACAGCAAAACAACAGACTCCAGGTAGTGGGGGAGGATTTGGTTTCCAAAGTTGCTGTTCCAAAATATATGAGAAAAACCACAAGAAAATTAAAGTGGAACAATAGAAAATATCTGTTTAACACAATAGAAGATAGTAATGGAGAAATAGAGAAAGAAAACAAATCATACAGGAAAGAAATAGCAAAACAATAGATATAAATCCTATCTTATCAGGAACCACATTAAATGTAAATAGAATAAACACTCTAATCAAAAGGCAAACTTTGGAAGAAGGGATACAAAAACATGATCCAACTATTGACTGTCTACAAGAGACACACTTTAGATTCAAAGACACAAATAGGTTGAAAGTAAAAGAACAGGGGCGCCGGGGTGGCTCAGTCAGTTAAGCATCCGACTTCAGCTAGGGTCATGATCTCACGGTTCATGGGTTCAAGCTCTGCGTCAGGCTCTGTGCTGACAGCTCAGAGCCTGGAGCCTGCTTTGGATTCTGTGTCTCCCTCTCTCTGCCCCTCCCCTGCTCATTCTCTGTCTCTCTCTCTCAAAAATAAGTAAGCATTAAAAAAAGTAATAAAAAAAAAAGAAAGCAAAAGAACAGCAAGCAAATAATAACCAAAAGAGAGTCAAGTGACAATGCTGATATTGGACAAAATAGACTTTAAGATAAAAATTGTTTCTAGAGACATAGAATAGGTTATAATGATAAAAGGATCAATCCTTCAGGAAGCTATCATAACATATAACTTTTGTTCCCTCTTCTTTCAGTCCCATAGGAGAAAACAAAGATATATAAAAGAAAAGATATACACATACACCCCAAATGTATTCCAAGTGTGGAATAAAATACAAATATTAACATAAAGAAAATATCTGATTAAAAAGCGTTATTGGTGGAGGGTAGGAGGACTGGTTTACTACCTTGGGCTTGTCTTTATATACTCTGAAATTCTGAATAATCATGCTTTGGCTAGAGATTTCGTTTATTCACCCTTGAAGGGAGGAGGAAACACACACAAACACACAAACAGGAACACAGACAGCACATATACACACACAGACATGACTAGATCAGAGTCCAAATTCTTACTTTATGCTTATCAAGTGTCCATAGAATTAACTGAACCTTCCAACCTTCAGGCAAGCTCAGGCTCTTACTCCCTGCAGAGGATGTTTAGCAGCGCTGTGCTGACCTTCAGAGAAAAAGCCTAGAAGGAGGTCCATGGGAAGCAACATCAGAAAACCATGTCATTTCACAAATGCTTTGATGTATGTTTTATGTATGTATTGTGTAAGAAATCCTTACATATTCATAAATTCTAGTTAATTCAATGTATGTATATAATTTTACATGATTTCACAATGAACACAAGGGTGATTGATTCATAATTTTATTTTTCGATAAAATTTGCTTCTGTGAAAAAATAAAACTGATGGAATGAAATCTTGTCAAGAAAATTACTACTATGTCTTGTTTTGCTGTTAATTTTAATTATCCTAATTAATCTGGACTCTCCTGGTCTTGTCTTCTGGCTCAGACATTAATCAGTGACGCAACCTTATACAAGTCATTTTTTCTCTTTACGTACGTAGTGATGAAGTTGCACTAGAAAGTCTTCAAAAGTTTCCTTTCAGCTCCACTAATATTTGCATTTCTGAAGTATAGATTAAAATTCTGTCATAATCTAATTACATATTAAATTCCCCTTGCCCCACCATACAAGCTACAGTAAGAAAATCACTAATAAACTAAACATCAGAGAAAATGTCTCAGTTTAGCTCAGGAAGGGAGGTAAATGGGGAATTAATCTCTTAGTTGATTAAGTGTGGACTTCACAATTGCTTATTTTTCTATAATTCCCAAAAAGTCCAAAGCATAGTGCCGAGTTATAGCCAGATCGCATACAAGACGACTTTTGGAATTTTAGAAGGTTTAGAAGTACTTAACTATTCCATTTTTAAACTGCTTGCTTCAGAAATTTTTATAGAGTAACTAATAGAAATGTGTTTTCAAAGAAATGTACGTATTTCTATAAATGTAAAACTGCTCAGCATCTATTTCTTCGGCTTGCATAGCCCATGGAAATGTATGCCATGATGGTAGAAGAGTCTCCTAGATTATATAGCACTGTTTCTGAGCACAACTACCACACGGTAAATATTCTGTAATAGATGTGTGACAAATGTTGTTATTATCTCCATTAAGTTATTCAGTTAAAGGTTATACTTTCATTGCTATGCAAATATGTTTAAACAATGACCTATATGCAAATATGTACGTCTACAGCAACAAGAGTAGATAATACCAATATTACATTTCCTCTGACTTCAGCCAAGCATAAATGCAACAAATGGGTTTATTGCTCCACTGTGTTGAGCTCAAATGGGGAGATTTAAATTTGAATAGTCCTAAATGGCTCTCTACACTTAGGTAGCACTCCCTTGACCATCTGCCAATATGCACGTTTCCTAATATAGAACACTGTTCCTGCGGGCAAATTCATCTCCTCAATTTTCTAGAAGCTACAGAAAAGCTCAGCATAGGCACAGGCTCAAATCTTCCCTTAGAAATGGTAAACACCTCAAACAATGGAAATCATCCATTTCCTTGAAAAATTAAAATACAATTTGGCATACATACTTTCTCTGGGCACGACCTACCCTTAGTAATGCTCAGTGGTTGACTAGATATTTATTTGAATCATTTAGGAGCTATTTGGAGACAGATGACTTTAAATCACATCTTTAAACAAAGCAAAATAGATTTAGACCTCCACAAACATCTGTTAATTTTTCATACACACTGAATCCATTAAGATAATTCACCTTATGGAATATCTTACAACGAGGAGCTCCTTTCATAACACTGAAGAAGGGAAAATTCAGTTATGCAAATGATTTCCATTCAAACTGTGCCCAGTGAATAACAGAAAGGGTAAGTGATTCAAACTGTATGCTAATCACCTTCACTTCTACAGAGCTCTAGGAAAGCCAAAGCCAACAAGGTCAAATTTACAGTAAGATTTTAGAATGACAGTATCCTGAGGGTGGAAGTCCTTTCAGATCTTCCATATAATGGAGAACAAATCTGGACTGCTAGGAGTTTTCTCTACTTGTATCTACTTCATGGATGACATTTTCCTCTGCTAACATATTAGAATGATTTGTGGAATGAAACAATACCTGATGATCTTCCTCAAACTATTCAACTTGGACCAAATTAAAAAGTGGTTGTAATTATCCTGCAGCTGTGCCTAAAACCACCCATGGTCCTTGGCAACTGAGGGGGAGATAATGGCTGCCACTACTTGGTCACAACCCCAGGGAACTCTGAGTAGAGAAAGATCAGTCCTAACTTCTTGTGAGACTTGAGATTCCATTGAGGATGACCAAGAAGAAGATTCTGTGGCTGAAAACCTTGGCCAGGGGTCACATGGTATTTGGGACATCTGCAAGGTTCTGGTGTGTTTAGAGTAGCAAATTTTGGTACAGAGGTGTCTTTCAGATATCTCCCACACTGGTTTTAATGTAGTTACAAAAAATAAGATAGTTCTACCATTCCTTCAGTTTCCCAGGGGCTTTCTATTTTGAGTAGTTTTTAAGTATTGAGAACTTACTTCTGGAACAGACAGTGTACTAAACAGTATGTAATTTTATTTAATCTTCAGGACAATAATATAAAATAGAAAATGTTACATTCATTCTGCATTTGAGGAATCTTTAGGTCAGGAAGCTTAAGTAAGTTATTTACACCAAAAGCAAGGACAGAACTAGGATTTGAAACCTAGTCTGAATGACTTCCAAAGGCCATGCTCTTAGACAGACGCTCTTAGACAGAAATTAACTAAGGTGTTCATATTCATGCACTCATTTAGCTACAGGTAGTCATGTAGAAGACAGAAGGTGAGTATCAATGGAATGTTTCTCAAAAGGATAAAGATGGGGTGCCTGGGTGGCTCAGTTGGTTAAGCATCCAACTCTTGATTTTGGCTCAGGTCATGATCTGAGATCACAGTTTATGCGATCGAGTCCCACAGCAGGCGCCGTGCTGACAGCACGTGCTGACAGAATGTGGGATTCTCTCCCTCTCTCTCAGTCTGTCCCTCCCCTGTTCATACCTTCTCTTGCTCTCTCTCAAAATAAATAAATAAACTTTTTTTAAAGGCTAAATATCTTTTATGGGATGAACTATACCCCACCACCTATTCATATATTGGAGTCCTAATCCCAGAACTTTAGAATGTGACTGTTTGAAGATAGGGTCTTTACAGAGGTAATTAAGTTAAAATGAGGTCATTAGGATAGACCCTAATGCAATATTACTGGAGATTTGGACACAGACATGTACTGAGGGGAGACAATGTGAAGACACAGGGAGAAGATGGCCATCTATAAGTCAAAGAGAGCATCTTAGGAGAGACCTTCCCCCCATGGGCCTGAGAAGAAACCATCTCAGTCTCTGATTTAAGACTTTCAGCTTCCAGAACTGTAAGAAAATTAATTTCTGTTGTTTAAGCCACCAAGTCTGTGGTACTTTGTTATGACGGCCTCACAAATTAATACAGACCTCCATCTCCAGAATAGGAGGAATTTTTCACTTCAGATGGGTGTGTTTATTATTCAAATTTAAATTTCATTCTTATAAGATTTTGATCTATTCCAAAGGATGGGATAAGTGCTAATTCAGATTAGGTCTCCCAGGACTTTTGCCACGCGGGTTGGTCAAGTAGGAAGAAGTCCAAAAGCACACTATTTCTCCAGGAGGTATATGGACCAATTGAAGCTCAGTTGACATCTTCAAAAGCATCCTCACCAACACAGGATTGCCACATTTTCTCATGAATGGCTTTAATGGCAGGAATTAAGATTCTTGGAAAGGAGTACAGAATAGTCCTCTGGTAAACTACCAAGCACACTTTAATTCCCCTTACCATCATGAGGTCCCAAGTCTTCTAGTGGGGGGCAACATGCTAAAAGTCAGTTCATCTATGGGTTTAACCTCCAGACTGTGTGCTCAGTAGGAGCTGCCCAGGAATCATAAACAAGAATAACAGGTGACAGTGTTATAACAAGAGGAGATTGGTGACTAGACTATTCTTTTACCCTTAGAATTTCCTGGCCAGCCAGAGAAAACTGGGGCTGAGAAAACTGAGCCATGTGTTCATCAGGATTGGAGGGATAAAAGCAGGAACAGGAACATGAGTAAGAGATGACAATAGTTGGGTGCTAAGGATCAGCAGAGGGAAGTGAGGACTGAAGTCAGACCTAAAACCTCCACTGCAGAAGGTCGGCATGGCTATCTCTTTAAAGGATGAGAAGGCACACTCTATTGCATGGAGGATGAGTGTTTAAAAAGGGTGAACTACCCATGAAAATAGATATGTTGGAGGGCAAAGACTTGACTGCAAGTGAATGAAAGTGGTACCTAAGCAACTAGGAAGAAAAAAGAAACATTTTCACCAAGAACAAGATGCTCTAGCAGGCGATGTTGCCATGGCATTTCAAAGTGCTAGTTGCACCAGAATCTTGGCTGTAAATTGAAATGGGGCCATAATCAGGTTGCATTCAAACGTGGGCATATTATAATTAAGTAATTTTTTGAACCAATGTTTTTTATTAAGTTTCTCTCCACAAAAGTCAGCACTTCTCTTCAATTCCTGTCACATTCATGGTATCTAGCTCCTGCTCAAGATTTCTTGGTAGAAAGGCTAAATATCCAGCTTCCTTGTTTATAAATAATAACACAATGATTTAAGCTAAAATATTGCAAGTGTATCGTTTATTAAGATATAGTCAAACCTCTTTAGAGCAAATTGGTCACACGTAAGGAAAAATTATAATTTCAGAACCAAATACATGCTATGAAGACAATATTGGTTAAGGGGATGGAAAATAACTCAGGAATTATCTATTTGCTTCTCTGAGACAAGGATATTTGAACAGAGACCAGAGTGATGAAAAGAAAGCAGGTGTGAAAAGATCTGAAAGGAAATCCTACTAGAGGAACTGGAAGTGCAAAGGCCCTAAGGTAGGACTGAACCTGACACGATTGAGTGACAATAATAAGAGCAGTAAGACTAAAATGTAGTGTGTGAGGGGGCAAATGGGAGAGATGAGTTTGGAGACTCAATAGGGGACAGATTGTGTAAGACACTGTCGGGTAAACTAAGGAATCTGGATTTTATTCTAAGTGCAATCAGAGACTCCTAAAGACTTTTAGCAGAAAAGTGATATTATCTGATTTATCTTTTCCAAAGATCCCAGCGGCTTTTCTGAGGAGACTGAAAAGAAAACAAGACAATCCAGGAGGCAATTTCAAACCAAACAATGAAGATGGCTTGAAGTACAGTGTGGTTAGTGGTGATGGTGAGGTAAATGGTCAATTGACTGAAAGCTGTGAGGAAAGAATGAATCACAGAAGAGTCGAAGAGGAATCTTAGGTTTAGGGCCTGAGGACAGTGATACCATTTATAGAGATAGGAAACCTTGGGGAAGAATAAATATGCTCAGAGGGACTATCAATAGTTCTGCTTTGTTCATGTTAAGTTTGGGATACCAAGTAGGCCTCCACACAGAGACAACGAGTAGCAGTTAAATATATGAACCTTGGGCTCAGATTAGCATGTTGCAATAAACCTATGGATTTGGGTTCCATACTCATCAATCTGGTACACTTTAGCAGCATAAGGTAGATAAGATTATGTAGGGTGTGATTTAGGGAGCTGAGAGAAGAACTTCTGGGTCACTCCCATATTTTGAGATCTGGTGAAGGGATGAAGCCAGTAAGGAAGGTAGAGAAAAAAATGGCCAATACAGGAGGAAGAAAACCAGAGTAATAGGGCATAGTCAACCATCACAAATGCTGCTGGGAATTCAAATTTAAAAATAACGAAGAATTGACCATCGGGTTTAGAATTAATGGGAGTGAAAGGGGGTAGACACTTTGAATAAAGCAGACTCATGAAGTTGTTCTTTGAATAGAGAACAATGAGATGGACTGGAGGAGGTTCTGAGGCCAAGAGAAAGATATTTTCTAGTAGGACAATGTGTATGAATATATGGTAAGCCCAGTAAGAATAATCCAATGGAGAGAAGTTGATTGATTGTAATAATTAGGCTAGGCTAAGTTATTCTGCAATTAGAAATGAAAAACAAAATCTCATTTGAACACAATAAAATTGTATTGCTCACTTTCAACCATAGTTACTGGTGTAGGGAGAGCTGGGTTGAGGGTGCAGTTCTCTGTTTTGGTTTCCACAGTCATTCAAAGGGGCTCCTCCCACTTCAATACAAACCCTCTAAATTCCTTTAAGGGAGAGAGAGGTTTACAGGGGTGGGGGGGGGTGGAAGGGTGGGGGGGATGTTTGATGGAAAGGTCTACAAGTGGTTTAGTATATGTTACTTTTCACCTACATCCTATTGGCCAGAATTCCAGTCATATGGATCCACTAATACAACGGGAGAATGACCAAAATGGTCTTCCAATGTAGTCAGCAGGAAAACCAGGTTTGATAGATACCTATCACTGTCACAGCAAATGTCCCTACTTACGGTTTCCAAATATGTAATTCATTCTTTTTCACTCACACAGAACATGCTCACCCTTCCCCAAGGAGGCAACCCAGAGATCCAATCTGCAGTGAAACTAACTCCAAGTCCAGGATTTCTGGGTGACCTCTCCATTTCTGAATGTAGCTTTCATTATACTAGCATTTGTGAACTAAAGATAGTTACCTTCCTCCACTTCGGCATACAATGTGCAATGGTGGGACAGGGACAGAATAACTATGTAGACACTTCCAATCATAAAAAGGAAGATTGGAAGGCGCTTAGTAGCCACTGGTCTGTACCAATTCTGAAATACCACTGGGTCAACTTTGTGAAGGTCTTCTACCGCAGAAGAGGTGAAGCTCCTTGAAAGACCCCAATTCTGCTCTCTTCAGGAGAAACTCACTTGCCCTTTGTTCTTCATAATTCTTGATTTGAATCTAGGATCTTCTGTTTTTTTAATCCATGTTGGCCACATCTAATGTGGGTGTTGGACAGCATGCCTTCGTTGGGAACTGCAAAGCTCATATGGTCCACTTCCTGCATGAGGGCTGTTTTGAGCTTCCCTGAACAGTGAGGTTATCTTTTAGGCAAGGCTCAAGAATCCTTTAGCAGCAAACTCTCTCAAAGAATTACTATGCTTCTGATTTACTTGTCTCTAGTGAGATCCATGAGCTGTTTACTATATTTAAGGTTATTTTATAGATTTGGATCACAGATTTATTTCTTTAGTTCTTCACCACAGACCTGCCTCTCTCTTTAACTTGAGGTGTAAAGCTTAGTTGACAGGCCATTTCTTCTACTCAAAGTTGATCTCTGCCTTAAAGGTGAGTCACTCCATTCAACTGGGAAGTCACATTGGGTCTTTGTCTCTCAAAACCTTTTGAAACAACATCTCTTCCTTTGAGTCCAGTGGTAATTGACTTTTCCAATTCTGCAGGACCTTGGCTTTGTAGATCTTATTCCTTTTCATTTTTGCATATAACTGCCTATTTTTTCCTTAGCTCATCTCTTTTTTGCTCCATATTTTATTGATTATAAGGTGCCCATTTGTTTCTCATTTTAATATCTTTGACACTGGGCTGCATTTCATAACTGATGCAATAAAAAGTCATTATGGGAGAGCTTAATTGAGTTTTCTCTTCCTTTCTGAGTAGTACATAAAATAAAGGTGTGTCTTACAATCTATAACATAACATAGTCTATGAACTATAGAAATAACTTGCAAAATGTAATTAATAATAAGCAATATAAATCTTTTAACATTACTCTTCAATCCCTTCCTTAAGAACTATAAGCTCAGGGGCACCTGGGTGGCTCAGTCAGTTGAGCATCTGACTCTTGATTTCAGCTCAGGTCATGATCCCAGGGTCGTGGGATCAAGCCCCACATTGGGCTCCATACTGAACATGGAGCCTGCTTGAGATTCTCTCTCTCTCTCTCTCTCTTCCCCTTGCCTGCTCATGCTTGTTCTCTCTCTCTCTCTCTCTCTCTCTCTCTCTCTCTCTCTCTCCCTCCCTCTCAAAAAGAATCTTATATAAAAAAAAAGAACTGTAAGCTCAGTATGTAGGTGTCTTTCCAAGTGACCACAGGTGTCAGTTTTATGAGTTTTGCCACCACATATGTGGATCTTCCATTATCTAGATTTCTATTTTTGTTTTCTCAACACTTGCCACTCAACTGCTAAGCAAATATCATGATACCCTAGGCAGGCACAGTAGTTTTCCCTGCCACCTCTAAGAAGATGCTATATACACATGCTTGCACAGTTTGGTTTGGTCTTTTGCTCCTCCCTTCCTGTGAGAACAGTATATCTCAAGTAAATCTGACCCTTCGGTCTAAGTCCCAAGATAAGACCTACAGGGCAGAGCTGAACAAATGAGAAACACCATGAAATCCAAAACATACTAGGTTTACGTGATTTTAGAGATGATTTCTATTAACCATTCAAGGAATAAATAATCCTTGTTTCATGTAAATTGCATCACAGAATATTAAAAAAAGAAATATACTAACTCATTCTATGAGGTTACTGTAACATTGGTATTAAAACTAGAACAGAACAGCACAAGAAAAAAATATTTAAGCCAATCTTATTTAAAAATATAAAAGCAAGGGGTGCCCGGATGGCTCAGTTGAGCATCTGACTCTTGACTTTGGCTCAGTTCACAATCTCAGGATTTGTGGGTTCGAGCTCTGCCTCAGGCATAGAGCCTGCTTGGGATTGTCTCTCTCTGCTACTGCTGTTTCTTGTGTGTGTGCTCTCTCAAAAATAATTTAAAAAAAAAATAACCACTTAAAAAATATATAGAGGCAAAATTTTAAACATACACAAGTCTAACAAAAGTAATGGTGTGTTAAAAATATAACTAAAATGGGTTAATTCCAGGAGAGCAAAGAAAATCTATTACTATAGTACCAGAAGAACATACTAAAGGAAAAACATAATTATCTCAGCCAGTGAAGAATCACTAAATTCTACTCCTGAAGCCAATATTACCCTATATGTTAACTAACTAGAATTAAATAAAACCTTTTAAAAAATCACCTAAAAAAATAATACCATGCAGAAAACCTCTATGCAAACTAAAAAATAAGGAAAATATTTACCTTAATAAAAGTTACATATTAAAAGAACCACACTATATTTCTTTCCTTACAACCAAACATTAAAGGGATTTCTTAGAACAAAAGTACAAAACAAGTATACAACTAAGATCATTTACATTCAGCAATGTACAAAGCCCTAGCCAAGATAAAGAAGTAAGATGTAAGAACTGAGGGGCTCCTGGGTCAGTCAGTTAAGCATCTGACCCTTGATATCAGCTCAGGTTATGATCTTGAGGTCATGAGATGGAGCCCTGAGTAGGGCTCCAAGCTGGTTGTGGAACGTACTTGGGATTCTCTCTCTCCCTCTCTCTCTCTCTCTCTCTGATCCTCCTCAACTCGCACACCCACTCTTTCTCTCTCAAAATAAACTTAAGAAATGTAATAATTGAGAAATAATAGAAATTATGTCCAGATTTGTAAACAATATAATTATAAGAATTCCCAGATGATCTGCCAACAAACTGTCAGAACTAAGATAATTCAGCAAGGTTTCTAGATGAAATTGACCAAAAAAAAAAAAAAATTGAGCAGCCTTCCTTATATGGCTAATAATCAATTAGAAAATAAATGGAGACAGAATTCAGCAGGTACGCAACATGGAGAGCTGAACTCAGGGAGCAAGAAGCCGTGAAAGGTAGGGAACCACTTTTGTGGGAGGAGAGAGGACAGAGACTGGGGGGGGGGGGGGGGGTAAGAATATGGGACAAGCACCCTTCCCCAAAAGCAGCTGGAGAAAAAGTGGAAAATTGGAAACAGGCACAGGGACTAAACTCCAAAAGGGAGAAAGGAGAAAGGACAAAGGAGAGGGTTTAAATTCCAGTAAGACTATAAACAAGGGGAGCACAAAGGCTGCAACTCCACAGCTCGATACCTGGCGGTGCTCTGGTGGGAAGGGCGAATCCCCAGGAAAAGACTGGGGTCCGGGAAGTTCTCGGCCCACATGGGGAAAAGCAGTTCCACTGCTGGAAGGACATTTGGTACAGACTGTTGAAGCCACCTGGTCCCAGCAGACCTCAGAAGGCAGCCACATTCGCTGGTGCTGGGGCAAGGTCGTTGAGGGTGAAGCCTGGTGCCAGATGTGTGTTGTGATTTTCCATAACCCCTGAAAAGCTGCTGCTACACTGTCTCGCGAACATTTTCTCGGATGGGCTGGCACCTGACCGCAGTCTCGGGGCACAGGAAACAACAGGGTCCCATGGGTGTACCTGGGTGCAGCCGACATTTGGCCATTGCTCATTTGGCCATTGCTTGGTGAGACCTCCCACGGAAGGGCAGAGCGGGTCAAAGCCGCAGTCCTTCGGAAGTAAGGAGACGGGAAAAACAGCCACATCTGAGACAAAACTCAGGAGAGAGGTACTGCCTGGGACCTGGTCACGGAGAGTGAAGAAGCACAGAGTGGACGAGAGCTGAAGACAGAGGACGGGTGCGCAATTGCTGATCCAGGAGAATAGACTGGGTAGCTGGGTGGCGCCATTTTCACCACTCCCTTGCATGCGCACACGCACCTACGAGCACTGCAACAATCCACTCAAGTAGGCTATCAGCGCCACCTAGTGGAGAGCAGAGCTGTTACACTTAGCCCCGCCCAACTGGGCCAACCTCACTCTTCAAGAACACAAGTCTCACCGCCTGGTTAGTTTATGAACTATAAAGCGCATCATAGTCTGACTTCTAGGGGAAAATGAAGCAATTTCAGTCCTACTTCAATCTGTTACCAGCTTCATCTATTCAATTTTCTTTCTTTTTTTTTCTGTTTTCTGTTTCTCTTTTATAATTCTTTTCTTTTTCTGGAATACAGAAAGAGAAAAAAATTCATTTTTACTTTGAATTTTTATTAAAAATATTTAATTTTTATTACTATATTTTTTACTTTTGTGTAAACTTTTTCAAATTTTACTTTACTTCCATCATTTTATTTTAGTCTACTTCAGTGTATTTACCTTTTCAAATTTTCAAACAATTTCTTTTTTTTCTCTTTTTCTTTTTTTCTCTTTTTCATTTCTTTTTCTTTAATGCAGAAAGAGAAAAACTTCATTTTTACTTTCAATTTCTATTAAAAATATTTTTATTTAATTTTTATAACTATATTTTTTGCTTTTATGTAATTTTTTTCAAATTCTATTTTAGTTCCATCATTTTATTTTAGTCTACTACAGTGTATTTGCTTTTTCAAATTTTCAAACGATTTCTTTTTTTCTTTTTTTATCTTTTTTCTTTTTTTATTTCTTTCCTTTTTTCTTAAATACACAAAATGAAAAAAAAATTCATATTTATTTTTAATTTTTATTAAAAATATTTTCCTTAATTTTTTTTCTACTATATTCTTCACTTTTGTGTATTTTTTTTCAAATTCTATTTTACACCCATCATGTCATTTTAGTCTACTTCAGTGTATTCATTTCTTCAAATTCTCAAACGATTTCCTTTCTTCTCCCCCCCCACTTTTTTTCCCTCTAATCTGTCAAACCACTTCCAATACCCAGACCAAAACACTTAGGATCTAGCATTATCTATTTGATTTTTGTGAGTATGTGTGTTTTTAATTTTTAATTTTAATATTTTTTTAATTTCAATTTTTTCTTAATTTCAATTTTTCTACCTCATTAATTCCTTTTCTCCCTCCAAAATGACAAAATTAATGAATTCATCCCAAAAGAAAGAACACAAAGAAACAAGAGCCAGGGATTTAACCAACACAGATACAAGCAAGATGTCTGAACCAGAATTTAGAATCATGATAATAAGAATCTAGCTGGAGTTGAAAATAAATTAGAATCCCTTTCTGTAGAAATAAAAGAAGTAAAAAATAGCCAGAATAAAATTAAAAATGCTATAACTAAGCTGCAATCATGGATGGATGAAGCGGAGGCAAGGATGGAGGAGGCAGAACAGAGAATCAGTGATCTAGAGGACAAACTTATAGAGAATAATGAAGCAGAAAAAAAGAGGGAGATTAAGGCAAAAAAGCATGATTTAAGAATTAGAGAAATCAGTGACTCATTAAAAAGGAACATCAGAATCATAGGGGTCCCAGAAGGGCAACAAAGAGAAATAGGGGTAGAAGGGTTATGTGAGCAAATCATAGCGGAAAACTTTCCTAACCTGGGGAAAGACACAGACATCAAAATCCAGGAAGCACAGAGGACCCCCATTAGATTCAACAAAAACCGACCATCAACAAGGCATATTATAGTCAAATTCACAAAATACTCAGGCAAGGAGAGAATCACGAAAGCAACAAGGGAAAAAAAAGTCCCTAACAAACAAGAGAAGACAGATCAGGCTTGCAGCAGACCTATCCACAGAAACTTGGCAGGCCAGAAAGAATGGCAGGATATATTCAGTGTGCTGAATCAGAAAAATATGCAGCCAAGAATTCTTTACCCAGCAAGGCTGTCATTCAAAATAGAAGGAGAGATTAAAAGTTTCCCAGACAAACAACAATTAAGGGAGTTTGTGACCACTAAACCGCCCTTCAAGAAATTTTATGAGGGACTTTCTGAGGGGAGAAAAGATGAAAATATATACATATAAATAAATAAATACCAAAGGCAAAAAGATTAGAAAAGACCAGAGAACACCACCAGAAACTCCAACTCTACAAGCATCATAATGGCAATAAATTCATATCTTTCAGTACTCACTCTAAACGTCAATGGACTCAATGCTCCAATCAAAAGACATAGGGTAACAGAATAGATAAGAAAACAAGATCCATCTATATGCTGTTCACAAGAGACCCACTTTAGACCTAAAGACACCTTCAGATTGAAAATAAGGGGATGGAGAACCATCTATCATGCTAATGGTCAACAAAAGAAAGCCGAAGTAGCCAAACATATCAGACAATCTAGACTCTAAAATAAAGACTGTATCAAGAGATCAGAAGGGCATTATATCATAATCAAGGGGTCTACAGACCAAGAAGACCTAACAATTATAAACATTTATGCCCCAAATGTGAGAGCACCCAAATATATAAAACAATTAATCACAAACATAAAGAAACTCATCGATAGTAATACCATAATAGTAGGAGACTTCAACACCCCACTCACAGCAATGGACAGATCATCTAATCAAAAAATCAACAAGGAAACAATGGCTTTGAATGACACACTGGACCAGATGGACTTAACAGATATATTCAGAACATTTTATCCTAAAGCAGCAGACTATACATCCTTCTCCAGTACACATGGAATGTTCTCCAGAATAGACCACATACTGGGACACAAATCAGCCCTAAGTAAGTACAAAAAGATTGAGATCACACTGTGCATAATTTCAGACCACAATGCTATGAAACTCAAAATCAACCACAAGAAAAAATTTGGAAAGGTAACAAATACTTGAAGACTGAAGAACATCCTACTAAAGAATGAATGGGCTAACCAAGCACTTAAAGAGGAAATTAAAAAGTATATGGAAGTCAATGAAAATGATAACACCACAACCCAAAACTTCTGGGACGCAGCAAAGGCGGTCATAAGAGGAAAGTATATAGCAATCCAGGTCTTTCTAAAGAAGGAAGAAAGATCTCAGATACACAACCTAACCTTACGGCTTAAGGAGCTAGAAAAAGAACAGCAAATAAAACCCAAAACCAGCAGAAGACAGGAAATAATAAAGATTAGAGCAGAAATTAATGCTATCAAAACCAAAAAAACAGTAGAACAGATCAATGAAACTAGAAGCTGGTTCTTTGAAAGAATTCACAAAATTTGTAAACCACTAGCCAGTTTGATCAAGAAGAAAAAGGAAAGGACCCAAATAAATAAAACAAAGAATGAAAGAGGAGAGATCACAACCAACACAACAGAAATAAAAGCAATAATAACAGAATATTATGAGCAATTATACGTCAATAAAATGGGTAATCTGGAAGAAATGGACAAATTCCTAGAAACATATACACTACCAAAACTGAAACAGGAAGATATAGAAAATTTGAACAGACCCATAACCAGTAAGGAAATCGAATTAGTAATCAAAAATCTGCCAAAAAACAAGAGTCCAGGGCCAGATGGCTTTCCAGGGGAATTCTACCAAACATTTAAGGAAGAGTTAACACCTATTTTCTTGCAACTGTTCAAAACATAGAAATGGAAGGAAAACTTCCAAACTCTTTCTATGAAGCCAGCATTACCTTGATTCCAAAACCAGGCAGAGACCCACTAAAAAGGAGAACTATAGACCAATTTCCCTGATGAACATGGATGCAAAAATCCTCAACAAGATATTAGCCAACCGGATCCAACAATACATTAAAAAAATTATTCACCACAACCAAGTGGGATTTATACCTGGGATGCAGGGCTGGTTCAATATCCGCAAAACAATTAACGTGATTCATCACATCAGTAAAAGAAAGGACAAGAACGATATGATCCTCTCAATAGATGCAGAGAAAGCATTTGACAAAATACAGTTTCCTTTCTTGATAAAAACCCTCAAGAAAATAGGGTTAAAAGGAGTATACCTTGAGATCATAAAAGCCATATATGAACAACCCAATGCTAATATCATCCTCAATGGGGAAAAACTGAGAGCTTTCCCCCTAAGGTGAGGAACAAGACAGGGATGTCCACTCTCGCCACTGTTATTCAACATAGTATTGGAAGTCTTAGCCTCTGCAATCAGACAACACAAAGAAATAAAAGGTATCCAAATCGGCCAGGAGGAGGTCAAACTTTCAGTTGTCACAGATGACATGATGGTCTATATGGAAAACCCAAAATATTCCACCCAAAATCTGCTAGAATTGATTCATGAATTCAGCAAAGTTGCAGGATATGAAATCAATGCACAGAAATCGGTTGCATTCCTATACATCAACAATGAAGTGACAGAAAGAGAAATCAAGGAATCGATCCCATTTATAGTTCCACAAAAACCATAAAATACCTAGGAATAAATCTAACCAAAGAGGTGAAAAATCTATATACTGAAAACTATAGAAAGCTTATGAAAGAAATTGAAGAAGACGCAAAAAATGGAAAAAGATTCCATGCTCCTGGATAGGAAGAACAAATATTGTTAAAATGTCAATACTACCCAAAGCAATCTACATATTCAATGCAATCCCTATCAAAGTAACACCAGAATTCTTCACAGAGCTAGAACAAATAATCCTAAAATTTGTATGGAGCCAGAAAAGACCCCGAATAGCAAAAGCAATCTTAAAAAAGAAAACCAAAGCAGGAGGTATCACAATCCCAGACTTCAAGCTATACAACAAAGCTATAATCATCAAGCACAAGAACATTGTGGTTCTGGCACAAGAACAGACACTCAGATCAATGGAACAGAATAGAGAACCCAGAAATGGACCCACAAACATATGGCCAACCAACCTTTGACAAAGCAGGAAAGAATATCCAATGGAATAAAGACAGTCTCTTCAGCAAGTGGTGCTGGGAAAACTGGACAGCAACATGCAAAAGAATGAACCTGGACCATTTTCTTACATTATACACAAAAATAAACTCAAAATGGATGAAAGACCTCAATGTATTACAGGAAGCCATCAAAATCCTTGAGGAGAAAGCAGGCAAAAACCTCTTTGATCTTGGCTGCAGCAACTTCTTACTCAACACGTCTCCAGAGGCAAGGGAAACAAAAGCAAAAATGAACTACTGGGACCTCATCAAAATAAAAAGCTTCTGCACAGCAAAGGAAACAATCAGCAAAACTAAAAGGCAACCGACAGAATGGGAGAAGATATTTGCAAAGGACATATCAGATAGAGGGTTAGTATCCAAAACCTATAAAGAACTTATCAAACTCAACACCCAAAAAATAAATAATCCAATGAAGAAATGGGCAAAAGACATGAATAGACACTTCTCCAAGGAAGACATCCAGATGGCCAACCGACACATGAAAAAATGCTCCACATCACTCCTCATCAGGGAAATACAAATCAAAACCACAATGAGATACCACCTTACACCTGTCAGAATGGCTAGCATTAATAACTCAGGCAACAATATATGTTTGCAAGGATGCAGAGAAAGAGGATCTCTTTTGCATTACTGGTGGCAATGCAAGCTGGTGCAGCCATTCTGGAAAACAGTATGGAGGTTCCTTAAAAAACTAAAAATAGATATCTTAAAATGTCAGTTTAGGCCAAATCACTTGTTGAATACAATGCAGTTTCAATCAAAATTTCACAGGGCTTTGATTTGTTGCTCTGTAGTATTATGCCTTGTGGAATGACAAGCCAAGTGTAAATTTCATTATGGAAGACAAAAGATTTTAGAAGAAGGTAAGAGAGTTGCCCTATCTGAAATCAAGAATCATCACCAAGTTGCAGTAACTGACACAATCTAGTATCAGCACAGGAATGGAAGGAAAGACAACTGGAAAGGAATAAAAAAAAAAAAAAAAAAACAGAAACAAACCCTTGTCTATATGGCCCAGACAGGGTATCAGTTTTCTATCACTGCTATAACAAATTACCACAAACTTGATGGTTTAATGACACAAATGTATTTACATTACATCTCAATAGTTTAGAAATCCAACATGGGTCTTATCGAACCAATATAAATGAATAAGCAGTACTATGCTTGTTTCTAGCATCTCTAAGTGTGAATCAATTTGTCTTTTCCCACTTCTAGAAGCCACTTACATTCCTTGACTTGTCACCTCATCTTCAACTTCAAAGCCAGCAATGTTGTCTCTCACCATTCTGTGGAGTCATATCGCCTTCTGCCTTCTGCTCTTCTTCTGTCTTCCTTGTCTACTTTTAAGGATCCTGGTGGTTACACTGGGTCTACCTGGGTAATCAAGGATACTCTCCATATCATAAAGTCAGCTGATTAGCAACCCTAATTCCATCTGCAACACCAATTCCCTTTTTCCATGTAACCTCACATATTTATTTACAAGTCCTGATGATTATGATGCAGACCTCTTTGAAGGGCTGTTACTCTGCCTACCACAAGACAGCATTAAAAAAAAAAATCCTTGGGCACCAAAGGCATCCAGGCTTAGCAAAGCCTGAAGTTTATACAATTTAGAACAGCTGCTCTCTTTAAGAAAAAGAATACAAAAATATTTTTGGAAGATGTATAGAAATATATGACTGTGTGATCACAGTGCAAAAACTCTTTCTGCGGTCTTAGAAGGGTCTACTAAAAGTGAGGATACTTGAAACTTGTAGTAATTCTGCCCCTGAGCAAAAGATAGACTAATATAAGTAAGTTGGAATCATTTGTCAGCCATATGGATAAAGATAAAAATAAATACCTACATCACCTCTACAAAAAAAAAAGATAATCAGTAGATTACAAACATAAATACAAAACAAAGCTTCAAAACATTTAGATGAAAATAGAGAAAAATATTTTTATAACCTTGAGATAAATAGGGATTTTTAAAGTATTTATCCTAAGGACAAAATGGAGATTTTAACCACATGAAAATTTAAATCTTTTATTAAAACTTTAAACTCTCCAGTTTCCTTTAGACTCCCACTCTGCTGTGTCTGCATTCAGTCCTTGCCCCTCCTATTCTGGCTTCTTGGTTGCTGCAGGAGGGGAAAGATTATGTGGCATGCTGTCCAAGGAAGTAATAATTTCAGGGTTGGCTGTACAACAAAGACAGATGGTCCCTTGCATAGGAGATGGACAGCATGCAGTTCCAGTGTCACACTGTCCAACACCCTCTCTGATGGAAGGAACTCAAAATCTGTATAATCATTGAGTGTTCAAGACTGCTGGAAAATGTCTGCTCCATGTAGCATATTATCCATGAAAGAATTGCCTTGGCTAGTCTTGTAATAATCTTCCTGACTA
Organism: Felis catus; assembly: GCF_018350175.1. Lineage (NCBI taxonomy): Eukaryota > Metazoa > Chordata > Mammalia > Carnivora > Felidae > Felis > Felis catus. Next base: position 187,426,034 of record NC_058371.1, on the reverse strand, counting down.
TGGTATTTTTCCTTCAGGAAGAAAGGGCCTTGGATGAGTACTAGAAAGCAGGAATATTTGGAATTAGAGGGAAAAATCAGCATGGAAGAAAAGACACCCATCGTCGTCAGTCTTTCCCACCAGGCTGCTCTACACTAAATTAAGAGTTTCCAACGATCACCTCATGTTCAAATGTAAGCTCCTGTTTATAAACAAAAATGAATTTAAAATCTAAAAAACATCATCTAAAGATTCATACATTTAAAATCTTGTAAGAAATGCTGGAGCCAGATTTCAAGCCTGGGGAGGCTCTTGAGTGCTCATGTTTAACGAAGTCCTGCTTCCTCATCTTTGGATCTTCTGCCACAGGTAGAAGAGCTTAACTAAAACACACAGCCACCTTTTCATTCATGCCTGTGCTGCCCTAAATCCTGAGATTGCACAGGGAAAAAGCAATGAAGTCTGGTCCCCAATGTTCCTTTGACTGCCATTGCTTCCAAGTGCCAAAGGGAGCCAGGGAGCTTGAAGGTTGTCACAGACACTCTCTTGAAAAGAAATAGCATGTCAGATGCCTCAAATATCTCCTGCTTTCAGCCAATTCCTTTGGCAGCTGGCACAAGTGCTACTGTCTCTTGAATTTCTCTGACGGAAGCAAGGAAGGGGCCAACTAGGTTTTCTTGAATCCGTGTCTTGCACAAACACCTGCCACTTCTCCATGCTTCTGCCATTGGGTCTGATGGCTGCTCAAGCTACAACAGCCAGCCCCAATCTTTGTTAGGTTGTTTTTGCCATTCCTGTCATTACCACAACATGGGGAGGAGGTAGGAGTTAAGGAAGAAATGACATGCATCTAGTATATTCTGCTACTTTTTTCTTTTCTCCAAGACTTTCTTCTCTCTCTTGGTTTAGGAAACCAATGCTAAAAACAGCAGGAAGTGTGTCTGCATCTCGGCAGCAGCAGCTCCCACCATTTTCTTTTCATGCCAATGAAACTATGTGCTGAGACCAGTTATCTCAATCCCCCCTCGTGTTCCCTTTCTTATAGTGTATAAGTCCCACATCATTCATCCAACAAATATATCTTTTTTTTTAATTTTTTTTCAACGTTTATTTATTTTTGGGACAGAGAGAGACAGAGCATGAACGGGGAGGGGCAGAGAGAGAGGGAGACACAGAATCGGAAACAGGCTCCAGGCTCTGAGCCATCAGCCCAGAGCCTGACGCGGGGCTCGAACTCCCGGACCGCGAGATCGTGACCTGGCTGAAGTCGGACGCTTAACCGACTGCGCCACCCAGGCGCCCCCCAACAAATATATCTTAAGCAAACTGCCAGGGCTGTGCACTCTCTCCTAGAGATATAAAGGTGGATGGAATATGGTTTCCTGCCAATTCATGAGCAGGACAGTGTAGAAATGCTAACAATATAATGCTACCTAGGCTGTGTGTGGGAGCACAGAGGTGGGGCCCCCAGCCCAGCCTGGAGGGATCAGAAAGAGCTTCCTAGAGGAAGCAACACTGCTGCTAGGTCTTACATGAGTAGGACACATCCAGCTAAGGAACAAACCAGGCAGAGGGAATGATAAGCACTAATGCAGGACTTCTCAGTCTTGAACTACCAGCATTTTGTGCCAGATAATTCTTTACTGCAGGAGGGGAGCTGTCCTGTACATTGCACAACGCTTAGCAGCATCCCTGGCTTTTTTTAAATGTTTGTTTATTTATTTTGAGAGAGAGCAAGAGCACACGTGAGTGGGGGAGGGGCAGAGAGAGAGGGAGAGAATCCCAGGCAGGCTCTAGGGGCTCAATCTCACGAACTGTGAGGTCATGACCTGAACCAAAATCAACAGTCAGACATTTAACCGACTAAGCCACCCAGGCACCCCAACAGCATCCCTGGCTTCTATTCCTTAGATGACAGTAGCATCCTCTTCCTCAGTTGTGGTAATCATAAATGTCTCTGCACATTGTCAAATTTTACCCCTAGGGACAAAACTGTCACTCTTTGAGAACCACTGCACTAAGCATGGAAAAGCTAGAAGCAGCTTGGCATAGCTGGAGTATAAACCACGAGACCGAGAGCAACTAGCATTGGAGGTGGAGAAATAAGCAAAAGCCAGATCTCCAAAGGCTTCTCAACTTTAGGAAAAAGTGTTCTCTCTTTTGAAAAAATGGGAATAGTGATACGTTTCCCAGAGGAAGGTGGTAAGGGCTAAGTGAGATCATATATGTAAAGAACATAGCACAGGGCTTGTCACACATGAGAAGAGATTTTTTCCCTGTCTCCTGCTCAGTCCCACCATCCAGCATGGGAGTTAGGGGGCTGCACAAGGAGGGAAGTGAGTGGTGGGCAGGGCCTCAGAGGCAGGAACAATGAAGCCACAGGCAGAGTTGTCAAATGTGGAGTTGGACCTGCCCCCACAGGCTAATGGAAGCTTGAAGTCCCTCCATCCCCATGACGTTGACTTTACCCACTTCTGAGCTTATCTTTCCAGAACACCTGGCTCACATGTGTTAGTTAGTCAGACACACTTCTTTGTGTAATGTTCATCTCAACCCAGCAAACAGCCACACTGTTCCTTATATAGACATACTAGGTCATGGAAAAGAGGGAGTCGACATGATAATAAATAGAAAACCCTTCAGGACCTCCATATCTAGGGTGGGGGAAATAGCAGCCCTGCTCCTCCTGTCAGAAAAAAACTACGCTGTCTCTAAGCCAACAAGGTCAGACCCCAGTCAGGCATCAGTGTCTCTCAGACGCCAGTGCTGGTGGCCTGTCCCCATCAGGCCTTGAGCTTCACTTCTCCAAGCGACTCACAGCACTCATACACCCCTTCTATCGCAGCCATCAGCATGCTGCATTCTAATTGATTTGTTGTTTGGTTTTTTCACTAACCAATGACTTAAGTAACCCAAAGGCAAGCATCCTGTGCTTCTCTGATCCTCGTTGAATTAATGTGCCCAGACACACAGCCCCAGTACAGAATTTCAAGCAGCCTATTGAATGCGAGCAAGCAAAGATTTTAAAACTAGGGCATGCTTGCCCTCTCCACATGGCACAGGTGCATCACATTGTAGCTGGCACTCAGTGTGCTTTCAGTTCCTTATCTCAGAGTTTTTGAGGTCCTATGTTGGTTTCCTAGGGCTGCCGTTAACATGCCATAAAATTAAAACAACTCTCATGACTTAAATCAACAGATTTATTCTCTCACAACTCCAGAGGCCAGAAGTCTGAAATCAGCATCACAGGGCCAAAATCAAACTGCTGGTTGGGCCATGATCCATTCAGAGGCTCTATAGGAAATTCAGATCCTTGCCTCTTCCAGATTTTGAGGGCTGTGGGCATTTCTGGGCATTTTGTGACCTCAATCTCCACCTCCACGACCACACTGTTTCTTCTTCTTCTGTGTCTCTCCTCTGTGTGTCTATTATAAGGACACCTCTCATTAGACTTAAGACCTGGATGTTCTAGGATGATCCCTTGATCTCAAGATCCTTAACTTAATTACATCTACAAAGTCTTCTTTTCCAAAAAAGTCACATGTGTGTGTTCTGGGGATCAGTCAAGGACATTTCTTTTTGGAGGTCACCAGTCAAGCCACTATCCCATACTTGAACCAAAATGCATTGTTTAGAAACCCAGTTGGGTATGGCTACTTCCTCTAAGATTTTAGCCTGTTGGAATCCAGCTTTATATATTTAGAATTAAATAGAGAATGTGGGTTCTTTTGAGCTCTACATAGCTATATTACGTAACATGTGCTGTTTAGAAATATTTTTCTTTCCTCCAGCATGTTGTAGCAGAAAGACCAGTGTGCTCGTAGTTAAGCATATGAATGGAGTCCCAGGTTTGCACCTTGAAAACAAATCAGCTACACGTTCCTTATTTGTAAATCAAGGGCCTTGGACAAGTTCATGGGTTTCTTTACTTCATTACCCATATCTTCTTTCATTTACTCTTCATAAAAAGCCTTCAATGTGGGAACTATGACAATACTGATTCTTATAAATCAGGAAACTGTGGTTTAACCTGATTAAGCAATTTTCCCATTATCACAACGCAGGTCAGTCCAAGACATGGTCTGGTGTATAAGCCCAGTCTTTGCTAGGCTCCAAACTCTCCCCTTCCCATTAAACCATGCTACCATGTCTTCAACCATATCTGAGAAGGAAGCTCTCCATTTTACCCTAAATTACTCAAATATAGGATTTGATCAAAGATCCATATTCAAAATACTAAACACACACGCACACACACACACACACACACACACACACACACACACATGCACTTACGCATGCACACGCACATTCTCTATTCACAAAAGATTCTATAAATAATTGAAGATCTGTTTCCATCTGCCTTGTACTAAGTGCTGACAGGGCCCTGAACAGAGGCCTGTGTCAGCATTCTTTAGAGGTTTGCGGGTATTTGATAACTATTTGCAGTGAAACAAACTCACTGTCAAGTAGGCTAGTTTTGGTATGAAAGTTTCTGCAAAGCAAAAAATCTCTTCTTCTCCTGGATTATCAACCCAACCTCAAAAAGGTAGTGATCCTGTTATGACTATTTTCTTGTCATTGCTGGCTTTCATCCTGATTTTGTGGTCCAGCAGACAAATAGCCAACTCTAGCTGAAGGCCAAACTTGAAGTAAGATAAGAAAGGGAAGAGCAATAAAAAACTGTCAACTGTCACCTCATCTGGTGAACAGGTATTTCCTCCAAGGAATCTATATTTTGAAATATTTAGTCCTCCATATTGCATTTGCAAAGTAATAATCCATCTTATATTTTTTGAATTGCAGACCCAGGTAAATGCCAATCAGAGATTCTGCTGAGAAGTTCATTAGCATTTCCATTCTGAGTGAATGTACTTCTATGAAAAAACTCCAGCTCGAAGCACCAAGATCTAATACTATCCTAGGTCTTAACATCTCATGTGAGATGTTAAGGATGAGAAAGTCAGAATACTGGGGAGTCGCAAGGGGTTGGTGAGGTAGAGACGGGGTAGGAAGACAGTACCTTGAGTTGCCGCTAGAGGCTGGAGTACTGACCCCCCACATTTGGGGATCTGAGATGGAAAACCACCATGTTAGGCAGAGTGGGTGTCATCCTGGAGCAGGGCCCATCCTGATGGCTCATGCTGACTGCAGAGTTTATGAGCTTGCGACCACCTGAAAGCAAAGCTAGTCTGTCACTGAGAAATGACAGGCTACACCTTCAGTTTTCTCAAGAGTCTTATGAGGCCAAGGTTTTGAGACCAAACTGCACATACAACATTTAGCTCTGACTTCACCCATGAGCACAGGTTCACCCTTAGTCTCCTGACTAGGCAGGATGAACGAGTTTCCTGGACACAATGAACATCATTGCACCTAAACACACATGCCACACTCCCTTCCTCCTTCAAATCTTTGCTTAATGAACATCATCTCAACAACACATATGACAATCACTCTATTTTAAATAACCCTCCCCCTGACCAAGGCACACCTGATGCTTCTTATTCATCTTTTTCTTGTAGCTATAGTAATGGCCAGCTTTTAATAAACCCTCTTATTATATGTTCTATTTCTTTTCTACTTTCTATCTCCCCTGGTGGAATATAAGATTTGTAAGATCCATGACGACAGGAATCTTTGTCAGTTTCATTCATGATGGAATCCAAGCACTTACAACAGTATCTGACACATTGTGAACTCTCAACAAAATATTTAATGAATAAATGAACGCAAACATCAGCACAAAATGGCAAGTATAGAAGATCTTAACATAGAGAGATGGTGAATGGTAGAATTATGTTTGGAGGATGATCTTTTTTGTTTGTTGAGGGTAAAAAATATTTTATTTGTTTACTTACTATCATAGAAATGACCACCAGTAATGCTGGGGAACCACATATATGTGGTAGAAAATATCAGGAAATGCTTCCTGGCAATGCCGAGGTACATCCCACTTCTAGAGACTCCTTATTTAGAGCCCAAACCTTGGAGTCAGCTTCCAAAGGCTCAAGCTCTGAGTCTACCACTTTCTTTACCTTGTGCATGATAACTAAACTCTCTAGATCTCAGTAAACTGGAATATGAAGGTAGTAATAATACTAGGTTTAAGTAAGATAATCCATGGAAAAACCTAGAACTTTGTCTAATAATTTCCACTATTATTATATATTTAAATTAAATCCTAAAATACTTTTAGTTCATCTTGACTTGATAAACTTTCAGCTGATAGAACATAACCATGTATAAATCAATAAATAAAACCAACCACAAACACCCAACCATGCTCAGAGTGATTTCCTAGAACCTTACTAAAGTATAGTCTGTTTCAGAAAATCTGTCCCACCAAGGTCCCAGTTCATAAATCTTTTTTTTAAGGTTTATTTATTTTTGAGAGAGAGAGAGAGTGTGCAAGAGAGTGCACAAGTGGGAGAGGGGCAGAGAAAGAGAAAGGGAGACACAGAATCTGAAGCAGGCTCCAGGCTCTGAGTTGTCAGTGCAGAGCCTGGCGGGGGGCTGGAACCCACAAGCTGTGAGATCATGACCTGAGCAGAAGTTGGACGCTTAACCGACTGAGCCACCCAGGTGCCCCGCCCCGCTCCATCGCCCCAGTTCACAAATCTTATTTTATATTGCTGATCTCATTCTATCACTTTGGCTTCCCTAGCTCCTAATGCTGCTTCAAGAAATCTAACTCAGATTAACTCCATCAGCTCTTCCAACTTCGATCAAGTAAGTAGGCTACGCAACCAAAATAGTACATCAGGATCTGAAGTTGTGAGCTGCTGCCTAACCAACCCAACTGATTCTCCTTGACCAAAGGCCTTAAACATTCTCAAGCAGAAAACTTGAATCCACGACTTATTTTCTTTCATGTTATACGAGATATTTCCTCATTCATTCATACATTCAGTGTTCACTGAGCATTGGTCTATGTGTTTATGTACTGACATTAATGCCAGGATAAAATAATTTAATATACAAAAACAAAATATACTGTGTAAATTATCCCCAAGACTTGCAATATATTCAATGACATGTAATACATTTTCTAGCATAGTCAATAGAAACTGGGTGACTGTACATCTTGCTACCTGTGAATCACAGTAATAAACTATCAAGGCAAAAGGCAGATAGACCAATTCAGATCAATAGAGCTTAATGTTGCTGCAAACTTATTAAATGCCATGCCACCACTGCCTCTCTCATGAAGGATGAATTGCCTAAGGAATATTAATAAATTTCCAAAATGAAAAATCTTATATAAGACCATATCTAACCGAGACATACATCATTCCTTTTACAATTCAGATTTTCACATCCATAAATGGGACAATAAATTTTGGGGAAAGCTATTCAACAGGCAGTGGCTTCTGTTCTTGCTCCTGGCATTCTCTGTTAGTGATAGTATCATCGGGAGTCCAAAGAATTGAGCTCTGTTTTGATCTTGGGAAAATCCAATTCTGACGCCACAAAAATGAACTACTCTTTTCTTTTACCATTACCATTACCATCTGATCACGGTAAATGCTATCTCTCTGGTTTGATGTGATTAAATTACAATCCCTTGTATTGTTATTACCCTCGCTCCTCTCCAGTTGGATTTTTCTAAAGGAGTCACTCTTTGTGGGATGCTAGCCACAGTGATGTAGCATGGTGTACAGAGAGCCTTATGAAAGTTATGCCTTTCAGCACTCGGATGACATATGGTGGCACGGACAAGATTGCAGAGGCAAATGACAAAGTCTGCAGGCTTGGAGTTGAAGGAATTTAATTATAGTTTTAGCTCAGAGTCTGAATTTCTTGGGGCACATCCAAGGTCTCTACCTCAGTGTGGGCATCTATAAAATAGGTAAAGCACGGTTCATCATCTGGCTTCTCACAAGAAAATTATCACCCACAACAATTCCTATTCAGGAGCTCTGGCTCTGCAAGGCTAGTTAGATGGGGACAACAATCTTTAAAACACAGGTGGAGATCTGCTGGTGAAATTGGGCAAATTAAACCATCATAATTATTAAATATAGAGGTAAGGCAATAGAATTAAGACAAGAATAGTAACGAGCACCATTTCTTGAGCACATGGCAGATGCCAGCCATTCTGCAGGCTGCCCTACGAACCTCCTTGTGAATCCTCACTGCCACCTTGTGAAATAAGTACTTATCCTTTTATTTTTTTTATTTTTTTTAATGTTTATTTTTGACAGAGACAGACAGAGCATGAGTGGGGGAGGGGAAGACAGAGACAGGAAGACACAGAACCTGAAGCAGGATCCAGGCTCGGAGCTGTCAGCACGGAGCCTGATGCAGGGCTCAAACTCAGAGACCTCGAGACCGTGACCTGAGCTGAAGTCGGACGTTCAACCGGCTCAGCCACCCAGGCTCCCCAAGTACGTATTCTTATTCCCATCTTTTCAGACAAATGAACCAAATGAGACTTATAGACCTCAAATAGCTTGGCCATGTGCCCACATCTAAGTAGCAGAGCCTGCAGTTAAATCCAGTTTCCCCTCTGATGCCTATAAACAAGCTGTAGCTATGTAATTGTCATGAGATTTAGAAGAATTCAGGAGGAAGAGGTGAGCTTCCATTCATTTTACAGATATCTCAACATCTCCAGTGATTAGAAGTGTGTGTCCATCTGTCGGTTTGTAAAACACCAACTCACGTGCTCCTTTCTTCTCCTTTGTTAGTCATTTCCTACATCACAGCGAATCTGCAGCCGTCTTTGGGATTTTCCACAAAACAATGCGATTTCAGCGCACCAGCTTCAGTGTGTCACTCCTGGTTAACAGCTCATGTATGTGCAACAGGGATTTTCACTACTCTTTTCTGTCATGATTCTAGAGTCTCTGGTAGCCATCAGTCTCCCAAAGCAATGGAAATTCCCATGTTTAAGGCTCTTGTGTCCACATCTGATTTTTTTTTTTTTACTTCTAGTGAGAATTTACCATTGGAGAATGAACAATCTGGCGGTTACACCACCTGTCCACTCCACACACTCCCCTTGCTACCTCTAGGTCTTGGTCCATGCTGTTTTTCTCTACCTGAGAAAGGTCTTTCCCTTCTATATCTGGCGCAGTTGTATTGATTGTGTGCATCCTTCACGGCCCAGGTCAAATAGCACAGCTTCTAGAAAGCTTTCTCTAAACACCCAGATAAAACTAATCTCTTTTCTGTGTTTCTATGAGTATTTTATACTTTATTATGAACATTAGCATAGAAAAAGCTGTGTTCATCTCCCCTGTTGTACCTCATTCCCTGCACCTAATACAGGGCTTGGAACAAAACACATTCATGGGATTGCACTGACAAATTACCCCCGACTTGCAAATTTTGAGGAATTGGAAAGATGGTGTGTCAAGGATCATTCTGGATACACTGCAAAGGCTACCTTGGGAAGTAAATACTACATTGTATTTAGCTTTCAACTTCTATGTAAGGATTTTATGGAGATAAAATTCATTCCGAAAGGATTGAAGAAAGACAAACAGAAGATTGGGCTGGGTGGGGGCACAAGCATAGGGAAGGCAGTGAGGCAAACATGGAAGCCCCCATGGAAGCACATTTGCTCAGCCTCACAGTTCTTATCTGTAGCCTTCACTACACATTTGTGAAGTGCTGGGCAGCTCCCCAAAATATCTATTACAAGAATCATCTAATGCAAGAAGTGTGACCCCTCTTTGCTAACAAAAATAACTGAGTTTCAGAAAATTGCCTAAAGGTCACATTGGAGATCATACAATTGGAGGCTGAGATAACACTAGGACCTAGGTGGGGCTGGGGGGGGGGGGGGAGTTTTTTTTTTAGTTTTGTTTTATTCCACTCTGTGCTCTTTGCCTTGCAGCATATACGGTGTCAATCAATAACTTTCAACTGGCAGTTGTCCTCAGCTCACTCTTCTCCTTCATTATCCTTTTTTTATCACTTTTTCCAAATCCCTTCACTTTTCTCCCTGAAATCCCTGCACAGACTCTTGTATATTGTCACTGTGAAAAAGAGCCCTGTAAACAATGCCAGGTGCTCTGTCTTGCCTTAAATCATTAAACCCCGAGTCTGCAGCAGGAAAGTGACTATTGGCAGCAAATTGGTCTTTTCAGATACACCTGTTCATACAGAGAACTGTCACTCCTGGGAGAACCATCCTAAAATATTGACTGTTCTACTTTCAGAGTTCTCCAAGGTACTGCCATTTAATGCACTTGGGGGAAAAAAGTGCTGTTTGCTAATAGTATTTCATGTCTACTGCTCTATAGCTGCACAAATTTCAAGTCAACAAAAGTATATTGAGCATCTAATACGGGTCATGCCCTGTTCTGAACACTGAAGATTCTCCAAGTTAAATGAAATATGGTCCCTGCCATCACTGTGGTCTTAAGAATAGTGAGTTATAATACAATAACGGGGTGTAACACAGTAGGGTGGAGTTATGCATCATGAACTGAGCAGAATGGTACCACTACCAGTTTATGCCTTCCTTCAGCTTTTTCAAAGCCACTAACCCATCCAGCCGACACACTGCCTCTTCCCAGGCGACATTCCTTTCTATTGTCTGCAACAGTTCATACCCTCATCACCCCTCACCTCTCTCCCACCTAACACTCGATCCTTATGCTTAGCCAAAACTTCGTCTGTTACCTGTTAGAAAAAATTTAAGAAGTCATTAATCTTCTGAGCACTGCTGCCCCATCCAGTGTGTCAGTACAGACTTATTGCACCTGCTTCCCTCTTTGTCCCTTGCTCTCCCATCTTGTAGATGTGATGCTTCTATTTGCACTGGTACCCCGTATCCTCTTGCCTCTCCAAGACCTCACAATACCAAACAGCCTCTACACGTGCTTTCTAGCCAACATTTTCCACCATCCCTGGTCCTTTGCTCTTGCCAGACAGATATACAAGTCCCTCCCATCCTCCTAGTGTCCAAGTCAGAAACCTAAGAGTCCTCCTTGACTCTTCTCCCTTCCTCTGCATCTAATCAGTCACCACACATATAGATTCAAACTCCTAAAGACCTCTTATATCCACCCCGTCTGCACTCAGTACCACTGCCTCAGTTCGAGCCACAATCCTTTCTCACAATGGTCATTCCAGCAGTCTGACTAGTTCTCTCTTGCTCCATTTTGTTCTCTCCAATCTAATGGACAACACGCTTCCAGAGAGCTTTCTAAAATCTGCAAATAACCATGCTACTACTCCGTTTAACATCTTTTCATGGCTCCTTTTTGCCTGTGGAATAAAATTAGACTCACTTACATAATGCACAAAACTTTCCCAGATCTGCCTCCTACCTACCTGGCCAGCCATTCTGCCTCTCCCACTGGCATTCCAAACTTCTTAAACTGGTTTCCTCCCACATCTTTATTCCTTTGTTCATGCTCCCCCTCTACCTAAAACACATTGCCTCTTCCATATTCTAGCCTTGACAAGTCCTTTTCTTTCAAGAATTCAGAAAGATTTCCCTGACTTCTGTTAGGTGCCTCCCCTGCGCTCACATGCACCGACAGTGTGGTCTGTAACGTCAGATGCTTAGAGAAACCAGAAAAGGAAAGTAATTTACCCCGTCAAAGTATTGTCTGTCTTGGGGACTTTATCCAAACAGTCCATGTCTTATTTGGGGCTCTGCTTCTTTGAAAATCTAGTGCTATATTATCGTGACCTCACTCATTTCCCTTTTTGCTACGAAACTCTTGTTTGTATAGAACCTAATTTTCATGTCAGGGGGAATTACTTCAGAAATTCCAGTTGCAAAGCACAGCAGATGCAGACGGCTCTGGGAAAAGAACAGTCAAAGGAAGTTAATCACGAGCCCCTGCTTTTCAGTGAGCAAAGCCAGATGCTACCGTTGTAGGTCAGTGACAGGTAAACTGCAAATAAAGTAAATTATCACAGAGGCCATTTCAGGTGCCGAAGCCTTTATTGGCGTTCTTCATTCTTCAGGAGAAAACACGCACTTGTTTTCCATCAGAAGTGAATAAAGACATCGTTCCTCTGTCTGGATCATAAAAAGATCGCCCGGTTATATATAATCAGTCCACTGGTAGCCCCTGTCCTCAGGATAGGTTCTGACTGTTACAGAGGTGAGCCAACAATGGTGCACTGCCTAGGTTGGCCTTGGGAATCCTTTTGCCTGGGTTTAAACCCTGGCTTGGCCACCTACTGGCTGCATGGCCTGAGCGTGACCTTGACCTCTCAGTGTTCCAGTCTGCTCCTCTACAAGAGGAGATTAATAAAGACAATAAAAGTTACCTCACAGGATTGCTGCAAAGATTAAATGACATCTGCAAAATACCCAACACAAGGTAAATGTGCAGTAAGTGGTCTATCGTTGTCTCAGTGCTAAATGGCAAATTCTAATAGAATCCATTAAGAGGCAAGCGCTCTTCTTACACAAATTTTGCTCACATTTCACCCCCTCTCCTAAGCTTTACCTCTAACCATTGTTCTCTTGATAGCACAGTGCAGCTTCATCTGGGACCATGGTTGAAAAGAGGTTTGGACCGATGCAGACAATTTTACCGCAAAGATCTTTTTTTTTAATTCCAACATTTTTTCAATAATTTTAATTCCAGGAGGGATATCTGGAGTCCCTGACTCTATATTTCAGGAAAAGATCCCTGCCCAAGATTCAGTTTGATCCCTCCGTTTTCCTATGAGGTCACTCAGAAGCCCCCCAACTCAGGTATTTTTTACTCAGTGGGTTTTAATTCATTACTGTCACTATTCATCCTGATGTTCAACTTGTCACATATTTGGCCAGTAGCATGTCTTTTGACCTATGTCTTGTGTCCTTAATGGTATGTTTCTTTCATTTTTCATATATTTCTTTACTTTTTACCTTCTGCTTTAAGATGTTGTAGGCTCATCTTGTACACTCCTTGTCCCAGAGCTGGAATCAGTTATTTTTCCAAGGACTCCTGGTTCTTTTTAGTGGGGAATGCTATTTGAGAAACCAGCAACTTATAGCCATTATTACTTCTGGACCCCGTAGCTCTGTGTCCAGGTCCAGTCATCTGATAAAGGGGTCAGTGACATGGTAGTAACGCTCAAAGCTCAGAGCACCCCACTCCTTGATCTGCCTAGGGATGAGGCCTCTAGTTATGTTGACTTTTACCATCTTCTCTTAATGAATTCAACAGCAGGAAGCTATAGAAGGATCTTCAGGACCCTTGAGTGTTCCACCTTCCTATTAGAAGGTCAAGAGTGCACAGATGTTTCATGCCATCATACTGGGCATGTGGGGCACAGAAGGATCCCTCCACAAAGATTAATGTTGCCCAGACTGTGAATAAAGAAAAATGCCCAACACCTGCCAGATGTAGAGGTCAGCAGAACTTACTTTGGTGCTTTCTTTAAAAACTTGATTATGGCCCTTAGTACCTAAAGCAAAATTTTAAGTTCATCAAAACTGCAGAAGATATTCCAAAGTAAAAGGAAAAACCTATTCTGATATTTATTTTGACCTGATCACTTCAATAAAGGAAGGAAAGAAGGAAGTGGGGGGAGAGAGGAAGGAAGGAAAGGAGGGAGGAAGGAAGGCGGAGAAGGGAGATGATTTCAACTTTTTGTTTTATGAAATCTCACTTTTTACTTATTTATATATCAATGCAAAAAATCTAAATATAAATTAATCTTAATATAAATTAAAATATATGGACAACTATGGACAGATGCAGTCTGAGCTATGGATGAAGAGACAGATATAGATATATATTGTACACACACACACACACACACACACAAAGTATTTAGGATGGGTCGAAATCAGAGGAAACATTTTCTAGTTTCTTTTTCCAAGGATTTGAACCTTTTTTGAGCATGTACAATCCATTCTGTTACATTGTGCTCTGTCTTGCTTTTTCGTTTTTCTCAAATTTGTTTCATCATATTCCCTTAAGAAAGAGTAGCCTATAAGTTCATTGAATTAAAAGAAAATTGTCAAAGAATAAGCAATTTCTTGTGTAGGAACCAGGGACTGGGTCCAATGATTCACAGATGCAACCCCAATTGGTACCAATGTAAGGAGATTCTGCTGTTGTCCCCATTTCACAGATGCAAATGAAAAGAGACAGCTAGGCATGGGCACTTTTCACTTCACAGAACTGCCTCATCCTGCAACATTCTTAGCTCTAAATTTTGCAATGTCAACTCTTACTTTTTTTTTCTTAGCATTTATTTTCCATTCTCTTAATGGGTCTGAAGGTTCTTCTGAGATCTTCCTGGAGTCTTCAGGTCTATCCTGTGGGTCTATTTTTGTGTCTCTCGCATGCACGAGTGCACACACATACACACATGCGTGTGCTTGTTTCACCATAGACCTAGATTTCCTCATTCACTCAACAAATATATATGGAACACCTGCTCTGCTCCAGGCTCCATTCTACACATGAAGGATACAAGAAGCCTATGTGAAGCTTGCACTTTGCACCTGTCACAGATATTAAAGAAATGTATCAAACAAAAAATCATTTATTACAGTTGTAATAAAATGCCATAGTAGATGTAGAGTATGGAATGATAGCTCCTAACTTGGGGACCTAACCCAAAATTGAGGGGAAAAAACATCATTTTTATTAAGGACATATTGCACTGATCCCTCCGCGGGCACATCCACCTGCTTCCTGATGGTGTGAACCAGTTCCACTCCTCCCCCTTGCTTTCTCACTGCTTGAAGCAACTGTACATCTTTGCTCCATGATACCTTGTCCCTATATCAGACCAAAGGTTGCAGAAATCTCAAAGCTTTTGAGGGTTCAACAGATGCCTGCATTCTGATTGTCATGATTCATTCTCCTATGCTAGTTGTTTAACATATACATGCCACAGCTTCTATCTTTAACCTATGGATATGTGTCTTTGGATTTGACATTCTGCCTCAGGTATCCTTTCTCCTGATTGCTCTTACCTGTTAAATGCATGCTATAAAAATTGACACAGGAGGGTTTTTACTGCACTTAGCTCTTCTTACTCATTCCCTCAATCACAAAATGTATACTGGACACTTACCATGTGCCAGGCATTGTGTTACCTACTGAATACATAACCTGGGAACAGAGAAGGCATGACCCCAGCCCTCATGGAAGATTCTCTGTTGCTATATGATTCCTCAAATACTTACTAAAAAATTTTTTAAAAGGCTTAGCACTGTCATAGATGCAATGCAGCAGAAAATAACACCTCTGACCCTGCAAGAATTTAAGTTTTTATGAAGGAGACAACCCCCAGCACACAAAACAATACATGAGAGTACCCTGTTGACAAAGGAAGGTGGAGAGGGATTTGAGTGTCCAGGGGAGATTTATTTGAGGAGATGAGGTTTCAAAAGTGCTTTGAAGAAAAAAATAATCTTGATAACTGATGAGAAGAGAGAAGGCCATGGACAGAAATAATAGAGGACCACCTAAAAAAGGCTGGAGAGAAGACAGCAAAGAGACAGGATTATCCAGATTGCAAGCTCACAAAAAGGAAAAAAAAAAAAAGGTGGGGCATTAAGTGGTAAGTTATTAAGGATTTTTTTTTAATTTTTTAAGTGTTTTTTTTTTTGAGAGAGAGAAAGCTTGAGCTGGGGAGGGGTAGAGAGAGGACACACAGAATCCGAAGCAGGCTCCAGGCTCTGAGCTGTCAGCACAGAGCCCGACGCGGGGCTCAAACCCACAAACTGTGAGATCATGACCTGAGCTGAAGTAGGACGTGTAACCGACTGAGCCACCCAGATGACCCGAGAATTGTTATCATAGATGATGTGAAACTAATCTTCTCATGGTAAGTGAAGAGTTCATGGATCCCTTTCTAGTCATGGTTACGCTGCGAAAATTGTCTTTGAAAACGTATCTGGGTATGAGGAACAAAGAAATAAGAGGCAGGGAGACAGATGAGAACATTGTTGATTTGATTCAGGTATGATGAAATGTGTACAAGTGCGTATCCAATGGGACTAGCAGCAAGGAATCCAAGAGATAATATATAAGCCTGTGCTGCAGTCTGAATGGAAGGGATGAGGGAACGGTGGATAGGCATACCGGAGAGAGAATGTGGGAGATGCGGGGGTGAAAGATAGACCAAATGGATAGCAGAAGAATCTTGGTTAAGTTGGGGTTTGTTGTATTTTATTTGGTGGTGGGTCTTTTGCATGAAAATGTCCTATGGTCACTTGAAACCATGGGCCCAATGCCTGGGTAAGAAGTCTAGCCTGGAAATCAGGATATCATTGAGGCAGAAGGGATGTCCAACTCTGAAAACAGATGAGCTCTGTGGATAGAGGGGATGCAGAGATCAATTCAAACCTTCAGAAGCCAGAACAAGTTAGCAGTGACTATCTATTAGAAATAAGAAAACAGAATTAGACTTCAGATGATAAGAATGTCTGTGCCATTGACACCAGACATTTATTATGCTTATACATTTCTTGGGAAAATGTAAATGCTAATTTGAAAAAAAAGAAAAAGAAAAAAACCTCTTCATTAAGTTGTCCACGTTCTAATTTTGTGGTTTCTAGAGAGGTCAACACTGTTGGTTTATAAGAGGCCAGCTTCCATAATTACCTGACAAATGTTCATGATGGGTGGGAAAATGGTGAACTCCCCATAAAGACAATGAGAAGATGGAAGCTGATTTATTTCCAGTCCCTCCATAAATCATAAGAAAACTTGAAAGTTTCAATTAAGAACAAAAATCGCCTCCAGACAATTTAGTAAAGGTAGGGATTGTTTTCCCCCAGGTTCTTGTCACTGTTGGTTTAAGGCCTATGTTAAAAAGCTTCGGTGATGGGTAACAAGCTTCTATTTCCAAGACTCTTGTAAACAATGTGCGATCTTGTCATGGAGTATGTTCCACATATATCAACGTATTTGTCAGTGAACTCTCATGACCCCTCTTCCCAATCACATACAAAAGAAGCATTTAAATTTTAAATTGCCATTTCACTTTTAAAATACCAGACAGTGAAGATATAATTGGAAAGATATAATCCATGAGATTTATTTCTGAATGCAGACACCAGTTCCAATAGTCAAAACTTTCAAAAAATCAAAACATGTTCCAAGCGTTAGTATTCAGTCTTAGTCTGGCTCTGCCTTAAGTGAAGCATATTTCAATCCATATACTATGCCTGCGTTCAGGAAGTTGTTCCCAACTGGAATATTAACCATGGTGTTGCTAGTTCCTTGCCTTTAAGTGTCTCTCTCACTAGGCAATAGCTGATAGTTTTAGAATCTCACTCCATCATCTTGGTCTGATGAGATCTTACCTAGTTCCAATGTCATTTTCCCTCTGAAATCATTCGTTCATGCATTCAACAAATGGTAAGTGCTGGGTGGATACATACAAAGAAGACAGAAGAGATCCTTGATCTTACAAAGCTTTCATCTGTGAGTTTGTATGTGTGTGTGGAGGGCCAGAGTGGGGAGGGATTGGGAAGAAAAGATAAACACATGAGAGGCCAGCACAATTTCACAATTTCAGCACAAATTCAAGTGCTGTGAAGAAGGAAATAAAGAGTGAATTGAGCCAGGGTGGGGAGGGGACTCCTGAGCTCAGGTCTCCAAGAAAACAAGGAGCCATCCATGAGCATATCTGGGGAGAGCGAGTTCCATGCAGCAGGTCTGAGGCGACAGCAAGTTAGACCTATGTAGAAATGGAAAGAAGGTTGAGATACTTGCAGCACTAAGATGGCACACCGATTGTACATGTCACAGCTGTTATGACTTGGAGCCGAGAGGAAAGTGGAGAGAGATGAGGACGGCATGGGACAGCTCATGTTGAGTCTTAGAAGTCTTGGCTGGGGGCTGGGTTTTATTTTAAGCATAACAGGAAGCCACTGAAGAGCTTGAGACAGTAGAACATGATTTGGTTTGTAGTTTTTATTTTTATTTATTATTTTTAATTTTTATTTTTGAGAGAGCATTAGTAGGGGAGGGGGGAGGGAGAGGAGACATAGAATCCAAAGCAGGCTCCAGGCTCTGAGCTGTCAGCACAGAGCCTGACATGGGGCTCCAACTCACTAACTGTGAGATCATGACCTGAGCCAAAGTCGGACGCTTAACTGACTGAGTCACCCACACACCCCTGGTTTGTATGTTTTTAAAACGCTACTTACTGCTGTGCAGAGAAAGCACTGTAGCCTGGCAAGAATGGAAGAAAGGAGACCAGGAAAACCGATTACTGGAGAGGACCCGAGGAAAGTGCACAACAGCTTGAATTTGGGAGAAAAGCAGGAATGGAGGTGAACTGGCAGGTTCAAAATTTAGGGGAAGGGTGTGGCTGGACCAGCTGATGGACTGAATGAGGGAAATCAAGGAAAGGGCCAGTTCATGGATGATGACCTCTATGTTTTTGGCTTCATCAGCTGGGAGATGTGGAGGGCCAGAGATTATTTGGAGAGTTGGAGCAGGAAATTAAGGGATCACCCCCCAACTCTTACCAGTAACTTCTTACTACTAACCTCCTTAACACTTTAAATACATCTTGTCCCGGTGTGTGCCATGTTTTATTGCAACTTGCATTTTAATAGATTTTGAGTCCCTAGAAAGGATCCTGTTTTATTCATATCCCAGATACTACCAAAGTGTCTGGCACATAGTAGGTGCTCCAAATATACTTACTCAATAACACATGAATTGAAGTAAAATATTTCAAGTCCAGTTGCTTGTCTTTTTGGAAAAGTCGTGTTTGCGTAATTGAATATAACCTTTTACTTTGATTTATAAACTATGTTATTCACACTGGGAAATAAATACCATAAATTAAAAAAAAGAGCTATAATTGTGATTTGGATGTATTATAATTAAAAGAAGCCTCTATTTACATGTAAAACAGGTGATATATTATGTAGAGAAGAAACCACAGAAGTTGTTTATAAACAAGAAATCTTTGGAGTCCCTACAGGGCTTGGATTAGTCCCTCTGAATTTAGTAGGGTTTCCATACATATTTATTTAATAAATGGAATTGAAAGTGATGGAGTGTTTTACCTAAAAGCCTTCACTGGTCTATAAAAATTATATACAAGCAGAGTACTTCAAAATAAACTATTAAAATCCAGGAAGGATTTAAATTTGCTCTCTTGGAAAAGAGAACCATTGATATTTAAAGGCCCTCGTAAGGTATCAAACAGTCAACTTTTCATGTGAATTGACCCCTGGAGATTATACTTTGTGGGGCTGCACAGCATTTTCTATTTCGGTACAGTGTTCATTGCATGTAACTTACTGTTTTTGTTGTGGCTGCTTCACTCTATCTCATACTTATAGGAAAATGAAATGTTTAAACCACAGAATCCCAGGTGGTTCAGCCGACAGGTGTAAAAGCAATGTGATACAGAAATAAAACATTGTCAGTTTTTGATTACTGGGAGGAGAAGTTTTGATGCAGCATGCGGGCTTGAGTTTTTTTTTTTTCCTTTTCTAAGCCAGAGTGTTCTATAAAATCCCCACCTACACAACCACTAACAAAAAGCACAGAGAAAAATCATCCCCTGGGTGTG
Organism: Felis catus; assembly: GCF_018350175.1. NCBI lineage: Eukaryota > Metazoa > Chordata > Mammalia > Carnivora > Felidae > Felis > Felis catus. The sequence goes on along the minus strand of NC_058371.1, from coordinate 187,406,579 downwards.
GTAAGGAACAAATTGGAAGAAAGGCTGGTCTTCCTTCCATGTAGCTAATATACAAGAAATTACAGAAACACACGAGCTCAAATGGAGAAATAGGATGGATGAGGACTCTGTGGTTTATGGCTGAAAACTGAAGCCACTGCAAGCCAAGAATCCTGCATTTCCTGTCTATCAGGACCTGACCAGTCGGTCACGGGGTAAGGTGGGACACAGAAGAGGATGGATGCTAATGAATGAAGAGCCAACAACAATAAACAGAAGCATTACCCACTGGACCTCTTAGTAAACAAGCCCTGTGCCACACACATGGCCATAAGCTTTGTGTTTGTTGTCACTAAGTCCACAATCATGGCAAAAGAAACGGCAATTCAAAAACATTGAGAAACATATTCAAAACTATATTTCTTAGGGCACCTGGGTGGCTCAGTCGGTTAAGCATCTGATTCTTGATTTCAGCTCAGGTCGTGATCAAGTTTGTAAGATTGAGCCCCACGTCAGGCTCTGTGCTGACGGCGTGGAGCCTGCTTGGGATTCTCTCTCCCTCTCTCTCTGCCCCTCCTCCACTCATGCTCTTTCTCTCTCTCAAAATAAATAAATAAATAAATGTTAAAACAAACAAACAAACAAACAAACAAACATAAAACTATGTTTCTAGTAAGAGGCAGGCCAGAATCCAAACCCAGGTACACTGGATCTAAAACATTGCCTTGAACTAGTGAGTGATGCAGGCTGGTCTTGCCTTATCTGCCAGGGACTTCAACAGGAGGTTTGGGGGAAAGGTTTAGCACTGCAGTCTCCTAAGCAGCTTCCTTAGAACCACCTGTGAACTTTTTTTTTCCCATTTGGGATGCAGAACTCTACCGTACCTCAACTTCCCTCTCTGGCACTCAGGAGTTCAGAGTCCGTGTTCGGAGGTAACACAAGCGAAACTCATAGTACCTCTTTTGCCACAACATGTAAGCGTCACCAGCTCTCCAGCCCACGTGTCTGTGTCTGTGCCACTTACCGCCCAATGGCTAAGCCAATATCACATGTTTAGGTGAAGTTCAGGAACACAATTGAAAGGGTGAAAGTCTAAATGAGAAGTATGTTGCACGGGGTGGGGGGTGGGGGGGAAGTACGATGGGAATCAATCAGATCAAGTTTCTTACCTCAATCTGTCATAAAGTATTGGGAATAATCTAAATTTAAAGTGCTTTATGCAATATAGTTCTTGAGAGCAATGAGAAATACAATTCAGCATGTTTTTTCAAGATCTTCCAACATTATATCATATTATCAAAAGTCTTTCCAGACATTTCATATGTTTTCCCCAAACTGCTTTAGATTGCAAACACCAAGTTCTTTTCCTGCTAACATCTCACAAAAGCCCCTGGAGGAGGAAGCTGTGATATGTCTTCATTCCAGGGTGCTGTCCTCACTCCCAGTGTTCACTTCTCCAATGCCGGCTCTCCTGCAATGCCCCTCATGCCCTCCGGTTAACCTGTACTGGAAGCCTTGCGTTTAAAGCCAAATTAGTCAAAACTCTTAACTTTTCACTTGGGCCCTGAGAGTGACTTTGGGTCTTTATGAATGTGTGTGCGTTCTGATTCTGATTCTAATAGAAAGTAATAATGTGTATATGTGTGTCTGTGTATTTCTTGGCAAAATGAATAAATCTCTTATCTCTTTCTTTTTTTAATGGTTATTTATTTTTGAGAGAGAGAGAGAGGAATCGAGAGAGAAACAGAGGATCCAAAGCAGGCTCTGTGCTGACAGCAGAGAGACCAATGCGGGACTTGAACTCATGAACTGTGAGATCATGACCTAAGCCACAAACACTAAACGAACTGAGCCACCCAGGTGCCCCTGAACCTCTAATCTCTTAATTACAGTCTGAATGCCAAAAGAACGTATTTTAGGATTCGACCTATTTCCTTTCCTTCCAGACAATGTGGATTGACTTTTCCTTTTCACGGGCAGGTAAGTAGATAGATGGATAACTGATAGATGGAATTGATAGATAAATGGATGGATGAGAAAGAGAGGTGGGGGGTGGGGTGACTGGCAGACTCTAAATTTTTTATTAATGTTTATTTATTTTTGAGAGAGAGAGCAGAGGAAGGGCAGAGAGGGAGAGGGAGACACAGAATCTAAAGTAGGCTCCAGGCTCTGAGCTACAACACAGAGCCCAATGCAGGGCTCAAACCCACGAACCGTGAGATCAAGAAGTCAGACACGTAACTGACTTAGCCACTCAGCACCCTGACAGACTCTAAATCTAGGTTTGGGTCATCCTGAATGAAAACCTATTTTGGTGCTCATAAGGCTCCTGAGAATGATCCTTCTGTCACCTCTCGCTCTCTTTGAGCCGTGTACTCTGGTCTGCTTTCTTCCTTCCATTTCAAAGCAGTAGGTAGCTGAAGCAGTTCCCCTGGAAATCTTGGCCTGCTGTTTCATAGACTCATTTATCCTGTTTTCTGCTTTTGACCCCAGCTGCTTCCCCCACCTCGTGCACTCCGACTCACTGGCCATAACAGCAAAGGCCCAGGGCGTTCCGTGAAGTTTTCTTTCAGAAGGCCATGCCGGGCTTCTAAGTTCACCAAAGGGGCGTCCTCAGCTTGGCGAGTGCTGCAGACAGCAAACCACCAGCACCAGCTGACACGTGAGGTTTCTGTGCAAAGCCTGCCCTATGTGGCCCTTCCTGCCAACAAATGTGCTCCATCAAAGAAACACCAGGCAGAGGTCCTGATGCTCTTGAGCCTATGGATTCCAGAGTCAGCAAAAGGAAAATATGGTGAACAACCAGTTAAGGTCCCCTGACCCCAGAGCCAGCTCCCAGGTGAAGACAACAGTTCCAGAACTCTGTTCCTCCTAGTGTGTGATGCTACATCAGTTAAAAATTTATTCTTATTGACAAGCACCTCAGTGAGAACTAAATTAGACTGCTTTTTTTTCGAATATGTAGCCATTCTCATCTTCACAGAAGCAAGAAATATTATTAAAGGGGGAGAGGAAAAAATAACGGGGCGATACAGGGCATGTGAGGAAGAAACTAGAGAAGTCGTAGGTAAGACTAGCACAGTGCCCTATTGAGGGATGCGGGCAATAGGAGCCTAGACCATTTTAGTCTTGGTGTGAAGGCTCTAAGCCTTGGAGAGGGTGATGGGGGACGGGAGGGATCGTGTCCTTTCACTATCCGTAAAGTGGTGGGAGGGGTAGTTCAAAATCGAGTAAACCTCATTTCTCATTACTTCTATTCAGGTTCTCCTTCACACCCCACTCAGGCCCCTCCGGCCCCTTCTGACAGTCTTCTACCATCCCAGACATGTCACCCAGAATTTTCCCTAAGCCCTTTCCTAACTTACTTTCTATCACTTCCTGCCCTCTAGCATGTTTTACACATTTTGCTGACATATAAACAGACTTCCATCTGCGTTGTTCCCCCACCGTAGTTCCACTGCAGCTAGAGAAGGGCCTGGCCAGAGCAGACCCCCACTAAGCATATGTTGACACTTTGCATGAATGAATGAGCAAAGGACAGCATGGCCACCCACAGAACCCATTTCAAGATCCGACCTCTTCTCTCCTCCTTCAGACACCGTGGTTTGACTTTTCTTGTTTATGTTCATCAGAGCAGAAGTCGACATCCTGATCACCTACTACTAAGACAAAAGAAGGGGTCACGTTCACGAGAATCTCAAAGTTATATAAGCCACACCAAGTGAAGGTGAGGCCATAGATGGGAGTTTGTCAGTCTGGGCATGCGTTAGATTCCACAAACTAGCATGGTTGAGGCTTTCAACCACCTGCATGCTGGACTTCAGATGCCAGAGGGTGCCTGGTGCTCCTTCGGCACAGGTGAGATCAGGTGAGCAGGACGAGAACAGGGACTGAATGATCGTGTTGCCTCCTGGTAACACGGCTGTGTAACAGCATCACATGTGAGGCTGCTGCACCTGACCCAAACCTACCTGCTGGGATTTCCATGGTCCTTTCTGGAAAATGATTAGGGCCGATTTCAATACCCAGATAGGACTGAGATCCAGTGGTTTAGGGAAACCACTTACCTTGCCTGCAATCCCTCCTCAGTATTTCTGTAGCACAAGAAACAGCCTATTTCCCTACGGGCCATGTCGCACAAGGGTAGGTGTGTTACAGCATATAAAGCAAACCTGTGAGTGTTGCAGGGAAGCTGCTAAGTATAAATGTCAGGCTTCCAAAATCTGGCTGTGAACCCAGTGCCCAGGAAAGTGGGTTATACCACTTATACCATTCTTTTCATGTGAAAAGACATTCTCATTTCCCAACCATAAGGTCACCAAATAAATTCTGAAGTGAAATTGGTTTATAATTTGGGACCTGCCTAGAATACTGCAGATTTAAAATCTGTAACACAAGGCAGATAAACCACAGATCACACTGGCAAAGACACATCCTGACAAGTATACTGGGCAATTTATGAACTGTTTACACTGGTTTTATTGAAATCTGGGCAGAAGCTGTGGCTAATGGCTTGCGTTACCCAACTCATAGTAAGAGCTCAAGCGATAGTAGCTGTATTTTAAGAATGACAAAGGCCAAAGACTATGGTTAATGTCTGATGTGGAAACTCTAAGACACCGCAGTGGTGGTTTTAGAAGATGCTGTTTGTAAAGATTTTGGATTATTGCCCCTTTTAGTTACTTAGGTGTAAGAAGGTATTTTTCTTCTAGGCTTCCAATGTCTTTTTTGGGCCCTAAATCCAATCACCTGTGAATCTGTGCACACTTCTGAAGGAGCTCTGTGTTAAGAGACTCTGGGGATGCCTATACATTCTTTCCAGGTGTGCTAGTTGCATTAAAGGGCAGTTGTCTCCCCAACAGTCTTCACACCTTCCTCCACAATAAACATATCAGGTATTGCCTTTGCAGCCCAATCCTGGAGGCCAACGCACTCACACTGGGGAATGAGCAGGCGCAAAATCACTGAACAAGAATCAGCAGCATGGGAGCACCTGAGTGGCTCAGTTGGTTGAGCGTCTGACTTCGGCTCAGGTCGTGATCTCATGGTTCGTGAGTTCGAGCCCTCGCATCAGGTTCACCACTGTCAGCACAGAGCCTGCTTCGGATCCTCTGTCCGCCTCTCTCTCTGCCCCTCCCCCCACTTGTGCTCTCTCAAAATGAAATAAAAACGTTTAAAAAACAGAATCAGTAGTATGGCTATGAGCTGACCTCCTTTCCTACTCCTACAAATACCCAGTCTTACTTTATATAAATTATATAAATTATATTGACCTATAAATCAGGTTCTCCCTATTAGTTTCCACTCAATAATATCACTTTCAAGACGTACACAAGTGCTGTATGATTACTGCTTCTTCATCCTAGATAACAGGTTTTTGGGTGCCCTTGTCTCATTTTACTTACTCTTTCTTCAGCCATGGTTTCCTCCAGCTTCTCGCTACCACAAACTGTGATGCAAACCGGGATCCTTAGACGTGTTGAAGAGAAGTCTATAACCAAGAACAGGGTTGTGGGAGTGTTAGGAGATACACATATATAATTTCATTAGTACTGCCAGATTTCTCTCCCGCAGGTTTCTACCAGTTTATACTTTCTCCAGAATATGAGAATTCCCATTTCATTCCCATCGCCAGTGCTCGCTATTTTCCTAATTATCAATCTCAGAAGTATAAAAAATTGCATCAGCCTTGTATTATCCATCTGAGGAGTATAAAGGATTATATCTTTACTGTTTTAATTTATAATTCTCTGATTATTTGTAAGCATAAGAATCTCTGATACTTAAAAGCACTTAGGTTCCCCCTGCTTGTGAATTACCAATTCACGTCTGTTCATTATTTTCTACTTTGTTTTATTTTAACTGCACATCAATAGACACTTCTATTATGTTCTAGGTAATAATCCCCGTGGTTTTTAATGTTGCAAATAATAGTTCCTGGTTCCCAATTGGTAAGTCGTTTTGTTACCTTCACTGACAAAAAATCCTTCATTTTCTTGTAGTCTTAATCCAACAACCCACTCTTTTTTTTGAGATCTTAAAAAAAAAAATTTTTTTTACATGTATACATTTACTTCAAAGAAACATGTCCACAACATACTGTTAAAAGAAAAACAATGCGTTCTAAACCAGCATGTATACTATGATCCTACTTATGTATAATTATTCACAAGTAATAAGTATACCCCCTTCATTGGTTTGGGTATAAAATAAAGTCATATTTCTTTTACTATTCAAATTATAATATTACCAATCCTATTCTGCTCAGTTTAACAGAAAATTCCACTTTTCCTTCTTGGCTCTCCTTGCCCAAGATTCCTCAAAGTTAGTTTTGTTGATCTTTTCACAGAACTAACTCTTGGTTTTGTTGATTTGTTCCTACTGTTTTTCTATCCTTTATTTCATTTATATCTGCTTTACTCTTTATCATTTCCTTCCTTCTGCTAACTTTGCTCAACCCACTTTTAACTTTTAGGGTATGTGCTTCAGTGTTTTATTTAGAAAGTCACATTTTGAAGTGTAGCTTTCTAAAAACATCAATTTTAACTTTTTTCACATGAAAAGCAAATTTCTTCAATATCAACTAAAAAGTCCTTCTTTGTGGTGTAATTTGTATTATTTAATAAGGACTAGATTCTGAGCTCTTTGTTATATTTTATCAGCCCTCTTTGAATTCATTTATTCTTTTATCCATTAATTCACTTAACAAATATTTATTGAGCTCCTGCTATAACTGAGACATTATTTTATGTGCTGGAAAAACAGACAAAAGTTCCTGATTACCACAGAGCTTCTCTTGGGGTAGGTAGGAAGTGTAGAGCCCTAAAAGTCATTTTAAGCATTTTGGCATTTGGGGCACCTGGGTGGCTCCGTCAGTGAAGCGTCTGACAGGTCATGATCTTAGCCCCATGTCGGGCTCTGTGCTGACAGCTTAGAGCCTGGAGCCTGCCTCAGATTCTATGTCTCCTTCTCTCTCTGCCCCTTCCTCGCCCATTCTCTGTCCCTGTCTCAAAAATAAATAAAACATTTAAAAAATTAAGAATTTTGGAGTTTACCAAAATAACAATAACAATAAAATAACAGCTGATACACATATTGCATTACCATATGCCAGGCACTGTTCCAAGGCCGTTATACATATTAATTTACCTAATCCTCTCGACAACCCCACCTGAATGATGAGGAAGCCACAGCACAAATAGCTTAAGTAACTTGCCCAAGATCAGGTAGCTGGGTCACACGACTGATTGGGTCTGATTCTAGAGCCTGTGCTCTTACACACTGCCTTGCACAGTCTCTGACTGGGATGGGAAACCACTGTACGAATACCATAACTGATCTAGATGTTAGGTTTACTTAGGCTACTACTTACCAGGCTGTAGGTGGGGCAAGAGTAGAAAATGAAGACCAATTAGGGACTATTTCAAGAGGCACAACAAGAGATGATGGTGATTTGGACTAATTAGTGGCAATGGAAGAGGTATGAGGAGTCACATTCTGGATTTGTTGACAACTGGGCAGTGGAGTATTGAAGAGAGAGGAGTCACTGATGATTTCAAGGTTTTCAAAGATGCAGTTGTCATTTTACTAAATGGGGAAGAGTTCCTAAAGAACAAATCAAGGGAAGAAAACTCCCTTAATCTTTTAGATGCCATTATATAAGGGGATCAGTAAGATCCCTTTTAGATGTCATCAGACACTCAAGTGAGATTTGAATACACTGTTGTATATGTGAGTCTGGAGTTGAGAGTCCAGATCTGTCCAAGAGATAAAATTTGTAACATTGCCATATCAACTTAAAAAACTAGAAGATATCACCAAGGAAGAGAGAATAGGTCAAAAAGGTCCAAGGACTGATCTTGGTGTATTCCAGCATTAAGAAGGCACAGAGACGCAGAGGACATGAAAAAAGAAAATTAAGATGAGCAGCCAGTGAAGGTGGTGTAAAACTAGGAGGCTACAGTTCTATAGAAGCCAAGTGAATCGAGTGTTTGGAGGAGAAAGTAATCTACTTTATCAAATACCAATAACAGGTGACTATTTGTTTTTCTAAACTGATGTTTCAGCAACACTGCCACAAGGTCTTATTAGTCATAATCATTTAGTGGTTTTCTTTTATTTCTTGTTGGTTTATGTAAAAACTCATAAATCTACAAGGAGATAGTTTTGTGTCCTTTCCTCATTTCCTATGAACATGCCTCTGTGGTAGTTGTTAGAAATGTCCACCGATATTTCCCTATCTTCCCCTTTCTAGGTCCATTAATAGGAATTCCACTTCCTGCCTTGCCAGTACATGGGTGGGGCCATGTGGCTATTTCTGGCCAACTGAGTCTTGAGCAAGTGGCATTGTTGCTTTGGAACCACAGCATTTAATTGTGGATGCCAGACCTTCCCAAGTTGTCATCTTCCCTTAGACGTAATGACTGGCAATGTTTAAGATGATGGCTTTTCCATCAGCCTCCCTCTCCGAGGGACAACGAGCCCGACCCCTCTGCCAACCCATAAGGAACGTTTAGTGTGAGCAAGAAATAAACTTGTGGAGGCGAAGCCGTGGTGGCCGCTGTCCTGCCCTCAGCTGTCTCGTGGGACAGCGATCACAGGCAAGTTCTCAGCTCCCTCCTGCCTTGGGTTCCGGCCGGTGCTCTTGCCAAAAGGGCGGTATCTCCCCCGTGGGCCCAACCAAAATCACCTTCCAAGTGTCTTCACAAAGATTTTTGGCCAAGGAGACGTTGCACCTGCCTCCACGACGGCATCCTCAGCCTGGGGCGCCGGAGCTCAGGCGGCCCGCGCAGCCCCCCAGCGGAGCGCGCTCCAGGAGCCCCGCGCCGCTCGGGCTGCGGTGGGGAAGCCCTGCCCCCCACTCCCGCCCGCCTCTTCGCCCGCGCCCGGCTGCGGCTTCGAGGACCCAACCCCCGGCCCTGCCGGAGCGAGGGTGGCCGTGACCCCAAGGGCAACGTACAGCGCCATCTTTCCCGTCTTCAGCCGCATCTCCCGGGAAGTGGGCCCGGAGACCGTCGACTACAGAAACGCGACACGAGCCCACCGCGCCGGGGACGCTGCCTACACCTAGGAGACGCTCGGGCCGCGCAGAGTTCAGGGGCCGCCCGCAGCCCCGCCCCCCGGGCCTGCGCCCGCCCCGTCCTTCCTCCCGCAGGCCTCCTGGCGCCCTCTGGACGCCCAGCGGTGGCTCAGGCGGACGGCCGGGGTCTCGGCACACCTGCCCGCCTCCATCGCCTGCCGCCCGTGGGGGAGGAGGGCGCCGTGCGTGGGCCCAGCAACTGGCTCAAGGGCCTGACCGCCGTGGGCGTCAACTTCTCCACCTTCGACCTCCTGCAGCTGGTGCAGACCGGCCGCTATTGACACAGGGAGCTGAGCTTCGCCGTGCGGGGGACCACTGACCCTTTTGTGTCTGAGCACGTGGGGCCAGGGTGCGCTTGGTTCCACCCTGGGAACCACCTCGGAGCACGCTGTAGAACAAGCTGGGCGCCTGTACTCTGTCCCAGAGTAAAGCCAGCGGCTCCTGAAATGCCACGTTGGGACTGGTGGGCGGGGGCTCCCAGAGTCTCCCCCTCCCCGCTTCCCAGGGCTGGCGCTGTCTCCTGGAGGCTTTGCCTTAAATGCCCAGAGCTGGGAGTGACCAGCGCCACCTCCTGGCACTCTGTGACCTTGGACATGCTCCTAGTTGTACTGACCACCTGCCCAGGGGGCTGAGAGCCAGACTCCACCTGCACAACGGGAGGAAACTCCACAGAGTGTAAGGAGAGGCCTGGCCTGCGGGCCCTAGTGAGGTGGGGCCAACCTCCTGCTCATCTGGAGCTATAAATGCAGCCTTGCCCAGCCCTGCCCCTCCCTACCTGTGCTGCCTTTCCCAGATGACCGGACGCCTCTGTCACCAGAGGAGAGAACAGGCTTCTCCCAAGAGAAGGACCCTGGACTCGACAGCCAAAGTAGGGCCCCAGGAGTGGGTCTTCCTCTCTGTTGCCCACTCACCCAGTTTGTGATGGTCCCGGGAGGGTCATACCTCCTCCGGGCAGCAGGATTTGAAGAGTTGACATGGATTTGGGTCTGAGTCCTAATCTGGTGGCATCTGTTGAAAACTGGGCGCCCAGGTCGCCTCCTCTGGGCGGGAAAGTTCCCATCCCTCTCCCACAAGTCACATCAATGAAGCCCGGCCTCAGGCCCTGACCCTCTGTCCGTGGCACAGCAGCTCCTGGGGGGACTTGTGGCAGCTGTCACCGCCCTGGCTCCCCCCTGAGTGGACACTTGGCCAAGAACAGGGTGATTTAAGGCCCACAGGGTTTTCTGATTTCCATAAACAGAGTGCAGAGAGGCAGCTAGCAGCCTGATCTTCCAAAGTGGGAGCTCCTGAGACAGCGTGGCCTAGGTGTGGCAGCTCGCAGGGGTTGAGGTGCCTCAGGGAAGAGGTCTCATGGAGAAGTCCACCGGGGCCTGCTAGGTATCGCAGGGATACAGAAACACTCATTTCCGAGTGACGTTTGGAGTTTCTTGATTCCCTTTGGTTTTGGTTTTCAGTCTGGCTGAGCCCACACCTGAGCTGTGCGGTCTGGTTCCAGGCAGAGGGTGACCAGAGGGCCATTTTTCATAGATGGCTCCGCAGCCACCGTGTGTGAAAGGGTCTGAGAGGGCGTGTTTGCTTCCTGAACATTTCCAGTGGTGACTTTCGTGTCTCTTCTTTCTTCTGTCACCTTTCTGTTCTTGCCTTTGACTTGTGGGTATGAAGACCCCATCGGGCAGCCTGAGACTCTTCCCCCAGGGTCCCAGGCAGCCTGCGATGACTGTCCTGTTGGGTGGGCTTCCCTGCTCCTCTCCTGGCCTTGCCTGGTGCCCAGGCTGGGAAGGAGAAGCAGACCCGTTTCAGGGAGACGAGCTGGGGACCCAAGGGTCCTCAGGTGAGAGAAAGCAGCAGGGGCCAGGGGTCCACTCCAGGCAAGTGGCACCAAATGAATGGTCTGAGCCGCAGGCTGGGCAGCAGAGGAGAGGGTTCCAGGTCCTGCTGGCGGGGGTGTTCCTCCCCAAGGTGGCTCCCAGCCAAGTGGGCCTCCAGAGCACGCCCATCCTCAGCCCTGCACACAGTGGGGCTGTGCCCTCTGCAGTCACACGCCTCCCACTGGTGTCCCTCCTGATCTGGAGTAACATTTTGATGCCATGAAGATACTTTGTTTATATACTTTAAAGACTGTTTCTAAGAGAGTATTATTTAATATGAAAATGACCAAAAAGAAACCAAAGAAAGAAAGAAACTCTTGGGGTTTTTAAGCAACTAAAAACATTTAGGTTTTATGGAGTGTAGCATCCTGATTTGGTCTCGCGCGCTCTCTCTCTCTCTCTCTCTCTCTCTCTCTCTCTCTCTTTTTAATCTCTTTGAACTAGTCAGGACCATGATGAAGAGTAATGATGGGAGTAGGTATCCTCATATTATCAAATGGCATTACATAATGTTTGTAGTAGGCTTTAATCAAGTTAAGTAATTTCCAGTTATTTCTAGTTGTCCAGATTTTTTTTTTCAATCATAAATAGGAATTGGATGCTATCAAATGCACTTTCAGCATCTATTTCATTAACATGTGATTTTTCTTCTTTAATCCATTTGGTGGAGTGAATCTCAGTTATAAACCATATTTGGATTCCTGAGATAAACTCTACTTAATCATGATACATTGTTACATCGTAGGATTAATATCTCATTTGCATTTAGGCACTTCTATTTGCAAGTGAAAAGGGTCTATAATTTTCTTTCTCATTTCTTCATGTTTGGAAGAATGGTTTTTCTAGTCTCATAAAATGAATTGGGTCTAAACAAAACCATCATTCTATACACCTTAAACCTACACAGTGATGTTTGTCAACTATTTCTTAATAAAACTGGAAATAAATGAATTGGACATGTCTTCCGTTTTCCGGAAATAAATCACTAGGGTAGGAATTATCTGTTCCTTGGTAATTTGCTGAAAGGCAATGCAAAAATTAAAAGATCTTATTTATTTTAACATTTTTAAATAAACCATTTTAGTTTTTGGTTTGATTAATATTCTTTAATACTTTGGCTCAGTGATCTCTGCATGTATCTTTATTATTGTGGATCAAGTGAGTTAAGCATCAATAACAATGCCTGGGTCAATAAATGTTGTAATATAAATGTTAACTTATTGTCGTAATTTTTGTTTTATTTCCTATCTGGGTCTAACGTTGCACATCACTAATTCTTTTTTCAGTTGAACAATCAGTTTACTTGACTTCAGTTTTTACTCTGGTAAAGATCTTTAACGCTATACATTTTCCACTGAACACTGCCTTAGCTATATTCCATAAATTCTGTCATATAATAATTTGGTAAATCCATTCTAGGTATTTTATCAATTTGTCATTATTTGTCCTTTCCCCCAAGGGTTAATATTATGATTTTAGTTTCCAGATCTGTGCCAGCTTTCCAGCTTTCCTTTTGTTACTGATTTCTAATGTGATTGAGTTTTCCTGTTGATTCTTTTATTGGTTCCAACTTCTTTATCACATAGCTTTTTTATGGCTTATGAGTGTTTGATGAGCACTCGGCAATGCTAAAAAATTTCTATGTATGTTTTAATTTATATTTCTGTATGTCTATTATCAAGGACATATTAATTATGTTACTCAAATCTTCTAGCACACTTAATTTTTTGTCTATTTGGTCAGTAAGTTCCCAAGAAACGTGCCAAAACACTACCCCACTGTCTTCTTATAGAGAGTGTAATTGGATTCAGCCCCTTTGCCTGCTCCTAAAGTTCAGTGCTCCCCAACAAGCTAAATGTTAGCACCACTTAACATTACTCCACAAAGCCTGGCCAAGGCTGAGCTGAATCTGTGGGTTTGGGGCCTCACCGTGACTCAGGCATAGACAACAGACCACCAAGGAAAAATGAGTACAAATTAAAAAGATTCCCCATGCACGGTACTCTGTACTCTTCCTTAGATCTCCCGGGAGATTCTTACAATTTGACAGGAGCTTCCCAGTTCCCAGTACAACCTGTGTTCCACAGGCGCTGATGTTCAGCGGGTCACAGTTACATCCCAATAAGCATAGAAAGGCCTAAACGGTGATTGAACAAAGAACTGAATACATTCCTCCAGTACGTACTCACCTCTGTAGCATCCCCAGATTTGAGATCAGGTTAAGAAGCTACCGGCACAGGTAGGGTTGACGTTTTGTCAGCTATGACACTTTGTAAGTCTTTGCTCCTTTTCCCCCGTTTTGGTGTAACAGGTGTCTCTGCTGAGATACCATGATGCTTCTCCGCTCTGGGCCTTTGCTCCAATACTTAGCCCCTTTGGTTTTCTTTGTATCATAATTTTCTCTGCTGGCTTCATCTCTTCAGCCTAAAAGCATGTTCAGTATCCTTCTACCAACCTTTTTGTTTCTTTCCTTTCCTTTCCTCTGGGACTTCACTAACTTGTTTTTGAAACACTGACTCTACCATATCACTCCTAGCACCTTGTATTTGGACTAGAGCCACAAGATGGGGCAAAGACAAAAAAAGGGGGAATCACTTTGGAATATGGTATTTCAATGGTCCAGGGGGGAATGGAAGCACCTTTGCACAGGGATGGGGCAGTGAGAGTTGAGAAAGACTGGAAAGGCAGGAGAAAGAGAGTCTAGACAAGGCAGAAAATGTATAAAATACTTACTCCAGAGAGTTAGTTATTAAAGAAAGCAGTGCTGTGTATCCATTTGAGTTTGACGAACAGGATCTATCAATATAGCAATCTGCCCCACTGTGTGATTTCCTCTAACAAATCTCAGATGTGTGGATACCACCTATCAGAAAACTAGTAAATGATCTGTGGATTCCTGATGTGCTACCAACTCTCTAGATTAATCTTCTGAAATCAGTGTCAGGTTTACTTTACTTCTCTGAGGAAATATGTACAGTGGCTATCCATTGCCTACATAATAAAATTTAAAGGGGCACCGGGGGGTCAGTCAGTTAAGCATCTGACTTCAGCTCAGGTCATGATCTCACGGTTCATGAGCTCGAGCCCTACATTGGGCTCATGTGCTGACAGTGCAGAGCCTGCTCGGGATTCTCTCTCTCCTTCTTTCTCTGTCCCTCCCTGGCTCATGCACAAACTCTCATTCTCTCTCTCCTAAAATAAACATTTAAAAATTTTTAAATACTTCTCAGGCTGGCATTCAAGGTCTCTCCATAATCTGGCTAAAATCAAACTTTTAAGATTTACCGACTCTGTTCCATTTTCTTCCTGTAATATTGAACATTTGCCCTTCTCAGAACACATTTTGTTTTGCTTTATATGGCTTTAGTATCGTCTTTCCATACACCAAGAAGACTTCTGTCTTCTCTGTTTCCTAGCCTTACCTCTCAAATGTATCTTTAAAATCGAACTCTAATCCCCAATTTCTCCATCAAGGACTCCTTCTCTGACTGCCCAACTGGTTTTCACACCTTCACACGCTTCTTTTTTTCTAGTTGTCTGGGTACTTGGCTTGGTTAGTCAACATATCACCTGGTAATACAGGGGCAAGAGACCTAATGTTTCGCCCTCTTTTCTCCTAGAGGCCATCATCTCCCCTCTCTCTGGCAACTGCATTTAGATGTTCCTTTGGAAAACCACCTCTCCTATACACTTAATCCATATAATTTTGGGAGGCACACCCTTGGGCAAGGGATGCATAAATAACCCAGGCCCACACGCAGTGACTGGCTCAGGAAGCAGATACATCACTGAATCCATGGAAATTCAAACCTGAGACCATCCTGGAACTGCTTCTAGAAACGTGGAGGTGGAAGAGCTCATTACTGGGGGTATAAAGCTGGCAGAATGTACTCCTGAAGCCAGTAGGGGCAACCTGGCTTGCATGAAGAGAACTTTGCTGAGAATTATGCCGACAGAAGAAAAGAAACCCAGAAGGAAAGACAGATACTGTTGATATCATCATTTGCACCTTGGGATGCACGCATGCCAGATGCACTCCTAGATTTTTCAGTTAGGTCACCAATGAATGCCTCTTGTTCCCAGAAGTTTGAGCTTGAGTTTTGAATCTTTCATTTCCTATCACCTCTCCAAATAGCCACATACAAGCTTCTCTCCCAGCTCCAGGCCCCTGAGTCATCTACTATGTAGAACACTAATTCAATATTTAGGACAAAGTGAGTTATATGGTCGTTTACACGGTTAATGCATTTCCTACCTCTCCACCCAACAGCAGATTATTTGAGGGCAGTTTTGTGCAGACCCTGAAGCCAGACTTCCTGGGCCTTGGATGCTGGTTCTACCACTCACCTGCTGAGTGACACTGAGCAAAGCATTTCACCTTCTTGTGCTTCAGATTCACCATCCACAAGATGGGCATTAAAATGGTAACAACTGAGAAACAAAAATAAACAAAAACAGTGGTTACACCTCAAAGAGTTGTAAGGAGTTAATATACGTGAAGCCCTTAGAAAAGTATCTGGAACATAACATACACCATACGAGTAAGCCCTATGTAAGTGTAAGCTATTTTTATTACTATTATTATCACAATGATGCTGATTATCATTATTATTATTTGTAACCTCATTGCCTACTGCAGTGCCCCTCAATTATAAAGAGTGAATCACTCTTAACTATTATGTAAGAGGATTTTAATATAGTACTTGTTTGCCTGGTCCCACAGTTTTAACACAGATCAAAACACCAAGGCATCGAAAGGAAGCCCTTGCCAGCTCAGCTCAGAATACTGCAAAAGTCCCACATCTTCCTGCCTCACTTCTGTCCCTGTCTCACCTTCCCTTTCACCCCTGCCTGTGCTCACATCCTGCCCTATCAGTTTCATCTCTCATGCCTGGCATCCAACAGGCCCTAGAAACTGACAGTTTCCTCCTTGTTCATTTTTGGGTATCAACTCTCTTCCCTTAACCTGCCTCTCCATCCTACAGTGGTTTCTCTGCATTAGCACACACTGGGCCTTCGATACAGGGGGCATCAGCTAACACTTTGTACAACAGCATCCATTCTACTGTAAGACTTTATTGTATGTAACCTCCAAGATACAGGAAATAACTGATACTATGTATTTTGAAAGGACTAAGAAAGAAAATACATCTTTTCTTCCACTAAAATCCCCCAGCCTCTGCCATGTCTGTTTTCCCTCCAAGTTCAAGGAGAATTTCTAGGTTAGGTAACTCTATCCCAAGTTAGTTGCCTAAGCAGGACTAGGATGTTGATGGGGCCACATTAATCACATACAATGTAGTAATTTACAGTCTAAGGCTGGAAGGGAGAGGAGCCAGTTAGTTTGCAAATCATGAGCACTACTGAGCTCTATTTAAAGTGTATTTATTATGACCTGGCCATTTTGAGAGCCGAACATCATCACCAGTCTGGAGGCACAAGAAACTGCTAGCATTCAGAATGTTACCTGAAGCAAAGCGGGAGATAAAGTTAGCAAAAGGCACACAAGCCATAAAAACATCTATGATTTAAACATGAGACATTTCCAATGTGCTAAATTTGGAATGATTTGCTTATCCATGGTCCTGCTGGAAGAAATAAAATGCGCAGCTTGGGAAATGAAGGAAGAAAACATATCAATGTTTTGCTCATAATGCTGGAAGAAACAGAATTATCTGAACCATGTGAATTCAAAATGTACCCATTTTTAAAAAGCACATTGGCTATATTTGGAATACAACTTAAGAACTTAGATTTTCAAACTCCTAAAAATTCAATAGTGGAATTTTTAAGGCAACTTCTAGTTTCCATTCAACAAACACACATAAGCTGCACTTTTGCACATGAACACACTCAGCAGAAAACTTTTCTGCATTGTTTGCTACAAAAAGTACCAAAGGTCAAATAAAATCTCAGAAAAAGTCACATGATAAGAGAAGGCATCCTAACAAATCACTGCATGTGATGTTGGTCACTGATTCTTACAAAGACATACACACCATGTTAAACAATGAAAAGAATGAGGAAAAAATAAGCAGACTTATTAGATTTTAACGTACAATTTTCCCAGGTCAACTTCCCCAGAAGGCAGATCCTGAGATGAAGGTTCACCTGCAAGGGATTCATCAAGGGGAAAAACAACAACAAAAAAAGGCTGAAGGAAAAAGGACAGAGAGGGGGAGGAAGAAAAATAAGGGTCTGATCTCAAGCAAAATCACACAGCCTAGCCCCACAGAGAACTCTGAAGAAAAAAATTATCCCTGAAAGTTTTCCTGGGTCAAGAAAGCAGGACTTTAAAACTCCATTGGTATTAGGTATTGCAAAAGGGTCAACCCGGCGGGGGGGGGGGGGGGGGGCGGGGGGGGGGCGCTACGTTCCCACGTGTTCAAAGAAGTGTCCACTAGACCGAAGAAAATCCTCCCCCTAATTGCTATAGCTTAGGAATGATGGGAATAAGAGCACACTGAAGTCTGGAGACACACAGAAACAGTGAAAAGGGAATTGTGGGATCTGGGTAGAGCACTGACATTATTTACTATCTGGTTCTTTCATGATGTTCATTCATATAAGTAATACTTCCTACCACTATTATTAACTTTATTATTTGAAAATATTAGATAGACACACGTGTACAACTCAGACACAGGATATATCTTCCCAATATGAATGAATATGTTTACTGCCTATACAAATCAAATCAAATCAAAACAATTTATTTTGTGACCCACCATTTTTATTTATCCAATCGTTCAAAAGTATGTGTTGATTGGCCACCATGGAAAGTCCATTTAACAATGTTGTTAATAACTTTGGAGTCACAAAGAACTTATTTTGAATCCTGGTTCCACTGGTTACCAACCATATGATTTGGAGCAAAGGACTAAGTTCTCTAATTCCCTGTTTACACATTTATAAAATGGGGACAATCACAAGGATTCAATGAGATAGTACATATCATTGACTGTGCATTAGTGTCTAACATATAACTGCTCAATCAATGTTAGTTAATAACAATGAAAATTATGATAATGTTCAAGGCAGGGTGATAACTTCTATGTATGTGATAGTGTGCTTGAAAGAAAAACAAGATGTGTCCCCTGTCTTAAATAGTTTATCTTGGAATCCAAGGAATAAATATTTAGCACAGAAGAGATACATAATCCAAGAGGGCAATGTATGATCAATGCTGAATGAGATACACAAGAAAATAAACAGATATCCCACCACCAACCTCTTCTACCCACGAACGTGTTCTCCACACTGACACTAGAGCTCTTTTTCTAAAACATAACTCTAATAGTGACATTCTCATGTCCCTAAATTGTGATGGCTCCTTTACACTATCTACATAAGCCAGTTCAGTTTCCATAGCATTCACCCATGGTCTATGTGCCCCCTGTCCTCACCAATCTACTGTAGTTCATATCTTCCGTTTCATCCCCGTGATAGTTCAACACAGAACAGTTAAGAACATATAACATCTTCTACTTCTGGGTCACTGCTCAAGCAGTTCTATCCATGTGGAATCTTTTCTCCACTTCTTGCCAGTGAAATTTCTCCATCCTTAGATCTCCATCCCAAGTGTCATCTCCTGGATAAAGCTTCCCCATCTCCTCCATTCAAATTACTTCTCCTCTGTCCATGCTCTTATAGTACATTTCTTTACTGCTTAATGGGTACTGCTGGGATTTACACTTATTTACTAATGGATGTGTAGAAGGAAATGGCTGGGGAGAAGTGGTCTATGCACTGAGATTGGGCCAGCTACTTAGCAATGTCTGCCAAAATGTTGGGCTTGGCACTAGACTGTAAGTTTCTTGAGGCCAAGGATGACCCCTAAGATATCATAGATGAATTATAAAGAAGGGAAATTAGCATGCTTAAATATTATGGAAAAATTTTTTAAGTTTATTCCTTTATTTTGAGAGAGAGAGAGCGGGGCGGCGGGGGGGTGCAGATTGAGAATCCCAAGCCCCAAGCCTGACGTCAGGCTCGAACTCACAAACCATGAGATCATGATCTGAGCTGAAATAAAGAGCTGGATCCTTAACTGATTCAGATACCCTGCAGTATTGTAGAAACTAAGGAAATAAAATTTCGAGAAAGTAGACAAGGGATTTGTTGTCAAATACTTCTGAGAAGTCAAGGAAAACAATGGATGAGACTTGCGCAGATAAGGTCATCAGTAATTTTGGAAAATGCAAATAAAAGTTATGAGACATGGTAACTGGTGGTGGGAGGTTGAAGAGATTTATGTCATGAGAAAGTAATTTGTAGGAATTTTTTAAAAACTGTTTTTGTTAAAGGATAAAGGAAAATGATTCACTTACGAGGGACGTTAAAAATTCGTGAGAGAAGAATTACTTGAGAAGGAACTGATATTTTAAACCATACTCAAAACTTTGCTCTATAATTAAATAATGTGGTTGTGTAATTCCTATAATTCCAGAATGTGGACATTAATACCACCCAAACTCTACATTGACCTTTTTCCAATTTAGCATGTTCCTATTATGTAGAAAGATTCACATATTTGAATCACAACAGCCATCGTATGCCTACTGCTCCATTCCTAGGGAAGTTCCCCACTGATTCTACACACTTCTACCTTGTCTGCAAGTTTGACATTCTCCCTTCAAGGTCCCAAACTCACTTAGGATGACCAGATTCCCCAGCCTGTGAGCAGAAGCTTCCAGGTGCTCAGGACTGCTGGAGAGTAGCTTCTCTGTCTTGGGAGGTCCACTGATGGGTGAACACACTGGATGGTGTGCTTATCACGGGTCATTTCCAGATGAAGGGCCTTTTCGTTCCCTCCCTTCTTCCTGCTCTTTCCCTCCAGAGTCACCATCCTGCCTTTCCTTTCCTCTTTCCCAGCCGCAAGCCCTCAACCTTATGATCTATGAGGAAAAGAAGACAAAAACAAAAACAAAACACAGACCCAAGAATCTTTGTTTAGCATTTAAGTCAATAGTTAGCTTGAATCTTTTTTTTTGGGGGGGGGGGTCATTGTGTGGGATGAGGGAGGAAAGATGAACCCTCAAGAGATCCTGAGAACTTTGGTGCCTGGGTGGCTTACTTGGTTAAGAATCTGACCCTTGATGTGGAGGAAGATGGAGGCGTAGGAGGATGCTGGGCTCACCGCCTCCTGCTGATCACTTAGATTCCACCCACACCTGCCTAAATAATCCAGAAAACCACCAGAAGACTAGCAGAACAGATTCTCTGGAGCCAAGCATAGACGAGAGGTCCACGGAAGAGGGCGGAGAGGCAGTGCATGCTACACGGACTGGCGGGAGGGAGCCAGGGCAGAGGGGCAGCCTGCTGGCCAAGCAGAGCCCCCGAGTCTGGCTTGCAAAAGCGGAGGGGCCGGACAGAGTGTGTTCGGACAGCAAGCAGGACTTGACATCTGGAAGGTTGTAAGCTAACAGCTCTGCTCAGAAAGCGGGAGGGCTGGAGGACAACGGGAGGGAGAGTTGTTGAGTCCCAGACGACAAAGCTAGCTTGGCAGGGAACAAAGGCACTCACCAGTGCCATCACCCTCGTCCATCCCCCAGCCAAAATCCCAAAGGGAACCAGTTCCTGCCAGGGAACTTGCTTGCACCCAAACACCCAACGCTGTGCTTCTGCAGATCCACCCCTCCCTCCGGCGGTGGGTCTGACTCCCTCCAGTGCCGCAGGGCCCCTCCCAATGTGGATCACCAAAGGAAAAGCCAGCTGAGCCTACCCCTCCCGCCCCCGTGCACCTTGCCGATCTACCCCAGCTAATACAACAGATCCCCAGCACCACAAGCCTGGCAGTGTGCAAGTAGCCCAGATGGGCCACGCCACCCCACAGTGAATCCTGCCCCTAGGAGAGGGGAAGAGAAGGCACACACCAGTCTGACTGTGGCCCCATCGGTGGGCTGGGGGCAGACATCAGATCTGACTGTGGCCCCACCCACCAACGCAAGTTATTCAAGACAGCACAGGGGAAGTGCCCCGCAGTTCCGCACCACTCCAGGGACTATCCAAAATGACCAAACGGAAGACTTCCCCTCAAAAAAACGTCCAGGAAATAACAACAGCTAACGAACTGATCAAAAACGATTTAAACAATATAACAGAAAGTGAATTTAGAATAATAGTCATAAAATTAATCGCTGGGCTTGAAAACAGTATAGAGGACAGCAGAGAATCTATTGCTACAGAGATCAAGGGACTAAGGAACAGCCAGGAGGAGCTAAAAAATGCTATTAATGAGCTGCAAAATAAAATGGAGGCAACCACAGCTCGAATTAAAGAGGCAGAGGAGACAGTAGGTGAACTAGAAGATAAAATTATGGAAAAAGAAGAAGCTGAGAAAAAGATTAAAAAAAAATCCAGGATTATGAGGGGAAAATTAGAGAACTAAGTGATGCACTAAAGAGAAATAATCTACGTATAATTCGTATTCCAGAGGAGGAGGAGAAAGGGAAAGGAGCTGAAGGTGTACTTGAAGAAATAATAGCTGAGAACTTACCTTATTGGGGAAGGAAAAAGGCATTGAAATCCAAGAGGCACAGACAACTCCCTTCAGACGTAACTTGAATCGATCTTCTGCATGACATATCATAGTGAAACTGGCAAAATACAAGGATAAAGAGAAAATTCTGAAAGCAGCTAGGGATAAACATGCTCTAACATATAAAGCGAGACCAATAAGACTCGTGACAGATCTCTCTTCTGAAACTTGGCAGGCCAGAAAGGAATGGCAGGGAATCTTCAATGTGATGAACAGAAAAAATATGCAGCCGAGAATCCTTTATCCAGCAAATCTGTCATTTAGAATAGAAGGAGAGATAAAGGTCTTCCCAAACAAACAAAAACTGAAGGAATTCATCACCACTAAACCAGCCCTACAAGAGATCCTAAGGGGAATCCTGTGAGACAGAGTACCAGAGACATCGCTACAAGCATGAAACCTACAGACATCACAATGACTCTAAACCCATATCTTTCTATAATAACACTGAACATAAATGGACTAAATGCGCCAACCAAAAGACATAGGGTATCAGAATGGATAAAAAAAACAAGACCCATCTATTTGCTGTCTGTGAGAGACTCATTTTAGACCTGAGGACACCTTCAGATTGAAAGTGAGGGGATGGAGAACTATTTATCATGCCACTGGAAGTCAAATGAAAGCTGGGGTAGCCATACTTATATCAGACAAACTAGACTTTAAATTAAAGGCTGTAACAAGAGATGAAGAAGGGCATTATATAATAATTACAGGGCCTATCCATCAGGAAGAGCTAACAATTATAAATGTCTATGCACCAAATATGGAAGCCCCCAAATATATAAAACAATTACTCACAAACATAAGCAACCTTATTTATAAGAATGTGGTAATTGCAGGGGACTTTAATACCCCACTTACAACAATGGATAGATCATCTAGACACCCGGTCAATGAAGAAACAAGGGCCCTGAATGATACATTGGATCAGATGGACTTGACAGATATATTTAGAACTCTGCATCCCAAAGCAACAGAATATACTTTCTTCTCGAGTGCACATGGAACATTCTCCAAGATAGATCACATACTGGGTCACAAAACAGCCCTTCATAAGTATACAAGAATTAAGATCATACCATGCATACTTTCATACCACAATGTTATGAAGCTTGAAATCAACCACAGGAAAAAGTCCGGAAAACCTCCAAAAGCATGGAGGGTAAAGAACACCCTACTAAAGAATGAATGGGTCAACCAGGCAGTTAGAGAAGAAATTAAAAAATATATGGAAACAAACAAAAATGAAAATACAACAATCCAAATGCTTTGGGATGCAGCGAAGGCAGTCCTGAGAGAAAAATACATTGCAATCCAGACCTATCTCAAGAAACAAGAAAAATCCCAAATACAAAATCTAACAGCACACCTAAAGGAAATAGAAGCAGAACAGCAAAGACACCCTAAACCCAGCAGAAGAAGAGAAATAATAAAGATCAGAGCAGAAATAAACAATATAGAATCTAAAAAAAACTGTAGAGCAGATCAATGAAACCAAGAGTTGGTTTTTTGAAAAAATAAACAAAATTGACAAACCTCTAGACAGGCTTCTCAAAAAGAAAAGGGAAATGACCCAAATAGATAAAATCATGAATGAAAATGGAATTACAACCAATCCCTCAGAAATACAAGCAATTATCAGGGAATACTATGAAAAATTAATATGCCAACAAACTGGACAACCTGGAAGAAATGGACAAATTCCTAAACACCCACACACTTCCAAAACTCAATCAGGAGGAAATAGAAAGCTTGAACAGACCCATAACCAGTGAAGAAATTGAATCAGTTATCAAAAATCTCCCAACAAATAAGAGTCCAGGACCAGATGGCTTCCCAGGGGAGTTCTACCAGACGTTTAAAGCAGAGATAATACCTATCCTTCTCAAGCTCTTCCAAAAAATAGAAAGGGAAGGAAAACTTCCAGACTCATTCTATGAAGCTAGTATTACTTTGATTCCTAAACCAGAGACCCAGTAAAAAAAAAAAAAAAGAGAGAACTACAGGCCAATATCCCTGATGAATATGGATGCAAAAATTCTCAATAAGATACTAGCAAATCGAATTCAACAACATATAAAAAGAATTATTCACCATGATCAAGTGGGATTCATTCCTGGGATGCAGGGCTGGTTCAACATTCACAAATCAATCAACATGATACATCGCATTAATAAAAGAAAAGATAAGAACCATATGATCCTGTCAATCGATGAAGAAAAAGCATTTGACAAAATTCAGCACTCTTTCTGAATAAAAACCCTTGAGAAAGTCGGGATAGAAGGAACATACTTAAACATCATAAAAGCCATTTATGAAAATCCCACAGCTAACATCATCCTCAATGGGGAAAAACTGAGAGCTTTTTCCCTGAGATCAGGACCACGACAGAGATGTCCACTCTCACCACTGTTGTTTAACATAGTGTTGGAAGTTCTAGCATCAGCAATCAGACAACACAAGGAAATCAAAGGCATCAAAATTGGCAAAGATGAAGTTAAGCTTTCACTTTTTGCAGATGACATGATATTTATTATACACGGCAAATCTGATAGACTCCACCAAAAGTCTGCTAGAACTGATACATGAATTCAGCAAAGTTGCAGGATACAAAATCAATGTACAGAAATCAGTTGCATTCTTATACACTAATAATGAAGCAACAGAAAAGACAAATAAAGAAACTGATCCCATTCACAATTGCACCAAGAAGCATAAAATACCTAGGAATAAATCTAACCAAAGATGTAAAAGATCTGTATGCTGAAAATTATAGAAAGCTTATGAAGGAAATTGAAGAAGATATAAAGAAATGGAAAAACATTCCATGCTCATGGGTTGGAAGAATAAATATTGTCAAAATATCAATACTACCCAAAGCTATCTACACATTCAATGCAATCCCAATCAAAATTGCACCAGCATTCTTCTCGAAGCTAGAACAAGCAATCCTAAAATTCATATGGAACCACAAAAGGCCCTGAATAGCCAAAGTAATTTTGAAGACCAAAGTGGGAGGCGTCACAATCCCAGACCTTAGCCTCTACTACAAAGCTGTAATCATCAAGACAGCATAGTAGTGGCACAAAAACAGACACATAGACCAATTGAATAGAATAGAAACCCCAGAACTAGACCCAGAAAAGGATGGCCAACTCATCTTTGACAAAGCAGGAAGGAACATCCAATGGAAAAAAAGACAGTCTCTTTAACAAATGGTGCTGGGAGAACTGGACCGCAACATGCAGAAGGTTGAAACTAAACCACTTTCTCACACCATTCACAAAAATAAACTCCAAATGGATAAAGGACCTGAATGTGAGACAGGAAACCATCAAAACCCTAAAGGAGAAAGCAGGAAAAGACCTCTCTGACCTCAGCCATAGCAATTTCTTACTTGACACATCCCCAAAGACAAGGGAATTAAAAGCAAAAATGAACTACTGGGACCTCATGAAGATAAAAAGCTTCTGCACAGCAAAGGAGACAATCAACAAAACTACAAGGCAACCAACGGAATGGGAAAAGATATTTTCAAATGACCTATTGGACAAAGAGCTAGTATCCAAAATCTATAAAGAGCTCGCCAAACTCCACGCCCGAAAAACAAATAATCCAGTGAAGAAATGGGCAGAAAACATGAGTAGACACTTATCTAAAGAAGACATCCAGATGGCCAACAGGCACATGAAAAGATGCTCAACGTTGCTCCTCATCAGGGAAATACAAATCAAAACCACACTCAGATATCACCTCACGCCAGTCAGAATGGTCAAAATGAACAAATCAGGAGACTATAGATGCTGGCGAGGATGTGGAGAAATGGGAACCCTCTTGCACTGTTGGTGGGAATGCAAACGGGTGCAGCCACTCTGGAAAACAGTGTGGAGGTTCCTCAAAAAATTAAAAATAAACCTACCCTATGACCCAGCAATAGCACTGCTAGGAATTTGCCCAAGGGATACAGGAGTACTGATGCATAGGGCACTTGTACCCCAATGTTTATAGCAGCACTCTCAACAATAGCCAAACTATGGAAAGAACCTAAATGTCCATCAACTGATGAACAGATAAAGAACTTGTGGTTTATATACACAATGAAGTACTACGTGGCAATGAGAAAGAATGAAATATGGCCTTTTGTAGCAACGTGGATGGAACTGGAGAGTGTTATGCTAAGTGAAATAAGTCATACGGAGAAAGACAGATACCATATGTTTTCACTCTTATGTGGATCCTGAGAAACCTAACAGAAGTCCATGGGGGAGGGGAAGGAAGAAAAAAAGAGGTTAGAGGGGGAGAGAGCCAAAGCATAAGAGACTCTTAAAACTGAGAACAAACTGAGGGTTGATGGGGGGTGGGAGGGAGGGGTGGGTGGGTGATGGGTATTGAAGAGGGCATCTTTTGGGATGAGCACCGGGTGTTGTATGGAAACCAATTTGACAATAAATTTCATATATTAAAAAAAAAAAAAAAGAATCTAACCCTTGATTTCAGCTCAAGTCTTGATTTCAGGGTTGAGAGTTCAAGCCCTGTGTTGGGCTCTGGGCATGGAGCCTACTTAATAATAATAATAATAATAATAATAATAATAATAATAATAAATTTTAAAAAAGAAAGATACAAATATGGATGGTTACTAGAGGTGGGTGGTATAAAGTGGGCAAAATGGGTCAAGGGGTCAATAGGTATACATTTCCAATTATAAAATGAGTAAATCATGGGGAGGTACCATACAGCACAGTGACTATAG
The DNA here is from genome assembly GCF_018350175.1 of Felis catus. Lineage (NCBI taxonomy): Eukaryota > Metazoa > Chordata > Mammalia > Carnivora > Felidae > Felis > Felis catus. The sequence continues at coordinate 187,380,357 of NC_058371.1, read as the reverse complement.
TTAATAATATGATACTACATTTTTGAAAGTAGCTGGGAAAGTGGATCTTGAAACAAGTTCTCATGATTTTCAAGACTGGCAAAAAATTGTAACTATGTATGGTGATAGATGTTAACTGGACTTACTGTCGGGATCCTTTTGGGCTGTATACAAATACCAAATTATGTTGTACACCTGAAACTAATATAATGTTATGTCAATTATAGCTCAATTAAAAAAAAAAAAAAGAACCCTCAAGTTACTGGTGAGAGCAAAAAGGAGTACCAAAAGCAGATGAATGACCTGGGACACAATTCTGGCATGTTATCAAATAGATTAATAATAATAATGGCGGGGGTGCTTGCTAGCTCAGTCACCTGAACATCAGACTCTTAATTTCGGCTCAGGTCATGATCCCAAGGTCATGGGATTGAGCCCTGTATCACTCTCTGCATTGAGTGTGGAGCCTGCTTAAGATTCTCTCTCCCTCCCTCTGCCCCTCCCCTGCTTATGCTCTCTGTATTAAAAATAAAAATAAAAAGTAACATAATAATAATAATCATGGCTAACTTCGAGCGTGTTATTATGTACCAGACATTGGTCTCAGCCTTTACGTATATAACTTACGTAATCATCCCACAAACCAATGAGAGAGGTGCAATTATTTTGCCATTCTACACATAAGAAAACTGAAGCACAGAGCAGTTAAATATTTTGTCAAAGGTCACTCGGCTAAGAAATGGTAGAACTGGAGTGGAGTGTGGACTGTCCAGTTCCAGAGTCTACCCTTGTAATCATCACACCATACTCCTGGGATATAATGTTCTTAGCTTTCTTAGTTTAGCTTAGCTTTCTTAGTTTCTCTAAAATAAAACACCACCACTTTTAGAAAGATTTCAAAAATAGATCTTGTTTTTATATTATTACCCTGTAGAGATTCTTTCATGCAAGTCAGGGAATTAAACAATTAACACTCTTTGGTTCCTATGTTGGTCCAGCTATAAAGGCACAAAGCATAACTGTCGGTGTCTAGTGATTGCAATACTGAGAATATTATCTGTTAGAGTCTAAGTAGAGTGACAGTAACTGGTTACATTTATTACTCTAATTTACACTGATGGTTTAAAAAACCGCATATAATTTGCCATGAGAGTATGTAGGTGGTTGTTAGATATGTAGAGAAATGTGGGAATTGACAAAATAGATTTGTCTCGGTTGTACGATTCCAGTTAAGTTTTCATATAACTACTTTACGCATTGCTTGAGTAATTTGAAAATCATCTGCAGATATACAGTATGGTCATGTCATATGGGTCCTCAGGTAGGTAATTACAATGATCTCCATAAACATACTATAAATAATCTCAACACCCAAAAAAGCCTTCCTAAGAATCACCTATAGACACAAATAGAAGCATTACTAAGGAAACATTAAAAACTGGTAATTATCTTTTGGTTTCCTATAAAATTTCTATATAGAATTCATTCCCATTAATGTTAATGTCTAAGACAGTAGTTTTCACTCATTCAAAGTGGCTAATTGTGTCTTTAAAATGTAGATTCCTGGACATCCCCAGAAATTCTGATTCATTAAATCTGGACATGGCCCCAGAATCCGTGTTTTAAACTCTGGGAGTTCTGACACAGATGATCAGCCTACCACACTTTAAAAAACACAGATCAGAGACAAACGAAGTCGGGGCAATGTCAGGCTATGTCCCAAAGACATGTATGTATGCTTTGCTCAGGTAGCACCTGGAGTGAAGGCCATTCACCTGGTCTGATCCATAGCCATTGGCTGAATGGTCAGTTTGTATCTACACAGTTGAGATACTGCCTTTGACCACTGTCGAGGAATTCAATGACTTGGGATTTCAAAAACTACAAGGATGAGTTGAAACTGAACCTGGTATAGAATGAACTATCTGCTACTTACTCAATAGTTAATGTCAAGTTACTATTTGCATTATGTAAACATAAATACAGTAAATTGTTAGGAGAGGTTATTAATATCTAATCCCTCCTCATCTAAGGACTAATAAAAATTATATCTAGATGAGGTTAGAGGTAATGTTTTTGTCCTGTTAATGCACAAATCATCCCTTTTCATTGTCTTCGTTTAATGGAATCTGCTGCTTGCCTTCCTGTCTCTTAGTTAATGCTGATTCTTCCACCTACCTATTTAAAAATATTTTTATATTATCTGTAATCACTCATTAAGGCCTTCACCAATTACACATCTATAATTGTGATTATTCCTTCTTAGCTACTGCACAGATCTGTGTAGAATTAAAATGTTTCTCCTCTGACTTAGTGCACATGTTCCCATGTCCAGTTATGACAGTATGGGGACAGATACCATCTTTGTTGTGACAAAGTGAAAATAACAGAGACAGCCTCACCCTTTCACAAGAGAAGAAGGGCTGCCAAACTGAGAAATGTCCAAAACAGTTTCCTACAATGGGCAGAAGGTTTTACTTTTTCAGTATGTGTTACATAATCCAACGCCCAAATGGATGCTGCTATTTAAACATACCATTTCCTCCTCTGTGTGGGTTTTACGAGCTTAGTTTATGTTACCATGTTGGTTCTTTTGTGACACAGAGTTGCATCAAAATCTACTTGTTGGGGTTGCAGTTTGTAGTGGAAAGTACATTTTTAGTATCTTTGGAAAACTTGGAATTTTACCGAGTAGTTTGTTTTTTTTTTTTAAGTGGGTTTAGGAAAAAGGATAGGTCTTCAACATGCCGAGAACTAAGAGAGACAGTTGATAACTTTTTTCAATTAATTTGTCCAGTGATCATTTCCTAGGAAAACAAATGAACCTCAGGATAAAATCTTTCTTTATATACTTCCTTGTATAGTTTTTAATTCTAAAAATTCTTAATTTGTAAAGACTATGAAAGGAAGAGTCAGGAAGTTACTCATGTGCTTCTGCACCAGGCACCTTTTTTAAAAAAGTGGGGGAAGGAACACCTAAGGGGCTCAGTCAGTTAAGCATCAGACACTTGATTTCAGCTCAGGTCATGATCTCATGGTTTGTGAGTTTGAACCCCACACTGGAGCCTGAGCTGACAACCCAGAGCCTGCTTGGGATTGTCTCCCCCCCATCTCTCTCTGCCTCTCCCCTGTTTGCTCTTTAGCTCTCTCTCTCAAAAATAAAAATAAACTTAAAAAAAAAGTGGGGGAAGAAATCATGTTATCCTTAGTACAAAGAAAGCAAAGTAAAATCTGTCTTTCACATTGTGTTTTTAAACCAAAACAAACATTCTGCTCTAACCTTAAATTCATTCTAGTCACATTCTGACTGATAACAGAATTTCAGAAGCAGCTGTCTTGTTTTTATCCCCTCAGACACATACTGTATTCCTTAAATTCTACACTACTTACTATTTTGAGGTATCTGCCCATTCTCAAGATTCTATAGCTTTTGTTCTGCCCACTTGTATGAAATCTGGGGAGTAAATTTCTGCTTTAGCCTTGAAATTTCTTTGCTCAGTTGAAAGTTTCAGAGCCAACATTTGTATTTTCGACAGTTATTTTCAGAGCAAAGAAACACTTCAGTTTGATTAAAGACAAAATAAAATTGCAATTTTTTCTAAAAAACAAAAAAAGGGTTCAAAAGATCAATGGAATATTGGTTCATTAGTTATGACAAATATACCATAGTAATGTAAGATATTAATATGAAGGAAAACTGGCTGTAGGTTTAATGAAACTATCTGTACTATCCTTGCAACTTTTCTATAAATCTAAACTTATTCCAGAACAACAATCTTTTTCAAAAAGCTCAGTGGGTACAGAGAGCAGAGATAAGTGAGGTAGGAATTGTGTGAGACTTTAAAGATTATCTAGGCTACCAACTGCTGAGCATTGAAGTCTAAATTCCATTTCACTTTAATTACCTGTCTAAAGGCCTTATTTCCAAATATAGTCAGATCGGGGGGTGGTTAGGGCTTTGACATGTGAATGGGGTGTGGGGATGGTGGGGCACAATTCAGTCCATAATATCCCTTTTAAACACTAAAGTCCTTCACATATTGGAAAACTGTAGTGAGATTTTACAGTACATGTTAGGAGTGTGGACCTGGGATTAGTCCTGGGTTCAAATTCCAGCTCAGGCACCAGTTAGGAACATGTCTAAGTGCAGCTGTTTAACCTTATGGAGTCTTCATTGTCTCCTATGGAACATGAGGAGAATAAGGGTAATTACTCGATATGGCACCTTGAGACTTTAATTCATAATTCATGTAAAGCACTTAACATGATATCTAGCATATAGTATAGGGCTTTACGAATAATCCATTGATTAATCCTTGATTCTCCTCTAGCCTAAGAAACCCTTACTTTTTAACGTGCTTCCCATCTTCTGAACCTAAACTGTCTTCAAAGTGACTGTTCAGGTGTAACATGAGTTACACTAAACATATCACTATCCACGGGGTTGGAAACATACATCCTAATGCTAGAAGCGACCGGCCTACGTACTGTTTTGACTCTCAGATCACCATACATTCACACTAAGCTATCCAGGAAAACCCTCGGGTCTTTTTGACTCACCAGTGTTTTTCTTTGGAGAGTTCTGCTAAGCCAGGTCCCACTCTCACTGAACTGGAAGGCCAGTTTCCTAGAACAGAAGTCATGATGACACATTCATTTATATCAAATTTGACCTTGTCAGCATCACATCTTCAACTCATTCTCTCTTTAGATGTTCACAGATCATCTTAGTTTTCGCATCAATGATCTGTTTAAGAGTTTTGTTTAGATCCACCCAAGTTTGCCGATTCACACAGGAGAACAGCTCCCCGCCCTGGTGACCCTGCAGGCATCCGGATAAACAAAGCCCGAGCTGCAGCTTGTTTGAGTCCTGGCAGGACACCATCCTGAAGCGCAGAGAGGCTGGGCGGCCTCTAAGGAGCTGGTAGGCAGTCATCTCTCACCCACCTCTCTGTCTCCCTGCACGGATGTTACGAGACAGTGTCTCATCATCTCCTGGGTTCTGATGGACAGGCAGCTCCGGACAGGGCACCCGCAACTAATCCTGCAATCATTGTCTCTTGTTTGGGTGTCGTCCTTCTTGGTGAGTAGAACAAGGAGCCAGCCCCTCTGACTTCTTCCTGTGGTTTATAACGAACTGTCTAAACCTAAAAGTGGCTCATTGTATCTCAACTGGTTGACCAGTCAAGATTTGGCTTATCTTCTAAGGGTGGGTATGCCTCACAATGTATGGAAGCTTCTCATTCTTTCTTATTTTTTATTGTTATTATTAAATAATTTATTGTCAAGTTAGCTAACATATAGTGTAGGCAGTATAGTCTCAGCTTTGGGAGTAGATTCCCATGATTCATCACTTACATACAACACCCAGTACTCATCCCAACAAGTGCCCCCCTCAATGCCCATCACCCATTTTCCCCACCCCCACCAACCTTCAGTTTGTTCTCTGTATTTAAGAGTCTTTTATGGTTTGCCTCCCTCTCTGTTTGAAACTTATTTTTCCTTCCCTTCCCCTATGGTCTTCTGTTAAGTTTTTCAAATTCCACATATGAGTGAAAACATATGATATCTATCTTTTTCTACCTTATTTCACTTAGCATAATACCCTCCACTTCCATCCATGTTGTTGTAAATGGCAAGATTTCATTCTTTTTTGTCACCGAGTAGCATTCCATTATGTGTGTGTGTGTGTGTGTGTGTGTGTGTGTGTGTGTGTGTGTGTGTACACACACCATCTTCTTTCTCCATTCATCAGCTGATGGGCATTTGGGCTTTTTCCATAATTTGGCTAACATTGATAGTGCTACTATAAATACTGGGGTACATTTGCTCCTACAAATCAGCACTCCTGCATCCTTAGGATAAATTCCTATTAGTGCTATTGCTGGGTCATAGGGTAATTCTATTTTTAATTTTTTGAGGAAACTCCACACTGTTTCCAGACTGGCTGCACCAGTTTGCATTCCCACCAACAGTGCAAGAGAGTTCCTCTTTCTCCTCGTCTTCACCAACATCTGCTGTTTCCTGAAAATTTACCCAACTCTGATTCTCCCAGAGTTTTCTATTCCTCAGAATTGAGGACAGAAGTTACTGCAGACAACAGGCTATAACTTATAGCAGCTGTTTGTTGCTTGTTGTCTTATTATCTTTTCATCCATTTGAACTTCCCTTTCACTCTTATCTGAGTTCATGTTATACTTATATTTGTTTTTGTTGTTTTTAAATCTGGAACAATGTGGGCTCCTTTAACCCTATAGATTCTTCCTGTTTGTCCAAAAAGCTCTAGCCTTCTATATTTTTACTTATGAGGGGTCCACTATTGCCAAACTCCATGAAACAGGATTTCTATACTAAATATGAAAAGAAACATAATTTCTAGCAGGCTCTTTGATTTCTCTAAATAAGTGAATTAATTCCAAATCAATGTCCCCTCAGAGTCTTTAAATAAAGCTAAAGAAAGAAGAGAAAAGTAATCTGTATCACTTCAAATTATAAAAATTGATCCAGAAAACTACGGGTTTCTAAAAGCTGTGTAAACCAAGAATTAATAGTTCTACAAAATATAATCAAGTTCAGCCTTTTGAAAATGATGAAAATCAGTGACATTATTACAAGGTATATGGACAATGAAAAAAAAAGTTCTGTCAAATTCAGAAGAGAACAAAATTGCAGAGATGCACAACAATGCTTCCTCAACCGATCTAATGGTCTTAATTATATGGTTTTGTCTCTTTAACTGAGAAACATGCTTAATAGCTACTAACAGCTCCGTTTCTACCTTAAGAGCTGTAGCTTTATCACAATCAGCTCTTCTAATTTTCCAAAGAGTTGATAAAATTTGCATTTCATGAATAGAAAATATATTTTGAGCAAACAGTTGAATATACCTTGGCTACCTCTAGAGGGACTTAACAAACAACATTATCAGCTGTCTTAAAAACTAATGGAGTAGAGGGCTTCCCTTCCAGCAACACTAGAGTAACAGATCAGATTTGTCTACCCACCATAAAGAAGTAGGGACATGGACAAAACATGTGAAACTGTTTATGGACATTAGAGAACATGCAGCCAAGGACTACAATCTCTAAAGGAAGAGAAACATCTAGAAGGGTGATACAGTCACCACAGCTTTCTGCCTGGAGGCACTTCATAGATTATGCTGGAAAAGAGAACCCCAAGCAGAACACAGGTGTGCCACTGAGTTCATGAAGACTGGAAGTCAGCAAAGCCATGTGGTTGCATTTGTATAAAAGAACCAGAGATGAGAGAAGCATACAAAGAAAGAGCTCCGGGAATCTGCATGGGGATCTGCTCCAAACTATAACTGAACACTAACTTATGTATGCATAAGGTTAAATTTCACAGTCAGAAAAGACCAATTGAGAAACTTTAAGACCCCTTTAAAAAAAATATTTTATTTATTTTGAGAAAGAGCACACAAGTGAGGGGAGGAGCAGAGAGACAGAATCCCAAGCAGGCTCTGCACTGTCAGAATCCCAAACCAGACACGGGGCTCAAACCCATGAACCATGAGATCATGACCTGAGCTCAGTTCAAGAGTCAGATGCTGAACCAACTGAGCCACCCAGGTGCCCCTGTAGGAGCTCTTACATAGACCTGAGAGATGTTTGAGTTTTAACCAGGCACAGCAGGGAGGTCTCAATACCCACCAAGACTAGAGACCTGAGAGTTATCACTAAATGGTAGGGGTAAACCAGGCTTACAGTGAAGTCTATGCAAGCCCTTAAATGCCAGCTTTTAAATACCAAGAAAATCCACATGTATCTAACCGTCTGCTAGAAAAAAAAACTCCAGTGCTCCTTAAGACAACAAAATCTAACACTCAACAACAAAGAATCACAATGTACAGCCTTCAATTAAAATCAACAGACTGAGAAGCCAGAAAATGCCACCCAGGAATGAGGGGGTAAAAATCAGTCAATAATAGAAAATACTTAGAAATGACATAGGATGGTACTATCAGACAAGGACTTAAAAGAGGTACTGTAAATATGCTCAATATTTTATTTTAAAGGAAAACATACACACAATAAAAAATATAAAGAAAGATTAAATTAAGTCCTGGAGATGAAATATACAATATCTGAAGTGAAAAACTTGATGGGGTTAATAGAGATAAGACTCTTTAGAAGAAAAGATTAGTGAACTTGAAGACATAGAATTAGAAACTATCCAAACTGAAGAGCAGATAGAAAAACAGGCAAAAAATGAACAGAACTTCAGTGATTTTTAGACAACATTGTTCTAACTTACGTGTAAGAAAAAGATAAATCAAAGGAATAGCCTGCAGATTTCACAAATTTTATTGATAAAAACAATAAACGCATAGATCCAAGAAATATATACACAAGGAAAAGCATAACACATAATGAAATTGTTGAAAACTAATGATAGAAATTTTAAAAGTAGTCAGACAGAAAGACAAAACTTTTATAATAAATTTATCAAGTCATCAACAGACACAACAGTCCTAAGTTTATATGCTTAGTTACATAGTTTCAAATACATGAAGACAATAATGAGAAAACAGAAAGTAGACAAGTTCAATATTATCACTGGAAATTTCAACATCCCTTTCTGAACAAGTAATAGATCAAGTAGAGAGAAATCAATAAGAATACAGACATCCTAAAAATCTGTCAATCTAACTACTCTAACTTACATGTATAGAACATTCTACCCAACAGCATTAAATGTGCATTTGTTACACATGGTCATCAAACATTCAATAAGAGAGATCACATGCTAAACAAAACAACAAATAATTGATAAGGCCTGAAGACTTACAAAGCATGTTCTCTAATGACAAAGGAATTGAATTAGGAATCAATAATAATAGTCATATCTGGAAAAATCTTCCAACATACTTTCCAAACACCACATGGGACAAAAAAGAAATGAAGAAAATTAGAAAATATTTCAAAAGGACTTAAAAGAAAAAAAATTTAGAGGATCCATGTAATGCAGAAGTTTGAAGATGAATTTATAGCTCTAAATGCTTACAGTAGGAAAGAAGAAGTGAAATTTCCATTTAAGAATGGAAAGGAATAACCATGGTGAGATATCACCTCACACCTGTCAGAATGGCTAAAATTAACAACACAAGAAACAACAGGTGTTGGCAAGGATGCAGAGAAAGGGGAACCCTCTTGCACTATTGGTGTAAATGCAAACTGGGTCAGCCACTCTGGAGAACAGTATGGAAGTTCCTCAAAAAACTAAAATAGAACTACCCTACGATCCAGCAATTGCACTACTATAGATGTACCCAAAGGATACAAAAATACAGATTTAAAGGGGTACATGCACCCTGATGTTTATTACAGCATTATTGATAATAACCAAATTATGGAGAGAGCCTGAGTGTCCATCAAGTGATGAAAGGGTAAACAAGATGTGGTATATATACACAATGGAATATTACCCGTCAAAAAGAATGAAATCTTGCCATTTTCAATGACGTGGATGGAGCTAGAATGTATTATGCTAAGTGAAATAAGTTAATCAGAAAGACAAATATATGATTTCACTCATATGTGGAATTTAAGAAACAAAACAGATAAACACATGGGAAAGGGTGGGGGGAGAGAAGAGAGGAAAACAAACCACAAGAGACTCTTAATGACAGAGAACAAACCAGGGGGTTTTATGGAGGGAGGAGGGTAGGGGATGGGCTAAATGGTTGATGGATATTAAAGAGAACACGTGTTGTGATGAGCACTGGGTGTTGTATGTAAGTGATGAATATTGCACTGTATGTTAACTAAAATTTAAAAAGATGAATAAAAATAAAATAAAATAAAATAAAATAAAATAAAATAAAATAAAATAAAGTAAAATAAAATAAAATAAAATAAAATAAAATAAAATAAAAGGGATTGGCCCATAATATATGTAGTAAGCCACTGGTCTTTACACATACCACGTCATTTCAAAGTATATCTTTATCTCATTTTGACAAGGTAGATTCGGGCTAATCTCCTGACAATTTTGTTAAATAGTTCTCTGAATGTGGGAATTAAATTTGCATGCTTGTGATTCCAATTATGAGTCCCTTGTAATAAATTTATCCTATACTGAATTTTCAATAGAAAAAAGAAAAAAGAAAAAAGAAAGGAACAACTTAGAGTTACTAAAAGGCATCCAAAAAAAAACCCCCTACACCTAACGCCTATTTAATGGTGAAAGAATAAATGCTTTTCCATTAAAATAGGAAATGACATCAAGAAAAAGAAAACACATACAGATTAGAAAGAATTAAAACTGTCTTTATTTGCAGGTAACAGGATCACATATACAGAAAATCCTAACAAATTGGGACACCTGGGTGGCTTAGTCGGTGAATCGTCAATGGTTTGTGAGTTCGAGCTCCACATGGGCTCTCTGCTGTCAGCACAGAGCCACTTCAGATCCTCTGTCCCCTTCTCTCTGCCCTTCCCCCACTGGTGCACACACATGCTCTCTGTCTCTCAAAAATAAATAAACATTCATACAAAAAAGAAAATTCTAAAGAAGCTACAAGAAAGTTACCATAATCGTCAGGTGAATTTAGCACATTTGCAAGATCAATCCATAAAAATGTATTGTTTTCTATATGCCATCAATAAACAATTAGAAACTGTTACTTCTTTCCCTTCCTGTTAATCCTGTTTTGCTTTGTTCCATTACCAACTTCCAACTGTTAATTTGTTATCTGACCTTTTCAAATGTACTACATTCAAAACAAAGCCCTCAGTTAATCGTATCTTGGGAAGAGCCACACATTACTGTAGATTGCAAAAATGGCCACAAAACCTCTTCCCATCAGGAAGAGTCATACTCCTTTGAAGTATGACTCTGTAGCCCTTCCCATCAGGAGACAGAGTCCATTCTCCAGGTCCCTGCAGTTGGGCTTGCCCATGTGACTTTATTTTATTAAAAAAATTTTTTTTAATGTTTACTTGTTTTTGAGACAGCGTGAGTAGGGGAGAGGCAGAGAGAGAGGGAGACAGAATCAAAAGTAGGTTCCAGGCTCTGAGCTATCAGCACAGATCCCAATGTTGGGCTTGAACCCACAAACCACGAGATCATGACCTGAGCCGAAGTCATACGCTTAACCGACTGAGCCACCCAGATGCTCCCCATGTGACTTACTTTAATGAACATCTTAGTAAATGCATCAGAAGCAAAGGCATGAAAAGTGCTTGGGCACTGAAGTTTACGCTCTGCTTTCGAGTTCTCTGGAACTGTGGGACGACTGTCTGAGGAATCCAGAGCTAGCCTGCTGATAGATGAGAGAACACGTGACACAAAGAGGTGATGCCAACTGAAGGCCTCTTGTGCCATCCAGCCGCAACCATGACCATCCAACCCCCAGAATCATGAGAAATAATGCTTGCATTATAGCCACTAAGTTTTGGGGTGGTTTATTACACAGTAACAGCTAACTGGTACGGGTTACTTCTGTTCTCATTTTGGCAGTGAAAGCAAATCACATGCCCACAATTCAAATCAACGTCCAGCGTACCTAGAAGGTGCGCGAAGTCCTCTCCTCATGAACAGTGATGCTCTGTGCCCCAGTGGTTAGGCTGTGTGTCATCTTTGTTCTTTACAGACATATACGGATATATTTAGAGATAAGAGTGACATGATGTCCAATTTTAATGTAAAATAATCCTTAACGGAAAAGGGGGAAAGGAGGAAGAAGGAAGAGGAACAGATGAAGGAGGCACGACATAATGGTGACATTTGCTGAACGTGGGGGATGGACAGACAGTGCATTCATCTGCTTGGGCCGTCATAATAAAATACCACAGACAAGTGGCTTCAACAACAGCTATTTGTTTTCTCACCGTTCTGGAGGCTGGAAGTCTGAGATGAAGGTGCCAGCATGGTTGATTTCTGGTGAGAGTCCTCTTCCTGGCTTGCAGGTGGCCACCTTCTGTGTCCTCACATGGCCTTCCTGTGTGCATGCATGCGGTGAGAGATCTCTCTGTTCACCTTCGTACGATCCTAAGGGAACAGGACTCTATCCTCATGACCTCATTTCACCTTAGTTACCTCCAAAAAGTTCTATTTCTAAATACAGTCACACTGAAGGTTACAGCTTCAATATAGATGAATTTGGGGAGGAGGGAGGACATAATTCAATCCACAACAGGGGGGTTCACTATAATATTATTTCTAATTTTTTCCATGTTTGAAAATGTTCATAAGATTTAGAAGATGTAAGTGTATTTTGGCGCCTGTGTGTTTATACTTTATTTAAGTGAGAAACAGAAAGTGCTGGAAGGTTCTATGGTCCCCTTTATACTCTTAAAATCTCTTGACTAGGTACTTAGAAATTGTGGCTCAAGGTAACAAAGCTGTGACTTTGCTTTAATGTCCAATCTTCTGCTTTCTTCCAGGTTGCTGGTATTACTGTAGGTCCAAGTCTGCAGAGAGAAAGAAATGGTAGCCAGCTTCTCCATCGCCGCATCTCATCTCCCCCATTTATCTAGAAGTGGCTTTCACTTCGGTCAGAACTGACGTGCTGGGGGAAGGGCTTATAAAAGGTTTCACATGATTTGGAACTGTCCTTTGTTGGCCTTGAGCTCTCTGGGCCTAACGCTGCTGCAGCTTCCTTGACACAGACGCATGCATATGGTCACTTGGAATTCCTTCCTTGACAACAGAAAGTCTATGGCCTACTTCCAGACTCTTCTGGTTGAGACTCCCTACTCCCACAGAGGGCAGTATTGGACAGGCCTCACAGAAACCTCTTGCCAGCAAGGTCTACTGTGAGGTCTGTATCCAATGCACAGAAAATACTTACCCATCTTTCCCCCCCGAGTCTGTGCCTCTCAACTTCTATCACAACAGCAGCACTCGGCTCTGTCACCCAAGCAGCAATCTGTGTATTGGTTTCCTATTTCACAGTGACAAATTATCACAAATGATTATTATTTTACAGTTCAGGAGAGGAGATATTCAAAATCAGTTTCACTGGGCTAAAAATTAAAGAGCCAGAAGGGGTGCATTGCTTCTAAGGGCTCTGAAGAAACAGAGAAAACCCATTTCTTGCCTTTTCTACCTTCTAGAAGCTATCTGTATTCCTTGGCTCATGCCACACTGGTCTGACCTCTACTTCCATCGTCACATCACCTCTGGCTGACCATTGTGTCTCCTTTTCAAAAGGATCCTTGGGATGCCACTGGGCCCACCTGGATCATCCAGGATAATTTCACCACCTCAAAGTCCTGTTTGCCAAATGGGGCAACATATTCACTAGTTCCAGAGATTAAGATGTAGACACCTATGGGGCACCTGGGTGGCTCGGTCGGTTAAGTGCCTGCCTTGACCTTGGCTCAGGTCATGATCTCATGGTTCATGGGTTCAAGTCTTGCATCGGGCTCTGTGCTGATGGTGCGAAGCTTGCTTGGGATTCTCTCTCTCCTTCTCTCTGCCCCTACCCTGCTTTCTATCTCTCTCAAATAAATAATCTTTAAAAAAAATTTTTTTTAATAAGAAAAAAGATGTGGACATCTTTGGGGGAATACATACTAGCCTTCCCTGTTTCCTCACGGAAGTCTCTCTCACCAGGCCCGAGGTAAAGAAGGTAGCACTCTACTAGAGAGTAAATTCCATCCCTCCAGGGATGGCAAGAGGCCTCCAAAGAATTCTGGAGAATTCTCTTCTCCAGGCCCCACACAAAGAGCTATCAGACTTCTTTTTTTTTTTTTTTTTAATTTTTTTTTTCCAACGTTTATTTATTTTTTGGGACAGAGAGAGAGCATGAATGGGGGAGGGGCAGAGAGAGAGGGAGACACAGAATCGGAAACAGGCTCCAGGCTCTGAGCCATCAGCCCAGAGCCTGATGCGGGGCTCGACCTCACGGACCGCGAGATCGTGACCTGGCTGAAGTCGGACGCTTAACCGACTGCGCCACCCAGGCGCCCCAATCAGACCTCTTCTTTGATCCTTAGTCTGTCAGACAGATACAGAGTTGTGGAACAGGTGCCTTTACATTTCTTTTACAGAGTTCGCACGCACTGCTTTCTCCCCGTTCAGTATCTTGATATTCACAGAATCATCACCTTAGTTGAAACCGAGGCATGGAGAGTTCCATTCTAACATCCTGTACATAACTACTTCCCTAAAGCAGAAACATGAAATTATAAATAGATCCTCATGAATTGTTAAATTCTTAAAGCTTGTCTTCTATTTGGTGACAGAATGTATTTAATGAGTCAAAAGGAATTTCAATATTCAAAGGTGAATATTAAATGAATAACATTCTATAGAACACAAAAATATTTTTAGGAGAGTATTTTTGCTTCTGAAAAGCTTTTCAGTCAGTTTTACTGTGCCTTCTTGAATGAAGAACTATCACTCAACCAATCTTCTGTTCGTATGAAAAAGAGTAATTTTAGCTGGAGCACAAACGTCACCTGCAGAATAGTAAATGTGATAGGTGATGTTGGCATACTCTATTTTGCCTAAAGATATGTATTTTCTCATCCTTCAACTTCTCCCTCATAGTGTAATAGCTAAAGGCATTTATAAAATCACAATATAATGGTGCCATAATTTATGTAAATACATTATTAGGCATTTCTACCCAAATAAGGAGAATGAATCAGAGTGTTTACACAAAAACGAAACTGTAGCATTTGATTGTCAGATCTGGAATATCTCTTCCATCAAACATTCCATCAAAACCGAGATGTGTAATCCCTGAGAGCCCACAAAAAAATGAGGTGGGGGCTCTATTGGTATATCAGTTTGAACTCTTCTGGGATGAACTATAACCTCAGCCAAAGTCGAGGTAGGGGGAGAAGGTAGTGGGGGAAGAGGGAGATCCAATGATAGAATGTATGGCACAGAACTCACAGGTAGGGAATGAGGCTAAACTTGAAATTTCTAAACCCAGGCACTCACAGAAGCCTTTGGGACTCTGTTTCTTGTCTCTTCCCCCCTGTTTTTCTGCATTGTTCTCTCTGGCTGCAGGGTTACATGAATGAATATGTAACAACCAAAGGATCCTGAGTCTTTACATTACTAATCAAGTGACTAGAAGAGATTTCTCTTTAGTTCAAATTCCCCAAGAGACGGCCTGCTTTGGCTTGGGCCATGTACCCATTCCTGGAGTAATTAACTATGGCCAGGAGATCACACTACATGAGGATGGTACCCACTGTAGACGAGAGTGAGACGGAGGGGTGCAAAAACACAACTATAGCAGGTCATTCCAAAGTGTTGGGAGAGCACAGTGCTGAATACCTAAGAGACGGTTGACATCTGGACTCCTAAATCCTATAGGTCACTGAGAATGTGTACTTTCAGGCATGTATCATGTTAGCTTCTTCCATCCACTGGAGTGGCATCTAGCAAGGCCACATTTATTTTACCATCTCTGGCTGAGGATATTCATAGAAGGATGCAGGCAGTAAAGATTTAAATACCAACCCATGTGGTTATACACTCGCAGAGGAGATAAACCAGAGCCCAGGCCATGACTGATAAACTCCCCTGCTTTCTATCTCTAAAAGTTGGTAGATTTCTTCCTGTGGATATCGCCCTGGGGGACTCAGTTTTGTGTGGTAATCTTGGCTGCAAATTCCTGTCTCTGTAGGCACCAAGGCCTTCTGTCAATAAAACCAACCAAACCTTCCAGGCCTGCCATGGTGTCAGCTTGCAAATGAAACCCTGAAGTCAGTACAATGTATGAAGTCTCGTAAAACACCACTTCTCAAACATAGTCTGCATTCAGTGTTAAGAGCTTTTAAGTTATAATGAAAAATCTGCAGTGCCTGGGTGGCTCAGGAGGTTAAGCGACTGGCTCTTGACTTGGGCTCAGGTCATTATCTCACAGTCCCTGAGTTCGAGCCCCACATCTGGCTCCATGCTAATGGTGCAGAGCCTGCTTGGGAGTCTCTCTCTGCCCCTCCATGCTCGCTCTCTCTCTCTCAAAATAAGGAAAATAAACTTTAAAAAAATCTGACTCAAACCACTCCCTCTTTTAAAGTTTCTGGGTTTTCTTTCCCTATAATAATTCTAAAGCTACAAAGTTTTCTTCACTTTTTCATAAAACTGAACTATTTCAGGGGATATTTTATGAGAGAAAATCATCTGCACGTCGCCTGAATCATAGTTAGAATTGCAAGATTCTCTTGTAGGGTTTTGCCTACACTGAAGAGTCTCTCAGGCAATGTATCTTCATATGGAAGCACATTAGACATTTAACCCCATGGAATTCACCCCATAAATGTCTACTGGCAATGAAAAAGAAGAAAAAACTGACAAAATGAGAAGTTATGAAACTTCAGCAGGTAAGAAGATACTTAGTGGAAGGGTTAAAAACAGAAATAATGAAGAAACTTTAAACATCAGTTGCTCACTAGACTCTAGGGTAAACAGAAGTTGCCTATAATTTTATTTAAAATAAGCAAGAAAGAAAAAATAAAGGTATTTATACAAAGTTTTGGTTCTCATTATTTCCAAACATTCACAGAGAACTACATAGCTCTACGTGTAGATTTTTTAAAAATGTTTATTTATTTTGAGAGAGAGAGAGAGACACAGAGAGAGAGAGAGAGAGAGAGAGAGAGAGAGAGAGAGAGAGAGAACGCACGAGCAGGGGAGAGGAAGAAAGAGAAGGAGGGACTCTTGCCAGCACAGATTCCACCACAGGGCTCGAACCCACCAACCGTGAGCCTGAGCCAAAACCAACAGTTGCACATTTAACCAACTGAGTCATCCAGGTGCCCTTCTAATAGCAGATTTTTAAAAAAGGGAAGGTTAGGAACCTGTTTTAAAAAGTCAGAGAAAGAACAGCACCGTAAATCACAAAAACATGAGAAGATATAATGAAGAACAAAGGCAATAGCAGTAGGAAGCAAACAAAACAGACAAAATGAGCGACACCAGAATTGGTTTTCTGAAAAGGTTAGCACAAGTGACAAACCTCGAAGACGACAGAATCTTTTAAATGGAGAAAATACAAAGTAGCATTATCAGGAATGAAATAGGTGAGATTAGTATAATCTACTTTACGGGATGATGGATATTAGAAAGATAAGATCTTTAGGACAATAAATTAGTCAACTCTGATGCAGTGGCCAGACTCTTTCAGAAAATAATACATCTTACACAACAAGAAAATAGAGACAAATTTTAATAGTTCAAGATCTTTCAGAAAACTGAATCTGTAACTAAAAACTACCCATGAAAGAAAACTTGAGACCAGGATAATAACTTCACCCCAAAATTCTTTCAAATATTTAAGAAAAGACTAACCAATCTTACAAAAACTCCAAAAATTTCAGAGAATGACTGAAGTACCACAACTCGTTTTAAGTGGCCAGGATAATTAATATACATCTAAAACCCTATAAGGAAAAATCTAGACCAATTTCTCTAGTAAATGTAGATGAAAAACCCAAAAAGTACATATGCACATAAAATGCAGTTTTATATAAAATACATAAAATGCAGATATTATATGACCAAATAGCATTTACTCAGGAATGCAAAGTTAGTTTAACATTCAAAATTCTGTCAATGTACTTGACTATAGTAATGGAATAAAGGAGAAATCCATGCATTTAAATACAACAAAAGGCACTTTATAAAATCCAAATCTCATTCATGGTAAAAACTCAGCTAACTTTGTTTAATTAAAAACTTTCTTTATCAAACTCAACACCCAAAAAACAAATAATCCAGTGAAGAAATGGGCAAAAGACATGAATAAACCCTTCACCAAAGAAGACATCCAGATGGCCAACCGACACATGCAAAAATGTTCAACATCACTCATCATCAGGGAAATACAAATAAACACCACAATGGGATACCACCTTACACCTGTCAGAATGGCTAACATGAACAACTCAGGCAGCAACAGATGTTGGCAAGGATGTGGAGAAAGAGGATCTCTTTTGCACTGCTGGTGGGAATGAAAGCTGGTGCAGCCACTCTGGAAAACAGCATGGAGGTTCCTCAAAAAACTAAAAATAGAACTACCCTATGACCCAGCAATTGCACTACTAGATATTTATACAAGGGATACAGGTGTGCTGTTTCAAAGGCACATGCACCCCAATGTTTATAGCAGCACTGTCGACAATAGCCAAAGTATGGAAAGAGCCCAAATGTCCACTGATGGATGAATGGATACAGAAGATATGGTATGTGTATACACACACACACACACACACACACACACACAATGGAGTATTACTTGGCAATAAAAAATAATGAAATCTTGCCATTTGCAACTACGTGGATGGAACTAGAAGGTATTATATTATTCTAAGCAAAATTAGTCAGAGGAAGACAAATATCATATGATTTCACTCTTATGAGGAATTTAAGATACAAAATAGATGAACGTAAGGGAAGGGAAGCAAGAATAATATAAAAACAGGGAGGGGGACAAAACATAAGACACTCTTAAATATAGAGAACAAACAGAGGGTTGCTGGAGAGGTTGTAGGAGGAAGGATGGGCTAGTGGGTAAGGGACATTAAAGAATCTACTCCTGAAATCATGTTTACACTATATGCTAACTAACTTGGATGTAAATTAAAAAATAAATTAATTAAAATGTTAAAAAAAAAACCCTTTCTTAATATCACAGAGAGTATCTACAAAACACCTATTCCAATATCATTATTAAAAGGTGGAAGACTGTATGAGTATCAGTGCAAAAATACTTAACACAATACCAGCAACAAAAACTCAACAAAAAATTGAAAGGATTCTACACCATGACCAAGTGGGATTTATTCCTGGAATGAAAGAGTGATTCAACATACGAAAAACCAGTGTCAATATACCACATTGACAGAATGAAGGGGGCGGGGAGGGGGGGAGACATGATCACTTCAATTGATGCAGAGAATGCATTTGACAAAATTAAGTACGTTTTCTAACAAAAAAATGTAACAAAAGAACTAGGAACAGGGGCGCCTAGGTGGCTCAGTCGGTTGAGTGTCCAACTTCAGCTCAGGTCATAATCTCACGGCTCTGTGCTGACAGCTCAGAGCCTGGAGCCTGCTTCAGATTCTGTGTCTCCCTTTCTCTCTCTCTCTCTCTGCCCCTCTCCCACTCACTCTCTCTCTCAAAAAATAAATAAAAACATTAACAAAATAATAATAATAATAATAATAATAATAATAATAAAAAGAACTAGGAACAGAAGGAAATTACTTCAACATAATCAAGGCCATCTACGAAAAGCCCACAGCTAATATCCCACCCAAAGGTGAAGAAAAATGGAAAAGTTTTTCCTTTAAGATCAGAAACAAAACAGAGATGCTAACTTTTATCACTTCTATTCGACATAGCACTAGAAATCCTAGCCAAAAGCAATTAGACAAAAAACAGAAACAAAAAGGCACCCAAATCTGTGCTCTGGATGACATAATATATGACAAATATATATATATATACATATATATATTTGTCATATATATATTTGTCATATATATATATTTGTCATATATATATATTTGTCATATATATATATTTGTCATATATATATTTGTCATATATATATATATATGACAAAACCCTAAAGATTTGAGGGAAAAAAATAAAAAAAACCCTGGTAGAATAAACAAATTCAGCAGAGTTGCAGGATACAATAATATCAGACACAAAAATCAGTTGTTTCTATACACTAACAATGAACAATCCAAAAATAAAATTATGAAGATAATCTCACGATAGCATCAAAAAGAATAAAAATACTTAGGAATATATTTAACCAAGGAAGTGAAAGACTTATACACTGAAAACTAAAAAACACTGCCAAAAGAAATTTTTAGAAAGACACAAATCAATGGAAAGATACTGTGTTCATAGATTGGAAGGCTTGGTATTGTTAGGATGTCAATATCATTCAAAATGATCTACAGACTTAATGCAATCCCTATCAAAATCCTAAAAGTATTTTCTGCAGAAATAGAAGAATCCACCCTAAAATTCATATGGAATCTCAACGGGTCCCAAATAGTCAAAGTAATTGTTATCTGCTGAATTACGTACCCTCCCAAATTAATGTTAAAGTTCTACCCTCCCCCCCCACCACATCCCTTCCAATATAGCTCAGAAAATAACTATATTTGGAGAGAGGACCATTAAAGAAGTGATTAAGCTAAAATGAGGCCTTTGGGTGGGCTCAAATCCAATCTGACCAATGTCCTCATAAGAAGAAATTTGAGTACATACAGAGACACCAGAGATGTGCATACTGAGAGGAAAGGCCATGTGAGAACAGAGCAAGAAGATCATTTGAAAGCCAAGAAGAAAGGCCACTTAAGAAACAAAACCTGCACACACGTTGATCTTAAACTTTTAGCCTTCAGAACTACAAATAAAAGTCTGCTGTTTAAGCCACCCAGTCTGTGGTATTTTGTTATGGTAGCCCTAGCTAACTAACAGAGTAATGTCAAAAAAAGAACAAACCCAGGGGCACCTGGGTGGCTCAGTAGGTTGGGCGTACCACTTTGGCTCAGGTCATGATCTTGTGGTCTGTGAGTTTGAGCCCCACGTCAGGTTCTGTGCTGACAGCTCGGAGCCTGGAACCTGCTTCAGATTCTGTGTCTCCCTCTCTGTCTGTCTTTCAACCGTTCATGCTCTGTCTCTCAAAAAACAAACAAACAAACAAACCTGGAGGTCTCACACTTTCTGATTTCAAAACTTTTTACAAAGGACAGTAATCAAAAGAGTACGGTACTAGCGTAAAGATAAGAGATATAGACCAATGGAGTGGAACAGACAGACCATAAGTAAACCCTCAGATTCAGGGTCAAACGACTTTCAACAAGGGTGCTAAGACATCCAATGGGGAAAGGACTGTCTCCTCAACAAATGGTGCTGGGAAAACTGGATATCCACAAGCCAAAGAAATAAAGTTGGATCCTTACAAACCACACAAAAATGGCTCTTTCATCTGGGCTGCCAACCAGACTGTGGAAGATCTGGAAACCGGCAGGCCGTGCAAGTCAAGGCCACGGCCGCCCATCAGCAAACACCAGAAGCACTCAGGAGGCCAGGGTAATGCATCACTATAGGATGAACTTTGACAAATATCATCTGGGTTACTGTGGAAAAGTTGGTATGAGGCATTACCACTTAGAGAGGGATCAGAGCTTCTGCCCAACTGTCAACCTTGATAAACTGTGGACCTCGGTCAGCGAGCAGACACATGTAAATGCTGCCAGAAAGAAGACCAGCGCTGCTCCTCTTGTTGATCTCGTGCAATCGGACTACTACAAAGTTTTGGGGAAGGGACAGCTCCCAAAACAGCCTGTCATCATGAAGGCCAAATTCTTCAGTACAAGAGCTGGAGAGAAAATTAAACATTTGGCGGGGGGGGGGGGGGGGGCGGTAGGGAAAGGTAGGAGGGGGGTGCTGCTGTGTCCTGGTAGCTTGAAGCCACAATAGATGGAGGTTCATTAAATGCTAACAGATGAAAAAGAAATACAAAACTGAACTCAAAATGGATCAAAGATCTGAATGAAAGATTTTATTTTATTTATTTATTTTTTTATGAAATTCATTGTCAAATTGGTTTCCATACAACACCCAGTGCTCATCCCAACAGGTACCCTCCTCAATGCCCATCACCCACTTTCCCCGACCTCCCACTCCCCATCAACTCTCAGTTTATTCTCAGTTTTTAAGAGTCTCTTATGGTTTGGCTCCTTCCCTCTCTAACTTATTTTTCCCTCCCCTTCCCCCTCTAACTTATTTTTCCCTCCCCTTCCCCCATGGTCTTCTGTTAAGTTTCTCAGGATCCACATAAGAGTGAAAATATATGGTATCTTTCTCTATATGACTTATTTCACTTAGTGTAACACTCTCCAGTTCCATCCAGGTTACTACAAAAGGCCATATTTCATTCTTTCTCATTGCCAAGTGGTATTCCATTGTGTATATAAACCACAATTTCTTTATCCATTCATCAGTTGATGGACATTTAGGCTCTTCCCATAGTTTGGCTATTGTTGAAAGTGCTGCTATAAACATTGGGGTACAAGTGCCCCTATGCATCAGCACTCCCCTATCCCTTGGGTAAATTCCTAGCAGTGCTATTGCTGGGTCATAGGATAGATCTATTTTTAATTTTTGGAGGAACCTCCACACTGTTTTCTAGAGCGGCTGCACCCGTTTGCATTCCCACCAATAGTGCAAGAGGGTTCCCATTTCTCCACATCCTCGCCAGCATCTATAGTCTCCTGATTTGTTCATTTTAGCCACTCTGACTGGCGTGAGGTGGTATCTCAGTGTGGTTTTGATTTGTATTTGCCTGATGATCGCATTCACAATTGCACCAAGAAGCATAAAATACCTAGGAATAAACCTAATCAAAGTTGTAAAAGATCTGTATGCTGAAAACTATAGAAAGTTTATGAAGGAAATTAAAGAAGGTACAAAGAAATGGAAAGACATTCCCTGCTCATGGATCGGAATAATAAATATTGTTAAAATGTCAATACTACCCAAAGCTATCTGCACATTCAATGCAATCCCAATCAAAATTGCACCGGCATTCTTCTCGAAGCTAGAACAAGCAATCCTAAAATTCGTATGGAACCACAAAAGACTCCGAATAGCCAAAGCAATATTGAAGAATAAGACCAAAGTGGGAGGCGTCACAATCCCAGACCTTAGCCTCTACTACAAAGCTGTAATCATCAAGACAGCATGGTATTGGCACAAACACAGACACATAGACCAAAGGAATAGAACAGAAACCCCATAACTAGACCCACAAAAGTATGGCCAACTCATCTTTGACAAAGCAGGAAAGAACATCCAATGGAAAAAAGACAGTCTCTTTAACAAATGGTGCTGGGAGAACTGGACCGCAACATGCAGAAGGTTGAAACTAGACCACTTTCTTACATCACTCACAAAAATAAACTCAAAATGGATGAAGGACCTGAATGTGAGACAGGAAACCATCAAAACCCTAGAGGAGAAAGCAGGAAAAGACCTCTCTGACCTCAGCCACAGCAATTTCTTACTTGACACATCCCCAAAGGCAAGGGAATTAAAGGCAAAAATGAACTACTGGGACCTCATGAAGATAAAATCTTCTGCATTGCAAAGGAAACAATCAACAAAACTACAAGGCAACCAACAGAATGGGAAAAGATATTTGCAAATGACCTATTGGACAAAGGGCTAGTATCCAAAATCTATAAAGAACTCACCAAACTCCACGCCAGAAAAACAAATAATCCAGTGAAGAAATGGGCAGAAAACATGAGTAGACACTTCTCTAAAGAAGACATCCAATGGCCAACAGGCACATGAAAAGATGAATGTAAGACTTTATAAAACACTTAGAAGAAAAAAACTTCATCACATTAGGTTGGCACGTATAATACCAAAAGCATAAGGAACACAAATCAAAATTGATCAATAGGACATCAAATTAAAAACTTCTGTGTGTCAAAGGACACAATAAACATATTGAAAAGTCAGCCTACAGCATGGAAGAAAATATTTGTAAATCATACATTGTATAAAGGTTCACCATCGAACATATAAAGCACCTGCACTTCCACAAGAAAAAAAACCTAGTAACGCAATGAAAACATAGACCAAGGACCTCCATATTTCCCCACTGACACATAAATGGTCAACAAAAATATGAAAAGATGCTCAATATCACTTATCATTAGCAAAATGTAAATCAAAACCCAAATGGGATATCACCTCACATCCTTTAGGAAGGCTACTAAGAAACAAAAATAGAAGTAAAAAAGTTTTGATGAGGATATGGAGAAACTGAAATCCTTGTGCAATTGGGGACAATGTAAAATGGTACAGGCTTCAGGAAAAAATATTATGGTGGTTTCTTACAAAATTAAAAATAGAATTGCCATATGATCCAGCAATTCCACTTCTGGATATAAATCCGAAAGAATTGAAAACAAGGCCTCAAATATCTATGTGTAGTATACTGGTCTTCATAGCAGCATCATTCACAAAAGCCAAAAGATGGAAGCAATGCAAACAAATGTCCATCGGCAGATACACACAGGTAAAGAAAATGTGGAACATACATACAATGGAATGTATACACATGTATACACACAGCATACAGCCTTAGAAAGGAAGGAATTCTGACGCATGCTACAACATGGATGGATCTTGAGGGCGTTATGCTAAGTGAAATAAGCCAGTCACAAAGAGACAAATACTGTATGATCCCACTTACATGAGATACCTAGAATAATCAAATTTAGAGGAACAAAGTAGAATGGTAGCTGCCAAAAACGGGCAGAAGGTAAAATGGAGAGTTGTTTGATAGGTGTAGAATTTCAGTTTTGCAAGACCAAAAAGTTCTGGGGATTGATTACATAACAACTGTAAATACAGTTCAATTTCGGCAGAAGCGCCTTGCAATATAATCATTGTTAAATAAGAATATGAAGGACGCAGATCAGAAAGGATACCGAACTTCCCCCTATTTACTGAATTCTTTTAAAAATGTTGGCCATTCCTTTTGTAGCAATGTGGATGGAACTGGAGAGTATTATGCTAAGTGAAATAAGTCATACAGAGAAAGACAGATACCATATGTTTTCACTCTTATGCAGATCCTGAGAAACTTAACAGAAGTCCGTGGGGGAGGGGAAGAAAAAAAAAGAGATTAGAGAGGGAGGGAGCCAAAGCATAAGAGACTCCCTAAAAACTGAGAATAAACTGAGAGTTGGTGGGGGGTGGGAGGGAGGGGAGGGTGGGTGATGGGTACTGAGGAGGGCACTTTTGGGATGAGCACTGGGTGTTGTACGGAAACCAATTTGACAATAAATTTCATATTTAAAAAAAACATTAAAAAATAAATAAAAAATAAATAAGCATTCACTAAAAAAAAAATGTTGGCCATTAAAGTCCCCATATGAGTGAAGTCATATGATTGAGGGGTTGTGGGAGAGGGGAGAGGCTAAATGGGTAAGGGGCACTAAGGAATCTACTCCTGAAATCATTGTTGCACTATATGCGGGGGGGGGGGGGGGGGGAGGGGCTAAATGGTATGCTAACTAATTTGGATGTAAATTCAAAAAAAAAAAAAATGTTGGCCATTACGTAATTTACAAACTGATGTAAAATCTAACATTTTTGTTTGGAACTCATAATGGATCAGTGCTTTTATAAAAGTAAGATTTTCAACAAGTAGGAAGACAGGTGGGAATAAAGTTCACTGGTGTACATCCTGGGAATCTATTCCTGTGGCTGTCTGGTTATTTGTTCACCAAACCATCTCCCCTTCCTTCTTGGGCACACAGCTCGACTTCATTTCCCAGCTTACTCTGCAGTTAGGTGTGGCCACAACTGCACTCTGGCCAGTGGGCTGGGGCAGAAATGACATATGCCATCTCCTGGGCCTGATTCATAAAACCCTCCCCGGTGCTACCAACCATTCTCTGAGGAAGGACTTGGAGCGGGCAGAGCCTGGGTAAGAACCCCTGAGGAGCGCTGCCAGGCTAGTAACATACATACCAGACCACTGCTTCAGCAAGAAAGCCTTACTGTGTTAAGGTACTAAAATGTACATTCTTAAAATACAAAATGTAAAAGGGAATAGTTAACTAAGCAGTAAAAATTGTTAATCATGGTTGCCCACTAAACATTTTTACTCAGTCTTATATAGGAATGGATACCAGTAACAAAACAAACCTGCTTAGTAGTGGAAATTCATTACTTTCGTGTAGAGTATCTTCCTAGACCCAATCTTCTTTGACTCATGACTCAAAGTCCCCATGACTCAAAGTCCCCGTGACTCAAAGTCCCCATGACTTTGGGAACTCATGACTACTCCTGGCCCTGTGACCAATCATATTCTGCATATATATTGGTTCATACGAACACTCTGATTAGCTGGATTCTTTACACAGTGAATGTGTCTCAAGAACCCTCTAGAAACATTTTGAACTTTTAAAAACATGCCTGGAATATTCTTTTAAAAAAAATATTTACTTGAGAGAGAAAGAGTGCGCACACATATGCATGTGACAAGGGAGGAGGGGCAGAGAGAGAAGGAGAGAGAGAATCCCAAGCAGGCTCCGTGCTGTCAGCAGGGAGCCCAACACGAGGCTTGATCTCACAAACTGTGAGATCATAACCTGAGGCCAAATCAGGAGTCGGACGCTCAACCAATTGAGCCACCCGGGGTCCCCAAAATGCCTGGAATATTCTGATAAGAATTGTCATCAGTACCTTCTCAAACTGGATAATGGCAGCAGTAGTGGATTAAACACAGGCACTCACACACACTTTTCTTCCACTGTTCTGTAGACATAACAATTAGAAGGACAATACATATTTCAAACAGTATAAAGCTTGCTGAAAACGTTTGCTGAAAAAAATCTAATGAGATTATGGCTAGGAATTAATTCTGAGCATCCAACTCTAAAAGCGTAGGTAACGGTCTGTCACTGACGATAACGGGGGTCCTGTAAGTTCACACTTGGTATCCACCTTTGAGCCCTTGGCATCCCCAGTGAAAAGAAGCTGAAGGAAAGCTACCTCCAAGGGCTGCTGGGGGTTTCATCACGTGCAGCACCAGGTTCACCAAGAAGGTGGAAAGACAGGGCGAGTCAGTCTACAGTAACTAAGTGAACACACAGAACGGACGCTTACACATTTCTCCCTGAGAAGCTGGCTTCATTTAGCCAAAAAAAATGTACTGGATTTTCTGTTACTTGTATTTCATTGAAAAATAGGGGAGTTGACCCATATGACAGTATTACTATAAATATTAGGAAGATACGACAAAATCTTGGCAAGAATGATGGAACGGCCCAAGTTTGGGAAACACTATCATAAGTAGCTATAAATAATCAAATCGCCTCTCAGATGAAAGCACTGGAATGAATATTAAAATAATTAGATGATTCTGGGAATCTGAAAAGAAAAAGACAATTAACACTTGCTTTAAATTTTGGATTGCTGTTGTAGGCCTCGCTTTTCTTGATGGTTTAGTTTAACTCCTAGCTGAAATGCTTTCTGTTAATTTTTTTACTTCCTCATTTTTTATGGTCTCAACCAACTTCAGCTTAGGCATTCTGATCTCAATGCTTGAAACACATAGGTTTAAATGTTTTAACTTTCTTACTTTTCAATAATGAGCAAAATCTAAGCCTAAGCATCTATATATAAGTTGCCATCTGTTTGTAACATTCTATCTATTTATAGAAATATATTGAACATGGATACAAAGTTACATTAAGTTGCATGTGCAAAAATTCCTGTTATCTAGAAATTAATTAGTTGCCACTGATTACAAGCTGAAATATTAATATATGTTTATACATGTATATAAATCTAGTCACACAAATACTCAAACACAAACCTGATTTCGAACTGTTACCTAAAATCAGAGGTTGGCGTTTAATACTAGCAAATAACATCATGTTATTATATTACGCAGTGTGTGACAACATGATTAAAAACCTTCCGTGGAATAAAAGAGTAAATCAGGTGCGTTTCCTTAATCAGAACATGACCAGTTATACCTTATTATGAAATTAAAATGCAAACAAAAGAACTGGGATGAGAATAAAGTTTGGGGAAACTACAGATCATAAGCACCGGGAGGGCATGAGTGATTGCCTCCAGAGAAGCTACGTGATGTGTTGCAAAGCATGGTGGCCGCAGCATGAGGAAACAGGTCATGCTCCTAGAGGTGGCGCAACCCGCCAGCATGTTCAGCATGGCAGAAATTCTTTGAGCCTCACTTGCCAACATTTTTGAACCGGGAAAATGAATGAGCCAATTCTCTGAGAAAACCGAAACCTCTCTTAACAGTTTTATGCTCCTGTGAAAAATAAAGAAACCTCCACCAGCCACAAGCCATAAATCAAAAAGGACACAGGTAAGGGGATACAATGTGTTCTTCATTTCCTACACGCAAACATCAAACGTTAACTCAGTCAAATACTAGGAGTATAATGCACAAAGTCATTGCTCATCACTTTCTACGCTTGGAATATCAACACATTCCAAATATTTTTAGTATAATCTTCATTTTATTCCAAGTATTTGATGTTTTCTGTCTTCCACCCCTCCCCTAGGCCCAGCCTTCTTGTCTTCTGTTATCTACACAAAGTTATATTTAAATTAACAGATGCTTACTGAATGGTGAACGTTTCCAGGAGGGGAAATTCCTCACTTCCTGTGAGGCAGGAAAAAGCAGAGGAACAAAGTTCTTTTCCCTATGTGGAGTCAACCTATGGGTCAGAGAAAGACGTTACGCATTGTTGATGCTTTACAAAATACAAGAGCAAAATTAAAATAGCAATAAAGAAGTAGGCATTATCACTCCATTCACTCCTTTTTAGTTTATCTTTACCATTTCTACACGTCATCCTACATACGTACATCAACTTACCAGGAGACCCTGGGCCAGGCAGTGGTCCAACGTGCAAGTGTTGAATCCATCCATTTGGTCAGGATCTATCCATTGGTTTGCTTCCCCCACCAAAAGAATGTCTCTAAAACTGACATTTGACAAAGGCTTAAATAGAACTTCCAGTTTTATTATTGCAAAGCAAAATAATTTATTTCTAATGCGGTAATCCAATGACAAGTGAACACTTACCCTCTAATAAGTGATCTTGTGGTGTCCCTGATATTTACTCTATAGAAGTTAAGTGGTACATCTCTCAGATTTGGGGTTTATCAAGGTAAACTTGAGTCAGTATTTCTTGAATGCACACTTTGAATCTGATCTGACTCAAACCTTTAGGCAGCTGTCACAAACAGATCTGAGCTGTGCCTCACTTCTCAAGCATTGTCTCACCTATCAGAGGGACCGGATGCACAGAGTCAGGGCAGACCCTATCTGACCTTCAAAACAGTTCCAGAAATGAACTTTCATGGAAGATGGTGGAGTAGGAGGGCCCTAAGACCACCTCATCCCCCAGATACAGCCACATCAGTGTAAATAACCCAGAAAAGGACCTGAAGGCTGACAGAACAGACTCTCCACAGCCAAATGTAGAGAAGAGGCAACAATCAAAGAGGGTAGGAGGGCAGAGACAAGGTCAGGAGCTAAATACACCCACAGTACTGTCCACAGGAGGGAGGGACACCACAGGCGTAGAGAGGGGCAAAGAAACACTCTCATACCAAGGAGCTTGCCTGGGAAAGATGAATCCCCATTTTTGGCTTTGAACACCAAGAGGCCAAATTTGTTGAGTTCTTACAACCAGCAGGGCTTAACACTCAGAACTTTAAAAATCAGCAGTCTGGGCTCTATGAGAGCACAGGATAGAATCACCACCCCTAAGAAGACAGAACTGAAAACAGCCCTACTGAGATACAGCACAGAGGCAGTAGTCTGAAAAATTCCTGGGGCATACGGGAGACATTTGCTTACTAATCTCAGAGCATGACCAATCACAGAGGAGCAGGGATCTTTGGGAGACTTTCCCAGGAACAAAGAAGCTGGCAGGTGCCATCTCCCTGCCCTGCACCCCAGTCTAGATACATGGACACCTGTGAGAATCAGCACAGTGTCAACACTCACTACCTAACTTGCTAACACCATGCCCCACCCAGTGTTTTTCCCTGTGGACACACCCCCTGCAGCCAGGCCTGGAACGGGTCCTCTCCTCCAGCAGACCCACACAAGGCTTGCTATCAGCACAAAGCCCACCCTCTGCTCCACCCCACCCCTCGCCTTGTACTTCTGCAGATCCACTCCCTCCACCTGACCTGCCTCGATCCTTTCTCACAGGAGACCAGGGCAGACCTAATGGGCACCATGTGCCCCACCACCATGTTCTTCTGCAGATCAATCCCCTCCACTTCACTCTTGTCTGGAGTTCATCCAAAGCCGTGCCACAAGCCTGCCAATGGGCAAGCAGCTCTGAAAGGGGCCAGCACCACTCCAAAGTGACTCCCACCCAAGGGAGAGAAGATAACCACACACTAGTCTGAATATAGCCCCAGAGGTGAAGGCAGACATTTGGACCTGTTGTGTTGAACTGCGGGCCCTATTCAACAAGGAGAACTTCTCAGGAGATAAGACCGAGAAAGCACCCAGCAATTCAGTGCTATTGCATCTCTGGCAAATACTTGGTCCAACTTAAGCCCAAGGTTGCACCACACTGGCCCACTAACAACACAGGGACCAAAACCTGCCCACAACAGGCAAAGAGAACCATCGCAGGTGACTGAAGGAAAAAGTGGCTCAGCCACAACATTGTGTGCGCATGCAACACAAACAGGAGACACCACTGAAGTGCCAGGTTCTGGAGACTGCACTGCAGGACACGTAGGCCCTCTTCTCCATAAAGCCACTACTTTCAAGAGCAGAAGACAAAGCTGACTTTCCTAACACACAGAAACAGACAGAATTGAATTGGACAAAACAAGGAGACAGAGGAATATGTCCCAAATGAAAAAAAAAAAAAAAAAAGGGGACAAAATCACAGCAAGAGAGCTAAATGAAATGGAGGAAGTAATATGCTTAACAGAGAATTTAAAGTAAGGGTCATAAAGATACTCACTAGACTTAAGAGTGGAGGACCTCAGTGACACCCTTGACAAAGAGAGAAAACATAAAGAACCAATCAGAGATGAAGAACTCAGTAGCTCAAATTAATAATACACTAGAGGAAATTAATGTAGACTAGGAGAAGCAGAACAGACTAGTAACCTGGTGGAAAGAATAATGGAAAGCAAATAAGATGAACAGAAAACAGAAAAAAGTAACAAAAAATGAAAATAGACTTAGGAAACTCAGTGACACCATCAAGAATAATGACATTTGCACTATAGGTATTTCAGAAGGAGAAAAGAGGGCAGAAAATGTATTTGAAGGACTAGTGTCTGAAAACTTCCTGAATCTGGGGAATAAAACAGAAATCCAGATCCAGGAGGCACAGAGAGCACCCAAAAAATGAACCTAAGAAGGTCCACACCAAGACACATAGTAATTAAAATGACCCAAATTAGGGATGCCTGGGTGGCTCAGTTGGTTGAGGGTCCAACTCTTGATCTTGGTTCAGGTTGTGATCTTACTTACAGCTCAGGAGATCAAGCCTTGCATCAGGCTCTGTGCTGACCACTCACCGCAATCCCTGACTAGGTTTTTCTCTCTTCCTCTTTGTCTCTCCCTCTCTCTTTCCTTTCCTTGCTCTCTCTCTAATAAACATTTAAAAATAAATAAATAAAATAAAATGGCCAAAAGTAGTGATAAAGAGAAAAATTTTAAAGCAGCCAGAGAAAAGAAAGCAGTTACATACAAGGGAAGCCCCATAAAGCTATCAGCTGATTTTTCAGCAGAAATTTTACAGGCCAGAAGGGAGTAGTAGCATGATATACTCAAAGTGCTGTAAGTAAAAAAAAAACTACAGCCAAGAACACTGTATCCAGTAAGGTTACCATTCAGAATAGGAGGACATCAAGTTTCCCAAACAAAAGTTAAAGGAATTCATCGCCACTAACCCAGCTCTATAAGAAATGTTAAGGGAGACTCTTTGTGTGAAATGGAAAGACCGTAAGTAGTAGTAAGAATAGGGTGCACAAAAGCAGTAAAAATAAGTATATCTACAAAAGTAAGTCAAGGGATTCACAAAATAAAAGGATGTAAAGTAAGACATCAAATACCTAAAATGTGGGAGGGGAGAGAAGTTAGAAAAAAATGGGTTCAAACTTAAGCGATCAACTTAATATAGACTGCTACATGCATATTATATACAAACCTAATGGTAATCACGAATCAAAAACTAGTAATAAGAGCAACAAAATAACAACAAACTAAACAGGAGACAAAGAGAGAAAGGAATCCAAGTCAATCACTAATAAAGCCAGCAAACCATGACAGAAGAGTGCAAGACAACAAAGGAACAGAGAAAACTATAAAAGCAACCATAAAACAAATAACAAAATGGCAGTAAGCACATACCTATCAATAATTATTTTGAATGTAAATGGACTAAATGCTCTGAGCAAAAGACCTAAGGTGAAGGGATGGATAAAAAAATAATAATAATAATAAGCCCATCTATATGCTGCCTACAAGAGACAGGTCAGACCTAAAGACACCTGCAGACTGAAAGTAAAGAGATGGAGAAACATTTATCATGTAACCGCATGTGAAAAGAAAGCCAGGGTGGCCATACTTATATGAGACAAAACTGACTTTAAAACAAAGTAACAAGGGGTGCCTGGGTGGCTCAGTCAGTTAAGCGTCCGGCTTCAGCTCAGGTCATGATCTCGCTGTCTGTGAGTTCGAGCCCCGCATCGGGCTCTGTGCTGACAGCTCAGAGCCTGGAGCCTGCTTCACACATTCTGTGTCTCCCTCTCTCTCTGCCCCTCCCCTGCTCATGCTCTGTGTCTCTCTGTCTCAAAAATAAATAAAAACATTTTAAAAATTTAAAAAAAAAGTAATGAGACAAAGAAGAGCACCATATTATAAGGGGACAAATCCAATTTACGATTGGATATATCAATTGTAAATATTTATGTACCCTACACGGAGCACCCAAATACAAGAAGCAGCTATTACAAACATAAAGTAATAGATGGCAATACAGTAATAGGCGACTTTACCACCACACTCACATCAATGGACAGATCATCCGAACAGAAAATCAACAAGGAAACAATGGCTCTGAGTGACACACTGGACCAGATGGATCTAACAGATATATTCAGAACATTCCAACCTAAAACAACAGAATACACATTTTTTTCAAGTGCACATGAGACAGTCTCCAGAATGGATCACATATTAGGCACCCAAACAAGTCTCAACAAATTCAAAAAGATGCAAGTCATACCATGCATCTTTTCTGACCACAATGCTAAGAAACTAAAAATTAACCACAGGGAAAAATCTAGAAAGAACACATATATATGGAGGTCAAATAACACACTACTAAACAATGAATGGGCCAACTGAGAAATCAAAAAGAAACCAAAACATACGTGGACACAAGTTAAAATGAAACTATAACAGCCCAAAATCCTTGGGATCAGCAAAAGCTGTTCTAAGAGAGAAGTTTATAGCAACAGAGAAAAGTTTACAGGCCTACATCAAGAAGAAAAACCTCAAACAACCTAACCTTACACCTAAAGGAGCTAGGAAAGAACAAACAAACAAAAACCCAAACCAGTAGAAGGAAGGAAATAATAAATATTAGAGCAGAAATAAACTAAAAATAAGACAAGTATATTATTTAGATATTAGACATATATATATAATATCTAAAAAACAAAACAATAGGGCAATGAAACAAGCTGGTACTTTGAAAAGATCAACAAAATTGATACACCTTTAGCCAGAATCATAAAAACAGAAAAGGATTCAAATGAACAAAATCAGAAATGAAAGAGGACAAATAATAACCAGCACCATAGAAATATAATTATAAGAGAATATTATGAAAAATTATATGCCAACAAATTAGACAAGCTAGAAGAAATGGATAAATTCCTGGAAATATAATCTACCAAAACTATAAACCAAGAAGAAATACAAAATTTGAACAGACCAATTACCAGCAATGATATTGAATCAGTAATCAAAAAACTCCCAACGAAGAAAAGTCCAGGACCAGTTTCACAAGTAAATTCTAACAAACATTTAAAGAAGAGTTAATAGCTATTCTTCTCAAACTTTTCCAAACATAGAAGAGAAGGGAAAGCTTCCAACTCATTCTATGAGGCCAGTATCACCCTACCAAAACCAGATAAAGACACTACATAAAAAGAGAACTATGGATCACTATCTCTGATGAGCAAAGATGCAAAAAGCCTCAACAAACTATTAGCAAACCAAATTGAAGAATACATGAAAGAAATCATCTTCCATGATCAAGTGGGATTCATTCCTGAGATGTAAGCATGGTTAAATATTTGCAAATCAATCAACATGCTACATCACATCAACAAGAGAAAGGATAAAAAAACATATGATCATTACAATGGATAGTATAACATCAATTCAGGATAAAAACCCTCAAAACCAAGTAGGTTTACAGGAAACATACTTCGACATAACAAAGGCCATATATGACAAACAAACATCATACTCAGTGGGTAAAAATGGAGAGCTTTTCCCCTAAAGTCAGGAAGAAGACAAGGATGTCCACTCTCACCACTTTTATTCGACATAGTACTGGAAGTCCTAGGCACAGCAATCAGACAACAGAAAGAAATAATAGCCTTCCAAATTGGTAAGGAAGAATAAACCTTTCACTATTTGCAGATGCCATGATACTATATACAGAAAATCTGAAAGATTCCACCAAAAAACTACCAGAACTGACACATGAATTCAGTAAGGTCACAGGACACAAAATTAACTTATACACTGCATTTCTATACACTAAAAGTGAAGTAGCAGAAAGAGAAATTAAGAAAACAATCCCACTTACAATTGCATCAAAAATAATAAAATACCTAGGCATATACTTAAGTAAGGAGGTGAAAGATCTACAGTCTGAAAACTATAAAACACTGACGAAAGAAACTGAAGACAACACAAATGGAAAGATATTCCATGCTCATGGACTCAAAGAACAAATAGAGTTAAAATTTTCACACTACCCAGAGCAAGCTGTAGATTTAATGCAACCCTTATCGAAGTAACAACAGCATTTTTCACAGAACTAGAAGAAATAATCCTAAAATTTGTATGGAACCACAAAAGATCCCAAATAGCCAAAGCAATCCAGGAAAGGAAGAACAAAACTGGAGGTATCACAGTCCCAGATTTGAAGATACACCACAAAGCTGTAGTAATCAAAACAGTATGACCCTGGGGCGCCTGGGTGGCGCAGTCGGTTAAGCGTCCGACTTCAGCCAGGTCACGATCTCGCGGTCCGTGAGTTCGAGCCCCGCGTCGGGCTCTGGGCTGATGGCTCGGAGCCTGGAGCCTGTTTCCGATTCTGTGTCTCCCTCTCTCTCTGCCCCTCCCCCGTTCATGCTCTGTCTCTCTCTGTCCCAAAAATAAATAAACGTTGGAAAAAAAAAAAACAGTATGACCCTGGCATAAAAACAGAAATAAGCATCAATAGAAGAGAATAGAGAGGCCAGAAATAAACCCACAATTATATGGCTGATTCATCTTCCACAAAGGAGGCAAGAATATTCAATGGGAAAAAGAAGTTTCTTCAATAAATGGTGTTCAGAAAACTGGACAGCCACATGCATAAGAATGAAGCTGGACCACTTTCTTACACTATACTCAAAAATAAACTCAAAATGGATTAAAAACCTAAATGTAGGACCTGAAACCTTAAAAATCCTAGAAGCAGAGGCAGTAATTTCTCTGACATCGGCCACAGCAAC
Source organism: Felis catus (assembly GCF_018350175.1). Lineage (NCBI taxonomy): Eukaryota > Metazoa > Chordata > Mammalia > Carnivora > Felidae > Felis > Felis catus. The sequence goes on along the minus strand of NC_058371.1, from coordinate 187,345,062 downwards.
ATTTTTCTAGGTATCTCTGCTGAGGCAAGAAAAACAAAAGCAAAAATAAACTACAGGGACTACATCAAAATAAAAAGCTCCCACACAGGGGTGCCTGGGTGGCTCAGTGGGTTAAGTGACTCTTGAATTCAGCTTGCGTCATGATCTCAGAGTTGTGAGATCAAGCCCCGCAATCAGGCTCTGCACTGGGCATGGAGCTTACCTAAGATGGCCTTTCTCTCTCTCCCTCCGCCCCTGTCACTACTCCATCACACCCTCTCTTGAAAGAAAAAAAGAAAGAAAGAAAGAAAGAAAGAAAGAAAGAAAGAAAGAAAGAAAGAAAGAAAGAAAGAAAGAAAGAAAGAAAGAAAGAAAGAAAGAAAGAAAGAAAGAAAGGAAGGAAGGAAGGAAGGAAGGAAGGAAGGAAGGAAGGAAGGATAAAACCTTTTGCACAGCAAAGGAAAAAAATCAACAAAACTAAAAGACAACCCACTGAATAGGAGATATTTGCAAATGATAAATCAAATAAAGGGTAGTATCCAAAATATATAAAGAACAGATACAACTCAACACCAAATAAAACCCAAAAAACAAAAAACCTCCAATTAAAAAATGGACAGAAGACATGAATAGACATTTCTCCAAAGAAGACATCCAGAGATGTGAAAAGATGCTCAACATCACTTATCAGGGAAATGCAGATCAAAACCACAATGAGGTATCACCTCACATCTGTCAGAATGGCTAAAATCAAAAACACAAGAAACAATCAGCATCAGCAAGGATGTAGAAAAAGGAACACTTGTGGATTGTTGGTAGGAAGGCAAACTGGTGCAGCCACTGTAGAAAACAGTATGGAGGTTCCTCAAAAAATTAAAAATATGATCCAGTAATTCTACCACGGAGGTATTCACCCAAAGAATATGAATACACGAATTCAAAAAGATATATATGCCTCTATGTTTATTAGAGCATTATTTACAATAGCCAAATTATGGAAGCAGCCCAGGTGTCCGTTAATAGGTGAATGGATAAAGAAGATGTGGTATGAATGTGTGTACATGTATATATATCGCATTACATACACACGGCTCAGGTTATGATCTCACGGCATGTGAGTTCGAGCCCTGCGTTGGGCTCTGTGATTATATTATACACATATAATTTGATACTAGTCAGCCATGAAACAGAATGAGATCTTGCCATTTGCAACAACATGGAAAGAGCTACAGAGTATAATGCTAAGTGAAATAGAGAAATGACTATGGTTACCAGAGGGGAGGTTGGTGGGGGGATGGTTAAAGTAGGTGAAGGGGAGTAAGAACACACTTATCATTATGAGCACTAAGTAACGTATACTAATGTAAACTAATACAACACCGCACGTGAACTATGCTGAAATTAACATTCTTTAAAATAATGCAACACATTAAATAACTTAAAAAAAAAAAAAAAAAAAGAGTTCCAGGAATGGACTCCATTGAGACTAAGGACCAGAGATGGTTAAGGACCGCAGTGCATCAATGACCAAGGGGAACATTTGGATCAGAGCAGCTTTTGCCCTCAGAATGTAATTTAAAGATCAGTACCTGAGGAACTTTATCTGAGAACAAAGTAACAGCCAACAGAACAGCCAATACTGAAGAACTCAGAGTAAGTGAATGTGAACCTGACTTATATGGTTGTACTTCATTTACATTCAAGGATAATGTATGTACTGGGGGGTGGGGGGGAAGGAATGATTAAGAAAATTAAACCTAAATATAAATCACTGAAAAGCCACAAAAGTGACAAAACAATATTAAGAGGACCAAAGTGATAAGGCAAAGTAATTCAATTTAGAGAGAGCTTTTGAGGCATTTCCATTTCAAAAAAAAAAAAAAAAAAAAAAAAAATTCCGTGAGATCTTTTTACAAACTTGTAGCATTTAAAACTGTATTTATAAAATACATCAATCCAAACAAGCTTTGATTTATATGTCATAATCAGTGGAGTTAATTATGTAAGAGTCTGCTAATTGATTTACATAGAATTCTCATTAAAATATCCCCATGTATAAACACAATTAAAATAGAACTACATGCTTCTATTATAAAATACAAAAATATATGGGGCACATGGGTGGCTCAGTTGGTTAAGCATCTGACTTCAGCTCAGGTCATGATCTCACGGTCTAGGAGTTTGAGCCCTAGAGTCGGGCTCTGTGCTGACAGCTCAGAGCCTGGAGCCTGCTTTGGATTCTGTGTCTCCCTCCCTTTCTGCCCCTCCCCCACTCGTGCGCGCACGTGCTCTCTCCCTCTCAAAAACAAACAGTAAAAAAAAAAAAATGTGAGACTGAAACAATGACAAACACCTATTTATTATATTAAATACAAGCCTGAAATGTTAAGTAGATACACAGATTCCAAGAAATTACATTTCAGATGCTCAAAGTCCTGTTGGTGCTTTGACAATGAAAACGATGCTTTAGAGGGTTTTTCTTTTTAATTCATAAAAAAAGCAACAATCGGGGGATATAAAATAAGACCCCAAACTTCAAAGTTTATTCAAAATTGTTTTGAATCCCTAAGGTGGCTGCAAACAGTCTGTTTTTACATAGTCCTGGCTTCAAGGAATGTGGACAACACGGTCTGTAGGGATTTGTGCCCAGGAAGCCCACCGCCGCTACCCTACACAGTAGTCTCGTGTTTCCATAGCCCAGTCCTGACGTTGCCGGTGCTATCTGTACCCAGCAAGGGGCCCTCCTGCCCACTGCTTTTGATTGGTCCATTCTGGATGGCCAAGTTGAGTCCATAAGACTTCTGCTGACTTTCAAGCTCAACTACAATTGGCTTCCTTAAGGCATCTTTTTTACTACTATTTGAAATAGGCTTTTCAAAATTTCTGCCGCTCTTGGGAAGCGTGCTACAGCCGTCGCTGCTATCGGGTTGGGGCGGGTTGTACTGTCTCTCTCTGTAGGCTAAATAAGCCCTTCGACTCCTCGAGTGTCCTTCATTGTTGCCCGGCCGGCTTTTAGGTAAGCCGTTCTGCACGCTGCCTTCCACGCTGGTTGGGACGTCATAGGCATACTCTCTTAGGACGGTGAGTCTGCTTGCCCGGTGTCCTTTACTTCTGTTTTTATGATGGCGGCTTGGGTGCACATTTGTTCGACACTGAACTTCTAAAGGTGCCACATGCATTTTGATATCATTGTCCATTGAATGTTCCGTCAGACTATTATCAAGCTGAGGCGTGGAGTTCAAAGGCAGGGAATTGGTATGGCACTGAGCCGCCGCAGCCTGCAAGTTGGTTAACTTGCAGCCCTGGGAGGAATTTTTGAAGCTCGATGTACTCTTGTTTGTGCATGAAGATTCTGCACTACTGTTGGTGCACTTAGGCGCCTCTCCGTTCGCGCCACTGGAGCTGGGGGGCTGTACATTAACCTGCACGGAGTACGAGCTCCGGCCGGGGCAGCAGGTCATGATCCACGCAAGTCTAACATCCTCCCTATTGACGCAGTGGTGAACCACGATGAATGCGCTGAGACTCAAACACGTGGCTCCAAAAAAGAAGCTGAACACCAAGTCCAAAGGGTAATACAAGGAAACAGCCAAGGCCCCAAACATCCACAGGGCGACATATAAGAGCAAGGTAAGACTGGCCCCCAAAAGTTGAGAATGAAAAGTGTGCTCATTTTCCAACGCTGACGTCGAAATCAGAGACAGAGACAGGGAATCCTGATGGTTGACTTCGCCATTTTCATTGGCCGCCAGCCTCTGCTGCTCCTCCGTGGGCTCCTTCAGCTCATATTTGCGCTCAGGGTGTCTTTTCAACTGAATAAATATGCTCAGGAAGTACATACAGTTCACAAACGTGATGAAGCTGGCAGGCCCGTAGAAGGCTCCCAAGGAGGGTTCCCACGCCATCCAGCAACTAGGAAAGAAAATGGGAAACCAGTTCAGATGCTGCATGGCAACCAACTGTTCCAGGAACTGCAACAGAGTCAGGGCCTGGGAAAGCATTAAAAGAGAAGCAACTGGGGTCAGGTACGCAGAGAACACAAAACACTCACTAGGGTGCATGTGGCCGACTGCCGTAATTCTTGATGTTCGCGGCCGCTGTTATACCACAAACTATGATGGGTATGCCACCGCCGATCAGGTAGAATCTGGAAGGAGGGACAATGTGAATGTCAGCTCATCATTCCCATTGATTAAGGTACACACATCCCAGTATCTCGGTACTGCAATAGTCCTTCCTCAATGATTAATTATTATTCCTATCCCAATAATAAACTGGACGTTAACTTTTGGAGGCTGCTTTGTTAACAATAACTTTTTAAAAAATTTTTAAATTTTTGTTTGGAGAGCTTTTTTTGAGTAGGCTACCACGTTTCCACTTGAGGAAAGCTGATCAGCTTCTGCCACCCTGTGGACAGGAAGAGATACTGCAGGTAGGGCTTCAATCTTTCCACGGGAATTCAGCAGGCAAACCAGTAAGTTAGTCCATTACAAAATGGACTTTAAGGTCTCACTATGCCATACAGTTCACACAAAATATGTAATAATATTAACTACTGATTAATGTCTGCCTATGCCTGCGTGTTGCAGGCCACCTCACTGCTGTGTATGCTTATCCCTAGTCACTGAGGCAAGGAAGGTGCCCCATCTCAGCCTCACACAGTGCCCAGGCCCTTCCTGACCTCCTTCCCATGGACTCACTGGGGACAGCAAGAAAAAGGATCGTGCAGTAGGAACTGAGGGAGACAGAGTGGTGGTGAGTCCTACCAAGAGAAACTTCTTTTCTTGACCAGAGCTTCTTTGAGCTCCCTGATTAGAGAAAATAGGAACTTTGTGCCCTGGCCGCATCCTGCTGGGTACAGTCAGAATCTTAACTCTGCATCTGCCAATTCTAGAGACACAGCCCCATTCCTGAGCTGGCTGGATAAAGGCAGTGCAGTAAAGCCTTGGATTGTGAGTAACCTGCTCTGTGAGTGTTCCACAAGACGAGTAAACATTTCTAATAAATCTTAAATTGATAAACGAGTGATGTCTTGCAATACGAGTAGTCTTGTGATGCCGAACGTCACATGATCACAAATGAGCCAATGGTTCTCTCTCTCTTGCTGGGGGATTGTGGGTGATCATCTCCCATGCTCAGATGCTCGGTCTCAGGCTGCTGTGTTTGGCAGAAATCAGTGATTTTGCAGAACATCAGAAAGTACCCACAACAGGCCCAGTGTATTTTTTGTCATTTCAAAGCACTTACGGACAGGCCTTTGCTTTTCCGTACAAGAGTAAACTTAGGAATCCTTTGCTTCATTCTAAGTCAGGCTGCTTGCAGATATAGACCCCTTCCTCTGCTGCCTTATTGCCAGTTACATTAAATACAGTACATGACAAAAGTTTATTAATACTGTACTGTAGTCATCACCCGTTAGTGATAGTGAAAGTCGTCTGACACAATAACCCTCCTCTGGCTGGTCTCCCTCACACCAGTCACGAAAGTTCAGGTTATTTTATTTTTCTTTATATTTTGTATTTTATTATTTTGGATTATATTGCAGTAATGTAATCACTTTTATATGACTATTTTTGGGTTGTGGAACAAATCATCTGAGTTTCCATTATTTCTTATGGGGAAATTCACTTTGATATACAAATGCTTTGGATTACAAGCATGCTTCCATAATGAATTATGCTCGCAAATCAAGGTTTTACTGTATTCAAAATTTTTACTTAACGCTTGGGGTTATTATTTATTTTCTCAGAACCTAACAATAGGAAGGAATAGCTCTGAAGGATGGGATCCCTAAATCTCTTAATCAAACACCATCTCTCAAGCTCTTTTAACCCAAGTGACAGAGGTGCCAACTCGCATCCTGTAACCTGACTCTGGTCAAGCACTCCTGTTTGTCCCTTAATTGTCCAGGGAACCATTCACTCCCTGAATCTTTTATGTTCTCAGGCATTCTCTTTCAGTTCTTCCCTTTACTTGCTATGGCCCATTTATTAAATATCAACATGGCCCTTGGAGCGCCTGGGTGGCTCAGTCGGTTGAGCGTCTGACTTTAACTCAGGTCATGATCTCGCGGTCTGTGAGTTCGAGCCCCACATAAGGCTCTGTGCTGACAGCTCACAGCCTGGAACCTGCTTCCGATTCTGTGCCTCCCTCTCTCTCTGCTCCTCCCCTTCTCACACTCTGTCTCTCTCTCAAAAATAAATAAAGGTTAAAAAAATAAAAAAAAAAAAAATATCAACATGGCCCCAGGACCATTTTTTAACCAACTTCTCCCTGGGGGATTTGGTTCATTATCCTTGTCTTCAATCACCACACATGGAAAATGTCTCCTGTCCTGTCTGTAAAATGCCTAGCACGTCTTCCCTACTGAGTACCAGGTTTCCAAAAATGTACACTTCTCACAAAAAGTACTAGTGAGCCTCCCTCCCCTGTGCTTGCCTGCCCCGCCCCCATTCTACATTTCCTATATTATTTTCTCAGTTGACAGAAGCACCATGTCCCAAACTAAACTAGAGCAATTTGTAACCATCTTGGAATTCTCTCCCTCCCACACATTTTAAATCCAGTTGGCCATCAACCCTAGAGAAGTTGCCTCAACTGTCTTCCACACACACACCCTCTCTTCTCCATGATGCTGTTCTGGTTTCAGTCCTCATGGGGACCACCCTAATGACCTCAGCAGAATTCCTTACTCTCAGGCTCTCCAATTTTTACTCTATATTAATGCAAAGCTGTCCTTCTAAAAAGATAACTAGTCAGGCCACTCCCTTAGGTAAGTCTTCAATGGCTGCCCACATTTTAACATGGCTTCCAAAGGCCTGAAACGGAACTTTCACTCGGAATTCTGGCAACTCTCCACCACATACTGTAGGTTCCCGCCAAACTGCATTTCTTGAAATTTCCTCAGCTCACTCACCACATAATCCTGTATCTCCCCTTTGCTCTAATCCCTAATGAAGGATCATCACTAATGGTCAATACTTCCTAACACCATCCCCCCAAATTAATGGTGCCTTTGTTTGAACTTTCAAAAGACCGTATCTCCACTGTGTAACGTCCTTACACAGCCTGCAGCTGGTTCTTTACGGTCTCCTCACACAGACTGTAAACCCCTCAAAGGCAGGACGGCTTAAGTCTCTGGTCCTGTGCCCAGTACACAGCCAGCATCCAGTAAACTCAATCACCATTGGTCAATTTTTACTCATCCAGCACGATAATCCATTATTTTCTTCTTATAATTGTGAAGAAAGGTGTAACTCCAAAACTATGTTGTCCTTTGTAGGGAATCATTAAATTGAAACACACTTAAGTAGGTTAAAAATCTCTGACATGGCCTCAAGGAGATAAAAACAGTTAACATTTTCTTAGAGCCGATTAGATGCGCTTCACACATTACGGCACTTATTTATTCCCACTTTGTAGATGAGAGAGGAAGGCACGGAGAGGGTACAACCTCACGAAGGGCTTCCAGCTGGACGGCTGTGCGGCCAGTGCCCAAACCCAGGAAGCCCGGCTTCCAAGTCCATTAGGTACTCCCCAAAACTTACTCAGAATTGTTTTGTTATGATGAAGCTTCAGCTAAACTGATGTTTCATGAACATTTACTATAAAACAGTGAACAAAGATACCAAATACCTGAGCATTGGTCTTGGTGGAGGTGGTAGTTCATCAGGATCCTGGCATCTTTTAGCCTTTCTAGTGACTTGTTTGTAGATATTTCGAGCCGTCACTCCCACCCATAGTACTGTAGCAAGAGTGGAATAATGAAGAATTATTCCAATCTAGAAAGAAGATTGAAGACTATATGTAAGCTAAAAGGAAAAAAAAAAAAATTCCCCAGTAGTAGCTGCCACCAAGGTGTACCAAAAATAACTGGTAAGTAACTTCCAAAAACATGATTCAAAACCAGTATGACAGTATCTTCTAAAGATCAGTTCCTCTACCCACGAATCAAACAGAGGACCCTAACAGACATGTGACAGAGGGTTATGTCCCCTAACAAACAAACCAACATTTGGATCTCGGAGGCCCACACACTACGTACAATTTATACCCAAGAAAACCCTTCATACACCACAGAATTGGCTTTTCAGTATCTTTAAACCAAAGGTGTGTGTGTCAGGGATGCAATGTCATAAATTAGAGTTCAGTTTCGAAGGCCCATTTTAAGGAAGAATGTAGAAGGCAAGGGTAACCAGAGAGTGAAAGTCACAATACACAGAGAATAAGCTTTAGTGTGACAGAACGGAGTTGTTCTAATTCCGAAGTATTTACTATATACGGTGACGGTAAGACAGCAAGGTAATACACTGGTGGTTAAGAGGGTGAGGTCTAGAATCAACAACTTCTGCCTGGTTTTAAAACCAGGATCCACCCCTTACCTGCTATGATACCTTAGCAGAGTCACATAACATCTCAAACATTGGTTTCTTCGTTGGTAAACGGAGAGAGATACGAAAGTAGTGGGAGACTAACTAAGAGAGCCTACGTAAAGCATTTTGCACATTGCCTGGCATATGGTAAGTAATCAAGAAAAATGGTATCTGTATTTTAATTATGACTATTAAGAGTGTGCTTTTAAGTAAATAATGTCACCTCTCTAAATTAATTTTCCTCATTTGAAGAGTGGGAAGATTATCAATAACCATCTCTAGCAATTTTGTAGGGACTATATGGTTACAATATTTAAGACACAATAGGTACCCATTTAAGAGCAGGTAACTGTAGCACATGTAATGGTCACACTAATTAAGTTTCTTCCCTCAGAGGGGTGATGGAGGGTATGTTTACCATGTGACTTGAGCGTGAAGCAACTCTAGTTGAAGATCAAATTCTAGGTGAGGCTATGTACTGGGGCTAAGACAGGCTTAAAATCCATTTTAAGAAAAATACCTGTGTCACTGGGGCATCAAGGACATAATTCAGCTTTCTTGTCTAACTACCACATTTTAATGTTTCCTTTTTAAACAATTATCACAGGTAACATCCTATTAATGAAAATCTTCAAGAAAAATTTTTTCATTCTAAAAAGATGGCTCTCCGATCTCAAGAGAATCGATCTGACTGCCATCACCAAACCTGCGTCAATAATACATGCATTTAGATTGTCGCCCAGAAATTTTAATGAGAACCAGTGAGCGCCAAAATCTGGTAAATGAAAACCCAAGTCTTATTTTGCAGGACAAAAACCAGGGTAGTCACTGTCCAGCCTGAACCTTACACTGACTTGGGACGGGCCGGCAGGCTGGATCCAGCTTGGCCAAATGAGAAAACTCAGATTGATTTTCTTTGTAAGGAGAAGAGTGGCTCCTTGGCTTCCATTAGTTTTACTGACTGTACTGTAAAAGCAAAATTTACAGAGGAAAGTGGAACAAAAAGCAGAAAATAAACCTTAAGCTATCTGGAGTCGCACCAAATACTAGAAGTAAAAATAGCGTAAATGAATTTGGTACACAGACGCCAAAACATTCAAGACAAATCACAATGGTAGGCTTTACGAGTGATGCTGAGGTCAGAAGAATGAGACTGAGCTGTGAAGTAAGTTTAAAAAATAGGAGTAAAAATGTTTTCAACATAGGAGGTGCAGGATGGATCATTTTCTTGTTTTAGATCCAAGAGGGAAAACTCAACCTTTAGATTTTGAAGTGTTTTCTACGGCATTTCAAAATTTCCAGAAGTATTCATGCTTGAAATTACCGAAGCCTTCAGTCAAATATTACCAATAGCAGAATTTCAGGAGCCTGATGTCTCCTAGTAACCATCATGGAAGCAAATCTCCTGATATTCCACAAGAACTGGAATAAAGGAGAGACTGAGAACTGGCAAAGAGGGTATTCCTAGCTTTTGGAATGGGGTACTTCTTACTGTACTCTATATCAGACCCTTGAAATACAATCTGTCAAATTTCTTCCACATGCATTAGAAATGCATGTGGAGGGGCACCTGGGTTGCTTAGTTGCTTGAATGTCCAACCTCGGCTCAGATCATGATCTTGTGGTTCATGAGTTCGAGCCCCACATCTGGCTCTGTGCTAACAGCTCAGACCCTGGAGCCTGCTTCAGATTCTGTCTCCCTCTCTCTCTGCCCTCCCCCAGCTCACACACACACACTCTCTCTCTCAAAAATAAATAAGCATTAAAAAAAAAAATTAGAAATACAAGGGGAAAGTTTGTAAAGTTTGGGAATAAGTAATCTAATTTATAGGGCATGTAAATGATTAGTGAGGTCACCTGATCTCAGGATATCAATTTCCAAAGCTGTAAAATGGATATAAAATAATCATCCTAAAGAGTCTCCCTTTAGGGGAACCTGTGTGGCTCAGTTGGTTAAGTGTCCGACTCCTGATTTCAGCTAGGTCATGATCTCACAGTTTGTGAGTTCAAGCCCCATGTCAGGCTCTGTGCTGACACTGCAGAGCCTGCTTGGGATCCTCTCTCTTTTCCTCTCTCAAAATAAATAAAAAAATAAAAACTTAAAAAGAAAGAAAAAAGAGTTGCACTTTATATATAGGCTACCTAACCACACTCACAAACTAGAGACCAAACATTGTAACAACCATATTTTTAACCACCAATAAACCTAAGATATCACAGCATGTACAGCAAGTGTGCAAAAAAATTATCTTTAATATTTATAATAATGTATGAATACATACAAAATAATAATAGTTTCCACTACTGAATGCCTGCTATGTGCCAAAAAACGTATTTAGACAATTTGTACGTGCTTCCATTTATCCTCCTAATGTCCCAACCACACCTGTTGGCTTCCAAATCCCATGCCCCTTCTACTGTGCTGTGTGTCTTCACTGAACAGTAAAGCACAGTGGTGAGGGGGGAGGGCCACCCGAGTCAGAGAGACTGGCATCTGAATCACACCTCTGCCACCTAACAGCCCTTGATTTGGGGCAAGCTGTTTCAAATCCCTACGACTCAATTTCTGTATTGATAAAATAGATGAGTAAGAAGTACCTCCCAGGGTTAACATGAAAGTTAAGATAACACATTTGCAGTAGTTGGCAAGTCGACTCTCTTAATATTCACTGATTAAATTTCCCCAATGCATTTCACGTGTCATTGCAGAAGAACTCTAGATAAGAGATACAAAAGGACACCAGAGAAGGTCAGCCAGCACTGTGCTTAATAGATTAAATCATGGATGGAATGGTAGAGGAACAAGGGGACTTAGGTAAGATCCAGCCAAATCTTTTCTAAGGAAAACCAGGGAAACCAAGGACAGAAGATTAATTATCAAACAATTATCCAGCAGTGCATCATGACCCAGAACCCAGAACCTTTCCAACTGGGAGTCAACAGCCCTGGCTCCTCTGTCACTCAGCTTCTTATTCTCCTTCGACTCCTTCTGCCAAAGAGAGTAAAAGGCTGTAGAATGTATCCACGGTACCACCTGGAACAGACAGAGTGGGAAGGACCTGGCTGGTGCCTAGTGGCACCTTGAATAACCTCAACCAATCACTGTGGGGTGGAACCTATATTAGAACCTGTTCTTGCCACTCATAAAATACATGAGCACTAAAAAGGGAGATAAGAAACATAAAAGTACATTGATCAGGTACACATATCAAACTGCATGTAAGATACGTACACCTTAGGGTTCCGTTTTAGAACCTTAGGGTTTCCGCTGGAGGAACCTTGATGATCATTTAAGTTAATTAGCCCAACCCATTATTGTACAGAAGAAGCATTAAGTCCCTACCAGGTTAAGTGGGTAGTCATACTAGTCATTCTGGCAAACACCGAATTTGAACCTACCTACTAGTGTCCAGAACCCCAGGACAGTCCTGCACGCCTTCTACCAACCCCCCGCTCAGCTGGCTCTTAACTGAACTATCACAACAGCAAAGCAAAACCAGGCATGTCTGAGTCAGAAGCAGCAAGAATGTCTTTCATAGAAGAAGGGGAGAACGTTGTAAAAACAGAAGAACTCGACATAGGAAAACATCTAAAGACTTGCCTTTCCCTTTTTAAAAAATAAATAATTACGTAATGGACCTTCAGTGTAGAGGCCCCGATACTCCATGCAAATTCGTCTCCTTTTCTTTCTAGAAATGGTATAAAATGTCATTCAGGGCAACGAAAGGCAGTCATCTTCACAAAGGCCTCTTTCTATTCATCTCCTTAGAGAAATAAATGTGTCTGCTTTGTGAAAACAATGAATATTTTTAGACAAAAGTGAGACTGCCACTACCACCTTGTGCTGGGCACGCTCCTAACAGCCCATGCTCAGGATGGCCCCAGGGTTGAATGTTTTCTACTATTTGTAAACAAAGGCCTTTTTCTGTGCGTTCACCCAGTAAGTACTTGCTAAGCATCTAGTATCACCTACTCTGGGTCAGGTCCTGGGCTGATCCCTGGATAAACACGGGTGAATCAAATCCAGGGGATTCCTGCCCCTGCAGAGCATCGAATCCAGAGTCAGTAAACAGGTAAACACCAGTCGACTGCAAAGTTTTGGAGGCATCATGGAAATGTAATAAGTACCGTATGATAATGAGGGGAGGGGAGGGACGGTATCTCTCAAACAGTAACAGTAAAACTGAGGCCTCCAAACAAGATGAAGAGAAATCAGAAGCGGGGAAGGACTGAGAAAACAGGAGACTATCTTCTGTGCATGGATTCAGTTGACCCAAGTCCCATTATCTGACCTGTCGTAGGCTCCAATCAGGTTTGTTTCTCAATGTACACTAATGGCCTACAACAGGAACATTCTGCACAGCTGAGAGGTGATTTTGTCACTAGTGACAGCAGTAATAATAGCTACTATCTACGAGCACCTTCTGTATACCAGGTATTCCTGAGTTCCTTAATCCTCTCCATGATTCTTATACACACTCCTATTGTCAGCTGGAGGTCAGCTCTCCAATACTAGATTAATTGCCAGCCTTAGGTTCAAGACACATTCTAATGACGAGACCAAGCATGGCCTGCTTTTATTTAATTAGTTACTGTTTGCAAGCATCTAGGAATCTTGATCAAAAGGTGAGACCTTGATCAAAACCTGTATCAAATAATATAATCCCCTTCACCCCAGGTAACCACCCTATACCTTACATTTACCATCTCTTTGCCTTCCTTCCTCAGCTTTACCACATCTACACATTTCCATTAAAAGCGAGCTGTTCCCATATTACTTTTTCCTTTACAAAAAAAGACGGCGGGGTGGAAGTAATTTATGGGACTTAATTTTTTCACGTATGTTCCTAAGACTTACCCATATTGTTACACGTTGTTGTAATTCATTAGTTCTGACTGCTGCATGATATCACAGTTTATTCATCCGCTCTCTCACCGATGGGCATTTGGGTTGCGTCCAGGTTTTTTCTATTGTGCACAGCGCTGCTATGAATATTCATGTGCATGCGTATACTCCTACACATGTACGTACACACGCACAAGTGCGCCTGTTGCCTACGGGCAAGCTCACTCTCTGATTCCAGGAGTAGGGCTGCTGGGTCTCAAGGTGTGTGCATGTTTAACTTCAGATGGCAAAGCCTCCCCAAATCATCCACTTACATTCCCACCCACTATGTATAAAACATGTGGACCCACATGTTCTTCATGACCCGGCAGTGTCAGGCTTGATTTCTGCTGACGGAAAAGGCATAAATATTACCACATTGTCTTAATTTGCATCTCCATGACCACCCATGCTGCTGAGTACCTCTTCCCGTGTATACGGACTCCCTCAGTGTATACATTCTCCTCTATGAAAAGCCTGTCCACTCTCACCACTTTTTCTACTGGGTCAGTTGGGACATTCTCATTGATTACAGTTTTTAATGTATTTTTTATCCTAATGTCCTTTCGGTGGTATGTATTAAGAAGAATGTCTTCCAGGTCTCCTAGGATTTCACTCATCTGGAATTTGAGAAACTCACCAGATGATCATAGATGAAGGGAGGGAAAAATAAGATAAAAACAGAGAGGGAGGCAAACCATAAGAGACTCTTAAATAGAACAAACTGAGGGTTGTTGGGGGGAGGGGTGGAGGCCAGGGGAGAGGGGAAAATGGGAAAAATAAGATAAAAACAGAGAGGGAGGCAAACCATAAGAGACTCTTAAATAGAACAAACTGAGGGTTGATGGGGGGGGGGTGGAGGCCAGGGGAGAGGGGAAAATGGGTGATGGGCATTAAAGAAAGCACTTGATGGGGCGCCTGGGTGGCGCAGTCGGTTAAGCGTCCGACTTCAGCCAGGTCACGATCTCGCGGTCCGTGGGTTCGAGCCCCGCGTTGGGCTCTGGGCTGATGGCTCAGAGCCTGGAGCCTGTTTCCGATTCTGTGTCTCCCTCTCTCTCTGCCCCTCCCCCATTCATGCTCTGGCTCTCTCTGTCCCAAAAATAAATAAACGTTGAAAAAAAAAAATTTAAAAAAAAAAAAAAAAAAAAGAAAGCACTTGTTGGGATGAGCACTGGGTGCTGTATGTAAGTGATGAATCACGGGAATCTACTCCTGAGGTCAAGACTAGACTGTATGTTAACCGAATTGAGAGTAAAAAATAAACAAATAAAAAGAACAAACAAACAAAAAAAGGAACAGCGTCTTCCAATTTGTTAGCTTGTCCTTCCACTTTCATTAAGGAATCTTAATTGACAAAAGCTCTTATTTTTAATTCAGTTACAATTATCTCTCTTCTAGTCAATGCCTTTTAGTGTCATAATTAAGAAATCCCTTATCCCAAGAATGGTGATATTTCCTACTATGAATTTTAGCATTTTGGCTTGGCCATGTTAGTTTTTAATCCACCCAGAATTGACATTTTTTTTTATAAGGCACAACTGTAATGTTTGTCCACCAGCTCCGTTTTATTTTACTGCAGAGAGGTCTCTCTTTCCCTAACTGATGAGGCGTGCAGCCTCAGTCTCACACCAAAGTTCCACATGGGTCTGCCTTGGGGTCTCCCTTCTGCTTGCACTGGTCTGTGTCCTTCTCCCCACACCAAATGCCTTGGCGTTCATGACAAGAACCTCACAAGCTCTGATGATCAGATCTTGCTCTACTCTTCCCGTGCAGAAAAGTCCTGGCTATCTTTATCTTCGGTCCTTTGCTTTTAATGTAGATTTAAAAACCATCTTACTGAGTTTCGTAAAAAAAATTATTTAATGTATGTATTAATTTCAGAGGAACCACCACTTTTCTGATATTAAAACTTCCTCTCCTTCAGCCTAGCATATTTTTCCATTTACTTAGGTCTTCTTTAATACTTTATTACAATTTTGCCTGTAAATCGCGACATCTTTTATTATTTCTTGGTACCTGATGTTCTCTGATGCCACATAAATGGCACCTTCACATTAATTATGTTTTCTCAGAGTTCTATTTCTGCAAGCTAGCATCAAACTCCTGTATGTTCCCCCTTGGCTAAACCTTCCCATTACTTCAAATAATTTATCTGTGAATTACTGTAGGATTTTTCGTATATAAATAATCACATCATCTGATAACTCAATTATTATCCTCAATTTATGGGTGAGAAAACTGACACAGAAAAGCTAAACACTGAAATCACAGGATCTTAAAGAGACATCTGCACCCCCCATGTTCACTGTAACATTATTCACAACGGCCAAGAGATGGAAATAACTTACATGTCCATCAACTGGTGAATGGATAAAGAAAATGTGGTGCGGCCATACGATGGAATACTATTCAGCCATAAAAAGGAAGGAAATCCTATCCCATGCTACAACATGCATGAACCTCACTGAAGGACTTTACACGAAGTGAAATGAGCCAGTCAGTTGCAGAAGGATAAATACTGCATGAGTCCATTTGGATGAGGTATCTAAGTGGTCAAGCTCATAGAGGCAGAAAGTGAAACAGAGGTGGCCCAGAGCTGGGAGGAGAGGGGAGCAGGGAGTTCTGTTTAACAGATACAGCATTTTAGTCATGCTAAAACAGGTTTCAGTCATGCAAGATGAAAAAGTTGTAGAAATCTGCTATACAACATTGTACTTATATTTAAACTGTACACTTAAAAGTTTATGAAGAGGGTGTATCTTTTTGTTATATGTTTTTTGCAATTAACAGACAAAGTTAGGGGTGCCTGGGTGGCTTGGTCTGTTAAGCGTCCAACTTTGGCTCAGGTCATGATCTCACAATTTGTGAGTTCAAGCCCCACATCGGGCTCTCTGCTGTCAGGATGGAGCCCACTTCCGATCCTCTGTCCCTTTCTCTCTCTGCCCCTCCCCTGCTTTTGCTCTCTTTCAAAATAAATAAATAAACTTAAAAAAACAAACGTTAAATAAACTGTCCATCAAAACAGTAAACAGTAAACCTGAGATCCAAATCCAGGCAGTCTGGACTCTTAATTACGATATGGCACCACTTGCTATCATGCATACAGGGAAAAAATATGCAAATATAGGAAATACGGAGAATTTTAGGTCTATTCATATGTTGAATAATTTTGTTTTTTTTTATACTTATCCTACAAGAATACTGTGCTAAGCTTACATATAATAATTTACTTATTTGAAGTTACAAGTTGCATATTTTTAAACACGCTTTTTTAATGTTTATTTATATTTTGAGAGAGAGGGGGTGGTGCAGAGAGAGACAGAGACTGAATCTGAAGCAGGCTCCGGGCTGTGAACTGATGATCCAGCACAGAGCCCGATGGGGGGCTCGAACCCACGAGCCGCGAGATCATGACCTGAGCCAAAATCGGACACCTGACTGACTCAGCCACCCGGGAGCCCCAAAAGTTGAATATTTTTTAAATTTTTCATATTTACCACACCTCACAAGTTTCTGATTTTTATATCTTCCAGTTAAATCTTTTTGAAGTTCCTATTTTTGTGATAAATAGGTGAAATAATTTTTAAAACTCTACTGTCAGAAAACACACTTTTCTCTTAGCTGAAGTCAGGGTCTTATAATTTTTTTAAATTAGATGTCTGCCACCATAACAGACATAACAAGTAGCAATGAATTCCCAAGCATAAAGAGACAAGCTCCCTAAGTCATGTGTTCAATTGTGAACTAAGAGTTCAAAACCTGAAATCTGGTAAGTGACACTTGGCTTAACTTTCGTTAAAGAAAAAACAACTTGAAGAAGCATTTTTTCCTTTTACAGTTAATAAAACATGAAATTACTTTCTAATACCAGTATTTTTTTCCCCATTCCAGTTTTTCATTCTGACTTACCGCTTGGCAGATACTGGCATTTCTGGTTTGGGTCACTCCTCCCACAAAGACCACACAGGTCAGGAAAATATGAAAGCACAAGTTCACAAGCATATGCCAGCCCTTGAGACTGATCCTAATCAGACTGTTGAAAGAAAGAAACATTAATATTCAGTCTAGTCCATGTGAAGCAGGATACTATGATATTCATCCACAAGTTAGCATTCCAGCAGCACAAAAGGGCAAATGTAAATGTTTCATGCTTAAACATTTTACTTAGAATACATACACTATCACACACACACAGGATTTGAGACATTTAAGTCAATACAGTGTCTTAACATTCAACTTTATGACCAAAAGAGACGAGTCGTTTATGGGACTACTGCACCCACGAAAGGCTAAACAAATTCTCCATAATAAGAAATATCTGGGCTTCTGTTAGTTATGATGTCTTCTGACGGCGGGATTACTTGTTTGCTTCCTAGAGGTTTCTGCAAGGTGCCAATCTCTACTTTTTCTGACCTACTAGGATAACGCGTCTAAATGCCCAGTGCATTTCTTCCTGGCCTTTCATAACAAAATGCTGAAATCTTTCTTTTTTTAACATCAAAATCTCCTTTTGTTTCTTAACTAAATGTCAAGAAATGCCATATATGTCCAGCTTAAAAAGGAAAATACATTCTGGCAAAACCTCTTGTGAAGTGAATTTCTGCTTAGCAAATCCCTCTAGTTCCTACCATAAAATAAAACTTTCTGTAGCTCTGCCTCCAATTAACAGAAACCATATCCCACACTGAAATGCCACAAACTTTTCTTACAAATGCCATCTTTAAAATAAAGAATATCGCAACCTGCAAAAAGTCATAAAACAGACATACCACCACAGTCTGGAGCTGGACGACACGGCTATGGGTAAGAGGCCTCCGGCTCACCTCACCCACGGTTGTCCCCAAGCCTCACCTCCCCGCCTCCAACACAACCCTCCCATGTTCTTTCCCAGATACAAACAGACTGGATGCTATAAAAGATGAATTTACCACCGCACGGACTAATTACTTATGTCTCAAACTGCATGAAATGAAGGAGGCTTGATGAGTTCTCAAGGAACTGCTCTTACTTTGGAAGGATAGCACGGTGTTGAAACTCAGCTTTATCCTCATTCAAGGTGAAAAACACCCTCCAAGTCACAGTCCTCCATTCACCAAGTTCCCCTTCTTACCTGCGATGGTATATGTAACTGACGATGACCGCCAAGAGGCTCAAGAGAAGGATGACAGCGGTGGTATAAACCACAGGGTGCAGAAGACTGGCTGCCTGGGTGTAGAGTTCAGATCCCGTCAAATCCTGGGGGGAGAAAAGGAAGGACCATTCTGGGAGCACTGTTCTGGACACGCGGAGATGTTCTCCAGAGACTGAAACACTCTGACCTTTATGACGTCTTCATTTTATTCGAGGACCAATGTTTCATGCTATTCTCCTCACACCTTACTCTGCCTTTCTGACTCCCACCATGTAAACTACAACGGTGTGTGCACTTAGGCTGTGTGTGTTCGTGTATGTGTGTATGTGTATACACACACATGCATACATACATACACGCACACACGTACCTTGTTCTACGTTGGCTTTGCAAATCTGCATACTGACTTTGCTACAAGGGTGACAGACAGCAGCAGCCTTGTGATAAGGCACAGCCCAGCAGCACCTCCGAGACAGCCAAGCCCAGACAGACGTTCCCAACCATGTGCAGGCAAGCTAAAGGCCAGCAAACACAAGTGGACTAAACCCCATGTAAGGCGCTGGGGACACAGGGGTCAGACATGGGTCCTGCCCGTGAAGAAATGCAAGTCACAGGGGAGAGGGATACACGATCAGATCACAACAACGTCTGAGGACGGTGAAGGCAACACGGTTTTGGGAGCGAAGCGCTCAAAAATCAATACCGTAAAATAACGGCAAATCACTCATTTGGCTTTTATGATAATCCAGGCACTAGGCCAGCACTCCACACCAAGTTAACTCTATGAGGTACACAAATCACAGGCCCCGTTTTATAGTTTGAACAACTGAGGAGCAGAGAGGTTAAGTTCCGTGAGGATTAGGTCCAAGAGAACGTGGCTGCCAAGTCTGTGTTCTCCAACACGATGCAGACAGTGCCCCCACTACAATGCAAACAGTAGACACAGAAGGCTTCTTCCTCGTAAGGGACCAAAACAGGCTGGGAACGCGGCTTCCGTGCCGGCCACAGCCACCATGCCAGACAATAAGGGTTGTAGAAGCCCAAGCTGTAGAGTCGCCAGATCCCGTCACCACATGATCCTTCTAGACAGACTCTGGAGGCTACAAAATGACAGCTGGATGCAGGAAGTAGTTCACAGGAAACACAT
Source organism: Felis catus (assembly GCF_018350175.1). Taxonomy (NCBI): domain Eukaryota; kingdom Metazoa; phylum Chordata; class Mammalia; order Carnivora; family Felidae; genus Felis; species Felis catus. The sequence goes on along the minus strand of NC_058371.1, from coordinate 187,325,548 downwards.
CTTTAATCCGAAGGTGCCGGACACATCTAGAAAAGCTAGATGGAAAAGGGGGCAAATTTTCCCACAGAAGAATGGGAAGCCAACACAATACAATTATGGATCTAAAAAGATCTCAGAACACCTTAACAAGCCCCTCACCGTAACAAATGATGAACAGAGGCTCACGGAGCCTGACAAAAATCACGGTTAATAGGAAACTGGAGATGCGACAAGGGAAATTGAATTCCAGTCTGAGTGTTCGACTACGCTGTGATGAGTCTCAAACCTGCAATTCATCTATTTATTTGACAAACGTTAATTGGGTACCCGCCACGGCCAGGAGCTGTGCCAAACCCCGGGTATTCAGCGAACCGCGGAACACAGTCCCAGCCCTCGAGAGCTGACAGGCTGTAAACTAAGTACCAAAAAGAGAAAATACAAGAGAAAAGTCCTATGGCCACAAAGTCTGAGCAACCAGCCCTTGTGAGATGCCCACGAGATTAGTCAAGAGCACAGGGCCTCAGTGTGTTCACATTTTGCCACAAGTCCAGAATATCAATGGGAAAACTCAAAAACACACTGGGGCGACAAGAGCCAGTTAGATGCTAGTAAAAGCACACACGTTTCTTCTTCATTTCTACAGGAAACTACTATTCCAGGGCACGATGAATAACTGAAGATAAGCTTTCAGTAGCCAGGGTTTGGTCTTCAGACCCCTTCCGTGCACCACTCATTGTACGTTCCTCTAGGAAACGTTCAGTAACACGTCCCCACTTACGTGCTGGCTACGTGATTCCGGAAGAGTTACCCCACTATACAGTGAAGACACCACCAATCACCTGGCAAGGTCTGGGTAGGAGCCGGTGGGGGGCATGCAAATGTGCCATCCATGGGCCTTGTTGAGAGTAACAACACAGGTGGCTGCATAATAGCTAATGAAACTTTGGGGAGCCTGGGTGGCTCAGTCGGTTGGGCGTCCGACTTCAGCTCAGGTCATGATCTCACGGTCCATGAGTTCGAGCCCCGCGTCAGGCTCTGTGCTGACAGCTCGGAGCCTGGAGCCTGCTTCAGATTCTGTGTCTCCCTCTCTCTCTGCCCCTCCCCTGCTCATGCTCTGTCTCTCTCTGTCTCAAAAATAAATAAAAACATTAAAAAATTTTTTCTTTTTTTTTAAATAGCTAATGAAACTTCAAACTTCCAATTCAGTTCTCAAAATATACCGGGTATAGTAATTACATTTAAAAGCCAGCACCGCGGAGCCTGGGTGGCTTGCTCGGTTAAGCGTCTGACTCTTGATTTTGGCTCAGGTCACAATCTCACAGTTTGTGAGATCAAGCCCTGCGTCGGGCTCTGTGCTGACAGCATAGAGCCTGGTTGGGAGTCTCTCTCTCTGCCCCTCCCCCTCTCTCTCCTCAAATAAACAAACAATATTTTAAATAAAATTTAAAAAATAAAAGCAATTAGTATTTTCAAAAGCCAAGTAAATAAAACACAGTAGATGAAAGAAACTAGAGGCTGAAATAAAGGGCAAAGACTCTTCTAATTCCAAGTTATAGCTAGAGAAAGGCACAGGTGCTACCGTCACTGGTTTCACAGGGCACTGCTTCTACTGGGGCATATTTACACATCTTGAGAGACAGAGAGCCGGAGTTGGGGGTGTGACCAGAAAGAAAGAAAGGGAAAAAGAGAATCCCAAGCAGGCTCCGCACATCAGCACCGAGCCCGACACAGGGCTCGAACTCACAAACTGCGAGATTGAGATCTGATCTTACAACTTAACCGACTGAACCACCCAGAGGTGCCCTACTGGGGCATTTTTGATGGTCACAACAAACTGACCTGCCCAAATGGAAAAGAACTCCTGCTGAGACACTGACCAAGCAAAGGGGTAAAGTGCCAGGCAGTAAACAGTTAACTTAAGGCTTTGAGGGCCAAGGGAGAAATTGAGGCTATTCTGCAGGTACTTATGAACCACTTAGTATATAACCATTTAAAAAAAGCAGCTGACTGCTCTGGGCCACCATGATTTACAGATGTCAGGTATAAAGGAAACAAAATAAGGTAAGAAATCCTCCTATCTTGATGGCATTAAAATACAAGAATATAAGACTACTGAGACAACTGAGGAGATTAGGATAGTATAGAAGTTAAATATCTAAAGCAACAAAATACAAATCTGAATTAAAATTATTTTCAGTTATATACATAAGCTTTGAGATACAATAGCACAAAGATCACTAATACACCGCCCAAATATGACCACCAGGAGGTACCTGTGAGGAGAGAAAAACTCAACATTTGCAAGTGTACATAACAGACCAGCAGAGTGATACTGTTCACTCTTTACGGTACAAATTTTAAGAAAATAATGGAGAAAGGAAGTGAAAAGTATAGTTTTTCATAGAAGCTAACTTTGCCAGAGCAGGCAGAAGGTATCCAAACACCTGAAGGTGTTCCAAAAAAACAAAACAAAAAAAAAACAACAACAAAAAAAAAACCCAAAGATGATGATTAAGGACCCAAATAAAGGGAAGAAGAAGAGTTTTTGAAAATCTTTGTTAACTTGATAAAAATAGATTCATACATTTGCATGTTACTTCTAGCCCAAGACTTACTAAATACAAAATTAGTGGCAGTTTTAAATAATCCATTGTCATTATATTAATAATAAGAGTAATTATAGGGGCACCTGGGTGGCTCAGACAATTAAGCATCTGACTCTTGGTTTCGGCTCAAGTCATGATCTTTTTGTGAGTTCCAGCCCCACATCAGGCTCTGCGCTGGCAGGGTGGAGCCTGCTTGGAATTCTCTCTCCCTGTCTGCCCCTCCCCCACTTGTGTTCTCCCTGTCTCCCTCATATAAAAAATAAAAAAGTAGAAGATTAACTATCAATCTGTAATTATGTAAACTCACCATGATCTGAACAATGGAATCAAGTTCAAAGAAAATACTACAGGGTATCCCGTTTGTCAGACTACAAAGAAGTATTAAAAAGCTCACCAAAAATAAAATTTAAAAGCAGCTCTAAAATAAAAAATGAAAAATTAATAAAGGATATGACTTCTATGCTGCTTTTAATTTTTCCCCTACGGAACAAAAAGGAATGTTACGATTTTGCTCCCCCTACCTCACACCATATACAAAGGTCAATTCCAGTCGAAATCATGGACCTATACGTAAAAGATAAAAAACATTAAAGCTTCTTAAAGAAAACAAAGAGTATCTTCATAATCTTGAGATAGGAAGAGTTTTTTAAAAGAGGAAATAAAAAGCACTAACTATAAAAAGCAAAACTTTAGAAAAATTAAGAAACTCTGTACATAAAAAGACAACATTAAAAGAAAAAGGAAAAAGTCGCTTTTAAAGACTGAATGCTTGCACCCCTCCCAAATCCATATGTTGAAATCCTAATTCCCAATTTGATGGTATTAGGAGGTGGGGTCTTTGGGAGGTGATTAGGACAGGATCGTGGCCTCATGACTGAGATTAGCACCTTTATAAAAGAGACCACAGACAGCTTCCTTGCCCTTTCCACCATGTGAGACACCATCTATGAACCAACAAGCAGGCCCTCACCAAACACTGAACCTGCTTGCACCTTGATCTTGGCCTTCTCGCCTCCAGAACTGTGAGAAATCTGTTGTTTATATAAACAGTACTCTGTTACAACAGCCCAAACTCATTAAGGCATGCATGCCCTGGGAGAAAATACTTTTTTTTTTCATTGTATTTATTTATTTTGAGAGAAAGAGCACATGCACGAGGAGGGGAGGAGCAGAAAGAGAGGGAGAGAGAGAGAGAGAGAGAGAGAGAGAGAGAGAGAGAGAATCCAAGCAGGCTCTGTGCTGTCAGTGCAGAGCCTGACACGGGAGTCATTATCACAAACCATGAGGTCATGACCTGAGCCGAAATGAAGAGTTGGACGCGCAACCGACTGAGCCACCCAGGAGCCCCTGGGAGAAGACATTTTAAACACATAAATCCAACAAAGAGCTCCTATTCACAATTCATATCAGCAATTCCTATAAATCATAAGAAAAAAACAGATACCAAACTAAAAATAGGCAAGATTTACATGTAGAATCTTAAAAACAAACAAAGCAATATAAATGAACAAAATACAAACCAACCAACCTCACAGAGAGAGATCATTTTTGTGGTTACTGGAGGCAGAGCATGGAAGGAGGGAGGACAGCTGAAGATGGTTAAAAGGTACAAACGTCCAGTTGTAAGATAACACTACTGAACAGTATATTTGAAAGCTGCTGAGAGAGGAGAGCTTCAAACTTTCCTTTCTTTCTTTTTTTAGTATCTATATGAGATAACAGATGCTCATTAAGCTTACTGTGGTGATCATTTCATAATACATGGAAGTCTAGTCATGCTGTACACCTTACACAGTGTTGCATGTCAATTATACCTCAATAAAACTGAATGAGAAAAATAAAAGCCAAAGATAATGAAAACAAAGAGGCAAGATTTGAGCAAGAACTTCACAATAAGGGGATACCCAAACTCACAACAAGAAAATGGAGAGGTGCTCAGCATCACTAGTCAACAGAGAACGACAAATTAAAACCACAACGATATATCATAATACCCCCACTAAAGGCTAAAATTAAAGACTTAACACTAGCAACCACTGGCAAGGATGTGGAGCAACAAAAACTCTCATTACTGGTGAGACTATAAACCAAAATAACCACTCTGGTCAACTGTATGGCATTAGCTACCAAAGCTAAATATACGGGTACATACAATCCAGTAATCCCACTCCTGAGTGCCTCTGTCTGCCAAAAACCAAGTAGGTGAATACTCGTAGCAGCTTGCTTTGATTGCCTGAAACAAGCAACAGCTCAAATGCCCATAAAGAGTAGAACATACAAGTTTTGGTATTTTCCTCCAAAGAACTATGTAGCATGAAAAAGAATACGCTGCTGCCATATGTAAAAACAAAGATGCATTTCATAGATGTAATGATGGGAAAGGCATCAGATATAAATGAGTACGTGCTGTAAAATTCCCATTTTATGAAGCTGAAAAGCAGGCAAAACTGATCTATGGTGATAGACGTAAGGGGGTGGGGGGATATCTCTTGAGATGATGGTGGGACTAACTAAAAAGAAGCATAGAAGAGCTAACAAGTGCTCGAGCAAAAATCTTGATCTTGATGGTAGCCAAATGTGCATATTCACATAAAAATGTCATTAAGCCAGACACTTCAGGTCTATCTGTGCACTCTGCCCAATACCTCCACGGAACACAACTGGTCCCCTTTGATTACCAATCCCACTTTAGAAATTTTATCCTGCAGACTTTCTATTAAATGTGCAAAATAATATCGTGCACGGCAATTACTAGAAACAAAAGAGAGGAATACCTAAATAAATCACGGTAGGGGCATAAATAATATTCAACAGTAAAAAAGAATGAGGAAGATATAGAAAGATTTCTGAAAGGAGATTTAGTAGAGTGATTAAGAACACAGATTTCTGGACTCTGAATTCAAATCTCAATTGCGACACTAACTTTATCAAGTTGGGCGGTGCTTAACCTCGCTATGCCTCAGGTTCTCCATCTGTCAACTGGGGGTTAATGATAATAGTATTAGACCTTGTGAGGTAGCTCTGATGACCAAATAAGTTGATGCATGTAAAGACTTCAGAAGAATGCCCAATACATGAGCACTTAATGAAAATTAGCCACCAGAATCATATCATCCTAAGGTATCAGCATAAAGATATCTTTATTATAAGATAAACTGTTCCATGGACATCATCATCATCATCATTAGATACACAGAAAAAAAGCATGGCCTGAAACAACATCTGTAGCATGCAGCCTTCATGTAAAAATGGAAGAAAAGAGGACTACCTATTCATTTTGTTTCAACATACATGAACATCTCTTCAACAATAGGAAAGAAACTTTTATTAGTAACAGGTTACCTACTTTGTGCCGAATGACTGTGATGGGGGAGAGGGGTGGAGGTCAAGTTTTCACTCTACATTAACGTGCAGAAATAATCAAAACATTTGATCTGTGTGAATGTAGAACCTATTTAAGAATTTATAAAGAAAAAAAAACCAACGGTGCCAACATTCACGTTCAGTTATAGAGTAGACAAAGCTGTAGTTTGCTTTCATTCAGCAAGTTTTATACAAAGATTCAAACCTGCACTAGAAAGATGTAAAAACAAATGAGTACTCTTTAGTTTCGTGTATTTCTGTGTGAATACGGTAACAAAAAGGAATCAAGGCACTGAGGTTATTACACATCTTTGTGCCTATCACCGACTAAAGTATTAAGTGCTATGTAAATTGTCTGACCCTACTCATCACCTCCTGGCTATTCAGGTTTTTTTGTCTCCTACTCACCCCAACTTCTAGGAATCTTCCTGACTCAATTCCTATTTTTCGGATCATATAATTCCAACAAACCCAATTTCTATGTAAGTTTTCTCTCTCCCATCAAGACTGAGGATAGACACGATTGGTTACCACAGGACATCTACTAAAACTACGGTATCTATTCCAGATTTGCAAACCAATATATTCTTTCTGTCTCACATTTTTTTTAAATACAAAGTTATTTAAAACCAGATCAGAAAAAAGATTTTTAATGCCGAATTAGGAATTTAGATTTTCTATATAAAGTCATGTATTTTAAGACAGTTTTCAAGAAAAATAGGATTTTTATCTATTATTCAAAATAGTGTCAGGTAAGGAAAAAAGATGCTGCCTTCCATTATTCTGGAGACACCACTTTTATCTTAGACATATATTTACTTAAGAATAGGTATAATTTAATTAGCTCTGCCTTTATGTTTAATTAGCAACTCTAAAAAATCCCATATACTAACTTTATTATAATTTTGTCAATAATTTCAGATACATTTCACTTTGCAGCCTCTAGATGGCACAGTTATATTTTTAAAAAGCAAACGAAAGGGATATTCTGTGAAAATACAAAAATATCTCAATACTGTATTTTAGCTTTAAATAAGAACTGTGTATTACATTTTTTAAAAGATGAAAAGCATGAAAGATAAAATAGCTTATTCTTTCTAGAAAAGGATTATACCAATTTAAATAGTTTAGAAGAACAACTAAGGAAGTTAAAAAATAGATGCTTTAAACTAGTATTAAGTAAAAATAAAAGTTTCACATGTGCAGTATCATGTCATTAACAGTGAAGCTTATAAAATGCCTTTTGTGTGTGTTTTGTTTCATTTATTTTACCCAACTTTTTCTGATTATTATATAAAGTTCAGACAATGCTGTATCTCTACTATTTTTCCTCCAGTACTTTCTAGTTTCATGTTATTTTATAATCAAAACCTGAATGACAACACTTTCAAAGTGAAAGAAAATGCTTCATACGTTAATTAATGCTTCATGCTTTAATGTGAAAGGTTACTACAAAATGATAAAATGTGAACTTACAGACACCAGACTTACAGACATCAAACATCTTCTATTTGTCAGAAGCCTAAACTTATCAACAAGAACCATGCACAAGAAAAGGATCAATGACTTAAACAAATATGGCTGAGTCTGACTAGTGTAGACTCTATCCACTGTCAGCCAAGCTAAATAACCCACATATTAATGGAGGTCACTGAAAGACCATCTTTACGCCCTGCTGAACAATATAGTCACTCCTCTACGTGTCTGACCAGCTGCTGGGTAAGTATATGCTTAGCAGAGGTACAAAGAAAAAAACAAAAAAGGAGTTCAGGAAAATTTATCCTACTTCAAGCTTGCTTCAAGATCACTTCTAGTGGTAAATGCACATTTGTTAAGAAAAGAAGAATTTACAAAAATTAAGATATATCATGTTTCGGCGTGCCTGGGTGGCTCAGTCGGTTAAGCATCCGACTTCAGCTCAGGTCATGGTCTCACGGCTCATGAGTTCAAGCCCCGTGTCGGGCTCTGTGCTGACAGCTCAGAGCCTGGAGCCTGTTTCAGATTCTGTGTCTCCCTCTCTCTCTCTGCCCTCCCCTGCTCGTGCTTTGTCTCTGTCTCAAAAATAAATAAACATTAAAAAAAATTTTTTTTTAAGATCTATCACGTTTCGAGATCACTCAGCTTTGATAAAACATGGTCTAGATAACAGATTCAGAGCTGGGGGCAGGAACATAAACATAAGCTTCCTCACTCCCAGGCTGGTCCTGTACGACTTCCTGGAAATGCCTTTCAGATTCATAAGCAATTCCTTCTACTGTTCTCCAAATCCATGTGTACTCCTCCATTTATATACTATAATGTAAAAAATATAAATAGCATGGCTAATTTCATAATTATCAGCTCAGGAATCCGACTCACTTAGGTAAGTCACTAATAATAAGACCTGTTCCTACACATTCATATACACATTGATATACATCCATACATTTTAGTTTCTCTGAGACTAAAGAAACTGGCTACCAAAGACTGATAGGTAGGAACAGTGGTAAGTAACAGAAAACAACAGCAGCTTGATTAGCATTAAAAGTGAAATGTGAAACAACAGCAGCTTGATTAGCATTAAAAGTGGGGCGCCTGGGTGGCGCAGTCGGTTAAGTGTCCGACTTCAGCCAGGTCACGATCTCACGGTCCGTGAGTTCGAGCCCCGCGTCGGGCTCTGGGCTGATGGCTCAGAGCCTGGAGCCTGTTTCCGATTCTGCGTCTCCCTCTCTCTCTGCCCCTCCCCCGTTCATGCTCTGTCTCTCTCTGTCCCAAAAATAAATAAACGTTGAAAAAAAAAAAAATTTAAAAAAAAAGTGAAAAGGCCTTAACTGTGTCAATACCGTCAGTTACAGTAACTGAACAGAAACTGCCACTGTTACTCTAAATTGGAGAGTCTAAAAATTATGATGTACAGTGGAAGAAGGTGCGAGATGGCAAAAAAGGAAAATCCCTCACTATCCACTGTGTACCTCTGGGCAAATGAGTCACTCTTTCCTGGTGAAGAGTTAGACTGTATAGACCCAAATGTCTCCAAATTTTCAGGAGGTCAAAGTTTAGTTGAACTGTCTCACTTATAAAGTTTACTGAAAATCCCTGTAACCAAATTCAATCCCACACACTGCATTTCGTAGTAACTTAATTTCCCTTTAAACTCAGAATTACACCAAGTATCACCCCTTAACTACAGGTAACAATTTATGTTAAAAGTTCTTTTTAAAAAATCTTCATTTAACTATGCATAGGGAAAAAAAATGAGGAAATTTAGTGTTTATGTGCATAAAGTTAACAACTGCTGTACCATTAAAACTGCATAGTTACTAAGGGAGTTGCACTGCATGGTGGTGATATTTTCATCCGAGTAGAGTATATAGCACCCATCTGACTTCCAGCCTCCTTGTCCGTTCAGCAAATCGAAATCCCACTGGGCGGCCACAGCATCTGCTCCGTGCGCGATTCGACGCAGTGTCACATTAACAGGGATGTGGTGGGTATCTACATTCACACCATCTGGAGGAAACGGGAAATAACAATATTTCTGAAACAAACTTCATAAACAATAAAATGTCAACTTACACTCTAATGGGTACTCTGCAGTGTCTTTTTTCACTGGTGACTCATTAAAATGAGAAGGAACAGAATTAAGCACTTTTAGGTACAGTATATCATTAAAGTCACATTGTCCAGCAACTCCAGGGCAATATATGCCTACGTAACAAACCTATTTTGGTGAGGATCACTGGGGTAACCACCGTACGCCGTTTTCCATCATCAGCCAAATTTGTGGAATTCCCAGTGGCTGGGAAAAGCTTTCCGTTGCGGAACGCGAGGAGTTGAAGCTTGTAGAGAGAGTCATCAGTTGGTCTGACCTCCCTTTTTTGCTTTGGTGAGAAAAGGGAAGGAGGAAGCTGAATGGAAGCTTCCACGATAGTATTCTGAATACACACAAAAACAAAAGCAAAGAAAGGCTGCCACATTAGCACGCAGAAACCAGGAAGAATATTTTAGACAGCTACAAACGTTTCCTATTTGTATACGAACCGTTTCTTAAAATGTATACATATGAAATTTAATAGTTAAAACAACTTATTGGTTAAGTGAAGTATCTGAACACCACACAAAAGCACAGAGGAAAAGAAGCATAGAAGAAAGAGAAATGGGAACTATAGTTCAAAGAGTTGAAGTAGTAAATAAGGAATTATTTCCAACTACAAAGTGAATTTTCCCATGGTAACACATACTGCTGAAGTCGATGCATCAAACCAATCAGGGATCTCAGTGATCACTCTTTGCATCAATTTTATAATGATCAATTACAGAAATAAGCACCAATGCAGCATATCACAAATCTGAGTTTAATTAATTTGGACTTACGGAACTCTAAAGGTGATTTATGACAGATTCGAACTGTCAAACAACAACAAAAAAAGAAATTCTACAGACTTAATAGAAATAGATTCAAACAAACTCTCATTTTAGCAGAAGTATCCCTGAGACTAAGAAACACATCCTGTTGGAAAAAACACAGTAACAAATAGAAGAGCTAGTAATGCTGTCTGATCGTGGAGTGTTTTATAGGAGTTTTAAATTATAAATTACTCAGCATTCAATAAAAAATAAATTCATATGCCAGGCAGACAAATTATTAACCATCTGAAAAAAAATCCCTATTTTAAGAATTTATCACAAAGTTTTTCTCTTGGCATCAATCTCTCTCCAATCCAACGTCCACGCTATCAACAGAATTTCCTCTTAAGAAATACATCTCAGGGGGCGCCTGGGTGGCTCAGTCGGTTAAGCGTCTGACTTCGGCTCAGGTCATGATCTCGCGGTCCGTGAGTTCAAGCCCCGCGTCGGGCTCTGTGCTGACAGCTCAGAGCCTGGAACCTGTTTCAGATTCTGTGTCTCCCTCTCTCTGACCCTCCCCTGTTCATGCTCTGTCTCTCTCTGTCTCAAAAATAATAAATAAACATTAAAAAAAAATTTAAAAAAGAGAAAAAGAAATACATCTCAGGGGAGCCTGGGTGGCTCAGTTGGTTACCTGTTGGCCTCGGCTCGGGTCATGATCTCATGGTTCACGACTTCGAGCCCTCTCTCTCTGTTTCTCCCCCGCTCACACTCTCTCAAAAATAAATAACATTAAAAATTAAAAAATATATATCCATCTGACCTTGTTATTTTAATTGTAAGTACATCATATAATTTGGCTAAAATCTACATCTCAAATTCATCTTCTAAAATCCCCTAGATCTCCACCTTGAATTTTTCGATCTTCAAGATTTCATATGTGTTTCATGCCACTGTGTGTGCTGTACGTGCCAGGACCCCTTGCTGAAATGCTCTACCATTCTTTTGTCTGGCCAACTCTTGAACTGGGCAAATCTGATTTCTAGCAAGATCAAAGATGGGTCAGGGTTAAGAGCGGTTGACAGCCAGGAGAAAGACATCCTTAAAACGGGGCTTTTTTGGATGATTAATTACATGGCTCCCTATCAGACTGCTTTTCCAGTTAGCTGCTCCCTCTTGTGGCCTCATGCGGGATTCTGCACACACATCTCATTGCTAATATGTGCACTTTTCACAGTGTAACTCACTGTCTGCCCCTTTAACGAGAGTAGCAGGATTTTTGAGTACAGATAATCTCCCTTATGTTTCTGGACCCTCTACACTAATAATAGTTCCTGGCACTTGTATTGGTAAAAGTAACCCATCGTTTGTAAAACTAACGAAAGTCTGCGTGGCATGATTGTATTTTTAAAAAAGGATCTATTTAAATAAGCAAGTGATTAAAATTAGTTTTTAAGGGGCGCCTGGGTGGCGCAGTCGGTTAAGCGTCTGACTTCAGCCAGGTCACGATCTCGCGGTCAGTGAGTTCGAGCCCCGCGTCGGGCTCTGGGCTGATGGCTCAGAGCCTGGAGCCTGTTTCCGATTCTGCGTCTCCCTCTCTCTCTGCCCCTCCCCCGTTCATGCTCTGTCTCTCTCTGTCTCAAAAATAAAATAAAAACGTTGAAGAAAAAAAAAAAAAGGAAAAAAAATTAGTTTTTAACTGCTGTGCTTAGAACAATCTTGGAGCACACTGGACACACACAAATGTCTGTTGAATAAAGTATTTTGAAAAGTTTGAATACTGGAAGTTTGAATATTTCTTTTGAATGGAAGGTATTTGGTAGAAATACTCTAATAGGGGCACCCGGGTGGCACAGTCGGTTAAGCGGCCGACTTAGGCTCAGGTCATGATCTCACAGTTCATGAGTTCAGGCCCCGCGTCGGGCTCTGTGCTGACAGCCTAGAGCCTGTTTCAGATTCTGTGTCTCCCTCTCTCTGTTCCTCCCCTGCTCATGCGCTGTCCTCTCTCTCTCAAAAATAAACAAACATTAAAAAAAAAAGAAATATTTTGCCTAAGAAAAATACACAAAAAGGTTTCTACTGTTCTCACTTAAAAATATAACCTGATAGGGGCGCCTGGGTGGCGCAGTCGGTTAAGCGTCCGACTTCAGCCAGGTCACGATCTCGCGGTCCGTGAGTTCGAGCCCCGCGTCGGACTCTGGGCTGATGGCTCCGAGCCTGGAGCCTGTTTCCGATTCTGTGTCTCCCTCTCTCTCTGCCCCTCACCCGTTCATGCTCTGTCTCTCTCTGTCCCAAAAATAAATTTAAAAAAAAGTTGAAAAAAAAAATTAAAAAAAAAAAATATAACCTGATAGAGAAACAAAGTTTCTTATAAATTCACTCGCTAATCTAGTAAATTTCTACTATGTATGTAACTTTATCTTAAATAGGTGTGCAGAAAAAAGGGAAATACATCAACAGATCGATTAGTTAAAAGGTCAAATTCCTGATAAAGCGTTACATACTGGACATTTATTAAAACTTGAGAACTATAAAATTCAATAATATAGTTTTGTTGTGAACACAAAATAACTCAAAAAGCACAGGTCTCTGGGTAAGCATTACTTATGGTATATCAAATTAATTTTAAAAAGAAGACATACTGACATTTTCTGAAAGAGCTGAAAAAAAGGAAATGACATCTATAATTTCTAGCAGTGAGAAAATGTTTTCTATCCAAGTTTAAACTTGCAAAACCATCCAAACAACAACAAATAATAAAAACTCAGAGGAGTAAGAACAGATCGTTGACAGATGAAAGCTACATATTCAAGGCTGTATATACTGTAGCTTCTGAAATATCCTTTAAAGTCCAATAAGGAATATTGTTAAATATTATTACAGGTGACCTGGGATGGAGAGGGGACGGTTAGGGGTGCCCGAAAAGCTGTATCAGAATGTCTGGATTTTTATAGGAAGAATATAATATTTGTATATTTAATTTCCTTAAAAGAAGTGATCACTTATTATGGCAAAGCTGTAAATCTAATGAAAACAATCACTGAGAAACACTCATTTGTTACATTTACCATGATTTTTACCTTTTGCCGCTGTCATTCCATTTAACCCTCTGTTCATTTTTAAATGTATGGACTGCAGCAATAGAAAGATATACACATGGGCAATTAGAGCTAATAAATTAGAAAAACCTCTCTTACAACCCTTTGGGAAATACCGTATATGTTGTTGGCGTCTAATTTTTATTACTGCGGATCATATGCCAACCCTGGGGAAAAGAACATAGGATCTGAAATAAGAAACCAGGATACGGGTCCCAGCCTTACCACTTAGTGGCCACTTAACACTGCACAATTTTGTTTATACTCTCTGGGTCTCATCTGTCACAGGCAGCTAATGATCTTTCTAACAAACGGTTGTAAGGACCGCATGGGATCATGACCATGACAAGCATGAGAGGCCACATCACTGTGGGTGGTATTTTTATTACTCTTACTACAGCAGTGTGGCGAATGGTTATCTGGAGTCTGGGGAAACAGAAAATGTCTTCAAGTAACTGACTTCCCAGCAATAATCTAGAACCTCATCATATTTTGACTTCCACAATTCACTTTTAGTATTAATTTCAATACTAAAAATCGACCAAATATGAACACACATAAAATTAATGTTATCACAGAGCTCTTACTATTGTATTGGCAAAATTCATGTATATTTCCCTATTTACAAGATATTAAGTCAAGAAGAACGTTAAGTATCATAAAGGATGTCAACTCCAATACTTCCATTGGATCTTAACATCTTTCCTTATGAAACAACCTGAACGTCTGCCACTGTGTAATTAGCAAGTTAAAATTTTCTGAGATCCTAACTTTGTTCAATTCTGCGGAATTCTAACACAAATTTGAATAAGTCAGAGAGGCACCACCTGCCTTCAAACAAGAAAATACGAATTGATTCATACTGTCTTAACTATCTACTCCCTTGATTTTAAAGATAGATATGATACACTCCAATTTTTTGTGAATAATTAGTTATTAACTGCATACCACTTTGATTATCTCACTGCTAAAGATTAACAGGAATTACGTTTGACTTCAGAATGAAGTTTTTATTAACTGACTTTCGTTGCTAATTAAGCTTTGGCTGTTAAATTTTATTCAACAGTATTTATTGGATATTTTGTTACTCTGTATTGGGCACTGTGCAGGATCTGCAGATAAACAATGAATAAGCCACGGACACTAACTCAAATATTGATAATCGAACAGGGGAGAGATAACAACAATAAAACAATAATGAGAACTAACATTTATTAAGGGCTTATTCTGTGCTGGACACTACTGTAAATGTCTACATATTTGCCTCCTTAATCCTCCAAGTAACCCTTTGACTTAGCTACGGTTTCCTGACGCCTATGTAACAAATGAGGAACTGACATTCAGAGAGGTGAAGGTGCTTGCTCAAGTTTGCACAGCTGTTAAGTTAGGGAGCAGAAAGACAATGTCTGGCTGCAGAGACCAAATTCTTTGTCACCATATCCCATGGCTTCTCAGTCTAACTCAGCTCACCATAGTATCAGCTTTGAATTATTCTGGAGAACAGACGAAGCACTATGGAACAAACAGGCGGTGATGAATTCTCAGGAAGAGAAGGAAGATACAATTTGCATGGAGTCTTAGAAACAGAGTAGCAAGGCTTTCACCAGGCAGAAGTGGGAGAGAGGGTGGGGTGGGAAAGGGGGCAGAAAGGAGGGCAGGGGGCCCGAAGACATACAACACTGGTGTGGAAAGTTAGAGAACTTCAGTTGGGGTCTCAGACGAGGGAAATATGGGATGTGCAAGAAAAACTGATTTCTAAATTCCAGTCAAGCAAAGTTTAAAGAACCAATTCTTCCAGACTACATTACAACTGAATTCAAAACACCAGCAATTTCTAAAAGCTCTTAGAAGATTATCGAAAAACAGATACTGTTGGGTGAGCTAATATAATCTGTTATGGCACCGACAGGAGAAGGAAGCATTTGGTTAAGAAAAAAGAACAGATGTGATGCTGTAAGAGTCCAAGGACAGCTAATTCAGTCTCCACCTGGCCGGCCCGCATTGGTGCTCACTGGTGACTCAAGCACTCTGCCCTCAAGCAAGCTTCAGCCTCCCGTGTAGGAGGTGAGAAAACCATTTGGCCCCTGTGTGTAACATGCAATGACAAAGAGATGCGCAGAGTGCGACAAAGTACGGAGGAGAAATAAAGGAGATAAGGGTGGGAGAGGACAGACAGGACGGTATTAGGGAAGATTTCTTGAAGGCCATATTTCTGCACGCACAACCAAATTGCTGAGAAGGGGAAGGGGAGGAGCCAGGAATCCTAGCAGAAGAATTAGCATGAGACTGGCCTAATAGGCTGGGAGAGGAACCATGGGGGGGTTGGTTGTTAGTGGACAGAAGAAAGGAGGCAGGAAGAAAGATGGGGCAGGAGGGCAGATAAATGCCAGAGGATGAAGCTCCCTGGCAGCCAGCCTCCAGAGAGACATGAAGAGTATTTATCAGAGGATACGCGAGGTCAATTTCCATGTTGGGTAGATCCAGGGATAATGCTAGTAACAACATTAACCGTGTGAAATGACACGGACACGGACAACTTGAACAGCCTCTGCAAACAGGAACACTCCTGGAGACCCTCTGCTCTGCGGCCCTGGAACTTGTTACTAAAGGGTGGACAGACTAGGAGGTGTTCCCAGAAGGCCCAGCAGGGCTGAGGAGCCGCTCAGGCACGACAGCTCTCTGGTAGAGGGTAGGAAAGTATTTCAGTACTTTACTGTCATGGTTGAATTGCTACATGCTGGCTGAATGCCAGCCCTAGGGAGACAATCTATATAAGGAGGATGGATTTTTAAGAGCCTGTTGACCCAAAGACTAAAGAGGAAGCCACAACGGTTTGGGTAATCTCATTCATTCATTATTTACTGAGTGCCCATATTCATTCATTCATTCAACATTTGCTGAGTGCCCATATTCATTCATTCGTTCATTCATTCATTCAATATTTACTGAATGCCCACAATGTACCAGGACACCTAACACCTATTTGATCAATTACTATGCAGCCATTAAAGTGAATGGAATATTGTTTGTGATATAATTCAGCCTGTTGACCCAAAGACTAAAGAGGAAGCCACAATGGTTTGGGTAATCTAGAAGTCCAAACCAGGCTGTGATGGTAGTAAAGACAGAAGGACAGCGATTGAAGAAATACATAAAAAGCAATTCAAGAAGCTCCTATTGCTAACGGAAAACTTCCTTGTTATAGGTTTAACTTTGTATGTTAGCATATTCTCCCATTCAAAGGTATATACATGGTATCTAGTTCGTATGTGCAAGGTTTAAAAAAAAAAAAATAGACATACGTAAAGAGTAAAAACCGCCCTAGTGTAAAGTTACAAATGTAAAGTTAGTTTCCTGTTAAAGTCTAAAGCATTTTGCTCTGTTGACGTTACAATTTTTAACTAATTTTGTGTCACGAAGGACAGACTCCCTTTTCACTCGGTTTAATCATGTCCACCAAAGAAGCATGAATAATAGTGCAATGTGTCCTTGGTTTCTGGCCACAGATGATCTTAAAAGGATAGAATAGTATGAAATTGACAAATCTGAGTGTGTTCATTTAAAGCTTTCGACTTTGGCAGGTAGAAACTCTCCTTACCCAGAGGGGTAGCTTGTGAAATTGATGAAATGTAGGGTTTCATCATTTGTAATCCCTTTCTACCAGCTCTGATCATCTAAGATAGAAGGGTTCATCAATTTTAAGTGCTCCTCAAAGGCACATGCCTTTCTCTCTCGGGTGTGTGTGCGATGCTGTTTCTCTGCCTTCTGTGGTATGTTTTACCAATGAAAAACACAACAAGGAAAGGAACAGGTCTGCAGAAGCAATGCTGGGTGCACTGAGTACCCTCACAGAACCAAGAGTAACAAATAAATCTTGTGAATTTTCCTCTGAGTATATTATATCAAGTAAATATATTATCATTAGACATTCTGGCCTGGTTGAGATTGTCCTGGGAAGTGGGGGAAGTTGGACTGCTTCTAAATTCAGCAAGCTGGCTCTCCTTATGGAGGTCACCAATAGCAAGGTGTAACAAAATACATTAATTTTCTTTCTTTTTTCTTCTTTTCTTTGTTTTCTCTTCTTTTCTTTCTTTCATTCAATATTTACTGAGTGCCCATATTCACTCATTCATTCATTCATTCATTCATTCAATATTTGCTGAGTGCCCATATTCATTCATTCATTATTTACTGAGTGCCCATATTCATTCATTCATTCATTCATTCATTCATTCATTCATTCATTCATTCATTCAATATTTGCTGAGTGCCCATATTCATTCATTCATTCATTCATTCAATATTTGCTGAGTGCCCATATTCATTCCTTCAATATTTACTGAGCGCCCATATTCATTCATTCATTCATTCATTCATTCATTCATTCATTCAATATTTGCTGAGGGCCTGTATTCACGCATTCATTCATTATTTACTGAGTGCCCATATTCATTCATTCATTCAATATTTACTGAGTGCCCACAATGTACCAGGACACCTAACACCTATTTGATCAATTACTATGCAGTCATTAAAGTGAATGGAATATTGTTTGTGATATAATTCAGGGACAAGCCAGAAACAAAGTCCTGTGTCATTAAAATCCACACACAACACAGCTACACGTGGCCATTCAAAGGTAAATGAAAAAAATGTGGTTTCATTAGGGTGTTAGACTTGGACCTCCACTATTTGCTTCAATGTAGTCTTAATGAAACACATCTAAACCCCAAATTTTAAAACTCAATAAAAATGCTTTTCATTTTGCTTGCTGCAATAAAACACACATTTTCTGAAGACAGATCACATGTTTGCACTTCTTTGCCAAAACTCTTGATATACAGCTTGCCTGATTAAATGCCCAATCTCAAGGCTGGCTTTTCCATTAGGTCCAAGAGGCACAGAGCCAAGGACACACAATACTTTCAGGAGGTCTACGAAATGTTCTCATGTCTTTAAAATCAGGAGCATAAAAATGAACTTTCAGGTCAAAGAAAATGTTCTAATATGTATTAATATATTCATCTTTTTACCAGTGCAGTCATAAAATATAATTTTGATATTTTTGTATGGAGACGGGGTCCAAAGGGCAAAAGTGTCTAGGCCCATGAGAGGCATTACATGTCCCTTCCTGGTCTGAATTTCTTTCAAAACAACAGCAAAAAACAATACCAATACCTACCCCACCCCCAAAATAACTTCTAATTAGGTGATTCTTCAAAGCAAACCATTTTGAGTATTCTAATCTAACAATAAAGAGTCTTAAATGCTTATAGAATGTAACATACCTTTAGGGCCAGACTTGAAAACGTATTTGACACATTGCACTTAAAGCTCAGTTGCTTATCCAGGTTTCCATCTGGATCCCGCCTCCCATACTCAGAGAGGCCTGTCCGGTCAGAGGCTGCTACCTTCTGGAACACGGTACATGTCATCCCAGTGAAGCCAGCAGCCTTGATGACATAAGCTTCCAGAGCAATATTGGGTGAATACTTCAAAAGTCAAAGAGGAGTTATGAAAGATTTACAGCATGAGGGAAAAGCACTTTCAAAGAGTCTTCAAACACAAAACACTGTACATAAGCTAGAGGCAAAAAGCTCAAGTTCTTACGTAACAAAGACACTGTGTAGGTAACTGGCACATAAAAAAAGATGCTGGAAACAAAAGGATATCCTAATCTAGAAAAATACCAACTGAGGAACATGCTTCGTGGGATGGAGCCCCACAGCGGGCTCTGCACTGACAGTGTGGAAGCCTGCTTGGGATTCTCTCTCTTCCTCTTTCTCTGCCCCTCCCCTGCTCGTGCTCACTGTCTCAAAATAAATAAACTTTTAAAGAAAAGAATTAAAATAATAAATAAAATAAGGACACCTGGGTGGCTCAGTTGGTTAAGTGTCTGACTTCGGCTCAGGTCATGATCTTGCACTGCAGTTCATGGGTTTGAGCCCCATGTCAGGCTCTGTGCTGACAGCTCGGAGCCTGAAGCCTGCTTCGGATTCTGTGTCTCCCTCTCTCTCTGTCCCGCCCCTGCTCACACTCTGTCTCTCTCAAAAATAAACATTAAAAACAATGTTTAAAAAATAAAATAAAATAATAAATAAATAAACTTTAAAGAAAAGTGTATCTTATAAAAAAATCAGCTAGAGAAATCAGTGGACTTGCTTAGTAACACAAGAGGAGTGCTGGGGTTTGGGAAATACACTTTCAAAAGCTGCCTTGTTCTAAGGCGCCTGGCTGGCTCCGCCGGTAGAGCATGTGACTCTTGATCTTGAGATCATGAGTCTGAACCCCAAGTTGAGTGCAGAGATTACTTAAAAAGAAACTTAAGGGGCACCTGGGTGGCTTGGTCAGTTAAGCGTCCGACTTTGGCTCAGGTCATGATCTCATGGTCCGTGAGTTCGAGCCCCGCGTCGGGCTCTGTGCTGACAGCTCGGAGCCTGGAGCCTGTTTCAGATTCTGTATCTCCCTCTCTCTCTGCCCCTCCCCTGTTCATGCTCTGTCTCTCTCTGTCTCAAAAATAAATAAACGTTAAAAAAAAAAAAAATTAAAAAAAAAAAAAGAAACTTAAAAAAAAAAGGCAAGGTCCCATTTTAAGTCCTATGTATGGACAAAGTCCTCTTTTGCAATTTTTTTTAAGCATAAAACTTATGTGCAAGGTGTGTAAAATCTATCAGGAAGATAAAATGCAAATTAAAAAATATAAAAGGCAAAGTAGAATGTGCCAAGCACGATATGTATGGAAGAAAAGAATTGGTGCTCCCTCAAATATTCAAGACTGACAAATTTTTGCATTAGCTTTTGCAACCCAGATGTCACATTGTGAAAACTCTTACTAAATTCGATTGCATTTTTTTAAGCTTATTTATTTTTGAGAGAGAGAGAGCAGGGGAGGGGCAGAGTGAGGCACAGAATCCCAAGCAGGCTCCGCAATGTCAGCGTAGAGCCCAACGTGGGGCTTGAACCCACAAACCGTGACATCATGACCTGAGCTTAGATCAAAAGTTGGATGTTTAATCGACTGAGCCACCCAGGTGCCCCCAACTGTGTTTGTTAACAAAGTATGTTCCATTTTTTTATTGACCAAAGACACAAATAATTAAGACAAATATGTGAAACCTCAGTTGAAAGGAAGAAAACAGCCATTTTTGAGGTGCCCTGTAAGCTGTATCATTTGATAAGTAGATGCACAATTTCCGGGAACCTTTCCTACCCTTTGAAATGGAGGACAGGCCGCCTGGGGGGGGGGGGGGGGGGGGGGGGGGGGGGGAGGTGCTCAGGTGGTTGAGCGTCCAACTTCAGCTCAGGTCATGATCTCACGGTTCATGAGTTCAAGCCCCACATCAGCTCTATGCTGACAGCTCAGCTCAGAGCCTGGAGCCTGCTTCGAATTCTGTGTCTCCCTCTCTCTCTCTGCCCTTCCTCCACTTGTGCTCTGTATCTCTCTCTCAAAAATAAATAAAAAGCATTAATGTAAAACTAAAAAATAAAATAAAATAAAATAAAATAAAATAAAATAAAATAAAGTAAAGTAAAGTAAAGTAAAGTAAAGTAAAGTAAAGTAAAGTAAAGTAAAGTAAAGTAAAGTAAAGTAAAGTAAAGTAAAATAAAATAAAATAAAATAAAATAAAATAAAATAAAATAAAATAAAATAAAATAAAATAAAATAAAAGGAGGGCAAATGCACTATGCACATTTATTGTATCCTTGAGTTCTCCAAAGAACCAATGAAGTTTAGAGAAAAGAAGAAGTTCTTTGAGCTTAGTAAGGCTCAGGCAAGGAATTTAAAATAGATCTAAATGACCAGGGAAGACCAAATGTGGTCATCGAAAATGGTGTGGGGCACCTGGGTGGCTCAGTCGGTTGAGCATCTGACTTCAGCTCAGGTCATGATCTCATGGCCTGTGAGTTAGAGCCCCACGTCAAGCTCTGTGCTGACAGCTTGGAGCCCGGAGCCTGCTTGGGATTCTGTGTCTTCCTCTCTTTCTGCCCCTAACCCACTTGCATTCTGTCTCTGTCTCTCTCAAAAATAAATAAATATTTAAAAAAAAATTTTTTTTTAAATACGGCGAGCCAGTTTCCAGTAAGGTCATGTGTCTGAGAGAGAAATTACCCTGAAGTATGTTGTCAGGTCAGTAGCCATGGTAGGCCCACCATTTTATTTACTATTCAAGAAAGTAATCCTAAACTTAATTGAGCAAAAGGAGCAATAAAACACAGTAACATCAAAAAGATCCCATCAACCTCTGGAAAAACAGTAACCCTGAACTGTATAAAATCCTAGGAGGAAGTAGAGAGTATTCTATGAACCGACTTAAAATCATTAGGAAATGACAACCGTGGACCAGAGATCAGAGTATGAGTAGTAAGGGAATGACAGAGTATTTATCATATTTACCACAGTTGTAGAAAAAGTCAGCAGTACACCAAGAAATTTAGAGCTGCTCAATTTAGCACAAATAAAATTTAATATGATGAGTGATTATTAAATATAAATACTCATTATTCCAAGAGTGAGACTTACTGGAAATGTCAACAGTGCACAAAGGTTAGAGGGCCTCCTTGCTCTCTCTTTTTCTGTTTCAATTTTTTTTTTTTTAGTAGTGTTTATTTATTTTTTGAGAGAGAGAGACAGACAGACAGACAGACAGAGTGTGAGCAGGGGAGGGGCACACAGAGAGAGAGACAGAATCCAAAGCAGATTCCAGGCTCTGAGCTGTCAGCCCAGAGCCCGACGTGGGGCTTGAACTCACAAACAGTGAGATCATGACCTGAGCTGAAGTGAGACGTTTAACCGACTGAGCCACCCAGGCGCTTCCCAGTTCTTTTGAAATTGGAACCTGGGCAAACAATCAGACACTTTCTCAGAACCTCCTTCAGGGCCCAGAACAGAGTATCAGCTGGGAGGTGCATGTGACAGTTACAGTAATCCTACAGTGTGCTTATTTGTCTTTCAAATTAAATGGCGATAACCATTCAAACTGCAAATTAAGAAAGTATTTTCTAATTACCAAGAAAACAGATTACTCAAAAGTGAAATGAGCTTTTAAAATGTTAGAGAACTGGAAATTCTGTAATAATCAGCAGGAACAGAAAATACCCACATCATGAGGAAAAAAAACAAAACTATCTTTTATAAGTTCAAGTTGCTTTCAATGAATTTCTTTTCTTAGAATTCTAGGACAATGTTACACTTACTGTTGAATAAACGTGAGCTCCGTTTGCTAATCGGTACGTAGCAATGCGCTGTAGACACTGAACAATTCGACTGCAGGCCTTAGCTTCCCTCTGTGCCAGCCACAGAACACGCTCGTCAGCCAACATGATGTTGCTTGCAATGTCAACCATCACATCACCTAGCTAGCAGGTGTGCAGGAGAGAAGAGGAAGACCTTTAAAACCAATACGGGCTGTTTTACATAATCAAAATCACAATGAGACACCAAGATTGGCCTTCTGTCTAAATGTTCACCTGAAAACCCAACAGGCACTTATTTTTTCTGACTGAAGCATTTTCAGATATGAACAGCACATTCAGTTATGACCAGCGGGTAACATTTAGCTCAGGGGCGCCTGGGTGGCTCAGTCAGTTAAAGCATCCGACTTCAGCTCATGATCTCACGGCTCAGGGTTCAAGCCCCGGGTCAGGCTCTGTGCTGACAGCTCGGAGCCCAGAGACTGCTTCAGATTCTGTGTTTCTGTCTCTCTCTCTCTCATTCTCTCTCTCTCTCTCTCTCTCTCTCTCTCTCCCCCTTCCCCTGCTCACATTCTGCCTCTCGTGCTCTCTCTCTTAAAAAAAACACATTTAGCTCAAAACAGTATACTTGAATAACTACCAACTCATTGGTAAAGAATGACATGTGGTACTCATTTTCATAAGGGGGGAAAAAGGCAGTTAAGTTAATCAAGGAGAAGGGAAAGATATCACACGATTCCCAGAACAAAAAGATCTCAACTCTTTGGAAAAACATTTATAAAGACCTCTTTTTGTATGTTAACTCAGTATTATTAGTAAGAAATACACACGGCTCCCTCTTTAGTATCCTGTCATGTCCAAAACCCTAGGAATGTCCAGCTATCATGAGTTCCCCGCATATGCCAAGCCACTGGATGGGTCTTTGCACATGCCATGACCTCGAATGAACCTCTTCGGTTCCTCCCAGTTCAATGAATGCTTTACGATCCAGTGCCATGAAATACATGGATCCTAAGAGGTACTTTTCCACCACTTGTTTTATTTATTGAATTCCTTTTATTAAGTTCAGTCCATGACTTACAGATGTAAGCATCTGTCAGGCAATGCCACCAAAAATGTCCATTAACTATGGTCGACACTGACTTGTATGTCCCATGTCAGAGAAATGCATTGAATAGCCCGGGCTAATGAGACATACTGGTGTCGAGGGGGTTTGCTATCAAGCAGAATGTTCCTGAGAGGGAGATCTATGGCAGAAACAACTACAAAAACATTCCAGAGGTAGGATCACAGGATTTACAAGCTGGCTGGGCCTCTAATCAAGAAACAAACAGCAAAGGCCTTAAGCCCCAAAGCCAAGCGAGAAAGTGAAGGCTATTTCAGCAAATGTCTTTTCATCATCCCAGAAGATCCCAGATGAGCTGTTCAACCCTGCTCTGCATCCGATACTCTTCCCAAGATGTACAATTATGAGACTGAGGTGGGACTAGAAAATGTTCAGTCCATCCCACCCACAGTTCACTTCACAAAGAAGACAAGCCTGTGGAAATGCACTGGATCCCAGCACTAGAACACGATGGCTGAGGCAAGTGAGTGAGTACAGGGATGAAGAGTAGGACTTCAAGTCCTGACCTCTAGCTGAGCTGGACACTTACCCTCTTATGCCTTCCTTTAATTGTAAAAGGCAGATAATAACAATCCTGTCTTTTCTGAATGTTGTGAAGATTAAGTTCCTATGATAAATACAAGGCTCCTAAAACCATGCCTGGTCAGCTGTCCTCATTATTGTATTTTATCGCTCCATTATTTGTTTAACATTTCAATTCCAGCATAGGCCCCTCTTTCAAGATAGCTCTAGGAGTGTTAAAGAGGAAGGGTGTATTTATATGCAAAACTATGTAAGAACTCAAATAACTCAATAGCAAAAAAAAAAAAAAAAAAAAATCTGATTAAAAATTCGGAAGAGGATCTGAATAGACATTTTTCCAAAGAAGACATACAGACTGACCAACAGGTACATGTAACGGTGCTCAACATCACTCGTCATCCAGGAAATGCTAATCAAAGCCACGATGAGATGTCACCTCACACCCGTGAAAATGGCTATCACAGGGACAGCTGACGAGGATGTGGAGACGAGGGAAGCCTTGTGCGCTGCTGGTGGGAACGTAAATTGGCACAGCCACTTACTTCTAGAAAGCAGTATGGAGGTCTCTTGAAGAATTAAAAATAGGGTCTAGCAACTCCACTTTACCTGAAGAAAATGAAAATGCTAACTCATAAGGTTCTCGCGCCCCTACATTCACTGTAACATTATTTACAGTAGCCGAGACATGGAAGCAAGTCAAATGTACATCGGTGGACGAACGATAAAGAGAACGTGGTGTCCACACACATGTGCACGCGCACACACACTCTCTGGAATTTTACACAGCCGTAAAAAAGAAGGATATCTTGCCATTTGTGACAACGTGGTTGGAACTTAAGTCGAGGTATTATGCTAAGTGAAACAGGTCAGACACAGGAACACAAATACCATAGAATCTCACTTCTATGTGGAACCTTAAAACTGCCAAGAAGACAGACAGGGAGTTGCCAGAGGAGGGAGTAGGGATGGGCGAAATAGGTGAAGGAAGCCAAAAGGTACAAACTTCCGGTTACAAATAAGTCACGGGACGCAGCGTGGGGGCTGTAGTTAAAAATACTTGTTGCATATGTGAAAGTTGCTAAAAGAGGAGATCCTTCTCATGACAAGAAAAAAAAATTTTGTAACTGTGCAATGATGGATATGAACCACACTTATTTTGGCGATCGACTCACAATATATACAAATACTGAATCATTGTGTTGTACACCTAAAAATAATACAATGTTTCACGTCAATTACACCCCAACAAAAAACAAAAATTTAATTTAATTTAACTTAAAAAGAGGAGTGCCTTTTTAAATTTTTTTTTTCAACATTTATTTATTTTTGGGACAGAGAGAGAGCATGAACGGGGGAGGGGCAGAGAGAGGGAGACACAGAATCGGAAACAGGCTCCAGGCTCTGAGCCATCAGCCCAGAGCCCGACACGGGGCTCGAACTCACGGACCGCGAGATTGTGACCTGGCTGAAGTCAGACACTTAACCGACTGCGCCACCCAGGCGCCCCTTTGCCCCTTTAAAGTCTATGTTCAGGGCAGCCTGGATGGCAGCCAGTTAAACGTTTTTCTAATATTTATTTATTTTTGAGAGAGAGAGAGAGAGAGAGTACAAAGGGGGGGGGGGCGCAGAAAGAGAGGGAGACGTGGAATCCGAAGCAGGCTCCAGGCTCTGAACTGTCGGCACAGAGCCTGACGTAGGGCTCAAAATCACGAGCCGCAAGATCACGACCTGAGCCGAAGTCAGATGCTTAACCGACTGAGCCACCCAGGCGCCCCTAAAAATAACTTAAGTCTATGTTCATCTGTAAATAGGACAATGCATCCAGCAAAACTGTCTCTCTCTACTCTCTAAAGCACTGCTACCTCATCCAATTAAAAATAGTTTATGGGCTTCTTAATGCCTCTAACATACTATATCGCAACTCTTTCCTTATTTTCTTTCCAATGTAAACATCTTAAGGGCAGAGACAACACAATGTCTTACTTATATTTATACCCTTATTCACTAGTGGAACTCTTGGTATAAAAGCCAATAGCTACACAGTTCCATTTACTCACTGACTAAATATTTATTGAGAACCAAGGTGAGCCAGACACTGTCCAGAGCAATGGAGACACAGCAGTAAGAGAAACATACAAGGTCTATTAGGGGGCTTGTAATCTCTGAGGAAAATGCAGAACAAGTAAACGCATGTTTTAAAAGTGACTAAGTTGTGATAACTGCAAAACTACCAGAGTGATATATAATGAAGAGAAGGGAATTTAATCCAAACACTCTATTTTAATGGACTCAGACATTCCCAAAGAGCATTTCCCTCCAAACCCAACACATTAACAAGATCAACTGAGAACCAGAAAGGCCTAGGCCTATAATCAACCCCAATGCGACCCAGAGCCTATTCATTTTATACAATTCATGGAACATTAGCATCCTAGTATATAGTCTATATATTCCTAATAACAAACAGGTGAGGGGGGTGGATTTTATTCTAACAGAAGCTCTTGTTTCTGGAGCTACAAAGAAGGCAGTGGGGGGCGGGGGTGCCTCGGTGGCTCAGCCAGTTAAGCGTCCAACTCTTGATTTCGGCTCAGGTCATTGACAATCTCATGGTTCATGAGATCGAGTCCTGTGCCAGACTCCACACTGACAGCACAGAGCCTGCTTGGGATTCTCTCTCTCTCCCTGCCCTTCCTCCTCTCAAAATAAATAAAATAAACTTTAAAGAAAAAAAAAAAGGACAATGACTCCGAAATGCCAATTACTGAACATGTCAATCAGCTATTTATACAGACAATTGGTATAGTAACTGCCAATTTCTAACAGGAATTCAGAGTAGCCTGAATAAATTGGCTAGGTTTGTGTCTCTTATTCTTACCTACTGTGGATTTTAAAAGATGCTCTATGGCTATCAAAAAATTCCCACTGGCTGCAAACACCTAAAAGATAATATGTAAGAAAACACAGACTCTAAGGTACTACAGAAATAAATATGGAGTATTCATAGATTAGCACCATTACAATTCAACTTGTCTTATACTTTTTTTTTTAAGTTTTAAACACATAGACTTTACGAAGATCCAACAGGAGACCTGACAGATACATCATCTCCACTGAGAAACTTTAACCATTGCATGATCAAAAAGCTACTTACTGCTATGGCCACCAGATAATGCCAGTAATGGAATTTAGTGTGTTCTAATAACTGTAAAGAAAAGAAGTATCTTTAAGAAGGTACATAGCTAGCAAGAATGATTGCTTTAGCTGAGAATAAGCTATCTTTCTCATTACTTCATTCCAAATGGCTAAGAACTCAGGAAAGGGATTTGTTGCCAAAATACTCCCCAGAGCAGGTGATCATAAAATGCTGTAAACTTCTGTAGCTTGGTTACGGAAGCAGTTCTGAATCCGTCACAGTGGCAAAAGAAGGACACAAAAAGGGTAACAGTGCGTGAAAAATCAGATTGGATTAAAAAAGTATTCCTAAAATCTGACACACCAAGACAGTCTGGCAACTGCCACGAGCGTTAAAAAGCACCGGATCTCTCCTTGACCTCATTTCCTAAAGGCCACTCCAGCCACAAAAGGGTCAGAAGGAATCACACACCTGCTCTCCCACCTGTCACAGTGAATGGCTGAAGCTCAAATAAAAACACGTGTGAACGCGCGTTATCAAAGATAAAAAGGGTAAAGAAATGGAAATGCCACATTAATAACAAAGAAAGCATCAAATGTCAATTGTCATAAGAATATTTCATGTTCTCAATATAGGTGTTTGGAATTCTGATCAGAATCAGATCAAATCACCTGTAAATTTCATGAATGTCTGACGCGTTAGCATAGGAAACACACGAGATGATACATAACTAAACTTGGTATTTAATTGTAATGTAGGAGGATAGTAGGACAATGAAGACAGAGCATTTATGTGCCTTCGAGTTACACACTCCTGGGTTGAGACTTCAAGTCTGTCACCTGCCAGTTAAATGCCCACGAGTCAGTTATTGAGCCTGCCCAACACTCAGTTTTCTCACTTGTAAAATGAGACCAAGAATTCTATGAGAAGGCTCAGAAGGGTTCATGCCGTAGGAAATTAAGAAAACAAAAGTTATCTTCAATAAGCAACTCACGTCATTTCTGAGAAAAGCCAAGGGATGTAGCCCTCCCCACCCCAGTTTGCATTTCCAAGCACAAGGAAGCAGGGGGTACCCGTTAAACCTAATAACCAGAAAATCAAGAATTACAGACTCATGTGTGGGACGGGGCAGCAAGCTGGGCAGTTGTTTGGGGACAGGTTGTAAAGGGATGACGTGCCTTCCAAACGTGACTAGGTAATAACAGGAATAAGGGCAGCAGCTGGTATTATTACTAAGTTCAAGAAGTCCTCATGATTTCCTCCTAGTTACACATTACGTATAATACTGAGATCACACCTATCTCAAACTGTGTTACTGCCCTGCATGCTTTTTTTTTTTTTTTAACATTTTTTAAAATTTATTTTTGAGACAGAGAGAGACAGAGCATGAACGGGGGAGGGTCAGAGAGAGGGAGACACAGAATCCGAAACAGGCTCCAGGCTCCGAGCTGTCAGCACAGAGCCAGACGCAGGGCTCGAACTCACGGACCACGAGATCACGACCTGAGCCGAAGTCGAAGTCGGGCGCCCAACCGACTGAGCCACCCAGGCGCCCCTGCCCTGCATACTTTTAACAAAGGGATTACTCCACTGTGAAAGCCAAGTTTTAAAGGTGTATTTATGTCCCTCTTAACTAGCTTAGGTGTCCTGAGTGCCTGAGTGCCTCGGGATCCCACTGCAGGCTTCTCAGTTTGCTTAGTAAAGCAGTCAATATTCAGTGAGAGTCTCACTGTGATAATCATCAGCGCCTGTGGCAAAGATTAAAGATCTGATTTTATTGTGGTAAAGGAGCGAAGAAGATAATGAAGAGGAGGACGATGACTATGGGGGATCCGGGGAAACAGGTGAGAAGTGGGGGAGGGGGGAGGCTGAGAATAATGTTATGTGGAATAAATGTCCCATTTACTCTGTTTCCTTACAAAACAGATTTGAGGTAGTTTAGCAAAATAAAAAGGATTATTCTTTTAAATTAAGAAAGCAGGGGCGCCTGGGTGGCTCAGTCGGTTGGGCGACCGACTTCGGCTCAGGTCATGATCTCGCGGTCCGTGAGTTCGAGCCCCACGTCAGGCTCTGTGCTGACAGCTCGGAGCCTGGAGCCTGTTTCCGATTCTGTGTCTCCCTCTCTCTCTGCCCCTCCCCCGTTCATGCTCTGTCTCTTCCTGTCTCAAAAATGAATAAACATTAAAAAAAAATAAAAAATAAATAAAGAAAGCAAGTAAAGAGTGGGAAATATAGACGTATAAGAAAAAGATACACAAGTAAAAACTATGCATCAATGCACAGCTTCTATCACACGGGAAAAAATGGTATGTTTCTAGGCGAGGCGGTGAAGACCATACCACAATAATCAACACAAAGGGAGAACGCTCCCTCCAGGTCAGCAAAGCTGCTTTTATGAGGAACACTACTCGAGACGTGGACCTCGATCGGCGGCCCCCTCAGCCATACCTTCACAACAAACGGAAGAGCCTAACTCCTCAGAGTCCTTCAATTCTCCCGAGGGAAGCTCATTTTGGTTTTTTCTGATTACACAAACCTCTGTGCATCTCCCATTCGGGGAGCATGGAGAACTAGGTACTCAGGAAGATTCCCCTGCTAACAGTGAAAACTGCTGAGCGAAAACTCGTCGACAGGAAAAAAAGAAAGGCACCACTGACCAGTCAGACAATAAAGACTGTTCCAGAGGCCCACAGCAAAACAGCAGCAGGAATCCAAGAAGCTCTGAGGTTGAACTCTGATGGCCGTGGCTTATGTTTTGATTTCCAGGCAGGCCTACAAGGAGATCACTGCATTAAGCTGATAACATAAAGGGGACACCTCCAGGGTCAGGGAGAACCAGCGAGCAAAATTGAAACTGTCTTGACCTTGGCACAAAGTAGGAGGTGAAAAATCTCTTCCCTGGCAATTCGTAAACACAGCTGATCACACAGGACTAAGGTCAGGCATCACATTATTCCTGAGGTCTAAAAAACCTCAAGCTGAGAACTAATTTCAAAGCGAGCCCCTTACCTTGGTATTGCCCCTAGGCACTTAACAGAAGCAAACAAATATCACACTTCATAAGGATACATTAGACTATTCCCATGAAGACTCCTCATCATCAATATTAATCAACATTGTTCTGGAGGTTCTCACTAACAGACAACCAGAAAGGGAAAAAACTTAAAAAAGGATACAATTTAAATAGGAACAGATAAACCAACTGTATTCACTGGTGACCTATGTCTAGAAAATCCCACATAACCAACTGCAAAATTAAGTGAACGAATTCCTTAAGGTAACCACACACAAGATGCACATTTTTAAAAACCATAATTAGGGAAAATTGAACAAGGACTAGATATTTGATGGTGTTAAGGTCTCAGAGCTCATTTGGGTAACACATAACAGTATCACGGTTCTATTTTATCTTTTGTAATGTTTATTTATTTTGAGAGACAGAGACAAAGACAGAGACAGAGACAGACACAGAGAGAGAGAAAGGGAGAGAGTGAGTGCATGTGAGTGCAGGTGGAGGGGGGCAGAGAGAAAGGGGGAGAGAGAATCCCAAGCAGGCTCCACACTGTCCACATGGAGCCCAACTCCCGGCTCGATCTTACGAACTGTGAGAGCATGACCTGAGCCAAAATCAACAGCTGAGCGTTTAACCAATAAGCCACCCAGGAGCCCCTCATAGTTCTATTTTAAAGTTCCTTTTATTTCAGGAAAATTATGGATGAGGTAGGACATCTAGAATTTGCTATTCAATGTTCCAGCACTGAAGAAGGAAAACAAGAAAGAAAGAAGAAAAAGATAAAGGAAAAGAAAGAGTGGGGGAGTGGGGACAAAAGAAGTGGATAGATGAAACAAAACTGGTCAAAACCGAAAAATGCTGAAGCCCGGTGGAAGGTAAAACACGGGTATTAATGATAACATTCTCTCTCCTACACTTTTAGAATTTTCCAAAAAAAAAAAAAGTTTCTGAAAAGTTTTTAGGAAGTTAAGACTAAAGTACACATTTTTTTTTTTTTTTTTTTAAAGCAAGACAGGGATAGAAAAGGAAGATACTATAGTGCTTCTCAAAGCTTGTGCCAAAGACAGGACACTGGGCACAGTGTAGAAATGCAAATTTTCAGACCTCCTCATTGACAGACTGAATCAGAAACTGAGGGGGCAGGGCCACTGCTCTATTTCACAAACCTTCAGGGGATTGAGATATACACTCAAGTTTCAGAAACAATGTAACAAAGCCAGGGTAGCCATCTCTGAAAAGCTTAACAGTAAAGTCTGACAAAAATCAAGGAAAAAACATTAGTAATACTGAAAACAAAACAAAATGGTTAATACATAAGTGATTATATTTTAAGATAAGGAAGTGAAAGAACTTTACATTTTTAAAGATCTGGCCATAAAAATGTGCCAAATGAACTTTGTAGTAAACTAGCATTAGGGTGCATGCCTTGCTCAGACATTTAAAACTAGCTCACTGGGGCGCCTTGGGTGGCTCAGTCCGTTAAGCGACCAACTTCAGCTCAGGTCATGATCTCATGGTTTGTGAGTTCAAGTCCCACATCAGGTTCACTGCTGACCGCCCAGAGCCTGAAGCCCATTTCAGATTCTGTGTCTCCCTCTCTCTCTGCCCCTCCCCCGCCCATGCTCTGTCTCTCTTTCCTTCAAAAATAAATAAACATTAAAAAAATTTCTTTAAACTAGAGCACACTAAAAAATTAAAAATTTTAGGTATATATACATACATATATATAATTTTAAATATATAATTAATTACAATTTAAAACCAGAGCAGTAAAAGGAC
The DNA here is from genome assembly GCF_018350175.1 of Felis catus. NCBI lineage: Eukaryota > Metazoa > Chordata > Mammalia > Carnivora > Felidae > Felis > Felis catus. The sequence continues at coordinate 187,293,411 of NC_058371.1, read as the reverse complement.
TATTATGCATAACCAAATCTGATCTTTATACATTCTCCTCTTCTGAAATGCACATATGTTTTCATAAGAGACATCACTAGTGTAAATACGGAACAGACACTTAAATTGCCTGACAGACAACCTTAAGCTGTTTTTAAAAAACCCCACCAAAAGGGCGCCTGGGTGACTCAGTCAGTTAAGCATCCGACTTCATTTCAGGTCATGATCTCACAGTTCGTGAGTTCCAGGCCTGCATCAGGCTCTGTGCTCATAGCACAGAGACTGCTTGGGATCCTGTGTCTCCCTCTCTCTGCCCCTTATGTGCTCTCTCTGTTTCTCAAAAATAAAACAAATATTAAAACAAAAAAGAGTCCACTAAATACACCATTTGGATCTGACGGCTGGGAAGCTTTCAGCACCCACCTTAAGATCACAGAGCACCAGCCTGAGCTGCCTAGACTCAATCATAGGTTAAAAAGCAATTGCCTCACAATATTTCCCTTATGAATTATTCATAACAGAGTAACTTTTTGGTTATAATGCAAAAAATCAATTTAATTATTTGTCCAACTAAGCCATATGCATTTCAGGATACCTTAGAATAATTTCATGGTAATTAACATAAAACGAAGCCCTTAAACATCATGATTTCTTTTTACTGTTCTAATAAATGGTGACAGCTATGGCCTATACTTTAACTTTCCAGAGAATCTGATAGGATGCCTGTCACGACCACAGGTGATGATAGTACATTTATACCTCAATTATTCAATCCTAAATATTTTTCTTCTGTTTCCCCTATTTATACTTAATAATTTGCCATCATTTGTTTCCAAAGTTAATTCACCCTTTACCTCTAATGTCACCAGTGAAAGTGACAGTTAAGTAATTAAAGCACTCTGGTGATTTTTTTTTTTTTAAAAGAACCTACTTCTCAGCTTCAGAGATAAGAATGTTAAATTTCCTAACTTTATGAAAGTATAACATAGCTTTCAATGAATCCGCAAAACAGTTTCGCCTCTATTTTCTCACTTGTGCACACAAACACTGCAAGTTAAAGAGGGCAAATATCATCCCATTTCAAAAATAAAGAAAGGGCCTCAGGTTAATAAGTAACTCATGAAACCCTATGCACTTCCTGCCCTCAACAAGATGCATCTACCGGACAGCACACCAAAGTGGAGACAGTTCACTGCACGCAGTGGGGGAACGCACACCTCTGGGCACCATGTGACTCCTCACGAGTTGAGAAGCGCACAAAGCTCCTTCAGGCGAAACCAGGACAGCATGTGAATAAACAGGGCAGCATGGGAATAAACAGGGCAGCACGGGAATAAACAGGCAACGTAGGAATAAACAGGGCAGCATGGGAATAAACAGGCAGCGTGGGAACAAACAGGGCAGTGAGGGAATAAATAGGCAGCGTGGGAATAAACAGGCAGCGTGGGAACAAACAGGGCAGTGAGGGAATAAACAGGCAGCATGGGAATAAACAGGCAGCGTGGGAATAAACAGGGCAGCGTGGGAATAAACAGGGCAGTGAGGGAATAAACAGGCAGCGTGGGAATAAACAGGGCAGCGTGGGAATAAACAGGGCAGTGAGGGAATAAACAGGCAGCGTGGGAATAAACAGGGCAGCGTGGGAATAAACAGGGCAGTGAGGGAATAAACAGGCAGCGTGGGAATAAACAGGCAGCGTGGGAACAAACAGGGCAGTGAGGGAATAAACAGGCAGCGTGGGAATAAACAGGCAGCGTGGGAATAAACAGGCAGTGTGGGAATAAACAGGGCAGTGAGGGAATAAACAGGCAGCGTGGGAATAAACAGGCAGTGTGGGAATAAACAGGCAACGTGGGAACAAACAGGGCAGCGTGGGAATAAACAGGCATTATATATTGGCAAAATATTTCTCCATGTCCACATTCCAGAAGATATGCCATTTATTCCCAGGACTCAAACCATTCCCACTTCCATGAATGATTTCTCATCATGTAGCAGCCAACCTGTGATTATCATCAAAATGGAAAGCAGCACTACTACCACAGAGCCAGAATCCAGACAGCTTCTCCCACCACTGGGAAAATTTACCACCAGAAGTAGGCTGTGGCCCAGAGAGACCATCAAGTAGCAAGACAGCTCTTAAGAAAACTATGGTCTGAAGTGCAGAGAGCAACACTAAAATGTTACCTCATTATCAAGTGGTCCCTTGACCTGAGTCTCATTTAAATACATGTAACTGTTTTTCTTCCTTTAGTAACTACATCCTATCATATAAAGCTCGTACGGTACTGGGACTGTAGTTCCAAGTTCCAAAACTTATCACCAAAATGCAAGATATTAATAAGCAGTGTACTAAAAAGGGGGAAAAAAAAGTTCCTTGGTTTAAATGATGTAGAAGAACTAGGGATGGTATTTACCTTTGAACATTATTAATGAATCTGGGAGGTCCTACATCAAGAAATGCATTAGACTTTGTTCAGTCCAGTGTTTCCACACAGCTGTGTGCTGTGTACTTTGGAAAACCACACAGGGCAACACTACTAGAAAGTAAACATGAGGGGTGCCTGGGTGGCTCGGTCGGTTAAGCATCTGTTTCTTCATTTTGGCTCAGGTCAAGATCTCACAGTTCATGAGTCCAAACACCCCATCGGGCTCCAAGCTGACAGTGTGCTGACGGAGCGGAACCTTTTTGTGTAACTGACTCTATCACATAAGAGCCACTAGTTCTCAAGTAGCTTGAAACTTAACGTTTAAGAATACATTAATCTGCATCTAAAAACTTACTTGAAACATTATTTTCTGCTCATTCATTCTGCAAATGGTGGTTGTCAATGTTTTCACATAAAGGATACCATGTTGACAAGCACAGTTTTAAGAACATGGCCATATTAAAATATACCTGTTTTCTTTTATTTTCTTTTTTAATATTTTGTTAATGGTTATTTATTTTTGAGAGACAGAGCATGAGCAGGGGAGGAGCAGAGAGAGAGGGAAGCACAGAATCTGAATCAGGCTCCAGGCTCTGAGCCGTCATCACAGAGCCCAACACAGGGCTTGAACTCGCAAACCATGGGATCATGACCTGAGCCTAAGCTGGACACTTAACCAACTGAGCCACCCAGGTACCCCAAAATATGCTCATTTTCAAAGTCACCAAATTTTCCTAACTTGCATATTACAATCATTAGGAATTTCAAAAAAGTTCCGAAAAATAGTCTCCTTTCCAGGATATTACGAAAGAAATTAAGATCTGGGGGACTAAAACTCACAATAAGGATGGCTCTCCCTGGAGGGAAGCTAACCCATGGCCCCACCTACCCTGGAATATGGTATCCAGTCCAGACCATATCTAGTAAGTCTGACCGGAGAATTCGCGCAACCACAAAGCCTCAGCAGGGTAGGCAACCAAGCCAGGAGCACAAGTCCCTGTACCCATTCTCAGAGCTCTAAGAGCCGCCTGGCCCAAAAGAAGATGATAATAGCAGGTCCCACTTGCCCAAGGCCATTACCAGCAGACACACCCAGAAACCCAAACAGAGCTAACCAGTGAAAAAAAAAAAAACTGGTAAGTCTAGAGGAGAAGCCCCATTACTCAAATAAGGAATCAAGGATCACAAAAAGTCACGTAAATATGACACCACCAAAGGAAACTCATCGAGTTCCAATAATGGAGGATCCAAGAACTGTCAGACAAAGAATTTAAAATACTCCTCTTCAGGAAATTCACTGAGCTACAAGAAAAGAGAGACACCACTAAATAAAATTTGGGAAACAACACATGAATAAAATAAGAAGTCTGACAAGAAAACAGCAACCATCAAAACACAAACAAACTGAAATCCGAGAGTTGAAGAATATAATGACTAAAGAATTCAACAGAGCTTCAAAGGTTGCTTCAGCCATGCAGAAAAAAGAATCAACAACTAGAGAGAATAGGACACTGGAAATTCCAGAGTCAGAGGAGCAAAAATGTTCTGAAACAGAGTGAAAAAAGCCTACAGGAATTATGGGACACAATGGGGAAAAAAAAAAAAAACAAAACAAAGCAAAACAATATTCACATTTTGGGAATTCCAAAAGGAGAAAAGAAAGAGAAAGGAAGAGAAAGTATATTTAAAGCAATAATGGCTGGGGCACCTGGGTGGTTCAGTGAGTAAAGCATCTGACTTTTGATTTTGGCTCAGGTCATGATTTCACGGTTCAAAAGATAGGGCCAGCATTGGGCTCTGCACTCACAGTGCAGAGTCTGCTTCGGATTCTCTCTCCCCTCTTTTTCTCTGCTCCTCCCTAATTCCCCCTCAAATAAACATTTTTATTTTTTTAAAAAAAAAGGTAGTGTAAATCTTACTGGTAACAGCAAATATATGGGCATTTTCTATTCTGCAATATGGTAATAGTGGGGCATAAGTTACTTAAAACTAGTTTAAAAGTTAAAAGAATATACTTAAAACAACCATAATGACAACAATCTGCTATAATTTACATTAAAAAAAATTTTTTTTACAGTACACCCTATGCCACACATGGGACTTCAACTCACGACCCCAAGGTCAAGAATCGCATGCTCTAGTAACCGAGGCAGACAGGCATCCCTATGTGGTTTTTTGTACTGTATAAATAGTAACAGAAGTAACCTAAAATGTGAGGGAGAGGAGAAGTAAAACTGCAAAGTTTACAAACTCTACTGAAGTTGCCATCAGTTTAAAATAGAGTGTGATAAGTTTAAGATATTTTATGTGAGCCTCATAGCAACCAGTCAGAAAAATCTTATACTAATTACACCAAAAAATACAACAAAGAAGTCAAAACAGTATATACTGATACCAAGAGATATCAAAACAACAAAAAGGACAGCAAGATAAGAATCACGAAATAAGGGATCTACAAAACAACCAGGAAACAATTAACAAAATGACAATAGTAAGTCCTTACCTATCAATAATTACTTTAAATGTTAAGAAGATTAAATTGTCCAGGGTGCCTGGGTGGCTCAGTCGGTTAAGTATCCGACTTCCTCTCAGGTCACGATCCCGCGTTCGTGGGATCAAGCCCTGCGGGCGCGTCGGACTCTGTGCTGACAGCTCAGAGCCTAGAGCCTGGAGCCTACTTTGGACTCTGTCTCTCTTTCTCTCTGCCTCTATCCCACTCATGCTCTGTCTCTTTCTGTCTCTCAGAAATAAACATAAAAAAAATTTTTTTTAAGATTAAATTGTCCAATTAAAAGAAAGAAAATGCCTCAGTAGATTAAAAAAAAAAAAAAAAGATCCAACAATATGCTGACTTACTTTAGCCTTAAAGACAAACCTACGCTGAGAGAAAAGGATGGAAAAAGACATTTTAAGCAAATGGTAACCAAAAACAAGAGACTTTAAAAGTGGTAAAAGGACACAGAGATCATTATAAAATGATAAAGTGGTCAATATAACAAGATCTAACAACTGTAAATACTCATTCACCCAACATTGGAACACCTAAATATAGAAAGCAGAAACTAACAGAAAAAGAGACAAACAGTAAAACAATAGTACTTGCAGACTTTGATACTTGACTCTCAACAATGGACAGATCACCCAGACAGAGAATCAAAAGGAAGCTGTATATGTGAACAACATTAGAGATTAAATGGGCCTAACAGACATATACAGAGCATTCTACCCAACAACAGAAGAATACACATTTCTCTCAAGTACACACAGAACAATTTCTAGAATGGACCTTATATCAGGCCACAAAACAAGTCTTAACAAATTCAGGAAGACTGAGATCAGACCAAGTATCTTTTCTGATACAATGGCATGAAATCAAAAATCAGTAGCAAGAGGGAAACTGTAAAATTCATGAACATATGGAAATCAACACTCTACTCAATAATCAGTAGATCAAAGAAGAAATTAAAGGAAATTTAAAAACAGTTTTTGAGGGGCACCTGGCTGGCTGGCTCAGTCGGTAGAGCATGTGACTCTTGATCTCAGGGTTCTAAGTTCGAGTCCCACATGTGGTATAGAGATTATTTAAAAATAAAATCTTAAAAAAAAAGATTCTTGAGACAAACAAAAATGAAAACACAACAAACATACCAGAACTTGGGAGATGCAGCAAAAAAAAAAAAAAAAAAAAAAAAAACATTCTTGAGACAAACGAAAATGGAAACACAACAAACAAACATAGCAGAACTTGGGAGATGCAGCAAAAGCAGTTCTAAAAGCAAAGTTAAGGGCAATAAGCACCTACATTAAGAACAAGAAAAATCCCAAACAGCCTAATTCTATACCTTCTGGATCTAGAAAAAGAAGAGCAAAGTGAGCTCAATGGTGGCAGAAGAAAAAAATGTATATAATGACGATTAAAGAAGAAATAAATGAAATAGAGAACAAAAAAACAATAGAAAGATTAACCAAAACAGAGTCAGTTCTTTGAAAAGAAATCAAAACTGATAAACCCTTACACCAACCAAGAAAAAAAGAAAACTCAAATCATCAAAATTATACATGAAAAAGGAGACATTACAACCAACACCACAGAAATTCAAAGGATCTGGAGAAAACAATGAAAAACTATACGCCAACAAACTAGACAACCTAGATGAAAAAATTCTTAGAAACATAAAACTTACCAAGACTAAATCAGATAAAAGTAGAAAATCTGAATGGACCAATTACTAGTAGGAAGAATCAATCAGTAATCTAAAATATTCCAGGGCACCTGGGTGGCTCAGTTAGTTAAGTGTCCAACTTTGGCTCAGGTCATGATCTCACAGTTCATGGGTTCAAGCTCCACATCAGGCTCTGTGCTGACAGCTCAGAGCCTAAAGCCTGCTTCAGATCCTGTGTCTCCCTTCTCTCTCTGCCCCTCCCTCACTCACACTCTCTCAAAAATGAATAAATGTTTAAAAATAAAATATATATATATATATATATATATATATATATATATATATATATAATTTGTGTGTGTATATGTATACACACGTATAAGTATATATATATGTGTGTGTGTGTGTATATATATATAAGTATACGTATGTGGGTGTGTATATATATGTGTGTGTGTATATATATATTCCAATGAAAAAAAGCCCAGGATGAGATGGTCTCACTGGTGAATTTTACCAAATATTTGAAGAATTAAAACCAATCACATGCAAACTCCTCCAAAATACTGAAGAGTTCCCTCCTCTTCTTAAACTCATTTTACAAAGTCAGCATGATCCTGATACCAAACCAGAAAATGACACTCCTAGAAAAGAAAACTACACACCAATATCCTTGATAAATGTAGATGCAAAACTTCTCAATAAAATGCTAGTAAGTCAAATACAGCAGAACATTAAAAAGATCCCACCATTATCAAGTGGGATTTATCTCTGATCTCTGGGATGCAAGGATGGTTCAACATATATAAATCAATCAATATGATATGTCAAATGAATGGAATAAAAACAAACCATACGATCATCTCAATAGATGCAGAAAAAGCATTGGACAAAATTCAACATCTATTCATGATAAAAACTCCCAACAAATTAGGCATAGAAGGAATATATCTCAACATAATAAAGGCTACAGATGACAAGCCCACAGCTAACCTCATACTCAATAGTGAAAGATTCACAGATTTTCCTCTAAGATTATAAATAAGACAAAAGGACCCACTTTTACCACACTTATTCAATGTAGTACAAGAAGTCCTACCTACAAAAACCAAGCTAGAAAAAAATTAAAAGGCATCACAATTGGAAACAAAGAAGTAAACTGTCTCTATTTACAGAGGACATAATTTTATATACAGAAAATCCTAAAGACCTAACAACAAAAAAAACCTGTAATTCAGTAAAGTTGAATTCAGTAAAGTTGCAGGACACAAAATTAACATTAAAACTCAGTAGTATTTCTACACACTAACAATGAATTTTACAAAAATGAAATAAAGAAATCAATCCCAGGGCACCTGGATGGCTCAGTCAGTTGAGTGTCCAACTTTTAGTTTCAGCTCAGGTCATGATCTCACAATTTTTAAGTTTGAGCCTGTCATCGGGCTCTGGGGTGACAGCACAGAACCTGCTTGGGATTCTCTCTTTCTGCCCCTCCCCTGTTCACTGTCTGTCTGTCTGTCTGCCTCTCTCTCCCTCTCTCAAAATAAATAAATAAACTTAAAAAATGTTTTAATTAAAAAAATTTTTTTAAAGAAATCATTTCCATTTACAATAATTTCAAAAACAATAAAATACTTAGGAATATATTTAATGAAGTGAAAGTTCTCTACCTTGAAAACTACAAGACACCAATGAAAGAAGTCAAAGAAAATACAAATAGATGGAAAGGTATCTCATGTGCATGGACTATAAGAATATTGTTAAAATGTCAACACTACCAAAAGGTATCTATAGATTCAATGCCATCCCTATCAAGATTCCAAAGGCAGTTTTTACAGAAGTAGAAAAAAATACTCCTAAAATTTACATGGAAACACAAACGACCCTGAATAGCCAAGAGAATATTGAGAAAAAACAAAGAAGGAGGCATCATACTTGCAGATCTCAAGCTATACTATAAAAGCTATAGTCATCAAAACAGTATGGTGTTGGCATAAATACAGACAAACAGACCAATGGAACAGAAACAAGAGCCCAGCTTATACAGTCGACTAATATTTGACAAGGGAGCCACAATACTCAATGAAGAAAAGACAGTCTCTTCACAATGCATGGTGTTGTGATAACTGTATATTAAAATGGAAAAGAAAGAAACTGAACCCCTATCTCACATTCCTCACAAAAATTAAGTGAAAATGGATTAAAGACTTAAATGAAAACCTGAAACCATGAAACTCCAAGAAGACAGAAATAAAGCTCCTTGACATAGGTCTTAGTAACGATTTTCGGATATGACATCTAAAGCACAAACAACAAAATCAAAAATAAACAAATGGGACTGCATCAAACTAAAAGGCTTCTGCATAGCAACAGAAACCATCCACAAAGTGAAAAGACAACCTAGTTGCTTACAGAATGGGAAAAAAATATGTGCAAACCATTTATCTGGTAAGGGGTTAATATGCAAAATATATAAAGAACTTCCATAACTCAATAGCAAAAAAAAAAAAAAAAAAAAAAAAAAAACCCACAATTAAATAATAAGCAAAGGACCTAATAGACATTTCTCCAAAGAAGATATATGAAAGGCCAAGAGGTACATGAAAAGGTCTTCAACATCACTAGTCATCAGGGAAATGCAAATTAAAAGCATAATGAGGTACCACTTCACACTTGTTAGAATGGCTACCACCAAAAAGACAAGAAAACACTGGCAAAAATATGGAGAAGGGGAACCTTTGTGCACTTGGTAGGAATGTAAATTTGTACAGTCACTATGCAAAACAATATGGAGGACCCTAAAAAATTTAAAAACAGAACTACCACATGATCCCAAAATTCCCTTCCAGAAATATATCCAAAGGAAACTAAAACCCTAGCTTGAAGATGGCTCTGCACCCCCACGTCCATAGCAGCATTATTTGTAATAACACAACCTATGATCCATTGAGGATGAAAGGATAAAGAAGTTGTGATATATATATACACAAAGGAATCATATTCAGCCATTTAAAAAATGAGGAAATCCTATCATTTATTCCAACATGGAGGGATCTTGAAGCCATTATGCTAAGTGAAATAAATCCGAGAAAGACAAATACAGCCTGATTTCATTTACATGTGGACAAAAAGAAACCTCACAGAAAAAGAACAAACCTGCGGTTACCAGAGGCAGAGAGTTGGGAGGGCAGGGGGCGGAACTGGAGGAAGGTGGTCAGAAGGTATAAATTTCCAGTTATAAGTACCAAGGATGTAGCGCACAAATGAAAACAGCTAACAGTGTCGCATGGTATATAGGAAAGTTATTAGAGTAAATCCCAACAGTTCCCATCACGTGAAGAAATTTGTTTTCTTCTTTTTTCTTTTTCTCTTTCTTTTCTTTCTATTGTATCTATATGGGAAGATGGATGTTAGCCTAATCTATCCTGATGGTCATTTTGCAACGTATGTAAGTTAAAGCATCATGGTGTACACCTTGAACTTATATACTGATGAGTGTCTATTGTCTCTCAATAAAACTGGGTGGTGGGGGAAGAGAAAGAGAAGGATAAACACATGTCTGTGTAGACAGGAGAAACCCCAGAATGCCTGGGAATAGTTCTAGCCAAACCACAATGTGGAGGCAGGAAGTTGCTCTCTCACAGGCTGGCTCTGCTCTATCACGTACCTTAATTCCCAAGAACGGATTGTTCACCTCTAACAACAGATTACTATGGTAAATGCAGCATACATTTCTCAATACTTTGGAAATTAAAAGGTACACTTAATTAAAATAGAGCAAACATAAAGATGCTTTAGAAATACAGATTCAGGGGGCGCCTGGGTGGCTCAGTCGGTTAAGCGGCCGACTTCGGCTCAGGTCGTGATCTCGCGGTCCGTGAGTTCGAGCCCCACGTCAGGCTCTGTGCTGACAGCTCAGAGCCTGGAGCCTGTTTCAGATTCTGTGTCTCCCTCTCTCTGACCCTCCCCCATTCATGCTCTGTCTCTCTCTGTCTCAAAAATAAATAAATGTTAAAAAAAAAAAAATTTAGAAATAGAGATTCAGGGGCGCCTGGGTGGTTCAGCTGGTTAAGTGTCCAACTCTTGGTTTTGGCTCAGGGTCATCATCTCAGTTTGTGGGTTTGAGCCCCGCATCGGGTTCCACACTGACAGTACGGAGCCTGCTTGGGATTCTCTCTCTCCCTCTCTCTGCCCCTCCCCTGCTTGCTCTCGCTCTCTCTCTCTCTCTCTCTCTCTCTCTCTCTCTCTCTCTTTCTCTCTCTCAAAATAAGTAAACTTTTCTTTAAAAACTACAGATTCAGGGGCACCTGGGTGGCTCAGTCAGTTAAGCGTCCGACTTCAGCTCAGGTCACGATCTCACCGTTCTTGAGTTCAAGCCCTGCGTCAGGTTCTGAGCTGAGCGCTCGGAGCCTGAAGCCTGCTTCGGATTCTGTGTCTCCCTTTCTCTCTGTTCTTCCCCCATTCATGCTCTGTCTCTCTCTGTGTCTCAAAACTGAATAAAAGAGTTAAAAAAAATTTTTTTAAATAAATACAAACTACAGATTCAACTCTACCACATGACTATTTGTTGACATGCTATATGCTACAAATGTGAACCAGAAAAATACCTCTTTGGACTTCTCCTCTTTGGTAAATCTTCCAAACTTTTCTATCATCTCAGCCACAAATATAACATCCATCTTGTCAGAAAAATTGGCAGCTTCCACAGTGTAAGCCAGTAACTGTCGGGCTGTGGCCACAGCATTAGTAAGATTGAGAGGCATCTGTATTTAAAAAGGCAAAAAATCTGGCATTTTATCTTTGCATTCAAAACATGGCAATGAATTCAAAGTCTTTATCATTTATCACCAGGACCTTCTTAAAATGCTTTTTCAAAGCTGAGAAAACTGGAATTATAATGGTAACCAACCTAAAGGCAAATTTTTTTTTTTAACTTTAAATGAAACACAGTAATACATGAAAACACCTCTGGTAAACACACAACACCATCTCTTCTTCTCTGCTTATCCAAATTCTACACATACTCGATTCCAATTGCTTAGTAAAGCCTTCCCTGAGTATTCCAACTGGGAGGGATCAATAACTCCCCTGGAGCCCCAATGCACGAGAGTATGAAGCACTTACTGAACATGTATCTATACTGCCATGCTCTGCCGGTAATGTTTTACATTTGCTTATTTATTGACTTAAACACAACTCCGCACCAACCATTACACCAAGGGTATAACAGCTACCAAGGAGCACAAGAAAATGTGTCACAGGGAGGCCATGTTCCCGCTGCTTACAATGTGGTCAGGTTTAAAAGGATGCACAGGAGAGAATACAAGAAAAGACATACGAGTACAAGTATAACAAGGGATCACTCGTGACAAAGAGATTATAAAAGGAACCCAACAGGTGGCTTCCCAGATGGATTTGAAGGATGGCTGGGAATTCGGTCTAGTGAATATAGATGATAAAGATATTCAAACAAAGGCACCGAGTCAGGCAGTGACTGGAAAGGAAAATCGACACCACAGAGGGCCTTGAATACCGGTTGAGGTGACAAAGCCTAATCCCCAAGACAGAGCAACTGAATGGAAACACCAAATCCTTGTGCTTTACTCGTATTTAAAACACACACAAACACACACCTGGCATTTCAACGAAAATAAATTAACCACCTCAGTCAACGTGAAGACTCTCTAGTTACCTGATTAAACATATAAAGAACTCTAGTGACATCATTTGCATACTGGCAGCGAGAATAATCATCATCCGCCCAGAAGCCGCCTCTGTCACATCTGCGCCAAGCCTTTCTCTCATCCTGCGGGTTTCCAGGGTAGATCCCACTGCCATGGATGTTCCGAGTACACTGAAGGTACGCAGTGATGCCTGCCAACGTTCTGGGCCATCTAGAGAGACGAAGACAAAACTGTATGAAAACACTCACGTGGAACACAACCAAATGGGGAAGAAAATCAAGGATGACAACAGGTCACGTATAATCAGAGAGAAAAATCAAGAAGAAACAAATTCCTCTCGGAACAAAGACTTTACAAAAAAGGTTAAGCATGAACTGAACTGTTTTAAACCATCAGCCACATATATTTTAATACCATAGCACACTTCCCCAAAATTTTCTAAATATTGCTATAAACACACAGGGAAACTGTCTTAAAAAAGAAAATCCCACATACGGCACAGAGTCAGCAGATGTGCAGACAAGAGTCACCACAGCAGGGCCAGGATGGCTCTCCTTAGAAAGGCCTGCTGGGACAACTGGGGACTTGGGAGTATTTGGGACTTGCAGTATTCCCACGAACAGTGAACTGGAGGGCTGTTCACCGTGCCTAGGCTGTTGGGACACACCGCAGGGATTAGGCTGAAACTTGCTTTCTTCCTGGGAGTCTGAAATTTTGGTACATGCCAGGCAGAGGGTGCCTACACGGCCAGCAATAAGAACTCGGTGTGCTGAGTTTCCCACGGGCTTCCCTGAGCAACAAGGCTGCATAGAGGCTGCTGCCTTTTCATGGCTGAAGGAGGAGCATGCTGTGTGTGATCTTCATGGGAGGGAAAGAGCAGGAAGAAGCCTGCACGTGGATCTCTCCAGAATGCACCTCGGTCCGTCCCCTGGTTATCCTGCTATGTGTCTTACTACATCACTATAATGCATCTTAGCTGTGACCGCAATGACAAGCTGAGTCCACGCGAGTCCTCCTAGCAAACCTCTGCACTTGGGGGTGGCCCAGCAGACCTCCAACACGACACACGAATGAATTTATCTGGGAGAAACTGCTCCCTATGCAAGTGGCATGGATTGCCACTAACAGCTGGGAGAAATCTTTGTCATTTGAGCTCCATTTCTCCAAAAGTGGGACTGAAGTGAATATATTTAATAAAAGTTACAGCTGACCTGTAACGCAGGAACTGATAAATTACAGCATCAGTCATGCTGAAATATAATTCATCACCGAAATCTGCATAAACAGACTAAGCAACACTAAACTAAATCTTATTAATGCAGTGAAAGTCCAATCGTGTAATATACTAAGGAGTGTCGAAAGCTAATTCATTAATCAGTTAAATAATTAGATTCTTCTATTTTTAAATTTGTAAAATACTCCAATTAGATTCTTCTATTTTAAAATTTGTAAAATACTCCAATTATGAGTAGGAAGAGAAAATCCACCATAAATAGAAAACATCATGAGCACGTAATAAAAAATGCAGAATAGAACAAAATTCCCAAATGTTGTCTATTTTGCTTTAAAGTATACAGTGTAAATATTATCTGTTAACAGTTAATCTACATAAAGGACTTAGCTCTTGGCAATAATAAAATGCTAATTTCCATATACTCAGGTCAAAGAGATTTTTTTAAAGGACAAAAAGACAGTTTTTTAAAAAAGCCATGAAGAAGCAGCTGAGCTAAAGATGTTGCGTTGCTTCTTCACCTTGGGTTTAAAAGACTAATATCCAAGGGTTTTCTTTCCCTTAAAAGTTGGGCAAAAGGAGCACCAATCAAAGACAGTGCAAACTGGGTATTCAACACACTATTTTTGCTGCTTTCAAGAGCAGACATATTTCCCTACATTTACATCAACTATAAAGTCATTATTAAATTCCTAAACATAAAGAACATTAAATAAATAATATAAAGATGCTTTTTAAAAACCTTGAAAAGTTAAGGAGAGTCTAAGGTAAAAGTTGTTACCTCCCACAAATTCTAAATTTTCTATTTAAAAAAACTGTAATACTTAACCCCTTCTGCTGATCTCAACACAGAGCCCACCACCAGTGGCTCCGAAGGTTTCAGGCCATCTGAAAAGCTTTCATTCCCCAATGTCCTTCTGGCTTAATTGTCAGAAAAACCAAATTGGGGAGGAAAAAGGGACATGGGTTTCTCCTAATTCTCATGTCTACTAAACTGCCAATAGGTAAAAGTAACTTAGCAATATGAAGCAAAGTTCATCCATAAAAGAGCCCCTGAAAAAAACAGGACATACCATTAGCCTGTCTGGATTTCACAGTTTTAGTAGAATTTCCAAAACGTTTCCCTAAAGTAGTGGTCCTTAACTTTTACAACAAACTATTAAACATGAAACACTCTGCCTGCAGAGGCTGTTAAATCCACATATCTGAGATAAAATGCAGGCACCTTTTTTTCTTAATCTTCATAAATGAGTCTGGAATCACTGTTCTAAAGGGTAGTCCTAAGATACGTAAGGATATGTATATGAACATGCATGTATTTCTCAAATTTTCTTCTTCAGAACAGGAGACCATGATGCACCTTTAGGAATAAAAACAGATGTGGGCAAATCACTTTTCCAGCACTTTCCATGTCACTGACCTGAAATCACCTTTATTGTTTACCACCCTCTCGGGAGGACAGTACTGTGCAGAGCTTTCTAATACCACAATATCGACGGTTCTCGTATTGTTCCCGCGTTTGGTCTGGACATGACAGCCCCAATTTCCAGTCGATCCAGCCTGAATGTTAGAAATGGTGAGGGCACTGCATGAAGAAAGATTTTAAAAAGAGAGAAAATATGGTTAGACCAAAAAAGGGAGACAATCAGGCTTCTATCATTCACTTAGCAAATACGTCTGAATACACACTGTGGGCAAAGCACTTGCCAGATTAAAAGCAAATTTAAAATGATCCCTCCAGGGGCGCCTGGGTAGCTCAACTGGTTAAGCACCCGACTTTGGCTCAGGTCACGATCTCGGGGTTTGTGAGTTCAAGCCCCGCCGTCGGGCTCTCTGCTGTCAGCACACAGCCTGCTTCAGATCCTCTGTCTCCCTCCCTCCCTCTCTCTCCCTCACATGCCCCTCTCACCATGCTAGGATAAATGTTAAATATTTATATATATATATAGACATACATATATATGTATATATGTACATATATATGTACATATGTAAAATATATATATAAATGATCCCTCCATTTAAGTATTTCAGCAGCAAGTCAAGATGAACAGATAAAAAGCTCCTGAAAACACTAGGGTTAGAGCTGTACCAGAAGTATGAACAGGGTGCCTGGGTGGCTCCGTCAGGTAAGCAACCAACTCGACCTCAGCTCAGGTCATGATCTCACAGTAGTGAGAGAGAGTGCTGACAGCACGGAGCCTGTTTAGGATTCTCTCTCTCTCTCTCTCTCTCTCTCTCTCTCTCTCTCTCTCTCTGCCCCTCCTCGTTCTCTTTCTCTCAAACAAACATTAAAAAAAAAAAAAAGGTACGAACAAAGTGACAGTGAGATGGGACATCATGCCTGACACTTCTCCCACCAGAAAGAGGAAACCAGGATGCAGCCAGGCAGGGCAACAGCCTAAGTGCAAAGGCAGAAACATGGCGGCACATTCTTCGGCAAAACTAATGGAGACGTTTCCAGGTTACGTGTACCTTTCCACTGATTTGAAGGAAAATAGTCAAGCATGAAGGAAGGAGATTAATATTATGAAGTGAACAATTAAGAAAGTATTTAAGGTAAAATACTTTGTGGGAAGAATTCATTAAGTCTCTACAAAGATTTAATAAATTACCAACTAATGCTTTCACAAAAGGAGTTTTCCATGTAAAGGTATACTTCAATTTATGAAACAGCTATATTTCTAAATAGCTGTCAGTAAATTCAATTTTCAAGATGAAATCATAGTTCTCTAATATAAAACCTATTAATTAAAGAGCAAATGTCAGAAACTTCAATTAGCCTTTCTCCCCACCATATGACCCACTATGCTATGCTTTTATGTAAATAGAAAATTAAGAGATAATTAGACATAAAGGATGTATCATTTTAATTAACTGACAAAATTATGTCTTGAAGTTAATACACGTTTTTCCAGTCTCCTAAATCATTAATGGCTATACAACATCATATGTTCTAATAAAGACTTTGAGGCACTGTTACTCTGAATCAAAGAAAATGTTTATCATCTTTGTTAATTAAGTCAGTGAACAAATCAACACACTGTAATAAATATATTCCAAATAAAGTACTAAAAGTACTAAATATACTCCAAATAAAGTCCACAAAAAGTACCTTACATTAAATTTAAATAACCAAATTCTAAAATAACCAATCACTCTCTAATCCAGAGGTCCCCAAACTTTCTTGGTCCACAGCACCTTCACTGACAAGAAAATGTTATGCAGAGCCCCAAGCCCAAAAGAAATACCTACAATGGTCCAATTACTAAATTAAATCCCAGAATTGTGTATCGATGTCCTAATATCTTAAGAGCCATTTGAAAAAATAATGCACAACAATCCAAGGTAAATATTTCATTCTTCAATGACCACAATTACTTCCTGATGGGTTGTGTCTGTCTTTTGAGCACTCCAAAATTAACCAAATGTCAGATACAGATCAAACGATACCCTTATTTCACGTTCCACAATGACTTTCACACAGTACCTGCTTTGCACCATATTAATCACCCAAAACTCGGTACCCTTAAAGTATGGCGCGACAGAAAGGAATCCAGCATGATCGAATGATACTGTAACTGCCTCAAGTTGGTCCAACAAATGTCAAGTATCCCCACGCTTCTTCAAAACCTTAAAACAGGGGTGCCTGGGTGGCTCAGTCGGTTAAGAACCTGACTCTGGGTTTCGCTCAGGACATGATCTCATGGTTCATGAGTCTGAGCCCCATGTTGGGCTCTGTGCTGACAGCGTGGAGCCTGCTTGGGATTCTCTGTCTCCCTCTCTCTCTGCCCCACCCCGACTGTCTCTCAAACACAGATAAATAAAGTTTAAAAAAGAAAAAACTTACAATACCCCACAGCACCTCTGTAAACTCACTGTGATGTCCCAGGGCACTTCAGCACCCCCGCTGGGAGCGAAGGTCCTAACACATTCTGCCAACATGCTTTTAAAGATAACCTTTAGCCACACCTTCAATGCTTTAAACCAATCATCAGAATAAACTTTTCGGGAATCCTCAAGGCAGCATATTTGGAAATTTAAGGAGGAAGAAGCAGCTTCAATTTTATCTTTGAGGAAAAGTGCAAACTCTGATTCTTACCAAGGGAGAATGGATAACATGAGAAAAACCACTGAAGAACAAACAAGTATCTCAGGTTAACCAAATTGATAACCATCATTTCCTTTTCCTGCAACTCCTTTACTATTCGGAGGCAAATTTTGGGTAAAGGACTTCATATGAAAGATTTTCACATTAGTCAAGTGTCCCTCCCAAAAAAACTATTAGGCAAGGACCTTAGAATTAATTTTTGGTCCTGCTTACAAAGAATTTAAAGTATGACCTGCAGAAATAAATGTATAAAGTTAATCTAGTTACTTTATAATTGCAAAATGTAAAGAGTACTAAATGATTGAGAGCCTTTTTGTTTAAAAAAAGGTTCTATATATTTTAATATGTTATTGTTGCTATATCATATCTCAATTATTGTCTATTCATATAATAAACAGCTTAAAGCACATAACTCCATGAGTTTTAACATATGTACAGTGCTTGTGAAATTATCACAACACAAGTGAGGTAACAATTAGTCTTCTCACTGGGACTTAAACTGTTTCTAACAATCTCACTCCCTAATTAAAAAAAATAAATAAATAAAATAAACCTCTGATTCTGGGAAGAGCAGGGCGGGCAGCTCTATGAAACTACCCTCCTTGCAGTTAACAATTATACACTCTGGACAAACTACAACAAGACGCCTGTCTCAACACACGGTCAGTGATCCAAGGCAAGCAGAAACCGGAGAGAAGCTGACACCTGGAAGAAGGGATCAGCACCGGGGAGTAAGACCAGGAAGGTGTTTTAATGGCTTTTACCCAAGGACAGGCCCCACTCAAATAGAAATTCACAGTCTTACTTGTTGAAAAATCAGAGGACAGAGGTAGACAGGAACCTGGCTGGAAGCCCAAACTTCTGCATAGAACATCTACCCGGATCTCTAACTGGCCCCTGACAGAGTGGGCACCAAGCAGACTTCAGATGCTGCCCAGCACAGAAAAGACAGAAGTAGGAGTTTGAGTTTAGCCAAACTAAATGCCTGAGGGAACAAAAACCAGCTGACTTCAAGCAAATGGAAGAGAACCCAGAGTCAGGGGTTTGTAAACTTTTTCTTCAAAGGCCACACAGTAATTATTTCAGGCTTTGCTGGCCAAGAAGCAACATTGAAAATATTATATTGGTACTTATGTAACTATTCACAAACGTTAAAAATATTCTTAGCCCACAGGCCCATCAGGCCAGGTGTGGACCATAGGCTGTACTTTGCCAGCTTCTCTGTAGTGAATCATTCACACTGTCCAGGATAGAATCCAACATTATTAGACACATGAACAATATTTTTTTCTTATTTATTTATCTTGAGAGAGATGGTGCAGGTGGGGGAGGGGCAGAGAGCAAGAGGGAGAGAGAGAACCCCAAGCAGGTTCCCCATGCCAACCCAACAAGGGCTTGAACCCACAAACCATGAGATTATGACCAAGCCAAAGTCAGATGCTTAACCAACTGAGCCACCCAGGCACCTCAACATTTTTTAAATAATAAAATATAAAACATATTCAAAAGCAAAGAAGACAGTGGTGATGATTCCAAGATAACCTAGATATTGGAAATAGCAGGCGAGAATTTAAAAGCATCTATTATAAATATGTTAGAAGACACAAAGAAAAATATGCTTCTAATAAACAGACAGGAAATCTCAGGAGGAAAACAAAAATTGTAAAATAGAATATTCTATCCCCGAAATTCTCAGGATTCTCCAGTCAGAATGCCTTTATTTTCTTGATAATTTTTTTTAATGGCACCTCTTTGAATCTGCAATGATATTACCCTAAGTTGCTCTAAAAGAGTTTGGAAGCTACAGACATATTCTTAAATAGATAGAAGTAGGAAGAATAAATAGTAAGAAGGGTGGCTCAGTCGCTTAAGCATCTGACTCTTGATTTCGGCTCAGGTCATGATCTCTCACAGTTGTGAGACTGAGCCCCACGATGCACTCTGCACTGGACGTGGAACCTGCTAAAATTCTCTCTCCCTCTCACTCTGCCTCTCCCCCACTCACACCTGTGCACACACACTCTCTCTCAAAAAAAAAAAAAAAAAAAAAAAAAAAAAAAAAGAACGAAATTGGTAGGAAGGAAAAAAAGAGAGAGACACAAGAGAGAAGAAAAAAGAAAATTCAATGCCTACAGGTTAAGATTTTACCAAAATAAAATATATAGTGATAATATCATATATTTTCACTCTGTTTTTTTTATACTTTATAACACTCATTCAAATCAATGATTTTGGTGATCATACCAGTCATTGGGTTAACAGGACAGGTGTTAAATCTTTTATACTGATGGAGGAGAGAAAGGAAATACAGTATCTTAAACTGTAGCATTAACCTACGGTGAAAATTAGGTGATTGCTAAATGTGAAAATCTGAGTTTAGCAGCAGTAAATGGTTAGAAATTAAGTTTGGCACAAAAAGTTTACATTTTTCCTCCTAAAACTTTTAACAAAAACAGTCTCCAACTTTTTAACAGTGTTTCCCTTTCTTCCTATACTTTTCTGCTCCACAACTGGATGACAAAGGTAGCTATTTAATTTCCGGAAATGAGTAACAATCAGGAAAAGGAAAACCAAATGTTTGTATTTTTAAATGCAAGAAGATAAAATATTAGTTCAAATTCTAACACTTCAATTCTGAAATACAGAAAATCCACGGAGACGATTCCTCATCTAAAAAAGTTTACCTGGCAATCAACGAGCAGTTGTGAATCATGTTCTTTTCCACAAAGATACCTTGAGATTCATCAGTTTCAACTATGCGTCCATCCTGATACCACAACACTTGCATGTCCTGATCAATATATGAAGCCATACACTGGAAGGGAAGGCTGTCTCCTTCAAACACAACTTGACGATGAGAAGGAGTCATGTAGAAAGATGGTAATTCAAGGGGTGGATCTACAGACCATAAAACAAAGACTCAGGAAACAGATACCACACTATATTCACTTCCAGAGTTAAAAGCTATTGAAACTCTTTTTGGGGGGGGCCGCTGGGGTGGCGCAGCCAGTTAACCGTCCAACTTTGGCTCCAGTCATTCATGATCTCACGGTTCATGAGTTTGAGCCCCGTATCGGGCAATGTGCTGACAGCTCAGAGCCTGGAGCCTGCTTCAGATTCCGTGTGGGTCTCTCTCTCTTTCTCAAAAATAAATATACACAGAAAGAAAAAACTCTATTATGAAAACAAAATTTTTTAATTTATTTTTAACGTTTACTTATGTTAAAGAAAGACAGAGAGAGAGAGAGAGAGAGAGAGAGAGAGAGAGAGCATGCGCGCGCAAGCGTGTGCATAAGCGGGAGAGGGGTAAAGAGAGAGGGAGACACAGAATCCAAAGCAAGCTCTAGGCTCTGAGCTTGTCAGCACAGAGCCTAAAACAGGGCTCCAATTCACGAGCTGTGAGATCCCAACCTGATTTGAAGTTGGATGCTTAACCAACTAAGCCACCCAGGTACCCCCAAAGCGATAGAAATTCTAATTAAAATGTTTTAAATGAAAAAAACAAATTTTCCCCAGTGACCAGCATTTTCATGCTAGCACCAACAAGGCTCCTACTGAGATAAGTGGCTCCTAAATGAAAACAAAATTAGTAAAATTAAAATGAAACCATTTCATAATCAGTTCTGACATTTAAAGTTGTTCCTGTTTTGTGGTATCTAAGCAATTACTAAGAAAAATTGTAAAATAATACTTAAATCTGGAGAATGGAGCTGGTGATAAGTAAATACTGATAGACATACAATTTTAGAATACATTTAGAAGACAGCATTACCTTTGATTAAACCACTGCTTTCTGCTTACATAAGTGATGAATACTCACTGAGAAAACTTAGAACATTTAAAGAAAAGGGAAAGAAAAATCTTTTAAGGTCCCACATATCATCATCATTTTAACAAGCTGATATGGGGTGCCTGGGTGGCTCAGGTGGTTCAGCGTCCAACTCTTGGTTCTAGTTCAGGTCATGACCTCATGGTTTGTGAGTTCGAGCCCCATGTCGGGCTCTACATTATCAGCATGGAGCCTGCTTGGGACTCTCTCTCTCCCTGCCCCTTTGCTGCTCATGTGCACTCTCTCTCTCTCAAAATAAATAAACTTAAAAAAAAAAAAAAGATTAATTAAAAAAATAAAAGCTGATATATTTCCTTCCAGTCAGAAAAATAACAGGGAGGAATTCTAAATATATGTGCAAAACTATACACAAATACCATGGGCTC
The DNA here is from genome assembly GCF_018350175.1 of Felis catus. NCBI lineage: Eukaryota > Metazoa > Chordata > Mammalia > Carnivora > Felidae > Felis > Felis catus. The sequence goes on along the minus strand of NC_058371.1, from coordinate 187,271,599 downwards.
ATTAAAGGCCTTTAGAATACTTAGTCCACTGTCTACTACTTTTACCTGTATGTACTCTATCCTCTCTTTTATTTTTATTTTTTTAAGTTTATTTATTTATTTTGAGAGAAAGAAAGAGAGAGAGAGGAGAGAACACAAAGAGGGGAGGGCAGAGAGAGATGGAGAGAGAGAATCCCAAGCAGGCTCCGCACAGCATGGAGCCCAATGTGGGGCTCAAACCACGAACCACGAGATCATGACCCGACCCAAAGTCAGATGCTTAACCAAATGAGCCACCAGGTGTCCAAGTTGTGGTCTATCCTAAAGAGTAACAGCACATATGCAAACACGCATACAAAGAAATGAATCCTTGGAAATTATTAACAAACTAAATAGGCAGTAATAAGGAAGCGGTCAAGTTACAGCTACATCTGAATCATGTACTGGTATGCATCTCTTTTATATGATGAGGAAATGGGTTTACCTCATCTCCAGTTTTAAAAAGTTACAAAATATTATTAGAGTATGATGAGGTTTTGGTCAAAACACAGGAAAAGGATGAAGAAAATATACTGAGTTATCTTTGACAACAGCTACCTTTGGGAATGCAAGCATGGGCTTTTTTGGGTTTGTTTTTAATTTTTTTAGTGTTTATTTATTTTTGAGAGACAGAGCACAAGCAGGGGAGGGGAAGAGAAAGAGGGAGACACAGAATCCAAAGGAGGCTCCAGTCTCCACACTATTAGCACACAGCTCATTGTGGGGCTTGAACTCACGAACCATGAGATCATGACCTGAGCCGAAGTTGGATGCTTAACCAACTGAGCCACCCAGGCACCCCATATGTTTGCTTCTTTTAGTGTCTTTTCTCTTCCAGCTTTATTGAGGTATAACTGACAGAACTATAATATATTTTTCTGTTTATTTTATTCTTCCCACCCATGTTTAAAACTGTAAGATATTTAAAGTGTACATCATGATGATTTGATATATGTATATGTTATTTCTTTTCACAAATCTTAATTTTCATCTAATGAGCATATTTTACTTGTGAAACTACAACAATAAAGATAATAAAGAAAAAATGTAAACAAGTATAGAACTGCTTATTTCCAGACACAAAGTCTGGAATCTCCTCTTATCATTTTAAGGAATATTTTTGGTTTATGTGTATTTTTTTTTCTTTTAATAACTATGTTGTATTTCCCTCAAGTCTTCAAATACTCTTCAAAATTATGAATTTTAATAGCTGCATTATTATAAATAGATGTGTCACAAGTAATTCAATCAATCCCCTATTTCTGAGGATTGAAGATATGCTTATACTTAAATACTGACTAACATAGCTGATCATTTCCTAAGAATTACACCCTCCTATAGAATCACTGGATTAAATTGTATCAAATTTTTGAGAACACCGATACATACTGCCAAAGTATATGTCAAAAAGGCTCTATTAATTCACACTCCTACCAACAAGTAGTATGATTGCAACCTCAGATTTTTTTTTTTTACTATCAAATTCCTGATTTGCCAACTGATAGAAAATTTGAAGATTGTCTGAACTTGCTTTTCGTACAGAAAGCCGTTCAAAACCTAAGAACTTTAAACACCCATCCAAAACTGTTTTATCCGGTTGACTTAACTATTCACATACACTAAATATGTATTATCAGATCCATGAAGAGTAACAGTTGTAATCAGTTCCATCACAGTGTGAAGAGAACTTCACAGTTTGTCAAGAAAAAGACAGTGGCAAGTAAAATATGGCAAACACTTTCCCTCTTTCTCTTTCTCTCTTACCACACGTCAACAACTCCTGCTTCACACCCGTGACTGGCTGGGCCTGAAGAGACTTAGGATAAACACACCGCGTGTCCCGGACAGTGATGTTTCTCTCCTTTACCCAGCGATGCATCCACAGTATATTACAATCACACAAAAGATACTCAGTCTGAAACTCTCTGTAACACACAAAATTCGAATTAGTGATTACAGTGAATGTAATAAAATGGCATGTTTGCTTTATACTGCTGGCTTCTGCTTTGACAAGTATACTGGTGCTCACCCTGGGATGCCTGGGGCACAAACCACCCACCGGTTGTGTTCTCCTTGCTAATGAGAGGACAGGAGGAATGGCTGACCCCAGCCCTACCCCCCTGCTAATCCTGAGACTGACCGCTTCAGATCAAAGCTGGTATGCAAACAAAATCTACACATCATCCCTCTTCTATGTAACAGGCTCCTGAATCCCAGGGTCTAGAATAGCAAACCTTCACCTTCTGTGCCTATCAAACTTCTACCCATTCATCAAAAAGCATGGGGACACGAACACATCATGTAATAGGGGGACAAAACATAGATACAACTAACACAGAACCTAACACAACCTGCACAAATAAATCAAAGTGTGCAAAGAACAAATGTAACATGTGTGTTCCTAGCACGGACCGTGCATCAGCACAGGCTTCATCTCATTAATTCTGGCCAAAAAAAAAAAAAAAAGGAGGTGGGATGAGTGATACACAAAAGAGAAAGTAAATTTTAGAAAACACTACGGAAGGACGACTGGACTGACTTCTAACCCCTAAGCACCACTTTCTGGTTGGTTTCCAGCACGCAGAGGTAAAAACACTAGCCATTTTTCCCAATTTTTGGATAAAAATACCTCCTACATTCCTACTGCCCAAGGTCTCAAAAGCCAGATTACTCTCCATAGTCCTTATTTTCTAAACTTACAGAAATGGTTGACTTGAGCCTACTACATATGCCAAATAGAGATGTTTTCATTCACTAAACAATGGTAATGGCAACAAAAAGAAAGACGAGACAGACTTTGATCCACGGTGGCTCTTCAAGTGGATACATGTGTCCATATCTATAATGGTGAGGAGCCAGACGAATGCCTAAGTATTAGCTACATCTCAGTGAAAACTGCTAAACAGTACACCTAGAAAATTAAAGGAGAAGGGCAGAGAAGAGACAGGGAAGGAAAGGTTAAAAAAAAAAAAAAAAATGGAGAAGACAAGGCACAGTAGGGAAGAAGACAGCATACACCAGATAGCGTCTGCAAGAGAAGACATTTTTCCCTGGAAAAATAATCAACCCCATAAATTATGCACAATAAAGATTTGAAAAACATTATATTTAACTGTATCTCCAATAGAAATTAGTATAACTTACAGTTTGAAATATATTATGGTTTAATGTGGAAATACAATTACCGTCAAAAGGAACTCCCATACAATCTCAGTTAATAAAACTGTTTTGGGAGGAAAAAAAAAAGATCAGCCAATTCTAAAGCTACAGAGAGCTATGTCAGTATGATCTTACGTTGGTTTCGTAAAGCAGGCATTCTACATAAACAATCCTAGAAATTTCAGTAATTAGTTGTGAATTCAGTTTAGGGAAAGGGTTACAAGATAAAAGTAAAACCCTAAAGTATAAAATATTCTTCACAATAGACTTTCATAGGGAAGGATATTTTATACTTTGAGGATTCAACTAGTCAAACAATCTTTTCTAATTTGAAAATAAAGTGAAAGAGAATGAATTGCCCATTTATTTACTCTAAATATAGAGACAGTATTCTAAGGAGAAAATGGCTGTCCCAGTCTGAAACACATTACTCTGGTTTATAGTATGCTTTTCAATGAGAATTCATGCTCTCAATTGAGAATCTAACTTTTGCAAAATTTCACATTTTCCCCATGAAGTCTCTTAAACCATATGATAACTGTTTTTAATTCTTAAAAAATCAAGATTTATTTTTCAAAACAGGAAAAAAAATTTTTTCTTACTTACAATGACCGTAATGAACCAAGATAATCAAAAGTTCCTTGAGATAATGAAGAAAACAAATTCCCTGAAAGGTTTCTGGGAAAGAAAAAAGAAAAAAAAAAGGAAATAATTTCATATAAAAAATACAATTATGTATCATTTTATACAATTTTCTAAAGTGTCCTACAATCACTTTATAATGTTATAAAGAATTTATGAAAGTTGTTTTAAATCTTATAAAAAGGAGCAAGTAGTAAATACTTTATCCAAGGATGAATAACTTTGTTCTCAGCCTATCTCAAGTAATAAAATTAAAGTTATTACTATCACATAGGATTTTCTACCAAATACCAGGCGAATCTAAAAGCTACCTTACTAATAAGGTAGAGCCTTAGTCATGCTCTAATTTTAAGTAAATCAGTCTTGGTATGTTAACTCCGCATCATGTAAGAAAGCAGAAATTTAAAAATCAGAAAAGGACAAGGACAAGGATGATCTGAATAATCATCAGCAGCAACCCACAGGAAGTGGATAAAAAATGTGAACAGAGTGGAAAGAGTCCAGGGTTTAAGACGGACATAATTCAGTGTGGGCCTTGGGCAAATTACTTAACCTATTTTGTTTCCTCCCCTTGTATCAGATGACTTTAATAAATACCTAACCCTTGCTGAGTTTTGTATGAATTAAACCCAGAACGTCCCATGCTACAATCTGAGTGGTTTGGTAAACCCAGAAGTATTCCGTGCTTGACCATAAGCTCCGGGAGCAGCAGGACTTGTGCGTCTTGTTTATCAGGGTACCCCTGGCAGCTAGTAACAAGCTGTGTACACAGTAGGTGCTCCGTGGTGGTGGCTGACTATTCGGGATGTGGACTCCACTTCAGGAGGCTCTGAATACTAAATCAGGACTGAGGGCACCGGAAAAATGGCAGGAAGGTCAACCCCCACAAGATCTGAAGATCTGTTCTCTGTCTATAGTACTATCAAGAATAGATACAATTTAGACCTAGAATTCTCAAAGGAGATGCCCTGAGACTTGGGAAAAATCCTGCCTCTCACTGGGGTCTGGACTGAATCCCTCCTGTGTGGGCAATCAGGTAGATGGATTCCCTGGTGGGGAGAGGGGACAGAACTGATCCGGGAAAGGTCAGCCATTCTGTGACATCTGCAGTCGTGTATTCCTGGATGGGAAGACTTAATATGACACAAATGCCAATCCTTCACAAATTAATATACAATGAAATTCAGTAACAAAAAAAAAGACCTCTCTGGATTGGCTTTTAAATATAATATACGAATTTTTGATAGAAAAGGCCTGGATAAAAGGGTTCAGATTCTCATAGGAGAGCTGCCTAGGAATGTAAGCACCAAACAAAAAAGGAGATTTGCGATTAAAAGAATGATGAAAGAGATGCCCTTCTCTTTTTTGGCCTATCAGAAGGGATACTGAACGTGGATTTTGAAAAGGGTATTACAGATGGAAGCGTAAATCATTATTATATTTTTAAAAAGTAACCTAGGGGCACCTGAGTGGCTCAGTGGATTTAGCGTCCCATTCTTGATTTTGGCTCAAGTCATGATGTCACAGTCCTGGGATCGAGCCCCACACAGGGGTCTGCACTGGGTGTGGAGCCTGCTTAGGATTCTCTCCCCACTCCCTCTGCCCCTCCCCCACCCGCATGTCTGTGCTCACTCCATCGCGCGGCTCTTTCTCTCTCTCCTCTTGAAATTAACTTAAAAAAAAGTAACGGGGTGCCTGGGTGGCTCAGTCGGTTGAGCGTCCGACTTTGGCTCAGGTCATGATCTCACAGCTCGTGAGTTCGGGCCCCGCGTCGGGCTCTGTGCTGACAGCTCAGAGCCTGGAGCCTGCTTCTGCTTCTGTGTCTCCCTCTCTCTCTGCCCCTAACCTCCTCGCGTTCTGTCTCTGTCTCTGTCAAAAATAAATAAACATTAAAAAAAAAAAATTAAAAAAAAAAAGTAACCTACATGCAATTAAAATGAACAACAGTACCTGTATGAAGCTATCCTACGTGGAATTACGTGATTACTTGGATCTGTTTAAACCAATGTAGGCAGGAAGGCAAAAGAGATGGGAGGCATAACTAAAACAAGACTGGTTATGAAGTTGCTAAGTGTTAAAACAGGAGGAAGGCTACATGGAAATTCCTTATATAATTGTCTCTAATTTTTTTTTACAAGCTTGAAAAATTCCTTAATAGTAAGTTGGAAATAAATCTCTATCCTATAAATACAGGATTTAAGTATAAACAAAATAAAAGCACCTTACAGGGATCATTAGATTCTAATTATTAGGTAATTTTATTCTAATTATTAGTTATTATTAGCGATTTCCTCTTGGAAATCACAGAGGAAGGAATCACACTGGGGTGAGACATGCCATCCTTCCAGGAAATCCCAACACAAACCAATTTTTCCTCCAGCGTTCAAACAGACTGGCTGAACACCAAACAGAGTGACTGGCTTTGGTTTGGGGACCATAAAAACTTACACGTGTTTTAAAACACTACAATCACACTCCAGCTCGGAGAGGCTTACACAGAAAAAGCAAAAGGGAACTGAGAATGACAACGGCACAGCAAAGTCATTGCTCCCCAGTCTATCAGCTCCCTGAATGGAACAGCAGGTGACTTATCCATCCATCCCCCACTCCCACCCTTGCATTGTTTCTTAATGTCTTAATTTTTATTTACTTACTTTTTTGTAAACAGATACATCTGAATTCTTATAAGTTAAGTATATACATCACCTGTGTATATACAGGGATATTTACCAGGGCCAATGGATTAAAGGAAGGGAAAATACAATCAAATAGAATCTCCTTCAACAGAAGAACAATTGACTAAATTATAATCAGTTCTACACTAGGGATATTCTGTAACTATTAACAAACAAGGACTACGACAACATGTACCCCCTTGAAAACAGATTAATGATATATGGGTACTTTTTTTAGTAAACTGCTGAGTACAGCACACACTTAAAGCCCTATATGCATGCCCGTACATTTGTGGGAGCAACAGAAAATAAGAAAATAAGACAGCCACATAGTGAGTACAGGCGACCTCACAGTGGTATGTCTGAGGTGATGGAAGGAGGCTTAACTTTTCCTTCAGGTCTCTAAATGGTTTTATTACTTAATGACATCATTATCTGTTCAGTTGTATAAAGGAAGTTTTCATAAACACCACTTACCAATTATTTCTGATAGAAAAATATTAAATGTGTAATTCTTAGGAAAAGAAATACCAGATTTAAATTGATCAAAATTCATAAGAAAGAAAAAAGGAGAAAGCTTTTGATTTGCTGATCTCCTAACCATTTCTCTGGAAATTAACCTCCTAAATGAAGGAGAGAGACTTATAATGAAAATATACAATGCAATTCAGAGGGGAAAAAAAAAATCTCTGGTTTGGCTTTTAAATATGGTGTCCACGGTGCATCTGGGTGGCTCAGTTGGTTGACTGTCAGACTTCAGCTCAGGTCATGATCTCACAGCTCGTGAGTTCAAGCCCCAGATTGGGCTCTGTGCTGACAGCTCAGAGCCTGGAGCCTGCTTCAGATTCTGTGTCTCCCTCTCTCTCTGCCCCTTCCCCAGCTCACGCTGTCTCTCTGGCCTTCAAAAATAAATAAACATTAAAAAAAAATTTAAATATAGTATCCATTTTCAGCTCCTCATCTTCGGTTTGCCGGTTGTTTCCACTGTTGAGAGGGATAGGGTGGGTACCTCTGGGAAGTTAAGCCCTCACTTCTCTGAGACGGTTCTCCCCAGAAATTCTCCATCAACAAAGGCTGAGATCCACAGATAGAATTAATCAATTTTACCCTCCCCATCCATGTCCACTGAAGCCTCAGACTATTTAAAGTTATTTTTGAATTCTTAACCTAAGCCTCTAAAGCCACAGCTTGTTTCAAAACAATGAGAAGCCAGGGCAAGAAGGCTATACAGTCTGTGTGCCAAGGTCTCATCCGGCCTCCCTGGCAAAAGGCCTCCATTCCAGCCTCCTTGGCTAAGAAGCCCAGCCAGTCCCAGATGCCAAGTTCCAGGGCAACCCAGAGAGTCCCCTGAAGCAGCAGCAGAGGAAATATCTACAAGAGTGATCCACTGTGGATTCCTTTCTTCTGTACACCTGGTCTTTTGGGGGGCAGACAGATCGTATGTAAGAAATGCACTATGTGCCCCATTGCTAATCAAATTTTTTTTCCACTTGTTACACTAAGAAAATACTATTTTGGGGTGCCTGGGTGGCTCAGCCAGTTAAGCGTCCAACTCTCAGGTCAGGATCTCTTGACAACGCAGAGCCTGCATAGGGTTGTCTTTCTCTCCTCTCTCTCTCGGCCTCTCCCCAGGCTGGCGTGCTCTCTCTCTCTCTCAAAATAAATAAACATTTTTTTTAAATATGTTTTTCAGGTGCCTGGGTGGCTCAGTCGTTTAAGTGTCCGACTTTAGCTCAGGTCATGATCTCATAGCTCATGGGTTCAAGTCCAGCATCAGGCTCTGTGTCAGGTTCTGTGCTGACAGCTCAGAGCCTAGAGTCTGGAGCCTGCTTCGGATTTTGTATCTCCCTCTCTCTGTCCCTCCCTTGTTAGCGCATTCTCTCTCAAAAATAAACATTAGAAAAAAATTTTTTTTTTAAGTATGTTTTTCTTCCCAGGGGGAAACACGAATTGTTTTTAGCCTTCACAACCAGCACACAGGGTGGCTCAGCCTAGAAACTGGGAAATTGCTGTTGCCCATATAGAATACTTGTCCAAAGTTTCTTGATCCACAGCTCTAGACCTAGATCAACCCAAATTATTATAGGCATCTCCATTACAATGCATTTCTGAACATTAAGAAGCTACCTCAATTGCCAATTTTTCTTAGAACAGTATTTAAAGGATGTTAAGTCAGGTTTACTTCTGTATGTGCCATCAACTGTTGCATTTAAAAAAGCCACAAAGACCTATTACTACATGGGCTACAAAATTATCTCAATCAAATCTCAAAGTAGGAGACCTGGTAGCACTATTCTTGTTTGAATAATTTACCTGAATAAATGTCCTGTAAATTCTCACAACAGATATCAAAGAATTAATTAAAAATGTAAGAGATGTACCCGAGCTTTAAAACTTCAGCTTTTGAGGCAGAGGACAGGACAGGACAGGACAGGACAGGAAAGGAAAGGAAAGGAAAGGAAGAAAAGAAAGGAAGAAGGAGAGAAAAAGAAAAAAAAGCAAGGAAAGAAAGAAAGAAATAAAGAGAAAGAAAGAAAAGGAAAGAGAGAAAGGAGACAGAGAGAGAGAAAAAGAGAAAGAAAGAAAGAAAGAAAGAAAGAAAGAAAGAAAGAAAGAAAGAAAGAAAGAAAGAAAGAAAGAAAGAAGAAAGAAAGAAAGAAAGAAAAGGGAGGGAAAGAAAGAAACAAACAAATAAACAAACAGTAAGGAAATAGTAAGGAAACGCCCTAACATAAAGACTGCCCCTTCTAGTTCTTTTGACGAAGCTATAAATCCATCTGGAACCAAAGTCAATGAAAACAGTAGACTCCAGACTCTTTTTTGTTACTTGAGTCATAGCTATCCAAAAATATAACAGATTTTTCTCCATAAATGCCTCATTTTGCCAATTCCTGTGCAGTCCTCAAAAACCAAAAATACAAAACCCTCAAGAAGAGATAATAAAAGCACTGAAATAAAATTGCTGTGATAAAAGCCTCAAAAAAAGAAAAAAATGCAATTGGTTTCATTGATTTCCAGTTATGAGTAAAGCTGTACACCAAATCAGTCTTCTATTTCAACACAGGAATCTTGGCCATATACCTCTCCCCCTAAATTAAAGGGCTCACTGAAAAGTATTATGAGTTTGCTAATAAACAGGAATCCTCTGTGGTATTCTAACAGGTGATCCTAAGTCCCCTCCCTTCCTGCTAGGGTGAACTCATCTCCCTGGTTAAGCCCCCTAACAGCTTTTTCAAAGTTAACATGAATGAAGTTGAAGAAACATTCCGAAAAGCTACAAAGAGACAGAACCAGACACAGACAACCCTCGTAACTAGACCTTCTACTGTAAATCCCGAATTTCATCCTGCACCCTATTCCCAGATTACTACTCTCTAAAATAGGATTTTATGCCATCTTCCCAGATAAATGTCCTTCAGTGGATTCCTATTGTTAAATCGGATCTAAGCCTCTATCTTCTTCTCATATGCTCCCATATAAAGTTCTATTATAAGGGCGCCTGGGTGGCTCAGTTGGTTAAGCACGTGACTTGGGCTCAGATCATGATCTAGCATTCATGGGTTCAAGCCCTGCACTGGGCTCTGTGCAGACAGCTCAGAGCCTGAAGCCTGCTTCAGATTTGGTGTCTCCTTCTCTCTCTGCCCCTCCCCTGCTTGCACTCTCTGAGTCTCAAAAAATAAAATAAAAAAAGCGTTAAGAAAAAATTAAAGTTCTATTATTATCGGCCTTACTTCTAGTTATTCCCAAACAGAACCTCTTCTTCATTTTAAAAAATAAAAATTAGGGGCGCCTGGGTGGCGCAGTCGGTTAAGCATCCGACTTCAGCCAGGTCACGATCTCGCGGTCTGTGAGTTTGAGCCTCGCGTCAGGCTCTGGGCTGATGGCTCAGAGCCTGGAGCCTGCTTCCGATTCTGTGTCTCCCTCTCTCTCTGCCCCTCCCCCATTCATGCTCTGTCTCTCTCTGTCTCAAAAATAAATAAATGTTAAAAAAAAAAAAATTAAAAAAATAAATAAATAAATAAATAAAAATTAAAATTAAAAAAATGCATTTGATGGCTTATACAAAGTTCTTCTGCATTTATATCATATGTAAATTTTGAGATAGATACAGACAATTCAAATTTTAATTCATCTTTGTAATAACCTTGAGGTATATTAACCTATATTAACAGATGAAAAATAATCGAAAAGCTCACAAAAGTTAACTCACCCCAAATCACAAAGTCAGAGGCATCACAATTCAAATGGCTATTTTATTCTTCACACCAGTGGCCTTCCCCTTGACAATGGCTTTGCTCCTATTTCCACTTTCATGCATCATTTGTTCCGCTTCTTTTCCTTTCTAACTAACCAAATCTTTACAATCTCTGGACCATCAGCTCACGTTTTACCTCTTCGAGGAAATTTATCCAGACTGGCAAAGCTTCCGACCACCTCTCTCCACACGAACATGTCCTCTGAGGCACATACCACATTGTGTGGTTCTGTGTGTGCATGTGTGCGTGCGCACAGTAACAGAGTATTAAGTTCTGAGGACAATATGTCTCCAGGATTGAATTTCCAGCTATCTGCTTCTCCTTCTATAATCCCAACAGTTGCTACTTTACTATTAAACATGTCACGGGTATCTATAAATATCTGAGCAATAGTTCACATGCTTTCTTACATTTTAATAGAAAAGCATACTTACAGCCTAACCAGATTGGTGAGTCCTCGAAATATGTCTGCATTCAGACATCCTATTCGATTGTTTGTCAGATCCCTAAGGAGAAAGGGGAAAGAAAAAATATCTTCAATGTGTTCTCTTGGTTAATGAAGATTTCATACATTCAATATTCAGGAACAGCACCCAGGTAACATACAAGATCTTTTCAGCATCTCTGAGAAGTTTACCTACCTCAAGTGAGTTAAGGGTAGCACTGAGAAAAACGAAGTCTTGCTTTCACTTATTTCTGGCATTTACAGACTACACGCTGTCTAATTATAGGTGCCCTCTGTATTTCAAGCATTTACTCCTATAAATTTTTTTTTAACGTTTATTTTTTTTTGAGACAGAGAGAGACAGAGCATGAACAGGGGAGGGGCAGAGAGAGAGGGAGACACAGAATCTGAAACAGGCTCCAGGCTCTGAGCTGTCAGCACAGCGCCTGATGCGGGGCTCGAACTCACGGACCATGAGATCATGACCTGAGCCGAAGTTGGACGCTTAACCGACCGAGCCACCCAAGCACCCCCATTTACTCCTATAAAATGACTCAAGATAAAACTGGAGTGGTAAAAAGGAGACTCCATCTACCTTACTGTCTGTGATAGAATTCCTTAGATGGCCTACACAGTTCACGATGCTGGAGAAGTTAGGGACAGAGCTCAGTCTCAGCGAACATCTAACAGACAATAAAGGGGCAAATAACCAAAATATTTGAACTTTTATTTCCTCAACAATACCTGAAACTTACTTCTTTCTAATGTCATTCTTAAACAGTCAGAAGTTTTGAGTGTATTGAGAAAACGGAATTAGCTCTTACTTCACAGATCTATCATTCAGTCTCTAAGCCAAATTACTTCAGCAATAGCTAGGTAACAGCCTAGTTATTTTTTCCCTTCACTATTAACTAATAGTTACGGTCGAATACTACTCTCTAAATACGTTTTTCTCCTCAGTCCATGAAACGTTTTCCTTTTTATCTACGTAAAATGTTTAGTAGATATTGTTTCCTTCTGCACTGTGTTCTTTCCTCACACCACAGTGAATACAATTTTACATTTTAATCAGATTACATTTAAAAAATTATTTTTAACATTTATTTTTAATTTTTTTAATGTTTATTCTTGAGAAATATAGAGACAGAGTGTGAGCGGGACAGGGCAGAGAAAGAGGGAGACACAGGTTCTGAAGCAGGCTCCAGGATCCGTGCTGCCAGCACAGAGCCCCGTATGGGACTCGAACTCACAAGCCTTGAGATCATGACCTGAGCCAAAGTGGGATGCTTAACTGACTGAGCCACCCAGACACCCCAAGCATTTATTTATTTTTGAGAGACAGAGAGAGAGAGAGAGAGGGAGAGAGAGAGAGAGACAGAGAGACAGAGACAGAGAGACAGAGCACAAGCAGGGGAAGAGCAGAGAGAGGGAGACACAGAATCTGAAACAGGCTCCAGGCTCCAAGCTGTCAGCACAGAGCCCGATGCGGGGCTCGAACTCACAAACTGTGAGATCATGACTTGAGCCAAAGTCAGATGCTTAAAAGGCAACTGAGCCACCCAGGCACCCCTGGGAAACCGCATTTTAATTGGGAGATAATAATTGACAATTTCTGTAACCTTCAAATAACATAGCATGGCTTTCAGCATTTTTTCCATCACAAGACTTAGCAAACTATATACAAGAAAACCCTAAAACAATGAATCTTAATTTTTATCAGTTCTTAGATTTGGAACCATTCACCCCTTGGATGTTGACAAAAGGGTTTGAACAAGGTTCTAAACCAAACTTCCAGAAATATTTTTAACACATTTTCTTCAATGTCTGTCTTATTCTTTGTAATGGAAAAGTACCTATGCTTTGAGCCACACTCTAAGCTACTCTTTAGAGAAGGAATCTGCACCAGCCGTTTCTAAACTAAAACTGTTGGATTCTCAACCGTATGCTTGGTAACAGCAGAAACTTTATTAGCCAGACTAGAAATTAGAAATGGTAAGGATCTAGCATCTGAACCAGGTACTTACTCGCCAAGTGTCTCCCTTAGATAGTCCAAAAGCTAGCTTAGGTAATCCTGAGGTTCCCTGACTTTACAGCTTTGCCTTCTCTACCTTACAGCAACTTTTGATAAAAGAATCTTAAGCAGTTCAAAACTGAAACTTTATCTACGCCTGCTGGGCTCCAGGACCCTGCTCCTCACAATGTTAAAGTGAAGTATTTAATCCTGTGGGACTTTTTTTTATTCCAGCCGATTTTCCTTTTATTTCTGGGTTTTACTGTTTAAGAAAATTAGGCATCATTTTGTGAATTGTTGCTTAAGCAAGCATTTCTGGGCTCTATTCATTATCTTGTCTCTCTTCTGAGCTTTAACTGGTGTAATTACCACTGATTCTTTGGGAAACAATTTCATTATAGCTATACCTATTTAAAATGGTATTTAGGTATTGATAATGGGTTTCCATTTAGATGGAGAATCAGCCTGAATGTGTTGATAAAGCAAAAGACAAACTGAATGGGTCTGGGTTTTACCTACTTTTGGTAGTTTATTCTTCAGAAAGCCACTTAATCTTCCTGATTCAAATTATCTATAAAATAAAGGCAAAGGCAGGGTACACTTACAAAAACACTTTATGTGTGGCTGTCGAGGGAGATGCACAATTGAAATGAATGATTTAGGGCCTCATAAGAAGCAGCTCCTGTATCCATAAGCAACTAGCAAACATTACTAACACAGAATATGTTTGTTTCTCATTGAGTTTGCATACAGGATGCTCTCAGCCAGCAAACCGTATACTGTAAGTTCCATTACAAGTCAGCTGTTTGAAATTAAGAATGTATCTTCTAGTGGGAAGATTATTATAAATGGCAATTACCTTCCTGGGCAAGAACACAAGAGACTGCTTAATGTGTAATGCAATAAAGAAATGCTCAGGCAATGCAGGGGACAATATTAGTAATTAAATGCTACCAATCAAGAAACTTATTTATTTATTTTGGATGGAAGTACTTGAGAAATTATTTACTAAAGGATAAAGAACTAGACAGAGAATCTAAGATATTCTGCATTATCCTTAAAACAGCCTGATGAAACTGCTTTTTTATTCACAGTCAAGTTCCCTTCAATTCCCATCTCTACATGGAGATATTATTAGCATTTATCTTCCTAAAAAAGAGCTTCCGTCCCAAAAGGCTGGGATCCAGTGGTGTCAATCACAGAAGGAGGGAAGTTGTCTTATCTGGCAGTATGAGGTCACACCCCACCCGCAGAGGGAAAAAAAAAAGCTGGAGGGAAAGCTATTCTAGAAGTTCCCCAACTTTAGCGTCAGAATCACCAGGAGGGAAAAATAAAACAAAGATGGTTCAGCATCCGCCCCAATTTCTGATAGGGTGAGTCTAATACCAGCTCTCTTGCTTCCTACTTGAGGACTCCCGTTCCCACACCTGGATTCAAACTGACCCATCCAAACATGGTGTCCATGTGCACCTGGTAAGAAGCACAAAGAAAGTGCCTCGGTAATAAAACAAGCGTATTAAGCTGCTGCTCCTCTCCCCGGTGACCGGTTTAGAGGGGCCTGCAGCCTTTCAATGGCCAAGTTCCACACCCTCGTCTGGGTCGGAACGGCTGAGTCGTAGAAGCTCTTGGAGCTACACTGTAGCTACTGCTCCAGCTCTCTGTAAGAAGATCCCAAGCCCACATCCAGGCTCCTGGTCGGTGTATATGATTCCACTAGTCTGCCAACCCCTCTAGGGATTCCTGAGTTACCTGTGTATCTTGGAGCTGGGCTCACTGTTGAGCACCCACAACAGACTCCATTTTTGTTTAACGGAACTGATGGTGGTCTCTGTCTCACCACCTGATCCACTGCTGTGCTCAGTTACTACTTTTACTGGGCTGGAAACCTAACTCTACACCTTGATCCTCTGCAACTCTGATGCCCCACGTAATGCCCCTCCCCTCCAATGCTTATCTTCCTTATCCAGAACTCCAGGCTCCGTTAACACCACTGACCTACTCCAGAAGGGCCAGTTTTTCTGACTTGTCTTGTTAAAAAGCCTTAACTGGAAAATAATGGAGAGCAAAGTGCACGAGGAAGAAAACTGATCAGGGGCAAGACCTCCTCCAGACATCCCTGGGCGTCCTGAGTGCACGCATGGCTGATAAAAACAATGAACCACCATCTAGGGCCCTCAATGAAAACCATGGTAATAAAATTTCCTCCTACAGAGTCTGAATGAGATTTTAAACAATTTTACAGAATGAAGAAAGAGAGAATCCTTTAACTCCTACTATGCTTCATCTTCCAGAATTCTGAACACTAAGAAACCCAAGAGAGGAGACTGAGAGGAAGGGTTTCAGAGGATACGTTTTAGACGAAAAAAACATTTATTTGTAGAAGTAATTTTTTTAAATATGCAAAAGTAGCACGGCCAACTCTTACAACTGGCTCTGACTGTAAAAAGGAACGAGTTTTGAATGAGAGAATGACAGATACCGAACGTCAAAAATATTGGGAGGGAAAGTCACTGTCAGCATTTAAGTCGTGACATGATTCAACTAAGAACAAACAGAGCTGATTTTACTATACAAATAATATGGAAAACAAAGACATAAAAAAAAATGAGCAGGCACCCTCAATACCTTAAAAATGTTAAATAATAAAAGAGTATGATAGGGGTGCCTGGCTGGCTCAGCCTGTAGAGGATGCAACTCTTGATCTCAGGGTTCAAGACCCACATTTGGTATAGAGATAACTTAAAAATTAAATCTTAAAAAAAAATAAAATAAAAGAGTATAAAACCAAAAAAAAAAAAAAAAGAGAGAGAGAGAGAGGGACAGAGGGAGGAATGAAAGCAGGTCCCATCCCCAATATCCTTTGTCCCCACCACTCTGTGCTTAACCGGTTTCTCCTTGCTGCCATCAGAAATATGATGTCAACTCTGTATTCAAAAAGTCCTCCTAGCCCCACACTTTTTTTTAATGTTTATTTTTATTCTGACAGAGAAAGTGCAGCGGGGAGGACAGACAAGAGAGAGAATCCCAAGCAGGCTCTGTGCTGTCAGTGTAGAGCCCCACACTGGGCGCGATCTCAACCGTGATGAGCCAAAACCAAAGTCAGACCGAGCCACCCAGGCACTCCTAGCCCGCCCTGTCTGAAGAGATTCAGAGTTCTTTAATGTGGCAGGTCATCAAAAGCCTGCCAAACTTAATCCCTCCATGACCAGCCCAACTTCCATAACTCGTCTTTTCCTGCTATATACTTCATGCTCTGGCCAAAGAACTCAACCCCAAGAGACATATTCTCCCACATTGTCCATTCTGCTTAGAACACCCGTTTTGTTATTCCTCAGTATGTATTATTCATCCCTCAGGAGCCAAGTCAAATCTGAAGGTCAACTGCTCCTGTGACAGGCCATTCCCCTCCCAGGTGGCTGCTCCTGTCATTGGTGGATTATTATTGCTATAACTTTATCTGTGACAGCTCACATGTGCCTGTGTTAGGGTATATTTTCATTGTCTAGTTGCCCCCAAGAGTCTGTGAGTTCTACCCAGGAAGTCAGACCATGGTAAGCAGCCAGTACTTAATAATAATTAAGCTCACATGCTCAAATATGAGCTCACAGGGCAGCTGTGAAAACAGCAAAATAAGGGGTGAGGGGAGTTATTTAGCCTCAAAAGTACTAAAAACCTGCTCTGTAGGTTTTGAAATAATAATACACAGATAAAATATACATGCTAATAGACTTTGAATCATTAATAGAAAGGGGCCTCAACTGATATGCATATATGATGGAGCTTGAATGCAGTTATAACTTAAAATCCTTCCTTCACATATTACATATTATGATCATTGGCAAAGCCAGTAATCATTTTATTAGCATATGAAGGACACAACCATCTCCCATGAAACAAATCAAATTACTGTACAAATTAACCACTTTTTACACGACTTCTATTACTCTTCCCCCCCCCCCCCCCCCATCACGGTCCTGGCTAGTTAACTAAAAATTGTTAAAAACCCACCTTTTTTAATCATGGTAAAGCTTAAAGTAGGTTAACAGTTACTTTAAAAAGAAGAATTTAAATTCATAGGCAAACAATTCAAATACTTACAATCTTTTTAGTGATGATAGTCCCCAAAAGGCACCTGGATCTATGCTACTTATAAGATTGTTTCGGAGGTCCCTGTTAGAAATAAAAGTTATTCATATATCAGCACTGCGACAAATAGTTAGGCAAACTACACTTACCTGCTATACAGAAAACAACAATGGGAGGAAATTAACACCAAAAAGGTTAACCCCAGCAGTAAGGAGTAGAGCCAGAATCCAAATTCAAGAAATCCGCTTCCAAAATCACTTTTTTGGTGAATACAATAAAGGCATATGTCAAAAAAAGATATGTATGTCCTTATTACTATTCACATTCAAAGTTATGGCTAAGCTACAATCCTATACATTATTTCTACAATTTCTTCCTTAGTATGCTATACTTCAGTTATCGAAAGAAATCAGAGATTATATGTGGGAACATAATTAAACTTAATTTTTAAAAACCATTTTCAAAAATACATGCTCTAAGGTTCATGTCATTTGGTTTTTCAGAGTTTTCCCTCCCTGAGCTTCTATGGTTAGGATTCCTGTAAAATAAAAATGTGATAATTCACCATATATATCTCAAAGCAAAGATCCACTAGCCCCCAAGGCAATGAATGGCAGCTGATGGCATGCACAATTTACTCCCAGGGTCAAGTGCACAGCCACGCCATGCCAGCGCATCGCCACTGGGGGCCAGTGGTGAACGCCACAGCCACATCCCTCCACCGGAGGGGATGTGAGCCACCTGCTAATAAGGCTGCTGCTCTCCAGTGGGTGCCTGGGCCCAGCTGGGGACTCAAGTTGCCCCCTACAGATGTTCACACAGACCTCAGAGACAGCTGACAGTCAACTACAGGAGGACTTAGAAAAGCAGAAGAGAAGCCCATTTTTCCTGACCACATTCCTGCCAGTGGGCTCGCCCACACTTGAGCTTTGCCAGACCCTCGAGCCAGACTCACTCATAACCTTGCCCACTGAAGTCCCAAGTGGTTTCCAGTCATCTCTCAGGGCACCGGATGTCAGACTAAGGACAGAAACTCTCTGCAACTTCTCCCACCCTTCCCTTCTTCCTTCTTCCCCTAACAATGGCAACACTGCCCTTTGCACATGTGACATAATTATACGTGGCACAGGGATGCACACAGAGTTAGGGAAACAAGACAGAAATGCAGAGCAAACACCAACATAAAACCTAGCAGGGCAGGTGCCACCTCAAAGAATCCTTCAGTCCCTTACTTACTGGAGATTTAAAAGGCCTTCCTGGAAGTAGATCTTGTACCACTGGTGCCACCTGTTATCATGACACCGAGGTGACAGGTCTCTGGGATCTTTGTGACTATTGCTCCACCATGGGATTTTAGCCTGAGCCCAGGCAGTCTATAAATTAGAGGAGAACCCTATGTTTGACTTTTCAAACTGCTCTAACTCAGAAAGCGTGTGACTTCCCTTGCCTACTTGTGTTTAAGAAAAGACCCCCGAGGAAGTCTTACTGTATGTAGTGAACGCTGAGCCACAGATTTTCTTCCATCCAGTGAAGGAAGGCACATTCAATTTCACTGTCCCATCAGCTAATGAAAACTGGGATCTGGCCTGCTTCATAACATGCTGGGTTTTTTTTTTCCAACAGCTCATTCCAACTATTGCCATATCCCAGTTACAAGCTGGGGTTAGTTTCTGAACAGGTTTTCTGGAAACTTCACAAAAACATCCTGATAAGACTGGCCCTATGCACAACATGGTAGTAGTCATTCACTTACTCTAAGCCCACCATTCTTTTTTTTTTTTTAAATGTTTATTTTTGAGAGAGACGGAGTGTAAGCCAGGGAGGGGTAGAGAGAGGGGCAGACAGAATCCAAAGCAGGCTCCAGGCTCCGAGCTGTCAGCACAGAGCCCGATGCAGGGCTCGAACTCAAAAGCCGTGAGATCATGACCTGAGCTGAAGTCAGATGCTTAACCGACTGAGCCACCCACTGGCCCCAAAGTCCGCCATTCTTGATACGTCGCTGACACTGGCCTCCCACACTCTCCATGCTGTTTAATATGGGGTGACAGACACTGACCAGAAACTCAGTAACGGTTCTCTGGAAATGCAGTCTGTGAATTCTGGGAGCAGCATGCTCTCCGGCAAATCCTGTTCTGCCTTTCTTGGGTCTTAACTCCCATTGTAACACATCAGGTACTCTTCTGGAGGAACAGTTTCAATTCCACCCTCCTCCCCAAATCAGAGCCAGGTTTTTCTAACTAAAACTGAACCACCACCACCACTCCAGTAATCCGCAATCCTTTTTATTTTTTTTATTTTTTTTTAAATCTATTCATTTTAGAGAGACAGAGTGCAAGCAGGAGAGGGGCAGAGAGGGAGGGAGACACAGAATCCAAAGCAGGCTCTGAGCTCTGAGCTGTCAGCACAGAGTATAATGCAGGGCTTGAACTCCTGAACTGTGAGATCACGACCTGAGCCGAAGCCGGATGCTTAACTGACTGAGCCACCCAGACACCCCTGCAATCCCTTTTTAAAAAATAACTATTACACATAAAATCTATGCTTGGATTACCATTACTAAGTAAGAGTATTTCATTAATCAGAGCTCAGACGTTATACTCCACAAGAAAACTGCTTTGCCAAAGCAGGCAGCTGACCTTTTTGGTTTTTTGCACCATAGCCTCGAAGATATTTTTTTTGTAAATAAAGTAACCCAGAGTATCTGAAAAGGCCAGGTAGCTTCACAAAATGTAATTGGATGATAATAAAAGTTTCAAAAGATATTCAGGTCAATTCACGAATCCTACCCTTTTCTGGAACTTCCAGCCAGCTTTTAGGTCCTCTAAACTAGGAGTGAAAAAGAGGTCTTTGGTGCAACGATTTCCACAGAAAATCAGGGAGAGAATAAGTTCCAACTACAAATGCCATGCCCCCAGCATCCCTTATCCCCAAACTCCTGCCCAGGGCAGACGGATACTAAGGCAGATTGTGACAGCAGGGTCCAGACCTGTACCTCCCCCCACACGCCTCTCTGCCCTGTGGGCTCTCTCCTGGCTAGCTCCTAAGGGCCACTCCAGGGAAGTCAGAAGTGAAGGGTGTGACTGGCCCGAGAAGAGCACCTGCCCCATGAGAGAGGCGAGTGGGAGAATCCTCTGCCTCCAGGGGGATGAGGGTGATGTGTGCCCGTGCAGCTCCCAGCGGCCTGGGTCCAGGCTCAGTTCCCTGCAACAAAGCTGCTCACAAAGGCACCAGGCGTTGGCTTCCTCCCTTCCCTCCCTAATTTGTGAGCTTTCTGGGACCACCTCTCAAATAAACCACCTGAACTCAAACTTCATCTCAGGACCAGCTTCTGGGGAAACTCAGGTTAAGATACTGGCCCAATGGGAGCACCAGGGAGGCTGAGTCGGTTAAGTGTCTGACTTGATCTCAGCTCAGGTTATGATCTCACGGTTTGTGGGTTCGAGCCCCCCCATCGGGCTCTGTACTGATGACACAGAGCCTGCTTGGGATCTGTCTCTCCCTCTCCCTCACTGCTCCTCCCCAGCTTGTGCTCTTTCTCTCTCTCTCTCTCTCTGAAAATAAATTAATTGACTAAAAAAAAAAAAAAAAAAAAAGGATACTGGCCCAGTAATGTGAAACCCACCAGCACTCAGCCAAGTGTTAACATCAGTGCAGAAACCTAAGGAGACACTCTACCCATCTGCTCCATTTTGAGGGCACACAGCAGAAAAGGAAAGGCTTAGTCATTCAAAAATTCAAAAACTTAAGTTAAAAGAAAAAAATAAAATTCATTCCTAAGGAAAAAGGAATTCAAAAACTTTGGAGTAGATGGAGGTGAGAAAGGAGAGCTAGCATGAAAGGTTCCGGAATTTAACAAGGAGAACTCAAACTATGACTGCTATCAATCATTTAATGTTTTAGTCACTGTGCTAAACATTTTTTTGGATTTTTTTTTTTTTGGTTTTTTTTAGTTTGTTTGGTTTTTTTTTTTTTTTTTTTTTTTTTTTTTGCCGCCTTCTCCCTTGCTCTTCTCACAGACCTACTTCTTTCACACACACTATAGGACGGACAGTGCCCCAGAGCCCCCAGTACCACCCTTCCAGGTATGGCACTTGATCAACCTCCATCCAGATTCTTCAAACACTGTGGTCTCAGTAAATGGTATGATTACATGACCCTGGTCCAACTAAACCTAGGGCCTGGGGTAGGGAGGAAGAGACAGACGGGGATAGGGAATGGCCATTTCCAGTGGTTTGATTAGAGGTCAAGAGGTAACCTTAGAGCCCTCTTGCTTCTATAAGAGCCTGGCTAGGGGGTGCCTGGCTGACTCAGTCAACAGAGCACCCACTCTTGATCTCAGTGTCATAAGTTCAAGCCCCATTTGGGCATTGAGACTATTTAAAAAAAAAAAGTATATAAGAGCCTGTCTAATGAAGCCAAAAGATAGGAAAAGAGAATTAATGCTGAGCCCCTGGATCCAGTTAAGCCTGAAGTCCAGCTCTAACTCTCTGGGCTCCTCAGTTACACAAGTCACTAATTTCAGCAAGTTGTTGTCTGTCACCTGTCATCCCATTAAGAATTCACAACCAATCCTAGGACACACGACTGTTGCTACAGATGAAGACACTCATGTGCAAAAAAGATGATGAAATCAGGCCAAATTCTTGGTGTTAATAAGTGGCCAAGCCAGAATTCAGGATTTATACCCATCTTTCTCATTGATACAGTGGAGATTTTCTGAAGGAACTGAGTTAATTTACACCTAGAGCAAGAGGGAGACATATAAAGCAAACATGCCAAGAAGTTGATAATGGTTAAATCAAG
Organism: Felis catus; assembly: GCF_018350175.1. Taxonomy (NCBI): domain Eukaryota; kingdom Metazoa; phylum Chordata; class Mammalia; order Carnivora; family Felidae; genus Felis; species Felis catus. The sequence goes on along the minus strand of NC_058371.1, from coordinate 187,249,504 downwards.
GTGCTGGACATAATGTTCCTTCAAATTCTGCGTTTGATAAATTTTATAATACGAAAAAAAGTTATCAGATGTGCTATCGCCCAGGCTTCCAATGACGCACAGAGCCATGCACCTCTCTCTCCTCCTCTCCATTGTGACCCCCACACAGTTCCGGCTGGTGCCCTGGTTTCTCTCATCCACTCTCCATTTAAAGTGATCTTCCTAAGCATAAACCTGAATGTGTCTCTGTGCTGGAGAAAACATCTGAAAGCTCTATTTCCCTCAGAAGGAAGCCCAAACTCTTTAACTTCCAAGGTCCTCCGTGGCCCTGGCCCTCTTTCTTTCCTACCCTAACTCTGACTTCCCATGCTGTCCCAGACCTTGCTTTCACCCTCATCTGGCCTCTCTCTCTTCATATTACTAGTCATATTTCAAGATGTTTCTATGAAGAGTCCTATTTCACCTCTAGACCTTGGCAGGTGGTTGCTCTGTCACTGATACACATCCCAATAGCCCCCAACATCTACCCTTACCTCCATCCTGGTTTTCTTGCATAACTCCTACTCATTCTTTACACCTTGAACAGCATTCCTGTTTCTAAAAAAATATCTCTGAACAACAGTGCCCTTTACTTGCCCTGATGTGGCCCTCAGGTCTCTCTACTGATTGCTTAAACCACCTTCACTGAGAGACCAGAAGTTCCACAAGGGCAGAGTCCATGTCTGTCTATTCGGTGAGAGAGACAGACACACAATATAGAGTATAGATGGAATTGATATGGTCTGAATCTCTGTGTCCTCCAAAAATTCATATTGAAATCCTAACTCCCAAAGTGATGGAATTAGGAGGTGTGGCCTCTGAGAGGTGATTAGGTCATGAGGGCACAGACCTAACGAATGAGACTGATGCCCTTATAAAAGAGACCCCAGAGAGCTTCCTCCTCCCGTTCCACCAAGTGAGGTGACAGTCAACCAAGAAGCTGTCTCGCTAAACAATAAATCTCCAGGCACCTTGATCTTGCACCTCCCGGCCAGCCTCCAAAACTAAATGTTTGTTGAAAAATAAATCTGTGTTGTTTGCAAGCTACCCAGTTTGTGGTATTTTGTGATAGCAGCCAAAATGGACAAAGACAGATGATAAATGGATAAGAAAAAAATTTTTTTAAAAAGCAAACCATAGCTGAGAGACAGAATTCCATTAGCTGACCTTCACTATAAAAATCTTTTTGGTAAATTACGGCTAGCTACAGAATCATTATGATATTCATAAACTCAGGCAACAGAGAGACGGCTGCATCGCATTCATAACCACTTACATTTCTTAATACAGGCAGAGGGTCATGATGCCTGCAATTGACCTTCAAGTAATTCAGCAAACATGTCTATGTGTACACATGTTCCAGTATAAAGAAAAAAAAAAGACAGCAAATCATTACTTCTTGCATGCAGGTTAAGTGACTTGGTGATATGGGAGATTACTACATGATTCTTTAAATTTTTCTGTATGATTATAAATTTTCATTATAAAAATCATTTTTTATCCCCAGAAAATACAATTAATCATTAGGCCCAACTTTGTAGTCCCTATCTCCCCCTAGCCCAACTGTTCACAATCCTACACCTCAAAGAGAAACAATATTTCAGGAGAAAATTCAATCGGCATGTTTTTGTGTTTTTTTAAGTGTTTATTTATTTTGAAAGAGAGAGAGAAAGAGAGAGCACTTGTGCAGGGTAGGGGCAGAGAGAAAGGGAGAGAGAGAATTCCAAGCAGGCTTTGCACTGTCAGCACAGACCCCCAACACAGGGCTCGAACCCACAAATAGTGAGATCAAGACCTGGCCCAGAATCAAGAGTCAAACACTTAACACACTGAGCCACCCAAGCGCCCCCAATTGGAGCTAAAAAGCTCTGCAAACAAATATATGTCAGTTTCATTTTTTAAAAACATAGGTTTCCCTTTTCATATTTTAAACCGCATCTACAACAAGTACTGATTTAGCTACCGCAGTACATAAATTTGTGGTCAATGATGTACTACATGTGTTTCTACATTATACCTCTCATGAATAACAGAGTACTGTAATATGATTTAAAGATACACTTTTCCTTTAATAATAAACACGCCTTGACATATTATATAATACTTACTAATAGTCATATTAATCAGGCATTGCCAAACGATATTTATAGTCAGATTCCCTCATTTAACATCTCTCCTCTTTCTTACCAAACACAGCTTCCCTAGGGAACAGGAGTCTAACTTTAGGGTCTATACCTAAATCTAAATATGTTGGGTCATTAAAAAATAAATGAAAAAGTGCACAAGAATTGCTTTAACAAAATCAAAGGAGTATTTTAACAGTGCTTGGAAAAAGAACACACTCCTTTAGGAAAGAATGCCAAGCGTATCAGAAAAGATGCTTTTTAACTGAAGTATCCGAAATTTCTACTCAAAAAGGCCTCAGCAATAAAGGAAATTCTCTGGCATTAAGGGAAATCAAGACACAGGACAGGCTAAGTGGTCAGTTCCAACCACCTCTGGAGTCTGCCCTTCTCAGAATGTCAACTTGGTCTTCGGGCTGACCCTCAACCATGATAGGATATCCCAAGGTCCACAAATTATCTCCAAGCACAAAGTCATGAAAAAGAGTGAATTATTTCCTCCTGTAATTCCTTAGGAGCCATACCTCTTTCTCACAGCTAAATACCCCTCATCACTCTTACTGGCTTAGGCTAGCTCTAGCAATAGCTACAAAGAGATGCCATCATGACCTGGACCCACCTTTTGGGGTGGAATGGAAAGTGGGGAGTTAAACACATTCCCTGGTATGTAATTTTAGTGTCAGTAATTAGACTATAGAGGAGTGTCACTAAATAGTGGCAAATAAGAAGAATCACAATACTCTACAATGAATATGTGTACCCAGGCCAGTTTTAATATATCAGAGAGAGAGAGAGAGAGAGAGAGAGAGAGAGTGAGAATTAATCCTCTGAAGAAGCTATTCTTCAAACAGGGGTGCCTGGGTGGCTCAGTTGGTTAAGTGTCCAACTTTGCCCGAGGTCACGATCTCACAGGGTTCGAGCCCCACATCGGGCTCTGTGCTGACAGCTCGGAGCCTGGAGCCTGCTTCGGATTCTATGTCTCCCTCCCTCCCTCCCTGTCTCTCTCTCTCTCTCTCTCTCTCTCTCTCTCTCTCTCTCTCTCTCTCTCTCTCTCTCCCCCTCCCCTACTAATGCTCTGTCTCTCTCTGTCTCAAAAATAAATGGCAAAATTTTTTTTAAATAAATAAATAAAATAAACAAGCATTAAAAAAAAAAGCTGTTCTTCAAAAGAACTGCCAGGGACAGCTTGGCCTGTAGGTTTCCTCAACCTCTGGGGCATATCTGCCAGTCAATTCAACCCAGCCAGCCCTTAATGAGAAGGAAGCCAATACAAGGGGCACTGGTGAGGAGATCTCCCCTGGGGCACAGCAGAGAGCATCACCCCTTCTGAGAGGGGAGGTGGTCAGGTGGTTACCCACCATCCACTCTCGGTCACTGGTTGAGGGTCCCTGGGGCAGTGGCTTTCCTTCCAGTGCTGGCGCACAAAAGGCTCTCAGGTTCACAGGGGGAAGACACAAGGAGAGATGCACCAGGAATGACGAGGGAAGGAATAAAATCAGCTACACTGTATTTTCGAGTAACTCTGAAAATTTTGAAAATGATGTCATTCATAAAGACCTTAAGTCACTTACGTGGCTAGCTATGTCTTAGGCTGAGTTCCCCAGAAGTAGCCCAGATCCTTCTACCTTCTTTTAGAACAACCCATCCCTGTGTTCAGCAAGGGCCATTCTGCTGGGAACTCTAACAGAATGACCTAGCCCATGTGCCTCAATGGCTGTGTGACCAGTTCTGCTCCTAGATCACACTGGGTCCTGGGAAATTTGGGGGTTTGCTTCCTCTCCAGGAAAGAGGACTCAGAGGCTCTTTGCCCTTAGATTCAGAACCATCCATTCGTTTTATATGGTCATTTTCCCTGTCCTTCCCCTAAACCTGGTAAGGGTGGGGAAGCAAAGACAGAGACCCTTCTTCAGGACCCGCCAGCATAAACACTCTTTCTACATTCCCTCTAACTCTCCACTGAGCCCACAGAATGTGTATCTAGGAAAGGAGGAAATTTCTCTTATGTTATCTTTTCCCAAATCTCTTTTCTATACTGGACTAGGACTTCTGAAACTCAACAGCCAAACACTGAATCCTTTTTTCTGTTTTGTCAATCCTTCCAAGGCAGAGTAATTAGCAAACAGGCAGGGAAAACACACATAAATAAACTTACAAAAATGCTACATCATTGTCACAGGATGAATCGTGTCCTCCAAAATTCCTATGCTGAAGTCGTAACCCCTCTTATCTCAAAATGGGACTTGGGATTTGGAGATGGGTTCTTTAAAAAGGTCATCGACTTAAAATGAGGTCACTGGCATAGGCCCTAATCCAATATGACTAGTGTCCTCGTAAGAAGAGGAAATGTGGACACACACAAAGAGGAAAGACCATGGGAAGACACAGGGAGAACACAGCCATCTACAAGCCAACAAGAGAGGCCTGGAACAGATCCTTCCCTTAAGGCCCTAGAAGAAATCAACCCTGCCAGCACCTTGATCTTGAACTTCTAGCCTCCAGATCTGGGAAGAAATAAATTTCTGTTGTTTAAGCCACCTAGTCTATAGCATTTTGTTATGGCAGCCCAAAGACAACCACTGCACTCACACAGCTTGTGTGTGAGGCACTGAGAGCCGAAGACAAAGTCCCAAAGTCTCTGCAGAGTCTGAGAAGAGAAGCTACCTAGATACTTCACAGATAGCATGAGGAGAACCCAAAGCAAACCAGAGTCCATGAGGAGAATCTTACAGTGAAGAAAACCACAGAAGAATACAAGGTAGAGTTGAGAGACATAAAGGAAGGGCAAGATATTGTTTGGATTCCATCACAAGGAGGGGGCAGTGACACACAGAGACAGAGGACATCAGTTAGGTGTCCAGAGTCAGTTAGGTGACCTGGTAGAGAGGGAAAATGAGAAGAGCTCTGAAAACGGTAGAAAGCAAGAATCAAGAGATTATTCAAGGAGTTGGTATGGAAATGACAAAAACTATAGAGGTTTTAGCTTTGAAATCAGTAAATCAGGGCACCTGGGTGGCTCAGTCAGTTAAGCATCTGACTTCGGCTCAGGTCATGATCTTGCAGTTGGTAAGTTCAAGATCTGGCTCACTGCTGTCAGCCTGTCAGCACAGAGCCCGCTTCAGATCCTCTGTCTCCCTCTCTCTGCCCCTACTCCACTTGTGCTCTCCCAAAAATAAATATTAAAAAAAAAAAAGACACATGATGAATGAAAAGAACAGACACTTTTAAAAGGATAAATAAAAACTCTAGGTATATGTGTAAATAACACATCAGTGATCAGAGCAATAAATGTCCGTGGACGTTCGACTGTAGAAGCTACTAGGTAAAACGGTCAAGAAAGACCACACAGAAATAGAGAAAGTAAAGCAAAGAGAACTAAGAAAATAAGGAGAAGTCTATTATTCAACAGAAGTGGAGAGGTTCACGGTCCAGCTTCCTTATAGATCTATGCCTTATATTCATCTGAAAAGGAGTGCCTGGCAAGCTCAGTAGGTAGAACATGGGACTCTTGATCTCAGGGTCGTGAGTTCAAGCCCCACGTTGGACATGAAGCGTACCCAAAAAAAAAAGAAAAAAAGAAAAAAAAATGTCTTGAGATGTTATCCTAAATGTATGAGTAATAAGGGAATTTGAAACAAGAACAAGAAATATCATTCATAATACACACAAATTAAATATTCACTGTGCAAACTCCAAGGCAAAAAAAAAAAAAAAACAATTAGTGCTACTTATATCTGATCATAAGCAAAACTAGACCTAATTTCTAAGCAAAACAAAATTACCACATTCAATAAAATATCAAAATTTATCCAAAAGTTACCCCCCTTGATGTATTTTTTAATTTCTACTTATTTTATAAGGCATACACGTCATGAAAGAATTTCAAAATAGCATCTATGCTCCAAAAACCAGTGATCAGCAAACCATGACCTCAGCCTGCGTTGCAAATAATTTCGCCTCCACAATGATTCATGTATTTATTGTCCCTTGTTGCTTTCCCACTACGATGGCAGAAAACGAGGCACTGTGACAGAGACCATATGGCCCACAAAGCCTAAATTATTTACTATATGGCCCTTTTTCGGCAAATTTGCCAACATCTAATTAACGAATTGTTTTCTGACATTAAATTCTTGAAATTTTTTGAAATAAAATGTTGGGAAAACTCAAGTTTTTAGTAACAGTCTTATAATGAAAATTCACTTAGTATTATCTTTCACTCAAGTAAAGCTCATAATAAACAGCAAAAAAAAAAAATGCAGTAAGTGAAATAACAATAAGAGATAATAAACAATACTCACAATCTTTCAAGGAGACTTAACCCAGAAAATGAGCCATTCTTCAGCTCAGATATTTTATTGTTACTCAGAATCCTAAAAATGACAGGGAAAAAACAAAAGACAAAAAAACGTAAGTTGTGGAATATACATACACCAATAATATCAAAATAATTTAGTTCCCTATGTTTAAACCTATGAGAAATTCTAGAAAGTCATTTATTACCCAAATAATCTTTGAGATGCCTGAAAAAAACAGGACCTTCCTTCTCTCTGAGAAACTGCCTAAAATAACTTGCGCACACGTCTTGTTGCCTCTTAAATTGTTCCCATCATTTTAAAGTAAAAAGGGATAGAAGTGAACACAAAATAGCTCTAAAGTTCAATATGAGAAGAACAGCACATACGTTTATATAATTAAACCAATTTATGTAAGTTGAAGGCTTATTTAAAAACTAGAAACTTAATAGAAAAACGTGTAACACTCTATAAAATACTGATCTTACAAAGAAATAAAGCAACCTCTAGATATTATTTCAACGCTGAACATTATTTGTAATTTAACGGTATGAAAATGTACTGCGCCTCCGTGTGTGAAAATAAGCCTTCTGCACATCCTCACGTACAGAGGGCACAGGTACCTGTATCACAGTATTCTATGTCATGTATCAGGTACAACGTTCATAAAAATACAACCTAAAAACAAGAACTTATTGCAAGAAGTCAGTCAAGCCACCCCCACAGTAGGACTTGCCCAAGAAGGCACTTGTGTGTACACGATCTTGCTTCCTCTCCAGGCATTGTAACTGTGCACCGTTGGCAGCTAAAATGCCAATAAATATTTCCCATAAAGTGAAAATGCTAAAGCTACTTGATTTGGAGGAATGGGGACATCAAATAATAAAGTGAGAAAACCAAGGTAGAGACGAATTAGTTAGGTTAACGGCCCAAAGTTACACCAGCAAATGCCAGAATCAGATCACAAACCCAGAAAATCTCTACTCTACACCCCACATTCAACACACACCAACATAGGTCAAGAAAGTCACGCTTGGCCTCAAGGACAAGAAAGTTCTCCATCACACACTTCACGTCACGCACCTCACACACATGCCGCACTTCAGGGCCGTTCTTCACAATGAGCACAAGGTTGAGCAGTGGCCCCTCCCTCCTGGAAAGAGCAACACAGCAATTCTGTGTATATACAAGTAACAGAATGCCTCTGGGTCATACGATTTCAGGCATTCATTTTTATTTTATCTACTTTTATTATTCTAAATGAAGAATTTTTTTTTTTTTTTTTTTTTTTTTTTTTTTAGGCAGGCTTTCCCCTGCATGGAGCCCAGCATGGAGACCAATGCAGGGCTTGAAATCATGACCCTGAGATCAAGACCTGAGCTGAGATTAAGAGTTGGACGCTTAGCCCACTAAGCCACACAGGTGCCCCTAAAAGAAGAAGCTTTGATTATTTGTCTTAAAACAAACAAAAATAGCCATTTGACATCTGAATTTCTTTTGATGTAAGTGGAATTAAAAAAAAAAAAAAAAAAAAAAAAAAAAGCCCTGTTCATGCAGGTTCATATTTCAGAGCCTTTTTTGGGAATGATTATTAGGAGCCTCTCAAGTCAAGGACACCCGTGTTTAAAACTCAGCTCTACTGCTTTCAAGTTACATTGATCTTGGGTAAGTCAGTCCACATCTCACACATAAAACGGGAATAATAATATCTACTCATAAACACCAGAAGGAAATCAGAAAATGCACGACACACTCAATGAGCATTCATCAAATTTCAGATTCTGTTCCCTGCGTCTAAGTCACACATCCTCCTTCATTTTTTTGTTTCTGGTTGTTGTTTTTTTTTTTAAAGAGAGAGTGCAAGCTGGGGAGACAGGTGGGGGAGAGAAGACAGAGGGAGAGGGAGAGGGAGAGGGAGAGGGAGAGGGAGAGGGAGAGGGAGAGGGAGAGGGAGAGGGAGAGGGAGAGGGAGAGGGAGAGGGAGAGGGAGAGGGAGAGGGAGAGGGAGAGGGAGAGGGAGAGGGGGGGAGAGAGAGAGAGAGAGAGAGAGAGACAGAGAGAGAGAGAGAGAGAGAGAGAGAGAGAGAATCTTAAGCAGGCTCTATGCTCAGCGTGGAGCCCAACGCGGAGCTCGATCCCACAACCCAGCTCATGACCTGAGCTGAAATCAAGAATCGGACGTTCAACTGACTGCACCCCCCAGGCAGCCCCTTCCACCATCGTTCCAACATTTCTTGCAATCCAAGTGTATTACCATGTAACCTCTTGCTTCTCAAGGCTGTTCCTAAAGCAAAGACAAGGCATCAACCATCGGGACCAAGAAAACATGGTGGCCAAATAAACTGCCATGAAAATACAATACCATTTTCTCCAATCAAAATTCCAAGTGAGGTGGTTGGCTCGAGCAAAAGCAAACTAAGTCTTGCCCACCTTTGGCCACAAAGGTCACTGAAACCAGCTTTCTCAAGCAGCCTGGCGGTGCACCTTGCTCTCCAAAACATCACTCCTAAACATGTCACCAAATCCGACAAGGGGGATATCCATCCAGCGACCTCATGTCAACATTATGTAAGAGGAAGAGTTAAATGATGGCACATCCAAACAAAATTTCATGCATCCATTAAAAAAGAATTCTTTCAAAGGAAACTTGATAAAAAGGAAAATGCTTACACTCAGTTCAGAAGCAAACACCAAAAGTGATATTGCTGACTGAAAAGAATCTATACAGAGATCAAAAAGAAGAAAAAAAAAGACTGGGAAGAAACACATCCTAATGGATCACTACCTTAGTGATGAGGCTTCTATTAGTTTCTCTCTTATTCCCTATAATTGTAGTTTTTTGGAAACATCTAGCAGACTCCTCTTATTTTTTAAATATTTTTTTTCTCCTGATGATAAACATAAGAATCTTCATAAGCAGGTATAGCTTGAAATTGCGATATTTTGCATAGAATTATATCTTAGAAATAAAAACCGAAGGAATACTTGAAGCTCTGAGATTAAAGACTCATGCTCATTTATTTATATTCAAGAAATGTTTACGTAGTGAGAGTTTGCAACTTAGCAGGCACTATAAATAGGCACTAAAAGTAGACCAATGAACAATGGTGCGGAGATCCAGAGCCCGGAGTTTTAACAGAGACCTCACCAGCAATAAATGATTTAGTTCACTTCTCTAGTTAGACTTCAATTTCATCACCTTTAAGACGGAAAAAAAATCAGACCAGAGTGACCACCCAGATCCCTTTCTAGCCCCTTTTAAATTTCTGTATCCATGTTTCAATGAGCAAAACTGACGAACTTCACAGTGTCTGAGAATTTATAACCGATAAACCAAAAGTTAAAGAAACAAAGGAAAATGACACAATCTAACAGGTAACAGGCTTGGTGACATCAGTACCCTGTGTCTGAGTGAAGAATGAAACCCAAATATGGAAGTAGCTTGTGAAAAACATCCAGGGCTCTGGCTGAATTACATTCACTGCAATCCAGTATTGCTTCAGCGAAAGGACTGTCATTTTGCTCAGTCATAAAGGCTTTTAGTACAATAAATGATAGATTTTATTGAGAAGAGTAAAAAGGAAGACATTTTATCACACTTAAAAAGTTATAACTGTAACCTTAAAAATACAGTTTACAACCTCATGTTAATATATTCAGTCTATACATAACTTGATCTGTTTAAGGATTTTGTGTAAGAAAACAGGATCAGTGTGAATAAATTTACTCTGCAGACAGTTTTTATACTCAATTTTGAGACTGAAGACTGTGAAGTTAGCAAAGGCATAATATCATGTATCATTATAAACCTAAAACCCATTCTAATCAATATTTTTGCTGACATCTCTGAAACTTCAAGCTTTCCAGGAGGTAACTAAATAAAAAGTATAAAACTTGACCAAGGTTATAAAGCTTATGTATACCCATTTCTGTTCTATACTAACGATATTATAACACTACCATATCTACAGACAATGCTTAGGAGCGCTATTCTGGGCTCATGCCTCTTGAATTTAAACACTGCAGGAAGCCTTGGATGCCCGTTATCATTGAACACAGTAGCAAGTTAGTTCAATATACCATTTATGCTGAAACATGAAAAAAGGAGTAAGACTTAACGTAGACATGTTTAAAAAAAAATCAAAAGTTTATGGAGTAGAAAAAAATAAAAATTAAGTATTACACGTTCTCAGCCACTCGCTATTCCAAGTCCCAGAATGGAATGCTATGCTATTCATAGCACCCGCACCCTGTATGGCAGAAGGCACAGAATAATTTTCCTTCTGAGAAGAGCTGAAAATATATTTCAAGAGCTTTAAATATTCAGATCAAACGTCAGGAATCGAATTCTTGAAGTCAACGCTGGAGGGAAAAAAAATCAGAAAAACAATCAAATGGAGTTCTTGTAGTGGGTTGAACAGTGGCTCTCCAAAAGATATGTCCACCCAAAACCTAGGAACGTGACCTTAAAAAGAAAAGGATGGAAAAGGATGTTTGCAGATGTAATGAAGTTCAAAGTTTTGAGATGAGATCATCCTTAATTAGTTTGGGTCCTAAATCCAATGACAAGTATCCTTAGGAAAGAAAGGGAGGGGTGCCTGGGTGGCTCAGTCGGTTAAGCGTCCAACTTCAGCTCAGGTCATGATGTCACAGCTCATGGTTCAAGCCCCGCATGGGGCTCTGTCCTGGCAGCTCAGAGCCCAGAGCCTGTTTTGGATTCTGTCTCCCTCTCTCTCTGCCCTTCTCCTACTCATGCTCTGTCTCTTTCTCTCTCAAAAATAAATAAACATTAAAAAAAAAAAAGGGAGAAGACTAAGAGAATGTCATAGTTAAAACAAAGGCAGTCTCATAAAGACAAAAAAAGGGGGGGGGGGCAGACAGATTTACAAGTCATAATAATTAAAGATTTTAAAGAACTAAGAAAAGGAGTAAACAGGGCTACATTTTTTAAATGTTGGTACTTTTAAAATCATAAGCAAAGTTAAAAGATATACAATACTTGGGACTACCACCAAAAACAAAGGACTAATTCCTCAAACATATAAAAAGCACTTAAAAAAAAAAATCCCCAATAGAAAAACTAGCAAAGGCCATAAAAAGACAGTTCAAGGAAAATAAATACAAATGGATCATAATCATATGAAGGGATATACAACCACAATCATGACAGAAATGCAAATTAAAACTAAAACAAGATACCATAATTCACTTAATGAGCAAAAACAAAAATGTGACAACACACTTTATATTCAGAGGGAAACAGCCACTCAAATTTGGTATCAATCAATACAATCACACTATGCAAGGCAAAAGTTCAAATGCATATACAGTATTTGATCCATTAATTCCACTTCTGGAAATTTACCTTAAAGACATACTTGTAGTTGTGCAATATACATTTCATGTTATATGTTAAATTATGCAATTGCATATTTATAGAACAAAAGTATTCATTGCACTATATTCGTAAAACTTAACGACTGGATATTTAGGTTGGTTCCAGTAATACAGGATTGGTTAGTTATCCCCAAAATGGGATACCACACAGAGGAGGGAGAGAGAGAGCTTTTCAGGTATTCATATAGAAAGATCAAAGACATACAGAGGGCCGAAGGTATGCATTTTAAATATGTGTACTAAAATTTTCCATCCCTTGACATTTCTGATTTGCTCAAGCAATACAAACTGGTAATACAAACTGATTCTGCATTAGACTTATTATGTAGAGTAATACTTGTTATTGCTACATCTTTATCAAATACAAGAAAAACAGACAATATGGCTAAGCTAAGCTTCTGAGTCACTAACCTCAATCGGCAGATGTCCTAAAAATTTAGAAGCACCTGCAAAAAGCTAAAATCAGAAATGCTAACTCCTCAAAAGTGAATTTTAGTGCTTTGCTTCATTTATCCCACTAATGAAATCCGGTTACTCCTACGTTCTTCAAAGTTCTAGTCCACAGGGTGGCCAAATCCAACCCACCACCTGTTCGGACAGCCGGGAGGCTCCAAAAATGGATTTTATGTATTTTTATGTATTTTTAATGGTTGAAAGAAAATCAAAAGAATGGTATTTTTGCGACACATGAAAATCCTATGGAACATAAATTTCAATCTTTTCAAAATTTTATCGGAACACAACCAGGCCCATTTGTTCACATGTCGTCTGCGGCAGCTTTCATGCCAGGACGGCGCAGGTGAGTGGTGTCAGCAGAGACTGTGGCGGCCAGGCAAGCCTAAAATATTTACTATCTGGTCCTTTACAGAAAAAGAGAAAGTCTGTCAACCCCCGTTTTAGCACAGTCTGTCCCAGTTTATCCTTTGGTTTCCCAGCAAATGAAACATTGAGTGCTTGTTTCGAAATTAATTCTTCCCAGGAAGTAAGAATAAGTATCTACTACACTGCAAAACTCATCAATCTGAGTCCCCTTTACATTGAAATCACACCTAAGTCGGCATGCCAGAGGCGCTGTGCACATTTTGTCCGAAGTATCATTAGTCTGTTCGCCAATGTGTCCTCCGAACCCTGCGCACTCGTTCATTCAATTCTGCAGAAAACATTCCGCGTGGCAGGCTTCACAGCTCCGGTGCGTGAAAAAACGTTTTGCGCGCAACACTGCCGCATCACCTGGTTTTAATGAGCAGCTCTCATGCCGGGAGACTACCGTTCAGGTATCTGTGCGTTTACCGTGTCTGCCATGACCGGGTGAAACCTGCACAGGGACCTTCTCGAACCTGACCATCACCGCGTCCCCACAGGAAACAGACCAGAACGCCGAACGGGTGAGTGAGACCACTGTGCGGTGAGACTTCGCGAAAACCCTACGATATCAGCATTATTTTCTCCAAAGCTAAAATCTGCAAGTTAGGCGACTGGTCCAGGTTCCGATTCAAACCAAGTGGCAGAGTTAACATTACAGCTCCTGGTACGCGGCAAGGGGGCTCTCCTGGCTGTGGAGACGCACTCCTCAGACCATCCTCTAAGAGAGACCCTGCACAGGAGGCCAGTGAGCAGAGAGACTCCAGCTGCAGCTGTGCAGAGGACCTGCCTCAGTTTCTAAGCAGAGGCCGCCACTTTGTAGGCAATGCCAGCCAAGGACAAAGCACAGCGGGGCCCAGAAGGCTCTCCATTCCCGGCCAGCACAGACTCGCCAGTGGGCAATCTCTACACCAGGGCGGGCCCAGACTGCCGTACAACAGCACCGTAGTCTACGCAGTCGCCCTCCCTTTCCCCTCTCCCTTCACAGAGACCACACCTGCATCCCAGTCTGAAGGATCCCCAGGCCCACTTCTGCTTCGTTTCCCTTCATGTACTGTATTTCCATCGGTAAAAATCTTCTACTTCTAACCCCGTCTAAGCACTTGGCATGTGCTTCCCAGAGGACCCAACTGGCAAGATGCCCAGAATATCTGTTCAATAAATGAATAAAATAAAAATATGGTTGGGTTTAAGGATCGGCAAAGATCCTTCTTAAGGAATTCACCCGCACCTACAATGTACCAGCTTCCAGTATTACAGATGAGGAGTAAAAACCTCAATGCTGTTCTCATTACTTCTTCTCTCTGAGGCTTATGTAATTTAGGGGGCAGAAGGGAATCCAAAATTCTACCAGAATACATCTCGCTTTCTTCTTTTAATATTGCAATAGAAGTGTCCTAAGATACTGTTTTCCACATTTTCACCCTTCTAAAGTTAGGACCATCTTCAAATTGGTATCAAAAGAAATTTCCAGCTGCTAGGAAAAGAAATTAAGAATTTATCAGTAGCTGTCATTGCTGGCATACACACAAACTGGGGTTGAATTTTAAGTCTGGATCCTTAATCGCGGCTTAATGTTTACACATTAAGGTTTCACTATGATACAGCACTGAAAAAAAAAGTTGTGCAATAGACGATTGCATATTATACAGCAGTCAGAGTAATTAAAGGCAGCAGAAATGCTAAACCTCTCAGAATTTAACATTTAGGAGAGGTTGGTGGGATTCATTCAGGTGTCATGGAGAACTATCACTCAAGCAGCCGACAGATCTCATGAGCTGCCAGCTCATTTATAAGGGAAGCAGTTAAACTTCCAGAGATACATGATTAAACTAAAATTGGGCAGGGGGAGCTTTTTAAATTAACCAAGTAAAAAGTACAAACGAAAACTGATCTTCGTAGATACCCAAATTATATTATCAAGACTAAAGATGGAAAAAAGTCAAAATCACCCATATAAAAAGATCAGTGGGTTATGATATAGGCACCATACTGTCAAATGGTCAGATTTAAAATACATTTATCACACACAGAAAAAGCAACTGATGAAGGGGTAAAATGTTATTAATAGCGAAAGCTCCAGGTCAACCTGGGTCACTTCATGCCTCTGCATTTGAAACTCATACGCAAAAGTAACCTCATTCCCCAAAACTGACATGAGGTAACCACTAACCAATTCCTTTACATTTAAGAAAATTCTATTACTATAACCAATCACTGTAAAGAACACTCACTGCCCTCATGCAATACAAGCCACCTTGGAGCCTTATTCCATGTTTTGGTTTGAGTGCTCATGGTTGGCAAACAGCCTTTTGGTGTGTGCACAGTAAAGTTCTACTGATTACTACTTTGGTGATTCACTGGGTTTTTGTTTCTTATCAACTTTTGACACAGGTCATTAGAAGCAGACTTCTGGATTGTTCCCTTGTTCTCTCTGGCCACTGGGTCCTTCTGGAGTGGTCATGGTTTCCCTTTTTCTTGCCATGGCCCACTTCATAGTTGTGCTCAGCTCAAACCCCTCACTGTTCTTGGGACAGCTTGAACTTGTGAGTGGCGGGAGGGCTCAACAGTGGTCTCTGGCAGGCTGGTGACAGAGGCACTAGCGAACCTCGCCTGAACAGTCAAATGTCAGACCCCCATGTCCAAAAAACTGAATTAACAGATTTATATGGTTGGGGAAGACAAAATTTATTTGACCTCTGAATTTAGGAAGTAGGTAACTTGCCAGGAGATTGACAGAGTCAGTGTCTCCTAAGAGACAGGCATGATTTTCGGAGAAGAGGGTAAGGGCCAAAGTTAAGGGCGCTGACAAAGGAACTCTTTGGACGTGACTCCTATCACCAAACCAATTTTATTACTCTGAAGAAGTTCTTGCTGTACCATGGTGGAGTTAAAAGGAGAAAGAGTACCTCTGGTATCTACCAGCACAGTGCAGATTTCTCATTTATTTCAAGTTTCATTTCACCCTGATGAGTTATAGGAATTACTGGGAGTGGCTTACCAGATGATTCCTCAGCCCCATCAGTGTTATCTTGAGAATCTGAAGGTGGAGTGTTTCCTCTTCTTGGATAATCAGGTTGTTTGAGGGCAAAGTCCTTTATCCAATGTCCCTTTGCTTATAGTCTTGACAAGTATCTCCTCAACAGAGGCAGGTGCAAAGTTAGTTCTAAAGTTTGGTCAAGGCCCCTGTAGTTGTTATAACTGTAGGACCATGAGTTTATTTGCTGGATAACCCCTTTTTCTGATCTAATATTCTTTCAAAATGCTCAGCAAGATGTTGGGAGCTCAGAAAGGGGAGTGATCTCCCGTCTCATTTTATGTTTCTTTAATAAATCATTAAGCTCAGGGAGAAGCCCATTAACAAAATGAGCAGACAAGGCAATATTAGCTTCACAGTCCCTGAGACCAAAATGCTGTCTAAATATTTCTTCTAAGCAAATTCGAAAGTCTGCAACTGATTCATCCCTTTTTTGTTTACAAGACTGTATTATAGTCCAATCAATTCTCACAGAAGCCCTGGGTATAGCTTCAACCACTGACTGACCTACTTTTCTCACTTTTTTTTATGGTTGTTCTTCTTTTGAGACATGCTTGGTGGGGTCCTCAAAGTCTTTTAAATTTTTTTAATGTTTATTTTTGAGAAAGAGACAGAGCATGAGTGGGGGAGGAGCAGAGAGAGAGGAGGATAGAGAACCCAGAGCAGGCTCCAAGCTGCCAGCTCAGAGCTCGATTCGGGGCTCAAACTCACAGACGGCGAGATCATGACCTGAGCCGAAGTAGGACGCTTAACCAACTGAGCTACCCAGGCACCTCACCTTGACTTACTTTTAATGCACAATCCTAGCCTTGTTATTACTGAGCTGTAACATACATATAATAAAATGTACGGAAGTATTCAGTGTGATGCTTTTTGAGTTTTATACACCTTTATATACAATCACCACCCAAACAAAACAGAGAACACTGCCATCCTCTCAGAAAATTCCTTCCTGCCCTCTACCCTGTTGAAATCACTTTCTGACTTCCACCACCATCAATTAAGTTGGTCTTTTGGGAATGCTTATCACAGTTTGTGTCTTCAACATAATTATTTCAGATTCATCTACACTGCTGTATAATTTCTCCCTTATTTCTGAGTAGGAGTCTACCATGCAAATACACACACCTCCATTGGTTTACTATCCCTGTTGACCAGTATCTGGGCTTCCAGTTCCTCACTAAGTGATGAAGACCACGTACGTACTTTTTATGGACATAAGTTTTCTTCTCTTAATTAAATATCTAGGATTGGAATTCCTGGGTCACAGGGTTTAGGCATTAATAAATTCAAAGTGGTCGTGCCTTTTACAGCCCCGCTTAGTTCCAGTTGTTCCACACCCTCTAAGTTTGATATTGTCATTTTGATTTAGGCCTTTCTAGTAGGTATGATGACATATCTCTTTTGTAATTTTGTTAGTATAAATGTCGAGCTTCTCTTTATATGCTTATTTGTCATTGATAAATATCCTTTGGTAAAGTGTCCATTTAAATTGCTTGTTCAGGGGCGCCTGGGTGGCGCAGTCAGTTAAGCGTCCAACTTCAGCCAGGTCACGATCTCGCGGTCCATGAGTTCGAGCCCCGCGTCAGGCTCTGGGCTGATGGCTCAGAGCCTGGAGCCTGTTTCCGATTCTGTGTCTCCCTCTCTCTCTGCCCCTCCCCCGTTCATGCTCTGTCTCTCTCTGTCCCAAAAATAAATAAATGTTGAAAAAACAAAATTTTTTTTTAAATTGCTTGTTCATTTTCTGAGTTTGGAAAAGGTAAACACATAAGTAACCAAATAAAAGGCAACCTAGCGCAAAGGCTTTCCAGCACCCAAAATGCTATTCCATATGTGTGGTGGGTAGGGAAACCAGGAGAGCTACAAGAAAGATGATTTCTAACCCTTGGGAGTATTATAGGTGATAACTCATCATCACAGCCCCCGCCTTTTTTTAAACATATTGGGACATTCATCTGTGTTGCACATGTCAGTAGTTTGTTCCTTTTTTCTTGCTGAGTAACAGTCCATGGTAGAGACGGACCACGGTTTATCACTTACCAAGCTGAAGGACATTTGAGAAACTTTCAGATTTCGGTGATAGGACTACAGCTGCTACAAATATCCGAAGACAGGTTTTTGTGTGAACATATTTCTTTTAGTAACTGACTCTCTGGAAGTGTGATCGCTGGTTCATGAATGTTTAACTTCATAAAAAAAAAAACTTACCAAGTCATTTTCCCAGAGCAACTGCACCATACTGCACCCCCACTGGCATTGTGTGAGGGCTGTGGCACAGTCTCCCCACCGGTGGGGCTGTCAGAATTTTATTTTTATTTTTTTTAATATCTATTCATTTCTGAGAGAGAGCACGAGCAGGGGAGGGGCAGAGAGAGAGGGAGACACAGAATCTGAAACAGGCTCCAAGCTCTGAGCTGTCAGCACAGAGCCCGATGCGGGGCTCAAATCCACAGGCCACGAGATCATGACCTGAGCCAAAGTCGGACGCTGAGCCACCCAGGAGCGCCCAGAATATTTTTTATTTACACCATTCTAGCACAGTGGTAACTAAATGTGGTTTTAATATACATTTCCTAATGAACAGTGATGTTGATTACTCTTTAATGCCCATCACCTATTTCCCACCCCCCCCCATCACCACCCATCTCCCCTCTGGTAACCCATCAGTTTGTTCTCTACAGTTATGAGTCTGTTTCTCAGTTTGTCTTTTTCTCTCTCCCCCTTCGCTCATTTGTTTCTTAAATTCCACATATGAGTGAGATCATATAGCTTGACTTTTTAAATTCAGCAAATAAAAATCAAGACAGACACCAGTGGGAGGCAAATCATGAAATCTGGAGTATTTGTAAGTAATACAGATTCCAGAGGGTAAAAAAAGGAACAGGTAGTGGGGGCACCTGGCTGGCTCAGTCGGTGTGAAGCATGCAACTCGATGCTGGGGTTGTGAGTTTGAGCCCCATGTCAGATGTAGAGATTACTTAAAAATAAAACTAAAAAAAAAAAAAAAAAAAATGGAACAGGTATAAAAATGACTACAATTAAGTAAAAGGAAAGATCTCTGCAGAAAGTAGTACAGAGATTATCAGGGTGCAGGGGAAGGGGCTTTAGGGAGTTATCATGCGGTGGGTACAGGGTTTACACTGGAAAGGATGAAAATGCTGCAGGTATAGTAACAATGGTTATAAACACTGCAAATGTCTTTAACGCCACTGAATTATACTCTTACAAATGGTTAGAGATGTTATGTGTATTTTACCACAATAAAAAAGTAATGTCTAATAAATATATATATATAAACCCCTCAAAAAGGGCAGGGGGCGGATATCTCCAGTTTGAAGACTTATAAAAAACTAACCACATGCCAGGCAAATCAATTTTAAACACACACACACACACACACACACACACACACACACACACACACACACACACCCAGGCGTATTCTAATAAAATTTGTGAATTCCATGATAAAGGAAAAAAAAAAAAAAAACCCTGTAAGTTTCCAAACAGACATGAAAACGTGGGTGCTTTTATCATTCAGTTTTAATATCGCTTCCACAGATTTGGCGAGTCCGGGAGGAAGTTCAGGACAGTCTGCCTGCCTTCTTGAAACCGGATGCTGTACAACTTCCAACTTCAATCTCTGGGAGGTGAATAATTATTAAAAGGAGACAGCAAGTCAAAGACATCAACCGCTAACACACTATTACAGGGTCACAATATAATTTATCATCAAACAGACACTTGAGAATAAAACAAGGTGCCATTAATAATTACAGTAAGACAACAGGTGTCATCTTGGGCATATGGTCATGCTTAACTATTCAAATGGTTCGTTAAATAACCTTTCAAGTTTCCACTCATTCTTAATCAAAGACCTGACATTTTTTCAGGCCTGTTCCTTCTTATAATTGTTTCAGATTCTTTATTCAGCAGTTTCATAAACAAAAAGGAAATCATCTATTTTTATGCTTTAGCATTAAGCAGGAAGTCTACATGTATTTAAATAGCAGTTGGTTAAGAAAAACTAAACGGTTTTTTATGCCAGTCCAGATATACGTCTAAAATGCCCAAAAATGAAAAACCGTTTATTAAAGAACACTTCATCTTATCTCATGAACACACCAGCTCCGTGAGAAAAGGGAGCCCATTTTTCAAGGTGTCTATACATCATAAAGAACACTGGACATTTAATATTTATGAATACAATAAAAGCAAGTTATTTGGCATTTTAATCAAATAGAGAGCTCTCTCCTGGGACCATACTGAGGTCCTTTCAGAATTCTGAATCTTTGATTTTTAAGTTAAAATTCCTGACAGACCTACTACACATTACTTGAGAATATATTTGAGCACCTACTCTGTGCTAGGAGGGACACCAAGGATACAGCGCTAGATTCATGTGTAGAAATAATCCTTATGGTCTAAATGTAAAGTGCGACGAAAAGGGTGCATGACTGATCCAAAGCAGTTTAAATGTTGCTGAAATGCAGAATGACCAAGCGTTTCTGAACTTTGTGTAAAAAAAACAAAAAAATAGGTGGCCCAGTCGGTGAAGTGTCTGACTCTTGGTTTCAGCTCAAGTCACGATCACACAGTTCAACAATGCGAGTCCCACATCGGGCTCTATGCTGACAGCGCAGTGCCTGCTTGGGATTCTCTTCCTCCTCTCTCTGCCCCCCCTGCTCTCACTCTCACAAGCTCTCTCTCTCTCTCAAAATAAATATATATATATATATTTTTTTAAAGGGAGTAGAAATTCAAAGGGCAGACAGGAAGGGGAAAATCCTTTTAAACAGAGACAACCCCTCAAAGTTCCGTATTAGTTTTCTACTGCTGCACAACAAATTTTACAAACTGAGTGCTTTAAATCAACACCGGTAAGTTGGCACACAGGTCAGAAGTCCAGGCACAGGGTGGGCGGGTCCTCTGCTCAGGTGGCACTGGGCTGCAGAACACCTGAGCTCCAAGAGCAGCGAGGCCACAGTGAGCGGACGTGGGTGGAGGGAAGGAGGGATTTAAGTCTACACGTCAGCTATGAAGTAGTTCCTACCAAAGTCACACTTGAATCTAAGTAGTGAAAAGTGGTACCTCAAAATTCTAATTTGCATGTGCGACTGAGAATCTGTTTCCTTCCCTTGAAGGTCTGGAAATGCCCCTTGACCATTACAACACACGGGTTACAAACATGAGCTCTAGAGTCAGGCTGTCTGGGCTCACGTCCCGGTTCCATCACTTACTGGCCAGTGACCTCAGGGAAATCAATAAGCCTCCATGCCCCACATCCTCAGACACAAAAGAGGGATCAGAATAATGATATCATCAGGGAACTGTATGAATTAACACAACACAAATCACACAGGACAGGATCTGGCATGCTCCATAGACATTGCCTGTTATTGCTGCCCCGTATTTCTAATAGATCATGTCTGTTTTCACTAATTTGTAGTTCTTAATATATGGGAACCAGCAATTTCCTCCAATACAATCTCCCAAAGATCCTTAGACTGCTGGTCCAAATGCTAGGAGCCACTCTATTAGAAGATATTTGGAAAGTACATTTTAGAAACTATCACTGAGGAGTGAAATCAATATTTTTGACAAGGAGAGAGCTTACTACTAAGTATAGAATCTAAATAATTCTTCCAGTAAGAAATCTCCTGAGACCTTTTATAAATGTATGCCAAGCCACTCTTAAAGTAGCTGTTGAAAGCGCTCTCAAACAGTAAAGAACATGGATAGGCACAAAAAGCCATATGATCCTAAGATTATAAAAAAAAAAAGAAATGATTAAGAGTCTTGGGCTTCCGGGGCGACTGGCAAACAATGGCATGTGTGCCGTCACCTCCCCATCCCGGGGCAGCTCATTGGTGGTCCCCATCCCAGGCCCACGGCAGCCCATGGGTGAGTCCTAGCTCTTTCCTGATACACTTACACGACACTCCTGATGGCTATTCCCAATTCACCAGTGCAGACACTCAAGAAATCTATCTGTCATACTGGCTCCAGTGCAGAAGTAGATCATAGACAACTATGACCCCAAATGTAGTTTTATAATTGGTGGAGGGATCATGACCAGAAGCCGGCCTACCCACTTAGAGAGAAGTTAGGTATCCAGAGTCAGTGGGGACTGCCGTGAAACAGCATCAGCCAGAACACCGGCATTGAAAGATCTGTATTAAATATGTGGTGGAGCACCTGGGTGGCTCAGTCAATCGAGCATCTGACTTTAGCTGAGGTCATGATCTTGCAGTTCGTGGGTTCCAGCCCCGCATCGGGCTCTGTGCTGACAGCTCAGAGCCTGGAGTCTGCTTTGGGTTCTCTATCTCCCTCTCTCTCTGCCCCTCCCCTGCTTGCATGCTGTCTCTCTCTCAAAAATAAACATTAAAAAAATTTTTTAATAAAAAAATATGTGGTAATACAGGCAAAGCCGTAAAGGGTAGGAGAGCATACCAGCAAGAAAATAATTGTGTGGCACAGAATCTGTAAGATGCATAAAGTCTGGGGGCGCCTGAGTGGCTCAGTCAGTTAAGCTTCAGATTCTTGGTCTCGGCTCAGGTCATGATCTTGCAGTTCATGAGTTTGAGCCCCACATTGGAATCTGCACTGGTAGTGCAGGAGCCTGCTTGGGATTCTGTCTCTCCTTCTCTCTGTCCCTCCCCTGCTTCTGCTTGCACACTCTCTCACTCTCAAAATAAATAAACATTAAAAAATTTTTTTTAAAAGAGGCACTAAGTCTGGAGATAAAAGGAAAAAATACGTGACTGTGTGTATGATGTCATGAAGGGTATCTTCACTATGCTAAAAAGGAAGTCTAGGGGCACCTGGGTGGCTCAGTCAGCTAAGCATCTGACTTCGGCTCAGGTCATGATCTTGGAGTTCGTGGGTTCAAGCCCCACGTCGGGCTCTGTGCTGACAGCTCAGAACATGGAGCCTGCTTCGAATTCTGTGTCTCCCCCACTCGGGCTCTTTCTCTCTCTCTAATATACGAAAGAAAGACAAAGACAAAGACAAAGAAAGGAAAGGAAGAAAGAAGAAAAGAAAAGAAAAGAAAAGAAAAGAAAAGAAAAGAAAAGAAAAGAAAAGAAAAGAAAAGAAAAGAAAAGAAAAGAAAAGAAAAGAAAAAAGAAAAGAAAAGAAAGTAAGATGAGGTTTCCAAACATTATGGACACCCTGTCAATTCCTTTGAGACTCAAAAATTCAGACAAGCAAGCTGGCCGATTCATTGAGCTGGGAAGTTAAAAATCTATATTCCTGTAACAGAGGAAGGAATAGGGTTACACAAAGAGACAACCGGAGTTCAGATGCTAACAAAGTCTACCAAGATGTTAAAGATGGGAACTAAGAGTCAAGAAAGAAATCCAATTAACAGAAAGGGAGTGCACGGTCCCAAGGCTGGCAGTAGCCCTAGGGAGAGGGCAGGTCTCAGCCGGTGAGGGGCAACTAGCCCCAGGAGTGGTAAGAAAACGCCCAGGTGGGGCGCCTGAGTGGCTCAGTCGGTTGAGCATCTGACTTAGGCTCAGGTCACGATCTCGCAGTTCGTGAGTTCAAGCCCCGTGTCGAGCTCTGTGCTGACAGCTCAGAGCCTGGAGCCTGCTTCGAATTCTATGTCTCCCCCTCTCTCTCTGCCCCTTCCCCACTCATGCTCTCTCTGTCTCTCAAAAATGAATAAACAAAAGAAAGAAAAGAAAGAAAAGAAAGAAAAGAAAGAACGAACGAACGCACGCCCAGGAGCTCAGGAACCACACAGACCAGACTCAGGACTTGAACAGACCCAATACTACACCCCCTCCCCCAAGAAAACAGCTGCTGCACCTATTATAATGCAATGAATCAATCCTAATAAAACAATTTGAGCTTCATTCAACGTGCATGGATTTTTAAATCTACCTCGTGATTTTATCAGGTTTGGTCTGCTTTAGTGGGATATATAAAATCATACAACTTTAACAGTTCAAGAGCCCTTGAAGATCATCTGCTTCAAAACCCCATTTTACTATTCAAGAAAGGGAGGGCCAGAAAAGTGAGGACTGGCTACGGGTCACCATTCTGCTTGGTATCAAAGCTACTGTGAGGCCACCCACGCAGCCATCCGGTCTCATTGCTATTTCTTCTGTACCCTCCTTCTGGTCATCCTTATCAAACAGGGAATAAGAATGCCAGTGCCCTGCTTACCCAGCGCAACTGTGACACGTAGGTGTGGACCCTCCCTAAAAGTGGAAACCTACCCAAATGCAGCTACTTCCCTTCGCTATCACTCCTTTCATCTGAACGTGGCAGCCAGGCTTGAGACAGGGTCAATTAGCATTCCAGGGTACAATTTCCAACCTCAAGAATGCAGACAAGAAAAGGACTGATTATTTCATCATCAATACTACTCCACTTCCGTCCTAAGTGCCACCGCCCTAGTCACCCCCCAAAACCACTCGATGATAGGAAAATAGGACATTAAAATTCTTTCCTTCAACAGTTAGTTCCTTGGACAGAATATGCACCAGGTGAGAATTCTCAATTACCTTGTTATCTCATCAGCCAGCCACTGCTAAAGAAATGGTTCAAAGTAAAGAAGTCCCATATCTTTTGTTCGACAAAGACTTAACCTCCAAGGGCGCCTGGGTGGCTTAGTCGGTTGAGCATCTGACTCTTGATTTTGGCTCGGGTCATGATTTCTCAGTTTGTGAGATCAAGTCCCACATTGGGCTCTGCGCTGACAGTGCACAGCCTGCTTGGGATTCTCTCTCTCTCTCCCTCCCTCTCTGCCCCTCCCCTGCTCTCTAAAAATAAGTAAATTTCAAAAATTAAAAAAAAAAAAGATTTAACCCCAATCCCACTGCCTAAGTGAGCACCTAAGTTGTCTGTTTTATCTTTTATGGACATGATACTGAGAATTACAGGCCCAGAGGACACAGACGCCAGAAACCTACAAAGCCTGTAACTTGAGAGGATCGATTTACCTGTCCACACTTCAGGTGGCACACCTGTCAGATGTTGGGGAGGGGCGGGACCACAGCAACCTCATGAACTGGTTTTCATGATTGAGCTGTGGTATGTGAAACATTTTGCACAGTACCCAGTACATGAGAAACATCTGAATGCTGGCCGTCATTACAACTCATAACTCAGTGAAAGGTTCTTGTATATAAAGGTAGTTCGGAAGGCTGAAAGGCTCTATACACAGCTTAAGGTTCTCCTGTTCTCCAGTACTTCCTGGTAATTACCAAACCGGTTTTGGGAGAAAGTTAAACCAGCAACAGAAAGAAACAGTTTGTAACCATGTAACTCAATCATAAATCTTTAGGCGACATCCAAACTGGAAGCAGCAGGTCTATCAAATTAATTTCATCAGAAGGCTTGGTAGTGTTTTCCAAAGACAACAAGACGACCAGAATCTCTAGATTGACTTTACTATCCAGCCACCTCCCAACAGAAAAATAAATGCATTCCTAAAAATAACCAAACCTAACCTAAACTAAAACTAATCCCTCAGGGTCAGAATAAAATATAACCACTAAGGCTCAGTTTCATAGATTAGCAAAACAAAGAAGTTTAAAAGAGAGGGAACCTGACTGGGCCAGATTAGGTTCACCTCCCAGATATGTCTTCCAGGCACAACAGGGACCGGGTACTCCCAGACTGCACGACCACTACACCTTCCGTTTGAAAGGCGCCACCATCCAGTACTACTCAACGTACCAGGACCACGTAGAAGGCCTCCATAATCCCCCCTCACTTTTGCGCACGCAGTGCCAACAGGACACCCACAATTTAAAAGGTTTAAAAAATCACTCAAATGGGAAAAGATGGAAACGTTAACTCAAGTACCTGAGAACGTCACAAAGCTTAAACGAGGGAAAGTCTGACAAAGTTTTTATGCTCAGGGTCCCGGTCTGTGGTTGCTAACTTCTAGCCGAGCTGATGCATAAGTGTTTCAACTTTACCCCTGCAGGAACTCCAATAATTTCGTTTATTTAAGTAAGCAACCCTGAAACCTCTGGTCACACAGGTACCTAGGGTGCTTTAAAATGGCAGTAATCTCAAGTGGACAATCTCTATTTCTCATGGGTTCAGATCAGATGACACCCATTCTCAGCACTTCAAAAAGCATTATTTAGGACATAAGGCTCTCCGTGGTCTATCTTGACAGAGAAACCACACAGCCAAGCTAACCATTTCTTCCTAAGAGCTTCATGGTGCAAACTGTGTGAACTGCCAAGATCCAATCATTAGGTGAGCCTGATAACAGGTGGTGGCCATCAAAGAACCAGAAGTCAACACACGTGGTGGTGAACGGAAAATGTCTACATCTAGACAGACTCAGGCTGGGCTCCACATCTAGACGGACTCAGGCTGGGCTCCGTACAGACACGAGACACTAATGGTTGAAACTGAAGAGTAAGGAGATGAAGACAATGGATTCAAGCCTCTTTTCGAGAAGCTATATTGTGAAGGAAGAGAGTGACCCCTCCAACATGGTGCTACAAGGGGGTGTTTGGGGAGAGGAGAAAAGGACATGGCAGTGTATGCCTAGGAGAAAGTAGGAGAGAAACTCAAAACACAGGAAAGGTAAGTGATGGGCTTCTCAAGAGGTAGTGGGGAGTGGGATCAAGAAGGGAGGCGGGCAAACTAATCTGGGAAGACATTTTTCACTAGCAAATGAAGAGTGGGAGTCTAAGCCCTAATCTTGTAGGTTGGACATTCTGCTTTCAAGAACCTGAAGCTTATCCATGATAGATTCATCCCTCTTAAGGATGATGCAACATTCTGTTCCCAGTCGTACTTAAGGAAAAAAAAAAAAAAATACTGGGGAAGGGGCGCCCGGGGGACTCAGTCAGTTAAGCCTCTGACTTCCACCATGATCTCATTGTTCAGGAGTTCGAGCTCCATATCTGGCTCTCTGGTGTCAGCACAGAACCTACGTCAGATCCTCTGTATCCCCCCCTCTCTGTCTCTCCCCCACACTCTCTCTCTCAAAAATAGAAACATTTTTAAAACTTAATTTAAAAACCAGTGGGGGGAAATGAGAGTTCTTTATACAAAGATTTACTGAGCGCTTACGGGGGAGACATTGAAGACACCGAGATAAGTATCACCATCAAGAGTTCACAATCTGGTAAGACAGTGAGGATTATAAATAGTTCCACACAGTATGACGCCTGCCTTAATGCAAGCAAACGAGAGGCGGGACCCAGTCACAAGGAACGAAGGAGCAGCCTGGCATTGTGAAGGTGAACTGCAGGCCCACAGTACTGTAATGACTTTAGAATTCTAGTCGAGTCTTGGGCATTAAGGGAGAGTTTATGCTTGGTCTTGTTTAAAAAGAAAAAAAAAAGGCAGGTTAAATAAAAAAAAAAAAAAAAGATTAATCTAATAGAAAGCACATCTGTCTTAAACATGGTCCTGGAGATGAATAGAACACTCGTCAATTTCTCTTTGCCTCTTCGTGAGAAAAAAGCTGGGAAGCATTGCACAATAAAACAAAGGATGCTTTTAAGTCTTATCTTGATGGGAAATGAATCAATTTAATTAGACTTAGATTCAAACAGACTTAAAAAAAAAAACTTTAACAGTTGCATTAAAGAATCTCTATCACACTTACACCTCTGAGGCCACTCTAAGTTCCCTTCGATTAAATTTAAGGAGGGTTTAGACTGAAGGGCCGTCCCAAACACAATCTACAACTCCCTGTTGGTCCAGCCCACACTAAGAGGCCATCACAGAAGTGCATGTGCAATACAAGTCCGTACTCCAGGTGCTACAATTGAAGCAAGGAGCAAAACAAGGGTCTGTGACCTCAAAAGAACAGACCTTCTAGACCTTCTATGAGGCCAGGTCACATATTCGGAACTAGGTATTATAATTCCGAAATGTCCTCATATGGGGAGTGAATTTAATTCACAATCACATCCTGTGCATTATTCCCTATACTAGGGATGTGGGAAGTGGGAGGCAAGGGGCTTGGGGAGCTTTGATTACGCCAGGGCTTCTCTACTTCTCCCCAGCCTCGGTAGGCGGCGTGCTTATTCCTCTTTTACTGGGACATCTCGACTGCAAAGACCATTCTTAAATAGGGAGGAAGCAGCGCTTTTTCACGTAGAGCTAGCAATTATGCCAAAAGATTTCCTTTATGCTCATGGCACTGTCATCTAAAAAGGTTGAGCAAGAACTCTAAGATTCTAAGGGTCTGGATAATTTAGCTTTCTTTGTATAGAATATAGAATTCTGTAGACCTGCCCCACTCCCACAGGGGCAGGTTGGAACAACCAACCAAAAAAAAAAAAAAAAAAAAAAAGATTTCAAATATGCCCAATTCAAACACTATGTAATTTAAACTTAAGGCAAAATATCGGGGTGGCGGAGAAAGGGGGGGGTCAAAAGATGTATATATTTTATTTAAACTAAGAACAGGAAGGTCAGTCATCTGAATTGATAAAGGGCTAAAAGCAACTACCAAGTGCCTCGTATAAGAGCCGGTTCAGGCTCACAGCCTAGGATACAGAAAATCTCTTGTCCTGGTCTGCCCAACATGCCCGTCACTTATAAAGTCAAGAATATGACAAGGATGCCCATCGTCCAGCCTCCATTGTCCCAATCGGCAAGAAAATAATTTTTAAAATGTTATCAGATGAGGGCAGCCTGGGTGGCTCAGTCGGTTAAGCATCCAATTCTTGATTTCGGCTCAGGTCATGATCCATCACACCGGTTGTGAGATGGAGTCCCGCAAGGGGCTGTGCGCTGATCACTGATGGCACAGAGCCTGCCGGGGATTCTGTCTCTCCTCGTTGCCCCTCCCCCACATGCACACACATGTTCTCTCTCCCCCTCAAAATAAACTTAAAAAAATTTTTTTTAAACTTAAAATGTTATCAGATGATTAGAAGGTCTCTAAAAATCTCAAGAGTATCAAGTGGGGAAAATGGTATTAGAAAATAAAAGTGTACAGAGAAGGTGGTCGAACACAAATGAGTTTTGTAAACACGTCAGATTTATAAATTTTTTTAATGTTTATTTATTTTTGAGAGAGAGAGAGAGAGAGAGAGAGAGAGGGGAGAGAGAGAGAGAGAGAGGGAGGGAGAGGGGGAGAGGGAGAGGGGGAGAGGGAGAGGGGGAGAGGGAGAGGGGGAGAGGGAGAGGGGGAGAGGGGGAGGGGGAGAGGGAGAGGGAGAGGGAGAGGGAGAGGGAGAGGGAGACAGGGAGAGAGAGAGAGGGAGAGGGAGAGAGGGAGAGGGAGAGGGAGAGAGGGAGAGGGAGAGAGGGAGAGGGAGAGAGGGAGAGGGGGAGAGGGAGAGAGGGAGAGGGAGAGGGAGAGGGAGAGGGAGAGAGGGAGAGGGAGAGGGAGAGGGAGAGGGAGAGGGAGAGGGAGAGGGAGAGGGAGAGAGGGAGGGAGAGAGGGCAAGAGACACAATACCCGAAGCAGGCTCCAGGCTCCGAACTGTCAGACATGGGGCTCGAACTCACACACCACAAGATCATGATCTGAGCCCAAGTCGGATACTTAACCAACTAAGCCACCCTGGCACCCCAACATGTCAGATTATATTAAACTTCACTAATAATCACAATGCAAAGTAAAATAAGACTTTTTTTTTTTTTTTTTTAACTAGTAACACCTCCCTCCCACCAAAATTCCCAGAGCAGGCATATGCCTGGGAAACTAGGCCTCTCCTCATTCCTCCATCATTTTATGTTAATAATGCATTACAACCAGATTTAAATCTCTACTTTAAATCTAAAATAATGGGTTTAAGGTACACTCAGGCAGGGGGCTCCACCAGAGTACCAGGCCCTTAAATACTGGTTTGGACAAACGCTCACTGCTGTTAGGCCCTTTCGGCTCACTTGGTGCCACAACATACTGCTACAACCTAACTGTCCTTAACCCCACGACCTGACATTAAATCCACCTGCAGCACATCACTCCCTACCTTACAAATGGTCACTTGTCTTGTCTCCTGTGAATAAGGCCCCCTAAAGCTCTCAGCTACCTAAATGTCTCCTCATTTTCATCCATCTTTGCTCCACTTAAAACACTCCCTCCCTCCCACGTGAGGCAGCTGTCCCCAATGTGTCCCTCTATTCTTTTCTCTACTTTTGTGGCAGTGGATGACAGCTGGTCAAGATGGTTAACCCTCAGGTTGCTAGGCTACTAGACAACAAGTTCTCAACCCAGGTGACATCAGACTTGCCTGCAGAGGTGTGAAAAATACCAACATCTAGGCCTCATTCTGGAACAATTCAATCAGAGCAGAGGTCTGTGGCCCAGCCATCTGAACTTTTAATGCTCCCAGGTGACTCAATGCAAGGTTGAAAAGCCTCAACAAAAAAATCCACCGACCAGGTTATAGGAAAGCTGAGAGAACTGCTCCCCTCAACCCCTGGGGCTGGGATGCAGAGCCGGGGGCATCATTCACACAAACATCATCACTACCTATACAGGTCATGGCATGAAAGTTCTTGGAAAGAATCGCTATAAATAATGGAAGTGATTATGTACCACAAGAGATCTGAGACACACTAGGTTTGGAAAGGTTTTGTGCCTGGCAGGTGGACGTGAGGGAAAACAATGGTGGTCACTGAACAAAAAGGTCTATGAGCCCCTCTCACAAGGTTTTCCTAAGCCAGTCTTACAAATTCCCCTTAGAAATGCCTATAAGAATTTCTACAAATCCACCTGTTACCCCCCACTCCCGCCTTCCACCCCTGCCACCTCTAGCTCTCTTAGCAGAGCACAGCAATGGAGGGAGATGCAGGTTAAATCACATCACAAAGAGCCAGTGGTCA
Source organism: Felis catus (assembly GCF_018350175.1). Classification (NCBI taxonomy): domain Eukaryota; kingdom Metazoa; phylum Chordata; class Mammalia; order Carnivora; family Felidae; genus Felis; species Felis catus. Next base: position 187,218,998 of record NC_058371.1, on the reverse strand, counting down.
AGTCTGGTAGGAGAGATACTGGACAGCTTAAGGGCAAGAAATGGAGTTCCAGAAAGGGATACAAGCATACAGGACTAGGATGAAACTGGTCTGATGGCCAAAGAAAAAGTCATGCCCAGAGATAAAAAGTCATAGAAATCCACCTAAGTCTACAACAAACAGTAGGCAGTGAATAACTTTGCTGAATGAATGCAAAAGCAAGCCATTTTTAAAAACAGGATGGGAATCATCAGAAATGCCACTAGAACTAAACCACATGCTACTAAACAACCAATGTGTCAAAGAAATCAAAGACGAAATCCAAGAAGAGCTGGAGACAAATGAAGGTGGCAACACAATGATCCACCAAAATCTTTGGGACATAGCAAAAGCAGTCTAATAGGGAAGCTTACAGGGATACAGGTCCACCTCAAGAAACAGGAAAAAATCTCAAATAAATCCAAACTTGCACCTAAAGGAACTAGAGAGGGAAAAAAAAGAAGCCCAAAGTTAGAAGAAAGGAAGTAATAAAGACCAGACCAGAAATAAAGGATTCCAAAAGAAACAATAGAAAAGATCAATGAAACCAAAGTCCTAGTTCTGTGAAAAGACAAAATTAATAAACCTTTAGCAAGACTCATCAAGAAAAAAAGAGGACATAAATAATAAAATCAGATATCAAAGAGAAGTAACAACTGACATCACAGAAATATAAAGAACTGTAAGAGATTACTGCAAAAACATTAAATGCCAAACTGGACAACCTAGGAGAAATGGATAAATTCCTAGAAACACACAATCTTCTAACACGGAGTCAGAAAAAAACAGAAAATCTAAACAGAGTACTAGTAACAAAATTGAATATATAATTAAAAAACTCCCAATAAACATTCAGGATCAAACAGCTTCACAGGTGAATGCTACCAAACATTTAAAGAGTTAACGACTATCCTTCCCACACTATTCCTAAAATTAGAAGAGTAAGGAAAGCTTCCAAATGCATTCTTCAAGTTCAGCATTATCCTGGTACCAAAACCAAAGAAAGACATTACAAAAAAGAGAAAAGAAAAGTAACGTACAGGCCAAAATCCTTGATGAACATATGTGCAAAAATCAACTAAATACCAGCAAACTGAATTCAACAATACATTAAAAGGATCATTCACCACAATCCGGTGGGATATATTCCAGGAATGCAAAGATGGTTCAATATCCACAAGATCAACATGATACACATTAACAAAATGAATGACAAAAATCAAAACATCTCAGTGGATGCAGAAAAAGCATTTGACAAAGTACCATATCCATTCATGATAAAAACTCTTAACAAAGTGGGTTTACAGGGAACATCCCTCAATATAATAGAGGCCCACAGCCCTATTTTATTTATACATAGGGGTGTGTGTGTGTGTGTGTGTGTGTGTGTGTGTATAATACAGCTACATAATAAATATTAATATAATGACAAACCCACAATGATGAACAGAAAGCTTTGCCTCTAAAATCAGGAACAAGACACTGAGGTGACTCTTACAATTTTATTCAACATAATGCTGGAAGTCTTATCCACAGAAATCAGATAAGAAATAAAAGGCATCCAAATTGGTAGGGAAAAAATAAAACTGTCATTATTTGCAGATGACATATTATACAGAAAAAGTCCCAAAGACTTTACCAATAGTAAACTGGAACTAATAAATTCAGTAAAGTTGCAGAATACAAAATTATCATACAGGTATCTGTTACATTTCTATACACTAATGATGAAGTAACAGAGAAGAGAAATAAAGAAATCCTTTTTACAACTGCAGCAAAAAGAATTCCAAAGAATAAATTTAACCAAGGGGATAAAACTTCTGTAATCTGAAAACTGTAAGACATCGATGAAGAGGACACAAATGGGAAGATAATTCCACATTCACGGATTGGAAGAATTAATATTGTTAGATGTTCATACAGTCCAAAGCAATCTACAGTTTCAAAGCAATCCCTATCAAAATACCAACAGGGGGCACCAGGTGGTTTAGTCAGTTAAGCATCTGACTCTTGGTTTCAGCTCAGGTCCTGATCTCATGGCTTCATGAATTCCAGCCCCGCATCAGGCTCTGTGCCGGCAGCATGGAACCTGTTTGGGATTCTCTCTCTCCCTCTCTCCCTGCCCCTTCCCCACTCATGCTGTCTCTGTCTCTCTCAAAATAAACAGACGTAAAAAATATATATATATATATATATATATATATATATATACACACACACACACACACCAATAGTATTTTTCACACAACTAGAATAATCATAAAATTTGTACAAAACCATAAAATACCCCAGATAACCAAAGCATCTTGAGAAAAAAAAGGACAAAGATGTAGGCATCACATACCAGATTGAGAATGATTTTAAAACGATTTTAAAACGATTTTTTTTTATGTTTATTTTTGAGACAGAGAGAGACAGCATGAACGGGGGAGGGTCAGAGAGAGGGAGACACAGAATCTGAAACAGGCTCCAGGCTCTGAGCGGTCAGCACAGAGCCTGACGCAGGGCTCGAACTCATGGACCGCGAGATCACGACCTGAGCCGAAGTCGGCGCTCAACCGACAGAGCCACCCAGGCGCCCCTTAAAACAATTTTAAAACTACACTTACCGTGATGAGCACTTAGTAATGTGCAGAATTGTTGATTCACTATACTGAACACCTGAAACTAATATAATACTGTATTTTAATTACACTAGAATGTTTTTTAGAAAAAGTATACTACAAAGCTATGGTAATAAAAACAGTAGGACACTAACACAAAAATACACATAGATCAATGGAACAGAAAAGAGAACTCAGAAATAAACCCATGTTTATATGCTCAATTAATCTACAACAAAGGGGGCAAAAATATACAATGGGGAGAAGACTTTTCAATAAATGTTGAGGAAACTGGACAGATACATGTGAAAGAATTAAACTGGGCCACTTTCTCACACCAAATGCAAAATTAACTCAAAATAGATTAAAGATCTAAATGTAAGACCTGAAAGCATAAAATTCCTAAAAGAAACCATGGGCCATAAGCTCTTGGACAATGGCCTTAGTAATGTCTTTCTGGATATGTCTCTTCAGGCAAGGGAAATAAAAGCAAAAATAAACCATTGGGACTACATCAAATTAAAAAGCTTTTGTACAGCAAAGGAGACCATCTACAAAGTGAAAAGGTAACCTAATGAATGAGAGGAATATTTGCCAATTATATATCCAATAAGGGGTTAATATCCAAAATGTATAACGAACTCACACAACTCAATACCAAAAACAAAACAAAACAAAAACCTAATAATTTGATTAAAAATGGACAGAGAACCTGAACAGACCAACACACAAGAAGATGCTCCACATCACTAGTCCTCAGAGAAATGCAGTCAAAACCATGATGAGATGTCACCTCACACCTGTCAGAATGGCTAGTATCAATAGACAAGAAACAGCGAGTGCTGGCAAGGAAGGGGAGAAAAGAGAATCCTTTTCCACTATTGGTAGGAATGTAAACTGGTGCAGCCACTATGGAAAGCACTAGGAGGCTCCTCAAAAAATTAAAACTAGAAATTCCATATGATCCAGTAATTCCACTGCTGGGTATCTACCCAAAGAAAACAAAAACACTAATTCAAAAAGATATATGTACCCCTATATTTACTGTAGCATTATTTACAATAGCCAAGACATGGAAACAACTTAAGCATCCATCAACAAATGAATGGATAAAGAAGATGTGGTATAAACCATAAAGTATTACTCAGCCATAGAAAGAATAACATTTTGCCATTTGCAACAACATGGATGGATCTAGGGGGTATTATGCTAAGTGACATAAGACAGAGAAAGACAAATACTATATGACTTCACTTCTATGTGGTATCTAAAGAAAGAAATGAACAAAACACAGAAACAAACTCATAAATACAGAGAACTAGTGGTTGCCAAAGGAAGGAGGGGCAGAAAAGGTGAGAAAGATTCAGAAGTACATACTTCCGGGTATAAAATGTTACATGGGTAAAAAGTACAGCATAGGGAATATAATCAATAATATCTGTAATAAGTTTGAATGGTGACAGATGGTGACTGTGGGAAACACTGCATAATGTATAGAATTGTCTAATCACTATGTTGTACACCTGAAACTGATAACATTGTATAGAAACTATACAATTAAAAAAATATATATCAATTAAAAAAAAAACTATATCAATTAAAAAAAAATACATTACTTCAGCAAATATCAAATCCCATTTTAGGTCTCTTCCAAAAAAGATCATGTCATCTGAAAGACTGTTTTTCCTTTTCTTTCCCAGTTTTGATCTCAAGGAACTTTTTTTTAACCTTCCCTTTTATTAAAGATTTATAAGATTACAGTTCACTAGGGAACATAATTTCTTCCTATATACAATTTACATAGTTTTCTTTGTATTTTTAAACCAACGAAATGAATAATGAAACCCAAATATTCACTGCCATAAGAAAATGTGGTCAAGAGGCACCTGGGTGGCTAGTCAATTGAGCATCCAACTCTTGATTACGGCTCAGGTCATGATCCCAGGGTTGTGGGATTGAGCCCCATATTAGGCTCCGTGCTCAGCATGGAGCCTGCTTAAGATTCTCTCCCCCTCTCTGTCCCTCTCCCTACTTGTACTCGCTCTCTCTCTCTCTCTCTCTCTCTCTCTCTCTCTCTCTCTCAAAATAAACAAACATGTTGAAAAAAAAGAAAGAATATGTGGTAAATTTATTAAAGTTGGATACTAGAATCAACTTAAAAAAAAATGCCAGTACAGAACAGTAAACATCAAAAGTAGATTTGGGTCTTTGGACAGACCCCGCTGTATGGGGAAATGCACAGATTTAAGCCTGGGCTTGCAACTTACAGAAAGGAAAAAGAAGACCAGAGCACTGGGGGGAGGGGTTGTTCTGCAGACTTCTTACACCAATCCCTAACCTTTCCTTTTGTTCCCTTCAGACCCTGAGCAGGAGGGAACTGGGGACAAGAAATGCTTCCCTGGGTGAACAGCCCAATATCTGCCATGTACTCAGCATGCTACTGAAAAAGTGGCCTTCTGTGAGATGCCCACTCCATCTCTGTTCACCCCACGCCAACACGCAGGATATTCCCCTACCAGAAATTTCTGAAAAGTTTAGTCATGAAAAGAAAAAAAAAAAAAAAAACCTTGGGAGAAGATGCTTACTTTCTCTAAAACTCTCTCCTCAGACTAAAATTGCACAGGAACATTAATGCAAGCTAAACCACAAAGCATGAAAATTACATTAAGTTTTAAAATAAATTTAGTCTGGCAACAATTAAAAACTCATTGAGCAAGCCTGCATCTATAGCTTCCTTACCTTTGCAAAAACTGACTTAACAAGCTACTAAAATGTAAAAGAGCTCTGTATCCTAATTTTTGCCTATTTACAAGGAAAATGTTCACCCAACAATAAATTAGCTGTGTCTTCTGGATTGAAGACCCCTCCATAGGAATGCAGCCAATACAGAAAACAATGGCTTTCAGACAGGCAGCTAAATAGCAAAGAATAATAGTAATAAATCACTGATTACATACACTAAAACTTCACACTGTCATTTTCTGACTTTCCGAGAGCTTTTACTTCTGGGTTTTTTTTTGGGGGGGGGGGGGTTGTTTTGTTTTGTTTTTTGGTGTGTTTTGTTTTTGTTTTTGTCTGTTTTTTAAAACCATCTTTACAGGCTCCTGGGAAAAGTGGATGAACTGGGACAAGGATCTCCAAACATTCCTGTGCTCTTTTGTTCCTGGTATTTTAATTTCTGGTTTGTTGCCAAACCCACCAACCTCTCTCACACACTCCTGATGCTGGAGCGCTCCAAGCAGGCAAGAAGCAACAAGATTCAGAGTCTGGATCATGTAAAAGCTTCCCATCCTATTGGAAAAAAACTTAAGGTTTGCGTTCATGGACCAAACGCCTAAGTCTGCCCAAAACTCCGCACTATTTCTGAGCAACTTGCCACCACGCCGCCTTATGTGTGCAGTCACCAGACACATAAGATCACTTATGTCAAATGTAACTGTAAACAAATTTCACATACCCTTCTTGAACTGGGGATCCTACGGCCATGAAACGCGGACCTAAGTAAATAAGTGTTCTCAGGGCCCCTGGGTGGCTGCGTTGGTTAAGCGTCTGACTTTGGTTCAGGCCATGATCTCACGGTCTGTGGGTTTGAGCCCCGCGTCGGGCTCCGTGCTGACAGCTCAGAGCCTGGAGCCTGCTTCGGATTCTGTGTCTCCCTCTCTCTCTCTGCCCCTCCCCCACTCACTCTCTGTCCCTCAAAAATAAATAAAACATTTTTAAAAAAACTAAAAATAAGTGTTCCCATTTGCCATAATAGGGTGAAAATCTGAGTTCGCATCCCTCTTCCATCCCTCCACTGTCCTTTTGTCGTACCACATATACAGTATTATCTTTGCCAGTATGATTCATGCCCATTGAGAACAATTCGCACCCCACAGTCCAGGCACGGTATTAAGACAGGTTTCCCAGTCCTTCCCTTCAAGGGTACGTGCTTTACGAGAGCAAGTGTCATATAAAGTGTCACAGAGGGACATGGGAGCACAGTTAGTTAAGCACTACCTGGCTTCAGAGAAGGGACGGATCCAAAGCCAGAAGGGTGACAAAAAAGCTCACAGCAGCTGAGCTGGATTGTGAAGGACCCAGAATTTACCAGAATAGGATTTCCAGGCAAGAGCGACAGACTTACCCTTGATGCACAGGAAACCAAGTCAGGGGACAATGAGAGGCACACTTGGGTTACGCAGAGACTTTGCACATAGCACTGATGCTTAGACGAAAGAATCACGTCTTACGTTATCCCTGAACACCCCTAGCACCCAGCCGAGTGCCTACAGTATTAACAGTGCCTCAACTGATACGCATGTGAAGAAAATATAATTGGTGCCAAGTATTGGGAAATAAGGCTACAAAAGGTTTGGATGGCCTCGAATTCAAAGATAAAAACCTAACCCTTGACACACAGAACTTCAGGCCACAGCCTATGCCTCTCTCGCTCTGTGGCACTGCCCTGGCAAGAAGCAGCCGAGCCAATCCCAACTATTTACACCTCTGGGCTGAATGCGACTGGAGAAAGAACTGTGGTCATCTATGTGCCTTCGAATTTGATCACAAGGCAGAAAAGGACACAACTCCACTCTGCTAACTTTTCTACAATCCCCAGCGAGCGAGAGAGCTCTCCCAGCTTCCAAAGGCCAGCCTCCTGTTTCTCCTTCCTCCCTCACCCTGCCTCCACGTCTATGGGAACATAAAAGAACCCCCACTTCAACCCACCTGCACTCCCAAAGCCCTCCTGCCTCACCACCGCCTTCTTCGAGAATGAACAGTGCCTGTTGCCAGCAAAACCCTGTGCCTACGCTCAGCTCATCTCATCTTCCATCCACCGTGTGCCCCACACCCAAGTTACTGTCCAGCTTACTCCGATGTGCTCTCATGGTCCTTTGCTCCTAAGAAACCTTCCTTTGCACCGAAATTCTTCCTCGTCTAGATGCTACCACCACCATCCTCACTCACCCCCTTCTCCCTTGAAGCCACCCCAACCTGCCCTCGTGGCCTCCGACCCCCAGAGGGCACCAAAGTGCCAAGCAGGCCAATCCAGTGCTCAGCTCCTTGGCCTTCCTGGTCCTGATTCCCCAGCATCTCTCAACACGGGCACCCATTCCTTCCTTCAAACCTGAACGTGCCTTGGCTTCTACGACCGCATGCTCCCCCCTCTGCGTTCCCCACTTCACCAGGCTCCGCCACTGCTCCAGGGAGCTTCTGCCTGGGCCACACCCCCGCCTCCTCCTCCCCACCTGCACACGCTCCCCTACTCTAACTTGACCTCCACCACACCTGGGTATTACATACCTGGTACAGACCAGTGGTTCTGAAAACCACCTCCCTGCTTCAGTAGAACCACTCCGTCCCCACCCCTGTCAGTAACTCCCCGATGTCCACACAAAATCCAATCTTTCCCTTCCCTCAGGCCTTGCTCAAGTCCAAACTTCTCCAGGAAAACAGAAAATCTCCCAGGGCGTCCGCAGCCCCAACTGATCTCCAATCTTTTCAGACTTCCTAAAGCATTTAAACAGTTGGCAGTACAGGATTTATTACTTAATTACAGACAGTCTGCAATTGTTCCCTAAATGCTGCTTTTGTGCAAATCCTTTCTTCCAACCAGGTTTAGGTTTCAAAACAATACAGCATTCCTTTTTGTCTCCCTGACACTGAGCTGGGCACACTGGTTGATGTCTGTAATCAGGTCTTTGATAGCAAAAACAAACATTTTGTAAAGTAAAAACCAAACCTTCTGCATTATCTTATTGTTTTAAAAAGTCTGAGAAACATCTAGACATTGTCCCTAAGTTATGATTCATGACAAATCATAAATTTAAAAAAAAAAAAAAAATTACCTAGAATCTCCATGTAGCATTATGGGAAAAAAAAATCTGAAAAGCAAGGTAAATTTGTAAAACTTTCTATAACTGAAGTCCTCATTATTTTTAAAACTTAAAATATCAAATAAGACAGGAATAAAGTTAATAACTTATATTTCAGGGCACCTGGGTGGCTCAGTTGGTTGAACATCCAACTTTTAGTTCAGGTCATGATCTCCAGGTTAGCGAGTTGGAGCCCCACATCGGGCTTGCAGCTGCCAGCCTGTCAATGCAGAGCCAGCTTCAGAACGATCTTCTGTCCTCGTCTCTCCGTCCCTCCCCCCCTTGCAGTCTCTCAAAACTAAACAAACATTTTTAAAAAATAGTAATATATATGTCCAACAAAAACATTAAAAGTCAAATTTTAATTCAATCTGGCTGTAAATAATAAATGCAATTTACTCCATTAATACAAAAGACTACACGACACATGAAACAAGTGTGGTCACGCGGAGGGTTTCTGCTGGACCTCTCCATAACCAAGGCTATGAAAATAGATGTTGTTCACGAAGATAGCTGAAGGGTCTGAGCTCTTGGCTATGGTGAAGCCTAGTTCATTCCCCAAGGCAGAAATTACCTTATTTTTCATTATTTAAAAAAAGAAAAAAATTCTATCCTATCCTTGCTATCCTTGCAAGCCCCATCAAATTTCCTTGCAGCAGCTGAAAATGGTTGGCCACACCTAAGGAATTAAAACTCAAACCAGAACCAGAAAGCCTGTCTGTCCTTGACCAGGCACATGCGGGCTCCCCTTGGACCACTCCAGGGAGTAGACACTTGCCCTTGACATCCAGCAATATAAACTGCACCGCATAGCAAGCCAACACCGCACCCTCCAAGCCCATGGGCATGGGGTGGGAAGTAGGGAGCCTACCACAGACCAACCCCGCATTTCTTCCCCCTCATCTCATCACCTTTTTCATTCACAGGTATCCATCTCATCCTTCTTGAATTGGCTCAGGATCCTCAGATCCTGGATCCCACCAACTATGTCCCAAGGGGGCTTTGGTTGCCCTCCTCTGGGTTCCTTTTGCTACATGTACACTCCAGGATTAGAGCATTTAGCATACTGTTGTGAATTCATGAATATTTCTCTCCTACTGCCTGTGTGTTCCTAAAGAAAGACCATGCTTTATTTATATTCTGTAGTGAGTTCAATAGTATGCCCTCAAAAGAGGTCCAAAGCTCTAAACCCCTGGTACCCCTGAAAGTGATCTTATTTGAAAAGAGGGTCTTTGCAATGTAATTAAGTTCCATATCCTTGGATGAGATCATCCTGGACTTAGGGTGGACCCTAAATTCAATGACTGGTGTCCTTACAAGAGAAGGGGCAGTATGTGAAACACAGAGACACCCCGGAAAGACGTGACATGAAGACAGGGGCAGACATTGGCACTGGGGTGGCACAATCCAAGAAAAGTCAGAAGACCCTTCCAGAGAAGACATAGCTCTACTGACTCCTTGACTTGCAACTTCCAGCTCCCAGAATTGTAAGAGAAGAAATTTGTTGGTTTTATGCCACTCAATGTGTGGTAATTTGCCACACCCGGAGGAAATTAACACCTAGTCTAAACCTCAACATGCTGCCACTACCTAGGAAACACTCAAAAACAACACACACACCACACACCAGTTGAACTAATAAAATGATGAAAGCCTTGGCGGGGGAGGGGGGGGGCAATTAAGAAAGCATCTGAACTGCACATCTGGAATCTGGGACATTGACCCTGATGCTCAATCACTATGGAACTTGGGCAAGTCACTTATCCCTGCAGGACTCTCTGATGTATTCCCTAGCAAAATAAGGGAACTGGTCCGATATAACTTGAACCAACGTAATCCACAACATTAGCTGATTTTTAAATGAATTATAATTTCTCCCCATTCACTACATCCTATTATTTTCATCTAAAGAGGTTTCAGGTGCAAAAAATATTGGATTAATAGGACATCGTAGGGGCGCCTGGGTGGTTCAGTTGGTTAATCGTCCGACTTCAGCTCAGGCCATGATCTCACAGTTTGCGAGTTGGAGCCCCACATCGGGCTCTTCCCTACACGCACGGGAGCCCGCTTTGGATCCTCTGTCTCCCTCTCTCTCTGCCCCTCCCCCACTAGGGCTCATGCTCTCTCTCAAAACTAAATAAACGTTTTAAAAAATTATGACATTTTAAAGGCACTAAGAATTCTTTGAAACAGCTTAACTGATAATGTGCTGAAAAGTGATTTTCTATGACACCATCTTTTTTTTTTCTGCAAAACGAAAACAACTTACAAATAGCTGACTTAATACAGCTGAAACTGTTGACATTCTGAAAAACTCGACCTAAACTTGAATCAGCTGGAGCACCACCGATTCAGAACCCAAATGTATGATGACTAATTTCCTCAAAGTTATAAAGGGATATCTCCAACATGGGGTTTTCGCTGCTTGACTCAAGGCTGTAATTAAAGGTCCCATCCCAAAATTTCCACTTCAAAGAATCTGGGTAAGAAATAAATAAATACAGCTGCTGCCACTACCAAACGGTCAGTAAACGAGTCAAAGAAAACTATTTTATCCATTTTCATGCCTCCATAGACAAAAACACATTTTCCCTGTGTTAAGCCTTTCTTAATTCAAACAAATGGAAATGGAAGAACAAAGGTTTTAGTAATGAGGTTTATACTTCTCTTACCCCTAGCCTCCTGCTTAATTTGGGTTAAATTAAAAATCGTACTTCAAGCTTTTCATAAATCATGCTATTCCCCCTGCCTTCCTGTTTTTACAGTGGTAGCCTTGATTCTTTTTTAGGAAACGAACCAAAAGAACGGAGAGGAACACGGGACAGAGAGGCTCACGTTTCAGTTCGACAAAATATCCCTTAGAAATACTTGAACTTTTCCAAGCCAATTCATCGTTCAGAAAATCAAGTCAAGATTCCAACTGTCCAGCTAGCATGGGCAGAACCACGCCTGCAAAACTGGACCGTGTATCTGAGCACAAATGGAGTCCTGAGACCAAAAATTCTTCCTTCCAGGTCGGAAACTCAACTCAAATATCAAGTGCCTCGATATGGGAGGCTCAACAAACCCAGTTTTCAATTCCAAAATTCTCGGGTTTTTAAGTATGAGCGCGCAAACACATGAAACCCGGGCTGGAAGGTGCACGGTTCGTCTCAAATGTATTTCACGCCCTTAATAACAGCTCCATTTTAAAAGGTGTTCTTTTACTGTGATAAAACTAAGGGAGCGAAAGGCAAGGAAACAGTCTGGGGGTTAGGGGATTGTACACACAGGCGTTCCAAGTCCCAATGTTGTTTTGGTATTCTGCAAACTATTCATGCAAACCGCATGGAAGTGTAAGTTAATGTGCAGAAAAGCTGAAGGACCGGCCCTTCTACGGAGCACCGTGTTTTCTGGAAGCCCAAGCAAAGGATGGGCCATCTACAACTTCGCCGACTGCATGTTTACTTGCATCCTCACGTGGCACGGCGCAGCCACAGAAGCGCTGCGCCGGGACAGCGCGGGGCGCGCCAGGGAACCCGAAAACTTTTACTTTGCAAACTAGCGGAACTGGAAAGCGGCTCCGGGGCGGATTCACTTGCCTTCCCCGAAACGCGCCCCTGCCAAGCCAACCCCCCCCCTCCCAGCGCCATCCCTGCCTGCAGCTTCATTCACACAAAGGCGCGTGGGTGCCGGCAGCACCCCTCTCCAAAGTTGCGCAGAGAGAGGCGGCCTGACGAGAAAGCGCCCCAGGGAGGGGACCCGAGGCGAGGGCTACTCACAGGGTGACCGTGCGGTTGGGCAGCGTGTCGGGGGGCAAGACCTGCGCGAGCTCCAGGCTGCTGCACACCACCTTGCCCTCGGCGGCGCCCGCCGCCCTGCCGGCCCCTCGGGGCCGCCCGTCGTGCTTGCAGCCGGGGGGCAGCGCCGCGGCGCAGCCGCCGCCTCCCAGCAGCGCAAGCAGCGCGAACGGCAGCAGCAGCGGCGGCGGCGGCGCGCGGCCCCGCCGGCGCCCGGGCGGCTCCATGCTGCGCGCCGGGGCCTGCGGGCCGAGCGGCGGCGGGCTGGCCTAGCGGGCCGGCCCGGCGCCCGGGCGGGCGGGGGCGCGGCGCGGGCCCGGCGGCGCCCGGAGCCTCATGGCGGCCGGAGGACGGGCCCTCCTCGGCGCCAACATGCTCCTTTGTCCGCTGCGGCCGCGCTCGGCGTCCGGGGAACCGCGGGGTCACGGCCGCGCGGGTCCCAGCGCTGCTCTCTGGCCCGGCCGGAGCGCCGCCTCCTCCTCCTCCTCCCTCGCTGCCGCCGCCGCCTCCCCCGGCCACTGCCCGCGGCGGCTCCTCCCCGCCCGCGGCCGCCGCCACCGCCCCTTCCCCTCCTCCCATCCTCCTCCCCCTCCTTCCCTCCTCCTCCTCCTCGCGCCTCCCGCCGCTTGCGGCTCGGGTTAGGAAGAGCGTGCTCCGGGATCTGCGCTGCCCGCCCTGGTCCGGGACCCGACCCCCGGCCCGGTGCACGCCCGGCCCCCGGCCTCGGCCTCCGGGCAGCAGTTGTGAGCGCCCCGCGAGAGTCCGGTAACTCGTGGAGAGGGCGGAAAAAAGTTCTCGTCCAAACTCCAGGCACGGTAGCCACTCTCTCGCTGGATTCCCTCGGCCGCCCTGCAGACAAAGCCGCCCTGTGCGCCCCTGGAGGCCGCCCATTCCGCCCGAGGAGCCCCGGCCGGGAACGTGGAGCGAGGGAGACGAGAAGCGCTGTATTTCCTCCGAAAAAGAAAGGAAAGGGCAAGGGCCCCCAAACCGAGTGTTACGTTCCCACCTCATCCCCGCCCCCCCCCCCCCCCCGCCAAGGGATTTCACGCCTTCTCTTGGCACACGGTAGCTTCATTTGTCCCAAATGCCCCAGAGCAAGAAACAGGCTCCCCTCCTGGTCCGGGGACTCTCAGAAGCTGTTTCTGGCCTTCAGCAACTCCAGCTGTGAACCCTGGAAAGGATGCATTGGGGTCCCGCCTGACCAAAAGCCTTTTGAAAGAAATTTTCCACTGACAGCAACCAGTTAGATGTAACCAGGTAGAGCAATAGTGACCAAACTAGTCAAGAAACCCCAGCTGAATCCATCACTCTACGATGTGGGGCTGCCAACCCCACCCTAATATTTGCAAGGGCTAACATACGTTATGTTTAAATACTCTATGTTTAAATATTTACAAGAAATATGTCAAGCTAACTAAATATAATCTATTCTCTTACCTTGAGAAGCATACCTTAATAACAACGAACAAGGCCAGGTGTGTGTACAGAGATCTCAGAGGCCTTCAGTTCCACCCTGAAACATGGCGGGGGGGAAAGAGCCAGACCCCCAGCCCTTGGCCTACGCACTTCCACACCCTTTGCTTCCTGTGCCAGCTCCATTCATAAACAAGCGGACTTTCTGCACGTGTATGGATACCGGAGCCCATTCAACCAAGCTCTGTCCACACCCTCAAACAGCCACCCCTTGGCGTAGCAGTGCCCACATCAGTTGTTTGGTCTTCCTTTGGGAGGACAATTCTGGAGAGAGCCTGCTGAGCACCTGGAAGTAGCCTTGGGAATTTTTGATCAGTGAATTGAAGGATTCTGGGTACCTTGGACAAGGTCTACAATCAGGAAGGGGACACAGGCTCTTGGGGAACACATCCCCAAGATGTGTCTTGGGGAATTTTTCCCTTTGGGGAGGTGAGCTAAAACGGTGGCCTCTAAAATGCAGAACCCGGGGCTTTTCTTGTCTGGGTCTGGGGCCCCTGCAGAGTTTATCCCAGGGACCAATTCCCAGAAATCTATGGCTAGAACTTTCGCATTGGAAATAAATGATATAACGTACAGTCTTGCAGTCATGTTTGAATAGCACTTCATCTGACCAACATTTTTTGAGATTGAACCATATAAACCCAACAGTATCCATTGCTACTAGTACATTATGTGATAGAAATATTCCAGGTCTGTGTTGTCCAATATGGCAGCTGCAAGTGGGTGTTTAACACGTGATATGGAGCCTGTGTGAGGTAAGATAATTTTTCATTTTGTTTAATTTTAATTAATTTAAATTTGAGTTTAAATAGCCCAAGGTGCCAAATGGCTACTCCATTGAACAATGCCGATCTCCACACTGATGGCTACAAAAAGTGGCAGGTGACATTGAACAATGCCGATCTCCACACTGATGGCTACAAAAAGTGGCAGCTCATCATCAGCATGAAGTAGCTTTCAATCTGTAAATCAGCTAGAAGGCAAAGAAAAAAAAAAGCCTCTGTGTTAAGTAGGCAAAATTGTTTACATTTCTTTTGAATTTATATAAAGAACTATTATCCACTAACAAAGATATTATCATCATCATCCCTTTTCTTTATAAAAGTAAAAACTTCTTAGGGCACCTGGGTGACTCAATCAGGTACACATCTGAATCTCGATTTCAGCTCAGGTCATGATCTCAAGGTTTGTGGGGTCGACAGCAACAGCACACAGCCTGCTTGGGATTCTCTCTCTCTCTTTCTCTCTCTCAAAAATAAATAAATAAACATAAAAAAATTAAATACTTCTTACTGTGGCAAAATGGAAGTTTTTAATAGTCATGTTACTATTGTCATAGATACAAATTGTCATTTGAACTTAGAATCTGTGCATATTTTCACATACTTTATGTCAGTCTACAGTTGAAATAAATGTGCATGTCTATTTTGAAATTTGCCACAAGCACTAACATCAATTTGGTACATAGCCTCTGTTTACTTCACTGCAGTTGAAAAAGTTATATAAAGTATAGAATTTAAGAAAAAGAATCTCAAGTGGGGGGCACCTGGGTGTCTCAGTCAGTTAAGTATCTGACTCTAGATTTCAGCTCAGGTCATAATCTCACGGTTCATGAGCTCGAGCCCCGAGTTGGGCTCTGAGTTGGCAGTGTGGAGCCTGCTTGGGATTCTCTTTCTCCCTCTCTCTACCCCTTCCCAGCTCTCTCTCTCTCTCACTCTGTCTCTCTCTCGCACGGTAAATAAACAAACTTAAAAAAAACCTCAAGTAGTATCACTCATCCAAGGAGAAATACAGAGGAAATGAAATGTCTTACTATATGGACAAGTTCAGCCATTCTTGTACAGGAATCACTCATACTATCTCTGAAAATTAAAAATCATTATAGATCACAAGCTAGTAATGTATTAAGGCTGGCAAGAACTTTAGAAAAAATATCTCTCGACGCTGTAGTCCTTTGAACCACAGGACCCCTTGTTATTATCATTTCTGTACCAGTATAGGTTTGTAAGGAAATGGCAAGAAGTCCCTTCCACATGTACAAAAATAGAGGATGATACTGTCTGAAACTTACCATCACTCACCCTGCGTCAGATCAAAAACCGTGCTTTAATTATGCTACCCCAGGCCCGACAGCCTCTTGCCAGACAGGTCTATCTACTACTGATCCCCCCTCAGGCATCATGAGCATCATAGGATTTGAAGTTGTAGGACTTAAGAGATCCTTTCAAAGTTTTCACTGTGTTTGTGATTTCCCACTTTAGAACATCCTATAGAAACTGAGAAATTGCTCATTAACCATATTCATGTACCCACAGTCCAGTAGTAAAGCTATGTTGCACCAACTGTTGCTTTAAGGATGGTAGGTGGACCACATTCCAAAGCTTCTATGCTACCAATCTTGTCTTGCTATATTATGTAAGGCTTGTGGGAGACACCAGAAAAACACTCCAGAATACTTTGTTTCTCCTCCTAATAGGGACAGTGTATAACTATGTATGTGTGAATATGTAATAAATATGTGTGTATATACACAGATGCCACCCTGTTTATTGTTAACAATTTATTTTACATGCTTTGTCTTCTTCCTCCTCTACCAAACTATTAGCTCCTAGAGGCTTTTCCAACCGCCTTCTTAAATTACGCCCACCTCTAATCACTCCCTATTAAGTTACTCTGAAATCTGGACCAATCATCTAAACGGAGTCTAGATAACATGGCTTGTTCAAACCTGAAGACAGCTACCTTTTAAAATTTATTTGTTTACATTTTTCTGTCCTTAGTCTCCCACATGACACCAGCTCTATGACACTGTCTTATCTCCTTTTTATCACAGACACTTGCTTCTGCCAAGCATCCATTCCCAAATCTTTTCTCCCTTAGAGACTGAAAAAGCTAATCATTTTCCCAGCCTCCCTTGCCCAAACTTTTGGTGACCTCATTCTAGCCAAAAAGAATCAGAAGTTATGCTGTCCCATATGGTAGACATTAGATACATGTGAGTATTTAAATTTAAATTAATTACAATTAAACTAAAAATCCAGTTCCTTCAACATGCTAGCCACAACCCAAGTGCCCACTACCTATATGTGGCTGGTGAATACCATTTTGGACAGCACAGACTATAGAATAGTTTCAACATCACAGAAAGTTCTCCTCGTCAACACCAATCTGAGGGGATGTCTACAGAGAAGCCTCAGGACAGGAATGGTCTGTGTGACAGACTTTTTCTTTCTTTCTTTCTTTCTTTCTTTCTTTCTTTCTTTCTTTCTTTCTTTCTTTCTCTCTCTCTTTCATTCTTTCTTTCTTTCTTTCTTTCTTTCTTTCTTTCTTTCTTGTTTTCTTGCTTTCTTGCTTTCTTTCTTGCTTTCTTGCTTTGAGACAAAGAGGGTGCAAATGAGTAAGGGGCAGAGAGAGAGAGAATCCCATGAGGGGCAGAGAGGGAGGGAGAGAGAGGGAGAGAAAGAAGCAGGGCTCACCCAAAGTGGCGCTTGTGTTCACCCCAAGCAGGGCTCAAGTTCACCCCATGCAGGGCCTCAACTCATGAATTGTGACATCATGACCTGAGCTGAGGTCCAATGCTTAACCCAGTGAGCCACGAAGGCAGGGGCCCTGTGTGATACTTATAAGAGAATATCTCTCCCACCACCCTCATTCTCCCTGCTTTAGAGATCGTATTGTGGGGACAGGAGACCTGGAGCTGAAGCACGTATTTTGTGACCACTAGGCAAGAAGCCTGAAGGAAAATTCCAAAATAATAGGAGGAAAGAGAAAACCACCATTTGGGTCATTGAGATCATACTTGGGCTGGCAATCAAGTCTTATTTTTATTGGTAATGAATATTCTCTGGCTTAATGCATGGTTACTGTGGTTTTCTAGTTCCTAGAACAGTGTCTGGAAGGAAATCCAAAGTGTTTGTTGATTCAATAGCTTAAATTTTGGTCATTTTCATGTTCCAAACATCCAATATGGTTCTTCATATGCATTAGCTGGTGAGTAAAAGCTTTTGTGAATTAAATATTTTTGATAACTGGGCAAGAATGTCCAGCTAAAATCAACTAACTTGAGGCTGACTAAAGTTCGGTCTTCTACAATCAAAGGGCAATGTGTAATGTCATGATTAAGTTGACAGCATTTGGGAAAGAAGAGCAATTTTGGGGACTTGAAATGTCTCAGTGACACCTCTATAAACTCTGTTAATAAACAGACATTCTCTGTATATTTTTGCATTATTTAGTGTTAATCTATTGGAGCTCCTGGGAGGCTCAGTTGGTCAAGCGTCTGAATTTGGCTCAGGTCATGATCTCACAGTTCGTGGGTTCGAGCCCCAATTCGGACTCCGTGCTGACAGCTCGGAGCCTGCAGCCTGCTTCGGATTCTGTTTCCCTCTCTCTCTGCCCCTCCCCCACTCACACTTTGTCTCTCTCTCTCTCTCTCTCTCTCAAAAATAAACATTAAAAAAACACACATAATGTTAATCCATTAAACTCACAGCTGTAGTTTATATTTTTAGTCATTACATAACTTGTGCTGGAACGCATGCTCAGTCATTACCCAGGACCCAGATAGGAACAGCAGTAGTGTCTCAAATCACCCCCTAGCCTCTTTAGACAGCATTGGCTCCTGTTCTGGCTTACTAGTTACTAGAAATAGTGACCTTCGACAAGTCACTAAATCCCATCTTTTGAAATGAGTTTGAACTAGAACCAGCTTTTAAGCACTATGATTTTATCCTGCTGAACCATGAATTCTTTTCTTGTTTGTCTGCTGCAGCCAGACTATTATTGGAATGTATCGCTGTGACAGTTAAACGCTCTCTTTAGATGACCAAATATCTTTCTGAAATAGTATATTCTTTGCCCACTCCAGTGTAATTACCATCAGTTGTAAATACAAAGAAGAAATAGGAGGCAAAAATTGGCCAGCCGTGCCATGTGAGGAATTACCTAGTAGCCTCCAAACACACGATGAGGTCGGTTACACAGAGTTTTGTGGAAGGCCCACCATTCAGCTAAAGACACTCAAATCACGAAGTTGGTTACATTCATTTAAAGCACTTGGTGAGAGGGGCACCTGAGTGGCTCAGTCGGTTGAGTGTCTGACTCTTGGTTTCCCAGGGTCGTGGGATCAAGCCCTGCGTTGAGCTCCCTGTTAAGTGTGGAGCCAGCTTGGGATTCTCTCTCCCTCTACCCTCTCCTCCTGTCTCTATCTCTCTCAAAAAAAAATTAAAAAGAAATATAATAAAGCACTTGGTGAGAAGCAGGGGAAACAGGTGGGGTTGGTCAACCCACATAGAATAAAATGTGACAGATGGAACACCCCCTGGACCCTGGGCCACATGGTGTTCATTTGAACTGTTGGAGTCCGTCTATCCGTCTGTCTGTTTTCTAACTCAGACAAATCAATCTTCCCACTGCTGGTATAGTTACAAGGAGCAGAGCTGAAGTTTGAGCAAAGAGATCCAACAGACGGAACGTATCTGGGGCCAGCATCTCCCTTGTTCTATTAGAGGGATGTGGGGACAATTGTGCCTGAGCACAGTTATGACTTGTCTGCTAAGCAGCTGTGGGTCTTATCTGTACTGCTTGGACAGAGGACACGCAGGGTCAGATTGGGTATCGCCAGTGGGTAGCTGGTTCTCAACCCGATAAATATTGAGTGCCTTATATGCCACCCCTGTTTACTGAACCATAAATATTTGGTGCATCCTCAGTTCTTCAATCCTTTTCTGCCTAGAAGTCGTTTTCTCATTTGTCCCATCATTTTTATCTGTTTTCTGCTCATGTTCTCTCCTTTCCTTTCCTGAATCTATCATGTCTCATAAGTGATTTGCTTTTCTACCTAGTGTCATCTACTCTCCTTTTTTTTCTCTCTGTTTTTATAGCAGAATTAAATGTTTTAAAATAACACAGAAAACACATTACATGACAGATGAAACAACAGACTTTGGGGAAATTTAGAAATATAGCTCACACCAGAGATGTGGCTAGCTTCTTCAAATAGTAGTATTGCCTGAGACCTACCTCCCAAAGACGATGTAAATAACCTGCCTTGTTATATCACCTATCTATGTTATTACAAGTTTTAGTCCTATGTGCCAACTATAATGGTCAAAACCTATCCACCAATTACTAACTATTAATCATAGACATAGTAGGAGATAGGTCAGTCATAAATTTCCATCTACATTTTTAAGAACCCAGTAGCTTCCTTCTTCCTTAGTGTTAGTTAACATGTCAAAATCCATTTGTTGAGCTGTACAGAATGGGAAGATATATTTGAAGTTATACATTTCTCAAGAAAATAATCATTACTTTGAATCAACCTCTGAATCAGTGTATCGATAACACATTGAACATTGTGGTATTTGGATTTCTGTAACGTGCTTTTTTTTGTAACACATTTCTAAACACCCTCCTATGTCACCCAAAAGCCTCAAACATTGCTAAATCATAAAATTAGGTTATATAAACTTAGTCAAATTTTTAACTTTTAATTCAGATATATTAGTTATTGCTCTCCTTACGTTGCCTGCATTTGGGGTAACAGGACTGTTTTAGTTTATATGTCAATGAGTCAAAATGCATGTATAGTTTGTATAACTCCATAGCATGCTAAAATACAAAAGTGTGAAAATACGGAGGAAAAAGTGAAGTCAGGAAGTCTGGACTAATATACCGACTCTATCCTTAGCTGGGTTACCTTAGGCAACTTACCTAACATCTTGGTGCCTGAATTTCTTCATCTGTTGCAAGATTTAATATAAATTTAATTTAAAATTTAATTTAATTAAGTACGACAACACTGAAGGCACCTGGCACATGAGTTGCACGATCGGTGCCTATTGAACCTACTGAACCTGAATCTAGCCCATTGCCTCATATTCCAGATGGAGAAGCTGAAACCTACAGGCTGTACAGAGGTATCTCAGGTCATACCTTTGGTTCAAATAAAACCCAGAACAGAAGAACTGGAAAGACTGCAGGTATGGTTGGTTTCCCTTATAAGCCTATAATGAGACTTTCTTATAATCTGGTCACAAGTTATGATTTAAATAAGTCACGCACTTAATGTCTCAGTTTCTCTACCTGCAGAATCGAGGGACTAATAATTACCTCCTATATTCTAGGAATATTGGACAGGCAAAGAAGTAATGCCTGGAAGAAATCACTGGGAAAAACTTTCTATGTAACCATAACATATCATTATAAACATTAGAAGCTGCAAAAGCATCTCATTGTTAATAACACCACATTACAATTACATATATACAGCTTCTTTCATCTCTGGATCTCTAGATTCCAGCAAAATTAGTGCAGTGGACATTCTTAGACACTGATTCTACTAGGAAGGCAAAACAGAGAATTGAGGGAATCATACAGAAAATTCAGGAAAAAGCAAGCCTGTGTTCTCCACACGGACTGAGTTTTACAGTTCTATTTGTCCAGGTAATTACCTCAATTGTCCTCCTCTCTCTGTAAGTGAACACTCCTCATCATACAGATATACGTATCTTCTCTCTCTCTCTCTCTCTCTCTCTCTCTCTCTCTCTCTCTCTGTTTTAGAGAGAGAAAGGAATGTGAGAGAGTGGGGGAGAGTGGCGATGGGGGGGTTGGAGAGAGAGAGAGAGAGAGAGAGAGAATCACAGGCAAGCTCCATGCTCAGCATGGAGTCCAATACAGTTCAGGATCATGACCCAAGCTGAAATACAGAGTCAGACACTCAACGAGCCACCCAGGTGCCCAGATGTATATACATTCCAAGTTCAGTTCAATATAACTGAGATGCTTCTGAATGTCTGTTCCAAGAAAGAAAAGCCTTTGTCTTCTGTATTACTGTAAGCCCAGCACCTGAACAATGCCTAGTATTCCATAGGCACTCCATAAATATTTGTTGAATGAATCAATGAATGAAAAAATAAGCCAAAGAATGGATAACATTTCTCCATTCATGAATTTGTCTTTCATGACGATCAAATAACTGCAACTGAGTTGCCGTATGGAAACTTAAGGAAAACTTTTATTTATGAACTCCACTCTCAGCTCAGTTGACTGTGCATTGAAATTTCTCATACTTGCACTTACCTCTTAAAACTATATGAACATATCATGCTATCATTGCTAGATTATAAATGATAAAATTTCAGCAGTATGACTCCTGTCTGTCCCTATCAGGAGAAGTTGCTCATCTATTTGGAGCCTGTTTGGCTGTAAAACCTCTGTATATTAAATTCTAAATCCACTTAATTAGCTTCTCTAATCTTCATTATATAAAACTCAGTCCCATCTGATGGGAATATAAAATAAAAACAACCTCTCTGACAGCTAATATTGCAATATATAGAGTCTCAAGGGAAGAGAGAGATTCTGTCTAGGGCACTGTCCAGTACTGTGACTCACTTTTACCTGATCCCCTCAGGAATTATTCATTACCCAGTGAGCTAAAAATATTTTCTGATTTTATTCTTCTTTTCTTTGTGTATTCATATCCCTAACCTCCTCCCTCCAGAACTCTGAAAGGAGGAAGTCAGGAATCAGGTGTTTGTAGGTCCCTGCCCATAGCACCATGAAATTCTATCGAAACTACCCCTATTTTAGTTACAATTATTTCAGGTGAAAGTGACAGAAACACAACTCCAACTAGGTGAAACCAAAAAGGAACATATTGGTTCACATAAATAGGAAGTTGTTTCAGGCATTGCTGGATCTAGGTTCTGAAGCAATGTTCCCAGGTTTCTCTCTCCATCTCTTTGCACTCTGTGGGCTTTGTTCTGTGGGCAGGAACTATTCACCCTGCAGTTGGAGAGCCACCAACAGCTCCACCTTCATATCAACCTCACATTACTGTAAAATCCCAGTAAAAAATAAAAATAGCAACAAAACAATCCCCTTTCCCAGCATTCCCAGGAGAGGGACTAACTAACCTAGTCTGGGTTGAAAATACACTTACCTCACCTGAAACTAATGTAATGTGTGTCAGTTGTACTTTGATAAGGAAGGAAGGAAGGAAGGAAACCGAGTTTTAGAACAACTCGTTAAAAGAAAAGAGGGGTTCCTGGGTGACCCACTCGATTAAGCGACCAACTCTTGATAACAGTTCAGTTCACGATCTCACAGTCATGAGATCGAGCCCTTAGGAGGGCTCCAAACTGAACATGGAGCCTGCTTCGGATTCTCTCTCTCTCTTTTTCTCTGCCCCTCCCCTGCGCGCGCGCTCTCTCTCACACATACACAAAATAAACTTTAAAACAAATAAAAAATAAACTTTAAAAAAAGAAAAAGAAAACACACATACTGAACAAGTGTGGGATAAGGTGAGTTCCCCAAATACATACTTGATGGCAGAAAAAACAAAACTGTCTGCTATGCTGTCTTTACCCCAATAGTATATGACATAGACAAACTGATAGGAAGGACAATTCGCTGAATGTTAGTCACAGTTATTTCTGGATGGCTTGCAAGCAAATTTGAACATCTTCTTTATGTTTCTCTTTATACTGTTGTTATTTTCCATGTTTTATAATGTATATGAGTTACTAACATAATTTTAAAATTAAGTGCTATTTTAGGAATGTATTCATTTTATCAAATAAATGAATGAATATAATTCCTGAGTCTGCTGCGTGTAAAGCACTTTTCTGAATGCTAAGGGCAAATTAAATGAATAAAATAGGTGTGGCCACTACCACCAAGGAATTTGTTGTTAGATGGGGAGGACAAACACATACTCACTTAATCACTGTTGTAAACTCCTTAAATTCCTTTGGTAAAAGGATAATTGCTATTTAAAACTTACCAGCTATCATTACTCACTGCTTATCAACAAATCCCTCTCTTTCATAAAAGAGACATCAAAGATTTAAATATAAAAATATAATCATGGGGCCCCTGGGTGGCTCAGTTGCGTAGGCGTCTGATTCTTGATTTTGGCTCCAGTCACGATCTCACGGTTTATGAGGTCCAGCCCCGCACGGGGCTCCAAGCTGACAGCACGGAGCTACTTGGGATTCTCCCTCTACCCCCTCCCCCTCTCATGCTCACACTTCCTCTCTTTCAAATTAAAAGATAAACTTAAAATATATATAATCATAAAACACATTTAAAAATGACATTTATGTGCAGGTATATAATCACCTAGGTGTATGTGTGTGCATACACACATACATGTGTTAGAGGGATAATGAAATATAAAAAACTTACAAATTAGTGAGAAAACGTTCAACTACTTAAGAAAAACAGGTGAAATATCTGAATAGCTACTTCACAAAAGGATAAATATATGGTATGATATGATATGAAAGTATGATATGAAAGAATACTCAGCCTCAGGCGCCTGGGTGGCTCAGTCGGTTAAGCATCCAACTTCCACTCAGGTTTGGGAATTTGAGTTTCTGCTGTCAACTCAAAAGCCTACTTTGGCTCCTCTGTCCCCCTCTCTCCCGGCCCCTTCCCCACAAGTGCATGCACACTGTCTCTCTCTCAAAATAAACATTAAGACAAATGCTCAACCTCACTAATAATGTTTTTAATGTTTATTTTGAGAGAGAGAGAGAGAGAGAGACACAGCCTGAGCAGGAGAGGGGCAGAGAGAGAGGGAGACACAGAAACTGAAGCAGACTCCAGGCTCTGAGCTGTCAGCACAGAGCCCAAATCGGGACTCGAACTCATGCTCCATGAGGTCAGGATCTGAGCTGAAGTCCAATGCTGAGCCACCCTGGTGCCCCAGCCTCACTAATAATAAGAAATGCAATCAAAGCAACCTACAAAAAGAAAATATCAAGATACTAATTTTTACCCTTCGAACTGGAAAAAATCAGAGAGTTAGATAATATCCGATGACTTTTGGAGAAGTCAACTGTTCCCCTAAGTGATTAGAGGCACTATCAATTGATACAACAAAAAACCATTTTGCTTCCTGTCCCAGCTTTATTGAGATGTAATTGACACATAACATTGTGTAAGTTTAAGGTGCCAGTATGATAATTTAATGCATTTAAAAATTGCAAAATGCTTATCACCATGGTATTAGCTACCATCTCCATCCCATCACCTAGAAGACACTTCCTTTCAAGTGAAGTCTTGAAGTAAGGAAATGAGAAAGCCTCTGTGTGCTGATCTCCTAGTTAGGTGAAAAGAGGGATATAGTGGACACACATTTCTATAAATAAATGTGTGTGTGTGTGTGTGTGTGTGTGTGTGTGTGTGTGTGTGTGTGTGTGTTTTATGCTGTGTATACATACAGTATTTCTGGAAGAATATAAAGAAACGGTAAGTAATGAAATCTTACCTCTGGGAGAAGGATCAGCAGTGAAGAAACTTACATTTCATCCTGTAAATTTGTTTATTATTCGATTTTTAAAAGTTTTATACATGCATTTACCTTTTATTAAAAAGGGAGACTAAAAAAAAAAAGACTGATTTTAGAAACAGACTGAGCAAAAAACTGTAAATATGTTTTTCAATTTTTTGGCAGCAGTAGACAGCAAAGCATCACAGAATATGTCTTACTTGTTCCAGGAAGGTTGTCTTGAAGGAAGACTCCTAAAGGTGGATGTGTAAAAACTGTAAGGGAAGAAGGTACCCATTGTCAGGGAAGCCCCACCTCCCCGCCCCGTTTTTTGTTTTGTTTTTTTTTTTTTAATGGTTTGAACAAAACTGCTCTTTTTAATATCCCTTCAAATGTAGATCAGTTCTCTGAGGGCAAGGTGGGTAAATTTGCATAGGCTCAAAGGAGATTCCTGGGAGCTTAGGGATGGAGACTGAGGACTTGAACCCTTCTGAGGCTCAATGGCTTTATATCTCTGATGGAGTTAGTGGTCTCCAGGCGGTTCTATCCTGAGTAATGTTGTAGCTGAACTGAGAGCTGTCTGTGGAAGGCTCCTGCAGCCTTAAAGAAAATAGAACATTTGGGAAAATGAGAAAAGACCAATTTTGCAGGGAGTGTAACGGAGGGAAGATTGCCACCCCAAGAGACGTGTGAGGCGGGCAGAGGTCACATCTTGCAGCGCTTGTGGCTTTGGTCATTAGGAATGTCGTTCACCTTAATAACAGTTGGAAGCCATCGAAGGATTTAAAGAAGAGTGAAGACACAATAAAAGTTGCAGTTTTATATGCTTCTTTTGGCTCCTGCACAGGGATTGGAGGGGAATGGAAACAGCATACGAAAAGATTATGGTGTCTAAAGACAAAATTATGTGTCTGTAGCCAGAGATGAGGGATTATTCTGGTAGCTTTAAACTAGGGAGGATGGGAATGGAGGTAAAGAGAGGTGGGTATCTATGACTGACACCATGCTTAAGAAACTACGAGCCTCATTTTTGCTTATTTGGACGGAGGGAGAGGGGGATGTCAAGGATGAGTCCCAGTTTTTTGGTTTGCCAAGCAGCATAGGGATGACATTTACCAAGACAGGAAGCCCTGGAGGAAGACCGATTTGCATGGGAGGATCAGGAGTGTTTGCTGGACATGTTGAGATTGAAGTCTCTTTTAGACATTCAGGTGGCAGTGTTGAGAAGACACTGTTACAGTCTGGAGTTTTCAGCAAGGACTGGAGGTTAATTTTTTTTTAAGTTAGAGCATAAACATTTTATTTGAAGCATAGGTGAAGATGAACTTTCTTAAGTTGAAAAATTAAAGTGAGAAAGGAAAAGGGATTGGTGAGCATCTATCTCAAAGAAGTCAACTTAAAAAAAATTTTTTAATGTTATTTATTTTTGAGAGAGAGAGAGAGAGAGAACGCGCACAAGCTCACAAAATGGGGGAGGGGCAGAGAGAGGGGACAGAGGACCCAAAGCAGGCTCCGCACTGCCTATAGTGTCTCAAACTCATGAACGAAGAGAAAATGACCTAAGCTGAAGTTGGAGGCTTAACCCACTGAGCCACTCAGGCGCCCCAAGAAGTCAACTTTTAAATGTATGGGAGGAGAGAAGGCGGCAGAGAAAGAAAGACAAGGAGAATAAAGCCTTTCAAAAACGAATAATGTAATAATAGGGATTGTTGATTAGTCCCTATGATCATTTACTTTCTCCTTGTTTTACAAATAAGATCACCTAGAGACAGGAAGATTCGTTATTTATCAAGAACAATATCTATTTTAAATGAACCCTTCTTAAATTGCCTTCTAGAACACCAAAGATGCCAAACACCAATTTAAACACCAAAGTTACTACAAGCAGTAACACTAAAAGCACAAAATCACCTGTCCTGCATACCACACCAGCCACATTCTAGCCTCCACCCCGCTGCCCTACTAGTGAGCTAACAGAACCCTTTTCTCCTTAATGGCACAGCTTTTTATGACATTGTCTCTGAGTTTTACTAGAAAGTATGGCAACTCCAACTGACTTCTCTAGAGCGATTGCAGGAATCCAGGAAAATTAGTTTTTTTCTCTTGTGTCACTACTCAGTTTTTAGAAGACGGAGCTAACTATTCCATGCTAATGGCACCCGAGGAGGCACTTCTAAGGATTCTGTTGTTACCAAGTCATCATGGAAGAAGATCTTGTCAATCAATCATTGAATTGGGGCCTTTTGCCCATATATGTCTTTTAAAGATAAATACCTAGTCTAGTCCTTTATAGTCTCGAGCAAAATTTTGCCCGTTGGCAAAAATAGGTAAAAATATGGAACTGATTTCCAGAGGGAGTTTTCTTTGTCTTCAGCATGCTAGAGCAGGGGCCAGCCAATTTTTTCTGTAAAGAATCAAGTGGTAAATATTTCAGCCTTTGCTAGCTAGAGTGTCTGTTACAACTACCATGGTGAAAGTAGCAATAGATAAAACATAGATTCATAAGTGCCACTGTGTTCCAAGTAAACTTGATTTATGGACACTAAAATTGGGATTTCATATAATCTTCGTGTGTCATGAAATGCTATTCTTCTTTGGATTTTTTTCTATCCATTTAAAACTGCAAAAATCACCTTAGCTTGTGGACTTCGTAAAAATAGATGGTAGACTGACTTCTGCTCTAGGTGAGACCATCATAGCATGTCTTGAATTATCACCACCTCCTTTCCTCCCCCCAATAATTAATTCAGAAAATTCAATTCCAGTTGTTGAAAATGAAAATGTTAACCCTGGGGCCAAAAAAAAAATCTGGGAAACATTGGAGTCCAGTTCTTCCAACATTCTTATTTAAGGCAATCTTAGTAGACTGCACCATCCATCTGGGGATGGCCATTTGCTTCCAGTTGATAAGACATAATGGTGACAGCTCAGATAAGGTTCCCAACTACAAATTCTCACCACTCATGCTGAGGTTGAATCAGAGCTATTGTCAGTAAGGATGGTGTCTGTCAATCCATGTGTTGCAAAAACTAGCACAGACCTGATTATTGCAGCAGATGTTTGAAATGTAATTATAAGCACTTAGAGCCATTTTGAGAGAGAGAGTCTAACCCAAGAAGTTCTTTTGGTATCAGACTGCAAAATCAATATGAATTCTTGAAATGCATTTTGCATGCTTCTGGAGCCCTTAGCCTGAAGTGACCTTGGGCCAATAACATCAAGTAGGCCAGAATGTGGTAGAACCCTTTTACAGTCTTTCATTGCTTGTATTTGTCCCATGCTACCTGACATAAGTTTAAGTAATAAAGTCATGAAAATTTCTTCTAAGTGTTTTACACCCAAGGTGATCTGATGGCCCTCTTTCAGAAAGACAATATTACATTTCTACAAAATATATCCTTTATGTCAAACTAACTCATGCTGATGACTTGGGATCAAGCCTTTATTTCATATTCTCACTCTTCACCTAATTTGAGACATAAACCAAATGGGATCTCCTAGAAAGATAATTCTGTAACAGGATCAGCCAAAAGACATAAACATTTAGAGGCCCTCAGACATTGATGACAAGGACATGATAAAAATCTGTAATTCCCAGGAATTCCAAGAAAAATTCTTAAAATCAAACCTCAGACTAGTAGCCAGACTCCTGAAAGTAAACTCCTTGGTTGACAAATACACTAACACAACTGCTTTCCAAGACCCCTCTTTCTCAACTACCCTCCCTGCCCCTCTTGTTCAATCTCCTTTAGACACAGAAACTCTTAAGGAATTTAAGGCATACGAACTGGTAGCACCTGAAGTTGAAAAGGCTAACTATAAACAGGGGGGATTTCTATCTTTATTTATTTTTAGCTTTGGAGACACCTGCTTTGGTCTGTCCTCTTCTCTTGCCTGCAATTTAGTCCATAACCTGTTTGAGATTAGACACTATGGCAAAGGAAATAAAGTTCTCCTGCACAAATATTAGTGGGAGTGCACCTGCCTTCATATTGAGTAGGTAACCTCCACTGGCTCAATCTACCAGGAACACAATCCTGGTAAAAATGTAAATGTGGGACAAGGTTGAGAGCCAGCTCCTTCTGTCTCATTTCTCCACTGGTAAATGGATCTTATTCAATTCTTAATGTTTCATGGATAGGAATATGTTCTAAACCATAGTCTGCATGTTTTCAGGATGGTTGGAAGCTTTTCCTTGAAAATAGGCACTGCCACCATTGTAGCTAAGAATAACCACTTTGGACAGTCCCTTGGTTCCCCTCTAGTAATAGAGGCACTCAACTCACTAATGTTCAACAGATACTTCTACTCTCACAAAACTGCATCCTTCTTACCATTCTCTGGAAAAAGGAATGGGCCAAAACAACCAAATTCCCCGAGGAACTCGCGTTTTCCTGGGTTCAAAGTCATGCCTTTATCTCTGATCATTATTTGCTCCTCCCACTTCAGCCCTTATGAAATAGTTACAGTCAGGGCAGGAAGATCTACTATCCCTCTTGGACCTTAGGAGATCTAATATGATTCAGTCCAATAACCTTAAATACTGCCCAGGTCTTATTAAATACACTCATACTTATGACTAGCAGGTCAATTCTGTTTTTGCCCAGAGTTCCCACCTCAGCCCTTACATGATTTTCAGGTCAGATACCTAGTTTTCTGGGAAAGACAGGTCTGAAAAACTGATCCTGAATCCAAGTAGAAGGGACCTAACTCTGTCCTCCTAACCACCAGTATTGCTGCAAATCTACAAGGAACACAACCTTGAGCTCATGTTGCACAATTAAGGAAGATGGCAGCCTCACCTAAATAGAAATCTGATCCAACAGAAGACCTTAAACCAAGGCTCTTTCAAGAGCTCCGAGAAGCAGAGAATAGCATGAAGTACCCTGCTTTCCCAAGCCCCACCAAACAGGCACAGAGCATCAAAAAGTGGTCAGCTTCAACCCCAGATTCCAAAACAAGATCCTCCAGGGGTTCCCTGCTTAATCCCTGCCTTCTTTGTCTACTCTTCGTCAAACTGTTTCTTCTATTTCCATCAATCTTGGAACCAATGCTCCCCTTATTACACAATACCTTGAAATGATTTTGCCCCTCTTTGTTCTGTCCTGTCCTGTCTCACCATATAAACAAAAAGAGAACAAAGCTCTCTCATTCAATTTGTTCTGTTTTTTTTTTTTCAACTGTCCCTACAGTCTCAACCCATCCCTCACCTGACCACTGGGATGGACACTCCATTGCCTTCAACACATCCCAGGGAGACTTTCTCCTTAATGGTCTATATGGGTAATTCAACCACTTCCACTTCATCAACCCCAACTTCTCAGCAATTCCCAACATAATCAAGACGTCTCTTAAAATCTCCAAAACTCTAGGCACCTAGGTGGCTCCGTCAGTTAAGCATCTGACTATAGCTGAGGTCATGATCTCACAGTCCATGAGTTCAAGCCTCACGTTGTGCTCTGTGATGACAGTTGAGGGCCTGGAGCCTGCTTTGGATTCTGTCTCCCTCTCTCTCTGACCCTCCCTCACTCATACTCTGTGTCTCAAAAATGAATAAATGTTAACAAAAATTTTTTAAAAATCTCCAAAACTCATGATTCTACTTTCCCCATAACAGGTATAAGAAAAAAAACACATCAGCACTTTCATTTCTGATAACCATCTTCTCCTTCACTACTTTTCAACTAACCTTGCAAACTTTGTTGAATTCTAAGTAATGACTATGGCCTCCTGCCAGATCTACCCAATGGTGAACTACAACTATTATTATTAATTACTACACCCCCCAAAGTGCCTGTGTCCCCCTGCCAAGTATATTACATTTTATGTGGTAGCAAGCCTACACCTGCCTTCCCCATATGATTTTTTCCCTTACATCTTCAGAAACCTTATCTGGGACTTCCAATTATTTAAAATCACTAGTCTACCTGTTGGCCATGTGTCCATCTGGAGATTTAAATGGTCACTTCAAAATGAGGCAAATATAAGTTATTCAGGAAAGTTCATAGAGGGGTCATTAATTCTCCCTTTATGTGTGCTGTGGAGGCTATTATATCCACTATGGAAATTATAAATTGGAAAAAATAGAAAGGTCTCCAAACGCATGCAGAAGTAATAAATGATACCATTTCTGCCATAGAAACACAACAAATAAGCTTAAACTCACTGGTTCATGTTGTTATAGACAATCATATAGCTCTCAACCTCTTCCCAGATGGTCAGGGAGGCATCTGCTCCATAGCCAAAACATCTTGTTGCACTTGGATTAACATCACACACCAAGTAGAATAGTCAACCACTAAACTCAAGGAAAAGGCTATTTGGCTCTCTAAAAGTTGATCCAAATGGCCTATCAGACACGCTGTTCTGGATGGGAAATGGAATCTAGGATCCTGGATTTGGGGTATATTGCAAGAATTACTCACCCTTCTTATAATCTTATGCCTTACAGTTAAATGATGCATCCTGTCCACAGTCTTAAATGCTACTATGTAGTTATTGTCTCAAAATATGATTCAAAAATGTGTATGATCCATCAGACTCCAAAACAACTCCACTTCCAACTAACTTCTCACTCAGAGGCTGAATTTGAGCTTTAAGTACCAAGATCAAATCTGGAATGACAAAGGTGTAGATCTGTACATTCTCCATCGCTTTGTTTCCCTTGCAGTTATTTAAGGACAACCTTATGGTTGTCTTCAATAAGAGGAAAGGTGATGTGACAAGGTCAAACACATCGCTTTTCTCTATTGCCTGAACCTACTAACAAGGCCAGACAGAGACCTTTCCCCTTTTGCCCCTAGTCAATTTCTAATTCTTCGTCTCATGAGTGATTAGCTAACATTAAAAGTATGTGTCTTCTGGGGTGCTTGGCTGGCTCAGTTGGAAGAACATGTGACTCGATCTCAAGGGTCATCAGTTTGAACCCTATGTTAGGTATAGAGATTACTTAAATAAATAAAAATTTTTAAAAAAAGTATGTCCTCTGAAGCTAGCTAGACATAGACATAAACATTTCCTGTTGAGATGACTGAGACTTTGTCTGATTGCAAAACAATTCCAACAGCAAATCACCCCATCTGTCACTTAGCTACTGCTCTCTTTAAAATGTCTAGGGTGAATCCACCCTACTGAGAAACTCATCTTCAGATCTAGATGCTGTCCCTATTGCAATAGTATGAATAAAATCATTCTCCTTAGTTGTTCAGTTTTTGTCTTATTTTTTAAAGTTAATTTATTTAAGCAATGTCTACTCCCAACATGGGGCTTAAACCCATGACCCCAAGATCAAGAGCCGCATATTCTACTGACTAAACCAGTCAAACACCCCCAGTTTGTGTCTTTAACATGGCTTATGCAGATGGGAAAGAAAATTTTCATCCTCCTTTGGGAATTACATCTGGTCCCCAAAGAGTCCAGTCATGCATAGTTTATTTCCAGGTAGTGAGAAGAAAATGACCTTTGCTCCATTGAGGCAGACCTGGGGCTGGGCAGAGACTAGGAACCAGGCAAAGAGAAATTTCTGCAATAAACACCCAGTAGGAGATAGATAAATAGCACAGTGTAATATTGATTATTTTTTAGCAAGTTACTTGTTATTTTTACCACTGTTAGTACCTTCTCATTCTTAGTACTCAGTCAATTATTTTTAAATTTTCAGTCTGGGTGTAGCTGCACTATGGAGAATTAAGGAAAGAGTCCTGTGTCCCATCTTGGAAGAAAATGTCAAAGAGCAAGCAGCACCTTTTTTTTTTTTTTTTGAAGTAATGTCTGCACTCAATGTGGGGTTCAAACTCACCTCAAGGTCAAGTGTTGCATACTCTACCGACTGAGGTAGCCAGGCACCCTGGGAGCAAGACCTTCTTTAAGTAGCAGAGGAAATTAATGAGAAATCTCCAAGAACAAGTCTAAAAGTCTTTGAGACCTGCTTCTCTCCCCATCAGATATTCTTTCTGAGTTGCCAATTTGTGATGAGCTGAGTTTGGATTTTATTGCAAGTAGTTTGCTTACACAAGAAAAGAACAGAGTTGGTGGGAGCATGCATTAATATGAAAGTCAAGAGCCAATCAACAGGGAAATGTTGGCGGTTTGGAAGCAGGCTCTGACTACTAGGGAGAGTGAGAGGTTGTGCAAGATAAATACAGAACAGATGGTCAGATAATTGAGAGTCTATGGTCTATTAGTGGAGGAAGATTGTTAGGGCGAAAAGCTAGATTAGTCAGTCGGGTAAGGCAGCCGAAGGGGCTGCTGTGGAAGATGTTCACATTAACCAGGATCTTACTCCACTGGAGCCTTGAGGGTAAATTGGTTCAGAAATCAGTAAGAGTCTCACCTCAGGAGTTAGTTCTCCTACGATTTAAGAGACCAAATCCTCCAGGTGAATTAGACTCTAAGTAAAACACTAACAACCTAAAGAAAGCTTGGATTTTCTGTTCTTTCAAGGGTAGATGGGAATATATACTGCACAATCTCATCTTGAGTACGGGTGAACACTAGCCATATTGATATGATCGCTTAAGGAAATGATGCTGGAAATTTAACTTTTCGGATTTTTCCCACCCATATAACTGCAAGATGATTTCGGACCTCCCAAGGGTTTCTGTGATTCATCATCTGTTGATACTGTTGCAGGGTCATCAAGCATGACAGCCAAGAAAGAATTCTTGAGACATTGACAGTACAACTTAGTAAGTTCATTTAAGTAGCACAGAGACAGGACCTGCACTTTTGCTGTATGAAGCTGGTGGTTATCATCAAGGGGGAGGGAATGTGCCAGGAGTATTAGATCATAAATGGCTTCTTCAAATTTCTACTTGTAAAACTACTTTCTCAAGATTTCTTTGGTGCTTATCATTCAGTTCGATATTAACTATTGGTGAGATATACAGGCAGTCATGAAATTCTTTAAGGATGTAGCAACCAGCAGTATTTGATCCTTATCAGAACTATGCAGGGTATAGGTCAGCCTTCTGGGCTAAAGGTGAATACTTTCTGCTTCTATCTCTCAACAATATCAGAAATATGGTGCAGAAATATTGGATTAAAACTGAGAAGTAGAAGCACTAAATTCTAAGCCTTACATTGCAACTCTTGGGTAGGCTTCATTGTGTTAATGGCCATGACATCTCAGAAATACTGCATAACACAGGAATGAAAAAAAAAAAAAGAAACCAAAACATTTCTGAGTCCTAAGTAATTAGGGGTAAGCATTAGGGAGAGAGAATTAGATAAAAGACCCAACTTTTACTACAGTTGATGATGTGTCTGGGTTAACCATCTGAACTTTGAATGATTGCAGGTGCAGTGACCGGAAGTTCTCTACAGTTGCTAAGAAGACTCTAAGGATATTGAAAGTTAAGTAGGGCCACACCTCAGGAGCCACAGGAAAGATTGGCTGAACTCCAAAATGAAGAAGAAAAATACATAACGAATCATTTTCAGTCTCTACTGGCATCTTCACCACAAATCTAGTAGACTAATTAAACACTCTATGGATTACATTCTATTAAAAACATGTATGTATATGGAGAGATTATCTCATATATGGCTTATTTACCTAACCATAGCCTATTTGAAGACAACTTATTTGACTTGAAGATAAAGGTTGAGAACTGAAACTACCTTCCCTTACCCACAGTTTGGACACTAAGGAATTAAAATGCCTGTTTTGCCCTCACTACCTACAGATAACCTAACCCTCTACTTTACATGACTTTACTATTCCATTGTCTTCACAGGTGTGACTTTCAAAAGACCCATCAATTCTTCAATGGAAAACATCAACACACAGTCTGCATCCTAAGATTCTTGGAATGTCTTGCCTGAAAAATCCTTGCCTGCTGTTTTTGACAACCCTGGGCTATTGTCTCTTAATCTTTACCCAGTTCTCATCAAGCTCCCCAGCGAACTAAATCTCTGATTCTCAATTAATGCTGAATTCGTTCCCCCACAGAGACATTACCAAAGCTTTGCAGAGGTTGTGTTCTTCATTAATATGTAAGCAATATACTTAACTTTGTCTTATCCACAGGTTGTGTTTGGGGATATTTGAGGAGCCAGCAAACAACAGATCTTTTTTAGTTGTTTTGCATAGAGCAAAATTACACTTCTAGCTTTCAAGAACATCTACAAATGGTTAGTTTGTGCTGGCTTCTTTAAAAGATGGACTATAACTTCTCCCTGCACACTTAAAAGACAGCTTCCAACAGTAACAGCTGTATCATTACTGTAGTCTTGGGAAATGTATAATGGTCTCAGTAACAAACAGGTATGGGATCTTTCAAGAATATATGGCAGATGTTATATTTATTATTTTTGTTGGTACATCACGGCCTGGGTAGCTTTCTTTCTTCCCTCATGTTCCTTTATTACTTAGACTCTCATTCTTGACCCTTGGAGCTTCACTGGTAGAGTAATTGAAATCACTTCCTACCACATGATACAAACTGTTATAACAGTTTCTGAACTCTTTTCCTAATGGACTTTTGAACAGTATGTTCTCTTAAACTGACTTTTTTGACGGAAAATGTAGCATACATTGTCATGCCAGAAGCAGAGACCTAGTATAAAACCAGAATTTGAGCAGACTTATAGGTCTGCAGATATTAAGGAGTATATAGTTTTTATTACTGATAACCTATTGGTCTGTGTTGAAAACCACTTTTAGTATTTATGGCTGAAATGATACGATGTCTGCAATGTGTTTTAAATGGCTTGGGGATGGGGACTGGGGGAAATAAAGTGTATAGATGAGATAAAATTAGCCTCAAAGATAATAATTTTGAACCTAGGTGATGGACGTATGGAATTTGACTTAACTGTTCACTCTATATATTTTGTGTCTATTTGAATTTTTCCTAATATAAAGTGAAAAAACCCTGAATGTGGTTAGGAATAGTTGTATTGGTTAGGAATTGTCTTAATTCTTCCAAAAGGTCAAATCCGGGACTGTCAAGAGATACCACTTAAGGGATTTACAGTGATTTGAGAACAATGCTGAAACTCCAGGGAGGAAAAAATAGTAAAAAAAAGAACACTATGGGGGCCATTGGGTCATTTATTACATTTTAGTTTCTGAATAAAAGAGTACACCCGAAAGCCCCCCAGCTTTTATCTCATCACCCAGTGTTAAGTGAGGGGCCAGATTTGAGTCATGAGATGGAAATTATGCACGAGATGGAAACTGGCAAGATACTCAATTGAAAGAACATTACAGAATGGTTTCTACTAGAGCAGAGGTTTGCAAACTTTTCCATAAAGACACTGATAGTAACTGTTCTCTGCTTTGCAGGCCATGTGCTTTCTGTCACAACTGCTAGACTCTGCCATTGCAGTGCAGAAGCAGCCATAGACAATATGTAAGCAAACATGCGTGGCAGTTCCAATAAAGCTTTACTTGTAAAAATAGGCAACAGGCCGAATTTGGCCTGTGCTATGTAGTCTGCCAAGCCCTGGGTCAGAATACAAGCTTTGGAATTACACAGATCTGAGGCTGTATCCTGATTTTCCACTTAACTGTGTGACCTTGGGCAAATCACTTAACCTTTGAGCTCTAGTTTCCTCAATTGTAAAATGGAGAATTTCAGTGTCTGCATCCAGTGGCTGTTAGAGAAGAATAAGACGATACACATGAAGCATTTAGCTAAGTATCGAGGGTTCCTTAAGTGCTAAGGAAACATTAAGTATTATTAAATCAAGGCTCTTTTGGTATATAATTTATTACTTATTTAACCACCATACATTTAACCATCTTCTTCAAAAGAATGCAAAGATTTTGTCATTTAAGGAACTGCGATCCAAGTGTAAAATATGTAAGAATTATCCCAATTTACTAATTTTCTCATCATTGTTGTTAATCATCTTTGTTGAGGTTCCAGCTGGCTGACAACACTGTTTTCTTCACCCGAACCCCCAATTTTTCCCCCAATGATAGTGAGACAAAAGTTGGGATGAAGATCAAAGTAGCAACTTTTTTTTTTAAACGTTTATTTATTTTTTGAGAGAGAGACAGAGAGAGAACAAGTTGGGGAGGGGCAGAAAGAGAGGGGAGATAGAGAATCCTAAGCGGGCTCTGTGCTGACAACAGAGAGCCTGACACCGGCTGCACCTCATAAACATGAGATCATGACCTGAGCCAAAGTTGGAATGCTTAACTGACAGAGCCACCCAGGCGCCCCAAGATCAGAGGATCAGCTTTATTGTTGATAAAGCTGAAGAAGGGGGTTCAATCTGTGGCCACTGGGGCTTTCTGATAACCTCTTGCAGTAGGTCATTATATAGGCAGTGTTGGGCAATCTTATGCCTCCCCTTTGCATAAGCTGAAACTGCCTGGGTAAGCTTTCTGCTCAGCACAGAAGGCAACCCGAAAGCACACATTCTTTAAATAGGCTAGCACCAAAAGAGCAAAGGGACCGCACTGAGAAAAAGGAATATGGAAGTAGAGAAATGGAGAATTTCCACTTACACTTAATACCAAGTCAAGTGTGTGTCAAAAGTTACGTGAGGCGCTTCACTCGGATCAGCCTACAAGACCCTTACAACAGCTCCCTGAGGCAGTGTTATGAGTAAACAAGACAGGGAGAAAAAGGGAGAGAATTCCCCACAATCTCCCAGGAAGAAAGTGGTAAGGCCAGGATTGAAATCCATATTCAGTTCCCTACCTCCAAAGCTCAGGAGCTCTTTTTAGCAAATCTGGACCTAAAAAGAAAGCAAGCAACAAACCCAATCGAAACAAGAATGCAAACGAGTTTAGTTTAGACCTTGTGTTTGTAAGCCTTTATTGGTGCACAACCATCCCTACATTACTTCCTAGATGTTTGAAATGCATATGCT
This sequence comes from Felis catus, assembly GCF_018350175.1. Taxonomy (NCBI): domain Eukaryota; kingdom Metazoa; phylum Chordata; class Mammalia; order Carnivora; family Felidae; genus Felis; species Felis catus. The sequence continues at coordinate 187,181,152 of NC_058371.1, read as the reverse complement.
TAATAAATCCACTCTTAGATTTTGCCTACAATCTATGTCTGCTACTTAAAACAAAACAAAACACTCCAATATTCCTATTAAAAAGAGGAACATGGAGCCACCTTCAATTTCCTGGCTTCTACTCCTTTCTTCATACCAAATAGTGGTGCTGAGATCCCATCTACAAATTCTTTCAGCTTCTGAAGATGGAATTGGCTTGGTCTTACAGACTTAAATTCACTTAAAGTGGTTATGTGCCCTTTTTTACTATCTTCTCAACTATCTTGGGGTATAATTCCTTTTTTTAAATTGGACCTTTTCAACTTGAAGGAGACCGAATAGAAATATTTTAGTGTTCTATCACCTGTTAGCATTATACTCTTTAAATGGTAAGCCTATCCCACCATTTTTTTTTCCTCTAGCTCCAGATAGTTGAAAAATCCCTTTCTGTCATCTCTAATGTCTTTTGATAACCTAATGTACTTAGCTTTTTACTTTCCTGACTGTTTTTAGAGGTTCTTCTTACTCTTTTATATTCATCTTCCGGTCTTAAAATATTATATCGTAGGATTGATGTGATGCTAATTTCACACAGGGCCATATATTGTACCTTTGACCCATTTTCAGTATACAGTTTTTGTACTGAAGGGAGATTTGAGCCAAATTGTTAGATTCCATAAAAAATGAGTAAGGTTTTCTGACATTTTGATAAAATACTGTTCCCTTAAATAGCCATATATTTAGACGTTCTATCAAAACAACCAACAAGATTGCCTTGCATGATTTGTTCTTAGGCTTTTAATTCGCTTGCTTTCCCAATTGCTGCACTTTCTTTCAATGTTAAATCTGTTGTTTTGCTAGATGATGTTCATTTTAGCAGAGAGGAGTTATCAAAATTTTGGTGCATTTTAGGGAATTTGGTTTGGATTGCCCTTCAAATACAAAATTGATGCTACTGACCCGCCATTAGTAGGACACGAAATTTGAGTTATTTCCCCTGTGTTGGTGATGGATTGTGCTGCCTGAGCTACTGGCACTCCCTTTCACATTATCCATTGTGACTAATCGCATGCATTTGCAAGATGATTAGCCAAGGTTAGGGGTACAGTCTGTGATTATGGAACAGATTTTTTTCTTTATGTGAAAAATTACTAGCTTATAATAGCATTAAATTATAATTTTGCTTTCTATCCTAACCAATGGTAGATTGTTAATAGCAATTCATATTCCTATGGCGTTTTGTGTATTGTTTGCTATATAGTTCCTGAGTAGGGCTCTGTCCCATCCTTGTTTTTCTTCCATTAAACATTTACATCTTTCTTTTTTTTAAAGTTTATTTTTATTTATTTTGAGAGAGAGATAGAGAGCAAGCGGGGGAGGGGCAGAGAGAGAAGGAGATTGAATCTCAAGCAGCCTCTGCTCTGTCAGCACAGAGCCCACTGTGGGGCAGGAACTCATGAGCCATGCAATCATGACCTGAGATGAAGTCAAGAGTCAGATGTTTAATCAAATGAGCCACCCAGGTGCCCAAACATTTACAACTTTGAAATGTACCAACTCCACTGCTAAAGAACAAGAAGTTCACTCATTTGTTCAACAAACTGAGAGCTTACTATGTAGTAAGTTCTGTTCCAGTGCTGGAGATACAGCAATGAATAAATCAGTCCTTTTCTTCCTAGAGCTTTTCTTTTAGCAAGGGGAGAAGGACAATACACAAGTATCCAAGAAAAGGTGTAGGTCATATGCTAGGAAAGATAAAGTAAGGAAGGAAGATAGGAAGTATCAGGGAGGGAAGTCATTGATAATTTATAGGGTAATCAGGGAAGGTCTCACTGATAAGGAGACATTTGAGCAGAGGTGAAAAAAAGGAAAGGAACAAACCACGTGGCTACTAGAGAAAAGTCTTCCAAGCAGATGAGCAAGTGTAACTACTCTGAAAAAGGAGCATGCTTGCATGTCCAACAAAAGTCAGAAGGCCATGTGAAGCTATTGTAGGGTTTTTGCTTATACTCCAAGTGAGATTGCAAACTGTTGAAAGATTTTAAGTGGAGGAGTGCCTTGACTTTTAAAAAAAAGTCATCTGCTATTTCAGAATTGACTTTGGAGAGAGGTGTTAGCTGGTGCCCTGTAACAAATTGCCTCAAAACTTAGTGAGCTAAACACATACATTCGGTTTCACATAGTTTCTATGGCTCAAGAATTGAGCCATGGATTAGGTTTCTGCTTTAGGGTCTCACAATGTTACTGTCAAGGTGTTGGCTGGGGTTACAGTAATCTCAAGGTCAAGTGGGGCAGGATCTACCTTCAAACTCACTCAGAGTTGTGAGCGGAGTTCAGTTACTAGGGGCTGTTGGACTGAGGGCCTCGGTTCCTTGCTGGCTGATGACCGGAGGTGTCCACAGTGCCATCCCAGGTAGTCCTAGCCATCAGAGCTAGCTAGCATGAAGAACAAAGAGAGAAATCTCAGCACGATGGAAGGCAGAATCTTGTATCTTAGTCACAGAAGTAATATCCCATCACTTTTACTATGTTTGATTCATTAAGAGTAAGTCATTAGGTCCAGCCCACATTTAACGGGAGGGGATTACAGGAGGACATGGCTACCAGGAGGGGGAATCAGTGGGAGCCGCGTCAGAAGCATCCTATCAACACAAGATCAGTTAGGATATTACTGGGGTCTTGTTAATGGCTATTGATACTTCTGTGGCTATTTATGGTGTGGGGTGCTAAATAGTTTCAAAAGCCTTGCTTCTTCTACAGATTCTGGATATATATTTAAAAAAAATTTTTTTAATGTTTGTTTATTTTTGACAGAGAGAGAGAGAGAGAGAGAGAGACAGAGCATGAGCGGGGGGGTGGGGGCAGAGAGAGAGGGAGACACAGAATCCCAAGCAGACTCCAGGCTCTGAGCTGTCAGCACAGAGTGCAACGCGGGGCTCGAACTCACAGTCTGTGAGATCATGACCTGAGCTGAAGTCCGACGTTCAACCGACTGAGCCACCCAGGAGCCCCTGGATATACATTTTTAATTAAGTTTTTATTTTAATTTCAATAGCGTTAACATATAGTGTTATATTCATTTCGGTTGTATGATATAGCGAATCAACAATTTCATATATTACTCAGTGCTCACTACAAGTACCCTCCTTAATGGATTCTTTTGAAGTTCAAACTAATAATATTCACTGAGGCATTGGATATGGAGCAGGGGAGAAAGACTAGAATCAAGGATGACTCTAACATTTTTGGTCTGTGCCCCTGGAAAGATGGAATTGCCATTTTCTGAGATAGAAACAACTCTGGGAAGAGACAGTTTTGTCGAGGGGGAGGAAATAATCAGGAGTAATGTTTTAGACATGTTGACTTTGAGATGCCTCTTTGACACAAAAGTGGAGGTGTTGATTTGGCAGTAGGATATACGAATCTGGGGCTCAGGGTAAAGGTTTGAGCTGTGAATAAAAATTTGAAAGTCATCATCATCTACATTGTGTTTAAAACCATGATACTAGATATGGTTGCTAAGTAAGAGTATATACCAGAAGTTCCAGAGACTGTGCCATATTGGGAAAAAACATCTTCATGAGAGATATTCATGGATAAAGAAAGCCAGTTAACACTCTATCTCTGTAGTCGCCTTTTAGCCCCTAACAAAGACAGCAATGTTTTTCATTATGCAATTAGTCTAGCTTCTTATGGGCGTAAACTTCCAGAACAGGACTTTGGCTCCACCTTTACATTTTTTTCTAGCCAACTCCAAACTGAAAGGATTTCCCAAAGGCAAAAGCAAGCCTACATTGAGTATACTTATTGTGGTGAGTACTGAGTGATGTACAAAATTGTTAAATCAGGGGTGCCTGGGTGGCTCAGTCGGTTAATCATCCAACTCCCGATTTTGGCTCAGGTCATGATCTGAGCCCGCATTAGGCTGTATGCTGATGGTGCAGAGCCTGCTTGGGATTCTGTCTCTTCTCCCTTTCTCTGCCCTGCCCCTGCTCATGCTGTCTCATAAGTTTGTTTGTTTATTTATTTATTAAATAAACTTAAAAAATTTTTAAAAACAAAACAAAATTGTTGAATCACTATATTGTATATCCGAAACTAACACAACACTGTATGTTAACTATACTGGAAATAAATAAATAAATACATTTAAAAAAAGCAAGTCTACACTAATACAAAGTGGAAGCTTTGAAATGATAGACGTTTCTCTCTCTTTTTTTAAATGTTCATTTATTTATTTTTGAGAGAAAGAGAGAGAGAGAGAAAGAGAGTGAGAAGGGGGAGAGGACAGAGAGAGAGAGAGAGAGAGACAGAGAGAGAGAGGGTGTACCAAGCAGGCTCTGCTCTGTCAGCACAGAGCCCAATAGGGTCTTGAACCCAAGAACCATGAGATCATAACCTGAGCCAAAATCAAGAGTCAGTTGCTTAACCAACTGATCCACCCAGGTGCCCCAATGATAGACCTTTCTTAAAAGAACTTCAGAAGTAATTTTTTTGTTTGTTTGTTTTTGTTTTTGTTTTTGTTTTTTAAGGCAAGGCTCAAGGTCACTTAACATGAGTTCAGTTCTTAGAATGCTTTTTCTGGCTCTTCTGTCTTTGACTAATTCCATTCACTATTTTTACTTCAAAAAATCATTTATATACTGACAAGCTCTAAAATCTGTATGTTAAACCATAGACTCTCTTTCCCAAGTTCTTGGTCCATGTTTTCAACTGTCCCCTGGACATCTAGACCTGGAGTCTTATGGAGACTGAAGATGAATTCATGCTTACTTCCAAGAACCTATTCTGTCACTTGTCTAGTTCATGACACCATCCATGACACCATCCATCTATGTCAAAAACCTAGAAGGAGTTCCAGGATTTCCTTCTCTCTCATACTCTGATTAATCATCATCATCATCATGAATAATAAAAAAACTAATGATATGGAGGAGGCTTATAAATATTACATCTAATCATCACAATAACCAATTAGATAGGCATGGTTATACGTACCTAATAAATAGTAAGAGTAAAATTGGGGCATCAGGGTGGCTCCATTGGTTGAGTGTCCAACTTGGGCTCAGGTCATGATCTCGTGGGTTGTGGGTTTGAGCCCCATGTAGGGCTGTCTCCTGTCGGCACAGAGCCCACTTCAGATCCTTTGACCCCTCTCTCTCTGCCCCTCCTCTGCTCTCTCTCTCTCTCTCAAAAATAAACATTAAAAAATAATAATAATGGTAAAATAACTTATGAGATCAGAAAGCAAGTTAATGGCAGGACCTGGCATCCACCCAACTCTTCCAGGCTGCAAATCTGGTGTTCTTTGTCGTCTTAACTGTTGCTTCTTTACTCATCTACCTAGTCTTTTTCATTGTAAACTCAGAAGCATCTCTGCATTCAAATATCTCCTTTCTTTTTTTTCTTTTTTTTTTTTTTAATTTTTTTTTCAACGTTTATTTATTTTGGGGACAGAGAGAGACAGAGCATGAACGGGCGAGGGGCAGAGAGAGAGGGAGACACAGAACCGGAAACAGGCTCCAGGCTCTGAGCCATCAGCCCAGAGCCCGACGCGGGGCTCGAACTCCTGGACCGCGAGATCGTGACCTGGCTGAAGTCGGACGCTTAACTGACTGCGCCACCCAGGCGCCCCCAAATATCTCCTTTCTGAACTCTCACCATGGACTTAATCCAGAACTTGATTATCTCTCACCTGGGCTTTAAAACCTTATCCTAGCTGGCCTCCATCTTTATAGCCACACTCTACCACGACCATCCTTCTGAAAAGCAAAACCAATTGCACTACTGCCCTTCTTAAGTACTTTATCGACTCTCACTTCATGTAAAATTGAGTCTCAAGCCTTAGCATTTTCAGAATCAGTGTCATTTGCAGACTCCAACATAATTCTGGGTTCAGAGATATCATCCAAGTACCCTTTGCTCCAGAAATTCCACGCTTCTTTTTATTAACCTGGGTTTGGCTTTCTTCTTAGAATGCCATGACTTCTCTCTTCTAACTATAAAAGTGTTACCCATAATTTAAGATCTAGTTCAAGTGTTACCTCCTCTGTGTGCCTTTTATACATTTAGGCAAAGCTAATCCCTCCATCTCCTGGGATCTCGGGGCTAATTTCTGCTTACATCTCTGCCTCGAACAGTAGACTGTGAGATCTTTAAATACAGAGACTGTCTTGTTTGTCTTTATATTCCCAGTGCTACCACATTGAGACATTGTTTAAATATCTGTTTTACAGATGTTAACATCATCCATATATCTGATTCAGATTTTTGAAAATGTACAGATGAGCTGTTGCTATAGGAGAAAAGGCCACATCTTGATTGAATTTCATAGATTCCAGGAAGGATCGTATTAATCATCCTTGTTTATGTGCACCTAAGGTATGCTTTGAAACTTTTTGTAAGGTAGAAATCCTTTCTGTTCTTTTCAGTATGAATGAATTAGACAGATAAGAATAATACAATTAAGTTACATATTTTATACCAATGACAATTTAAAATTGGTTAAATGCCATGCCATCAGCACTGACTGGAAGTAGCTAATAAATTCATTTGTTAGATCTTAGATCCATAGAAAGTACTCAGTGTTTAGGGAAGGCTAATAAAGACATTAGGAAGGTCTTGAGGCCGTTCTCTTTGTTGTCATTGCTCCTTTTTTCCCCTTGCCTTTGACATACTGCAAACATATCACCTGCAACTCGTTTTGTCCAAAGATTTGAACAGCTAAACCCACATAAAACTGACACTATCGTTTATTGAGTGTTTCAAGTCACCTCCTGTCACCAACTTATTTTTAGGAATGGAGGCGGTTGAGACACTTTTGAAGTTGCTATAATCTTGTTTAGGTTAATTCACCCAGTAGTACTTTAAAAATTTAAAGTCTTCCCCACACCCCTGCCCACCACCGACAGTGATTACAGTGATGATGTGTTTTATAATTTGATAGCAAAGCAATTTTTTGTAAAGAAACACTTTAAATATGGCCCTGAAATAGTGGTTGTGCAAAATGTTGTACTAAGTAAGCAAGCTAGGAGTAGTGACAAAATTTGTGGTTTGTATGTTAATTTCTGGACCAAATGAAAAAGGTACAGTCAATTCTGTATTGCGCAATTTATTTGCCATCTTTTCGTACCTCCCCAGTACCCATTCTCCTCTTCTCAATAGACTCTGACTTCTATTTGGATATCATGTGGTTTTAGGAGGATGTAACTCCAGCCATCAGCTTAAAGAATACAGCATCTGACCTGCCATTCTCCTCTTCTCAATAGACTCTGACTTCTATTTGGATATCATGTGGTTTTAGGAGGATGTAACTCCAGCCATCAGCTTAAAGAATACAGCATCTGACCTGGACCAAGCCAGTTGGAACAATAAACTCCTATAACCACCATGACTGGTTTAAGAGTTGACCTAATCAGAGAGAGGGAATTTTGAGAAAGCCAAGACCTTCTTTTGCTTCAGATAGGATGACCCACAGATGTGAAGTCTAGAACTCTTGAAGCCATTGTGTTTTATTCACAGAACCTACTTACGGATAAGAAGGGCACACAAAGAAAGAAAGGGGTGAAAAATTGAAAGCAAGACCGAGACACAGACCGGTTACATTGTAACCAAACCGTGCCTAAAGCCTGCCCTATGTCTTGGTCTGTCATTTAGAGTAGCTAGTAAATTCTTCTTCTTATGTTAGTCACTTTGTGTTCAGTTTTCTCTTTCTTGAAATCGAAAACATTCTGATATATCCATTTTCATGTGTGGCAGAGTAAGATTCTTTGACTATGAAAAATAGGTTTTGGTATTTATATTTGAATACAAATGTGTTTGATCCATACATTGCAATAAATAATAAAGCCACATTAGTAAGTCTTAACTCTGTAGACAATGTACTCAGATTTGCCCATCGTACTCTTGCTCAGGATCCATTCTGCCTTGTTAGGAAGACTCACCTTGACGAACTCAAGAGTAGGGGATTTCAGAGGTGAACTAGTTATATTGCTTGTTATGTCTGATAACCTGGATGCATCAACGGGAGTGGGGGTGGGGCGGGGTGGTATCAGGAGCTCAACTGAGCTGTGAAAAAGAGAGCTGAGAGGCTACGTATCAGAGTAACTGATGAAAGCGACAAGCCAAAAACGAAAGAGTTAAGTTTTTAATCATTTACTGAGATCATGTAAAAGGCTACAACCAAAGTGCCAACTCCTGCTCTTCAATTTTCCCCCACAAAATGGCATACTGGCCCAGGATCTGCTAGGTCACTGTGGTATGGGGTTGTCTCACTGTTGATGGAACTCCGGACAAAAGTGTGTGGTATTTTTACAGACGCCAGGTGGCGGCAGTGGGGGGTGGGGTGGGGTGGGAATATTGAATACTGATAAAGGGGAAGAATATCTTCAAGGTTTGTCCCTTTGCCCAATAAGAAGGACTTGGCAGAGGCGCCTGAAGAGGCCCTCAGCCCAAGGCCTCAGATAAAGACACCTAGGAACACAGAAGCTTGAGCTAGGAATGCAAATAGAGATGTAAGAGCCTGACCAGCCAGGGGAGCCCGGGACCTTGACTGCAAGTCCCTTCAGAGATTGCAATGTACCGACTCTGCATCAAGTCCGGCATGGGGAGGGCGGCTTTCCCTTGTGAGGCCTGCCACGTAGGGTCTTTGTGATTGGCTGCGATCAGGGCTGAAAAATCCCACGTTAGTTTTTTAAACCAGGAGCTGGACTCCTCAAGAGGAAAGCCAGATTATTTTTTAACTCTCAGAGCCTGAGACTTTTCATAAAACTATTTAATGTTGTATATAAGTACCCGATGTATCACATGGATCAGAGTTCACTTATCCATTGTTTGAGTCCTTTCGCATTTGTGGGTTTTACTTTTCCTTGTTGGAAACCTTTAGGTTCAAAGACTTAAAAAAAAAATTTTTTTTTAATGTTTACTTATTTGTGAGAGACAGAAAGAGACAGAGCATCAGTGGGGAAGGGGCAGAGAGAGAGGGAGACACACACACAGAATCCAAAGCAGGCTCCAGACTCCGAGCTGTCAGCACAGGGCCCGATGGGGGACTCGGGCCCATGAACCATGAGATCATGACCTGAAGTGAAGTTGGACGTTCAACCGACTGAGCCACCTAGGCGCCCCTAGATTCCAAGACTTTTAAGTGTCTTACAATTTACGTGGGAAAGTAAAATTTAACAGGCAATGCTCAAGAGGAAATCAGCTGCTCGGTATAATCAACAAAACTTGGTGTCACATATTCTAAAATTTAGAAATCTTGAAGAACAAAGAGATCCCTAAGTATTTGCTTCTTGGACAATCATGCAACTCCTAGATCATCAATGTTTTATTTCAGTGGGCAAATACTGTAACCTCTTTTATGATCCTGAATGTTTTACTTGGTAAGTATTATAAACTCATCTAATATATGATGACATCAGGGTACCTGGGTTGCTCAGTCAGTTAAGCGTCCGACTTTGGTTCAGGTCAGGATCTCACGGTTCATGAGTTCGAGCCCCACGTCAGGCTCCGTGCTGACAGCTCAGAGACTGGAGCCTGCTTTGGATTCTGTATCTCTCCCTCTTTCTGCCTCTCCCCCACTCACGCTCTGTCTCTGTCTCTCAAAAAATGAATAAACATTAAAAAAAATTTCAATATATGACTTCAAATGGCCTTTTGCTGTTTCCCAACTCAAGACAATAAGTCCTACTTTCCCTATTCCTTGCTGAATGCCACAATATCTCAACTTTCTTGAGGGTCGTGAGGCCACCTCCTATTCTGGTCACAAAGCAAATCTTCAAGGGGGTGGGAGTTCTTGGGTACACTGTGCATAAAAAACAAAAGCATAAAACCAACCAAACAGGGGTAGTGGAGCGGCTCAGTCAGTTAAGAGTCTCACTCTGATTTTGGCTCAGGTCAAGGCACACTTCATGAGATTAAGCCCCGTGTCTGGCCCAGCACAGACAGCATAGAGCCTGCTCGGGATTTTTTCTCACTCCCTCTCTCTCTCTGCCCCTCCCCCACCTCAAAAATAAAGAAATAAACTTAAAACAAACAAACAAAAACCTTCTGGCTTTGATGTGTTAAAAACTTGAGATACTCTCCATATGTGAAACAAAAACTGGGATGTGAGATAAACCCAGAATATAGAATGAGTGTACACATGGTAAGAACCTTAATGTTTCTGTATGACACTAAAAAAGTGTAGAAAACAAACTGTTTTTTTTAAACAACATTCTATTTTTCTCGCAGAATTTCAAACTCAAACATGACAAATACAACTTTCAGTGGCTAACAACAAACCATGGACCAATTAATTGATAAAAGAGTCATAAAATGATCCCAGAAAAAAAAGACGTTTTAAATTCTTGTCTAGGTTAAGGTGGTATGTATTATGTTATGTGTATTTTACCACAATGAAAGAAAAGAAAAAAAATCTTGTATGATAGCAAAAGCTCAGATTTTAGAATGAAGATAACAGAAGGTGAGTAAAAATGGAGAGTTGGATCAAACAAACTTTCCTCCTTTTTTTTTTTAACTTTATTTTTTTATGGTTATTTATTTTTGAGAGAGAAAGAGACAGCGTGTGTGCGTGTGCGAGTGGGGAAGGGACTGAGTGAAGGGGAGAGACGATCTAAAGCAGGCTCTGAATCTGACAGCAGAGAGACCGATGTGGGGTTCGAACTCATGAACCTGAGAAATCATGACCTGAGCCAAAGTTGGACGCTTAACCCTTAACCAACTGAGCCACCCAGGTGCCCTGAACAAACTTTCTTTTTACTTGAAAGACTCATTTTAGAATCTTCTTCCTCACAACAATTACTTCAAATTGAGGTATTCCAAAGATAAATGTTTTATTTTATATTTAATTGTTTTTTTAATGTTTATTTTTGAGAGGGAGAGAAAGAGAGAGACAGAGCGTAAGCTGGGGAGGGTCAGAGAGAGAGGGACACAGAATCCAAAACAGTTTCCAGAATCTGAGCTATCAGCACAGAGCCTGACATGGGGCTCAAACTCACGAATTATGAGATCATGACCTGAGCCACAGTCAGTCGCTTAACCGACTGATCCACCCAGGCACCCCAGGATATTTCAAAATCTGATTTTAAAAATTGGCAATTTTATTGCTTCCATGGTGGCAAGAACAGTTATTACAAAATGGGATGTGTATTTTGGGGTATTGTGTATTTGGTTTCATGCAACATTTTAAAATATTGCCCTAAAGTTAATACTGTCTATTAATTTGAGCAAGACCTGGGGGATCTGGAAAAGAATGCATGGGGAAGTTGCCCTTGGCCTTTCTTGGAAAGGTATGTGATTGCTCTGGCTGCCATAACAAACTAAGCTGAGGGGCTTAAACAACAGAACTTTCTCCCAGTTCTGGAAGCTAGATGTGCAAGATCAAGGTGTCAGCAGGGTAGGCTTCTCTCGCTGCCTTTCTCCTTGGCTTGCGGATAAAGGCCTTCTCTCTGTGTCCCCACATGGCCTTTTTTCTGTGCACACACATATCCCTGGTACCTCATGTGTGTGTCTAAATTTCTTCTTCATATAAGAACACCAGTCAGATTGGATTAGGGCCCACCCGTACGACTGTATTAACCTTAATTACATCTTTAAAGGCCCTATCTCCAAATACAGTAAAACCTTGGTTTGTGAGCATAATTCGTTCCGGAAACATGCTTGTAATGCAAAGCACTTGCATATCAAATCGAATTTCATGAACCATTGGCTCAGTTGCGATCATGTGACGTTCAGCGTCAGGTACCACTCGCATTACAAGACTTCGCTCCTTTATCAAGTTAAAATTTATTAGAAATGTTTGCTCTTCTTGCAGAACGCTTGCAGAACAAGTTACTTGTGATCCAAGGTTATGCTGTACAAATTCTGATGTATAGGGAGTTAGGGCTTCAACCTATAAATTTTAGTGGGTCACAGTTCAGCCCAGCAGTATGGTATAATTGTGTGATATCTCTCATAATTTCCAGTTTTTAAAAGTTCAATTGTATTTTATTTTGAGGTACTGTGGTTAATATTTTAAAACATTCTTAATCATCAAAGATGCATTTGTATAACATGCACATAATATGTGTACATATCCAGTGGCTTCTGAATTCTACATTTGGTTTATTTGTAATTAAAATAAGAATATATACATATATATTCTTATATATTCATATATATGTGTATGTATATATATACATATATATGTGTATATATGTATATACACACACATATATATGTGTATATATATGTATGTGTATATATATATACACATATACATATGTGTGTATATATATGTATATATATATATATATATATATATATACCCATAAAATCTTACAGTTTGATCCTGAGTCAAATAATGTTTCAGGCAAAGTCTCACCAGCCTACATCTACAATGAATTGTTCACTGTTAATTATATGCAATTCTAAGATGCAAGGGGTATCCAGAAAAATGTGGAGATTGCTTCTAGTTATATGAATTATTTATAGTTGCTTAACAAAGAACCCCATACCTTAAGGCTAAAGATGACAAACATATGCTATCTCCCACAGTTTCTGAGAGCCAGAAATCTGGGAGCAACTTAGCTGGGTGGTTCTAGCTCACAGTGTCTCACAAAACTGTTGTCAAGGTGTCAGCCCAATCGAGGGTCATCTGCATGTTTGACAGGGGCTCGGGGCTAAAGGATCCACTTTGGAGACAGCTCCTCTCTCAAGGAGCTCTTGGCTGGATGCCTCTTCTTCATTGGCTGGTGGCAAGAGGCCTGAGTTCCTGGCCATGTCACTCTCTCCCTTGCACTACTTGAGAGTCATTTCAGCATGTCAGTTATCCTCCAGAGTGAGTGATCCAAGACAGAACAGGTAAAAAGCCACATGCCTCTTATGACCTAATCTTTGAAGTAAGAGGCTCTAAGTCCAGCCTCACTCAAGGGGAAGGAAGTTAAGCTTCAGGTTTTAAAGGAAGGAGAATCAAAGACTTTGTGGATATATTTTTAAAACTGCCACATATGGGGCCCCTGGCTGGCTCAGTCAGTAGAGTGAATGACTCTTGATCTTGGAGTCCTGAGTTTGAGCCCCTTGTTGGGTGCATAGAGATTACTTAAAGAAAAAACACACGTTAAAAAAAAAAAAAACCACGTGCACACACACACACACACATACACACACATACCTACCACATATTACTGGGTAAAGATAATACTGATTTAGAGGATTACTTGGATTTATGTACTGCAAACCTTGGTATGATAATCCAGGGCATGAATAATTAACATTGTAAGGGTAGTCCCCCAAAAGAGCACTGTTAAATCATTAATAGTGACAACATCAGTTAATTAGGATGGTTACTCTCAACCTTAAGACTTAAAATTTTAAGTCTGGAAAATTTTTAAATTAAGTGTTAAAATATATAAGAGAATCAGAGCCTTGTGTTAACAGTTTTTATTAAGAAAATGGGAATGTTTGAAATTTCATATACTATAATGTGTAGTAGTGGCTTATTATATTCATAGCTCTTATGAATTTGAAATGTGCATTTAAGAAATAGATTTAGACTTATGATTTTAGGTAAAATCTTACAAGTAATTCTTAGCAATGAAATAGCTAGAAGAATTAGGTTCATTATGGTGAACTCTGAAAAAGTAGGATTAAAAAACTATGATATTAAAATGACTGTGTACCTGTCTCGATTAAAAAATAGTCCCCCTAAATATATCAGAGCCTAATCCTTAGAGCCTGTATATGTTACTTTATATGGCAGAATCTTTGCAGAAGTGATTATGTTAAGAATCTTGAAGTGGGGAAAGAATTCTGGGTCATTCAGTGGACCTTAAATGTAAACACATGTATCCCTATAAGAGTGAGGCAGAGGGAGATTTTACTACCCACAGAAGATAAGGCTGTGTGAAGACAGGGCAGACAGGGAATCAGCTGGCCTTGCCAGAAGTGATCTGGTCATAAGCCAAAGCTTACAGGCAGCTACCAGAAAATGGAAGGAACAATAATGGAGTTTCGCTTTCAGCCACTGGAGAAAGAATGTCCCTGTGGATACTTTGGTTTTGGCTCATTGAAACTGATTTCTGACTTTTGGCCTCCAGAATTGTGAAAGAATAAATTTCTATTGTAGGCCACTATTTGTTGCTAATTTATTACAGTAGCCACAGGAAACTAATACAGCGATTTTGTTACAAAGCAGGTTGGAGAGTCTTGAAGCACTTTCAACTAACTTGGTGAACTTAACATGGCAGTTATAATTCAAAGGACTGTAGGGCTCAGATCATATGAAACCACCACAAGATGGGACTCACTGGTTCCAGCTCATATTTCTATTGTGTCCCTTTGACACCTGGTGGGCAACTTGCTGTTACTGTCAAAAATGGATCGTCATTCCAAGTTCATTTTCAGTGTGAATGTGGATTGGTCAGTACTGGACTTCATATCAGTACATCTCTGCAGCCATGGTCTATATAAAAGAATTCCAGAGATACACCTGCCTTGCACTGGCTGGCTGGTCCCTATGAACCCCCAGAACCATATGGTGCATCAGACCATGACTGTGGATATATAAATCTCACCGCAAATCTGCTCTGTGTAAGAGAGCCATGGAAAACAAGGCAGATTATGTTGCCACCACCATCAAAACAGGGTGCAAACAAATCATGACCTGTAAGATCCCCAAAGTTATAAGGGAACCGTCTTGCCACTAATACTTGTGAAGTCCTGAAGCAGAAGTGCAAATGCAGGCCTATTTATCATAGGTCTAAATATTTAAAGGTTATAAATCAAGGCAACAAACTATTATGTAAAACATGTTCTAATTGCCTACCCTGACAAATACATATGTACAATAAACTCAAAAATATGTGCAAAACTATGGTTTTTATATGAATGTTAGCAAAATAGTGAGAACAACTCAATTTTAGCATTAATTATATATGTCTGGGTCTTGCGTTGATGGAATAATGCTGTTTGGAGGACTGATAAAATAAAACTTCATAAATTACTATGTATTTATTCCATTAAATTTATTTTTCTTGCTTCCATTTCAGCAATATCAATAATTATGTTATTATAATATTTTCCCTTGAGTTATGTTCTATTAATAGCAATTATATAAGTGATTAAACAATTCTAGTGTATTCAAAGTGAATACATTTCAATATATTTTCATACAAATAAATAGAAAATGTCAAAAAATTAAAATAAGTTTCCCAAGTTTTCAAAAAGTTGTTTTTATTGTAGATGATTCAAAACTACAAATAACAATAAACTTCAACATTTTCACTCAAAATTATTAAAGTTGAAATTTACTCATTTTTGAAAATATAATTGTCATATTAAATACATGCACAAATATAAAACTATTCCTATCCTTGAATTCATTGTCTATCAAATCGCTAATATAAAGATTGTCAAGCTTCACACATATTATGTCTTAAATTATGTAATGCAGAGTTAAGTAATATTAATTACTATTACAAAATGTCCATCAATTGCCATGTGCATTGTTGCAAATACTATGCTAATTAATTCGTAAGTACTTCCTGAAGCACAGTTTGGAACACTGATAGGAAATGATACTTTCTTATGCAAGTATGTATGGCATTTATGTTGAGAGGAAGGATCTGATAGATTAATTTGTTGGCACTCTTAGAGGAAATCCTTCCTACACTCTGAAGCATTGTCTGTCTTCAACATCTTTAGCTTTATAATCACAATTTTCAACTCTATCCCAACCACCAAGGACACAAAAGAAGAGAGATGGAAAAGCATCCTAGCCCTGAATAGCGTTATTCACGAGAGAGGCTGTTTAGCATCTGGTCCTAAAAGACACAGAAGCCCACGTGCTCTTTAATGCCATTGGGAGTTGGAGTGTTTTGTGATTTACTGTGACCTTCTAAACCATGAGGCCAAAGGCAAGGGCCCTTATTGCCTGGACCTGAGGGCAGCGCTGGAAGAGAATTCATTGTTTTCACCTCTGCGCAGCACACAGCTCTAGCGCAGAAGAAAGGATGCCCTGTGGTTACTCAAAATTTCAAAGACCTGCATGTTGACATAGCACAAAGAATCTCAGAACTACTCTACACACTAGAAAACCACTATGGATTTCATAACATGTCTTTATCTTGCTTACACTTGTAGTATGCTGGTCTCTACAGAAATACTCTCTCCTACTCCTTCTCACCATGGCTGATTTCTTTAAGTTAAATTGAACACGTTGGTGAGAAACGATAATCCTCGGAGAGACATGTCTGTAGTTAAAGAATCTATTGTGGGGAAAAAAGACTATATGTGGATTTGTACATTTCTAGAGGGGAGACTGGCAGGGTTATTAGTTCTTTTATAAACAACAGAATTACAAGTCAAGTATTTTATTTTATTTTTTTTAATGTTTGTTTATTTCAAGAGAGAGTGCACATGCACATGAGTGGGAGAGGGGCGGAGAGTGAGGGAAAGAGAGAATCCCAAGCAGGCCCTGTGATGCAAGTGCAGGGGCTCCATCCCACGAACTGTGATATCATGACCTAAGCCGAAATCAACAGTTGGATGCTTAACCGACTGAGCCATCCAGGCTCATAGATCAAAAGTCAAATATTTTAAAAGTTAAAAATCTCAAATAACAAAAAGTTTCTTAGTATTTTACTTCCCAGGACGATTTCAAATGTGTGTTAAAATAACTCTTTGGAGGTTTGATTGTTTTTGATGAGAAGATTAACTTTCCCTCCCTTGATGAGCATCATGGTGTCTCATTTCTCCTCCTTCAGTGACACAGTGTGGTTAGCACACTACACGACAAATCTTGAAGAAGGTCTTGGATATACACTAGCTATAAATAAACATTTATAATTTTGATGCGGTGAGAAGCTAGGAGATGGATCTAGTGAGAGCAATAATCCTTCTTCTCTGCAATGCAGTTCTTGTAATGGGACAAGTCAATTGTAAATGTTTTTAAAGTGTAGCCTTTATTTTTAACAGCTTTATTGAAATGTAATTTACATACCATGCAATTCATTCATTTAAAGTGCAAAACTAAATGGGCTTTATTATAATCAGAGTTGTGCAACCGTCGTCACAGTCAATTCTAGAACATTTTCATCCTCCCAAAAAGAAATCCCCTGTATAGTAGTATCACCCCACTTCCCCACCACCCACCTCAGCCCTTGGCAACCACTAATCCACATTCCATGTATAGATTTGCCTATTCTGGACATTTAGTATACATGCAATAATATAATATCCTCAAATAAGGTCACATTCTGAGGTACTGTGGGTGAGCACTTCAACATACAAATTTTGGGGGGACACAACTGAATCTATAAGAGCTACCTTCTGAGAATTGAGTAAAATTGTTTTTAAAGCCTTCCTGGAAAGCCTTAAAGACGGTCTTAAAATAATAAACTTGAAAATGACATCTCTATATTTTCAGTATTAATTCTTATTCATGAAATAAAGTTGAAGTCTGACTAATTTTTACATATTTGAATTTTCTTGTTTGGTTCTAGAAACAGCCTGGATTGCAACTACCATACACTCCCAACCCATTATTTCCTTCTGTGGCTGGGGCAGATATTTCTATCTATTTTTCCATGAAAGAGAAGCCTTTAATTATGGAATTCTAGGATATCAGGTATTAGGACCTGTGGTTTAATTAAGTAAGCTTTTTTTGGCATTAGGAGAAAAAAAGGAATAAAGGACAAAAAGAAAGTGGAAAGGTGGAAGGAGAGAAGGAGAAGGGATAAGAATGGCATATAGAGGAGGGAAAGAAGAGGAAGAGACAGTAACTCTGATAGATTAATTCTTTCCTGGTGATATGACTGTCAGAGACAAATGATACAGAATTACCATAGATTTTAAAGTCAGATTCAAGCAAAACTCTAATAAGTCTGTGTTCTGCATGGATAAGGCTTTTGAGATGATATGTGGTGTGTGTGTGTGTGTGTGTGTGTGTGTGTGTGTTTTCCTTTTTCATTTTTAGGATGCTGTCAAAAAGGAGTCAAATCCTTTATATCTACTTCCAAGGTTTACATATTCAACCATACTGACATTTACTGAAATGCATTATCTTCTTCTCTCCCACCCTGATAAGCAAATTTATCAGACATTTTGTTTGGAAATTTAAAAATTGAGCAGTAAATTAACATTTTAATTATAAACAATTACATAACTGAGAGCATTTTATTGTTCTAATCATGTATATGTAAACTAATTATATGAGCTAATCTGCTAAATAAGATTAATTGTGATTTATGGAACATTAATTTAAATAATTGTCCACAGCATGACATTCTCCAAAGAGTCAATTTCCTTATATAACTCTTTTAAGAAATAAAAGTGGTGTTAGACTATGTAAATTTACTTAATTTTAGAATTTTAGTTACTAGCAATTTAAATGACTTCAGAATAATATATTCCTAGCTTTCCTTTTTTTTTTCAAGCTTTCCTTTTAATAGATACATTAAGAGTTGCTTTTTCCTTGTCATTTTTTGGCAATTGGCACTACTTGTTCATTATAGAAATCATATATTTATTTTAAAAAAATCTTTATTGAAAATGACATTTTCAGAGGTTCACAAAGATCAGAGTGCTAAGCTCAGCCCCCAGGGCATGCACATTTTGGGAATGTATAAATAACTAATTTGCAAAACAATGGGTAAAGTGAAGAGGTGTACAATACATACATTTAAAAAATTATACATAAAGTAAGGTTGTTTCTGAAAATACCCCTTACACCTCACAGATTTTTAGAAAAATAAAATTTGAGGCTTTAAGGCAATAACTCAAGGCACTAATAGGGTTATGAACTTTATTACAATTTTTTTAAGCTTACATTTGAGTCAAATTTTCAGTGCAATATATCTTGTAGACTATGATATTAATTTCTTCTTCTTTTTTTAAAAATTTCTTGTAGGTAAGAAGAGAAGGAGTAGAAATTAGTGCTTCTTGCTGGAGGAGTTGCAGAGAGTGGTTTTGGAGGATTTAAGAATTGCAGGTGCTGCAGAAGGGCGGGAGCCCTGATTATGAGGGAGGAGCAAGAAAGAAAGAGAGAGAGTGAAGTCACATGCAGGAGATTGCATAAGAAAAACTCTTCCCTAAAACCATTGACTGGAAAAAGGAGAAGGGCTGAGTACCGCAAGTTTGTATAAGCAGTGAAGCACAAAGTCTGAAGTTTTACAAGTCCAAGCCATTGCCAGGGCAGTGCTTGGTGGGTTTAGCAGTGCTCCAATGGGGAAGGAGGACAGAGACCCAGGTGTGGGCAGCATGGTCTGAGGATACCCTGGGTGGCACAGGGAGACGTTCCCTTCTTGGAGTCCATTTGGGAGAGGTGGCATGGCCACTCTGGGGACAAAAGAATTGGCGGCGTGAATGTGCTGCCCTATTCACTAGCATAGGAACAAAGACCCTGGCTGAAGGCAGCAAACTTTGGTCCTGGCTTTTTGCTGTGCTTTAGCATAAATTCTGAACCACTGTGTAGTCCTGCAACTGTTTTCTGGGACAAACTCGCGCCAGCCACAGTGCAATAAGACCCTCCCCCAGAGGATCAGTGTGGGTCCATGCCATATAAGTCCCTAAAATTTGGAGTTTTGAAACCCAGCCACGTACCTGAGATAAAGCACAGGTACTGTGTTGCCTGGCAGGAAGATAGCGCAGACACAGACAGGTGAAGGCGGGGATCTGACCGAAGCTGGGAGCACAGAAGGGGTGATTGCTTGCTTCTTCTAGAATGGCAGGTACTTATTCCCTGCTCCAAGAATGAGACAATGGGGCAAAGTCATTTCCCCCCCAATCCATCATCACTGACTTCAGGGAGCAAAACAGCACCACACAGTAGATGCCAGAGCCACTTACACCAAGCCCCACCACCCTGAGCCCTGCAGGTGCGTTTCCATGAGGGTAAGTATTCATCTGAGAATCAGTGCAGCAGGCCCCTCTCTCAGAGGACCAGCACAAACCCCTCACAAGCACCAAGTCTACTGATCATAGAGTGCTGCAAAACTTCAGCTCTAAGGGACATAGGATCTAGCTGCTGCTGCTTCTTTTTTCTTCTTCTTCATCTCCTTCTTTTCTTTTTTATCTAGCTTCTTTTAACAAGCAGACCAAAATACACCTAGTTAAAACTTGCCATACAATGGACAAGGTCCAAATACTCCCTACTGTAGGCAAGCAGAAACTGCAGAAGACTGACCTGAGGGAAGGAGCAGTCAAAACACATCAGCAGAGTGCACACTGTGAAACACTTCCTTAAGCACCAGGCCCCAACAGTATATGACCTGGTTTTTTTCTCTTCATTTTTTCTTTTGGACCTCTTCTTTCTATTCTATTCTATTCTATTCTACTTTATTCTATTCTATTCTGTTCTATTCTATTCTATTCTATTTTTTGAGGGAGAGAGAGAGAGCACATGCATGCAAGCAGGGGAGGGGCAGGGGAAGAGGAAGAGAGAGAGAATCTTAAGCAGACTCCAAGCCCAGCACAGAGCCTGACACAGGCTGGATCACATGAACTGTGAGATCATGACCTGAGCTGAAACCAAGGGTTGGACACTTAACTGACTAAGCCACCAAGGTGCCCCAGTGGACTTCTTAATACAGGCATTACTCTTGGAAGCAGGAATATAACAAGCTTTCCTAACAATCACTCAAAAAATAGTGACTTAGACAAAATGACAAGAAAAAGAACTGGAAGAAGTAATGTCCAGGAATTTAATTAATACAGATATAAACAAAATGCCTGAACCAGAATTTAAAACAAGAATTTTAAGGGTACTAGCTGGGCCTGAGAGAAGTATAGAAGACACTAGAGAATCCCTTACTGCAGAGATAAAAGAACTAAAAATTACTTATGTCAAAATAAAAATGATGTACCTGAGATGCAATGACAAGGATGGATGAAGCAGAAGAACGAATCAGTGACATAGAAGATAAAATTATGGAAAATAATAAGGCTAAAAGAATAGAGAAAGAAAGGTATTGGATCACAAATTGAGACTGAGAGAACTCAACAACTCCTTAAAGCATAAAAACATTCATATCTTAGGAGTCTCAGAAGAAGAAGAGAGAAAAAGGGGCAGAAAGTTTATTTGAACAAATTATAGCTAAAAACTTCCCTAATTTGGGGAAGGAAACAGACATCAAAATCCAAGAAACACAGAAAACTCCCATTAAATTCAACAAAAGCTAGCTCTCACCAAGACATATCATAGTCAAATTCACAAAATACACAGACAACGAAAGCACCCTGAAAGCAGCATGGGGAAAAAAGCCCTTAACCTACAAGGGAAGACAGGTCATATTCAGAGAAGATCTATCCACAGAAACTTGGCAGACCACAAAGGAATGGCATGATATATTCAAAGTGCTGAATGGGAAAAATATGCAGACAAGAATACTTTTTCTAGCAAGGCAGTCATTTAGAATAGAAGGAGGGATAAAGAGTTTCCCTCACAAACAAAAGCTAAAAGAGTTTGTGATCACTAAACCAGCCCTGCAAAAAATATTAAAGGGGACTCTTCCACTGGGGAAAAAAAGACCAAAAGCAACAAAGACTAGAAAGGACCAGGGAACATCACCAGTAACACCAACTGTGCAAGCAACACAATGGCACTAAATTCATATCTGTCCATAATCACTCTGAATGTAAGGGGACTAAATGCTTCAGTAAAAGATATAGGGGATCAGAATGGATAAAACAAGATCCATCCATATGCTGTCTATAAGAAACTCATTTCAGACCTAAAGACACTTGCAGATTGAAAGTGAGGGGATGGAAAAAGCATCTATCATGCCAATGGGCATCAAAAGAAAGACAGAGTCACCATACATATATCAGACAAACTAGATTTTAAACTAAAGACTATAACAACAGATGAGGAAGGGCACTATATCATAATTAAGAGATCTATACTTCACAAAGATATAACAATTATAAATAATGTCCCCAAATTGGAGCCCCCAGATATATAAGTCAATTAATAAGAAACATAAAGGAACTGATTGATAATGATACAGTAATAGTAGGGGACTTTAACAACCCACTTACCTCAATGGACAGATCATCTAAGCAGAAAATCAACAAGGAAACAATGGCTTTGAATGACACACTGGACCAGATGAACTTAACAGATATATTCAGAACATTTATCCTAAAGCAGCAGAATGCACGTTCTTCTCCAGTGCACATGGAACATTCTCCAGAATAGATCACATATTGGGCCACAAAGAAGCCCTCAATAAGTGCAAAAAGACTGAGATCACAACATGCATATTTTCTTTAAAAAAAATTTTTTTTACATTTATTTATTTTTGAGAGACAGAGTGAGACAGAACACAAGTGGGGGAGGGGCAGAGAGAGAAGGAGACACAGAATCCAAAGCAGGCCTCAGGCTCTGAGCTGTCAGCATAGAGCCCAATGCAGGGCTCGAACCCATGAACCACATGACCTGAGCTGAAGTCGGGCACTCAACTGACTGGGCCCCTCAGGTGCCCCACAACATGCATATTTTCAGACCACAACACTATAAAACTTGAAGTCAACCACAAGAAAAAATTTGGAAAGACCACAAATACATGGAGGTTAAAGAACATCCTACTAAAGAATGAATGGGTTAACCAGGACATTAAAGAAGAAATAAAAGAATACATAGAGGCAAATGAAAATGAAAACACAACAGTGCAGAACTTTTGGGATGCCCCAAAGGTGGTCCTAAGAGGGAAGTTTATTGTAACACAGGCCTATTCAAGAAGCAAGAAAAGTCTCAGATACACAATCTAACCTTATACCTAAAGGAGCTAGAAGAGTAATAGAAAAGAAAGCCTAAAGCTAGTAGAAGAAGGGAAATAATACAGATTAGAACAGAAATAAACAATATACGGGGACCTGGGTGGCTCAGCTGGTTAAGCGTCTGACTCTTGGTTTCAGCTCAGGTCATGATCTCATGGTTTCGTGGGTTCGAGTCCCACATTGGACTATGTGCTGGCAGTGTGGAGCCTGCTTGGGATTCTCTGTCTCCTCTCTCTGCCCCTCCCCCACTCACACTATCTCTGTCTCTCTCAAAAGACATAAACTTTAAAAAAAAAGAAAGAAACAATATAGAAATAAGAACAAACCAAATCCCAGTAGAATAGATCAATGAAACTAAAGCTGGTTCCCTGAAAAAAATTAATGAAATTGTAAACTCCCAGCCATACTTATTAAAAAAGGAAAAGAGATAAATAAATAAAAGCACAAATGAAAGAGGAGAAATCACAATTAACACCAAAGAAATACAAACAATTATAATAGAATACTATAAAAAATTATATGCCAACAAACTAGGTTATCTGGAAGAAATGAACAAATTGTTAGAAACATACAAACTATCAAAATGGAAACAGGAACCAATAGAAAATTGGAAAAGACCCACAACCAGCAAAGAAATTAAATCAGCAATCAAAAACCTCCCAGCAAACAAAAGTCCTGGGCCAGATGGCTTCCCAGGGGAATTCTATAAGACATTTAAAGAAGAATTAATACCTATTCGTCTCAAACTTTTGGAAAAAAATAGAAGTGGAAAGAAAACTTTCAAATTAATTCTACAAGGCTAGCATTACCTTAATTCCAAAATCAGACAAAGACCCCACTAAAAAGGAGAATTATTGGCCAGTATATCTGAGGACCAGGAATAGAAAAATTCTCAAGAAGGTGTTAACAAATCGGATCCAACAGTACATTAAAAGAATTATTCACTACAATCAAGTGGGATTTATTCCTGCACTGCAGGGGTGGTTCAATATTGGCAAATCAATCAACTTTAATCAAATAAAGGAAAGGATAAGAGCCATATGATTCTCTCAATGGATGCAGAAAAAGCATTTGATGGAATATGGCATCTATTCTTGATTAAAAAAAAAACCCTCAACAAAGTAGATATAGATGGAACATACCTCAACAACATAAAAGCCCTATATGAAAGGCTCAGAGCTAATATTATCCTCAATGGGGAAAAACTGAGAGCTTTTCCTCTACAGTCAGGAACAAGAGAGGAATGTCCATTGTCATCATTACTATTTAACACAGTACTGGAGGTCTTAGCCCTAGCAATCACACCACAAAAAGAAATAAAAGGCATCCAAATTGGCAAGGAAGAAGTCAAACTTTCACCATTTGCAGATGACGTGATACTTTATTTAGAATACTTGAAAGACTCCACCGAAAAATTGCTAGAACTAATACATGAATTCAGCAAAGTCAGAGGATATAAAATCAACATACAGAAATCTGTTACATTTCTATACACCAATAATGAAGCAGCAGAAAAAGAAATCAAGGAATCGTTCCCATTTGCAACTGCACCAAAAACAGTAAGATACCTAGGACTAAACCTAACCAAAGAGGTAAAAAAAAAATCTGTACTCTGAAAATTATAGAACACTTATGATGGAGATTGAAAAGAACATAAGGAAATGGACAAACATTCCATGCTCGTGGACTGGAAGAAAAACATTGTTAAAATGTATATACTAACCAAAGGAATCTACTTATTTAATGCAATCTCTATCAAAATAATACCAGTATTTTCACAGAGCTAGAAAAACAATCCTAAAATTTCTATGGAGCCAGAAAAGATCCTGAATAGACAAAACAATCCTGAAAAAGCAAAGCAAAGCTGGAGCCATCATGGTTCTACGATTCAAGCTATATTACAAAGCTGTAATCATCAACACAGCACGGTACTGGCACAAAAACACATAGATCAATGGAACAGAATAGAAAACCCAGAAATGGACTCACAAACATATGGCAAACTAATCTTTGGCAAAGCAGGAAAAAATATCCAATTGAAAAAAAGACAGTCTCTTCAACAAGTGGTGTTGGAAAAACTGGACAGCAACATGCAGAAGAATGAAACTGGACCACTTTACACAAAAATAAACTCAAAATGGATGAAAGACCTAAATGTGAGATAGGAAACCATCAAAATCCTAGAGGAGAACACAGGCAGCAACCTCTTTGACCTCAGCTGCAGCAACTTCTTACTAGATGCATTGCTGGAGGCAAGGGAAACAAAAACAAAAATGAACTACTGGGAATTTAAGCTTTTGCTTTTTCAAGAAAGCTTCTGCACAGTGAAGGAAACAGTCAACAAAACTAAAATTCAGCCTACAGAACGGGAGAAGGTATTTGCAAATTACATATCTGATAAAAAGTTAGTATCCAAAATCTACAAAGAACTTATTAAACTCAACACCCAAAGAACAAATAATCCAGTTAAGAAAGGGGAGGAAAACATGAATAGACATTTTTCCTAAGAAGACATCCAGATGGCTAACAGACACATGGAAAGATGCTCAACATCACTCATAATCAGGTAAATATAAACCAAAACCATGATGAGATACCACATCACACCTGTCAGAATGCTAAAAATTAATAACAAAGGAAACAACAGATGTTGGCAAGGATGTGGAGAAAGGGGAGCCCTCTTACACAGTAGGTGGAAATGCAAACTGGTGCAGCCACTCTTAAAAACAGTATGAAGGTTCCCCAAAAAGGTAAAAATAGAACTACTTATGACCCAGCAATTGTACTACTTGGTATTTACCCAAAGGGTACAAAAGAACAGATTTGAAGGGGTATATGTACCCTGATGTTTATAGCAGCATTATCAACAATAACAAACTATGGAAAGAGCCAAAATGTCCACTGACTGATGAATGGATAAAAAAGATACGGTACATATATGTGTGTATATATATATATACATATATACGTGTATATATATGTATATATATATACGTGTGTATATATATATATAGGTACCTATATATACACATACATATATATATATATGTGTATATATAGGTACCTATATATCCTGAAAAATATATATATAGGTATATATAGGTATATATAGGTACCTATATATACACGTATATATATATATGTATATATATATACGTTGTATATATATATACGTGTGTATATATAGGTACCTATATATACACACGTATATATACATATATACATACATATGTATATATATAGGTACATATATATACATATATATACAGGTACACATATATACATATATACATATATATACACACATATATGTAAAATGGAATATGACTCAGCCACCTAAAAGAATGAAGTATTGCCATTTGCAATGACATGGATGGAGCTAGAGTGTATTATGCTATGCAAAATAAGTCAGTCAGAGAAAGACAAATACCATATGATTTCATTCATGTGAAATTTAAGAAACAAAACAGATGAACTTATGGAAAGGGAAAAATAAGAGAGAGGGAAACAAACCATCTATCGTAATGATAGAGAACAACTTGAGGGTGATGGAGGTAGATGGGTTGGGGATGGGCTAAATGGGTGATGGGTTTTAAGGAGGGCACTTGTTATGACAAGTGCTGGGTATAATATGTAAGTGATGAATCACTAAATTCTACCCTGAAACCAAGATTACACTATATGTTAACTAACCAGAACTTCAATAAAAATTTGAAAAAAAGTAATATAATTAAAAGAGATTGTCAAAATAGATTAAAAAGCATAATCTAATTGCCTGATGGCGATAAAAACTCAATTTATATATAAGAATGTAGATACATTTAAAGGAAAAGGATGAAAAAAATATTGGTACGCAGACAGTGAGATGAGAAAGTAGGAACAGCTATGTTAGCATCACATAAAATAGACTTCAGATGAAGGAATATTGCCAGGGATAAAGGCTGTTTATCATGATAATAAGGGGTTCTTCCATCTTAAAACACAAAAATCATCAATGATTATATAACAATAACAGAGTTTAAAGGACATATAGCAAAATCTGTTAGAACTTAAAAGAAAAACAAAAAAAAATCCACAATTATAGCTGGCGGTTTCCATTATCCTCTGCCATTAGAGTGAGATCAAGTAGTCACAATTGGTAAGGATACAGGAGACCTAAACTATTAGCAACTATTACTCAAATTCACCTAATGGACATTTGTGGAAGCCTTCATCCAAAAAATCAGAACACAAATTGCTTTTAAATCCACACAAAGCATTCACTAAAAGGGGTCACAAACTAGTACATAAAATAAATGTCACCACATTTCCTCTGAGCTTGTAGATATATAATTGACATATAACATTGTGTAATCTTAAGGTGTACAATGTAATGATTTGATATAGGTACCTATTATCAAATGACTTACACAGTAATGTTAGTTACCACATCTATCACCCACATAATTACTTTCGGTGTGTGTGTGTATAGTGAGAACTTTTAACATTTACTCTCTCAGAAACTATCACGTATACAACACAATATCATTAAAGTCACCATGCTGTACATTTGATTCCCAGAACGTATTCCTCTTATAACTGTAAGTTGGTACCTTTTGACCACCTTCACCCATTTCCCTAACCCCACCCATTGCCCTTGGCCATCACCAATTTCCTTTCTTTCTATTAGTTTAGTTTTTATTAGATTCCGTGTATAAATGAGATCACATAGAGAAAGTGATTTCATTTCATTTGGATATATATCTAGATGTGGGATTGCTGGATCATAGGGTAGTTTTATTTGTAATTTTTTAGGAAGCTCTACACTTTTTTTCCATGGTGGCTGTATCAACTTACAATCCCACCAACAGTGCACAGGGTTTTCTTTTCTCCACATCCTTGCCAGCACTTGTTATTTCTTACCTTTTCATAGTAGCCATTCTAATAGATGTGAGATGATATCTCACTGTGATTCTGATTTTCATTTCCCTGATGATTAGTGATGTTGAGCATCTTTTCATATACTGTTGGCCATTTGTATGCCTTCTTTGGAAAAATGTCTATTTAGGTCTTTTGCCCATTTTTAATCAGATTATTATTATTTTTTCTATTGAGTTGTATGAGTTCAGATATATGATTTGCAAATATTTTGTCACATTCCACAGGTTGCTTTGTCATTTGTTGATCATTTCTTTATTTTATTTTATTTTACTATTTAAAAAAATGTTTATTTTTGAGTGAGAGAGCTAGAATGTGCAAAAGAGGTGGGGGGGGGGTGCAGAGAGAAAGCAGACATAGGATCCAAAGTAGGCTCTGCACTGACAACAGAAAGCCTGATGTGGGTCTTGAAATCACAGACTGTGAGATCATGACCTGAGCTGAAGTCAGATGTTTAACCAACTGAGTCACCCAGGTGCCCCATTTGTTGATCATTTCTTTTGCTGTGCAGAAGGTTTTTGGTTTGATGTAGTCTTACTTGTTTGTTTTGCTTTTGTTGCTTGTGTTGTCAATACATTTTAATGAGTTGAAATCATATATTGTAATAAATTGGAAATATATGTTTAATCTTTGTTCCTGTTCCTGGTACATAACTTCTAAGACTCTTGGAATTTCCAGAATGATAGTGTCTTTTATTTAAAAAAAAAATTTTTTTTAACGTTTTTATTTATTTTTGAGACAGAGAGAGACAAAGCATGAACAGGGGAGGGTCAGCAAGAGGGAGACACAGAATCTGAAACAGGCTCCAGGCTCTGAGCTGTCAGCACAGAGCCCGACGCGGGGCTTGAACTCACGGACCGCGAGATCATGACCTGAGCCGAAGTCCGCCGCTTAACCAACTGAGCCACCCAGGTGCCCAGATAGTGTCTTTTATATGTAAATGAGATGACTGGTGGCTGGGGGTCCCTAGATAGCTTCAGGATGGGGGCTGGTTACCAAAAGTACCAAGACATGGTTGGAGGGTTAGAATGTTCAGCTTCACACTCCAACCTTTGGGGAGAGCAGAGGGTCAGGAGATTGAGTTCATTGCCAGTGGCCAATGATTTAATTAATATGTCTGCATAATGAAACCTCCACAATAATATCTAAATGTTGGCATTTGGAAAGCTTCCGGCTGGGGAACACACTCGGGTGCTGGGTGTGGGTGCAGCTGGAGAGGGCATGGAAACTTCATGCATCTTTCCCCATATCTTGCTTTATTCATCTCTTTCATGTGGCTCTTCTTTTTTTTTTTTTTTTAATTTTTTTTTTTCAACGTTTATTTATTTTTGGGACAGAGAGAGACAGAGCATGAACGGGCGAGGGGCAGAGAGAGAGGGAGACACAGAATCGGAAACAGGCTCCAGGCTCTGAGCCATCAGCCCAGAGCCCGACGCGGGGCTCGAACTCCCGGACCGCGAGATCGTGACCTGGCTGAAGTCGGACGCTTAACCGACTGCGCCACCCAGGCGCCCCTCATGTGGCTCTTCTTGAGTTGTATCCTGTATAATAAATTATTAATAACAAATAAAGTATTTCTCTAGGCCATTACAGAAAATTAGATTTATAGATGATATAAATCTAATTTTAAGCTCTGATTTATAGATGATCAGTTATAAGTATAGGAACCTAGGACTTATGATAGGTAAGTGAAGTGTGACAGTCTTGTGGGACTGAACCCTTTATTTGTGGGGTTTGTGTTAATTCTGGGTAGTTAGCATCACAATTGAATTGAATTGTAGGATATCCTATTGGTATCAGTTGGAGAATTGGTTGGTGTGGGAAAACCCCCACACACATTTGGTGTCAGAACTGTGAGTAAAAATAGTTTATACATAATATCTTCTCTAACTTCAACAAAATTCAATTAAAGGACAAAAATAGAAGAAATCTATAGAATCCCCAAATATATGGAAATTCAACCAATGGGTCAAAGAATAAATCACAAAAGAAATTAGAATGGAATGAAAAAGAAAAAAAAAAGCATATCAAAATTTGTGGGATGGGACACCTGGGCGGCTCAGTCAGTTGGGCATCTGACTCTTCATCTCAGCTTGGGTCATGGTCCCATGGTTTGTGAGTTCAACCTCCACGTCGAGTTCTGTGTTGATGGCACAGAACCTGCTTGGGATTCTGTCTCTCTCTCTGGCTGTCTATCTCTCAAAATAAATAAATAAACTTAATTTTTTGTGTGTGGGATATAGTTAATATAGTTCTCACAATAACACGTATAACTATTAGTAAAGTAGGAAAACCTTAAAAATCAATAATTTAAATATCCACCATAATAGCCTAGGAAAAGAAGAACAAATTAAACCAAAACTAAGGAGAAGAAAACACATATATAAAATAAGTAAAAAAATAATTAAAACAAATTCAAAACCCAATGAAACCAAGCTTAGTTCTTTAGGGATAAAAACCCAATAAATTGATAAGTCTCTGGCTAGATAAGAAGACCTCTGGCTAAATCAAGAAAAAAAAAAAGATAACATAAAACAGTAATATAAGAATATAGACACTGAAATGAAAATAAAGGAGTATTATGAATAATCTCATGCCAATAAATTGAGCAACCAAAACAAATGGATAAATTCCTTGAATACATGTTACCAAAACTGATTTAAGAAGAAATAGAACATAGGATGGCCCCATATCAATTAAATAAACTAAATTTATCATTAATACCTTTCCACAAAATAATCTACAGAGACAGATTCCTTTACACAATGCCATCAAACATTTAGGAAATAAATAATTCCAATCTTATAGAAAACCTTTTAGGGAGGAGGAGAAGAGAATACTTCCTAACTTATTTCATGAAATCAGCATTACCATGATACCAAAACCACACAAAATGATTACAAGAAAGAAAACTGGGATGCCTGGGTGGCTCAGTCAGTTAAGCATCTGACTCTTGGTTTTGGCTCAGTTCATGACCTCACAATTTCCAGAGAGAATGAGTGGAAGCAAGAGAGACAGAGAGAGAGAATCCCAAACAGGCTCCACTCTGCCAGCACAGAGCCCAACATAGGGCTCGAACTCATGAAACTGCGAGATCATGACCTGAGTCGAAACCAAGAGTTGAACACTTAATTGACTGAGCCACTTAGGCCTCCCTAAAAAAAAATATAATAAATAAAATAAAAATAAATAAATAAATATATATATATACATGTATATATATATATTTATGTACAAAAAATAGTAATAAAATAAAACTACATGCCAACATCCAATATGAGCAGAGACAAGAAAATCCTCAACAAGATATTAGCAAATTAAGTCTAGCAATATATGAAAAGTATAATATAGTGTGAGCCAAGAATGTATGGTTGATTTAATATTAACATCTAAAAATCAATCAATTTAATTAGTTATATTAACAAAATAAAAGAGAAAAACTAAAGTGTTTTTAGATGTAGAAAAAAATTTTTGAGGGGCGGCTGGTGGCTCAGTTGGTTAAGTATCTGACTTTGGCTCAGGTCATGATCTCCTGATTTGTGAGTTTGAGTCCCATTTTGGGCTCTGTGCTGACAGCTCAGAGCCAGGAACCTGCTTTGGATTCTGTGTCTCCCTCACTCTCTTCCCCTCCCCTACTTGCATTTTGTTTCTTTCTCTCTCAAAAATAAATAAACATTAAAAAAAAATTAAAAAAAATTTTTTTGACAAAATTCATACCATCATGTAAGAAAAATATCTCAGCTAATTTGGAATAGAAATGAAGTTCCTTAGCCTGATGGAAGGCATCTATAACAAAACCTACTGACATTTTTAATGGTGAAAGGAAACACATTTATAAAAATCTTAAGATTGGGAATAAGGGGGTGCCTGGGTGGCTCAGTCAGTTGAGCATCTGACTTCATCTCAGGTCATGATCTCAGGGCTCATGGGTTTGAGCCCCACATGGGGCTCTGTGCTGACAGCTCAGAGCCTGGAGCCTGCTTCAGATTCTGTGTCTCCCTCTCTCTCTGCCCCTCCCCTGGTTGTGCTCTGTCTCTCTCTGTCTCTCAAAAATAAACAAGCAAAAATTTTTTTTTAAAGATTAGGAATAAGATAAGAATATCCACCCTTAATATTTCATTGAGTTTTGAACTGTAAGAATTAGTCTGTGAAACAAGCCAAGAAAAATAAACAAAATATATATAAATCAGAAAAGAACTATAATCTTTATGTCATGATCATAAAGCGGGTAGGTTGTAGGTACAAATTCCTAAGGAATCTACCCAAAACTTCTAGAACTAGTAAGCGAATTTAGCAAGTTCTCAGGATACAAGGTTATTTATAAAAACCAATGTTACATTTATATTAATAGAGGACAATTGGAAGTAGAGATATAAATATCATTTGCAAAGGTATCTAAAATCATATAAGACTTGGGCATGCATTTAACAAGGGAGTTTAGCAAATTGGGAGGATATAAGGTTATGAGACAAAAAAAATTCAATTGTATTTTCAAATACTAGCAATGATCATTTGGAAATATAAATTTTTAAATTACTAGTTTGAATAGGATCCCAAAACATGAAACTTGAACATAAATTTAGTAAACTTCTGCCAGATTTCTGCAATCGAAAATCATTACTGGGGAAAAATAAGGAAGACTCAAGTAATTTGAGAGAGATACTACATTCAGGAGTTGGAAGAGTGAGTACTGTTAAGATGACAATTCTCTCAATTTGACCTTGAGTTTCAGTGCAATTCCAGACCTCTTTATAGAAATGGGCAAGTTGATACTAAAGAAGATGGAAAAGAAAAGGAGTTGGAATAGGGAAAACAAAAAGCCTTGGAAAGACAAGGTCACAAGACTTACATTTCTGATGTGAAGATTTACTATAATTCTACAGTAATCAAGATAGGGGTGTTGACATTAAGATGTAAAAATAGACTAATGGAATAGAATGGAGAGTTCAGAAATAGGTCCACACAGTCATATGGTCAAATAATTTTCAATTAAGTGCCAAGTAATCAAGGGGAAAGAACAATCTTCTCAATGGTGCTAGAATAACTGGATATGTATAATGGAATAAATAAAACCCAACTTTCATCACACACCATACACAAAAGTTTACTTGAAATGAGACATTAAATGCAAAGTTCTAAAGCTAAAATCACAGTCGATGATCCCACAATAGTGGGATAGATAAAATATTGAGTTAGGTCACAAAAATCATGAAATATAGAAGGAAAAATATGGGATAAATTTGACTTCATAAGAATTTAAACCTTCTGCTATCTATCTATCTATCTATCTATCTATCTATCTATCTGAGAGAGTGCATGTGTATGTGTGCGGGAGAGGCAGAGAGCGAATCTCAAGCAGGCTCCATGCTGGGCATGGAACCTGATACAGAGCCTAACACTGAGCCCCATGGGGTGCTCCATGAGGGGATCCACGTGGGGCTCAATTTCATGATTATGAGATCATGATCCGAGCTGATATCAAGAGTTGGATGCTTAATTGATAAGCCACCCAGGCACCCCAAACTTTTGCTCTTTGAAAGACACTATTAAGAAAATAAAAAGGCAAACCCTGAACTGGGAGAAAATATTTCCAATACACATATCTGATATATGTAGGATGTATATCCAGAATACACAAATGTATAAAGAACAGTAATTCAATAATAAGAACGTGAACAATTAAAGATGCCCAACAAAGAATGGGCAAAGATTGGAACAAACATTTTGCAAAAGAAGTTAGGCCAAAGTCAACAAGTCTATGAAAAGGTCTCCGACATTGTTAGTTGTCAGGGAAATGCTAACTAAAACCACAATGAAAGACAAGTCACTCTACATGCACCAGGACGGCTAAAATTAAGTATACCAACAATAGCAAATATAAGCAAGATTGTGGAACAACAGTAATTCTCACACACTGCTAGACAGGATATAAAATGATGCACTCTGAGAAACTGCCAACCTCTTAAAAATGATGTATATATTTACTGTAGGACCCAGCAATTTTACTCCTGACATGTGTGGCTGAATGTTCTAAGCTTTGAATCAAGATTTGTTCTTTCTGCAGCCTAGCCTCCCATCCTAATGCTATCTAGGGATCCACCAAGAGTTGTCTCATTAGAACAAATCATTTCTATCCCTTCTTTCACTCTTTCAGAACCTGGGGATAGATACCAAACACATATACTATTTCTATAATATTTGAAAAGGTGATCTGTTTCTTTAAAAAATACAGAAATACCAAAAAGATTAGCAAGAATTGTTCTTTTTTAAGTTTACTTATATTTATTTTGAGAGAATGAGAGAAAGAGAGATTGTAGAGAGAGAGGGTGAGACAGAGAATCCCAAGCAGGCTCCGCACTACCACTGTGGAGCCCGACACGGGACTTGAACTCACAAGCCTGAAAATCATGGCCTGAGCCAAAATCAAGAGCCAGACACTTAAGCAACTGAGCAACCCTGGTGCCCCTAGAAAGAATTGTTTTAATTCATCAAATGTGGCAATAATTTCATTTGACCTGTCAGTAAAAGATGTCAGAAGCATAATTCCTCCAACAAGGAGAATTGTAGCTGGTGAAAGTACTGTACCGTTTTTGTTTTCAAAATCTTAAATTCTTTTTCAAAAATCCATGAATCACTTTTCATAATCTCTTGTTCTTTGCACCTGTTTGTGATTCTTTCCTTTCTGTAAGCATATGAAATATTCTTATTTTATATACTCTATCTTGTGATTCAATCATATGAATCCTTTAGGAGCCTAACTGTGCTGTTTTCTACTGTGCTGTTTGTGGTTTGTTGTGGGGTTTCTAGTAGCTCATGGATATGGGCCTTTATCTACTGTTGTGCTAATGAAGTCACAGAAATAAGATCCAACTGGTGGTGTTTGTCAATTTCTGAGGGGGTAACTACTTCTATCACAGCCAGTTTCGAACTACCTGTGTGGTGTTGCTGAATGTGGAGTTAGGAAGACGTGTGGACAATGGTTCTTGCAAGTTGGTACAAGTCCGCTCCAGCCTGCTACTTCCCTTATTCGTAAAAATGTGAACTAGATCATGATCAAGCATCTATTCCTTAGAGGCGAACTGCCTTGATTTTTGTTAGATACCTGAAATTGTTCCCAATTTCAGACCACTTTAAGTTAATTTCTTAGCTTTTTTGGGAGCGTGCAGGTAATTTTGAATTGCAGCCTCAAATCCATTTGAGGACTGCTTCTATTAACAGATTCTCAGAAGAAATCTCTTTGTCTTTTCCTTCACTGAAGGCCAAAAATAGTTTCCCAGTTATATCCCTTTGCAGAGCTTATATTTTCCTATTCAGTCTCTCATTCAGAGTATAACCGTGTAGGCTCTTGGCTTACTCAGCACCTCCATTCCAATTGTCTATTTTGTGAAGGCCCAAGACTCTCAGCCACTAAAACCCAAGGCTCTCGCTTTTTGGAGCCAATGTCCTTGGACAGCTGCCAGCGTTAGTCCTGCTTACTAGTCCAGATTCATCCTGGCTCCTTCACTTCTGAATACTTTTTTATCCCTAGTGAGCTTAGCTATGCATTTAAAATAATTTTTCAAAAAATGTTTTATCCAGTATTTTAAAGTGTCTTGCAGTGGGTGGTTTTTTCAGGATATGTAGCCTATAATGTTACTGGAAGTACAGTTCAAATTTTAAATACCCAAAACTCGATCTACTTTTTCTGGTTATCTATTTCTGTATAACAAATATTCCAAACTTAGTTGTTTGTAAAAACAATCAATTTATTGTGCTCATGATTTGTGGGGTCAGGAGCTTGGACAGCACTTTGCTGAGTCAGTCTTCTACTCTTTATGGTACCAACTGGGTTCACCTAGTGGTTTTTGGTGGGAGGCTAGTCTGGTCTGGAGGGTCCAATGAGGGTTTCACTTACATATCTGGTGCCCTAGTGAAGGCAGTTGCAAGTCTGGGCTCAGTTTACTTGTTTTCTCTTTCCACGTAGTCTCAGGGTCTATTTTCAGTGTTTTTCCAGCAGTCATCAGACTTCTGATGGGGTAACTCAGGGATCCACTGGTCCAAGAGGCCAGGGAGTAGCAAATGTCAATCTTCTGGTCTGAGAATTAGCCCATTATCACTAATATCATATTCTATTGGTCAAACAGCCCTTTAGCCCATCCAGACTCAAGAGGAGGAGGCCCTATTGTCTGTGGAGGGGATGTCAAAGAATTAGTGGCCTGATTTAATCAAACCACATTACTGCATTAAATCTTTAAGCCTTCTTTATTTATTCTACCGATTCTACTTATTTATGTTGCTGCAGAAACAGAAATTTGATTAAACTGACATGTTTAGGGCTCTCAGGGAATTGATGTGCTCAATCACCAATTTCCATTGTCATATCACTGCATTCACTGCATATCACTTTTACTTGGATAATATATTCAGTTTGTTAAATGGTTCACCTAATTTACATGAAAATGATAGGCCATAAAGGTTTTCTAAACAATTGACATTATACTACCCACAGAAAGCCAATTAAAATAAACTATTGTTTTTATCCCACAAATTTTTAAAATACTTTTCAGTTTTGTTGGTTTCAGTAGGTATGAAAGGAGACCATTTTGTGACAGATGACTGCAGTTGATTTTGAATTTTCACTAAGTTGAAAAAATTTTGAATATTAGTGAAACATTCTAAGAAACATTTCAGAAGAGATATATTATGCTTTAATTAAAGAAATATAAATTAATATCTGTCAGAAATTTTAACTTGTCTTTATTTTCCTATTATTAGAACAATATTTGGATATATGTTTCTACACTTAAAGAATCATTTATGTTAAAATTTAAGAAAAGTAACATAGCAATTTTGATGTTACTGGTAACTGTTTTGAGGCATCAGACCATGACAGAGACTGTTAGCTGCCCACAAAAATCTGTCCTTCTCTTCATTATGGCATGAATTCATGTTAATCTTTCTATTAATATAGACGTCCTATTTAAACTATTTATTACTTTTCTTTCTTCATTCAGCAGACACTTAGATTGTGTTCTTATTTTAGCTATTGCGAGCAATGCAGCGATTAACATAGGAGTACATACATCTATATCATATGTATACAATGGAATATTATTCAGCCTTAAAAAAGAAGGAAATCCTGCGATTTGTGTCAACGTGGATGAATCTGGAGGTTATGCTAAGTGAGTATGACAAACATAGACAATTACTGCATGATCCCACTTATATATGCATCTAAAATAGTTTCATAGAAAGTGAGAGTTGAATGGTGGTGACCAGGGGTGGGGTGGAAATGAGGTCAAAGGTTACAAAGTTTAGTTATGCAAGATAAAAGTTCTGGAGATCTAATGCACAGCATAGTGACTAGAGTTATACAATCCAGTTAACAATACTATATAATATACTTGAAATTTGCTAAGAGGGTAGATCTTATGTATACTCTATTTATCACACAAAAGACAGAAAGAAAAGAAAAGAAAGGAAAGAAAGAAGGAAAGAAAGAAAGAAAGAGAAAGAAAGAAAGAAAATAGTAACTGTTAAGTAATAGATTTGTTAATCTGCTTGATTGTTGTGCTTATTTCACAGTGTTGTACACCTTAATTATATACAATTTCTATTTATCAATTTCACTTCAATAAAGCTGGAAAAAAAAAAAAGAATCCATGCCATTCCTTGGGGGAAATACATGATTTTTAGCCCTGTTTAGTGACATGGCCCAGGAGCAAGGTCATTCTGTGATGCACACTAGTGCCAGAAGCAAAGCACCCCTTGGAGAAATAGTTGATTTTTACATCTGTGGTGGAAGATTCAATGTGAGACTGAGCATCTAGTTGTGCCAGAAAGCTTGGGAGCTTCCGAAGATTAATGGTGTTGTGTCAAAAGACCACAGGAACCCATTTAAAGGGTACTTGAAACAATTTAAGCACCAAAAGGAGGATAATGGCTCTGGTCAACTGACACACTTTAAGGCTGGAAACCTGTTAGTATATAATTTTGTGCAAAAGAGAAAAGCTAACTTAAGGTGTTGACTCTTACTACGCAGTCATGTTGGTGTTTGTGACTAATTTATTGTACTGTTAAAGGGTATAGAACAAAAAACATACATACTTCAGGGAAATGTATTTTCTGATTAAAGGGAATATGAATAGAATGATACCATACGCTGTGAATTTAAATCAGATATGAAATATTCAAATTAAATTATAGATATACATATATTAGCATATATTAGTAATATAAAATATATAATGATACAATATACAGTTGACCCTTGGAACAACACAAGGGTTAGGGGCACTGACTCCCCCCACACACAGTTGAAAATCTGCATATAACTCTTGACTCCCCAAATCTTAACTTCTGATAGCCTACTGCTGACCAGAAGCATACCAATGACACAAAAGGTAAATTAACACACATTTTGCATGTTTATATGCCTCATGTACTGCATTCTTACAATAAAGTCAGCTAGAGAAAAGAAAATGTTATTAAGAAAATTATAAGGATGAATAAATACATTTATAATACTGTACATGTATTAGTATTTTAAGGAATTTATGGTTCCAAGAATGAAAAACATGCAAAAGCCATCAGATCCAAAGAATTTAGTGTTTTACTTCTCAGGATCCCATCAAGTGTGAAGCTTTCTACAGTTAGAAAGAGAAAGACACCAACTTGAGTGACAGAATTGTTAGCAGATTAAAGAATTAGATCACATAGATAAGTTGAATCCATAAAAGCAATTAGC
Source organism: Felis catus (assembly GCF_018350175.1). Lineage (NCBI taxonomy): Eukaryota > Metazoa > Chordata > Mammalia > Carnivora > Felidae > Felis > Felis catus. The sequence continues at coordinate 187,142,772 of NC_058371.1, read as the reverse complement.
TGATCCTCTTAGATTATGAAATCATTGATGTAGCAAACAAAAATTGGGTCCAATAAGTCACAGAAGAGTAACAATGTTCTTCTGGCACAAATCTCTTTTAATAATATCAAGAAATGGGTATGATAACTGTTTTCCTTAGTGAATTAATGTTTTTTCAACTTGAGAAGGTTTAGTATTACATACAGAAAAGTTTAAGAAAGCTACACCTTTAGAATTAGTGCTTTCATGTTATGACAGAAGCTGTGCCTACCTGATACTGTATATGCTAAGAATAAATGGGAGAATTTGGTCTAATGGAATGACAGTCTTTTAACTATTTAAATAATATATTTATCAGGGTACCTGGCGGGCTCAGTTGATAGAGCGTATGACTCTTGATCTTAGAGTTGTGAGTTTGAGCCCCACACTGAGTGTAGAGATTACTTAAGAACAAAAATCTTTAAAAAATAATAACATATATCTTAGTTATATCTCATCTAAGATATTAGGCTTACATTATTTATAAGCTTTGTTTATTTAATTTATAAGAATTATTTAATACCCAAGAAAGCTTTATGTCTTTTTTTTTAATGTTTATTTTTGAGAGAGAGAGAGAGAGAGAGAGAGAGAGAGAGAGAGACAGAGACAGAGCATGAGTGGGGTAGGGGCAGAGAGAGAGGGAGACAGAATCCAAAACAGGCTCCAGGCTCTGAGTTGCCAGCACAGAGTCCAACGTGGGGCTTGAACCCATGAACTGTGAGATCATGAACCCATGAACTGTGAGATCATGAACCCATGAATTGTGAGATCATGACCTGAGCCGAATCAGACGCTTAACCGACTGAGCCACCCACAAGCCCCTTTATTTCTTGAATTAGCCAGTTGTAGTATTTCAAAGGGAAATGCTTGAGGTGATCCAACTGCAAATGTTCTTCCATTCCAGAGTATCATACCACCACAATGTCACTCATATTTTGTCCCCTGACATCTAACTGCTTAACCTACAAATTGGATCCTAAATTCTTAAAAGTCTACCTACACACATAAGTTACTTAGTGCACCCTGTTCACAGGCTTTGGTTGTATGCAGATTAGTTTCCAATGGTCTCATCCTCTGCTCCTTGTTCTAGTCCAGGCTTTCCACTAAGTGACACACTTGGGGGATAACAGAACAACAATAATAACAACAGACTGATTTTCTCAAAAAGCAGGACTTCATTTTGTGCTCTGCTCCATTTTTGCCATTTATATACTTATAAAGCAGGGAGGGGCGCCTGGGTGGCTCAGTCAGTTAGGCACCTGACTCTTGATTTCGGCTCAGGTCATGATCTTATGGTCATGAGATTGAGCCTCGCATTGGGCTCTGTGCCTGATAAATATCCAAGGAAAAAATGATGGGTTTGTTTATGAAGACAGATAGAGAGGGGCTCATTATGTGGAACTTGCCCCTTCCACAACCAACAGAAATTCTTGCCACATGTTCCAAAGTTTAAAAACAAAATCTCAATTATCAAAGAAATCCTCAATGTTAAACATCTCTGCACAAATGCTATAATCCCTTAGAGAGCCTAAATGTTTTACCAGATAAATAATGCATACATTATTAATACCACTTTCAAGTAGCCTTTTCTAAGACCTTTCAAAGTCCATGTTTCTCTCCCCTGTTAAACGCCAAAGTGTCTCATCTTCTATGTCTGATTGGCAAGAGGCCCTTTCCTTCCCTGCTGCCACAGGGCAGCCTTGAAGGGGAGGGTATCTCACTTGTATCTATATTTAGGTATCAGTGAAAGCCATTTTTTTTTAATGTGTTGACCCACTGGCATGAGGTGGTCTCCAGCCACAGGGTGGTGAGACTTCTTCTTCCTTCCAACAATGGAATTCTTATAAATAGCCACATCTTGTATATATAAAATTCTGAGTCTGTGGGGTCTTTTTAAATAGCTCTTGTCCCCAACAATAATTAATATCCTCTTTTTTCCATCTCCCATCTATTGTTATCATAGCCCCTCTACTTGTAGATTATGTCTCTCAGATTCTCCCCTCTGCAACTCCTTCTTTATCTATGACTCACAGGACTTTTCCTTCTCCTTCCAGAATCTGTCCTAGCCTTTGGTTATATAAATCACCATTAAGTTGTTTCCCTGCATCTAACACCATTTCAGCCCTTTATGCCCATTCCTAGGTTGGTTTGAAACAAAATTATCTGCTTAAGGTTTTTTGGACCACCCAGTTTCAACCTACATAGGCTGCAGACCTGTGTAAGAACTGGTTACGGTGTAAACTTCTTAGAAGTGTTTTTCCTCCTTGCAAAAGGAACCGACTTCAGGCAGGCACTTTTCCTTGTAAACCTGAGGGTGTGAAATAGAAGTTTTATTTCTAGTTCAACCTTATTTTGAAGATGAGGCCCTTTGGAGTCTCAGCTTTGGGAGAAAGTGTTTCCTATTATTTTTCTTATTTTGGGTGGCCCTGGGGCTAGTTTCCTATACCTGTAAGGCTATGACAAACCAAAGATTAATCTTGTAGGATTCAGTGGATGCCCTCATGTTAAAGGCTAGCTTCAATGTTCTATTGCTCTCTGAGTGTGTCCACATACCTTCAGTCTCTGGTCAGAACATTACTTGCTTTCTGTCTAGCCCTTTGTTGCTTGGAAGATGATTTTTAAAAATCCATTATCTAGAATTTTCAGTTGGTTTCAGGGCAAGTGTCAGTATATAAACCAGTCTGCCATGTTGCCAGAAACTGTTCATTACAAGATTTTCTAAAGTTGAACCAGATGTGTCTCCTATAAGAAACCCACATGGGTCATGATAAATTTTTCTACTTTTTCTATTCTTTCATAGAATTTGTGTAAGAGTGAAATGAAAATTTGATAGATCATGACTGTAAAACTGACACAGAACTTCTTTGTGGAAAGGTTAACAATGAGTGATTTTTAAAATTGGTTTTAGGATCATTTAGGTTTTCTATTTCTTTTTGAGGCAGCTCTGGTAATGCAGTATTTTTTAAGAGTTTGTCATCTCACTTAAGTTTTAAAATTTATTTGTCAAAAGTTTCTAAAACCTTGTGATATTTTCATCCCTAATGCATCTGTAATTTTATCTCTTTTAAAATTCCTCATATTGTTTATTTTTGCTTTCTCTTTTTGTGATCGATCTCTCTAGAGGCTTGTCATTTTTATTAATTTTTTCCTGTAACATACTTTTGGCTGATTTGAATGCCACTACTACGTATTTGTTTCCTATTTCATTAATTTTTTCCTATGTTTGCTATGTTATTTTTTCTATCCTTTTGGGTTTATTGCATTCCTTTCCTTATCTTTTTACTTTGGATGTTTAGGGCTTTAAGTTCTGTTTCTCGGGGCACCTGGTTGGCTCAGTCAGAGGAGTGTGGGACTCTTGATCTGGGGGTCGTGAGTTCAAGCCACACTTTGGGTGTACCTAAAATAAATAAATAACTTTTTAAAAAAGGTCTCTGTTTTTCTAATTATATATACATTTGGGCCTATAAATTCCCCTCTAAATACCACTTTAGCTGTATCCTTCAACTTTTGTTATATAATATTTGTGTTTATTCATTTTGATTATGATTTCTTTTTGTTCTTATAGGCTACTTAAAATTTGTTGTCATTGATTTTAATATTAATTATCTTCTGGTCAACTAATGAGGTCTGTATGATATTGATTATTAAAAAAATGTATTGATACTTGATATTTTCTTTGTGATTCAGTACATGTGAAGTTTTATAAACATTCCATGTCTTCTCCAGTTGCTGAGTGCAATGTTTGACATATATTCATTAGGTCAAGTTTGCTAATAACATAATTAGCAAAGTTTTTGTTTGCTTGTTTGTTTTCCTACTTTAAATATTATAGGGGAAGAACAATCTTTTTCCTCTACCCATTTTAGGTTCATTGGCTGGGGCTCTATAAGTTAGACTGACAAAAGACGATTAAGAAGAGAAAGATGAGCAGAAGTTTAATAGTATGTGCCTTACACATATACCCTGGAAGCATTCAGAGATGAGTAACTCAAAGAGTGGTTAGAATTGGAGGTCTACATACCTAAGTACTAGGACTAAGAGAAGGGGAGAAAGGGTACTTATGGGAAAGCAAATGACTTTTTGGAAAGAGAAATGGGTCCTTGGGAAAAAAGATAGGAGATGTGATCATGTGTGACATGTCTGTCAGGGTGTGGATGCCAACTTCTCTCTCCAAGAAGAGAAGATTAGAATTTGGGAGGGGATTTATGGTAATTGAGGTCCTTTGGGAAGCTCTGCTTTTAAGCAGGTAAGGGATTTAAAGAACTCCAATGCCATCAACACAAAATAATTCCTGTGTCAAAATGTCATATTTTGGGGTGGCAAATCCTGATCCCCTTCACCATCAATTGTTGAGAGAAGTGTCTTAAAATTGTTTACTGTGATCATGTTCTTGTCAAGTTTCTAAGGCAGGTGTAAATCTTCTTTTATGAAATTTTATAAATCCTTATTTTTTTTCCAGTTACAATAGTAATACATAGTAGTTAAAAAAAATAACTTCAAACAATACAGAAAAAAAGATTGAGAATGAATATCCCCTGTATATCCACATAATCATTAACAGTTTGGTGTACAACTCTTCCATAATGATTTTTAGATGTGTGCATGTGTGTGTGTGTGTGTGTGTGCGCGCATGCATTTTCCTGGAAAGTATTATAATTTTTTAAATCAGAAGATTGCATTCAGAAGCTGTTTTAAAAGGAATGGCTATCATACCATTTCATGAAGAAAGGTAATTTTAAAACCAACCAATCAGCCAAGCAACCAACCAACCAACCAAGCATAATTCATATATCAGCCGGATTCTCTCAGTTCCTTGAGGATTAGATGAACCTAACTTACACTTGCCTTCAAATCCATGTAGAAAACTCTAATACCTTATTCTAGACTTCTTTGAATTTCTAGATGGCTTATGTTCTCATTGCTACTTTTCTCCAAATTGGTACTCTCTTTGTTTTGTTCACAGTCAACCCGAGGTAAAACCTGGCTTCTTCCAAAACAACAGCAAACACTACCACCACCACAATAATCTACTCACACCATTTGAGAGTACAACAGGCAAAATTGAAGGCTGTGACTGGTGTAGGTGGATTGGTTGTAACAGAGACAGTAGAAGAAAACAAAGGGGTATATATGGCAGATAAGTAAAAATATCATATGGAATACCAGATAGCACAACCCTGAGCAAGTCCTTACTCATTTAAACCACTTATTCCTTCAAACCTTTGTTCATCAAATCTGTATTGAGCACCTCCAATCTGTTGAGTGTAGTTCTTCTACAGGTCTTTGTGAACCCTTAGGATAAGCTATCTATAGAGCTTTGTCAATATTATCACCTTGCACCTCAGAGCATGTGGTACTCTGCTGGAGAAGAATATACCTTTTTGGAAATACAAGACTTTGTCTTGGATAACAGAACCACACCCAGGTAACAGAAATAACATCTGTTTGAGGGAGACAAGCAAGAAGACAAATATTCCTTTATTTGGAGGATCTTTTAATATTTATACTGTCTGAATTATATTATTTCTGGCTAGTTTGCCATGGACTATATCCCATATGGGTACATACTTGCTGCTAAGGGAAGAGTGAGGACTGATAATGACCGTTTTATCGTTTTTGTGGTGCTAGTCATCCATAATTATTTCCCCTTTATTTTGAAATGTTACAGCCCATTTGCCCATCATTGGGAGGGCACTGTGATGTCAATAGAATGGATTTTTCTTTATGTCTTGTGGGTGGAAGATAGTAGAACGAAGTATAGGAGAATTAAAAAAGGAAGAAGTTTTAGAAGTAATAGACTAAGAGAATGTGATCGAGATAATGGAGAAGAGAAAGATAATTAAGAAACTCAAAAGTGAAAGGGCTCTTTCCATTCCATAGTATGCTGCTTCCCATAATGTAGTTCTCCCTCTCTTATCTGGCCCTTCATGCCTGAGGCTGTGCCTTCATCCCCAGGCTATGGTACCCCTAAGTCAACCTCTTTCCTCTCTCCTGGGCTCATGAATTCTACCGATGGCTTACACTGCAGACATATTGTAAAGGGTCTGTTGCCTTCTCTGATAGGTTCTCTTGCATTCTACTTCTGGTACAAACATTTTGGTTTATTTGGCATCTTGGGCTCCTTTGACATCTAAAGTTTTTCTTTACTGAGAGACACTGGGAAATTCAATTTTCTTATTCTTGAAGGACAGAGCATCCCATTCCAATCATGGTCTTATAATGACCTCAACTCTGAATCACAGACCAGTGTGTTCTAGAACCATGTAAGTGTGCTTGCACTTTTTTTTTTTTTAAACTGGTCATTGGCTGTGGATAGCACTCAGCCCTACTAGAGGAAGGTGAGGTTAAAATTGTGCCATTGGAAAGGACTGATGAGGGGTTTTCCCATAAGAATATGTGACATACGAGGCCAGAAAATTATGCTGTATAAGTAAGTAGAGTAACTTTACGGTAAAGATTAGATACTAAGTGTATTTACCTACAAAGTGGTTTCAAGTACATTATCTAATTAAATCCTCCAAACATATGAGTTGTGTTGTGTGGACGATTGGTATAATGTTAATCTTGCTATACTTCTAGAATTTCTGTCTCTAATCAGCATTTCTTTCTGATCCATGCAAGCCACAAGGGACTTTTAAAAAATTATTTTATTTTTAATTGTGGTTATATATATACATTAAATTTAGCATCTTAAGCATTTTTAAGTGTACTATTCAGTGGTGGTAAGTATATTCACACTGTTGTGCAACAGAGCTCTAGAACTTTGTCAGCTTGCAAAATTGATACTGTGCATATTAAACATTAATTCCCCTTCTCACCTTCCTCAGTCCTCAGAAACTACTTTTCGACTTTCTATTTCTATCAGTTTGATTACTTTAGATACTTCACACAAATGGCATCATATAGTATTCATCCTTTTGGGACTGATCTACTTTACTTGGTATAATGTTCTTGAGGTTCATCCAAGTTGTAGCATGTGCCAGAAACTCCTTTGTGGGGAATAAGCTTAGGAATTTCCTGAGCCTGCACGGATAGGTTAACAAGGCATAAAGAATTAGAAAGCCATAGGATGTACACACCCAAGTTTGGGTAAACAAGATTAGGTAAGTAAGATTAGGTAAATGGAGCACAGGCCCCAGTATAGGACTAGCGGGGCAAAGGCCCCCAGTATAGGTAAGTGGGGCAAAAGCCCCTAGGATAGGTAAAGCGGAGCAAAGGTCCCAGTGTAGAGGGGTGCCTGGGTGGCTCGGTCGGTTAGGCGTCCGACTTCAGCCAGGTCACGATCTCGCGGTCCGTGAGTTCGAGCCCCGCGTCGGGCTCTGGGCTGATGGCTCAGAGCCTGGAGCCTGTTTCCGATTCTGTGTCTCCCTCTCTCTCTGCCCCTCCCCCGTTCATGCTCTGTCTCTCTCTGTCTCAAAAATAAATAAATGTTAAAAAAAAAAAAAAAAAAAAAAGGTCCCAGTGTAGAACAAAGGTATAGCAGTAGGGAATCTCAGGATGAAAACATCCAAGATGAGGTAAACAAGATTAGGTAGTCAGGGTGGAAACGCTCCCTCCTCACCTCAATTTAGCACAATAGCAGAAAGCTGCTTTCACAGGAAGGAAGGACCAAATTAGGAAAACAGGTAAATAGGGCTATAGACCACTGAGGGGGCAAAGTTGCCCAGAGCAGGGCTAATTAGCAAAAGAAAGGTGTCTTTTTGACCCTGAGGTAGCTTGCTTGGTCTTTCTTGTTCCCTAGGTCTATTTAGGTAAACAGAGGTGGTGTCTCACATCTGCTGTAAACAACCTTCCGCTGGGCTCCCAGTTGCCAGGACTTTGTTTTGTATTAACCCTAACCCCTAACACCACATATCTTCAAACCCCCTTTTCCCTCATGCCCATGAGTTAATGTTCATGATTTCACTGTCTTTTTGTGCATGCCCATCACCATGTTGGTAAGCCTTCTGATCTTAATAAAAATGGAGCAAGGACCCTTATTTGGGACTCTTGTCTCCTCCCGGACATTAGCCTTGCTTGCATTTGTAATCCTGCATCCTCTTTCTTGCTGGACAAGAGAGAACTCCAGACCCTGAGTCTATGACACTCCTTCTCTAAGGCTGAATAATATTTCACTGTACATATAAGCCACATTTTGTTTATCCATTCATCATCAGTGGATACATGCATTTCTTCCATCTCTTGGCTATTGGGAGTAACACTGAAATGAACATGGGTAGGCAAATATCTCTTTGAGATCCTGCTTTTGATTCCTTTGAATATATACCCATATGGGGGGATTGCTGGATCACATGGTAATTCTGTTTTTATATTTTGAGGAACAGCTATAGTGTTTCAATAGCAGCTGCACCATTTTACTTTTCCACCAATAGTGCACAAGGCTTCTTTAAGCAATGCTTGTTTTCTTTTCTTTTGATTAATGGGTTTGAGGTAATATCTCATTGTGGTTTTGATTTGCCCACAAGAGACTTTTGTATGAACTGGAAGATAAAAGTAAAGTAACATGCATAATCTTTTTAGACTCTGAGGGCCAGAAGAGGTAGGGTTGTCAATAAAATATATGATGCCCAATTAATTTTGAATTTCAGATAAACAAAAATAATTTTTAGTATAAGTATGCCCCAATCCTGCATGAAACATATTTACATTAAGAAAGTATTTATATGTAATATTCGGCATACATTTATACCTAAAAAATACTTATCTGAAAGTTAAATTTAGCTAGGCCCTTGGCATTTTGATTTGCTAAATCTGACAACACTAAATGCAAGACACCCAGCACTGTTGTGGCTTGTGCGCATTGCTGAAGATATGTGGGTTCACCCTTTGGTGTAAGAAAGTGGCCAGATCTGTAGCAACTCCAAGCAATTGCTGTGTCTCCTCCTCCAGTTTCACTGATTCCTTGGTCAGGTGTGTGTTTAGCTGACGGATGAATGGATAAAGAAAATGTACTATATTCACATGGTAAAATATTACACAGCCTTTAAAAAAGTGATGTAGGGAGCAGCTTCCCCAGCAGGATACCCCCATCATTGATGTTGGAGGCTTGGAGACTATGAGAGACCAACAGGAGATCCAGAACATTCTTGTGGATTCTCCTGAGCCTCGAAGTTTCCTATTTGTCCTTAATCCCTACTTCATGTTCATTTCTTCTAGACTGCTGGCCCTGCTGACTTTGGGTTACAGCAGCAGACACCACAGCAACAGCCTCACCTAGATGGTCCAATCAACCCACAATTGTGCAAGATCCAATCTCTGGAATAAATCACATCTATATCTATATTTGTATCTCTATCTATCTTCTTCCAGTAATTCTGCTTCTTTGAACAAACCTTGACTGATTCAGGCTGAAATGTGTTTATATACATTTTTACATGAGGATGCTGGATCTCCCAGATGTTAAGTACTTTGTCCAAGGTTATACAAATAGCAAGTGGCAGAAAGAAGCAATATTTGATCTTAGTCTATCTACCCCCCAAAAGCCATCATCAGACTAATCTGTCTTAGGGAATCCAATGAGGGAACCACACTTATGCGGAATATTAATTGATTGATGAGTGTCACATTCCAAACAAGCAAGGTAATTAATCTAATTCAGCACAAGTGATTAGGTCTCGTTAATACTATATTTAGCAAGTGAGCATCTAATTTCTTTTAAGAGACATAGATAAATTGGAGGAATTTTTAGAAGACCAACCAACCAAAGAGGGATTTAGAAAGAGGAAATGTTAATGAAATAATACAGGCAATGAAGTATACAACAAAGAATAGAAGTCCTGATTAGAGCATAGGGATATAGCACAGTTCACACTGGGCAGAGAAAATTTTTAAATCTCAGAGTACTAACAAAGGATTTTTAAGAGGAGCAGATCCCTTATACATCATCTATTCCAGAGAACTATAAAAGGTAGTTACAATTCTCAAACTACCAGCTAAATACTCAAGTTCCTTAAATTATTTAAATAAGTAAAAATGCCCAATCCAAAGGCCTGGCTGGTGCCACTTATTTCTTATTGCATCAATTCTAAGATGCATTTCTTCTTCTTCATTTCTAAAAAGTAGAACTGAGGGGCGCCTAGCTGGCTCAGTCTGTAGAGCATGCAACTCTTGATTTCGGGGTCTCTGAATTCAAGCCCCACGTTGGGCACAGAGCTTACTAAAAAGAAAGATAGAACTCTTTTTTTAGAGTAGTTTTAGGTTCACAGAAAAATTGAAGGGAAGGTACAGAGATTTCCTGTATATTCTGTGCCCCCAGCATGCATAGCCTCCCCCATTATCAACATCCTACTCGAATGATATGTGTTACAACTGATGGGCCTACGCTGACACATCATTATCACCCAAAGTCCATAATTTACATTTTAGGGTTTATTCCTGGTATTACATATTTTGTAGAATAATTTCATTGCCCTTAAAATCCTCTGTGCTCCACCTATGTATCCCTCTCTCCCTCCTACCCTTGGGAACCACCAAAACACAAAACATGCATTTTGTTTCTGTTTTTTTCTTTTTTCTTCTCTTTTCTTCTTTTTTCTCTTTTTTTTAGGTAGGCTCCATGCCTAATATGGGGCTTGAACTCACAAGCTTGAGACCAAGAGTCACCTGCTCTACCTACTGAGCCAGCCAGGCACCCCTGTTTTTCATATTTTGATATCTCTGAAATTAGGATGCATCTTATAATAAGTTGTACTCTTTCTCAGTGGTATATAAAACAATGGTGCATCTTATAACTGATAATTTAATAAGTAAAATATAGTAGTTTTGTGATCTTAGGCAAATTAATTTATTTCTCTGTGCCTCACTTTCCTTATCTCTAAAGTAGGGTAAGTATAATACCTCTCATATAAGGCTATTGTGAGGAGTAAATGAGAAAATCATATGACATATTTAGAGCAGAGTAACAGTTCTCTATTGCCACAAAAATGTTGTGTAACATTTAACCAATACTTAGTGGCTTATAATAACCCTGAATTATTTCAGCTTGGTGGTTCTGCTGTCTGAGCTGGACTCCGGGGGCCTCACTCGTGTGTCTGTGGCTAGCTGTGGGTCAACGCAGAAGCTTTGCTAATCTTGGCTGGGCTTTCTCACATTTCTGGAGTCACGACCAGGAGAACTGTTTCACATGTTCTTTTATCTTCTGGCAGGATATCCTGAGCTCGTTCTTCGGGGGCAGCAGAGTTCCGAGAACAAGCATGGAGGACTAGGCTCAGAGCTGGCACATCTTTTTGCCTGTAGGATTCTATTGGCCAAGATTTGACACAAGGCAAACACAGATTCAGAGAATAAGGAGAGAGACTCCACATCATGATAGGAAGGGGCTGCAAGGGTACATTACAAAGAGCATAGATACGGGATTGGATTGGAAAATGGGGGCTGTTTTTTACAAGCAACCTACCATAGTCAGTGCCTGGCACGTAGTGAGTGCTCAATAAATCTTACCTGTCATTATCATCATCATCACTGAAGGCCCTAAGTAATTACAGGTTGAGCTGACTGGTTCAGTCCAATTTAGTTGAAGGAAACGAGCATGGGTTTACTGTATAGTGTTGGATGTAGCCCATGCTTCTGATGTGCATGCCTGTCAGAGTCTCAGAAGCATGAGGTCTTGGAACATGGAAGATGGAAAAATATTTCAGTCCAACTACTCTCACTCTCTTACTTTACTGGGGAGAAAAATGAGCTTAAGGGAGGTAAAATTACTTGTTCAAGATTACACAGCAGAAGGGCTTGGATGACTGTTCCGATGCCAATACTCTTCCACCATAAAATGCTGCTTCCCTTCCCAGCACGACTTTGAGGGCGAAAAAATCCTATTTCTTTTTAAATCTATGGCAAAGTAAAATTTGAGATGAATACAAAATGTAGCAAAATAAGCTTTTAAGCATACAATCATAAATATATGTTTGCTCTTTGTACTACTTTAAACATAAGCTATCAGTCTGTTGGAACCTGTGAGTTCTTTTTAATGATGTCTAAATATTGTATAGCATAAAAATAGTCCCTAGTTTTAATGACAGCCGCCTATTTCCAATTTCAAGTGTGTATACAATAGATAGATTTTTTATTGGACTTCTGTAAAAATAAGAAGCATGTGAAATTCAGATACATTTTTAAAGGAGCAGGCAAGAATAAATTTTTGTAGATTTAGAGACAATGAAAATCAACCATTTAGTATTTAAGTACTTAGTAACCCTGATTTACTATTTCAAAGAACAAAGTCTGTAAGCCGACCTAGAATTATGGGGCATCAAAGGTACCCTGAAAATATGTTTTATTTAGAAACAAATGAATCTGGGGATGCCTGAGTGGCTCAGTTAAGCTTCTGACTTCAACTCAGGTCATGATTTCACAGTCCTTGAGTTCCCGCTCTGCGTTAGGCTCTTTGCTGACAGGTCAGAACCTGGAGCTTGCTTTAGATTCTGTGTCTCTCTGTCTCTCTGCCCCTCCCCTGCTTGCAAGCTCTCTCTCTTTCTCAAAAAAAAAAAAAAAAAAATTAAAAAAATTTTTTTTAAAAAGACATGGGTCTTAAATTCACAAATCACTGGTAACATTACAATGTTTAGTAAAATGCATTGATTGCTTTGTTTCCTATGAGCACAACACACGCTAACTATACTTGTATTTGTATGACCGTGTATATGGTGTTTGCTCACATATATTCAAATGTATATTTATTAGAGTTAATGGAGAAAACAGTGGATTTGGATTCAAGAGACTTTGATGTGAATTTGGCAGTTATATAGCATTGGGTAGTCTCGTAAATTCCTCATATGGAAGAGCGCTGTGTTTTAAAGATTTCCATGAAGGGGTATGTGGATGCTGACAAACAGAAGTTCCTTCTTTTTCCCCGCAGATTTTTTTTGCCTTAATCTTTTAAAAAGTTTTTTTTTTTCATTATAAAATACACACAACACAAATTTATCACTGGAACTATTTTTAGGTGTACTATTCAATGACATTGAGTACCTTCACATGGTTGTGCAACCATTCCCACCACGCATTCCCCAAACCCTTTCCTCTTGCAGAACTGAAACTCTGTATCCACATTCCCTCTCCTCCCCATTCCCTCTCCTCCCAGCCCTGGCAACCCCCATCCTACTTCCTTTTTCTGTAAATCTGACTACTCTACGCATCACAAACAAATGGAATCATACAGTATTTGCCCTTTCTGACTGGCTTATTTCACTTCCCAGAATGTCCTCAGGGTTTATCTATGTTGTAGCTTGTGCCAGAATTTCCTTCCTTTTTAAGGCTACATAATATTCCATTGTGTGTACATACACCACATTTTGTTTATTCATTCATGGACCTTAGGTTATTTCCACCTTTTGCTGCAATGAACATGGATGCACTCCACAAAATATTTTTATCTGTGGCATATTAAAAGTTAATACGCTGATATTACTCTTATTCAACATACCCATTTTTCAATTCACTGTGACAAAACTTCTAATTCATTTTAGTAAATCTAAAATGGGGCTTAGATATCTCTTGAAATAAATTCTATTGAGGGGGGCATAACACTTTATAGATCACAAACTCAGGTATAAACCTTTTCATTTTTAAAGGGGGTAAAAACTACGTGTGAACACTATCCTGAACTGTCATCCTTGGTGAAGAAAACTTCATGTACTTTCCCATCATTGTTGCTATTAACAGTTTAGTACACTCACTCGAGATCTGCCCTTTCCTGATTGAAGGTCCCTTCTGGTTTGAAGTGCTCTGTCATGCATGTCTCTGATCCTCTCAAGATATTGAGACACTTCTGGATTCTTTTTCATGCTCCCTGGAGCTGAAGAAATCCCGGTGAGTGGACTCAGGTTCTCTCTGCCTGGATACACCCTGCCACTATCTCTTTCTTTTTTTTTTTTTAATTTTATTTTTTAATGTTTACTTTTGAGAGAGAGAGAGAGAGAGAGAGAGAGAGAGAGAGAGAGAGCGCACAAGCAGGGAGGGGCAGAGAGAGGGGGAGACATAGAATCCGAAGCAGGCCCCACGCTCTGAGCTGTCAGCACAGAGCCTGATGTGGGGCTCGAACTCATGACCTGAGCTGGTCGGATGCCCTACCAACAGAGCCACTAGGGTGTCCCACACAGCCACTATTTCTAATGCTGCCTCACCACACTGGTGCTATTACTGGTTGTCATGGTGAAGTCTTTGGAGGACTGCCCACCAAGTGAGCTTCATTGGTTGCGGTCCCTCTACCTCGGAATTCCCTCTAAATCCACCTGTGGTTTCTGTCATGCCTCCCTTCTACCTTCCCACTATCATGTGCCACACCTTCTTAGAAACATGTACTAGGAATTGATGCTATTTTCTTCTCTCAGAAGCTAGCTATCCAACTTGTAGTATTCTGATTCCTCAAATACCTGTTTTCCATTCTAGTGTTAGACATTCAATTTGTAACTTCATTCCTGAGGTTTGGCTTTCCATACATAAAACTAAATTTTTGTGTGTGGTTTTTTTTTTTGAGAGAGAGAGAGATAGAGGGGGAAAAATCCTTATATTCATAAATTGAAATAACTTAATTTCAAGGTGATTGTATAGACTATGAAATTCAGGAGTAAATTTTGGAACTCCAAAAAGCCAGGATAACTCTGCGTTCTCTATATTACCTGTAACTCTGCCCCGCCCCCTCAGACAGTGCATATGGCTGACTGCATAGGGGCAAGGTTAAAGGGAAAAAGGAAAGGACCCTTGGAGAGGGTCCTACAGGAGAGGAAGACCTACAAAGAGCCACAGAAGGGGGAGGAAGGGAGATGGTGAGAAAGAGTTAATCTGGGTGACTAATTCAATACTCACGCATAGCAATGATCTCTTCAATGCAATGAGGAAGTAAGTGGGAAGGAGAGCTAGTGGGGTTTTGTGTGTGGGGTGCGGCAGGTGGTTGACTAATATATAACAAACACCGACTATGTCCAGGCACACTGGGTAAGTTATTCAATTAATCTTCCAACCACGGCAAATAGTACATGAGCTGCTATTCAATTTCAAAATCAGAAAAAAGGAGATTCTTCCCTTCACACTGCACATGGTTGTTTGCTTTTTCTCCTCCTGTCCTGCAGGAAGTCATTCTCACAGAGTTATAAAAAATTTCTTTCTGACCTAAATAAATAAATAAATAATAATAAACATATCTTAGGGTTAGAATCTTAAAGCCCTAATCAAGGATCCTCACCTTTTATTCATTGAAGACAGTTTTAATCCAAGGTTATTAAGAAATGAAACAAGAACAAAGGTGGATGCTCCTAATTCTTTAAAATGTGTTTCTTGCGGCGCCTGGGTGGCGCAGTCGGTTAAGCGTCCGACTTCAGCCAGGTCACGATCTCGCGGTCCGTGAGTTCGAGCCCCGCGTCGGGTTCTGGGCTGATGGCTCAGAGCCTGGAACCTGTTTCTGATTCTGTGTCTCCCTCTCTCTCTGCCCCTACCCCGTTCATGCTCTGTCTCTCTCTGTCCCAAAAATAAATAAAAACGTTAAAAAAAATAAAAAAAAAAATAAAATGTGTTTCTTGCTTCACTCTTTGCATCTGTATTTCCCCAGAGGATTAACCAAGAGATGGGAGGGGCTGGAGAAGAAGACTTGAAACCTTTCTTTGGGACTACCTGGTGACCACTTGGTGTTAATTGGTGAAGCTGCTGCTCACCATGGGTGACTTAATATTAGAGCCCAAAGCCTGGGCCCTGGGTCCCAGCTCCTGCCCCTGTACTCAGGATGGACTCCCATCTTCCTCCTTCCTCCAGTTTCTTGGTCCTCTGGATCCCTGCTTTGACACAGATGGTTCTTAAGGTTGAAATGATCTTCTGGCCATAAGCTCAGCAACTAATACATGCTTAATACTTTTAGCTAACATTGTTTTTTTTGGCCATCCTATAAGGCAATTTACAGTAATGAACTTGGAATATTTATACACATAAAACTGTATATTCTTACTTGTGCAAATGTCTTTCTATTTTATAATTTTTACATGCAGTTTGTGCTTATATTTTCATGTACCCCTGAAAAACAAGTATTGTCAGATGGTTGATTTAAAATTGTGGGAGGAGATGAGGCACCTGGTTGGCTGAATCGCTGGAACATGTGACTCTTGATCTCGGGGTCGTGAGTTCAAGCCCCATGGTGGGTGTAGAGATTACTTAAAAAAATCTTTAAAAACATTGTGGGAGGAGAGAGGAGAAGAAGAAACAGTAAGGAGTTGGAATAAAATTCTTCCATTAAGAATCTAAGGTCACCAGGTACTTAGTGGTAGAAACTTGGCCTGTGTGTCTACACTGTGCCCAAAGACCATCTGTTCTGATATTAGTCCTGTAATTTCCCAAGACATTCTGTGGCCCTTGAGCAAATTACTTGATCAGAATTTTTTAGTTGGTGAAATCTAGATAAAACAGCAACTAATACATAGAGTTGTTGTGAGATTAAGCAGGAAAACCTATGTCAAGTGCTAAAAGAATGCACGGTTGTATAAAGAAGTGGGGAGGTAAGAGTTTGGACTCTGCAACCAGGTTGTATTCAAATTCTGGAAATACAACTTACTCTCTGGGAAGACAACCTCTCATAGGAATTTGTGAGGATTAAATGCATTAATGTGTGTAAAGTACTTAGAAAAATGGGCTGGCCCATAGCAGATGTTCAATACATGTCAGCTACTCCTACTCATACTGTTAGCATTGTGATCTATCCTCAGGATGCTTTTGGATTCTTTTTTAACACCAATAATCTCTATTACACCATCTACATACCATGCATCAGCTTCCATTACCAAAACCTGCCCTGTGGAGTGAAAAGACAGAATTAGGGAATAAAAAAAAAATAATCAGAGGAAGTCCCAGTGTCCTCATAAGTTCATTTCTCTTTATTGAGTTCATTACCTGCAATTAAAAGCATTTTAATCACAAGTCTCTCAGTCTCAAACTTGTCCTTTTGCATTTGGTAAATGTCTGTTATTTCTAATAGATATTTGCATCATTTCATGATTTTCCCCTATTTATTAATATTCTTCCTGAAATTGGTTCATTTCATAGAGTGCTCCCCAGAGTTTTATTAGTTGATGATTTCTGTTTTTGATAGTTGCTTTTTCATCCTTGGAGAAAGTTTCCTACACCATTAATGGGAGTGTAAATTGATCTTCTAACCTTCCTAGATGCCTAGAAATGAGCTTTTTGTAGAAGGACAGCGATGATAGAATCTTTCTCAATTTTGCCAGTCAGACACCTTGAAGAAATCAATGAGTAGGCAAATTATTAACTAATTGAGCATTTAGAGTGTTCTTACTTTTGAAAAATCAATTAGGCCTTTGCCCTTAGTTTTGCGGGATTACTTCATTATTAATTGTTTTAAACAGCAGTTCATCAGCAGTGGACCCAGATCAGCTGACAGTTGTTTTTTGTTTATATTCTGTGCTTAATTGATTAATACAATGAGCTGAAAACCTTTAACATCATTGATCATGTCACAGAATGCTGAGTAATTGGATGGCAAAATGCGATTTTTTAAAATTAATGATTCAATGGTTCAAAGGTTCAATTCAGCAGCAGATTGCAGTCAGCTAAAAGAGAGGATTTTCAGTATTTCTTCAACATAGATGATCTGAATGATAGTCTCATCTCATTTTTGGAGGCTTTTTCTGTCTTCATTAGAGATAATTTCTTGTTCTATATAAAGCACAGGAGGGTCACATTTACTATCTTAATGACACGATTTTATTACCACTGGGTAAACATGGCTTTCAATTCAAAGTTTGAAGAAATTGCCACTGTTGTCAGAAGTACAAAAAAAAAAAAAAAAAGATAAACTTACAGGATGCAATTTCACGCTTTACAAGATCTTCCAGTGGGGACAGTGGTGGAAGTGGCTGCAATGGGAATATCAGCCCAGTCATACAGTCTTCTAGAGTGTCTTTCCCAAAGCTTTGCAAGCTCTGGGTCCTTCTTCTCTGCTCCTGTGGCTGTGTAGACACAGCTTTTCCCCTACGGTTATAACAGTATTGGGCTGTGTGCATGGCTCTCTCGCCAATGAGACTGCAGACTCTCAGAGGTCACGCACTCCTCTAAGTGCCTTTGTATCGTGTTACACCTGTTTTAGGAATCAAATTGGCACTGAATTGATTGGCCAAGTGAAAAGAGAAACACACACACACACATTCAGTTAAGGAAATATATTTCCTTATCGTCTTCATGAAAATATCATCTCTCTTCCCTTGACATATAAACACAAAGTCCCTAGATTTCCAAGCTGCCCATAACAATTGTTAGGCAAAATTCTCTGCATTTTTTTCTGTTGGCAAAACCTCAGAGCTTAGGCAGGGTCTTAGGTCAACCGCTGAAAACCATTTTAATCCCTGCCTTTTCTGTCTTCACACACTTCCTCAGCTGAAATTTTAAACCAGTGTTCTCCAAAGTGTATCTGGTAGGAAAAGCCCCTTGAGGTATTGTTAACAAAAAGCCGACCTATGGACAAATAAATTTGGTGAAACACGGCAATGTCCTGCCTCTTGGGAATGCACAAAGTAGGTCCGAAAATTAAAAGTTCTGAGAAGCCCAATCACTACGTTGTTGATTCCAATTTTTTTGACCTTGAAACTTTTTTTTGGAGCATTCACTAACATCTCTGGGAACGGATGGTTAACTTGATCAGAGAATGTGATTTTGGTTGTGCTGGACATATGGGGAAAACATGGTGAGGAAAGTCATGAGCTCACAGATGCACACAGGTATTCTAGTCCGTTAGTCTGGCAGCTTTCATTGTTTCATTTCCCGTTCCTTTGTTGCTTTCTTTTCTAGTAATGGTTGTTTACTGCAGAAAATTCAGAAAACAGATCAAAGGAAAAAGGGAAAAAAAGTCTTCTATGGCTGTTTTGTTTAAAGGGTTCCATGCTCAAATACATTTATGAAGCTCTGGGTTAAACAAAGGTGAATAGAACTCAGATGGATCAAAGCTAAAAATAAGAAAAATAAAATTAATACACATCTGGGAAACAATTGCTCAAGCAAACCAATGCACACAGATAATGGATTCTGTCTGAAGCTTCATTTCCCAAACTGAGGAACAATAACATGCGTATTAACCCAGGTGAATGTCTAAACAGATTTTTGGCAGCCCATGATTAGATAAAGGGACTCGTGCATCCTGAGCGCAATTCGTGGAGTTAAAATTAAGCACCATCAAAAAGGGACACATTTAAGTTCAACTGTAACAAATTGTTACTGTCTTGGTATATTTTTCTCCATCCTTTTATTTTTAAGCTGTGTGTGTTTTTATATTTAAAAGTGGGTTTCTTGTAGAAAACATGTAGCTGGGTAGTGTACAAATTGCTAGTTTAAAATTTCCCTTCTCACTTTCTTAATCCTAAGTAACTTGGAAGTTTAAACACAATTTCATTTTCTTTCCAAAATGTTCAACCCTGAGTTTTAACTTAATTGTTGAGTGTTTGGGAGGTTAGGGTAGTGGGTGTTGTTTATTTCTTGGAAACAAAATTGAAGATTTATAAAGAAAATAAAATCAATCTTACGTTTTCAAATCAAGGCTAAGGAAAAATAGTGTTTTACATGCTGTTGCCGTTTGTAGATACAGCAGCTGCTGATATAATGCAATAAAAGGAAATTCCTTAAGAAAACAATCATGCAAGTGATGAAAATATTTCCTATTTAAAGGAGAGAAACTTGATTTGAAAAAAAAAAAACATTTGGAACAGGGGCACCTGGGTGGCTCAGTTGGTTAAGTGTTTGACTTCAGCTCCGATCATGATCTCATAGTTTGTGAGTTCGAGCCCCGCACTGGGCTATCTGCTGTCGGCACAGAACATATTTCAGATCCTCTGTCCCCCTCTCTCTCTGCTCCTCCCCATCTTACACACACTCTCTCTCTCAAAAGTAAACAGGAATTATTGAAAGGTGATGGTGAACATTTTACGAAGATAACACTGCTATTTATTGTAAGTAAAAGGAGTAGACTAGGAGTTTTACAAAGAAAAGACATCTATAGTTAGGGATGGTGAAAACAAGTTAAGTTTTTGAAATCTGGTCTTGAAACAGAAACTATCGGGGCGCCTGGGTGGCGCAGTCGGTTGAGCGTCCGACTTCAGCCAGGTCACGATCTCGCGGTCCGTGAGTTCCAGCCCCGCGTCGGGCTCCGGGCTGACGGCTCGGAGCCTGGAGCCTGTTTCCGATTCTGTGTCTCCCTCTCTCTCTGCCCCTCCCCCATTCATGCTCTGTCTCTCTCTGTCCCAAAAATAAAAAAAAAAAACAAAAAAACAAAAAAAAAAACGTTGAGAAACAGAAACTATCATTTGCTAAGCACCCACTATACATCAAGCATCCATCAGTTTATATGAATTATTTCATTGATGTTTGCCATCAACACAGAAAGGAGTATATATATTTTTTCATGCTACTTTAAACCTGAAACACAAGTTAAAGAATGCAGAGCGCAGTAAAGAATCAGGATACAACACGGTCAGTGACTGGCTCTTGGCCATTTTGCAATAAAATGATCAGACCGTTACCATAGCACATCGTATTTATTTATTCTTCTGCCATCAAAGAGCGGATCAAGAAGCTACATTTAATTCTCTTCATGGAAGAATTTTCCTTGCCACTAACGTCATTCAGGAGCTTTAATTTTTCATTTCTTAAATAAGATATACTTCATCACTTAGAGTTCCTTTCTTTGTGTCATCAATAAAGAGCTGCATAAATTAAGGCTTTTTAATCATGTGAAATGATAATAATTAAAATCAGAATAATCCTTTCCATCTTTTACTTAATGCAGCCTGGGTAAATGAAGCTGAAAAGCATTGTTTTGTGTATAAAATCGCTGTCAGGAATGCTACCTTCCTAGGACATAAATCCATATAACAGGATGGAATGAACCAGGTGCACCAGGCTTCCACCTGCAGTGGTAATGGGCAGATGGGGAAGAGTGAGTATATTTTATTTTTTCTTTCTGATTCTTAAATCAAAAAATTAAAAACAAAAACAAAAGAAACAAAAAATTAAAAACCAAACTAACCCAAGTTTAAAAAGCAAGAACTGTTTATGAAATCATGTTGGTATATCATGTCTTAATATCACTGTAATTTGGGGGTGATTTTTTCCCCCTGGAACAGGAACCAAAAACTTGTGTGTGTATACAAACATACATTACTGTGAAACTGATTACACAAAAGAACTAGAATATAACTATAGACGCCCTTCTTTTTAATACCCACATTTAATTTTCATGTTTATGCAGGTGAGGTTTAAAAACACAAAAGGTATTCAATTCAGAATTATGGTTTTCACAGAAATTGCAGCATAATTCTATCTCACATTTATTCATATTTTTATAAAACATATGACCATTTCCAAAACCTCTGGGTATCATAACATATTTAAAAATACCAGCAAAATTACCAGACTGAAAGAGAGCACTAACTAAGCATTTTCCCCATAGAAAACCATTTCATACACCTACTCAGAATTGTATATTAAAGCCAAGAATTTAATATTGCAAATACATAAAAGAATGAGTTATCATTTCTTTGGGAGTCATAACTTTGGATTTTAGACTTCCGTCCATTTAATATTTCAGACATGGTACCAATTTGTGTAATTTTGGGGTGGGTATTGAATATATTAGCTTTGATGATAAACTGGTTCACCTTCATTTCTTTGAAACCAACACAGACGTGTACCTATTTTAATATGTGTTGGGCTTTCTGCATACAAATGAAGCATTACAAAACAATTCCAACTGTGTTTTAAAAAATCAGCACAGTTCAATGTTTCCCTAATTCTCTGAGTCTGGGGAACATAAATAATCATTTTAATTCTCTGGTAGACACTGAATTACATAGTAAATTATATCAAGCCTGGGAAAGTTCCATTTTTTAAAACTCACATATTCTTTTTATAGGAAGAATCTGAGATATGAATTAACTCAAAAGGGTATTTAAGGTTTTGACTAAAATTAACTGTAGCACTTAAAATAATTCTTACTATTTTAAAGAAAAAGCTCCTGAGGCCATTTTGGGGGGAAAAAGGATTATATTGAAGAACAGTAAGGCAGAGAGAAAGATAATTAATAGGATATGCTAGAGTTGAATAACTGAATGAAAATATACAGATCTGCCAGAGCCCAAAGCAGTCAGAATAATATTAATCAAATCTTACTGACTCTTAATTGGAATAATGAGAAAACATTCTTAGCTTGCTTGATCATGTTGGCATTTTAATTAAACTTTCTTGGATCCCAGAGAAAACAATTGTGTGTTTGTGTGTGTGTGTGTGTGTGTGTGTGTGTGTGTGTGTGTGTTGGAACTCTTTAACTGTTACCAAAAATACTTTTGAAGGCTATAACCGAGTGATATAATTGGGGTCCTTATGTATAATAACAAGGTAGAACATGTTGCTATAGATTCAAAACTTTAGCTCTTTAAAAAGTTGTCTATAAATCTGCAGCTACAAGAAACCCCCAACAATGAAGTGTGGATTTAATTAGAATAAACTTCCTACATTATCAGAGATAATGTTATGGTTATTCTTCTATAACATGCACCTAATAGAACAGTTCTGGTCTAGTGGAATAAAGATTTTCAATAAATAAATAGCTGACAATTTAATATATACTTATATAGCATACCTTATGCCAAAGGCACCATTCTCAGTGCTTTAGAAATATTAACTCAGTTAATCTTCATAACCACCTTATAAGGTTATATATATATATATATATATATATATATATATATATATATATATAACAGGATACCTGTTATAACACAGGTATCATTTTTATTCCCATTTTAAGGATGAGGACACGGAAGCATGGAAACAATTTGTCCTGTATTGTTACAGGTCCTGTATTGTTACTAGCTGCCAAGCCAGGATTTAAACGGGGTGATCTGATTTCAGAGTCTGTGCTCTCGGCCCTTACCACCATGCCTCCGACACTTTCCTAAATCCAGCACCCTGACTGGGTGCTACACATATATCATCTCATTTCATCTTCACAATGATTCTGCAAAGTAAGTATTATCCTCCTCAGTTTACAGATGGGGAAAATGAGCCTCAAGGACATTAAGTAACTTGACCAGGTTTAAGCTGCTAGAAGGAAGGATATAAATTCATTTCTGACTCTGAAGTGTATGCTTTTTCTAACCTTTTCCTGATATACTGAAGTGGTATTTAAAGATTCAGGCATTTAATTTGCTATCTTAAATTTTTAATTTTTTAATAAAATTAAGGTGCTGTATCAGATGAATTGAAATTTATCTGATCATGGAAGGTCATTCATTCCTGCACCAAACATTTACTGAACATCCATCTATTAGAGAAATATCTGAGTTTTATGGGGCCAGGACTTTATATAATTTGGAGATCTTCTTTAGGATAAAGCATACACATTCATACATTTAAAATTAGATATGTAACTAACTACTAATTATGAATGAGAAAAAAAATTATGACACCGTCATGCCATGGTGCAATCTCCAGCCCTGACCTTCAGATTATCATGCTGGCTGAGTTTGCACAGTGAACAAAAGAAAGGCTCGTTCACTGGAAAGTTGGCAATGACTTAATTGTAGATGGAGGTGATTGCAAACCACATAACTATATCCCACTACACATAAACTAGAAGGATCCCAATTCAAGTCTCCCTTAGCTTGTTTAAAAAAAAAAGTGCCCATAGTCATTTCAACATTACCTTAATAGAAGTGTACATGCAAATGGAGAAGTCAAATTATAGAGAGGTAGTGGCCTCACTTTTGCAAATTTCACAATGCATGACCATGAGACCACATGGGTAGGGCCTTTTCTAAGGCTCTGAATGGATGTGTGCAAGTGAGGAGTCCTAAAGTAAGCTTCTTTAGCTTCTCAGTAGATCCAGCATCTTATGGCTCCCTCTCTTTTCTATGCGATGGACTGCCCACTAAGAAATGGTGAATTTGCTAGTACAAAACAATATTAGGCCAGCAGCATGAATATATGGGGACAGGATATATAATACATAGGGGTAGGGATAGAGACAGCAAGAGAGAGAAACTGTTCCTTATTCTCGATCAGATGACACTATTCTGGAAAAGTGGAGAAAATTCATAATGATTTACACTTAAAATTGAGAAAATAAATCTTGTACTGTTTTTTTTTTCAGGGTTACACAGAATATTGGTAGGTAGAAACCCTGCCTAAGAATTTGATATAGGCCAAGATAGAAGAAAAAACAAATTTTCAACTTTCTGTTGAGGCTTTCTAGAAATAAGAATGGTGAGCAAGCGGAGACTGGAAGTCATTGTCAAGGCTCCAATTTCTTAGGCATAGAAAAAAACCCATGTTCAGGTCAGAGAAAGAAGAGGAAGAAATGGGAACTGAAATTCTGTGCATAATGATGGAAAACATTATCTCCATTGTGGCTGGGAAACCTTTGGAGGTTCACTTGCTCTGTAAGTAATTCTCTTCATATATAATGATTTTTTACTTGTGCTTCTGGAGTACAGAAAGCCATTAAGTGGAGGGGGGGGACTTTTCTTCTCTGTAGTCCCATTTCCTTCCCCACTCAGCATGTATTTGTATTGGCCAATAGTTACCCACAGGAAACAGGAAGAATGAAGAGCATTATCTCACCCCATAGTAGTTTAGAGACATCAAAGAGAGCAAGACTTATCCCGTCAAAGCAAACACGAGATTGTCCTACAAAGTCCCACCAAGTAATTCTTGGCAGTAGAGGAGCAGGTCTCAGGGTTACACACATATGGGAGTGCTTATCTCTTCTCTCCTTACATGAACAGAGCCCCAGGCATAAGTAAAAACTGAGACCCAAATACCATTGTCTAGTTATTTGAAAGGTATAAATCAAATAACAAATCATTAAATAACATATGTAGTATTTTCTACCTTGAAAAAATGTGCCTTCATGATGACAAAATGGAAAAATATGTGTGAGGCTATGAATTTCAGATGACTGCAAGTTGGCAAAATGTGTTACGCATGACTGATTTTATTATTTTTGCACATGGCTGGAGGTTCTGTTGATGAAGCAAAGATTTATGAATAGATAATGAAGACATATTTATTTTATAAAATTTATTTTTCTTGTCTGCATTTCAGCAAATCATGTATTTTTGAAATCAAAATTATATGTAATTTGCACTCTCTTGACAGCAGTGATCTAAAGTAACTTTCTCTTACTATGTTAGCTATATATATATGCCTTCAGTTTTAACCGTTAGATAAGCCAGTTACTTCTCTGTTGGCTTCTGTATGTACACAAACTTTTATCTCCTATTAACCTCTTGTCGTTAATTTGCAGATCTCACTCTCAAAACCTAAGAGGGTAGAGGAAAAGTTTTTCCTTCCCTACAGAGATAACGCATTGCATTATCAGTGTTAAACACTAGTTCCTGACTGACAGAGGCACTCAGTGTTTTAGGAGAGAAATGTTTTTAATGAGGTGAAATGTGGATTTGGATAAATTTTTCTTATAGATAATATTTTTTAAAATCCCAAACTCATATTTTAAATTGCAGTATAATTTATTGCAATAAAATATACAGATTTTAGGTATAGAAATAGATAATTTTTGACAAATGTATACACTCCTTCAAAGACCATCACGTTCAAGATACTGAACATCCCATACTTGTGGAATGTCATTTCTGTCCTTTTCCAGTAAATTCTTACACAAACCAGAGGCAACCACTACTCCAATTTCTTTTTTTAATATATTTTTTTAATATTTATTTACCTTTGAGAGAGACAGAGACAGAATGCTAGTGGGTTAGGGGCAGAGAGAGAGGGAGACAAAGATCCAAAGCAGGATCCAGGCTCTGAGCTGTCAGCACAGAGCCCGACGCAGGGCTTGAACTCACGAGCTGTGAGACCATGACCCAAGCTGAAGTCAGCCACTCACCTGACTGAGGCACCCAGACACCCCCCACTACTCCAATTTCTATTGCCATAGGTTCATTTTGCCCATTTTAGGAGTTCATATAAATGAAATTGTATGATGCATACTATTTTGTGCCTGACTTCTTTAGCTCAATATAATTTTTTTAATGCTTATTTATTTTTGAGAGAGAGAGAGAGAGACAGAGAGAGAGACAGAGAGGGAGGCAGAAATGTGGGGGGAGCAGAAGATCCCAAGCAGACTCCATGCTGACAGTAGAGAGCCCAGGGTGGGGCTTGAACTCATGAACTGCAAGATCATGACCTGAGCTGAAGTTGGACATTCAACTGACTGAGCCACCCTGGTGCCCCAACTCAATGTAATGTTTTTTATATTAATCCATTATATTTTGTGTTTATAGTTGTTTTTATTGCTGAATACATATATTTATGTTTCAAAATATTTATTATAATACATATATTTATTTATGCTTTCTCTTGTTGATGAATATTTGGTTGTTTCCAGTTGTGGGCTATTGTGAATAAAGTTGCTTACAAGCATCCTTATACAATTCTTTGTACAGACATATGTTTTCATTTGCCTTTGGTAAATATAGGGTAGTAGAATTGTTGGGTCATAGGTTGCAGTTATGTTTAATTTTATAGAAACTTCCAGTTTCCAAAAGTGGTTGTATCATTTGGTATGAACGTTCCAATTTCTCCACATCTTTGTCAACACTTGCAATTTAAATCTTTTAAAAATTTGGTCACTCTCAATTTTGGTTTTAATGTTCATTTCCTTAGTGATAAATGACATTGAGCACCTTATTATGTGCTTATTGGCCATTTTTATATCTTCTTTTGTGAAGTATTCGTTCATGTCTTTTGCATATGTAAAAATAAATGAGTTGTCTTTTATTATTTAAAATTTTTTTAATGTTTATTTATTTATTTGAGAGAGAGAGAGAGAGAGAGAGAGAGAGAGAGATCATGTGCACAAGCTAGGGAGGGGCAGAGAGAGGGAGAGAGAGAATCCCAAGCAGGCTCCACGATGTCAGCACAGAGCCCAATGCAGGGCTGGAACCCACAAAATGCAAGACATGACCTGAGCCAAAATCAAGAGTTGGACACTCAACTGACTGAGCCATCCAGGTGCCCCTTGTGTTTTATTACTGATCTGTAGGAACTCTTTATGTATCTTGTATAAAAGTCCTTTATCTGATATATGTCTTGTGCATATTCACTCTCAGTCTGATTTTTTTTTCATTTTCTTAACATCTTATGAGAGAACTTTTTATTTTGGTGACCCATGTGTTGGTTTAGACACTGTTGTGAGGATGGATTTATGTGTAAGGGCCTCCTTTAAAACACTGGGCCCTGGATAGAGACCCCCTTTGCTCTGATCTAAGCCTGTACTGGCTCCTTAATTATAGACAATTCTCAAAGGAGACTCATGCTGAAGAGAACTTCTCCAAACCCTCATTCTCGCTGATATCTGCTTTTCACCTTAATAAAGGGGCACATATTATTCGACTTGCACAGAATATGTTCTGATGTCTTCTCATGGGTATCCCATGTGGGGAAGCTCTTGCATCTGGAGTATCATTTCTTTAAGACCTGCAGTATGTTTTAGGGGCGCCTGGGTGGCTCAGTCGGTTAAGCGTCCGACTTCGGCTCAGGTCATGATCTCACGGTCCGTGAGTTCAAGCCCTGTGTCGGGCTCTGTGCTGACAGCTCAGAGCCTGGAGCCTGCTTCAGATTCTGTGTCTCCCTCTCTCTCTGCCCCTCCCCTGTTCATGCTCTGTTTCTCTCTGTCTCAAAAATAAATAAACGTTAAAAAAAAAATTAAAAAAAAAAAAGACCTGCGGTATGTCTTGGGCACACATACCTGAATCCTTGTAATGGTTTCTCAGCTTCTTCTGAAGCTGTCTCCATGAGGTAGAGGCATAAGTCTAAAGGCACAAGTCTAAAGGACCAAGGCCAAGAGTAATTAGAGGCAAATTCTGCACCATCCTCTCTAGTACCTTTTATTCTGATCACATGGGTCAAATCCTCTAGCACATTTTTTTTTATTTTCATCAAAAAATTTCATGCAAATTGTCTCCTAAAGATATTTGGCCTAAGTTCTTTAGACCAGCCCAGACAAATGTGAGATCCAAAGTTGGGGCCACTTTTGCATCTAAGATCAGTACATATGAGTTGTGAAAATGAAGAGATAAGGATTAAAACAATGAAAACAACAAAATCCATGAAACATCCTTCCACCTGCCTTACATGCTAATCTCATTGGCTTTGTTCCCTATTTCTAGACATGCCATCCTTCATCCCACCTCAAGCCATTTGAGTATTTTTTCCTCCCCCTTCTCTTTACTTGGCTATTTCTAACAATTACTTTGATCTTTATTTTAATTCATGTAAAATTGACATCAGTGTTGAAACAGTGTAGTACAGGCATACCAGTTCCAGACAGACCACAATGAAGGGAATATCGCAATGAAGTGAGTCATGTGAAGTTTTTGGTTACCAATGCAAGTGTAAATTTAACTTTCACAATGCATATAAAAGTTAAGTTTACACTATATTGTAGTCTATGGAGTGTGTGACAGCATTATATCTAAAAAACAATGTATATACTTTAATTAATTTTTTTCTTTTTTTAGAGAGAGAGAGAAAGAGCATGAGCGAGGGAGGGGCAGAGGGAGAGAGAGAGAACCTTAAGCAGGCTCCAAACTCAGCACGGAGCCAGATGCAGGCTTGATCCCAAGACCCTGGGATCATGACCTGGGCGGAAATCAAAGAGTCAGAGGCTCAAATGACTGAGCTACCCAGATGCCCCTACATTTCAATTAAAAAATACTTTATAGCTAAAAAATGCTTACCATCATCTGAGCTTTCAGCGAGTTGTAATCTTTTTGCTGGTGGAGGGTGTTGCCTCAGCGTCGACAGCTGCTGACTGATCAGGGTGGTAGTTGCTGAAGGCTGGGGTGGCTGTAAAAATTTCTTAAAATAAGACAAGGATAAAGGTTGCTGCATCGATTGACTCTTCCTTTGTCTCAAACACTTAGAGCCCATTGCTGGGTTATTAATTGGCGTAATTTTAGTACCGTTGTGTCTCAGGGCACAGACAGGCCAGAGGAGAGGGAGAGAGACGGAGGAACAGCCTGTCGCTGGCACAGTCAGAATACACACATTCATCCCTTAAATTCGCCGGGCTGTACGGGCACCAAGTATAAGAAGAATAAAAACGTTCGCAATATGGTGAGAATTAGCAAAATGTGACACAGAGGCTTGAAGTGAGCAGACTGCTGGATGTGGACAGACTTGGGGGACACGGGGCTGCTACAAGCCCTCGCCTCGTAAAATACGCAGTATCTGCGAAGCGCAATAAAATGAGGCAGGCCTGCAGTTAGCCTTATCTGCGGTTTCCCGATCCGCAGTTTCGTGGTCAACCGCTGTCCAAGACAGAGGATCCTCCTTCTGACGAATCGTCAGATGGTCA
The DNA here is from genome assembly GCF_018350175.1 of Felis catus. Classification (NCBI taxonomy): domain Eukaryota; kingdom Metazoa; phylum Chordata; class Mammalia; order Carnivora; family Felidae; genus Felis; species Felis catus. Next base: position 187,113,398 of record NC_058371.1, on the reverse strand, counting down.
ATAGTAGGCTGACTCTACGTCACAGTGCCCGCGTCTTTCACTCGCTTCACCTCGTCGCGTAGGTGTTTTATCACCTGCCATCACCACGAGAAGGGTGAGTACCGTACTGTAAGGTATTTTGTGAGAGAAAGACAACGTTCACGTGACGCTTGTTACAGTATATTGTCCTAATTGTCCTATTTTATTATGAGTTCTTGTTGTTAATGTCTTGCTGTGGCTGATTTACAAGTAAAACTTTGTCGTGGCTGTGTACGTGCAAGAGAAACACAGAGTGTATACAGGTTCAGTGCTGTTGGTGACTTCAGGCAATCCTGGGTGTCTTGGAACGTATCCCCTGCAGATAAGGGGGGATGACCGTAATGTAGTTTATGAAGACTGGCATTTTCTTGGACTTCATCTTACGGCCCAGTAATTGCCTCTTTACTTGTCTAGCAATCCTGAGAAATCACTTGAGCTCGGACACAGTGTTAATTAATAAATGTCAGGAGCCAGCCCTGTGTTGTGATTGAATAAAGGTCCGGAACTGAACTTCCATGATGACAATGCAAGTCCTTCTTAATGGGCAGCAGGAAAACAAAACAAAACAAAAAACAAACAAAAAAACCCCAAAGAAAACAAAAAAAAAAACAACTCTGGGCAGCGGGGAGGAAAAAAAAAAAACAACTCCGCACCATTTCGTATCATCCACTTGGCTGTAATGTTCACCCCTCCACCGAAGCCTATAACGAGGACTAGACTGAGGCCCTAAAAGAGCTCTCTTCCTGCCACTTCCAGGAAACCTGAGAATCTCAGTACTTTTTCCATTCCTTAAATATTCGAGGCAATGTTATTCGGAAGGGGAGGGGAGAGTTGGTCGTTGAACAAGATGTCTGGGCCGGTCCGTATTAGAATTTATTAATGAGAATAGGGGAAGAGACAATTGATACTAATAGTGCCTCTAGTATCGCTAGCCATTGTCTAGGAGCGTAACCTAACTTCAGTTTCATTCACGGTAATGCTGATAGGACATTAAGTGTTGACGACGAGGAAAGAGGTAGCAACGGTGATAATGTAGGTAGTGATGAAAAGCATGCACTCTGGGGGCGCCGGGGGCGCTCAGTTGGTTAAGTGGCCGACTTCAGCTCAGGTCACGATCTCGCGGTCCGTGAGTTCGAGCCCCGCGTCGGGCTCTGTGCTGATAGCTCTGAGCCTGGAGCCTGCTAATGTTTCTGTGTCTCCCTCTTTCTCTGCCCCTCCCCCATTCGCGCTGTCTCTCTCTGCCTTTCAAAAATGAACAAATGTTAAAAAAAATTTAAAAAAAGCATGCACTCTGAAGTCAGAAGATCCAGCTTCAAATCTTTGCCCCATACATGAGCTGTAGGAGCCTAGACAAGCTACTTATGTTTAGGCAACACTAAGCCTGAATTTTCTCATCTATATGATGGGAATGATAATAGATGTGCAGTACAGGATTGCTATGTCCCATGTGATTTAAAAGGGCAAAGGACACTGAGAATTGTGCCTGACACTTAGGAAACGTCCCATAAACATCAGCTATCATTATTATCATTGATACTGAGGCTGAGACCTTGGGGCATGAAAGCTCCAGAATTTGGGGGAAAGGAATGCAAGAAAGTGGAAAGATGAGTTGGTCAAGTAAAATTCTCTTGAGTAATTTTATGTCCCCCAAACCCAATCAGTATGCGTTTGTGTTTTGGGGGAAGGTGAAAAGGGCAAGAGGGAAAAAGATGATCTGAACTTTGGGGAAGGAGGGGGCACAGCAAAGAGAGTCACTCACTTCACATGTCTGGTTCTTTGACCCCTGATCCCTTTCTTGGGCTTTTTAAGGCAAAGATTCAGAAATTAACAAGCAGGAAAGGTTGCTGACACTCATCTTCCTGCTCCACTTTCCCTAGAACTTCCAACAGGCATTGCCTCTGCCTGCACTCCCCCCACCCCCTTTCTTGGGTGCTATTATGCTGAGAATTACCATGTGTTAGACTCTAGGGGCCTTGTAAACCCTGCTTACATACCTGCATGTTCTGCCAGGACACTAGGTGGTCTTCTTGCATTTTGCTCCCAAGCGCTGCCCAGATTAGCCCGGATTACAAGTAGGAGTGTACTTTCCCTGTATCCCCAACTTGGCAGTTGACAGAGCACGAACAGCAGCAGCGTGGGCATTCTGCAACACTGAGCAGAATTATAACACTTTGTCAGGAGGCTAAGGGGCGAAAAGTCTCATATCACAAACCAGAAGGGGCAAAGGTAAAACTCGCCTGCCAAAACTAACGGCGTGTTGTTGCTCATCTAAACATCTTAGATATTTGGGAGAAATGAACACGCGCATGCAGGCTCCCACATGCATAAAAGGAATTCCATTCTTCATTAGTGATGTTTTCTAGCTTTTATCTCCCATTTCACTGCAGATTCTTTAATTCTCATAGCTCCGCTTTCCAGCAACCAATTAATATTTTCTCTGATAAATGTTCCTTTTCGAGAGTAATCTATCTTTGATGTTAAGCTCAACATTCTTCTTTTAACTTCTGAGAGACTAGAGGATGTAGAAGAGTAAAAAGCTGGGAAGAAAAATACAATGTGTTACCTCCCTGGATCCTGAAATATCAGCTCCAACTCGTTGGATTTAAACACTTCTAATTTTTTCTGTTTTATTCACGATGGTACCTCATGAAGCTAGTCAGAATTTTAATGCATTCCCATATAGGGTAAAACAGAGGGGGCAAAATTTGGAATCCACATTCATGCATGGTTTTGCCTAGAGAGTGATGGACATTTAGCTATGCTGAGTGTCCTCCAAGAAAATTTAAATAACAAATACAAAACGAGACATGAGAGGGCACTGCATACAGTTTTGTGTTGTGCTGATTAAAAATTAGAGCAGGTTGCAGGGGAAACAGTGGGATATAATAAATCTAGAATTTAAACTAACTTACGATTTTATTAATTTGCAAAGATAGAGCCTAGTATTACCATATTTTAGCTTCTAATTCAGAAAAGAACTATTAAGATAATTTCTAAATTACTTGTGATAGCTTTTGTTCTTTTCATTTTGCAAGCACATGCATTATTTTGTTTGGTTTTCTGTACAAAGCATATACCAACTCTTGTAGCTGTTGCACTTGGCTGTACATTGAAGATGTTGGACAAGATGCATAACTTTGTTCTGTTCTCATCATGAGAATTTTAGTGGGTTTCATCATTAGAGAAAATAATGACTGTACCTATTCTACTATATTATAGATTACGGAACAAGGTGGCATTCATTATTTCATTTAATGATATGCTACAGGAGTTATATCATAACCACTTTGTAAAAGCCTATTCTCTTTCTTGCTTTTCATTAATATGCTTCTGGAACTAATTTGCCAGTATATACACACAGTCTGAACTTTGACAACTGTGGAATTAGACATGTTTGCCAGGCTGCAGGATAATCGAGACGTGTTCTGATGATCTTTATACAGATGTGTTTAGTTTTTCCAGGACACTTTTGATCATTTACATTTCATCAGAGACTTGCGATACTTTCTTACAGGTGTTCCCAAAAGATTGAAGATAAAATTCCTACAATAATGACTTGAATAAGGCGAGTCCCCTGTATGATCTTGGAGCTGTGAGGCTATTTACATGCTTTTAAAATTTGTACAGGTGCAGGTGTTTATATCCTTCAGAACTAAAAGGGAAAAATAATCTAGGCCCTCTTAATCTTCTCTTTCATTCCTTTGATTTTCCGTTCTGCAAGTCCAAATTAAATTCTGTTTTTACATCTTTAATGATACAAGCATTCAGGGCACAATGAAAAATAAAGGCCTTATTACTTCATAATATGTTTGGAATAGTGCATAATTATGTTTAGTTGATTAGTTGGCTATAGCAATTGCAGAACCATAGAGTGACTGAAATTAGACATGAAAATGACCCATTGGGTATCATTATCCTTCTTTCTGTCAATGCAAGATTGTTTCCTGACATGCAGTGTGTGTGGGGGGGAGGGGCGGGGGGGGCAGACTTCTCTCTTAGCTGCATAAATACACAACTTGATACACTTGTTTAGCAACATTTTGACAGGAATTAGGCATCAAACTGAATCAGACAGCACTAACAGAACGTCCAGTAAAAGGATACACAATAACTACAGTAGTAATAGCAGCAGGAGTAAATATTTAGATCACCAACTACATACATGCCAGTCACTATAACGTAGCCATCTCCAATATAAACATCAGTTGTTCCAATAAGATATTATCCATTCCCATTTTGCACACGAGGACATGGCACAAATAAGGATAAATGATTTAAACATGGACAGATGACTTACAAAAGATCCTACAACCATAAGTAGTGGAGCCCAGATTCAAACTCTGGTCTTCTTGCCTCCAAGTCCTGGGCTTTCCCTGCACAGTGGAAGTGAGGGGAAGGCGGATGACTTTGGCAGCAATAGCTTCTGGGTAGGCCCGTGATCTAATGCAGAACAGAGAGTGAGAAAAGAGAGTCATGTCCGGTGATGTCACCAAGATGGTAGGTGACACCAGCCTCTATCTCCCCACAAAGAGTAACAGTTAAACAGTTGTTCATTAATGAAAATAGCTTAGTGGGGTAGCTCAGGAGTATATTTAAGAAGCTTCAGCAACACAATTGAGCAAAAAACCTTGGAATGACTGCAAAATAGGTAGGAAGAGCAGTTTCATTTTGCATGCATCATCCCAGCCTCCAGACTGGCACTGGTCAGTGCCAAGAGGCATTCCCTGGTGAGAGGGATTTCCCCTCGCTGGAGTGAGCACCCAGCTTCCCTAGCCTTTTGGACAGGATAACAGATGCGCTTGGTTTCATCTGACTCAGAGAGTGGTGTAGCTGAGGCATATACAGACAGGAGCAAGGAAGAAGGTTGTAGCTATCAGCAGTATCAGTCACGGGGTGGGCACGATTTTAGTTCTCAGCAGCCTTACGGGACTTCAGCAGCTTTTGATACTGAACTCTTCGAGAGCCCTTGTGGATGCTGTGGTCCCTCAGTAGATTTCATCACTGTGGACTCCACTGTGAACCTCAGGGGACTGCTCCACAGAAGCCTCCAGCAGTTTTTGCTCCTGAAGAAACCAATGGCCAGCAAAGCCACCATGGACCCCCTGTGATTTCAGCACTGAATGCTCTGCAAATTTTTGCATTTCCGTATTCCAGCTGCCTGAGTCCCTTTCCATCCCCACCCCCTGCTAGAATTCCCACAGACACCCTGGGTTCTGAGCTCTGTTATCCACTGTGTTGCAGCAGCCAGCCTCAGCCTCTGTGGCTGTGCATGTTCACGACGCCAGTCCAGGCCCCCACATCCAACCCCCAACACCATGTGTGTTCCTGGGGCCAACCCCTACAGCCACACAAATGCACACAAACAGTTCAGGTCCCCATAGCTACTTGTGCACCAGAAGCTGGGCCAAACTCCTGATGTAGGCTTCACTGCTGCTCACTTACAGCTAGTGACTGCAGCCAGATCCTTGCACACTCTGACAGCCCAGGCCCTTGCGGGTGCTCTGGAGCCCAAATCTGGCCCTGCTTTCTGTCACTAGCCTGTGCTGCCAATAAAACCATTTCTGTTTGTAGACGACAATCTTCTATATGGAAATTCCCAAAGACTGTACCAATAAACTCTTAAGACTAACGGATGAATTGAGTAAAGTTGCAGGATATAAAATCAGTATGCAAAAATCAGTTGTGTTTCTAGACACTAACAAACTATCTGGAAAGACAGTAAGAAAACAATCCCATTTACAATAATAATGAAAGAATAAAATACTTAGAAATAAATTTAACCAATGAGGTGAAAGATCTGTACAGTGAAAACTATAAAACAATGATGAAAGAAATTTTAAAAGATGCAAATAAATGGAAAGATATCCTGTGTTCATGGATTAGAAGACTTAAAATTTTTAAAATTTTTAATGTTTATTTATTTTTGAGACAGAGAGAGACAGAGCATGAACGGGGGAGGGGCAGAGAGTGAGGGAGACACAGAATCTGAAACAGGCTCCAGGCTCTGAGCCGTCAGCACAGAGCCCGATGCAGGGCTCGAACTCGCAGACCGTGAGATCATGACCTGAGCTGAAGTCAGACGCTTAACCGACCAAGCCACCCAGGTGCCCCAAAATTTTTAAAATTTTTAAAAAAGTTATCCATTCTATCCAAAGTGATCCATAGATTTAGTGCATTCTCTATGAAAATTACAGCATTTTTCACAGAAAGAAAAATCCTAAAATTTGTATGGGACCAAAAAAGACCCTGAATAGCTAAAACAATCCTGAGAAAGAAGAATAAGCCTGGAGATATCACACTTTCTGATTTCAAATTATATTATTAAGCTATAGTGACCTAAAACAATCTGGTATTCACATAAAAACAGATGATGGAACAGAATAGAGAGCCCAGAAATAAACCCATGCATATTCAATGAGCTAATTTTTGGTAAAGTCACCAATATATAATGAGGAAAGTGTTGTCTTTTCAATTTATGATGTTCAGAGAAATAGATATCTACATGCAAAAGAATGATATTGGACCCTTACCTTATGCCACATGAAAAAGTCATCTCAAAATGGATTAAATACTTACATATAAGACCTGGAACTGTGCAACTATGAGAAGAAAACATACAAGAAAAGCTCCTGGACATTGGTCTTGGCAACAACTTTTTGCAATACCAAAAGTACGGGTGACAAAAGCAAAAATAAACAAGTGGGGCTACATCAAACCAAAAAGTTTCTGCACAGCAAGAGAAATAATCCACAAAGTGAAAAGTCATTCTGTGGAATGGGAGAAAATACTTGTAAGTCATTGAGCTGATAAAGGGATTAATATCCAACATATATAAGGAACTAGTACAACTCGATAGCAAAACAAAACAAAACAAAACAAAACAAAAACCCCAAAAAACCATGTGATGTAAAAATGAGTGAAGGACCTGAATAGACATTTTTCCAAAGAAAACTTAAAAATGGCCAATAGGTATATGAAAAGATGCTCAACATCACCAATCATCAGGGAAATGCAAATCAGAAGCACAATGAGTTATCATTTCATACTTATTAGGATAGCTGCTATCAAAAAGAAAAAAGAGAACAAGTGTTGGTGGGGATTTAGAGAAAAGGGAATCTTTGTGCTTTGTTGGTGGAAATATAAATTGATGCAGTCACTATGGAAAATAGTATAGATGTTGCCACTGTAGAAAATATAGTATATAGGGCACCTGGGTGGCTCAGTCGGTTAAGCGTCCAACTCTAGATTTTGGCTGAAGTCATGATCCTACAGTTCGTGGGATCAAGTCCTCTTTCAGGCTCCACACTGCACATGGAGCCTGCTTGGGATTCTTTCTCCCTCTGCCCCTCCCCCACTCATGCATGCACTCTCTCTCTTTCAAAATAAATAAATAAACTTAAAAAGAAAATAGGAATGAGGTTCCTCAAAAAATTAAAAATAGAAATACTATAGTCCCATTTCTTGGTATAGAGCCAAAGGAAATAAAATCATGAAGAGATATCTACACTCATGTTCGTTGAAGCATTGGTCACAGTAGACGAGATAATGGAAACAACCAAAGTGTCTGCAAACAGATAAATGGATAAAGACAATGTGGAGTATATATATAAATGGCATATTATTCAGTCTTAAGAAAAGAAAGAATCCTTACCATCAACATGAATAAACTTGAAGATATTATGGTAAAGGAAATAAACCAGATACATAAAGACAGATATTGCATGATTTCACTTATATATGGAATTAAAGTCACATTTGTAGTAACAGAGAGTAGAATGGTGGTTCCCAGAGGCTGGGGTTAGGAAATGGGGGAGATGTTGATCAGAGGGTACAAACTTTCAGTCATAAGGTGAATACATTCTGGAGACCTAATGTACAGCATAATGACTGAAGGGTGAATAATAATGCACTGTGTACTTAAAATTGCTGAGAGTAGATCTCAAGTATCCACATCACACACACATACAAAATGGTAACTATAGAAGGTGAGGAATATGTTAATTAGTTTGTGGTAATTATTTTACAATGCGTACATATACCAAAATATCACATTTTACACTGTGTATATATATGCATACATACGTACATACATACAAACTTGGTCAAAAGTAAAAAGGATAGTGAAGTCCACTTGACAAAGATTCATTCCTTGATAACACCTGAGTCAGGTTCCTTTGTGTCCTCCTTTTGACTAGGCTCTGACCTTGGGATCTGTCCTTGGCCTGCTTAGTCCAGTTTTACCAAGAATTCTCCTGGATTAGTTTAGCAAAAATCTTTCATCCTTGATAGCTGATCAAATTCCTTATCCCCACCCTCAATATCTTATCATCCTAGCTTGCCTTCAACAGGAATCCTGTCTAGTTGGTCTAGCAAGAATCTCCCTAGCCTTGATGTTTTTGTCTTGGTAATTTTCCATCCACTGACATCCTTTCTGCTCCTTGGCTGTAAATCTCCACTTGTCCTTTTTCTGTTTGGATTTGAGTCCAGTTTCTCTCCCCTACTGCTAAACTCCAGTTGCATAGTTTCTCTTGAATAGTTCACCTTGGTGTCTTTAATGAGCGTCTGAATAATTTTTTCTTTAATGCACTTGTGGTCCCGCAGGACTTTGGTGACTGAAACCCCAACTGCACCAAAATGGGCTAATGCTGTGGTTTCATGAGGAAAGCCTTGGCATGTTCAGTATTGAGGAAAGGGTTCAAATGAACATTTGGAGGGGTGGAGTGGAGATGTGAAGGCAACAACCAAAGTGGGAATCTGGAATAGGGAGACAGCCCCATGTATGCAGAGTCGTAGGTGGCCCCCGGCAGGCAGTGTCAGGCAATGCGAGGCACCCTGGTTCTGCTCATAGGGTTAGCTGGACCTGCCTCACAGAAGCATGGGGACGACTGTCTGCAGAAGGCGTTGCCCAGGCTCAGGAGCAGTCATTGAGAATTCTGAGACTGTCACAAAAATTCAGATGGATTCCGAAGCACTCTTGGATGCCTAGGTAAAAGATGATTTATTTTCTTTAAGTCAACCTAATTTTGACATCAAGCTCCTATCCCTGTGATCTCATAAAAAAGCCAATCTCCCCCAAGTCTGCTTCAGAGTAGTATAGAAAGAGAACTTTGCATAGACCTGGGGGGAGGGCTCCTGCCCTGGGCCTTGTGCTTTGGAGAGACTGGCTATGGCTCTTCTTTGCTGTTTCCCTGCTCAGAAGACAAGCAGTCATGGGCTGAGGAGATTCCCCCACCTGAGCCCCATATTCTTCCTTTCTGTAAATGTGCCAGACACCTAGGGCCTCAGCGTTGTTGGCTTCTGTTTCCAGGGCTTGGTGGATCTCTCCTCCAGGTCAGTCCTGCTTGTGGCCTGGGTGGCCAGTGTGTGTTGCAGAAATAAGTGGAGATCAACCAAACGAGAAGAGCAAAGTACACTTATTCTGAACTTACATTAGAAGGGAATCAGCCATCCTCACTTGTGTTTGGCAGGGACTCAAAGGCACACAGAGGAGTGGGAAAGCTTTATAGGAGAGAAAAGGGTAGGTTCTGGGTGTGCCTTGATTGGAGGCTCTTAGCCTTGATTTGAGGCTCATTCATCTCGTAGTATGTAAAACGAATCCATTTCTTTTTATTGCTGACTAGCATTCCATTGTATGGCTATACCACATTTTGTTTATTTACCAGTTGACGGATATTTGGATTGTTTCCAGTTTGGGGCAAGTATGAATAATGCTGCTGTGGTCATTCTCATCTTTGAGTGACAGAAGTTTTCATTTCTCTTCATTTCATAAGTAAATACCTAAGGATGTGATTGCTGGTTTGTATAGTAAGTTTGTATTTAACTTTTTAAGAAACTGCCACATTGGTTCCCAAAGTTTCCAGACTGTTCTCCCACCAGCAAGATATAGGAGATCCAGTTTTTCTATATCCTAGCTAATAGTTGATGCAGTGTTTTTGAATTTAGCTATTTCTAGTTGCTGCATAGTAGTATCTCATCGTGGTTTCAGTTTGCCTTTTCCCTGATGATTACTGATGTTGAACATCTTTTATGGGCTTATCAAACATGGGTATATTTAACTTTCTAGTCACATTTTTTGTCCATTTTAAAAATCGGATTGACTTTTTATTGAGTTCAAGAATTCCTTTTATATCCTGGATACAAACTATATCAGATATGGCTTACAAATATTTTATCCCAACTTGTGTTAGCTTTTTATTATTTAACTGTATGCTTTGAAGAGTGATTGTAATTTTGATAAAATTTATTAAAAATATCCAATTTATCAAATTTTTATTTTACAGATTTTGTTTTTGGTGTCATTATCTAAGTGATGCTTGTTTAATTCAGAGTCACAAAGGTTACCTTAGGTGTTTTGTTCTAGAAGTTGTATACTTTTAGCTCTGACATTGAGGTATGTCTTCTATTTTGAGTTACCTTTTATATGTGGGGTGAAGTGTGAATCGAAGTTTATATTCTTGGCATATGAATATCCAATTTTCTTGGCACTTTCCTTTTTCTGTTGATTTGCCTTGAAATCTTTGCCAAAAATCAATTGACCATCATTGTGAGGGTTTAACTCCTTCTTTGTTACATTTAATCTTTCTCTTACATCAAGAATTCTGATTCTCAAAGACAGAGGATGGCAGAATATCCCGCAATCATGCATGCATTTGGTTCCACTTTATACACAGTATACTGTTTCAGAATAGCAATACTAATACTACCAACACCAGTATGGTTTTCTATCTGTTTGGAAAGTGATGCACCGAAAAGCTGACTGGAAGCTCTGGAGGAGGGTGGAGCATCTCAGTGATGGGTTTCACTTTGGTGTGATGTGGCTAGGCTGTTTCACTGAAGAACCCTTCAAAAGCCTTATCTATGGATCTTCCTTCTTCTTTTTCTGTTTCCCTAGAAAGGGATTCTCCAAGCTCCAGCCTGTGGGAAGTTCTGGAAACCAAGAAGAGAAAGGGACTGTACCATGAATGCATTTCCATGTAGCTTCCTTTTTCAGCGATGCACCTTTTCTTTAATTGAGCCTTGGGTCCCTGAGTCCTATGTCTCTCTCTGGATGTCTTCAGAGAATAGGTAGGCATTCCTTAGCTGCAGAAGGAGAAGGATCATTCTTCTACCTCTTAATAGGGTCAGACCAGAGGTGTGATGGAGCCAGCTTGAACCAGTTCTCTACAGTTGAGTGTGCTTATCTTATCCCAATTCTGTGTTCAGTATCGTTATGTTCCTAGTCATGGTGGGGATATTTATACCACGGAAATTGGCAAAGGGGGCTTTTTGTGATGGGGCAGGTAGGGAGCTGGAGACTATCATACTGTTGGTTCCTGCTGCTTATTAGACAGATTTTCAATAAACTCTCCTGTTTTTAGCCCCATTTACCACCTCATTTTTAGATTTTGGAAGTCCAAGGACCAATTCAGCTTGCTTCTGCGCTTTCATGTTTTTCTCTGTTCTGTTGAGTCTGTTACTACTTGACCATTTGGTTTCTAATTTCTCAAAATTTCTTGCCCTTTTCCCATTCTCTTTGGCCTTGTGACTTTATCCCTACATTTTAATTTTTATAGAATGTTAAATTTTTTAACGTTTACTTATTATTGAGAGACAGAGCATGAGCATGGGAGGGGCAGAGAGAGGAGGAGACCCAGAATCCAGAGCAGGCTCCAGGCTCTGAGCTATTAGCACAGAGTCCATCGTGGGGCTCAAACTCACAAACCGCAAGATCATGACCTGAACTGAAGTCGGACACTTAACCGACTGAGGCACCCAGGCACCCCGATTAGTAGAATATTTAACAGAAGCATGAATTGAGTGCGAAGGAAACAAGTATTCAAGTCACCATATTTAGTTTTAAGTCTCCTTTTTAAGCCATTTTAAACCAGAATGTTCTCTTTGGCTCTCTGTGCACATGCAAATATGTGTGGACCACTTGTCCCATCTTTTTGCTCCTTCAGATCTACTCTGGATATATTAAAAATGGGCTAAAAAAACAGTCCTTTCATGTTTTAGTGAAGAACACTGTGAAGAAAGATGTAATGAAATGGGCTTCTTATACTTAAAAGAACAAAATGTAACACACTGACAAGATGTACTCCAAGATGTTAAATCTTAACTACCTCTGTGAGTGGGGTTTTTCTTTTTTTTCTTTTTGCTTCTCTGTTCTTTCTAACATATATACAATAATTCTTCATTTTCTTAGAAATGAGAGACAGGTGGGGGTGCCTGTCTGGCTCAGTCAGTGGAGCACGTGGCTCTTGATTTTGGGATTGTGGGTTTGAGCCCCATGCTGGGTGTAGAGATTACTTAAAAATAAAATCTTAAAAAAAAGAAATGAAAAAGTAAAAGTTATCTAAAGTTGACTAAAACACACACACCACATCACACCACACATACATACATCCAGAGGAAACAAAAACTGTTAACTTAGAATTATTGGGGGGGTTACTGTGTTCAGAGCAGTAGATGTAACATTTGAAGATTCTACCCTCTAATTCTAAGGCATATTATGTATTTCTGGTGCATATCCTCACTTGCCAAACATATGCACTCTTTAGGGTTTCTTTTTTCTTAATGTTTATTTTTGAGGGGGGAGGTGCGTGGAAGGGCAGAGAGAGAGACACACACAGAATCAGAAGCAAGCTCCAGGCTCTGAGCTGTCAGCACGGACCCCAATGCAGGGTTTGCTGAGATCATGACCTGAGCTGAAGTCGGATGCTTAACTGACTGAGCCACCAAGGTGCCCCCTCTTTGGGGTTTCTAAAAGCAGAAGGTGATTACATGAATGGGGACAGTATGTGGCGGGTTGCAAACTGTTGTCACTCTCGGGTTCACATTTCTCTGAGTAAATTGAGGAAGACATTATTGCTCTGCTGCACCAAGTGAGCACACACATGTGTACAGTAACACAAAAGCTTTCCATTTGTCACTATAAACTCCTAGGGTGACAATGCCATTTTCCCTTTTCTGTAAAAGTGTGGGACTTTGAAACTCAGGACCTTGTTTCTTTCCCTGAAGTAAAATGAGGAAGAAAAAAAATGAAAAGGACCTTGAAGTTTCCTGGTGATTCCAGTTTCCTAGCTCCTGTCCCTCCCAGGGATGCCCAATGCTTTAATTGAAATAAAGTTTCCTAGGCATTCCTCCCAGCTCTGGTTCTGTGAATAACCAGCCTGACAGCTTTCTCCTTACTTGCTAGTGTTAGAGCACTTGGAGTACACTTGAACTGACCATAGAGTGGGTGGCTAGAGTCCATTTGAATAGCAGCTTCCAAATGCTGCCAAATATATAAAATCCAGACAGAGAAATAGGTAGGCTTTGCAGAGGTTAGAGAGTATGGATCTATATGTCAGCTGTCCCTAAAGGATTCCTTCCTACAGGTTCTCCTTCTGAGATCTCTCCAGGAGATGAGTTGTTGACATCCTTTCTTGACTTCACTCCTGATGCGGAATGCCAGAACATCCACTCCTGGACAGCACTGGTTGGAAGGGGAGGATGTTTAGAGGAATTGGACAGTTTGCCAAACGGTTCCACGAATTAGGAGCTTGACATATGGTAATATGCTTGGTTAAAAGTAAGTGTATCTTTTGTTTAAATGAGAGGTAGTTGGGGTGATTATTTTTGTCTCAGCAGATCTCTAAGGAGAGAAAAAATTAATTCACAACATCTAAGGAGGGGAACTAAGTTAAGCTCCATGTGCTATGATTAAGGTCTAAGTCCTGAGTGGTCCAGCAAGAGAAAAGGTAAGCAGGGAGGCTCTGAGCGGAGACCCCAAGCTTATTAGAATCACAGCTAACATGGCTGTGCGTGGCATTGAGTGGAATGACAATGCATGCTTGTGTTGTGATTGCTAACGTAAAAGGTGTCAATATTAAGGCTCTGTGTTACACCAGTGAGCAGCTGTCCTCTGGTATTCCGATATCTGAGGGTTCCTTTAAAGGCTCCTAATCTTAATCTTTTCTTTTTCCTCTGAGCTTTTAATATTCTCAAAAGTCAATCTTAATCGAACTTCTTAATCAGGCTAGCTTCTCTTCTTTGAAATTACTTCCCTTTGACAATATCTTAATAGTAACTAAGGCATCCATGCAGAAAATTAGAAATGCATTACCCTCCCACCTCTCATTTTCATCCCCCATGCAGCAAGTGGGCACTGTTGGCTGGAGCCCAAGGCTTTTGAGAAAAGCAAGGGGGATTCCTTCAAGAAATGAGAAACATTTGTACAGTGGCTATACCATTCTTAGAATCTATCTCCTCTTACTCCTTCCTTCTTTTTCTTCTTCATCCCAAATATATATTAAGAAGCTACTAGGCAAGAGGTCCTATGCTAGGCTTTAGGAAGAGATGCAGATATCAGAGCAAGATATTGTTTCTGTTGTAGAGAAATACTCAATCTGGTTGGGGAGCTGCTAAGACATAGTAATTAAAGATTCAGCATTTGAAATCAGAAGAACTGAGTTCCAATGTTGCTTTTCTGTTTTGGCTATAGGTCCTTGGGCAAATTTTAAATCCTTACTATGTTTTCTCAGCTGTGAGATGGAGTTAATAATACCTTTCCTACATGATTGTTGTGTAGGGACTCAATGACACCGAAGAGGGTCTGACACATATTAAGCACTTAAAAATATTGGCTGTTTTTAGAGGAGATAAGATAAAGATACAAATCATTTAAATAGCTAAACATAAAGTTAACATAAAGGCACATATTAGCATAAATTCTATGAAATTGGTAACTCTTAGAGTTCAACAATTCAAAACTAAGCTAACTGTCCCAAAAGCTCTTCCAACGAGAGTCAAAATTATAATATGGTGCTTCGTTTCTCTATTGTTCACACTAAAACTCACTGTCCCCTTCAATGTTGCCCTGTTTGAAGTGAGTGAATGGACAAGTGTCCAAGACAACACGCATGCTGCCAAAGACATTAGAATCTGCAAAAAATCTGAAACATACCAGAAACGGACACCCATGTGGTAAGCAAGAAGCAATCAGGAGATGTCTTTCTTGTAAAACTTGGTGTTGAAATTGTAGATGTGATATTGCAGCGTGTAGAATACTGGAATCAGAATCAGAAGATTCTGTTCATAGTGAAAAACAAAGGCCTAGAGTAAGAATATGGCAAGTTTTCAGCCTTAAACCAAGAACCAATGGGTTCTGATTCTAATCAGCAGCTTCTCTTGATTCCTTATTTAATTTAAATATATTAGCTCAGAATACCATGTGCTCTTGGAAGGAAGGGAACGTGTTTCTTGTTTTGTCTTCTCTCCATAGAATCCAACAAGATTCTGAGCCCCTTAGCTACTAGGACTAACCTTAGAGAATAACCTTAGTGCAAACAAATCCAGGTTAGTCAAAAAAACCTAGGGGAAAAAATCTCCAGAAGAATTTAAGATGCAGCGTTCTTTGTTTTGACCTGTAGAGAATCTGCCGACAGATAATGTGAGAAATTAACTCTGTGCCTAAAGATAAGGCAATTGGTTTTGATAATCGTTTCAGGTGTATTTTCTAGCCTATTTTATTTATTTATTTATTTTTTTGAAGTTTATTTATTTATTTATTTTGAGACAGAGTGTGCACACAAGCAGGGGAGGGGCAGAGAGAGAGGGGAAGAGAGAGAATTCCAAAGTAGGCTCCACACTGTCAGTGCAGAACCTGATGTAGGGCTTGATCTCACAACCATGAGATCATGACCTGAGCTGAAATCAAGAGTTGGACACTTAACTAACTGAGCTACCCAAGTGCCCCCAGCATGTTTAAAAAGAAAAAAAATATGGAATGTCTTTTATCTGTATCCTGGAGCCCAATTCACAGGGACTCAAGTAAATGATGAAATTAAGTTTTCTGCCTGACACAGCTGGGAATGGGATCTCAGAGCTGAAATAATCTCATCAAGTCAATAGTCATAATAATTACTACTATCTATTTAATACTTTATAAAAGTTTACACGATTCTTCAAAACACATTTATTTTAGCATCTGTTATGCTCTGTATTTAGCTACTGGTGTTACAAATAAATAATAATTTTCATATGTTGACAAGTTCCTGTGTCTTGTATTTTCTTCTGAACTTCCTATTTATACATACTGGATCCTTACAACAACCCTCCCACATAGCTAATATTACCTGCATATTACAGGCAGTGAAATTGAGACATAGAGCTGAAAGATCTTGCTTAATGCCCCACCACTTTCAAGCAACAGAGCTGATAGTCAAACCCAGGTGTCTGTCAGGCTTTGGGATTCTCATGTTCCATGGTGGTTGCTTTTCAGTGGTGCATGGAACAAAGGGAACGTCAATACCCATGCAATTGTGATATATTATGATAGAAGCCAACAGAGAGTTATGTGAAAATATAAGTATTTATTCTTTAAATATGAAAGTGTTTTGTTCACAATGCTGCAGAGTCTCAAGACTTTGTAAGCTGTTATAGTAGTTTCTCCTTAATATTCTCTCTGTCTCTCAAACTCTATTTATTGTGAAGGAACTGGAGTTTAGAGTAGGTGTTAACTAACTTAATAAAAATGATCAGAATGATAATGATAAGTGACTGAGCTAGAATTCAAACACAGGGTTGTCAAGTGTCAAAAACTACACCTTCTACTGATTCTTGATGTGCTCAGAGTCTCTTAGGTGCTATGAGATGTTGGGAAGCATTTATTTAACTCTGCCATTACTTAACTCAAGGTAACACTTGGACTATGATTTGCAAGACTGGAAGTCTACTAAGTGAACAAGATGAGGGAGGGCATCTCAGATTATAGAGCCAGCATGACAGATTATAGAGCCAGCAGGAGCAAGCACTCCCGAGAGAGAAGAGCAGAGTAGGTCCAGGAAGCGCAAGTCATTTGCTATGGCTGTTGACGTGCAATGGCATGTCAGATGAGCCCTGATTTCCCACGACATTATAAATAAAGCACTGGCATAGTTCAGAGAAGGAAGAAAATATAATGTTGACTCTAGGGAAATTAGATAAGATCTCATAGGAATGACACTTGAATCTTGAAGGACGAATGAAAATTGGACAGATGAAGATGGAGAGGGAAAAGCATTCCAAATGGCAGGAATAGCATTAGAGAAGGAATAAATACATATTCAGTCTGTGGACAGGAATCATGAATAATCATTCACTTTGACGAGACTCAGGGAAATAAGATTGGAAAAAGATGCTTTGCCAAATCTGGGAAAGCCTTGACTTCCAGGTGAAGGAATTTTATTTTACTTGTAGGAACCGCTGATGGAAAGACATGATCAAAACTGTGTTTAAAAAGTTGCAGATTGATACAGAATTAATTTCTAAGACTTCAATAAAAACTCCTGTCAGATTAATTTTAGTAAAAATCAACACCAAGACAAATAACCAAATTGACTTTTGTATCATGTTTTTCACTTTACAACAGGTTTCAGCTAAGGGTTCATTTGATCCTTCAACCAATTCAAGGCAGGCAGATGAGGTAGCTTGAGAAACAGAGATTTAAGGAGACTTCCCCAAGTATGCCCTGTCCTTACAGAGTGCATTGAGATCTTCTGACTTCAGGCTCAATATTTTCTGAGTATCCTCACGGTGGGCCCTGGAATTTTACATTACTTTGTTTTCTTCTTTAGACCATCTTGTTCTTCTTCCCACAATGAAACAGATGTCTGTTTCGGCATGAATGTAAAGCTCACATTAATGATTATATATATCGGGCACAGTTCTAAATGTTCCCTGTGAATAAAATAAATTAATAGTAACAATTATCCAAAGTGGGTACTGTTACATTTCACAAATAAGGAAATCGAGGACTAGTTTGCTTCAAGTTCTTGCAGCTGTAAGTGACAGAGCCTGGATCTGAACTCATGGACTATGGCATGAACATGCAACTGTGTAACTACCACACGTCGCTATTTTCCCAGGAGCAAGAGCTGTTTTAGAGTTTGGTTAATGTAGATGCAGAATAAGCAGCCTTATCAAGCCAGCAGAATTACTTCTGAGCTTGACCAGATATCTGTAATAATGATTTGTAAAAGCAATCACAATATAAATCTGTATGCAACTTATTTGAAAGTAGCAATTTGGATTTACAGGTTTCCCAGTAGCTGTTAAAGTGATCTCTGTAGCATGCTGATCCTTTTATGAACATCTATAGTTGACCTAGAGGTAGGTGTACATGGTGATAGCAAGTGGAAGGCAATGAGTTATGAGACCGACTTGCATTGGTTTTAGCAGCTGTCAGCCAGTGTCTTAAATTCCTCATTTATAAAATAAGGCAAACAGAAATAATCTCCAGGAAACTTTCTGATCATAAATAAGAACAAGTGTTCTCCCTTTCTTTCTCCTTACATCATTACATCAATAGGTACATCCACCCACTGATGCGATACTTGCCAGAGGCATCGGATCCAGCTTGTTGAACCGTTTTCCTAGAGTGACTTATGTACACCATGAACAGATCACAAATCATGAGGTCTTACGGTCTGGTCTTGCCCACCAACAGAAAATTACATTTTGCTGATGGAATATATTTGAGCCATGCCTAAATGACAGTCTAATTTATGATTTTAAGAAGATAAAGTGAGGCAAGTGGCCAAGATGGTTTATGGAAATGGATTTGAAAAAATGTGTCAGAGCTTGGAAAGCTGGGGAAAGCAGCAGTTTTTGTTTGTTTATTTGTTTGTTTGTGGTTTTCCCTGTTTGTTTTACATTAGCCAGACCTTACCCCTTTCCCTCTAATCCTTTCCCCTCTGCTCGCCAGCTTTATTCAAGAAAACCACCAGAATGCAAGTTTAGATCCTTTGTAGATATCAAAATGGTTACCACAGGCCAGTTTGTACTCAAGAAGCTTAAAATCTACCTGAGAAGAGAGACTGCAAGCCTCTGTTCCACAAGGGAAGCGGTCTCTGGGAGGTAGGGCTTTTTAAAGGAAGGTGTTAATGGCCCAGGAAGTCAGAAGTGAGAGCTCCAAACAAAGATGATCTTTGCAACAGCTGGTGCCCCATAAAAAAAGGGAGGATGGCCTTCTGGGGCTTTTGTCTCTAGTGACTCCTGAACTGTAAATCAGAACAATTCCCACACTCCACATGGCTTTTCTTTCATTTATAAACATGAGTACACAATTCCACCTCAGGGGCTAAGCCTCTTCCTTTCTAGCCATCATTTGTCTGGAAGAGTCTAGATTTTGCCTAAGTGGAAAATGGTGATATTTTAGGAATTCAGTTTCACAGAAAGAATGGGTGTGTCCTCCTCATTTGTCCTCTTGCCCAGGAGGGAAGAGCTAAAATCACACATTGGAGATTTAGGTTAAAGCCAATAGTTTTATTGTCAAATAAATCCCCATGCTGCTCTTCCCCAGCTTTGAATTGAGCAAGTTTCTAAATCTTGATAACCATCCATTTCTAAGTCTTTAAAAAGAGAGTAAGACTTCTTAGCCTTCAAGATTGTTGTGGAGAGGAATTAAGTCAGCTTGGCAAAGTGGATAGGATAATGCCTGGGCTACAGTTGTTGATTCCTTTCAACCCTCTCTCTTTCAACACCACTCCCTCCAAATACCTAGTTTCATCATGAAAAATGGAAGAGCTTTAAGACAAAGTGAAATGGTTAAAGTTGTTGTAGGTCTGAGCGTTGTGAACACAGTCCCACACATACTGCCAACAGTCATTGAAAGAATAACATTATGTGTATGCTTTTTTGACGTTTCTCTCTTCCCTCAAACATCTGTAGTTTATCTATGAACTATTCTCATTTATGTTAGGTGTCTGTGAAGAGAGACAGGAGAAGAGAGATAAATCGTCAATCCTTGCCTTGGAAAACCTACTGCATTCTCTTACCCAAACTGGACCTTGTAGTATGGGTTTCTAGAATCAGGCTGTGCTCTGGAATATGAAATCTAGACTGAGGTAGAAAGCTCAAGTGTTAGAGCTGATTGTTCTGATTTAGGGAAGCATGACTTTTTTCCTTCCTGTCAAAAGCAAGTTACCTTGCTTCAAAAAGTATTATTCTTATCTACATAATTTAACTCAAGTAAGTTCTTTGACACTTTTTATAGAATGATTTAAATTGCAGGAAAGTTTTTTAAAAAGCATTTTGGTGGGCTTTTTTTTTTTTTTTTTCCCCTTTAAAGCATAATGTTGATCCAACAAAATGGAGTACCAGAATTCTGGTAGTATGTTGACCTAGCAAGAGATATTTGTGCAAGATATGGTGATTACTTGAAATAACCTTCCTGGTTTGGAGACCCGATTCAATGTTTTCTAGTCAATGTGCTACCAATTCATTTGGGTGTCCCACAATGTCATGACTTTCTTTTATTCTACTGTGTGAAACCTAGTACCAGGTGTATATGTCAACATGTATTTCTAGGTTTGTCTCTCCCTTTGCAGTTTTTACTTTTATACATAGAAGAGAGAGAAGGAAAGAGTAGAGGGGATTATTAAAAAAACAAACAAACAAACAAAAAAACAAAAACATAGAGTGAAGACACATTGGCCTCAAGTGGAATTTTCATGATCTTTTGGTTATTGTTAGATATATGCCTGTTGAAAAGTGGAACTACCAAGTGAAGATATAAGTGCTTATAAAAAGCTGAGAAAAATCAAAGCAATTTTGGGAAAGGCTCCTCTAGTACATGGACTCTGCGGTAGAAATGTGTTCTGCCTTCTATTAGAAGAATTGACTGAGTCTTCCAAGGGGATGAAAATGCTGGAAAGAGACAAGACTTGGAATGGAAAAGGCTGGACTTGAGTTCTGGCTTTGCTGACTTATCACAATGCTTTTCCAGGCAATGCTCTGGCCCTCTTCTTCATTTATAAATGGTGGTGCTTTACCAAATGACCTTTAATATTATTTGTAGCTCAAAAGACTCTATGACCCTAACCAAGGATTCCTCTCCAAGCTCCATGAATAGGGCCTTTTCAGTTCTAGGTTTTATGGTTCTGAATGAAGGTCTTACTTCCATTTGACCACTGTGGAAAAAGAGGAGAGAGGTTTGGAAGGGAGCTCTGTGTAGTTCACTGCTCTACCATGTGGCACAAAGAACAGCTGTACTACAAGCAAGTCTGCTTCCTAAAAAAATAAGATGTTCTAAAGTGACAAAAAAAGACCAAGTAGTGAAAGGGTAAGAGCTGCTGGAATGTTAGCTTTATTTAGCCCCAGATGACTGGCAGTCAGTTGTGACATTATTACTCAATGTGCCTAGGCTGCCATTCAAAACAGTTGTTGCAAGTGCTCCAGAGAGAACAGTAGGCCTGTGTAGTTCTGTTTTCCCTCTTTTCTAGAGGGGGTGGAGTGGAATGTTCACACAGCTGGCTTTGAAGACTGTTGGTGGTTAGAATCAGGGTCTGTTGATGGTCAGTAGAATTTGTCTACTCCTCATGTGGTCTCATTTTAAGAAAAATGCTTTTGCTTTTCTAGTATATAATGTATACTTATTGTAGAACATACCATAACCTCACCACTAAGACATATGCAGATGTGTCTTTTTGTACATCAAGAAGAAGCCAGAGAAGCATGGGAGGGAGGAAATCCAGACGTGCACATATGGAAATAGGCCTGGAGAAGCTAAGGAACCTTGCAACATGTACAGATTCTTTGTACTACACCACCCTTCCTCAGGCTCAGCTAAACATTTCAGAAGAGTGAAAGCATTGTTGATATTCAAAAGCTAAAGTAAGGTCTTGGAATAAGGCAATTTTGTTCTGTTTCTGAAGCAAGAAAAGAATCACAGTGCACACCAGGATAATGATTTTGGAAGCTCAGTTAATTGTGAAGGTGAGGCTGATCCAGCTTGTGGCTAGATATAAAGGAAATATTGTTCCCTTCCCATAAATGATTTCCCATATGTAAAGTGGGGCTGAACCTAGCAGGTGACTTCAGAGATGTGGAAACATTTAACCACATATGAATAAATCTTGCAAACACTTTAAAAAAAATGCAAAGTATAACCTTTAAAGTAAAATTGCGGCTGTCACATTTGGAGACTGAAAGCTCTAAAAGCAGAGCTTTTTTATACCAACCACAAAGGCCAGGGACCTGTGGTTTTATTGGATTTCTCATCCCAAGAAAATATTTACACTTGGATGAAATGATGCGTTTTTAACTATAAAAGCCAAGCAGAGCATATTTATGAAGAATGTTGCAAATAAAAATGTTTTTTTCCCTTAGCCTGGCAAAAGTGACAGCTCTGGTTAAGGCACCAAAAAACTCCGTAAAATATAGAATCACAGTTCTTTTAAGTGGGTGAAGCTTTTTATTCTTAGTAAGGACGTATATGAGTGATTGCCATGAAGGAAAAAGGACTTTAGTGAGTGTCCTGCTTTCTACTGCCAAAAAATTCCAGTCACTAGAGTTTTTGGAAGCTTCTATCCATATATATGAGAGGAAGAGAAAAGAACAGCACAAGAGAGAATGAGAAAAAAATAATTAACATAGATATAGCTCAATAGACCAGAGGCAAAATGAAATAAATTAACATTGTAGGGAAATAAAGGCTTTTGGGAAGGAATTTAACAATGTTTGCCATTCAATCATTGACAATCCAATTTTTTTTTTAAGTTATTGGTTTAGGGGTCGATTGGTTTGGGAAAAAACCCACCCCAAACTAAGTGTTTGCTTCATGTATTAGCCATTATGCCATCAAATAAAGTCCTTATTTTTAGCTGACGCCTCCAGGCTTCTGAATAACAGAAGCAGAAATAAAACAAAAGCTGGGGAAAGTGATCCAGAAATGGATGTGTTGACACACGCTGGCATTTTGTCCTAACAAAAGTAATATCCAAATGCACTAAAATAGGAGGGGCCAAATCTCATCCTCAATATTCCCTATTTGTTCTCTCATTTTTACAGTTCTGATTGCCTCTTTAAAGGATATAAGGCCAACCCCAGGAGAAAACTACATAAGGAACTTATAAAAAAAAAAAAAAAAGAACTTCTTAAACTGTCTTATTAGACTGAAATTTAATTATAGCAAGTGCAGCAAATATTGCTTAGAATATGGAAATGAGTGACCCCAAGGATTCAGTATTTTTATAAGATTGCACTGATGTGAAGTTATAAGATAGCTATATTGGTCTTTGGCCCCTCTTCCTGACTCAGAGCTCCTAAAATCCTTGTAACTTACTAGATTACAGGAACATCTTTTGCTTTAATGAGGGGACTCTTGGTGGGCTTCTGGATGGGGCCAGTCACAAGAAAGGCCAGCCATGAAGAGACTTGGAACTTTCAACCTCACCCCCAATGTCCAGAGAGGGTAGAGGGGCTAGAAGTGGGGTTAATAATTGATCATACTTCCATGATGAAGCCTCCATAAAAATCCTAATTATGGGAGGCTCAAAGAGCTTCTAGGTTGGTGAACACATTCAAGCTGGGACATGTAGCACCCCAACTTCATGGGGACAACAGGTCCCGCACCAGGGATTCTATTAGACCTTTCCCTGTGTATCTCTTCATCTGGCTGTGCCTCTGTGTGCTTTATCACATTCTTTATTATATAGCAAACTGATAAACATGAGTGAGTGTTTCCCTGAGTTCTGAATTGTTAGAAGGAGTGTGGGAACCTCAACTTCTAGCTGGTTTGTCAGAAGTATAGGTACAAATTGGAACTTGCAACTGGCCTCTGAGGTGGTGGCATTCCCTGGGACTGAGCACATAACTTACGGGATCTGATGCAAACTCTAGGTGGAATTGTCCTACTGAATTGTAGGACCCCTGTTGGTGTTGAAGTTGGTCAGTGTGGGAAAAAACCCACATGGCTGGCCTCAGAAGTGTTGTGAGTGCAAGAGGTGCCTGGCTGGCTCAGTCAGTAGAGCATGCAACTCTTGATCTCAGGGTTGTGAGTTTAAATTCCACGTTGGGCATAGAGCTTACTTAAAAAAAAAAAGGAAAGGAAAGATGTGAGTGTGAGAATATGGAAGACTGTATTTTTTTTTTTTTTTGGATAGCTGAGAGATTTATTTTCACAGTGTTTATTGGACTACATTCGATTGCAATAACAAATGGCAAAAGGCCACAAGTCCAGCAAAAGAGAGGGCACCTAATGCATCACACTGGACATTGGAAAGAATTAGCAGGGTACATTTTTCCATGCACACATGTGACTTCTGTTCTGGCTCCATTCCTTTGCTGGATTTGTCTAGACAAGAGCAGGTACAGCAATTGTAAAAGTGGGAGAATCCATGTCAGAGGAGCTGTGTCTAAGGAGAGAAGCCATTCACAAGTGTGAGCCTTGGAGAAATATTGCTCCCATACACCCCATAATTGTCTGCTTTCACACGTCCTCTGCCTTCCACCTGTCTCCCTTCCACTGCCAAATTAAACTGACTTAGGGAATTGGCTTCTTTTAGATGTTCTCTGCTGTGAAAAAGAATCCCTGCCCAACCTCACCGCTGTCCTTATGGCCCTCTGAGACTGCTACTTTGAACAAATAGCATGTCTTACCCATGACTGTTTTTGATGAAGCTTATCAGTGGTGGGCCTGGCACTTTTCACAGAGCTTCACATGTATCATCTCATTGGATGTGCACAACAAGCCCATGAGCTAAGAATGATGATCCCTCCTTGGCAGGGAAAACTGTGGTTCAGAGAGGTCAAGAAATGCATCCAAAGGGGTGTCTGGATGGCTCAGTTGGTGGAGCATGCAACTCTTAATCTTGAGGTTGTGGGTTCGAGCCCCACGCTGGGTACAGAGATTACTTAAAAAATAAAAATAAATAAATAATAAAAAACGCATCCAAGTTTTACATAAGTAAGAAACAGCAAAGTTATCCCTTTCATGGGGCCTGTCATGTGACATCCAAGCCCATAGACCTTGTCCAGTCATTCATTATTCTAGAAAAGAAGTGTCATCTGAGGTTTAAAAATACTGCATATTCAAATTTTCTTCCCAATAAAAAGTGGCAAAGGCAAAGCTAATCAACATCTTCTTTACTGTTAAAATGTACATAAGACAGAGGGGAAATGAGTGGTTGTGCGTGGATTTAAAGTGGGTGAAAATAATGGCCTAAGACATTTGGCCATTTGGCCCCAGTTTCAAACATTTGGGTACACTTTTAAAATTTGTGCAATTGGCTTTGTCATGCCTTCATTACTACTTACTTTACATTGACTCGACCTTTTTTTTTTTTTAGCCTAAAAATGGGCTTATAAATATATTTATATCATGGTGGCATATAGAAAACTAGAATCATTTATTGTAAGTAAAAGGTAACCCATAAATATAATGAGAACATGGCAATTTTACTAAATTTTAGCTTCCTCTGTTTTGGGCTTTTACCCCTCAGTTTCTAGCCCCCTCTCCTCCTTCAGACTTCTTTTGCTGTTTGCCTTCAAGCCAGAGGACAGAGGTTTCCTGCTTGAATTCCATGAGGGGTGTCCTCAGGGTAAAAACCTTTAAAAATGGATCACACTCTGCTTCACTTCCCTTCTTTTATGGTTTGTCTCTTCCCCTGTAGCTATCCACATTTACTTTATCTTCAGTTGTCTTTGGTGTTATATTTAGAGTTTACAGTTGGAATTGGTAATTCTGATACAAGCTATCTGCCATTATCAGAAGCTAAAACTTTTGTTTTTAATCACATTTGTAATTAGATTTTTGTGGGTTTTTTTTTTTTTTGTTTGTTTTTTTTTTTTTTTTTTTTGCTTGTGTGTATTAATACCTGTCTCTTCAATGGAGCTCTAAGCACATGAAGTGAATGTTCTAAAAAGAGGTTTTTAGGAAAAATTCTCATTTGTCACAAGCTTCTTCATCCTGACCTTAACTGTTTTGGCATATTTTAATGACCTCCCCTTTATTTCAGGAATAATATCAATGTATTGCTCATGCTTTATACATTTTGATTGTTACATGTAAAGATTATAATGCAAAAAATCATTAGAATACAACCACATAGAACTCACGCATGAAATGAGAATGTAATAATCTTATATAATTATTGAAAATGAGCAGACCATTTTTTAGCTCTAAATGTTATGAACCAAAGCAGAAGTTGAGGTCTGGTGTTGTATCATGCACCATTGTTCAAAGCAGGGATTCCCAAATAAAGGGAATGTGAGTACAGGACAGAGCTGCCTATGAAGGACAGTGAGGGGTGCTCCCTGCTTGGTGCAGAGGCAGAGAGATGCCCCATACCATCAGCACACCAAATTGGGCAGGTGGATTTTTAAACCAGCCTCCCTAACACCCAGAAGCATCACAGATAGCTTTTCTGGTGGAGTGCTCAGAGAAGAATCCTTATCATCTGTTCCTTGAGCCTAAATCCTAAATCCACTTCAGGCCATGGTCCCAGAGGGTTTGCTTTCTCTGTTGATGACATCAAATGTACAATAGCGTCCTGTAGTTTTTGGTACACTTCCCTCTTCCCTACCTGTCTCCTTTTTCTACTCTGAATCCGTAAATTTGTTGGGAGGAGGAGTGGCCATAATATGCTTAGGAAAATTATTGGTAACTCTTATTCTTTGATTCCTCCCTGAGTAACTTGGGATAAAAATGGGATGCTATTAAACAAAGTTGAGGACCTTTAATTAGTAAATTGGAAGATAATTCAAGCCCTAACACTATGTTCAGGGATTGACTTGGTTGGATCGGTTCACCACTTTTTCCTAGGGTTTAGTATGGTGCCTGGCTCATAACAAATGATCATTACCCATTTGGTGATTAAATTGATGAATTCGGGGAAACCATATACCAAATGAGTCTTTCATTTTTAGCTCGCCTAAGTAAGGTAATCTCTACTTTAGAAGAGTTATAAACCGATAAGGAAGTCAGACCACTAAACACATTTTAAAATAAAATGGCATGAGTGTTATGATAAGGGGTGCACAAGGTCCAATGGGAGCTTGGGGCAGTGGGACACCTAACTCTTTCTGGAGAATATGTCCTTAAAAAGGAAACCTTCAGGGGCGCCTAGGTGGTTCAGTAAGTTGAGCGTGCGACTTTGGCTCAGGTCATGATCTCGTGGTCTGTGAGTTTGAGCCCACGTCGGAGCTCTGTGCTGACAGCTCAGAGCCTGCAGCCTGCTTTGGGTTCTGTGGCTGCCTCTCTCTCTGCCCCTCCCCTGCTCATGCTCTGTCTCTCTCTGTCAAAAATAAATAAACATTAAAAGGAAACCTTCAGCTGGCTAATGGAAGAGTGGTGAGAGTTAGCCACAATAAAGGGAGAAAAATATTCCAGGTAGAAGAAGCAGTGTTTGTTAATAATTGTGTTGAAGGGGGCGCCTGGGTGGCTCAGTTGGTTAAGCATCCGACTTCGGCTCAGGTCACGATCTCACTGTCCATGAGTCTGAGCCCCGCGTCGGGCTCTGTGCTGACTGCTCAGAGCCCGGAGCCTGTTTCAGATTCTGTGTCTCGCTCTCTCTCTGACCCTCCCCCGTTTATGCTCTGTCTCTCTCTATCTCAAAAATAAATAAACGTTAAAAAAAAATTAAAAAAAATAATAATTGTGTTGAAGAAGAGACGGAGCATGGTAGATTTGAAAATCTGAAAAAAGGAGAGCTTGTGAGAGGAACACTGGTGTGGATGTCAATGGAAGGGAGGCAGGAACCAGATCATTGCAGGCTTTATGCAGGTCAAGAAGTTTGAACTTCAGGGGCAAGTGACAATCTGAACAATTTGTGTTTTAGAAAGATGGCTCAGGCTGCTCTCGAGGCTCTTGGATGGGAACACAACTGGAAGTTGGGAGTTAGCACCTTTGGAACTTTGTAGTCTTGAGAGGATTTCTGTGGACTTTGCATTAAGAGGTCACAGAGATGAAGGTGAATGGACATATATAAGATAGGTCAAGGAATTGGAGTCAACGGTATTTGGAGGTGGGCTGCATGTGGTAGAAAGTAGGAAGAGGACAAGCGAAAGGTTCAGAATGTTGTCTAGGCCATCTGGTGCTCTTTGACTAAGGACCCAAGAGACACAGGTCTGGGCAGTTTCTCCTAGGCCATCACATGCTGTATGTCATTGCTTGCTCTTTCCACACAATTCATCTAAATTAATTTTTTTAATGTTTATTTATTTTTGAGAGAGAGACAGAACACGAGTGGGGGAGGGGCAGAGAGAAAGGAAGGCACAGAATCCAAAGCAGGCTCCAGGCTCCAGGCTCCAAGCTGTCAGCACAGAGCCCCAAGTGGGGCTTGAGCCCAGGAACCATGAGATCATGACCTGAGTCGATGTCAGACATTCAACCAACTCAGCCACCCAGGCACCCCTAAATTAATTTTATGATCACTGAAATTGTTCCTTTTCACTCTGGTTTTACATCGTGTTTGGCTTCATTCTAGTCTTTTACACTTCCTTTTCAGATTGTGGGCCTCCAATGCTTTGCTTTATTCACTATGGGAAGAAAATGCTTTTGAAGTTCCAAACCCAATCCCTGAAGCAAGATTAACAATCAAAGATACTTTCAAATGTGCAAATGCTCATGGGACTTAGGTGGATTAGCTACAGTCTAGTCCTGAGGCACATGGCACACCTGTGCATGGCCATGAACAGTTCAGAAGGAAAACCAGTTCCTGGTCTGTAGCAAGGCCTTTGAGCCTGAGGACTCTGTTTCTGGTGTTTAACATGAAGACCAGGACTGAGAGTATACCTCCTTAAATTTTTGTCCCAGGCACCTCACTTGTAACCCTAATTCCAGCTCAGTTTAGCACTTCTCCAGATAGTCCATAGATATACAAATGGAGGTTAAATTACATTGGTGGAAGTTTTTTTAGGAGGATGATCTGAGTAGCTAAATCTTGAGTATGTGGAATAATAGTTCTGGTGAATCTGAATTGTTAATGAGGTGGACAGAGTCACTGCACTATGGATAATGTCCTAAAATGCCTTATTACTAGAATCTGATACTATAGCTGTGGGTATTTGCTGGAAGGCTCCCAAAAGTATTATGAGTTCTCTCTGTCTCTTCGGACTGCCTTTTATTCTTAGAGCTGCTAAGCTCAACAGTTGAACTTTGAGTGGTATTGAGAGGTTTTTGTGATTACTTGTATGCCTTTGTTAGTACCAGCCTGTCAACACCTTAAAGGACAGAGCATCTTTTTGTTTGTTTTGGAAATTACTCAACAGTAATCTTTAATTATATAACAGTATGACTTTTTGAAATGTTGATTGATGCACTGCTGTTGTTTTATATTGCACCCATGTTAAATCTTATGGGGCGTATGGCCTTCAATAAATAAATGCAAATAATGTAATTGAATCCCACTTCAGTGTGCCATTAATTATCTCACATATATCTTCATTGCCTGCCTGGTGACATGAGCCAGCATTCAAGACAGCTAGAAAAAATATCCAGTAAATTTCTTTATTTGGAGGGGATTTATGATGTATAGACACACATATGAATTATGTATATGTACACACATCCACTTTCATATATCTAAGTCCATACTCACTTATATACGTCTGTATCTACATCAGACCATATGCATGGCTAAATATGAACACATGCACATCCATATTGCACACATATACACATGTACGTATATATGTATGTATATGCAGAGACAGATACAGATATAGACACACAACATATATATATACTGTATATGAATCTTTTGGTTGTAACTAATAGGAAACCCAATCCAAGTAGGTCTAAACCGTAAAGGCAGTTAGAGTTCCTTCCGTCTTTCTTCCGTATCCCAAAGGTAGTCCTCTTTATGTTTATGAAATGGCCGCCAAAAACTTCCACATTCGTGTGTAGCAGGAAGAGGATGTCTGTTTAGGTAACTTCTATAGAAGAGTGAAAAAACTTAAAAAAAATTTTTTTTTAATGTTTATTTATTTTGGAGAGAGAGACAGAGCCCAACAGAGCAGGGGAGGGGCAGAGAGAGAGGGAGACACAGAATCCAAAGCAGGCTCCAGACTCCGAGCTGACAGCACAGAGCCCGACGCGGGGCTCGAACCCCCGAACTGTGAGATCGTGACCTGAGCAGAAGTCAGACACTCAAGCGACTGAGCCACTCAGGCTCTCCGACTGAAAAACCTTCTTACTCAGAACCCCTAAAAGTACATTTTCTCATATCTTATTGTTTGGTTGGGTTTCGAGCCCACCTTTAATCCAATCCCTTAACCAATGAGAGGTGTGAAGATGGACTAAAATTAATCCCCAGAGCTGGTGGATTATTGGGTGTGGTGCGGTGTCAGCTTTTCTGGAATTATGCGGTCTGCACAGGGGAAAGGCAGAGAGCCAAAGGAAAATCAGATTCTGTTACCAACAGAAGCTTGAGAGTTGATTGAATCCTAGGTGGTCTGGATTAATAAATGCCCCTACCCCTTGTCTCCCACACACGTGAGCACACACATCATGGTTGTCAGGAATTTCACAATCAAAGATTCCATTTATAATGGATTTACTTTCTGGACTTCATGTTTTAACAGATTCTATCTACTAAGAAACTGAGAGCATTGTTATAAAGAATTCATTTTTGTATTTTCATGCATGAAAAAAACTGGTATTACCACAATGAGTTCATATAATTCCAGCCTAAAGTAATAAAATTGGAGTTTTAGAAAGCTTAGGAGACCTGAAAGGAAGCGAATGTACAATTGCAATTATAATTATTGAAATATTAAAAATAGCTTGATGGCTCTCAGGAATCAAGGGCTCTGTTTGGGAAGCACTTTTGTAAAATGTGCCTCTTCAACGTCAAGTTTTGACTAGATCTTTCCTGACAAGTGCATAAAGTCAAGATGAATAATCCAATGCACAAACAACCTGGGGTAGATTTGCCCTTTGGTTTACCTCATACTAGCCCCACCCCCTTCTCTTTCCCTGTCACTGTCTTTTTTCTCCAGTGATGTGATACGACCAAAGAGTCTCCCTGCTAGGGGGGAAAATACTTGGAAGTAATTAAACTTTTTTCTTAGGCTTCTTTTTTAAAAATCATAGTCATTGTTCAGAAAGCGTGTTTATTGGCAACTCCCCAATCTCAGTGGTTTAGCAAAGTAGACATTTATTTCTCATTCAACCAAAGTGGGTTGCTTATGGAGTGAGCATTTGCCCTGCTCCATGCGGTGATATAGGGAACCAGGCTCCTTCCATCTCAGGATTGCCTAGGGCCTCAGAGATTTCAGTGGAGCCTGTAGCCTGTGTATCCAGTCAGTAGACGAAAGGAGAATGATGGTATTATGCATGAAACACAGGTGATGATGTGGGCAGATCTCAGCAACCTGGCCCGGAAGTGGTGCACACTATTTCTGCCCACATTCCACTGGTCAAGACAGTCCTGTGACCTCGTCTAACTATAAGGGAGCTGACAAATGTGGTTTGATTGTGTGCCCAGCTGGACAAGGTTTTGGCTAATGCAGAGGAGTCTTTGTTGCAGACTGAAAAATGCTTATTTAGAACCTTGCTTTTCTCCTGACACAGGTACACAGGAACATTTTGAAAGCCAGGGCTTTTGACTCTCAGCATTGTAAGTTGGGAGAGTGAAAGTCATAGCTACTGAGCTGAATCCTTGAAGAATGGCTTGTTTTGCAGTTAACAAAGAGAAGAGTTTCTGCAAGACGTGTTTTTACCTAGAGGTCACTGGATATATAGTCTGTTGGGATTCCTAGGACGTCTAGTGAGATCATACATTCTGATAGCCATTGTGCAAGTAACCATAATGCAAGTACCTTATTTCCCTCCAGTTGGAAGGTGGACACAGGTTGGTGACTCTCGTGAATAGCAGGGTCTGGAGTGCTATTCTGAGCCCGTACCCTGGGAAGGTGGCAGGATCTCAAAGGAATTACTGTGTGGTTTTGAGGTGGGAATTGAACCTAAGGTCTCAGATTTATACCCATTGAGAGGGATTTCTGTGCCTCACGAGCAGAGAGTAAGTGGGCTTGAAGGACCCATGGCAGGCTTGGAAAGTGGACATCTTGGTATTGAGCAAGATGGGCCCAAACTAGGAGATGGGAGAATGAGGACACTAAGCATCTTTAAAATTTGGTCTTCATAAGATCTAAATTTTCTTGAATGGCCCTAAAATGAAGTGGAGGGGACCTACATAATGACAAATTATAGCCAGTTTTGTTAGATAGGGCCATAAAATCAGAATTCTTTTTGTATAAAGAAAGTAAACAAATAAGGTAATTCTTTTTTTCCCCCAGCATTTATTTATTTTTGAGAGAAAGAGACAGAGCGTGAGCAGGAAAGGGGAAGAGAAAGAGGGAGACACAGAATCTGAAGCAGGCTTCAGGCTCTGAGCTGTCAGCACAGAGCCTGACGTGGGGCTTGGACCCACGAGCTGTGAGATCATGACCAGAGCTGAAGTCGGGTGCTCAACCGACTGAGTCACCCAGGAGCCCCAAATAAGATAATTTTTACTCAGTATTGTGGCTGCATATTTATATGTTGTATATCCATTAGGACTTCAGTGCAGGGACTGTTAGTAGTGTGAATTTTCTGTAAGAGCAGAAGAATACAGAAGGATTGTGGATAGCAAAGGAAGGTACTGGAAGAGAGGAAGGAAGAGACTACTGGGAAAGCTCAGGTCCTTAAAGTGTGGTCTACGGATCCCTTGGAGTCTCTGAGACTTTTTTTTGGAGATACACAAGGTCAAAACTATTTTCATAAATATGAAGACATGATTTTCCTTTTTTATTCTCAGCTGTTTGAGTGTGCAGTAGAGTTTTACACAGGCAACAAATAGAGTAAGAAGCAGCTATGGGCACCCAGCTGTTTTCTCCTAAACCACGTATAAAGGAATTTGCAAAAATGTAAAACACTCTTCCCACTAAATGTTTTTGTTTTGGATCATATGATTACTTTTCATAAAATATGTTATTTCTGTTCCCTGCTTTTTATTGCTATATGTTAAATGAAACCATCGGTAATTTTAAGTCTCAGTTTTAATTTCTAAAATGGTAAATATCGATAAGTATAATCCACATTTTAAAAAGTTCTTTAATGGCCTCAATTATTTTTAAGAGTGTACGAGGTCCTGATGCCAAATTGCTTGAGAATGCCATAGTAGATAATCAGATCAGAGGTGAGAGAAATTATATTCTGCCATTTGTGGTCAAGTAACCTCAGAGGCTGTGGAGTGCTAAGAAGGTAGATTGTTCTTTCTGGAGAAAAATCATTAGAAGAACAGTAGCAATTAGCTAGGGGCTGCAGGGGAAGGTGGTCTTTGGTGGGATAACTAAATTTTAGTAACACTTCGAAGGGCAATGTGTAAACCTAAAATAATTGCAATACTGCCATCTAGTGTTTCATAATGAAAATATTTCAATTTTTTTTCATTCAGTTTATGATGACTGCTTCAGAACTGAATGACTATAGGGCCTAATTTTAATAGTATGCCCTGTATTTTTTGTGTTTATTTCACCAAACATGTACCTTTAAATATTTTAAATGTCTTCTCTCATTTCTTTCTATATTTAACCTCTTCTTTCTTCTTAGGGTTAGGATAACTGGACAGGGTGGGATTTGAAATGAGTTATACCCCATTCCAATCTTGTGTTCCTCTCATTACACAGTGTAGGATGATTTAAAAGCTGATGTAGGGGAACTGAATAAGTAACTAGCCTCACTTTGATTTTGCCTAACTCCTCTCTCCACAGGCAGTTAAAAAAAATGAACTTTTTATTTTGCCTTTAAAAAGAATTTTTTATTTCTTTAAGTTTTAATTTTATTTTTAGTTACTTAACATACAGTGTTATATCAGTTTCAGGATCAATTTTAGATGTACAGCTAAGTTGCAAAGATAGTACAGAGCCTTCTCATGCACCCCTCAGTTTCCCCTCTTGTCCACATTCTGAGTTACTGTGATACGTATGCTGCATGCTTGGGACAGTGCAGGAAAAGTCCCACATCGAGGCGCATGACTGTGAGATTTCAGAAACAGAAGCCTGGGAGGCAGGGAAGGGGGGTTGGGTTACAAAACAGGTTATATATAAAAGATTAGGACTTGGGTTGTCATCAGACTTCTCAATAGCCACACCAGAAGCTAGAAGGCCAGGAACCAATGCTTGCAAAAGTTTGAGTGAAAATACTTCCATCATAGAATCCCATAGTGGTCAAACTACATATCAAGCGTGACATTAGAATAAAGATAATTCCAGAACTACAGAGTTTCCAAAAAGTTACTTCTCGTGCCTCCTTTGTCAGAAAGTTATTCACGGAGAAAAGACAAAGAGGAAGAAAGCACAGAGAAGAGGTGATGGGGTTGCAGATTACGTAGCTCTGTGGTGGCCTGAACGAAAACCGTGCAGAATGAGCAGGAAAATAGAAGTGTTTGAACATCAGAGATTTATCATTCTCTCAGAGTGTTTGGGGATGAATTAGTGATAGGTATACAGAAAATTCAATATAAAAACCAGGCAGTTGATTAACCCCAGAGAAAATAAAAGGTTGCACGTAAGCATGGTCTATTATTTCACGGCTCAGCTTTGAACCATACATGGTCATAGTAATGTAAGTATCGAGTATTTATTTAACTTTTTGGAAGTTTGTTTATTTATTTTTGAGAGATGCAGGGGGAGAGAGAGAGAGAAAGAGAGAGCGAGCAAGGGAGGGGAGGGGCACAGAGAGAGGTAGACAGAATCTGAAGTGGGCTCCTTGCAGTCAGCTCAGAACTGGATGTGGGGCTCAAACCCACAAACAGTGATAATCATGACCTGAACTGAAGTTGGACACTCAGCTGACTGAACCACCCAGGAGCCCCATATAGGAGTCCCCAATAGCAAGTGTTTATTTAGCATGTTGGAGGAGGAGGAGAGAGAGCCAGAGGGAGGGAGACAGAGTGAGCTTGATCTTCTACCTCTATATCCAGAATTGGATCGTTATTATCTAAAATTGAAAACAAAGAAGCAGTAATCTCAGTTTATTGTTTAAATAACATGGGAGAAAATTCCAGAAGAGACAGTTGCAAACTGTTACTTGTAGGGAGTGGGGCTTAGGAATTGGGAGGAATTGGCTAAGGGAGAATTCTAGTAGGATAATGTGACTTTTAAAAACAATGTCCATGTTTTTTAATAAAACGGATAAGATTGGATGAATGGGTGCCCTGCCAAAGCATCCAGGCTGGTCTAACTCTGTTAAAATCAGGGTGTGCCCAGAGAAGAAAGTGGAAATGCTTGCCTTTACAAAGTGTCTTGGATTTGTATCAAGGCCAAGGCCAGTCAAGTGTGATCATTTAATCTGGCTCCCTTCTTGTTTGCATACACATTTGCATTCTGAGACTTTGGTTGGGGTGAGTCCCCACACTGTTTGCACAATTTCTTGGGCTCCTCTGACTAAAGGGCACAGAACTCCCATTTGGCTGAGTGTCTAGCTGGCCCTCTTCTGAAAATATGGCTTTCCCTGCAGGATTTGGATGGGGGGCGTCCACTGCAGCTTATCAAGTGGAAGGTAGGAGAAGCTCCTTCCCCTTCACTAGGGCTGGAATGGAATTACTTCTGGTGGGGTCTGTGTGCCTAGGGAAGAGGGTGAGGCTGAGGAGGCAAAAGGAAAAGAAGGAAAGGGATTAGTGAGTCTGTAATCGTAGAAGTGAAACTGTCACTTTTCACACAGAAGAGGCTCACATTCCTTTGTCCCTTTCTTTCGGCAAGGTTGGTGGTAGTGAGGGGTTGACGACTGAGCTGCACCTGTAATTTCAGTAAGTTCAAGTTTATCTGAGACATCAATTTACCTTGGACTAGCTGCTTTTGTCATTGATTTCTTGAACGCTCTTGCCAAAATTCCCCCAACAGCAACAAAAAATTAATTTCCACTGTTGGCTGGAAAAATACTCAGTAAATTTCTTCAAGGAATACAAGAGACTTTATTAGAGGATGTTCACCCGTTGGAAGAGGTGTCCGGTTCTATTTTTAGTGCTGAAAAGCAGAGACTAGTGTAGTGTGCCATCCCATCTCTGGGGCAGCTGATAAGTGCAGGGGCCAACCGCAGGGTGTGAGAAAGCACCCTGGATGGAGCTGGAGGTCTAATGGAGTTGGAGCCCTGGTCTCTGTCCTACTACTGATGAGCCTGTGCTCCATATATACATATCTTTTCCATGTGGGAAACTCTGGGCTAAACAAAGCTAAGAGAGTTTCTTGTAGTAGTTTCATAGAACTCCTGTAGCAAATTACCATAAATTGAGGGGTTTATTTTCTCACAGTTCTGGGGGCCAGAACAAGCCATGTGACTCCTCAGACTCTACTTTTTACTAGCTCTGTGTGACTTTGTACAAGTTACTCAATCTCTCTGTGCTTCCAATCTGTAAGATGGGGAAAATTAGGGTATCTATGTTGTATCATTGCTGTGAGGTTTAAATAAGATGATGTGGAATTGCCTGAGTGGCTCAGTTGGTTGATCATCTGACTCTTGATTTCAGCTCAGGTCATGATCTTGCATTTGTGGGGGGCTTGGCAGTGAGCGTGGAGCCTGCTTGGGATTCTTTCTCCCCTCTCTCCCTCTGCCCCTCTCCCCAACTCTTTTTCTCTCATACTAAAAACAAACAACAACAACAACAACAACAACAACAACAACAAGATGACGTATGTCAAATGCTTGGTACCTAGTAAGTGCTCAATGCATGGTCTTTATATTGAGGGGGTTACAAAAGGATTTCTGGGGATGACTCTGTGGAACTTACAAGTTAACTTGGCATAAATCTGCAATCAGTTATACCAGACGATATCATAGATTTCAGCTGCCAGTTTCCAGGTCCTTTTCATGTAGAACCTAGGGATAACCTTACCGGTCCATTCTGAGCTCCTGTCTTCACAGGGCCTCAGGGTTGCCATAGCTCTTCTGTCTTTTGGAGGCAGTTTGTTCATGCCCTTCTGTACTGAGCTTGCTGCAGCCTTGTTTTAGGATTTTTATTTGTGGCCCCTAACCTCCCACTGTGCTGTTAACTCTCTAGCAGCTTTGAAGTGGGGAGACTTGATCCTACATGACTTCTCTCCTTGTCAACTCACAGAATGATTTTTTTATGTTTGTGGTTTTCCACCTATGCTTCTGTGCTAGGTTTGAATCCTAGCTCAGGCACTTACTAACTGAGTGACCTTGGGCAAATAACCTAAGCCTCAGTTTCCTTATTTATAAAATTAGGGAAGTGGTCATTCCCACTTTGTAGGTTTGTTCTGAGGATTACAGAGTTTAGCATGTGTAAGGGGAGCACAAGAGAGCCTGGAGCATGAGAGCAGCAACACTAATCCTATCATGGTGATTCTTTCTCCTGGCTGTGGTCTCTTCCACTCCTTTACTGACGGGAGAGTTACATTGTCTGCTCCACCTAAGGGGAATGGTGATTTCCCCTTTTTCTGCATGTTAGAATACATTCCCTCTTTGCTCATTCCGGACTAGTTCCACCAGCAGTTGCTGGGAGAGTGTAGCTCCCCTTCCACTGTGGTGCAGATCACACATGCGGGATGTCAGTGGCTTTGTCATACGGCATTGTCAAATCAATGTGACCTGGGATTTAAAAGCTGAAGTCGCCTTGTCACTTTTTGATTTTGAGAATCCTTGAACTTTTAGGTTGCCCTGGTTCCGAAAGTCTACAGAACCGTTGGAAGAAGTCACATACCCTCAACAGAACTGAGGATGAAACGTAAATTGTATTTGTTAAAAAAAACAACAAAAAGCTAACGTTTTGGCTATGTGTGATAAAGCATTACCATGTATGTCTTTCCACTGGCTTTCAAAACACAGCTGTCTGTGTAGGTATCTTTGTTTTCACATACCCTCTTGCTAGCCCTGAGAGATAATGAGCATACTCCCCCGCCTCGCCACTGCCCGGCATACCCATGCCTCACCCCCACACAGAAATAGGGTATTTTGGCTCTGTTACTCAGAATAGAAGGCACTGTCAGGGTCTTTGTAGGTGGGTCAGGACAGGACTTTCTGATCACGGGGCCTGCTAATATATTGATTATTTGGTTGCTTATTTCACTTGACCCTTGATTCTTCCTTCTTACTGTCCTTCATATCTCTTCTGCCCCCACTCTGGCTACTTCCCTGTTTACAGCTTTTAAGAAGAGTTTAATGAAATGTTTATTATATAAGAGTTGGCTGTGTGGTGCTTTGAGCCTTTTGGAGGAAAGCACAATATAAATCTAATAAATAAATAATAAATGAGTGATATAAACAGGAGGAAAATTATGTGTTTTAGGTGAGTTGTAAAGAACGTTGTAAAACCTGTAAAATGTGTTTGTTAGACGAAGAGGCAGGAAAAAAAGGCAGATAATCATTGTTGGTACAGAAATGAGTCTCCTGCAGTATTTTAATTACAAAAAAACATTTCTCATGAGTTTTAACCCTTTGTGAAGTCACCTCTGCCTCTGTTTTGGCTGGAGGGAATGAGAGACACAAAACAGCAGGTAGCTTAGTGGCATTTTGTTTACTCCCTCGGTAGGCCACAGAGGAGCTATGAAAATAACATTTAGGACCCAGTTCTACAGCTCTTATGAGCTTATAACTCCCAGTGATTTCAGGGAAGGCTCTTAAGGGGTGAACAAGATCTGCAGAATCCCACAAAACCTAAGCAAAGTCTAAACTACTCCGTCAACACCTCCTGGTGGGATCTGAGTTTGTGGTTCTTAGGGAGGAAAAGGCCTCAGTTTTATGAATGTCATTATCAACCTTTGATGCTGCACTGGATACCAATATAACGTTTGGATGTTGATTTAGCTTTAACTTTGGCTTTGTGTTGGCAGAACTTGGGGCTGGGCTCAAATTTTGGCCTTCTGTTTGCCTTGGTATGTCAAAGATGGAATGCTATAGTTAAGAAATTGGAGTTATGTTTGCATTTTAAAAGTGGGAGAATAAACAGGGCAGCTGAATTTTCAAGTTGGTTTTAGATCCCATTTGTGGTGATTTCTATTCAGGCTATTTCCTCTCTAGTCCTTTTTAAAAACTCATCTAGTCGACACAAACCTGAGCCAGAGGCATATGACATCTACACGTTTTAGATGTCAGCACAGGCCCTATATTTCTTCAGACCACTTCCTGTTTATCTTGATTCCTGTTTTCTGCTAAACCCCTTAAACATTCCAGTTTAGGATGACTGCCTGTGGTAGTCTTCTAGGACAGAGTTTACCAGATAGAGTTTACCAGATAGATCTACTCTTTGTCTGGACCACCTGGGAAAGGAGAGAAAAAAGACTTAAAGCATGGCTGCTTATTTCTTGGTGTGTAAGGAAAAAGGAAGAAGAGAGGGAAGCATTTATCCATGAAATTTCTCATAGCTTAAAGGGTGATATGACAGAAACCACCTTTATTTCTTCCCTGCAGGTTCAAATTTGTGACCCACAAAAATCTCAGTGATCGCCTCCCTTTGTTTAAGTTTTTCTTAAATTCTGATTAGTTAACATACAGCGCAATATTAGTTTCAGGTGTGAAATATAGTGATTCAACACTTCCATACAACACCCTGTGCTCATCACAACAAGTGCACTCCTTAATCCCCCTCATGTATTTAATCCATCCCTTTTTTTGATTGTACCGTGAAAGTATGTAGGCATCATTGAAAGAGTATGGGCTGGGGCAGGGATGATGTTCAAATATTCATCAACTGATTCACTACCCAAGAAGATGATGACTATAAAGAATGGGTATAGACTAGACTGGCACTTGCATTGATTAGTGAGAGTGGATGCCAGCCATAAACAACTGGTATGGGGCAGACTATCATCTTCATTGACCATTAAGAGTGGAGGCCGGCTGTAAACTACTGATATTGATCAGGCTGGCACCTACATGAACCAATCAGAGTGGGGCCACTCTTACAGGTACTGACTGAATTTCAGTCTTGGGCTTATGAGTAAGACACATCTGGAATATGCCTGATTCTATTTGTATACTGCTGGAGAATTAAATGAGTTAACTTCTCTAAGCCTCAGATTTCTCACCTGTAGAATTCCCAATGCTGATCTCTTTTTATTGAAACTTCATGGGGTGAATATGGGAGACATTTTTTCTTACATTTTGTACTTCTCTGGATCTGGGTTGATTCCTCAACTTTTTCTTCCAGATTACTAATTTGGACTTTAGCTTCATTCATTCTGTTTTTCAATTCCTCTTGAATATTTAATTGTGGCAATCATAGTTTTAGGTTTTCAAATTTATTCTTTGATTGCTTCAGTTTTAAGAAGCTGTATTTTGTTTTCTGTATGTAATCACACCTCAAATCTTTTTAAGAATGCTTGTTTAAAAAATTAAGTTCGTTCCTTCCTTCCTTCCTTCCTTCCTTCCTTCCCTCTGTATCACTTTAAGATTTTGAGATTTTTTTGCATATATTTCATGCTATTTGTTTTTGTCAAATGTCTGGTGATCCTTGAGAGCCTGTTCATGTTCATGAATGAAAGATTATGTTGATATCAGTGTCTGAGTTAGGTTGTTTTTAAAAGTCAAATAGTCCTATTTAACTAAAACAGGACTGGTTTTATAAGAAGTAGGGTTCTGTATAAGTGGGTGGGAACTATTGACAGTCATCTTTTCATAAAGGACTATATATGAAGAGAAAGAGACAAGATTTAGATCTCAATAACTTCCAGATGAGGATTTTAAAGAATATTTTTGTTTGCTTTTTTTTTTTTTTAGAATTTTGTATTTTTATGAAGTCAATTTTTTTTCAATTTTATTGAAATGTAATTGACACACAGTATAAATTTCAGGTGTATAGTATAATGATTTGGCTTAGACATACTGGGAAATGATCATGACAATAAGTCTAGTTAGCATCCATCATCTCATATAGATATCGCCCTCACCAAAAACGTATTTTTTTCCTTGTGATGAGAACTTTTAGGATCTACTCTCTTAGCAACTGGCAAATGTAGCAGGGTTTTAGCTGTAGTCATCGTGTAGTCCATTGTGTCCCCAGTACTTATTTTATGTCATAACTGGAAGTTTGTGCCTCTTGACCACTTTCTCCCATCCCCAAAGCCCCACCTCCTGCCTCTGGTAACCACAAACCTGATCTCTTTTTCTATGAGTTTTGTTTGTTTGTTTGTTTTAAGATTTCACATAAGTGAGATCATACAGTATTTATCTTTCTCTGTCTGATTGTTGTTTATTACTTTCATGCTTCCTGCCCCCACTTCTCTTCAAGTTCATGGTTAATATACTTCTAGTCTTTTTGTATACATTTGTTTATTCATTTATTTTTGAGAGAGAGGATGCGTGTGAGTGGGGGTGGGGCAGAGAGATTGAGAATCCCAAACAGGCTCTGTGCTGCCAGCACAGAGCCCAACTTGGGGCTCAATCTCACGGACTGTGGAGATCATTACCTGAACTGAAGTCAAGAGTCAGAAGCTTAACCAACTGAGCTACCCAGATGCCCCCATCCATAGACTTTTATGCACACATACCCTTTTATATTTTTCACCCGAATATGAGTGTTCTATAAATGGTTTTGGCTTTTTTTATGACACTTAACAACTATCTTGATAAGCTATAACATGTCTGCATCTTTTCTCATCAGCCTGTGCTTTTTCTTTCTTATCTTTCTATAGTGCTCATGGATGTTACATGAAAAACTAAATGTGATTCAATATATTTAACCAGGAAAAACAAGAAAAAATTGCTGTACCTCAATCATTTGTTTGGAGTATGGGTTCTATATATTAGCCTACATAATTGTACATGAGTTTTGTTGTTGTTGTTGTTGTTGTTGTTGTTGCTGTTGTTGTTTTTGTCACCACCAAATTCATCAGCTAAGATGGGACATTTGTTTATTTGGATGAGTATGTGTCAGCATTGTACTGGAAAATAAAAAGCATTACTTGTGCTGTTCCTTCCTGGGCCTGCCCATCTGGTAGGGGTTGCTTTCCAGGTAAGTTCACTGGTGCACAAGGTCAAGTGGTTCTTTAAAAATTATTAGGCCATCACAAAGTGCCCACGCCAGCACTCTGGGACTCATGTTAGACTCTTCCTCTTACTCTCTTCTTTATTTAACCAATTATTTTTTATTCTGTCTCTTCTTAACCTCTTGGTTACATCCTCTCCTCCATTACTACTGCCTTTTCTTTAGTTCTGGAACTCACTGGCGCTTATCGTCTTGAAATACCCTTTGCTCCTCTACACTCCTGCAGTCTCTCCAGCACAGTGCTTATAGTGTGGTCTGTTCAAATTCTGACCACATCACTCCATTTTGTGAGAGATAACAAGAGTTCCAAAATTAAACTGGCTAGGTTTGAATCTTGACTCCACCAGTCAGGGATCTTGGGAGATACCTGAGCTTTGCAGGCCTCAGTTTCCTGATTTGTCAAATGGGAACAATAATAGTGCCTATCTTGGGGTTGTTGTAAACATTAAATGTGTTTATTAACATCAAATTCTTAGAGCAGTCTTGGGCAACCTGTGTGCATTTAATAAATTTTAACAATGATTAAAAACATTATTACTGTCTTCTATCTTCTACAGAATAATTTCTGAACTTCTGGCATAGCATAAAAAAAAAAC
This sequence comes from Felis catus, assembly GCF_018350175.1. Lineage (NCBI taxonomy): Eukaryota > Metazoa > Chordata > Mammalia > Carnivora > Felidae > Felis > Felis catus. The sequence goes on along the minus strand of NC_058371.1, from coordinate 187,071,079 downwards.
TTTGTAATTTCACCTCTCACTACATTGCCAGCTTCACCTCTTGCTTTTCTTCATTTGTATCTTCTTCCTTGACCAAGATGAAGCACATGCTATTCTTTAAATGTGCCATGACCTTCATGTACTGCTGCACACATTATTCCCTCCGCTTGGGTGGACACCTGACTATTGGCATGAGCAGAGACCAACGGGACAGAGGTCCAGTCTTTCCACCTTCCAAGTTGGAACTTTTCTTACTCCAACATACTGCCTCTTTCATCTCTATCCTTTACACTCTTCTTCTGAGTATGTGACTTTTCTGAGTAAAGGTAGTAAGGGGCAGGGGATGGAGAGGGGCAAAGGGAACCCCTAAAAGAGGTTTCGAGTATACATGAACAATCTGCTCTTGTATTAAATATTTGAAACAACATGCTTTTTTACATGGTGGCATTTGGACATGACTCCATGCATGTAAAGAAGACTACCATCATAAGTGGTGTTGATACGGATATTGTAGCTGTGTGTTGGTATTTTGGATGGCATGGGTGGTCACCATTGGTAATAGCTGGAGCCCTGTTTTTTCCTTCTACTGTGCTACGTGAGCCTCTGCTTCGAGGTGCCCTAAACCAGCTGAGCACATCTATATTGGCTTTGGATCTTTCTCAAGGTGCCTGATCTTCCTTTCATTAGTGTGGATAATCAGAGTTTGATTGTAAAGTATGCCCGGGCCAAATACAAGGGCTTTTAAAATTGTCTGCTGTTTTAGATTATCCAGGCCACTGATCCCCCTTCCTTAGCATGGATAATTGAGAGTGGACTGGGCTGAAGAATGTTAAGCAGAACCAATTGACAAAATAAATGAGATTTTAAAAATCCTTTACATTTTAATAATAGAAAAAAAACCAAGGTAGGTTTTCTTTTCTTCTTCTTCTTCTTCTTTTTTTAATCTAAAAGGGCCTATTTGATATTTTGAAACTGTAAATTTATTAGGGTTTACCTTGATTCAAGACAGAAAAATATTTTTGTGATGCACCCATTTAAAAACCTATTTAAAATGTATACTAATTATAATAGGCACTTAAAGGAGTTAGGGGAAATATTGAAAATATAGACAAGAGGTTGGACAGTTTCAGAGTCAATGTCAAATCTTCCTATGCCTAGGTTTATGTTTCATTTAGGTACCAAGGGGAGGGTGGTAGTCACTTCAGATTCTGAAAATATCTGTCTTGATAGTGGAGGCTATAATTCTTCAACCCTAATGAGCAATAATCATGTAGAGAAGGGCATTTTTTGAATGTATGTATAAGATTAACAGGGTTCTGATCGCTGTCTGAATGTCTGAGCTCATTCACTTCTCATTTTCATCCTCTTGTCTCTCCCTATGTACCCCTGAGTACAGGGAGAAATGTATTTACATGTCACTTGAATAGGAATTTAGAGGACATTTTCTCAAAGGAACAACGTTGTAAATAGGGGTAGGTGTCACTGAATACCCTTCAGGTGTGTAATGAGATAAATAGATTTTGGGGGTTGGCTTGGGAATTTCAATATAATGTAAGAGGCAATGGTGAGTTTCTGGGCAGGTGACTCATAAACAAGGTTTTTGAAACATTACACATTTTTATGTTGGGAATTGCCAAGCTAAGGCTTAAAGTCTCCCACAACACCCATGAATAATCATTTAAATACAGGCTTTGAGACTTGGGGGAAAAAGTGCATTATTTACTCTAAAGACAATAATCTTCCTTTGGAGTCATTGTAGTCTATCATACAGATGCATACTTGGGGATCTTTGAAAGAGCAACATTTTCTCTTGATGGTCCATTACTTCATATATCTTACAAATTATTATCCAGGTCTAGATTGCAGGCACGGATTAGAGACGTGCATCTACCACTCTGTAACACAGTGTGGGAGACTAGGGGTCTTTCACGGGAGGAAATATTACAAAGGGCTTTGACCATTGCCTACTTTGTTTGCATGAAGAACAAGATATGGGGATGGAGGTGATGGAGACTCTAATGTATCCTTTGGTTCCCCACAATGCTGAGAACTTGGCAAATGTTGGTATACAATAAATCTTGTCGTCCAACTGATTTAGTGAAGGGAGAACTGAGGCCTTCTCAGCATAGATATTAGACAGCTGAGACAAGCATCTGCCAGGGTCACCCCAGTATACTCTCTGTGGCTTAACTAAAGACAAAATGCAACCACACTAAAACTGTGATATGGTTGGCTTGATGTTGGATGATGACTTTGGAGAGAAATTGTGCCAGAAGAGTCACAAAAGGTCTGTTTCCATGATGTACTGGAGGACCTTGTTCCCTGACATGAGTTAATAATTAAATTAAGAGTTTTAGAGGTTTACCAATGGCATACCCCTTTGTACTGCCAATTGACATACTGTGGAAACTTTGTAGCTGCCACAATCAGACTTTAACATGAAAAGTCCAGAAAACTCTGTATTCAGGGAGTTGTTTTGAGACATCAGCAGATATCTCCTAAGAATGAAGACTGACCCAGTGATTCCTGGGAGACCTTGAGCAAAGTCAATTCGTTTATGAGTCAAAGAAACCTCAAATTATTCTAAACGGCATTTGCTGCCATCAGAAAGTTCTGTTCTTGAATTAGCAAGCTGCTACAAGTTCCAAGCTGGTGTTCTTTCTCAGAAAGATGCTTATGGGGTATAAATCTTTTTAAGTGCATTTTATTGTACCAATTGTTTCGTTTAGAAAAAGCCCATTAGTTTGTTATTAAGTGGTCTGTTTAATAGTGTCAATAAATTCTAAAATTGGAGACTGGGTATTGTTATTTTGGATGTTTTAATGGTCCCAATTGTTTAAATTACTTGGCCTTGACTCATTTTCTTGACCTTTGTTTGTTTTAAGGGCTTGGAAAAACTTTCCCAACTACCCAGAGTTGATGCAATGGCTCTTCATATATGTGATACAAACATGAAAAATATTTGAATAAGTTAGCTTATTGACTTTCATAAGCAATGTGGTCTTGTTTTTGTTTCATAATTTCTTTAAGACTTACTTCTCTCAGGTGGGTAATATCTACCTTTTGGAGGTTATTGGGAATAGTGCATGAAATAACTCAAGTAATCTCTTAGCATGCAGCCTGGCATTAAAAAAAACAAACAAACTCAGTAGATGCTAATCCTTATTATTATTTAGACTACCGTCATGACCACCACCATCATCAACACCATCGTCCTCACCACGGTCTTTGCCATGTCACACTGGCATGTCACACTGGGTCCTCCAGGAAGCAGAGGCCAGGATGGTGTTGACCATGCAAGAAGTTTATTCTCAATGAGAGAAACTGGAGTGGGAAGAGGCTGGGATGCAGGTCTGACAAGTGTAGGAGAGAGGGAAGGAAGAAGGAATTTTGAATGAAGCATTTAGACTGCATGACAGCTCAAGGGAAAGCCCAGCCAGGTCTTCAGGGAGTCCTTGAGCCAAAGTCACCTGTCAGGAAGTCCCCCATCTCCCAGGTACAGGCTTGTCATGGTAGCCTCACCACACTCAGCACTGGCTGAGGTCAGCCCAGGAAAGTGTGGCCTCAGTGCAAAGGCCAGCACTTGGGACAGAGGATTTCAGGGCTCAGACCTGGGGCCCTTGGTCAACTACTCTTCCTGAGGTTAGGAGTCTGTAAATGTGTTATTAACGACAGTCATGGTTGCGAGTGATTTTAAAAATTTTTCAATTTTTTTTGCCATTTTATTAATCCTCTATACTAAAGCTGCCTTACTTTAACGTAAAGAAGATGTAAAATAATGAATTTAAAGTATTTTCTTTCACTTGCATTACCTGACGTGTTTGAGACTGGCCCAATCTCGGAGTAATTCCCAGCTTTTCACACTTTGCTTCGCTATTTTGTGTTACAGCCGCACCGTTACTTCAACTGGACCTTTCCACGAAAAGTTTCGCTGTTCTGCTCCAACTTTAATTTCTATTTAGAAACCTGATTTGATTAAAGAGTGAAAGTTTAAGTGTTTGTAGCAGGATTCAATTAAAATAGGTCATTGTTGGGGCTCTGAAAATGGTAACTGGCCGTGGGCAAATTGGAACAAAAGTTGTAAAATTCAGTTGGATGCATCACAACATTTAACATCTTTAAGGAGGACGTTTTGCCTAATAGATTCAATTTAGAAATATTTAGTGTAGGTCATCAGCCTAAGCACCTAAAAAATGTGTTTGTTTGTTTTCTCTCCCTTTAGTTGTGGCTAGGATCAGGACACCTGGACTCTGATCTACAAAATAAACAATTTGCAGTGGGACCTTGAAGAAAGTCAATTAGTTTCTGTGACTTTACCAGTAGGTTAAAAAGGAGATTGTAATATTGGTGAATAATGTGCTTAGAGATGTTTGCATAAAAGATGCTTTGTCATTGTAAAGTATTATTGAATATTTATGGTCTATCAGACTGAGCCAAATGGCCCAGAGGAAAAAACAGTCAGATTTATGTAAACCTTGTTCAGTGTCCCAGATTCTTCAGGATGGGTGCTCTATATATGAATGAATAAATAAATGGTATAAACATTATTTTAAGTTTTGAAGGTACATCAATATCATCTGGGGTGTTAGCCAACGTGCCTGACCTATGACATTGAAAGGAAATGTCTGCCTCCAGGTAACTATTTCAATCTCATAAATATTTTTAAAGCCAGAGGCATTGATGGCACATAATGTTTTCTTAGAGTTTTGTGTCTGCAAATAAAGGTAAATTATATCTTTACCTAAAACCTACAAGAAATTATTGTCTCTCACCCACAGGGTTGCTCTGAGAATTCCCAGACTGAAATTGCGAATCTTATACATACTTCTTTTTTTCCCCTTTCTTTTAAAAAATGTTAACATGTACTGTCTGTACAGTAGTTTTCTATCACTTTATGTGAGAAATCTGAGCCTCAAAGAAATAATAATAAAAAAAAACTAGCCGTAAACACTGCCCAAGGACTTAATGGATCTTCCCGAGCCACACAATGCAGATGTATTGGGACATAAATAGGTGATAGGAGATAAGAGGCACAGAAGCAATTTGTTTGGATTGGGTCACTGCTTAATCCAAATGGCTTCCGCACGAGAATTCATGAAACGTGACAGTGGGCCAGGAGGCACTTGCTGTGACATTTCAGATTCCCCTACCTCTTCTAATTAACCATTTCAAGTATGTAACAAAACCTAGATCACATAGAGATTTAGTAAGACCCGCCGGTACCGAGGGTAGACCTGTCTGGAGGGGATGTATGGTTCTGCTCTCCCCAGGCAATGGACTATGACTCCATAATACCTCAAGTTGGGCTTTTAATTTCTATGATACATTGGTTCTGAAGAGTATCTTTCTAAAAGACAAAAGCTATAGTAGAGCTGCTTTCCGACATACCCTGTCATTAAATGCATTTGGGTATATTGCATGTGTCTAAATACGCCTTAGCAAGTCTAATGAGATGTTTGAAAACATGAAAGCCACGTATAGAAAAAGCTTGCTAACACAGGAGTGACAGGAATAATAACAATAAGGGCTGCCCCCCCCCCCTTTTAACAACTATTATTTGCACCACGCCGGACATTGTACACACTTCCTGTGTAATTATTCCCTTTTCACAGATGAAGACACAGACTCAAAGAAGTGAAGTTATCTGGGGTGAATTAGTATGTGGGAGTTCTGGAAAAAAAATTTTAATTACAGAAGAAACCCCTCAAATTCCTATTGAGGCAGGTTGTCAGGAGTTCCTGCCCCATTAGTTAGTGGGCTCACAATTCTTTAGGGTGCAAATATCTGGACATGACCTATCCCTCCTCAAGTCAGTGTCTCCACGTTTACTCCCTCCCAGCTCTTCTCACTTCTCTTGGGAAATGGGAACCAGGATTTAAAGTCTGGAGTCATGCTTCCGTATCTGCAGCATTGTGTGATCCATAAATATTTGTTGGTATGATAAAAAGATTCAGCTGACTCTGAAGACTGTGATTTCTATTAGTCAAAAAAAGGATGCCATTAGCCCCTTTGCACAAATGCCAGATTTATAAAGGTATTCTAGAAAACATATATTAACATGGAATTATTTAAAATAAGGCCATTGTATTTAACTGGCAAACAGAGTCCTTTACCTGGTGCAATTCATAGGGTAGATTTAGGAAGTTCCCCGCCCCCCCCAACCCTCCTTTCTTTGTTTAGTTGTGTTGTACAATGAAAATCTGATTGGTGATAGGAAAATAATGAAAAGCAAATTATTGCTTATAAAATCTTTGAGTTGATTTGCTACTGGAACCAGGCCAGGCAAATTCCTAGAGGCTGAAATTTTTGGGGGGTATTTTATATCTGCCATGATGCCACTAGGAAGTTACAGATTAACAGCATGGTGCTGTTTATAATTTTCATGTGGAAGAGGGAGGAAAAAGTTAAAGGATTTAAATGTTGCAAGGGGTATTTCTTCTGAGCAGGAGAGGTTTAAATGTAGGGCACCTTTTGCATTTTAAGCACTTATGGTTGATCCCTTGTCCCACAGTTATGTAATAAAAGAACTTTATTATTATTTTTAAAGGGAAACAGAAAAAAAGGCTACTGAGAAAAATACTTGCCCCTGGGGGATAGCTTTTACAGTGCATGCTGTCCAGGAGTCATCTCCTCCTGCCCCCAAAGTTCTAGAACAGGACGAATGACCTTCTTAGGGTGCTGAGAATCCAGAATGACAACTGAGTGCAGGAAACAGAGGAATTGCAACACTGTGGAGACAGGATACACTGCACGCCCAACAGGCTTGGTGGTCCCTAGCCCGAAGAGCCAGGGCAGCAACACAGTCCGCTAGTCCTGATAAGAGAACCTTGAGGAGGCTGGCAAGACAAGGTGGGCTCCTAAAAAGACTAGCTACTTTGAGATCTCCTCTTAGGAGAGACAGTATAGGCTAGAGTAGTGGGTATGAAAACCGTTTATTACCAACAATTATACGCTACGTCCCCGGGAGCCAGTTCTAAATGCATCAACTCCCAACAATACATCCGATAAATTTTCTCAGCAATGCTATGAAGTAGGATGACCCAGGTGTTATTATCACTCTCATTTTGAAGATAAGGAAACAGAGGCACAGAAAGGTGGGGTGAATTGCTTGAGGTCACAGAGATCCTAAGGCATAGAGATAAATTTCGTATGCTTATAGAAAATGTGAATAAGAACACAGTCTCCGTTCAGTGACACCTGGCTTACGATTTCACTTTCGTCAGTTACCTAAGCTTTCCTCTAAATCCTTAAAATTAAGGAAAACTCAGATTCCTCCAGTTTAAGTGGGGGTTGATATCAGTGGTAGAAAGTTGTGGGATGGAGTTCAGGACATGCTACGGCACCAAAACAGCAGAAGTGGGAAGGTCGCTGTGGCCTCCCGCCACTTCTCCCCTGACAGAGGTCATGAAACGCTCATGTGAGAGGTGCCTTCCCTATACCTGCAGGAAAGGAGCATCCTTATCTTTGAAGACGGAGGGACACTGAGAAGAATCAGAATAAATAGACCTTGCCGACTTTCCCCCAGTTTCCTCCCCTTACCTCATGCTCCGTGACCTATCATATTCCTCCATACCTGTCCACTCTTCATCAAACCTAGCATAAAAATACTCAGGTTTAACCATTTCTTCAGGTCTTCATTTCCTCCGAAGGCTCCCAGGGCATGTAAAACTTAAATACATGCTTTTTGCCTATTAATCTGTCTTTGTCAGTTTAGAGCATAAGTGGTGGAGGGGCAGAGAGAGAGAGAGAGAGAGAGAGAGAGAGAGAGAGAATCCGAAGCAGGCTCCAGGCTCCGAGCTGTCAGCACTGAGCTGGACACAGGGCTCAAACCCATGAACCGTGAGATCATGACCTGAGTCAAAGTTGGACACTTAACCGACTGAGCCACCCAGGTGCCCCTCTGTCTTTGTCAGTTTAATTTTCAGACCCAGCCAGGGACCCTAAGAGGGTCGAGGAAAACTTTTTTTCTTTCTCTACAGACGTAGAGTGCTTGCCAAAGTGCCTGTGCCATTGTAAGGCTTAATGAATGATAGCTATTATTATTATCATGATGCTTTTTCCAGTATACTGTTCCATCCTTCCAAGTGGGGCTCAGATTAGCATAGCGGCAATCAGAAGCTGAAGCCGGTTCAGATTACCGCAGTGCTTTGATGGATGAAGAGAAGCGTGGGGGTTTTTCTTCAAAGACAGAGAAAAGTGTCTTTCACTAGATAGCATGTTTCGATGCATCAATGGCTGAATGCAAAGAGACTTAATTGAAAGATAAGAATAATTATAGCAGAATAGCAGAGGCAAAAGCAGTTAAGACAAAAAGCTGCATATGTTAAACAGGACTAAAGTAAATGAAAGGGGAGTGTGAGAAGCCTTTGTAGCTAAAGACATTAGGATCATCAGAAAACAACAACACGACAAGTGCAGAGTTGGAGTTCAAGGGTCAAGTCCCACAAGGAGGACTGAAATATTTCCTCTCACCATTTATTTCTAGAAGAATTTATCACTTCCCCGAATTACTAAATCAGTACTTAAGTTATATCCACATTCTATTATACATTACACAGTGCAGTCCACATGCAGCACACTCAGGGCACATTCTTCTTCTTCTTCTTTTTTTCTTTTCTTTTTCAAGTAGGCTCCATGCCCAATGTGGGGCTTGAACTCATGACTCTGAGGTCAAGAGTCACATGCTCTACTGACTGAGTCAGCCAGGCGCCCCTCAGGGCACACTCTTAAAAATAATTTTGTTTTTTTGGGCTCCTGAGTGGCTTAGTCGGTTAAGCATCCAACTTCATCTCAGGTCATGATCTCACGGTTTGGTTCATGGGTTTGAGCCCCACAGTCAGGCTCTGTGCCGACAGCTCAGTGCCTAGAGCCTGCTTCAGATTCTGTGTCTCCCTCTCTCTCTGCCCTTACCTTCCTTGCACTCTGTCTCTCTCCCTCTCTCTCAAAAATAAAATTAAAAAATATTAAAAATAATATATATATATAGTTTTTTTTTTTCCCCACTGTCTCTTCACACTTGGTGGGGGTAGCTCTTGTCTTCTCTTTAGAAATAAACACAGGTGGGCTTAGTGATATTAAGGCTTATTGTATGCTGGATATTTTCTGTCTTTACTTAAAAAAATTGTTTTTAACATTTATTTATTTTTGAGAGAGCACAAGCAGGGGAGGGGCAGAGAGAGAGAGAGAGACAGAGAGAGAGAGAGAGAGAGACAGAGAGAGAGAGGAGAGAGAGAGAGTCTTAAGTAGGCTCCATGCTCAGCATGGAGCCGGATGCAGGGCTCGATCCCACAACCCTGGGATCATGACCTGAGCCGAAATCAAGAGTCGCAAGCTCGACTGACTGAGCCAGCCAGGCACCCCTAAAAAGGAAAATGCTTAAGGCAGTTTCATGACATCTGATTATGGCAGATATTTAGAACGAAGTCTCTTTCTCCTAGACGTGCCCGTGGCTTCCTCGGGGTCCTGCCCATTGCTGTGGAGGGCCTGGCGTCCTGGGTGCAGGTGCAGCTCTCTGCTCTGGTTCCTCACTGGCTCTCCAGCCATTTGCCTCAGCTTCCATCTGTTGAGGGAAAGTCTGTTCTGAAGCATTTAGCTGCATTAAAGATGTTTGTTTTCAGGTTTCTGCCTTTTCTTAAGATAATGTTAATAACACATTTTTTCCCCTTAACGATCATTCTGCCTTTATTTTCTGTTTATTGCAAGATTTAGTTAGAATTAAAAAAAATACATTGACTGATTTTTTTCTTGTTAATCTTCCTCTCCCTCCCTCCCTTCCTTTTCTCTTCATTTTTTCCTTTCTTCCTTTTATGTTTAATTGTCAGAGAATGTAGCCTGCATGAATTCTAATATTTGTTAATACTTCAAGGTATTTGAAAAATAATTTTCTGTTTGTTGAGTAACAATCTTTTCTCCCCTATGTCTGTATCTTATGTTATATACACATGCATACATATACACCTATGTATATAAAGTCATACAGAGACATCTGTCTGTAAGAGAATAAGCTTATATACTATGTTAATCAAATTCTCTCTTTCTCTGTCATTTTCTGAGAGCATTTCTCCTGTTGGTGGAGTTTTCAGTATATCCCTGTTTTTATCACAGGTTTTTTCTTGTATACTTCAAAACTGTATTGATAGATGCACAAAAGTTCGTGATTACTATATAATTTTGGTGGGCTATAACTTTTATTAATATGAGAATATTACTCTTTGCCCCATATGATTTTTTCTTTATATTCATTTTTTTACATTGTTCCAAGTTTTATTTATTTAAGTAATCTCTTCGTCTCACTTGAAGCTTGAACCCATGACTCTGGGACTAAGAGCTGTATGATTTTCTGATGAGCCAGTCAGAATTAATGGAGTATTAATTATATAATAACATTAATAATTATAAAATCAATAAATATAATTAATATAATATTAATATTGCAAAATCCACTTTATTTTTATCAATATTTACATGGTAAATATTTTTCCTCTTCACCTTTATTTTGTTCAAATAGGACTATTTAATGGGTTTATGGTTACCATGGTTTCAACTTTTTTCTGCCATATTATTATTTTATATTTTCTATGTAATGGTTTCCATTTGCTTTCCCCCTCCTCCTTCTACCCCCACCCATTTATTTTTTCTTTACTTTTTCCCTTGAGTGCGGTGTATCCCAGTGGAGGTGCTGTTGGCATTTCTTGGTTTTGTGTGTGGCTTCTCTGCACTGGGCAGGCCTTCATTATTGGCCCTGCCGCTAAATATCAGTAGCAGCCCAGTGCCTGGGACGATGGACAGCACACTTGGACATTATCACGTGCCTCTGGGTGTTCTACCACTCCTAACCTGGAAACAGGGTAGACATAGGCCTCCAATCTCTCTTCTCTTGTAATTCCAAATTTAATGTTTAATTTTGTCTTCATAACATGTACTTAGATTAAAAACTCAGATAGTGCTGTGAGAATTATAACACCCAACAACCAAGAAAGATCTTTTATGTCACTACTCTCAACTTCTTACTTAGTTTCCTTAAAGCCGAGAGTCCTATCATCTTGTTCTAGTATTTACTTTTGTGTTTCTAAATAGCATACATAGAGAGTCATTATTTGATATTGTAGTTGAAAATATAACAGTGACTTCCTATTTAAAAAATTTCTTTTTAATATTTGTTTATTTTTGAGAAACAAAGAGAGACAGAACATAAGTAGGGGAGGGAGGGGCAGAGAGGAGACACAGAATCCGAAACAGGCTCCAGATTCCGAGCTGTCAGCACAGAGCCTGACACAGGGCTCGAATCCACGAACTCTGAGATCATCACCTGAGATGAAGTCGATGCTCAACCGACTGAGCCACCCAGGTGCCCTGTGACTTCCCATTTTGTAAGATGAGTTATTTTTTCTTTTAAGCTTGTTGTAGCACCATACTCACAAAGCAAACTTTTTCGCCTCCATTTTTTCCCATTTTGTTATATAACACATTTTGTTTAAATCTTCATTCAGTTTTTACATCACTGTTTTATATAAAAATTGTGCACAAGTGAGCCACTTAACGTCCTCTGGTTGAGTTTCTTCTCGTGTGTGGTTTTGTTTTGCCTGACAGTTAATGATTGGCTGTTGTTGATGGCTTCCTGTTCTGGGGTTCTTTCACTAATTCATCCCCACACTGTTGGCCAAACACATCGGATGCTTTATCAGTTTCTCATTTCTCTCTTTTTTTTTTCCTTTTTTTTTTTTTCTTGGAGACAACTTTTCTGGAACCGTCCACCCTCCTGTGACATGATATTGAAATGTATTTCCATAGAGTATAATGTTTTTTCTTGTCACTTTGGGAGCCCTGTCCCTTCTGAAATAGCTTTGGACACCGAATGCTGCGAGTAGATCAGGGAACCTTTGCTCACCACAACTTTAAATTTCCACATAGAATAGTTATGTTTAATACATTTGAACGTTAATTGCCAAAATAAACATATTTTTGTCTGAAAGTACACCAGGTCCTAACTTATAAATGGCAATTACTTGAATTTTTAATCACATTTCATTTCTCAAATAATTTGCAATAACTTATGAGCATTAAAATAACTTCTGCATATTTCTGTGAAGTGATGAGATAGCAAATATCAATATTTATTTTTAATGCTAAACACACCTCACAGAAGCCATTTTACTTAGCACATACTACAGGTAGCCCCTGCTTTCTGAAAGTTTATGTTATGCCACTGCTCTGCATTAGTATGGTAATGGTGTCATGGTTTTTTTCGTAAAAGTGGAACGTGGTATATGCCAACAGGGGATACTCTTCACTTTATGCCATTTCAGGTTACGAAAGGTTTCCTAGGAACGCTCTACGTTCAGATAACTGGGAACCTGTATTTCCTTATGTCATTTGTGGCACGCGAGAGACATAGATAAATGAGTGAAACCTGGGCCCTGCCTTGACAGAGCTCAAAGTGGAAAGGAGACAAAGGTATTTTTAAAGATGACTCAACATAATGTGTTAATTGTACAGAGTGTGCACCGAGGAGGGCGTTGGTCTAATGTGGAGTCAGGGAATACTTCTAAAAAGAGGTGATGTGGCAATGTCAGTTTTGGGTGTTGAAGCAAGAGTACACACACACACACACACACACGTACACATATGCTCTACACTTACTTATTTTTATCTGACATGGTTTCTTTTTATGCAGAGGACTGAAGTCCAAATAGATCTATGTCCTCTCAGAGGGTATTGTCATGGCAAAAGTGAAAGTGACACGGCCCCACTTGTAATGATGTCTTCCAAATCAGGAAGCCAAGGGTCCCGTAGACCTAGTCATGCAAGTATGGACACCAATCTTAATTGCAGGCAAGTTTGCAAATATTTTTAGTTAGAGTAATTCCTTTGTATGTCCTCTGGTATCAAGAGTAGGCCATGGACAGAAGAAAAAAAGAGCAACTGGTCGCTTTTTGTGTAAATGTAGTGTTCGTTGCGTTGCATCTAGAAGAGAAGAAAAAGAATATCTGTTGAGCCCGTACCTTCTGCCACGTACCTTGCTAGTAGTGCTTTTGCTTTCGCTGAGTTGATCTTACTAGAACCCCATGAAGTAGATACTATCTTCCCACTTTGTATGTACAGAGCAGTGAAGTAAAGGGTAGAGACAGGACTTAAACTCACCTATGCCTGACTCTAGAATGCTGTTTTCATAATACTTGGAAGCCTTGGAAATCTTTGATTTTAGGTTTGTGGGTGATATCAATATTTTACATTTTTGTGGGAATCCCTTCTATGTCCTAATATGGTGAGGACTTTAGAGACAATTTATTTTCTTCCAAGTAATTAAAAAAAAATAGGGGCGCCTGGGTGGCTCAGTTGGTTAAGCATCTGACTTCGGCTCAGGTCATGATCTCACAGTCATGGGTTCGAGACCTGTGTCAGCTCTGTGCTGACAGTAAGAGTCTGAACCCTGCTTTGGATTCTGTGTCTCCCTCTTGCTCTCTGCCTCTTGCCCGCTTGTGCTCTGTCTCTCTCTGTCTCTCAAAAATAAATAAAACTGTTTAAAAAGTTTAAAAGAAAAATAAATAAAAGAAGCTTATAATTTCTTACCAAAAAATAATTGCAATGACCTGCTAACTGGGGGGTCTTTGTGTCTCTACTGCGTTCTTTCTGCAGTTCACCCTCAGCATTGCTACTGAATTATGCATTTGCTTTTTCCCTTATCAGGTCCACTGTGAGAACTCTTAACTCATTTTTCAACACTTGCCTTACGTATTTCTCCTGGGCAAGTCTATCTGACTCCCAATGACAAAAGTAACTCTTCAGTGCTTTCTTCTTGATTCTCTCATAGTGTTTTTACAATATCTTAATACAACTTTTATCTTGATGTAGTCTAAGAATTTTGTTGTCTGATATCAGCTAGATTGTGAGTTTGAGATGTTTTGGATATCATACAAATGGAAATGTATCATTGTATGTTTTTTGTAATTTGCTTTTTCCCTCTCAATATCATATCTGGGAGATTTATGCATGCTGATCTGTATACATGTAGTTCATTCACTCCTTACTCCAGTATAATCTTCATCGTATGACTCTTCTATAGTTTATTTATTCATTTATTGATTAATTGTCCTGAAAAGGAAATTTCAGCTGTATCCAGTGTGGGTTTTTGTTGTTGTTTTGTTGCAGTCATGGATATATATGTCTCCCGGTTTGCATTTGTAGTAACAGGATACATGGTGCTATGCGAATTACTAGGTTTTGGTTTATGTGCTTCTTCAACTTTACTAAATATTTCCGTATTGCTCTCTTACCAGCAGTGTATAAACATTGCTGCCATGCAACAATCTCTCTAATGCTGGATATTGCCCAATTTTTAAATTTGTGCCAACTGTGTGGGTGTAGAATGGTATCTCATTGCGGTTTTCATTTGCATTTTCCAGATTTTTAATGATCTCTTACATTTTTTTAAATGTTTACTAGCCATGTGTTTCTCCTTCTGTGAAGGAACTGTTTACATCTTTTGTCCATTTTTCTATAGTCTTGTTGGTCTTTTTAATTGAAATATCCAAATGCAATTGTGGATTTGTCTATATTTTGCAGTTCTGTTAGGTTCTGCTTCATGAGTTTTGGATCTCTGTCAGTAGGTGCATAAACATTTAGGATTGTAAGTCCTCTTGATAAATTGACCCTTTAATTTTATGAAATGACTTTTGTTATCCCTAGTAATATTCTTGCTCTGAAATCTACCCTGTTATCATCATAACGACTCTAGTTTTCTTTGGTTAGAATTAGCATGGTGTGTCTTTTTTCGCCCTGACACTTTTAACCTTCTTTTGTCTTTATATTTAAAGTGGGTTTCTTGTAGGCAGTATGTAGCTGAGTCTGGCATTTTTATCCAATCTGATAATCTCTTTCAATTGTTTAGACTCATTTACATTTAATGATATTATTGATGTGGTTGGGTTTAAATCTACCATCTTGCTATTTGTTTTCTATTTCTTCCATCTGTCTTTTATTCTCATTTCCCTCTTTTCCTGCCTTTCTCAGATAACTTATTTTTAATGACTCTATTATATATTATTTCTTAGCTTACTAGCTCTAATTCCATGTTTTATTATTTTAGTGTTTCCTGTAGGATTTATAGTATACATCTTTAACTTGCTACAGTCTACCTTCAAGTGGTATTATACCACTTCATGCATAACTAAAGACTTTTACAACAACATCCTTCTATTTTTCCCTCCCTGGCCTTTGTGTACTGTTGCCATACGTTTTATGCCTACATATGTTATAAACTCTATATTACAGTGTGATTATTTTTCTTTACCCAATAAATTATGTATTAAAGAGACTTGAATAGTAGAAGAATCTTATGTATTCGCCCGTGTAATTACCATTTCTGGTGCTCTTCATTCCATCGTGTAGATCCGTACCTCCATCTGGTATCCATTGCCGTCTGCCTGAAGGACTTGCTTTAATGCATTGAGGGTTTGCTGGTGATGAATCCTTTGAGCTTTTGTATGTCTGGAAAAGTATTTAGCCTTCATTTTTGGAACATATTTTTACTGGAATAAAATTCTAGTTAAATTTTTTCCCCTTTCATTATTTTAAAGATGTCACTCCATTGTCTTCTTGCTTGCATGGCTTGTGACAACAAACTACTGTATTCTTATATTTGTTCCTCTAGATATTACACATCTTTTTCCTCTGGTAGCATTTAAGATTTTTCTCTTCAGACTGGTTCTGAGCAACGTGATTATGCTTTGGCATAGCTTTCTTCGTTTGTCTTGTGCTTGGGATTCACTGATCAAATTTTAAAAAATTCAGTCATTATTTCTTCAAAAAAATTTTTTTGCCCCTTCCTTTTTTTCTCCTTTGGAGATTCTGATTACATGTATATTAAGCTAAATGAAGTTGTCCTAGGGGTCGGTGATCCTTTGTTTACATTCGAGTCTTTTTTTCCTCCCCATCATGTTTCATTTTAGAGGGTGTCCATTGCTATGTCTTCAAGTACACTGATCTTTTCTTCTACAGTGTTTCATCTGCTATTACTCCTATCTGGTGTATTTTTCATCTCAGCCACTGTAGTTTTTATATCGTGAAATTCAGTTATATCCGTCGGTTGAGCGTCTGACTTCGGCTCAGGTCATGATCTCGGGTTTGTGAGTTCGAGCCCGCGTCAGGCTGTGTGCTGACAGCTCAGAGCCTGGAGCCTGCTTCAGATTCTGTGTCTCCCTTTCTCTCTGCCCCTCCCCTGCTCATGCTGTGTCTCTCTCTGTCTCAAAAATAAATAAAACATTAAAAAAATAAATAAAATAATTTAAAGAGTAAAATAAGACTGAGAAACCATCAATGCCTGGTCCCTTTCCATGTTCCTCTCTCTAGAGGAAGCCCCTTTAACTCTTTCAGGTAATCCTTTTGGTATTGACTTTTATTTATTTATTTATTTATTTATTTATTTATTTATTTATGAAAGAGAGAGTGCAAGTTGAGGGGGAGAGGGTTAGAGAGAAGGGGGTACAGAAGATCCAAAGCAGGCTCTGTGCTGACAGCAGCAAGCTGGGTGTGGGGCTGGAACTCACGAACCATGAGATCATGACCTGAGCTGAAGTTAGATGCTCAATGAACTGACCCACCCAGGCACCCTGACCACTATATTTTAAACATTCTTTTATTACAAGTTCTTGATTTTAGTCCTGTTGTAGGCATAATCTATTGACTTCTCAATGTGAAAGGTGAGGATTTACCCACTTGTCCACTTTCTCTCCCTTAGCCCCCTGCTTTTCACTGACCCTATGCACAATTCTAATAGCATAAAAAGCAGGGAGTTACTGCTAACTTGTTATAGAGTTTCTGTTTTACAAGATGAAAAGAGTTCTGGAGATGGATGTGGTAATGGTCCCACAATGGTATGAATGTTCTTAATGCCACAGAACTATCCAACAGAACTTTACGCTAAAAAATGGTTAAGGTGGTAAGTGGTTTTATGTGTATTTTACCACAATTAAAAAATATTCTTATCAGAGCATATACTGTAATGTTTACAGATTGAATGGAGGAGTTTGAATGGATACAGATGAAACAAGATTGGCACCATGTTGAAAATGTTAAAGCTGAGCCACGGGTTCATGGGGCTTCGCGGTATTATTCTGTCTACTTTTGTGCATGTTGACAATTCCATAATAAAAATTTATACTTGAAAAAAATCATACTAGATATTCTATGAGTTTAATTTTCTTGGAGAACTTTTTCTTATAGCCTATGACATGCTTACATGGGCTGGTTAGTCCCTGGGTTTGCTGCACAGCTGTATCCTTGGAGGTCTCTTTTTACCATTAGCCCAGACATACCCTTTCTTGATCTTTTTCTGCTGAATTCCTTGTTTCCTGGATCCTAGGATTTTCTCTCTTGGTATGCATGATTATTCTGGTGAAATTTATCCTCCTGTAATATCCAATGAGAGGAAATTTTTTTTCAATATCCAGTGAGAGCTCATATGTCTGATAGTATCTTTTTTCATTATCACACTTGATTAATGGTTGGAGGGTTGGATTTTTGGTGCAGATATTGAGGAGTCATTTCCCCCTTCCACCCAACTTTGTGTCAAGCTAGTTGCTTTGTTGCCTCTTTCTCAGGTAGGGTTTGTTTCTTATTTAGAGTGTGAGGTCCTTCCATTGCCAGCCTTATGTAAACATCTTCATGTGGCTTCCCATCTTTGATAAGATTTAGACTTTGCTCCTTTCTGCCTGGTCCCAGAAGGCCATTAAAATGGCAGCTCACATAATCTGGGATTGGCAGATGCTCTCAGGACAAAAGCCTGCCTCGTTATTCATTTGTGCTTCTGAATTGCCTCACTCACTTTATTTTTGAGTTACCTACCATCCCACCAGATCAATGACACATTTAAAAATGTAGTTCCTATATTTCATCCAGAAACTGTAGTTGTCTGAAGGATGTCTCAGGGTATGTAGTCCATCTGAAAATGGTAGTCTCATTCCTTATAAAGGACAGTCACACTTTTAGAATATGGACATAATTGCATCTAGAGAAAATCCGTAGTGAACAAGTGAGTTATTGATACCACTAATTCAGCAAAATTTACATTAATGTACTGATGAGTCCCACCCACTATATGTTTTTTTATCAAAATATCAATTATAATGGTTAATTAAAATTCAAATTTTAGTTTCTCGTGGAAACAATATTGCCTAGATATGCTCTAACTAGTGTACGTGTAGGATGAGCTGCTCCACGTTTTCCTACTAACTGACATTTACCTTTCAAAATTGCCAGAATTTGTTTTATGCACTTTCAATGGAGTATTTTCCAAAAGGTATAATAAATCATGTTATACACTTCTTAGGCTCTATAAATTGACTAGCACAGGCATCAATTGACTCTTCCTTCATCACTCAGAGTAATTATTACTAAAAGTAGCATATTTCATTGGAAGGACTTGGACTTCAAAATCAGGCAGATCTGGAAATACAACTTGGCTTTGCTACTTACTACCAGTGTGCTCTTAGACAAGCCATTTACCAGTGACTGGGGAAGCCAGCTTGCACTGGTTCACCAGTACCTACTGTTAAGCTTTCAGCAATTTTGTGAGCTGATTCTTAACATATTCATGATTCAAAATTAAATTATAGAAATTTACTAAATTTTATTATTCCCCATGCCCCTGTAAATAACCCAAGGTTACTTAGCTTATTCTTGTATCTGTATAGAAGAAATCCTATATAATGCTGTGCTACCATTCATCTCTTCCCCACCCACCTTCAGTGCTATCCCTTTGGTTGCTTGAACTTGGCCATGGTGGAAGTATTAACACTGTAGGAATTGGCCAAGTGCTGCCAAGTCGGTATTTAATGTATCGTTTTGTTGATTGTCAAGACCTAAGAAAGTGATAGAGACAATCTTAATAATTCAGAGTGAAGTTAAAAGTGTGTCACATCTGTAGCGTTACATTGTAAGTAGGACTGATGTTTGAGGAAATTTTCTTCCAGTGTTTGAAAACATTATCCAATTCAGTGAAGACGTAGCTCATATCACTGATGAACAAGTGAAATTCTGTTGTTTTCCTTTTATCTTGCCTGTTAATTTAAGCAAACATATCAGTTAACATTCACATGAGAACTACACACATTTGTTAGGTCGCAGCCATAGCTTGGCTACCAATATAAAAATTTGGCAAAAACCTAAGTGAGCGTTCTATGAGAATCAGTTGGCCATATGGAATTTATAGAAAGAGCATTACATATTATTTGGAAATTGTGTATTACATGGCTTTTGTGTCAATAAAATTTCTAATTAACATATGTACACATACTTTATTTTTATTTGTTTTTTTTAAGTAAGCTCTCTCCCTAATGTGGGGCTTGGACTCACAACCCTAGGATCAAGAGTAGCATTCTCTACCAGTTGAGCCAGCCAGGTGCCCCCACAGTTTTAAATGTATAGCCAGTTGTTAATATTTACTAGAACGCTATTGCTTAAACTCTCTGAGATTAAGTTCTTCATCTGTTAAATCACTTATCCAAAACTATGAGCACCATATTTGACTAAATTGTATTTTAGTATTCATACCCGTTTCCTTCTAAGATTGGATATCAGTATTTTCCCCCATCCCTCTAAACCTCATATATAGACATAAATTGAGAGCCATTGGAATGTATATAGCTTTTTGCCTCTATATGATGACTCCAGAGTATAGTAATTTTTAATATTCACGATTTCTTTGTATAGATACTTAGTATCCTACTTGATTTCAACTGTCATGTTTGCTCTTGTCAGAGCTCTTCCTTTTACTAGCCTCTCCTGTCTCCCTGTGGTCCCCTCCCATAACTTACAGCCTATGCTGTCCTTGTGTGGGTCCAAAACCTAATACCCAATCCTGTTTGAATTGTATGCACAATATGAGTAAGTAGATGCTAAGTGAGACCTGAAAGACCTTCCTGTAATTGCTTTGGTCTACTCTACTCTATCTGTGACCTCCTTTCTTATATAAAAATTATTATGAGGGGCACCTGGGTGGCTCAGTCTGTTAAAGCATCATACTCTTCATTTTGGCTCAGGTCACGATCTCACAATTCGTGAGTTTGAGCCCTGCATCAGGCTCCATGCTTATAGCGTGGAGCCTGGTTGAGATTCTCTCTCTCCTTCTCTCCCTGCTCCTTACCCGCTCACACATGCGCGCACACACACACGCACACACTCTCTTGCAAAATAGTAAATAAATACACTTTAAAATAAAATAATTATGAAATATTTTAGACACATTAAAAGGGTTGGGAATAATGTAATAAATACCTACCCGTATGCTCCTAACCCAGTTTAAGGAAGGAAACATAAGAATTGCAGTCACACTCCTCCCAGGTTCCATTACCCTCTTTTTCTCCCCAACGGTAACCACTAGCCTGAATTGACCATTCCCAGGCATGTTATACGTTTACCTTGTATCTGTGTGTTCAGAAAATACACAGATTGTTTTTACATATTTAAAAATATACAAAACATGATAAATGTATATGTTCTTTTTTTCGTATTGTATATATTCTTTAAAAAAATCAGTAGGCTTCATATTTTAGAATAATTTTAAGTTTACAGGAAAATTGGGCAGAAAATCCTGAGAGTTTCCATATACCCCATTCCCCTAGTTGCCTTACTAGTAACATCTTGCATTACTGTGGAACAATTATTATGAGTGATGAATGAATATCAATGCAGTATCATTAAATAAAGTTCATAGTTTATGGGTTTTGATAAATATATCCACAATTACATTATCATGTAGCATAGTCTTACTGCCCTAAAATTCTGAATTCCATCTCTTTATCCCTGGATACATTCTTTTGAATCTCATTTTTTTTTTGTTTGTATAACTTCATAGTTTTGAGGCTGAGTCCATTTGGAGTCTAATAACAAAACACCATAAACTGGAAGGCTTATTTCTCACAATTCCAGAGGCTGCAAGTCTGAGGTGAGAGTGGCTGGGCAAGGGCCCTCTTCTGCATCACAGATATCTATGTTTTCACATGGCACAGAGGACTAGGGAACTCTGGGGTCTCTTACAAGGGCACCAACTCATTCATGAGGGCTCCACCCTCATGTCTGAAGCACCTCCCAAAGATCCCACCTCCTAATACCTTCACATTGGCTATTAGGATTTCAACGTAAGTTTTGGGGGATACAAACATTCAGAGTGTAGCACAGGGTTACTCTCTGATTCATTTCCCTTAACTGCTGATTAGTGTTTCCTCTGTATGCTTATACCTCAAATTAATGATCTGTTCTACTGTTGGTAGAATGTAGGTTGTTTCCAGGATTTTGTTAGTACAGACGTCTCTGCCTCAATGATCTCATATAATCTCTTTGTGAAAATACATGAGCATTTCTCCAGGGTATGTACCTAGAAGTGGAATTAGGGAGTCACGAGATTTTTAAAATTACTCCTTTATACCATAGAATGCATTTTAACTATCATTTTAAACAACATTTCTATGTGTACAGATACTCCAAATCTAATGCAATTTTTACTTTCTGTTCTTCTAATATGCAACACTCTCTCTTTCCTGTGAGGCTTTGGATCTTAGCTCCCTTTTTTCTATTTTGTATCCACCCCCACTTCCCAGCAATTCATCTTGATGACCCAACTTTTCCTTTAGGTGTCTGTCTAAAAGTCATTTTTCTAAGAGACCCCCGACTCTAGTCCACATCTGGATAAATGCCCCTCCTTGGTTTTCTGGCAAGGCTTTTACCTCAGCTGTTTTGCAGTTGCCCATAGCTAACTTCTCCAAGGACAGGAAGCACAGCAGAGTTCGCCCTGGTATCTCCTGTGCTCAGCATAGAGCCTGACACATAACATTTGTGGAATTAATGGAGGTATGAATGAATGAATGTAGGACGCTAATATCATGTCAACAGCGGCAGAAACTAGTGCCCTCCCCACAATAATTGACTGGACCATTGCAGGCTCCAGTGGTAACTAACAGAAAATAGGGTTCAAGTGTAGAGGGCCAAAGACAAGGTCCTGAGACTCCATCAGGCACAGCAAGGACAAGACGTGTCAGTCATGGCCAGGAGGAGATATTTTCAACTCAGACATTCATAAGCTGGGGCCTGCCTCTGTTTACCAGCTGGGAAATCTTCAGAAAATGAACCATGAAAGCCTGTGATGCAGCAGCAGTATGCAATCATTTTTCATTTGCTACCAGTCAGCTTCAGGGATCAAGGACAGCTAAACACATAACTCGCTCATGCATGTTATTTTAAAGGCATATTTTAAAGTTATAAATATGGTACATTGAGTTAATGAGGTATGTTCTTTTGGCGACAAATATTTACATTCCACATATGCCTCTTGATGTCAAGAGTGTAACCGTTTCATTTTCTTCTTTTTCTCAGGAGGCTGGGATGCAGATGGAAAAGGCCCTAGTGTCTGGGACACATTCACCCATCAGGGAGGAGAGAGAGTTTTCCAGAACCAGACTGGCGATGTAGCTTGTGGCAGCTACACTCTGTGGGAGGAAGATTTGAAATGTATCAAACAGCTTGGATTGACTCATTACCGCTTCTCTCTTTCCTGGTCACGTCTGTTACCTGATGGGACGACAGGTTTCATCAACCAGAAAGGCAAGTGTTTCTTAAAAATAGAAGGTTGCAGCTTTAATTCAAGGTTATTGCTGCAGTCTGGCATAATTAATCCAGTGTGCTGTTCTGCAGCCTAGCTTTGAAATTGCAAGCTTTTAGGGTGATTATAGGATAAATTTTTTGAAAAAGGTTTGCATTAGCTCTCTTAATAATATTCTGTTTTCCTTTAACTAGAGATATTTGTTGGGAGGGGCAAAATAGATGGGCAGGCAAGGGGTGGGAATAAGTATTTCATTGATGTAAGATATGGAGTGTTTACCTGAAGGTGAATTTTCCAAAAGTTATGTATTAAACTGTTTTCAGTTGTGTTAGGCTGTGATGAGTTATGAAAAGCCCTGCAGAACTTGAGGAGATTTGGAGCATTTCAGTTGGAGCTGAATTGGTGGAGCTAATTAACTAGCAAAGAGATTAGCACCAAGGCATGTGAAGTTCACTTAATTAGGGATTAAGTGCCAGCTATATCACTTACTATCTATGTAAGCATCTCTTGGGCATTTTTTCATGACTCAGTCTCCCCACAAGTAGAAAGGAATACTATAATAGTTCCTACTTCCAAGAGTTGTGGGAAGTTTAAGTGAAATTAACTCTGTAAAGTGCATTATTTACATAGTAGCTTGTATATCATAAAAGCATTCAAATAGTGTTAGCTATTATTCTTACTGAGCTTTGTAATTAAAAAGACTACTGTCCTGGGGTGCTTGGGGGGCTCAGTCAGTTAAGTGTCTGACTCTTGATTTTGGCTTGGGTCATGATTTCACTGTTTGTGAATTTGAGCCCCGCATCGGGTTCTGCGCTGACAGCTCAGAGCCTGCTTGGGATTCTCTCTCTTCCTCTCTCTCTCTCTCTCTGCCCCTCCCTGACTCATGCTGTCTCTCTCTGTCTCTCTCTGTCTCTCAAAATAAGTAAATAAAAACTTTACAAAAAAAAAGACTACTGCCCTATTTGAATGCCTGTTATTTATGAGACATTTTAAATACATTTTCTCAAATCCCCACAATCAATGAGGAGAAGGTATAATTAATCACATTTTTTACAGTGGTACACGTCCAAATCCAGATATTTTGTAAATGGTGGGTTTGGAATTTAAACCTAAGGTCTAGCTAGCTCCTTCCACACAACAGTGCTGGCAAACTATAACCTGAGGGCCAAATTTGGCCTGACTCCCATTTTTGTAAATAAAGTTTTATTGCAGCACAGCCATGCCCATTCGTTACATATAGTCTGTGGTTGTTTTCCCATTACCTTGGTAGAATTGAGTAGTTGGTGCAGAGACCATATGGCCTGCAAAGCCTGAAATATTTACTACCTGGTACTTTACAAGAAAAGTTTTGTGACCCCTGTACTACAACATAAAGTCTTCTTAATAAAGAATCTTTATTGCTACTTTGTCCTGGGAAATACTTCACACTACTCTTAGGGTTGGGACTAGGTGAGGCAAGTGATGTGCCCAAGGTGCAAAATCCAAGGAAACGTTGACTCTCAGGGTCTTGCAAGTGCAAGGTGGGCACTTGCAGAAACCCGAATGAAGGGCCCTGCTTGCCTCATCCCGCTTCCAGCCTTCAGTGCCTTCACTGATCCTCAGGGGCTCTTTTTTGGGTAAGTTA
The DNA here is from genome assembly GCF_018350175.1 of Felis catus. Classification (NCBI taxonomy): domain Eukaryota; kingdom Metazoa; phylum Chordata; class Mammalia; order Carnivora; family Felidae; genus Felis; species Felis catus. Next base: position 187,046,885 of record NC_058371.1, on the reverse strand, counting down.
TCTGATTTCCCACATAGTAAGAACCACCTGTGACAACAATTGCTAGGTGGGCATATGTACTTGCAAATGTTGATTTTTATGTAAGGTGGGGGAATCTGTAGGTTGTGAAATGCAGCTGCAACTTCAGATAAGGGACAACACAAGATTAGCAAGTCCATTGCCCAATCTAAAGACATTAGCTCCCCTGACTAACTCCTGTTGGTTGAATGTCTAGTTTCTTGACATCACAGACCAGTTTTTTTTTCCTGCCTTGAACACACATTAACTTGTTCAGTTTAAAAGTGAACTAATAATTTTCTTCCTTCCTCATCCATCATCTATAACCTTCTCTCTTCTCTGGCACCATTATACCCTCAAAAGTCTAAAAACTAAGAGTAATCTCTGAATCTCCTCTTATTTTTCTTTCTACATCTAATTGGTTGCTAAGTATGATCCATTCCACTTATGTCTCTTTAACTTCTCCCTCCTGGCCCTCTTCTCTGCCTCCACCCTGGTTTAGTTCTTTATCATTCCCATCAAGGACTTTTTGATATACCCATGCTGGGTCTAACTACTTTCACACTTTCTCTGCCCTTTAATTCTTTGTACAAAATCCCAAGCCTCGATGTATAGTGCACACTCCTTCATAACACCGTTTCAGGTTTCATTTGACTTAGTCTTAACTCACCTCTGTTGCATTGCAGGCTGAAATTCCCTCATGCATACGACCCATGCAATTGTTCTATGTAATTCCCTAAGCACATAACCCACTACTTATTAAACGTACTATGCAATTTTCCACACCTGTAGGAATTTTCTTAAACTCTTTTCTCCTGCCTGCAATGGCTATACCCACTGAATATCAACCCTCTTGGTAAGACCAGCATGGATGTTTCTTCTTCTTTACACTCTCCCCTGTTCAAAGACAGAATACGTCTTTGTTTTTCTATTCCCATAGCACGTCATAAACCTCTTTGAGTATTTCTCACATTTTTTACTCTTAGCATTATTATATCCCCTGTTAGATTATAAGCACCTTGAGTTTAATTCAATTCAACAAATGTGTCTTAAGTATCTACTGTGTGTCAGGGACTGTGCTAGGTACTTGTATTGAATTGCCTATAGTGTATGGGCAGATAATTCTGCCTCATTCACCCGCATAACAGTATGGTGTCTTACAAGGAGGAATTCAGTAAACATTTACTGAGTTTAAGTGAATTAGGTCAATAATAATCATAAAAATAACCCTAAAGCTAGTAATGGTTGTGTTTTCTTGAGCACACAGTATGTATAGCTCAGTGTGCCGAACATTGTACCCTGCTTTTGCTGATTTAATGCTCCTAATACCCTTATGGGTGAGGTGCTTCTCTAAACAGGGAATAATGGTGATCTGGGATGGAAGGCTGGGTATAAATTTGCCAAGGTGGCAATTTAGTTAGTGCTGAATTCAACCTAGGTCTGTCTAATGTCAAACATGTAGTGTCTACTCTAGAACCTTCTTTAGCCTCACTAGACCATTTCTACTCCCTGTGCTACAGTTTCTCTGTTGGTGAAATGAAGCAAAGGCACCGCATCACCAGAACTCTTTCCACTGCTCTAGTCCATGATTCTGGGTGTTTGGAGTTTTCACTGAATTTCCATTTGGATGGTAAACAATGGAAAAACTTGAAAACACACACACACACACACACACACACACACACACACACACGCACACGCACACACACACACACACACAGCAAAACAACACCTCCCCGGGCCAACTTGTAATACAGATCCATAACCCCTTACCTGAAATTCTAAAATCCAAAAAGCTCTGAATACTGAATCCTTTTTAGCAAGTTTAATTTTAAAAGTAATTTGGCAACAAAAGCTAACCTGAATTGATGCTTTTTTTTTAATTGAAGAATAATTGATATACAATATTGTATTAGTTTCAGGTATAGAACATAGTGATTTAACATTTATATGTATTACTAAATGATCACCACAATAAGTCTGGTTACCAGGTGTAATCATACAAAGTTGTTATGATATTATTGACCATATTCGCTATGCTGCACACTATGGCTCCATGACTTACTTATTTTATACTTGGAAGATTATGCCTCTTAATCCCCTTCACCTATTTTGCTCATTCTCCCTCCTCTCTCCCCTGTAGCAACAATCAGTTTGTTCTCAATATCTGAGTTTGATTCTGGTTTGTTTTGTTTGTTCATTTGTTTTTTAGAGTCCATGTATAAGTGAAGTCATATGGAATTTGACTAATTTCACTAGGCATAATACCCTCTAGATCCATCCATTTCATTACAAATGGCAAGATTTCATTCCCTTTTATGGTTGAGTAATATTCCATCACGCACACACACACACACACACGCACGCACACAGACACACAGACATACATACACAGACACCTCATCTTTATCCATTCACCCATCGATGGATATTTAGGTTGCTTTTATATCTTGGCTATTGTAAGTAATGCAGCAATGAACCCAGCAGGTCATATGTCTTTTCAAATTAGTGTTTTTGTTTTCTTCAGGTAAATATCTAGAAGTAGAATTGCTGGATCATGTGGTAGTTCTATTTTTAACTTTTTAAGGAACCTCCATACTATTTTCCATAGTGGCCACACCAATTTACATTCTTATTAATACTGCATGAGGGTTTCTGTTTCTCCACATCCTCACTAGCACTTGCTACTTCTTGATACTAGCCATTCTGACAGGTGTAAGGTGTTATCTCATCCTGGTTTTGATTTGCATCTCCTGATGGTTAGTGACATTGAGCATTATTTTCATGTGCCTTTTGGCCATCTGTATGGCTTTTTTGGAAAAGTATCTATTCAGGTTCCCTGCCTATTTTTTAATCAGGTTATTTTTAAAAATATTTATTTATTTATTTTTGAGAGAAAGAGGAAGAGGCAGAGGGAGACAGAGAATCCCAAGGAAGTTCCCTGCTGTCAGTGCAGAACCTGATGTGGGGCTTGAACTCATGAACCGTGAGATCATGACCTGAGCTGAAATCAAGAGTCGGATGCTCAACCAACTGAACCACCCAGGCACCCCAATCAGGTTGTTTTTTGATACTCAGTTTTACAGGTTCCTTATATATTTTGGACGTCCAACCCTTGTGAAAATTTTTTTACAATGTTAGGTGATTTCACTTGGTAAGAATATTTATATAGTTTATTGCAGAAATGTGGGGAATATGCTTAGGAATCCCCCAGGCTTACACCAATGGGTTAACAAGGCATAAAGAAATACAAAGCTATAGAATGCTCATACTCAAGTATGGGTAAACCAGATTGGCACCTCAAAAATAGGGGGTGCAAAGGCACCCAAGAATAGGGAGGCGCAAAGGTGCCAAGAATTGAGAGGTGCACAGGCACCCCAAAATAGAGAGGGGGTGCAGAGCCCCCAGAATAGAGAGGGAGGAGCAAAGGCCCAAAATAGGAACAGGCGCAAAGGTGCCCAATACATAGGTATATGAAATAAACAAGATTAGATATTCAGGTGGAAGCACCCCCAATTTAGTACTATAGCAGACAAGCTGCTTTCACAGGAGGATAGGGCCCAGTTAGGTAAACTGGTGAATTGGACTATGGACCACTGTGCTGCAGGCGATGCAGCTCAGAGCAGAGATGGTTAACAAAAGAAAAGGTGGCTTATTAACCCTGAGGTTATTCCCCTATCTGTCTCATCCCCTAAGCTAGCTAAGATAAACAAGCACAGCACCTCCTGTCTGCCATTAACAACCACCTGCCCATCTACCCAGTGCCAAGATTTTGTTTTATATTGACCCAAACCCCAAATACTGTATATTTTCAAATTCCCCCTTTTCCCTCACATCCCCAAGTTAATGCTGACAGTTTCTTTGTCTCTTTGTACATGCCCATCACATTTGTAAGCCTTCTGATCTTAATAAATACCCAGCAAAGACCCTTATTTGGGGCTCTTGTCTTTTCCCGGACATTAGCCATCTCTCGCTCTAATCCTGCATCTGCTCTTTTGCTGGCCAAAAGAGAACTTTAGACTTAGAGTCTATGACACAGAAATATTAAGTGAGACTGATCCAGACCCACTGAGGGTATTAACTTAGTATATGGTATTTGCTCTGTATTTCCTTTCTAAAAATCCAAAAATTCGGAACACATTTCCCTCCAAGATTTTCAGATAGAGGATTACTGTAACACTATGTCAACATATCAAGCTATTTAAAACAAATATGAGATATATACAGAAGTCCATGGAGCACACTATAGATCAGCCATCCAGGAACAGAGCAGCAGAAAAGCTGGAGGGGGGTGGTGATGAGACTGGAGATACTGGGGCCACTTGCACAATGTGGGAAGATAACTCATGCACATCTCATGTGAGGATCACGTGCCCCAGCACTGAGCTCTTTATGTTTGCCCCCAGCTTTTGTAAAGTCATAGCTGATTAATATTACAGACTTTTCCATGAACAAGAGGGCACAGGAGGTGCTTCCAGTTGGCAGAATTTCAATAAGCAGTTGCTCACTGTTGTGCAGTGATCTGTTGAAGCAACTGGAACTGTTTTAACTCAGAAAGGCCATCATTTGTTTTTTTCTGTTTAAACATTTTCTCAAAGAGCATGTAAAGAATTGGAAAAACCCTTGTCACTATCCTTTACAAGGCACCCCGTTTTTTGTGTTCTAACTCCTATTTTAAAGCTTGATTAGAGGACATTTGGAAACGTGTAAAACCTATGTTCCCAAACTGTAAGAATATTTTACAAAGTGGAATTGTTACACAGCCTTTCTCTTTCAAATGTCAAGTCTTCGAGGTTTAACAAGAAGAGATTGAGCTGGCAAAAGAAATCACATATTTCTGTAGTTCTCAGCTGTTCAAGTTCATTTTCATTTCTGCCACAAATGTAAGTTTCAGATGATTAGTAGGGGACCCAGGTATTGGAAATAAAAAAAAGGAATGTCTATGCAGAATTCCTTATTCACTTTAGTATTTAAAATATGAGCACAGTTAGCAGGAATGGTAAAGTAAATAACTAAAGAAACATTTATTAATCTGCTACTCCATATCAGGCAATATGTTAGGCTGAATAATGGCCCCCAAAGATGCTCACATCCTAATTCATAGAAACTGTGACTATATTATCTTACATGGTTAAAGGGACTTTACAGTTGTCATTACATTAAAAATCTTGAGATGAGGAGATTATCCTGGATTATCTGGATGGTCCCAGTGTAATCACATGAGGCCTTATAAGAGGGAAGCAAGAGGATCGGAGTCAGAGAGAGAAAATACAGGAACTGAAACAGAGGTCAGAGATGAGAGAAGATGGTTATACTGTTGGCTTTGAGAATATTAGAGGGGCCACGAGCCAAGGAATGCAGGCCGCCTCTGGAAGCCAGAAGAGGCAAAGAAATGGGTTCTCCTTGAGAGCCTCCAGAAAGAACTTAGCCTTGCTGACATTTTGATTTTAGTTCAGTGAGAATCTTTTTGAGTATCTGATGCCCAGAACTGTAAGATAATAAATTTGTGTTGGTTTAAGCCACTAAGTTTATGGTAATTTTTTATAGCAGCAATAGGAAGCAAATACAGGCACTGTGATAAGAGAACATAGGGCAAGCAAAGAAATTAATTGGTGGTGTGAGTCTAGAAGGGAATGAACCTAGTTTTCATGTGTGATGCATGTTAGGCACTTGAACAAAATTAATTCTACATTAAGATATTTATAGTTTGGCTAGGGGGATTCCAGGTCAGTTATTTTCTGCATTGACACATCATCTTTGCAAGTCCTAGCCACATCCTCTTCTGAGAGAATTTCCCCATTTCTTTGTTCTACATAGACCTGCTCCACTCCTGGCCATAGCTGACTGGACAAGGGAAAGACCTTTTTCCCCTGTGACATAATATGGTATAACCTCATGGAAAAAGAGAATCTTGCCCAGTTGTCTTCCCCTCTCAGAGATGTTTGGAGTTGAGGAGTTGAGAATATGAGTTGGTTGGTGCTGGAACCAGGACTATAAGATAGCTTTGGCAGATGGGATGGCCATTTTGAGACCATAGCAAATTTGGTGCATAAAGAAAGCATGTGTTGAGTGAAACTGGATGGGTGAGACCAGTCTTTCTTGAGAGGCAAAGACGTTCTCAGCTCCCAGCTTCAATTCCCTTGAGTTTCAGTTGTAATTTTGTGTGACTGGGAATCTGATAGCTCTCTATCATATCAAATAATGCCCAGGCTTCCTACACCAAACAGCCAGCTGCCCCTCATGCCACCTTTATATTTGAGTTAATCTGAAGTGGGTTGCTTTCCCCTATATCCAAAAGACATTTAACTCAAATTTACTTTATATTTCCAAAGATCAAATAAGAAGAAATGGGCTTAATTATATCAGAGAAAATGGTAGTTAAGTATGAAAGAACGCTATGGAAGTTTAAATACTTAAAATAATCAGTTATGTCCTGGGGCGCCTGGGTGGCTCAGTTGGTTAAGCGATCGACTTTGGCTCAGGTCATGATTTCACAGTTTGGTTCATGGGTTCGAGCCCCTCGTTGGGCTCTGTGCTGACAGCTCGGCGCCTGGATCTTGCTTTGAATTCTCTCCTTCTCTCTCTCCCCCTCCCCCACTTGCACCCTGTCTCTCTAAAAAATAAACAGTAGAAAAAAATTATATATTTAAAAAAATTATGTCCTAAATATCCAGGAGCAGAATAGAGTCCAAATAGCCTCTCAAAGTTTCAAGGTCCCTTTATTGGTAACAGATGATCATTTAAAAATACGCATTTGTCCAACGACTGAATTTCTTATAAAAGCTAAAGAATCCTTTCATGATTTGGTCTCATTTGATACTCAAAACAGTCATGAGGTGGCACTTATAATATACCATAATATTTTTACAGATGAGGAAACTTGGATGTACATAGGCCAAGTGATTTGTTCATGATTCTTCAGCTCAACTGTTTGACTCTGGAGTTCTGCTCTTACAAACCTCACTTCACTGCCCCATGGGAAAATTGCATTACAGCACCAAACCAAAAGTGCTCTGTATAAACCAAAAGTACTCAATTCTGGGATAAATATTAATTATTAAATGCTTTGTTGCTCTGTCAGGCTGATGAGTGAGAAAAAAATCTTATTTAAAATTTTTTTAAATCTTCAATTAAACCGAAGATTATCATGTTGTTTGAACTACGTTGATTGCCGTCATTAATGACTGTACCACATCTAATGATGCTTACAAGGGTAAATCATTGATTCCTCCAAAAATGAAAAAAAAAAGGATCTAATATTGTGAATCAGCTCCAAAATAGGTGATTGTGAAGATCAGTAAAGCATTGTCACCATGTTTCTGGTTCTGAAACAGTAAACGTGAGAAACGGAATGTCATGGTAGAACTGGTTCGGTCTTTGTAGTGAGGCAGACTGGGTTTAAATGTCGGCTGTGCCATATGACATTATTACTTAAGTCTGGGACTTGCTGTCTCTGAAGAGAAGAGGTTTCCTTAGATGCTTAATGAGGATACAAAATATCTACCTCTTGGTGCACCTGGGTGGCTCAGTTGATTAAACGTCTGACTTTGGCTCAGGTCATGATCTCATGGTTTATGGGTTCGAGCCCCACATCGGGATCCATACTGATAGTGTGGAGCCTGCTTGGGATTCTCTGTCTCTCCTCCTCCCCCTCCTCCTCTACCCACCCCTTCTTCTGCCCCTTCCGTGCTCATGCTTTCTTTCTCTCTCAGAATAAATAAATAAACTTAAAAAAAAAAAAAGCCCACCTCTTGGGCTTAGGGCTAGGATTAAATGAAATGGCACATATAGTATGAATGCAATAAATGAAAACTGATGTTATTTTTATATTCAGAGCCAATGGAAGGAATTGTCTATGACAACCTTCACACATATCAATTCCAAACTGATTCCATTATACCATCGTTGGATATTGCGTTTTACAAATGAGGACGTGGGCTTGCAGAGGCCCTGAGATGGGACGGCGGAATGATCTTTCATTGTGAGAGAAAAGAAAAACTTTATAACGTTTGGTGAATGTATTAGTTTTCTATTGCTGCTGCAACAAATTATCACAAGCTTAGCTGCTTAAAAATAGCATAAGTTTTACACTTGAAAATAATATAAAATTGTATATCAAGTATATTTCAATTAAAAAGCACAAATTTATTACTTTAGAGTTATGGAGGTCAGAAGTCTGACATGGGTCTCTGTAGGCTAAAACCAAGGTGCCTACAGGGTTGCATTTCTTTCCAAAGTCTGTTTCTTGGCTTGTTTCAGTTTCTTATGGTAGTAGGACTGAAGGCCTCATTTCCTTGATGATTATCAACTGAGGGCCATTTTCCGTTTCTAGAAGCAACCTGCATTCCTTGGCAGGTGGCTCCCTTCTTCCACATTCAAAGCTGACAATAGTGGGTTCAGTGCTTCTTATGCTGCCACCTCTCTGGCCTCTTCTGTTGTTCATCGTTCCGACCCACTCCTCTGCTCTACTCTTTCACTTCTAAGGACTCATGTGGTTAGATTGGGCCCATCTGAACCATCTAGAGAAATCTCCCCATCTCAAGATTTTTAACCTTAATGACATCAGCAAATTCTTTTTTCTATGTAAAGTAACTTATTCACATGTTTCATGGATTAGGGCATGGACATAGGGCATGGATTAGGGCATAGGTTGAGGTATCCTATCTGCCAAGTGAGTAATGGCATATGTAAGGGTCTTCCAAGTATGGAGTTGTTATGCATGATTCACATTATGTTCTGGTTTGCAAAACAAGAGAGCTGTTGTTAAAAATATCCACTCTTACAGACAGACAGACAACACATGATCTTGCATTATTTGGCTTGCTTACCTCTCACCATTCTTGTGCTTTCTCTGCTCAGCTATACATTATCATTATCCTGGACTTACAGTTCCCAGAAAGAGCCACACTAGGCTAAAATACAGTTTACAAGTGAAGACTGGCTAGTCCATATATGGTACTAAAACTCTGATCTACAAAAGAAACCCAGGAAGCCAAACACAACCTCTGTAGCAATTGGCCCAGAATAGTCAGAACTAGATCAACATCTGCCAACTTCTCTGTTTTTTTTTTTTTTTTTTTCGTTATGTATGTTTGTTCCCCTTCCCCCTGCTTCCAACTTAGGACCAGCCAGAGAAAGTCACATATGTGTCCCAGACCAATTGCTTAAGATGCCCTGCTTCTATTTAACCCACCTCCAGCCTCCCTGTGCCAACAATCTCCAATCAGCTTGTAACTGAAGTCTTCTCCTTCCCCTCCTTTTTCTCACTATAAAGCTTCCTCTCTTTCCTGACAGACTTTGAGTATCTGTCAAATGCAAGTGATGATGGCTGATTCCCTCGCTACAGCAAGCTCTGAATAAATAAACTCTTTGTTCATATTTGGTGGTCTTTGTTTATTTCCACACCTCCCTTACTCTTTCACATATTTGTTTCCCTTTTTTTCTCTTCTTGGATCACTCATTCTTCCTTGTCTTATATGAATGATTTATATTCATCATTTGAGTATCAACTTAGATGTCACTAGTGACAACAATAACAACAATAATAATTATTAAAATGATGGCTAACTTGTACTGAGCCCCTTACCTTATGCCAAGAACTTTCTAATGATGTTCAATTTATCAACTCATTAAACTCTTGGCAGTAAATTATTGAAGTAGGTTTCTATTATCATCCACATTTTACAGACAGGGAAAGATAATTCAGAGAGATAAAGTAACTTGCCTAAGGTCACTGAAGTAGGTGAAGGAATGGGGTAGAATTTAGGTAGCTGGTTGCCATAGTTCACTTTTGGAATCATGATGTTATATTGCTTTCAAAATAGATTTTCAAATGTCCTTAGTTAGGAATGGGTACTCCTTACCATATACTTAAATAGCATTCCATGCTTTATCTTTACCAGTAATACTGCATTATGATTGTTTGTGAATTTATCTGTAGTCCTACTAAAATTGGAGCTTCCTTAGGTCAAGGACAGTATTTATCTTACATATGTTTATAAGTCCAGCATACAGTAGCTTTTCTATACATGTGTATTTGAGGGATGAAGAAATTAATGATTGAATAAAACAAATTCAAAAGCCTAAATTATTTTTTTATGATGCCCACAAAGTTGTTTTAATTTTATTTTTTTTTAATTTACATCCAAATTAGTTAGCATATAGTGCAACAATGATTTCAGGAGTAGATTCCTTAGTGCCCCTTACCCATTTAGCCCATCCCCCCTCCCACAACCCCTCCAGTAAACCTCAGCTTGTTCTCCATATTTATGAGTCTTTTCTGTTTTGTCCCCCTCCCTATTTTTATATTATTTTTGTTTCCCTTCCCTTATGTTCATCTGTTTTGTCTCTTAAAGTCCTCATAGGAGTGAAGTCATATGATATTTATCCTTCTCTGACTGACTAATTTCACTTAGCATGATACCCTCCAGTTTCATCCATGTAGTTGCAAATGGCAAGATTTCATTCTTTTTGATTGCCGAATAATACTCCATTGTACATATATACCACATCTTCTTTTTTTTTTTTTAATTTTTTTTTCAACGTTTATTTATTTTTGGGACAGAGAGAGACAGAGCATGAACGGGGGAGGGGCAGAGAGAGAGGGAGACACAGAATCGGAAACAGGCTCCAGGCTCCGAGCCATCAGCCCAGAGCCCGACGCGGGGCTCGAACTCACGGACCGCGAGATCGTGACCTGGCTGAAGTCGGACGCTTAACCGACTGCGCCACCCAGGCGCCCCTATACCACATCTTCTTTATCCGTTCATCTGTCGATGGACATTTGGGCTCTTTCCATACTTTGGCTATTGTTGGCAGTGCTGCTATAAGCATAGGGGTGCATGTGTCCCTTTGAAGTAGCACACCTGTATCCTTTGGGTAAATGCCTAGTAGTGCAATTGCTGGATTGTAGGGTAGTTCTATTTTTAGTTTTTTGAAGAACCTCCAGAGTGGCTGCACCAGCTTGCATTGCCACCAACAATACAAAAGATATCCTCTTTCTCTGCATCCTTGCCAACATCTGTTGTTGCCTGAGTTGTTAACGTTAGCCATTCTGACAGGTGTGAGGTGGTATCTCTTTGTGGTTTTGATTTGTATTTCCCTGATGATGAGTGATGTTGAGCATTTTTTCATGTGTCGGTTGGCCATCTGGATGTCTTCTTTGGAGAAGTGTCTATTCATGTCTTTTGCCCATTTCTTCACTGGATTATTTGTTTTTCGGGTGTCGAGTTTGATAAGTTCTTTATAGATTTTGGATACTAACCCTTTATCTGATATGTCATTTGCTAATATCTTCTCTCATTCTGTCAGTTGCCTTTTAGTTTTGCTGATTGTTTCCTTCGCTGTGCAGAAGCTTTTTATTTTGATGAGGTCCCAGTAGTTCATTTTTGCTTTTGTTTCCCTTGCCTCCAAAGATGTGTTGAGTAAGAAGTTGCTGCGGCTAAGGTCAAAGAGGTTTTTGCCTGCTTTCTCCTGAAGGATTTTGATGGCTTTCTGTCTTACATTTAGGTCTTTCATCCATTTTGAGTTTATTTCTGTGTATGAAGCCTAAATTATTTTTTAATGTTTATTTATTTTTGAGAGAGAGAGAGAGAGAGAGAGAGAGAGAAACAGAATCCAAAGCAGACTCCAGGCTCTGAGCTGTCAGCATGGAGTCCGACATGGGGCTCAAACCCATGAACTGTGAGATCCTGACCTGAGCTGAAGTCATTTGTTTAACCAACTGAGCCACCCAGGCACCCTGAAAAGCCTAAATTATTTTTTAATCAGAGGATATGAAGTTAAAAAAAAGAGAAAAAAGGACCCTACTTCTGAACAAACTTTGAGTGCAATACAATTCTACAAAGGAATTTAGTTATTATCCAGAAAAGCAGGACAGCTTCTCTCTTCTGAGCTTAGGTTTCTTCCACAATCTTAGACATAAAATAACACGAAGCACTAATATCAGTCTGTCCGAAGAAAGTCTCTTCCAGTTAAGAGTCCTTATTAGGTTGGACGCAACATCTTCTTGGCATTGGTTTCTGAGACAGAGCATCTCCAATTTAATAACATTCTTCTGAACTCTGCCACAATACTAAAAGCTCTCCCCCCTCCACCACATGCAATGCTGGAGAATTAGGTGAGAGCCAGAGGTGGCTAGGTATCTCATGGACTAAGTCAGAATCCTAGAGCAAAGTTCTCAACCATATTCCTTAATATGCCAAGGCTCTGGCTAACTGCCCTTGTAACCCACATTCTGGGACCTCTTTTTCATGTTCAGTGGGTCTCCTTTTTAGATTGATAAGACCGCTGTATCTGGAGAAGAACTGAGACAGTCATCTAGATCAGTTCCTTTACTTTATATTTAATACCATTGAGAACCATTCATTCATTCATTCAACAACTATTTATTGAGCATCTATCTACTGACTTTCTGGTATTGTTCCAGGATTTGGGGGATCCAGAGGTGACTTAGATACGACCCCAGCTATTATGAGGCTTGTATTCTAGTGGGGTTAGAAATCAAGCATGCAAATAGAATGATTTCAATACATGTGATAATAACACAAAGTTATGTGGTAGCAACTTGCCCAAATGTATTCCTGTCAGAACATACATCTTCCACATCTTCCGTCACATCCCCAACCCTCTGCTCAGCCATTCTTCCTTGGAATTCTTCATGTTTCTTCCTCCCAGCCTTTACTTGATTATATGCAGGAAGTAACAAACCTTATTTGGAATAAAAGTTACTTAGGAAATTATTCCCAATCCTCTCCGGATCGCTACTTATGGTCAATGTTCTAAAAATAACTTTACTTCTCATACGTTCTTCTTTTTTCTTTCCTAGGAATAGACTATTACAACAAGATCATTGATGATTTGTTAACTAATGGGGTCATACCCATAGTGACGCTCTACCACTTTGACTTGCCTCAGGCCTTAGAAGACAAAGGAGGTTGGTTGTCAGAGGCAATCATCGAATCCTTCGACAAATACGCCCGGTTTTGCTTCAGTACGTTTGGAGATCGAGTCAAACAGTGGATCACCATAAATGAGCCTAATATTCTTGCCATCATGGCGTATGATCTCGGTGTATTTCCTCCTGGTGTACCTCATTTTGGAACTGGAGGTTATCAGGCAGCTCATAATTTGATCAAAGCTCACGCCAGATCCTGGCACAGCTACGATTCTTTATTCCGAAAGGAGCAGAAGGGCATGGTGTCCCTAGGAATTTTTGCTGGCTGGGCGGAACCAGCAGATACCAACTCAGTGTCCGACCAGGAAGCTGCTAAAAGAGCCATTGCTTTCTGCTTGGATTTCTTTGCTAAACCCATATTTATTGACGGTGATTATCCAGAAGTTGTCAAGTCCCAGATTGCCTTCATGAGTAAAAAGCAAGGCTATCCATCATCAAGGCTTCCAGAATTTACAGAAGAAGAGAAGAGAATGATTAAAGGCACAGCTGATTTCTTTGCTGTGCAATATTATACAAGTCGTTTAGTCAAGTACCAGGAGAACAAGAAAGAAGAAGTGGGTTTTCTTCAGGATGTGGAGCTTCAAGTTTTTCCAGACCCATCTTGGAAAAGGTTGGATTGGGTCTATGTGGTGCCATGGGGAATACGTAAACTACTGAAATATATTAAGGTAAAACACGTTTGTGTTCATGTACACCCAAATATGTGGAAACGGAAAGACAGACATATGTGTATATATAAGAACTTGGAAAAAGAATGATTTTAGACAGTAGCTTATATATTGGCTTGGGAAGAGAGATTAGGATTTAAATTGGTGAGGGATAACTGGCTGATAAGAGGCTTCAAAACAAGGTCAAAGTTGGGATTCTTTGTTAAAGTCAGTTGGGGTCAAAGAAGTTGCTTGGAAATATTTTTCAGGCTGACGTCACAACTGTGATTATCAAAAGGCACATTAAAGGCTGAAATAACTGGATCCTTTTTTGGCCTCCGTTATGCTGGATAGTGTCCAGGTAGCTGAAATTAAAATTTTAAGTTAATGATTTTTAGGACCCTTGCTGTGGGGAGATAGAGAGTGTAGCTGTTGGTGGGACCAAGGGGTTAAAGAGTAGTGACAATCAGCAGATGCTGATGGAAGAAAGATATTTCTGTCTTCTCATTACGATAAGAGTCGTTTGACTGTCTTCATGGACATTTGCACAGTTTTGCTTTCCCATTGTTAGTCATAAAAGGTCAGTGCGTGGAAAATTAAGTTAATAGGGTCAGTGCAATTTGATGAAAACTAGTTTTGGGTTGTAGCTTAGAGAAGATAGAGGGTAATGCACCTGATTTTATGAGTCTTTTTTTTTTTTTTACATCTGTTTGGAATAAAACTTCTGCTCTCTTGTTCCAGGATACGTATAATAACCCTGTAATTTACATCACTGAGAACGGGTTTCCCCAGGGTGACCCTGCATCTCTTGATGACACTCAGCGCTGGGAGTATTTCAGACAGACATTTCAGGAACTGTTCAAAGGTACCATTTGAAATGATGAAAGATCAATTGTGCAAACTTAATATAATTTTCCCACGTGCCTATTTGCATTCAGCAAAGACCAATGATTTTGAAAGCCGAAATTCATGTAAATCAGTGTAAAGCCACGTAATTAAGAGAGAGGAGAAAAAGTATTTAGGAAAGAGGAAGGTGAGAATTTTGGCCTAGCTTCAACCTTTCAAAATTTAATCAAGTAAAAGCGACTGTCTTCAGCATTTTGTGACTCCTGGGTGAAGGTGATATGAACAGAGGGGGTGGTGTCTGTTCGAAGAGAACATTAGTTATTACAAAAAGATTAGTACTGACCAACTACAGCATGCCTATGTGCATATTTCAACATCCTAACTACCAAGAAATGAACTGACGGAATTTGTAAAGGACCAAAATTAAGCATTTATGCAATAAACTTTAGAATGGCCTTCGATGAGTCTTGGTCTAAAATGAGTCTTCCAGCACTGTGTGTTTCATTTGTAACCAAACAGCTCCATTTAGGAACAGATTTTTGTCATATAGAATCTGTGACTTTTATTTCAAGACAATACTGTTATTCTGGCAAATGCTCTTCCCCCCATGGCATTCTTTTCACATTTGAAAACAAAAGTGAAGGAATCATCTTTAACTGGTAACACACATTTCTACACCAGTTAATTTCCCCATTTCAGCTTCTACTTGGAACACTGTTGCTTTGTAAATTTAATTTCTCCTCCCTATAAAGGAATCATATCACAGAAACAAAATCCAGTGTAAAATGAGACTTTCAATTTCCTTTTTTACCATAATAGGTACACTTCTCTCTCATCATTCTATTTGAAAGGTCCTAAAATTATTCTTTCCAAATTAATCAGTAATATACTGAAATCAGCCAGAAGGAATTCTGGAAAGTGACACAAAATGGTCTCTTTCCAAAACCTAAAATATATGGTACTCAATCCCTCACTCTGGCTTGGAATTTATTGGCAGAGGGCAATTGGATTCCTACAGTTTGATCCAAGTGAAATAATTCTTTTGTATTACATGCAAAACAGATTCTTTCTCTAGGTAGGAATTCACTTCCTGATAAAATAAAAAGGAAACGTCCAGTTTTCTGAGATTCCACTCTCTTTCTCCCTGTAAATGACCCTATTCATAGTTAATCCATTGATGTTCCCAGCTTCATCCTAGGAGGAAAGTAAGCTGGTTACCGGCAGGCAGATTTATGGATGATATAAGGACCACAAATGACTTGTCCAAAATTGTTCTGTGTTTCCTGGGAAAAGAGAGAAAAATAGAAATTGGCTTTCTTCATTTTCAGCTTGGTGCTCTGTTTAGTGCTAACATATAAGGACATTTCATTGCTCTTTGAAATAGTTTCAAGTACTTTAATACAGTTAGATCCTTAACACTAAAAATTCGCTGGTAGACCCACAAACAAAGACAACTTAAAGACAGAAAAGTAACTGAAGGTGAGAGTGGAAAATGTGAAGAGATTTGGATTTCTCAGGGGCAAGAGAGGAGAATAGGACTGGAAACAAAATTCTGTTTTTCTACTTGTAGAATTTCAATTGTCTTTAAACCTATGGAAAAAATATTATACACTTAAAACATTAACTGTTCACAGTATTATGTTTTTTTCTGATTTTTTAACATTAGATGATCTATATTCATTGTCATTAATACATATTATAATTTTTTGCTTTTAAAAAAATGTGGTCTTTCAAATATGCAGAAATCTACTTATCGACAAAAAAAAGACAAGCGTATTTATTCTGGAGTGAATATAGTGATAGCTATTTCTTATATATTGTTGTAGTGGACACCGTTTATGTAATCTGTGGAGAAACTCTCTTTTCTAGTAATTAATCCCTTTTCTTCTATGAAATACCCATCTCCTCTCATCTTCAGGCTTACCCCAGGGATAGCCATGTAAGTAGAGTACAATCCTGCTCCTTGTTAATATATAATTGATTGGTCTGAATGCAGGTACATGGCATGAGCTGGGCCAATCCCAGTTCTTCCCTGAGGTTTAGAATTTGGGCCAGTCACCTTGTCTCTTAGCCTAACTTGGCAGGGCGATGTACCTTTGTGGACTGTTGGCTATGTCCTGCCATGGACGCTAAGCAGTAGTATAAAGGGGGGGCTGCAGGGACGTGGAGACAAGAAATAGGGAGGGCTTCAGGGTGGCACTTAGAAATGGAGCCTCTAATTCCAGTTCTTCCTCAGACCCAGCTGCGTGCATGTTCTTGAGAGACATTACTTTTACTTATAATTAAGTGCTCTTTCTGCTTCATCTGAATCTGACTGGGTTTCCATCACTTGGAACAAAAAGAATCATCACTGATACCTTCGTATTACTTCATTTTCAAAACAGTGAGATGAGGTCATTGCTCCTATTTTACAGATGAGAAAAGTGAGATTCAAAGAGGCTAAGTCATTTGCTCAAGATCACAGTTACTAAGTCATATCTCCTAGAACCAAGCAGAATGTGTGCATTATTATTACCACTACTACTATTTTGGTGTTTGGTAAGATCTGTGAGTCCAGGGTTTTCTGACTCAGAGTGATTACTTGTCCTACCACACAGAACCTTTTCCTTACTTTGGTACTCTGGACTTGAATAAATGTGCTTCCTGCTGCGTCTGCAGGGGCCAATTGGTCCTGTGACCTTGGACAAAGCTTCGACACTCCCTATCCTGCCTCTCCTCAGGGGACTAGAGCCTAATTTACTAATTGATTTCCTGAGACTCCTTTGAGGTGGTGCTGATGATCTTGACTGGCAAGAACTTTACTAGTAAGAACGCCCTGTGAGCAATTAACACTAATAACAGGCCAAGGAAGACATTCGTGGGAAGCGCTGCAGGTGAGGGCCCGCCAGAACCCGCAGAGTCGGATGGATGATGGCTTTGTGATCCCCACAAACAAAGCCTTCTCTCTAACATCACACATACGGACAGGCACATAATGACACTATAGTTGGATCAATGATATCCGCCTGGAGGTCTTTCTGATCTCTTCAGGTAAAATCCCACAGCAATTAATTGAGCAGTAAAAAGTAAGCTAATGTTTCTGTTTCCTTTTGGGAAAGGGCGGCAGGGGGCGGGGCGGGCGGGGGATGTCATTTCAAGAAAAAAAAAGAGAGGGAAATCAGCTAATGCTTTTTTAGTCATTGCATTATTTAAATGCCTTTAAATAGATTGTTTTTCATTAACATAGATATAGATAAAAGCAACAGAGTAGAGACACAAAAAACTTGCAATAACCTATAACTAGGTTTACATGTCAGTTCTGCAAATTATTCAATGAGGGGCCCTTGGCAAATTGTTCAGCCTCCCAAATCCTCAGTTTGTTCACCTATACAAATGGATTAACACTTTCCTTGACTGGGGTTGTTGTAAAGATTCCATTTAATGAGCTATTGTGTAATCACCCCCAACCACCAACTGCTGGTGCACAGTAGGCTCTCAATCAATGGTAATAATAATTATTATTATTATTAGAAAATGTGTGCTCTTTTTAATTTTTTTAAATGTTTATTTATTTTTGAGAAAGAGACAGAGCACCAGTGGGAGAGGGGCAGAGAGAGGGGGAAACACAGAGTCTGAAGCAGGCTCCAGGCTCTAAGACCTGAGCTCTCGGCACAGAGCCTGACACCAGGCTCAAACTCATGAACCGAGAGATCATGACCTGAGCTGAAGTCAGATGTTCAACCCACTGAGCCACCCAGGAACCCCGAAATATGTACTCTTAAGAATATATTTATCACCCCAAGTTTTTTTAACTTTTTATTTTAAAAATGTCATCCCAAGGCTTTTTTTTCAAATTTCCCTCCAAGTAATTAAGTTATAGCAGAATATTCCCCCATGTCTACAGGTTTCTCCGTCATTTTTGGGGGGGAACCTCTGAGTCAGTCTTGTAGCTTTGGGCCTCTGGCTATTTACAGTTGATTCCTGTGGAGTAGAAAGCAGAAACAGCCTCCCTCTATTCATTATTTCCATCAGAGAGGTTGCCAGATTAGGGGAAAACTTAAATCATTGGCAGCAGAAACGACCATCAAGCAACTGGGTTGCTTGATGTTTGTGTAAGTTTGGAAAGCAGTCGTCTTCAAGGAGTTAAGCTTTTCTCACATCATATGAATGTCAGTTATATTCGTAAAACGTACACCAGTCCTTGCTGTTCCGGAGCCGACAGCAGGCGAGTTTAAGTTCCTGTGTAAACACACACAAGTGGATGCCTCAATAATCTGAAAGCCGCTGAGGTGAGCGAGAGTGTGAAGCAGGGGAGGTTGGCCCCAGTAAGTAATACTCCAGCCGTGACCTCAGTTCTCCTGAAAGGGGATTTGAGTCTGTGTTCTGCCTGTTCATCACGTGCCTGAGCATGTGCCCAGCATGTGCCTGCCTGCCTCTTGCGTGGCCCATGATCTTTCCCTCAGCCTGGAATGCCATGGCCTTTGCCTTCTTCTTGGCCCAGATCCTGTTGTTTGGAGTCCATGAACTTGTTGGGACTCAGGCAAGACATGGGTTCGAAGCCTGGTTCTGCCACTCACATGCTCAATCAATAATTTGGGGAAAATTCATAAGCAGACGACACCTCAGCTATCTAATCTTTAAAACGGGGCTAATAAGCACATCTGCAAAATGAACAGGGTAGTGCCTTTAAAGCCTAAATACAGAGTCTGGCCCATTACAAAGGATTCTGTAAATGATGGCTAATTTTTGAAGGGGGCCGTGAACTCCCTGAGACTGGAGCCGTGTCTTTTTCGTGGTTATATCTTCAGCCCTGACTGCCATTTCTGTCATGTAGTAGGTGTTGTATACTTGGTTGAATTTGGATGTGTCTGTCAGAGAAGAGTTAGCCAATGGGTAATGAGAAATAAATGATTAAATAATTGAGAACTGTATTTTCTTTCCCTAAAGAAATATACCCCATAGAGAGGAAAAAAAAAAAAAAAGCAGACTTCTGGAAAGTTTCTGAGCCAGCCCAACTTTCCAGTCGGATCCATGCCTGAGTTAGCACAGCAGTAGATGATTGCAGAGAAGGTTTGTTAATGACCAGCTTTAGGCTTTTAATGACAAAACCCCTCAGCAAGATGTCATCGAAGTTATTGAAGACTTCACTGAAAGTGTTGAAGCTGATGCATTGTAACAAGAAGGTTATAAATCTTGCAGCTTGGGTATACCACCAAGACAAGATGCTGAGCACAGAATCACCCCGCTGTTGTCTGTCAGCATACTCCCTCCCCTCTCCTCCTCTCCTTCCCACGGAGAGCCAGTAAAGGAGAAATACATCCATTTCCCGAAGTAGTGCAGATCTGGCAGCCACCTGCCTATGTCAATTTCAGATCACAGAGGCCCGTTTAACTGGACAAAATGTGTTAAGCACCTGTGTGTTTCTAAATGTGCATTTAAGAAATCTTAAGAATTAAGGAAAGATCTCAAAGGTTAATACATTGACCTTTTAGCAAAACTAACCAATTAAAAATCCATTGCAAGCTCAGAATAGAAACCCAAGTACCTGCATATAGATTTCCACTCCCTATCTACTGCTTTATTGCTTCTCAAAGTAAACCTTTGGCAATTAGTCCCGATGAAGCAGTTCCTCCCGTCGCTCACAGAGAGCTCGCAATTTTGGAAACATGTGTGGTCGGATATCAGATTCGCTTGGTACCGTTGCTCCTGGCTGAACTGGATGACAGCTAGTCAAGGTCAGAATAGAGAAGAAAGAACAGGGGTTGAAGGCTGTGCACAAGAATTGTTAGCGTATGCTAGGGTGCAGACTTGTGGAATATGAAAAGTTATGAAGAAAACAATTTCCAGCACGTTTGTGTTCCATCAGCCTTCATACTCAGACCACATACAAACTCAGACAGCCAGAGTTTACCTGAAACAGAGACATGCCAAATGACCTTTCCCTGTTACCTTCTCCCCTACTTCTCTGTAGTGGCACACTTACCTTTGCCTTCTATTCTCCACAGGAAGCATAAGAGAGTAAAAAGTCTGTGCGGGTCTTGGAGAATAAGACAGACTAAGTCCTGTGTTCTTGTGGTGTGCCTGCAGCTCAGCTCTGAATGTCAGCAGGACTCTGAATGTCATCTTTCTCACCTGTTAAATGGGACTAATGCTAATTACTATTCTGCCAACCCAAAGTCAGCTGTGCAACAGAATGAGATGATTTCTGTCTCTGTATGCTTTGAATACCTTAAAATATTAGATATTTTCTCATATTGATATATTTACCTTACTTTTAAGGACATCTGTCACTCTGGCCCCAAATCCATAATCTGGACCTCAGTATTCTCCATTGCAAAGAAATGGGATTGGTGTTCCTTATCCACTTGCTTTCATCTGCAATTCTCAGGTTCTGCGGTTTTATTTTCCTGCACGTTTCTCAACTGCTGTGATGGTGTGATCAGTTTAGGGGTTTTTGAGAACGTGTGCTGTGACCGCAGGACTGGTGTAGAGCTTGGTGATGCTCACAGTCACCCACACATACACGCGCACACACACACACACACACACATAGGTGGTTGTTAGACTACTTCGCCAGGCTTATCTGGGTGCCGCACATGTTGATAGGATTAGAGATCTACACCATGTGGCACACACAGTCTCGTAGAAACATAGAACCTGGTACATCTGCTCCACGGCAGTAGGTTTCTTGGAGTCACCCATGTGAGAAGCAGCTCAATCACACATCAGAGAATCTGCCCTCGTGCAAAGAATGTGCAAAGTTCTTCTTCACCGTCCCCTTCAGTTGCATTCTGTACGTATGCTGTGCCCCTACAGATGGATATTCCTTTGCGCTCCTTTTTTTTTTTCCCCTGGAGAGAGAAAGAGAGACAGAACACAAACGGGGGAGAGACAGAGAGAGATGGAGAAACAGAATCCGAAGCAGGCTTCAGGCTCCAAGGTGTCAGCACAGAGCCCCACACGTGGTTCGAACTCACTAGCTGTGAGATCTTGACCTGAGCTAAAGTCAGACGCTTAATTGACTGAGCTACCCAGGCGCCCCTGCACTCCTTTTTAATTCAGTTCCAACTGCTCTGGGGGTATGATTACTTAAGGATCCCCACTACTTAAGGCCAGGTGAATTTTAAGACTTCTATAAAGACTTAAAAAAAAACATTTAAGATGATTTCAAACTTACCCTCTCCATTTTTTTATGTCAATCTGTCCACTAGTTTTTGTGCAAGGTAGCAGCAAACAGAAGCCCAGTTTTATTTTTATGACTATAAAGGAGACCTGTAAAATAATTGAAGAAAAATTTACCTGGAGAAAATCAATTTTTCCAATATGAAGAGTAGACTCAATGGAATCTTGAAAAAGGTGAGAAAAAAAAAGGAAGGATTTGATAATGATTTTTAAGTGAAATATATTTGACACATAACATTTTGTAAGTTTAAAGTGTACAACACACTAATTGGATATATTTAAATTTTGCAATAAGATAACCACCATAGTGTTAGCTATTATGTTACATAATTATTTCTTTTTTTGTGGTGGGGACAATTAAGATCTAGTTTCTTAGCAGCTTTGAACTTTATAATACAATATAGTTAACCACAATCACTATGATGTGCCTTATTAGCTCTCCAGAATTTATTCATTATTAGTTTCCAGTTTGTACCTTTAAACAACTTATCCCCAATTCCCTCACCCCCCCAGCCAATGGTGACCACCATTCCATTGGTTTTTTATGAGTAGTTGTCTTTCTCTGTCTGATTGATTTCACTTAGCATACGGCCCTCAGGTTCCATCCCTGTTGTCGCAGATGGCAAGTTTTGCCTTTTTCTCATGGCAGAGTAATATTTCATTGTGTATGCACACTCTCACACACACACACACACCACAACCTCTTTATGCATTCATCTGTTGGTGGGCACTTAGATTGTGTCCATATCTTTGGTTATTGTGAATAATGCTGCAATAAACATAGGAGTGCATATATCTCTTGGCTGTCATCAAGAAGACAAGAGATAAGTGTTGGCAACGATGTGGAAATAAGGGAACTCTTGTACACTGTTAACAGGAACATAAGTTGGTTCAGCTATTATGGAAAACAGTATGGAGGTACCTCCAAAAATTACAAATAGAGCTACCATATGATAAAGCAATTCTATTTCTACTTTCCTTTTATTATCCAAAAGAAATTAAAACATGGGTTTGAAGAGGTAATGATTTCTTTTAAAACCTGTTTCAGGAGAGAGCGATGCTAGAATATTCAGTTGATGAGAGAGCTTTTGGAATTGAGAGAAGGTGAACTCCTCAAGTTTTCCACTGGGCCATGGTGAAGTGGTCCTCAAGCAGCTGCTTATATTAGCTCTTATTTCCTGATCTCCAAAATAACTTGATTACTACCTGGCTGCTTAGTTATCTAGAGAATGAAAAGGCACTGCTGTGGAACAAGGCTTGTAAAATTTATCTTAGTGGGATTGGCAGGGGTTGCCTGGATAATGGTGTTAATACAGATTCTATTGGACACCTGTGGGCTCATGAAAAGAGTAGGGAGAAGCGGATGGCCAGGTATTAGCCCTTGCTACTCAGGAAACTTTACATGAGTTTCCCAGTGCTTGGAAAAAAAATAGTCCCCATCATAAATTAATACATGGACATTATGTTATGTAGATGAAGGTCTTCAGTGGGGACTGACTCTGGGTGCACTAAAGAAACGAGTGTCTGGATTTGCAGTGTTGGTAATTACACCTTAAGCAGTGCTAAGCTCACCAGTTTTATAGCCTTCCTCTCAGTGGTCTTATCTTACCTACTTATAACTTTGACATGGTATAATGGTCAATTGCTGTATAGTACGATAAATATTGTTTCTGCCCGCTTTCCCAGGTTGGGTGAATAACTGGTTAACTACATCCTATATTATTTTTTCAATAGCAAGAAGAAAAATAGCTGTGTAGAAGAAAATCAGCAATATTATGAACAAAAACATTAAAAATTGGTGCCATAACTGGTTCATGGGCTCCTTACACAACCACAGCCCTTCTTTCAATTAAGCACTTGTTGAATAAGACAGTTGAATAGATGGGAGTTGAGAGACACTTTGATTCTTAAAGAAAATACCATTATAATCCTTGGAAGTAAGGAAGAAAACCATCTTCAGAAGAAATGAAAGTTATTAAAAGGTACAAGCACTCATAGGCAGGAACAGTGTGTACAAAGATTTTATTTACCATTTTTTAATGTCAAAATTCTTACCAGAATTAAATTTTGGAGTTTTGAGTTACATACTTAGCATTCAGTAGCTGGTCAGTAAAAGCATAATGGTAGATTAGGAAATTGAGTCTAGATTAGCAGGAAAACTGAATTCTTCCTGCGAATTTTAAGAAAATATTAGATTTATGCCACCATTTTGCTCTTTTAAAGAGATAGTAGGTTGTTTTTGCTGTTATGAAAATAGTTTTCATGCTTTGGTATTATGCATAGGTGTTATTTATTTATACTCTTCTGATATTAAACTTGGTTTTGCTGTGACAATAATTGAAATATATGTTGACAGTTTTTAACATATTTAAATACACTTAACCCCTCTGTGCTTCAATTTCTTCATTAGAAAAAGAAAAGTGTTGGGGTGCCTGGGAGGCACAGTTGGTTAAGCCTCCGACCTCAGCTCAGGTCATGATCTCATGGTTCGTGAGTTTGAGCCCCACGTCGGGCTCTGTGCTGACAGCTCAGAGCCTGGAGCCCGCTTCGGATTCTGTGTCTCCCTCTCTCTCTGCCCCTACCCTGCTCATGCTCTGTCTCTTTCTCAGAAACAATAAACATTTTTTTTAATTAAAAAAAAAGAAAAAAGTATTGAACTAGCTGTTCTTTTGGGATCCTTCCAGTTTAAGAATTTTGCGACCCTATAAATATCCTTTCTAGGCAGGTATGTCAAGGATCATATTTTATTAGAACTCTTGATAATTTCTTAGGTTATAAAATAAAGTTAAGGAATTATAATTGATATCTTTTTTTTAAGCTTTCTTCATTCTTCTCATTCAGCTACTTAATTTGCAATGTGAACACCTTTCTTAGCTGGGCATAAAATAACACTTTGATTTTCAATGAACTGTTCCTATTGATATTGACTCAGGTTCCAGGTAACATTTTCTTGACCTTCAATCTGGGTGTTTCCTCTTCTATTCACTCATATCAAAAATGAGCCTCACTTTTCTTCCCCTGAGAAAGTAATCCCTTGGAGTTCAGAGTCAGAAGGGTCACCTCAGATTCAAGTTTAACAGAATTACTGTGGAGAACATAGAATCTCAGGGAGGAAATAGAACGAACAAACAGTCCAAAGACTAAGAGTAAAATCCCCAGCTGAACAAGTCCACGGAAGTTACAATCATGAGTAGTAGAATCACCTTTCAAAACATGATCATGGCAAGCCCCACCTAATCGATCAAGTTTTAAGCCAGTTGAGTACGTTTTCCAAGCTCCACCTTAAATGAAGTTTAATTCAGTTACGAAGTGCAGTGATTTTCACTTTCCTTAGATTTGACTTGAGTGTGAAACTTTTGTGTCTGGGCAAGATACTGAGTTAGAAAAAGGAATCAAGTTGCAGCCTTTTCAGAATTACCTTCCCACCATATTTCTGTGGAGAAGCTTCATATCTGGAAGTCTCTTTCTCTGATTGGAGCATTTGAGCACAGTCAGGGTTCCTTTTACCCCAAGTTACCGTTAAGGTAGCTTTTTCTTTAATACAATGAAAATATCAGCTTGCTGCTGGAGATGAAAATAGTTCATTTTGGAATAGACAGAAATTCTTAGGGCTTATCTGGAAACGTTATGTGCAGAGGAGAGGGAGGGAGGCTTGTCTCCTTGAATAGGGTCATCTCAGCAACAGCAAAGTCTCCTGTGTGTGAGTGAGATTAGCTAATGAAACAGTATCATGGCCTGAGATTATTTTGTACCATTCTAAAGTTCAGCCACATGTCCCCCCTTGTTTGTGAAATTCCATTATAGGAATCACTGCCTGCTTTAGAGATAAGTGAAACCATTATGGGTGGAGGAAGAAAAGCCATTTGAACCTTGAAGAATTTTAATTGGCGCTGGTGAGGGAAGGTGAACAGGAAGCCACAAATGTTTCAAGTGAAAACATGAATGAGTTTGGGACTAAACATAAATAATGGGAAGAAGGATGTATCATATCTGTTGATGAAATAACTTTCTTCCTCCCTTAACAGGTAGAACTCATTTCTTTAATGGATTTAAACCCAGCCTAAAGTCAAATAATTTTAAAGAGCCACATTGTTTCATGAGTAATTTCAAGTCTAATATGTTTTATAGTTAAAAATAAGCAAAATAAGGGGTGTCTGGGTGGCTTAGTCGGTGAAGTGTCCAGTGCTTCATTTCGGCACAGGTCATGATCTCACCGTTTGTGAGTTCGAGCCCCGCATCGGGCTCTGTGCTGACAGTGCAGAGCCTGCTTGAGATTCTTTCTCTCTCTCTTCCTTCTTCTCTCTTGGCTGTTCTCCTGCTCACACACACTCTCTCTCAAAATAAATAAATGAACATTAAAAAAATAAGCAAAATAGCACAAAAATTAAATCGCTGTATAAAATTTGAGTATATGAGTGTATATATTAAGTGTATACACCTTTATTGGTAAATCATTTTGTTTTGTGCTTGAGGCCACACTGGTTTAGTGTCTTAAGACATGTTTCTTCCAAAGATGTTCAGTCTATGTTGTGGATCCTATGAAGGAGCAGTTGGCCATTCATTTAAAAAGAAACTTCAAAAATATTTCATGGTCACAGTTTCCTGCCCTCATGAATACATGATAGGAATCTCAAGACTGGGTAAGAAAAATCCTTCAGCATTCCTGGAAGAATAAACAGCATGACCCATTGTGTGTAAGTTTTGTACAGACAGCACATTCTATGAATAGTTTTACACAACAAGGATTTGCTTGATGTAGTGAACGAACATATTCTTTAAAGACAGATAGTTCTGCATTCAAAGCCCGGCTCTGACACCCGTTTGTGTTGTGTGGCCTTGGACAAGTTATTCTGGACTCTGAATATCAGTTCATCCTTTGTGAAATTTTATTTTTGGTGAGGATTAATGGCATACTTCATATCCTAGCAAAATGCCTAGCACATAAATCCCCCAAATGATAACTGTTGCAGTGAATTCTTTGTTACCCAGCATCTATTAACCAGGATTTTCAAAAAACTGTGACTTCCTGATCAGTCATCAAGCATTGATAATTTATGCTTCTCTGATGACCCTGAAATGCATTCTGAATAATTAGAGAAAGATTAAATTATAATCAGTTTAGTTTCAGTGTTAAGTGTATTTTAATTTATTCTCATTCTTTAAAAATTTGTAATCCTTCTGCATGTGGTAACAATTAACAAAAAATATTTGATTAGCTGAAGCACTCCACTTCCTGACTGTCAGGCTAATAAAGAGTGTATTGTACATTGTTGGAACTCAAATTCTGCCCTACAGATAAACTGGGCATTTGCTGGATGGATTCACTTCACGCTGGTCTTCTATCCATTCTCAGGCCCAATGTGTTGACTTATTACCTGTTGGAAATTCTAGACCTAATCCTTAAATATCCTGAAATGATACTGTATACAAGGCCCTGCTTGCATGCTTTTTTATCACAAGGTCATAATGGTGGTCATCCCATCTGATTTTGTGCAGATGAGTAACTAAATCTAGCCCTGAGGGTTGTCTGTTCTCTTCCTATGGATTGCTAGAGATGGGCATCACAGCTGACATCAGTAATCAATCTATCTTGGTGTTTCATCAACCTTTACTCTTATCCAATCATGTTTTAGACTTATTTTCATTGGGCTTCTTAGGCTATATAACCTTCCTGATGAAAACTTCACCATGCATTTTATCATTTCTGTGGTCCTTTGAACTTCCCACGTTCTCCTCCCCTCATCTCCCCACCCCCCACCCCACATAAGGTCGTGTGCTGCTTTAAAAGATGGCTTGACAGCTGGCTTGTGTTAAAAGTAGCCTCTTCAAAAAATTATCACTATTCTTGGCCCTTTGTGATCTCAGTTAACAAGGTATTCATTCTCAGGCAAGCAGATTGATTTTAGTCATTTAATTGATCACCATAGGACATAGTAGTATACATTGGTTTTCCTCTGGCCCTATTCTGCCTGCCTTTAAATCCCTGCCTTGCCCTGAAACCCCTCTTCCACATGACAGTCTCTCTTCCACATCGCCCTTCACATCCCAGCTGCCACCCTCAGTACTTACTCCTCGAGTGCAACAGTGACAGTAGATGGAGGGGGATTGTTTCCTTTAGAGGGAGAGCAAGGCCAAGGGGAAACAAGCTGGTGACGATTTCATTTTGCTTTCCGGGACCACACAGTGCTCGGTCCTGGTGCGAAGGCAGGGTGCCTTGGTGA
Organism: Felis catus; assembly: GCF_018350175.1. Lineage (NCBI taxonomy): Eukaryota > Metazoa > Chordata > Mammalia > Carnivora > Felidae > Felis > Felis catus. The sequence continues at coordinate 187,019,058 of NC_058371.1, read as the reverse complement.
GGGTGCTCCCGTCGCAATGTAGAAGTCTGCCATGTGATGTCCGGGTGGGCGCTAGCTGAGGAGAGGAAGCCCGGGTGCATTGCCAGACAGCAACAATTAGCATTGTACTCTAATCCTGGGATCTCTCTGAGACTCAGCTCACTAGGTAGCTGTCATTCAGTCCGTAAGGCAAGCTCCATGTTACTACTGTTTCTTCCCAAAGTAGTTTCTATTCTCATTACATAGACATTTTTTAAAAGCCAGCAACTCAATGCTATCACCGTCACTGTTTCTTATCTATACCAAACGTGTATCTGTTTAGCTACCACAAACATTTTCGTGTTTGACAAACCATATTTGCATTATAGGGCTATTGTGAATCTTTTGAGAACCGTGAGTTTGAACTTTGGTATCTCAGAATGGTCAATTGGAATGTTTTATTGAATAGGCTACTTTAACAAAATGTGGCATTTCCCTAAGTGTAGTAGTAGAAGACCATCTGGCAGAACAAATGGATACATGTTAATATAAATATAATGCCGTGCTTGCTTCACCAGCACATATACTAAAATACAAATATAATGCTAAAGCATAAGAACATTCACAAAATTGGAGTTTAAATATGTTTACTAGTTTTCTGTACTGATGCAACATTAGTCACAGAAATGTCATATTAAATATTTGTGTTGGTCAGTGGTTCAAGGGTGTTTATTTGATGTATCTTATTTTTCTGACTTTTGACATTCCTAATACTGTATTCTCTTATAAACATGTGTAATTGCATTCGCCCCAAGTCATTTCTTGCTTTCCTTTTATTTAAGGGAGATTTGCTTCTTGAAAAGAAATTATCTTCTTTTTTGTGTTACTGTTTAAAATACACACACACATATATATTTACTTTAACACAAGCACTGTTAAATCTGTTATTGAGAATAATGGTAGGAAGGATGGTTAACAAATGCCAGTTTCAACTTGTTGAGAAGTATTAATTTTTGTCGATTATTGAAGATTTCAGGCTCTAGATAAAAAAGACATGGTTACCAGCTAGTGAGGCCGAAGAAGGAGGGCAAAGGGAGAATGCAAACAGTCTGACCATGGATCGTTGACACAAAGCTTGGAAACTGGCTTGTAGGGTCCAGGAGACCAGGTCCAAAGGGATTCCCCATTAGTTACATCTGTGGTTTGAAATCGAGCTGTGTGGAGCCCCGGGTTGCACAGAGATCTCTTTGGGGACTGTTAGTTTGCATGGAGGTAAGGTGAGGAAGTGGGGCTCCAGGGCACCTCAGCTTTTTATTAGGAACCCGTAAAAATTTTCATTTGAAAGGAAGACTGTTGCTAAAAAAAGAAAAAATTGGAAAGCCGCTGAATAATAAGGATCTCGTTGTCAGAGGGGAAGCAACAGAACAGCTCCTCTGGGGAAATGAAGCTTAACCGCCTTGCTCTTTCACTTATGTTATTTCAAACATACAGAAAGATACAGGTTCCCGCATAACTGTGACCCAGATTTAACAAATGTTCGTATTTTGCCACATATATTTTACATTAGAAAATAAATAAATAGGTAAATAAATAAGTGAAAGTGACCATGGTGGAATTCCTTTGTACTCTTCCTGTCCGAATCTCCTGTCCAAGGCCCCCTCCCTGACCTGGGGTGATCCTGAACCTGAAGTTGTGTGTGTCCACTTGTGTATTAGATATGCGTCCTGCTACAAATATATGGATCCATAACCTATTTGTATATGTGGTTTTGTGCGTTACAGCATTCACATAAATGGTGTCCCTCTATACATACCCGTTTTCTTTTTTTTTTTTTTTCAACATTTATTTATTTTTGGGACAGAGAGAGACAGAGCGTGAACAGGGGAGGGGCAGAGAGAGAGAGACACACAGAATCGGAAACAGGCTCCAGGCTCTGAGCCATCAGCCCAGAGCCCGACGCGGGGCTCGAACTCAGGGACCGCGAGATCGTGACCTGGCTGAAGTCGGACGCTTAACCGACTGCGCCACCCAGGCGCCCCATATACATACCCGTTTTCAACGATACATTCTTGCAGACTTACCCATGTTGATGCTTTTAGGTTTAATTCATTCTTTTTAATGGATCTGTGGTATTCGGATATGTGAACACACCGCATTTATTTATTCATTTTCCTGCCGACAGACATTCATAGTCCAGATGATGGACATTTTTTCTTTCACTTTTAGAAACAGTGCTGCTCTGAATATCGTTGAGTAGCTCATGTTTGAAAGGCTTTTCTTGTATGGGAGATTATGAAGCAGGCCTTCAGCTAACCCACCTGGTGTCTTTGTACCATTTAGAATGAGGCTCCTTATCCTCAAAACACTTTACATTTTCTGGGAAGTGGTCACAAAGACTAAGCAAATCTAAAATCACTTTATTTCAAGGGTGTTCTCTATACTTGTGCATAGTAAAACCCGCATAATCATAACAGTCACCCTGTATATTGGGGATGCACAGCATGAAAACCTGCAGATTATAAAGAGTTTGGGTGAATGAGTGTGTTTAACAGGTTAGCAACTGTAATCTAAAATGCGGGATTTGTGCTGAGTATTCACATGAGGTCTTTCTAGCTAAAGGTAAGGGCTGGGAAAAATTGTATCTTCTTCAGAGATATGTTGCAAATGAGGAACACAGGGAAGATGTATAAGGCTTTTGTTTGTTTGTTTGTTTGTTTTCTGGTCACAGAGGACCAGGGACAGGTAAAGTGATATTGTATAGAGGTTTTATTTTTCAGTTGCCCCTTTCCAGAACACTGCCCTCAAGCCCCTTCTTGTAGACGTGTATACAGTACGACACAGGCTTCTACCAGGCTTCATCTACTAACTCAACAGTATTGCCTTCTCCAGGAAGGCAAGCTGTCCAGGGACGGCTATGTCTTTGCTCTGGGAAAGGAAGTTTGAATTGTATTGGGCTGAGGTGTCATGCTGTGAGCCTCCCGCTGGGGCTGGTGCTGCAAGTGCCAATACATTGAAATGCGTTCCTGGAAAGTTCCTTTGCTACTCACTAGGTGGCTTTGCTGGAGAGGAAAACAACCCCAGAACAGGCAGCACCATCCTCTCTATTGTTTATGGGAGTGTGGTAGGGAGCAAACTCTGCCCTGGTTTCGAAATCTTGAAAGCCGTATTATTTGCTTTTGCAAAGTCCTTGAAATTAGATGTTGCAAGAGACAGCCTAGCAGGAAACTCTCTTAGGTGCCTAGAGTTCCCTTCTCGACCCTGTCCCGGGCAACATTATTAATCAGTGATTTGGGTGAAGAGTTGAGGGAATGCATCTCCCATTTGCAGATGAGAAAAAGCTCCCTGGGACAGAGCAAAACCAAGTTTGCTGCTACTTTTATGGTGGTTTGTTCATTTTCATCAAAGAGGTCTTAGCTTAAATTTCACCTCCTCATACAGGCTTTCCCTGAGGAGCGGACTAATACATGACCTTCATTTCCAATCAGTTTTTACCTGTTTTCTTTATCTGAAATTGTATTTCTTAGTTGTTTAATGGTTTTCTGACACATCTCCATAGACTGCAAGCTTGATGAGAGAAGGGACCGTGCTTCCCTGATCATTTCTGGCACCCCAGGACATAGCATAGTTCCTGGCACATAATAGGAACTTAATAAATTTTTGTTGATTGAATGAAAGTCATGGGAATCATTGAAGAATATTAGGCAAGGAAGTGATATGATCGGATTCCTCATTCAGAAATGAAACTTGGAAGGAGTCAACACAAGAAGCCCGGTATGCATTGTTGCATATGCCTCACGGAAGCTAACGTGTGTTTAAAAGTTTGCCATGCTTGCGTTCACAGTGTGGGATCTGATTATAAGGTATAATAGCATCACTCGCAGTTTTTGTCTGGAATGGTATCTCCCATCCTTGGCACCGCTGAGCACTCACATTAATATTAACATTCTAAATGATGCCCAGAAGGCAATGACTGGGATGATCTCATAACAGGGAGAGGGCTGTTAGTTTTTGCTAAGATCGCTAAAGAACTATCAGATAGAAGACTAAACAGATTCATTTTGTGTTGTTGGAGAGGGCAGAACTCAGGCCAGTGGGGGCCCATTACATGAAAGCGAGTTTCAGTTTGACATAAGACAAAGCTTTCTAACCGTTAGTGGGGCTGAGTAAGGGAGTGAGCGTCCTCAGGAGATCATTAGATACTTGTCAATAGATGGCATGGAAGCAGATGCCAGGTGCCCATCTGTCAACGACGCTGTTGAGCGGATGTCTGCCCCGTGTGGGAGGGTCATTCCACAAGTGTGTGCAACCGCCTGATATTTATTGAGTACACACACTGCACTTGCTTCCGTGGAGGATGCAGAAATATATAAGACACAGCTGCTATCTGGACACGATCACCTTCCAATCCTAAGTTCTGTTAATTTCAGGGAGTTTCAGCCAAGGCCCTGATGTAATTCTCGCATCCTCTACATTAGAACAGTCTGAAGTGATGAAGTCCCAAAACATCGCCAACCTCCTGGTAGCACTTAACTTTACGCCCAGCGATACGAGGATGGCGCGGACTGCCGTGTCCTAGCCAAGTCCTACTTTTGCCCCCAGTTGAAACTCTGGCTTTGCTTTTGCAACAGAAATGATGGTAGCATGTAAAAGTTTTCTTCCTCCGCCTTTTGTTCTCTTCTGGTTTTGAAAGTTAATATGAATTCTGAGCTCAGGATGGCATGTGTTGGCTTTATTTAATCAAACTCTGTTGAGATAAATATTTTTGCATTAGAACTGGATCACTGTGATTCTCACCGATGACAAAAAAACATGAATTATAGAGACTTTATGAAATTATAAGTAAGCACACTTAATTCTTTAAAGTCAAATCTGCTCCAATCAATCACAAAGTGTTTGACTTGGAAACCTCCTTCAGCACAGGAGAGAACACTCATAAATAAATGTCTGGATGGAACAGTTTTGGGGGTTACATGTGGATATCATGTTATGAACCTAACATTTTGGTTTGAACTTTCTGGCCTCTGTCAATGACAGTTGTCAGTGAAGTTGGCCGTCACATGGATACGGCCTCTCTGTCTTGCACGCATTGCAGAAACAAGTGTGTTGGGACCTCATTAATGTAGGTAATACCTGCTGTAGTCACTGATCCACATGCTATCACAGTGATCTGAGAGATTAACATGTTTCCTTAGGCTACTTAACAGAACACTGGGGGCCACCTTGACCCTGAGTAGATGTGCAGCCCCAGATATTTAATGTTTGCTTTCATACTATATTAGTAAATATACAAGACACTTGAATAGTCTTTAAACATATTCCTTTGCTGTAGAGTCTGGGGACTTAGTTATTCCCTCCATTGGCCAAAGTCTCTTTGTATGTGTTTACTTTTCATTTGTTGACCTTAAAATTAATCTAGTTTAAATTTATGTTCTCCAAATGTAATTCAGATTAATGTGTTCCAATAAGAGATATAGTCCAAAAGGAATGGAGACAACTTTCCCAAGCCATTGCTTGGAAGTCACCAAGAATGATTTGCTAGCAGGGCCTGAAGTGTCCATTTAGTATTTTCTGTGAAGATTTTTAAAGGATATTAGCTGGAGAAACAAAAAAAATTGCAAAATTAAAAATGTTAAAATGGAGGTTTGCATATTCTCACCAGGGAGAAAACATTGCTCCTACATTACTCCTTTTTAATACTCTGTTTTTTGCACTCTTTAGAGCAAAGATTTGGAGAACTGCTTCTTAATCTTGCCCGCAACACTGGGGAGATCTAATAAATACTGACACTCGAGGGCACCTGGGTGACTCAGTCAGTTAAGCATCCAACTTGGACTTAGGTCACGATCTCAAGGTTGGTGAGTTCCAGCCCTGTGTGGAGCTAGCTGCTGTCAGCGCAGAGCCCTCTTTGGATCCTCTGCCTCCCTCTCTCTCTGCCCCTCTCCTGCTCTCTCCCAAAAATAAATAATAAAAAATAAAATAAAATAAATACTGACACCTGGATTCCACCCCCAGTGGAAAAAAAATTATTTTTAATTAACATCCCTCATCTCATATAGTAATTCTAATTTATTTTTTCAAACTTCTTTTGAGATGTAACTGTGTATATATATATATATATTTTTTTATTTTTTAAATGTTAATTTTTGAGAGAGAGAGAAAGAGCGAGAGCATGAGCAGGGGAGAGGCAGAGAGAGAGGGAAACACAGAATCTGAACCAGGCTCCAGGCTCCGAGCTGTCAGCACAGAGCCCGAGGCGGGGGCTCGAACTCACGAACCGTAAGATTGTGACTTGAGCCAAAGTCAGAGGCTTAACCGATTGAGCCACCCACGCACCCCAAACAGTGTATAATTGTAAGGTGTACAAGGTGATTAATAGATGTATATGTATATAGTAAGTGATTACCACAATAGGGTTAATTAACACCTCCATAAACTCATGTAATTTTTTTTGTTTTTGAGATGAGAACATTTAAGTTCTACTCTAAGGAACTTTCTTTTTTTTTTTTTTAATTTTTTTTAACGTTTATTTATTTTTGAGACAGAGAGAGACAGAGCATGAACGGGGGAGGGGCAGAGAGAGAGGGAGACACAGAATCGGAAGCAGGCTCCAGGCTCTGAGCCATCAGCCCAGAGCCCAACGCGGGGCTCGAACTCACGGACCGTGAGATCGTGACCTGAGCTGAAGTCAGACGCTTAACCGACTGAGCCACCCAGGCGCCCCAGGAACTTTCAAATATGTAATACAATATCGTTTCGTGTGGTCACCATACTATGCATTAGAACATAATCATAACTAACTCCAAATTTGGACCCTCTGTCCAACATTTCCCCATTTCCCTCACCCCACAGGCCCTGGAAACCACCATTCTATTGTTTCTATCAGTTTGGATTTTTTAGATTCCACATATAGTGAGATCATACAATATTTTTTTTTGTGTTTGACTTATCTCACTTAGCATAATGCCCTCAAAGTCCATTCATGTTGTTGTAAGTGGCACAATTTCTTTTTTTTTAATTAATTAATTTATTTGAGAGAGAGCGAGTGAGCAAGTGTATGCACACATGTGTGGGGAAGGGACAGAGAGAGACAGAGAGAGACAATCCCAGGCAGGCTCCGCACTGTCAGCACAAAGCCCAAGGGTGGTCTCATGAACCATGAGATCATGACCTGAGCCAAAATCAAGAATAGGATGCTTAACTGACTGAACCATGCAGGCACCCCAGAATTTCATTTTTTTCTCATAGCTGAATGGTATTCCATTGTATATGTACACCACATCTTCTTTATCCATTCATCTGTAGATGAACACTTTGGTTGTTTCCATACCTTGACTGTTGTGAACAATGATGCAGTGGACAAGAAAATGCAGAACAGAGATTCTAATTTAAGTGTGTGGAGCATGGCCCTGGCATTAGGGATTTTACAAGTTCCCCAAGAGATTGTCATGGACAAATAATGCTGAGAATCATTGATATGTATATTTGAAATATGCTATAGGAATATGAGAATTGGAAGAATTAGATGCTTGTGCTGACACTGACAGCTTGTCTAAAATCATGATAGTGGTGCCTGAGTGGTTCAGTGGGTTAAGCGTCCGACTTCGGCTCAGGTCATGATTTTGTGGTTTGTGAGTTTGAGCCCTGCATTTGGACTTGTGTGCTGGCAGTTCGGAGCCTGGTGCCTGCTTTGGATTCTCTCTCTCTCTCTCTCTCTCTCTCTCTCTCTCTCTCTCTCTTTGCCCCTCCCCTGCTCACTCTCTGTCTCTGTCTCTCAAAAATAAGTAAATATTAAAAAAAAATTTTTTAATGAAATCATGATAAATCTTTGGAGAATATCTTTAATTTTAATTTAATTTTATTTGTTTATTTTTTGGAGAGTATCTTTTAGATCCAGCTTCCATTTATGTCCTTAGGATACAGCTCTAGATGGAAAATTACTGGGTCAAAATTATGCACTTTAACATGTATAGCTATATATTTTCAAATTGATTTCTAGAAATTAACTTTTTTCTTAATTCTTGTTAGGATACCTATTTTGCCATGGCTTCACCAATACTGAGTGTTATTGTCAAAACACACACATTAATGCAATACACACATTGATAATTTGGTATGATGTGTGTGTGTGTGTGTGTGTCTGTGTGTGTGTGTGTGTCTGCATGTATGTTTTTGTTGTTTTCATTTGTATTCCATTTAATTTCAGAGAAGACCAAATGTTTTATTGTCAGTTGTTTGAATTTCTTCTGTGAGGTGTCTGTTCATGTTTTCTGAACATTCTATTGTGGTTTTCATATTTAGGATGTGGTTTAAGAGAATAATAGTGATTATAATAAATGAATGTCATTTCCCCTAGCAACTCCCAGAAAGTATTTAGAAACAATACTGATTCTAACATACTTGGTAAAATCTTCAATTTATTTATATCTTTAAACATTTCACTGATTCATTATAATCTTAGATGCAGTTTTACACATTTTAAAAAGCTTAAAATGAAATTTTAAGGTGCATTACATAATGACATCATATGGAGCCATCTAAAGGAGGATGGAATGAGAGAGAGAAAATGAGAGAGCGAGCGCTTCCTTCTGGACTGTGACGCTCTGGGTCCATGAAGCATGGCCTCAAAACTAGAGTTTAGAGCTTTCCCTTTACTCTTCACACTAATGGGACACTTTCTTACCATTTCCCTGTAACTTCATTTGCCTCCAGTGTCAGCAAATCAAGTGGCATATCCCTTAGCTGCCTACTGGTACAGAGACACATGCATTATGGAAGCCTATTATCAATTTAGTGACGATGATGAAGAAAAACACGCTGCTTGTTACTTCCTTATTAACCCCCAAGTTGTTTTTATGATTCCTTAAATCTAGGCCAAATTTTGCTTTAATCTCTCAGACATATCCCAAATCGGAGGCAAACATAAATGTATTGCATTATCTTTTTCCAGCTATACATGATTTATGTCCTCTCTGGGTGAAAATATGTTCACATGATTTTGCTATTGTGATAAATTGAAGGTGTGATATTACAAGCCAGGATTTGGAACAAGAGAGACTATGAAAATTAAAGCTTCTGTTTACATGCAGGATACTTTTTTAGTTGTCACTGAATTTTTTAGTCAGTAATCAAGATGTCTCTGTATAAAAGATGTAAACATTCTTCAGTTTTCTGGAACATGGCAATTTTCCAAACCTCCTTTTTATTTTCCTTGCTTATTTTATATAATGCCTTTACTTCCTTGATGTGCCTTTTCCTTTTCTTCATATACTCTTCTGTGTTCACTGCTATTTTTTTTTTTACCCTTAATGCCCTTTCTATTTCAAAATGGGCAACATAGAAGGTATGGGGCTCAATTCAGCCCGGCTTGGAATAGCTTTGTGTAAATAAGACACTTGTGTTTTATGCTTTTCAAACTTAAGGAGTAAAAATGACTTCACTTTAGTGAAAAGAAGCATCACCATGTTTTAAAATTACAGGCTTTTAGGGCCGAGAGGAACCATGGAAATCATCGAATCCATCCTTCTTGTTTTATGGATTAAAAGCGATCATGCAGTCATTCTGTCTTAGGTAAACCGCTCCCTGTACTCATGGGTATGCTTCATATATCCTGCCCTCCTTGCTTCCTCAGATTAAATTGAGCCAGAGGTAGACTAAACGATACTAGTTAAGTGTAGACATTTGAAGTTAGACAGACATGCCTATCTTTCAGTTCTGAGATCTTGGGCAAATCGTTTTACTTTGCTGAGTTTCAGTAAACTAGGTCTAATTGCATCAACCATATCAAGTCATTAGGAGGACTGAGTTATGTTGTGTTTGTAGAATATTTCCTTCAGTGTCTGAAAAACAGTGAGTGTAAAAGAAATGGAACCTGCTTCTATCAATATCCCTCTTCTTTAATTTTTTTAATGTTTATTTTATTCATTTCTGAGACGGACAGAGCATGAGTGGGGGAGGGGCAGAGAGAGAGGGAGACACAGAATCAGAAGCAGGCTCCAGGCTCTGAGCTGTCAGCACAGAGCCTGATGCGGGGCTCGAACTCACAAACAGTGAGATCATGACCTGAGCCGAAGTCAGTTGCTCAACCAACTGAGCCACCCAGGCGCCCCTCATTATCCTTCTTCTTGTCCATCTCCTCTTGTAGACTATGAGTTCTCAGAGCTACCATGTCCTGCTTATCCTCTATGCCCTACCCCTTGACACAGCATCTCATTCCAAGGCATCTCCTTGGATCAGACTTGCAATTCCTTGAGCCCAAAGTCTTGGAGTTAGTTTGTCTTTTCTTTTTTTTTGACTCCTCTCTCTCTTTCATCTACAAATACCTAGGTTTGAGCTGTCACATATTTTCCTGGACTGATGATATAGGCTCTTAACTGGTTTCCCATTTCCTATCTTATAGCAGCCAAAGTTATCCTCTTAAAATGTAAGTCAGATCATAAAAATATCCTGCCTATAGCTCTTTAATGGCTTTCCATTTCACACAGCATAACAGTGAAACCTTTAACTTCTGTTCAAACTCTTGGACCATCTCTATTATTTTTCTCTCTGCCTTATTCCACTCCAGCCATCCTTGCTTTCTTGCTGTTCCTGAACACTCCAGGCACATGACCACCTAGAGGGAAGAGCAGTCCTATTTTTAAAGAAAGGTCATTGATAGCCCATCCGCATATTTTAGAATATGTCTACTTGCTTTCCTATAGGAATAGAGGTGGCTTCAAGCAAAATTAACATATCCAATTAGATGGATTAGTAACAAAGATGCCAAACTAAAGGAAGATGACTCTTTAGGAACCTAAGGTGGGAAACCAGTCCAGACACAAGGTAGATGTAAGAGTGCTTATGCTGAATTCACAGGATTTTTGGCCTTGTTAGCTCCTTTCTTCTTTAGATTTCATTATCTTAGCTAACACGTGCTTCACTCCTATTTTTTTGTCCGTAGTTTCTCTCTCTAGTTTGATACACTATTTATTCTACTTTTCTGGCTGTTTAACTTTTTTAATATTTTAGTTAGTTCATCCCAGATGTAGCATAGATTACGTATTACCAGACTCTCCACTCTGCACCATCCCTACATAGTTTCTTCTCAGGCAACTCTGCCTGAATGTAGCTCGAGCCCAGTATGGCTGGCTGAGACCGAAGCATGCGAGTATACCAAAACGCGTCTAGAACAATTCCTGTGATTGAGCATTAGGTTTACTGTTGAGTCGCCCATCAGTGAGGACAAAAAGGGAAAATACTATGGGCTGTATACTTTTCTTTACCCAATAAGAGGATACACGCCAGTTCTTCAAGAAGCAAAACAGTATAATCTCCTGATACTAAAATTAACACTTGAGGGGCCGGGGTGGCTCAGTCAGTTAAGCATCTGACTTCAGATCAGGTCAAGATCTCACAGTTGGTTTGTGGGTTTGAATCCTGAATCAGCTCTGCGCTGACGGTGCGGAGCCTGCTTTGGATCCTCTGTCCCCCTCTCTTTCTCCCCCTGCCTCACTCACACTTCCTCTCAAATATAAAAATAAACATTAAAAAAAGAGAACATTCTTTAAAATAAAATAAATAAACAAAGTTAACAGTTGACTGTGACATTATCAGGAACTTGCTGTGTGTCATGTAAAAATGAGAACTCATGTTGAGTTGATAACATATTGCAATTAATATTTCCCTTGATCTATATTGAAATTCTATATGAAGTCTTAGCATCATTATAATAAGAAAATGGAAGACGCATCAGGGCAATTATAATTTGATCGCAAATTAGAGCATTTTATCTTTGAAATGCAATAAAAACACTCTATACTATTTGGTGGATGGAGGACATAGACTAGGACAGGCTATGTTTTCAAATTTAATTCACTTAATAGTAACTGTGAATGCAAAAGATGGCTTTTTGTGAACATGGTGATAACGTTGATGGTCTTTGGGGACCACTGTGGTGCAGTGAAAATAAACTGAGACTTAAACTAAGAATCCTGGGTCTTGTTTTTGCCAAAAAACATGTGACCATAAACAAGTCACTTGACTTCTTTGAAACTCTTTGGCATCACTTGTGAAATGAAGACTCACTACAGCTCTCAGATTCTGGGTGGTGTTTTGACTTTTGCCTGCTTTGAAGTGGCCCCAAAATTTCAACACGTAAAGGTCTCTCCTATGCTACTAATTATAGCGGAGGCTAACCCTCTGCAATGAAGTTGACCTTGCCGGCCACCCTGCAATGCTGTTGCAGTTTGAAGGCATGAGCAAAAGGGAAGACACGCAGAGAGTCCAACCAGACAGCTGGACAAGGCCCTTCAGAGGGCATTCTCCTGGCCAGTGATGGCTCTGCTCTTCAGCTGTGCTTGTTCAGAAAATGAAATGTTGCCAGCATTCCCAGAGCATATCAGTTTCTCACGTAATAGGCACATGTCTAGCAACTTGCAGGACCCCGATATAAACCCAAATGTCAATTTATTAATTCATGACTTGAAATACAGCTGTCCAGGATGTAAGATATTTGTAGCAATCAATCAACACATCCTCTTTCTGGAAGAAAGTTGTCAGGGAAACAGAAGAAAAGCTCAAAATCTGGCTAGGTGATCAAAGCATGGCTAGGACCAAGAGTATCATCTTTTAGCCTGATGCACCCCTCTCTATTATAATGCTATTCCTCCAAGGGAGACACAAAAAAGTTACACTAGTTGTCTGGGACATCCAGTCCCTGGATTTGCTGAGCACACATTGTGTCCAGAATTCTGTCCAATCCTTATGTTTCCTTGCTACATCCTGTCTTTAGGTGTAACTACACCTTCCAGTTCTGTACTGGGGGAAACTGTGTTGCTTAAGAGTGTCTCTGCAGTTGTCTGCTGTCACCCCTTTTTATACAGTAATGCTCCTCTATCTCATTGAGCACTGGGCATGCCTTTTGTTCCCCTGTGTTCCACCCACATCATGCTGTATGATTCTCCCTCCTGTGTATTTTGGCAGTAACAAAAGGGATTCTTTCCAGGATCTGCATTCCCATGGTGTGAGCTATGTCCAGGCCTAAATGCTAGGGGAGGGGAGAGGAGGATGAGAAGGAGGCAGAGCAAAGTGTGAGGGGAGTGGCTACTCTCAAAGCCACATCATTTGTCTTTGCTTTGTCCTTGCTGGATTCCAGCCCTGGAGAATGAATGTTTGGTTTAGCAACACACAGAGTAGTCGGGGACTCTCATTTTGCAGACCTTGAATATTTACCCCCCTCAGGGAAAACCGAATCCTCAAGAGTAAAATGAATTATCTCCTTGGCTAATTAGCTAGGACATAACAAAATTCTCAGGAGGATCATCCCATCTGAGAATTTCTATAATGTATGCTTGTTTTTGCAGAGTCGATCTCTTCTTATTCTGTAGCCTGTCCGTCCTATAGCTCATTTCCTCACAGAAAAGGCGAAGTTGTCAAGTAGGCAAAATCTCTTCCTCTTTCCTGCACCTTTCTGCCTTCCTCCCCTTTCTCCGCCTCATCACTTCTGATACTCAAGAGTGACCTAAGGCACTCAGTCCCCTCAGGTTGTCCCAGTTCTTCCATATGCCTGCTCTACTAATTCTCGCTTCAGGAGATGAAATGCCACCCCCTGACACCTGCCCACATTAACATCCTCCGCACACTCTTCTCATTGCCTTGTATTAGGCTGGTTGCCATGCTTGCTGGCACTCACTGGACAGACCAATATCCTGCTAAAGTAGTAAATGGTTTTATACGTTACTCTTTTCTAGTGGACATATGGTAGCTTTTCTAACATCATCCGACATGTCCTTTGAGCCATTCATTTGGTCCCCATTTCGGCCACCTAATTTCAGTAAGCATGGCTCCACCCTTAGCTTCCAAGAGGAGCTCTAATTAGTTCAAATCAATCAGAACAACACTCGACCGGAGCATAGAGATGGGTGTAACCTAAGCAGAGATAAAGAGAGGCAAGAAGACATTTGTTGGCATTTCTACAAAGATTATTTTCCTCTCTTCCATTATAGCTGTGAAAGGGGACCCTTGGTCCTCCTCATGTGGTGCGGGAAAGGGAAGTCTGAGACTCTGGTCACTGTGTTACATTCACAAGGGGGACTGAGGGAATCCTGAGGCTGAAGCAGATATAGAAGTCAGAACAGACGAATGGAGAGACCCTGGATCCTTGGTGAGATCATTTGAGCTGCTGGATCAAACCTTACCTTAAGCCATTATATCTCTCAACTTTTAATTACCTAGGTCTATTAATTCCCTTTATTGTTTAGGTCTGAATCTTTGTTAGTCTCAAAAGAAAGAGTTTTAGAAAATACTCTCTTGTAATTTTAAAAGGTTTAGTGGAATAGAGTAAAGCCATAACTCAAAAGAATTCATTAAAAAAATTTTAGACATTTTTTTAAATGTTTATTTTGAGAGAGAAGGGGGGGAAAGGCAGAGAGAGAGAGAGAGAAAGAGAGAGAGAGAGAGAGAGAGAGAGAGAATCCCAAGCAGGCTCCACACTCAGCACAGAGCCTGATGCGGGACTTGATCTCACAGTTGTGACACCTGAGCTAAAATCAAGAGTCAGACGCTGAACCAACTGAGCCACCCAGGAACCCCAAAGAATTCCTTTTTACTGATGAAATTACATGCATTGTAACAGACTTTATAGGATCCCTCAGCTTATAATATTTAGGTTACGTAAAGCTAAAAAAAGCTAGCTTTGACCACGAGGAATGAACTCTATAAAGCATATGTCCATCAGCCCCTATATAGAAGTAACACCCAAACTATTAATTTCTCTGTTTGAGAAGACCCTAAATCATCTGGGAATCTTGCCTCTAAACCCATTCTTGGTTCACATTTATGTAATATACCCATATTATCCACAGCTATAACTGAACCCAAGTCTGTCTGTCTGACACATGGCAAAGCCAGTCACTGAGAAATCAGAAATGCAGCAAAGAAACTGAGAGGCAGCCAGAGGAGAAGATGGGGGGTGGGCAAGCCTTAATCTCCCCAAAGGAGGAGAGAACAAGTTTTTTTTTATAAGTACAGGGGTTGAGATTACATACATCTTGATAAAAGGGTAGGGGAATTTAAGATTATTTATGAGTAAAGTTAGGAGTATGCACATTAAGCAAGGCATGTATATAACATGCATCCCATATTCACCTTGGGGTGGAGACTTAACATCAGAATGAGGCAAAATTCAGCCCCTGACATCAGGAGGTTATCTTAGGACAAGGACAAGGCACTATCAGCATGTTCCGAGAGCTGGTACAAACTGAATGGGGTCTTGGGCTCCTTATCTCTCGTAAGGAATGCAGGGCCTTGCTGAAACCACATTAGTTGACCTTGAGTCCAGGCTTCTGCGGAGATAGCTAGTGGATTTGTTAGTGGGGACTGAAACGACACAATAACTGATTAGAGGGAAACAGTTCTCTGAAAAACAAGCTTTAAACTTTCTGGGAGTTTCAACCTCATTAGCTCTACAGGGCACAGTTTCATAGCAGATGATTAGCATGGAGTAGTAGAGACATAGATTTGGGAAGAAGATTTGAATTCTCTCATTTGCTGTGTTACCTAATCTCTTCTAAAAAGTTGTCCCTGCATTTGTATAAAGGGAACCATGTCAATGTCACAAAATTGTTTGGCAATTAAGTGAAACAATGTGTGAAAAGTGTGCACTGGCCTGGGGTTGTGGGCTGTGCCTGATGCATTGTGCTTACTCTGAAAGCAGTGTTTTCCGTGACAACATTTCCCAGTGTATACCTACATCTTAAAGTTACACAATGTTATATGTCCATTATAGCTCAGTAGAGCTGGGGGAAAAGTGGCATTTCCTTCTTCCCAAAACAGTGACAGAATCTAGTTGAGTAATTAAGGGTATGGAGTTAGAGAAGGACTGGCTTGCTTCAAACCCTGGTTTCTCCACTTCTGGGATTAATGGGGAAGGGCAAGGTAATTTACACCATCCCTTCCTCAGTTTCTTCATCTATAAAATGGGGGTAATAATAGCACTTTCTTTCTTCCTGGGACTCCTGAGAGGATCGATAAGGTAGAAGGGGTGTATGGGGGCCAGAGGCATTTGGGGGCAGACTGTGGGGGTGGAGATGAAGGCTGGTTGCAACATAAGTCCCATCAAGTAGGGGTTGTTTGAGGACTGGCTTGGAGGAGATGAGAATGGAACAGCGCAGACATTCAGCAGAAAGCTCTCGGGCAGAGGGAACAGCTAGGATGGAATCTATGAGTTGGGATCTGGCCTGGCATGGCCCAGCGATAGCAAGGAGGGGCAGCATGGCTGGAAAGGCATGGGTGAGGGAAAAGGCGTCATCGAGGAAGAGAGGGAACCTGTATGAAGAGATCCCATAGGGCAGGACAGGCCTTTAATGACACCGGCTTCTACTTTGACTGCAGTAGGAGTCATTGAAAGGTTTTATGCAGAGGATGGCAGTGTCTGGTGTGTGTTCTCAGTGAACCACTGGATACTCCACTGGGAAGAGATTTAGGTTGTGTGTTGTTAGTCTGTCAGGGCTACCACACCACAGACTGGGTGACGTCAACAGTAGAAATTTATTTGCTTACATTTCTGGAGGCTGATGCCCGAGACCAAGGTGCTAACAGGGTTGATTTCTGGTGTGGTATTTCACGTGGGCTTGTAGACAGCTGCCTTCTTGCTGTGTGCTCATGTGGCCTTTCCTCTGTGTGCACAGAAAAGAGAGAAAGAGAGAGGTCTCTGGTGTCTCTTCCTCCTTTTATAGGGACACCAGTCTTATAGGATTAGGGTCCCAACCTTATGACCTCATGTAACCTTCATTACCCCCTTGAAGGCTCTATCTCTGAATACAGTCACATTGGAGGTTAGAACGTCAACATAAGAATTTGGCAGGGTACAAAATCTAGCACATAACTACTGTATGATTGTTAATTTTATCTGTTAACTTAGTAGGCTATGGTGGCCAGCAATTGGATCAAACACCAATCTAGACGCTGCTATGAAAGTATCTTTTAGTTGTGATTAACACAAGTAGACCTTGAGTAAAGCAGGATGCCTTCTATAATGTGGATGGGGCTCACCCAATTACTTGAAAGCATTAAGCAAAAAAGACTGAGGTCCTTCAAAAAAGAAGAAATTCTGCCTCCAGACTCTTTTGGACATGAGCTGCAATTTTAACTCTTTCCTGGGTTCCCGGACTGGCCTGAAGACTTTGTACTTCCTCGTTCCCATAATCATGCAAGCCAGTTCCTTGAATTCTCTCTCTCTCCCTCCTCCTCCATTGGTTCTATTTCTCTGTTTCATTTGTCACTTGTAATAGAAGTAGAAGGGGTGGGGTTAGGGGCATAAGTCAGACAGCCATTGCAGTGGTTAATCTAGGGGTCAAGTGAGATGTCTTAGAACATTATGCTCTTAGACTTAATTTGTATGATTTCCTATGTGTAACAATATACTTGGATTTGTATTACATTACCATAATTTGTAGTATTGTGGAATTATAATATTGAAGTGTATATATCATAATATAGCTTGGGTTATTTACATCTTCTCTGTAAGATATTACATGATATTCATACTATATTCTACAAAAGAACTTGGATCCCAACATGAGAGAAACAAAATGGTCCATTTTAACAAGTGTGGCATACGCAGGCTTATTAGAGATTTTGTTTTGAACTTTGTCCCTTTTGGAAAGTTTTAAAGGCATAAAAAATGTAGTGGACTGTACTTATAGCTGAGAATTACACACTGAGCTCATAGTAGGTGTTCAATTCATATTATATAATACAAAAATGATGGAAGCAAACACTGGCTAGAAAACAGCTTTGGGGGCCCCTCAGGGTAGTGAGAGCTGGTATGCTGTTTCTTCTAGGTAGTTGGGGGGAATCTAGTTTGTTTGTTTTAAAATTACGAACTCTCCAACATATACCATTCAACCTCTTTCTAGTCCCTGTATTCATGGTAAGTTTATTCTTCAAGTAATCATGTTTCAAAAGCCTTATAGCTTAGTTTTTTTTTAAGGAAGAAGACAGAATTCCAGCTCCATTATTCCTTGCAGTGAGAATTTGGACGAGTAGCCTCTCCTCTCTAAGACCGAATTTCTCATTTTAAAAATGTAGATGCTACAGAGACAGAATGCAGATTGGTGGTGCAGGGGCTGGGAGGAGGGGAGAATGAGGAGCAACTGAATAATGGATATGGGTTTTCCTTTTAGGCTGATGAAAACATTTTGAAACCAGATAGAGGTAGTGGTTACACAGCGTTGTAAATGTACTAAATGCTCGTTCACTTTAAAATGGTCAAGTCTATGTTATGTCAAGTTCACCTCAACAGAAAAAAGTAGGCATAAAAATAGTACACGCTCCACAGGGTTATAATAAGACTTACGGCCATGAAATGCTTAGCACAGTGGTTAATGCTTAGCACATTGCAACCAGTCAAGGAATGCCATTCTCTTCTTCCTTCTTCCTCCTCCTTCTCTTCTTCTCTTCCCCCTGCCCCTCCTCCTCTTCCTCCTTCCTCTTCTTTCTCCTCCTCCTCCTCCTTCCTCCTCCTTGTCCTCCTCCTTCTCCCCCTCTTCATCGTTGTTGTTGTTGTTATTGTTGCTAACATGGGCATAGCCATTCTGGAACCAATTCCTTCTCAGATAAAAATGCTAACCTGTATCAGTGTCACCCAAATGGGGGTACTGGGAGATAAGGCTATGAGATTAGGTTGGAACTAGTTTATGCCAAGAGAAAAGATCTAGAATGTATTTAGTAGGCAGCAAAGAGCCCCTGAAGATGCTTGAGCTAGATGGTTAAGTGAATTATACTGCGCTTTGAATCAATTAGGCTAGGAACCATGTGGAGGGGATGAGGTTGAAAGAGGGGGACATAGTTAGCAAGTTACTCTCAACAGGGTCCTTAGATTTCACTTTCTTATTTCCTCCTCAATCACCTTGGATTTGGCTGGCTACATAGCAAACACTTAATAAATACTTGTAGATTAGTTATTTTACACTTCTTTAATGCCTTCCTTTGAAGTACTTCCAGTTGAGATTACTTCTACAAATCACATAATGCAAGATAAAATGCCCTATATATCTGTCAGTTTTCTCTAAGACTGTTTTCTAAGTATTATATGTGCTCGGTTCATGGACTGGGTGTTCAGTTGCTGGAAAAATAGAAATCACCCCATTAGTCATACCTCTGCAAATTTCACATTTTATATTCCAAGTTTTGTGGTGGGTGATATTTAAAGCCTTTTTTTTTTTTTTGCCGGCTATTGTATCACTACAACTGTATATTGCTCATGGACATTTTGTGATCTCAGATCTAAGGAAAATGATGATGTTCTATTTGTTAGCACTTTGAGTGAAGCACAGAAAGACCTTACAGTGAGAAACACAGCTTAATTAGCACGTTGGTGATTTATATTACCCAGTGCGAAATCTCCACTGGCACCAAAGGAAGGATCAAAACAAAAGGCATATTTTGGATTTCAATTTTTTTTTGGTCTTACTCAGAATTCACAACCTTATTTCCATGTCTCTAATCTGCAAAACCCACAATATAACATCATTGTCTCAAAGTTACCGCATTTCACAATATCAGGCAAAGGTACACAGTCGCTTACTGATTAATCTGTGTGGACAGATGTCCCTGTACCACTTTGTTCATAGGAGTATACCTTGATTTATGTAATACAAAGTCTCTTAAACATCATAGGACTTTAGAACCTGAAGGGAATGTTGAAATTTTCTAATTGCATCTTTATTATACGTTGAGAAAATCCTGATAAAAATTAGAAAACTTTTACACTGGTTTAAATTTTATTTGGCATATTATTTACATATATTATAGAAATATTTGTATATCTCTGTATTAGCCTGAATCAGTTATTCAATTTGTAGATCATGTGTATCAGACATATCTCTTTTAGGTACAAAAAATTTGACAGAAACTGGCTTTAGTTACAAAAAACATTTGTTATTTGTTCAAATGACTGATCCCAGGACAGTTCTTCAAGTTCATTGGACTTAGTGGTTTAAAGGGACCTATTTTTTCTCCATATCTTGACTCTGCTTTTCTGTAGATTCTCTTCAACCCTCAGACTCTCTCTTTGTGGTGGTTGCTGGCAGATTTAGGTGTATATCTTCTAGGTTTATAATCAGAGAGAAGAGAATAACTTCCTCCCACTTCTCAAGCCAATGCTTGGCTTAGCTCTGATTAGACAACTTGAATCGGGAGTTCATCCTTGAACCCATCACTGTGACTTTAGTTTTGGAAAATACTCATTGACCAGAAATAGTTCTTGTGTCCACACCTGGATTCATGGGATGTGGCCAGTCCCATCCCAGCTAGTATATTAAGTTGAGCAACATTACTTTTCCATAAAAATTGGGGGTGTTCTTACCAGTGGTTGGTGGGAGGTAAATAAATGTGAGGCAGGCAAAGGTAACAGATGCCCATGAGGACTCCACAGGTGGACTCCAGGACATGTCGTAGTAACAAAAGCCTGGGAGGTAGGTGACATCAGGAGGAACCCCTCCCCAGAGGACTGACTATAGATCCAGAGATTAGGAACACGGTCTACATTCTAGCTCCTCCATGAGTACATCATCTCTAAAAATTAAGTGACTTGTTCATTGAGTCACGGTTAAAAAGTCAGAGGCAGCCTACAACCATTGTAATGCTATTCCTAGAGATGAAGATATTTCTTAGGTTAACCGTATAGCTTATTTTTAAACAATAGCCCATTTTTGAAAGTGTTATTTTTGTCTTTTCAAAAGTTTGGAAAACCCCCAAGAGCAAGTGAATACAACTTTATGAGAGAATTATTAAAACTTTGTTTTGAACTGTTTTTAAATTTAATTCTGTAAAAGGTGAATATATATAAGCTTTATGTAATCATTCCCTCATGATACTTTTTTAGTGTAGAAAATTTTCAATGGGGTGTTTTCACAAGTTAAACTGTATGCATAGAAAACCATATTTGCAAGCTTCTAGAACAAATACCCCTAGAATAATATTATTATCACATACAAAGCAATAGTTTTAGGGTAAGGGGCTTTTCAGGATTTCTCAGAGTCCTTTATTTAGTCTGCCTTCCTTTATCAGCTGATTGTCACTTTTCTGTATGGCAGGTCACCAAAGAGTTACCTCTTTTTTTTTTTTTTTGACATTTATTTATCTTTGAAAGACAGAGAGACAGAGCACAAGCAGGGGAGGAGCAGAGAGAGAGAGAGAGGGAGACACAATCCAAGCAGGCTCCAGGCTCTGAGCTGTTAGCATAGAGCCTGATGCAAAGCTCGAACTCATGAACCATGAGATCATGACCTGAACCGAAGATGGACACTTAACTGACTGAACCACCCAGCTGCCCCAAGAGTTACCTCTAATGGGTGCTCATGGGAGAACTCTCTTCATACTTGCCCTATACAGTATACTGGCCCGGGAGACCTGGCTCAGTCTTGACCTGTGGGCAGAGGCCAGCTTCAGCCCATGCTATGGGCAAGCCACTCACTCTATGGCCTCTTGCTGCAAGCTCCCCTCATTCATTGAGTGACTCTTTTGGAAGTTCTTAAACCCACCTATCTTCTGGCACTGGTTGACCCAGGAGGACTTTCTGTATCTTTGCTCTGGTAACCTGTGTGAGTATAGGCTGCCCCCAACTGCTGCCTGTCATACCTCTGCCATCCTGCCCTTGCCCTTTGTTCCACAGTTGCAACCCTGGGCAATCTGAGGTTCCCATTGCTCAGCACTTCTGGCAAGAAATGGTCACGGTTCTTGACTTAGCAGAGATGGGGAGGACATTTGGGTCCCTTCAATATTACAGAAAGAGATGATGGAGAGGTCTACTAGAGGATGCTTGCTGCTCTACACGCTCAAAGTGACATCTCTCCCCTCCTGGTTCTGCTCATATCTACTGGGTTGGGTGGAGGTGTTGGTAGTGGCTATGGTGGTGCGTGATGAACTGAGGGTTTTTTAAGTTTATTTTGAGAGAGAGAGAGTGGAGGAGAGGCAGGGTGAGAACGGGGCGGGGGGAGAGAGAGAATCCCAAAAGTCCCCGTGCCACCAGTGCAGAGCCTGACTCTGGGCTCGAACCCATGAACTGTGAATCATGACCTGAGCTGAAACAAAAGCCAGATGCTTAACTGACTGAGCAGCCCAAGTGCCCTGAACTTGGTTCTTGAATGCAACAAGCTCTGTGGGGCAGGGGTTGCTACCAGTTAGTGGCAGTTCTCTGAAATGCCCATTGCCTGCTCCCTAGTGCTCCACTCTTTCCCCATCAGCCAGGTCAGATTCTGCCACTTCTTTGCTCGGAACACTCTAATGGCTTTCCATCTCACTCAAAATGTGGTCCAAAGGCCTCACTGTGGCCCACAAGACCCTACTCGATCTCGTCTCCACATCCCACAAACTACTCTTCTTCTGCTCATTCAAAGCCAGCCAGCCTGGTCTTCCTGTACATGTCAAAAACGCTTTCACTGCTTGCTGCTTCCTCTGCCTGGAATACTCCAATTGTATATTCTCAAGATTTGCTCCCTTTTTCTTGTAAACCTTGTCTCAAATGTCACTTTATCAGTGAGGCCTGCCTTGACCATTCTGCATAAAATAGCATCTTCCAACAGTCTGGACTCTTACCCTGCCTTCTCTTTCTTTATATCATGCACCACTACCTGATATATACAGGTCTGTACTTGTTTATTGACCATCCCTTCCCAGGCGCTTTCTCTCCTTGGTTCATTACTATACCCCTCCAGCCAGGGCCATACTGATAGTTGGTAGCTCTCAGTAAATATTTGTTGACTTAATAAGTGAATGTCTGATGAATTAATTAGGATGCATATGGTAAAATTAAGGCAAAACAAAGAAACTCACGTTGATGTTTCAGTCGACTGGTTTTAACTAAATGCAAATTTCAGATTCCCAGCTGAAAAGCCAGCCCCTCTCTTAATTTTGACACAATAGTTTTGACTGTTCCCATTTTCGTGGAGAACAACCAGGTATCTGCACAAACCCTGAGAAGCCCCACGGGCATTTGGCACCATGTGTTCATTTCTTCTTTGCCAGAGGGAAACCTTTTTGCATTCTACATTTCCACTGCCAAACTCTAATGTGATGGAAGCTACAAGACCAGACTAAGTAACTGGTAAGGTCTCTTTTTGCTCTAAAACTGTGCACCCTGTGCATTTCTTTTCCTTCCGTTACACTTTGTTTGCACTTTAGAGCAGGCATTGTTCCTTTTTGTCTCATCTGTATTGTTCATTTGCTCATAACTTGTAGATGAGGCTATTGTGGTACATGATTTGGAAGACTGGTCTTGACTATGTCTTTCAAACATGAGCTAATGGTGTCTGCAGAGGCTGCTAATTTGGGAATATGATTCAGGTAGTGTGGATGATGGAGTTCTTGTTCAGGTTAGGGCTCTACTTGAGGCTCTCAGCTTTCATCTGTAGAGCTCTGTGGAGGTTAGGGCTCTGAAAGCTATTAAAGACGGCCTCTCTCCCTTTAGTTAAGTACACTTAACTAAGGTGATTTTACAATTAGTCCCCAAAGTGCTGTTGACAGGGAACAAGGGGACAGGGCTTTTTCTATAAACATTTCTCACCAGAATTTTCAGACTCTCATTCTTGGCATAGGATTTTAGTCTCACTTTTGCCTAAAATCGATACAGTTAAATTTGTCTGGATCTGGTAAGATTATTTGTGTGTGTGTGTGTGTGTGTGTGTGTGTGTGTGTGTGTGTGTGTGTTTGTATTTTTTCTCCTTTTAATTCCTGTTGGGTGAGAGAAAAAGGATTTTGTGGTTAGAGTGACAGAATGTTTGTGTTAAGTACATTTCCAGCAAAGAAAAGAACAGAAACAAAAGCCCCTACTTGGAAGAAAGTTTGTTTAGAACTAGAATTAACCTGTCTTGAACATGATAAATGCCATACTTTTCAAAGTTTTGTTACAGAATTGATTTCTTTCCATATGTTTCTGGTGGTTTAATTTGATTGGCAGAGCAAAATATTGCTATTTGATGTGGGAAAAGTTATTTTTAATACACAGGACTGTAGGTGTAAATTTTATTTGTGTTAATAATACTGAATAAACTGCATTTATGTGTTGAGTTTATTTCTGGTGACTGTACTACTACATAATTTGATTGTCCAGTGTTCAGACATGGATTTAAATCTTTATGCATCTGGGAATTAGCTAGTCACGTTGTATTTGCTTCTGCTTGTGAAATCAGGAAAATGACCATGCTAAAGAAAGGAAGCTATTTCAGGGTTTTCTTCTCTTTTTTTTTTAAGTACAAAGTTATTTCCATAGAAACCTGATAATGAAGAGTAATTTAACTCTTTACCTAAGTCTGTTTGAATGATAGGTCTGCACGTGTATGGTTCTGACTTTTCCATCCAGCTGTTACCAACACTTAACAAAAGATGTTAAATTTGTTTTTTCTTATGTTTCCTTTAAACAAATCAACATATTATTTTTATGCTTTTAAACATTAAATTTTTAAAAGATTAAATAGAATAATGGCCTTTTACTACATTATGAAGTTATTATTTCCAATATTTATCTTGAAAACTAATTTTTAATCACTATCAGGTACTCAAGCCATAAAATGGCTGCTGAGTTAATGTTGTTTCAATAATACCAAGCACATTATTTTCATGTATACTAAAATATACTTAAAATTTTGCAGATAGTAAAATTATTTGATCAAGTTTGCACAACTTCAGTGACAATTATAGTTAGCTTAGGCAGAACTTCAATTTCATTTTCAGAGTCAGTTACACTTTTTTTTTAATGTTTATTTTTGAGAGAGAGAGAGAGAGAGAGAGAGAGAGAGAGAGAGAGAGAGAGAGAGAGAACACAAGTGGGAGAGGGGCAGAGAAAGAGGGAGACAGAATCCCAAGCCGGTTCCAGGCTCTGAGCTATCATTGCAGAGCCTGATGTGGGGTTCGAACCCACCAACTGTGAGATCATGACCTGATCTAAAGTCAGATGCTTAACCAACTGAACTACCCAGGCACCCCAAGTCTTTTCTACTTCTTAAGCTAGCTGTTGCCCAGGTCTAGGGGAGTTAAGACCATGAAGCCTTTAGTATTCATATACTTTAACTTTGTGATGAAGTCCTCATAAAATAAACAACTATGATTCATGAGTATTGTAAGTTTTTGCTGTAGCTTATTTTATTACTATTTTGCCCTATGGGTTTGTATGTATGTCTAATTTGACACTAAATCATGAATAGAGATTAAATTCATTGGAAACCTTCAATCCTGAAGTATTAAGTATTACGGGTAGTAACACCAATATTCATTCCAGCTGATTTTCATCAGGAA
Organism: Felis catus; assembly: GCF_018350175.1. NCBI lineage: Eukaryota > Metazoa > Chordata > Mammalia > Carnivora > Felidae > Felis > Felis catus. The sequence goes on along the minus strand of NC_058371.1, from coordinate 186,993,834 downwards.
TGACAATAATTTACTCAATGACATCAATAATGAACAAATATCTAATCTTTGGATGGTACAGGTGGGTATCAGGCTACAAGGAACCATTCTTCAAAGAGCATAAAACTGAGGGGTGTCTGGGTGGCTCAGTCAGTTAAACATCTGACTTTGGCTTGGCTAAGGTCATGATCTCATAGCTCATGGGTTTGAGCCCCATGTCGGGGTTTGTGCTGACAACCCGGAGCCTGGAGCCTGCTTTGGATTCTGTGTCTCCCTCTCTCTCTGCCCTTTCCCTGCTTGTGCTCTCTCTCTCAAAAATAAATAAACATCAAAAAAAATTTGTTTTAAAGGAGCATGAAATCGAATTGAGGAGATAATTAATGCTTAGGTATATGAAAAGTCACTTAGTGATGTAGTAATGCAAACTAATAATAAAATATATCTTTTTTAAAAAAAAATTTTTTTTCAACGTTTATTTATTTTTGGGACAGAGAGAGAGCATGAACGGGGGAGGGGCAGAGAGAGAGGGAGACACAGAATCGGAAACAGGCTCCAGGCTCCGAGCCATCAGCCCAGAGCCCGACGCAGGGCTTGAACTAACGGACCACGAGATCGTGACCTGGCTGAAGTCGGACGCTTAACCGACTGCGCCACCCAGGCGCCCCAATAAAATATATCTTAATTGCCAAATTAGGAGTATAGCAGACATCACAGATAGCTTGTGTAAATATATTTAGTCAAACTTCAGTAATTAAACCTGAGTAAATTTATACTGCTTCCTGTCACTTTAAAAAAAAAATTAATGTTTATTTTTGAGAGAGACAGAGCTTGAGAGGGGAAGGGCCACAGAGAGAGGGGGACACAGAATCTGAAGCAGGCTCCAGGCTCCGAGCTGCCAGCACAGAGCCCGATGCGGGGCTCAAACTCACGAACCGCGAGATGGTGACCTGAGCCGAAGTTGAACGCTTAACCGACTGAGCCACCCAGGCGCCCCTGTCACTTTTTTATATTACATTCTTTGGAAGTAATACAAGCAAGAGCAGGAAACAGTATCACATAACATTTATTGAATAGTTCACATGTGCTGGGCACAGGTGTATTACATCATCTGAGCCCCCCAAATCCCATGATATCGGCCCTATAATCTCACTTCACTGATGAGGAAACTGAGGCCAGAAGAATTTCCTGATGGCCACATAGGTGGGAAGTACCAGAACTGGGGTTTGAATCTAGGCAGTGCAGGCTTAGAGCCTGTGGCCGTACCAAGTCATTCTGCCTCTCCAGGACCCCCGATTCTGGGGTGTGCCAGAGAAAGGAATCTGGCCACAGAGAGCTAGCTTCTTCCTGCAAATTTACTTTTACAGGGCTCCAATTAGTACACAGAAAGAGCTCATTTACTAAACGGGCTCTGAGTAATTGGCTAATGGGATTTTGGTGAGTAGTGTCCTCTGGAGGGCTGTTTCCACAGCCTGATGCATTGGGCAGTCAGGCCTGAGGTTGTTTATCCCGCTCCAGGACAGCACAGCCCAGCACACATAAGCTGCTAGAAAATGGTTCCCTATTGAAAACTCAAACTGGATCAACAGAGCCTGGCTCTCGCTTTCAGAAGTCAACACTGGCAGCCTAGTAAGGAAGTCCTGGACACCCTCGCCGGTAAACTCAAGGAATTGGAGTTGGGGGAAGATGGTTCTCATCTTTCATATATGGGTTAAAACAATGAGGGCCTGGGTCTGGATTTTCCCCTAAACCACAGGCTCCGAAAGAAACAAGATGTCTGGTGAGGAACACAAGCCATGAACTGGCGGCTGTGTGGTTCAGTTTGCCATGGTGCTTGGATCCGCCCCACAGGGGAAATGGCAACAAGTATATATCGTGGCGGATGCAGCTTACAGCTGGCACCTCTTCGTGTCCCTTTGCTTCTGTAAAGTGGAGATAACAATACCTACTGCATATGGTTGTGCTGAGGAGTCAATGGGTTGATAAATACAAAGTTCTGAGAAGAGAACCTGGGTATTCAACACACATTAGCTATCATCCTTATTACTCTGCTACTGTTGTTATGTGTCAGATTACATAGTGGACAATGGCTCTAAATCTCCAAAATGGAATTTGGAAAGGGTTCGAATTCTAGTTCTTCCCTCTAATACTTGTGGGAGCTTGAACAAGTCCCTTGACCTCTCTGCTCAGGGCTCCCATTTGAGATGAGGATTGCCAACCTCAGAGGGTTGTTTAAAGGAAAAATAAAATCGTATCTGTCCATTTCATTTGTAAAGTTCCTTGTTAATTATCATTCTTAATTCCTCAAACCTGATCCTTCTATTGAATTCTCTCTTTCTCGTTAACCCAACAGACACAGCTATAAAAGTGGGAGCCAGCCATATTAAATCCTTCGTCCCAATTAGTTGGCTGTAAGATTTGATTCTTCTTAATATCTCTAGTATCTGGTTCCTCCTTCTTATCCCACTGCAATTTCCTTAAATATAAGGCTCTAGCAGCCTCCTAGCTGGCCTCCCTGACTCCAGTCTCTAGTCGGCTGGAGGAACAATTGTTCTAACATGCAAATTCAGTCTTCTTTTACTCCTACTTAAACCTCCCTAGTGGTTTTTCATTGCCCATTGCCTTCAGCATCAAATTCCAATTTATTAGCATGGCAAGCAAGGTCTTGAATGGCATGGCTTTTTACACACTTTTTACACACTTTCCCAGGGTTACTCTTGGCCCTTTGCCTTTTTCAATGCCTCGTGTCACATCCAATTAGATGTAGTTGCCAGAACATGTCCTTGTCTTTTACTTGTGCTTTCTGACCCTTTGTTCCTCATTATCTTCTACTTGCCCTTCAAGGTTATTCTAGCATTATTTAAACCAAAGAGGGTCTGATGTCTCCTTTTCCCAATATCCTCACTGAGTAGGAGTTTCTCTTCTGTGCCCCCATGATACCCAGTGTTTGTCCTGATTGCATTGTTTCATAACTACTCCTTTATGTATTTTTTCTTTGTAAGACAGAGGAACCCTTTGGGATTTTCATCTCATCCTACTTGTTTCTGCATTTTCAGTGGCTTGGGAAAAAAATGTTGATTGAATTAAAGAATAAATATTATATTAAATAAAAATCAGATGATGTAGTTGTCCTTCCAGAATCATTTCCAAGTTGTTAATCCACTCCACTCTACAAGAGGCTTACAAAGGAGACCATACTTGAGATGTATTATCTCATTCATGAGCTTGGGCAAATGATACAGCCTCCCCAAGACTCATTTTTCTCTGCTTTAAGATGAGAATAATAAGAGTATCTATCTTGTTGCTGTAAAGGGCAAATGAAATATGCATATAAAACTCTTAAAACAGTACTTGATATCCAGTAAACACCCAGTAAATTTAAATTACTGCTGTCTTATTAGCTTCAAAATAGAAGTAAATTCACCCCATTCGTCACTGAAGACAGTTGTTTGTGGAGGTGGTCAGTGAAAAGCTGGGTGGGAGAGGTGGTCTGTAGTTTTTTTGGACCTTAGTGAAGTATCTCATAAAAAAATGGATTTATTAAAATTCAAACAAAGCCAATATTTATCAATAAAAACAATGGAGTTTGGAGAATGTAGAGTTCTACCATAAGCCAGAGAAAACAAAAATCTGTTGATTCCATCTTCTCTGTGAATGATGGTTTTCTCTGCCTATATTTCATAGTAAAACAAAGGTTTTTAATTCTCTCTCTCCCTTTCTGCTGACACCTCTTAGGAATATTTTTGTCTTTTTAATACTCACACCAGAAAAGATTAACTGATACATGACAGACAGTGAGGTCAAATAAAAAGAGACATCGGTTGGACCTGTACCTGTCAGTGACATCCTCAGTGTCAGGTACCTGTCCAGAATTCCTTTGACACTTCGTCTGCTATGGCCACATGTATGACTGTGATCATCAGTCTTTCAAAGCATAGGTAAAACAGAGACAAAAATGGCTATTCTCCACCTCCTGAGCAGGGGTGTCATGAAGATGAATTAAAAAGAAGACAAGACTCAAGATAGGGTCTTGGAAAGAGCATGGACTTTGGAAGCAGAGAGCTGGGTCTTCATCCTTTCTCTGTTACCTGTTCTCTTGCTCACCTTGAGAACACTTTCTCTGAAATTTATTTTCTTTATCCGTATAATGGACATAACAGCATCAGTCTTTTTAAGTTTATTTATTTTATTTTGAGAGAAAGAGAGTGAGCAAGCATGAGTGGGGGAGGGGCAGAGAGGGAGAGAGAATACCAAGCAGGCTCTGCACTGTTAGCATGGAGCCCCATGAGGGGCTTGATCTCACAAACTGCAAGATCATGACCTGAGTCTAAGTCAAGAGTCAGATGCTTAACTGACTGAGCCACCCAGGTGATCCAACAGCATCAGTCTTTAAGGGTTGTTGTGAACAATGTGATTTTTAGCAACAAATCATAGCTGTCCCTTTTTCTGTGTGCCTGGGCAGTATCAGGTGCCACCTTTGGTAATCCTCTGCTGTTCTCCTTGAGGCTAAAAAGCCTTGAAAGGTAATGGCCTGGCTACATATTGTGAATCATTGTTGAGAGCCTGGAGATAAAAAGCTTGGTGACAGTGTTGGTTGTAGGAAGTACGTGTTTCTCTGCCTTCTTCTCTCCCTCCCTCCCTTTTCCCCTCCTTTTCTCCCACCTCCTCTCTCCCTCTCTGCCTTGTCTCTCCTTTATTTCCTCCCTCCCTCCCTCCCTCTCTACCTTCCTTTCTCTTTTTAATGTCCTCAGTACACTTGTCAAATAACAACCTGTGGTTAAAAAAAAAAAAAAAAGCTCATCTTGCATATTATTAATGGCATCATCAGTACCTTTAGGAAGAAACAGTTACTTTTTTCATGTCTCTAGGTCTACATGTAATCTCATAATCTCATAGTACGTTTCATGTACCATTATTGGTCCTATATTCTTCATTTTGAAGGCTGAGTATGATATAATCCTTCTATGATATAATCCAAAGTCTCTTTTGATGCAAGACTATGGGTTCAAGGGGAATAAGACAGGATCCTAGCAGTAAGACTCAGCTACTCCGTCACACTGCATAATGATTAGGCTAAGCCAACTTATGTAAAATTAACTTCTAAATCCTAAAATATACACTGTACACTGTTTTGGGGTAGAGAAATAAAAGAAGTCTAAGTTTCATGTAGACTCTTAGTTTGGAGAGAACTCTAGAAGGATTCTAATGCCAATAGACCTGTAAAGGTCATCTGTTCTAAACCCATCACTGGATCACATGAACAGTCTCAGAGACACATGTCTTGTTAGTGCATAAGCTGATTAGAGGCAAGGATAGAAACAGAACTCATGGCCTCAAACTGTATCACACTGCTGTGGCCTTGGGGCAGGCCATTAAAATTGGCGTGGGCCGAGTTCCAACACTGATATGGCTCATACCTTCCATGAGGTATGGAACCTTCCAAAGGTTCTTCTTGAGTCTTCCCAATGAGACCGTCGACTCCTGAAGGCAGAAACTATGTGCTATGTATCTCTGAATCACCACACCGAGCCTGGTGTCTGGCACATAATTGCTACTCAGTGAATATTTGTTGAGTGAATAACGAACAGATTGTGCTTCTCAAACATTTGGACCGGATGTGGAGTCACAGAGTGCACTAGTGAGAGAAACTGTTCATACCCCCTCTACCCCTTCCATTGCTGATGAATGAAGCCCAGCCTAAATTCATGTCAAATGCTCTCCTGTCTTTGCAGGGCTGCATGATTGAACTGCTGCTTTTCCTTTCAGGCAGACTAGAAGGTTCTATATGCAATAATGTTGGAGTCCCTAAAATTTAGGAGGAGAGATATTTCATGGCCTCATGCTGAGGTCTATAAGGGGTTTTATTTTCTGAATACGTATTGATCGCAGCTTACAAAATACCACAAACCTATATAATTAAAAAGAATGAGACCAGTCGTTTGTGGGCAGAGCATAGCTAAGTGTAAGAGAAGACAAATTCTTCAGGTGCCTGCGATTTTATAATTGTACTTGCTTGGGAAGCTTATTAAAGCTTTGCAGGTGCAATGTTTCATCACAGAGTAGTGAACCTTTGAAAGATATGCATAATAAACAGAGTTTGAAATATGTTTTTATTCCAGGCCATATGGTCCTGTCTGGAGCTTTCCTGGATCTTTGGGTCAGTTCATTGTTGAAAGATGGGCTTGCAAGGATCCACCTCTCAGAGCAGCTGTCAGAGCCCTATCAGAACGAATCTGCTTTTGCATGATTATTTATTTTATGTGGCTCTGTGAAACGAGCCCAACCTTGCTCAGTAGCTGAAATGTGCTGAGCAAAGTCTCTTCCCTGAACAGCTTGTAGCCACATCACCAAGCAGTGTCCTTCATTGTCCTTAACAAGCAGACTAGCGAGACTTCTACAGTAGGCCAGAACGGGCAGTCTGGGTAAGGTGTACCCACCTGGGCTTGAACTTGGTGCCAGAAATATGAAAACTTACATGGTGGCATTTTAAAGAGATGCCAGTGTTCTTTCTTCTCAGCTCTCTACTATTCACTTTCCTGTATCTCTTCACTCTAGGCCATTACAGTGGCCACTGTATGCAAGCACCTGCAGTGTGTTTGTGGCGAGGATAATGCTAACACTTGCTGCCTCTCCCGTTGTCATTAGCAAAAGGTGGCATTGACTCCACTGAAAATGACTTTTTAAGGGACATTTAATATAATTTATTCAACATTTATTATATATGTATAGAAATTCCAGTAACTGACAAGAGGCATGGTGCTTGTGATCACAGAAAGATAGTCTAGAATACAAAATGAGCAGGGAGCTGATCAGATTGGAAGAAGTTATTTCTTTTTCTTTATTTGGACAAGATGAATTTGGAGTTGAATTTTGTTATCATGGTCAAGAAAATAATCTTGCCTTCTTGAGAACTACCTATTATCTATTCTTATATTGGTAACATTATATTCAGTGTTCTATATCCATTTGTAGTCCTTCTTTCATCTAAGCAATATTCATTAAACACCTGTCCTTCCCTAGGATAAGATGTATGTGCTTAATGCCCTCACAGAACTTAGACCCTGGGAGTAGAAGACAGAAAATGAACAAATAGTTAATTCCATGTCTTATTCATGTTACAAAAGGGAAGTTAAGGGTGTTTGGTGAATGCACAAATCAGAGAAACTATGTGGGAGCTTTTCTCTTCTACTTGGCTGCTTTACCTTGAGGGTAAATTCTACATCAGATTTCCCCTTCCTCTATGAGAATCGCTCTGCCTAAAACAATAACTTGCATATAGTAGGTGCTTAATAAAGTATATTGTGGACAAAAGGGAGGAATGAAAGAAACTAAGAAGGAAGTATTAATATTAATCTACATGCTCAGAATTTGGTTTGACAAATCACAGTTCTAAAGCCCTAAATCAGTTTTAGAGCAAAACTACATGTTTGTTTTGTTCTCATATGCAGTTATACAATTTTTATTCACCCATAGTGCTTATTTTTGCACTTAGTGAGACTTAGAACCTAGAATTTACCTTTTCACCTGTGTATAGGAAGGTGGGACTCTGATATTTCTCTCTGAGGCACCAGCTGAGGCATCACTTCCTTTGAGGGCTATTCTTACGTGGCTATCGTTATTAGAGATGGGCTATTTCTAAATACAAGTAGATCAATATTCTTATGGACTGAAAAAATGATGGCTATTCCCAAGTGGGCACCTCAGGCCTATGGATAAGGTTGTATGATGGGGGATGTTTTCTCTTGGGGCTCTACTCTGGTACCCTATGGGATTTCTGGAACCGAGAGCCACCATTCAAGCTTATACTGTGTCCAGGAGAGTGGAATGACATTGCTCAAGAGGATCTCCCAGAGTTCTCAAGAAGGGTAAGCACTCCAGAGGACTATCCCAGAAGTGCAACTAAGGGCCAAATAAAGTGTTCTTTGAGAAATATTGGGAATCAGAGTGGAAGTGTGGTGGCAGAAGCTGAAATAGTGGACAAGGTTTTGGGGAAATGTTGGAGAGTAAGAAGCCAATGGAAAGTGATTAGGAATCTCAGGTCTGAATGGGTGGAGACTTGGAATCGCCAAGTTGGGACTGGAGGCAGAGTTTGGTTTCCATGGAATAGGGATAGCCAGCAGCATGGTAACAGGGATTCAGGTGTTGGGTGTGGATTTGAAATCAATACCCAGTGAAGTCTTGGTTATTCAGCCTGAATATCCTATGATTCTAATATCCAGATGGTAATAGTGAGACCAGAGTCTTATTAAGATCATATTAAGATGACTTTTTTTTCTTCCTTCCTTCCTCCCTTTTCTTCCTTCCTTCCTTCCTTCCTTCCTTCCTTCCTTCCTTCCTTCCTTCCTTCCTTGTTTCCTTCCCTCCCCTCCCTCCTTCCTTCCTCTCTTCCTTCCTTCTTTCCTCTTTTCCTTCCATATCTCCTCCCTCTCTTCTTCATTCCTTTAACAAGTATTTATTTAACGTCCACTATGGGCTAAGTACTGTTCTCAGGATTGGGCATACCGAAGACAGTAGACAGATGTCCCTGTTTCTCATGGGATTTTCAGTCTTTCAGGGAAGATAGACAATGAAAAATAAGTAAATACATGAATAAGACATTTTCATTTAATGATAAGGGCCACAGAGAAAATAGTACAGGATAATATGAGAGAGAATGGGGTAGTTGAGAATAAAACTTTTAATTGGGCCATCAGAAAAGATAGCTTATGGAGATGAATTTAAGTTAAGAATTGTTGGCAATAAAGACCATAAAGTGAGAACCTAGAGGAGTGATCCTCATAGAAGAAAGTCGGGGCAAAGGTCATAAAATGGAAAAGAGCTCAGCACATTTCAAGAAGAGAAAGAAGCCCGGTGTGTCTGGAGAATGGAGGTGGAAGACAGCAAGGAGAAGGCAGAGGAAAGCCAGGCAGAGGCCAAACCATATGGAGCCTTAAAGGTCATAAAAAGATGTCAGATTTTCACTAAAATAGGAAACCATTGAGTGGAGGAGTTAAACAGGGAAGGACATAAGCTAAATTGGTTTTTCAAAGATTTACACTTTCTGGCTACATTGTATGCAAGAGTTATGGCAGGCGACCAGTGAGGAAGCTTCTGTGGCCATTTCAGGGGATAGAGATGGATGGAAGCAAAACCAGTTACAGATTGGCAATGGGAGAGAATACAGCCAAGAGAGAATCCAACATGACTTCTAGGTGCTTGGTGTGAAGGATTAGAGGGATGGTGCCATTTGCTAGGATTAGAAAAGCTGGCAGAGGGGGGCAGGTTTGAGGAATGGGTTAAAAATCAAGAGTTCTATTTTATACGTGTTAATTTTTTTTCATTAAAAATTAATTTTAAGGGGCGCCTGGGTGGCGCAGTCGGTTAAGCTCTGACTTCAGCCAGGTCACGATCTCGCGGTCCGTGAGTTCGAGCCCCGCGTCGGGCTCTGGGCTGATGATGGCTCAGAGCCTGGAGCCTGTTTCCGATTCTGTGTCTCCCTCTCTCTCTGCCCCTCCCCCGTTCATGCTCTGTCTCTCTCTGTCCCAAAAATAAATAAACGTTGAAAAAAAAAATTAAAAAAAAAAAAAAAAAAAAAAAAATTAATTTTAAAATTAACTTTTAAAATTTCAAAATTAAAACACATAAAACCAAAATTTACCATTTTAACCATTTTCAGCTGTACAGGTTAGTGGCATTGAATACATTCATGTACTCACCTCTATCCATGTCTAGAACTTTTTCATCTTCCCTAAATCAAAACTGTGCCCATTAAACAGTAACTCCTCTTTGCCTCCTCCCCTCCATTTCTGGTAACTACTGTCCTACTTTGACTCTGTGAATTTGACATTCTAGGTACCTCATACAAATGGAATCATATAATATATGACTTCTTTGGCTTACTTCACTAAGCATAATGTCTTCAAAGTTCATCATACTGTAAAGTGAGTCAGAACTTTATTCTCTTTTTTTTAATACCGAGCAATATTCCATTGTATGTATATACTATGTTTTATTTATCCATTCATCCAGTGATGGACATTTGGGTTGTTTCCATCTTTTGGCTCTTGTGAAAATGCTGCTTTAAACATTAGCATATAAATATACATGTTAATTTCAAATGTCATTTTGATTGAAAGGGGAGAGGTTAATTATTCAACTATATAGAGATTGGGGGTAAGGGAGATGCCAGAGACAGAAGTATAAATTTTGAGTTCATCATATGATATTTGACCTAAATTGGGTCATGGTTCCCAATTCTCTACATAAGTTTAGTGGGCTAGGCTGAACCACATGGCATAGTTGTTTGCCCAGAGACAAGTTGGAGTTCTTCTAAAGCCCAGAGTTAAAATAAGCTTAAAGGCCACAGTTTTTGCTAAATTCATCTTAGGATCTTTGAACTGATCCCTTCTAATATGATGAAAACTAACACCACTATATCACACCCTAGGAAATAGCAGGAGAGGGTGCATTTTCCTTCCACCCGCAAAGCCCCCTCCCAAGCCTGCCTGTGTCCTAAGCCTGAGCAAGTCAAGAAGCTCTGAGTCTGTTGTCAGATAGGAAAAAGAGAGACTTTGAACAAAGTATGCACCTTGGCAAAGTGTGCTCCAAGGGGAAAGAATCCATGCTATCTTACCACTCTGACTTCAAGAGTGCATGGGGCTCCTGGGTGGCTAAGTTGGTTAAGTGTCCGACTTTGTTCAGGTCATAGGCTCACAGTTCATGGGTTTAAGCCCCATGTTGGGTTCTGTGCTGTCAGCTCAGAGCCTGGAACCTGCTTCAGATTCTGTGTCTCTCTTCTCTCTGCTCTCCCCCATTCATGCTCTGTCCCTGTCTCTCTCTCTCAAAAAAAAAAAAAAAAAAAAAAAAAAAAAAAAGAGTGCATGAAAGAGAGACCCCTACCTATGTAGTCACAACTTCATAACCTGATCCCCTTTAAAACTATCATCCTAGAAAAATCTGGATCCATTACTGTCCTCTAAATTGAGTGCTACTCTTTCTCACTGGAACAAGTTTTTTGGTTTTGACCCTGAATGTTTCCTGGAGTGCTATAAGGGGATTATGAAAGGGGTAGAGAAGCCTTGAGAAAGCACTAGATTTTGGCTCTTAGGGAATAGATGTTGGAGGCCCCTCCCCATCTCCACCCTCTTTATGCTCTTCACACAGCCTGGCTATGTGCTTCCCATAGTGGCTTGACCCTGGCATAGCACCCACAGTCTTAGATTTACAATCTTTCCATGTTATTACGATGGAAGGGCTATAGGCTGTGGAGTCAAGATAGCCATAGTGTTCATTTCCAAACTCTCCCATTTTAGCTGTGTAACGTTGGTCAATTACATTATCAGGAAGTGTCATCTATGGTTGTATCAGGTAAAGGACATGGAATATTTCTGGCCCTCCTCCTCAGTTTTCCTTGCCAGCTTATTTTTGAGTGTTGGGCTACCATAAGGCTTACACCAACGTCTTGTTTTCTTATTCTCTAAATTGTGTTCAACAGCCATGGTTTCAATTACCACCTCTACACGATGGCTTCAAAATTTACATTTTCATCTCGGACTCTACCCTGAGCTTTTTCAGCTCTTCATTTGGAGATCAGAAAAAGAAGCCTCGAATCATCATAACCAAAGCGTGATTCATTATCTTCTCTGCCTTTCCTCCAGAACTTGTCCATACCCAGGATTCCCTAACTTCAATGTTATCCATTAAATTGTGTCATCTTTGCTCCTTTATCTCCTCTACCACTGATCTCCAGTGAATTGTTCAATCCAGTTGATTTTATCTGAATATCTATTTAATCCATCTGATTCTCTCTTCTTTTCACTTACACCACCCCAGACCAAGCTCCCGTCATCTCCCTCATGATTTATTACAATCACGCCTAAATACTCTCTTGGATTCCATTCTTGCTGCACTCAAATTTATTCTCCACAGAGGTCATGGTAATCTTCTAAAAATGCAAATTAGCTAAAGTCACTCCCTTGCTTAAACTCCCTCAATGACTTTTAATGTGGTTGGGATAAAGATCAAAATCCTTAAAATCTTTATAAGGACCTGCATGTCCCCTGCCTTATGGCTATCTCTCCACAATTATTTTTTTTCCTTCAGCTTTTTTGAGATATAACTAAAATATAACATTGTATAAGTTTAAGGTATACAGTGTGTTGACTTGGTACATTTATATATTGTAAAATGATTCCCACTGTAGCGTTAGCTAACACCCTCCATTACTTCCCATAACCATTTCTTTTTTGTGGTGAGACCATTTAAAATCTTAGCAACTTTGATGTCCATAATACAGTATAATTATCAAACTATTAACTATATACACCATACATTTCCTCAAAACTTACTCATCTTATAACTGAAAGTTTGTACCTTTTGAACAACCCTTCCCCATATCCCCCTGCCCCAGCCCTTGGTAACCACCATTCTACCCTCTGTTTCTATAAATTCTTGTTAAGTCTTTCTGATCCATTGAACTACCTTCTTGGAGTTCCTTAAATGTGCTGTGAACTTTTCCCATGTCTGATCTTTCACATATGTGGTTCATTTTCCTTGGATTGCTCTTGTCCTTGTTCATCTAGTGAAGTGGGCATCTGTCACATTTTTGGGGTGCCTAGTACTTGTTGAACATTCTTGCTACATTTGAGGGACACCCAGATTCAAGCGTTTTGTCTAACCAAAGTAGAGCATGACGTTCCTCAGATTTTGTAGGAGCCAGGGCTCACACATGTGACCTAGTCCCACCAATCAGACTTATCCATCTGGGAATTTGCTCTGAAAGCAAACAGCTTGTGGAAGGCAGAACTGATTGTGCTGGTGAGGGTGGCAGCAGAGGCATCCGGCTTCTGAGAATGACAGTGGTTATAAGGTCTAGCTTCTGGTGCAGAAGTAGTGGCTGCTATGCTTGCAGGAAAGTTGGCTCTTGGCAGCAACATGCACCGCAGGACTCAGTGCCTTGGGTCATTAGCGGTTAAAGAAGTTTCTTCCATCCACCAGTTCTGTGTTGTGCTTTTGGGCCCTGGTCCTAGAAGCTTCATTTGAGCCTACTTCTCCAACTTGACCCTTTTATGCTTCATCCATCAACGTCAGTTTCTGTCACTTACAATTAAGAGAGAACCTCGGCTGATGTCAGTAGATAACTCCAATGAATGCTGAACTCTCAGCTCTAGTTTGCTCCAGGAGACTGCTCCATTCACCCTGTTCTCCCACTCTTGCTGACTAAGCTAGTTCTTCCATTAGAGCATGCGTCAGGACATGGCATGCTGCTTTTGTTGTTATCTTGCTTGGGTTCCAACCCCAACTCTCCCACTTACTTTCTATATGAATTTTGTAAAGGTTACCTCACCTCTCTGTACATCAGTTCCCTTATCTGCAAAATGGGGACAATGATAATATCTAACTCCTAGGTTTACTGTAAAGAGGAACTGATTTAATGCATACATGAAACGCTTGAATCAGTACCTAAATGCTCAATAAATGTGAGCTGATGTGTTGTTCTTTCTCACAGTTCCCATGTCTTTCCTTCCATAATACTCTACACTGAGTGTAATTAAAGGCTCACAGGGTGGTAATTGGATTAAGATATGTCTTCCACATGCGCTGTTAAGCTCTACAAAAAAAGGGGCTGTTTATTTTGCTCTCCATTATATTCCCAATTCCTAGCATGATATGTATTTATTTAATAAGTGCAGGATGGATGTTGTCGTAGGATCCCAGGAACCTTGAGCGATGTGGTCCTCACCTCCCAGTTCACTGAGACAGGCCGGCTTCAGCAGCACCCGGTCTTCCTGGCAGCCTCACCCCAAGGTCCTTGTCTTTAGTGACTTATTTTTCGTGACCCACAACTGACCCTTTCCCGCAGAGCACAAACCCTAGCCCAGATGCTGCTCTTTCCCTTGATGCCCTGATTTCTCTGGTTCTCAGCACTGAGCATTTTCTGCTGACTCCATACCTTCTGAAAGCTGTTTGAAGCCAGATGGGAGGAAGAGAGAAAACAGGTTTCATTCATCACCCTCCCAGACTCTGAAAGAAACAACAACAACAACAACAACAACAACAACAACAACAGCAACAACAACAACAGCAACAACAGTAACATATGTTGAGTGTCTCCTATAAACTTGCATTTTTCATAGAGCTTCATATGAGTTAATTTATTTAATACCACAATCCTAGGAAAAAGATATTGTTGCCTCCATTTTGCAGAGGGAAAAGTAAGTCCCCAGAAGGAAAGAAAAAGGGAAGGAAGGAAGAGGGAAGAGCAGGGAAAGGAGGAAGGAAGAAAGGTTTTCTGCTAGAGGAGAGTTTCACTTGCTCAGAACACTGGTTTTCGTAAGAATTTCTCTATTGCAGCAGAGGTAACTCTGAAAATAATATTGATGGATAAATTATATAGTGATACTGAATGTGTACCTAGCCTCAGATCAGTTTTATAATTAAATAGAAGTATAATTTTTTATACCTTTCACCTGCTTACTATTTGCAGGGTTTTTTCCCCCTCCCAAATCTAATGTAAGTAATAGGAACTATACAGACAATTAAGAAACCTTTACAGCTTATTTCTGGTTAATTGGCATTTTCCTATAAAATATTTAAAACTTAGCCTTTGGTTTTCAGACTCTTTTTTCAGAGAGTCATATGTTTTGCTACTAGGAGTTAGCATGTGCAGGTGGGGCATCCCGTGTTGGGATTATTTGGACATTTTCACAGATGCTGTCCCGCCACTGATACTCACCTGGAGTTGGGGGGGGGGGCTTATTGTGCATTTTCTATGTTTAGATCTTCCTGATGTTGTTCCATTTTATTATTTTTTTTCCCAAAGAAAGGGAAAGACAGTGTGCCGGTTCCCTTGCAGGCACTGTTACCCAGCCAAAGCTGTCTTCCCGTTGTAATGCTCTGTGCAATTCAACCAAGCTCAGAGAAACACATTTGCAAGGTTAGCGTGTGGGGCAATTGCCAAAAAATGTGCTTCAAACTGTGTCCCAGGAAGGATTTCTCTCTCTCTCTTTGACAGGCCTTGAGAAAAGATTCTCACAAGCCCTCTGCGAAACCAGGTGGGTGGTTTGGGACTTGGAGCCCAGTTGGCAACCACTCTGTATGAGTATGGTGCATGATCTGTGGCCGCTGTTACAAATTACTACAAACTTGGTGGCTTCAGACCACAGAAATTTGTTCTCTCACAGTTCTGGAGGCCAGAAATCTGAAATTGAGGTGCCAGCAGGATCGATTCCTTCTGGGGGTCTGAGAGACAACTTAGGCCATGCATGTCCCCCAGCTTCTTGTGGCTGCCTTGGCATCCCTTGGCTTACAGACATATCACTCTAATCTCTGATTCTGGCCTCACATTGCTTTCTTCCCTGTGTGTCTTCCCCCCCTTCTCTTCTCTTCGAAGGACATTGGTCACTGGATTTACGACTCAGCATCATCTAGGATGGTCTCTCATCTTGAGATCCTTAACTGCATTTGCACAGGCCCTTTTTTCAAGTAAGGTCACATTCACAGGTTTTGAATGAACAGATCTATACAGGAGCCATCAAACCCATTACACGTGGTGAATTGAGAAGATGTCTCAGGACCCACTGGGGTAAGGCAAGGCTTTCATTAAGCAGCAGATGACAGGCCTGGCACTCCTGAGTTTGCAGGATTCCCACCTTCGTCTCTCTGTGGTCCCCTGTTTCTGAAAGGTGGTGTGGTCGGGCCTGCACATCACGTGTCTCTTGGCAAAGAGCTCCTCCAGCTCCGCGTGCTAAGGAGAGGTACTGAGGGAGTTGCCCGCATTTATAACCTCAGGAGGGAAGCCTTGGTGTTCAAAAAGTTATGGTGGACTGTTAGAGCTTATCCTAGGCTTAGGAGTCGAAAACGTGACTAAGTATAAACATCACTCAGCTTGTTTATTAATAACAGAAATTCTCAGATCTGTACCTAGTTTGCTAAGAGCTGCCATAACCAAACACCACAGTCAGGATGGCTTAAACAACAATGATTTATTTTCTCGCAGTTCTGGAAGCTGGAGGCGTATGATTGAGGGGTCAGCAAGTTTGGTTTCTCCTGAGGTTTCTCTTTTTGGGTTTCAGATAACCAGTTTCTCACTGTGTCCTCATTGGTCTTTCTTCTGTGCACACATAACTCTGGTGACTTCCTTCTTCTTAGGGCATGAGTCAGACTGGATCAGGGCATACCCTAACAACTTCATTTTAACTTATTCACCTCTTTAAAGACTTAATGTCCAAATAAGGTCATATGCTGAGGTACCAGGGGTTGGGGCTTCAACACGGGTTTTGGCGGGGACATAATTTAGCTCATAACACAACCCAAGAAATTCTGATTTTAGTACGTCTGGGGTGAGGCTAACAAACTTTTTTTTTTTTTTTTTTAGCTATGCCCTACGTGATTCCAACTGGTTACAGTGGAGGGAGTTAGAGTCAACCCTTGGAGAAACGATGTCTTGCTGGATTAGTAATCATTTTGATGTTTGCTTTGGCTCTATATCTTTACATCAGCCAGATTCTTCTGTATACCACATATTTGGCAACAAGTTAATGAAAATAAAAAATACTCCATGACCCTTTGCAGACATTCCCCAAAACCCTGCCTTTGTCTTTGATCTCTTCTCATTCTATTTCAATGACTTTGAATCTGAGCTTGTTTTGCATCCTGCCTTTTGGACTTCTGACACAGACTTAGCCATGCACTACTTAAGGATTTTGACTCAGACCCATGCTATTAGTTTTTTCCATACCTCCGATCAGATTTGCTGTTCACGAAGTAAATCCCAGGATGCACCTGCTCAACTAACAACTCTTAAGTTTGAGAGCTTGGACACCTGAAAGTCGGCATTATAGGGGTCTCCGGACTGCTTCTCGAGACTCAGGGAGGCAGGAAGCCAGGCAGTGACTTGGAAATGTCACCCTGGAGAAAAGAAAA
Source organism: Felis catus (assembly GCF_018350175.1). NCBI lineage: Eukaryota > Metazoa > Chordata > Mammalia > Carnivora > Felidae > Felis > Felis catus. The sequence goes on along the minus strand of NC_058371.1, from coordinate 186,976,956 downwards.
GAGTTTGTCAACTGATGTAAAGACCCCTGTCCTCAGATTTATACAGTCTGTCTGTGCCTCTCCCTTAAGTCTTACAGTTTCTGAGACTGAAGTTTGTTCTTGTGACTCCTCCTCCTTTTTTACATTGTCCAAGATGCTCATTTAAACCCAGTTTCTACTTCATCAAAATATCTGGATTGGTGGGGAGAGGGCACACCAAGGTATATGTTTACTTTGGATACTGTATTCTTCTGAGGGGTGGCCAGAGTGGAAAACAACAGAAACCCACATGGGCAATATGTTGTGCTGAGTTCATGCTGTCTTGTTTAATCTTTACAGCAGCCCCAGGAGTAGATATTAGTGTCTATATTGTACCCATTAAAAACTGGAAGTCCCATGGCTAGTAACTGCTGCATCTGGGATTCAAACCCAAGTGTTACTGTTTCCTTTTCCAAATCTGCCACATCACTTTTTATAGGTCCCTATAAACCTTGAAGATATTTCAAGTTTATCTCTTCAGTATAAACATAGTGAACATCGTTATTTTATAGTGTGACAATGCTAATAAATGAGCTCTTTGTGGGTCTATTTCTGTTGTCTGTTGATTTTAGTGATTTTCTAATTGTTATTTTCCCATGTCTTTCTGATTATTTGATTATGTGCTGATGATTATACTTAAAAGTATTTGTGATAATAATTGAAGGCTTAGAATATAGATCCCTCCCTTCAGAAAGCATTTGAATATGAATCTTCCAGACACTTGGAGTTACTTCAGTCCAGAATCACTTCCATCCAAGACCCAGACTTGATGTTTTCAGAACCACCAGGTGACTTGAAACTTTCCAGTGACTGGTTTGCTTCTGGCTCATCCTGCCCTTGAGGGTTTAGTGTTTTGTCCTTTGGGATCTTAGTTTTCTATGTGTGGGGCCTCAGATTTCCCTCCATGTGTCTCTGGGCTTTGACACCTATCCTCACCCTGGGTAATAGGAAAAGATTCTGATTTCCTAAGAATAGACAATTCCATCAGGTGAAAGTAGCTACCATGCCCATCAATCTCAATTTCTTTGTTCTGCTGTGGCCAGGTAATTCCCTATGAAATTTTCAGCTTTTCATTGTTTTGAAGATTTGGTTTTAAAATTCTATCCAGCATGCTTACTTGTTTCATTAGGAGGGCTTGCTCAAGTAATGTAGTCTGCCATTACCAGAACACGGAAATCTAGAGGCTTGTATTTTTTCCTCTCACTCCTTCCTGGGGCTTTATCTCTGCCATTTTTCTTCTGTGAGGTGGCTGCCTTTTACACTGTCCAGATCCCTTCCACTGGTCCTCACCACGGCAGTTTGGGCCTGTGGATTAGTGGTTTGTTTGACAGCTGAACAGTTGTGCTACGTTTGTGGATGTCCTATATAGTCCCAGGCAGTCTTGAAAACGAAGGCTATCTCTGTTTATAAACTGTTAGGAAATAAAACTCACTGAAGCTGAGTGCCCAATTATCAGCCTTTTGTAATGTGACAAACACAGGCATAATCACGGCACTTCGTAAACCAGTAATTTGAGAAGATTCTGCCCAGGAGCATAAAATAATGAGCTTTTAAAATAGGTATATGTGTGCATGTGTGTGTGTAGTAAAGAATTTGGTTTTGCCCAAATAGCAGGTTGGGCTTTGCCTTCAGCTTTTGGGAGGAAATCTATGTCATACCTGACAGAATGCCCTTGTTTAGGATAGGGGCTAGTAACATCATAAAGACCAACCATGTGATTGAAGGTGGGGGCTTTGGGTTACACAGTGTCACTTGACCTGGAGTCTGAGTTCATCCACATGGACAGTCAGTTAATCAATCATGCCAGAGTAACGAAGTCACAATAAAATCTCTGGACACTGAAGCTCCAGTGAGTTTCTCTGATTGACTGTGCTTTGTGTGTATGCTCACATGCCCATACCAGGACCCCTAGAGGAGGGGATGATGGAAGCTTCATGTTTGGGGCCCCTCAGTCTCTGACCTGTACATCTCTTCCTTTGACTGATGGTAATTTGTATCTTTTGCCATAATAAACCATAGCTGTGGGTATAACAGGTTTCACTGAGTTCTGTGAGTTCTAGCAAATTATTGAAACTGAGGGTGGTTTGGGGACCCCTTGAACTTGTAAAGAATTAGGGTGGTCTGATAAAGAACCATTCCCCTCAGCCTTCCCACTTTGACTAAAACTGGGCTGTGCGTGTGTGTGTGTGAGTGTGTGAGTGTGTGTGTGTGTGTGTGTGTGTGTGTGTGAGTAGGATAACACTGGCACATGGTTCTTATAATTAGAACAGCCTGACTCAGACGTTAATATATTAGCAAGTCTTAGATATTTTTCTCCTTGCATCTTTATGTTCAACTTGCTGACTGTGAGATCTTTTCCTCTGGCCTTTTTGTCTAAAACCAAACTCTGGCTCTGTATGTTTGTTGTTTTTATCCCGTGTGTTTTGTACCCGTTCGTAGTCCCTGTCAGTCTGTTTTCTTTGCCTGCAACTCTGGTTAAGGAAAGAAAGTGAACTCACAGAAGTGATTTTTCCCTACTAAGATTCGGGCCCTCCTAAATCACACTGACGAGAAATGTGATGATGGTCTCTCTCAGTTCCAGAGGAGATTGGAAGAGCAGAGGCATACAGGCTCTAGCATGGTTTCGTAACTTTTCCCTGTGGTAGCACAATGAGAAGGAATCCAGCAGGCTAACTCCTCAGCCCTAAGCAGCCAGGTGATTCTCTATTTGAATGTTCCTGCAGTGAAAATGCAGCTACGCCCACCAGCGTCACTGGGCAGTTTAGTACCTGCAGCTGAACTCCTGGCAGGTAACAATGAAATTGTCAACATTTCCTTTTTGTTTCCTTTCAAGCAGGCAAGGCATCGTCTTTATCCCTTGGTTGAGCACATGAATCAATCCTTTGTGCACGTTCAGTGGGACTGTGCGTGTTTTCAGAAACTGTCTGGCTTTATATCTGGCAGGCGTTCATGTTGGGCAGTCGTTCTGCAAATAAGAAAAAAAATAATGCAGATTCTTACGTGTCTCCGGATTGAATTCTAAGGCAGTCACAGGAGATTTTTGTTTTCTGGCCTGGTATTTGGTTTCAGTTATTTTAATTCTTATATATATGCCATCTAGAACTTAAATTAGTTAAAAAAATGATTTTAAAATATTGGTGTTTTGCAGTTGTGGTTGACAGAGGGGAGGAGACACGAATGGTAATGTGGACAAGTAGACGAAGGGATATCTATAAATGTTTTGATGCCTGCAAAACTTGGTGTGCTTCAATCTTATGTATTTCATTTTCCAACCATACTTTATTTAAAAGGAGTCAATCTAGCTTGGCTTAATTCCTGCCTTGAGACCATTCATAAGGCGCTCTCTAAGTACAGCACTTTGCACGCCTCCATGCACAAAGGTGGAGGGGTTATGCATCAATTAACTTCTCAGGAACCTTTTGTCTATGGGGGTGTCCATAGTCAAAAAAAAATTCCAAGGTGATTAGAAGACCAACACATATGCAATAGTTTATGAGTATAGTGCTTCTAAGAGAACCCCCAAACACAGATTTACATCAAAGAAAAAAATAGAGTGGATCTTGCTTTGCCAATGCCAGAAGAGCCATTTTGGTTGAGAGTGATCCCTAATATCATTAAAAATTGGCATATTATATGAATGTTCCTTTTTACCCAACTTATTTAGGCATATGTCTATCTTATGAAGGAAACTTGCCTTTTTATTTAATTTCTGCATTGGGAAATAGATATTAGTGCATCCCATAAATAGAGTTCACTTATCCTGGTTTAAAAAGACATTCAATACAGCAATTCATACAATGCCAGAGTTTTGCCAAACTTAAGATATTAAATTAAAATGCTGACTACTAAATCCTAATGCTAAAATAATACTTATTGAAATACTTAAAATACTAAAAAGTGAGTTAAATTCCCTAACAGGATGGGAATCAGTGTAAAACTACTTTGAAAATTCTCCACACTTTGGTATCTCACTACAGAGTCCAGGGATGGGCTTTCAGATACCCACAAATGAAATTATATAGAATATTGCATATGTGCACAAGTGTATTTGGGGGAGAGATGGTCCATTATTTTGGCTTTTAGGGGGTTTAAACACCACTTTAAGTTTAGATGTTGGGCAGAGGAGATGCCATCACATTTTTGTACCTACTCAGTCTAAGATATATGTATAACCAGGGAGGTGTGTTGACTCTTTTCATTTTAGGGTCCTGTTTCCAGAATTATTAGACATGTCTCAGTTTGGTCATAGAGACACAAGGGCTAAGGCTTCTTCAGCCCTATTTTTATCATCTCTTCCAACTTACTAGTGGACTTTGTGGATCATCTAGAGATTACACTTGGAAGCTGAGCAGTGTCTTGAATAAATATAATTCTAGGTACTAGAGAGAAACTGTGTGTGTGTGTGTGTGTGTGTGTGTGTGTGTGTGTGTGTGTTTCTCTGTGTCTGAAAAGTAGTAGATATTAAAAAGATATTTATTGACTAAATCAATGGACGAATAAAACACATATCAAAATGAGTGAATAAGCAAATAATTAGAATGATATGTCATTTAACTTCTTGAGTGGAGCCCCTACTTGGTTAAAAAAAAAAAAAGAAAATTGGAAAAGAGAATTTAGAAGTTTTTTCTGTGATCTCCTGCAGGAGAAAGATACCATGCTGATTGTCAATGATTTTGAAGTTCTCAAAAAACTTTCCCAGAGATGATAATTTTCTTTCTTTTTTTCTTCCTTTCTTTTATTTTCTCTCTTGAAACAAAAATCAGCTATCCAGCTTGATAAAGTCAATCTTAAATTATATTGTGCATGGTCTCTTCTGGATAACTTTGAGTGGACCCAAGGGTACAGTAGCCGGTTTGGTCTCTTCCACGTTGATTTTGAGGATCCTGCTAGACCTCGAGTCCCTTACACATCAGCCAAGGAGTATGCCAAGATCATCCGAAATAATGGACTAAAGGAAAGTCTATAAAAGACAGCTGTCCCATGTCTGCTGGAGAAGAGGCCTCTGCTTTTGGAAAGGATGTCTGCTTTGGTGATCCTTCAGACAATCTCAAGTTGCCTTTGTAATCATCTCCTACCAGCTGATCCATGATTATGAAGTCTGAATATGTAATGCCTGGGGATGTATTTAATGATGGCCTTTACTCTATTTGCATGTGGATCAATGAGGCTTTGAAAAAAAATAGAATAGAAAACCACTGAAATTGATTTTTATGTTAAGAAATCAGATAGACTAGGAAACTTCAATTTAAATCCTTAGAATTTTTCTAGAAAAAAATAATGCAAAATTTATAAACATAGCATGCTCGTGATTTGCAGCTCTAACAGCAAGACCACTTATTATAAGAATACTTGTTTGTGAACCTAGTTTTTCTGGTTATGTCAGTTATTGTTTGCTTTGTAGGTACTTTTTCATGTGGTCCATAATTTTTCTACTGTTTAATCTAGTATAAAAAAATCAAAATTAAAAGTTAGTCACATTATGCAGTTATGCATTCTCTTCAACAAAGGGATTAATTGATAACACATTTAATAAAATGGATTGTTGATGTGTTTGGCACATGTTTTCTTAATGCGTGAACAAGTACATCTTTCTCTTGTCTGATGAATTATTTTCGAAAAATAATAAATTAATAAAACAAATTAGACTGTGAATGGCAGAAAGAGCATTTGAACTGATGTTCAGCAGAAACCGAATTCCTACTCCACAGTGACATCAAATGGAGGGCAAAATAATAAGCAGAGCATATTCTATACTTTTGAGTATTTTTTAAGAATTTAAGATCTATAAGAACATCGATGACATCCATGAAATACACACATAGACTGAATGACCTACATGAGTAGAAGACGTGTGTGCACATCTGAGATGTATATGGCATTGGATTGGAATTGGACATTTTGCTGAACTTCCTCAGTTGGGGTCAGTAGTAGATGTAGGGCTTCCTCTGGACGTCATGTGTCCACACCAGCAAACCTTTTCATATTTAATGAATTTGGACTCTCACCTACATATTTAAGTAGTATTTACTCAGCATTCATTTGTGATCAAGCTTGAAGCTAACAGACAAGTATCATCACCCCCATTTGCAGACTGAGAAACTGAGGATGCACTGATGTAGATTTTCCTCAAGTCACATGTGTACTTGTTTCCTGGACCTGGCACTTCTTTGGCATTAGCTCTGTGCTCTGTCCAGCACACCATAGGCTCAGGTGTCATAGAAGTCTCCTTTGCATTTTTTTGAATAAGGGGAAAAAGAAACAAAGGTGTGGAGTTGCCTTATGGAGAGGCATTAGCTCTGTGCTCTGGCATTAGCTCTGTGCTCTGTCCAGCACACCATAGGCTCAGGTGTCATAGAAGTCTCCTTTGCATTTTTTTGAATAAAGGGAAAAAGAAACAAAGGTGTGGAGTTGCCTTATGGAGAGGACGTGGGGAGTGTATTCTTCTGTGTTCTCATTCTGCTTCCCCGAGAAAGCTATACATACTTTGCCATTCCCATAAGGCCTTTGGCCCTGAGCAGACACTATGTCATTTTTTAAAAAACACTGTGGTCAATTTCTAGATCGTTTTCATGTTCATAATCAGGGAATTATTTACAGCAAAGAATACTGTCTCGGTAACTTTGGACAGAGTGAGAAAGAAATGGTCGTAGTAGTTCAATAAACGTGGATGCACTGGGGAAAATTATATTAAGATTAAAATGGTATACATAGGAAATTCTATTACATCTTTGCCACTGTTTTGTTATTTTTATTGTTCAATGAGACATTATCTCACAATTTGTGTTCATTTAAAAAGCACATTTCCAAATCTTATTTCATTCCTCTCCTATCCAGACTGTCTTTTTCATTTTTACCATGTATCTTATTTACAATTTATGTGCCCTCCTTATATTATCTTGCAAGACAACTGAGTTTTCCTTTTAATTAGGATGTTGTTTTGAATATTACTTATCCTACAGGGCATATTTACAAGTTTTACAACAATACAAATGAGCTCTGCATTTTCGTTACCAAAACCAGAAAATTAATATTCGTGATGTAAATAAAACGATCTGTCACATTTGGTGTACCAGGTGAAATACGCATTTCAGCTGCAGTGCCCGGGCTTCCTCACAGAGCGGTGGCTTTCTGCAGCTCTCAGCTGGGTTTCAGGGGCCAGCTCTTCGTCCCAGAAATGGATCAAACCAAGGGTGCTTCCTCAATTAGTCCTGTAAATTAGAATTGTCACGAGTTTAGGTAAAGGAAAAAAAAAAAAACTCCACCACCAAAAATCTACAGCCTCTGCAGTATTTTAATTAATGTTATTTTTAATTGCTTGTATTAGCATTTGAAAACGAGATTGATTGGCTTTTGCCTGTCACAGAAACAGAACTTGGATTCTTTAAATGGAAAAACAGGAGTTGTTAATTATACTTAAAAATCCATAGATACTGTACTTTAGATGTCTTGAAGGTCATCTGAGGCTTGTAAAGTACATGTTTTATGTCTGTTTTATCTAAGGAGAAACTTGGATATCACAATGATGGATTGGATCTACTTGTATTTCTTTCTCCTTCCTTGCTTTTTTTTTTTTTTAAGAGAATGTTATTAACATCCTGGGGATCACTTTTCAAGAATTGTCGGATTTTTGGGGATAGTTTTTATTTTAGGGTAAGTTATTTCTGAACTGCTAAAAACATATAGAAAATAACAGTAGCCCATTTTCATTTTGATGTGTAGGGCTTTAGTTTTATAACTCCTGTGAACACCAGCAGGAAATGTCCACCTAAGCCCTTTATTGAATGAGAAGGTACGAGTTCTCATTAAGAAACCCGTAAACTAAGAAGCTGCCAACCTTGGTATTTGGCAGTAGCATGCCAGTCAGGCTTTTGTGCTTTGGGAATTTGTGTTCGGCCGTAGCTTTTAATTATTTTTATGAACGAGGGAATAATGAATACATTTGTAATATATTGAAAAAATTCCCCAACACTGACTGACCAAAAAGTAGATTTATATGATAATCCTTAAACACCAATTCTATTGCTCAGTGCTAGGCAGAGAGAAAATAGAATACTGGGCTTCATTACTGAGAGAGCAGAATAAATCAAAGCTGATGGAATTAATACTGTTTAATTACTAGCAATACACCTTACCTGGAGAACACATATTCATCACCGATGACAATATTTTAGGCTCTAGTTGTCCTGGGAGGGATATAGTACTTAGCACAAAGCATGATGAGCCTTGAAGAATGAAATTAGAAGAAAATTTGACATAGAGGCACTTTATGGTGGCCTTCATGAAGTGAGAATAAACCTTATTAATTGTGGCAGTGGTGAGATGGGGAGATGTTGTAGAAGCACTGGGCTAGGGTCACAGGGAAGAGCGGTCCCCAGTGGTGAGAGTTCATGAGTGTTTCTTGTAGACAGTAAATGTCTGTTGCCCTAGGTTTTCCTGGTATCTGTAAATGTCATCTGACCCATGACTGGCTTATGTGGCCTTGTCTGAGAGGCTATTGGTACCTGGTATGAGGCAAATATAGAGTAATCATTAAGAATGTGGGCTCTGGAGCCCATTCACCTGGATTTACATCTTGGTTCTGACATTTACTAACCAAGCCACTTACTGAACCTCCCCGTGCCTCAGTTTTCCTATCTGGAAAATGGCCTCCTTATAAGGCTTTTGCAAGACATAAGTAATCTGACAGATGTAACCTGTTCAGACAGTTTCCAGAACACAGGAAGGGCAGGGTTAGTGTGCACCATTGTTTGTAACTGTCAGACTTGTTCACACGGATCGCCCAGCAATTTGTCAATTACAACACAGATGTTTCTAACTCTAGTTCTGTTCTACCTCCATGTCCTGCACAGGTTTCTGCTCTGGTAAGTGGTGATTCACTGTCACTCTGATTTTCTGTCTCCAATTTTTGTGTTAGTGGTTTTCCTTGTGATCTCACTTCTCCGACCTAAGAAAAATTACTAACTTGGCTTTTATTTTTTGGTTTGTTGTTGTTGTTGTTGTTGTTGTTTTGTTAGGAGGGGTGCAATACCTTCCAAGCTCCTAACATATCAGGCCAGAAATAGGAAATAGCCGTTATTTTTATAATCATTAGAATATAAGGTTCCCAGCATCCCAATTAGGACATATTTATTAAACTAAACTGTGCAATATATTGTGGACATTCAACGATGCACACAAGACAGCTCTTCTCCAAAGAAGTTCATGGTCTGGTTGCCGAACCAGAAAGAAAAGATAGCAGATGATGCTGGGTGAATTTTCTAGACAGTAGGGGTAGGGTGAGCTCTCTGCTAAATGGGGTGGGCAAATATGGCTTCATGGGCAAGGGAAATAATATAATATTAAAAACAGTATGATAATATGAGTAATATAGGCAATGATATGGAAGTGGAAAGCATGAAACTTTAGTGTGGGATGCAGCACCCAGGCCAGTTCACCTTGGGGAAGGAGTGGGAAGATTGGAATGTGGAGAGTCTGATGTTCTTGGTCTTGGTTTTCTTGTAGAACAAGTCAAAGATTTCTGAGCAGGATGGTGAAGATTTAAAAGCAATATGTCAAAAGATGGCCAAGAAATTAAGATGTAGGAACCAGTTAGAAAGCTGCTTGTAGCAGAATATAGTTGATGTGTTAAGGGCTCTATTTAAGGTAGGAAGTGCATATATGAAAAGTTAATATATAATTATAATTGATGTATGAAAAGTACACAGGAACTTAAATGCAACATGGTCTCTTGGATCAGATCCTGGAACAGAAAAAGAGATTAGTGGAAACACTGGGAAATCCAAATAAAGTCTTCAGTTTAATTAATGGTGCTTTGCCAATGTGAACTCCTTAGGTTTGCTGAATAAATAAAGCATGGTCATGTAAGAGGTTAACATGAGGGGAAGCTGGGTGAAGAAAGTATGAAATGCTCAGTACTCTCTTTACAACTCTTTTGTAAATCTAAAATTATTCCCCCCAAAAGTTTCTAAAAATGTACATAGAAGAGTTAATAATATATTCTGAGAATATATTGGATATAAGCATATATTATAATCTACATATACTGAGCTAAAACACAGCTGTATTTTATAACCACTGGTAATGTCTTGACATGTCCTTTTATCTCTCTTGGGGTTGTGCTTTAAAGGCTACTTTTTTCTTCTTTATAATTTACTCTTAAGTTGTCATTAGTTAGCTTCTGTTTTATTATTAGAAAGTATTTTTATTTTTTTTAGATTAAAAAAATTTTTTTCTTATGTTTTTATTTCATTTTTGAGAGAGAGAGGCAGAGTGCAAGTCGGGGAGAGGCAGAGAGAGAGAGGGAGACACGGAATCTGAAGCAGGCTCCAGGCTCCAAGCTGTGAGCACAGAGCCTGATGCGGGGCTCAAACTCACGGAGTGTGAGATCATGACCTGAGCCGAAGTCAGACGCTTAACCGACTGAGCCACCCAGGTGCCCTTAGAAAATATTTTTAAAGACAAACGTCATCTGTCACAGTGATTCATTGCATGTTGAAGTCATGGAGGTAGATAAGTCGCTGATGGCTCTGTAAAGGAACAATGGTACAACTGATGAAAAATGGCAAGCATACACATCACTCCATCTAGGTGATACTTTAAACTCATCATGGCAACAAATATGTCTTAAGTGCTTGTTACAGTTTGAGATATTTAAAAATTAACTGCCACATCTCTTCTGTAATCACCAACATATTATATCTCTGCTGCACCTAATGTTTTTATTTGTCTGCCCTTCTAGATGGTGAACAACTTGAGGTCTTATTTATCTTAATATTTCCAGTACCTTTTGCATGATATCTGGCAATTCTAAGCAATTTATAAATGTGGATTAAATCATTGATGCAGTGGATGTTAGGTAGTCAAATTCTTATTTGCAATGGAAACCTAAGATATGGATTGACTCATTTAGTCCTTACAAGAACCGAATGAGATCAATTGTAGTTATTATCCCTGTTTTATAGATGAGTAAGCTGAGGCGGAGAAAAGGTAAATAACTTGTCTCAACTATAGAGCAGTAAAGCCAGAATTGCAAGCCATACATGTGTTTCCAAACATCAAAAAGCTACTTCATATTCTTTCCTGATAGAGTTGTGGCAGAATCAGTCCTGGCACCCTGGTTATTTTCAATAAGACACCCTGACACATAATTTAACCGAACTGGAACATTTGAATATGAAATCCCCCGTGTCTCTAAAACTTCAGCGGATTTTCCATACTCCACAGCTAGTCATTTCACAAAGTTGTAGATGTGTAGTTTCTTCTTTTTCTAAGACTACCAGCATCTATGCCAAACATTTTCTTTGCTTCTGCACTCATCCAGCCCATTTTCTTTTTGAATCTATCTTCTAATGAGCTGATTACTTTTCCCAGCTATGGCATATACCCAAACAAGACTACTCCCGTAATAAAGGTGCTGCATTTACAATCAAAACCACAATGAGGTATCACCTTACATCTGTCAGAATGGCTAAAATAACAAAGAGAAGAAATAACAAGTGTTGGCGATGATGTGGAGAAAAGAGAACCCTCATACAGTGTTGGTGGGAAATATAAATTGGTACAGCCATTGGGGAAAATAATATGGAGATTCCTCAAAAAATTAAAAATAAAGACACCCTAAGATCCAGTAATTCCAGTACTGGGTATTTACCCAAAGAAAACAAAACCCCTAGTTTGAAAAGATACATGCATCCCTATATTTATTGCAGCATTATTTACAATAGTCAAGATATGAAAGCAACCCCAGTGTCCACTGATAGATGAATGGATAAAGAAATGTGGCATGCATAAATAATGGAATATTACTCAGCCATAAAAAAGAATGAAATCCTGACACTTGTGACATGGTGGATGGACCTAAAAGGTTGTCCTCATCTGTGAAGTGAGAATTAAAATAAAACTAGCTGCTTTCTAGGACTGTAGTGAGCATTAAGAGAGATGACACAGGCAAGATAACTTAAAAACTCCTCCATTAAGTGGTAAGTACAATGTCTTATAAGTGGTAGCTCTTATTTTCTGTTAATAGTGATGTGAAGACTCGAAATTAGGGAAATAATTTCAGGCAATGCATTTTTGCAACATGCCCATCTCCCTTCCTGGTTTCTTCCATTTGTACTGAAGCAGTGCTTCGATGATGGGCATCTCTACAGGCAGCTCCGAGCAAGCAGCTCATTCTTCTTGCAGTGGAGGATTATTCTTCCCTGGGATAGAGTCCATTTCACTGTTCAATTCTCCCATTACTTTTCTAGATCCACCCTGAAAAGGGGTGGAGGGTTGCCTTCTCCAAAAGTAACAGCCTTCCCAAGGCTGCTGCCTGTGAAGTCATGATTTGGGAACTGTCCTGCAGCAAATGTAAGTCTGTGGTGGCCGTCATGCACCCTTTGTCCTCTCCATGTTGTATAGAACCAAAAATATTTTACTTACTAGTTACATAGCAACAGAGAACTGGCAGAGAGATCACACTACCTTTCCATTCTCCTGTAAATGTCTCTCTCCCTCTCTCTTTTTCCTCCCTGTAAATGATAGTACATGGTTCTTATTACTTTAATAGACTGTGAATTGATTTGCGTGAGAGATAGAACTAGTGAAAGGTTTTGGCTGGGAATGAATTTTTTTCTCTGCTCTGTTTCATTTTTTTTTTTTTTACAGTAGAATGCACCCCGGAAACCCTTCCAGATTTTCTACCTTCTGATCATACTGTCTATTATAATTCCGCCCGATGGCAAACTTCTCCTTATTGACTCTAAATTACATTTAATCCTGTTAGGATCACTTTTTATTGAAAGGCATGTGTTGTGATGGTGTTGACGGGAGTCCAGAAGCCGAGATGCCCAGCCAGAGGAAAATAAACTTGTGGAGTTTTGAATGGTTGTCATTTTCCTGCTGGGCCCAGCTGTGTAGCCTGTTGGAGGATGTAGAGGATTGGGGTGTTCGGTACAGATAATGGTGGGCTCCCGGGTGGTGTGGAGAGCTCTCCACACAAGAAAATAATCTTTTGAGCCCAGTGGACTAAGAACCAAAGGCCATTTTGAGCTAAGACAGTATAATTCTATTAGTGAAAAGCCCTTGCAGGGGGAAATTGCCTGTGCTAAAATCTGTGCACAAATTAAAATAACAGGGCTAAGGGGGGAAATATCTCTATAAAAGGCTTTATGACTCTAGTGGATAATAATATCCTTGTCACATTAGGATCTGGGGACCTAAAGATATAGAAGCTTTTTTACACAGCATATGGGCCTTCTTTACTCAACTTTAGCCTGTGCAATAAATCCGTTCTTGGGTGCTTATTTGATGAATTTGAATGCTGTGCCAAAGCATACTTTTGTTCTCATCAGGAAAAAGTAGAAAATAGGGTCTGCATATCATTGCTGTGTGTTGACACCTTATAAGATTGCTGTCATCTAAAAGCCCCATTTTGGCTAAATGTATTGCATGTGTAACTTCTCTTTAATTTGCATGGGATATTGTGGCGACAAGTACTGTTAATATTGCTGTTTTGATATGGCGTGTAAAATTTATTTAAATGCGTAACATGCTTTAGAATAGATTCATTAGAAAGGGGTGAATTGGGAAAGAAAAAAAGCTGTCAGCACAAATGCTGTTCATTTTCCAGGGTGACAGAAATCAAAAAGTCCCAAAGACTGCAACTGTTGAATAGCTAACTTCATGTATCACAGAGCTATCTGCATGGTGGGCCCTCCTCATTGATTGGACAGCGGCTACAAATTTAAAGCTTATGCTACATTTCCCTAATTCCATGACAAAGACATGAGCAATGGGCTGTCACGTATTTGAAAATTGTGCCGTGTAAGTAAATAAAGACACAGTTCATAATTCTATAAGAGGATGATGGCAACATTTATTCTAGAATTAAGCAGTAATGAAACAGATGATTCTTTGAGCTCTAGCAGTAGGCTAGGGAGTTTAGTACCAGTACATCTCTCTCTTAAACTATAGCAGAATTAAGATAGTAACGAACTGGATTTATTGTCATCTGCTTTTCTGCCCTCTCTCCCTTCCTGCCTCATCTCTACCCCCACTTTTCCCTCACCTTCCCTCCCTGTCACCTTAGCTTTTCTACCTCACTGCCTTCCTCTTGCTCCATCCAACCACTGATTCACTCACTCACTCACTCACCCTCCTATTCTTTCATCAGACCTTTCTTAAGAACCTATCTTGGCTCAGACGTTGTGCCAGCAGTGGGACTACACTGTGACTAAGATAGATGTAGCTTGATCCTCATGAAATGTACAATTTGGATAGAAATGGGGCTGGCATACCCAACATGAAGACCCCCATGCTTGGGACACCCACAAAGGAAGAGTCACCCTCCTCCCTAATTTAAAAACTTATGCTCAGTCTATGATATTTGATGTAAAGTATTGAAGTGTCATCATGGGCAATATGAAAACCTGTTGGACACCTTAAACTTATTTGAAAGTTTTGATTTTTTTCCCTAATTTCAAAATCCATATGGTGTTGGAGGAGACACCATTATCGTGTCAGAGCTTAGGGCCTCTAAAAGTCTTAATAGAGAACATGTGGGGAACAAGTAATTAGACAGTGACATTGAACAAGTAATTAGAAATGTGATGAGCACTGTGAAGAAGTACAGATGCTATGGAGCATATGACAGGGGAGCCTCACCTCCCTTCTTTTTTCTCGATGAAATCCAAGACATGCACACTTTAAAATACACTGGAATAAAGCCCTTGAAAGAGTAGGCATTTACAGTGTGCCTGGAGTGGGTGAGTGGTGGGGAGAAGTAGTCACTCTTTTTGGCTGCCCATGAATTGGATAAAACCATTGTCCTGGGCAGACTGAGAAGGAACTGAAGATCCTTGAGAAAGGATTTCCGTAGAATAAAGATCTTTTTTTTTTTTTTTTTTTGCTCTAACAAAATTGAGTAGTTGGATGATCTTGACTTCAAGAAATAAAAACCATTTCCTTTATGTCCAAATGATAGAGATTAGGGGGAGAAAATCTTCCAGTAAAGGCCACAGCACCTGCATTGTATGGTTAAGCTTTAAACATTCTGCTCCCTTCTGGCTTTCAAGTCTTCTGGAAGCTTTAAGAAGGACGACTGATATAAGGTCTGTTTCTGAGATGACTTCATGATACCATAAGTAGGAACTGTATGCCAGTGGTTCTCAAACATTAGCAGCCATCAGCATCCCCGGAGAAGTTGTAGAAACATGGATTGCTGGGCCCTGTCCCAGAATTTCTGATTCAGTGGGTCTGGGGGAGAAACCTGAGAATTTGCATGTCTCATGAGTTGCCAGACACTGCTGCTGACTCTCCTCACGTTGAGAGTCCTTGGTGTATGCCACTGAGTCAACTAGCCTTAGTGATGGAGAGCTGGAAGGAGTATTGGCCTAAGAATCAGAAGAGCTAAGTAGATTCCCAGCACCACTGTTTAAATGCCTTGATCATCTTAATCTTGTCATTGAACATCTCCACATTTCTTCCCTCATTGTAGAATGCATGTTCTCATAACAAAGTTGTTACAAGGATTGAATTGTATATCTGAAAGCATTTTGTAAACTTTTGAGATTTATCGTTTGTTTTAATTTTTAAAAAATGTTTTATTTATTTTTGAGAGAGAGAGAGAGTGAGCATGAGCAGAGAGAGGGAGACACAGTACTGGAAGCAGTCTCCAGGCTCCATGCTGTCAGCACAGAGCCCAACACAGGACTCAAACTCACAAACCATGAGATCATGACCTGATCCAAAGTCAGTGGCTCAACCGAGTGAGCCACCCAGGGACCCCATAAACCCGATGAGATTTAAAAGAATTTCTGAGATTTAAAACTTTTGCTTAATTCTCATGATGATCATTCACCTCTATCTAGTGTGTCTGACAAACAGGGGTGCAAAGATTGAGTAAGATGTCCGGAGTGCATGCGAAGAGCAAACCTCTAACCTCCAACAGCCATGTTTGTGGGAAGAATTCAGTATAGACCGACGATATGCTACAGATCAGACATTACAGAAATGTGGGTGTGACCAATTCTGTGGTGTTTCCAGAAGTTCCTGCCTTTTTTTACAGTTGGCAATCTGTCAATGTTTTGGGACTCAGAGTTGCCCCTTTTCTCAGTCAGATTTGATTTTGGGTGAATGAATGAAGTCTGTTGGCCAAGAGTTGTTTAACCTCCTTCAAGAGTGAGGGAGTATTAAGGAGGAATGGTATAATTAAAGTAATGTTGTAAAAACAAAAACAAAAATGAAAATCAGGCAAGAAGCTATTGTGGCTGTGCGAAACCACTTGTCCCTATTGGTTGAGGAATCCCAGTGGTCATTTTTACTTTCTGGCATATTTTACCCATTTTACGGTTTCTTTTATTCAAATTTATTAAGGCTTTAAAAAGTCAGACCTTAAATAAAAAACCTTTTTGCTCCCATCAGCTCAAAACAAGGCCCCATATTTTATTGACTGTCAACTTCCTAAGGTGCTTTATCCTTAGTCTCAGCTGAACCCTGCCAGTGCTGAGCTGTTCCAAGAGAAATAGACAATTCCAAGCCCTGGTGGAAATTTGAACATCGATGTGTCCTCGAAGCATATCTGTGAGATGTACTGGGAGCACAGCAAAATTGAGAATCTCCTCTATGGGGTTATCCAGAAATCCTTTATTTGGCCATTAAACTGTTCATAGAACTTATCACTTTCATGTGGTGACAGAAAATCATTGAGAAAGGTCCCTCCTGTCCAGCAATGACAAAGAAAACATCCCTGAGTATCAGTTGTCCTGGAGGTGGATGTTCTGAGCTTTGGGTACATGCCAAGTGGCTTTCCAGGTAGCCCCCAAGGTTTGACTTGAAATATGGTTTTCCCTCAAGCTTCAAAGGTACATGTTTACTTGTGTTTTAATAATTACGGCTGGAAGATTTCCCGCAGGAAACTGAATTGTTATTTTATATCATTTCTAAGGGAGAATAATAGACAAGAGAAGAAAACATTAGCAAGAGTCCAGGACTGAAAGACTAGCAGGAGATCACTGAGGGCAGTCCTTATCTCTCAGAAGAGCAAAACATCAGTAGCTGAAGATACCAAGTTATTACCTGGACTCCAGAGTCAGACAGACAGGGTTGAAGTCTGTTCCACTGCTCTCTAGTTCTCTGACCTTGAGATTCAGAACCTCAGTTTCTTCATTTAAAAAATTAGCTTAACATCTGATTCTTGGTTTAGGCTCAGGTCATGATCTCACGGTTTCGTGGGTGTGAGCCCCGCATCGGGCTCTATGTGAAACAGGGTGCTGTCGAAAAAAACCTGCCAGATGCCGAATAGAAAGCGAGGCAAGATTTTATTCACGGCTGGGCCAAACCTGATCTCCTGATCTTAAGGAGAAAAGTACAGAGAATGGCCCCGAACAAAGGTAGCAGTGAGTTTATATGGATTTTAGCAAGTCAGAGTACCTCATTATTTAGTTAACCAGTTACAATTTATAGCATTTCATGGTGGCCAATTATATTGTGACACACAGACGTTAGTTTTGGCAGGAACCTATCAGTTTAAAGTTCTTTGTCCTAATGAGGGTTTAAAATGACCAATCATAGTTAGACACCTAAGATACCATGGGGCAGTGAGTTTGTGACTTTTTCCATGTTGGTCTTGCCTGGGCCAGATCTTGGTAGAAGGGGTGGGGGAGCATTTTGCAACCTAAGTTACCTATTCAGCAAGCAGGCGAAGTTACAGAAGTGAGATAGGGTGGTTAGTAATTTCCGATAACCCTAATAGGGTACTACATAAGCTTTTATCTCAATTATTCACGAAAGGTGAGTTTAAGCCGAACTTGTATGCAATAAGCTTTCTGATATTTTATAAGTTGACCTATTACATACGCTGACAGTGCAGAGCCTGCTGGGGATTCTGTCTCTCCCTCTCTCTCTCTCTGCCCTCCCCCACTCTTGCTGTTTCTGTCTCTCTCAAAAATAAATAAATAAACTTAAAACATTTTAAAAATTAGCTTTTTAAAATATTTTTTTAAAAATATTTCCTTTCTCATAGATATAGGGTGAAAATTACATGAAGTAATGCCTATTAATTCCAAGTAGGTTGTATGTTCCTTCAGGGGAAGACAGTAAGGTATTTATCCATTTATTCAAAAATCTTGTATTGAGCAACTACTATGTGCTACATACTGGAGATATTTTCCTGCAGTACGTTATCCTATACCACGATGATCAGCTTCATGCTTAGCATGCAGTTAACACTTCAATACACTTGCTGTATTAACTAAATGAAATTTTCCCATTTTTCTTTAAAAAAAAACGATATAGGGTGCCTCAACTCCTTTACTCACCTCTTCGACTGTCCTTAAAATATTCACAATCTTTAATTTGGACCCTCTATTATTCAAAAGATGGAATGGTACAATTTCTTCCTAGATCTTCCATGGCATAGTATTTCCTGGGGACATGCTTGATTAAAACTTGACACAAGGAAAGTTTTATTTTATACAGGATGAAATATATGCAAAGGACCATGACTATGTTACTATCATAGTTTGTATTTTTGAAGTTTGGATCTAATTTTTGATTTAGGCACTTTGCCCCCAATGAAATATTATATGTTATAATGTAGCAGCTAATAAGATCTGATACAGTGACTTTAAATTGAATTTCATTAAAAAATTAAGAGCATAAAATGTCTTCCTAATAGTCTTAATTAGGGAAAATGGAAGATCATAGTATTTCTGTATTAATGCACTAACTTAGATAATTGGGATAATATGAAATGCATAGTGACAAAAATAGGAAGTTCGGAGGCCAAGGGAAAAATAACCCACTACTTTCCAGTTTCTAGTATTTTTGTTTTTGGGCCAGGGAAGCTTCCCAAATGTGGAGCATAGTGTCTTAAAGTAATTATTCTTTTTCATGTGTACAAGTCAGTATTGTCCTACTACAGCTCTTGTTTTGTAGTGACTACTTCCCGGGGAAAGGCATTGTTCTGAATCTCACTGCTTCTTAACAACTGCCACTTGTCCTCCTGATTAGGGCATTGTATGAAAACAGAGCATTCATTGCAGGGTTCTCACTAATCTCTCTCCTTTCATCCAGAGTCTCCCAGTTTCTCGGAGAGCTCTGCTTTTGCATTTTTAATTGAATGGTCCTAAAAGTTGATATTCATGTATTCTGCTTGCCTGAAACCTCTGTCCATGCCTCACTCTGAAGGTCTTATCTGTCTTTTATATTTCAGTCTGGTTGGGGAGTGAAATTAGGCCCAGTTCTCTAATTGGAAGCCACATGGGGCATCTGCAAGATGATAACTGTACCCGGAACTCAATAGCTACCCAGCACTCTGAAACAGAAGGTCGCCATTTTGTAAAACCATAGAAAATGCTACTGGGCATTTTACAGAATTGTCAATCAGGATAGAATGGACACTAATTGCTTCTCCCACAGCTGTTAACATTCCTCTTCAGTGGCCAAGCAACCCTTAAGACAGGAACAAATTCTCTCAGACATCTGAAATTTTCTACAGACCTAAGTATAGGTTTCCAAGGTGACATCTGTGATGAGTTGTCCACTGATTAGCATGAATGAAGAACTAAAATTTCTGAAGAAATAAAATATTTTAGACAGAAAAATCTGATTCTATTGAAAGCATATAGTGATCATACAAATAAAATGTTATGTTTACAACTTTGGGGAGTGCTTGTGTTAGTACGATATTGTATGTTGTTCTATCACATTGTTCTTCAAAGTGGATGTGGACACATCAGGGGACGGACAAACCAATCCAGTAGGGTCCATACCCATAAAAAAGTTATTAAAAATTCCCTGTATTTTTACCTAAAAATTTTAAAGAATGTAAGCTTTCCTAGTAATTAAAGTCAATTTTATAGGAATGCATGTTTATAATTCATAAGTAAATATACATACATTGGGATAGCACACTGAAAAATTTTTTTCTGATGGGAATATATGTTACTTATCTATTGCTAGGTAATAATTATCCCAAAACATGACATCTTAAAACACCAAACATTTATTATCTTACAGTGTTTATGGATCAGGAATATGGGTATAATTTAGTTGGCTGCTTCTAGCCCAAGGTCTCTCATGAACTTGAAATAAAGCTGTTGGCCAGTGCTGTAATCATGTTTGAAGGATCAACTGGGGGATGATGCATTTCAAGTTCAATTACCTGGTTGTAGGTAGAATCCAGTTCCTTGAAGACTAGACTATTGGACTGGAAGCCATAGTTCCTCATTGGTTGTTGGCTGGAGGACTTCCTGCTTTCTTTGCCCTTTTATAGAGTAGGAAATATGGTGGTATTTCACAATATGGCTTCCCTCAGAGTAGACGAGTGCGAGAGGGCAAGAGAGCACTCAGGTCAGAAGCCAGTCTTTTTATAACTTAATCTTAGAAAAGGCATTCCATCACTTTTGCCACATTCTATTCAACACAGCAAAATAGAAGCAAGTCTGTTGAATAGAGTGGAATGGAATGGAATAGAATACGATAAATGTGAATTGCTAAATCCAGCCCATAGTCAAGGGGAAGAGATTGTACAAAGATTTGAACACAAGGATGCAGGGATCCTTTGGGACTACTTTTGAGGTTGCTCGCTACAGAGTGCATGTTCAAAGTCTGGAAACTACTACTTTAGGGCACAAGTCTGCAAACTCTTTGGTAAAGGTCCAGATTGTAAATATTTTAAGGTGGGTGGGCCACATGTGATCATTGTTGTGTATTCTTCTTCATTTTTTATTTTACAGTCTTTAAAAAATGTACAGCCCATTCTTATCTTGAGAACTTGAGGGCCATGCAAAAGTAAACAATAGGCCAGATTTTTCCTGCAGACCATTGTTTGCTGACACCTGTTCTTAGTGGACTCTGAGGTGATTTCAGCTCCAGTTGCAGAAGATCTCTAATGGGGGGTTAAGGCTGTCCAACTATAGAAACAGTCTGTTCAAAAAATAGGATGAATCACTTCTTCACAGAATTATTTAAGCAGAGGGACAAAGTTCTCTCTTGCTAGATGAAAGGTGGTTGGGATTAAGGGCTGAAACCAGGAAAATGGACCACTTGATCCTTTTCCAAGGTTAGAACATTGTCTTCAGGAGATGTGGCTCTGCAAAAGTGCCCCCTGGATGAACACAGTTGGAGATGTTATGTGCTATATCTGATTTTGAGATAAAGACAAAATTCTGGCATGTCGAAGTCTTTGAGAAGAAACTTGCTTGATTCAGTTTTTTCCAAACTTAGTTGACCTGAGCTGAGCAGCATTGGTGGCATAGCGGTGAGGCACTGCTGCCTTCCAGACTTACTTGACGAAGGAATCTCCCACCCCCTTTTGTTTTAGTAACATCCATTACTTTTATTCCATGAAACAAACTTAGGAAACATTAGATCCAATGACATATAAGATCTCTTCCAAGTTCTTTAGTTCATGGTTGTAGACATGTAAAATATTATTTGATTTTGTATTTGCCTCCCTAAAATGTTCTGTTTGTTTTAATATTCACCAGCGACAAAAATTAGGTCCGGCCCTCTTGCTAGGCATGTGAAAATGATACGGCTCCTGTCCTCAAAAAGTGCGTTAATGTCCTTTAGGCTCTGAACTTTAGCACAATACTTTCTACACAGAAGGTACTTAGGAAAGGTTAGTTGAATGAATGAAGTTTGAAAAAACCGGGCCCTATGGGCCACTTGGGATTATGGACACATAGGAGACCTCAGTAAATAGACACAAAACAAATCAATGAATTCTAGATGAAAAGTAACAACGCATTCAGTTATCCCAGTGCTGTCATAAATCTGGATATATGTTACTGAGCAATCAAACTAAGTTTATCACCATTATAAATTAATAAGCTTAAACTAAAATTGTACTCCTGAAATTCAGACTCATATTAGAGTCTGCCACTTTAAAAATAACCCTTGCAGATTCAAGTTGACATCTTTCGACTAGATGGTTTGATATGACCGTGGCTTTCATCTCTGTATAATGGAGTATTATCTGGTTACAACACATAATTCAATTAACATTATCCTTTAAATTTCCCCATCCTTTGTTGAAATGCTTAAATTTATTCCTCTTTTATCCTTGCCTCTCCTTTTTCAATCTTAGAAACCACTGTCATTAATCTATATCTTTTGAGGTTATGATTTCACTTTAGCTCGAACCATTTCATTCTTATCATCCTCGGTGCATCATCTGGGCTGTTCTCCTCTATATTGTGTGTTGCCATCAATATTCCATCCTTATATATTTTTAATCTCAGCCGAGAATGTTGTATCATCTTCAATTCTGGTCAGATAAAATAAATGTTCCATTGGATATGTAAATGATCCCGTAAGCCAGATGAATTAGGAGGTTTTGCTTTCAGTGTTGAAAAAAAGATCTTTATCCTTAAATCAGACATTATGGAAACAAACGAAATGTTACATGCTGGCATATTTTTAAATGCTAATTTTTTTTTACCTCCCCATGAAGAAAAAAAAAATGGCATTTGCAACTCAGGATTTGCTCTGGAAAATGAAGTCTTTTCATTTATTTACAAAAAAGGAGGATCAGGAACACTTAGGGAAGCTTTTATTCTTTGTCTATCTCTCCAGCTGTCAGGTTATAATAGCATTGGCCTCTGCTTGCCAGGATGGAAGCAAATGGATGCTCCCAAAAGCAGCCTGGGAAATCAAATTTCAGAATGTTTTAACAGGAGGACATCTAAAATGATAACTGGTCCCACCCTAGTTTTATAGCTGGGGAAACTGGGGCTGAAGGAGATTATATGCATTATTCAAGGCCACCCAGCTCTCAAGACTGTACTGGACTCCTAACTCAGTGCTCCTTCTACTTCATCATATCCTGATACCTTAACTTCTTCAAGTTTTGTTGAATATTTAAGTGAGGATTTCATGAGCAAATCAGAGTACTTAATAATAGATAGCCACTGGGAACCCCCCCCCCCAGGTGAGAATATTAAAGCCAGGTCTTAATATAAAGAAATAAATGGAATTCTGACTTACAACTAGGTAATCTATGATAAGGCAGAAACACGAGCATTGGAATTATTGGTGGCTGGGACCCTCGTAATGTTGAAACAGCTAGTTGCATCAAGACATAAGGAAGTCCACAGCAAAGGAAAGCGTAAATGAAAGAATGTTTGAGAATTTGGGGTCCTTTGATGCTCTTCTCCAGAAGCCAACTCTGTACTCGTTTTACTTGCATATTAGAAGGATATTTAAGATGTATGGGGATGTAGAAAGAAAGAGAACAAGTGATTTTTATGACTATATACTGGCACAGTACCTTTGTTATCGTTAAATTTATTTATTAAAGATCCAAGAGCAAATTCAGATAATTAATGGAATAAAAAAAACTATGAAGATCGGCAATAAAAATATCAATGGAAATAATTCGGATATTAAGTTACAAGTCAGAACCAAAAATTCAGATTATAACAAATGTAGTAACTTCCATTATAATTGGGTTTCCATCAAAACCACATCATCTCTGTGTGCTTTTAGACCACGGACTAGCAGCTAGTAGTTTTATATTCCAAACCTTGTTTCTTCCCCGAAACCTCCATACTTCCAGTTTTGGGTGCCTTTGCCCATATTGTGGTATGGCCTCTGGCCCTGTACCTTCATGTCAGGGAATCAGATTGTTTTGGGTGGGAGGAATTCCTTAAAGCCATCTCTATATCCTGATGGCTATCAATAACTGCTATACACAGAAGGGACTGTGGATGGAACCATATCAATCTATTCCTCCAAACCCAGACTAGATGTGTCCCCATACAACTTTCCCAATTAGAAAGAAAAGTAGAGCTTCAAGGAAGATGAACTCCATGCTTTTGCTACCCAGCTAGTCAGTATGGGGCTGAAACTAGAACTCACATCTCTGGCTTTTAGTGTGGTGACCTTTTCTCTTACTTCCTTTTTGGGTGCCCAGGCTTTTTCCAGGCTTTCCACTACACTTGCCTCTGGGAGCTAGGACAAGGAAGACCTTAGGATCCTCCCAGTTTTCCAAGTGAAAGATCCACAACGTTTTTCATCATACTCCTAAAAACCAATTCTTTACCACACTCACTAGATGGAAGATTTTCAGTGGATTCCCCACACTATGTTAGTAAAGTTGCAGGAGGTTTCTTCTTTATGGAAATTTAAGTTTGTAACAGTCTGGACCCTGTCCAACTCGCCAGTCTTCTCTGTTGCCCTTTTCTGTGTGCACTGCTGGTTCTCCTTGTTAGGAATTTTTGCAGTCCTCTGTTGTTGTTTTTCTGACTTGCTTTTATAACTGTGTTTTCCTGTGTGCAGTGTCCTTCTGCTTTCTTTTCCTGCTTGGCTAATTATTTCTAGGTTCAGCTTGGGATATCAATGAAAAAGTTGTGTATCCCTCACTAATTTTTCATTTTCTAACAGTCCCTGAAACACATGGTATGCAGCACCATGTACCTACAAAATTGCCTTCAAATATGGCAAATGGTTGCATTAAAATATCACCTCTTAGTCCTAGTGGAGACTGTACAAATATTCCAAAGAGATGGTCTGTAGTTAGTAGGCAATAGAGTGCAAGCCAGCTCTTGTTTTTAAATGTTATGCCCAGAAGAGATCTTTGAAATTTTATAAACAGATGGATTCTTTTTGCTTGATTCACTAATGTTTTACAATTAACTAATTAACAGGTTTATTGCCAAAATTAGCAATAAAAAGTGTTCAGGAGCTTCGACCAAAGCAGTCTTTTGCAATTACATGGATACCAAAACAATCTGCATGATAGTTTGAGGCTAAACGTTGCTCAAATCAGAATTTCACCTGCTGTTTTCAAATAAAAGTTGACAAATACAAAAATGAACCCTGCAGATTTCCACACTACTTTCATAGACATGAGTCTCTGCCTTAATTAATAATAATTACAGGTAACACAAACTATAGTCAGGAGGCCTATATGTACCCAGATTGCTTTCAAGTGTGCAAAACTGCTTAGCAAACACAGTTCTGAAGGCTAGCAGGAGCCTGTTTCTGTCAAGTTCGTTTCTGTTCTCCAGTCAGCAGGACCTTAGATGACCTATTCAACCTTATCTCTGACGGTTCCTGCCATGAGCCAGGTCTGTCTGCTGTCCTGAGAGTCATTATTGCACAATTCCTTGGATTCTACCTCTCACCCCTCTTCACTACCCTAAGCTTCTGCCCTAGTTGGATCCTAGTAGTAGTTCCTGGAATATGCCGCACACTGTAGTTTGCTTTGGTGTGAGCTATTTTTCCACCTGGCGTATCTTCTGGGCTCCTTCACGATTTAGTTTGGGCACCACTTTTTTGGGGATATATTCCCTGGTCAATGCCCTATTCCTGTCTCCAGAAGATGGACTTAGATTTAGGAGGGAAGGAGGGGAGGGTAGGTTTTCTCATTCTGGTGTCCCTTCATGGAACCACAAACAACTTGCAGTGAAGAAATACGTTTTGATTAGAAGAGAAATTCTAGGTTCAGTAAATATCTATTGACAGAAGGAACGAAAGGGGTGGCAGAGGATGGGAGGCAGGAAGGAAGAAAGAAAAGAGAAAGCCATGGTTCTGCATATTCCTAGGCCCTCTGCCCAGGAATTCCCCTCTGTCCGGAATTCGTTAGTCCAGGTTTCTCCACTCATCTCTCAGAAACGCCATGAAGTTTCGGCTTGCGCCAAACTACTTACTCCTACTTTTGTATAAGCCTTGTTTTAGCTTTATTCTTTTCTGGCATGAAAAGTCTGCCTCACCAATTAGGTTATAAGCTTCTTGAGCTAGAAGGTGGCAGAAATGGAACCTCAGTATTGAAAGAGACTCAGGGAAATGGGACCCATTCTAACCCCTTTCCAAGGTGGGAATCTCATTGGATACAATTCTGGCACTCCTGAAGGTTCTCTTGAAGCTTCTCTGGTGTGTAGCCCTTGATAAATGTTCACTGTGCATGATTAATCAGTTAAACATTCCTTGTGCTTAAGAAGATTAAATGCTGTTCTTATGATTTTATTCATTTATTACATTAATTACTTTCATATGTACACTTGCCATGTTCCCCAAAATGCATGCCACTGGATAAGAATCAGTTATGATCTGTTAACATAATGGTTGCGTCCTGAGCAATTTATTAGAGTACATTATTTGACTTTATTTCCTGATTTCCTAGTCTCACTTTTTCCTAGAAGCCTTCCCTGACTTCTCCACCGTGAAGTAGGTAGCCCTCCTGTGTACTTCCAAAGCGCCACTGTGTATATTTTTATCACAACACTTAACCTTCATATAGCAGTTATCCATCCCCTGATTTTACCTGCCTTTCCCACTAGGTTTCCACCACCTGGACACCTTCCATCACACACAAGTGGTCACTGACTCAGGGCCTACAGCATGGCACACTTCACCCAAGCCATTCTGTTATGCTGCAGGAGCTCTCCTCCTTAGAGAAATAAAACCTGCATGCCTGCTTCCTGCATGCAAACCTCTGAAGGCCTTGTATCTTCTGTAGGAGAAAGTACAAACTACTTTGGAATAGATGCCGTTCATACATGGTCCAATCAACCTCCCAATCTCATCTCCACTCTCAGCCTCTGTTACAGGCACTCGGAATCCTTCAGGGCTTACATGTCTGTCTAGCCCTGTGTTATCTTACGTTTTGGAGGGGAAAAAAAAAAAAACATCTTTCTTTCCATTGATCTCTGTTAGTGGAATATCTCTCTTCTTGGAAATGTCCTGTCCTTCCTTAAAGATTCAGCTCAAATATTTCCTGCTCCTTGGTATTCTGAAAGCACTTTTACTCAACCTGCTACCCAACCATAAGTTAGCTAACATTTTGAGTAAGCACCTACTAAGATACAGGGAAATGGAAACAAGGGACTCACTTTACCTGTTTGCTTCACTCGCCCAAAGAGGCAGGGATCCTGATTGTTTTATTCTCACATTTCTCTCTGACAAATCACAGGGTCTGGCCAATTATGATAGTTTGGATGAATACACTCCTGGGCATTTCTTGGTTGCTGATTCATTATCAACCTGATGTCAATATTGCATTTTAACAACTAGTCATTTTACGTATCATTTATGAAAATGTAAGTGATGACAGGTAGAACTTCCATGAATGAATTCTTTTTCAGAGTGCTGCATTAGAAAACCCTCTGTGCTGATTCTAGAAGCTGAGGATATCTTCTTGCTACCATCTTTCTAATCTGTTCATTTAGAATTCCATTCTTTCACATTTCTACTTTCCTGTAGTTAGTTTTTATATTAACATTGTGTTTGACATTGCATTAGATATAATGCTTTAATTTTTTAGCATAATGTATGGAGAATTAGGTATACAACTTTTCTACTGATGATGGTAGTACTAATAATGGCAGTTTTAATGTTCAAACTCCCTGCATATTTTATTAAAATGTATACCATTATTTTATCCTAGTTTCTTCAGGGAACTGAGCAGACACTATTCAAGCAACTTTAGAAGAAATACAAGCCTTATTAACTATCTTTTTTGTTGTTGTGGTTAACCAATAACCTGTTGCTATACTTTCCGTGGAGGAACAAAACTGTATAGAAAGAGATATAGCCCACACATTGCAGTCAGACAAACCCAGACCCAATACTCAAGAGTAGTTTCTGAGTAACCAAACTAGGAGTATTTTTCTTCTCTCCTCTCTTCTCCAGGGAGAGCACATCCAAATAGTTTTATATACCCAGAGTGGAACCACTCTTAATTGATTTCTACTTACTCAAATTGCTGGATTAATGTTTTTCTGGATTGATTGATTGCCTTAATTGACACTGTCCATTCCTTCTCTAAAATATATGTGCTGACAACCTATAATGATTAATAGTCATGGGCACTTTGCACACTCAGAACTGGCAAGTCATTTTCATTGTTTATTTGTTCACTTATTTACTTATTGTTTTTTTTTCAGTTTTTATTGAGGTATAATTGACAAATAAAATTGTAATATATTCAAAGCATACAACGTGATGATTTGATGCTCATATACATTGTGAAATGATTTCAATGATCAAGTTAATTAACACATCCCTCAACTCACATCCTTACCTTTATTTTAGTAGATTTATTTTTTGATGAAATATACATGGAAAAGAGTATTTAAAACATTTTTGATTCCTTTAAAAGATTATAATAAAATAAATACTTGGGTACTCACTGTCTAGCTTTAAGAATAGAAACCTAGGTTCCCCTAATCCTCTCCCACCCTCCCTTTTGCATTCCTTTTGGTGCTCCCCCTCCCTGCATACTCTCCCCAGGGTGACCACTATCCTGAATCTTCTCTAAATTACTGTCTAAATTTCCTTTATGGTTTGATATGTACACCTAAAAATATACTGTTTCATTTTGCTGCTTTCCCGGTCTATATGTTGGTAAAATAATATGATTATATGTATCATCTTTTTCTCATTTCTTTTTTCCTTTTATATGTTTGGATGTTATGTGCTCAATGTATTTTTTTGTTACTCTAACGCCTTTAACAGACTTGTTCAACTACCACGACCACCACCACCACTTTATCATCTTCCCAGATATTCAAGGACCCTAAATACTTAATTACCTTTTCCCCTCAATTTAAGTCTTATTGTTATTCTGTATTTTAACTCTCTTCTAGTTTTTTCCAACAGTTAAAAATTATTGTAGTTCTTTCGAATTGTCGATGTTGACTTAGATTTGCCCACATATTTCTCAATCTTATTCATTTACTTATGTATTTTTTGCTCACCATTCTATCTCAGATGTTCTGTGATCATTTTCCTTTTGTTTAAAGTGTATCCCTATAGACTGTAATCCAGGCAGGATCTGTGCTAGGTTAGCTACTCACATATTATTTATCTGAAAATGTCTTTATCCTCTTTCTTGAACACTAGTTCAACTATCTTTTTTTCTGATAACATTAGTGGCATTATTCCAATATAATCTGGCTTTGATGATCGCTATTGAGATAAGTCATCAATCAGTCTAATTTCCGTCCCTTTGTGGGCACTCTATCTTTTAAGACCTCTTTTACTTTGGTGTTCTTCAGTATTATGATGATGACTGAGGTGTGGTTTCTTTTTATTTAACACTCTTGGGATTTGTTGTAATTCCTAGTTTTGAGAATTGGTGTCTTTACATAGCTCTGGAAAATTCTCAACCATTCTTGACTTGAACATTACCTTTTCTCCATTCTCTGTTAATCTCTGTGGCAGAGACAATGTTTGAACACTCCAGGCACAGAATAAGAGTAGCTGGTCTAGCCTCTCTTTCAATTAGGTTAGGAGTATGTGACTGAATTATGGACAAAAGAATGTGGGTGGAAGGTTTGGCAGACATATTAGTGGCACACTTGGTCATCAACTTTTGTATTCAGAGGAGTGACTACCTCAGGTTAAAATATATATGGATTCAAGTGCAGATGTGAATATCCTGGACAGTTGGTCAGACATCTGAAATGAGAAAGAGTGAAAGGCCAGGAATAGGGTGATCTGGGATAGCAGCATGTGGATGAACATATGGGGGTGGGTGCTAAGGGTAAATATCTTTATTAGGACATATTAATACCCATCAGAGAATATCCTTCATGAAAGAGATACTACACAACCAAGTATTCGAATGACTTTTCTGTCATGGACCTCCTCAGTGCTGGTATGAGGCACACATGATTGAGGTGGTCATGGTAACAGTGATGGAGGCCACGCATGGTGTCAACAACATGAAGGTAAACTTACCAAAGCTGATGTAGCTATTGCCACTGCTAAATGTCCGATTAATCAATAATAGATACCATTGAAGGGCTCCAGATGCAGCACCATTTTTTGAGGAGACCAATGAGTCACCTTAGGGGCAAAGTGACTATATTGGCCTCTTTCTTATCATTAAAGGTACAGTGATTAATTCTCACAAGAACAGATACATATTCTGTGTGTGCATTTTCCTGTCTTGCTTTCAGGATCTCAACCAGCACCACTATTGAAGGGTTTATAGATCTTTGATTCACTGGTTTATCCCACGTTGTATTGTGTCAGACCAGGGGGCGCATATACAACAAGGAAATGTGTAAGTGGGTTTACAACCATGTAATCTATTCATTGTATCATCTAGTGGAGGATGGAGACACTGAATATCAGTTGTGGTCCAGAGACCATCTGCAATGGTGGGAGTTGTCTGTTTTTTCCACTCACCTTTTTGTACTAAGTTTTCCCCAGGAAGAGAGGCCTACCAGAATTGTTGAAAATCGGCTACTCAACATGCTAAGAAGCATAGTCAAGAAACACAAGAGTGGATGGGGATGGACAAGATATTTTGTCTAGATCTCTCTTCATAGAAGGACTTACTCCTCTGTTTCTGGAAGTTCCATTAACAGGACCCATCAGATAACAGCCTCTTCACAGAATTACTTTGCTGCAGTTAGTCAGCTTTCACAAAGGTGCAACAGTCCAATGACTGATCAGAACAGATGCATAAACATCTAGCCATTTTAGCTCAGTTTGTGACAATCGTCTTGGACAATTTTAGTGCCCAAATTCCCTGTGGGGTAGGCTGAAGCTATCATGGGCCTCCATATCTCAATTTCTCAGTCCTCCTATCTTTTCTTCTCTTTCACAGATGCTGATCCCAAGGTCCTTAACAAATATCCTGTACACTAACCCCAACATCGGCATCTACTTTCTGGAGAACCCAACCTGTGACAATGTTATTAACATGGGATTTGTTCAGGGGTGCCTGGATGGCTCAGTTGGTTTAGTGCCTGTTTCTTGATTTTGACTCAGGTCTTGATCTTATGGTCATGGCATTGAGCCCCGCCTTGGGCTCTGTGCTGAACATGGAGCCTGCCTTGTATTCTCTCTCTACCTCTCTCTGCCCCTCCCCTGCTCATGCTTTCTCTCTCCTCTCTATCCCCAAAATAAATTAATAAACATTTAAAAAAAACTTTTTTTAACGTTTATTTATTTTTGAGACAGAGAGAGACAGAGCATGAACGGGGAAGGAGCAGAGAGAGAGGGAGATACAGAATCGGAAGCAGGCTCCAGGCTCTGAGCCATCAGCCCAGAGCCCGATGCGGGGCTCGAAATCACGGACCACGAGATCGTGACCTGAGCCGAAGTCGGACGCTCAACTGACTGAGCCACCCAGGCGCCCCAATAAACATTTTTTAAAAAGGGATTTGTTCAAGAGAGATAAGGTCAGTTTGCACAATAATAGGGAATAGAAACTCAGAACCCTATAGAATTGAGAAAGTCAAAAGACCTAAAAATGGCAACTAGCAAAACCTACCAATAGATAAAATGACCCAACCCCCACCTCCACCCCCTTCATTGCTCCAGATAGCCTTAAAGTACCTCCCATTAAATCAAGACAGAGAAGTATGAGGGACAAGAGAATGAAAGAAGAAATCATATCTAAAAACAATGTCTTTAAGAGTACCTCTGGTGTCATTACTGGCACATGTAACTGACTGGAAGCAAATAGTTCAGAAAGTTAATAAGTTTGTAGGAAACCTATAATGACAAAAAAAATCTGAGTCTGGATTTGAAAAAACAAAACAAAACATATGACTTTTAAGATTTGAAACAACCATTGGGTTCCAACTTTCAATAAACAGAAAGTCAGTTTTGAAACCTGTGCAGACCACAACAGTGTATGACTCCCAAAGCTCATTTTAGATGTGGTCAAGGATACTAATTAAAAAGGAATAACTTGACAGAGAATGACACCATGGGACATGAAACCAATGGACAAAGATTCCTCCGAAGAGGAGAATCAGAGGTTAATTAAGGAAGATCTCCCTTGAGTAAGGAGCACGCA
Source organism: Felis catus (assembly GCF_018350175.1). Lineage (NCBI taxonomy): Eukaryota > Metazoa > Chordata > Mammalia > Carnivora > Felidae > Felis > Felis catus. The sequence continues at coordinate 186,945,188 of NC_058371.1, read as the reverse complement.
CAGTGTCTGTCCAGTGGATTTCAGTGAAGGGTATATTATATTATATGTCTCCCATTCATTTCCTTTTCAAATGGGAATCTTTACTGTAACTATTTTGTTCCTGTTTCACAGTCGATGAGGTGAGGTGTGGCATAATGGTGACTTCATAGATCTCATGAGAAGAGAAGCCATGTTTGGAAAGACTAAGTGACTCTCGCTCAGAATTCTTGGATTTCGAGCTGAGGGCAATGACAGATGGGCCTTTGGGTTGGGGCTGAGTATGTTCTGTGTGTGGGTAGAAGAATGGAGTGATTTTATGACTGGAGGGCAAACAGAAACAGAGATAATGCTATGTATTCTCGGTATCATTGATGCCTCTTCTGTTAATGTTCAGCTTTGTCTTCTCCTTTGGCAGCAAACCACTTATTGAGGTGGAAGATGCACAAGATTCCACTGCTGTGGAGGAGATATTTCCCTGAAAATTTGCCTGATACACACTGAACTTTATATGAGTGAGAAATAACATTTGTTTTGTTAGGCTACTAAAATGTGGGGTTTACTTTTTGTTGTGCCATAGATTAGCCTATTCTGACTAATACAGTCTCTTTCTGGATCACCAATTAAGGTTTATGCCAGATATTTATCCCTCTATCCTCTATGTATCTTACCCTATTTAATGTTTTCAGTCACTTTTCTTTCGAAGATGCATTCTAGATCATTTATTTGGATCTTTCTTTCAGTTCACTAAAACTCTTAAGTGTTGTCTCCAATTTCCTATTTACTCATTTTATGTTTAATTTTAATTAATTTATTTTTAATGTATGTGAGTGTAGTTTGAGTGTTTCTAAATATACTTAGTTGTTCCTTGTAATTTCTCTTCTCTGCCTGTATTTTCAAGCTTCTCTTTTATTTTTTTTAAACATATTGAATTTGTATATTTTATACTCTGTCTGATTATTGCAATCACTGAAGACTTTCACTTCTGATATTCATTGCTTTGTTCCTGCTGGTGGTCACTTTTTGTGTTTCCTTTTGTGTTTTGTGATTTTAGGCCACAAGCTACTCATTTTAATTGGCACCTTATGAGAATTTCTTGAGGCCTAGGTTGTAGTTGGATTCCTCCAAAAGACATTTGTATGTGTTCATGATATTTGGCAGCTTTAGTAACCCAGGACCACTTTACTTCAGTGTAGATTTTTTTTTTTTTTACTAAAATGAAAGCATGAATTTGAATTGTATACCTCTGCAATGATTGTTTAATGATGGCAAATTCTCAAATGGGATTTTTTTTCTTCACTTAGCATAGAATCAATAAATGCAATAAATTGATAAACACAATTTTTATGTCTCTTTTTCCTTCAATGTATAGCTATTAGGGGCTGCACCTCATGGAGTTTGCCTTCATAAGCTCCATCTTTTGGCAGATCCTAGATTTTTAACTTTATTTATTTATTTTGAGAGAGAAGGATTGTGCACCAGCAGGGAATGGGTAGAGAGAGAGAGGGGGAGAGAGAGAATCCAAAGCAGGCTCTGGGCTCCACAGTGAGCCTAACATGGGGCTTGATCTTATGGCCACACGGGGCTCAATCTTATGACCTTGAGATCATGACCTGAGCTAAAATCAGGAGTTGAGGGTCTTAACTGACTGGTCTATCCAGGAACCCCTGGAAGATCCTAGATTTTAGCTCCATTCCCCTGCACTTTTTCCAGCATCAAAACAGAAGCTCATGAACTCTAGGGTTTACCAGAAACCTCTACATATAATGATTTTGGCATCCTCTTATCCATCAAAGTTCTTAGTTCCATTTTTTCTTTGACCTCTATAAATTACTTCCTTTTGTGCTAACTCAGCAATGCCTTTTGAAGATTGAATATATATTTTACCCACCACTTATCTGCTTTAGTCAGGAAGGTTGTTTAGAATTACCCAGTTTGCCATATTGCTAGAAATAAGTCACTTCAGGTCACTTAAGTCATGCACATATACTTCTACCAGAGAAGTTGTATGCTTACCAAAATTAGATATGTTGCTTATCAGAGATTTTTTTAGTATAACTATTTAATTTATGGAAATATTATCCTAGCTGATTAAATAGTTCTGTAAGAGAGCTTTTGTTTATTATGAAACAATGATGGCAAGTCTCAGTAAAGGAGAGGTGTTTAATAAAACAGCATTAAATTAAACCTGGGAAAAACAACAGTAAAAGTTTTCCAAAAAAATTGTAAGAACCAAGAAGAATTATATATTCAGAGTATTTTGCTTTTACTTATTATTTTGTCTTTAATTTATTGATCCACTTTAGAGAAACCAAAATGAAAACTAATGCTGCATTATAGGCATTACAGGTACAGTTTTTGTAAGAAAGATGGCAGGGAAGCCAACTGTAAGAACTTCACTTGAGGAGAAGGCATTGGATTCACATGCAAAGATTAGTAGATAAGATATTTTAGATATGTACTTTTTTATTTCTCAATCTAACACACCCAGCACTTTACCTCCCACTCCACCAGGAAAGCAGTCATAACTACAGAAGAAAAGAGAGCTGCTAGTAATCTTAAATCCATATAAACAAAATAGTTAATACATTTGGTATTAGACTATGTGGATAGCAAAGTGTTTTAGAGGAATCTGTTTTTTGCCCAACTTTATGCAGGTATAACTGACAAGTAAAATTGTGATATACTTAGAGTATACAATGCGATGATGTGATGCACACATACATTTTGAAACGATTCCCCCAATCAAGTTAATGAACACATCCATAATGGGGGTGTTTATTTTGTTGAAGTTTTGGATATAAAAGGAGGGGTTACATCTCAGCCTCCTCCAACAAACAACTTTTTTTTTTCAAGAGAGAATTTTTACTATTTCAATGTGAAGAAGGTCTACAACCTCACTAATATCAAAATATGCAAATGTAAAGTTATTAAATACAACATTTTTCAAACCTTATTGTCAAAATTTAAAGAGTGACAACATTAGGGGTGCCTGGGGGCTCAGTCAGTTAGGTGCCGACTTCAGCTCGGGTCTTGATCTCAGGATCTGTGGGTTTGAGTCCCGCATCGGGCTCTGTGCTGACAGCTCAGAGCCTGAAGCCTGCTGTGGATTCTGTGTCTCCCTCTCTCTCTGCTCTTTCCCCACTGGTGCTCTGTCTCTCAAAAATAAATAAATGTTAGAAAAATAAAAAAAAAAATAAAGAGTGACAACATCCAATTTTGTGAGCAGGTAGGAAAAAGTCACTTTTGGTTTTTTCCAGCTTCATTGAGATGTAATTGACAAATAAAAATTGTGTGTATTTAAGGAGGACAATGTAATGATTTGATCCATGCATACGTAGTGAAATGATTACCACAGTCAATTTAATTAACACATCCATCACCTCATACAGGTTAAGATTTTTTTTGTCTTTTTTTGGTAATGAGAACATGCAAGATTTACTCTCTTAGCAATATTTCAAGTATACCATACAGTATTATTAACATGTAGCAAGTAGCTTTGGTTACTTATTATTTCATATCCTTCATTTTTGAAAAAAAGTTATTGGGACAGTTTCTTTTATCAGCATTTTGTTGTGGTTCTTACTGTTACTGTTTGGTTGTTACTTCTTACTTTCTTCATAGTTTCTATATTTTACAACCTTTTCTTCATTTTCAGATGCTGGTCTTGGGCCTATCTCTTCCTGGTCAAATGGGACACTGATCTATTCACGTAACCAAAACATAGTTCTCGTCTTCAGAGGAATTTTGTCTTTGACTTCAAAAAACTTTAACATTTTTTTTTCTTCATGACTTTTATCAGTTATCTACTTTGTACCATTATGATTTGCTAGGCTCTTCCATGCACTATCTTATTTAGAATTATATCACAACCCTGTCAAGAAGGTATTATCATCTTCATTCCGCAGATAAGAAAATACAAGACCAAAGAAATTAACATGTCCAAGGCCATAACCTAGAAGCCATTGAATTTAGTCTTGAAACCAGGGTTGGCTAATTCTTACGTTTGGTTTTCCTTATTATAATATTGCATTATCATTTACCCCATGTGGTATCACTTGAACCTAATCCAGGTACATCTACCTCTAAACCACCAGCATTGTGTAATTTCTTTCATAGCCCATCTAAATGCATTCCAAACAATGCACTTTCCCTAATTTGCTGTGGGAGGATTTTGAACTCATTTTTACCCTTTCCAATGAAGCCAAACCTTAATAAAGCTTCCTGTATAATTTTTCTATAGGATGACTTTAGTTTAGGCATTCAGTTCTCTCTTCAACATGATCACTAGACTAGTAGCTCCAAGATGACAGTTTTGTGGCTTTTTCATCTCTGGACCTCCACTATCTTCCCATGTGGCCGGGAATAGGCACCCATGTTTATTCAGTTGAACAGCTCCCTTCTCCTTCTTGTTCCAACTCAAACCTTCCCTTAGGTTTCCTCTCCAACCTTCATTTGGTCTAATGGCCATCTCCTAGGGTGATTTGGCTCATGTTGCAGAGTATGTCTGACTCCTCACAAAATTCTGAAAAGTCTTGATCTTCCATAAGAGACAGTTACTAAAAGAGGGGATACTAGAAATACGAAAAATTAAATTAATGTAAATTAAAATAAAAAATTGTATTCAACTTACCAAATTATCAAAACAGCAATGCAGATAATACTTGGTACTGGTAAGCTTGCAGTGAAAGGAACCAGCTTCTGTATTGTTATGAAAGTGTAAAATGGTACAGTCTTTTGGGGGGTAATTGGTCAATATGTTGTTAAAAAAAACCCTTTCATCTTTGATTTACTAATTCCATTTCTTAAATGAGGAAAATCTTTGCATGTGGAGAAGATCATCATAACTTTATTTTTAATATTGAAAACTATAAATCACCAAAACATTCAGTAATACTAAAATTATTACACAGGATATAGTAATTCATATTTTATGGCCAGGCCAAGTGGGGGTAAGGCGTTCTCCAACCGCTCTTGCATGAACTTCATGAAGGCCTACAGGGAACTAGACACTCCTGTACTACTTGGAATGAGTGGAAAGACTGAGGGGATTATGTAGTGACACACAAGATGTGCTCATTACACTGTTATGATGTTGGGAGAGAAATATAAGATTTAATGTTATATGCTCAATTTGATCTCAATTGATTCATGCATTCAATAATCTATTGAGTGCTGAAGTGGTCCCCAGGTTCTACAAAATGAAGGAATAGGACAAAACTCTAATCCTTTTGGAAGCATACTTTCTAGGGCAAGAGGAGGGTTTGGGGGCAGGGATCGGGTCACAGACAATAAACTGATAAATAAGCAAAATTAATTAAAGATCATGATTAGGTGTAGGCTAGAAATGAACAGATATAAAACAAATTGACCATACAACAATGCTTGAAAATAAGATTAGGTGAAAAGACCAAAATATTATCAGTGATCATCTCTGAGTAGTAGAACTTATGCCATGGCATCTCTGCTGTCCAGATTTATGATAATGGGCCTAGATTTCTCTGTGTAAGCAGAAAACCCACAGTAAAATTATTGTACAAATTATTGAAAGAAAATGAAGTCATGCCTCATTATCTGGGTGGCCCCTGGAAATGACTTCATATCCCATTCTGTACTTGGTCTTTCTTCTGAATGGCTATGGGCTCTGGGTTCCCCTGCTCCCACTTGTTTGTCATGGGCTTATAGAAATTTCACATAGAGGAAGCAGATGTATAGGTGTGTGTGTGTGTGTGTGTGTGTGTGTGTGTGTGTGTGTGTGTGAACGGAAAGAAAATCCCTGAAAACAAGGACATTTCCAAAGTTGCTGTGCCCTTAACAAGGACTTGGTGAGCCAGTGCTCCTGAAATATAACTTACCCCATTTGCTACTTGTTAACAAGGCCAGAGATCCATGAAGTTGATTCTTTTTTGGGTTTTGGAGTCTGAGTGTTTAAATTAATGGCTTGAGAATAAAGTCTATCACTGTATGTAGCCCAGCCAGCAATTGCTTATGTTCAGGAGAAACTATCGATAGACTTAGGTTTTCAGTTTTCAAGTGCCCACCTAGCACTGCGATTGGCAACTCAACATTACTTTCATGTTCCCCATTACAAGGTGTTGCCAGAAACACAAATCTGTAAGGGGCTCCGCCGCTTACCATCTGCTTGATTCTCAGGGTCTCCAAATGGCCCCAAAAGGTGATGGCTGTTTGCAGTGCTTAGGCTTTTGAATTGCATTAAGTACCAGTTTGAATTTTCTGTTTGGCTGACCTCTAAAGAATGGCAGAGGAGACCAATGCAGACATCAAGTGCCCAGCAAAGGAACCTTCTGGGACAATTCTTGCTCCCGTCCCGGATGCCAGTGTGACCAATTCAGCAATTGTGTCTTTCCCCAGGATAAAATGAATATTGTGTCAGTGAAGCTAGAATCATAGAGTGATGATCTGAGAATCAGTGAGAAGGAAGACGCTGACCTTGGAGAGGTTTAAGGATGCCTTATGAATAGCTATCCGGAACATAATTAAAGGCATTTTAACATCATAAGCCTTGAAGAATGCGAACCATCACCACTGCACACTGGGGAGTAAAAGATATTGCTTTTATAGCTGCAGAGCTTATGGTCAGAAGTGATATGAAATATTAGAAATGTGACAGTTTTATAATAATTTTATTCTTGCTCATTGTGATAATTTTCATTTGCAGCTTTTTACCTTTGAATATCTTGAATTGCATTAAGCCTTTCTCACTCCATCCCTGTCCTGTAATATTAGAAGCTGTGGTTTTAATCTGAGGAATTACAGTAAACGCTACAGGCACAAGCAAACAGCTAATGGTGTTTATGATGCCTGTTATTTGAAGAATTAAAAGTTCTGAGTGAATTTGTCTCTCAGTTAATAAAAGCAATAGAGCCCTGAGTGAAATATTGCCTTCTCTTCCTTTTTATGCTATCACGATCTCTTCTTGTATCCTGTTCCCTATCTTAGCTGCTTTTGGTTTTGGGTATAATAAGAGAAAGAAGAATCCTTTCTATCAAATAATTTTCTCTGTTCTTTTTCCTTGCCTAAATTTCTCTTTCAAATACCATATGTATGTCCTTTACTGAATAACCCAAGTTAGAATTAATACTAGAGATCATATGGTTTAAATATTTAAATATTTCCCTTTCTCAGATAAGGAAACACAAAATTGCAAGTCTCAAGAACAGCAGAACCAGGACTCCAGTCTATGTCTGCCAACACCACAAAAACAATAGCGAACACTCACTGAGCATTTGCTAGTGGACAGGCAAAAACACTTAGCACTTCACATGCATTAACTTTGTGTGTGTGTGTGTGTGTGTGTGTGTGTGTGTGTGTATCTTTGTGTTGCAATAAAACTTTATTTATCTTAGAAATAACAGGTGGTGGAGCAGATTTGGGCTGTGGGCTCTATTTTTCAAACTCCTCATTCTTTTAAGACTCAGAGTGTCTATATGACATGGGGCCTGCTATTGTTGTCACCCTCATTTTACAGAGGTGCAAACCAAGGCACAGAATGGCTCTATGACTTACCCAACATTATATACTTAATAAGTGCCTCCATCTGAAGAAACCAGGCTGTCTGACCTGAACCTACAAACTCTGCTGTATACAAGTGTCTGAAGATACTCTCCACATTTTTTCCTTTCCCTTCATTTCTGGGGTGCTTTCTTGGAGGGAAAAAGTCTAGGTTAGCATGCAGAATCTCATACACATATATGTACGATGGGTTTTTCTTTTTCTAATTTTTATTTTAGAGAGAGAGGGAGAGAGCGTGAACAGGGGAGGGGGCAGAGGGAGAGAAAGAAATCCTAAGCAGGCCCCATGCTCAGCACAGAGCCCAATGAAGATGATCTCACAACTTCGAGATCATGACTTGAGCCAATATCAAGAGTCAGACACTCCAACTGAGCCACCCACGTGCCCACCATGGGCTTATTTTGATAATGATTCTTTTAACTTGTTCTCTTTCTATGGCTGACTGTGCTATTTAGCACCTTGCTTGGTCATTTGAAGAGGATGTAAAAGAAGCAGTTAATGTGGCTCTTCCCTTCAAAAGGCTTAAAATTTAGTTTGGAGTCAAAGAAATTAAAATGAAATCAGATCAAAATTTATTGACTATAGAGAACAAACAAGGTTGCTGGAGGGGTGTTGGGTGGGGTGATGGGCATTAAGGAGGGTACTTGTTGAGATGAGCATTGGATGATAATGTAAGTGATGAATCACTAAATTCTACTCCTGAAACCGTTATTACACTATATGTTAACTAACTTGGATTTAAATAAAATTAAAAAAAAATAAAAATCTTTTGTGTAGCCAAAAAAAAATACTGAATCCTTACTACATTGAGTAGGTAGTTGAAAATCTTCTTTAACTTATGATCAAGTCAGGATCCAAAAGGCTGTTCCTTAGCTTATTTGTTCAGAAGTCCTGGGATACTTGACAAGCAATCTCAGCATGTTTGTGTAAAGTTTTGTTAAAGAACTGTGGCTGTTAGCCAATTATGATTTTTTAATCCTCATACATTTTTTCCCAAATAGGCTTGCATTTTCTTTCTTTTTTTTTAAATAAAAAATAAGTTGATAACATGATGCTGCTTCAGACATGCAGTTAATTAGTGAGAGACTCCATCGCCACATCTTAGGGAACCATACCCAACCATCTGTTGATGACTGAGAGATTACTTCACTTTTGCCCAAGCTAAAACCTTTGTTACTACAAAAGTTTGTAAATTGAATGTTAGTAAGTGAGGGAATTTTTGCATTACACATTATAGGTGGTACAAAGATTGCAAAAATAATCAAAACCAAGTCGCAGTCTTTAAGGAACATAAAATCCAGTTAGGAAGACAGGCATAGCCACATTTCTGAGATCCCTCTGATCATTCTGTGAATTCACATAAGGGTTAGACTTTTTTCTAGTGAGTATAATCACTTATAATCTGTCAGTAGGTGAGGTGACAAACTGAATGGTATACGTGTGTGTCACGTGATCACAGGGGAAGCACCGCCTGCATCGGGGTCAGGCACAAGAATGTGTTTGAGGCGAACCCTAAAAGATGGGTAAGAGTTAAAAAGTGGGTAGAGATGAGGAAACGGGTTAACCATGCCATTTCTTTTGTTTTGTTTTGTTTTGTTTTTAAGTTTTTATTTAAATTCCAGTTAATATTACAGTGTAGTATTAGTTTCAGGTGTACAATATCATGATTCCACACTTCCATACATCACCCAGTGCTCATCACAAGTGCACGACTTAATGCCCATAACCTATTTAACCCATCCCCCACTTACCTCCCTTCTGGTAACTATCAGCTTGCTCTCTGTAGCTAAGAGTCTGTTTCTTGGTTTCTCTCTCTCTCTCTCTCTTTTTGTTTCGTTTATTATATTCCAAATATAAGTGAAATCATGGTACTTGCTTTCTCTGACTGACTTAGTTTGCTTAGCCTAATACTCTGTAGTTCCATCCATGTCATTGCAAATGGCAAGATTTCATTCTTTTTTATGGCTGAGTAATATTCCATTATATATGTGTATATATGTGATATATACATATATATATACTATATATATACACATATGTACTATAGTATATATAATGTAATGTACTATATATTATATATATAATATTCCATTATATATATATATATATATATATATATATAATACTCCATTATACACACACACACACACACACACACACACACACACACACTTCTTTATCCATTCATCAGTTGATGGACACTTGGGCTGTTTCCATCATTTGGCTATTGTAGATAATGCTGCTGTAAACATCGGGGTGTATATATCCCTTTGAATTAGTGCTTTGAATTAGTACTGCAATTGCTGGATGGTAGAGTAGTTATTTTTTTAACTTTTTGAGAAACCTCCATGCTGTTTTCCAGAGTGCCTGCACTGGTTTGCATTTCTACCAACAGTGCAAGAGGGTTCCCCTTTCTCCATATCCTTACCAACACCTGTTGTTTCCTGTGTTGTTAATTTTAGCCATTTTGACTAGTGTGAGGTGATATCTCATTGTGGTTTCGATTTATATTTCCTTGACTATAATTGATGTTGAGCATCATTCCATGTGTCTGTTAGCTATCTATATGTCTTCTTTGGAGAAATGTCTATTCATGTCTGCTGTCCATTTTTTAATGGGATTATTCATTTTTGGGGTGTAGAGTTTTATAAGTTGTTTATAGATTTTGGATACTAATCCTTTATTGGATATGCCATTTGCAAATATCTTCTTTCATTGAGTAAGTTGCCTTGAATAGTTATGATTGTTTTCCTTTGCTGTGCAGAAGCTTTTTATTTTGATGTAGTCCCAATTGTTTATTACTGCTTCTGTTTCCCTTGCATCAGGAGACATTTCTAGAAAGAAGGTGATGTCAGAGAAGTTACTCTCTGTGGTCTCTTCTAAGATTTTTATGGTTTCAGGTCTCACATTTAGGTCTTTAATCCAATATCAATTTATTTTTGTGCAAAATACACAAGCTTAAAGCTAAATCTCACCCTTTAGTACATCAGTGGATTGGATATGCTGGAAAATATCACTCCTGACACCATCCCACCGATCATATTAATTAGAGGAGTTTCATCTTCTAAATATTCTACAAATAATCCCTTCAAGCTCCAGTAAGTGCCAGTTTTAATGGTGCTATATGATGCCGGTCTTAGTAAAACAAGAGCTATTTTAGAATACAGAGCCAAAACACCTTCTTCTTTACAGATTGAGAACAAAGCATGAAAGATTCCTCAGAATTTTCCCCACTAAAGTGGACATCAATACTTTCATCTTGTAATTGAAGTTACATTTTGGTTAGGTCCGCAAGGAAAGTTCCAAGCTCAGCAACAACAAAGGCAAGGCTGCCATATACAAAGGGTTTCCGATTCAGACTGAACATCTCATTGCTTACTTTCCTGGTGCTGCTTGGGATCATGGGACAACTTGGGAGCCGAGGCTCCCACAATCTGAAACGCCACCACAACCCCAACTCCGAAGCACTGAGACCAAGGGAAGTAACCAAATCGTTGCCTAGGCGACGGTGGCTCAGGCATTCCAACACAGCCTCCTCAAAGCCTAAAAAAGCACAAAATAGGAGGTGGAAATGACAGGGTTCTTAACAGAGGTGTCTGAAAGGCTATGGGTGACCATGCCATTTCAATGTGAAATCCAATTATCAGATAAGTCATAGCCACAGCAGACTTGGATTTCTCTTCCACTGCCACTACCCCATCCCTTTTGTACCTGACACCAAGGAAGCATACTAATAGGATGACAGACCAAAGTGCTTCTTAGAGCCATACTGTTGTTACAGGTAAGCTTACCATCTTTATAGGTGGAACAGCATCTTTCCTTATCTCTTGTGATTTCCCTTCCTATAATAAGCAGATCCAGGCAGGGCCCTTCTCCTAGCATAGTATCTCCTAGCATATGACTAGGTAGGTAACTAGGTCAGGGTCCACACACCATATTTACTCATTCATTTTCTCTTCTCTGAATGCTCCCTTCTGTGTTCTCTCCCTACTTGTCTCCCCATCCCGCCACATATCTGACTATGTATAGTTGTCTCAAAATTTAGATTTGCGGTAAATGGGAGGGAATTTAAGGCCCCTCCTAGGTCTCCATCAAAGGAAAACTTGCTTTAATTCTGCCATTTAACATAGTGAAGTAATAGGAAGATTTCATGCAGCTAGTAATTTAGTGGTTCTTTTATGCTAAAAATCCTGCTTATGTATTTTGCATGTATCTCTCTTGGAAATCTTATGGGGAAGTAAGGATATTTGCCAGGGTAAGATCTGAGAATTTGGAAGTGCATGGCCACCAAACGTTTGCCCATGTTCGCAGATATTAATATAGGGCTTATCCTGGAAAAGGGTACCTATAACAAAGGTTTCTTTGTTATACTAGTGGGCATAAAACGATTAGGTGACTTGATTACAGCAGTTCACGGGTGCCTTCAACTGTTTAACATTTTCTTGTTTTTTAAGTTTCATTTATTTATTTTTAATGAGAGAGAGTGAGAGAGAGTGCCATCAGGGGAGGGGCAGAGAGAGAGGGAAAGAGAATCCCAAGCAGGCTCCGTGCTGTCAGTACAGAGCCTGATGCAGGGCCCAATCTCACAAACTGTGAGATCATGACCTGAGCTGCAATCAAGGTCAGACACTTAACCAAATGAGCTACCCGTTAACATTTTCTTTACATTATGTCCCTGATATACTTGATAATTCATTTACTAAGTGACTGAGATGAAATGCTCTAACAGCTCTGCCTCTGTTGAGTCACTGGGCTGGTGTGAGTGTGTGAGTGTGTGTGTGGGTGTGGGTGTGTACAGACCACGAACCAATCAACATGGTAAGGTTGCATTGATTTTTCTGGTGTGTAACCATTGGATTACTTGGCTTATGTGATCTCAGTTTAAAGAATCCTTTTTTTAGGCCAACTTCACAGTTCCTTAAAAACACTAAATTTTGTAACTTAAAGTTGGCAAAGTAGATACCAACCGAACAGCATCTAGATCAGTGTTTGTCAAATTATTGTCTGTGATCTGGTCTACCTGCATCAGAATCACATGGGGCATGTGTTAAAAATACAGAATCATTTACTTTAGCCCGGATCTACTGGATACACATTTTAGGATGAGACATTGGAATCTATATTTTTAACATGTTCCTTATGTTATTATCATGACCACCCAAGTATGAAAGTAAATGATTCTAGGCTATGTTTGTGCTGAGCCTATGCATCTAGAAGTGTAGACGTAGCCAGGACATGAGACCTTGCCCAATTGGCTAAGCCACAGACCTGATACCACCCTTGGGCCATGCTGCATGATGAGGGATTTATCTAGTCTTATTGGACAATCTTTCCAGTAACTGTCTCATTGCAGCCATAGTAGCTTCTACACATCTGCGACCTGACCATTTGCTTTTGGGTGATGGGATGTGATGGCGACTGTTTTAATAAAGTCTCCAGACATTAATTCCCTGAACTCAACAGATTTAAAGGCAAGCCCACAGACCAAAGTAGAATGTATAGTAACTTATGAGTTGCAAATGACTGGCAGAGTTCACAATGTCTGCAGCAGATATTTAAGCAAATTAGAAGAGTATTGAGACTTTTCATCAAGTCTTAGAATGGTACTGGTAAATTGATCTAAATTCTTGACCAATGTCTCATTTCCCAGGGAGTGGTCAGTTTATTTGACAGGAAAATGCCAGATATATTTTAGTTTTTCGTTGTGCTTTCTGTCACCATTATCAGAATCGATTTCAAGCCATAGTTAAAAGCTAAGCCAACACTTTATGTAGTTTGCCCAAGATAATAAGATGTCTGCTTTCTGTAATGTTGATTCTTGAACATATTGAAAATTGATTCACAGTGCCTTCTATCACCAAGCTTTATTTTTATTCATACTAACATGCGGTGCTTTGGAAGGTAACAAGCAGATGACCGGCAATTTTCAGAAAGCATGCTTTATTAAATGATATAACGTGTACCAAGCACTCAACGGAGAGCCTGACACATGGTAGAATTGAATTAAATAGCAGTTACAACTACTTTTTCAAAAAAGTAATTAACCCTAACCTACTTCCTCTGAAATACAAGAGGACAACTCAACAAGCAGGCAGAGTATAAATAAGCACATTTAAAGAAGAATTTCACCACTGCCTTGCCCACATGAAAATTACAGAAAGTGGAAGAGGGGTCCTGCAAAGACTGAGGCCTAACAGCATTGCGAGACTCCTTTTTCATTTTTTGCAGAGCCCACCTTCCCAAGCCTACAGAGGTTAAAAATAAATGCCAGTTCCTTGATTGCTTGGCCTCCTTGCTGCTAGGGGATTGGCCTGTGTTCCCCTCTTGACCAATGGGACCCGAGACCAAACCGGATAAGGATATTTGTCAAAAATTTCCACCCTGAGGGAAGAGAAAGGGGAAGAAGAAACATACCTTTCTCCATTTTTATTACTTTACATATTATTTGTGTGAGGCTATGATGTTGGTGCTATGGCAGCCTTTTTTAGATCATGAGGATAGGGCCAAGGGCATCACAGAGAAACTGAAATGAAGCCCTGATATTGCTGAACCACCAAATGAATCCTGGAACTATCCAGAGTCCTTTTTATGTGAGGCCAAAAAAAAAAAAAAAAAACTCCAAAAAAACCCAAAAACCAAAAACCAAAAACCAAAAAAAAAACCCTTTATTTCAAAGCCTCTTAGTTTCTATTTTTTCTGTTTCTTGAAACCAAAAGTATCCTATCTGACATAATTTTATAACAGCTGCACTTTCCTTTTAGAATGCAAGCTCCGTAAAGACAGGGTCAAATTCTAGTTTGTTCCAAATACAGTGACTTCAACACAATGGAAGTTTATTTTTCTCTTACACAAAGTCTGAGCTGTCATGATAACTATGCGACGTTGTCATGTGACTAGGCTCCTTTGATCTTGCTGCTCTGCCATTCCTGGGGTGTTACTCTCATCCATAAAGTCAAAGATGACTCCTCACCATGTCTGCCAGCCAGCAGGAAGGGGGAAGGGAAGAGGAGTCGATTATGTGAAAGAAAAAGTAGATACTGGGGAGCAAGTAAGTTTCTTTCATAGCATCATTGATGACAAAAATAGGTGTAAATAGATTTGAAAAACTATATATTTAAAAAGTGGTACTTAGTTTATGCCAGTCACAATGCTAATCTCTTCCACAGAATTATCTCATTGACTCTTCACATTTAACTTTCAATACAGGGGCGCCTGAGCGGCTCAGTCGGATAGGTGTCTTAGTTTCAGCTCAGGTCATGATCTCACAGTGTGTGGGTTTGAACCCTGTGTCGGGCTCTGTGCTGATGGTGTGGAGCCTGCCTGGGATTCTCTCTCTCACACTCTCTCTCTGCCCCTTCTCTGTTCTCTCTCTCTATAAATAAACTTAAACTTAAAAAATATATTCTTTAAACTTTCAACATAAACAGCATTCTTTTTTTAAATAGTTTTTCTTTTTTGAGAGAGAGAGAGAGAAAGATAGCATGAGTCGGGGAGAGGGACAGAGGGAGAGAGAGTCTTAAGCAGGCTCCATGCCTAGTGCACAGCCTGACCCAGGGCTCAATCCCATGACCCTTGAGCCAAAACTGACTGACTGAGCCACCCAGGCTCCCCGTAGACAGCATTCGCATCCCCACTTTGCAGATGTGGACAATGAAACTCAAAAGACTTTGAGTTTCCCAAGGTTGTACATTGAATAAGTTATGGCACTTTGTGTTGAAATCGAAGTCCATGGCCCTGATGTTTTAACCTTGAAGATCTATCTGGCTCACTACCACCTGTCCCTGCCCCAACTGCCTCACCCTAATCTTCCATTGTGTATTATGTTTACTTCCTCTTCAAATTTTGCTTATGAATTCCAAGGGTTTACTTTTTTCCCCCTTTTTACTGGTTACCTCTCTCATTCCAGTATTCTCCTTCTCCAGAGTATTATTCTCTGTTCTGCATCTTTATAGCACCAACCTCCAATGGTACACATCTCTTTCTCTTCTTTGTTATCTCCCTGTGCGAATTATTAAGGAATTGTCTCTCCACTCCATTCTTTGTGATGCTGACACTGGGGCTTGGCAACCACCATGCTGCTCCCCGTTAAGTCCTGCCTGATAGAGGGGGCACTTTGAGGGAGTCTATGAGCAAGGCTGGAGGGGAGAAGATACCTGCTACTTCCCGTTTATTTCCTGTTAGCTTTATTCAACTTCCCGCTCCTGTATCATCCAGGGGGCTACTTCACCAGCCAGCAGCTGAATGCATGAGGAAGTTTTTCCAACACTTACAGGATCAACCCCTTCACAGACCCTCAGAGATACCAGCTCTAACCCAACAGTGCTCCCTCTTCAAGGGTCTAAGTTTCCGCCTCTCCAAGTCTTTGTCCTGTTTTAAAGGCACTAATCTTTTCCCGGAGTTTTCCCGGCCCTGGGGGAGAGTCCCTTGGTGCAGCTTCTACTTTCACACTACTTTGCAGTTGTTAAAGTGATGCCACGTCCATTTTGGTTTAACTTTTTTCCTTCTCAATTATGCATTGGCTTAGTTTCATTTCCCTGGGTAGATCTGTGCTTGCATTTTTAGAGAGAGCAGGAAAACTCCTAGACAATCTTTGACTGAGGGCAGAATCCTATTTCCATTTCTCTGTCTACACTGCACGAAGGTGGGCGCAGTCTGGGACACAGTGGGAAACTGATAAACATATGGAGAGGAGTGATTTCACTCGTGTACGTTCCTCATTGCCCAGAAGCTGATGGAGTTGTCTTTGACTGAATGGCTCTCATGCTTGTGCTCTGGTAAGCAGAAGCACTTCAAACCTGAAAACACTTTTGTTCGCAAGTGATTCTGCCCACTTAACAGAAAGGAAAACTGAGGCAGGGCAAGGAAGTTGGCCAAGCTTTCAAATTAGACTGCGGCAGAGACAAGAAAGAATCTGATTCTTGGACCGCTTTCTCCTCAATCCCCTAGATCAGGCAGGACAAAAGTGACCTTTGTGAGCAAGGTTGTTCCTTCTCTCTGACCTTTCTCATTGGCAAGCACAATTCTCCGTTTTCCTGCCCTGCCTGTCTGGCACTTTCCACAGGCATAAAATTCACTTTAGAGAAGGAAAATAAAAGTAAGATCAAAGGCTTGTATAATTTCACTTCTCAGGGGGAAAAAAACCTCTTCTCTAGCAGCCTACTTCCCAGGAGTTATCCAAACCACCCTGTCTCTGCTGTCCACAGTGGGGTGAAACAGCTGAGAGGACTTGGCATTTCTTTCTGCAGTCATTAATGATACCAGGGGTGGCGGAGGCAGCCAAGATAAATAACCACTGGGAGGCACTGAGAGAGAAGAGCGAGCCATGGGAGTCCCCCCAGGACGATGGGGTCTGCTCATCTAAATCCTTGCAAGTTGTGCAGAATTGGAGCCCTATATTTATTTGTTTTCAAGTACTTGTTTGGATGTTCATAGCCATCCAAGGCTATGTCTGAGCCTTACACCAGGTGACGTCTCCTGGTTGGTGTCCAGCACTGTGGATACTGTGGCTTAGTGATTGACCGATGGCACCTCCAAGCCTAGTCTTTTTTTAATTTTTATTTTACTTTTTGACAATAGCAGATCTTGCCTCAGGAGGGGCTGGCTGATATGATAAGTTGCTTTGAAGATGGAGCGATATTTAATATTTTGAGTGACTGCTTCTTGTTGAAATGATTGGGTTCTTCAAGGACATGCTATACATGTTTAAAATGGGATGTCTGGGGCTGCCACAGCATAATCGACTGTGAAATAAGCCCGTTGGAAAGGACAATTACTCCTGGAGCCTCAAATGCTAGTCAAGTCTCCCGTGGCAGTAAGAGGGAGGGTCCCGTTTGGTTCTAGTCAGAAGTGAAACTGACTGTCGCTTTACCACTTTAGCACGGGCCGGTGCCTGTAGTATAAATTCACCACCCAGGATTAGAGACGCACAGGTACAGCCCCGACAATCAACCGTCAGTGGCTTGGAGTCTGCATGGCTGTAGTGAGCAATCCATCCATCCATCCTAACGTTAATTAGTATCCAAAACCAGTTATCGAGAACCTACTATGTGCCACGTATACACAGAGGTACTAGGAACAAAGAGATGCACAGTATGCTTTTTAAGCACGTGGTCCAGTGGAAAAAGGAGAAAGTACACACTAACATGTATTGAAACTAATTCTGTGTGCCAGAAATTACATATCTTATTAATCCCCTCAACCATCTTATAAAATCGTTGTCACGTCCATTTTACAGAAGATGAAACTGAGGTTTGGAGCAGTGAAATAACTAGCCCAAGATGGCAGAGCTGGGGAGGAGCAGCATTGAGATTCAGGGCAGGTTGAATGCACATGTCCTTGCCCCCCTAAGACGCATACTGGGGAGGAGCTCAGTTAGGATGTAGCTGTGAAGTGATGGAGACTTGCTTCACTCACTGTCACAAATCTTGAAAGCCTCACTGCTAATGCAGCCATTTTTATTTCTTCCTATTAAGGGAGAAATTTTTTTCTTTTCCTAAACTAATCAGGGATTCTAAAAGCTGTTCAGGAGGTTTTAGTGAAAGGTACATACTGAAGTCACATCAAATTAGACACACAATTACAATGACAGTTCGCCAATACCCAAACCTGAGGCACCATATTGAACAAACCCCATAGAAATTTACGCCAATGCTTGACCTAAAACTGCAGCTGATATTTGAAATGCCGAATGAATTCAAGAAATCCCGTGGATGGCTCCAGGATTCCGCGAGCCACAGTGTAAGATGACAACTGTAGGCTGTCCTTCTGAGCTGAGGGACGCTTTTTCCTTATCAGTATTTCATTGTTCCCTACTGACAAATGCCCTTATCAGTCATAAAGCAGTTTTCTTAAAACACACACACACACACACACACACATACACACACCACTCCAAAGCAGGAAAGATATATTTTTAAAAAAGATTTTTTTGTCATCAGTAAAATCTCTGATTAATATTTAGTTCATGTTATAAAATAAGTCTTTTCATTTGTTTATATTAGTTTCTCTGTTTTCAGATTCTGTTTCACTCATCCCGCATTTGACTACCAGGTGAAATTTCTCAAACCATCCCTTTTATCATCCGCACTGTAATACTGTACTTTAAATCCCTTAGACCACTAACTTCCTTCTGGTTAGAGGGGTTAAAAAGCTGAAAACTCCATTAAAACCCCATTTCCTGGAGTTCTTTGTGGATAGGGCTCTGGATTGGAGTTAGATCGAGTGGCTTTGTGCAGTCTTCCTGCCCTTCTTGGACAAGGGCATGGATAAGTTGGTATTTCTGCAGCCATGTTCCGCCATCAGCTTCCTGAGCACCTGGAGGCAATCATGGCGGAGCTGCAGAGGCAGTAGGAGCTTTCTGACCTGGCATAGCTCCAGTGTTCTCAGCTACAGTAACTCTCATGGTGGCTCACTGTAGATTGACCCAAAGAGATGTTCCTGGAGGCCCAGCCTAAGCCCACATATCCAGCAGCTCCAGGATTCCTGTTAGCTTTCAATTCCCTATGTTAAATCCCTTCCCGACTGAAACACCTAGGGTGGCTTCTGTTTCTATTTTGCACCCCAACTGATATTGAAATCTGAATCTTGGGACCACTGTTTGGCTCCAGCTAATTTTTTGGTCTCAACCTCAGACACGCCATTTCTGAATTTTCACTTAATTATTTGCCACCTCCATGCATTTGCTCATTCCATTTTCTCTGCTTAGAACGTTCTTTTTTATTTTTCCTTCAAGCTCAGTTCAGATGTCATCGTCCCCATAGAGTTTCCTCTTACAGATTTCTGAGAAGGTGAGATATTTGTATGTGAGGTGCATTCATTCTTTGGGTTTTGATGACACAGTGGCCTGGGGATATGGAGATGAAAGTCCGCCCCTACTCTTAGGGGGTTTTTGGTCTAGTGTGGGAGACAGGTAAGCAAATACATAAACACAAAGACATATAGTACACTAACACATTGATATATCCCTCAGAGGTTGATAACAACGTTGATGCTAATATGGTTTGAGATGACATACCTGGGTGAAATTAGATACAGTGAAATTCACAGGGCAGCACTTGATGCTGTTAAGGAAACACCGTCAGTTCCACTTTATGGATTCAAAGTCCACATTTCATTTCACTAGCACTGGGATAATGATTTGCCTACTGCTTTGATCCCTGAAAGCCACTATGATTTCTTGGTGGAAAGAGAATATTCTGTTTCTTTCCTTTCTACATAAAGTTCGACATTCCTTGAATTAATTTCTTTCAGAAGACATCCCATAAAGCTCCATTTGAAATTTCTTTAACGCTCCTTGTTAATTCTAGATTAGAGTCCCTCCCCAGCTAAGAAAGAAAGAAGTGTTAATAAGTTGGGATTATTTCTCACTATCTCTGTTTAGCGCAGGTAAGTGTATATTCACAAAAGATTTAAATGGAAGTTTTATTAAAGCAAAAACAAAAAGGAAACCAACAAAGGAAGAATTTTTTTTAGAAAAAAATTCTCCAACGTGTCCGCCTGGGAACATGGCCATCTGCCAGATGGAGCCACTGTCAAACACACATAACAATTCGGAGTGGCTTGAAGTCTGATTTCTTTAGGGTTTCCACCTGTGCTCAATTACTGAGCTGCAGAACTTGAAACCTGCTTTCCTTGAATTTTCTTTGTTTCTTTTTGGGTAACCTACTCTGTCTGACCAATGCAATGTATGTGGCAACTGTCCCCAATGTCCCTAGTTGTACCAGCTTAACTCTTCCTTTCCTTCTCACTATCATGGCTTATTCTCTGGGTCCCTCTTTTCCTTCCTTCTTCCAACCTGACAACCCTCTTTGGGGCCACCAGATGGCTCCAGCTTGATTTTTAGTTTTAACATCAAATGGGTCCCATTTTATCCCATCTACCAGTGGCTCTAATCCCTGGATTCTTGATTTAGCCTTTTTTGCCAAGACATCTCCTCAAACTCAAAACTGATCTTTGCTCTCCTGTTTAGGAAGACACTAGGACAGTCCAAATCTGAGTTTTTCCTTTTTTGTGTGTCCTTCAGGGAGGTGTGTTGAAGTCCTAATCCCTGATACTGGCACCCTTTTTTTAGGAATAGGGTCTCTGCAGATGTAATCAAGTTAGATGAAGTCATACTCAATCAGGGTGGACCCTAATCTAATATGATTTGGCGTCCTTATGAAAAGAGAACACAGAAACATTGAGAGGAGACTGCCATGTGCAGACAGAGACATACTGACACAGAGAGAAGGAGGCCACATGGAGTTGGAGGCAAAAATTGGACTACCATTGCTGTAAACTGAGGAACAGCTGGGGCTACCAGGAGGTTGAAGAAGCAAGAAAGGCCTCTTCCCTAGGGTCTTTAGAGAGAGAATGGTCTTGCCAACACCTTGATTTTGGACTTCCAGCCCCTGGAATTGTGAGAGAATAAATTTCTGTGGTCTTAAACCACCCAGTTTGTGGTAATTTGTTACAGCAGCCACAGGAAACTAATGTAGAAACTCAAAAAAGATGTGGCCCAGTTGGCCCTGTGGTTGGGCATTAAACATCAAGAAAAGCAGAAACCATCTGTTCCGGCTCTCTGTTTGGAAATACTTTCTTATATTTCAATACCACACTAAAGTTCACAGAACAGTTTCTACATATACCATCCCTACAATTCTATGAGTTTGATATGAGCCCCTGCATTTTACAGATGAGGTAAATGAGTTTGGATATTGAGTGGCTTGATCAAAGTGATAGAGCTAGTCAATGAGGGAGTCCAGCTCATTCTAGATTCTTTTGACTAAGAGCCAAGGCACCTTCTGCTACCCTGTCCTGATTACATGGCATAGTGAAAGAAGTCCCTTGAATATATCTCATTTTAGTCCTCACTATTGCCTGCGTATATGCTGCTGGACAGGTGAATTGAGGACTGAAATAAAGAACTTGAACTTAATCAGATCCATGTAAACATGTGCCAGGCTGACATTGCTCAAGTAGAACATGGCTTAAATCCTGTCCACCACTCTCCATCTCTACTGCTATCGCCCTAGTCCAAGTCCCCATCATTTCTCAATAGGCTACAGCACTGGCCTCATGTTGGTCTGCTCCTGTTCTTGCCCATGACACTGCTTTCAAAGCCCCCAGAGTGAACATTTAAACTCGTAAATCACATAGCACTAGTTCCTCACAGACCCTTCCATTGTGCACGAAAACATACTTACTTGAAATACAAGGTCTGACCAAGTCCTGATTCATCTCATGTCTCTCTTATCCCTTGTTCACTATTTTCCAGCATCCGTGGGCCTCTTCTTTCCCTTGAACATGTCAAGACCATTCCTGTGACCAGCCTTTGCACCAGGTCTTTCCTACACCAATCAAGTTGCAACTCAGATATTTCCACTTCAGAGAGGCCTTCCCCAAATACCCTGCCTAAAGTAGTAGTCCCCACTCCCGTCTCTCTCTACCCCCATCTACCTCATTTTATTTTCATCATAGCAATTCTTACTATTTCATGTGATCTTGCTTACTAACTCATTTCTGTGTCATCTGTCTCCTTTATGAGTATCTAACATCCATGATTGCCAAAACCATGTCTATCTTTGCTATGCTGTTTCTACATATTTCCAGAGCATGAAGGAGTGCTGGGTAGGTAGTAAATGCCCAGTAAAGTGGATGAACATCAACTGTAATTAGCATTAATACCCATGTTTTACAGAACTTTCTACGCATCAGGTACTGAGGTGAACTTTACATGAATGATCACATTCATGCAACCTAATGAGTTAGAAATGATTCTTAACTCCCAGGTTAGAGATGAGACACGGAGGTTGTGAGACGTTAAAGGCTATGCTGAAGGTCACACAGCTTGTGAGTGTCAAAGGCAGGACTGGAACCCAGGGGTGTGGATGATAAGTTTATTCTCTTATACGAGTGCTCTGCTCAGACTGTGTACAAACTCGAGTTGCTTCTCTCATGGCAGACAATAACCATTTCAGAGAGCAAATGCCAGGTATTGAGGCAATGATTTTCTTCTTTTTTATTGGAGTTGACCAGTCCAGTACTCAGATCCAGGGCCACAGTTCACAGATCCAGAGTCAGGGAAATGGCTCTATTCTTGGCAGTCCCACAGCCTTTAGGGCACCACTCTGACATCATTTATTTCAGTGCTTTATGGATTGGGGAGACACGATCCAGACAAATCAATGGATCTCCTGACAGTGGAGGATTCTTAGAAAGAAAGAGGGTCATGGTAGAGCACCGTTTGATGTGTCCCTCCTCCTCATATGCCTCCCATTAATTTCCACTCCTGCGTTAGCAAAGCTGGCTGGGACACAGGCTCCATTTAGAAAAACGATGAAACACAAACGTTTATTGAGTCTGTGCTTCGAATCAACAGGGTTTTCCTCAGATTGAGTTGCCGCCAATTACCCTCCATGCAATTATGGCGATCCCAGAAGCAAGCAGATGGGGAAGAGTTTTGTTTTCAAATGGAGGAGAAACCAATATGTAGGAAGAAAAGGCAGCTTGTTCATTTGAACAGACTCCAGGTGGCTGGTCGCCAAAAGGCAAAGAGCTGGGGAGCCAGGTCTGGCCCTGGATCAGTCTGGCTGCCCACAGACCAGGGGAACCACTGAGACGACAGGGCTCTGCCTCCCCTCATCATGCTTGTCTGCCGTCGGCCAGCTTGGCCGGGAGAGTGGAGGCCAAGGGAGAGACAGCCCACAGAAGCCCGTGCAGGTCAGACTCCCGACCTTGACGCCTTTGGAACATCAAGTCCTGCTATTTTGTTGTTGTTCAACAGCGACATGTTGGTTTGTTTTGTCAGGGAAAAAAAAATTAAGGAAAGATGTGCAAGAGCTCAAGCCATATGGCAAACCTCCTTGGATGGCTTTGATCATTTGGAGTTTCACACACCCTGAAAGAGATTTCCCTTTTCTTGAGGATTAGATTGTCCTAAGCTTCTTGCTGGACTCTGCCTCTTGAGGTTACTGTTCACAAGAGAACTGAGGATGCCATTGAGTGATTGCCATCATTATTTCTGTCTGTAATTTTATTTATAATTACATAGTCACATAGGACTCCCTCAAAAATAGTCAATATTTGCCAGTTCCAGAACCATCAGTACTTAGAGGGAATTTCTTCCCTCTTTGACATGAAGGGACCATTATCAAATCCAAGGCACAGGACACGGAGTGTGGGAAAGATTTACTCACTAAATTAATTGAGACAAGAAAGGTATAATTAATGAGGAAAATTTCCATGCAAAAATCAGCCTGATCCATAATCGAAAGGAAGGTGGCTTGAATTTTAGTTCTCACTCACGTAGCAAATAATGACTTGAAAATCTCTTTCCAAAAAGTAGTGCTTTTCCCTAAAAAAATAAATGAAGAAAAGTATATGTCACCTCAGTTTTACTTCCTGCTCAGCCACCTACAGCTGTGTAACTTTAGTCAAATTCCCTAAACTGTCTGAGACTTGGTTTCTTCCTCTAGCTTGAAGCAGCACTCCCAAATTCTGGGATGAGTTTTACTAATGGATCCAGAAACATGCATTTTTTGGTTAGAGGAAAAAAAAAAATACTCTGACACATTTTGGGCTTTTGAAGGGGCTGATTCCTTCTGTAACTACCTAAATGAGATTGCCAGAGAGCATGTTGATGATTTCACAAATGATCACAACAATTGCATGTCTCTTACCTGAATGAATATTGGAGGGCTATACTGGGATATGCAAAACAGAATCTGGCCATACAGCAACATGTACGAGATGGATGGTGCCTATTTTGATGGTAAGGGGAAAAAAGCCCAGGACACCTCTCGGAGGCAGGAAGCAATTTTGGAAGTGCTGCAAAAGACAATGATATTGTTCTTGGTTTAATAGGTGATCTACCCCATGAAATAAAGCTGCAGGGCCACGTTTGTCTTGGTTAATAATGTCAGCGGAATGAGGAAGTTTAGCTGTAATAACAGTAATAACTGTGTCGATGTAACTGCTGGGGCTGAATTTCCATCTGCAGCCTCATAATATATGACCTTTGTTATGTCTCTACCTGTTGATTTTTTAAAGGCAAAATTGGCTTGTCTGTTCTGCTCAGGGGATGGAGGCTGGAATAGTCCATTTTTCCCCAGATAAATCAAGGTTTTGTGGATGGTGATTTAATCTCACAAGTGCCCTTTTGGACTTGATTAAAATTGCACAGAAAGGAAGTCAGCCTTTAACAGATACATTGTTACTCTGATACTGAATAGATAGGCTTAAAGCTGGACATTTTTATTTACTTCTTGTCTTTCATCACCTTTTTTTCCCCCATATAAAAATACCGACTCCTGTGCTTTCTTTCTTTGCTATTCCTCCTGACCTCCCTTGATAGAGTTAACTATTGCCTACTCCTGGACTATGTCTCTCTTATTACACTTTTCATACTGTTTTGAAAAGCATTTGTTAACACATATTGAGTTTATACCTGGAATGTGAGGCTTTGAAGGTGGAGACTAGGTCTTGCGTATCTTTGAATCTCTAATACCGAGACTGGGACCTTGGTCGATGTGCCATACTTTCCAGAAATGCAATGGAATATTCTGCTTAGTGATTCCTGCCCCCCCACCAATTTTCACACAATATGCACTCATTTTGTACTCTCAGTAATCTGATGCAGCAGTCAGAGGCGGTAATAAGCAGAAGAAACAGATTCAGTGAGGTGCGTTGATTGGAAGTTGGTCAAATTGCTCAAGATTGCCTAACAAATGGGTAGTGAATACAAGGTCAGAACTCCTATTTTTCTAATTACTAGCCTTGAACTTGGGTCAACCCATGTGGGATTGGTAATCCATTGGACACGTGGAATTAGATACTTTTTGCCATGATTGTAATTTGTCTACAATGCCCAGGCTCATATACAGTGTTTATTTATTTATCTTTCCACCCCATCTTCCTCTCCCTCCATTAATTTTATTTTAATTTATTGTATTAATTAATTTATTTTTACCTTCTTCCATTTTGTCCCTCACCACTGCTTTTTAAAATTTTTTTTTAGCATTTATTCATTTTTGAGAGACAGAGAGAGACTGAGTGTGAATGGGGAGGGGCAGAGAGAGAGGGAGACACAGAATCTGAAGTAGGTTCTAGGCTCTGAGCTGCCAGATCAGAGCCCCACATGATATTCAAACCCATGAACCATGAGATCATGACCTGAGCCGAAGTTGGACACTCAGCCACATGAGCCACCCAGGTGCCCTACCACCACCCCTTTATTTGTCCTCCTTTTTCTCTTCCTCCCATTTGAGGCCTTAAGGCTGTCTGTGACACATATTGAAGCTGATTGCTTGGCTTAAAGAATGCCAAGAATTTCATGTAGACTTGTCCTTCTCAAAGTTGGGGTCTTAGGAGTGAGAATTCCCAAAGTTCCAGGGTAGGTGCATTGTACTAAACATATGAATGACAATATATAAGGAGTACAGTAAAACCTTGGATTGCAAGTAACCTGTTCTGCAAGTGTTTTGCAAGACAAGAAAACATTTCGAGTAAATTTTAACTTGATAAATGAGCGATGTCTTGCAATATGAGTAGTATGTGATGTCAGATGTCACATGATCACAACTTAGCCAATGGTTCTTCTCTCTTTCTCTTGCTGCAGGATTGTGGGTGGATCGTCAATGCAATGTCACATTTCTGCGAAATCCTCAAAAGGAGGCAAAAGCAAGTATCATTGGATAGGTTCCTTGTTAAAGTTGCATGGAAAGAAAAAGATTCCATTGAGCCAATAGATGGCAATGATTCCGTTAGTGACAGTGAAAGTCGTCCTACACAGTAACCCTCCTCTCTCTTGTCTCCCTCACACCAGCCACGGAGGTTTTCAAAGGTAAGTGCAGGTTAATTTGTTTATTTTTCTTTATATTTTGTATTTTCTCTATTATTTTGTATTATATTACAGTATCATAATCATTTTTATATGAATATTTTTGGGTTGTGGAACAAATCATCTGAGTTTCCATTATTTCTTATGGGGAAATTTGCTTTGATATACAATTGCTTTGGATTACAAGCATGTTTCTGGAACAAATTATGCTCGCAAACCAAGGTTTTACTGTATATAATTAGGGAAGGGACACAGATCGTGAATTTTATGACTTCAGAGGACACTGAGCTCACTATAGGGTACATGGAGAGACGTGTGGAGAAGGGGGAACTGTGGTTGGACATTCAAGGATCCAGAAGAGCTCTGGGGTCAGGTGGCTTGGGTTTGAATCTTGCCTCCAGCACTGATTGACTGAGTGAGCTTGGGCAAAGTAATTATCCTTTCTAACCCTTAGTATCTCCACGTGTAAAATGGAGATAATAACAGTAATGATCATACTATTTCATGCTGTGAGGATTAACAAAGGCAATGAAAGTAAAGTGCATAGAACAGTGCCTGGCTCATGGTCCCTGTTCCATACATATTACCTATTATTCTTAAAGTGCTAATTTTATGTTATTTTTTGTTGCACTCATAGGCAAGGTACATTGTACAGTGTAATGCAAAATTCACCTGAGTTTCTGTGGTAAAACATAAACCCTCAAAGAAGTGTTGAACTTGTGATAATAGGCCCCAGGCCCTGGACACTCAGTCCATTCTCCTTCAACCTGATGTGCACTGTACCATGGAATGGTTTAGAAGCATAGACTGGGATAGGCCAATCATAGCTGAAGAAACACTGAAGGGGGAACTGCAGAGTTTGCTGGCTCTGACTGGAGAGTTGACCAGATGTTTTAGAGAGAAGGCAATCCCACTGGTTAATTCCTCATTGAGTACAATAGGCACCACCTCCAGTAATCCTGCTTGTAAAGACAAAATAATGAGTAGCTAAAGCCTGTTCTCACTGGCCCCCAACTCACCTCCTTTAAAGTCTCTTATACCCATAACCTCAAATGCCCAGCTCTCTTTAGCTGGTAAGGCTGATGACATCTTCTTCACCATGGTGGTAATCCATCTATGCTTGTCCATCTAGCTCAGGACCCTACCTATCCTTCCCATTCTCCACCTCTATTTCTGCCTCTATCCCCAAGAGGAGTTAGTAAATCCAGTAAATTCATTTGTGATATGTAACCAATGAATGATACGGCATGCAACAGGTGATTTCTTTAAGGGGATAGGGCTGATTCTTGTTATTTGTGGTAGTTATGTCTATAAAGTTGCTGTGAACCTTGAGTTGGAGAGCACTGAACCATTGCTCCTGGGGGAAATACAGGGTTAGGTTCTCGTGAGCCTCTGGTCACATTTTTGTCAACCAATGGATCCATAACCTTGTTTTATGTGTGTTTCTGTTTAAAGACTCCTTATTTAATATATATTGTTAGTTCATTAACACTGAACTCATCCAACTGTACTGAAACTCCTACCTGAATGACACTTACCTAACATGTCCCTTATCACTTCACAGCCTTCTTGTACTTAGAAACATTAGACACAACTTTAGTTCTGCCCTTGGGTGCCATTTTCAATAGCAAAATCACCAACCAAAATCACAAAAATGTGAAGAGCACGGCACTAAACAGATCCTGAGGAAGACGCTTGTTTATAGGATGACAGCTAAAATAAGAAGGCAGAGTGTTGCCTTGTCGGATCTCAGCTGGGAGCGGTCATGTCAGGCGACTCAAATTTTTTGTCGCTCTGTGTATGTCTGCAAATGGCCACAGAATCTATGTCTATATCTATATCTATATCTATATCTATATCTATATCTATATCTATATCTATATCTATATCTATATCTATATCTATATCTATATCATCTATCAATCTATAAGTATTGATTTTAGCCAATAAATTTTAGCTAGTGGGAAAATTTGCAAATACAGTCTGTAAACAATAAGGATTGAATCTATATGTATTATATATATGTTGCATCTTATATATATTATATACATATTGCATCTTATACGTATAATATATATACACATATATATGTATATACATATATACATATATGTGTATATACATATATATGTGTATATATATATATACATATATATATATATATACACACACACACACACACACACACACACACACACACATGCATACATCTTCCCAGAGTTCAGGCTACAAAGGAGAATCTCCTCTGGGATGTCAGGACTGAACACCCTTTGAGGGCTCATTGGCATCATACTGCCAAGTGCACGGTGGTCTGCAGTTTCCATTGTACACATCTGCTTTCCAGTTAAGAGTCTGGGGTTTGAGGTCAGTCACGCAAGCCTCCTCATGTTTGGCTGTGCGATCTCAGGCAACTCAGCATTTTCAAATCATGGTTTATCTATGAGATACAAATTATTAGGAACATATATTAATATTTACATTTATCCCTCAGAAAGTTTTGGCTAAAACTAAAGAATATATGCAAAAGACTACCAGACAATCATAACTGGATGTACTGGAGGCATTTGATAAATTTACCAATTATATTTTGCCCCACTGTTGGTCTTCTGTTTTCTCCAACAGCTAGCTAACCTGACCTGTCCTTCAAAGTCCAACTGAAGTTTCTCTTCCAGTTTCATTCCAGAGTCCCTCTGGAGGACTTGATGTCCTCTGAAATCATGGCACTGACTGCCCATTTGCCTTGCTAATCCTATGCTGCCTTTTCACTTGCATTTTTGTCTGTTTTTGTCTTGTTTTCTCCATTACACATACATAAAAAACGTTTGAATATCTATGATGTGAGCACTCCATGCAATGCTCTGTGGGTCCTTGACCTCAGAGTTCGACATCTTGGAATCATTTCTGATTACTTAGTGCTTTCTCATGGTGCTTCTATGACTCTTTGTCTCATTTATTTGTCCACATGTAGGCCTCTTTGCAAAAGGGGCAGGACCAGGTCCAATACGTCCATTTCATAGTTGAGTAGGCTGACCATCTAAGAAGTTGTTCTTAAATAAGTTGTTGTAAGTCCTCTGATAACCTATTACTTGCAGGGAGACATTCGTTGGTGCCCTGATGTTTGTGTGAATTCTTTTCATCAGCAAACTCCCACTTTTCCTGTGAAAGGCCCTGAAAAGTTCTCTCTTCCAGGTTAGCCATCAGTTGATATGTTGGTTCAGGTTTATCATCACCACCCTGATATGGCAGTGAACACTCCAGCAGGGGAGTCTGCCAAAGATTCCAGCCAAAATCTGGCAGTAACTATTTGAAATTCCTATTCTGATGCTGATTTTAGCCATAAAAACAATTCGAACATCATGGACCATTGCGCAGAAAGAAAGAAGGAGGCCAGAGACAGATAGTGGACAGCAGGAAACACAGCAGGAAACAGTTACGATGTAAAATATTTGTGTCAGATGCCTCTGGTCATTCCTTTTTGAGCTCATATTGACAGAGTTGCTCCGTCCCTGCATTCAGAGTTTTGTACTCTTCTAATATCAGGCATTTAAACCTTTGTTCCAATTTAGGTCAAAATTACTCAAGCAGAACCCTGAGTTAATGTGTAAATTTTCCCCTAGGGTATCCCTCATTTTGGAATGAAAGGCTTAGTCCCATCTTTTCAGGCATTAGTGAAAAGGCTTGGGGGTGGAGGTTAGCAAGAACTCTCCAAGTATTATTCCAAGAAAATATCATGCATATCAATAGAATATACTCTGCTTTGTCCTTTTTGAGTCTCGATATTTGTAATATCCTCTATTATTCAACCATCTGTCTCTTAGTCTGTCATTTGTAAAGTGGGGGAATGGGAAAAGATTTAGTTCTCTTAGGTCTCTTTTAGTTCTCACAGGGTAGTATTCTAGGATTTCTCTTTCCTTCTTATCTACTCACTATTCTTTTCAAACTCCCAACACCTTTGTGTTTCTATTATGATTATTTTTAAATTATTACTTATAAGGGTTTGAAAAAAGAAAACATTCTCTCTCCTTGCCACTTTATTTCTTCCCCCCCACGTCCACTCCTTGTATCCATTATTGACCATGTCTTGAACTGTCAGTCTTAGCAACATGTACTGACACACCTTCTCCCAACACCTATGGGCAGGTAAGAAATTAGTTCATTATCTACTCACTCTGCCTTTCTCTTCCCAGTTTTTTAATTAGAAAGATATTAATCTTCAGTTTGCCTGTTGGTTATCATTGTAAATTTAAATAATATGCTTCAACTTCTATTTCTTGGTCCATCAACTCTGGTAAGACAAGGACTCTTGTTTTTATTTTGGATGCCACGGGCAGAAAATTGTCTCCACTGGACTTGTCTGGGTAAGAGACCAAGCCTAGTTTTTACGCTGTAGGATCAGCATATCCAGGAAAACTACCTGTCATCAGGTTGGCGATAAAAACTCTGGGACAAAGACACATTGGAAACCAATATCATAGAAGGTTTAGTAAAGTTAAAACTGATACACTTAGGGTAAAAAAAAATCAACATGATAAACAGTAATTGGGAAAATCACTCACTTAAAAAAGAAACACTATCCAACAATTAGCCGAATTAGCACCTCTATTGATTCTTGGAAGTATTTTCTCCCATTTAACCTACTCAGATCAATTAGCTTGGCATCTGCCTCCAACTTCATATATCAATATAACTGTTTTCTCCCCAGCCTAACTGCTACTTAGGAGATAATGGGAGGGGTGGGCCATTTTACAAGACAATAACACGGTTCCTGGAGAAATAAATCTAGAGACTGAAGGAATCAGATTTATTTCCAAAGAAAGTGGTACATCCCTCCCATGGTGCCTAATACACCGGTGGTTAAACAATTAAGTTTATTTTTAGATACAAAGTTAATTACTTTGAAAAGTCAGTGATACTGCCATTGACAAATACTATCTTTAAAACCCTTAGAAATAACAAAGCAGTCACTCAGAACAGCTAAAATGGCAACATTTGACATTTGTTATTGCAGGAATTATGGTCTTCCTGCAAAGTTACCTGATCCTTCTCATCTTAATTGAACCTTAGCAGGGCAGGCTTTGGAAGTTACCTGGATGTGGAGACTGAGAACCCCATTATTTTCCTTGTTAGGCCCAGTGAATATTTCCCAAATGCCTCCGATTTGCTGTCAAGTACCTTTCTTTCAATTGTTAAATCCCTTGATTTTAAATTCTATTTAGGAGCTAGGCCGGCTCCAAATGTCAAAGAACACCATCATAATGGCCAATGAGTTGAACTGAAATTTGGTTTGCCTTCTGCAAAATTTAGATCCCTGTTAGAAACAGAGGATCACCAACAATGGGGAGGTAATGGAACACACGCGTTATACAAAGTAAGATTTATGTGGCCGTTAAAAATAATGTCTGTAGATAATATTTAATGATAATGAAAAATGCTGCTATATACAGTTAGGTGTGAAAAGGCAAGAAACAAAACTACCCTAGGAATCTAATTTTATTTAAAACAGCTGCATGTGGATCACCATAAAAAAAGACTGGAAAGAAATATGCTATGTTTATTTCAGGAAGGTGGGTTTATGGGTGTTTATTATTTTATCTCATGTTTTTCCATTTTTCTGTACTTTCCAAGTATTCATTTAACACATGTATCTTTTATAATCTGAAGAAAAAAGACTATTTTTAAGTAATTAAAAGGGCTCTGAGGGGCACCTGGGTGGCGCAGTCGGTTAAGCATCCGACTTCAGCCAGGTCACGATCTCGCGGTCCGTGAGTTCGAGCCCCGCGTCGGGCTCTGGGCTGATGGCTCAGAGCCTGGAGCCTGTTTCCGATTCTGTGTCTCCCTCTGTCTCTGCCCCTCCCCCGTTCATGCTCTGTCTCTCTCTGTCCAAAAAATAAATAAAAAAAAAGTTGAAAAAAAAAAAAGGGCTCTGAGGGTTTAAAAATTCAAGGCTTCCGTCTCTTCTGCCTCATTCTTTTTTTACCTACCAATTTCATGATGTACCATAGGCAACGAGCTGGATAATCCACATCTCTCTCTGAAGTTAGAAAATGTTGATATCTACTTTGCCCTAAAGGGACATAATGAAGGATGATAGAATGAATGGTGCCTATAAAAACATCTGTCACTTTATGGGAGTTGGGTGGCTCAGGTGTTTAAGGGTCTGACTCTTGATTTCGGCTCAAGTCACGATCTCACTGTTTGTTAGATCAAGCCCTGGGTCGTGCTCCACGCGGACAGTGAGGATCCTCCTTGGGATTCTCTCTCCCTCTCTGCCCCTTCCCCACCTGCGCTCTCTCTCTTAAAATAAATAAATAAAAACTTCAAAAAAATCTATCACTTTTGAGAACATTTTCATATTCTTTTAATATTGTGTTTCCTAAGCGATGACGGATCAGTTAAAAGCCCAGTAGGAGACAGTGGTATGTCCACAAGGGATCATTGACTAAAGTTTCATGAAAGGGCTATTTACAAAGATGGTGACTGACTTAAGGGAAATCAACAAGGATGGTGGAACCTGGGAGCAACGAGTTGTAGGGGAGGCCTGTATGAAAGTAGCCACTGTTGGTCTTTGTTGTGACAGGCATACAATGGACTACAACAAAGCAATTAATTGTAATGAACTATCGATAGACTCAACAACATAGATAAACCTGAAAATAATTGTGTTGAACAAAAGAGTTTATACTCTGTGATTCCATTTCTATTAAATTCTAATCAAAGTACAACAAATCTATAACAATGGAAATTAGATCAGTAGTTGCCTGGGGCTAGGGGCGGTACTGAACGCATGGGGGAAACTAGGTAACATTCTCTGGAATTTTCTTTTCTGATCGCGGCAGTGGTTGCACGGGTATATACATTTGTCAAAAACTCATGAAACAGTGAAAGTAAAGGAGTTTCTATGACATACAGATGAAATCGGTAAGAAGAAAGAGAGAGAGACAGAGAGACAGACAGAGAGAGACAGAGACAGAGAGAGAGAGAGAGAGAGAGAGAAGCTGCTTCTAACAGTTGGTCCAGCAGGGAGGGAGCCAGGGGGATAAAATGCCAGTCATCCTCTTCTCCCACTCCCTGGTCCCTTGGTGCTGCCCCTCACAGTTACCCTACTTAGAAGCTGGAGGACAAGGGGGTCTTTTGAAGAAGACTTTAGAGATCAGCCTCCCGGGGCCCAGAGCAGAGTGAAGCATGGATGGATCTGCAGGAACATGTGGAGAATCTTCAGCACAGAATGTTTCCACGCGGTGTGAGGCCGTTTAATAAAGAACCACCGGGGAGAAAAATGTTAGGTGGGAAAGTACTTCTTGGTTAAAAGACTTACAAAGGGGGAAGTGACAATACCAGGCAAATTGCTGGAGGGATTCTGCCGATACTACACTAGATAAGTCCAGTGTGAGATTGTAAAGAAGTCACCCACGGTGTGCCTCTTTCCTACCACTGCACGTAGAAAGAAAAACCCAGTTATACACTCAGCTGTAGAACCGTCTGTTTGCAAGTCCCAAGGGACATGTGGAGCACAGTCATGCCCATCTTTCTGGTTGTCAAGATCACATGTTAGGGTCTCCTTCACACAGTCTGGTGTCCCTCAGTGGTTCATTAGGTGTCTGTGATCCCTTTACATGCACTTGTTTAATATTTTATTTGCCTACTGTCACTCAGAGTAATTTATATTTGGATTCGATGGATGACTGAAATATGACATTTAGTATAATTTTTAATGCCAACTAACAATATTTTTTTTTTAAGTTGTGGCACACTTCCAAGTTTAGGGGGATAAAATGTAAAACATAATTGTTAGCATCTTTAGGAAGACTCAGTTTAATCAGAATACTTTCACACTTCTATAACATAGTGATGCATACACTGATACTATTGGGATGTGTAAGACTTCCTTCCCCTTCATTAAATGGCCTCAGATTACTCTTATTATTTTCTTAGGCTTTTGTCTAATTCGTTGTCATTTGCCTTCTTTCTGTCAAACTAGTGCTTCCCAGTATTTCTAGCTTGCCTGACTACACAACTATTTAAGGGCTGAGATACTGAATTTCAACACTTGTTAGAATTTTGTGTAAACTGAAGGTAATCAGGCACCTAGAGACTAAAAGACACACATTTGATAACTAAGTTTGGTAACACTGATTTTGCCTTTTACTAGACTTTTATTTTATGGTTTTCAGATACACTCTGGATTTTTAACCACACCCCTCCCTTCAGTTCCATGTTTCTAAATTTCCACTTAGTTCCATCCCATTTCTCAGGTTTACAAGTTTCTTATGTTTCTTACCTATCTTATGGGGTTGTGTTTCAAGTTTATTTTTCTCAAACTGTAAGTGATTCCTGCTTCCATATGTGTTTGGGGGATGTGGAGAAAAAACCTGAGATCTAAGCCATCTCCCAGTTGATCTTATAGATTTGGTTTTAGTCATGCTTAGTCAGGGATTCCTGACTATAGGGTTCTACTCTTTGAACCATGAGTCACTTGCTTTTCTATGAGATCCTCATAGTTGACCATCTACATTCTTTTCCGTTTGATGATCCCATTTTAGGAAGCATGGCTAATGAGACCATAAATATTTTTTAGTTTATTTGGACTAAAATTCTGAATCTGGGGTTTGGAATATATAAATCCTTACCAAGGTAGATATCATGATGCCTGTTTTGCTACTGAAGAAATTAAAAAAATGGAGAGATTTTTTACTTCTTCCAGATGTTTAATTAATTAGTGGAGGGCTGGGAGTTATATACAGACTTGTCTGGCTCTTTCAAAAATAATTATCAGTTTATTAAGTTCTCTTCCACCCAGAATTCTATTCAGAGAGACACTACATGGAGACACTCATGAGTTATAGGAAGACTGTGTGTGCCTTCTAGATGGGAAGGTCCATTTTGGAGTCAGGGACTGTATCATATTTACTTTATGAAAGTGCAATCAAGAAATTTTGTTAACTGAATAAAAGATCCAAATTGTATATTTATGGCCTGTGGTTTCAGATTTCAGAGTAAAGCAAAAGCAAAAGCAAAAGAAGTTGCTTTTATAAATCTCTGATTTCACATGAATTCAATATCAGTAAAGAGCCAAAGCTATTCATTTGGTTACTCAAAGAATATTTATTGAGCAATGACCAAGTGTTATATAACAAGTTATTCCCAAACTTAGTAGGTTACAACAACTCACAATCATTAGCTCAGAGTTTCTGTGGGTTAGGAATCTAGAAATGGATTTGCTGGATGTCCCTGACTCATGGTCTCACAAGGTTTCGATCAAGGTATCTTTTGGGGCTGCAGTCATCTCAAGGTTCAAATGGACAAGGCTCCATGTCTAGGATCACATCCGTGTTCGTTAACACAGCTATTGACTGGTATGAGAATATCCACTGCCAAGCTCACTCACATGGCTGTGGAAAGGCTTTAGATCCTACCTGGATGTCAAATGGAGACATCAGTTCCATATGACGTGGGCTTCTCCTGAGGGCTACCCAACATGGCAGAATGAGAGGTTGCTTCCCCCAGAATGAGGTCTCTGAGAGAGAAAGAGAGAGACAGAGACAGAGACAGAGAGGACAAGATGGAAGTCTTAGTCTTTTTGTAACCTAGTGTTAGAAGTGACATACCTTCACTTTTACAGTATTCTGTTCTTTAGAAGGGAAACCCTAGGTCCAGCCAACACTCAAGGAGAGGAGATTATAAACATTCAGAAACATGAGGAGTGCTGAGGGCTATCTGAGAGGCTATTTACCACAATCAGTCCCACTCAATTAGCAAGTATTTGGTGATTGAGGACTGACGTGGTACCCAGAACTGATAAAGATATTCTTTGTAGCAGTGATGAGTAGGCTCAGTGGTCACCAGAGGATGAGTGCGAGCCATTTTCTTTTCCCAAGAAGATTGCAAGGGAGTTGAAGAGATGGCCTATAATCAGCAGAAATGGTTAATTAATACCAGCCTGTATGCAATTCTTTGTAAGACAAGTAGATCTTGCCTATCACAGTGAAGCATGCATCTGAATACCTATGATGTAAACTGGAAAAATCACAAGTCCTATAGGAAAGAGGTTGTATAGGAGTACAGGGGAAGGGAAGGTGTCTGCAGAATTCAGGTACCAGTTAAATCTAAAATTTTACCTGAGAACCCAGTCATAATTTCTAGGTTCCAAAGAAAGCTTCCTAATTACTTTCATAAGTTTTAACTCATTAGGCTTTTAATCTATGCTCTCTGTGTGTGAAACTTGTGCAAAATATTGCTAACAGAGTCTTCTTTTATGTACATAATAACCCTGAGGGTAGTTATTATTACTCCCATATTTACAGATGAGTTTGCTGAGATTTAGTTATCCATTAATGACAGATTTATGTTTGCAGTGTTGTGTTGTCAGTACAATACCACTTATTCTTTTTTTTTCCCTTTTATTTATATTTTTACTGAAATAAAATTGTTCCAGATCTATGTGAGGCCTTAGAGGGGTGCTTGGGTGGCTCAGTCGGTTGAGCATCCAACTTCAGCTCAGGTCATGGTCTCGCGGTCTGGGAATTCAAGCCCCACGTCAGGCCCTGTGCTGGCAGCTCAGAGCCTGGAGCCTGCTTCAGATTCTGTGTCTCCCTCTCTCTCTGCCCCTCCCCCACCCACACTCTGTCTGTCTCTCTCCCAAAAATAAAATTAAAAAGAAATTTAAAAAAATTATGTAAGGCCTTAGAGATACAGACATGAAAAAGGTAGAGGTGCCCTGAGGTCTTATGGTTTATATTCTAGTGGGAGGAGGGGTAGGTTGGGCAATTAAAAAAACGAATAAACCAGAATAAAATATCAGGTAGGGATAAGTGATTTATCTGTCTTACCTCACTGGAATGTCAACAATGTAAGAACAAAGACTTTGTCATTCACAACTGCATTCCACAGAGCCCAGAAGAGTCCTCAGCACAGAGTCAGAGTTCAATCAATATTTGCAATTGACCAAAAATAAAATAGCAAGTAATAGAATGTACCAAATAGAGGATAAAATGATGACGTGATAGAGAGGGACTGAGGGATTAATTCAGATGAGGCAGTCAGGGGACGGCTCCCTGAAGAGCTGAGGTCTGAAAGACAAGAAACCAGACAAACAGGTATCTGGACGAAGAGCATTCGGATGGAAATGAACTGCTAGTGCAAAGGCCCTGAGGTGGGAACAGGCTTGGTGATTTGAATCGGTAGAAAAGAGATGAATGTACTGACGCATGGGGAATAAGGTGGAAAAGAGAGAAAGCCAGAGAGATGGGCAGGGCAAGTTCACGTGAGGCCCAGGAGGCCATCGGGGAGAATATGGATTATATTTTAAATGTGATAGAAGCCACTGGAAGGTTTTAAATAGGGAACCAGGAAAATGACACAACAGTCTAGGCAAGAAGTAATGGAGGATTGGATCAGGGACTAGTAGTAGAAAGGGGCAATGTTACCCACTGACATACTATTTACTCAGGATTTGAACATGGATGGTAGGTGTTGAAGAAACTTGATAAATCAGGGATGACTCAGTGGTGATGTTTCTTCAGATATAGAAGACAGACTAAAACTGTATTCAGTTTGCTAGAGCTGCCTTAACAAAGTACCATATACCAGGTAGCTTAAACAACAAAAATTGATTTTTTTTAACTAAAAAAAAAAGGTTTTTTAATGTTCATTCATTTTTGAGAAAGAGACAGAGAGTGAGTGGAGGAGGGGCAGAGAGAGAGGGAGGCACAGAATTTGAAGCAGGCTCCGGGCTCCAAGCTGTCAGCACAGAGCCCAACGCTGGGCTTGAACCCAGTAACCACAAGATCATGACCTAAGCTGAAGTTGGCCGCTTAACCGACTGAGCCACCCAGCTGTCCCTAAACAACAGAAATTTATTGTCTCATGGTTTCAGAGCCTGGAAGTCCAAAATCCAGTGTGCTGGTAGGGATGGTTCCTTCTGAGAGCTGTGAGGGAGAATCTCTTCCATGTCTCTCCCCTTTCTGCTGGTAGTTTGCTGATGACCTTTGAATTCCTTGGCTTGTGGAATATCACCCTCATCTCTGCATCTATCTCCACATGGCCTGAACAGATTGGAGGGCAGAGAGGGGAGCTCAGAGTTTCTCTTTTAACTATGTTAAACAAGGTTTGACTATCAGATTCCAAGTGGGAGAGTAAAGGAGAAAGGGGCAGGTCACTGCTGAGGGCTGTCATGGAGAAGGACCTAAAGAATGAGTAGAGTTTGGGCAACATTTAACTCCAGGCTTCTCTGGCACTTCCACGCCATTGGGGTACATAAATGGATACGCATTTTATCCTTCACAGAGGGGAAGATGGCAAAGGAATGATTACACTTATTCTGATAAGTAACTTTAGTCATTTCCAGATGGCGCTGACATATCACCAGTAGGGAAGGCAGACTTAGAAATGTCTCTTGCTTCTCAACAAAAACATCTCTCTTATTGTCTCTGTTAAGAGAGCAGGTCTCTCTCTAGGGGCTCCTGGGTACTCAATTGGTTAAGCATCCAACTTCAGCTTGGGTCATGATCTCATGGTTCATGAGTTCGAGCCCTGCATCAGACTTTGTGCTGACAGCTGAGAGCCTGTAGCCTACTTCAGATTCTGTGTCTCCCTCTCTCTCTGCCCCTCCCCCGCTCATGCTCTGTTTCTCTCTCTCAAAAATAATTAACCTTGGGGAAAAAAAAAAGAGCAGGTCTCTCCTGCTATTGGTTTAGCCTCATCTACATCCAGGAAAGTGAAATGAAGAAAATGGGTAAAATAAAACCACTGGATTGGAATGGCTCCTACCTCCAACTTGGCATGACTAGATATGATTTGAGGGATTTACTAAAAATTCTAGTCTTATCATGTTACGTCCTTGGTTAAAGACCTTCAACTGCTTCCCATTGCTTTTAGACAACTCCAACCTCCCCTCACAACTCCCTCAATTCTAAATTTGGCCCAGAAGAACTTTCCTGTGCTGGTCCTGCTAATTCTCTTCTCTCCTCTGCATTCCCACCTCACTGTTCTTCCTTTATGTCCCACTCCCCTCCCAACAAGAATTGCTCCCTTTTGTCTCAGGGCTTTTGAATGCACGGGCCTGGTGGGGGTGGGGGTGGTGAGATGTGGGTTTTCTTGCCCAGCTCCCTACTGCCTCTTGTTAATTCCACTCATCCTCTCCAGGCGACTGTAGCGCCTAAGCTTTTAGCGGACGTCAGAAACCTGTTTCGTCCTTTTCATTTGACATTCCGCACTCATCTGCTTCTTCTTTTTGTAATAACTTTCAGAGAAATAGGTCGGTTTTAACAAAAAGTGATTCATTTGCAACCCAGGCAATTTTAGGCTATTCTCTGCATCACCACTAGGGGGAGAGCTGCACTGCCCAAGTTTTCTGCTTCAGAGCTTTGATTACAGGTTATATGATGGAATCGAGCACAGAAGAGAAAGTTAGGGGCAGATGCCCAGCCGCAATGAAATGAGAAGTGAAGGCAATATTAATGCTGGAGGATAGCAAAACCAGACAACACAAGACAAAGAAATCAGACAGGAATAGTCGTTGGTGATCACAGATGTTGAGAGGATACAACACTGGTTTACAATTTAATAATGAAAGCTCTTGAGAAGAGACGATGTCTTTGCACAGGGCTCTGCTACAGGCTTTGGTGCTCAGGGATCTTTGCTTACTGTTTCTTGTTGCCTCCACTACGGGAGATAATCAAGTGGAAGGCTCAAATGGGAATTATTGTTTTTTCTTTAAATATTTATTTATTTTGAGAGAGAGAGAGAGAGAGAGAGAGAGAGAGAGAGAGAGAGAAAGGGGGAGGGGCACAGAAAGAAGGATAGAGAGAATCCCAAGCAAGCTACATGCTGTCAGTGCAGAGCCCCACATGGGGCTCGATCTCACAAACCGTGAAATTACGACCTGAGCTGAAATCAAGAGTGGAGTGCTTAACCGACTAGGCCACCCAGGCACCCCTCAAATGGGAATCCTACAAGACTTTTGACAGGTCGCCTGCAAATTTGAGTCTTGATACACAGGGCAAGAGGATGGTGGTAAAAAGCTTGGGCTGTGGTTCTGGAATCTCTGACTTTGACTCCCAGAGTTATCACCTTCGAATTGGCCTATCTTAGACAAGTTACATGGTTTCTCTATGCCTTGGTTTCCTCATCTGCAGTTGACAATAATACTAGTCCTAGAAGTGTTACCATGAGAATTAATAAGTAGAAATGATATTGTGCCTTTTATGTTCGGGCTTTCTTCCGAGGGCTTTCTGTCTGAATTCTTTGGCCCTCACAGCAACCCTCTGACAGAGATATTATTGTCATTCTTAGGATTATTCCTATTTCACAGCTGAAGAACCTAAAGCACACAGAGGTTTAGAAACCTGCCTGAAGTCACACAGATGTGGCAAGAGTCAGGATTTTTACCCACGAGGCACTTAGAACATTGCCCAGCTCAAATTAGGCACTCAGAGAGGGTGAGCTATGATTCTGCTATTTACTAGGAAGCCCCTGTCTGGCTGTGTATGGTGGTTCAGGAGCCAGGCATGTCATTTTCATAACCTGATTTTGTGTGAGAGGAGGTAGGGAGCGGGTGAAGTGCATCAGGGGAAAAACTCTGGTGCCTGTAGGATCAGCTGCATGGACTGTTTTTTGTTGATTTGTGAGAGGCTTCTGGGAGGCCTGGGGTCCAAGCAGCACTATTTCAGAGTCTATTTGTGTGGACAGCCCAGGGGAGTGGAACTTTTCTTCGTTTCTGTGTGAAACATGGTGTGGAACCTACACTTTGTGAGCCCTGAGAGGGTCACAGTGCTGTTTAGGCACGCCTCGGCCCCTCAGCTCATGATGCAAAAAGGATGGACACCCTGCCTCTGACTCCCAAGTGAACCTGTCTTATCCCACTGAGGACCCTGGGAGCAACGAGAGTGGGAGAAGCTTCTAGAAGAATAAGGTTTCACCCCATGGGCAGGAGTGAAACACTATGTCTGATCTTCATAAGGATATGTTACACATCCCGGAGACCTTTAGAAATAACTGAGGGAGAATTAAGAGGAGAAAGATCAGAATCCCTTTAACATGCAAGTGAGATCAACAGGCATCTGAGAGGGATTACTCTCTCAAAGGAGATACATTCAGACTCAGTCTGTTAGGTTTGGGGTTATAGGAGACATAAGGATCTATTTCCTTTTCATTAAACTCTGTATTATAAAAAGGATGTGCCTGTTATTGTACAGCATTTATTCCCTAGGACATCTTCCCCACGTCCCTCAGAAATCTGCATCCTGGAATCACAGTTTGACTGATGGGAGAGGTAGGAGCTATAGACAGGCACCAAGTTATAATTCAAGTTCAATTTATGGCTCAGTCTTGAAGCCAAATTGTAGTCAACACAAGTTTTAAAAACATACTCTCTTAGGAAAGTATGTAATGCCTTTCCACAGGATGTGCTACATGAATAGAGACTGTAGAAATAAGCGTTGTAAAAACTCAGTATTTGTATGTTCTGTAACTGACTGAGAGTCCACCACATGGGGCAGAAGTTTATGTTTGAAGCCGATGTGCATCCACACAGCATAGGTGTCTATTTAAGGTCCTGGAGGGCAGGACCATATCTGCTTATCTGGTTTTATGTGATGCCTAGAGCCCTGCAAGGTACAGACGGATACTCTATTGATGTTCTTTGAAGAAAACGACACTGGTGATTTCTTTCTGCTCAGTCACCAGAAAGCACAATTGGAAAATATATCTAGCTCTCCTTGGAGCAAATGATGCTATGAAATGGGAAAGATTTAGACTCTCCTGCTGGAGACATGGACCAGGAGAACGGGTAACCAGCCTGAGAGATTAGAGGCATGTCACTGTGTGCTGTGGTTGCTACAAATTAACATTATTTCTGTCAAATTTATTATAGTCCGGTGGAGGTTAATAAAGTTGTAGTTCATTTCTCAGTGGCATATTAAAGATGTCGAACAATAAGCGATCATTTCTACCACCTTCTTTAGTAGACGTAATAGCAATAATTGATTCTGGAATGTGACGGGTAATGGCACTGGGGGGTGGGCGGGGATTGTATGAAATATGATGGGAGGAAGCTGCCACAGGAGAAGTTTGTAAATGTTCTCTCAGATCAAGAAGATTACTTGTGAAGGCATTTTTGAATAGTTACCCTTTCCTGGTGTTGCACAAGATCTCACTGCTCTAAACAGGAAGGGGTGCTTTGAAGTTTGAAAAACTTTATTAGAGGTATGTGAAGAGATGATTAGTGAGCTTGGGTCAGAAGTGTTGGAGGGTTTCATCTGGCTTTGCATGCTTTCCCAGATCCGTTTTGAAAATCGTAAAGTTCTGGTCTTTAAGTAAAACAGACCTAACCTGTTCTACAGGCTTAGATCTGGGGAAGGACAGGGTGGTGGTGGGGAACCAAAATTAACTAAAGACTTGGTATCTTTGTTGTTTCCAATATTGTACAACATTAGACGGGCTGGATTTGCAGCTCTGAAGCTAAGCATTTGGTCTTCCATTGGATGTTGGAAGGTCAAGCATGGGAGAAATGCAGGTTGCTTTCTGCTACACTGAAACCCTAAGCCTTGATTGTGGGGATATGCGTACAGTTTAAAACAGGGTCAAGACATAGATAAACAGATAAAGAAAGTAGTCATGGGATTCAACCACAAAAATTTTCATATCGCTATGCTTTCTTTGAATTTTTTCTCAAACGGAGCTCTGTATTTAACAGTAGAGTTTTATTAAAGATAAACAAGTTTGGAGTTTAGACTATTGTAGTACAAAGAACGGTGGGTTGAATCTAGTCCTTCATAACTAAATAGTGATGTGAAAATCAAAATCAAGTGAAACTCTCTCT
Organism: Felis catus; assembly: GCF_018350175.1. NCBI lineage: Eukaryota > Metazoa > Chordata > Mammalia > Carnivora > Felidae > Felis > Felis catus. The sequence goes on along the minus strand of NC_058371.1, from coordinate 186,902,046 downwards.
GAGATAGAATTTCCTTATGTGTCAAATGTGGAGAGATGAACTGGGTGATGGCCAAGGTGATGGTTACTACCGGATTCCATGATTTGCAATGGGATTTCATGCATATTCTTGTCAGCTTGGAATCAAGCAGCAGTGCTATTCTGGCTGTTTTGCCTAGATGTCTGACAGTCTTCAGATTCTACAATTCCCAGGAAGAACCTCTGCGGCGGCACTGATCCACTGATTAATATATTAGAGGAGCAGTAACCACAAAGGGGAACACACCAGACCTTGGTTCACAGCTGGAAGTACAAATACTACATCATAGGTAGGGAAAATATTGGTAGAGATGCTTTTTTTTAAAGTTTAAAAATATGGCTCTTTAATGCGGTGAGCTAGACATTGCTAGGAGAGGGAAAACTCCTATTCACGTATGTAACCGGGCATGTGGCAAGTCGTTGGAGAGAAGTGAGAAATAAAAGGAGACATAATGGAATGAAGGATAGGAGGGGAAAAGGAAGGGAAATACAGGAAAGGGAAAAAGATGGGAAGGGATGAAGCCTTGAAGGGAAGGACTTGCAGATTGACTCTGATGTAATAACTAAGAGAATAGCTTTGGAACCAGTGGGTTGACTCTCAGCTCAGTCTCCTGCTAATTATGTGATTTTGAGTGGTTACCTAGCCTCTCTGAGCCTCAATTTCCTCATCCATAAAATGAAGCTAGTGATGTTTGGCACCTCGATTTCTTTGCATCCTTCATCATGATGTTGTGAGATAACACAGGTGAGGCCCTTGGCTCAGGACTTGCTCAAATCTCTACAAGATTTAGCTGTTATTATTATTATTATTGTGGTTATCATTATTATTATTGTGGTGGTGGTGGTGGTGGTGAGGATTAACTGGTAAAATGTATCTGGAATTCTTTAGAACAATGCCTGGCATCTGGTAAGCAGTAAATGGTAGAAAGCAAAAGGAGTGTGATTCACATCTGAGAATGTGTTTTAATGGCCTCTACTTGTTGAGGACCATTCTGTCACCACCATGACCTTTAGTGGTGGTGGCAGGGGGGATGGTCACCAGGCCAAATCATCCCTTTTACGTCATGGGTGAAGAAAACCCTGAGGTTCATCGGTTACCTGGCCCTCAACTATGTAGTTGGGAAGGGGTCCGTATTCAAAGACACAATTCTATTTAGCTAAAATGTAGGTGACTGAGAGGTAAGTATTCTGCTAGCTATTTATTTATTTATTTATTTATTTATTTATTTAAATATAATTTATTGTCAAGTTGGCGAACATCCAGGGTATACAGTGTACTCTTGGTTTTGAGGGTAGATTCCCGTGATTCATCGCTTATGTACAACACCCAATGCTTATCCTAACAGGTGCTCTTTTCAATGCCCATCACCCATTTTCCCCTCTCTCCTGCCCCCGCCCATCAACCCTTAGTTTGTTCTCTGTATTTAAGAGTCTCTTATGGTTTGCCTCCCTCCCTCTCTGTTTGTAACTATTTTTTCCCTGTTCCCTTCCCCCATGGTCTTCTGTTATGTTTCTCAAGTTCCACATGTGAGTGAAAACCTATGATATCTGTCTTTCTCTGACTGACTTCTTTCACTTAGCATAATACCCTCCAGTTCTTAAAAAAACCCAGAGAGAGGATCTAGACACAGAATTCTCAGATTCTGAAGCCCACTTTTTTTTCCACACTAAAAACATACAGATGAGCATTTTGTAAACTGTTATGTATGTAGCTCTCTGCAAACCACCACTTCCCAATGGAAATAAAATGCCAGGCAGGAATATGAGACATGTATATGATTTAAAATTCCCCAGTAGCCATATATTTTTTTTAATAAAAGCAAAATGAAGTAGTGAGATTAATTTTAGTAATATATTTTATTGAACCCAATATACCCCAAATACTTTTACTTAAATGTTTAATCAATATAAAAATGATTAATGAGGGGGGCGCCTGGGTGGCTCAGTCAGTTAAGCGTTGGACTCTTGATTTTGGCTCAGGTCATGTTCTCATGGTTCGTGGGATCAAGCCCACTTGGGTTCTGCACTGACAGCACAGAGCCTGCTTGAGATTCTCTCTCTCCTGCTCATGTCCTCTGTCTCTCTTTCTCTCTCTCTCTCTCTCTCTCTCAAAATAAGTAAACTTAAAAAAATGACTAATGAGGTATTTTACATTCTTTTTTCCCCCTTGTGTTTCCCCTTTGAAATCTAGTATGCATTTTACACATACAACACATCTCAGTTAGGACTGGCCACATTTCAGGTGCTTGAAATCCACAAGTGGTGGTGGCTACCACATTAGACAGTGTAACTTTAGGCAATTGCTCTCTCAATTTAGATGATTCTCCAAGCTATGGAAGGCCTTGAGGTTGGTGGCTACAGCAAAGTTGCCACAGTATATCAAAAGGAGGAAAAATGTGATCAAAGATTTTATGAATTAATACTCTCAATGAAATTTTGGACTACACCTGCTAAATCCACAAAGAAGGGTCTAACTTCTTTTGCCCTTAAGGAAAAAAAAAGTATTTGTTTAAGCAAAGCAGGAACTCAGATGCTTTTACGGTTTTATAAGCAAATTTTTAAAAAGGTAGTTAGGATTTCATGTGGGACAGAAGAAAACAGTTAGAATTCATTTAGCAGATATTTAGGGAATACAAAACAGGGAGATGGGAGAATGGGGACTAGGAGGATGTCATCAAAGTCTTTTATCAGCAAAGCTGTCACTTTATAGACACGTAATCTGACAGGCACGATGCTGAGTTTGCTTTGCTCGAGAGCTTCCACTTGTAAGGTAATTTTACGAACTCGACTTGGAAATTCAAGGGAAAAAGCAAGAGACAATATCACATGATTCTGCCTCTTTTATTTACTAATGTCACACGAACCAGATGTCAGCACTCTTAAATTTGGAAATTTTTAAGCCCCACAATGAACTGGATAATAGTTAAAATTGACAGTAAGGGCCAAGGAGCTTCAAGAAAGTGCTAAAAGTTCAACATTCAGGAACTACAGTTATATAATTTTTCACGGGAGTGTCTAATCGTTCCAGGGAGCCACAAGGGGGTTCAAAGAGCTTCTGCCCCAAACCCGGACCGAAATCAGCTCCGTTTTTATGTTCACTGTTCAGCCGACCAAAAAAATGCATGTTTGTGCCTATGTTGTATGTAATAATTTTAGTTGTATCCACATGTAAATATTATTTCCTCATTTTATATTCTTTGCTTGATTTTTTTTACTGCTTTATCAAACTCTCCTTATTTTTATTAGAATTCTAGAACAATTAGAAATACTAGTAATTAAATTGCTGAAATCTGCCTGCATAGAGTAAGAACATTTCAATTCTATCAGTATGGGTGTTAATTATTTTAGGCAGGCTGTCATTTAGGCTTTCTAAAGTGGATTTTGTTCTTGCAGTCAAGAACATTGCTTAGTGCAGAATTAATTAATCATTATAAATATAAAACCTGCAGTATCAGCTCCTGTGTTCAGAAAGGTTTCAAGAGGCAAGGTTGAAAGAGTCAATAGGCTGCTGAAGGGAATCTTATCATGTGCCCCCACCCCCAATCTGATAAAAGGACAATTAAACTATGTACTTCGTTTTTATATTGCCCCCTACTTCAAGCATCAGTTCAAAAGCTGGGAATGTCTACTTTGTTCAACACAAAGGATTTTTTTTTAAGTATCTTCTTTTAAAGAGATTTTTAAAAACAAGGTTGATGAGGAAATCACTGAAAGTGGGAATTTACTTTGGCTAAAAGAAAATTCTTCCATTCCCCAAATTTCATCCTTACAGCGTGGTGATGAAGAGGACATATTTCACCTGTGGGCTCTGAATTTTCCCAGACACCCAGTGGCTACTTACGAAGTGTTCTATACAATGACCATAATAATTATATTCCTGACATTAAGGCTTTCAGTCATTCTGCTCCAAGAGAAAAAAACTCATATTTTCCATTGCTTTTCTTACTGTTTTCTAATAATGGCTGGGCAATATCACGTCATCTTCCTGCTCTACACTGGCGGCAAAATTCAACCAAGTTATGCTGAATATATTGGCCAAAACAAGGAAATCATGCCTACATGACTAAGGAAATCAGTGGCATAACAATCTTGATAATGACAGTATTAACTAACATTTAATAAGCCGACTAGATGATAGCCATTCTAAGTGCTTTACATGTAATTGCTTTGGATAAGCACTTGATATGTAATTGTCTCGTTTAATTCTTACCACTCAGAAGCAAAGGGAGCCCCAATATAAAAAAAATGTGCTCACATTTTTAACGTAATTTTGTTAATACCTCAGAATTTTAAAAGCCATTTATTTATTTATTTATTTATTTATTTATTTATTTAATATATGAAATTTATTGACAAATTGGTTTCCATACAACACCCAGTGCTCATCCCAACAGGTGCCCTCCTCAATACCCATCACCCACCCTTTCCTCCCTCCCACCCCCCATCAACCCTCAGTTTGTTCTCAGTTTTTAAGAGTCTCTTATGCTTTGGCTCTCTTCCACTCTAACCTTTTTTTTTTTCCTTCCCCTCCCCCATGGGTTCCTGTTAAGTTTCTCAGGATCCACATAAGAGTGAAACCATATGGTATCTGTCTTTCTCTGTATGGCTTATTTCACTTAGCATCACACTCTCCAGTTCCATCCACGTTGCTACAAAAGGCCATATTTCATTTTTTCTCATTGCCACGTAATATTCCATTGTGTATATAAACCACAATTTCTTTATCCATTCATCAGTTGATGGACATTTAGGCTCTTTCCATAATTTGGCTATTGTTGAGAGTGCTGCTATGAACATTGGGGTACAAGTGGCCCTATGCATCAGTACTCCTGTATCCCTTGGATAAATTCCTAGCAGTGCTATTGCTGGGTCATAGGGTAGGTCTATTTTTAATTTTCTGAGGAACCTCCACACTGCTTTCCAGAGCGAAAAGCCATTTATTTAAATATATATATATTGAGAATTGGTTTTTTCCAAGGAACTCTCTTAAGAACAAGACAAAATGCACCACTTCTCATTCTTGAATGTCTAGACAAACCACCTGAGCATCTTGTCACACTGTGGATTCTGATTCAGTCAGTCTGGGTGGGGCCTGGGGTTCTGCATTTCCCATAAGCTCCCAGGTGATTGTCATGGGTTTGAGGACCACACTTTGAGAACAAGGACAGAGTCTACACTGAAAGCAATTTTGAAGGGATAAAAGCCAAAGGAATCCATCATAATTGTTCTGAAGAGTCATTTAGTGACTGCAGCTGAGGATATCAGGAGTCTCTTTGTCAAAAGAATCACATTTGAGTTGGGCCTTGAATAATGGGTTAAAGTAAGTGGAAGGGAGTATTGCTTGGTATGTTCTCATAGGTGAATTATGTTTAGAAAAGATGGAGAATATTTCCTGAACCGTATTAGGATATCTATAGAACTTTTGGCTCTCTCGGAAGAGAACCAGTGGGGATCTACATGCTTCATTGGTGTCTACACCTGCATTTGACATTCTTTTCCGGTTGTTCCTTCTCTAGTAATTGAAGCATCTACTCTCATCAGGGCAGGTGGTGACTAAAAAGTACAATGTAGCCTATGTGTACCGAGTATTAATTATGCAAGTATCCCCCCCCCCTTTTTAGTTTATTTTAAAAGATACCATTTTATGATTTGTATCACTACAATTATGTTTCTAATGGGATTTTAATTGATTTTGAATCCAATTAAAGAAAACCTATTTTTAAAGCACATCTCAGCTGCTGCCACTAGGAAGTCACGCCAGGCTGGCACAGTATAAGTCATTGGAGCATAATTTGAATGCATTCGGTGTGATCAGCCAGGGGGATTTGTGAATGACCTATATTTAATGTTCTTTAAAAAAATCGTTACAACGTGTTTTGTACTTCTCAAGACTATGTCTATACCCTGATGGTACAAATAACCATTTTTACTAGAGAGTTCTATGGTCTTTTGGGTAAAAGTTATTGGTTCTGGTTTTGAAAAAGAGACAGTTTTTTTCTAGGACACAGTGCCCCCTTTGTCCATATATTGTGTCTGTAAATTATGATTCCGCCCCCCCCCCCCAAGTCACATCTATTCTAGGCTCCTACAGAGGACTGTTTCAGACCATTACGTTTTTTTCTAGACTTGCTTCGGTTACACTACTCACAAACTTAAACGTTTTAATGGTTCCTCCTTGTCTTTTGAATAAACTCTACAATCATGGCCCTTCACAATTATGGTCCAAACCTAAACTTAAATCAGATTCTAGTACTTGCTATCCTTCCTTCCCATCCCACATGCTGTATATTCATTGTTACCGCTCTTGTTCTTTCTGCCCAGAATAAGCCTTTTGATAGTGAGGCTTGATACATTTTGAAGGACTAGTCAGAGCCAACTTGAAGTCATGTGGTGATTAGGAACAAGGGTGAGGGAGTGGATCAGTGACATGGAAAGAGCAGGCTGCCCCTCCACAGCCCTCTCATCGAACCTGTATGCAGGTAGTTCAAAGGAGATGAAAAGTCCCATTAGTTTAGACAGCGAATCTAACGATACTGCTTTATAGCTACAACTAACAATTGAAAGCTCAAATCTCAAATGCTGGTGGTCTGTGGCCCCAGTGGAATGTTTTACCCTTTGCATTTTCAAGTGCTGGGCTCAAGTAATGTTTAAGGAGCATGATAAAAGCGACATTTTTTGGTAAGGTAAACAGTGTTAAAAAATGTCAACATATAGCAGTTTTGCCCACTTTGAGGTGAGCTTAACTGGAATGAAGAAGCCTTTTGTAACTAAATCCCTGTCTTGGCTGAGCCTGTTCAGCCAGTCATCCACAGAGACCTACACACTTCCAAGCTGCCTAACCACTGCACAACCCCAAACAGCCACACAAGTTTGATAGCTTGATTTGTTCTCCTGGTCCTTCCTGCCACAAATGAAGGCCAATGTTTCCAGGAGGCTGGCTGTTCCCAAGGATGCGTTTTACATGTGAAGAGGCAAGCCTGTCTGTCAGAGGTCATCAGAGCTGTAGCTTGTAGAGAAGGCAGACCATCACATATAGACTGAGGGAAGTTTTGGTTGTACAAGATGGAAAACAAGGTCCTCTGGATTCTAGTGTTGTCCAAACAGAGAGAGAAAGAGAGAGGGAGAGAAGAAAGGAGGATAGAAGAGGAGAAGAGGGAGGGAGATAGTGAGATAAAGGAGAAGGTGAAGCAGAAGCAGGGAGGGGAGGGAAAAGACCATAGAGAACTTCAGGCATAAATTCAGAATGTCTTGGCTTTCCTTCTGGGGGTCAGTAACAGAGTTGTGGCTCATGAAAATGTTTAAGGAGCAGGATTTGAGGTAGCGTCATAGAATCCCCCAAATTTCAGTGAAGTCTAGTGATAGCAGTTTAGAATTCCCAGGCCCTACCAGCTTATAGGGAAACATTGAGAAAACCGGTTGAGCAGGAGGGTGGGGGTGGGTATGGGTATGGGCAGTCTGTGTATGTAGGTCACAAAAGATACCATGGGCCACAATGGTGCACTTTGGTGCCATCCCCAAAGGGTTCGGGTGTATCTAGGCATACCTCAGTGGATTCTGGTTCAGGATACCCTGTGCTCTAGTGGAACAGTTAGACCACAGTGAAGACCAGTGAGGCCTGTGGGGGAAAACAGGCCTGACAACTGCTTCTTCTAGTAATAGCATGATGGCAGCACCCTCTGGGATTTGAGATCAGGTCTAGGGAGAGAAAGAAATGAAAAGGGTAGGCAGAGTTTCTGAAAACAAAATAAGGCAATAAACTGAAACACCCTGGAAATTTGTTTAAAGCAAAAGAGAGTTAAACTAGAAGAAATTAAGTTTCCAGACAGAACAACCTTGAAATAGAGTGATTGAGTCTGTTGGCCCACTAAAGGTAGGAATCAGAGTTCATGAGCAAATTGAGTTGAGTCATAGAAAAATAGTTATATGAGTCAGTATGTAAACTTCAACCCACCCTGTCCTATTTCAAATGTCACTTCCTCTCTGAAATCTTTCCCATTCCCTCTGCTGAGGTGTTTTCTCCTACTCATATAGAACTTTCCAATGTAACCTACTTTTAATTGTCTTGGTTTGTAAAACTCACTAATTTATAGATTCATGGATTAACAGAATCAAACAGGATCCAACAGGCCATCATATAAAACTATATTCTCCCTCCCACAAGATAATATAATCTTGGGCAGAAAAATACTTCATTTGTTTTTATTCAGCTCAAAGTAACAGCACAGATCTTTGCTCATCCTGGGTGTAGTCGGTGTGTGTTTGGCATATGATACAAATGCTTATGGTTTTCTCACTGGTAAAAGGGAGACAATATTGGACAATGTTTATTCTTCCTTCAACTTACCTTAATTCCTTTGGAAGTAATTGATCCACCTTGGTGATGTTAAGGACCAGGAAGAACAAAAAGCAAAGTTTTTAAGTTGTGTAGTTTGGGGAAGAAAACTTTCCCTTTCTTCCCTTCTAGGTTCTTTTGTTAGTCCAATAATTAATTAACATAAAACAGATTAACAACAGAAAAACAAATTCACTTTTGGACATATGGGAGCCTCATTAAAAATATGAGACTCACAGAAGTGACCAAAGGCAGCTTTTATACTTTTTAGACAAAGAAATAATAAATTTGTGAAGAAATGACAATGCAAAGAAGTCTGGGCTTGGGGTAGTAAATTTGTGAAGAAGTAACAAGGTTTGTTTATACAGCCTGCTCAGCCCTAAATTCCCTATTTCTGATGATATAGATGTGTCTCTTCCTCCTCATGTAAGGAGAATGTCTTTCTGGTGAGAGAGTTATCTCCTGATTTGAGGGGAACAAAGGAGTCTGAGTGTCCTTCTTACACTGCGTGTTTCTCAAGTGACTTTAATTCAAAATAATCAACATGTCAAAGTAGCATATTTTGGGGTGGCATATTCTGCTCCCCATCAGGAACTTTGTTGATATTTTTGTCTTTGAAAGTCACCTGGGCTGTGCTGATCCTAATCAATTTGAGATTGAATGAATGGGTTTCTAAAGCTGATTTTGACTTTCCAGGCTCAACTGAGACAGTGATTAGATTATAAGGAAAGGACTATTTTTATTTCCAGTTAAAGCTCCCTTTGGAATGAGCATATCTACAGTATGGTGACTTTTTACCTTGCAGTATTTGTAAAAATAGCTTTATTGTTTCTTTGTTGTGTTCTCACCTAGAACTTCAGAACAGGACTTCAAAATGCAAAGGGGCAAGCAAGTTCTACTGGAACACAAAAGAATTGTGTTTTAGATTTGAGCCTTTAAGTTGTGTCTGATGGGTATAAAAAGCCATATATTTGCAGCCCCCATTGTGTTTCTTTTCTCTTTGCCTCTCTTTTCTCTTTTCTGTGAACTACCTATGGAGAGGGTCAATGGTAAAACTCTGGAAGGAAAAACTTCTTGGTTCCAAGTGGCTTATTCACAGAATCCGAGAGTCATTAATTTTCCCTTTTCCCATCCCATTGTTGTACCTTGGTTCTAGACTTGTCAGTTATGGAAAGTTCTGACAATTGTTTCTTATTTCAAACTCCCTGAACACAAGATTGGACACTGGCTCCAATCATGGAAGACTGGTGTGTTTACTCAATAAATAGAGATCAATGGTGCTCTTGATCCACTGGAAAAGTTTCTATGAACAAAGAAGGAAAAGAAATTGTATGAGATCATCACAAACTCAAAGTCCACAAACTTACAAGAGATGGCTTGTATCTAGAATGCCTTCTCTCAGAAATCAGATGAACGGGGGAAGAGCACAAAGACCTGGGAGAGCAGATAAACAGAATTCGAGATGTAGTAGGTAAACATAGAACTGTAATTCAGGAAATGGGTTTATGTCTGGAAACAGCAGAAAGAAAACTGAGGTAGCACCACAAAGTGAAAAAAACAAACAAAAAAAAAAACATAGTGGGAATGACTGAGAAGAGCTCCATGGTCTCAGTGTAGAGGAGGCCCCCAGGGTCTCACTGCTCTTAAAAGTGTCATTAGAAAAAAAACACAGAAGAGTTTGAGAATTCAAAGTTCTAACTTGACCTCCAAGTTATTATTGTTGTCTAGGTACGAAGACAAGAATATACTTTCTTCCAGCTTGTTAACTTGATTTATAACATCTGAATGTCTGGACAATGGTATGAGGACCTCCATTTGTAATATTGCTCCAGACCCCACAATCATGATGGTGGGTGTGACAGAAAGCATACGATCTAGAAGTACTATCTTACTATCTCAGTATTATTTCTTCTGATTCCCGTGGATTGTACCCGCTGCTGGTTTGGGGAGTGTGTGTGACTTTGCTCTTGAGGTTGGGCATTGGCCTGTTCTCTAAATTGTGTGAATGTGGGGGTTTTGCTGTGATGATCTTGTGTGTCCTATTGACTCTTCAGGCTTTTCAGAGGAAAGGGCACGAAGGAGACTGTATTGAACAAATTCTTTGTATTGAACTAATTCCTGCAGGAATCACCTCCTTTCCAGGGAGCGCAGCTCCTGGAGGAATGCATCAGAGAGATGTATCTGGGTGAAATGAGGCAGAATGAGATACATTCCAGACCTTAATTTCATAATTTTTGGACTGTAATATCATTGGACGCTAAAAGGCAAAGGGACTTAATCTTGGGCCTTAATGTTTTTCTAGGAGTATGAAGATTTAGTTGTTTAAATCTGGAGTTCCTTTAAGCTGTGGACATTGTTGTTTTATACCTTTATGTAGTTGCCTTATGACTTTATGTTATGGGATGAATTGTGTCCTCCCAAAATATTTGTTGAAGTTCTAACCCAGTACTTCAGAATGAGACCTTATTCAGAAATAGGTTGTTGTAGCAGTAATTAGTTAAATTAAAAACAGGTCATATTGCAGCAGGGTGAACACTTAATCTTATATGACTGGTGTCCTTATAGAAAAAAGGGGAGGGATGACAGAAAAGTGATCAGCATGTGAAGATACAGACACACAAAGGGAAAGGGGAGAAAACAGCCATTTAATGTTGGAGGAAGAGATTACATTGGGGTATCTATAAGCCAAAGAATTAAAGGATTGCCAACAAACACTAGAAGCTAGAAGCAAGGAAGGACTGTACTCTGTGGGTTTAGAGGGAACATTGCCAACACCTTGATTTCAGACTCCTATCCTCTGGAGCTATGAGACAATAACTATCTGTTGTTTTAGGCCAACTAGTTTGTGGTAATTTGTGACAGCAGCCCTAGAAAATCAGTATACTTTGCATAACTGGTAAACTGTGTAGGATAATTAATTTCCTGGGCAATATTTTGGATGGTAAATAAACTAGGAAATGAATTTGTAACTGTAGTGGAACTTGGCCTTGGTGTTTAATTAATCTATTGTTTTGATCATTTCAGAGCCTTGTCTAAGGAAAAGCTCAGTTACCCTCCAGCTCTTCCAAAAAGGTAGCAGTATGGAGGAACCACCTCATTAAAGTGGGAGTAAGATTGTTCCAAATAAAATGATAAGCCTCCCCTATTTCCATCCAGAGAGGTAGCTACATTTTGATTGACATAGTTGTAAAAATATTAGAAAGGGTTACAATTCCCTCTTCTTAAATCTCCATGATCAGCAAAGTGAGGAGAGCTGGTGGGTGGGGTTTCACCACACTTTCCAGAGGGAAAATTTTAGAATGTATGCTTCTGATCTTTCTCCACCACTCACCCGTTCCTCTCCTTTGGAGAAGTGTGACTTTTCTGACCACCGAGATTAAGAAGAGGTCACTGATTGTGTGTAGCTAAATCCATTTACAGTTTCTCCCTTTGAATTTATCTGCCTATAGCATGGGTGTTTTCTGCTTTGATCTTCCATACGGTTAGTACATGTGGATCAGGGTATAAGCCTGGTTTCTAAAGGAAGGACTCAATTTGTAACTACTCCTACTAATAAGGAAAAAGGCAGGCATATAGTTCAAAGTTTCTGAGTAATGATGTCTGATCTACACTTTCCCTCAGGTGGGTTTTTCCAAGGTCTAGATTTGGGAAGTAGTATTGGGAAGTTTTTTTTTTTTTTTAACCTTTTTTAAAACATTTTTTTATGTTTATTTTATTTTAGAGAGAGAGAGAGAGTGAGCGAGTGCGCGTGAGTGAGGAAGGGGCTGAGAGAGAGAAAGAGACACAGCATCCAAAGCCGGCTCCAGGCTCTGAGCTGTCAGCACAGAGCCTGATGCGGGGCTTGAACTCACGGTCTGTGAGATCATGATCTGAGCTGAGCTGGCACTCAACCGATTGAGCCACCCAGGTGTGCCAATACTGGGAAGTTTTAATGTGGTTGCACATTGAAGCCAGCTTCTCCCTTCCACATTTACCTACAATAAATGAGATACTTGTCCTCCATCTATCTAACTTTTCTACTTCATTCTTAAGAGATAGATGTGATAAATAGATGTTATTTATTTATGACCCCAAACCCAAACATATATTAAAGAGTTTACCTACTATAAAGTGTGATCAAAATGCAGGGGGAACATTTATGTAGTGAAAAATGGCATCAACTTCAGAGTCAGCCCTGAATTCAAATCCTGACTCTTTGACTCACTAGTTATTGACTCAATTATTAAACCTATCTGAGCCTCCTCTGTAACTGTACAGAGCCTCCTCTGTAAAATATCAATAACAAATGTATCTTACAAAATTGTAAAGATTAAATGATGTAAGATGTATAACCTACTTCATTATCCCCCTGTATCATCAAAGTTGGCATAGAGTAGAACTCTAGGTTATTTTCCTCATTTCTCTACTCTTGAACAAGTAACATTTGTCTTTCCCTCTCTCCACTCCCATACATACACATCCTTTGCACATTCAAAAGCCTGTTTCACTTCATCATGATCACTTGACCTATTGTTAAAGGAGGAACATGTTTGTTGGGAATCAAACATCTATCACATATACACTCAGTGAAAATTATGCTAGTTTATTTTTTCCTTACCAGTATATCTCCATTGAAACCCTGGGCTTTTCCTTATGATGCACCTGAATTTTGGAATGTGACAAAAATGATTAAAAAAATACCTCCAGTATTTTGTATATTTGTAAAGTTATGGGACTGTATCATAAAATTGGAATTTTCGTTACAACATTCTAGAGTTATACAAAAATGCCACAGTGTTATTACCCTTGAAACTATTTTGTTTGCTGTACTTCCTCCATGTAATTTCCCTAATAATTAGGCAAGGCTTGTGTTTATAGTGCTTTTATATTTTTCTTTCATTCTATAGAAGATTGGAGAAAAATGGAGCTCTTTTCCTTCCTCAACAAAACCACAAAAAAATATGACTTCAGTGGGTTATTTTAAAACCACACAGAAGCACAAAGAAGTCTATTTAAATATGCCATTGTCATGGATTAGGCCTATATCGATTATTTCACTCAGTTCACTTTTATTGAGCTCAACTCTACCAAGTCCAACAGATAGTCCAACAGATGAATGGGATTTGTTTCCTGCCCCTACAATGCTTCTGATCAAAAAAGCTAAAGAAACTGTAAGTGGCCATAGAAAACACATCACCTTGGTATCAATCAGTGTTCAATTAGAGAAGCAGAACTAGTAGGAGATACATATTAAGAGATTTATTGCAAGGAATTGGCTAATGAAATAGTGGAGACGGTTTAGGCAAGACCAAAATCTGTAGGGAGGTCATCTGGATGGGTGTCTGGAACTTATGGGTTCAAGGCGAGCCTGCTGGGCATAGGTGGAACTTCCACTTTCATCAAGGAGGTTCCAGTGGCAATGCAGGCCTTTCAATGGACAGAACCAGCTCCATCCAAATTATCTAAAACAAATTCTCTTACTCAAAGTCAACTTATTATGGACTTTCATCCCATTTACATAATATTTTCAGAGCAACACCTAGATTAGTGTTGGATTGAATAACCTCAGGCAAGCATCAGCCAAATTGACACATAAAACCGATCATCACAATCATCATTTGCAAAATCCTCATGAGTCAGAGACCTAATGTAGAGCTTTTCCAAAATCACAGACGTCTGTTGAACAAATATTTCGAGAATCTGTTACCTAAAGTGCTAACAATTTTACCTTGAAATGATAATCACTGGGTTTACCATGTCTTCGGAAGTTCAGGACTCACTGCTATTATGTCTTTAGGGAGGAATTAGGTGGAGAAATGAGTTTTATATTGCTCCCTCCAATCCATGTGTGTAGAGTAAGAGAAAAATATAAGTATATAATATTAAAAAATATAAGAAATGTAAACGCTTCTCCTTTGTTACTAGGTCCAGTGAATGTTACTATGTTTCTCATTCCTAACACAGATTATACAGGACATTAGCTTTGTTTTTGTTTTCTTTTGATGTTTATTTTTGAAAGAGAGAGAAAGAGAGAGAGAGAGAGAGAGAGAGTGTGTGTGTGTGTGTGTGTGTGTGTGTGCAGGGGATGGGCAGAGAGAGGGGGAGAGAGAGGATCCCAAGCAGGCTCCATGCTGCCAGTGTAGAGTACAATGTGGAGCTCGAACCCGTGAAACTATGAGACCATGACCTGAGCCAAAACCAAGAGTCAGATGTTCAACCAACTGAGGCACCCAGGTGCCCCAGAACATTAGTTTCTTAAGATAAAATGCCTATTTGCACTGTTGTTATCTATATATCTATCGGCATTTATATATATATATATATATATATATATATATATATATATATATGTATATATTATAGAACATATGTAAATATACGTATATACTTTTACATTCAAATAACTAGTTTATAAATTTATGCATTATAGGTGTGTGTATATATATTTATATGTATACAAGTTTCTGTAATCAACTGCATGGGAGAAATGTTGGAACAAATTTAAAAAGTCTTTGGTGGTTGATTTTTCAGAATCTTTTTTAAAAAATATGTATTTATTTTAAGAGAGAAAGAGTGAGCAGGGAACAGGGGTAGAAGGACAGAGAGAGAGAGAGAGAGACAGAGAGAGAGACAGAGAGAGAGAGAGAATCCCAAGCAGACTCCATGCCCAGTGCAGAGCCCAGTGTGAGGCTCCAACTCATGAACCATGAGATCAGGACCTGAGCTGAAATTAAGAGTCAGATGCTTAACCGACTGAGCCACCCAGGCACCCCCAGAATCTTTAATATGTTGACATCATTGTCATCTTCAAGAGTGAGATTTGGAAGTTAGCTTCAGACAAACTCATTTGACCATGGGACACCTTTATTCTTTGGATTCTTATTCATTCTAATGCACCTTTAGAATCTGGGTAATAAAGGATTCTTTATGAAGTGGGGGATGGGAGTTGAAGCAGCTGAAAGTTCTGTTACACTCCTGAGAGACGGAAGACAGCTTAAAGGTTGTCAAGTCCAACCACTCATCCAATGGATAATACTTTTATTTTCCTTCAATCACGTAGCTGGTCAATACTTCATGTAGAAAAGAAACTGCAGAGTCTGACAACATGATCCATTCCATCGTCTCCATCATTATTCCGATAATACCATTTGTCATTGTCAAAGGTCTCCAACAAAAATGTTTCTAAAAAGAAAAACCAACAGACTGAGAGCGGAAGCAGGGCCATGTAAGCATGGTCCACTAACAATTTGTTGAGAGTCTGTTGCAGGCAGGGCATGCAACAGCTTGTCACCCTCTACCTGTGGGGATGGGCATGCCCCAAACTAAATAATAGAATGCATCACGAGACCTGTCCAGTTATAAACAAATTGGTACAAAAAAACAAGAGTGAGGCCATTTCTTCCAACTGTATGAGTGTGGGGCTGAGGGACGTTACAGAGGTCATAACTTTTGAGATTGCCTTTTTTGGTGAGTAAGATTTTACCAAATTGAGTAAGACATGAAGGGACTTCCATCTACAGAGTTTGGAAAAGAAGGAGGGAACACCTGGTGGCCTCAAAGATTCAGGGATGATATGGAGGACACAGTGTTAAATGCCATCAGAGCATAGGATGAGTGTTGGATGCGGTATGGGAGGTGCTCTGGGTTGAACTGTGTCACTTATAAAATGTTTATGCTGAAATGCTAATCTCCCAGATCTCAGAATGTGACCTTACTTGGAGATGGGGTCTTTATAGAGTACTCAGGTTATTTTATTTATTTTTACCAGAGAGAGAGAGAGTGTGCATGCATGCGAGTGAGTGGGAGACGGACAGAGAGAGAGAGAGAGAGAGAGAGAGACAGAGAGAGAGAGAGAGAACCTCTATCAGGCTCCCCACTCAGTGTGGAGCTTGACATGGGGCTTGATCCCACAACCCTGGGGTCATGACCTGCGTTGGAATCAAGAGTCAGACACTCAACCGACTGAGCCACCCAGGCACGCTTAGAATAATCAAGTTAAAATGAGGCCATTAGGGCAGGCCCTATAAGGACAACTATAACTTGTGTCCTTATAAGGAGATATGGACACAGACACAAATAGAAGATAATACAAAGAGACACAGGAAAAAGGCAGCCAGCTATCAGCCAAGGAGAGTTCTGAAACAGATCCACCTCTCATGGCCCTCAAAAGGAGCCAACCTTGTCAACACCTTGACTTTGGACTTCTAGCCTTCAGAACTGAGAGAAAGTAGGTTTCTGATGTGTAAGCCATCCAGTCTGTGGTACTTCGTTCGGGCAGCTCCAGGAAGCCAATGCAACAGTGAATCAGGAGTGTAAATTGAGGCTAGATGGTGAGGGCCCTTCAGTTGTGTTCTGCAGTTCAGTGGGCTGAGCAGTGGAGAGCTTCTGAACTTGTCAAACATGGAGTAGCCTGGTTGGAGGTTTTAACAAGCTAACTGTGCAGCAGAGTGGAAAAACTTTAGGCTGAAGGAGGAGAGGGAGGCAGTGGGAATCCAGGGCCTGGGGTGGGGGTCGGGCTTCTTCAATGGGCCAGGTTTAATAGATCAAGGGCTTACAAAATAGGCCAGGAGCTGCGATTGGCAATTTGTAAAACATTGCATAGGCAAACCTGATCTATGATAGAACATGGCTAACAAAGAAAGAGAAATCAAAATAGCTACCAGACTCAGAGCCATTTTTCGCTGAGACTGAGCACAAGCGGGTAAGGATGCCTGAGTCCAAAGACTGTATATAATCCTCTTATGGCCCATAACTTCACAAATGTGCTCTTACACTCACTTCCTTCTATGAACCCCTCAGCGGCTTCCTTTTTGATCCATGAACAAGCCAAATCCTTTCCCAGCCAGGACCTTTGCCTTCGCAAATCTCACTGCCTGGGAGACTCCCACATGTCCAGGCTTCCCCACCATCACCACCTGAATGGCTGACTCCTACCTTTTTGACATCAGTGCCCATATCACCTCCCTAGAGGGGTTGCCCCGTTTCCCCAACACTCTGCTTTCAGGGTCCTTTAGGACCCCACCCTGTTTCTTCATAGCTCTTCTGCCCTGTAATCAGATGTTTTTTCTTTGTTTATCGTCAATCTATTTCAAATTCACACCTCTAACTGTAATGCAAACTAGGTAGGGACCTCATCTATTTTCTTCTACTGCTTCTTCCTGGAGTCTGGCACAGTCTCTGCCACTTAGTAGGTGCTCATTAAACAGTGGCTGTATAAATGAATAGATTATTATGCTTGAAACTGAAGTATAGCTTTGCCATTTTCTGAAAGCTGAGACTACTCAGTATTTCATATCATGTCACTTTCACTGAGAAGGACTGATATTTTTGGTTAACCAGTTCACAATTAAAGGTATCATTTCTAATAATTTTGGGGAAAACTATTGGAATTTCAGAGGATGTAACAACATGTAGCAGTGATTATGGAAAAGGTGAGTTTTCAATTTCACATTTTCTCATTGAGCATATTTTAAATCATTTAATATTTTAATATATATTTTTTTGTCTAAAATTCTGGACAAGACAATGGAAAAAGAGTTTCGTGATTATATCTGTTATTTCCTTCCCTGCATCAGCAGTAGGAGTCTGTGACTCACATTGGGTTGTACAACAGCAGAGAAGGCATCCTCTGACCTTCGGGTCGCTTAAGCATTTAGACACCTGATGGCAATCTTTCATTAAATTTGGTATAGCAGCAGCCAATGCTGGCAGGTAGGAGAGAACACAATTTGTTTTTCTTCAGCAACCTTCATACCAAATATCTGAAAATGTTTCCCAGTGACAGACAAAACTGAGAGCTTAATGTTTTTCCAGATGAGCCTGGTGGCTTTCATCGAGGGAAAAATGATGTGGGTGGATGAGCTTAATGAAAAGTAGAGAAAAGAGGAAGGGAAAATGAAGTTTATGCATGGTCCAGATACATTTAGGGACTTGGGCAGACTACTTAGAGAGAGCGCAGGATGTGATGCTAATGGGCAGGAAACAAGTTCGGGGAGATTTATGTTGTGTTAAAATGCAATATAATCTGGTAAGCCAGTGTTCCCTTGCTTCTTCCTCCTTCCTCGGTTTCTCCCCACTGCTTTCCACTTGCCTCAGGCTGGGAATAAAAGATACAGTTTTGGTAGAAGGGTGGATAGTTCTCCCCAGAAAGAATAAAAAGGGCAAAATTGAATAGATAATCTTTCTCATGTCTCTCTGCCCATTCACCAGGTCAACATTTTCTGTGACCTTGATATTAGTTAAGAGCTATCTTTTATCAAGCACCTACTACATGCTAGGACCTTGTACCTTAATTGCATTTGTCTTCACATAATGAAGAAACTAAAGCAGTGAAGGTTTAGTAACTTCCCCAAGTCATTTTGGCTGGTGGGTGGCCAAGTACTGATCTGACTCTGAGACAAAAGCGTTCACCACCCAACATACGCTCTTCCTCTGTGCTCAGTACCCGGCATATCCCAACCACTCCCACAGCGTGAAATGCCATCTTGGGGCTGATTACTCCCTACTAAGTCTCAGTCTCAGCCTCTCCTGAGCAAGACCTGTCCACTCAGCTGCCTAGGGCTGACCCCTGTCATGTATCCCACCTGTGATCACCAGTTCACTCAAGACTGAACTCTGTTTCACCTCACTCAAGTCCGCCCACGTCAAGAAATAATGGCGTGTCTACCCAGTCCAGATGCAAATACGCAGGAGTCACCTCTGTGTACCCCTCTCAACCCCTTGCCGATACTCACATGCAAATAGTCACAAAGTCCTGTCACTTTGGATTCCAAATGTATTATAAATCTAAACCCATGTCTTAGTCTCCACTAGCTTGGAGCAAGCCACTATCACTTGGACCACTATAATAGTTTTTAAAAAAATTCTTTGTTTTTATTGTGAAATAAAATGTACACATACATACACACATGTGCACATGCACACGTATTTCATTTTATATAATAGAGGAGTCTAGAGGACTTAAAAGTGTTGTTTAAAAAATAATTACAAAATGACTTCCTTTTATCCACTAATCAGTTAAAAAAATTTTTTTTAATGTTTATTATTTTTGAGAGAGAGAGACAGAGAGCAAGCAGGGAAGGGGCAGAGAGAGAGGGAGACACAGAATCGGAAGCAGGCTCCAGGCTCTGAGCTGTCAGCACAGAGCCCAATGCAGGGCTCGAACTCACAGACCGTGAGATCATGACCTGAGCTGTAGTTGGCCGCCCAACTGACTGAGCCACCCAGGCGCCCCTCCACTAATCAGTTTAAACCTTAGAATATCACCAAAATTTGTGAAGAGTCCTTGATTGCGTTCATCCCCATCCCCAGAGAAAACCACCACCCTGCATGTTGTTAATGACCTCTTGCTTTCTGTAGTTTTGCCACTCATATAAATATCTCCAAATTACATTATGGTATGTTATAATTTTGCTAGGTTCCAAAATGTAAACAAACAGAATTATAGCATGTTTTATTGCAGCTTGCTCTGTTCCTCAGTATTAATATTTTTGATTATTGGGGCGCCTGGGTGGCACAGTCGGTTAAGCGTCCGACTTCAGCCAGGTCACGATCTTGCGGTCCGTGAGTTCTAGCCCCGCGTCGGGCTCTGCGCTGATGGCTCGGAGCCTGGAGCCTGTTTCCCATTCTGTGTCTCCCTCTCTCTCTGCCCCTCCCCCGTTCATGCTCTGTCTCTCTCTCTCCCAAAAAAATAAATAAATGTTGAAAAAAAAATTAAAAAAAAATATTTTTGATTATTGTAAAAATTATTATCTATACCAAGGGTTGGCAAACTATAGCTCATGTTCCAAATCTGGCCTACTGTCTGCTTATATAAATAAAGTTTTATTTAAAACTTTTAAAATAAAGTTTTATTTAAAGCCATATTATCTATTGCTGCTTTCATGCTAAATGGCATTGAATAATTGCAAGTGATACCGTATTGTCTGCAAAGCCTAAAATAGTTAATATCAGGCTCTTTGTGGAAAACGTTTGCTAACCCCTGCTGTGAAGAGATCTCTCCTGTGAGCATCGGGAGGCACGTACAAGAATGTTCACAACAACTTTGTTCAGAAGAGTAGAACCCTTGAAACAATTCAAAGGTGAACAATAGGAGAAATAAATAACTGTACCGTGGTATATTTGTTCCATGAAATACAATACAACTATGATAATGAAGTAGCTACCTAAATCAACAAGAATAGAGCTAGAAACCATAATACTATGGTTTTCATGGCCCCAAAGAAAATATTACGATTCCATTTGTTTAAATTTCAAAACCAAGCAAAACTATACTATGCATAAACATACATATGTGATAAAACTATAAAGAAAAAACAAGGGGATAATTAACAAATTACAGAATAGTGGTTTTCTTGGTAGGGGGTAGAGGCAGTCAAGGATGTATGTGTGTGTGTGCATGTGTGAGTGTGTGTGTGTGCATCTTATTCAAGTTTGTGATTTATCTTTCCTCTTATTTGAGAATTCTTCTGATGAACGAAAGTTTATAACTTCAATAGTCAGATTTATCATTCCTTTTTCTATAGGTTGTTTACCTCGTGTCTTATTTTAAAAATCTTCCCTTAAAAGTGAGAATGTTTTTCTATGTAATTTTTAAAGTTTTCAACAGTTCTTTATACAAATTTCTGCATATGGTCTAAGGTACGCAATTGTTTTTATTTCTTCCCATATAGATAACCAGTTTCCCCGGCACCTCTTGTTGGATAGTCCTCCCTTTTCTCATCAACCTGCAGCATCGACTCATTCATCAAATTTCCATATATGCAATGGGTCTGATTCTGGGCTCTCTACTTTGTGCCTCTGCTTTCACACTCTTTTTAACCAGGTCTCTCTAGTTTCATATCCTGTTCAAATTATTCACCACCCAGATGCTGAGGTGATCTATAAAGTGTGTGTGTGTGTGTGTGTGTGTGTGTGTGTGTGTGTGTGTGTTTGTGCGCGCACAGGTGGATGTATCTGTGTGGATATATGTGTGCATGTGTTATTCAAGACTTCTCTAGAATTTATTTCTCCACTGTCATTTCTTAGTGCTTATAAACCTTCCCATATACATATTGTCACTTTCTCTTTCCATCTTCCCTATCTGTAAGATAAAGGAAATGAGGCTCAGAAAATTTAAAGGAACTTGTCATTGTCTGACACTGTGAAAAAGAAGCAGCATCTGGGTTCATACCTGCCTCTAGAATGTAGGATGCCTCGACTCAGTGTCTTTCTTGAAAATACTCTCATTCTTGTCTTTCTTTCTCCGTTATGTCAAGTATGTGGACACTTTTCCCTGAGTGTATTACTTCATCTGTGTTTAGGGTATTTTTGTTTTAGTTTCTTTCTTTCTTTCTTTCTTTCTTTCTTTCTTTCTTTCTTTCTTTCTTTCTTTCCTCTTCCTTCCCTCCCCTTCCCCTTCTCCCTCCCCCTTCTTTTCCCCTTTCTTCTTCTTCTTCTTCTTCTTCTTCTTCTTCTTCTTCTCCTCACATTATTAACACGTTCCTCCAACCATTCTGAGTGTCCCTCCTAATTTTTCTTTTCTTTTTCTGGGCATTTTGCACAAATTGGCTTTTCCAAGACTTTGCTTCATTGTCAAGGAGTCGGCGTGTTTTTCCTTTTGTGTCTTGAGCTGCTTCTACTTCTTTATTTCAAGTTCCCTTCCCTTGTGCTCCACCCCCAACAAAGCCTGTAATGTGTCTTCTTTTTATTTTCCCCCTCGTCTCTTGTGATGACTTGGCATGTTCACTTCTCAGATAAATTCAGACCTTCGGAGACTTTATAGTACATCCTCAAAGATAATGGCGTCCCGGTACCTAGCACTCACTACACATAATTCAAAATAAAAGATTTATTAACAAGGCAAATATATATTTCAAAATGAAACCAAATATAAATATATCCTTAAATTAATGCATGCTCTTCGTAGATTCTCTGACTCCCCCTTTTTTCCCTTTCCTCCCCCAAATGATTGCTGATTTTCTTTGCCCAGTGGGAACCTGGCACTCTCCCTGCTTCCCGGGAGGCATGGGGCCCTTCTTAACTTCAGTGTGGGCAGCCTTTCCTCCACTGACCTTCTCCCTCCTCACTGCGCTGTGCATGCTTCCCTTTGTCATTGTAAGTCATTGTAAGTTTCTCTGCGCAGGGATCCTTCCCTCGCTGTGTCAATGGTATTACTAAAAACAATTGCAGATCCTTAATCACCAAGCACCAAACATTTCTTACCTGGGCCCAAATTTTCCTCCTGGCTCCCACAACCCACTTTCCACACAGTAAAGAGGGTACCTTTAAACATGCAAAATGATTTAACCTCTTTTATGGCTTCCCTTTACATGTGCAATAAAATGTGACTCTAAGCCCCAGTTTACAATGCACTGCTCACGGCTCCAACTTCTTGTGCCACTCTCTTCATAACTCTCTGTGGTTGGCCTGAACAACATGCCCTGCCACAGGGCCTTTGCATTGGCTGTTCCCTCTATTTAGCAGGCCCTTTCCCTTGATTATAAGGGTCACTGACTCCTCTTCTTATTATTTAAGCGTCAGCTTCAGTGTTTTCTCCGTCAGAGTGACCTCTTCCTATTGCCCCTAAAAAAAATCCCCTGGCCTTCCCATCATGTCAAGTTATCTTAATGTTCTGAGTAATCCTCATTGCTGTATGATTTTTCCCATTTGTTTGTTTATTATATATTTTGCCCCCACTAGAACACCAACTTCCAAAGGGCAAGGACCTTCTCTCTTCTTTACCATTGTTAAAAAGTTGTTTAGAATAGTACCTGACATACTGGCTGAATGAACAAATGGACTTGACAAATTCTTCTCTTGTCATTTCCTTTAATTCCACATATTTATTCTCTAGACTAGATCCTATAATAATCGGTATAAAACCATTCTAATGAAATCCATGAGTCTACATTATAACAGGTCACAGGTAAGAATCTCTTCTGTGTCTTGTTTCAATTTCTGAAAACAATGATTATTTTTAACTTTGATCTACTAGTTTTCTCATTTTAAAAAGTGACACTGCCTTCGCCCTGTTGGATAAATCAGAAAATCTGGGAAATATCCTCAATTCCTCTTTCTTCATTAAGGCCCACATTAAGTCCATCACCAAGTTCTACTGAACATGTTTAATTCGTGCATTTTCTTCTTTCCCATAGCTGCAACCCCAGCCCAGTCTCCCATTAATTCTTGTCTACGTTCCTGCAATAACCCCTTACTGGTTTTGCAAGCTTTGCTTTCTCACAATTTTTACCTAAACTATAATCAGAGAAATGTTTCTAAAATGCAAATATAATGCCACTCTACTGACCAGCTCTTCAGTGCTCCCCCCCCCCCCATTAGGATGAAGTCCCAAGTCCTTAAAATGAAGTATGAGACACTGCCTCCTTGGACACCTGCACCAGCTGCTGCTTTTTCTTCAGCTTGAATGGTTGTGTTGGCTCTTTCTCGTAGAGTGTTAGTCATTAAATGGGAAGCTCATTTGATCTTTAGAGCAATGCAGTGAGAAAGGCTAATGATGCTATTCCCCATTTCACAGGTGGAAGATCAAGGCCTATTGCATTGACATGTTTGGCCAATAGCAGAATAGATCCCTGAATTTCTCTTTTTTACTCAATCCACACATTTAGATGTTATCAAGTCCTGTTGATATCATTCCAATGTCCCACACAGTTAAGAACAGCTTTAGAAACCAAAATCTCCTGATTCCTTGACCGTCTTTAATTTCCCCCTCACTATCATATGACTTTTTTTTTTTTTTCCTCTTCCGTGTGTCCCATCCAGGACACCAAAAAGGTCACTGTTCTGTGCTAACCAGGTCCTGGTTGCTTTTCAGGCACACAAAACATTTCTGTGTCCCTAGAACTAGAAGACCGTGGGGAAAACTGGAGGAAAAGTTAAGTATTCTGCAGGATTAAGGATCTTACCCATGACTGATCATATTTCATTGACTATCTTGCCTTGTTTCAGGCACTATCCTAAGGGGATGAAAGGTACACAACAATCATTTTTATGTAAAATTGGTCAAGGGCTTTCAATGTTTCAGGCATATGTGTTTGGGCTTTTTCTGTACCTTATTCAATCCTTATAATGACTCTGTGATGTACTATTATTATCCCCATTTTATCGATGAGGGGACTTGGATATAGGAAGGTTAAAAAATTTGCCCAGGGGCGCCTGGGTGGCACAGTCAGTTAAGCGCCCAACTTCAGCCAGGTCACGATCTCGCGGTCTGGGAGTTCGAGCCCCGCGTCAGGCTCTGGGCTGATGGCCCAGAGCCTGGAGCCTGTTTCCAATTCTGTGTCTCCCTCTCTCTCTGCCCCTCCCCCATTCATGCTCTGTCTCTCTCTGTCCCAAAAATAAATAAACGTTGAAAAAAATTTGCCCACAGTCTCCCAGGAAGTGGAGGATGTCAGGTAGAGACAGACTGGCTAGGTTTGTCTCTATAATGTCTAACCATGACACTCCAGGGCTCTCAATGGAAATAGAATACAATCCCTTTTTATAAGAGTTTTATAGCTGGTGTGGAAGGGAGACCCATAAATACAAGACCGTGTGATAAGTATTATGACCCATCCAACATATCTTTCTGGTGACTGTGATCGAGTGGATATTTTGTGATGTGTTTTCATTTACATAGTACAGAGCAAGCAATATGAATGCATATTTTAGAGAGTTTTGCTAACTGTGTTACCATGGGAGAGTTATTTAACTTCTCATCACAGTTTCCTCATAAATAAAACATGGATATCAAATATCTATTTCAAAGTTTTACTGTTGGTGTTAAGTAAATTAATGTATATCAGATAGTCAGCACATAGTAGGCCAATATGAAAACTTTTAGGACTTTAGGAGTATTTTTTTAAATGTTTATTTTTGAGAGAGAGAGAGAGAGAGAGAGAGAGAGAGAGAGAGAATGAATGGGCAGGAGAGAGGCAGAAAGAGAGGAAGAGAGAGAATCCCAAGCAGGCTCCAAACTATCAGTGCAGAGCCCAGTGTGGAGCTTGAACACATGAACCATGAGATCATGACCTGAGCCAAAATCAAGAGTCAGATGCTCAACCTACTGAGCCACCCAGGTGCCCCATGACTTGTAGGAGTATTAATGGAAGAGCTGTGCATAAGGTGAAAGATAAGCATGAAAGAACAAACTGTTAACCTAGCGTGAGGGAAAGGGGTGTTCTCCACAGCTCATGGAACACCTGAACTGGGCTGGAAAGATGTCTAAAAATCATTTAGACTGAAAGGTGTCCTATAACTTTATTCCTCCATTTCACTTTTTAGCATCCAGATTTTTCTCTGAGAACCACTCTTTCCTCAAAGTGTGTATGCTCCCTCCCATGAAGACCTGTTTACTGCTGATCGTCAGTCATCCTATTACCCCAACATGAGCCTCCCAGATATTGGAATGGACACTGCAGAAAACAGAGAAGAGAGATGGCATGAAAGCAGGCCATTGATAATGCCAGCGTCCATTGGTTCAATCAAATATGGATCCTGTCAACCTCTTGACTTTCCAATCTGTGAGCCAATACATCAGCTTCATTGTTAAAGCCCATTTAAGCTGAGTTTTCTGTTACTTACCATGGATCCCCTCCTAACTGCAGGGACTTCTAGACAGGAGGGCTGCATGTGCAAAGGCTCACAGAGAGAAAGGAGAGATCATGATGGGTTTAGAAATATTACATTGAGAAATGAGGCCAGAAGGTGGGTCAGTGCCAGCCTTTCAAGGGCATTGACTTCCATTTTAATGAGTTTGGACTCTAGCCTGTAGGCAGTGGGGAGCAACAGCTTTTGAGCAGAGAAGTGACATGATCAGATTTGCATTTTAGAAATATGACTCTGGCTGTGAAGTTGAGTTTGGATAGGAGTAGGAAAGTCTAAAAGCAGAGAAAAGAGTTAAGAGATAACTATGATGGAATGAAATAAAGATAACTATAGAAGGGATAGAGGGGCAAGGGCCTGGCATCATTTTCTTTCTATATCCACCTTATTATTACATACTTACTTTTATGGATTCTCCTTGGCTTTTAATTCTGGGCTCACAGATGCCTCCCCAGTCACATCGGCAGACTGGCAGACAGGGGACTCCTGCCCTCCAGGTGTGCTGCAGAGCCTTCAAAATCCAAGACATGAGGCTGAAGAGCCTTCTAATGTTTAATATTCCCTTGCTGTACTCATTCCTACATCATGGTTGTGCTCTTCAGCTGGACGTTAACAAATGGTACCAAAACTCCATGATGATCGCAGACCCCAGATGAGGAAGCCATTTTAAATATCCTCTGAACTCATAGATGAGTCCCCAGCTCTTTCCCTTTCTGAGCAAGAGATACCTCAGCAGGGAGTACCAAAATACCGCCATAAAATTCATGTCTATTGCCTTTATTTTCCCATATCAGAAAACCTCCAACTAGTTATCATGGAGTTCATTTTGCTTCCCACTCTTCTGAGATTTTTCAATAAAAGAATGTTGGAATTGTATGGGAGCAGAGATAAGCAGTTGGGAATTTGGTTTCTAAGTATATACTTAAAAAAAAAAAAGAAAAAAACAACAACAACACAGGTCTTCATGTCCAGTTCTCTGGCACTATGCTTTCATTTGCTGCATGCAATTTGGTGCAAGTCTGAATGGTCAATTAAACATCTGCTAATAGGACCAGGGAAGAGTTATAACTTCACGGTTCCATGAGTACATACCATCTAGACTAGTTTTGCTAGTGTCCTGCTGAACTACAAAGTTGTAGCTAGAATCACATGGGGGGAACCTCCAGGGATTTAGGCCAGAAAAGGCCATTTCCAATCTTCTACATCCTCCACCACCACCATTCCTATTCTTTGCCAAGGATGGATGGGACAGTAATATAATTTTAAATGTCAACATTATAAGTACTGGAAAAGACCTTAAAATTTATCTACTCTATACTTATTAGCTTATGACCTCAGTTGCTTTGGCTGAGGCTAAAGATAACAGAAACCACATCCCAAAGTGTGTGGCTAGAACCCATCACTGGGGACTTGCAATAATGGGGGTGTCTCAGTTCCCTATCTGTAAGATGGAAGTGATTATAGTATATACTTCTAAAGGCTGTTTGAGGATTAAGTAAATTAATATATTTTAAGCACATATATTAAGTGCCAAAATAAGTGTTACCTATTATGACGTGGCTTTTTGGAGACTCAAGTTTGCTGTGAAGTTACAGTGGGGATGGGCTGGCTGGCTGAATGCTCAACTGCTAGAACAAAGGCAAGCTTGCTGCATTGGGCAATAGGCACATAAGAGTTTGCCAGAGCAGGGGCACCTGGGTGGCTCAGTCAGTTAAGTCTCTGACTCCATTTCAGCTCAGGTCATGATTCCGGGGTGGTGGGATTAAGCCTCATGTGGGGCTCTGCACTGCCTGCTTAAGATTCTCTCTCTCTCTCTCTCTCTCTCTCTCTCTCTCTCTCTCTTCCTTTGCCCCTGTCCCCCATCACACACACACACACACACACACACACACACACACACTCTCTCTCTCTCTCTCAAATAAAATGAAATGAAATGAAATGAAATAAAATAAAATAAAATAAAATAAAATAAAATAAAATAGAGTTTGTCAGAGCAAAGGAAGAATGAGTAGTTCCTAGGAATTCATGTGGCTACACACAAGAGAAACCTGCATGGAATGGTCTTAGATCATGTCCAAAAGAGGTGAGCAGATCTAAGCAGAGAGCCGCTGGAGATACTGCTGGACTCCCAGGACTGGAGGAAAGGAGTAAGAGTCAGCTAAAACAGAGACACAGTCACCTTGTCTATGAAATTGCAGGTGAGGCCCATGGTGATGGAAGGACATCAAATAACCCTTGAAAGCATCACAGAAGAGTCACTTGTGAACATCTGACAACTTCAGAAAAAGTCAATGATAAAATCAACAAGGTAGTGTCAGCTAATAAATGTCTTTCTCCCTTTACTCTCTTCTCTCATTTTCCTCGACATTGGGTTTGGGGGAAGCCATCAGAAACTTTGAATTGCGGAGCGCCTGGGTGGCTCAGTCAGTTAAGCGTCCGACTTCAGCTCAGGTCATGATCTCACTGTTCGTGAGCTCGAGCTCTGCATTGGGCTCTGTGCTGGGAACTCGGAGCCTGGAGCCCGCTTTGGATTCTGTGTCTCCCTCTCTCTCTCTGCACCTCCCCTCCCCTGCTCTCTCTCTTTCTCTCTCTCTCTCTCTCCTTCAAAAATAATAAACATTAAAAAAATTAAAAAAAAAGAAGCTTTGAATTGCAAATTGTGGAAGAGGGAAAAAAGGCTGGGAAAGGGATGAGGTCAGTCTAACACCTTCTGACCAAAGGTTTTGGTTTCTTTCTTTCTTTCTTTCTTTCTTTCTTTCTTTCTTTCAGAGCAGTCTGAGCTGGAGGAGAGAGAGAAGCTTTCATTTCAATTGAAATATACTTTTACATGGAACTACACATTTTAATCACTGAATTGAAGCAGTGTTTTGTGACTCACAGGGACAAGAAAAAACTCTTTGTATACTGAAGGATGACGAGAAAAACCAAGAATCCGGCAGAAGTTCCTGGCAAAACTAGCAGCATGAGAACAGTTTTAAAGGGACAAAGGAGACAGAGTAGGATTACTTTGTGATTGCGAACTGTGAGTTGTGCCTGTACAACATAATAGATACACAATTAGCAAATATTTATCGAATGCTACTACATGCCAGGCACTGCATGGGATATAGCAATGAACAAAGACAAATCTTTACTATCTTGGAAATTAGATTCTGCAGGGGAAAATGGATGACAAACCAATAAAGAATTGATTGCATAAATAGTAGGTGTGGGGTGGGGTAAGGGCTAGTAAGAAAACATGGGATAAAATAAATGAGGAGGGGGAAACACGACAGTGGCCTCTCAAGGAAGTTCTTTTCTCATTATTTCTATTTTTTCAGTGCACTTGGAAGTGACTTCTCTGAGGGGAATGAGGAGGAGGCAGGGGGTGCTGGAATTTTAAAGGGAAGATATGAAATTCTCACCTAGAATCATGGGAGAGAAAACAGATTGGGAATGGTAGGAAGATTGTCAGGCAGGTTCAAAGACCCTCCTGAGGGCTGTAGTAATGGTTTTGAGTGACGTGGATGAGCCCCCATTTGTGTAAGGCTTTTTTTTTTCCATCTAAGTTCAAGTACCCTGGTGTAGGCACAGAGAAAGTGGAAAATTAAGTTAATCAGGGAATCACGATGAAGGAAGAGAGAGGAAGGGATGTTAGCCTATTTGCAAGGAGCCATGGAGTCCAAGTTGGGTATGGAACGAGATGAGAACAAGAGAAGAGTGAGTGCTGGCAATGACGTTTATAGACCCTGTGGGGTTTATTAATGTTGAGTCAGGACACAAGGGTGAGTGAGCTGTACAAAATGGGGGTGTGGTATGAAGTGAAGATAGTTAAGATTGAGATTAGATTATGGTGATGAAAAAGCTCAGGAAATGTCTGGAGGACTGTTTGGCTGATGTTGAGTAGACAGCATCATGGAGGGAGGAGATCAAGGAGCTTCCCACCAAGAGGCCAGAGTGATAAAAGAAGGGTTCCCATGGATATTACAGCTCGCCAAGAATCGTGACAGAATTAATACGAGAGAGTAATAATGAGCCAGGTGCTACATTTAGTAAGAAATGAGGAGTGACTAAGGGCTAGATTAAGAAGGAGGGTGGTACTGGTACGTATAGTCTAATTGAGTTAAGTTCCAAGCTGGTAGTTTCAGCGAAAGAGACAATGATCTAGAAATGACTAGGACGTACAAGGATGGCACCCTACCTCTAGGTTCAGTGGTAGAAGGGATAAGGGAAAGAAAGAAACCATTAGTGAAGAGAGCTTAAGCCACCTAGCGTCTTCGGCACAAAGCTAGATTTCAGTTAGAGTAAGTCAGAGAAACGGAAAGGAATGGTGATAAAGGGAGAGTTTTACTGACAATGGACCGTCCATTCTAGATGGCTCACGGTGAGGAATGGGAGATGGGGGTGAGAGCAGACAGTGTGAAAAACTCTAGGGTGATGAAGGATGACCTGGGAGTTGGGGCATCTAGTGTTGATTGACATCAATATGAAAGTCAGATCAATTCAGTTCATCCTGACGTTCTGGTTTAGGCTGATTATGTGGTAAGGATGCTGCACAGGAAGGAGTGGGGGGTCTTGCTTGGATGACTCGGTGCTCTGGGTGGTGCCATGGTCAAAAAGAGTGTGATACAATGGAATACTACTTGGCAATGAGAAAGAATGAAATATGGCCTTTTGTAGCAACGTGATGGAACTGGAGAGTGTTCTGCTAAGTGAAATAAGTCATACAGAGAAAGATACCATATGTTTTCACTCTTGTGTGGATCCTGAGAAACTTACCAGAAAGAAGACCAAGGGGGAGGGGAAGGAAAAGAAAAGTTAGAGAAGGAGGGAGGAAAACCATGAGAGACTCTTAAATACAGAGAACAAACTGAGGGTTGATGCGGGGAGGGGGAAAGGGGAAGGTGGGTGATGGGCACGGAGGAGGGCACCTGTTGGGGTGAGCACTGGGTGTTGTATGGAAACCAATGTGACAATAAATTTCATATTAAAAAAATAGGCAAAAAAAAAGTGTGATAATTTAATCCCATGAGGCTGAGCTGCTAGAGTGGACTCTGACAGATAGGAAGCAAATCAGTTTATATATATATATACTCTGATCTATTACAGTGTCTGCCTGGTCTCTTAGGGTGAGGAAGGACTGAGGGTAGGTCAATGAGGTCAGCCGTGGACACATGAGGGAGAAGGGATTGACAAGTTGTAAGTTGGCAAACTTTCATTTTTACATTTTTGAAAACAGAAATACTAACAGTAAGCAGTTTGCTCAAAATCACAGCTATTTAATGAGCAAATCAGAGCCACTCTACCAGGAATACACGAAAACCCTATTTAGGTAGCTCTCATCATCAAATAAATGTGATTTTGTACTTACGTTCAGAAAGTTAGTAATAGAGCTACTGAGTCCTGGCTTTGCCCCCAACTGTCTGTGTAACAATGGGCAATTTATTGGGCTTTGTGTCAGTTTGGGTTCCCTAAGAAGCAGACACTGAGGTGGGGTTAGCTGTGCCGGGGAACTACTGGAGGCAGATGTCTGGGACCGATAAAGTAACGAGGTGGTGAAGAAGGTGGGTGGAGGGGGGAGTGAAATACAAGGCTGACGTGGGAAAGAAGAAAGGAAAGTGGAGTGACGTTTGCCGTTCAGTCGAAAGCAGAGATGCCTGCCCGGTGAATCCAGAGCTGGGCAGGGGCAGACAGCCCTGGGGGCCCTGCAGTGCTCCATCACTGACTGGGAACAACTCACAGAGATCACAGAGAGCAGGGCACTGGGGCATAAATACCGTGTTCGGGGGACTGGGGGAGAGGAGCCAGCAGTTGGGCGGCTGGAGGCTGTCAGCCGGCCACCTTCCTTGCAGCCAGCGCTCTTGAAGCGAGGCCTGAGTGGCGTACCTCCATGGCCACCCCAGATCTGGTCTCATTTACAATTTAAAAACTTTTAAAATTGAGGTGAATTTCACCTAGCATGTAATTAACCATTTTAAAGTGTATAATTTAGCGGTATTTAGTACATTCACAATGTTGTGCAACCAGCACCTCTATCTCATTCCAAAACGTTTTCATCCCCCACAAAGGAGACCCTGTACCTATTAAACGGTTTCTCCCCATTTCCCCTCCCTCCTAGTCCCTGGCAACGACTAATGTACTTTCTGTCTTTATGGGTTTTCTCATTATCGGCATTTTATACAAATGGAATCATACAATATGTGATGTTTTGTATCCAGTTTGTTTAGCATAATGTTTTTGGAGCATGTGTTAGTACTTTGTACATTTTTATGGCTGAATAATATTCCATTATACGGTTACACCACATTTTGTTTATCCATTTATTGATTGATGGAAATCTGGGTTATTTCCAAAAACTGTTTTGAGTAATGCTGCTATAGCCATTTGTGTGCATAGATTCGTTTCCGTATCCATGTTCAAGTCTATGGGGTACATATCTAGTAGTGAAATTCCTGGGTTATAAGGTAATTCTATGTTTAGCTTTTTCATGAACCACCAAACTGCTTTCCCAGCTCATAAGTCTCACTCCTGTCATCTATGAAATGGGGTACACAAAAGACCCCACCTCCTAGGATTGTTGTAGAGAGTCAAGGAGAAAATTCTTGTGGAACATTGAGCACACAGCAGAAGTAAATGCCTCCCAATGATACTTGTTATCTGTAATGGATACTGAAGTAAACTTACTTCATATATATATATATATATATATATATATATATATAATAGCTTCATGGATATATTTTTTCTAAATACTGAAGATGTGACATTAAGAATATTCTTTACTCTTGGGCACCTGGGTGGCTCAGTGGGTTAAAAGTCCCATTCTTGGTTTCAGCTCAGGTCGTGATCTCCCAGTTCATGAGTTCAAACCCTGCATTGAGCTCTGCACTGACAGTGCGCAGCCTGCTTGGGATTTTCTCTTCTCTGTCTCCCTCTCTCTACCCTTCCCTTGCTTGTGCTCTCTCTCTCTCTCAAAAATAAGTAAATTGATTTAAAAAAAAAGACTACTCTCAAAGACAAATGGAACCTGTTTTGACTTGGCTTACTGCAGTTTGTGAAAACAAAGAGCCGTCAGGATTAAAAGCATGATCTTAGCTTGTGTCTGTGGGTTTCTACTGGGGATGTTTGTGGGACCTTCTCTCATTAGTGACCACACTCTCTGCAAATAATTCCTTCCCAGCAGGGCCATCCTTGAAATACCATTTTAGTTTGTTATGCTAGTCACTGCCTCTCACATGTCACCAAATTTGGGCAAACTCTCGCAGACTCTTATTTTGACACCTGTTTTTTTAAGGGGGCAGGGAAAGGAGATTGAAAAAATATCAGTCATCACTGGGCAGGGAGAGAGAGAAAGAGAATAGAAGCCTAATTGTTCCACAAGTGGCTTGGGGAGAGCAGGGGAACGGAGTCACTCACAGTGAGATGTCCTGGTGACTGGTGTGGTTTACTGAGGAACGTAGTCTGGTTTCTTTGCAGGTATTGAAAATGCTTAAAACAATACCAAAAGTATCTCACCTTGTTCCTGACCTCTCAGAACCTTTGCCTCAGTCACAGTGATTACTGATACCATGACAATGTAGGTCATGACTTCTCTGGTGGACAGTTTTCCTTGCTTGTTTACTTATGGAGTTGTGTCCCAATCAATGTTTGGCATATAGAAGGTGCTGCACGAATAGGTTTTAAACAAATGTCTCCATTGACGGCTGCCATTGCCTCTCCTTGGCATCTGTCACTTACCGGGAGTTGGTTTCGAGTAGTCATGAAGTACGTGGGCTGTGGTTTTGGACTCGGTGGGTTTGAATTCTGGAACTACCACTTAGGAGTTGTGTGATTTGGGGCAGTCTGCTCAGGGTACAAAGGAAGATATTATCAGTCTCTCTTAAGAGATGCGGGAATAAAAGAGATACGTGCTGTGATGTGCTTGAAAAACGCATGGTACATAAGTTAGATCAGTAGATGCTAGTTACGAACCTATAGTCTGTCTGGCCTAACTGGCTTTTGTTATCTCTCCTAGTAGAAATTCATGATTCTTGGGGCGCCTGGGTGGCTCAGTCGGTTAAGCGTCCAACTTCAGCTCAGGTCAGGATCTCGCGGTCCGTGAGTTCGAGCCCCGCGTCGGGCTCTGGGCTGATGGCTCTGAGCCTGGAGCCTGCTTCCAATTCTGTGTCTCCCTTTCTCTCTGCCCCTCCCCCGTTCATGCTCTGTCTCTCTCTGTCCCAAAAATAAATAAACGTTAATTTAAAAAAAAAAGAAAGAAATTCATGATTCTTGAGAGCAGTGACTGTTTTTTATTTTTATTTATTTAAAACAAAATTAAGTTCATTTATTTATTTTGAGAGAGAGAGAGAGAGAGAGAGAGAGAGAGCGAGCAGACCTGGGGTGCAGAGACAGAGGGAGAGAGAGAATCCCAAGCAGAGCTGCACTGTCAGCACAGAGCTTGATATGGGCTCGAACTCACGAACTGTGAGATCATGCCCTGAGCCAAGAGTGGATGCTTAACTGACTGAGCAGTGACTGTTTTTTAGATATATTTGGTACCTGCAAAGCAAATACACACATGTACATTCAAATCCTATTTGACCAATAGATAGATGTGTGACTCTATTGCTAGAAATGGGTTGTAGAAAGCGGTGATGTATAAATCCTGATTTTGCACAAGCCAAAAAGTTTTCAAAAATGTATATGGAGATAAAAGGAAACATTTGGGCAAAGAGCAGCAATGTTTTAGTAAAATAATCTCCATGAAGGTTGGGTCATGTTCTTCAGCACTAAGAATGATGCTGGTCATAGGGTAGGCATTTCATACATTCTGATGGAATGGATGAATATAATTATCACTAAGAAATGCCAGAAATACAGCCTATGTTAATTTCAGTCTCACAAGACTATGTAAGATATAATTGTCCCTGCATTTGTTAAGAACTGAATTTGGTTGCAAGTTGTTGAAATCTGACTGTAAATGATAAGGTGTAATTTTAGCACCTCACGTAATCAGGAGTCCAGTGTCACTGGCTATAGTTGAGATGTTGTTTGTTCAGGACCAAGATATCTGCAAGTGTGTCTGCTTTTCCTTGTGTCTCCATAGTGGCTGCTGCAGCTCCAACCATCACATCCTTGTTTTAAGTGGGAAAGTAACAAGAACAAGAACACTTTTTCTGCCTAGAGTAGCCCCATTTAAAGAGATTTCCTTGAAAATAATTGTCTTTCCATCCCATTGAAAATAATTTCCATCCCATTGAGTACCACTATTTGCAAGCAAATGGAGGAAACGGCTCATTCTGCTCCTACTTCTTGCTCTTTTTCTTCCTCTTCTGTCTCTTCTTCCTCTTCTTTTTCCTCCTTCTTCACCCTTTCATCACCTTCCTCCTCTTTCTTCTTACCTGGGCACTTTGTTGCCCCCAAGAAAAACAACGTTCTGTTGTTAAGGAGGAAGGTGAGACCAGTTACGGACTAAATATTAGCAGTGTCTGTTATGGTCCCCATGTTATAGGTGTAGGAAACTGAAGCCCAGTCCTATAGAGATCCTTACTGTTTTTACTGTGGCTTTTGAGGATTTTATCACATTGTGCCATGACCTCAAGAAGCTCCAGGAAGTGTAGAGGTCTAATAACCTGTGGGGAATAGTCTACTGTAACTTCCTATTTCTTTTTCACAATTTCCTTGCTATCCTACCTGCATTTCTTTAAGGCACATGAAACTATTTTGAGGGCAAAAAAAGGTGCAAATGAGCAACAACATACATATTCATAAGTTTTTCCAAATGTATAGATGCATAACACAGAGGATCTGGATTTTATGTGATTAGCTTGCAGTACAGACAGAGATGAATCAGGAGTCCACCCTACCTCCCTGAAACCAAAATCTAGCCTTTTCTCTCTCTCGCAGGAATTCTCAACCCTGGTTGCACACTGGAATCTGCCAGGAGCTTTACAAAAAACTCAATGCTCAGGTCACGCCCCAGACAAATTTTAAATCAGAATCTCTGAAGATTGAACCCAGGCATCGGTATTTTTAAACCTCCCCCAAATGATCTTAAGGCACATACACAGTTGAGAACCACTACTCTTCAACTTCTCTTAAGAAAAATAAAGTGTAGAGTTCTCTAAAAAGAGGACTTTTTAAAAAATTATTTTAACGTATCCCAGTGATTTTCTCAATTTTTTTCTCAACTGCTTCCTTTTCTCCTAGTGAGACCACCAATAGGTCAAAAAGATGAAAACAACTTCCTTCCTTGAAGAGGGTACCTGGTGGTGGTGGAGTCAGGCTCCCCTTCTTTCTCACCCCCCAGCACACCCCATCTCTTGTGGATGGACCCTGTGGACACCCACAGGACAATGGTTGACTTACTTCAAAACAAGCCTGTAGAGTAAAAAATTTTTTTAACCATTCGATAGACAATCTGACCATCACAGTAACATGCAGGACTGGGGAAAGCCTCACTCCTGGGGGTGATTGTAGTGTCTTTTCTTCCTACCTAGATTATCTTCAATTTCCATCCCTTTACCTGTGGTTGTTCAGAGGACAAGTTGCTGAAAATAGCTCCAGGATCAACAATAGAAACATACAAATATTAGGAAGGTTATGCTTTCTCTCACCTCATGGGGTCTCATGTTTGTGTGTGTGTGTGTGTGTGTGTGTGTGTCTTTATCCCCCATACCTTCAGGGGTATAGCTAATCATGTAGACTCATAAAGCAGAGTGCTCAAACTCAAATGTCTATAGAGGCCAGGCAGAAAGCTGAGCTTCCATGTTTAGGTGGATCCTGTGGAGAATTGGAGTGCATACATCCTTCCTAAAGGCATTTGTATTAAAAAACAAAACAAAACAAAAAAAAACAAAAAAAAAAAACCTGAACTTGGTGTTGGCCAACAGACAGTACATACACACATATTTTCTGGACATAAGGAATTCTATTGAGGTACCTGGTGAGGTAGAATTTATTTTATTTTACCTAACTTTATATTTTAGCGATAGAGGCTGTGTATTGCTTTGCTAGGTGAACCCAGCCTGTCAGTTTAGAGCATCATTGTGTTACAAAAAAAACCCAGCAGGCTCAAAATGGAGTCACTTTTGCTAAGTCCCAGTAAAACTTAATACCTAACCTAATTGCAGTTTCAGCCTCTCCCAGGAGTGGAATTTTAAGCCAATCAGTCTGGAATTTCCTGGTCAGCACTAATGAGGTAATCTGCCTGACGAGACCCCCTGCCTTCTCCTAAGGGAAGATAACCTTGCCTGAAACAATCCGCTCTTTTAACTTCCTTGTCCCGTCCTCCCTCTGCCTGTAAAAACCTTCCATTTTGTACAACTCCTTGGAGTTCCCTTCTGTTTGCTAGATGGTATGCTGCCTGATTCATGGATCCTTGAATCAAGCCAATTAGATCTTTAAACTTATTGGGAAAACTGAAAAAACTCAGTTGAGTTTTTCTAACAATTGTACTTCCGAGACAGAGTTATTGAGTTTTGCAATTGTAAGATGAATGTGGATGCATTTAGTATGGGACCAGATCGTTTCAGCCCCGGCCAAAGTTGCTGCTCCTAAGCCACTTGGAATGAAGATTTGATTGCATAAGAGTTAGGGGCAGGCAAATCTGCACAGGGACCAGGTTATCTCTAGAAGAACAGGATACACTTCAAATCTCTTTGATGGATTGAGATGGTTCCAACTGACCGGTAGGAAAGAACTCCAAGGTCCCAAAAGGGACCATATTTTCCGAGGGAGAAGAGGATGGACGAGTGACAGAGACCATCTGACACCGAGGTGTCGCCGGGCAGGATCCCCGATTTCTCTCCCTCACTGACATTCTGAAGCAGAACTGACACCTTTCCTTGAGTAGAGCCCTCTAAACTGGACACTGCGGTGTAGGAGAGCCTCGAGACTTGCTAACACAGGCACAGAGGTATTTTAACAGTTAATTGGAATTGTGATGATATGTGTGCCTTGAAATTGGGGAAGCAGAACCAGCCGATGTCAGAACAAAGTTTCTTCATGAAACGAAGACACGTATTGCAAATGCGCTCCCTTATGACAAACACGAGACCAGGTATCGCACGATTTGACTTAAGTCCTTATTATTGCAGAGCTTGGGGTCCAGGAGTGTGGATGAGGGGATAAAGCTGGAGCAGATGGTGCGGTGGTTTGCACGGACAGGCTGTTAAAACAAATGCTCAAATAACTACAACGCAAGGCGGAATGAAAACAGTCTCAGTGACACATTCATGACATGCCATGGATGCTCAGTGGAAGAAGAGAGCCCATGTGGTTAGACACAGATTCCCAGCATTTGAAATAGCCTCTATAGTCCCCACCCCCCCATCATGTAACAAGCTGGCAGGGAGGCGTGTGAAGTTAAGGGGGTAAGAAGAGGTGTGGAACAATCTGGTGGACATTTGCAAAGGGGAGTCAGCAAGGAGTGACTGTCTGAGTAGATTAATAATATCACATGTTTTCTTTCCTGAGTTTAGAGCCAACTGAGAAGTAGATGCTTTGCGACTAAGCTGATTGGAGGTACAGCGTGGGTGTCTGTGTCTCAGCTGAATTCCGTAAGACTTGCTTTTAGAGTGAAACATACCACCAAGTAGAAGGTGAAGGGAGCAGCTTCAGTCCTACTGTTACTTACAGAGTGGCAGAAATGCATCTTAAAGAGAGGTCAACATTTTTACTCTAATTGAAGTTTCATCGTGGACATCCATGGACAGGAAGATGGGGGTCCTTTCCCAAACCTTTTCCAAACTCCTTACCCCCCAAACAAAGGAGCATTTAGACCTTCATCACTCAACTGTACTCAAAGAACTCAAAGAATACTCTGTTGCTCTCTCCCTTCCTTTCATTTTTACTAAAGTAGACCTTTAGTATTTATCTGTGGTCCATCATGGCATCTTCTAAAATCTCCGGTTTCTACAATGACAATATCTGAATAGGAGAATTGTTTTCTCTTCAATTCCACGTCAGTAGGTGTTTCCAAGTGCTTAGAAGCACAAAGCAAGTCATCACCTTGTTCTTCTCACACTAAAGTTTTATTTCTCACTTGAGGATCATTTCCCTCAAAGAAACAGGCTTTATCACTCACTGGAGTAACTGTGTACACAAGATGAATAGAGAACAACAAACCTATATGAAGATGCTAATGTTGGGGAGTTCGCTAGACTCACGTACCAAATGAACAAGTGAACGGGGCAATCCAAATTTGTAGAAGGGTCTCGAGCTCATTCCCAGACATGTGAAACTCCAGTCAAGTCTATGAGTTTCTAATGGTCGATGACATAGCATTCACCTCCATGAATTATAAGTGAGCATTCATGTCTCTTTCTCTTCAACTGGACCTCAAGTCCCATGACTTCTTCAAAAAAGATTAAGTCCCAAATACTATGGCCTACATATGCACACAATAAATATTTGTCAAATGACTGAATGAATGGTCATTTATCAAGCTGCATAGTATTCATCTTGACTATGTCACATGTGACACTCCTCGGACCAGGTCATTTAAAGAAATGCCCATGTAGCAGAGCAACATCCTAGCTCTAATCAAGTGTGTATTTATTGTCTGTCTGCGGTGCAGGCAGTAAGTACATAGGAGTTCGTGGACAGTGACAGTCCTATTATCTGTGTTTTCAAGTATAAATGAAGTTTGCCACATTGTACTTACTGTCAACATGACTGGGCTACTAAATTCCTATAGTGGTTTTATCACCTAGTAGCTCTAAGCCTCTGAAGAGTCCTGTGTGCTATTATTTTATAGAGAATTAGGAAGTGTGATAGAAAAGATATGCCTCATTGTTTCCTTGTCAGAGTCCTAGGAAAAAACTAAATAATGTCCTATTGGGATCTCAACGGAATGCTCACAGTTCCCTGGGCAGGTCAATAATAGAATTGGGCTCTACAGTCTGGGTCCGTAGAGGATTGTCTAATTGAGTATTAGAGGATGCCAGACTATGAGTTAGGAAAATAAAGGTCTGTATTAATTTTCTCGGGTTGCTATAACTGGGTGACTTAAGGTAACAGTAGTGTATTCTTATAATTCTAGAGGTGTTGGCAGGCTGGGTTTCTTCTGGAAACACTGAGAAAGAATGTGTTCTGTGCCTCTCTCTTAGCTTCAGGTGGCTGCTGGAAATCTTGGCTTCCAGACACATCACTTCAATCTTTGCCCCCATGAGTGTGCCCAACTTCCTCCATTCTTTTTTTTTTTTAAACTATGTTTATTTATTTTGAGAGAGACAGAGACAGCGTGACTGAGGGAGGGGCAGAAAGAATGGAAGAGAGAATCCCAAGCAGGCTCCGTGCTGTCAACACGGAGCCTGACAGCCTGATGCGGGGCTTGAAGTCACGAAACCATGAGATCATGACCTGAGTTGAAACCAAGAGTCGGACATTTAACCGACTGAGCCACCCAGGTGCCCCTAAATTCCTCCGTTCTTAAGAGGGTACCAGTCATGAGATTAGGGCCCACGCAAATCCAGTATGACCTCACCTTCACTTGATTACATCTGCAAAAACCCTGTTTCCCAAAAAGGTCACATTCTGAAGTTCCAGATGGAACTTAGATATTTGGAGGACACTATTCAGCCCGGTATGGGGCCCAAGAAGCTAGAAGAGAATGACTTCCAAACAATGGGCTCCAGGTTTAGGGTACAGGGCCTGTGATAAAGAACTAGGAAGTCAAAGCCAGGCAGAAGAGAGTAAACACAAGCTCCTCTGTAGGAAGGGGTTGGCAAGGGTTGCTCATGGATCCTGTGATCATCTCGAATAGAAACTCTTCTTTCCTGCTAGCTTTGGTGGATCTCTCAGGGCCCCTACACCCTTCGTGATGTTCCTGGACTGTGTTGCTTTGACACAGATGTACAATTAAGCATATTTGCTTTTCCCAGAAAAATTCATGGACACAAACTTATGAGTGATCACTGTACAATTTCCTGACGATTTCATAGAGGAAGGCTTTATGTTTGCACCCCACATCAAACAATTTAAAATTCACAGCACACAGTTTTTCTCTCTTCAAACATTGTTACTGACAGTTGATCTCTCTTGCCTTCTTCTCTTCCCATTCTAGAATCTATCTGTAATTCCTCTCTGGGTTATAAATTGTGATTCATAACAATTGAGTTCTCTCCCTCTGGCTCCTACTCTAAATGCACACATTTGTTCATCCAAATAGTCTCCAGAACAAAAACCCTCTTATTATCATTACCTAACCTTTTCAGAAGGCAGTCAGGTTTAGCGAAGCAAATACTGGCTTTTCATTGTGCCCCTAAACTAGAAGCTGAGCTAGTTTGATGACCCGAATATTTCTTTTCATGTCCACATCCTCTACGGCACCTACCACATGTTAGGTACTTGATAAAGGCTGGATAATAACGATACTATTGATGTAAGTCTGTACTTTTGTCTTCCTATTAAAGGTTTGGAGTGGTGTATAGGTACCACCTCAGTTATCTTTTTGAAATGCTAAATTTCAAAAGAAACTATTAAGAAGTAGAGAAATACTTTTTTTAAAGTCATTTACTCCTTTTGATAAGCAAGTTTCTTTTTTTAACCCTTTTTTTAAAATGTTTATTCATTTTTTGAGACAGAGAGAGAGAGAGAGAGAGAGAGAGGAGAGACAGGATGCAAGTGGGAGAGGGGCAGTAAGCAAGGGAAACACAGAATCAGAAACAGGCTCCAGGCTCTGAGCTGTCAGCACAAAGCCCAATGCAGGGCTCGAACTCACTAACTGCGAGATCATGACCTGAGACAAAGTTGGGCACTTAACCAACTGAGCCACTCAGGTGCCCTCAATCTTCTAAATATATATTCTAAGATGGAGTCATTCAATCTGAAAACATTTATTAAATGACAACTTTGTGAGCATTAGGAGATTCAAAGGAGCATGAGATATAATTTCTTTCTTGCTCAATCTTACATTCTGATTGAGATTATTGGTATGCATGTAAGAGGAATATAAATCCTTGTGATTTGCTATGACGAGACCTAGAATTCGAATTCTCAGTCTCCCATTAAATAGTTACTTGACTTTGAACACACTTTAATATATCTGAGACTCAGTTTCCTCATCTGTGAAATGGGGATGATAACAGTACACAGTAGGATTATTGGGAAGATAAAGTTAGATAACGCTGCTCATGTGCCAACATAGTGCTTTTATTGTGATTGCTATTTGATATTAATTATGATGACAATACGTGCCCCAGGATTTCCAGGGAGAAGTCTTTTCTATCAGGAGGGATCAGGAAAGGCTGCACAGAAAGTGGAGTTTTGAGGTGGTGTTGTTAAGAATGGTTAGAATTTCTAAAGGCTAAATAAATCAAGATATTCTTGAAGGGATAAGGGGATTAGCATGAAGGTGCAGAGAAGGTTTTAGGTTTGGCTCAGACCAAACTGGGAAGAAGAGAAGATTGGAGGAAAAGCCCCGTTTTGAAACGATGACAGCAACGTCCTGTGGTCATATGTTTGCATCTTGTTTTCATGCCATCATCCTCAGGCCAGACTACAGTCATTAGTCATGTACTTTACATTCTGTAGATGTCATCACCTAGTGGAGACAAGCTGGTAGGAAGCATGACGCTCAAAACGACTTGAACTCGTCCAATTAAATAGTCCTGGAGCCTGATGGGTTTTCTGTGAGTCGTTGCAAGCACACATTTGACTCCCTTCTAAAAGTTCAGATTAAAAGGAAGCAAACTTCCAAAATTAGAATCGTAATTAAAATTTGACTTTGATCAGTAGCTGCTGAGAGGGTCATTAAGAGCCATGAATGTGCTGACACAGGAGGTTGTTGGGCGGATGAGGTGAGGAGGGAAGCGGGGAGATTGGAAACAAATAAAAAATTGTTAAGAAGCATTATCGAATTGCAAATATCAATTATTATGGGTCTATGGATGAGCGATTATTATATTAAAAACATTCTTGGCAGGCAGCCCGTATGGGCGTAGATAGCTGTGACTCCATCAGAGCTTGGCTTTAATTTGATTTTTGCAAACATGTTTTTGGTTTCTTTTCTTTTGATTGGTTTCGGAGAACGCTGGACAACAGCTGGGTAGAAACTGCATCTAACCCTCCGTAAACCTTGTCTAAAGCTGATTTCTGCCTCCTGCAAAGTTTGGAGCACGTCGTCTTAGAAGCAGATGTGTGAAGGGGAGGGGAGGGAAAATTGGTGAAAATGGAGGGTTCTCTTGCCGAGTACAGGAGAGACAAGGCTGCTTCTCCAGAAGCAAGGGGCAGTGATCAGATGGAGTAGGGACACATGAAGGAGCTCAGGGTTTGCTTTCATTTCTTGATAAAGAGTAATGACTCACCGGCATGGATGATGAAGGTCGATGGGTCCAAACAATGCGAGAAAGAGAGTGGCTTTAGCTCTCTGCGAGCCTGCCGTGCATTGAGGCTGCCAAAAAGATGAATATGGTCGGAGTCTGCAATTATAGAGGATAGAAGAAAGCAAGCATTCCCCTTTCTGTGTACACCTGGGGTGACACATTCACTTTTAAG
This sequence comes from Felis catus, assembly GCF_018350175.1. Classification (NCBI taxonomy): domain Eukaryota; kingdom Metazoa; phylum Chordata; class Mammalia; order Carnivora; family Felidae; genus Felis; species Felis catus. The sequence goes on along the minus strand of NC_058371.1, from coordinate 186,858,681 downwards.
TGTGTGGCATGCCCTGTTGTCTGCCTGGTATGTTCCTATTCATCTTTCCCAAGCCAGCTCAAGGTCACCTCTTCTATGACACCTTTCTCCACTCCATGTCTACCAGGCAGATTTAATCATGGCCATGTTGTGCCAGCTCAATTGTACTACTGCATTCATCGCTTTTTCATTGCCATATTGCTTATGTGTCCATCTGCCCTAAAGGGCAGGATCTGTGTCCAATTTAATTTTGTACCCACAGAGCCTGGCACTTAGTAGGTACTCAGTACGTTTTTATGGAATTGAGTAGAAAAGACCAGCTGGAGCATGTTTAGAGAAGTGGTACCCTTCAAGTGGAAGGGTTGAAAGGACTTGAAATCATGTTGAAATCCATCTGGAATCAGGTCATGCTATAGTGAGCAAGTTGACTAGTAGTGGGCTCAGAGGATGTACCACAGAGAGGGTCTGTGGATTGACTGGGAAGAGAGACTCTAAGGCCAGCCAGAAGCAACACTCTACCTTGTCTCAAAAGTAAGAAAGAGAGAGCTATATATAACAGGAGAAAACAATTCTAGCATGCAAAGACAGGAGGGGAGTTTTCTTCCTTCTTCCCAGTTATTTGGCAACATATATGTCGATATATTTTGAAAGAAATTCAGATAGCCAAACACCGAATATATGCCAGAAATGGAAGGATTTTCTCCGTGGGTCTTAGAAAGTAATGCCAGAAACTAAGGCTCCAAGGATGATGAGGGCAAGAAACACCACATGGTAAACACTACAAGTCAAAGTGTAAGCCAGATCAAAGGGACTTGAGCTCCCTCATTCACCAAGAGTGAAAGACGGGTGCAGAAGGGTGAAATTTTGTGGTACAGGGAATTCTGGCTTCCACTCACTACATATCAACTTATTGGTTATTATATGTATAATTTTATGCTTCTTTCTGCACAAACTTAACAAATTGCTACAAAATATTGGAATCGAAACTGGCCAACCATTTATTGCCCTGTATTTTGGATATTTTCAGTAATACCTGACAGTGGTGGGAGAAAAGGAGGATGAGGGAGGACAAAGAAACATGACACATAGCAGAAGCTGAGGAAAGGTGAGCTCGTCTCTTAAAAGGTCATATAAAGAAATAAGGAATGATTGAAGAGGAACATTCTTAGCAGTTACACAAATGAAGGACTATAATACTGAAGAGGGATTATGCCTGTCTATATTTCCCCCAGATGGATAAATACAAGACCAGTGGGGTGTCAGATAAAAATTTCTGATTGTAATTGATATAAATTGTCTTTGCCTAGTTCCAGGCAAAAAGCAAATTTATGAGAAGGTGTTTGATGCTCACAGATCTGAAATCAAAATGGAAGAATCTGGTCTTTCGAGAAACCAGGATCTTCATGGAGCTGCCATTAGGATAAATTGGTTCCAACCAGTTTTCTCTCTTATCCCCTTACACTCAGAATTTAAATCCCTGGGGGATGGGTTTGGATTGTCATAGTTTGGGTCATGTGAGCACTCCTAGGCTAACTGAGAAGAGGGCACCTCCACTGATGGGCCCTTTAAGACGGCATTAAATGGAGAAGAGCAAATTCTTCAAGGGGAAACCAAAGTGTCTTCTTCAAAAAGAGAAAACAAGATGCAGAGCTACAGCATTAGTCATCTACTGCAAATGCATAGACTCTGCCAGAAATTCCCTTTGACTCAAGGCACTCAGAGATTGGATGACTATTTGTCACACATGTTGTAGGAAAGACTCAATAATTGAGTGAGTAATTGGACTACATAACCTCCTCTCTAACCCTGAAATTTCACCTCTCTGTGATTTTGGAAAAAGGATCAAATCACAAGATTCCCTTTAGGAAGAATGATGAAAAACCATCTTTATTATTCCTATTCACGAGTTCATTTGCAAATATCCAGGATCAACCTGTATACACACACAAACAAAAATATATCGATACACAACCCACAGTGCAAACAGCTTGTAATTAAAGAACCAGACTAATGCAACATTTTTCCACTTACAGCTCTTCCCCACTGCTAGCATTCTTTAAGCCTTCTGTTATCAGGCAATTTAGTTATACACAATAAATACATACACATGTGTGAGGAGATTTAAATATATTTTTTTGAATGTAAACTAAGGATCTTCATACAATTGCTCTGGGTTTTGAGCCTGGTTTATATTGACTAAAAATTGCAGCTGAAAATAATTCTACAGATAAGGCCATTTCTTCTCATTTGAGAAGTACTGGAAAGGCTATAATAGGATTCTTTCAAGTTTTGAGATATTTGGGGCCTGTTACCTGACAGATATTAATGATGGTTTCTATTCTGATTATATTATGGGATCACAGAATTCTAAAGGCAGAGGGCATGTTGAGATGTCCTCCTCTATACGTCTCTGGGACACCAAGAAAATTACTTTAGATGGAATGGAGAAACACATAAAATTTGGAGGCTTGGGCTCTACTCTGAAAGGTAGAGAGCATAATATGATCTTAACAAGGTTTTCCTAACACTTGTAAATGTAAGGAACAATCTTAGGTATGTATCCCAGGTCTCTGAGATATTAGATCTTCATGGGCCACTTACTGGTCCAGGTATTGAAGTGATTCTCCACTTAACTGCAGCGTTTACCTGAAGAATGTTTCAAACTACCCTTCACAACAGCAACTTACCAAGGCAATGATTCTCAATGGTGAGGAAGGGGAACTCTTGGAGACATCAGTATCTTGAGGGTACAGAGGAGTGTGTTACATATTATCTTGATATGACTCCTTCATCACTTCCGACTTGAAAGGAAGTGGTTTAGGGGGCAAATGATAGATGTTTGAAATTGAGATGGTATCTGAAACCTACAGAAGATGCTGACCCTAAGTGTCTAATTGGCTTAGCACTGGGGAGTAAAAATGGAGGAAGACACCTTCATGTGCCTTTACAAGGCCTCAAAGACTTGAGAGAAACAAATGAGCTAATCTTTATAATGTTCATAGCACAATAAGTAGAACAGAGAAAGCATACAATAAATGACATTATCCCTCTTCCTCCATCACCACCCCTGTTTCCTTAGGTACCTCCAAGTGCATCTCATTTGTCAGATGCAATTTAGTCACGATTAAATTTGTGCCTCACTACGATAACCAGATAGTTAAGGTAAAACTTGATCTTTATTGCTAAGAAATTATACATCCAGTCTACGCAGCCTTGTGTAGGGGAAGACAAAAATTCTGTTCTCCTTTTCCCATCTTGAGTTCATTGCCTGGGGCCCTGTAAATTAGATTGACAAAAGACAGATTAACAAGAGAAAAACAAACAAAAGTTTATTAACATATGTGTTGCCCTACACCCAGAAGCCCTGGGAATGAGTAACTCAAGAGGGGTGGTTACAACTTGAGCTTCTGTACCACCTTTGTAAAGCACAATAATTTTGTAGAGAAATGACAAGGCAAAGGCCTTTGAGCTTTTAGGGATGGCCCAATGGGCAAAGGTAAATATATTGGAAATCAATGTCAGGTAAAGGCGAGTTTTAGCCAGGTTTGCTGTGCAGATTCCTTTGGTGCAGTCTCTGGGCTGATACAAGTCTAGAGCTGTCTGCAGTGATTACCTTCCATTTTTCCTGGGAGAGAGGGGAGATGGGAACACCTTTCCAAGTTATATCCTGCTTTTAGGCAAATGGAGGGAGGGCAGAGACTTTTTCTTGTTTCTGCTGCTTCTCACTTGCCTTCAGCTCAGAATGATACTTTCGCCAAAGTGCCGTAGTTTGGAATGGAGTTTTCCACTATATTATGCCTTCATTTTCTGGTCTATCCTTGGCCATAGACTTTTATTGTTCCAGTTTTCGGGGGAATTGAAGTCTTCCTCTCTGCAGCCATTATGGCTTGCAATAGCCAGATGCCTCTTGAAGGGACTGACGGCCTTTTTCGGAGAGGAAATATTTTCCTAGGATGCCATATAGGTTTAGGAATATCAAAGACAGCCAGATACTCAGCATAATTATAGGTCAGGTTTTCCAACCAGATATGCAAATCATTCTTTTCTTGGGAGGAGGGTTTGGCTGATTTAAACATTTGAGGCAACATCTAACATAAGCATTCCAGAGAACATGTCAAAGAGATCTGGAGGTGGAAAACAGTCTTCTGAAGTCAGGAAGTCAGCGTCATCCAAAGAAACAGCACCTAAAAGGGAAGGATGGTTCAGACTTGGGGCTCTCGTGTATGGCTGACTAATCTTCTGTGACTTCTTCTCCCCCGCACCCACCAAGGCCCTCATGGCTCTGAGCCAGTAGTTGGATTTAGGACAGCATTTCCTTGCCCCTCTGCCACCTGGACACACATGAATGATGATGTTCAAAGCCTATAGCACTGGCAGGTTTGTGAAAACCTCTCAACTCGCTAATTGTAGCTTCACCTCTCACTCTCTCTCACTCAAAAAAGCGTATCCAGTGCAAATGGATATGCAAAAGTCACTTTCTTTAGGGCTGGGTTCCTCAAAGAGTGATTTTAGGTAGTTCATAGATAGGAATCAAATAACATTGATGCACACAGTCACTTAATCCTATTTAAATTCTCTTTCAATTCTTCAGATTACATCAAGGGAAAAGACTCAATTTGTTGCTAGTGTTTCTTTAAACATCTCTCAGCTCTTAGTATCTCCCTTTTGAACAGAGCAAAAGACCAGTTCTGAATCAGAGTTCTCAGCTAGCAACAGTATCTAGCTAAAATGTAACAATATTGTCTGGGAATTGTATATATTTTTAAGTTTATTTTCTATTTTGTCAGGTGATAGTGGTTTTTCATTTATAGTAGCGAAAAGTTTTTTTCATAAATGAATTTATTTAAGTAAAAAATGAGTCCATTTAAAGGAAACAATGAAAGTAAATAACAGTAATGTCCCATAATACATAATAGCACAGATATGCTACAGTAATAATACGGTTAGAAAATTCTGATAGTACTATTTGAATGATCAGAGTTTAGGAAACACTGGTATCGGAATGATCTTGAATTGGCCTGAATTTTTCAAAATAAATTATTTTCAACTTTTAGTACTTTAATGATTATTGGTAACAAATGCTTTATAATATATTTTATAAATGTTTAAGCTATCCCAGAGCATTATTCTACTCTGGCTTAAAACTGTTGACCTATGTGAGCTTATTACCTAAAAAATAGAGAGAGAGACTGTTGGACTATTTTTACTTTAATCTTTTGGAACACTTTTCATATCTGTGGTCTGTGCTTGTGCTCTTTTTAATTTATTTTTATTTTTTTAAAAATGTTTATTTTTGAGAGAGAGACAGAGTGCAAGTCGGGGAGGGGCAGAGAGAGAAGGAGACACAGAATCTGAAGCAGGCTCCAGGCTCTGAGCTGTCAGCACAGAGCCCGACGTGGGACTCGAACCCATAAACTGTGAGATCATGACCTGAGCCGAAGTCAGACACTTAACCAACTGAGCCACCCAGGTGCCCCTCGTGCTCTTTTTTAAAGATAGCAGCAGCAAATGGTTCTAAAAGTCTCTTGTTGGAGAGATGGCTAGTTTTCTTTTTTCTTTTTATTAACTTTATTTAGTTATTTTGTGAGAGGAAAAAGCATGGGGGAAGGGTTGAGAAGGGGGGAGAAAGAGAATCCCAAGCAGGCTCCACACTGTCAGCATAGAACCCAACACGGGGCTTGATCTCATGAATTTTGAGATCATGGCCTGAGCGAAATCATGAGTTGGATGAGCCACCCAGGCACCCTGAGATGGCTAGTTTCCTATCCAGTGCTTCCTTTCTCTCTTGCGTTGTAACTAAGTTGTACCTAGATATGTGGATGACCAATTAACTACATTTTTCCACGACAAAGTTCTTGCCTTGGGATGTGAGCATGCTTCTCCCTATTCTCCATCTGCTTCCTGATGGCTGGAAATGGATTATGATAGAAACCCAAGTTCATTGGTCATACATCTAAGAAAATGTGGAGCAGAAAGGTGGTAGAAGACTGGGTGTTTGAATGACCCAGTGGAACAGAGCAACTCACCCTACTCGATCACCCACCTTGGACCTGTTATGTGACAGAGAGGTAAAGTCCTTTTCACTTTAAGCTTCCGTGGTGTTTCAAGCCCATGTTACAGCAGCTTAGCTTTTAATCTAGCTCAGCTTCTAATATAGTACTCCTCCACCACCCAGACCGCTCTCTATTAATATTAGATATAATTAGTTGGCATAATGAGAAAAGGTGGGAAAGAAGGTGTGTCACCTTGTGCCTTTGTGAATAAATTACATTTGACTCCTATGCTGCCTCCGTCCCGGTATGACTCAGAATGAGTCTGGGAGAAGACCATTGTGAAGCAAGCACGTAAACACACATTATCACAAACTAATAAATACCAAGACTGTTGTTTTACTCCTTGTATAAGTCAGAGGCATGTATTAGGAGAGTTAAGAAAGCCCAAAAAACCATGGGAAAACATGAAAGACCTCAGTATCATAAATAAGGTGGACTAGAGCCTGGGCATGGGGTAGGGGGCTAGGTTTGGAGAGCAAGCCCTGTTAAGGACTTTTTCCAAGCACTGGAGAAAGCATTTGTTCTTTATTTGTGCCCTACACAGGATTCAGATCCTTGGGGAAGAGAATCTATTTGACCAGTCCTGGCTCTTCGAGTATTCTTCCGGACAACAGGGGGGCACCTTCGTTGTGAGGTCTGCCTTGCAAAAGAGGATGGGTAGTTCTTCAAAGGGAATTTGAAATTCTTTTCCCCTGCACTTAGTAGTGCACTGGGACCAGCTTGCCTTGGCTCAAGAAAGCTGACGGTGTGCAACTCTTTCCAACTCCATGTTAAGTGACGTCTTCCTCGGGGGCTTGCTTGAAAACAGCCATGTTCCGAGTATTTATAACACAAAAGTGGGCAAGTGACAGGAATCAGGCCCTCTGCTTCAGAGAGCTAGTGTTAAACACTTACCAGCACACTTTTCTTCTTTGCCCCTCTCCTTTCTTACCCTTATTAAATAGGTTGGCCTTGCATCAGATTCAAGAGATATGGAAGTTTTCCACTAACTTAGGAACAACATGTGAGAAAATGAAAATTTTATTTCACAAACATGCTTCCTAATAAACATGTTGCATTATGGGATCTGAAAATTAATCTCATCCATGTAGAACATGGGTATAATTAAAATGAGGTTCAGGGGTGCTGTTTCAGCTTGTATAATTCTTTTTTTTTTAAATTTTTTTTTTCAACGTTTATTTATTTTTGGGACAGAGAGAGACAGAGCATGAACGGGGGAGGGGCAGAGAGAGAGGGAGACACAGAACCGGAAACAGGCTCCAGGCTCTGAGCCATCAGCCCAGAGCCTGACGCGGGGCTCGAACTACCGGACCGCGAGATCGTGACCTGGCTGAAGTCGGACGCTTAACCGACTGCGCCACCCAGGCGCCCCATCAGCTTGTATAATTCTGAGAAGGGCATTTTGCTTTGGTTTGGGAACAAAAACAACCCTGCTTTAGTATCTGACTAGCTCTTGTCATATATTATTTGATCACCTTATATGTAGAAGGATAGCCTTACAACTTACTAGAACCCAATAGACAATCAATCAATATAGGACTAATGGGTGAATAACAAAATCACAAGCATTTGAGGGAAAATACGGTATATCATACTTCTCTTGTGTTCTTTCAGAGAGTTCAGAATAGCACCACGAATATGATTTAATAAGTACATACTTGGTTTTTAACTTGAATTAGAGAATATTTCTCAAGGAGTTTAACAAACTGGTTAAATGAAACAGTTGGATATTTGGTTAACTGATTTTAATTATGATACTACAATCGTCAGAGTATTTTGATTCCTTTTTGGGGGACATGGTATTTATTTCATTTACTCAGTAAATTTTTATTGAGCAACTGTAAGCTGTCTGGCTTTTCAATTGTACTATTGAGGGTAGAGTATATAGAGAATATATTCCAAAGCAAAAAGTTGAGGCTATGGTAATTTTTTGTGAGTGTTTAATTCAGATGTCCAATTCCTGAACAGTTTGATTAAAAAACATTTTTTTAATGTTTACTTATTTTTGAGAGAGAGAGAGACAGAGTGTGAGCGGACACAGAGAGAGACACAGAATCCAAAGCAGGTTCCAGGCTCTGAGCTGTCAGCACAGAGCCTGATGTGGGGCTCAAACTCACGAACCATGAGATCATGACCTGAGCCGAAGTCGGATGCTTAACCGACTAAGCCACCCAGGTGGCCCCAGTTAGATTTTTTTATATCACTCAAATAGCAGAAAGTAGTCAACTTGTGTCATATGAACAGTTCAAGTTGAAGGTATCTTTCTAAATGCAGAATGATTGCTTCAGTGCAATGATTTTATTATTGAAGAAATATATATCTGTATATGTATTATATGTATATACAATGTATATAATGTATATGTATATATGTATAATGTATATATGTATGTATAATGTATATATATTATATGTATATATAATGTATATATATTATATGTATATATAATGTATATAATGTATATATAGAGAATATATTCCAAAGCAAAAAGTTGATATATAATATATATCAGTAATATATATATACATATAATATATATGACACTTAAAATGTACTAAACACTTCTCTAAGCAGTTAACAAATATTAACTCAATTAATTCTAATACCCTGATTTTACAACTATAAAAACCAAGGTGCAAAAAGGGCTAAGTGACTTAAGATGACATAGATAGTAATGGGAGATCCAGATATTTTATTAATTTTTATACAATTTTTTGAAGTTTATTTATTTTGAGAGAGGGAGGGAAAGAGAGAGAGGGAGACAGGGAGATTGACACAGGAAAGAATTCTAACAGGTTCCACCCTGTCATCATGGAGCCCAACACAGGCTTGATTCCACAAACTGTGAGATCGTGACCTGAGTGGAAATCAAGAGTCGGACGTTTAACCCACTGAGCCACCCAGGTGCCCCTGGGAGATCCAGATTTAAATTGAGGTGGTCTAGCTCCAGACTATAAGCTCCTGACTGCATACTGTTCTGCCTGCCTGAGATGATGCTAGGATCTGTAACTATAGGGAAGGGCCTGAGCAGAAAGAGGTGAGGTAGTGACCCTTGATCATACAGGAGCTCAACAGAGTGTGAAGAGTGGTCAGAGATGAATTCAAAATGCATGCAAATGAGTGTTTAAAGCAGAATTATTCATGGTCATCCCAAATTAGAAAAATAGGCCAATGTCTACCAACAGTAAAATAGAATAATCTCTCTCTGTCTCTGTCTCTGTCTCTGTCTGTCTCTCTCACATATTGGACTATTATACAGCAATGAAAATAAACAGACAACTATTACCCACAACCAAGTAGGAGAATATCACAAACCTAGTTTTGAGCAAAGAACTGAGATAGAAATAGTTGCATGCTGTGTTATTCCATTTATATAAAGGTAAAATTTTTTACATAAATGGCAAAACTAATTTGTGGACTTAGAAATCCTAGGTATGGTTACTTTTAAGTAATAATTGAGAAGGGGTATGGGAGCTTCTGATTTGTTGGAAATCTTCTATTTCTTAACCTAGATAGTAGTCAAATGGTTGTCCTCACTTAGTGATAATTCATTGAGCTCTGCAGTTATGATTTTTGCCTCTTTTGTATGTGTGTTGTAGTTCAATAATAAGTTAAGAAACATTGAGTAGAGGAATAATAGGAAGAAACATGGTGTAATCGAGGCCAGAAGTAGGGTTAGGCTGAAAAACGAGAGTTGAGGGGCGCCTGGGTGGCTCAGTCGGTTAAGCAGCTGACTTCGGCTCAGGTCATGATCTCGCGGTCCGTGAGTTCAAGTCCTGCGTCAGGCTCTGTGCTGTCAGCTCAGAGCCTGGAGCCTGTTTCAGATTCTGTGTCTCCCTCTCTCTGACCCTCCCCCATTCATGCTCTGTCTCGCTCTGTCTCAAAAATAAATAAACGTTAAAAAAAAATTAAAAAAAAAAAAAGAAAAACGAGAGTTGAGAGTTGAGAGCTAGAGTTGAGAAGAAAAATTGTATGTACTATATTTATGAAATCAGTTGATAAATCTTTTTTAAAGTCTATTTTGTATTTTATTTTAATTTTTTGAACTAGGTACTTTTATTTTATTTTTTTTCCTACATGATAAATTGTACTCTTTACTCCTCACCCCCTATTTCCCCCATCTCCCCACCTATTTCCCCTTTGGTAACCATCAGTTTCTTCTCTCTAGTTAACAGCCTGTTTCTTGGTTTGTCTCCAGAGAAAGAAAGGGCACAAGTGGGGGAGAGGGGCAGAAGGAGAGAGAGAGAATCTTAAACAGGGTCTGTACCCAGCACAGATCCTGACACAGGGCTCGATCTCATGACTGTGAGATCATGACCTGAGACAAAATCAAGAGTTGAATGCTTAACTGACTGAACCATTCAGGTGCCCTTCTATCTCTTTTTCCTTTATTCATTTGTTTCTTAAATTCCATATATGAGTAAGATAATATGGTATTTGTCTTTCTCTGACTGACTTGTTTCACTTAACATTATAGTCTGTAGCTCTATCTATGTTGTTGCAAATGGCAAGATTTCATTCTTTTTTTATCACTGAATACTATTCCGTGTGTGTGTGTGTGTGTGTGTGTGTGTATTTATATATACACGCTACTTCTTTTTCTATTTATCTATCAATGGACACAGGCTATTTCATAGTTGGGCTGTTGTACATAATGCTGCAATAAATATCAGGGTGCATATATCCCTTTCAATTGGTACTTCTGCATCTTTTGCATAAGTGCAATTCTTGGATCACAAGGTGATTCTATTTTTAGTTTTTTGACCTTCATACTGTTTTCCACAGTGGCTGCATCAATTTGCATTCCCACCAACAGTGCAAGATGGTTCCTTTTTCTCCACATTCTTACCAACACCTGTTTCTGGTGTTTTTGATTTTAGCATTTCTGACAGGTGTGAGGTGATATCTAATTGTAGTTTAGATATGCATTTCCCTGATGATAAGTAATGTTGAACATCTTTTCATGTATCTGTTGGCCATCTGGATATCTTCTTTGGAAAATGTCTGTTCATGTCTTCTGCCATTTTTAGGTTGGGTTATTTGGTTTTTGGGTTTTGAGTTTGTTGTGTCAGTTCTTTATATATGTTGGATACTAAACCTTTATCAGACATGTCATTTGCAAATATCTTCTCCCATTCGGTAGGTTGTCTTATAGCCTTGTTGATTGCTTCCTTCTTTTGGAGACACTTTTTATTTTGATTTAGTCCCAATAGTTTAGTTTTTGCTTTTATTTCCCTTGCCTCAGGTGACCCATCTAGAAAAATGTTGCTATGGCCAATGTCAGAGAGATTACTGTCTGTGCTTACTTCGAATATTTTTTTTTTTTTTTTTTATGGTTTAGGTCTTTAATCCATTTGGAGTTTATCTTTGTGTATGGTGAAAGAAAGTGGCCCAGTTTCATTCTTTTACATGTAGCTGTCCAGTTTTACTAACATCATTTATTCAATAGACTGTCTTTTCCCCATTGTATATTCATTCCTCCTTTGTAGCAGATTAATTGACCATATAATTATGGATTTATTTCTGGGTTTTCTGTTCTATTCCATTGATCTACATGTCTATTTTTATGCCAGTACCATACTGTTTTAACTACTACTGCTTTGTAATATAACTTGAAATTGGGAATTGTGATAATTTTGGTTTTGTTTTTCTTTTTCAAGATTGCTTTGGCTATTTGAGGTCTTTTGTGGTTCCATACAAATTTTAGGATTGTTTGTTCTAGTTCTATGAAAAATGCTGTTTTGTAGTTCAATAGCGAGGGCATTAAGGCTGTAGATTGCTTTGGGTAGTGTAGACATTTTAACAGTATTTGTTCTTCCAACCCATGAGCATGGAATGTCTTTCCATTTCTTTGTGTCAATCCTGTATTTCTTACATCAGTGTTTTATATTAATTGATCAAACTTGATTGCTCTTTTTAGGTATTGAGGGTTAGAAACTTTTCTGTAAAGGGTCAGATGTCAATATTTTAGGCATTGTGGGCCACATATAATCTCTTTCACATATTCTCTCTCTCTCTTTCTTTAGCAACTCCTTAAAAATGCAAAAGCCATTCTTAGCTTGATGGCTATAAAAAATAGACCACTTTGAGTGACTATGTTTATACCAATGTAGATTTGTCAGTTGTAGCAAATGCATCACTCTGGTTAATAAAGGGAGAATCTGTGCATGCATGTGGGCACGAATGAATGGGCAATCTCTGTGTCTTCCTCTCAATTTTTTTATGAACCTAAACTTGTTCTGAAAAGGTGAAGTATGAACCTAAAACTGCTCTAAAAAAATGGAAGTCTTAATTGAAAAAAAAAAAAAAAAGACCACAGGCCAGATTTGACTCTGGGGCCACATATTGTTAACCCCATTATCCAGCTCAGGGTAAGGCTAAAAAGATTGCAATGCAGTTTTGGCTCTCCACATTCCATGAATTTATTCAGTCAGCATATCTTTACTGAATATCCTTTTTGTGCTTTAAGTAGATGAGGTAGTTATAGCCATATAAACCTCTATATTACAGCATGTAGTGAGTACCCTAAATGAGGTACAATGTAAGTGCTGGAGAAAAAAGAATGTGACTTTCTCTCTTTGAGGTTAACTTGCAACTGCTCTGGAAGTAGGTAGGGATGAACCAGCTAGAGAAGAAGGAGAAGGAGTTCTATAGAGGGGAGGAGTCATGAGAAGATCTCCATAGTGCTTCCCAAACTTTTTCACACCATGGTGTACATCTACCTTATTTTTTTGGAGCACTGGGTTAAACAGATGATGTCACTTATGAATGGAAGCAATGGGTCCAGGGACCCATGCTGCCCCCACCCCATGAAGTTGCCCTGAGGCCTGAGCACAGCACTCTACTCATTCACATCCCTTGGCACTCCAGCTGAGAAGTTCTGGAGCAACAAATAATGCATTGAGTGAACAGGTGGGAGTTTGGTCAGGGGGAATTTTGGTAGTTTTACACTGCCCAGGGCTGAGGCTCAACTTTGCTTCTATCACTTACTTGTTGGATGACCGAAGCAGGCTGTTTTGAAATCCCTTTTCTTCTTTTTCTTCCCCCCTTTTTTTTTTTTTTTTTTTTTTATAAAATGCTGATAGTACCTGGAAGGGATCTTGTGAAGCTTAACATTAATGAAATACTGTGCATACAGCTTCTGCTGCAGACTCAACATACAACAGGTTATTTATTCCCCACACCCTTTCAGCCTTCCTATACCGACAATAAAAAAATCCCTTGACAAAAGAAACCATGCACTTTCCAGTCTCTATACCGACTGCCTGGGGATAATGCCAGGGCTTTTGTGAGATGGAAACAAGGAATGATAAGTGAAGAGAAACCATAAAATAATGGGTAAATCTATTGCTTTGGTACTCTTCCTTCAAATGTGACTGTTCTTTAGAAAGAGAGAGGTTATCAACTCTCGGAACACTTAAGTATGAGTTGTAATGTCTGTGTGAGGGGAAATCTTTCTCTCTTTCTCTTTGTCTCTCCCTTTTTTTTTTTTTTTTATTTTATCTTTTCTTTTTTGTAAGCCAAAGGTGCAAGGGCTCAGTGGGCTGTGCCCTGGAGGTGAACTGAGGACTCTGGTTAAACATGGCTTGGAGGAAACTCATCAGCTGACTTCAACAGAAACATCTGTGAGTTCATATTGGCCAAGTCCCTAGAGATTTTTTCACTGCTGAACATGCTACTTCCCAACTGTTCAAGATAGTGGCTCAGAGCTGTGCACATATTTTGAGATGCATTCTGCTGATTGGATTATTTTTAAAGCCTATTTCTTATCTAAAGTATTTCCTTTAATTGCTTCTTTCTGGCCTGATGCTAGGTCTCAGTGAGGTTGTTCCAAGTCTAGAATCATAAAATAATACTCTCCCAAATTGGAAGTAGCCACCCCATCACTTTCCAGATGAGGAAATTGACACCACTTGAATGAAAAGTTGCTCAAGTCTCACAGATATTTCATTTTTTCTTCCTTTCCTTCTTCCTCTGTCTCTCCTCCCCTTCCTCCCTTCCTTATTTGCTGAATAACTCCCAGATGCCATGCACTGTTTTCAGCGCTAATGATACAAAAAGGCATATCCCACAGACTGTTGAACTTCTCATCTACTGCAGCAGCAGCAGCAGCGATGTAAACCAATTATTACTGTAGGCATGGTAAGGGATTGCGTAGAGGGGCACAAAAGATTTGAAGAGGACCCATAAGAGGGCCCAACTAAATTAAACTTGGAGGGTCAGGGGAATTGACCTGAGTGGAGTCTCACAGGGTGTGTGGGATGTAAGTAGGCTGTGAGGGCAGCGAGGTATGGGAACAGAGATGAGAAATGATCTTTGAGACATAATGAAGAGTACAGGTAGTAGCATCAGATGTACATGTTATTTTTCTGAATTCATTCATTTGTGGAGAGGGCGAGGGTGAAGGTGAGGATGGGGGGAGAGAGAGAGAGAGAGAGAGAGAGAGAGAGAGAGAGAGAGACTTGGAGAGAAATAATATAAAATTCCACCTGAATACTAGCTGCTCTGGCCCTTCCAATCTATGGTTGCATGCTATGCCTCTGTCTTCTGCCCAAGGGAGTCATAATGGAATCTCCCACTCATGGAGTAAGAGGACCAGCCTCACAGTCATCACAGGCCTGCGGGAGCATCTCACCAAACCAGTGAGAGCAAGAGCTGTTTTGATTATACATGATTCTATATGCTGAGTGTAGAACTGAAACCCCTATAAGCTGCTCTTCCACTTATAAAGGCATTCCTACCATGTACTTATCCATAGGGGTTTTTGTTAAGGAGGACTAGTTGCCGGGATTGGCTTTAGGAAATGCAATCCTTTCTATCGATTCAACAAAGATAAATTTTACGGCTGCCATGCACCATCTTCTCTGATCTCTTTTATTGGAGGTGGTGTTGGTGAAAGAGCTGTGAAGTCAATAAACAAAGCGAACTAAGTGCACAACTTTTACTTTCCTGGCTCCGCCTGGGAGCCCAGAGCTGTGCGATCCTGAGATACAGCCTCCCCATAGGTCATGCCCAGGGGCTTCCATTATCTCTAAGCAACACACACTCCAGAGCATCTTATTAATGATATTTAATTACACTGAAATTAATGATGTTTTTCATCTGATCTTGGGCTGATTTTACAGCTCAGAGATAAGCTGGGGCAACTTTGGCTTTTCTGTCTCTCCATCTCAGCAGTCAAGTGCCCTCTTTTATCTTTGTTGACTCTCTGCTTTTTTCCAGGTGCCCATTTTCTCCACTTGCACTTCTTTCTCTGACTACCAGCCTCCCCCCGCTTTTTTTTTTCAGTAATAATTACCTACCCCAAGCCACAGAAATGATCTGTTTCCACATGAGGGTTTCTGATGATACAGACAATGCAGTATTTCTCAACAGAGTTTAATTTGCATATATCCTGGCCATATCTTCATTAGGTTTTAAAACACAGAGATTGTCAAATGAGCACTATCTGATAGCTCAAACAATACAATAGTTTTGGGAGACTCTAATCTCGTCATTGTCTACTTGAGTGCTCTGGGTTTTGCTGAGGAAAATCTTTTACAGAAGTGGCGTGGAGTATTCAGTTCTCAGGTTCAGGAATTGTTATTATTTCCCAATGAAAATAATGGGGATTGTAGATAGGATTTACCAAACTTGAACTGTATTGATGGTTTTTGCTTTGTTTGAGCAAAAACAGGTGTTCGGGGGAATTAAACATTTCTGCTGTGAACTGTAATATAATAGCATTGAGAACGAAATGTTTAAAAACTGAGTATAGGGCATGATGATGAAAGTGAATTGGATTGCGGAAATTCTTTCAGAGTTCAAAGTCTTATGCTATTTAAAGGCTTCAAAGAGTAAATTGGAAATATACTCTGTTTGGATTTTTTGTTCTTGGGAAGGGGTAAGAAATACAGTCCTCGAAGAATGCTTCATTGTATTGACAGCCCAACTATTGATTTATTAGGGCAGAAAACTAGAAGCATTACATCAAATAATTTCCCTATTTATTTCTTTCTCTACTTATCTTAAGCTGTTCTTTAACCTACTTTCTGCACCACCCTACCCCCCCCCCCACAAGCCAAAACATAATATAGAAATAATAACAACAATAACTACAATATCTTATTGCATTCATTCAGGTTAAGTTTCAACATATCAGGTAATTGAAAATTTCCCAGTTGTCTCTGCGTCTGATCCTAGGATACATATCTTTTTCTTTTTTCATAGTCTTTTAGCTCATTCATTCATTCATTCATTCACCAAACATAATTTATAGACATCAGCTAGATAACAGATACTACGATAGGTGCTGGAAAAACAATGGTGGGCCAAACACAGTCTCTATACCTATATAAATTAGAAACCAGGAGAGGAGGGTGACATTAATCTATAAGTCATACCAATAGAAATGTAAAATTATAATCAAGTTCTAAGAAGGTGTATGGTGCTAGAAGAGCTTACAGGAGTAAGGTTTAACCCAACTTGGAGGACCAGGAAAAGTTTTTCTGTGGAAGCCGCTACGGATTGAGATCCGAAGGAACAATAGGTATTTGTTGGTCAAGAGAATGTGGTAAGGTGAGTTTTTCCAAAACGCAAGATGCTACCTGTGCATTGACCCCATGATGAGAGGGAAAATGATGAGATAGCACTACTCAACCTCATTCTCTTCAGACAAGGCTGTCTTTCTCCTTTCCTTTGTGGGTGATGACACCCTTTGTATTTCAGATTCCTAGAGGTGACATTTTTCTCCTTGAGAGCTTGGTTTCCAAAGGAGAAGAAGAAAAGGGTAGGTTCCCTCCTGATGTCAGCCCTCTATTTCTCCTTGATTAGCCTTGTCAGTATTGATGAAGGAGTGCTAGTCTACAAAGGTCCTTGTCTGGGTGTCACCAATGAGATGGTGTGTGAGGGGCTGACGTGTCCAGGTACAATTTTCTAGTTGGCAGAAAGCTCAACGAGAAGGGTCCTAGGGTTAGACTAAAAAGACTGGGCTTTGCAGGGTGAGGCATTTAACTTCTCCCAGTCTCAATTTTCCTCATCTAAAGGGGGGTTGTGAAGTTCAAATAAGATAGCAATGCCAGAGAACATAATACATTTATTTAAATATGTAAGGAACCATTTTATCGCTATTACTTATTTAAAAGTTCTGGGAAAGTTCAGCTCACTTTTCAGATAGAATGTCAAAAGGAAAATTTTATCAGTGACCAGAATATGTATTTTTGTAATGTATGTTTTCAAATTGTGTAATGATATACTGTCTCATCAAGATAAGAATTGGACTAAAAGATGGCTAGATTGTGTTGTGTTTACCAGTGAAATGTATCTTTGGGGCAGTTCTCACCAACCTGACTCTTTGGAAAGTCTTAGTCCAACTCAGTCACCACATGTGGACACAGCCGGTGTTTACCAAAATGGATTTAGATCACTCTCCAAAGCAATTCAGATCGTCAAACTAGTTCAACTGAAATATCAGGTAAGTGAAGCAAAGGATCATCCATGCTTTATACAAAGAATTGATTTAAAAAAAAAGAATTGATCAAGATGGGTCTTCTGTAGATCTGACACAAACCAATGAGCTTTAAGATCTTCTGGGCCTCACTGCTCCTATCACTAAGGAGACAGGAAAGAGGACATCTAAAATTCATTCTGGCTCTAACATTCCATGCTAAAAATGTCTTTAATCACTGTCAAGAGGCATTACAGTCCAAAAGAGCTGATTTTTTTTTTTTTAAAGATAAAATACTCTTAGTATGGGGGGGTGCCTAAGTGATTCAGTTGATTAAGTGTCTGACTCTTGATTTTGGCTCAGGTCATGATCTTACCATTTGCGAGTTCTAGCCCCATGTCAGGCTTGGAGCTGACATGCTAACAGCATGGAGCTTGCTTGAGATTCTCTCTCTCTCTCTCTCTCTCTCTCTCTCTCTGCCCCTCCCCCACTCATGTGTGCACACACACTCTCACAAATAAATAAAATAAACAAAAAATATTTTAGTGTGCATATTGTTTATGAACGAAGAATAAATTTATAAGCATCTGCTGGAAATTTCAGGGAAGGGAGATCCTGAAAATTTTCCATTGAGCAAGGAAGGATGAGTAGAAATTACTTCAGCAGTACTCATTATTACTAATGTGAGATTGGTGAGAGGTCACTGATAACAAATTTCTCTGCATAATGGAAACTTTATACCCTTCCACTGATGCCCCTCCCTCACTCCTCCCTGCTGCCTTTGGCAACCACAATTCCACCCTCACTCACTGTGATCAGAAGACCTGAATTCCCAAACCGGCTCTGTTATTCATCATGTGACCTTGGGCAAGTTACCTAGCCTCTCTATGCCTGGCCCCTCTTTTAAGAAACAAAAACATAATACCTGCCTCACAGAGTTTCCGTGGAGATAAACTGGTACAAAAATGAAATACATTCATGAGACTCTCATGTGCCTATTAAGCACTAAATAAATGTGTATTTCCTTTTGTTTTCTTTTTCCACTTAAGTTTGTAGAAGTATTTTTGGTCTTGTGAGCTTTTGTACTTTAACTGGCTTCATCTGAGAACTTCTTGAGTGGAATGAGGACCTGCCAACTATGTGCTCGTCAAAGCCAATAACCATTCATGACATATAAGATGCTTGAATTTCCTCAACAGCTTGAGAGAGAAATAAGTTTGCATTGCTCGCAGTTATTTCACTTATAATAATTCGGTATCTGTCTTAAGACTTGTGACACTGCTTTATGTTGAAATATAGGGAAGAAAAATACTTAAGAAGCTAAGGGGGAAATGAGGGTGAGATATTAAAAAATGTCCTATTAATTTCAGAAGTAAACTTAGTGTTGTAGTTTTTGAAAGAAGTGCTTCTTCTGGAGAGAAAGCGAAAAAAATCTATTAAAGGGGAAAAAGTTTCCAAAGAAGTTGAGTGGTTCTTTTTATTTTCTTAAACAAATTCTTCCTGCCAAGTATTGGCTCTTGGAAAACACGGTTAGCCGGCTATAAAGTTGTAATAGAAAATAGTAAAAGCAATGAAATGTACAATTAAGGATCACACACCCCAGATATCTTCTAGTTCATTAGTCATCCTCCTATCTCAGTGAAGGAGGTTTCTCAATCCCTGCTCTTTACTCCTTGGCTCAACCACAGTGGAACCAATGATAAGGTTCACTCTTTTTTATAGTGTTTCTTTGCACAAAGCAATGATCTCTTAAAGATGAAGTTTAATGCTCCCCCAGGAAATGCTGTCCATTTTAGACTTTTTTTCTGCTTGGTAGCATTCTCTTTTTCTCAGTGAAGGTTGTAAGCTAGATCAGTAGTCACTGGGATTTTACTGGATTCACCAGTAGAGGGAGTTCAAACCAAGTTGTGGGAGATTTGGGGGAAGGGGTGCTAGAATTTTTGAGGGTGCTCTATATCATGGACTGAATTCAGGGAACTTGAAGAAAGTAGTAACCAAATGTAGACCAGTTGCATTCATCGATTCTTTCAACACTTACTGAGCTGACATTGATGCTGGATATATAGAAATCAGAAAGAATCTGTTCCTTCCTCAAAGAGTTTATAGTGTGGTAGGAAAAGGCCTATGTAAAAAAAGTACCTGTAATGCCCTGTTCTTGGTATAATTATAGAATGTGAACAAAATGAGGGAACCACTAACCCATCCAGATTGGTGGTGGCAGGTGGGAGGAAGGTCATGTGTTTGGCATCCTAGAGTGATGTGAATTCACCCTTCTCTCTATAGAATTCTGGTGAGGCAGCAAGTTGGGGCCATGGATTCCATAAGCTTGGGAGCAAGGTATTTAGCAAAGGTCCCAGAGACCTCAGGGGGCTTCTTCATTTCAGCTACCAAATGGCTATGTGACTTTAACCAGTCACTTAATTATTTAGAGCTTTCATTTATTCAGCTATAAATGAAATGGGATTGGTGGTTAAGTACTTTAACTTCCCTTCTGCAAGGGATGCGTAGAACATGGCAACGAGAGATGGGGATAGAGGATGCGGGACCCTGGCCTGCTGTAACTTACCTGGTGGAGTCACCTCCTTCTTGCCTTTTGGTTTCCTCCCCACATTATCGTCTGGCACTGTGGAGCTCTCAAACCAAAATCTCCTCAAATTGCTCTTCTTCATTGATGGCTTGAGCTATTGATATTGTGCTTCCTAATAGGCCCCAGTCTCATCAGATTCACTTTGTGTTTTCCACCTATGCTTACCTCCGGTGCAAGGAATGGAACTGTGTATTATAATGGATTAGTTGTCCTGCCAGCTTTTTGAAGAGAGGAGG
This sequence comes from Felis catus, assembly GCF_018350175.1. NCBI lineage: Eukaryota > Metazoa > Chordata > Mammalia > Carnivora > Felidae > Felis > Felis catus. Next base: position 186,838,401 of record NC_058371.1, on the reverse strand, counting down.
AAGTCTTAATAATCTCTCCATCCCCAGTGCTCAGCAGTAGAGCTAGGAATGTAGTAAATGCTTAATGAATGTTTGCTGGTTGACTGCATGAATGAATGAATCAATGAGTGAATGAATTCACATTTTGCTGAAAGTCTGATGGTTATAGGCAGTCTCCAATTTCACCCAGGCTATAATAATATTGAGCGCCCAGTTAAGCTGCAGGGATAGCTGTGATCTTTATTTCAAGCACAAAGAGCCTTCACTTTATAGAATTTTGTAGAAAAGTTTAGTATCATAAAGATCTTCTCCAGAGATTGATCTGTCCCTTAAATCTGTATCTGTGTCAAAATGCCACAAACAAAGTTCAAAAGAAAATGCAGTAAAATTATTCAACGTGGGCAATGAGAAAGCATTAAAGCAAATCTTTCAGGATGGCTAGGAAATGTGAGGTCTAATGACCTTTGTTGTAATGCTAGATGAATTGACTCTTAGATGGAGAGGTAGATCTTACCTCTTTCAGTAAGATCCTTTCTCCTTGCCCATTATGAATAGTTTTTCCTGCCTTTTCTCCACTTCTAATCCTTTCTTTAAAAAAGTGTTTTTTAAACGTTTATTTATTATTGAGAGGCAGTGAGAGATAGAGCGTGAGCATGGGAGATGCAGACAGAGGAGGAGACACAAAATCTGAAGCAGGTTCCAGGCTCTGAGCTGTCAGCACAGAGCCAGATGCAGGGCTTGAACCCACAAACTGTGAGACCATGACCTGAGCTGAAGTTGGATGCTTAACCCACTGAGCCTCCCAGGTGCCCCGACTTCTAATCCTTTCTAACTTGCACCATGGTCTAAGAGTTGGGGCATGCAGTCATTGACTTGCAGCAACATTTATTCGGTTGTGTTTACACATATAACTTTAACACCAGCAATGATAATAACTGATATATTTGAATGCCAGGCTATGTGCTTTCATATATGTTATCACACTGAAGTTCTATATTCTTGTAAAGAAAACATTATTATTCCTATTTTTTAAAGATTAGAAATTTAGAAGGTGAAAAACTTGCTCAAGATTTTGCAGTGGGTGTCAGAATTAGAACTCACACCAAAGTCTAACTTCAGCTACTGTATTCTTTCAATTATTTCATGTCGTCTCTCATGATATTAACATCTTAAGAAATGGAATAGATTAGTCTAGTAATGAGAAAATCCAGTGAAATAAAAAGCCAATTGTAAGTGGTCAGTACACAGAAATGTGAAATAGTTGCCTGCATTTTTGGCTTATGAAAATTCTGTGAGGTGCTATGATAAATCTCCAGGTATTAGGTTTTCCCATAAAAATTTAGAGATTCAAGTAATTATGGAATTTATGTATTCAGAGGATCCTTACTGAGCATGTACTGTGTGCTAACTTTTTGAGCTTGGGGCACAAACAGAACAAAATCATTGCTCTCAGGAACCTTGGGGTATATTAATGAACAATGTGGACACAATCCATGTATTCATGGAACTCTCTTTCCCATTATTGTCTCAGTTTACAATTCAGGTGGAAGCAAATTATCCCAAATTATGTGGATAATTGCCTCTATTCCATTTCACTGCTGCTCTGTACTTGACCAATCTTAAACATCCATTGGGACCTCATATAAACATTCCTTTGAAAAATAATTAAAATTGGAGAATGGAAGATAAAGCAAAATATTTTAAATTATTTTTTTGGTCCCAGCTCTGTTTCTCAGTGGACAATTTTGAAGCAACACAATTCCTGCTTTGGTAAAATGGTAATGAGACTTTATGTTCTAATATCATGTAAGAGTTAGGAGGTTGTTGACAATAATTATGCCCCCAAAGTTTATGAATTATTTAATCAACTAAAGATTTGCTTCATCAGTTCACCCACACTCCACAGGTATGAACAACACCCCCAAGATCATCAATGTACATACGCTGAGCCCCCGTGGACATGGTAGGTCAATAACTCACCAAGACATGACACGATCTTCACTCCCAAATAGCTTTTTTCAATGGGAAAATGGGCTCTTCCACATCCTGCATCCATCTGCTAATTGCTTCTTCTCCTTTACATGCCTCTAGGTGCTAGCAGGTAAATTAGTTCAAGGAGAGCGCAACTTTTTATCTAAGAATGGCCCCCTTTATCACGCAGCATCATTTGGTGGAAAGGATACTTACATAGCTCCAGTTATTGGTAGTGACAGCGTATTTTAGGTATGTAGCCCATTACCTGCAACCTTTGGGATTACTGAGATTTAAAATTTGTGGCTTTGACCTGTTGGGGTGATCTTGGACATCCCTGGGGTGTAGCATTAGCTTATTTTGTTTGGGTGTGAATTCAAATCAGCTGTCATTGAAGGCAGATGTGTAGGGTAATTAATGCACTAATGGCAGATGATTTACATTTACTGTGCACGCGTATCACCAGAGGACCTTACAAAAACTCATATCCTGGCTCCCTAGGTCCAGGGAGGGGCATGAGATTCTGCATTTTATTTTGGAGGTGCCGATGAAACTGGCCTTGAGAACACACTTCAAGTGGCGAGGTTGGCAAGTGAAACTGACGGGCAATCCATGAATCAGAGCTCAAGGCAGCTCTGTTGCTTTCCCTTTATTGTTGCATGCCCAGTAGTTTTAACTAAGGCTTTAAAGAAGCAACATACACATTTATAGTTGTAACTGAATGCATGTTAGGAAGAAACTATATGCTACAGTGATGTTCACAATTTGGGATTAAGGAGCTCTCACTTGTGATATAACCCTCATCGATGTCAGTGGTGCATTGCGTACATATGGGGAGCTGCTTTATACACGTTATCTTCTTTGGACTTTTCCACTTGTGTGAGGCAGGCTAGCCCAATGTTTTGCTAACCCACTTTTATAGATAATTCAAGTGAGAAACACAACAGCAAGTGGCACCCCCCAAGATCACACAGAGCATTGTGACAGAGCAGGACTCTCAACCCAGGGACCCCTCTTCTGGTGGCAGATCCATCTAACAAAATGATTTTCATTTCATCCTAAAATCCTGGAGATTTACTGCCTTGCTTCACATAATGTTATGTGAAAACTGAAATTATTACATATGCTTATAATATACTTGCCTATTACCAATGTCATTACCATTATCACCCATGATAAACAATAGCAGTGTTTCTCATAAGCATTTGCTATGTTTAAGGAATACTTTGTGCGTGCAAACTGGACGTACAAAGGAATATAGGAAGCAAAGCCTACCTCTCAAATACCATACAAATGATTTTAATAGTACAACAGAGGAGATAAGAAATTTCAAATTATAAAAATCTAATTAAAGAAGTTAATGCAATTTTGTTAGATACTTAGTAGCTGGTGAACACAAATAATGTTACTATCAAACAGGTGTCTTAATAATAAATAATATAGAATACTGAAGTGGTTAGTGGTCAAGGAAAGCTCAATGTATGAGACAAGATTTTTAGTGGCTCTTGGAAAGGAGTAAATTCACAGTGGTCAAAATCTGTGGTCTGGAGTTCGGCTGCCTGGATTTGCATTCCCGCCCAACCACTCCCATGCTGTGTGAATTTGGTTGAATAACTTGAGTCAGTTACTCTGAGAAGTAACTCTGAGCTTAGTTGCCTCATCAGTAAACTGTTGGGAAAACAATAGGTTCTACCTCAAAAGGTATAGAGAGAATTAAGTAAGACATGCAAAACACTGAGGGTCCTGCCTGGTACACAGTAAATGCTCTATATTCAGAGCCAGTCTTATTCAACATTTACCTTTAAAGATATGGCTACTGAGGTCCAGAGAGATTCCGTGACTTGCCTTATTTTGGGAATTGTGAAAACTGTGATGGAAACCCAGGCATTTAGCTCCAAACCTGTGTTCTTCACTAAAACTAGACCAACTGTACACATGCCAGTTCTACTATTGTAATGACTACCCCCACTGCTACCACTCCAGTGACCATGACCATGCCTGCTACCATGACTCCAATCATGACTATGGCTACTGTGATTACTGCAACAACTACTGTCACTACAGCTATGATGGCTACTGTGACTAATACGACGAGGACAACAACTATTGCTACGACAACGATGACTGTGACTGCTGTGGTTGTACTACGCCTGTGACTATTTCACGATGACTACTACGACTACTGCTGCTGCTATGACTATGATGACCATGGCAGCTACTACTGTAACTACAACTACTCTGCTGCTATGACGACTACTACAACTACCATGACTGCTATACGATGACGACGATGACTACTGCTACTACAGCGACTGCTGCTATGGCTACTACTATAACTACTACGACTACTCTACTATAATTACTGCTGACTATCACGACTGTGACTGCTACTTCAACTACTACAACTACTCTGCTATGACTACTATACTATATGACTGCTACTATGGCCGTTACTACAACTACTCTACTTTGAGTACTATTACTACTACAACAACATGTATGACTGCTGCTATGGCTACTTCTACAATTACTACAAGTGCTCTACTCTGACTACTACGACAACGATGACTATGACTGCTAGTATATTGCTGCCACAACGATGACCCTGACGACGACTGCTACAGCTACTACTGCTGTTACTACTGTGACAACGATGACGGCAACTATGGCTACTACAACTATGACTATGACGGCTGCTATGATTACTACGACTACTATCACAACTACTACTATTTTTGTTTTGTTATTGTGGTTGTAATTCCTATCTCGGGCCATTAGAGCTTCAGGAAAGCTGACAAAAATAAGATGAAGAGGGGCGAGTACTTGTGTGAGTACAGACAGAACGGTTGGAGATCCATGTGACTTGAGAGAAAGCCCTGACCGAGGTGGAAGGCCATGGGGAGAGGAAGTAGGAAACCAGGTTGGTGAGAGAGGTTGGCATCAGGCCGCAGGAGATCTTTGGCATCACAGTGTTAAGACACGAGGATTTTGATCTTTGGGGTAAGAGAATAACTAACTTGTGTCACTATTTCAAGTAAATTAAAGTAGGGGAGGGAAGCAAGGAGACCAGTTAGACATATATAAGTATGTTGCTGCATTCATTCATTTGTTCATTCATTTGTAGATTACCATTCATGTGCTCCACCCACTCTATTGTGCATTAGGTGTACAACTAAAAAGGCCTGAGCTGTGTTTAGGACAATGGATATAACCACACACACACAAATACTTAACTCTGTACACTAAGAAATGCACACATAAAATGTGGCTATAAAGTAATGAGGCTAATTGCACAAAGCTATTGTGGAATCTAACTTATTACTTGATAGCCTTGGCTTATATTTAAGAAATATAACATAAACTAAAACCCGAGGAATCAATCACACTCTTTAGAAGTTCTTCTACGTGACTCATTTAGTAGGTATGTGATGGAAGGAACTTTTATGGTAGGGAAATTCCTATCAGTCACAGCTTTTATAACTGCCTATTGATGATATACACAGCTCCATAATGGCAGTGCTAAAATTGGCTTTTACTTCCTTAAACCATCATTGTATTGAACCATGTAACCAGAAAATCACAATGTGGTGATCTTTCTCTACACTAATCCTTCCATGAGCACTTAATGACTTGTCTGTTCATCTTGGAGATAATAAACCCTGCATTGAAGCAATAGCTGTCTTGGTGACTTTGCATAAATCATTATTTGTAAAAGTGAAGGAAAACCTATAGATAGGAGCCAAGGACTGGGATTGCTCAACTTTCAAGAATTAGCTCTGATAATTGCCATGACTGCATTAGGCATGCACTGAACAAATAGATGCAGACCAAAAAGTAAATATTATCTCTCAAAGTGATCAATATAACAACTTCTGGCACAGGAAGGGCAATTATTAAATATCCTAGCAAAGTCTGTCTGAGCAAAACAACATTGTAATGAAGGCTGATAGGGTAGAAAATGGGAAGCAGGCAAAGCACCATGGAAACATGGGGAGACTACTAATCCACAGGCAAAAACCAAGGTGACGTGTTGTAAGAAAGTGTAGGTGGGAAAGAGTAATGTTATTAATACAGAACAACCTACAATTTTAAGACTGTTTATTTCCGATAATTTGAAAAAATAGTTTCAATTAAGATAGTTTTATTGAGGCAGGAGACCTACTGGTTTCCCCAAATGAGATTTGTAGTCTCCTGTTTCCAGGCTCTTCCTTCACACCTTGAGTCCCTCCTGAATCATTCCGTTTCTCAGCGTCCTACCAAGCTGAGAGAACACAAACATTTTCTTGAAGCAAATATATATAGATTTTTTTTCCCAAACACAGATTCACAAGAAAACAAGGCAAAGAAAAACAGAAGAGAGAAGTAAAATGTCGCATTATACGGAGGCCAGTTGTCTGGTTTCCATTACACTTATCCTAATTTCTTTTAGGCTCATGTCTCAAGGCCTGACCTGATATTGTTCAAAAAGCAGACAAGCCTATGGTCAGGTAGTTTAGCCAGGATAAAATACCCTCAGATTGATCAAAAGGAAGTCAGAAACAGAAGAGTAAACAGTACACTGCTGAATTGGATGGGATAGCAAATGATTCAGAGTCTGCACAGGGAGACCATCTCCCCATCAGCCACGCCTGATTTCATTGTTTCTCCTTTTTACACTCTTTTTTGCTGTCTTCTTCATGCCTGCCCCTATACTCTTCCCTCCCTCCCTTTCTCCTTCCTCTCCTCCTTTCTTCCTTCCTTCCTTCCTTCCTTCCTTCCTTCCTGCCTTCCTGCCTTCCTGCCTTCCTGCCTTCCTGCCTTCCTGCCTTCCTGCCTTCCTGCCTTCCTGCCTTCCTTCCTTCCCTCCTTTCTTCCTTCATCTTTCCTTTCACTCCTCCTACCTGGATTGTTGCAATGGCCTTGTAATTGGTTTCCCTGATTCTACCTTTGCCCCTACAGTTTGTGTTCCACACCATAGCCAGAGAGATCATTTTAGGACATAGATCAGCTCATACCCTCTCTCTGTAAAGTGCCCTGCCTTGGCTTCCTCTTTCTTCTAAGTCAAACTAATGCCCATAGAGAGGCTGTAAGGTCCTCCACAATACAGCCCTCTGTTCACTTACTGAGCTCACCTCTTCCTTCTCTCCTCCACACAAGTCAAGGCCACTTCCAACCTGTGGTTTTTAATTTGTTTCCTCCCCAATATCTGAATGATTGACTCTCTGCTCAAACCTCACCTTCTCAATGACCACTGACCACTCTGTTTAAAACTGAAATCAGCTCTCGTTCTCTCCCTCAACCCTGGCATTGTTGATTTCCTTTACCCCATTCTTTCTAACATATTACACTACTTACTTATTTATCATGTTTATTGTTTTTCATCTTTCACTGGAATGTAAACTCCATTAGAAAGGAATCTTTGCCTGTACATTGATTTATTCCCTAGCCTAGAAAAGTGCCTGAGAAATGTAGGCTCAACAAATAAATATATTTGTTGAATAAATGGAAGTAACTTATCTTCAAGGAGGGAGACAGACAATGCAAGGAAACACAATACAGCTGATAAGTGTACTGATGGAGGTCTGTAGTTATTTTAAAGGCAAGAATAGAAGTTTCCCTTCTCTGTTGGCATGGGGTGGAGACAAACTTGAGGGAATGTTCAGAGAAATGGTAACATTAATGTAGGACTTGGAAGCATGATTAAAAGTTCACCAGGCAAAATATCAAGAGGGAATACCAAGGATGAGAGAGGACATTCCAGATAGAAAGAACAACACATGTCAAGGCACTGATGTGTGAAAGAACAAGCCGATTTGTGCACACCTTGAGAATGAGGGTACAAACAACTCGCCTAGGTATATTACAGGGAGCCTATAGAGTAGAGGTTGGGAATGAAGTTGTACAGCTAGAGCAACAGAGAGGGGCCAGGTGATGATGTGTCTCACTTGCAAAGCTAAAGAGGTTGGATTTATCCTGAAGACAATAGCAACTCATTGAAGGACTTTAAGCAGAGAAGAAATTACCAGATTTGAATTTTTAAATATAATGATAGCATAGGATGGATTAGAGAAGGGTGTCTCTAGAGTCTTAGAAGCCATTTGCAGGATACTGGCTTCATTGAAGGCAATGGAGTCCGAGAGCTGAGGAGCCACGTCTATGAAAGATTTAGAAGGGGAACCTTGAGTGATTCAGTGGCTGGTAGCATCTGAGGTGAAAAGAACAAGGATGGGTCTAAGATAATTCTGACATGTTTAGTCTGAGTGACCAGTTGGATTATGATGCTATTAGCTGTAAGTGAAAAATTAAGAGATGAACAGGCTTAGAGAAATAATGTGGGTTTGTTTGTTTTTTTAATGGCATGTTGGGTTTGTGGTGCTAGAGAACTCCTGAGAGGAGTTATGGGGTAATTAAAAATAAGTAAGTTAAGTGGGTGGAACTTAAGATAGAAGTTTAGGAGGATAGTGATAGAGATTTGTACAGTGATAGTTAATGACAATTAAATCACAATAATTAGTGTCACGGTCCTACCAGAATCTGTGGAGTGATAAGAGAGCCAAGGTTTGTGCTCTGGGGAAAGTTACTATTTATTTGTCAGAGAGAGAAAATTCTTCACTACCCGTGAATGGGATATTGCACAACTGGTCAAAGAATCAGGAAGATAAGGAGGGGGTAGTGGTGCCGTGGAAACCAAGAAAGGAAGGAATAGCCACCGTGATCAGGCACTGTACAGAGGCCCTGGAAGATAAGGAATGGAACACCCAGGGATTTGCCCGAATTACTAAGGAAATTTTTCAGAGGAGCTTTGGGAATGTAAACCAAACTACAGTATATTGAGAAGTCTAAGGGATTGAGAAGTCTGATGGGTAGATTATAATTACAAATGAGTCTTTAAGACACAAATGATGAAAGGAAGCATAGGAATAAGTCAGAGATTGGTTTGATCGTAAGGTGAAGATAAGGTAATTTCTCATACAAGAATTACTTGTTGGGCAGATAGATTTAGTGTTGAAAAAGAGTTTGAAAATGTAGGAAGGAGAGCTGTTCTTGGCCTTGCTGTAAGCAGCCCATTTTGTGTGGAAAATGGAAATGATAGGAGTTGAGATGGAGATCATTGGTAGAAGCATTAGCCCCAAAGAGGAAAAAGACTACTTGTTCCCTGGAGTTGAGAGGAGAGGACGGTTGTGTTTACAAATAAATATGTAGGGAACACTGGGGTTTTAAGGAATCCATGTATAACTCCCTTCCTCCTTATTCTGTGAATTTGAAACTAAATGGAAAATAACACAATGAAGCAGAGAGATGAAAATCAATGTGGAGGCTTTATAAATGATAGGTTGACTGGAGACTATAGCGATGAGGTATAGGCACGTAGGCTTGCTAATACTTTAGCCCTGAATTAGACAGACAGGTAGACCGAATAGCTGGACATCTCCAAGCTTCCCCACACAGAATGGACCTCTTACTGCAGAGCCAAGAACAGTAAGATAGATGCCAACGTGCATTGTCTGCAGATAGATAGATCTCAAGGAGAGAAAGGAGTTTAAGTGAGCATGTCCAGCCCATACTAGCAATCAGTTAATTCTGGAAACATGATACAGGGAGTCCCTTTACAACAGGAAAATTGGTGAGATTGAGGGAATTCCCATTGTCTTCATTATTTGAAGTGGAAAATGAAGTCTTTCTACGTTTGAGAGGAGGGAAAAGGAACGAGAGGGTTAGGGAAGCATAACAAATATCCACATTGCTGCTGTGAGGAATGGAAGAGTGATCCAGGCACACCTGGAAGAGTTGTTGAGGGGAATTGCCATGTAGCTGAGAGAAGAGAAGACGTATTTGCAGTGGCCCTTCTCCAGAAGAAGAAGATACACGTTTTAATTTCTATTCCATTGAGGTCTTTCGTGGGAGTTGAAGTGGTAGCAAATATTGAAATTTTTGTCATGAAATTATATGTCATGAGGTCTAGACTTTGTTTCCGTTCTCTACTCCTGCATAACAAAAAAACTCTAAACTTACCGGCTTAACATAATAACAATGTATTGTGTTTCATAGCCAAGAAATCAGGCAAAGCTCAGCTGGCCAGTTCTTCTGCTCAGATGGCATCCCTTACATCACTCATTTGGCTGCATGCAGTTGGGTCTAGATGGGGCTGGAAGGAGTGAGATTAATTCAGGCACATGTCTGATACCTCCATGTGGTCTTGCTCTGTCTCCTACTCTCTCTGCTTCTTTTCCCTCCCTCCCCTCTCTCCTTCTCCCTTTCCACATTGCATCTCTTAATTTAATAGTCCAGCAAGCTTCTTTGTAGCATAGAGGCTGGCTTCCCTCGAGAGCACAGAAATGGAAGCTGCCCAGGCTCTTCAGAGTAAGGCCTGAAACTGACACAATGTCACTTCTGCATATTCCATTAATTACAAGGCCAGCCCAGATTCAAAGAGAATGAGTAGAATAGACTCCCCCTCCTTATGAGAGGATCATCAGCATATACAGGGAAGAGGGTAACTGATGGCCACCTTCTCTGGGGACTATGCGCCACAAAAGGGTGAGGGGAAGAAAAGACATGCGGTCAGGTTCCAGATATGCAAAAAGAAACCCTGGGATTTCCTTTGCCCATAGAAGAGGCTAATGGCTGGAGTTTACTTTACGGGTGAAGTTCTATTACCCATAGAGGGAACTATGGTATTTCTGCTAGAAGACAGAATATACTTCACAGTGCCATGGCATTTCTAGCAAAAGTTTGAGGGCTTAGGGGGGGAAAAAAAAACCCTCATGTCGTTGAAATTTCATTTTGATGTTCAGACTCAGCTCACTCTGAGGAGTAAAAGTAGTTTGGACAGGATAGTGTCATACTAAATTAGGCTCTAGTTGGCCTTTTGGGAGATGGTAAAATTAGGATTGCCAGGAAAACACGTAAGAATTTGAATCTCATAGGGCAGGCTGCTGTTCAGGAAATGTGTGAGGTTGGTATAGTAGATGTGGGATACTCTATTCCATCGGGGGCTTTATCCCCTCCATGGCCGCACTTTGCTCCCTTTTGAGTTCATGGTTATTCATTATCCAGGGCTTGTCATCCATGCTCTTGCATCTCCTTTTAGGAACTCCTCTTGGATTTTCTTACCAGAGTTTGCTCTTTCTTCCATTTTCACTCTCCTTGAAGTGTCTCTGCCTATCCCTTATGGCTTTAGATTCTGGAGTGGATGTGAATCTCCATTTCCATCTATCTCTATTCTTATTCAGAGGAACAAATTTTTTTTTTTCATATCTTTTGACTTAAGAACATCTAAATTTCCCACTCTGAGCTCCCACCTTTTTGGCTTATGGAAAATTGAACTACACATTTTGGGGCTTACTTTCACCACTTCCCTGGGGTTGTGTCAAGGTCCTGGGGTCATCATTAAGTACCAATGCCCTGGTTCTGGGGAAAAGTGTATGGCCCTAGCCTCTGTGGTCCACAGTGCATTTAAGAAATGTTTGATAAGGTGGTGAGCCCTGGGTCCTAGCATCTAGCATCCCTGGGGCACAGTGTGGTCTCTCACAGAAGTTTTGGTTCATCATCTGGTGTTACGAGGACGTGGTGGGCAGGTATCCTCAACATGCAGAACCATGTGACTTTTTTTCTCTACCAACCGTCTCTTAGCCAGGGAAATCTCTTTCACCTGTTGGATACCCCTCTTACTGCAAGCCCTACTATTTTTAACAAGCTTAGGCTTTTGACTCTAAAAGCCAGAAAGTTTTGTCACAAAATCTTTCTTGGTTTGAGCCCATTGCCTGTTTGAATGGGGCAAAGGACATGGGAAAGACAGAGAGAAAACATGAATTAATAATGCAAGAGTCTTCCTGACACATTTTCCCATCGCTCCCAATCAAACATGATTTGTCCATGTGTCTCTACCTCCCAAAGGAACCACTAGCTAGTCTGTTAAATAGTTCTACCTAAGTGACTATGATCATTCAAAAGAGTGAGAGAGGCCCTTTGAGCTCCTACAATGCTCATCCCTGGTGTGTGCATCTATTTCAGCAGTGGCCTTCTGGAGGAAATGCCTAATTTTGTTAGTCATTCAAAGAGATGACTTCATTCACAGGTATTTCAATCTAGGTAGAGTCAAAGGGGCAAGATGAGGCAGAAAAGGGTGGGCAGGGCAGTGTAGGATTATCTGATCATAATAATTAAGGATTCAGATTAGTTAGCCCATTGTAGAACGCTGTGTTGATGTGCCCACACTGGCACAAATAACAAAAAGGCTGACATTTGAATATCACTTTACAATATCCGAAGCACTGTTCTATCCATAATTTCCTTTGAACTTTGGTTCTAAAAATCATAGAATGTTCCCGTTGAAAGGAATTTGCTTACTTTCTCTTTCTATCCAGGGCAGCAATCTCATTTTGTCATTATTTTTAAAAATGTGTAATTAAATAATTAATTAATTTTGAAAGAGAGAGAGAGAGAGAGAGAGCGAGTAGGGGAGGGGCAGAGAGAGAGGGAGACAGAATCCCAAGCAGGCTCCTCCCTGTCAGCATGGAGCCCAATGTGGGGCTCAAACTCAGGAACTGTGAGATCATGACCTGAGCCGAAACCAAGGGTCAGATATTTAACCAAATGAGCCACCCAGGCGCCCCAGCAATCTCATTTTAAAAGTAATGGGCGTGTCCAGCTACTTGTTCTCGAGCAATTCAGGTGACAGGAAAATCACTACTTGGTAATGCTACAAATTTTACAGGTATGGTTCTAATTGTTCAGAGGAATTTTTGTTTTCAACAGAGCCGATGGCTATTTTATCCTTTTTTTTTTAATTTTTTTAATGTTTATTTATTTTTGAGACAGGGAGAGACAGAGCATGAACGGGGGAGGGTCAGAGAGAGAGGGAGACACAGAATCTGAAACAGGCTCCAGGCTCTAAGCTGTCAGCCCAGAGCCCGATGCAGGGCTTGAACTCACGGACTGCGAGATCATGACCTGAGCCAAAGTCGGACGCTTAACCGACTGAGCCACCCAGGCACCCGGCCTATTTTATCCTTAAATTCCATTCATTGGCTTGAGTATGGAGCTTAAAGAAACCAGCCTTGTAGTTAGGCACACATTCATCAACTTAGCCACTGACTGCATGTGATTTGGAACAAGTGATATGAGCTCTCCAAGTATCCATTGGCTCCTCTGTAAAATGCTGGTCATCTACTGATGAAAGAAACCAGTTAAAAGAAACAGTGAACCATGACCCTATTAAGTAGTTACTAGCTCACTTAATCCTCACTGTGGGGAGGGCACTTGCTGATGCACATTACCTATTTCTTCACGCTGTAATACACTAGTTTTCTACTCAGGCTGTAAGCCACTGCTTTCGCTGTGTGTCTGTTTCATGCAGACTTCTTTCATGTGCTGTTGCCAACCTGCTAAAACCATGCTACCAGGTAATCTCATGCTTTACAACCCAGGCACCATCAAGAGTCAGTATGCTCTGAAGGGGAGCCTAGCCAAAGTCGGGGGGTAGCTCACGTCTGAGTTCTGAAGACAACATTTTCCTGGCTCAGGGGTCATTTTCTTGTGTTTCTAAGTTCTAGTATGTTCTAGATTATTGATCATAGTAAATGCTGGATATTTTCCTCTACAATTTGTTCCTCTTCCCACACACGACATCACCATGCATAGCACCCCCCCCCCCCCCCGTCTTCCCAATTACTCCTGCCAGAACAGGGAATCGTATCTGTCTTCACCCTTGGCTTAAATGCCACATTCAGTCAGTCACTAAGTTCTGTCAATTCTGCCTCCAAAACACATCTCAGATCTGTTCCCTTGTCTCCATTGCCTCTGTCCTCTGGTCCAGACTTTTACCATCTCTCCCTATAACTACTCTAAGACCTTCCCAAATCAATGATGTCAATTCAAGTAAAGAACTTATAAAATTGAATTATAACCCAAACTCTATTCAAAGAAACAGAGGTCTATGTAATATATTTAGAAATGTCTCTATCCCACTGTCTCCTTTTTTTAAGTTTTTATTATTAAGTAGTAAGATTCAAGTTCTCTGGAAAATCCAGTTATTTCTTAACTGTGCTGAGCCAAAAGGAGAACTAATGTAGTGTATTTATTCAAGATTGATTTTTGCAAAAGATTGTTCCCATATGTAGATTGCGCTTGTGACTCATGGAGTCTCTCTTTTTGTTCTGGTTGCTTTGAAAAGCCAAGCAAAAGTTCCTTCAAGCCCAGCAGTTAATTGTCACAGTGATGCCTGTTTGATGACTCCATATTTATTTTAAGAGGAACTGCATCCCGTTGGGCCTGCCAGGATGAGTTAGCTGCGAAACGCATTCCTAAATAGCTAAATGATTCAGCGCAGGATCCCCTATATGAAATAGACTTTGTAATGTGGCTGCATGCTTCTCTGTTGGAAAGTCTGTCTATTTCGGTTCTGTGCTTTATTTTATAATTCAATATTGCATATGAATAGGTAATGGAGGGAAGCTTTCCTGCCTCACAAAACCCATGTTACAACCAATATGTCGTTAAAACTTCACCCAGGTACCTGGAAGCTTCCTCCGATGAGAACTCAGTTATATGGGGCCAATGTATCTGAAAACATTCAGAATCGCACACTGCAGTTTGCAAATAACAACCAGGATGCTCTTGAACCGAGAAACCCCCAAGAGGGCACTTACCTCCTTTGCATCAATAAAGTACAACAGCTTCTTATCAGAGGCTGACTTTTGCTTACAGCTAGAAATCTGGCTAAACCCAGTTGCGAACCACTTAGAGACTTCAAATAATTCCCAAATTATACCTTCCTTCAAAGGGAATATGCTTTAAATCAAGTGTTTAATGTTAGGAAAATAATAATTCACACACTTGCACACCTTTGCAGCCTGTTTTAATTTAGAGACAAAGAGAACAGAGCACGGCACAGATTGTGCCTTGGCCCCCGGCCTCCCTACGTCCCCCAAAAGTGCTCAGGAAATGTGCTTCTTTTTAATGAATAAGGACTTAATCAGCACTGAACTCCACAGTGGCTCAACTGGGCATTTTGCTCCGCAAACAGTATATTGAGGATAAAAATGTTGGCCTGTTTCTGAGATAGCGTGAAGCCCGGTGATGTAAGGTTGTTTGCTCCCCAGCTAAAGGCCAGAGCACCAACTTAGTTTACAGCAAATTCTCAGGGCGTGCGTCATTCAGTTTCTACCGAAGAACCCCGAGACCACAGACGGACTGTGTATTCTGTCTGGGCTCACTGGGGCTCACTGCATGCTGGGACTCACTGCATGCTACGGACCACCTTTTAATTCAGAGAGGAGAGTAATCCTTGACGTGCATATGATGTGTGATTTGGGTGAGATCAGATATGCAGCAAGCTGCCTAGGCCAGCCATCTCAGCTGGGGCTCCAGGAGGGAATAATATCCAGCGCTCCGGGGATCCACGTATGTATGAACCTACCTACCTTCCTATGCATCTGAAATATGCCACGTCCCATCTTTGGGAAAACTGAGGAAACAGTCATTCAAATGTTTTTGAATTCTGTGGTTTAGACAAGGACCCCCAAAGGAAAAAACAGACTGATCAGGCATCATGATGCTCAATTTCTAATTTTATTATGTCACAAATCTGTGAAATTGTGAGAAGGCCATTTAACTGCACCGAGCATCTTTTTCTTTATCTGTAAAATCCATAAGAGGAGCTGGTGATTTCTGAGATGGCTTATTACTCAACAAATTTCAGGTGAATGAGCAGGGTGGTATTATTCAGAGAAGTTATTTATGCTGATGACATACTCAGGAGATTTGAACCTTCATAGTCTAAAATTTTTGTGTGCATTTGTGTGTTGGAGTATTTGCCCCCCTGCCCCACCCAGATCAAAAGAGAGAGAAAAGAAGTATATAATCTAGTCCAGTCTTGCAGCCAACATTTGAATTTCTTCTAAAATACTTTTACTAAATAACCACGTATTCCACACTTGAATGCTTCTAGTTACAGAATATTCCCAATCAGCATATTTAGTCATTCCATCTTGGAAGTACTCTAACTGTTCTGCCCTACATAATGTGTTATTTCCCTAGCCCTACAATATGACTACAGAATGAGGTTATATCCTTTTTACACAAAAGTAGTCTATCCCCACATGGTCTAGTTACTGGAAACTAACTCTTCTTCAGTGCTCACACACTGCTTTCTCCCACACTGCTTCCTATGTACCCAAAGCAACTCCTCTGCAATCTTACATACCTGCAGATTCCACTTGTTAACATGTTTTGGGGAGGGAGGCAAGTTAGTGCATAGTTTCCATTCAAGAAGTACAGGGGTGCCTAGGTGGCTCAGTCGGTTAAGCGTCAGACTCTTGATTTTGACTCAGGTCATGATCCTCACTGTCTTGAGATTGAGCCTTGCCTTGGGGCTCCATGTTGAGCATAGAACCTGCTTAAGATTCTCTCTCTCTCTCTCTCTCTCTCTCTCTCTCTCTCTCTCTCTCCTTCTCTCTCTTTCCTGCTGCCCCTCTCCCCAGCTCATATGTGCTTTCTCTCTCTCTCTCTCAAAATAAAAAGAAATATAGTACTGGGGGCATACATGGTACTCCCCCCCCCAAAAAAATGTTGTTTACAATTTTACTCCCTGCCACCAAGTGGGACCTAAGTCAGTTGGGGGATTTAGTTGACAGTGCCCCCAACATGGCCCCCTGAATGACTAATAGGTCTTAGGGTTCCCAGTTAAGTTTGAATAATCAAGTCTAGTCATTTTTCATGGAGGAACTGCCCAAGAACAGTCAATCCAATCTGTCCTATTTGTCTACCCCGTGAGCTGTGTAAGAGCTGTAGCAATAGAGGTGGGGAGCACATCTGGAGATGCTGACAGGTGTTTAGAGTGAAAGACACAGAGACTGGGAAATCCCTTGCTGTTTCTGATAGATTTCTCAGTAAGGTTAGGGTGATTAGTAATCAAATTGTGTTCAGAGTTGTCTTACAGAGGGTGGCAGCTTGCAATACTTTAGGAGAGCTGTACCAGGGTATCTTCCTTAATGAGAGACGTTCTAGAGGTGGCTCTGAAAGACAAAGGATCATCAGTGCCCCTCCCTGTCATGTGCCTTACAGTATCTAAGTTACCAGGTGCTTGGGTTGTTGCTTGCTCTGCATTGCCACAAAATCAGTGTGCCCCGCTTCCAGTAGCTATAACTTCACCTTTGCCCCCTGTCAGCCCCTACTCAAACACAGACCTTTTGTTTGGAAGAGTCTGTTACAAAAGGCCTAAGCAAATTTTAATAAAATGTGCAGACATCTAGTTCAGCAGGCTCTGTAACAATTCCTCAGTCCAACAGAGAGTCCAGATGGCTAAACCAGAATGCACCCTGAATCCTTTAGGCCTCTTTTTGGTCCAGCACCTTGAAAGTATATCAACTAGGTCACTCTGGGGTTTCTAGTTAAGGGGAAGAAAGAAGCATTATGCGTGGGGATATTCAGGATTCCATCCTGAATTTTCAAAAAAGGTCTATATGATACCCACCGCATTTTTCCTGGCAGTTACTAGTGGAACAGATAGGAGTAGATAATCTGTTTCTGTGGACAGCAATGTTTAGTGGCAAAACTGACTTACTAAAGTGTATGGGTAGAGTCAGAAAGGTTTTGGAGTGAATTTTTGAGGAAATTGTTGCTACCCTCAACTCTACCAGATGCCTGTGGATGGTAGGAGCATGAAAGGTCCATTGGATACCTTGATCATCAGGCCATTGTTGAGTGGCTTTGGTCCACTGGATACTTGACATCAGCCAATTGTTGAGTGGCTTTTGTAGTAAGGGGTGCACAGTTGTGAGATTGAAAATGGTCCAGAAGGCTGAAAACACAACCCACATTAGTTTTATAGGTCACAATAGTGTGGACAAAGCTGGTTTATTGGACTGACACAGTGACTCATAAGCTCAAAATTGGTGAGGCATCACCAATAGTCCTGAGAAGAGTCAAAGGTATGACATACTCAATCTATAAAGAAGAAGTGAGGACCACACTCCATGCCATGTGGTCTCCTTCACCACAAGAAAACTTGGTGGACTATTGGCAGGATTTACAAATCTGGTGTGCAGTTGTAGCCTCTGTCTCAGACATAAGGAATTCTTTGTCTTGTGCCCAGTCTGTGGTGGTGGATGCACTGTTGTGCCTCATTCTATGATGGAGTCCAGGCAGCACTAGTAATCTGGGAAGTTCAGGATCATTGGGTTGATTTCACTTGGTTCTCAGAGAACTGACCCTTACCATGGGCATCCACATGACTGCTTCAGAAGCTTGATCATCAGCTGTGATGTGTCCGCACAATTTGTTGCTCCAAAGAGGAATATCCTCTTTTTTTAAGTTTATTTATTTATTTTTGAGAGAGAGAGAAAGAAACAGAGAGAGAGAGAGAGAGAGAGAGAGAATCCCAAGCAGGCTCTGCCCTGACTTTGGCTCAAACTGAGGAAGTGTGAGATCATGACCTGAGCTGAAATCAAGAGTCACACTCTTAGCTCACTGAGCCACCCAGGTACTGCCAAAGAGAAACATCCTTAATCTGTCAGTATGTAGTTTTCCAAGGGGCACACCAAATAGATAGGCTATTGGCAACAAGAGCCCCAAGTTCAAGAGTTAGTAAGAGCTGAGAATAACCTTGAGTTTTGCCGACTGAGCCAAGCAACCACATCCACTTTCTGTCCTGCGTACTTAGCACTGAGGGTGAACAACTGCAGTATCCAGCAGATACCATTGCTTTCAGTTTCGTTGATGCATCAGTGAACCAGGCCCAGGAATTCAGAGGAATTTTGGCATATTGAGGGCCCTCTGGCTCAGCAACTTTGTGAGGTATAATGTTTCCCCCAAAAGGAATAACTGCCACTTTTTCCATATGAAGTTGAGATGCTACTGGGACCAGATTGGTTGCAGTCTCCTATATCATTTCAACCTGACAGGTAAGTCTTGTTGACCCTCTTCTACCCTGTTAGCTATGAAGTTTGAGTTGACCCACTCTAAAACTGGAGCATTGCCTGGATGGAGAGTCACGAGGATTTCATGGGTCAGGAGTTCGTTCATGTCAGGATCTTATTAGCAATCTAGAAATTGCTCTTCGAAAGGAGTATATTATCACGATAAAATCTCTTAAGTTCTTGCCCATTTTCAACATAAGGCCTAAGGGATTTTCTGGGGGAGTGTGGTTGAATGCAAGACTTCGTCTAGGTTTCTTTGGGTGAGTTTCTCATTCTCCAGTTGGTCTCCTTTATTGGCCTATCTGGCCAATACAAGCCCTAAGATTTAGTTCATATTTCACTTTTGGTTTCTCTCAGAACTCTTTCTACCTCCTGGGAATCTCCCTGACAGGGCCAAAGTTTCTTAGAGCAGCCAGGACCCACTGCAAAAATCTCTAAGACCTTTATTAGCATTTCAGATGGGTCTTAGAAGGCAAACTGCGTCAGGTAATAAGTTGTAGTACTTCTCATCCATCACCATCCTTCTTTATCAACTGTTACACACCGCCTCCGTCCTTTCCTAACCCACCAGCCAAAGTTGTAATGATTTGCCTGTTTCCTGCCTGCCTCTCATTCCTCTCTCTCATTCTCTAGATAAGTTTATGTCTCCATAACTGTTGTCTAAAAGGGGGCAGAATCTTCTGTCGAACTAGGGCAAATCTTACTCTGGTTGTTGCAATGTTGTTACAGTTGGGTCAACCTGAGACTGACCACCACGTTGGCCAGGAACCTACACAAGTCCCAGAGAAAAGGTGGTGACAACCAAGGCACTTTGCAGGCGGTGGTCGGGTTTTTATCACTCATTCACAGATACTTACTGTGTGTCTACTATTGCTTGGCCCCATTCTATGTGCTGGGGATTTAACAGTAAATAAAATAGAAAGCAATCTATTTGGAGAACCTGAGTGCCAAGTAAGAGAATTACAACTTGTATATGAAGGTAGCAAATGCTGTGGAAAAAAAAAAATAAAAAGAAGAAAATAAAACGGGATACTAGGTCTCTAGTGTGAGGATGGGGGTGGGTGTAATGTGATGGAAGCAGGATGTTGTGTTCAGTTGTGAAGTCTGGGTAGGCTTTATTGAGCAGGTGAGAACTGAGTCAAGACCTGAAGGTTTGATAGTATTTGGGGTTCCCGCAGCCAGTTCCAAAGTGTGTATATTTGGGGGCTGTCTGAGAATGCAACTCAATTCTGGCACTGTTTACCTGGAGATAGCATCAAATCCCAGAGGTTAAAGGTTCAGTCCCACAAGACCAACCTCCACTCCAGACACCAGCAGCAAGTCCAGGTTGTTACCTGTACTTCTGACTGATTGGCTCTTAGATCAGAGGTTTCCATGACCCCCATCTTGGGTTTGATTAGTTTGCTAGAGTGCCTCACAGAACTCATGCAACCCATTACTTACTAGATCACTGGTTTATTACAAAGGATGTTAAAGGACATGAATCAATAGCCAGATGGAGAGATACTTAGGGCAGGGCATACAGAAAGGGCAGGAAGCTTACATGCTGTCTCTGAGAGCATCACTCTTCTCAGCCTAGAAACTCTCCAGACCCCCTTCTTCAGGATTTTTATGGAGACTTCATCACATAGCCATGATTGTGTAAATCATTAGCCTTTGGTGATTTAACTTTCATGCTCTTTCCTCTCCCTGCAGGTCAGGGGTGGGACTGAAAGTTTCAGCCCTCTAATCCTGTGGCTGATTCCCCCCAGAAACCAACCCTATTCTTAGGTGCAGTCCCAAAGTCACTCTTTAGCATAACAAAAGATTCTTTGGTAGCTCTCTTCACTTAGGAAATTCGGAGGGTTTTTAGGGCCTGCATGCCAGGAATGGGTCAAAAATCAAATATATATTTCTAATTATAAATCACAGTATCACAGATAGTTAGGCAAACCGACTTCAGCGGGAAAAACATGTGTTCCCTGTTGTAAGCCCACTATTTAGGACAGTGCCTGATACACAGAAGTTCAATAAAAATTTGCTGAATGAATGGAGATGTAGGCAGCATGTGATGCGTCCATTTCCTTGTTCAAAGATTGACGTGAAGATTCTAGATTTGATCTTTGCTCAATCTCCAACCCTCCTGTAGCAAATTGATGAACAAGAACCCATAAACCCAATGATCAAATAATTCTTAGTTGAAAGAAGAGCACTTAATGGTTCAACCTGGGATATTTCAACCTATTAGGCTTCCCCTAGGAACAACCAGCAGATTCTTGTCACCTGCATGACCGAAGAAGCTCATCAGAGGGACTGCTCCCTGAACAAAAGGGGGATGTGCTCCAAAGACAAATTCCATTCTCTAACTTAGAATGAAGAAATTGCTGGGAAACTCCCAAGTTGCAGTTTTCTAATTTCAAAAATGTGATTGAGACTCCATGTCGTACCTTATCACACGAAGCTAATATGTTTCCCTATATTTTACGCATCGTCCCAGTCCTACTCTTGGGGCCATAATGAGTAGAATTCCTCATTTATACATTGATACTCAAATATTTGAGGCCACCTCATCTCCCCTGAGTTTTCTCTTCCCTTGGATAAATAACTTCCTTTTGTTTTAAGAAATGATCTTAGGACGTTGAATTTTCTCACCATCTTATGCAATGTCCTCTGCGAATGTTCTAATTTGCCTTCAATTGTGGTGCTTCGGATTGGATGGGTACACAAGGCGTGTTACGAGTAGCACAGAGAAGAGAATGTTGTTGTCTCATTTGCCCAAGAAATATATTTATTAATGCAGCTTAAGATCACATTAGTTCTTCTGGGGGCAGTTCCTTGTCATCATAAGTACTCGTTGAGCCTATTGCCAACGAAAACAATTATTTTCATCCAAGCTCTGCTTTACTTATGGTCCCTCTGTGTTACTTGTGTAGTTGTTTATGGCTGGGGGACCCCAAAATAACTAAATACTTTTTTCCCCATTGAATTTTAACACACTAGATTTAATACAATGCTTCAGTCTGTCAAAATATTTTCCATTTTGGTTTCAGCACCCAGTGAATTTGCTGTTTCCCCCTTGTTTCATGTCACTCTCACATGTGATGAGTCTTTCTAATTATTACCTAAGGTAGTGGATTTAAAATTTACATAAACAGAAAGCTTTTTGAAGTCAACCGCTACACAGAATCCTTAAATATAAACATGACATTTGTCATTGTGATTTTATTTTGCAAGGTAAATTATTAATATTTATCCATTATGAAGACCTTCATATTAGCTAAATGAGGTGGTTATTGTTGAACACAAAATTTCAAATCAGTGTTTATGGAGGACAGCTGAAGTCAGATCAATGCCATCATTTAACTTATTTGAATATTTTGTTTTCATTGCACAGTGTTGAGAATATTGTGATTGAAATAGAAGTAGTGGCAGTCGTTTGGTTGATTGCTTAGTTTTTGCTCCATTGTCCTTATAACCTCAAGTTACCGGTAGAGTGAAATGAATCAGATGTTTAAGAGAAGCATAGTAGAAAATTTTTGTTTTAAATTTTCTTTTTTTTTTTAACTTTTATTTATTTTTGAGAGAGAGAGAGAGAGAGAGAGAGAGAGAGAGAGCAGGGTTGCCAAAGAGAGAGAGGGAGACACCAAATCTAAAGCAGGCTCCAGCCTCACAGCTGTCAGCACAGAGCCTGATGCGGGGCTTGAACTCACAAACAGTGAGATCATGACCTGAGCTGAATCAGAGGCTTACCCAATTGAACCAGGTGTGTCAAAAATTTTTGTTTTAAAACGAAAGCACTGATAATATTTAACAACTGTCCTCATTCACTTATTCAGCAAGTATTTCTTGAGACACTACTGTATGAGCAGTGTTGTTTTAGATGCTGGGGATACAGAGATGTAACAGATATAAAAGTAATGACTCTCAAGTTGTACATTGTAATAAGATAAGGCAAAAATAAACACACACATATGTGTACTTATGCATATAAGTATTTGAGTGTGTATGTGTGTATGTCTGTGTACATACTGAGATCGGAATCTGCATCTGTGTCGCTGAATGGGGCTGGAGAAAAATACTCTGTGTGCTGACTTTTCTCATTTGGTATTTGTTTCCACTAACTTGAAGGGGACTCATTGATTGCTATCTGGTGTTAATACTATACCTCCTTAGCCATTTGTTCTTCCACCTTTCTGGAAGACTATTTTACACTTCTTTTCTCTTCTCAGTTCCTAACACAGTTTTCCTATCCTCACTTTTAGCCAATGACCGTTCTTCCTATTTCATTGAGAAAACAGGGGCTCTCAGAAGAGACTATTAGCAAGGCACCACCAACACGTCCACTCACCTGTCAACCTCTGTTGTCAGTACAATTTGCCTGTTTCCAAAGCTGAAGTAGCCATGCTCCTATCTAATGCCAACCTTTCTACTCATGCCCTGAATTCCATCCCTACTTGCTTATTCCAAGACCTTGCTTCCACAATTCCCCTTTCTTTCTCCTACATTTGCCCTCTACTGAGCCAATTTCTGCCATTAATCTTCCTCTTGACGTCACTTCCCCCACCAGCTACTGCCTCCTTTTTTTATTCTCCTCTAAACCAAAATTCCTCAAAGGTATCGTCTATACTAATAATCTCTAATCCTGTCCCTTCAAAAAGTTTTCATTCTTACCTGATTTTTGTTTTTTATTAAGGCTTTACTTTTGTTTTTAGAGCAGCTTTAGGTCTATAACAACATTGAGAGGAGGTTAGAGATTCCCTGTATTATCTCTGCTGCCCAAATTTTTAAAATTGCTTAAAATTTAATATCTTTCTTATGACTTTAGAATTTTTTTATTGTGAAATAAATGCAAAACATCACCTGAAACGTGGATGAATAGCCTAATAAATTAGTATAAAGAAAGTCTCATGAAAACCACCGAGATTAAGCAAGTGAATACTGCCCGCGTCTCAGAAGCCTTTCATGTGCTTCTTTCCAATTACCACTCTGTCTCTTCTAATAGGTAATCACTCTTCTGATTTTTTATGGCCATCTCTTCATTATATCTATCACAAGTTAAGGATGCATCCCTAAACAGTCGAGTTTAATTTTGTCTGTTTCTGAACTTTGTATAAACAGAATTATGCCAGGGGCGCCTGGGTGGCTCAGTTGGTTAAGCAGTCGACTCTTTTTTTTTTTTTTTTCTTTAAATTTTTTTTTTTAACATTTATTTATTTTTGAGACAGAGAGAGACAGAGCATGAACGGGGGAGGGGCAGAGAGAGAGGGAGACACAGAATCGGAAACAGCCTCCAGGCTCTGAGCCATCAGCCCAGAGCCCGACGCGGGGCTCGAACTCCCGGACCGCGAGATCGTGACCTGGCTGAAGTCGGACGCTTAACCGACTGCGCCACCCAGGCGCCCCTAAGCAGTCGGCTCTTGATTTCAGCTCAGGTCATGATCTTGCCGCTAATGAGATCAAGCCCCACACAGGGCTCTGTGCTCATAGTGTGAAGCCTGGCTGGGATTGTCTCTCTCTGCCCCTTCCCCTGCTTATGCACGTGCTCTCTCTCTCTCTCTCAAAATAAATAAATAAACTTAAAAAAAATGGAATTATGGCATCTTTGCATTCATGGTATTCTTCGTGTCAGGCTTCGTTCACTCCACATTATGTTTGTCAGAGGTTACCTATATGTTGCGTGTCATAGTTTGCTTGTGTTCGTTACTGTGTGTTTCACGAATGTACTGCAGTTTATGTTTCCATTCTATCATTGATGGGCATCTGGTTGGCTTTTTAGATTTGAGTTATTTTGAATAGTGCTGTTGTGAACATTCTTAGTCTCTTGATTTTTGTGTGTGCACAGTTCAGAGGGATATGTAGTGGGAAGTGGAATTGCTGAGTCATAGACACACATGGTTTCAACTTTAACAAAAAACGTTACACTACATTCCATAAGGTGTTGATTTATATTCTCTCCATCTGTACGTGAGAGTTCCAATTGTTCCACATCCTTGAAAACACTTGGCATTTTTAGCCTTTTTAATTTTTGTCAGTCTAGTGGGCTTGTGGCCATAATCCATGTGTTTTTAATTTACATTTCTGTTATGACTCATAAGGATGAATACCTTTTCACACGGCTACTGGCTATTTGGATAGCCTCTTCTGTGAAGTACCCGTTAAAGTCTCTTGTCAATTTTTTTTTTCTATCCTGTTGCTGTCATTTTTTACTGATTTATGGAAGTCCTTTAAAAAATTTTTTTTAATATTTATTTATTTTGGGGAGACAGAGAGACAGAGTGTAAGCAGGGGAGGGGCAGAGAGAAAGGGAGACACAGAATCTGAAGCAGGCTTCAGGCTCTGAGCTGGCTTGAACCCACGAAGCATGGGATCATGACCTGGGCTGAAGTCGGATGCTTAACCACCCAGGAGCCTCTGGGAGTCCTTTATATATTCTGGATATTAGTTTTATGTCAGTTATATATGATGAAAATATATCTTCCCAATCCAACCTTGTCTTTTTATTTTGGTCTCTTTGATGAACAAAATATTCCAGATTTATTCATATTTCCTTTATAAGTAGAACTCTTATGTCCTATTAAAATTTTTCAACCCTTGTTATGAGCTTATTCTCCATTATTTTAAAATTATTATTTATTTTAAATTTTATATTTACATCTTTACCCCATCAAAAAAATTATTTTTATGATGTGAGACATGAGTTATTTTTTTTCTTATATGAACACCCAATTATCTTCCCCTAGATATTCATCTGGCTAACTCCCTTACCTTCAAGTTTCTGCTTTCGTGTGATCTCCTCCATGAGGCCAACCCTGACCATCCCAATTAAAATTATAACCTCCATTTGCCCCCAGACACAACTCCAGTCCAGAATGCTTTATTCCCTTATGATAAACCATGCAATTTATTGTTTATTGTCTGTCTCTCCTTTACAATATAAGCTCCATAAAGAACAAAATTTTTGTCCACTTTTTTTTTTTACCACTATATCTCAAGTTTCTAGATGGTACCTAACACAGAGTAGGTGCTTTATCAATATTTGTTCAATAAATAAATAAATAAATAAATAATGGCAGGAAATACTTTATTCAACTCAAAACTTACACTGGTTCATCTGACTATATGATCGATTGTATTGGTCATATCTAACATGTGAAATTTTAAAATACATGCATTTGAGTATGTGCGAAATTTTTACTAAAGCTTTTGATGTAATTCAAATATTTTAAGTAAATGGTTAAACTAGTACTTTACTAAAATATTTATTATTATTATAATAATAAAGTAAAATAGTATTTAGTAAAATATTTTAGAAATCCAGATGTTGCTGTGTGGAACTGCATTTGCTAGGTTTGTGTGGAATGTTCCTTCTTTCAACAAATACTTACAGTGTAACCACTAGGCACCAAGTACTATGTTATGCTCTGGGGAACAAGATTGAGGTAGTTGTTTCTTCAAAGAAGTTGCAGGTTACTAGGAACACACCAGGAGCACAATTCATAAAACTAAGGCATTTAAATTTAACTGTATCTTTTGCCTTTCAGGTTAGATGGCTCTAAAAATATCAGGTTAGTTCTAGAGAAGTCTTGAAGGAACCATCAATAAGTTACTCCTACCTTTATCTTTAAGAGCTGAGAGTCAAGTAGTTATTCATATGCAATGTAGTTTCAATTAGAACCGGACTTTCTTCATCCCAAGATCATTTTAAACATCAAGTAACAAAGGGATTTGAAAGCATTTTCGTAACCCACAGAGTTCTCTATAAGCAGGAATTTATTATGATTATTATTATTTATTCGAGGATCAAATGGTTAACTAGTACATGTAATAATATTTTCTTCTTACAATTTGCCATTCCCTCTATCATTCTTTTTTGTTCTCTTTCTCTTTCATCCAAGAAGGGTAAAAAAAAAAAAATCATTTATAAGGTGACATGCTGTAACCAAGCCCAAGTTATGGGAATTTGAATTTCCAAAATGGACTTCAAAAAGTAATTTAAACAGTAGCTTTCTTAGTTCACTTAAAATACCCTTTAATGTACAAAAGTATTGGATTTGCACTTTTCCAAGAAAGAATGTATACATTTGCTTAACCCGGTGGATTGCTTACATTGAGGCCAATTTTAAAAGATGAAACAACAGATAAAGAACCTACTTTGTCTAATCTGAAAAACATCAGGCCGTCATGGGCAGAATTTTGATTCCTTGATGCTACCACATTAGAAAGGAAAAACAAAGGTGGGGCAGGGTATGCATTCTGTGCATTCGGATAAATTGCACAGTAAGTGCATGGAGTCTGGAGACCAATGGAAAGACTGTTTGACCTTTGGTGAATCATTCAGCCTCGTGAGGGTTTAGTTTCCTTATTTGTAAAATGGGGACAAAGTGAACCACTTCTCAGGGTTCTCGTGAGGCTCAAGGGAGTCAAGACAAGTAAATTGCTTATAGCTGCATCTGGCGACTAGCACATTGTTATTTCATTTCTGCTAAAAAGGAAACCTTTAATCTTAAAAAAAAAATCATTATTAGATTTTAAAAACCCGGTCATAGTAAATTCTTTTCTGAGTTTTGATTGTTAAATGGCATTTCTGTTGTTGGGGGGAAAAAGGGAGAGAATAGTTGCCTGTGATTATCCGAAGCTGAAAAGTTAAATAGCAGCCGTGAATGCAATGCCCAGTTTTAAAGAGAAGCTGAAAACAGAAGTCAGCGTCTGGACACATTTGTTAACGTGTCCTCAGCATTTCCATGTAGATCCTATTATTTCTGCAAATTCCTTCATAATATTGCACTTTTTGTCATGATGAACACAACCTCTCTTATCTCAGAAGTGGGGTTTTCCAGCTGTTGGACTGAGGAAGCTCTATTCTTCTGAGTTTCATATGGAAGCCGTGATAAGAGAGACAACACTGCTGTAGTTTAAACTAGCTGCTCTGATGAAAAGCTTCCATTGTCAGGTGGTGTAACACCAATTGTTAGTTTTAATCAAAGTGAATCTAATAGCTTAATGAAATCATTGGCCTTAGATGTTCCTGGTCCTTTAGCAAATTGCTGACCGCATTATAGGAACTTATTTTTCACGTATTAGAGTAATTACCCTGTAGAACTCAGCAAACATATTTATCAAATTTTTGTTTTGTATTAAAGAGATTCTCTGTTCCTAATGCATATGCTGTATGTAGCTGCTGGTAGGTGAGGAAAATACGACGTTTTAAGTTCTCTATTGATGTAAGTCTTTGGCAAAATCTACGGTCGTACTGTTCCATTCTTCTACCTTGAGGGGACAATATATTTTTGTTTCCTGATAGTTAGCTAATCCTGAGAATTCTTGACCAAATCACCTTCCATTTCAAATGTCAATTACATAAAATTATTGATAATTGATTGATCACTCTTTTAGCTCTTGCTCTAGCATCTCACCAACCATTCTTAGGAAAGTTCCTATAACCCGCAATGTAAATTGTCTCCCAATAAGCCAGGAACCATCTAGTAGTCAAACTATAGGAGATTTTCAAATAATAATATAGGCATTAAAGACCTTAACGTTTTAGCACAATTGAAACTAATACTTATGTTTAATTAAAGCATTTTACCAAACTTTTGGTTATAACAAATGGTGGGCAGCCAACTTCATAGCTATTTCTTGTGCTACACAATTTAGCCTTTATCAAAAGGCCATCATGTACTGGTCTCTAAGTTAATTACTGATTTTTTTTGAGTGTCAACTGTATGGAAGGAAATGTGTTTTCTTCATTTGTGTTATCATTGTCTTTCCAATAAGATTGTCAGTCCTTTATAACCAGCAAGAGGCCATTTATTACTTTTATTGCCTTCCTTTGAAAAAACACATGCTTATTAAATACACGATGATTGCATCAGTTATTTATTGTGGTATAACAACTTATCTCAAAATTTGTAAATTAAAAGGGCTATAATTTGTTGTTGTGTCTGTGGGTCAGGAATTCAGGAATGGCTTTGCTGGTGGTCCTGGTTCAGATTTCTCATAAGGTTTCAGATGAAAGTATGCTGGGTTCCAGTGATCCTTGACTGGGACTGAATAATTTGTTTCCAAGGTGGCTCACTCACATGACTGGCAAGTTGGCACTGGCTGTTGGTTGTATGTCTCAGTTCCTCTCCATGTGAGACACTCACAGGATGTTTAAATTCCTTCATGGTATGATGGCTATCTTCCCCTAAAGGAGGAGACCTAAGAGACTAAGTTGGAAGCTTCAATGTCTGAAAGATATAGTCTTGGAAAGTACACACTGTCATTTCTGTGACTGGTCATAGCCAGTCCTGATTCAGTGTTGTAGAAGACTACATAAAGGCATAAGTACCAAGAAGTAAAAATAATTAGGGGCCCCTTGAGAGCTGGCTACCACACTGATTGATGGAGTTGTCTCAAAGACTCACATGTCTGATGACAACTTTTTACTTAACTCTCACTGAACATCTTTTATCACAAAACATCGATTCAGATGAAGATATCAGGAAAAAAAAAGTATTATTTTTTATCGGGGATAATTGGCATCTAACCTTGTGTAAGTTTAAGGTGTACAAAGTGCTGGTTTGATGCATTTACATACTGCACTAGTTTACCACCGTAGCGTTAGCTAACACATTTATCGTGTCACATAATTATTTTTTCAGTGACAACAACACTCAGCTACTTATTTTGTTATTTGTAAGAGAAAGTTCAACCCATATTGGCTTAACCAAAGGGGAAACTGTTGGTTTACATAAAGAGAAAGACCGGGAATATGGTGGACTTATTCTAGGCACTCAACGTTATTGAGGACCTACTATTTTCAGTCTTGTCGCAGTGTCTTCATCCTAAACTAGGCTTCTTTCATAGTGGCAGAATGGCTGCCAAATGCTCCTAGAATTTTCATTTGTGTCCAAGTCCATTAGTATAGTAGTATTCTGAATGGACCATCACTGTGAGAAGGGGGAAGGGATTATTCCAATTGCAAAGGTTATTTAAGACCTGTGTGAAGAGCAAGGCTGTTACATGGTGAGGAAAGGATGGAAGAAATGTAGGGAACCACAGTGCATGGTACATGGACAATATTTATTTATGTTTATTATGGTTATCAGCTCTGACCTCACTTAAACAGATATACATATTCTCCCCCAAAGAGGAACACTTTGTACCGTTCTTCTCTTCTTTCTGAAAATCCAAACAGGCCTCTACCGCATAGGAGTATCAAAGAGTTAATAAGATAATGCACATCAATCCCTAAGAGTGGATCCTCGTACATGGGAAGCTCAGTTGGTGTCAGCTATTTGCATATGGAGATTTTTGCCACCCTTTCACATGAAAGATACCAGATTGCAGATCAAGGTTCAAAGTTTTTGAAATTCTGGTTGGCCCTGGAAAGCTTCTTGGCATGATCAAGTTTTCATTGGTGGGGACTGGGTGCTGTAGAGCAGAGGGGTGGGATTTAATATAGAATATTGGCAAAGAGTAAACACTTTGAGTTCAAATAGGTTTGGTTTGGCTGTTATTGTTACCACTTCCTAGCTGTGTGATCTTGAGCAACTTAACTTACTTCTTGTGTCGGTTATCTATTGCTGAATAACAAATTACCCCCAACTTAGTGGCTTAAAACAACATGCATTTCTTATTTCACAGTTTCTGGGGGTCAGGAGTTTTGGCATGCTTTAACTGGGTTTTTTTCTTAGTGCTTCACAAGGCTGCAACAAAGATTTAAGTTGGGATTGGTTTCTCATAAGAAGCTCAACTGGGAAAGGACCTCATTCTAACCTTCCTCAGATCATTTGCAGTATTTCCTGCAGGTGTAGGATTCATGGCAACTTGCTTCTTCAAAGTCACCATTAGAGTGAGTCTGTTAGCAAGATGGAGTCTTATATAATGTATTGTAATCATGGGAGTGATTCATCACCTCTGACATATCCTGTTGGTTAGAAAGCAAGTCACAGATCCTGCTCATACTGAAGAGGAAGGAATTACACAGGGCATATAGGGCATGGACACCAGGAAGCGAGGAACATGAGTTCACCTTAAAGTCTGTCCAGCACAGTCTCGAAGCTTTCATTTCTTCATCTGTGTAACGGGTATAAATAGTGCCAACCATGTGCAATAATCTATATAAGGCACTTAATGGCAGCTTATATATTGGTACCATCTACTTGTTGCTAATTTGTGAAGGTAAAAATGACTAATTAGCCAGAATGAGCTATTGAAAATTGGGGCTACTTGAATGTAATTTATCTTCATTGTCCCTGTTGCAAGATCCTTAAGTTTATTGTATTTCTCCTTCCATTCTGTGAAACTTTCCAACACTGTTGTTATTTCTGAAGCCATAAATCCATTTCTCGTGCTTCAATGGGGTGGGCTTGAATTTCATTTCCTCAGAATCAGATTTTCTGTGGTAAAAACAGATTTTGATAAATTAATTGGTGAAAATGGGTAAGAGCCAGAGAAAAATTCTTCCCCTGTCCATTTACCACCTCTTCCCCCCAAATAGGAATATTTTAATCAGTGCCTCGTAATGAAATACACATTTTTCAGACGGAATTTAGCAATTCACCAAGAGCTCTAACACACTACAGATTAGGAAACTGAGCCTTTGAGAAGCTGAGTAATCTCTCTTGACTCTGAATCCAGACTCTGAATCCACTTATGCAACTATATTTCTCAAACACTCAATAGGGACTCTCAGAACTACTTCCCAAACTGCATTCTAAATGGTGTCTATTGCAGGTACATCCCTACATTTATTGTAACATTAAAAACATTAGTCTAGGGGCGCCTGGGTGGCTCAGTCGGTTAAGCGTCCGACTTCAGCTCAGGTCACGATCTCGCGGTCCGTGAGTTCGAGCCCCGCATCGGGCTCTGGGCTGACGGCTCAGAGCCTGGAGCCTGCTTCCGATTCTGTGTCTCCCTCTCTCTCTGCCCCTCCCCCATTCATGCTCTGTCTCTCTCTGTCTCAAAAATAAATAAACGTTAAAAAAAATTAAAAAAACAAAAAACAAAAAAACATTAGTCTACTGGTAATATTTTGGACCATGGAAAAAAAATATCAGGAAACTTCCTGGTAGGTGGGTAATTCAGAAGCAAGCTTTCTTGGCAAATTTAAATTTTACTTATAGGCAGAATCATTACATTGACTCCCAAGCCCAGACTAGTTTGGGTTAAAAAGGAAGCTAATTAGTTTTATTCATAAGCATGAATAATCTGCATTGAAATTTCTTTACTTAAAAACTGTATTAAAAGCATGATGTTGTTTTAGACTAGACAATTACACCATAATCAACCATAAACAACCATAAAGCTGGACAAAACATATGAATCATTGGGTTTGAAGCTGAGATTATGTAAACTGAGATTATGTGTCCCCAGCAGGCTGGCACACTACAAAAAAAATAGAAAGGATGTGCTTCAGGGTAAAGTAAAATGACACCGGATGGAAAGTTGGATCTGCAGGTAGGAAGGAAAGAACCAAAAATGGGAAAAAATATTTTAACATCTTTTCTTTCTAATGAGTTCCCTAAAAATCAATGGCTACTTAACGCAAAATTAATAGAGAAAGTAGGGTTAAATTATATGTAGAAATAAAGAAATAACAATAATGGCACAAGGAAAAGCAAAAGATTATTCCATTTGTGAAGTGGGAACTATGATGGATAAAATGGGAAGTTTGTCAGTAGTGATGTGAAAAATGGTAAGTGAGAATTATTAGGTATGAAGTGTGAGGTACATTGACTCTGAATAGACTTTGCTAAGTTACAGATAGGTATTATAAATGCTAGAGCACTAATTACAAATAAAAGAAGTGTGTCTAGGAAGCCAATAGAGGGCATAAAATAGAATAATAAGATATATCCAATTAATCTAAAAGAAGGCACCCAAGAGGAAAACAGAATCAAATAATAGGTGAGACAAATAGAAAAATAATTGCAAGAATATAAACTTAAACCTAATCGTATCTATTACTACATTAAATACAAGCCGTTAAAATGTTCTAATTAAAAGTGGAGGTTTTCAGAAAGGATAAAAAATGATATAGCTGTATTCTGTCTATAAGATATTTAAGTGTAAATATATATATATATATATATATATATATATATATATACACACACACACACACATACATACATATACACATACATAGTTTAAAAGTGACAAGATAGGAAAAAGATACACTATGGAAATACTAATCAAAAGAAAGCTATGGTGGGTGTACTAATGTTAGACAATGTAGACATAAGGACAAGAAATGTTATTATAGATAAACAGGGACATTTTATAATGATTAAAGGGGCAATGAATCAGAAAGACGTAACAATCCTAAAGATGTATGCATCTAATAACAGAACTTTAAAATTCATGAGGCAAAAATTGGCAGAGGCAAAGGGAGAAATAAACAAATCCATAATAATAGTTGGAAATTTTAACAACCTTCTCTCATTAAGATGAAACCAGTAGGAAAAATATCAGTAAGGCTGTAGAAGATCTCACCAACACTATCAACCAAATTAATTGACATTTATAGAACACTATATTTAACAACTACAGAAGAAACATTCATTTCAAATTAACATAGAATGTTCATCAAAATATAACACATGTTGGGCCACAAACTAAGTCAATAAATTTTAAAAGATTGAAATCTTTTGGCACTTGATGTTAGACCACAACAGAATTAAATTTAAAACCAATAAAAATAAGATCAAAAACTCCAAATATTTGGAAATTAAATGACATGTTTCTAAATAGTCCGTGGCTGGCAGAAGAAATCAGAAGGAAAATAGAAAAATATTTTCAGCTGAATACTAGTGAAAACATCAGATTTGTGGTAAGAATTTAAGCAGTTTAAGAAGGAAATTTGAAGTATTAAATATCTATATTTGAAGCAAAGAAATTTTTAAATCAATGGCCTTATTTTATACTTTGAGAAGTGAGGGGAAAAAAAGGGAAAATGCAATCCATAATAAGTGGATGAAAAAATAACAGAGATCAATGAGTTAGAAGAGGCAAATAATAGAGAAGATGAACAAAGCCAAGAGTTTGTTCTTTCAAAGGATTACTACAATTGAGAAACACCTGATTAGAACCATCAAGCCAAGAAGGAATAAAATACGAATTAGCAAAACCACAAATTAAAACGGGAGTGTCACTACAGATTCTAAAGACATTAAAAGGAATTTAAGGAACAGTATGAGCAATGCCAATAAACTCAATAACTTCAATGAGATGACCACTTGCCTTGAAAAATACTTTTGACCTCAAATGACACAAGAGGAAGTAGAAAAATCTGAATAACACTTTATTTAACTTTTTGAGGGACCACGGGTGGCTCAGTCAGTTAAGCATCTGACTTAGGACTTCAGCACAGGTCACCATTTCGCAGTTTGTGAGTTCCAGCCCTGCGACGGGCTCTGGGCTGACAGCTCGGAGCCTGAAGCCTGCTTTGGATTCTGTGTCTCCCTCTCTCTCTGTGCCTTTCCCGCATTGGCTCTTGATCTCGCAAAATAAGTTAACATTAAAAAAAATAATAATAATAAAATTTTGAATACATAATAAGAAATTTAACCCTAAGGAAAATTTGGTAAATGCTATGGTAAATGCTATGAAGCACTTCCTGAATAAATAATAACAATTTTACAAAAAAGTTTCAGAAAATAGTTGTGGGTTGAATCCTTTCCAATAAATTCTGTGAGACAAGCATAACCCTAATGCCCAAATCTGACAACTATATTATTAAAAGAAAAGTGCATACATCCCCATCTCATTCACAAACATTCCCAATCAAATATCAAAATGAAAATAGTAATATATTTAAAAAGGGTAATACATTACAAACAAGTGGTATTCATATCAGGAATGTAAGGTTGGTTTAAACATTAAAAAGAAAATCATTTGATGGGGCGCCGGGGTGACTCAGTTGGTTAAGCAACCAACTTCGGCTCAGGTCATGATCTCACGGCTAGTAGGTTTGAGCCTTGCGCCGGGCTCTGTGTGGATAGCTCAGAGCCTGGAGCCTGCTTCGGATTCTGTGTCTCCCTCTCTCTCTGCCGCTCTCCTGCCCATATGCTATCTCTCTCTCTCAAAAATAAATAAAGATTAAAAAAAAAGAAAAAGAAAAAAGAAAATCATTTGGGGTGCCTGGGTGGCTCAATTGGTTAAATGTGTGACTCCTGGTTTTGGCTCAGGGCATGATCTCACAATTTGTGAGATCAAGTGCCGAGTTGGGCTCTGCACTGATGGAATGAAGCTTGCTTGGGATTCTCTCTCTCCCCCTCTCTCTCTGCTCCTGCCCCATTTGTGTGCTCTTTCTCTCTCAAAATAATAAAAATGGTAAAAAAAGAAAATCAATCCGTATCATTCCCAATATTAACAGAAAAAAGGAAATAATCGTATCTACAGTTGCACAAATAGCAATTGATAAAATTTGACTCCTATTCATATTAAAAAAACCTCAGCCAACTAAGAATAAAGTTTCCTGATTTGATAATGAACACTTGTGAAATTCTAAACTGACATTATGCTTAATGATACAAACAGAATAATTTCCTCCTTAACAGTGAGAACAAGGCCAAGTCTGGTCTACCCAATTCTATTCAATATAAAACTTGAGATCCTCACCAATATAACAAGAAAAAAAAAAGGGAGTGTGCATTAACAGATTGGTAAGGAAGATGTAAATTTGCCTGGAATGGCCAGCAAACCCTGTGCCAATGGATGAAAGATTACCCCACACTTTGCTAGGAAAGAGAGGAGAAGGCATGGGGATCAAGTTTCTAAGACAAAGAGCCCGTCGCCTCACTCGTATTCTCACGTATTGAGTGTCAGGCCAATCACAAATCTCAGTTGGCTTGTTGTGTACAGAGGGCATATAACATTGTGGGCATGCAAAACCACAGGGTGCATGACTTAAAGGTGAAAAATCACCAGAGACTAATCAAGTCAAAGACGTACAGCAAGGGTCTGTGTGTCCTATTGTTTTGCTTAACTTTATGTAAAATGTATAGATAACAGAGGTCCCCAAGGACTGCAGAAACTCCTGGGAGTGCCGCCCGCCTCAGGCGCATTCCGCAGTCCTGTGGATAGGCAGGCCTCTGGCATTCCAAGAGATCCACGCCCCTCCCAAGCTTAACTGCAACCCACCAGAAATCTCTGTGTTACATTTTAGCTAGCCAACATTGTATATAATCTCCTCATCCTCAGTAACAACCCTAATGTAAACTTTACAGACTATATGAAGAAAAAGAAAAATACTGAGAAATCTTAGGTAATCTACAAAATATCTTCTGAAATTGGTAAACAAATTTAGCAAGGTTTAGAGTATAAGATTTGGGGTGCCTGGGAGGCTCAGTCGGTTAAGCTTCCGACTTTGGCTCGGGTCATGATTTCACAGCTCGTGAGTTTAAGCCCTGTGTTGGGCTTTGTACTGACAGCTCAGAGCCTGGAGCAGCCTGTTTCAGATTCTGTGTCTCCCTCTATTTCTGCCTCTCCCCCACTCATGCTCTGTCTCTCTTTCTGTCTCAAAAATAAAAACATTAGGGGCGCCTGGGTGGCGCAGTCGGTTAAGCGTCCGACTTCAGCCAGGTCACGATCTCGCGGTCCGTGAGTTCGAGCCCCGCGTCGGGCTCTGGGCTGATGGCTCAGAGCCTGGAGCCTGTTTCCGATTCTGTGTCTCCCTCTCTCTCTGCCCCTCCCCCGTTCATGCTCTGTCTCTCTCTGTCCCAAAAATAAATAAACGTTGAAAAAAAAAATTAAAAAAAAATAAAAACATTAAAAAAAATTTAAAAAAGAATATAAGATTTATAACAAAATCAATCATTTGTCTATTGTATTTTTAAAATAAAATAACAATAAAACAGCAATAAGAATAACATCAAAATACCTAGAAATGAATGTAACAAAAGGCACACAAGGGTAACACACTGAAATTGCAATGAATAATAATAATTATTATTATATTATAGAATCATTCTCCATTACAGAAGGGAGAGGGTTACCATATTCATGGATTAGAAGACTATTACAGATGTCAATTCTTCCTAAATTAAACTCTAAATGTAATCCAATCCCCATAAAAATCCCATGAGCTTTCCCAATAGATATTATTAGGCTGATTCTACAATTTGTATCAAGAAGCTAAACTGTAACACTTCTAGGAGAACATGCAGAAGAGAATCTTCATAACATTGGAGTAGGCAAATATTTCTTGATAGTTACATAAAAAGCACCAGCCATAAGACATAAATAAGGCTTAATCTATATAAAACCTGTTCTTTGAAAAGCAGTATTAAGAATAAAAATTAAGGTGTAGATTGGGGGGAAAATAATCACTGTGTGTAATTCTGAAGAAGGAATTTTATCAAGAATGTATAAAAACTTTAATAACTCAAGAGGCTAACAAATCAATTAAAATGAGTAAAAGACTTGAATGAACACTTCACAAAAGAAGGTGTACAAGTAGCCAATGAACTCAGGAAAAGTTCCTGAACATTATTGGGCATCAGAAAATGCAAATTGGTTTAACATTAGGAGATAGCATTTCACATCCATTAGAAAGGCTACAATTAAGAGACTCTTAAAAACTGAGAACAAACTGAGGGTTGATGGGGGGTGGGAGGGAGGGGAGGGTGGGTGATGGGTATTGAGGAGGGCACCTGTTGGGATGAGCACTGGGTGTTGTATGGAAACCAATTTGACAATAAATTTCATATATTAAAAAAAAACAAAAAAACTGAGAACAAACTGAGGGTTGATGGGGGGTGGGAGGAAGGGGAGGGTGGGTGATGGGTATTGAGGAGGGCACCTGTTGGGATGAGCACTGGGTGTTGTATGGAAACCAATTTGACAATAAACTTCATATATTGAAAAAAAAAAAAGAAAGGCTACAATTGCCAAAAGACAAGGATATCAAGTGTTGACAACGATGCAAAGCAAATGGAATTCTCATATTTTGTTGATGAGATTGTGAAATAGTACCGGAAAACTGGAGAACAGTTTTCCAATCTTTATAAAACAAAGAATAAGGTTATCCTGTGACCAATTCCACTCTCACATATTTCTTTAAGAGCATTGAAAGCAGATGCCCGCAAAAAGACTTATGCACACCTGTTCACAGTACTTTTATTCACAGTTGTCAAAACTGGAGATGACTCATATTCATCAACAGGTAAATGCATAAACAAATTGTCTCACAGCACAATGAAATACTATCCAGAAGTACACAGGAATAAATTAGATGCAACGATCAACCTCAGAAGGGACATACCCCCCCCCCCCCATCTTATTCTATTGGCCACACCAGATGATCTTGTTACACGTGAGGAAGCTACACATAGGAGGATGAAGATTGTGAATACCAGAGGGCCAGGATCATTTGGGCATTTGGCTGCCACAGGTGTTTTCATGAAATGGATATCTGGTGGTCAACTAGTATATAGGGTATTTGAAGTGAGATGTATCAGTGGGACTGGAAAGAAAAGTTGTGGTCAGATTATGATAGGAAATTTGACTTGTATGTAGCAGGAATGAAACCAGCGTTGTCCAAAATAAATTGTAAGAGAAACTCATCTGAAGCAATGAGACTGTAAATAATGTTGGGTAAAACTCTTTCAAAAGGATTTAGTTTTGGAAGCAAGACTAGGAAACACACGGTCCTCTTGTGTCCAAAGGTATCCAATTGGC
Source organism: Felis catus (assembly GCF_018350175.1). Taxonomy (NCBI): domain Eukaryota; kingdom Metazoa; phylum Chordata; class Mammalia; order Carnivora; family Felidae; genus Felis; species Felis catus. The sequence goes on along the minus strand of NC_058371.1, from coordinate 186,799,906 downwards.
TTGACTCATTGCTGTATGTCTGTTGATGTTGATAGATAATTTGCAAATTGTGTTGTCAACACAACATTTAATCTGCTCTGAGCGGCTCATAAACAACACTTTGATTAATTCTTTCAGTCCGTGTCTTCTGGACAAGATTTACAGAGCTCTGCTTATTTGGATGAAAAATAGAGAGAGATACAAGCTGTCAGTATAAGGGGAAGGGGGACAGGAGGGCTTCCTTTTCTCTTTTTTGGTTGCATTTAAGAAGGGTTTTTAGTCAGGATTTTAAATGTTTGATTCCACAAGGGAAGGACTTCTCAATGGAACCCAGCAACTGGCACGAGGCAAGGTTTCACGTCAAAGTGGAGTAAGTCAGGACGGACAAAGGCAGCTTGGCAGTGGAACACTGTAGAGAGGAAAGAGTCAGTCAAGCCTAAGGCAGGAGATGACTTTCTGAGTTAGCCAATTAGTTCCAGAAACCTGTTGGACAATTACAACTCAGAGAGCTTGCCATCCACGCTCTCTGTGGAATACGGAAATATTGTATTGAATAGAATTCTGTTCAATAAGCACATTTTAAAAAAGGATTAGAATTTTAACAAAGGCTTTCAGTAACATGAAATATACATGCATGATTATTGAGCAATTCTGTGTGCATGTGGACATATGTGTGTGAGAGAGACAGAGGGAGAGAGAAATGAGAGCGATGGATTCTATTTTTGTCCTTCTCTTGTATTATTATATGCCAGCCCCCCCGCCAAGCCTCCCAAATCTGTTTAGCTGAGTGATTTCTATTAATTTTGGCTTTGAAATAATTTTCCACTGAAGCATGCCTTTTAATCAGCATCTCTCTACCTTTGTTGATTTATCCCAGCCAAGAGAAGAGAATAGAGTTCTAAAACAGTTTATGGAATACTCTTACATCACTGTGAAACATGCTGATCATCCAGCAATTTAGGCAGAGAGACCTGGAAATGAAGATCATTTGGAATAAGGTCCTTTCACAGCAATTACGACACAAGATGTACAGACAGTCTGCAGCTGATAGGGAAAAAAAGATCCGAGAAAATAGCTATCTAATAATTTCAGGACTATTGGAAATGTAAATAACTTAACACCACAATTCCTCCTTGAATTTGTCCCCCTTTATGCCTGTCTCCTCTCAAAGGGATAAGTATGATTTTTATGAGCTGCATTTTGGAATGCACACATTTCTAGCGATCATGCCAAGTGTTTCTTTTGTTGTTCACATCTGCATCTTTCGATATGATGAAGAGTCAACAAGAAAGTAGATTTGGTTTTGTTCCTTTGACAAATAAAGTTCACTTTGGGACACAATTGGAAAAAGACAAACATTACATCCATGCCAGAAAACCGAAGCTGAATTTTCCATTCATGGCAGTTAGACGTTGTAAGTTGTATGCAAGGCCCTTGGAAATATTAACCCAGATTCAGAAATTAGTAATTATATTGACCTTGACATCTGTCCTCATTACCTCGTTCCCAGCTCACACAATTAGTTTAGCTGAGAATGTCATCAAAACCCTGTGTTTTAGATCTATTTCTAGTAAGGAACTCCTTCAAATCATTGCCCCATGAAAATTACAACATTAAGGACACAAAGGTATACGTGTATCTAATTGCAGTAATTGTGTTGAGAAGGAATTCACCTAAATCTCCTTTAGGGGCTTCATTCTGTTTGATGGCCTCCATGTACTCCCTTAAAGCTGGAATGATTTCAAAGCATCGTCATACAAAGGATTATCAGAAATTATTATATAGGAAAAGAGAAAAGGGTGAAAGAGAACAATTTGAGAGGTTCACATTGGGAAACAAACTTCAGGCTTTTAACGGGAACATGGCAGAGGCTGACTAAAGAAAGCCCTGTGATTCTGGAATTCTCTGTGTTCTCTACTCACTCCCTCTCTTGCTCCCTGGACCACAATTTGTTGGAAGCATTATTGTTGTATAAGCAATATGCTGACAGATTTTAAATGTAACACTACCCTCCTGAAAAATGAGGGAGTCACGTACTCCTACAAAGAGGAAAATACCTAGTGATTTTCATCTTCTGAAAATAGCAATAGTCTATTGGGTTTATTTCATGATTATAAAAGCCTAATAATCTATGATAGCTGAAAGAAAATGTGATTTATTAAGGTCTCTCTTAGACAGAAGATAAACCCATAATGTGCAGACAAACATTTTTTTTAAAGAAGTGTGCTAAAAAGAAAATAGTCAACAGCTTGCTTACTCTGTAGCTCCAGAAAGTGATGATTTGAGGCTGTGAAATATCAGAGTTGATGAATGGTAGAAGCAAAATTATAACTGTTGTTCTATGGTGAGATAAACTTTCACCTCCGTGAAGAAAATATAGATTACTGAAACTGATTGCAAGCAATCAGCACTGTATATTCTTCTTCCCTAACTGAGCAATGTTTGAATTTGTGCCTTTCAGACAAATGCATTAATAACATTTAGCCACTAGGTATTTGTGGAGGAAATTGGAAATTGTTTTTAATTTGTTGGTTTGGTGAAGCGATAATATATTGAGCCATAAGGGAAGGGGTAAAAAAAAATGCTATTGGTATATGACTTCTATTTGCATATGTAAATATATTAATACACACAGAGCCATGTTGTTCTCATAAACTCTGCCATACAAAGAGAAGGGTTAATAGACAGGGAGATTGAAAAAAACTGCATGACCATGTTGTGAAATATGGATTTAACACATAACTCATTGGAGGCCCCAATGAGTTATGGGCCTCATTTGCTGCATATTACAGACTTCTTTTTCCCCCATATTCCTTTTCAACAAGGCATATGGCTTAAATTAGTTTCATATTGGGTTTGCTGGGATCTTTCATGGACTGTTTTCTGCGACAAACTGTAATACTCTTGCTCTTTTAATTCTATACTCAGATGCTATTAAGTACTGTTCTTTAATTACCATGTGAGGCAATGCCTCAGGAACATATTCTGTAATAGCCACAGCAGAGGAAGAGTTTGAATCAAGGATTCATATTCAGTTGATAAACTTAAAGAAGCTGCAAATTCCTTATGGATGAAGGCAAATGGGTAAAAGACAGTGTTAGTTGGGGGTGGGAGCAGGAGCAGTTCGGGATGAAAACATTCAGACACACCTTCAGCTGAGTCGGGAAAGGAGACTCTTTGATAGGTAACAACATCCTGAAGGGTTAAGAATATTAAAGGACCCCATTTCCCATAACTTAGCTCATAAATCATATTTTCAGGTACTTTACATGATTTATGAGAGGCTGGCTGTCTGCATGATCAGTAAGTTGCATTAAAATGGCAATTGGTACTTCCAAAACAGAGCCTTATGATAAGAATCCAAATCTCAGAGAAGGCAAATCTCAGCCCACAAGTCAGCTGAGAGCGGGGGTGGAAAGCAAGTATCTATAGTTCATGCTCCATCTCTGAAATTCAAGATGTAAAATCAAAATATTAAGTGGGAAAAATGCTGGGCTAGAATAATAACACTTGGGTTTTGGGTTTTTTCTCACCACTGTAAGCTTGATTAAGTAGTTTATTTTCTTTGGGATTCGGTTGTTTAGTAAAATAAAGGATTCAGGGCCTTCCTGTCCCTAAAATACATGTTGCATTGTAGATGTATAAATTACATATTCCTATTGTATGTATATATTTACATATTATTTATTGGCCTATTTGTATTATTTATCTATATATCTATAATATATATTATGTGATATGTATGTGTATGTAAGTGTGTGCATATATATACATATATATCAAATATATCTCTCTATATCTATACATATATACACACATATATATGAGTTTTCTACATGTGTGTATATAGGTATGGTGTTTCTTTAAAAATATGTGAAAGGAGCTGAAGCAAATATGTATATATATATATGATATATCATATATATGATATATATATATGATATATCATATATATGATATATATATATGATATATATATATATATATATACTTCTTGATGTATACATACATATGTAAGACATATATATGTGTTTATATATATGTATTAAATAACGTACATATTAGGAAAACTGGTCACTTATGTAATATCATCAACTTAGTAGTTCTTGTTACCTAATATATCCTATAATTCTGAATATTATAAACACTGACTTCTAAAAATGTTATATTTATGAATGGGATTATAAAGTATAATCAAACAATCTATTCAATATTATAGTTGTGTAAAGGTACTATGTTTTCCTTTAGAATAAAAATTTATAGGAAATTGCTACTTGACATTTATCACGGGTAAATGGAAGGTCAAAAAAGAAGTACATAAAATGTGTCTTGTTAGTTTGTGTTTAGTGAGGATAAATTCCATTTCAAGAGTAAATTAAAATTCATAGTTTTGTTATTAGACTTTTATTCTAATGCAACTCCTCCAAATTTGGATTTTGTACTGGAGGGCTGACTGTTAAGTATTTTGAAGCTTCCTTGACAGGAGCAAATTCAGCATAGATTGATCTCTTTGCAAAAGGCCCTGCAACCAATATGATTATCTCAAAGTTGTATTTTCTTGAACATACCAGACAGGAGTAAGCCTCAACGGGTCACAGATTAACTGAGAAGTAGAAAATTTATGAGCTCAGAATTATTTGACACATTGGATCGCCATATAATTATGAAACCTAAACTTTTTGTTATTAACAGAAATTTAGATACAGGTTTTCCCCTAATAAACTGTCTGTTGTCCTTGTATGTCAAGAAAGCTGCTGACCTCTGGTGCCCCTACTTCAAGCTCTTAATCAGCCACCCTTAGATCAGTATTCCTTCAGATTTGGTCATTTGGGCTTGAATTAGTCACTTTGTGCTGCTAAAACAAAAACACCATAGACTGGGTGGCTTAAATAATTGTGTTTCCACAATTTTGGAGGCTAAGTCCAAGGTCAACCAATAAGTTCAGTTCTTAATTTCTGGAGGGACACCTTCTCAACAATATATGTATCCTACACAGTGGAGAGGGAGAGATGGAGAGTGAGTTCTCCTTGTCTTTTACTGGAAGGGCACTAATCTCATTCATTAGGGCTGTACCCTCATGAATTCCCTCCTAATTTCCAAATATCTTTGCATTGGGGATTAGCATATGCATTTTGCGGGGACATAAACTTTCTGTCCATAGCAGGTTGCTGTCCCCTTCCTGTGGGGACACCAACTCTACTATTCAATTAGGCTCCCTTGCTTTCTTACCCTCTGCTCTCAGTTTCAGTCACTTTCAGCCAAGGGTTTTCTCATGTGCCTTGGGCTGAGGATCTTGTTGGCTGAAATGTTCATCATGTTCATGTCTTTGGCTCAAGCGTGCTCACCATCACTTTCTTCTATTAGAGGCCTGGGCAGCACAATTGGGAGCCAAATGTGAGTTTTCTACATGAAACCAGGAGCTATTAAATAAAAAAAAATATGTAATTGTTTTCATACGTAGAGTGCTATTTTTGGAGTAAGTAGAACTTATTGAATTCATTTAATGAAAGTTTTTTACACTGTGCATACTGTATTAAAGCATCCAGAATAAGAAATATAATAAATCAGAGGCTGACAGAACACATACAAAAAAGAGATGAGTTATAAGTCCCTCAGGTCTTTCAAGCCTTTGGTATTTTCCAAAGTCTAGTTCATCAATGGGCTAGATCTTGTGTGTGTGTGTGCGTGTGTGTGTGTGTGTGTGTGTGTGTAAAGTCTGGAAGTAAAACTCCAAATGATCAATGTTTATCTGAATTGCAGAGGAAGGGTGAGAAGGGAAAGAAGTATAAAATACCACATTTGCTTTTTAACCAATATATTTTTATATTGTTGGATTTAAAAACCAAGAATGTATTTGCACATTGCGTGTTAAACTTAACAATATACATATAGAATATAGTGATATTCTGTGCAGAATAAGTGATCTGGGCAGATTATCTTATGATAAATTTTTAATTTTAATTTTACGCTGATTAATTTGTATTTAAATAGAACTGTTCTTTATGAACCCTGTGTTTAAACAATTGTAATTTGGGGAATAAATTCAAAATGTATCAATATAGATAATTGAACATTCAAAGCTGGCTGGCTTTTCATGCTGGCTTTCAGGGTTTAGCTGAGTGCTGTTTTGGAGACAAGATGTATTCATCTGACTTCCATTCAAGTCCTGTCTGGTCACGTGGAACACACAAAGAAGTTCTCTGAATCTTTAGTTTTCATAATGAGGTGGGATGGGACTTAATGCTGGTTTTTGTGTGTGTTTTAATTAAAAAAAAGAGAAATGGGTATAAATATCATTTGTTGCAGGTGCTTTCAATGCCCTACCTATATCTTCCTGGTCCTTACCATTTACATCAGTTACAGTTCTCTAGAGAATATATATATGTATATATGCATACATATATATATATATTTATATATTATGAATATATACAATTTATTATATACTTTATGTTATCAAAATAATTATATATTATATGTACATATGTATATGTGTATACATATATATTCATATTTATATATTTATATATTATGAATATATACAATTTATTATATACTTTATATTATCAAAATAATTATATATTATATTCACAGATAATATGTGGTATAGTATATAATATATATATTTTCAGGATCTATCTATCTATATATCTATGTATCTGTAGTTCTAGATCTAAATAGGAGAAGGACAGAAGTTGATTGATTTGAAGAAATTGTCTCATGCAGTTGTGAGGCATCTAAAATCCACAGGGCAGGCTGGCAGGTTGGAAACTCAGGTAGGATTTGACACTTCAGTCTTGAGGCAAAATTTCTTCTCTGGGGAGCCTCAGTTTTGGCTTCAGCTTAAGGCCTTCAACTGGTTGGATGAGGCCCAACTACATTTTCGAGAGTAATCTCTTAAAGTCAGCTGATTGTAGACTTTAGCCACATGAACAAATTACCTTCATAGCATCTAAATTAGTGCTTGGTGAAAATACTGGATACTCTAGCAAAATGGACACCTAACACCATCACAGTGTTTCAATGTCCAACTGTAAGTGTGTGCAAATCTTTTCTAAGTGCTTCTCATGACCTATAGACTGCTCTGTGTATGTGGTTAGAGTTTTGGAGAATCAGCACTCCAAGAAACCCCTCTCATTCTATGGCTGATGGGAGTTGATGTATAATCAACTTATCCATGGAGAATACGTTCCAACAAGACTCCTAGTGGATGCCTGGAACTGTGAATAGTACTGAACCTTAATATATACTATATATATTTTTATACACACATACCTATGATCAAGTTTAATTTATAAATAGGCACAGCCTGAGATTAATAATAACTAATAATAAAATAGAACAATTATAATGTATTGTAATAAAAGTTATATGAATGTAATCTCTCTCTCTCTCTCAAATTATCTTATACTGTACTCACCCTTCTTGTGTTGATGGGAGGATGACGATACGCCCACGTGAAGAGATGAAGAGAAGTGAATGACACGGGCACTGAGAGGTAGCATTAGGCTGCTATTGACCTTCTGACTATACCTCAGAAGGAGGAGCGCCTGCTTCTGGGCCATGGTTGACCACGTGTAACTGAAACCACGTAAGCAAAACTGCAGATCAGGGGAGACTACCCTCAGCTGCCTTGCATAACTCTGAGGCATATGTTTGTCCTCTGCTAGTGTTTCATAAGACCGCCTCTCAAATAAATGGCTTCCACCTCAATCACACCAATGTCTCTTTCTGGAATAAGCAAAATTAACACAGTGGGATCATTTTAATGGTGAGAATATAATGGAATAATTTCTTGAAACCTAGGGTGGGGGAATTGCTAGTTAGAAAACAGATCTGTATTAATGGTTCTCTTTTTTGTTTTTTGTTTTTGTTTTTTTGTTGTTATCAGTAAAAAGAACTCTTTTTCACGTAAAAACTTCTTCAATATCTTCGAAAGAGTAGCTACATATTTTGTATTTACTGGATAAGGAAATACAAATCCACATCTAGCTTTGAGAATACTTCATAATAATTTTTTTTGGTTATTTTCTTTCTTTCCTAAAAAGGTTGAGGCTTCTGAGGTGTCTGGGTGGCTCAGTCAATTAAATGCCAGAATCCTGGTTTTGGCTTAGGTCATGATTTCACAGTTCGTGAGATCGAGCCCTGAGTCAGGCTCTGTGCTGACAGCGTGGATTCTCTCTCTCCCTCTCTCTCTGCCCCTCCCCCTAGGGTAGGTAGGATTCAAGAATCTAACTGTACACACACACATACACACACATACACACACACACACACACACTCGTATATGTGTATAATAGGTTTTATAATTTTTAACAAAAATTTGTCTTAGCATTTCAAATATACAAATAGTTCTGTATAACAGCTTCTTAAAATGAATTGCTTATCAAAAGAGAATGCATTTTACACATTTGCAAAATAAGATATTGTTAAATTTCCCTCCCAAAATTCCATATATCTCAATATTGAGAATGTTCTCAACACTCTAACCAACATGGGAAATTAACAATTTAAAAAAAAATTTTTTTATTAAAATTTTTGTTAATTGGATACAAATATATATCTTTATTGTTCCAATTTTTGCTAGTTATTCTAGGGTTAGCCAATTTTCTCTGTTTTCTAAATCATATTTCCTGTTTTATGAATTTTTTATTCAAATGCTTTGGGATACCTGGCTGACTCAGTCAGTACAGCATGTGACTCTTGGTCTCAGGGTTATGAGTTTAAGCCCCATGTTGGGTGTGGAACCTACTTAAAAAAATAAACAGGGGTACCTGGGTGGCTCAGTCAGTTGAGTATCCAACTCTTGATTTCAGCTCAGGTCATGATTTCTTGGTTCATGGGTTCGAACCTGCTTGGGATTCTCTCTCTCCCGCACTCTCTGTGCCCCTCTCCCGCTGGTGCAAGTGCTGGTGAGCTTCCTCTCTCTCTCTTTCACTCAAGATAAATAAATAAACATTTAAAAGAATTAAAGAATGCTTTGCTTATTTTCTATTATTTGGCTTTATTTATTTTAAAGGTTTATTCTATTTTATTAATATAAGTCCTTTGTTATATATGTTGCTAATATTTTTGTGTATGTTTTAATTTGATTCTGCCTATGCTCATCTTCAATCACACAAAAAGTTTAATTAATTAATTTAACTAATTAAAATTTACCTCTTTTTTTTCTGGTATGTGATTTTTCATCTTACAATTTTGCTATCCCAAAGTCATAAGCATATTCTCTTATATTTTTACTTTACTAATTCTTTTCCTTTAAAAAATGTTTTAGGTTTTTATTCTTCATATTTATTTTTATAAGTAAGTTATAATTTATTCATTTTTTTTGAAATTGCCTAGTTAATTACTATATTATTTAGCTATTTATACTGTGCCCATATATTGTGTAATATATTAACTTTAATGCATAGCGCATTCAGAAATGTACATGGGTCTGTTTCCACATGACCTGTCAGTTTTCCTTGGTCTACTCCTCTGTCCCCACACCAGTATCATACTGTTCTAATTCCTATAGGTGTATAATGTATCATATTATCTGGTAAAACAAGACCTCATCGTTATTCTACCTTTTAATTTTTTTCTAGCACCTCTTTCATATTTTCTCTTCTAGAAATTGAATCACCTTATCAAGTTCTATGAAAAAATCTTGTTGGGATTTTGATAGTTATTTATCAGAAATCCTAGTTTAATATATGAGGAAGTAAATACCCTTACAATATTATGTTCTTCTTTCCAGAAACATGGCATACCTTTACATTAATTCAAATATTCTTTTATGGCCTACCTGATACTTAAAGATATAGTGAAAATTTAATCCAATTTGGCTTTTGATTTATTGGAATGAAGAGTGTTTACATCCTGAGACTGCTGTTTGAAAACTGCTGGGAAAAAAACCAATGTGGAACATTTATATTCCATCATGTAGAAAAAAAGCATAAACAAATTAAAAAATAAGCCAGTTGTTTCTTTAAAATGCAGTTTTCAAGGACTTCAAATGATAAGTCACCAAAAGTTTTTTTGTCTCATATTTTGATGGTATGAGACATAGTTAAATTTTAATCCACATTTTAATACCCATTAGTTCCCCAAACAGAAAACAATATGTATAATTTTTGAATTTATTTGTTGACAATTCATGCTTTTTATTACATAATTAATTTAAAGTAAATGAAACAGCATGCATCACTTGTTAAATGGGAAAAGTAAGAATTTGTCTTTACATAGTATGAATGTTATCAAAGATTATATTAGCATCTTTATAATTCAGTATTTAATAATATATGAATCCCAAACCACTTTTATCTTAAATCACTTCTCAACCCACAGAAAATGATAATTTGATACGAAATAATGAGAGGAGGCCCAGGAGGTGATATGTGGCTGGAATCAGTGGTTTGAAAGATCAGCAACACTGGGATGTGCTTCCAGGAATTTGCTTCCTGTTTGCAAATTTGAAGTTTAGTGCCCAGTACCCTTTGTTTCTGTTCATGCCTCTCTTCTGCTTTTCATTCACGACCCTACTGCTAAGAAACTGGAGCATGGGTTGGAAAAGAGTGGAGGAACTTGGCAATCACATGCCTGCTTTTCACTGAGAGAAGGCTGAGATTTTTCTTTCAGAGCTTAAAGCTATCAGGCTAAACATAACAATAACTTAGGGTACTTTGCATTTCTATCTAGTGACTTAATTTGAGTGATGGTATTAATATTTTATGAAGAAATCAGCATTTTCTTTTAAATATGTACTCTTAAAGCTTTCTTGTACCTGAATATGCGATTTAGGGTTTCTTGAGGCTCAGGAATTTTCTACTAGAACAGTGTTCCCATTCTTTCACAAAGTCAGTTGGTCAATGGAATTCAAAATACAGAAGTTTCCTTTAGAGATACCTAGTGTCCCTCTTGCTCTTTGAGGAGTTCAGAAACTGATCCTCGGATGCAACTACCTGAAAACCACTTGCCATCATGAAGTCTTCCCCATTATTTGCATTAGGGTCACAAAGAAGTCTTGCCCTGAGCCCTTTCAGGAATTTTAATATAAAACTTAAACCTTTTATTTTATATCCTACAAAAATTTGAGTTCATTTTCAAGGAAAAGTCAGAGAAAGCCTACAGGATAGCAGGCTGGAAATAATGTGACACATTAACTACTTTCTCCCATTATTTCTTCCTTTTCTTTCTCCACATTCAAGGCTTGTGCTATGAAGCCCAGGAAGAAGAAGGTGGCAGATCGGAAAAAGTAGAAGACTTCCCGGCTTTTGCTTCTAAAAGACTAAGTGCACTAAAAACCAAACAAACAAGACTCTCTCAAACAGGGATGGGCTAAAATGGAATAAGACGGAGTGCTTCCTCAGAAGCAGGAGAGAGAGAAAGAGTGCAGACCTCATTCCAGGAAATAACTTGCTGAGGCTGTGGGGAGGGCAGAGGTATGTGGGTCCCAGAGTGGCACCTTGGCATTTCCCTGAGAATGTGGCATACAGGTACAGGTACTCAGTTGACATCTTAGGCCCAGGCTCCTTGTGTTCCCAAATACTTGAGCCTCAAAAGTGCCAGGAGAGCATCTCAGTGTCAAACCTGGACAGACCTGGACATGAGCAGAGCCAATACGCATCACATTCATAACTGCAGTGGGCCAGTGGCTGAGGATTGCAGTGAACCACCCAATGCTTGTCACTGCAGTGGATCCGAGGATCTCAGCATACCCTGGGTGAAATCCTAAGAACAGCTAACGTTATTTCTGCCTTAATAGAGAGCGAATTAAAGGGAATAAGTTGGTATTTTTCAGCACATATATCTCTGCAAGCTCTATTAATCCAATAGATACTTCCCAACCTATATTACTGTACTTGTTCTCATGCAAGCATAAAATTTTGAATTTTTCTCCCATAAAACCTACCTCTCTTCCCAAATGTTACAATATTGGGTAGGTGTTTATAACCCAGAGTGGGTTAGAGATGACCTTTACCCTCACGCATTGAATAATGCGTTGCAGAGCTGTTAAAATCTGTCCCTTGGGCTTCCAGTAATGGAAATCAAGTTGAACTACCTTAACTAATGGGAGATTCTTTATAAGGATAAAAGGGTATGGGGGGGGGCGTTGAGGGCATGAATGGAGTGGGCATTAGAAACTGTCTCTTGCATTATACTTCTCCTTGTGCATGGTGCTGACTAAAGGAATCTCAGCTCCAAAGTTTTAAGAGATAAAATTTGATGGGACAGGAGGCCTTTCCCAGTGTCTGGCTCTTATGAGTGCTCATGTTTTTCTTGTCATTACCATCCTGAGTTCTTCATGCAAACAGACCATAACCATCCAGCTTGTCATCCTTCTTGACATGGTCTAAATTGCCTGATTTGGCTGCATGTTTTTACCTAAGGCTTTCATGTAAGGCTTCTTATTCGTTATTGAGCATCATGAAATCTTTGTAGCCAAACATGAGTCCATGAGAAACACATAAACGTTCATATGAAAGAAACATATAAAACAATCACGTTGATAGATTATGCCTATAGAACACAATCTCTTTTATTTCCCTTCTTTTTCCAAATTTCTTTCTATATAGTACCCAGTGGCATGCTTTAACTTTCTTTTTTCTTCAAAAATAACCCCTAAATATATTTCTTCTGCTTCCTTCCTTAAAAGCTGTACTTTTGCCCTTGCAATTTCACTTTGCAAAATCCCTGCAACGTATTATTCCAACATGGCGATGTAATGAAGTTTGACATGATTTCCTGTCCACCTTGAACCTCTACCTCCCCAGCACGCTTCAGCACGCACAGAAAACTAACAGAACCTTATTTGCTAAATAATGACTTTGTTAGTCTCATTCCTTTACCCCAAATCTCATCCTCTTAACAATATAAAATGGATCCTGAGTTTTTCACTTCCGACTGATTTGCATTTTTCTTGGTTGTGTGCTGTTGAACAGCTGCTGTTTTCTCCCCAGAAGGGGGCGGGGGATGGTTTCCATGGAGATGGTGATGCCTCCGCTCAGTTGTGGACATCTCCAATATTCCCACTGCATTTGTAATTTCTATCATCCAGTCCATGTGGAGCTCCTAAGTAGTTTCATTTCCTTTTGGCAATAAACTCCTTGGAATTCTGACTCCAGAACTTTTTAATTGGCCCTGGTTTGTGGCCACCAATGTACTTAATTGACATCAAGATATATTTATTTGTCATTGAGTCCTTACATGGTTATGTGCTACAGAAAGCAATTAAAACAGGTACAATGCCTGTTATAAATAGGACACCTTGCCATAGTGCTTAAGCCATAGTGGGAATAAAACAAATGCTTATTGATTGATTTGTGGCAATATAAAGGAAACTTTTAATTCCATTATGTTGCTGGAGTAAAAAAAAAAAAGATACTAAATTAGAAACAGTTTGGGAACACTATTAGCAAATCTGTTACTTACATTCTGTTTGAGTCCTATCGTAAGTCTTACAAAATGCTGACTTTAGAGACGATCGTGCTGAACTCTATCGTGAAAAATAATTTGATATTTTAGTCAAGACAGTGGTATTATAGGAATAGGTTGAATATTAGCAGCCAGACAAAATTGTTTTCTTTAGTGAAAAAATGTAGAAGCAAAGAAGAAAGATACTTAAGACCTTTATTATAATCATCCCTTTATTCATTTAACAAATGTTTATTGACGACCTACTATGTATCCGATTATGAATAAGATTGTGAGCAAAATATAGTCTTTTCTTTAAGGAAATTAGAGTCTAATGGGAGATACAGATATTAAACTAATAAAAACTCATAAATTTATAATAACAAGCAGTAATAATATTTCTGAAAAAAAAAACACAGGGTGATGAAGGCAGAATCCAGACTGAGGTGTATGTGGTCAAAAGGAATCTAAAAAGCTGGACAGGAGCTAACTGGACAAGGATCAGGGTAGGTTTTAAGCAGAGTTAGCACACTAAGCAGTGCTTAACAGCTGCTAATATTTGGTATTCATGTAGGATATTTGAAGCACACATCTAAGTACTTTACCATGAACCAGGCCCTATTATTACCTCCACATACGAGAAAATAGAACACAAAGAAGTTAAATACAAGGTAAGAGAGAGGTGAAGGCAAGATTTGAACCTAAGCCACCTGAAACCAAAGCACACATACCTGATCATTACTCTATACTCTCTTGTGGGGTGAGTAATAGAATTTTTTGTTCAAGAAACCTATTGATTTTATATGACTACAGATATGAGATCTGGGCCCAATTAAATACCTGATAATATGTGTTATTTGCCATGTAGACATAAAATGGGCTGAGTCTGTTTACGCCAGTGGACCATGTCCATATTAAAGGTACCATGGAACTAGAGAAGGATGTGAAGCTCTGTCACTAGCAGTCTAAAGGAAGTGTTGATCTCGCATCATTATTTCCAAGTGTCTTAAGTCTTACTCTCCTTCTGCCCTTCCTTCATGGTTGATATGGGTAGAATAATATAGTTTAGTTATGGTCCTTTACATGTATAATATACAATCAGAAGCACATGCCAATTTTATTTTTTGTCACTAGAAAAGGACTTTTTACGTCATCAAAAGCCAGAAAACACTAATAATTCTTTTCCCTATAAGCCAGGACAGTTGAATGGGATGTGGCAGCTTAAATTAGGGCTAATCTACGTCCAGGACAAATATGTGATCCAGATTGAGCAGAAGGGAACCCCAATTGGATAGTGATTCTGTTTATACAATTTTGGTGAATGAGATGCAAGAAAGAAATACATTTTGGTTATAAGTAAATCAAGATACCAGTAATTAGTTTTAACAAGTCAGTAGGAATAAGATATCTATAGGCAATGCCTTGAGTATAAAGTGGTTATTACCTATGATGTATCAGCTGAGGCTTTGGCTTTCATGAAACCCCACAAAAACAAAAACAGAAGTTGAATCTATCTAGGCACGTGGAGGTAGAGTAATATGTACACAGATTTCATTAAAAAGAGCCAATTTGGAAAACTCAAGTCCTCCCATCCTTTTTTCTGCTCCTGTAGTTGATGTTGGAGGCCATTATGTCCTAAGTGCCTGGATGTTTGCCTGCACTCCCCACTCATTTGGCCCAAGAATAGACATAGCCTAATGTTTCTATTGGTCTCTTTTGGATACGCTAATAGTTTAATTGTATTTTAAATTGATTTTTAATGCCCAGAGTTTCCCTAAGTGAATTTTTTAAGTCTAGAAAATAAATACAGGTCTACATTATAGCAGTGAAGGGTTCCCCTTTATAACACTGCCATGTCAGAGGGCTGTTAAGAAGTCTAATCATTTAATGTTGTGTAAAGTGCTTTAAGAACATTAATTACAGGGTTCAGACTAAAAGAAACAAAGAGTGACTCCTATTTTTAAATACTTTATCTTGTTTTGAATATACTGTGCCAAATATATAATCTGGTACACCTTTATATATAAAAATGCTCTTTAAAGTAATTAAAATTGACATTTGGTAAACTGCTGACAGCTTGTTTTATATTTTATACAATATAGAAATTTTCTACATTATAAAAAAATTTTTTTAGCCCAATTGGAGTCTCACAATAACCCCGTGAAAAAGGCAAGATTGGTAACATTAATGTACCAGTAAGGAATTGAAGTTCACAATAGGAGAATGAATTTTGCAAAGGATGCAACTACAGTGTTGGAGGTCTTAGTACTCTTTCTCTACACAAAACAAAAAGTAGCATATATTTTGGAAAATTTTGTATTGAATGAATTCTTTACAAGGATCAATTGACTACCATTAGGAATAATCTAGGAATAAACTATTGAGTCTTCAACCAATGCTCCAAGTCAAGGAAAACCATACCTTTTGGATAATACACAAATCAATACCAAACTCCGCTTTGGTGGAGTTCTGTTTTATTGGTTGTAAGTGACAGAAATCCAACTCAAACCAACTTGAGCAGAAAGGGAACTGATTGACTCCTACACCTGAGAATCTCAAAGTATGGGATTGTCTTTGGTCTTAGTTGGATCCATAGCTTCAAAGGGTGCTTGCTATGAGAACTCTTTGATCCCCTTCTTTTGGTTTAGGCTTCCTCTATATTTGACTTTGTTCTCAAGACGGTTTTCTCTGTATGGCAGGCAAGGTAACAACTGGCAGATCTGAAGCTTTCATTATCTTTTCAGCTTGACATCCCAGAAGAAAGCAGCACATTTCTGGAGGACTTTGGATCATGTGCTTATCAGTCAGCCAATCACTGTGGTCAGGGAGATAGAGTGCTCTAATCGAGCAGGTGTGGGACATGAGCAGAATATGGAGTCATTGCCTCATGATCTGAATGGGATTGTGAAAGACAGCCTCAACCAAAGCTTCTCTACTTCTATCTGTTTTAGTTATTCAAACTCTGGATTTGTTTGAAGAAAGGGTTCTATGGCTTCTAAAGCTTGTAAATTACTACTTAAGCAGAATTTTGATTAAAATTATGTAGGATTTAGTCCTTCTAGTTATTGGGATATAATTGAAGATATTTAGAAAATGGGGTCTGGAAGACCTAGGCTTGATTTCTGGCTTTTCCATTCATAACTGAGTGCCTGAGTGTAGAAAACCCGAGTCTTGGTTTTTTCGCCTGCCAAAAAATAAAACTAGTTAGAATGCAACGAAACGATGCTTGTGGAAGTGGTTTGTAAAGGTTCATTGGTGCTGTTTTCATTATTTATTTTATTTAAGTTGTATATTCTTCCAAATCCTGAAATAGATGGAAATAGATGGCACAGTCAAAAGGAGTAGCTGAAGACAATTTTATTAATAGAGTATTTGTAAAGATATTGGCAAGGCTAAGGGGAGAAATGCCCTGAGGCTGGCAAGCATGGGAAACCATTACCTTCCCCGAATCCAAAAGGGCAAAGAGAAGGCAGGGTTGACAGAGTTCACTGAGAACTAGAACTATAGGAAGGACTGCCAAACAGAATCTGTGGCATTATGTGAAGACCCACCGGCAAACCCAGCTCAGCGAGAAGAGATGGAAGGATAAAGACTACAACCTCTCTCTACTCTTCTACTCCAGTCTCCAGATGGTGCTTCCCATTGGCCAAACTCACCTGGAATCTAGAGCACCAGGGGTCAGCCCTTTTGGTCACAGAGCTGCATGGGGGAGGGTACAGAGAGGGTCTGGAGAGAGAAATGACGAATATCTGGTATAATTCTCCTTTCCCCTTAACTGGTTTATTTTAAGAACATAGAGTCCTTTGGTGTTTCATTTAGTTTCTAGTTCATTAGAATTTAGTGATTGCTAAAAAAACACAAAACAAAACATTCAAATATGGGCACATTAAGAACTGTTGCTTACTTTAATACTTCTCTTATCCTGTGATCTGTATACACGGACTTAAAGCATATCCTAAACATCCTTCAGTGTCCTAGGAAATTCCATCTTAGGTGGTTAAGAACATCTCTCACTTTGCTTCTGAAAGCATTGCAAGGTAAGGTATGTAATTTTCCATAGTGATATTTTCAGTTGCACTTTAAAATGGACTGTTTCTAATAAGGATTTAATTTAAGTTTAATGAGGGAGTTATTATATGTTAATTAAATATCAACTGATTATTATGAATATCTATTGGGGCATAACAACTTTTTTTATTAAGATGAATATCTCTTAAACAATCAAGGCTTGGTAAATATGCTACTAATAATTATTTTTAAACTAAAATTCAATAAAAAAATACAACTAAAGGCACTACCTTGAGTATAATGTGGTTATTATCTATTAAATATCAATGGATTATTGAGAATATGGTTATTGAGTTTTGACTCATAGATCTTAATAAACTGCTAGTTGCACCTAAATAAACCTCCATAACTCAGCTAGTATTTAATTAGGAGAAGTATTTATAGCATAGCATTTACATTAGCATATTTATAATCAAATAAATAATACAATAACTCTTTTATTAAATCTAAATTAAATCCTTGCCAGAGGCATTTAAAGAGCAGTGAAACTACATTGGCTATGTGGTCCTTAATATTTAATTCATTACATCATTTTTAAACTTTACTAATATATTAAACAATGCATTAATACACTGTATGTATTCTAGGGATGTTATGAAATTGCACCTAATCTATTTAGGTTAAATTGGACAAAGTTTTCTAAGCCTTTTATTTTGGTCCATTATAACTAGGCACAAATATGAGGTATGAGTAAAATATGTCATTTTAATTGGCTATACTATTGTTGCTAAAGAGATTTAACTAATACGCATAGTGATTGTGGCATGTGAGGTGTCCACACAAGCTTCTGGAAGCAAGAGTTTGGATGCCAAGTTGCCCACAAGAAGAGAAGCCCTGAGCAGGCCCTGTATACAGTTACTTAAATGTTCATAAAAATAACACTCTGCAGATGAATTGGCAGTTGTCTTGCACAGTTAAAAATGGAGCGTAATTTCCTCTCAAGAGTGAGGAATAAAATCCAAACTAATTTTATTTCAATATTGAAATATCATAATTAAGTTTCCTTTTCACACAAAACAGATGAGGATGCAAAGAGAGTATTTGAGTCAGGCTCATCTCATCTGGAGTCTGGTTAGTTCTTCCTGATCCTTGCTCCAGGTGAAGGGCTTGCTTCAGGAAAACTGTACATTTCATTTTCTCCTGGAAAAGTCTTTGACTCTGCAGACATTTATTTCAACAGCAACACTGGATAATGATTCTGTGAAGATGTTAGCAATGTGACATTTATTTGTGGATTTGTGTTTATATCAGCCAAAGAAATCAAGGAAAGTCTACTAAGGGTCCAACGTATGAATGGAGACTTCCATATTTGGTGCTGTTGACACCCCCACTGGCCCATGCTTCTTGTCCTTAGGTTGTTGTGAAGTAGAGGAGAGAGACATAGATGGTGAGGGTGATGGTGATGGTGATGGTGATGGCAAAGAAGAAGGAGGAGGAGGAAGGGAAGAAGAGGTCTTAGTGATCATGTATGGGATTACATGACTTTGTCTGCTAGGTCATGTTCTAATTATCTTTATGTGGACTATCTTATTTAATAACTGGGTTTCCTTTGTAGGATATGAAGGTATCTCTTCCTTTCTCTCAGTGATGCCTTCCTCCATGATCAATGGCCATCAGGTGATCCTTTGCAAATAAGCATGGTTTTCCCAATTAGTGTCCAAGTCATTTTACAAGGACAAGGTGCACAGAAAGGCAGGAGGATGAATTAGGAAAAGCCCTGGTTTAGAAATCAGTTGTCTTGATTTCTATTCTCACCTTTGCAGTTAACTGGCTGTATAACTCAACAGATTCTTCATATATGAAATAAGGGGTTCAAATCTCAGAATCTCAAAATCTAGTCTAGTGCTAAACTTTCATCCTTAGGGATGTTAGGGTTTCAGTTGGGTCAACAGTTAGAATTTGGAATACAAAATACCTTTAGAAACATTAGTCCAACAATGTGTTGTTATTGGTGTGATGGAAGCTGGCTATATATAGTCTTATTTTTCTATAACATTAAAAATTATTCTTGGGGTGCCTGGGTGGCTCAGTCGGTTGAGCGTCCGACTTTGGCTCAGGTCATGATCTCACAGTCCGTGGGTTTGAGCCCTGCATCGGGGACACCTCAGAGCCTGGAGCCTGCTTCAGATTCTATGTCTCCCTCTCTCTCTGCCCCTCCCCTGCTCATGCTCTGTCTCTCTCTGTCTCATAATAAATAAAGACATTAAAAAAAATTATTCTTTATACATGTCTTGAACAAAGAAGTAAAGATGATTATTATTGGATCTGTATACTGACGGTCTCAGAGGGTTTTAATTACTTTCCATTCCATGGATACTGAAGGAAAGCTATTAGGATAATGAAGGCTCAGCATTCTGAAGGACGCTGCAATGTAGCAATCATGCTATTCTACTTTTATATATCATATTTCTAAGGTCTATTGATAGAATCTTTCAAAATTTAGCTCCTGCAGAAATAGGAATTTTTGATTCTGTGGTCCAGCATTACAGATATTAAGTTTTTCACTTAACTTTGTTCCTGCTAATGATTTGCTGAAACAGGGTTCTTTAAGAAGGTAGGTAACCAAGGGTACTTTCCTAGGTGGTTACACCACTTGGATCAGGTTTCCCAGTGTTAGAATTGGCTTCTCACTGTAGAAGGGACAAGGTAACTAAGTGGATAGAAAGCCCCGAGATCCTTATATCCAGAAACTGGAAGTTTTCATTCCAGAGTACATAATGAAGGGGATTCGAGAGGACAGAGACAGCTTAGATGGTTCTTATCAGGAAACAAAGAAAGCAGGCTGGAATCAAAGTTTCTACCTTGAAACCTGGCTTTTGCATTTTTATTTCTTTCCATATCCTATTAAATAACTTCTCTAAGGGACTCAGCATCACTGTACTTTGAATTATGGCTTCATGTTGTGGTACACAAATAACACTACCAATGTAGATATGTGATTCAGAAGTCAGATTAGGGATCTACCATACATTAATTACACTAGTATTTCTCTTTGGTTATTTCTTTTTCTGCAATGGATTAGGGGTGGTTCTTCAAAATTACAAACCATGGATGGGGTTGATTTTGTCATTTGATATCCCATTTTATAGCATGGTGCTTTCTCTAAGTTTAAGATGAGCTTTTCCTTGAACAAAGAAATCCAGTCTATAATTTAATCTTAAAACGTACATGCAAATGTAAGTTTTCTATAGCTTCCGTTTCAGTTACAAAAAACACCTAAAATTAACTTGCTGTTTTTAATTTTTAAAAAACGTTTATTTATTTTTGAGAGAGAGACAGAGTGTGAGCGGTGGGGGGGGGGGGGGGGGAGGGGCAGGAAGAGAGGGAGACACAGAATCCAAAGCAGGCTCCGGGCTCAGAGCTGTCAGCACAAAGCCCAACACAGGTCTTGAACCTGCAAGCCATGAGATCATGTACTCAGCCAAAGTCAGTTGCTTAACTGACTGAGCCACCCAGGTGCCCCAACCTGCTGTTTTTTAAAAAAATTACTTGCCTTGAGTCTGTTTGTAGCTATCATGGCTTAAATGTACATGCAGACTTTGCATATGTCATTCTGTGGTGTAAGCGTTTGTTTTTGCGGATTGCACGGAATCTGCTGGAGTCCTCTCAGAAGTAGAACATAACAATAGGTGTAAAAATCACCCTCTCATATATAACTCCCAAAGAAAATAGGACATTGCTTTTTTGTAGAGGTCAGTCAACAACTACGTATTCCTTTCTGTTGTAAAACTCTGCTTGATCTCAACAAGTCATATAGCCTATATCTCAAATATGTGATATTAAATGACTTGATCAAACAGCTTGTCTAGCAAAATGTAGATAAACCTCTCTCTAAGTGGCGAAGATGAACCCACTTTGAAAATACATTTAGAAATCAACTCACAAGATCAAGGTTATTCCAATGTAGCTCGAGTATAGGAAACAGATAAAGAGAGACTTGAGGAAGGGAGACAAGAACGCTCTTGGAGTGATTGAGAAGAAAATTAAAACACCCAAAGTAAAGTACAATCTTGTGTTACATGACTTTGCCTTTGTTATAAAGGTCTTTTCTTAAAACTATTGCATCCAGATTTCCGTATTTTTCCTAACATGCTATTTCCAGGATGCATGTTTTTTGTTTTTGTTTTTTTTTTTTCCTTTTACCCATACCTTTTGTATTTCTCCTGAGGCTATCAATTATTCTACACTTCCCCGTCTTTTCTGGAGTGAGAACACATTTTGATTAACCTCTCTTAACCCATTCAGATCTTGTCTCTTCTGTTTGTCTTACCATGATTTAATTCTTCTTGCCTACGTCCATCTGGATTATGGATACTTTCCTCCATTTGCTATAAGCCAGCCCTTACATTCTACATCTATGAATCATTCACATGCAAGGTTGAGAAGAGATTTTTAAGATCTAAATGTAATAATTCAAAAGGTGTACTGCTATCAAATATCTGATTTTCAAGTGAATAACAAACAAGTTCACCCCATTATAAAATAAAACAAGATAAATGTAGCTTTAATCTTGACTTTAAGCCCATTATTTTGTTGTCAACTTCACTGTTGTTTTAAGGTTAGTTCAGTGGTCTTTGGGGTTTAGAGAGGGCATTTGGGTGTCTTATATTTACATCAATATTTGAATTTAATTATAGAATATTTCAAATGTATAGGATTTGTTTATTCTACAAAGATAAATGAGGTCAGCCTCAGTCTCAATTCCTTCACACAATTCTTTCCTAATATATTTCAGCAGAATACAAACTGTTCAGTATCCCACGTATTGTGGGGCTAACTATTCAGACACTCATCCAGAAAAGACCAAGTTTCAGGCGACCCCTACAAGGATGCCATTCCATCCTCATTCTTCAGGCTACGTCCCTGGATGGTCACTTATGTGTTCTTCATTTTCTCCATACCCATTGCCAGATTTAGCCTAAATCACCATCATGTGAACTAGGGTTACATTTTTTTTTTTTCACTCGTTTGTTGTCAAACCCAATAACTCAAATGTTAACTTTAAGATTTCCAAGACCTGGTATGTCTTTGTTTCCCACTGTATCCCCAATGCCTAGAACAATAAATGACCTATGTTAGGCACAAGATAAATTGAATGGATTAAAAAAATTGTTGGATTTCCCCTTTTGAAAGCTCATTAAAAATATCATATACAGTCTCCCAAATTTCACCCACTTCAGACTTCTAAATTCTGTCATTCTGTTTTTTCTAGACTTTCACTTCCTTAAATGCTGAAGCTGTATCTTACATCTGGACCAACATCTTTGCTCTTTTTTCTTTCTGCAACACTCTTCTTCATCCTCTTTCCATCTTGTTTGTCAACTTTGACTCATTGTTTAGGTTTTAGTTTGGCATTACTTTTTCTCATCCCACTACTGAGGTAGACATTCCTTAAATGCTTACCCTCTGGAATCCCATTCCTGTCTGTTGTTATATTTGGTATATTTCTCTCTCGGACTTCAGTGCATGTTTCTGTAGGACAGAGACTATATCTTGTTCTCTGGTACATTCCCAAACCCTAGTAGATGCTCAATAAGTATTCACAGAAGGCTGCATAAATGTTGTCCAATTCACCTCACACCATCCATCATGTTGGCCCAGTGTATCGAACCAAGTTTTTGCCTTAATTTTTGCTTCTAGATTTGGGGTTGCACTATTTTGTATTTAGGGGTCTTTCTTACAGGAACAAAAGCTTTATTTCACACCTAGTAGAGTGATTGGGCTTCTGTTCCCTCAGGGTATATCTTTAGGATAAGGAAAATATACCTGCTTGACCTCCATGCTCAATCCACTTACCCAGAAATCCCCATGGCTAACTCATTTTGGAATTGTGCCCGGGGCTAACATGACTCCTATTCTTCTAAAGCAGATCTTGTGGCTATAACTAAACCATGGTGGTGCTTGCTCAAGTCCCAAGTAACAAATACACAGAGCAGGAAGGAATCTTTCTCAGAGAACTCATTAGTTCTCCAACATGGCCGTGCATTTGAATCAATTGAGAAGGCTGAAAATGTACAAATTCTGGTTCTACTACAGACCCAATGAATTAGAGTTTTTCAAGAGTAGAGCTTAGGAATTCAATTTTTAAAATGTCCCCTGGAGATTTTCATAGACAGCCAGGTTTAGAAATCACCGACTTTTTTTTTTTAATTTTATTTTCAACCTGAAGGACCACTCCTCTGAATCCTGAACTAGAATGATATAATTACATTTCCCCATGGTTTAAGGAAAAATATTAAAATAAGGCCTATTTTTTTCTTGAGAAAGAGAGATAAAAAGTATGTTAGAGATAAAAATCAATCAAGATATCCTAGGAAATGAACCAAAGGGACAAGGGTACCCTCCATTTTTTTTCCCCTAAAGATATAAACCAAAGTTTCTCTGTTTTACCTCATTTGTTCATTCATTTACTAGCAATTATTTATCGAGTGCCTACTATCGACCAGGCACTATTCTAGGTGTTAGGAACATGGGAATGAGCAAAAATTGATACAGTTCCTGCTCTTACAGAGCTTAATTTTTAGGGGAGGCAAAGGGGCAATAAATAAAGAAACACATAAACGATGACTTTATCTCAGAATATTAAGTTCTATGAAGAAGAATAGAGCGAGGTGAAGGGATAGAGTGATGCTGTTTTATTTGGGTGATAGAAGGGAAGCCTTCTCTCAGAAAGTGGCATTTGAGCAGAGACACATGGATGGGTGAAGAAAGTTATGTGAGAAATAGCCAAGAGAAGTAATCTCAGAGAAATTGAGGCAGCAGTATGCTGGGTACTGTCATGGAAATGCAACATTAGGTAAGTCATTTAGCCTTCTGAGCATCAGTGTTTTTTTCATTTGTCAAATGAGAATGATAATTTTGCTCTGCCAATCTTTAAGAGGAGTGCTGTGTGTATTGAATTAAGCAGAGTACATAAAGCTGCTTTGTCAAATTGAAAGCAGTATGCAAAGGAAATTTATCAAGTATTAATAATCTGATGCTGATCAATGATGCCTTTACCCAGAATAAGAAGCATGATTTTAGATATCTTAGAGCTGGAAGGAACTTCAGGAAATCTTCTTACTTTCTCTAGGCTTTAAAGTTAGTGTGGTGTTATTAACCCATTTTTCAGGTCACATGATTTCATCCATGAAAGATTAAGTGACTCACCCAAGGTGACAGAGCTAGATAGACTAGAAGAGGGCTGAGAATTCAGTTTTCTGATTTCTAAGCAATGCTGTTTCTACTATATCTTTTTGGAAATAATTTTACTTAGTCATATTGACTCTGTATGTACTTTCTAATGTGTTTAAACATCAGCTTCTGGTGAATAAAATGCTGTCCAGTCTTTCCACAGGCACTGTCTAGACTCACAAGGGGGGACTGGAGCCTTCTGGTCCCATTGTTAAGGTCATAAATATCGCTCTTGCTGAATTAGCATTGGGACTGCAATCCTTGACTCCAGAAAATGGCTTCTGCAGCCGGGCCTTCCATCACTATGAAGTGACATATATCATCATCTGATATGGATTGGCCAACATAAAAAAAAGCTCTATGTGCACAAATTTTGAGACATTTTACTGAGAAATGGAGCTTGAGAAATTGCCCAATGTCATCCTTCTTCTAGCCCCTCCCCAAGGAATGGATATACATGACTTAGTCTGACAAAGTCATGGTTTAGGAAAATTCCATTGGCCTGGAACTAGGAGAGCTGACTGCATGATTTCAGGGGGATTGAACTTGGCACTGAAATCCCCACAGGGAAAGGTCCTAGAGGGCAGACATCTACATTGGTTTATCCTGCATAGAGCTTCGTTGAACAAATCACATAGAAAGGGTAGCATAATAATGCAATCTCTTTGTGCAAGAACTGGTCAATTTGGAAAGCTGTCTTAACTCATGCTGGCCACTTTGGGACCTTTGAGTAAATTATTGCTTCACTGGGAGAAGCTGGCTCATTAGGCTGCCACATATACAGCAAGGATAGCTTTATATTTCCATTCCCAGGAATGTTTGATAGATATTAATGGACTCTATTAAAAACTGGAGGCAGGAAGGATGTCTATTAGAAAGATAGTCCTCTGTTTTATTTCTACTTGCTGTGCTTGCAATCCCTCAACTGTGCAGGAAGAGTGAACACATTCACTGAATGCCTACTATGTGCTGGCCACTTTGCATAGAGTTTTTCTCACTCAATTTGACTGATAATCTCTCTTTTATAAATTAGTGCATTGGGGCTTTGTATTAGTCAGAGCTATCCAGAGACACAGAACCAATGGAATGTATATAAAATATATACATGTAGAAATCTATATGTATATAATATATGTATATGTATTATAAGGAATGGGCTTACCCAATTATGGGGGAGATTGAGAGAGCAGTCAGTATAGTTCCAGTCTGAGTCTGAAGGTGTGAGAGCTGGGAGAACTGATAGTGTAAGTTCCAGTCTGAAAGCGACCAGGCTTGAGACCCAAGAAGAGCCAAGAAGAGCCAATGTTTCAATCAGAGCCCAAAGGTCCGAAAAGACCAGTGCCCCAGCTTGACAGTCACATACGAACAGTTCCTTCTTACATATTTTTTGTTCTATTCAGGTCTTTCTTGACTGGATGGGTCCTACCCACACTGGAGTGGGTGGACAGGGAATCTCTTTTACTCAGTCTACCCATTCAAATGTTAATCTCATCCAAATACATAGACACACCCAGAATGATGTTAGACCAAATGTCTGGGCACTCTGTGGCTCCGTCAGGTTGACACAGAAAATTAATCATCACTGGCTGAGGGGGTAAAAAACTTGCTAAAAGGCACATAGAGGTGAATGAACGTATTTCTATGTCTCAAAGCTTGAATCTTTCCCTTGCACCTCATTGGCCCTTATGATTTACTAAGTTGTCCTTCTGTGTGGAACAGTATATATTTTAATAGTGTGATTTCTTTTTTTTCCTAAAGACTTTAGGAGTTACCCAGCAACTTTATTTCTTGCTATTCCCCAGTGTGCAAATTCCAACTCATTTAAGCTTATGTCATTGTCTGTTACGTATTTATGATCAATTGTATACCCATGACTATGACTCATATTACTTTAACATGGTATGGAAACCTCTACCCTGCTTTTAGATCTGTCATCCATCTATGATCACCTGAACTTTTTTAAAGCACTGACCAAATGTTGGAAACTGGCAAATACTGATAAAATAGAGGTAATAATAATAACCATAATAGTTAATATTTATTGGACATTACTGTGTGCTAGATATGTTCTAAATATTTATGTGTATTAATTCATGTTGGCCCTTCCAGATCTATCATTCTGCTTTCTGTACCTGGAGACTGACCTGCATAGACTACATCATCAAGACTGCCCTCTGACTTCTGGCTGCATAAGGACATTAGGAAGACTTGGCAGAAATTAGAAGGAAAGAAGAGTGTCAGATCTGAGTGTTAATTCCCTGGCTTCATCAAAGGACACTGGTCTTCGTGAGAAGGCAGACTCTCCATGATCCTCCTTTTGGGTTCCAATAAATACTCCCCTCTTCTATCTGTTAGGCTTAGGGGTTATAAGAACTCAGCAGCTAAGATTTCCAAGTTCTTTGTGGCTCCTCCATATTCATACCTTTGATGACAGGCCCTTTGTAAATAAATTCTTCTTGAATTTCCCTAGGGTGAATGGGTTACCATTTCTCTTGGAACCCTGGCTGATACATCATGGAATCTTCAAAAAAATCCTATCAAAAATATACCATTATTGCCCCATTTTAAAAATGAAGACAGTAGATGGGCTTCAGGAGTTTGCTGAAAATCACTCCTCTTGTGAGTAGAGTAGCTGGGATTAGAACCCTGGAAGTCCAGCTTTTGAAATCATGCCCTTAATCACCACATTAAATACCTTAATGAACAATCCTTGTTCTGGATGAATCCCCTACCTACAACAACCTAGTTCAAGTCCCTTTTCCACAGAAACCTTCCCATTTTGTTTGACCACGATTGTTTTATGATTCCTAACTCTCAAATTGAGAATCATCCTCAAATCTTATGTATATACACTTGTTCTATGGTCCCAGAAAGAGCATATTTGTTGTGAGGAGGTAGAGACCACTGGTTCCCTTTTTCACTTCTGAGCAAGTAGCTCAATCCTAGGGACAGGGCACATTCTTTATTTTTTATTTTTTTTAAATGTTTATTTATTTTTGAAGGAGAGAGAGAGAGAGAGAATGTGAGTGGGGGAGGGGCAGAGAGAGAGGGAGACACAGAATCCGAAACGGGCTCCAGGCTCTGAGCTGTCAGCACAGAGCCCGATGCAGGGCTGAAACTCATGAGCCATGAGATCATGACCTGAGCCAAAGGGGGTGACTTAACCAACTGAGCCACCGAGGCACTCCAGAACATGGCACATTCTTAATAAATATTTGCTGATTGATTCAAAAGTTTACTTACACTCTATATATTAACACAACAAGGAATATTTTCTTGAATGTGTCAGAATATGGAAAGAAGTAGGCCGATAAAGTTGAGTGGCAAAATCATGGGTCTGGAGGCTCTTCCAACTCTTCTTCTTTTCCAGCAATGTGACTTTGAAGGACCCATTTAACTTTTTTGGGCCTATTTCTGTGAAGGCAACTACCATGTTGTGTCTCCTGTGTCTAACATGAATCTTGGCATCAATTAGACACTTGGAAAATATGTTTTAAATGAATGAATAAATGTGTATTTTTTAAAGTAAACCTTACCCCATGGTTTCCATATTCCCCATACCCAGTTTCCCCTATTATTAACATCTTCTTTTAGCATGGCAAATTTGTTATAATTAATGATTAATTATTTATTATTAATGATTAATAATTCACTATGATTATGAACTAATATTTAAGCTTTATTAAAATTTCCTTCATTTTTACTTAATGTCCTTTTTGTTGTCATTGTTCCAGGTGCCTGTCAGGATACTACATTACATTTCATTGTCATGACTCAGACTTTTTTTTTGTTCTTGAAGACCTTGACTGTTTGGAGTGGTATTGGTCAGGTGTTTTGTAGGATGTTGCTCTTTTGGGATTTGTCTGATGTTTTTCTCATGATTATACTGGGGTTGTGGGTATTTTCATCACATTGCGTCAATGCCACATACTATCAACCTGACTTATCACGTTGTTATTGACCCTGATCATTGTTGCTGAGGTAATGTTTGTCAGGTTTCTTCAAAGTTTTCTTCCTTTCTATACTGTTGAAGAAAGTCACCATGCTCAACTCATACTTAGGGAATGGGGAGTTATAGTTTACCTTCCTGAAGCAAAGTATCTATATAAGTTATATGGAATTCTCCCACATTATTTGTCTCTTATTCCCCATTAATTCAATCCTTTATTTTTATCAGTGTGGATTCCTGGATATTTATTTTATACTTTGGGTGATAATCCAATACTACTGTATTTTATCACTCATATTGTTCCAGCTTTGACCATTCAGAGCTCTTTTGATTAGCTCTTGGATCTCTTTGACATATCCCTATCATTGTGGTTTGATTTTTTCCCCCCAGAATTCCCCTCCTTTCTGGAAATTTATGATGCTCTAAGCTCATTTTATATATTTCCCGTTTCAATCCTAGAATCAACCATTTCTCCAAGGAGCCCTGTTTCCTTTCATTGGAAATGGTATTAGAAACCAAGATTTGAGCACAGGGTATACTCAATGAGAGTAAGGAATGGAAGAAGGAATAGCAAATGTTTCCCAAATAAGGGTCCCATGCCCCCCAAAAACCCAAAATGATTTGTGGTGCCTTGAAGGTGCTGTCCACTGGATGACATGGAGAAGGTGTTTATACCTTTACACCTTTATACCTTCTTACCTTTACTTTCTTGTAATCTTTATGTTCAAAGAGAAAATTTTCATTTGATCCTGGCAACATCAGGTTTGGGAATTTACTTTTCTAACAAAGTGAGTAGACCTCAGACATTGAACTTCAAGCAAGCAAAAACATCTAACTAGAATATAACAATATTATTTTGTCTTGCTTGTGCTCATTTATATTATCATCTTCAATTTATGGAAAAATTCAACTAGTCCATTTCTAATAGCAGTGTATATTTTTTTCTCTTAAAAGATGCTAAGTAAAAAATGTAAATAAATTTATAGAAAAAAGTAGCATGTCAGTGGTTGATATAATGTGGAGGAAATGGAGAGTAAATAATTTGAGTTTGGAAACAATTTAGAAGGAATAATCTTGGGAATCTCTTACAGCTCTAGAATTTGATATCTATGTCAGCCAGCATTTGTGATCTCACACCCATAGCCGTGTGCAATTTGTGAGAGAGGGAATATTTTGAATCTGAATCACAGAAGGAAGGAGAGGACACTGTTGAGAACATTGAAATGCATACAGTCATTTTCTTGCAGTTGTTCTTAGCCCTGGATCTATCAGCCCTAACAACCAGGCGCTGGCAGAGGGTCAGGTGAGAAATGCTGGGTAGTACCTCAAGGGAGCTGAGACCTTGAGATCAGAGAACTACAAACCAACGGGAAAGTTGATTCTAATAGCATCAATGGATATCCTCAAAATGCTCATGAAAAATGAAAATATAAAGCAAATAATTGTGACAAGCATATTGTCTAATTAAGATGAATGGGACATGCTTCTTATGCATTTTTAATCTGTTAAATAAACAGCATATTAATAAGGCTTAATTATAGCACCACATACTTAAAGTGACTTTCTAAAATAAAGTTTGTTTTGATTTAACATATGCTTTTTTGTGTGTTTTCTCAGCACTTTTACAAGCCTCATACACAAATAACATCTTGAAATAAATCTCTTGGATGTGATCACCATCTTGATCAAAATTTCTTTCTTTGAACTTCTTGGATAATTCAGGACTGATAAAGTAACTTCCTACTTTTAAGATAAGCATCCTTTCAGTGCTTACGTGTAAGCATTGCAGAAATGACCCTTTCTTCTTTGATCATGTTTTTCCATGCTTCCATTCTTTCCTTCCCATTCCACATTTTAGGTGGTCAGCATATGCTGTTGACATGTTATGTCAGAAATAGCTCCTCAATCTGCCTCCCACCCTTTACATATTTGGAGGTTGGCCACAGATGCTTTGGCTGTCTCCCCCTCAAGAGGTAGGGTGAATTTCCTCTCTTTGAGTCTGGGCTAGCTGCTATCTCTTTTGACCAAAGGAGTGTAATGGACGCATGGTCTTCATAAAACCAGCAGCTTTTGCCTCAGCCTCTTGGAGCCCTGAGACATCAATAAGAGAAACCACATGGCGAAGCTCTGAGGTTGCCGAGAGAGGGACAGAAGCCCAGCTGAGCCTAACCTTGTAACCATTCCCAGCTATGTGATTCCTGGCAAGTGAATAAGCCACTTGGATATTCCAAACTAGCCCTGTCTGACTACTTGAGATTCATGAGTATAATAAGTGATTGTTGCTATTGGGAGGCACTATTTCTAGAGATATGTTATGTGGTAGAGAACTAGGGTGATAATTATTTTTTCAAACATTGTTTGTCTCCCCCTGCCTTTCCCTGAGAATCATAGCTCCCCACCCAGCTGAGGTTCGGTTTTGCAACCTGATTTGTGGAACTCCTCCCTTTGCAGGGATTATAACTCCTCATCTCACTGACATCAGACTTGGCCACGTGATTTGCTTTTTTGGCCAGTAAAATATGAGCAGAAATGGCAGGTCACTTCTATCCTCAGGGATAGAAGTTTTAAGAGTCATCATATCATTCTATCCTCTCCCTTTCTGTCAAGAGAATAGGAATGTCCCAAATGAGGGATGTTCCTTTGGCCCGAGTGTCAGAATGAAAAGGACATGGAACAAAGAAGTACAGCTGACCCACAACCAACATGTGATACGGGTAGGAAATATCCCTTTGTTAGAAGTCATTGAGATTTTAGGGTTCTAGATGGAGCCACTAGGGTAATCATCCTGAAACATAAGCACTATGATGTCACTCACCTACATTAAAGACACCGTGGTCCGTGTGGTCTTCCACGATTTTGTTTCATCTTACGCCTTCAGTCTTGCCATGCACATACCCCGCGATTCAGCAGGGCTTGCCTTGATTTTTCACCTTTGGAGGTGTAGGTCATTCTGTTTGGCATATATTTTCCCATTTTTCTACCTGGAATATCCCCTTTAAGTCCCATTTACTTTATAAAGTCTTTCCTCTTTCTCCTGGACATTAGCCCCTCCCATTTTAGTGTTTCCATAGTGATAATGGCGATGACGATGATGATGATGACGATGATGGTAGTGAAGGGGATGGTGATAACATAACTCTCTTTATGTGCCAGGAATTGTCTTCAGTATTTTACAATTTTCAATTCATTTAATCCTTGGTATAACCTCAGGAAGCAATCCTAGCATTTCCATTTTAAGTGGGAAGCTGAGGCAAAGAGAGGTTACACAAATCACTCGAGGTCACACAAGCGTTAAATGCACTAGCCAGAATTTAAACCCTCGGGTGTCTAGCTCCTGGATCAGTGCTCTGTATTGCCACAATGCACTGCATTTACAGTTCAAATTTCCATGATAGCATTTATAAATTGTAACAGAGTTATCTGTTTTCATGTATTTGTTGGGTAGACTGTGAGTTTTTGCAGGTAAGGGACTATAGTAGTCAGTTTCATACCTTTAACACAAAGTCAGGCACACAGAAACTCAACGCATAATTTTTTTGCTAAAGCAGGGTTTGAATTTAGTTCCTAGAATTTTGAGTCCAATTTTTTTTTCCTCCCTCACATTAGTCACCTTCATTTTGTGTTGCTTTTCATCTTACCATTATAAATGAATTCTGGAAATGCATCTGTTCTATTAGTTGAAATAGTAGCTAAGACATTTATTGAAGACGACTACTAATTCATTTCAATTATTTCCTTTAATGTTACAATAATTATGATTCAAAAAGGAATGCTAATTCTATGAGAACTTGTTGTGCATGTTAAGATGGAGTCTAACCTCATAGCATCTCCTTCAAGGTCTCACATTTCTTTTCTGGATTGTTCCCCACTCCTCTGTCTCAGCTTGTTATAAATCACCTGTGACCTTTTGGTTCAGTTCTTGATTATATTGGTTATAAAGCTCTTCTTTTCACTGACAATCCCTTTTTTTTCACTTAGAGGTTGTTGATCCTTTTTCTTCTTTATGATTAAATTTCTCTGGAAATATACAGTCTCCTAATAGCAATCTT
This sequence comes from Felis catus, assembly GCF_018350175.1. Lineage (NCBI taxonomy): Eukaryota > Metazoa > Chordata > Mammalia > Carnivora > Felidae > Felis > Felis catus. The sequence goes on along the minus strand of NC_058371.1, from coordinate 186,767,293 downwards.
ACTCTTCCTCCCCCTCATCTTCATCATTATACAGATGTTAGCTGGGATTGGCCCCTTGCCTCTAATATCCAAAAAAGTTAGGTTCAGACCATGATCCAAAGAAAATTTAACACCTATCCTAAGGTTTGCATGCTCTAAGGATTTTCATGTTCTATAGCTGTGGCTCTGAGATTCTACTTTTACTGAATTATTTCACTTTAGAGAATATCTCATTTCTGGACTTTATTATCCATCAACTATAATACATGGACTCAGAAACAGAACTTAGTCATTTTCTATAAACTCTACTGTGAAAACCTACTGACACCAGAATTTTCTGTATGTGAAGCAGGTTTTCTAGCATATCGGTGGGTGGGATTTACTCATGTCAAAAGTATGCATTTGTCTGAGACTTCTGATGTCCATCATGCTGTATGGCCATTCTCATTCTTCTACCTCTTCTCTTCTTTATTTCACTGGCTCCCAATACAGCATTTTGGTTCAGTCTGTTCTAGCTACCAGAATGCTGTTAATTTCTAGCTACCTTGTTTTTTTGCCTTGGTTTCCCAGAATATATGCCCCATCTTCCTTCAACAAGCAACCTCTCAATGTAATTCCTCCAGAATAGTTCCTCCAGGTAGTTTTGTTTCTACCCTAGGAGACATTGTTGTGTGAGCTATTAAGATACTTTGCTTTGCCTTTCTACAATAATTTGTTTTTCTTTTATTAGCCCTGTGAGATAGGGAAGATAAACCCAGGTATGTCACATGTGTTATTAACAGAGATTCCACATGTGCCCCAATGTTTAAAATACAAAGTTTGTATTAGAGGGGGCTTAAAGTCCACTCCATATATTTATATGTGAACAAGTCTTAAAATTGAGAGAGAATTCAGAGATCATCTAGTTTTAGGAAGATATCATGATCTCTACAGATAAGATACCTGATGCCCAGAGAGTTTCAGTGGTTTGCTGAAAGTGAGACTAAATTGTGAACTGTGGCCATAAAATACATTGTCTTCTATTTCTTTAGCCAATGTCTCAGTTAAGTGATAGTCTGTGTAAAGTGTGGGATGAGGCAGCAAGGGAGGAGCTGAGCGTGCATTTGATGCCCAGATGAAGGTCACTGGGGGAAAGGATTCATTGGAGAATGTTTAGAAATGATTCCAAGGAAGTGAATGGTTCCACTTAAGTGTAGATGCAGTGTAGGAAGTGTCTACGAGAATGAGGATTTGTAGAAATGCATTATTAGTGTCTTTATTCAACTTCCTGTTCTTTTACTCTATGGCCAGTATCTTTGGATGGTTAAAGTTACAACAGAAAGGAAGAGAGTTATGCTGTCCTATTAAGATATCAGCTCTTATAAAGACAGGCAGCTACACGTTTCACAATCATCTCCCTCAACATATATTTATACAATGATGTTTTTTTTTTTTTCTGCAAAGGACTAGGTCAACAAGTTTAGTTTATCAAAAGGAATTCCATTTCCTCATTGACTTTAAACAATGAAGCCCTTGAAACATTCAGTCAATACACATCTCAGGATAGAACAAAGGAAGCATCTGAAAGGAGGATTAGTAAATTACTTGCCTTCAAAATTCAAATAAAACTGCACAAAAGCAGTTCTCTATATTCGCTGGTAATTCAACAAAGAAAGCCAAACGAAGCCCATAGATCCAGGTGATGTAGAAATGTTCAGCAAGCCGAAGGTTGCACGAAGTGGATGTTCAGATAAGGATCATTTTGATGAATACAATAGTGAGATGGGTAATATGCAAAATGAATAATTTAAAAAATATGGCAGTTAATGTATGATCTATGTATAATTACAATAACACAGAGTTTGGAATTAGAGAAATAACTGAACTGAAACTGTTGGTTGGAGTGAAGTGAAGGGAGCCCCAAACTTATTGAACACCTATTATGTTATAAATGTTCTCAGATATGTTGTTTTTTTAACATAGCCAACTAGAGACCACTGTAGATAAGGCTGTTATGACTCAGTGGCTAATTAGAGAGAACTTCGTGCACTGTTCTCATTCATCTTTTCTCTACTTCATTTTTCACTTTATTGGCACAGGATTTAACAATAGGAAAACATAGAGATGAAAAGGAAGGATGGGAGTGGAGACGGGAAGGAGAAAAAAGCCAATTATCTCCTTTCTCCCTTTTCTTGCCCCTCTAGAGTGATGGAGACTGCCACAACAATGATCTTCAGGGGATGCAACTTAAGCCAATTTAAGTAAAACAAAAATAAATATCTGATGCACAGAGGCAAACATCAATTTATAAGATAAACATCTTTATAAGAATTGTGCTAGGTTTCTGTTGAGGTAAGGGATTCTTAAGAATAAGATCCAAAAAGTTTGTGAGGGGTTGTATGGAAATAGATTTGAAGCATGAATTTTATCTTGGCACGGAAACTGAATAATGAGTAACCATGGCCAGTTGACCTTTCTCTGGCTCAGTCTCTATATTTCTTAAAAGGCAATAATAAAATCTTTCTTTGCCACCTCTCTTAGGATAAGCAGGTTTCTTGGTTACCTGATGATATATAAATCACATTTCTTTTCCTTTATTATCATTGTCTCTAGGAGTAGAAGGAGTAATGAATTGCAGGGGTTGTCGTGATCTTATTAAATATGTTAAGATATTATTAGGTTATAAACAATAGAATTGGGACAATTTATAATATGGCTTTGAAATATTAGACCTTAAGAATGAAAAAAAAGGCAGAGAGCTGCAAATTTAGCCGACAAATGCAGTCAGTAGAAGGTTAGAAGGGAAAGCCAATCTGAGGCTAGTGCTGAGTAAAGGATATTGATGAGTTGTAGGGCAAATAAGCTGGCTTGACACTGATCTGTCCAATCCAGGCATAACTAGGGGCTTGTAGGTAAGAAGACGAAATGGGTCGTGAGGGTAGCAACCTGGTTCACGTTAGGAGCACTGTTTGGGGATGGCAAGTCAACTGGCTGAAGACAGAAAAGTCAGTCCAAGTGCAAAGCACAGGCGACGTCAAGAAGCCATAGCCATGTTCCAAACTTGTATGATTACACCTGCTTATCTTCTCCAATCCTAGCAAGTAATAACGTTGCTTACATAGAAGGCACTCATATTTCTGCTGGATTCAACAGAGAATCACACTATGTTTTTAAAAGAGAAAAGATACATTTAATGGTTGCTGTAAATTGGACTTACCCACTTTATAAAATAACTTGTGCCTCAGAGAAAATGATCCCACTCAACACTTCTTTCCCTGAATTGCTCTCAAAGGCTTAGTGCAGAGCAAGAAACCGTTTTTGTCTCCAAGCTGAAATGTCTCTTGAATTTGGGCATTTCCAGCCCGAGCTTTGGCTCTCATCGCCTTCCATCCACCTCCTATATCCGTGGCCTCCGAATGGGCATCCCCGCTACATCTGTTGTCCATTTTGCCACTGGGGTTATCTTACACAAAAAGCGCATCTAATCATGTCGTTCTCTTGTTTAGAAGCCTCCTCTTCCTTTTCTTCCGAGTTGCTCTTTGTTCAGCTTTAATATTTCTTCAGGCTCCATTCCTACCTTCCAGCATGTGTACCTGACCTTCTAGCCCTGATGAATGTTTTACCAATGCCCCCAAATGCATGATTGTGTCCTTGCAGATGCATGTATTCTCTCCCTTTAGTGAATAAACTCTTAATCATATTTTAAACTCATATCCTCAAAGAAGCGCATTCTGTTTATGCTAACATCCCCTCCTGTAACACCTAGGTGATTCTGACACTTCTGTAGGCTATTGGGCTCTCTTTGGAAGACCCTATCCCATATCACAGCAACATGTAAAAAGGCACACAAAGCCTACTTTTAAAATAATATATTTGGCCTGTATAAATTTTTGTGTTTTTAAAAGATCTCCAAAATTATTTGGCTATGCACAACTCATTGAATTCAAAGTCAGCTACCATGTCTTAGCAGTCATTGTGCATACTCCAGAAAAATCTAACCTACAAATTGTTTTCAAGTGTAATGAAATGCTTATGAATTCTGAATATCACCATGAATGAAGTTGACATAATATGTTTATAAACATCTAATTAAATCCTTTTGATTTTGACTTGGCAGGTTTGATTCCGTATTTTAAAACCAGCAATTGAATTAAACATTTTTTTTGATGTTTATTTATTTTTCAGAGACAGCGAGAGACAGAGCATGAGTGGGGGAGGGGCAGAGAGAGAGGGAGACACAGAATGGGAAGCAGGCTCCAGGCTCCGAGCTGTCAGCACAGAGCCCCACGCAAGGCTTGAACCCACTAGCCGTGAGATCATGGCCTGAGCCGAAGTCGGACGCTTAACCAACTGAGCCACCAAAGCACCCTGTTTTTTTTAAATTCAAGACCCAAATACGTTCTTGGGCACTTGAAAAGCTCATTGGCCTCACCTAGTGTGTCTGTCACGTCTAATGAGTAACGCTTCCTAAGTTCATATTGCTAGTTAGTGGATGGCATTCTCTGTTCTATTCACCTGCGTTCCTCAATGTTTGCTACTGTCACCAGCATCGGATACCGACACATAACAGTTTGAATATATGTACATATATGTAAATAGACACCAATGACATTGGTAGACACAGATATAGACCTAGGGAAAGCCACAGACCTATGAGCAGACATATGTCATTGACATTTGACGTTGACTCATGCCCAAAGCCAGCCAGTCTAGTCTGTTGGTGTCTTTTGGAATGCCAGGGTTGCCGATTTCCAGTCCCAGGTTGAGAAGTCCCTTTTTCGTTTTCTTGAGAAGCTTTCATTTGCTCCCATATTGTGTAGGTTATTTACACTTTGCCAACAGAAGGTGGTTTTGATCAGTCATTTGCTGCTGTCAAATGGGGCAGTGGACTCTGTGGATTTGAATGGATTATTTTCTTTGTATACATTCTCTCTTCAAGAATTGCCTGAGAAGGCACACTTTGGTATGTTCTACTTGATGAATGATGTGTCTTATTATCTTCATACATTGGAAACATTTCCAGGAAATTCTTCTTTAGGTACCACATGAAACTGATACACAGTATACGCATTCTCAGATTGATTGCCTTACTGCAAAGTGATTCTCTATTACCATGCTGTGGCCTTTTAGAGACGAGTGAAGTGTCAAAGCTTTTACCATTAGATGATCAGCTTACATTGCTACGATATATGGAGTTACATGTAAATTTGTCATATGTTCCCTGCTAATTATTAGCAAAGTCCAAATGACACAGTTCATACTTTGACGTAATGTTTTGGAGTGAAAAGTAATTGCAAATTGTCTGACATAGAGACTAACTGAAGGACTCTTTGTTTTTCCTATAATTTAAATATAATGCTTATAGTTTTTATGTGGTTAACTTGTATACCTTTGTCTTTGTCTACTAACATTCAGTAGGTATGGTTTTCACAAACTTATCTTTATTCTAATTGTGCCAGGCTAAAAAGTATTTGAAGCTGTCTTCTAACCCTGTTTTTACCTGAAAGAATTGGGTAAAAATGTGCAGGGAAGAGAGTAAAAAGTTCAGTGTGGATCTTAGGATATTTTCAGAATAGATTGTGGGCAGCCAGGTTGCAACTCTCATTAACGATACTGGGATTTGAACATCTAAATTCCTATAATCAATGATGAAATGATGTTTCAACTGCCCAGAGTATATTATTTAAGAGTTAGTAAGCAGGGCCCTTTATTTCCCAAGTTAGCCAATTATGGGGCAGGCTTTGTTGTGTTATTGACGGCTGCCTTCTATCTATCAGAACACCACACCCATCAAGCACAAAAAGCAAAGGTTAAATAACATTATAGTTCTGATGCAAATGAACAAAAGAAATTTGAGATCAAAGTCAATGACCTGTCCCTTTTTGATTTGCTGGTGTAGGAAGAGTGAGTAAATGAAAAGGTAGCTTGAACTAAAGGAAGAATTTCTGCTTTGACTTGGTGTGTTTGTCATGAATTGCTGTTTTTTTGTCAAGAGAGAGTTTGGCACATAAATACTATCCTTCCATTTAAAATTTTTTTTTTCAACGTTTATTTATTTTTGGGACAGAGAGAGAGACAGAGCATGAACGGGTGAGGGGCAGAGAGAGAGGGAGACACAGAATCGGAAACAGGCTCCAGGCTCTGAGCCATCAGCCCAGAGCCCGACGCGGGGCTCGAACTCACGGACCGTGAGATCGTGACCTGGCTGAAGTCGGACGCTTAACCGACTGCGCCACCCAGGCGCCCCACTATCCTTCCATTTAAAAAGGCTTTGGACAATTCCCCATTAAAACAATGTGGAGATAGGATATGGGCTGCAAGATCCACGAGGGCAGGGAATGGGGTCTGGCTTAGACACAGCTATGTTCCCAGCACCTGGTACATAGTAGACTGTCAATAAATATTGCTGTATTTTTAAATAATTCTGTGAACACACTCTTAGCCACAACTCAATGCATTACCCATATATTTGAGTATGTAATGTACATCGTTAATTACTAGATGTGGGAGAAGGAGCGATGTAGCTTTTCAAAAGATAAGCATTAGTTCTGTCTTCACCTAGCTTCCGATCTAGTAAGATAGGTAATCAGAAATTAAATAATCATAAACTATGTACTTATAAATTTTGAGAAGTGGACTGCCAAAAAATAATTGGGACTTTTGGAGATAATTACAAAGGGTCCTCATTTTCATGGAGGAATCAAAGTAGATTTCTTTGAAGAAGTATCATTTAAGCTCAGGTCTAAAGGATATCTAGGATTCACTCATTGCACGGTAGAGACAAGGAAATTTCAGCATAGGGAAAGACCTGTGCAAAGGTCCTGTGGTTGGGAAGAGCATGGCATATTCAAGGAATTGAAAGAAAGTGAGCCAGTGTTCCTGGAGAATGCTGAGGGGGAGGGTAGCGTGAGTGGAGATGAAGGGGCACGAAGAAGTCTAGAACTTGCATGTCATGGCAAAGTTTGGGGATTTGATTCTAAGATTAATGAGTAAATATTGAATGGCCTCATGCATATGTGTAGGCTTGATATGATCTTTGGATTTTATAAATATATGTTCCCACAAGAGGCTGTTTGTTCATCCGGGCAATGGGATCTAAAGACATGTTCCTTTGAGCTACAGACACCAACATACAAAGTGAAAGACAAAGAAATGCTTTGGTAAACAGTTGACATGGTAATGTGGCAGGTCACTGCACTAAAGCTGACTAATGGAAACAGAATATCTTTATGGAACTGGGACTCAGAATAAAAATTTTGAGCATGAAAACCCAACCTGTGTTTTATACAATCAGGAGAGGAAAAATTTACCCACAGAACAGATGCCTTTTTTTTTTCTCTTTACATTATTCCAATCTTGTTCTGTTTTTTTTTTAATTCCTTCTTATTTATTTATTTATTTTCAATATATGAAATTTATTGTCAAATTGGTTTCCATACAACACCCAGTGCTCATCCCAAAAGGTGCCTTCCTCAATACCCCTTCTTGTTCTGTGTTCATAAGAGTTCTTACGTATTTCATTTTTGTTCTTCTCCTGACACATTCGTTTCCTCAGCTTCTTACATAAGCTGTCTTTCCTGTGACATCAGTTGTTTGTCAGTGTTACGTGGCAAAAATGTTGGAAGGATTTAGCCCTGGCTTTAAATCCTGTTCCTGCCTTTTGGTGCCAGCAGCATGACACCAGGGCCAGCAGAGGGCGACACTGAGCCTGCCTCTGAGGACAGAGCAGAAAGGCGTTACTCCAGACGGGTCCTTACTGCTTTTGTCTCTCTCTAGAGACGACTTTGTATGTTTTGGAATCCTGGCAGAGCTTTAAGCATTTCCCAAACTCCACTTTGCCACAATCAGCCTCATTGTAAATATTATATAAGGAGCATTTCAAAACGGTTTCTTCCTGAAATAACCTTTTAAAAGTGTGTCTCTTCATCTCCGTTCTCAGCCTGCGGATCTGATCAGCCTTGGCAACAGAAAAATGTTTCAAACAGCCTATCTGTGTTCAGGACTTTCTCGGAACAGATAGGGGTAGGCAGGACATTTCCTATTTCCCTATCATCCGATCCACCTGCTTCCATTTATTACAGGCTTCTCTGTGACGTTCTGTCTTTGTGTGTGTCTGCTGTCCGTTGTTTTCCTCAGTCCAGTTTCCTTATAAGAAATAGTGCGGCGGTGGTTTCGAGCTCTTCAGCGAGTTTGGTTCTTAAATTTAAAGTCCTTTTATTTCTTCCCAATGTAGGCTTTTGTTCTGCGGGTAAATCTTAGTCGGTCGAGTCCCTGTGTCTCCACGTTTCTTTCCCCTTTCTTCCCTGCTTTATTAGCGCTGGTGCCTTCATGGCTCATACCTGTCAATACTCCCCTGCGGTTTTTGGTGAGGTTCCCAGTGTCTCTGTACCAATGCCTCTTTCCAGGGTGAAGCAGGGTGAAGGAAGACTGTTGGGGGCAGGGGGAGCCTCATAGCAGAATTCCTGCTTTCAATTTTGAAACGACCCGTTCTCCTTCCAACAAGTCATTCTCTTTTTCTTAGTCTGTTTTCCCCTCTGCACAACGGATGAATCCCAGGGAACGAGAAGATGGCAAATGATGTAATTTTTTGTGCTAGTGCACTTAAAAATGTAAAGTACGAAAGTGGGTGATGGGCATTGAGGAGGGCACTTGTTGGGATGAGCACTGGGTGTTGTAAGGAAACCAATTTGACAATAAATTTCATATTGAAAATTTTAAAAAAACGTAAAGTACGGCTATGAAGGCTGTATATTGACTCCATTAATGACAGATTGTCTACTTGAGAGATTTCTTTTTCCCCTTCATGGGAAAATGATCTGATGCTTTGTGTTTTTTCCCTTTGGCCTGTTTAAGAAGGACTTGAATTCTACGTTCCTCTTGCTTACGTGAATTCGGCTATACTCCTTCAGCAGGGACAGGCACAAGGAAAGAGAGATGACACAGGGACGGATACATCTCCTCCATCAGGAGAAGCAACAGTAATGTATTTCAATGCTTGAATGTTGTATTTGCTGGGAGATGATACGTCAGCAACTTGCGAAAGGAATGTCAAGGGTAATTTTTAGCTTCACGAGATTTTTACCTGCTGTTTTAGCCCATTTAGGCTACTATAACAAAATACCACAGACTGAGCAGCTTATAAACAACAGAAATTTATTTTGCAAAGTTCTGGAGGCTGGAAGAACAAGATCAGGCTGTCAGCATGGTGGGGGTAAGGGTTCCCCTCCTGGCTGCAGATTTCTGGTTGGACCCTCACACGGTGGAAGGAGCAAGGTTGCTCACTGGTGTTTCCTCTATAAGGGTATGAAACCCACTCATGAGGGCTCCACTCTCATGACCTAATCACCTCCCCAAGGCTCCACCTAAGAATACAAACTTTGGGGTGGGGGTTAGGATTTTAGCAGGGAATTTGGGAGGACACAGACTTTCAGGCCATAGCACCTGCTTAGCATCAGTGCCAACTCTCTGTAAGATGTAGGTCCTCTGCACTTCATCAGGCACCCATAGAAGAGCCTTGGGAATGGATGTTTCTTCACTCAGACTCCCCATGATGTGATTTACAAGGATAGTGGCCATTTTTTTTCATTGTCTACTGAGCCCCACACACTTTACATATATGCATATATCATCGCTCCCTCTGTAATGTAAATTCTATTAGTTCCATTTCCCCCTAACAGATTGAAACTTAAAGTATTTAGGAACGTGCTCAATGTCATACAGAGCAAAATTCTTGCTCAAGTGGTGTGTTTGAAACTCACATATAGGGGCGCCTAGGTGGCTCAGTCAGTTAAACGGCCGACTTCAGCCCAGGTCACGATCTCGCGGTCCGTGAGTTCGAGCCCGGCGTCGGGCTCTGGGCTGATGGCTCAGAGCCTGGGGCCTGCTTCCGATTCTGTGTCTCCCTCTGTCTCTGCCCCTCCCCCGTTCATGCTCTGTCTCTCTCTGTCTCAAAAATAAATAAAGGTTAAAAAAAAAAAAGAAACTCACATATAATCATTTGCAGGTCCAGCAGGTTAAAAAGTTCAAGTTCTTTAGCACGGCATACAAGACTCTTCGTGTTCCCCACGCCATGCACCTCCACCCTCCCTATCTACCCCTGCCACATGTCTGATGTACCTGCTACTGAGAAATGCTGCCTTCTTGCCCCACAGCACGCTGTTCCTTTCATCTGCGTCTTGAACTCACGTTCTCCTCGTTGTCTGCAGGGACGTGCCTCACACTGCCGGTCACAAGTTCCTTGGAGTTTAAGACAGTGGTAGACACAATTAATTATAGTGATTCAGAACATGGCCACTGCTCTGTCACTTTCTAGCTATATGCCCTTGGGCAAGTTGTTGAATTTCTCCATGCCTCAACTTCCCTGTTTGTAAAACAAGAATAAAAACACATCATAGGACTATCGGGAGGGTTAAATGGGTTGAGATATGCAAGCACCCGGACTAGCACAGGGCAGAGGGTAAGAGATTATGCAAGTATTTGCCCTTACTAGATTTGCCTCAGACATCACCTCCTCCAGAAGGCTTTCCCTGACTTGTACTCCCCTACCAAACCGAGTTTGGACTGATCTTCAATTAAACTTGTTTAATTATCTTCTTCAATTCAAACTTGTTTTAGAATTACCAGTTTAGATGTCTCCCTCTACCATTATATGTCAGTTTCTTGAGGTCAAGGAACAACTGAGAACAGTCAACACCTAGTACATTACTTAATACATAATAGGCATTCAAGAATTTTTGCCAAATGAAGGAAATAATTATCCATGCTGTTAGTAATGGTATTTACTAAACTTTATGGGCTAGCTACTATGCATTTTGCACTATTTTAAGCACTTTGCATGCTTTCTCTAACCTTACACAAATCAAATGGCAGTAGGTGTTATGATTAACTGTATTTTACAGATGAGGATGATTAAATAATACACACAGGGTCAATCACTAGTATATGTGGGAATAAAAATTTAAACCAAGAAATATGATCCAAAAGTCCACATTCTTAGCTACTTTTCGTGGCTGCCTCTAAATGAATTTAAAGAGGAGAGGGAAGGAAAGAGGGAGGAAAGAAAGAGACAAAAAGAAAATGCCTGGAAACCCAGAGTAGAGTCTTGGTTGACATAACCTGAGTCCTTATGGAATTGTCTTCACTAACTTGGGAATTTATGTTAAATTCGTGACTTTTCGCAAAAGTCACTATAAAAAATAGCCATGTGGAATATACTTTTCCATTTGCTGTAAAAGTTATTTGTGAGCATTGCCAGTTATATCATTCATTTCTTGTGCATAATACCCAACACAAGAAAAAAAATTTTCAGTTTGTTTCTGCTAAAACCTTAGCGTCCCTTGAGACACTAACCTGTTTCTTTCTATCTGATCATTAAAGTTATGTGACTAGCTTTGCATTGACTGCTGGAAACTTAGAAGCAGACTTTATGCTTTGTCACAGAAATTGTATTGACCCTCTGATGGAATGTTTGCTTTTCTCCTTTGACCATCTTTCCATCCTAAACTTTTATTTCTCTATAATTAAATGTACTGTATTTATTTCTTCTTCTAGCTGGCTTTTTAAAAATTTTTATTTATTTTGAGAGAGAGGGAGAGGGAGTTAAGGAGGTTCAGAGAGAGAGGGAGAGAGAGAGAGAGAATCCCAAGCAGGCTCTGCTCTGTTAGCCCAGAGCTCAATGCAGGGCTCAAACTCATGAACTGTGAGATCATTACCTGAGCCAAAACCTAGGGCCAGACTCTTAACCAACTGAGCCACCCAGGTGCCCTGGCTTTTTCTTCCTTCCTTCCTTCCTTCTTTCCTTCCTTCCTTCCTTCCTCTCTTTCTTTTTAAAGAAATAAGTGCTGTTATTAAAAACATTGGGGTAAATATCTATATGGGATGATGATTTCCACTCTATCTTGTATGGCTTGATGTCATGGTGAGCAATAATACAACATCCAATATACTCTCTGTATCTATCTTAATGACATTTTAATGATAATAATCTTCTGTAGATAGGGTTCAGAGAATTTCAGGACTTTGCCCCAAATCACAAAACTAATTAATAAGTTTAAGAGTCCAGGGACAAACTGAGAACTTTCAACCCTATGCCGCTACAGTATTTCCATGGTGGCCAGGAGTCCTAATCTCTTGATGGCAGTGTGGAAGTAGGTGACTATGTTTCTTACAACACGTTAAAAAGTCACTGTTAGAGATGGAGTGCTAAGTTCAATGGAACAATGTTATGACTTAGTATTGTGAGATTTTTTTTAAAGATTATTTATTTATTTTAATGGGGGAGAGGGGCAGAGAAAGAGAAGGAGAGAGAATCCCAAGCAGGCTCCATGCTGCCAATACAGAGCCCAATGTCCGGCTCAGTCCCACAAACACAAGATCATGACCTGAGATGAAATCAAGAGTTGGATGCTTAACTGCTAAACCAACTGAGCCACCCAGATGCCCTAGTATTGTGAGATTTAAGCTCTTATGTAATATAAATATATTAGTTATCTCATTTAATTCTTCCTTTTAGGTTTTTTTTAAAATTATTTTTTAAGTATATTGAGATACAATTGACATGTAACATTGTATAAGTTTGAGGTGTACAAGGTTCTAGTTTGATACATCTATAGATTGCAATATGTTTCTGCTTTCATCTTTTAAAAATAAATTTATATTTTAGGAATACCCATTATACTACTCAGAGTAAAACACTGACATTTAATATTTTTGTTATTTCCAATGTGTAATTATTTTTGAAGCTTTTGATAGTTGTGATCATACTATTTTCTAGTCTCATTTCTTACTTAAGGTACCATAGATATCTCCCATGTTATTATTGGCACTTTGCAATAGAATTTTAAATAGCTGCAAACTAAGTAGAAAAGTAATTCATGATCATTCCTTTAACTTTTCCACTAGTGTTGTGCCTTGTGCTTGTCTTTAATATTGTTCATAGTTGTGGTAACTGTCTTGGTACATGTAACCTTTTTGTATTCAAGTTATTGTATTAGATTGAGAAGATCTAATCACTTAACCAAAAGTTAGGAAATGAGAAATGGTGGACAGAGTATTGGTTTGGTGCTAGAGAGACATGGATTGGAATCCTGTTTCTGCTTTCCACTGGCTTTGTGGCTTTGACAAATTACTTAACTCACAGATCCTTTGGGCTTTCATTTATAAAATGGGGATACTCCTATCTGCTTCCTGGAGTTGTCGTAAGTATTAAATAAAATAATGTACATAAAGCTCTTCAATAGAAGCTAGGGTTTTAATGCCTATTGTTGAATTCTTCTCTAGATGCTTGGTTGCTCCAAGTTATATTCTCACAAGTAGTTATATTCCCATGTCATTACAACCTTTTTACCATTTTTAAATGATGATTTGATAGATAAGAGGAGTGTCATGTTATTTTTCAAGTCCCAATGTTCTGCTTCTTTGAGAGAGCAAGTATGTCCCCATAGGCTTGTTCTCATGTTGATTGGAGTCACTTACTGACTTAGGAGATTTTTTTTTCTTCTTCAGGAAAGAAATTTTATGTATGCAAGTAATGTTACTCCTGGCTTACCTTTTCTTTTATTGTGAAGTTTAAAATGTCTATTTCTTAACAGACTCTGTAGTTTTTCTTCATGTCTTCCCATAAAGCCTTGTGATTACAGGATAACTCAAACAGCGGTTCTTTTCTACCTATGAGACATTTCATGTTCATGCTTCGTGGGACCTACAGGTGGGATATATTGAAATCTTGCCTGCCTGAGGCCAGTCTTTCTGGTTTACTGAGAGTAATTCACTATCTGCAAGATATTCTCACTAATACTCTGTGTGAGTCTGTAAGTGTGGTTCTTTTGTTATGTTTATTTCAGTTTAGCAAATACGCATTGAATGTATATTACTTACCAGCCATTGTATTAGGCTCCAGGTCAGTCCCATGGACCCCAAACACTGTGGATAGAAACTAATGTGACTTGTGAACTTGTTCAGGAAAAAAAAAATCTATCCTTTTTCCACCATCTCTTACTAACTCATCACTAATTCTCTTAATTTCGAATATAAAGCAGCAAATTCCAGCCGTGTTAGCAGTACCTTTGATTTGTGTCCCCATTAGAGATCACAAATATTTTCTTATCAAATTACAGCTACTGTTGTCATCTAGAAATGTCACCTTTGTTACTATTTCAAAATTGTGTTAGTTGTTAGAACTACTATTAGATTTTATTTTGTCATGTACTACTTAAATAAGAACACACATTGCACCATCACATTTTTTTCTTTAACTATTTCTATGACTGGTTTTTATATAAATAGGCAAATACATCCATAATTGTTTTCAATTATAACTCTAGGAATTTTATTTATGCATGTAAAAACTTTATTCTGAGTGTGTGATTTTCCACGTTTCATCAGCTTGACAAAGGCATGGCATACAAATGGTTAAAAACTCATGATCTGGTGAAAAAAAAATTCATAAAAATGTCATCACAATACTTAAATTTTTTGCATTTTCCACAGATTTTCTGAATCTAATATAGATTTTCTATTAGGGAGTGGCACTCCTTGGGTATCCTTTACTCTTTCTACCATGACTTTAAAATTATAAATGTATGTTGAACCCTTACCCTTTGTGTCAGATACTGTAATGCCCGAAGTTCCGAAACCTCCCACAAAAGTCCACCAGAGTCGTAAGTCAAAGCCAAGCGGCAAGGGTCGTTTATTGCAGGTTCGAACCTGGTCCTCTGCGCACTCGTCGCCGGTGACGCAAGAGGCCACGATCAGGGTTGGTACAGCGTTTTTATAGACAGAGACAAATAGCACAGGGGAGGTTTCAAATTATGAGGGGCCTGATTAGTTGATTTTAAAGTAAGGACATTTGTTGTTCTCTGATTGGGGGTCCTTTGTCTGTCCTTTGGCGGGAAGGCTTTGTCGTTACTTGTGGCGGGAGGAAAAAAGGGGGAAGGGGGAAGGGGGTAGGGTAGGTGAGGAATGTGCTAAGCAAGCAGGTTTACAGAAGCGAGAAATGCCGGTCAGTTTATGTACAATCACTCATTCCGTTACATATCAGACTACATTTAGGAAGGTTTACAACCCATTCTACTACACAGCGGGTTACATTCAGGAAAAGCCTCACAATGCTCGTAGCAAACAGCAAGCAAAACAGACTTCTCAGCAATTGTATTTCTTATCAAAGATCCATAATAAGCAGAAAAGAGAACCTAGCTTTAAACTAAGGCAGGGCTGTCATTTGGATTTAAAGCTGTTCTTTTCAATACTTCACTCTACCCCCATTATCTCATTTAATTCTTCAGAACATGCTATGAGATGGGTACTATTGCTTCCCTTATTTAGCAGGAGGTGAAGCTGAGGCTCAGAGAAATTAAGTCCCTTGCTTATTCACAGTGCTGTTGAATGTACGAAAGTGGTTGGGCAGGTTCCAAGGTCCGTGATCTTAAATGTGGCCTCATTAAGCCAAGAGTCACTTGACATAATTAATTTTAATCAAAATCCACCGAATAACATCACCCCTATCCTATTACCATGAGAATCCCAATAATTAATAGGAGGATGACATACTTCCTTCAGTATGTAGAGGAATTTCTGTGCTGGTCATTCTCCATTTTCTTTCTAGATCGCTTTTTTGCCCTTCTCTTCCTCACAGTCTGCCCCAAAATATGACCTCAAGAATGACATCACTTGGGGGCGCCTGGGTGGCTCAATCGGTTAGGCGTCTGACTTCGGCTCAGGTCATGATCTCACGGTCTGTGAGTTTGAGCCCCTCATTGGGCTCTGTGCTGACAGTTCACTTCTCATTCTGGGTCTCCCTCTCTCTGCCCCTCCCCTCCCTCAAAAAGTAAATAAACATTTAAAAAAGTTGTTTTCAAATAACTGTTACTTATTTAGTTTGAAAGAAAGAGAGAGAGACAGAGAGCGGGGTGGGGAGGGGCAGAGAGAGAGGAGAGAGAGAATACCAAGAGCACACAGCTCTACATGGAGCTAGATCCCACACACAATGAGAACACGCTCTGAGCCGAAATCAAGAGTTGGATGCTCAACCTACTGAGCCACCCTGGTGCCCCTCTAGGGATCTGTTTTATTCACTGCTGTTCCTCCAGTGCTAGCAGACGTCCTGGCTGATGTTAGTTGCCCAATAAATATTTCAAGAAATATCCGCTAAGTGCCTAAGAAGTTTTGCCTAGACTCTCTTGCCAAAAAACACTGAAAAATAAATAAACACATGCATGCAAAATGAATTACTGAAATAAGAGGGCCCTTGACTCATTCTGACCAGGCAGGAGGGAAGACGTGAAAGAACAAGGGGAAATGACAAATGACAAGTGAGCTGGCATGACTCTAACATAGGGTGACGATGACAGCTGCTAGAAATAATGCAAGCTCAGGCAAGGGGGCTGAGGTGGGGACTAGGAACTTAGACACAAAATAGCTTCTAGGTTAAGACGGGAAACTTGGGTTGACTAAATATAAGGGAGAGACAGAAGGAATAATCAAGGATAAGTGTGAAAGTTCTGACTTGTGTTATGGCATAGATGGTGACACCCAGCTGACACCAGGACAAGCTTTGAGGCTGGATGCCATAATTCGAGTTCAGATGTGTAATAAGAGGCAGTAGGACATGTAAACAGAGATGTTTAGCCAGCTTTTTTCAAATCTGGATTTAGAGACAGGTCAGGACTGCAGAAATATGATACTTTCTGAAGATGACAAGGAATGAGTCATTTTTAGGAGCTGGATTTTTTGAATAGTAAGGGTTTATTACTTTCAGCACTAAACCTTAAAAAAAATCATTTGGATGAAGATCTTTCCAAAATTTTATTGCACATTTTCCCGCCACCTTAAATGATGCATCTGGAACCAAATTTATTTTTTTTTGTTGATGGCTCAGGGTCATCATTATAATCATCTGCTATGATAGCATGCTATAATTCAGTGATGCTGTTGGAATAATTGAGATGCATAGAGTTGTTTTCCTTTATTCAACAACTTAAGATCAGTGTTGTTCTTTTTGTTCTTAAGTTTCATTTTTATCATTTCTACGATTTCTCATTTGCTGTCAGCTGTTACTTCCTGCAGCTATCAATGTGTCACCATGAACTGATATACTGTATCCTTTCAATCACTTGCTCTTCGACTAACACTAGTCAGGAAACCAGATAATCACGCATGTGGTAGCTCTAAGCAGAGCATGTGCAAACAGCTTTAGAAGGAGGAACAGAGCGTATCCCCAAGAGGGAACCACGTGAGCTCTAATGGAACACATTTTGTGATGTCTTTCGACTCTTCAAAGGACTTCTGTGTTTATTATTTAGTTCCCTGCTGTGTGTCACAAAGGTAGCATGGCCAGGATTTTGAGTTTTGGATTGCTAAAATATTATTGTGGGCGTACCAAAAAGGGACAAGACATAGCAATGGTTCAGGACAGTAGAGTTTAATGAATATTTTTAATTTCTCAGAATTGAATCTGCTCCAAGGGGCACCTAGGTGGCTCAGTCAAGCGTCTTGGTCTTGATTTTGGCTCAGATCATAATCTCACAGGCCATGGGATTGAGCCCCGTGTCAGCTGCACTGACAGCACAGAGCCTGCTTGGGGTTATCTCTCTCCCCGTCTCTCTGCCCCTTTCCCACTTGTGCTTTCTCTCAAAATAAATAAATACATATTTTTTACAAAGTTAAAAAAAAAAGAATCTACACCGATTTTCATCAATTACATCGGGTTGAGTTTTCAGACTTTTTAAGTGCTAATTTTTGAGGGGGGTGGAGGGGCAGGGAGAGAGGGAGACAGAGGATCCAAAGCAGGCTCTGCACTGACAGCAGAGAGCCTGATGTGGGGCTCAAACTCAGGAACCATGAGATCATGACCTGAGCCAAAGTTGGGCCATTAACTGACAGAGCCACCCAGGTGCTCCAGACTATTTTGTAAAAGTACATTTACTACTAGAAAAAACAAACAGACAAACAAACAAACAAACAAAGAGGATCTTTGGTGGTACCTAATGTCATGCAAGGTCAGTATTTTAAATTAGAATACTTTGTTAATTTTTTCAAAGTGACCGGATGGAACCTAGTCAATTGAATGCTCCAGCATTTCTGCAGATTGTGTCTTCAGTTTTGGTCCATGTTCACTTGAATTGTTTCCTAGATAGGTTTTATTGGCACACTGTCTCCATGTGCCCCTTTTCTAACACGCTGGAGTGAGAGGCAGTCTCTTTTTCTAGTTGAAGTCGCACTTCATCATTTGTCACCGTTTGTCACCACAAATGATGCTTCGAAGCTCTTTTTTCTCTCCCACGTGCACATTTGTTAGCAGTTTCTTGGTAGTGTCTACAGGGTTATTTGTCTCCGAGGAATATCATTTTTGGTTTATTTTCTCTGATATTCATTTAACGACTTGTCACTTCAGCTCCAGCTATAATTTCCTGTCAATTATCTTGTAAATTTTTCATGTATCCGTCAGCCAGGTCTCTTGACTTTCCTCTTGTTATGTCTTGTCTGCAGAAATCGTCTTCCCTCCATGACCTTTGATTTCCTGAGAGTAGTATCTTGTCCTTTTTGTACCTTGTGACCAGGAATCAGTTTCCTATTTTTATTTCGGGAGCTCAAAAGATAGCGCGGAATGCGCGAGCACATGAAGCAGTTCTGTCCACTCTGGTCTTGTAACTTCTTCCATCCAGACAGACAGGCACATACACAGAGAGGACACATTGCAAAGACTGGAAACCAGCTTGCCTTAACCCAGGAGCTACCAGAAGCTGGAATTGAGGCCGGGAGCAGATCCCTTCCGAGAATCTTCAGAGGGGACAATGCTTCTGCTGACACCTTGATCTTGAACCTCTGCCCTCCAGAACTGTGAGATGACATATTTCTCTTATTTAAACCACTAAGTCTATGGTCCTCGTCAGAACAGCCCTAGAAAATTAATCCAACCTTCATTATCTAACTTAAAACAAAGGCACAGATTCATTCAAAGGAAAATCTTTTGAAGAATCTGCCTTGCCCACCTCAAAAGGAAGACTCTAGGGTTTCTGTATTAACAACAAGAACCAAACAAAACAAAAGAAAACAAAGCAAAACAAACAGACAAAAAAACCCTAGGAGGGCTTTCTGTTCAGGCTCAAAGGACAACTTTCTAAGATAGTGTTTCCCAACCCTGGCCATGTCCAAAGACACTTGGGGAAACCTTTAAAAAATGAAGAGTTTAAGTTTAAATCCCTGGATATTTGGATTCAATATGTTTGGGAAAAGGCTTGGTTATCTATTTTGAACAGTCTTTCTAGGTAATTTTTATGATTGGGTAGGTGTAGGGAGCACTGATCTAGGAGGTTGAGTAATGAAGGAGAGATTTCAATAATGGGCATATCATTCATGGAAAAAGAGATCATCTAATGAATGTTTGACTCCCTTGCCTCCACTTTCGTTGATTTTAAGATGGAATAAGCTAACCAGCAAACCTCTGCCCTGAACTTCATTCTTGTGAAGCAGAAGAGATGGGGACCTTGGGAGAGAGCGGATGTAATAAACTTCTGGGAGCTTTAACAGCCCAGGAATGGAATTTGGGGTTTAGTTGAACACTTTAGGAAATCAGATTTTATCCACTATTTATTCAACAAAAGTTATAGAGGACTTACAATGAGCCAGTTAATATAGACTTAGGTAAAGAAGAGACATGCCTCTATGACCAGAGCTTCTAAAAGGAGAGATGGTCTAAGATGTAATAATGATGGCGCACTTTACAATGTAATTCTGAAAATCTGACCTCCGGCAGCGATAGGAACCAACATGACTACACAGGGAGTTCTCTCAGGCATCCAGATTCTGAAAATCATGTGCAAAAAAGGGATGAGGAACATAGAAACAAAACTACAAAAGAGGAGCATGACGCTATGAAAACTGGCCTGCTTCAGATTCTGTGGCTTCCTCCCTCTCTGCCTCTCCCCTGCTCACCCTCTGTCTCTCAAAAATGAATAAACGTTAAAAAATTTAAAAGAAAAAAAAAAGGAAGAAACAAACCCAGAATTGCCTCTGCACTTCATATACATAAGGACCTCCTATCCACAAAGGGAAAAGGAACACTCGTAAGTCTTCAAAAACATCTTTTTAGTGAAACTTGCCGGAAGATATATTGTAAGAGGAAAGGGATATCAATGTACCTTTTCCTGATGCCAAAAGCCAGGATGTGTCACTATGTTTTTGTTATTTCTAAGTCAATTTTTATAACCTTCCATATTTTTTGACTCATTGTAGTGAGTTCCCTGATTTTGAAAGGGTACTTGAATATCTTTGGATCCCAGGCTTGAGGATGCAGAGATGAATCTCTTTTCATGGCAAATTTATGACATCCCCTTTAGGTTCAGATAGGGTTATAACTTAGGCTTTTAAAGCCAACTCTTAGTTTAATTTTGAAGAAAATTACTGAAATCTCACTAAGTACAGTTTTTGGCTGTCTGTGAATCCAAGTCTGGGGTTCTGAAAGACCAGGAGATAGACTTCTAAATCATTAGCTGACGACTTAATGGATATTGGACAGGATCAAAGGGTTTGGTAATTACCTAACAATCCTTCCAACAAAACTTTGAGGTAGATGGCTAATACCTTTGAACTCATTTTGTCAATGGAAAACTGAGGCACAGGAAGAGTGTATGTTGGTGCCTTTTATTCCTTTGTTACATGCAATTCTGAAGCAATAATAGCAACAAAAAGCCCGGTCCTGTTTTGTTTCCCACCTTCCATCTCTAGTCTGGAATAGGTTGCTTTCTAGCAGTGGTGGGAATAAGAATGAGAGAGAAAATATGAAATGGTAGAAAGCTAACACAGAACATGTTGGATTAAGCTTGAACACATAAATGGATTTTCTTTTAGAAAATCCCTCTACCATCATAGATATATTGACAAGCCTTGCCTAAAACATCAAAATTGACAGACATACTAGATTGTTGAACCAGGATCTATTTTGGAAGGGAGAGAGAACACAGTCTGGGTATTGAGGAAAGTAGTGGGTATTCTATTCTAGTTGAGAGGAACAATGAGGCCCATGACCCATCATTGACAGAGAGTTCTGTGCACCTTTGGAAGAACTAACTGTCCAAAAGGACATCACAAACAGATCGTGGGATTTCTGGGCAAAGAACAAAGAAAGGATTTGCACAAATCCGTCTTTCTTAGGAGATCAGAGATACGATCTAGACAAAAGAGTCAAAGGGGATTCATGGGTGAGGTCAAAGAACCAGGTGTTTGTAAGGAAGTAGTAAGAGCTTGAGTCCTTAGCGTTTCACTGTATTTCCCTGCCTGCCTTAGTCACTTTCAAGGGTGTAGAAAAATGCTGTGGCAAGGTCTGATACTCGCTGCCATCTATTTAAGGTTGCATGGAATCACTTAGAATCCTCTATGCAGGATCCCTTAAAGTCACGTAAACACTTCCATTATACAGATTATGAAACCAGACACAGAGAGGTGAAGTGACTTACTAAGGGTCATACAGCAGCACACTATGGGTTAGAGCAGGGATACTTTTTATTGTCTCTATATAAAAACTATATTGTCCCCACTTTTTTTTCAATTCATTCCATCATTCAAGAAACATTTCCTAAGTGACCACTATATTCTAGACACTTGAGAGGTGCTAGAGATTGAAGAAATAAAAGAAAGCAGTTTCTGACCTAAGACCTCACAGTCCAATGGAACAATTATGGATGTGCTAAGATACTGGAAGTAAAATGATAAATATCATGAGAGGTAGCTGTGGGAACAGAGACAAGGGGTGAGTTTAGAACGGCATAGAAGTCCCTTTCTTTATGGGTTTGATTTTCCAAAATCAATTATTTATTTTGGAATTCTAATTCAGATCATTGCTCAGAAATGAGGATGTTTAAGAAAACATAAGCTTAGATTTATTTTTCTTATGAATGCAAATCAAAAGCATCATATTTTTGGAAGTACATTTTTTTCTAGAAGTTTGATTTTTTTTTTTAATGCTTCTGTTCTGAGTTGGATCGTATTTCCCCAAAAAGATATGCTGACATCCTAACTCCTAATACCACAAGATGCCTCAAGATGTGACCTTATTTGGAAATAAGACCTCTACAGAGATAATTAAGTTAAAATGAGATCATCAGGATGGGCCCTACTCCAGTATGACTGGTGTCCGTATGAAATGAGGAAATTTGGACACAGAGACATGCACAGAGGAAAGATGATGTGAAAACACGCAGGGGGAAGATGGCCGTGTGACACGAGTGACACATCTGAGAGCCAGGAAATGCCAAAGGTTCCTCCCTAGAATTTCAGACTTCTTTGATTTTGGATTTCTAGGCTCCAAAACTGTGAGTCAATACATTTTGAGCCAACATTTTTTTTTTTTTTTACCTCATTACTGCAGCCCTAGGAAACTAACACTATCTCCTTGGACAGTGATCAAAGAGCCGGGCTGTTTTCTGTCCCTAATACTTTGCTCTGAAACTTGTATACAAAATAACTGGAAGCCACAAAGCCATGTTTGAGTGTGGCAGGTGGACCCTCGACTCCAGAGCCAGCACACTGCACCCTTGCACGGGCTCCTCGGGGGGCTGCATCGGGATGTGGGGGTCATTCACATTCACTCATCTCCTCCAACTCACCAGCACTGTTCCTTCAGTCGACTCCCAGTGCTGGGTTCTTAATGTGGTCTCACAACCGTCCCAGTTTTAGGCAGCTGACTGCTCTTCACAAGAGCCCCTCGGCTCCCGGGGCTTAGAATATGCCAGGCTTTTCCCTCCGAAGTGACTACTTCCAAGTTTCCATTGAAAACCTCTAATAAAGCAAAGCAGTTGTCAACAAAGTAAGCTGATGTTTTAAAAGTGACTTTGATGACCATAACTGCAGTACAGGGCACACTGCATTTTAAAGCCACAAAATTGTGACTGCAGAGGACATTTCACAGATTTACTCCGTATTAAAAAAAATTTTAGATATATTTTTTTATTTTGGGAGAGAGAGAGAGAGAAGGGGGGAGAGAGAGAGAGGGAGACATAGAATCCAAAGCAGGGTCCAGGCTCCAGGCACAGAGCCCGACACAGGGCTTGAACTCATAGACGGCGAGATCATGACCTGAGCCAAAGTTGGATGCTTAACCGACTGAGCCACCCAGGAGCCTCTCTACTTTTTCAACATAAAAAATAAAAAATGTATGGAAGTTATTAACCAACATTTTAAAAAGTTTATTTATTTATTTTGAGAGAGAGAGAACATGGAAGGGGCAGAGGGAGGGAGAGACAATCCCAAGCAGGCTTCACATCACCAGCACAGAGCCCGACATGGGGTTTGAACTCACAAACTGTGAGATCGGGGCCTGAGCCAAAATCGAGAGTCAGATGCATAAGTGACTGAGCCACCCAGGTGCCCCAGAAGCATTTTTGAGAGCCGTGTAATTCCACACGGAAGAATGTTGTAATGGTTTAAGGGCTGAGGTGCTGGAAGGTCAGATTAGGAACACCAACTGTCTTTCCCTTCTGCCAATGACCGGCTTGTGCCCCTTATCTACTACACTCACACTCTGTGGGCTACCATTTCATGGAGCAGGAAACCCGGGTAATGATGGTTATTTACTCCCACCTTAGAGTGTGGTGAAGGTGTAGAAATTTCTGTCAGGGTTCCTTTTGGAATTCAACAAGTGGAAAAAAAAACCTTATAATTTTCAAAGCTTCCTCGTACAGACTTATTTTTAACCAATAAAGGAATGCCACTACTGAATATGGACGTCTGTTCTCAAATGCCAGTTATGTGGGCCTGCGTGTCACAAACTTATGTTGGAAAATGCTAGCAAGCAGTGAGTCACAGTGAGGTCATAAGAATGGCCTAGGACCTAAAGATAGAGACAAAATTGTGCACAGCCAGTCATAGAGTTAGGAGACTCAAGTCTCTGGGCACCTGGATGGCTCAGACAGTTGAACCTCTGACTTCGGCTCAGGTCAGCCCCACATGGGGTTCTGTGCTGACCTTTCAGAGACCCTCCCCTGGTCACGCTCCGTCTCTCTCAAAAATAAACATTTTAAAAAAGAGGAGACTCAAGCCTCAGGTTGTTATTTTGTGTCACGTGACCCAGTAGAAGTAGAATAATAGTGTTAATACAGTAGGCCACAGACAGTAATGGATACAGAGAAAACCCGAGAACGCAAGCAGACTATCACTATTCAAGTTCTTCTTGGATGTATTGCACAAGCACAGCGGACAGACCTATTAGAAAATTCTTGAAGGGCAGTTGCCCATTTCTCACACACAGTGAGCAACAGAATCTTGGTTTCCACTTTCAGGTAGGGTTCATCCTTGCCAGGTATATATTTATTTATTTCTACAGATAATAATATATAGATAGGTGTGTTAACGTGAGACTTCATAAAGGGAAGACTTTGATGAGAATGACTGAACCCATCTCTATGGTGGGAATTGTATACAGGTGATTCCATATACATGCAGTAAAATCGACGAGGTGTTTCCAAGTGTTCTCACGTCAGTCTCTCCTTCTTGTCACTAACCATCTGGTGACAGTGTTTACCCCGTGTAAGCAAGGATGTCATCGCTCTTTGGTTATGCTCTGGTCTACATGTTCTTGTGAGCGTCGCAAGCCACTCTTGCCCTGTGCTTTCTGCCATGGGGCACTGTTCCTCACTTCAGTCCTCTTGGAACTAATCTTGGAAGCTTCTAGACTTGGAGTGTTGGCTCCTGAGTCTGCCAGATGCTGCAGCTCTCTGTGTCTTTAACCAGACTGCACTGAGGCCATGTTCTTTGGGAGCACTTGAAGCCTTCCAGTAGCAACACCATTGCTCTGAGTTTAGAAACATTTTAGTGGAGCCAATTAATGTTTTATGGTAGATTCCTTTACTTTCTGATGCTATTCAGTCGATGGTACCATGCCATTCCCTGTGCAGCACTGTTATGTTTCCATCTTATACCCCCAGAAGCTCAGGCAATGACTGCTGAAGCCCAATCCTGTGTTGCATTATAGCCGCTTTCTTTTCTTTATTATTTCCTTGTTTCTTTTCTTCCTTTCAATCCTCCCTTGCTCCTTCTCTTCTTCCCTTTAATCCTCACTGAACATTCAGTACATGCTAAACACTATGCACAAACACTCGTTGCCTCTCACTCCAACCTCACAGTCTAGTGAAGAAGACATTCAAGTAAACAAAAAGCTAAAAAAGAGTTCTAAATCAGCGATCCATACAAACTAATGAGTAATGTTGGGGAATCAGGGACTTTTCATGGGGAAGGTGTTGTAGGAACTGAATCTTGAAGGGAGAGTATGGGACGGGCTAGCCACTTTTCAGTGCGGGCCATCGTGAATCATAGCTATGGCACATGATTGTACGTTGTGTGTCAGGTTATACCTATTTCATGTCAAGAACCCTCTAAATATCCACTTTAAATTTTCTCTCCTCCAGGGTGCTCATTCCCCATGTTTTCATCTCTTTTGCATATGGCGGTTTGTGTTCCTCCTCACCCCCCAAGCTGTACAAGCACACATGCATTCTTATCCTGCTCTCTGTGAAGGTGTTCATATCTGTCACCAGCCTTAGTCTGAGAATGTCTGTGAAGCCAAGAGAAGAAGACTTCCCCTCCCCAGCCCACAGAGGACACACAAGCCTTCCTCAGAAGTCTTCAGATAGATTCTGATGGGTTCTACAGGTCTGTACATTCCCTTGTGCCAGAGTGTAGATGAATGGGTTCATGGGCTCTTACTAGAAAAAACCATTGAGAGCAGAGAGAATGTACCCTACAAACCTGCTGTATCTTGTTTGCTGCTACAATGCTCTCTCTGTCTCTCCACCTCTCCAGTGTTCTCAGGCCCTTAAGTCTGGAATGCAGGGAGGGGGCCGTTGTGGAGGATCTCCTTAGTTCTCCATAATTATGGCTCCTAAATTGGTTTTAAAGTTCTTTTTGTTCAAAATAAAGTATAACATGGTTAAATATCTCATTTTTGGTCTTGGAAGAAATTCAAGCAGGCGTCATTTGGCAAGATGCCTCAGATCATCATAGACTTTAATATAGCAACTAATTCAGTGTAATTCAACAAATACTGGAAAATCTATCATATGGATAGGTACTGTGCTTGGCTCTGAGGAAAGGAGAGGGGGAATGTAACAGTGAAAAAGTCATAGTCCCTGCCTACAAGGAGCCTACAATCCAGTGGCCAAAATAGATATTCACATAGCAAACCATATTGCAGGTATACAAAAAGCTTCCTGTGGAAACCAAGGAGGCAAAAACATTATTACACTTACTTAGTAAGGATATACAGGCAACAATAAAATTACATGCTTGCACTGAGCACATTCTAGGAGACTAATAACCTTAGCTTCAATAGTCTGTGTATACTTGCCTACAAAAAGAGAATTTGAACCCTGACTTGACCACTTACTGCGTGACTTCACACAAATTGTTCAACTTCTCTGTGCCTTAGTTTTGTTTTACTTTTTGTCTATACTTTTAAGGTGGAAAAATAATATTAACCTCATGAGTTGTTGACAGGATTCAGTAGGATGTTGGGGGAAAGTGCTCTGCTAACCATAGAGGAATCTGCAGTTTCTTAATTGTTATGATTAGCCTTTTGGATAATCTCCATAAATGAAATAAAAAGTATCTTCCTGGGTGCCTGGGTGGGTCAGTCGGTTACTAAGTGTCTGACTTTGCCTCAGGTCATGATCTCATAGTTCATGAGTTCAAACACCACCTCAGGCTCTGTGCTGACAGCTCTGAGCCTGGATCCTGCTTCAGATTCTGTGTCTCCCTCTCTCTCTCTGCCCTTCCTCTGCTCATGCTCTCTTTCTCTCTCAAAAATAAATAAACATTACAAAAATTTAAAAAAATATCTTCCTATAAAATACTAGAAACAACATACTTAGTTGAGAGGTAGAATTCACTAGAATTGCAGTTCCAATCTGGACCAGTGCCTTCTTCATGACTTGTCCAATACTAGAGCAATGGTTAAGCCTCAATGGTGCATCTCCTGGCTATTTTAATAGAGTGATATGAAAGCAATTGGCTTTTCCATGTTTCTGGGATTTCCATGTTTCCGAATGTGGCCATGTTGTTTGGAAGGCACAAGTATGAAAGGGCAAAGTATACCCTGGTCCTCAATAAATATATTTTACATAGCATCTTCCAGAGCTTTATGAAGTGTTCCACAGTGAGAATAAATGTCATGTTCCTAATTACTAACCGAGATACTCAGGCTAGTCTCTGTCCACTTCTCATTTTACTGGTTAAATCAGAGCTGTTTTAGTTTTCTCCATCATGACCACAGGAAACAAAAGCCTTTAGTAACTTCTTGAAGATTTGTGACTCTCTGAATGGCACACATATAACGGAAGCATGCTTCCCTACCAGAGGGAGCCTGTGGTAGTGCTCTGGAGTCTCAATTATCTCCTCTTGCTGTAGAACAGGGATGCCAGGTAACATTTCATTGCTTTTCACCACCTCTCAAGCAAATGAAGAACCAGCATAGCGAAAAGGAACATGAAGCTTATTAATGGGCTTTGAGGGTCACCGATTGAAATACCACCTAAATCAGCCGGAGGATGAAGAGGGTGAATATAAGAAGTGAGATGACATTCCAACAAGAGTCCAATCTCTGTGAAAACAGATGATTCTGTAGGTTTCTGAACAGATGGACATTCATCTTATATTTTCCTGAGGCTATTGGCAAGTGACTCTGGCTGAACAGTTTAAAATAAAAGTGAAAAATCATTCTGGGTCAGTAAAGCCTCGGCACCAACTTTCCTTGGTCATCAGAGTATCAGTCCCTGTGGGTGTTGGACCGTTGAAGATCTGGAATAATCCAGGAAGGCATCTGATCCCAGGAAATAGTACTTACCTGTGAACACCTGCCCTGTTTTTAATTTCTTTAGCTTTAGGCTTGTGGGATTAAAATCAGCCTTGTAGAAATTTCCATTTCCAATTTCCATTGCCATTTTCCAGTGCCAGTCCAATACAGCTTTTTCTCCCCTCTACACGTGAAATGGATAGTTCTACTGAAAAGAGATAATTTGGTGCCCTCCAGTGGCTCAACCTGACAGCCTCTCTTGACCTCTCAAAGAGGTCAAGACCTCTTTTATGCCTGTGGGAAGGGTACGGCTCAATATACCTTTGGAGGCTTCTTGGTTACTGTCATGTAACTGCCACTCTTAGGAAAGGAATCCATCATGCCCTTAACATTCTATAATTCTCAGAGCAGAAGGAATCAGAGAATAAAGACAAAATTCTCTGGCTTCTCTTTGTATAAAGGCCTAAAAACAATGAAAACCGAGTATAAAAAAAAACCCAGTACGACTACCATTCCTTTTAATTATATGGTCTCAAAAAACCACTCACCATTTTGGCCCACATGTATCTTCTATGGAATGAAAGCGTGCAGCTAGATGATCTCTTGGGGTTCCCCCAGATTCTACCACCCAGGGATTCCAAAATCCCAGGAAAGGGAGAAACATTTCCAGATGCTTCTATATTTCAATACTTGATAACGGCTTTTAACATTTTGACGACTGGATTCATGTTAAGAGCTTAGAAAAGAAGTTGCAATAAAATGTCCACATAAGTCATGCATGGTATTAGTAAGTCTGCATCTAACATGACTAAAGATTCTCATTGCTTCTGACCTTTAGGATAATTAGATGGCGCCTTAAAAAGTCATCAAGAGAGAGCATTCTAATTTCCTTGTTTGAAGAAGATGGAGAACATATAACGTATTTTTATAGCACTTAGTTAGTGTTTGGTAAATGAATGAACAAATGAGTGGGAGAAGAAAGGGAATATCGATCTCAACTCCTATAATGCATAAGAAGAGAAGCAGGCTATATTTATGAGAGAGGAAACAAGAAAAAAAATCCACCTATGCCTTAAATAATCCTCTTTCTTTCTTGTCCTTGTCCCTAATTCATCTGTATCTTCATGATGAATCTTTCCATTGGTGATCTATTTATCCCTTTGGGTAACAGGAGGCTACCTCCAGGGTTCCTCTTTGTGGGAGCAGTTGTCTGGGAAGAATAACACGCCTTCTGCTACTGGTAGCAGAATCTCAATAAAATATTGTTGAATAAATAAAAGGAATGTATCAAAGTATTTCTTAGGAGCACATTTCAAGAATGGATATGGAAATGGGCAGATAAGTCCCAAGAAGAAAGAGATAACGTGAGAAGAAACTAGGGGTAGAGGTGGGGGCTTGGTGGTGGGTGGTGGTGTGAAACTTCATTTAAGGCCAGCAGCTCTGTTTGGAGCATTGATTAGTCGGGAGAATATACTTTTACTATAGACTTGTGCTGTGATCACTAATCGCATGTGACTATTGAGCCCTTGAAATATGGCTAGTCTAAACTGAGATGGTAGTCCAAATGGAGATGTGCTCTTAGCATAAAAGACGTATTGGGTTCTGAAGATAGGATGTAGCAGTGGTGGTTGGGTTATGAATATGTTTTGAGGTTGGCAGCTCACAGGATTTGCTGACGGATTGAGTATGGGGTGTGAGAGGTAGGAGTCAAGGATGGCTCCAAGGGTGGATTCGCTATTAATTGAGACGAGGGAGTACACAGGAGGAGATATGAAGAAAGTCAGGCTTGAAGACATTAAGTGATTCACCCAAGGTCGCACTGTAAAGTCAGAGAGAAACAGAGTTACTTGAGCTGATAGAGAACTCAGAGGCCTGCTGGTTCATCTTTCTTATTTTATAGATGAAGAATTTTGGGTCTGGTGAGGAGAAATGATTTGCTCAGTGTCACATAGCAAAAGAAGAACAGAACCTCTAAGATGGGTTTCCCGACTGGTAGACTAATGGTTCTCTGTTGCCATTACCTTAAAGTGGTAAAAATTAAAATGAAACCAGGTTTAACTACGTCTTTAAGGAAAGACGAACCACTGGAGTTAATTTTGGGGAGAAACTTCAAAACCTCCAAGTGAAGCATATTTAGACCCTTGTCTATAAGCACTAACTAGATAAAAGGCTACCCCACTTGAATTAAGGATAAATG
Source organism: Felis catus (assembly GCF_018350175.1). Lineage (NCBI taxonomy): Eukaryota > Metazoa > Chordata > Mammalia > Carnivora > Felidae > Felis > Felis catus. Next base: position 186,737,363 of record NC_058371.1, on the reverse strand, counting down.
AATCATTCCCTCTTTAACACTTATTTGAGGCCAAGATGAGCTGTGGGAACTGTCCCTGATGGGGAAAGAGTCTCCATCAAGAACCACAAATTTTATCCCCAGCCCTAAGTATTCTCATAGCTTAGGTCAAAGTAAGGGAGACAGATAAAATATAATAGATCATAAACACAGCTGTCTTAAAATTTTTTTTAAGTCAAGGATAAAAGATCGATATATTTTAAAATGATCATGGTTATTTGTGAGACCCAGATATATGATTGTTTCCTTAGTCCCTTCAATATTTTTCACAAAAAATTAAAATTAGCATGACGTTTAATAGTGTGTGTGTGTGTGTGTGTGTGTGTGTGTGATGGACAGTTGGTATAAGTTAGCTATTGCTACAATAACCATGCACCCCCCTCAAAGATTCAGTGTCTTTCTGTGTAATAAAAAATTTGGCTGGCCTTTGTCCCCAGTTCCTGGAAGGTAGCCTCTAAATCTTTGTAATCCCCTGAGTGGTAGGAGTGTCTTTGTTATTCATGATGGTCCTGATCAGTTATGCTAACTCAGGGTGGGGCTGGTCATATCAGAAAGACCAACCACGTGATTAGAGTGTTGGATAGAAGGGGTCATGTGATATCAGTCTGACCTCTGGGGAGAGGAGGGAGACCGGAGAGTGAGCCACATAGGTGATGATTCAGTCAACGATGACTAGGTAACGCCAATGCTTGGGTGAGCTCCCCTGGTTGGCAATATTTCTAGTATTGTCAAACGTCAGTGTACCAGGAGGTTAATGCATCTTGACTTCATGGGTAGAGAGAACAATGGAAATTTCATGTGGCAAGCCTGTCAGACCTTGCCTTACATGTCAAACCTTTAGGCTGCTTCTGATTTGAATCCTTTCGCTACCATAAAACTAATCACAAGTCTAGTGCTTTCTTGAGTTCTGTGAAGATTTTTGCTGAATTATCGAACCTGAGTTGGGAGTGGGAAGCCTCAAATTTATAGCCAGTTTGTCAGAAGCGAGGGTGTTCTGGTGACCCCCATTCTTGTGGCTGATGTCTGAGGGAGTCTTAAGAAGGATTGTGCCCCTAACCTGTGAAGCTGGCCTAACTCTAGGCAATTGGTACTTACAAATGTAAACATTTTTATTTGTCGGCCATGTATCTGAGGGTCAGCGGGGTTAGCTCTTCTTCAGACTGTAGATTGACAGGGCTCAGATGCAGGTGGCAGGGCTGATCCATTTGTCTCATTCTGGGTCTCAGCCTAGAGGGTGGTAGACGCCTAGAGTATGTTCTCCTCATGATGATTACAAAAGCACAAGAGAAAAAACCAACTGCAAGCACATTTAAAAATAAAAATTAATGTTTATTTTTTGAGAGAGAGACAGAGCATGAGTGGGGGAGGGGCAGAGAGAGAGGGAGACAAGGTATCCGAAGCAGGCTCCAGGCTCCGAGCTGTCAGCACAGAGCCCAACGTGGGGCTCAAACTCAAGAACTGTGAGATCATGACCTGAGCCGAAGTTGGACGCTTAACCAACTGAGCCACCCAGATACCCCTGCCAGCACATTTTTTAAAATTTACTTACATCAAACCTACTAACATCCCATTGGCCAAAACAACAGACAATCTAAAAGATGTTAGGTGGAATATACACTCAAACCTACCGTGAGGCCATGGCAAAAGTGTGGCTCTACAATTCTGCTACGAGGAGAATGATGGAGACCATTGTTCAATGTTGTGCACATTTACTGAGGATGTTATAGGGAGAGGAAGCTTACACTGCATACTGGGAGCAAACTGTCTCCAATACCGCTTCATCTCATAGCTCTGATCTCAGACGTACCCCCTTGCAAGGCACTGGATGCTTAAGACTTCCTAACAGTGCTCAGTGTCTGGTTTACCGCCCTGAGCAGCTGTCTTTTCATTTCAATCATGCGTACTGGCATGCCCTGGAGACAGTGCAGGTTTGGTTCCAGATTACCTCCATCAAGTGAATATCACAATAAAGCAAGTCAAATGATGGTTTCTGGTTTCCTGGTGAATCCGAAGCTTTGTTTAGATTATACTGTGGTCTATTAAGTGTGCAACAGCATTATGTCTAATACCCAATGTACATGCCTCAATTACAAAGTACTTAATTGCTACAAATTGCTAACCATCATCTGAGCTCTCAGCAAGTTGTAATCACTACTTATTGATTCGTGTAACAAATATAATAATAATGAAAAAGTTTGAAATATTGTGAGAATCGCCAAAATGTAACACCAGGACATGGAGTGAGCACATTCTGTTGGAAAAATGGTGCCGATAGACTTGCTGGATGTGGGGTTGCCACAGCCTTCAACTGGTAAAAAACACAAACTCTGCCAAGAGCAATAAAGTGAAAAACAATAAAACAAGGTGGTCTGCATTTCAAGATAACAACAAAAACCCTAAACCCTGTGCTACCAGGACCCGTTCTTCTCCAGGTACAGTCTAGCCATCATTTTGTAGTGGTTGCTGACTACCAATTGCTCTCCATGTGACCTCAAACAAGTGCATAACACTTGCGTCCCTTGGTTCTCTTATCTGCAAAATGGACAGAACATTACCTGCCCTCACAGGACTGAAGTGACAATCCAAGGTGACGGTCCATTTAAACTCTTTGGATAATGACTGGAACAGAGACGGCACTTAATAAAGAATAAAAGTGAAATTTCCAGAGAACTTATGTGTCAGACTAAGTTCTTTATATCCAGAGAGATTTAGTGATTGGCTTAAGTCACACAGTCTGTAGGAGACAAAGATGGAATTTGAGCTCAGGCAGTTAGGCACCTGTATCCATTCTCAACTTCCATACCCTTTGCTGTCATCTCAAGAGCTCAATAAATGTTGTTGTTGCTTTTATTGGAACATGTCCTTTGATCTTGCCCCTGCACCAAGAGACTTATAAAAGGTTTCCTTTCAAGCATATTCAATAATATTTATAAGAATACCTTAGATAAATACAGTTATTTCCATCTCTTTACATTCATTTATTTCTACTCCATTTGGTTACAAATGAGGTTTTATGCCTTTGGATGGAAACACATACAATATGATAGGAAAAAAAAAACCAGAACAAAGAACTCTGGCTTGGAAAAAGACTGTTTTTTTTCCATCTAGTGATAAATTCAACTAAAGTTCTTCCCTGGGCCCTCAAAAGAAGGATGTGGTGTGATGTCATCGAATATGGTGTCAATGACATAGCAGTAACAGCTACAGTGGCAAGTGGTGATTGAACATTTCTAATAGTGTCTCTCCATCCAACCCTGGGGCAAAGTGTCAAACATAGCATTGTAAGAACAATTTCATGTGATACCAACGCAAAGTTGAGGGCTGTGATGCTCAGTAACCCAGCTTGAAGCACCAAGCAGCAATTCTCCTCAAGTTCCAAGTGTAATTATAAAGTAGTATGATTGATTTTTTAATAAGGACATCGGAAGCGTACATCCAAATGAGTGCTATCATTCCAAGTCGTCACCTCGGGAGGTTGTGAATCTATGCTAATGATACCGCTGTGGCTCCAAACTGTTTTTGGAAATCTATATTCTGTGCCAGCTTAAGGAATCAGACAAAACCAATGGGCTCGCCATTTTATAGTCATAAAAGGTATCACTCAGTTCTGTCAGCAGCCACCTGACCCACCACATTCATCTCACCCGAAGACTTACCAAGTATCTTTGGCTCTTTCAGAATACAAAGACATCCTCAAAAAAGGTAAATTTGCTGCCAGCAAAGATTACCAAAATAATATGGTTGGAGTTTCAGGATGCCAATATATAACATGCCCATTTTTCCTTGCTGAATTTGAAAGCAATTTAAAGATGAATGTAGGAGGTACATAATTATATAGCAACTTACCATGCTTATAGTGTTCATGTTGATTGAAATATGTGACTTGAGATCTGTGGAGATGTAGCCTTGCTAATCCATCAACCCTGGAATGAGACGGACTGACCCGCTCAATTACTAAGTGCTAGAACATCAGTAGGCCTTGGGTGCAAGGGCAGGCCAGTATGCACATCTCGGGCAGGCCAGGGTTGCTGCCCTAGAATAATCGAGGGGGGAGAGAGAATAGGAAGACAGTCCCCAGGGCCTCTGGGTTTTTATTAGATTCATTACAGCCAAATGAAAGACACGGAAAAATTAACAGCACCTAACAAACAAGGATTCCCCTGTCCTCCTTAACAGACGCTGCACTGGAGTAAGGAACTGGGGCTTTTCCTCTTGCCGATGCAGCCTCAGGGATACATGAGGCCAAGGGAGAAAAGGGGATCCCCTGACTAACACCCCAAAGACTCTGAATGTAGAGAGATTGTGAGAAAAGTCCCCGATTCTAGAAAAAGTATAGGTGACTCTCAAGATGAGAATTCCAAAAGGGATGCATTTATCTGGTTGGATACACTTTAGCATTTTAGGGAAGCAATAATTGCTTGGCTTTATGGAATCTGATTATAAAATCTAACACATTGTAGACATTTACTATCTCTGTATGGAAGAAGATCATGCACAAAGCCTGTAAGTTAACTTGGGCTGCAGTTGTGCAGGATTTAAGATGATATTTCAGCAGTGACGGGTTCTGATCATGGGCAAGAGTCTCAGTTGTGCACCCTCAGACTCCTGCTGGGCCAGTCATATCAAGACACATCCCCACGACTCTAGAATGTGTCAGAGACACACAGGGAGACTCTCTAGCCTGGTAAAATCAATGCTGGCAGCCCTAAAAACATTTTTTTTAATCCCCATGGACAAGGTCATTGCACATGATGCAATTATTCATAATTATTCAAAATATGATTATGAAAGTAAAGATATAAGGAGAGGAAGAAAACACGAGAAATTAAAAGCAAATGTTCCATTTCTTTTGTATGAAATTTGTAATGCGTCCCAAGTGGATGAATACATCTGATAACCCCTACAAATATTTATATCTACAAACAAATAGTATGGGAAAAATGTAATTCTTGAATTGGGTATTGTTTAATAAATTAAGCACATGGAATATATGTTTTAAATTAGCTTCTGGCAGTTTATTTAAGCTCTCCATTAGTGTTGCAAATATTATAGCATTTATGGGTATTTAGGTATTTGGAGGTTGACTGTGAGGTTAAAGGCTCACCTTCGAAGTATTGTCCATTCCTCTTTCTGCCCTGTTTCCTTCTCTTTCTGAGCTCTTCCTGTTTTCATCTAACCCCACCTATATGCTCTCCTTTTCACTTCTAATTTGGTCATTTATGGACAGATACGGTGTTTCACCATTTAGCTTATACAAACCCAACTCAGAAACAGGAATTTTCTTGGGGTACCTGGGTGGCTCACTTGGTTGAGCGTCTGACTTTGGCTCAGGTCACCTGAGTTTGAACCCTGCACTGGGCTCTCTGCTGTCTGCACAGAGCCTGCTTTGGATCCTCTGACCCTGCCCCCACCCTTCCCCTGCTCATGCTCTCTCTCTCAAATATAAACATTTAAGGGGGAAAAAAAGAAAAAGAAACAGGAATTATCTTTAATGAGATTATAACCTAGAAAGAGAGAAAAGCATCAGTTACTTAAACTTAAGCAGCCTCTAGTAAACGCCACGGACAAACCCAGAAAATGTGCTATGGGAATTCAGAGATGAACACGATTGTTCCCGTCCAGCAACCTCAGGTAGGGTTCCATGAAGGAGAGACATGTGAGCTGGCTCTTGAATGAGTAGAGTTTGTGCATGAAGAACTGGGGAGAGGGAGGACGAGCAAACAGAATATACTCAGGTTTGGAAGTGGAACAGGTCAGAGCATTCCCTAATAGGGAATTATTGGGTTGCTAAGGGATATTATGAGAAATAAAATTGGAAAGAGGGTAAGGTCAGATTTTAGGTGATCTTGAATTCTTAATAAATAACCAGAAATAGGGTCGCCTGGGTGGTTTAGTCATTTAAGTGGCTGACTTGGGCTCAGGTCATGATCTTGCGGTTTGTGGGTTTGAGCTCCCCATCAGGCTCTGTGCTGACAGCTCAGAGCCTGGAAACTGCTTCAGATTCTGTGTCTCCCTCTCTGCACTCCCCGCTCCCCGCTTGTGCTATGTCTCTCTCTCTCAAAAATAAATAAGTGTTAAAATAACTTTAATTAACCCGAAATAATAAGAACCGTTGAGCATAATCAAATAGGAGACTAGTGTGGTCAGACCAGACCTGTGGTGTAGAGCAATCAAGCATCAATCAGAAAAAAACAAACAACAACAAAAAAACTCACACACAAAAACAAACAAACAAACATGAAATATCCAAAGACTGAAAAAGAAGGGGAGTATTTGGAAGCTGCTGCAAATGTCCACTTGGAGATGATCTTCTTCTTGGCTTTGACTGGGAGCTTTTTCCTTCTTATAGCTTGCTTTACCTTACACATGTTACCACTCAGAATTCCTTCTCTGTGGCATCTCTTGTGTCTCTCTTTCAACATAATTCAGATCTTCACTGGTTTCAGTATAATCAGCCGTCTCGTGTACTGAGATCCTCCCACCTCCAGACCTCCATCCCCACAGGACTTCCACATACTGTCTCCTTCTAGTCCCATGAATGTCTCAACAAGAAAACAGGTGACCGTTTATTTTGTTAAAACCTGATTTGTATCAGGGGCACCCGGGTGGCTCAGTCAGTTAAGTGTCTGACTTGATTTTGGCTCAGGTCATGATTTCATGGTTTGTGAGTTCAAGCCCCACGTCGGGCTCTGTGCTGAGGGTGGAGCCTGCTTGGAATTCTCTCGCTCTCCCTCTGCCCCTCCCCACCCTCTCAAAATAAATAAATAAATACTAAAAAAAAAAAAAATACTCCAGGGGCACCTGGGTGGCTCAGTCAGTAAAGAGTTTGACTTGGGCTCAGGTCATGATCGAACAGTTCATGGGTTTGAGCCCCATGGGCTCTGTGCTTACAGCTCGGAGACTGGAGCCTGCTTCAGATGCTGTCTCTGTCTCTCTCTCTGCCCCTCCCCTGCTCACACTCTGTCTCTCTCAGTCTCTGAAAAATGAATAAATGTTAAAAAAAAAACATGATTTGCTGCAGACCTATATTCTTCTTTGTTTTATTATTTATAAATTATAAAGTTTATCTCTCACCATATTTTTCTTGTCATATACCCCTTCCTTCCTCTGTCTTTGAAACCCATTGACACATGCAAGTTGCACAGAATGCCAAGTATTGGTCAAAAGTCCTCATTATGAAAAACAAGATATGAGAGTCTGCTGTTTAATACAGGGTGGTATACACATTCAGATAACTCAGTTTTATTTTATTTTATTTTTTAGTTTAAGCAATAGGGAATGTCTCTTGAATTTCTTACCTCTATTCAAGATCTGGTCATAATCGGAGTGTCCAATTCTCAATTTCATGAAGAAAAAGTCATAACTATTCACCTTCATCTTTCCAGTGTCTAACACAGGGCCTGGTGCACAGTATGTGCCCTCCAAACACTGGTTGAATGACTGACTGAAGAGAGAGATGAATGAGTTATTGTTTCTCTGGAAATACTTTATTATAACATTATAAAAATAACATTTGTACTTTGACCTTGGCCTCACAGTTTTTCCAGCAATCTCCCTTGCTCTGTTTTCCCCTTATTATCGTGAACCATTTATCCACTCCTTTCCTTTGCTTTTCTGTCTCTCTCAATTTTCCGCTTCCCCTTTACAGAGCATGATGAATATTAATTATGTTTTAATATACAAACATAGCCCCCTCATTGCCTTCGATTTTTCTTTGACTTGTCCTCACTCTTTCCTGTGTCTCTTTTGATTTCCTATTATTTTATGTGAAGCTCAATCAATGAGCCCCTTTTCTTATTTTATGTTCTCACTTTTTCCCTTTGCAACTGCTTTTTCTTTTACTTTGCTTTAACTATTTTTTTCTCATTGTCTTCAAATTGTTTATGGTCATAACTGTCGCTTTATACAGGTAGCATCTAAATGCAAATATTCTCCCAGAAAAATTACAGAGTGGCAGGGGAAAATAATGCTTTGAAATAAACACTGTATATTCAATTGGTTTTCAAATCAGCACCAGCTTCACAAATGCCTAATAGCAGTCCTTGGAGAGACGAGATTAGTATGTTTTGAAATCAGAAGTTATCTTTTTCTCCTTCTCTAACTTCCCCTTTCTTTTTTTTTTCCTTTAAAAATATCATAAAGGATTCTTGCAAACAACAAAAGAGACTTTTGGCTGAAACTTTTGGCTTCTTATCACAGGGTGCATGTGTGTTGTTAGACAAACAGATACCGAAGTGGAATCTGAGAGGGGAAACATTAATTTGACTTGCAAGTAAGTCATTTCAGACCAAAGAAATGAAGATTTTTGTATGCTATCCAGTGCCTTTGTGATGTATGTGCCTTATGAAAATATTCCTAAAAGATTCAAAACCACGAGAATAATCAGCTACACTTTATTAAGGTGAACCTCTGGGTAAGTTCATGATGGAGCATGGTGTTGAGGGAAGTTGGTCTGTCTGTAGAAAGAACACAGGTTGAGACACATCAAACAAATCTGTATTCCCATTTTGACCTCTGATCCATGTGGGTTTGGGCAAGATGTAACCTGTTGGAGGCCCAGTTTACTTATCTGGAAAATGAGGGTTTATAATTAAACTTCAAAGTGTTGCATAAGAGTGAAGTGAAGGAAAATGGGGGGTTATCATTAACCTCCAAGGGTTGTATAAGAGTGAAGTGAAGCCTTGTCTATACAGGGCTTATAAGACTATCTAACATTTTCAGGTGCTGTAACAATTCAGACTTACTCTTACTGATAATAATATACATATAGTCTATACATATATATTCTAAATAAATACTCTCCTCCGATACACAGTGATCATTCTCACATTTTTGCCTTTGAACATACATGCTGCTTTCTTTTCCTATACTGCTCTCCCTCCAGTTCATTATTTAACATAGTGAGCTTGTATTCATCCTTCAAAACCCATCTGTTTGGACATTATATCTTCAGAAAGTTTGCCCTGACCTTCCTCTTGAGGAGAACTGATTACTTCATTCATCGAATCATTAAACCAACCTTTACCCAGTGCTTTCTACATGCCAGGCACTATTGTAGTGACTGTGGAAATGGTTGTGAACAAAACATTTAAAACGGATCCTACCTCTTGGAGCTTACATTCCAATAGGGGATATGAACTATGATCAAAATAAATAAGCAAAATATATAGAATGAAAGGTGGTCATCAGTGCTGTCAAGAAAAGAAAGCAGGACAGAGATAACAGGACGCTAAGGCTGGGAGGGGGGAGGGGTAGTTTAAATTTAACCAGGTTGATCAGCAAAGGTATTCGAGCAAACGTGAACGAAGGAGGAGAGTGAACCACTTGGAAACTAGGGGAAGAATGTTCCAGGCTCTCTGGAGGATCACTTTTTCTTTGTTACCTCTGTGCCATATCTACTTCTATTAATACATTTGTCAAAATATTTTATAAGTATTAAAAATTTAAATAAACTGTATTTTATATTATGTGCAGCATACATATCTTCAATTATGCATTTCAGTGTCAAAGGCTATGGAGGCAGGGACTGTGTCTTATGCGTCTCTGGATGCTTGTTATGTAGTGCAGAGTCTGGTCTTCGGCAGGTTCAAATGAATTTAACAGTGATGCTAATCTTTCTGGACAGAGTGAGTGCAGAGTTTCGATTGCTGAAATAGTCCGTCAGGTCAGGAAGTTTTAGCATGGGGTGGTGTTCTGCTGTTGGTTCCTAAGCAGTGGGCATATCCCTTTCTTTTGTGTAATCGCTTCCACAAGTGTTGCTGTCTGATCCGAAGAAAGGTACCTGGGATGTTGTGGCAGCAATAGGCACCATACAATAAGCAGAAGCAATTGGTAGATTTCAGCCTTCTGTGGCAGTTCTCACTAGTTTTGTTACTTGCAGTAGGTTGGAGCCATGGCAAAAATAATAGCAACAACAACAAGCACCTAAAACTAATGTAACATTGTGTATCAACTATACTTCAATTAAAAAAAAGAAAGAAGAAGAGAGGCGCCTGGGTGGCTCAGTCGGTTGGGTGTCCGACTTCGGCTCAGGTCATGATCTTGCGGTTTGTGAGTTTGAGCCCCTCCCCGGGTTCTGTGCTACAGCTCAGAGCCTGGAGCCTGCTTTGTCTTCTGTGTCTCCCTCTTTCTGCTCCTCCCCTGCTCATGCTCTGTCTCTCTCTGTCTCAAAAATAAATAAAACATTAAAACAAAATTAAAAAAAAAAAAAGAAATTGAGCCATGGCCACTGAAGGAAGAAAGGGACCTCCTAGCAGCTGGTGTAGGTGTTGTTATGCACACAGAGCTGGGTGGGTGACATAACAGGAATGGGGTTGTGCCTAACAGAAAGTGACGTCTTGTCTAATTATCACTAGGGTAACTCAGATGCAGCTTATTTGGTCTCCTGCTCAAATGGATGATTGAGTGTTCTGAGACAGCTATACATCTATATGTTGTGAAAAATCTCTTGATTTTTTCAATGTTGGCTACATATTTAATTTCTTTAAGCAAAAAATATGCCCAAACAAAATATGCTTGGGTCTCGAATGCAGTCATTTCGAAGACACCTATTTAGTTGAACTCCCCCATTTCACTGGTAGAGAAAATGAGATCTGGAAAAACCCAGTGCTTTGCCCAATCACAGAACTAGGGCAGAAGCGGAGTCTGGCCTAGAAGCACCAAAAATCCAGACCATCATGGCCACGACATCATGTCCTCAAACACAGAGTGCGTCCGCTTACTTTAAAATAAACGTGCAGCTCTGATATTCAAATGCACTCATAAACATCACACACCCTTTTGCCTTCAGTTTGTTTGAAGGCTTCGTGTAGAAACAGCTTCTGTTACATCAAAGATCAAAACATCAGGATTTGGAACATTGTGTGCTCATTAGAGTTGGTGTCAAACGTATCTCCCAGGCTCACACCTACCTGCCTTGGAAGGGAAAACGGCTCATTAACTATTTACGGAAGACCCCAGGGGCTTCCTCTTGAGAGATCCTGAGCATGTAATTTTCACCACGGCATGGCAACTGCCGCAATTCTTCCACCTCTACCTCTGCTCTCAGACAGACCTTTCATAGTCACTAGTATTAGCTTTGCTGTGGGTTTCACCCACCAAATTCCTGATTCTTAAATTGGCTCCCTTAAGTTTGCTCCAGGCCAGTGCCTTTACACTAACAGCACCCTGTGGAAAAGCCCCTACTCACACAATCCCTGCCATGTCATTTTTTGTTAAGGTGATCCCACAGAAATCTTTGCTGCCCTCCCAATGTTCCAGAAAAATCTGTGTGTATCTGTGTGCGTGTGTATGCATGTATGTGTGTGTAACAGAAAGAGAGATTTCAATTTTAATTGACAGACTGACTTGTTCTCAAAAGATATTTGATGATTTGAGAAAATAATAACGATACAATACCAAATGCTTACTGAACATTTTTCCAGTAATTTCAGTCTTCAGCATTTGAAAACACTTATTAGCAGTTAATTGTTTAATTTGATACATTAATTAAAGAATGTATTTCTTGGTCCATTTTTAAAAGTTAGGTTTATTGAAATATAATTTACATTATTAAAATTTACTCTATTAGATTGAACAGTCTGATGTGTTTTGATACATGCAAATAATCCTAGAACCACAATTATAAGATACAGAATGATTTTTTTCCCCAAAAGCATTCCCATAAATCCTTTTGTGGTTTTTTGCCTCTTCTCATCTCCATCCCTGGCAACCAGTGTTAATGTTTCTTATTTCTATAGTCTTGTCTTTTCTACAATGCCAGATGAATGGACTCCTATAGTAAGCAGTCTTTAAACATCACTTTTCTCACATAGCATAATATTTTAGAGATTCATCCCCAATGTTGCATCATCCCCACTTCGCTCTTTATTTTTACTGTTGAGTAGTATTCCATTGTACCAACATACCATAATTTATCCATTTACAGATTAATAAAAAGTCAAGTTGTTTCCAGTCTTGTGACTCTTATGAACATCATTACTATGCACATCTGCATGAAAGCCTTTGTTTTCATCAGCCAAATGTGTTTGGCCGCTCTTGGAGTAGGATTGCTAGGTTATATGTGATAAGTGTGTGTTTATCTCATAAATTAAGTGGCTATACTTCTTTCAAAGTGGCTGTACCATTTTACATTCCCACCAACAATGCACATGACCTAGAATTGCCTCACATACTTACCCCTTTTTGATATTATTAGCTTCTTTAACTTTAGGTATTTGTAATGGTTAATTACATGTGTCATATTGATTGATTGGGCCACAGTGCCCTGACATGTGGTCAAACATTACTCTATTTTCGTGAGTGTGCTTTGAATGAGATTTACATTTCAACTGGTGGACCTTAAGTAAAACAGATTATGTTCTGAAATGTGATTGGGCCTCATCCAATCAACTGAAAGTTAGAATAGAATGAAAGGCTGACCTCCGTTGAGCAGGAGGAAATTCTGCCTGCAGACTGTCTTAATCTGCAACATCAGGTCTTGTTTTTTTCAGCAGACCGCTTTTGAACTCAATCTTCACCTCCTTCTTGAATATCCAGCCTGTTGACCTCTCCAACAGGTTTTGGATCTGCCAAGCCTCCATAATCACAAGAGCCAATTCATCAAAATACATCTTTGTGTGTGCACATCCTACAAGTTCTGTTCATCTGGAGAACCCTGACTGATACAAGGTTCTAGTGGGCTGATGATGACATCTCATTCTGCTGTTGGTCTGCAGTTCTAAGGATTTCTGGTGATGTTGAGCTTTTTAAATGTGCTCATGGTTATTTGTATATCATCTTTTGAAAGTGTCTGTTCAAATATTTACCTAGTATTTTTTTTTGTTTTTTTTGGTGGAGGGCAGGATTATTTGTCTTTTCATTATTCAGTTGTAAGAATTCTTTATATTCTGGATACAAGTCCTTTATATTACATACGCCTTCCAATCATTTTCTACCTGTGACTGGCTTATATTTTCATTTTCTGAATAATGTCTTTAGAAGAGCAGAAGTTTTAAATTATGATGAGGCACAGTATATCAATTTTCTTTCATGGCTCATATTTGGGTCCTGTTTAAGAAATTGTTACCTAACTCAAGTTAGCGAAGATCTTTCCCATTGTTCACTTCTAGGTATTTTGTAATTTCAGCTCTTACATATAAGCTTATGATTCACTTAGAGATTATTTTTGTACATGTTGTAAGGTGAGGGTTGAGATTCATTTGTGTGTACACAGTTATCCAATTGTTCCAACGTTATTGTTGCAAAGGCTATCTTTTCTGAATTGAATTTCCTTTTCCAATTTTTTCTTAAAAAAGCAATTAATTGTATATTTGCATTTCTATGTATGAATTTTCTATTATATTCCATTGAGCTATATTTCTACTCTTATATCACTGGCATTGAGATTTATAGTGACTCTTGAAGCCAAATAATATGACTCTTCCACTTTTGTTTCTTTTCAAAATCATTTTGGTTATGATAGTTCTTTTGTATTTCCATATGCATTTTACAATGAGCCTGCAATTTTGCAGAAACATACTATGATTATCACTTGGATTGTGCAAAATATGTGAATTAATTTGGGGAAAATTGATGCCTTAACAGTAGTAAATCTTCCAGCTTATGAACTCTACATTTCTCTGTAATTCTCTAGGATTTCTTTAATATCTCTCAGCATGATTTGGAGATTTTAGTGCATAGATCATGCACATATTTTGTTAAATATATTACTAAATACTTCATGTTTTTAAAGCTATTATAAATTGTATTTTAAAAAATTAATTTTCCTCAAATATTTGCTTCTAATGTGGAGAAATACAATTGCTTTTTGAATATTGATTCTCTATTCTGCAACCTAGCTAAACTCATCAATTAGTTTTACTAACTTTAAAATCTCTTAGTATTTTCTGTTTGTGATTTTGTTGTCTGCAAGGACGATAGTTTAAAACGATTCTTTAAATATTTAATTGATTATTTAAGTCTTTCACTTAAATATAATATAATATATGATATAATATAATATATATTGTAATATATTATGTATAATATATAATAATAATAGTATATAACAAATATACTTAGATATATTGATATATGTAGACTTTGTGCCTTCTCAGGTCAAATACCATTGTATTCTTAGATCGCTGTTTTTATCATGATGGATGCTAGATTTTGTCAAGTGCTTTTTCTGCATTTATTAAGATGATCATATGGTTTTTCTTTTTGTCTGTTGGTATAATGGTTTACATTAATTACTTTCCAAATATTGAACCAAACTTGCGTTGTTAGGATAAACCTCACTCACTTATTCATGATGTATTATCGCTTTTTATGCATTGCTGGAATCAATTGCTAATTTTTTGTTAATGATGGTTGTGTCCATATTCATAAGATACATTGGTCTGTAGCCTTTTTTCTTGAATTACCTTGATCTGTTTTTGGTAAAAGGGTAAAATTAACTTTATAATTTTTATAAATTTATTATAAATTATTAATTTTATACAATTACTAAATTTATAATTTTTTGAGTTGGAAATGTTCAATTTTTTCTGTTTGCAGGAAGAGTTTGTGCCAAATTTGTATTATTTTTTCCTGAAATATTGGTGGATTTCATCAATGAAACCATCTAGGCTTGAAGATCCCCCACCCCCACCCTGTTTACATCTGTTTGTTTGAAAGCTCTTATTATAAATTTAACTTCTTTAATAGATACAGGGCTATTTGTGTCATCTATTTCCTCCTGAATGAACTTTGGTCATTTGTATCTTTCAAGAAATTTGTTAGCCACATCTAAGTTGTGAATGTACGATTGTCATAATATTCTCGTTACCCTATTAATGTCTCTAGAATCAATAGTAATGTTCTCTATTTCTGATCTCAGAAATGTGCTTTCTTGGGGCTCCTGGGTGGCGCAGTCGGTTAAGCGTCCGACTTCAGGCAGGTCACGATCTCGCGGTCCGGGAGTTCGAGCCCCGCGTCGGGCTCTGGGCTGATGGCTCAGAGCCTGGAGCCTGTTTCCGATTCTGTGTCTCCCTCTCTCTCTGCCCCTCCCCCATTCATGCTCTGTCTCTCTCTGTCCCAAAAATAAATAAACGTTGAAAAAAAAAAAAAAAGAAATGTGCTTTCTTTTTGTCTCTTCTTTTTTGAAAAAAAATTATTTGTATAGCTAGAGGTTTATTAACTGTGGTAAACTTTTAAAAAACAGCTTTTGGTTTTATTGATTTTTCTCTATTATTTTTACCTTTCCTATTTCATTGTATATTAATACTCCTATCTATATTATTTACTTCCTTCCTTTTACTTTGCATTTAATTTGCTTTGCTTTTCTTAGTTTCTTAAGGTAGGAAATTACAGTATTGATTGAAAAATGTTCTTCTTTTCTAATATAAATATAATTTCTAAATATAAAACTAATTTCATGCTGCAAAATTCTCTTTGAGCACTGTTTTAGATGCATTCCTACAAAACTTGAAAACTGTCTTCACTTTCATTTAGTTAAAAATATTTTCTAAAGTTCACTGTGATTTCTTCATTGACCCATGTGTTATTGGAAGTATGTTGTTTATTTTCCAACCATTTGAAGACTTTTCTTGTATCTTTCTGGTATTGATTTTTAGCTAATTCCATGAGGTCAGAGAACACGTCTTTAAATGATTTAAGTTCATTTATATTTATTGAGATTTGTTGTATTTTTCAGAATACGGTCTATCCGAATGTCAGTGGAATATCTATTTACAGTGGAAAAGAATGTGTATTCTCCTGTTATTGAGTGGCATGTCCCATAAATGTCAATTAGTTCAAGTAATTTCATAGTATGGTTCACATCTTTTATACCTTTACTGATCTTTTGTTTACTTGTTCTTTCAGATACTGAGAGAAGGGTGTTGAAATGACCAAACACAGTGGTTCATTTTTCTGTGTTTTCTTTCAAGTCTGTTTTGCTTTATGTATGCAAGCTCTCAATGTATATTGTATTACTTATTCTTTGTAATAATTCTTTGCATAAAACCACTATAATACGTACTATTATTATCGATGCTTTGCAGGTAAGAAAACAGATGGATGGGAAGGTTTAATAATTTGCCAAAATGGCATATAGCATATATGTCTAGGTGGAATTTGAACCTCGGCACTCTGATTCTGGAACTTATTTGTATGGTAAAGTATTAAGGAAAATTAGAAAGTTAAATAACTATGCCAAAATTGTTTACTTTTTAAAAAATGTTTATTTGTTTTTGAGAGAGAGAACATGAGCAGGGGAGGGGCAGAGAGTGAGGGAGACACAGAATATGAAGCAGGCTCCAGGATCTGAGCCGTCAGCACGGAGCCCAATGCAGGCTTGAACCCACTAACCATGAGATCATGACCTGACACTTAACCAACTGAGCCATCCAAGCGCCCCTAGGTCAAAATTGCTTAAAGAGAGCAAGAAAGAACTAGGAAGCCAGTATTATGTATCACTCTGTGATTGATTATGGGTGATTTATTTCTTTTTTTACAGTTCTGTATTTTATAAGCATTTTACAACAAGCATATATAACGGTTACAAAAAGAAAATGTAATTAAATCATTATTTTATTTGTTTTTATTCCCTAGAATCATAAACAGAAGGCAAGCCATTGTGTATGTGCATTTTTAATAGATTACCATGGCATTTATCTGCCCAATAATTTGCCTTTATCCATTTAACTATATCTTTAATTTCCTTTTTAGAATGCATCCAACTTTGTTTTTAAATAATGTGCCAAATACCATTGCATATAATATTTTACTATATTTCCTATTATTTCCTTAGTATAAATTCCTAGACGTGTATTATTGGCTCAAATGTACAAGCAATCCTATAGGTTTTTTAAGGAATACTTTGTTGAACCATAGCAAGGAACAGATCCACAGAATGATTTCCTATATCAAACTCCAGAAAATACATAGAATTTTTGTATTTTGAACTAAGATACCTATGTAAAGAGGAAAAGGGGGAGGGGGAAGAGATTCTGAGATCTCTTTATCTCTTAAATATTTAACTAAGAGCCATACTTTGAGAATGCGATTTTACACAATTATCTAAAATATTTCTACGACACTTGGCATCCATACTGACATAGGGTTAGATGAAATTATTTTGAAAGCAGATAAAAAAATGGCTCTGTATACATTAGTAATCACTCTTATCTCCTTGAGCTTTGAGGACAGGTAGACAAGGGCTTTTAAATATCATAAAAAGCGAGGGTATACAGCACTAACGAGCCTATGAAAGCAATATTTGAAATTCCTAAGCTCACAAGGTACTCAAAATATTCAAATCAGGGTCACTTACTGCAATGCTTCTAGTTCAATCCAATGTTTCTGAGATGTCTTCAGATTTTCCCTTTCATTTATGCAGCTTTTGTTATTAGAGAGAGACTCCTATTTCTTGTTTTACAACTTATTCTTCTTAGTAAGGAGGCTTACGTTATTCTGTTTGTTAAAAGAATAGCTGAAGAATTAGCAAAAACCTATTTTCTAATTGTTCTGTTATCCAAACAAATGTATTCAAATTTTTCCATATTTTCTTCCATCTCCCTCCAATCCTTACCTGCCCTCCACACTCAGCCACAAGACATTTGTTTGGTTTTCACGGGGTGCTAATGCCATTTATTGGTATTTCTTTTTTTATTTCTTTTTTATTTTTTTTATTTAAAAAGGTTTAATTTTTAAATATTTTTAAACATTTTTAAATTTTTAAACATTTAAAAAAATGTTTATTTATTTGTAAGAGAGAGAGGCAGAGCATGAGCACGAGAGGGACAGAGAAAGAGGGAGACACAGAATCTGAAGCAGATTACAGGCTCTGAGCTGTCAGCCCAGAGCCTGATGTGGGGCTTGAACTCATGGACCATGAGATCATGACCTGAGCTGAAGCCGGATGCTCAACTGACTGAACCTCCCAGGCACTCCCATTTATTGGTATTTCTAAACCTGATGCTAAAAGAGAGAAATTTTAAAAGTCTGCTTTTTTTATTCATTATCAATCATTTTTTTTAAAAATTAAAAAAAATTTTTTAACGCTTATTTTTTGAGAGAGAGAGAGAGAGAGAGAGAGAGTGGGGAGGGGCAGAGAGAGAAGGAGACACAGAATCCGAAGCAGGCTCCAGGCTTTGAACCGACAGCACAGAGCCTGACGCGGGGCTCAGAACTCACAAACTGTGAGATAAAGACTTGAGCCAAAGTGGGACACTTAACCGACTGAACCACCCAGGCGCCCTTCATTATAAATCATTCTTATGATGAAAGACAGCAAAACAAAACAAAATTCTTTTCCTATAAGCTTTTGCCGGATGGTATTGTGAAATAACAGTGCTCCTCACTGTGCTTGGAGATTCATTATTGGAGTCAATTCAGTCAAATTTATTTTATAAATTTGGACTTTGTGGTGAGTTGCTTAGCTTTTGGACCGGTGGATAGTCATACAAGGAAACCACAACCTTTTTATACCAAGATCTACTCACTATTGAGGTGTTAATTTTGTTCAATTTTTGGTTGGCTAATACACACATCTTAGCTCAGGCTGCCATAATAAAATAGCATAGACTCGGCAGCTCAAACAACAGACCTTTATTTCTCGTGGTTCTGGAGGGTGAGAAATCTGAGGTCAGGCTGCTAGCATGGTCAGGTTCTGGTGAGGACCCTCCTGTCGGCTCAGTTGCCTTCTTGCTGAATCCTCACAGGGTAGAGGAGAGAGAGGGTAAGCCCTCTGATCTCTTCCTATGGAAAAAAACCATCCCATCGTGAGGACCCCACCCTCAAGATCTCTGCTAAGCCTAATTATCTCCCCAAATACCTTACCTCCACATAGCATCACATTTGGGGTCAGGCCTTTCACATATGAATTTTGGGGGCAGACATTCAGTCCATAACACACACACACACACACACCGTATATAAAGACATACGAGTGTGTGTGTGTGTGTGTGTGTGTAGAAAGATATGTATGAAGGGGTGCCTGGGTGGCTCAGTTGGTTAAGCGTCTGACTCTTGATCTCAGCTCAGGTCAGGATCTCACAGTTCATGGGTTCCAGCCCCCATCAGGCTTTGCGCTGATGGTTTCTTGGGATTCTCTCTCTGTCCTCTCTCTCTGCCCCTACCTCGCTTGCTCTCTCTCTCTCAAAATAAATAAACTTAAAAAAATTAAAAAAAAGAAAGATATATATGATGATAAATTAATAGATAGGTTGATGGATGAAAATACAAGAACTCAGGAACCATTATATACATATAGTACATCTATCTTTATTATATGCGTATATGTGTATATCTAGAGTTTCATATACTTGTATATCATCATGTAGATGATGTGTGTATTTCTGTGTGTGTGTCAGCCAACCCAAAGCCAAAATACACACACATACACACACTCATATGTAAATAAAAATGTGGTTTCTGAGTTCTTGTATACCTGAGCATGTATTTTTTTTTTCAAGCATCAAATATGTGGTAGAAAAAGCTGTTTACAAAAACTCTTTTCCTCTAACTCTGTAGATGTTGCCATGCTGCCCTCAGATTGAGATAAAAAGTCTGAAGGAAATTTTTTAAATAATTAAATTTGATTTTTGTTCTCATATATAAACCTTTCTTTTTTTTCTCCTGGTTTGTCTTTGTAGGATATTGAAAAATTATTGTAATACAAAATATCTGCCAGGGTAGAATACAAAAATTTTGCCACAGTAAATATGTCCATTCTCTTCATTTTTCATTTGTTTTGCCAGAAACTTAGAAGCCTCTTACCCTTGCATTACGTTTCCATTGCTGCCTAACTAGTTATAAGCCTGGCGTGTTACAACAACATCCATTTATTATCTTACAGTTTCTGTGGGTCAGGAGTCTGGGCACAGCTTGACTGGGTCCTACTCGAGGGCCTCGCAAGGTTACAGACGACTATTGGCCAGGCTGTGTTCTCATCCGGATGTTTGCTTGTGGAAGAATCTGCTTCCAAGCTCACTGAGGTGGCTGGGGGAATCCACGTTCCTACAGCTGTGTGACTGAATGCTCAGGGTTTTTTTCTGCCTGTGGGCTGGGGATTGCCCTCTGCTCCTAGAAGACGCCTGGTTTCATAGGCTCTTTCGCAAGACGGCAGCTTCCTTCTTCTGAAATGTAATCATGAGAGTGACATCCCATCATCTCTGCCATGCTCTTTTGGTTACATGTGAGTAATAGTTTCTACTGGGAGAAGAGAAGAGTCACCTTAGGTGTGCCCACCACAAACCCACTCACTCTGAGTTGAGGAGCTGCTTTCTTCAAGTCTAATTGTGGGTTCCTCAAATATTTCATTTTCTTCCTTAGCAACAATGGTAATCTATAGTTTTCTTAAGGTGGAATTCTGTATTTGTGAGATGGTAGGCCAGTTTAAGCAAAACTAGCAACTTACTGGAAAGTTCCTGGGGTAGTTTAAGAACCACAGGCTAGGCAGAGTTGAAAAGAGCAATGGAAAGAGCCAGAATGTAGCGGAAATAAATGGAAGTGAGGAAGGTCCATTCAGCCAGTGTCCCTGTCTCATCTCTGCCCTGCTCTACATGTGGCTGTTCCTCTCTCTTGCTATATTATACACTGGCTTCCTTTGCCTCGGAGCGCACTCTGGACGCCAGAGAATTAAAGGAGTCAGCACACATAAAGTCGTTGGAACAGTGTTGGTACATGGCAAGTGTCCAGCAATGGTAAGCTCTTGTTATTGCTATTTTGTTGTTACCTTTATTATTGCTGTATTTTGTGTCTTCCTATGGTGGGGGTGAGGGAGGGGAAGGCTTCTGTTGCTAAATAAGGTTGGAGATTGCTGGGGAGGTGATCTCATACCTCTTTGGTGGAATTTCATGTTTTTCTCTTTTTCAGCAAATTTTATTGTTTTGTCTTTTTCTTGACATTCTCTAAGATCTCATCTTTTCTTCCATAACACTCATTCTATTTTTTACTGTATCAACTGTACTACTTACTCATTTCAGCACACAATTGGACTCTGCAATTAACTCCATCTTTCTTTATCCTACAACTTTCTTTTCCCACCTCTTCCTCTTCTTCACACCCTACTGGTCTCTTCACGATCTATTCTCTCTTCTGGCTTTCCGCTTTGGCTGCATAGAGGCTCCACTGTTTGTATCCTCCTCAGAATAGAAAACATTTCCAAAACGTTTTTTTCTGGTTATTATAGTCTATAGTTTTTCAGAGATGTGTTTTTTTAATGCTCCTAAGCTGAATTTGCCTTTTTCCTAATTTCACCCCCTCCCCCTGCCCCGCCTCCATGAAGTCATGATTTTATGTTGGGTTTCTTGTTATCGAAAGGAAAGAGACCTCTTCGGACCAGATACATAGTCGATGCTGTCATGCCCTTCACTGCTCCGTTTCTGGACAGGCTAATAGCTTCCCTGTGGTAAGCATCTGGGATTCTATAGCTGCAAGCTTCTCTGGCATGCGTGGGTACAGGATACAAGTGTCGGAGAGTTGGTATCCCTGGGAGTAGACATCACGGGGTAGCCCAGGAGGGAATGGGAGTTGCCCAATTTCTTAACCCCTCAGTGGCACAGTGTCAAAGCATGTCCTGTGCTCTCTTCCAGAGGTCTGCAGTGGATTTGAGCACCGGTTTCTCACAGCAAACTTGTCAGTTAATGCACTTGCATTGGCTGCCTTCCTTCCATTTGTTACTTCCTCACATCCTGGGATGTCCCCCCATATAACCTACTTGCACTCCAGCCTTGTCCCAAAGTCTTCTTCTAGGGGTTCCCATCCCAAGTCAAGTCATTTGTCAACAAATCAGGTGAATGATTTTCTCTTAGGTTCTGATTAAATCATTGTTTTGGATTTAGAGCTAGCAAGCAAATTTCGAACATTGTTCACAATTTTAAACGGATTCTCATTTGGCTCTCCTTTGGCTTGAGATGGGTTCATCTTCAGTTCACTCCCTCCTATGAACAGATAAAAGGCAGAAAGGCTGTAATCAGCAATGCACTCTGTTTTCTCATTTTTTCCTACTCTTGCCTCACTCCCAGTCCTTCAGTTGGAGGGCATCTAAGCTGTAGGGTGCTGTGCCATTCATCCTTATGTTGCCTTTCAGTTGCTTTCTGAAACCCTCTGTCTAGGACTAGATACAGAACAAGAGGCATTAATGACGGAAATAGCCTCTATCCAGAAAGGCAGCATCCACACAGAAGATGGTCTGAGATCCGGTTTTCTTACACATTAAGTTCTTTAATAAAAGTGCTGTATTCTGCAGATATTACGGCCAAAGAAAAAACCTAACGAACAGACTATCACCTCTGTCCTTAGGATTTCTCAACATATAGTCCATAGCCCAGCTGCATCAAAATGACTTGGAAAACAGATTCCCAGACCTACTAATCCATAATTTCAGAAACCCAGGTACTTCTTATGAGTTCTAAAGTTTGTAAGTGACTGATCTAGTGGTTAGTGTAGACTTTTTATTTCTTAATTTAAGAGAAACTCAGAGAAAGAGAAGAATTGTCTTCCAAGCAAATGACTTTTTAATCCACTGTCCATTGATGTTAATTTAAGTAACTTAAATTTAGTATTTTAATTAAGAAAGAGCAATAATCTCCATTCTCACCCCAATTTCTTTGAAGAGACCATTGGGGTATTGGTTTTTCTGTTGGTGTATTTTTGCTGCAATATATTCTCATGTGTCTTCTAAAAATGGTGTGTGCAAAGCATTTTCTGATTCCTTGCCTGAACATATTTAATCTCTGAATTTTATAGGTGATTTGGCTGGGTATAATATTCTGAGTTGAAAAAATGTTTTCCTCAGTATATTTATGGCACTATTCTATTGCCTTCTAGCCTCTGGAATTGCTGCAAAAACTCCAGTCTGATATTGTTTATTTTTAGGTGATCAGTTTGTCTCCCTAGAAGATTTTAGGAACTTTCTCTTATCTTGGGGAGTACTAATTTTTACAGTGATGTCTGGTGTGTTTCTTTTTTCTTTTATTCACTGTGTTGAAACTCAGCGGGACTTTAAGTTTAGTGCCATATACTGTTTTGTGTCTCTGGGGAGCTGTCTGTTCACAGCTCCAATAATTTATCTATTTTTGTCTTTCTGAGAATTTTTTATATCTATATAAATATATATAAATATATGAACAAGAACTTAATATTAGTTTAATTTATTTTATTAATATATTAGTGTATAATTATAACACATGATATATAATTAATATACAAAATATATGTATTTAACTAATATGTATAAATTTGATGTTTTTAATGTTTATTTAGTTTTGAGAGAGAGAGAGAGAGAGAACCAGAGCATAAGTGGGGGAGGGGCAGAGACAGAAACACAGAATCCCAAGCAGCCTCCAGG
Source organism: Felis catus (assembly GCF_018350175.1). Taxonomy (NCBI): domain Eukaryota; kingdom Metazoa; phylum Chordata; class Mammalia; order Carnivora; family Felidae; genus Felis; species Felis catus. The sequence continues at coordinate 186,714,028 of NC_058371.1, read as the reverse complement.
GATCTGAGCTGTCAGCACAGAGCCTGACAGAGGTTTTGAACTCACGAACCGTGAGATTATGACCTAAGCCAAAGTTGGACGCTTAGCCAACTAAGCTACCCAGGCGCCCCAAGCTGACTTTAGTTTTAGATTTTGTTGTAAGAGTCTGTGATATCTCCATTTGGATATTTTTGTAGGAAACTTGGAGTGTCTCCATCAGGAGCCGCTAGTCATATGCCAATTTAAACCAGAATTGGATCCTGTGTTTCTCAAATTAAGTTTACAAACTTGCCTCTCAAGTTCATAAACTATGTAGAAACATTGGCAGTGTATCAATTCCTCCCAACTTGTGTTAAGTACTCCCGCATTGGTAATTTCCTAGTACACATATTGGCCCTAATTGAAAAAAAAAATCTGCCTAACAAATGTAATGGACTGGTACTTCTAGGCCATTATTGGCACATCTTGGGGGGTATTTTAAGGTAGCGGCTTAAAGCCAAGTGGTTTTAATCACCTGAAAAGCAACGTACCCTGGGGTAATTTATTAAGTGTGTGTATGTGTGTATTTTAATCTGTTTTTGTCCACTGGAATCCTTAAATAGAAGAGAAACCATCTGAGACAGGTATTTTTCAGGCTAGAATACCATGGCGCACATCTGCCTAATAAAGTTGTTGTTGAAGCTCTTCCTGTTGACTTTTAACCTCAGGGTCTACGTAAAGCCCCTCATTCATTAAGCAGTTGATTCCATTAGCAGCAGGCTGTGTCTGGGATCCTGGGGACCTTGCACCTGGCCTGGTTTATTCCTGACAAATCATCTGATTTTATTGATAGCCACCTGGAAAATTACATGTGGGGCAGAGAGTTCAGGCACACAGCTTAGAACCCACTCCTTAAGAGGAGCAGCAAGAGACAACCCACCCTGGTCACCTCCGCAACCAGTCCGTAGAAATAGGCATTTTTAAAGGAGTGACTCAATATTACTTTGCCAAGTTCACACTGCTGTTTCTTTCTCTAAGGGGTATTTTAAATGAGGCAAGTTTCTCTTCCAGTTCGCATTGCAGAGGGGGCAAGGACAGCTCCCAGACTATCATCAAAAGCCTTCAGCAGCCCTGTTACCAGACTCTCTTATCAACTCCTCTATTATTCTGTCCCCCAGGCCTCACATGATGCTTGCGGGGTGGTACCTAGCAATTCGGGAATAGCAATGCTTCTGACCCCATAGCAAGTCTTCTTTCTGGCTGCCACGTTAGATCAAAAACTGTGTGGGATTATCCCTTCAGGAGACAGTTCTCCTTTTTCAGTTGTTAGCAGGTGTTGCTGAACAGATTCACACTCTCTGGGGAGATGGGAAGCGCGTCGGTGTCAGAGGAAGAGATTTGCTTTGGGTTAACGGTGATGATGCCACACCTACACACGCTTCACGCCGTTCCCAGAATTTCATCCAGAGCTCTGAAGCAGCAGAGGCAAAACTGGTGAAAAGTGTTCTCTTTTTGGGGAAGAAAGAGCAGAAGCCTCCTAATTACTGCAGGAAAAGGAAGAGCTTTTGTCAATTATTTTTCCAAGAAGATGGAAAGCTTGAGGGTACTCCCTGAAGTTGAGTCAGGAAACTTATTTCGAACAGAAGAAAAAAGAGAGAGAGAGAGAGAGAGAAAAGATTGCACATAGTCTTAGAAATGAAACCATCTGTGACCCCATTTCTTCCGATTCAAAAAATACGGAGCTTGAGGTTTCCATGGCTTTTCTAGCAGCTTAGGTCTTACGAGCTCAAGTTCTCAAAAGAGCCATTTTCTATTGACATGTACAATTGCACATAACTGATCATCGCTGATTGGAGGGGAGAGTGACGTAGTGAAAGAATAGAATGGTTAAATACCATCTAGAAATAATAGCTGTTGCAGAGATTACACAGCCCTACTGATTTCAAGAGCAAGCAATTAGTCAAACTCGACCAACTCAAGTTTTGCAAAGCAGATCTCCTTGGGAAACCTGTTTCAACACAGAACTTTAAAATCATTTGTAATTCACACGGCAATTAGCAAATATAAATGGTGTGATGATTCTTTGCATGGCACGGCCTCTTGGAAAGAGTCTGGAGTAGAGGAAATGATACTTTCGTATGGATCTGGGTTTAGGTTCCTTTCACACCATTGTGAAATTCTGAGTCATTTAGGTGCTTAAAGCCATAATGATTCATACCGTACTTTGACAAAAATGCAACTACATTTCAGGGTTGTTAATAGGGGTAAATAAAAAAAAACCCATACATCCACAATGGCTGAAAACTAAAAAAACGTAGGTCAGACACTCATTGCATTTGGAATAAAATCTAAACGCCTTGCCAGGAACTCCAGGACCCTACAGCCTCTGTCCCCTGCTTCCTTCTTTGTTCTTCGTCTCATCCATTCACTCTTTGCTCGGCTCCGTGCCCTCCTTGGCTTGGCTGATTTTCACTATGTACATCCTTCAGACGTCAGCATCAGTGATATCTTTGTATAGATATTGAGATATTGTGATTTATAAGAAATATATATTTGGTCATATAGATGATTAAAATGTATTTCTCACACATATGAGGCCTTAGTCCATAGTTTTGGGTCCACAGCACCCCCAAACCCTTGGAATTTCCTGTGTTAAGAGCTAAGTGTATCTCTTGTTATGTAAATGGAGTGACCTTTGGACCACCTAAGGATGGAAGCTGTTTGCCAGGAGAATCAACTATATGATTCAAAGTTTGGACCATTCAGTCCTGACCCCAGAGCCTTGGGGAGACAACTGGGGTTGGAGGTAGAATAAACTGCCAGTGGCCAGCTATTTAATCATTCATGCCTATGTATAATGAAGCCTCCATAAGACGCCAAAGGAGGGAGTTCAGAGAGCTTCTGGTTGGTCAACACGTGGAGATTTGAGGAGAGAGGTGCATTCTGAGAAGCTCCACACCCTTTGCCTACCCATACCTTGCCCTACTCATCTCTTCCATCTGGCTGTGCCTGAGTTATGTCACTCTAGTAAACCAGCAATCTAGTAAGTGAAATGTTTCTCTATGTCCCATGAGATGCTCTAAAAAATTAACTGAACCTGAGGCAGGGGTCCTGAGAACCTCTATTTGTAGCCAGTCAGTCAGGAGTACAGGAAACAACCTGGACTAGTAACTGGCATTTGAGGTCCAAGAAGGGGTCTGTTGGAACCTCCAATATATAGCTGGCCAGTCAGAAGCCCAGGTGATAACCTGGGTTCACAAATGAAACCTGAAGCAGGTGGGAGGCAGTCTTGTAGGACTAAACACTTACCCTGTGGGATCTGACGCCATCTTCCATAGTGTCAGAACTGAGTTGGATTGTAGAACACCCACCAGGTGTCTGAGCAATATTTATTGGTGTAGAGGAACCTCCACACACACACACACGTTGAAATCGAGGACCAGACCCCAAATTAGATATCTTCCCTTACCACCTATCTCTATGTAATATAGTGCCCACCAGCACTACTTCATTCATTCATTCATTCATTCATTCATTCAGCAATGGTTATTGAACACCTACTATGGGTCAAGAACTGTTCTTTTTTTATTAAAAAATTTTTTTTAACGTTTATTTATTTTTGAGACAGAGAGAGACAGAGCATGAACGGGGGAGGGTCAGAGAGAGGGAGACACAGAATCCGAAACAGGCTCCAGGCTCCAAGCTGTCAGCACAGAGCCCGACGCGGGGCTTGAACTCACGGACCGTGAGATCATGACCTGAGCCAAAGTCAGCCCCTCAACCGACTGAGCCACCCAGGCTCCCCGGGTCAAGAACTGTTCTAATAGCAAAGAATAAGTACTAAATAGCCCCCAGTAGGTCCTTGCTTTCATGGAAGTCCCATTCTCATGGGGAAGACAGATCATAAGCAAGTAAATAGCAGGATGATTTTAGGTAGTGAAAAAGAGCTATTAAGAAAACAGAATGATAGGCTGGATGAGGCTGCTGTACTTGGGTAGTCAATGTCTCCAGTGAGGAAGTGATTTTAAACTGACACCCAGGCTCAGGCCAGAACCTTGTGGCAAAAAAAGGAGGTACGTTCCTGTAAATAGAAGGGTTTCCCATCCCGCTGTATGCTAAAGGAGCAGGAGGTTTTGTGACTAAAATAAGCCTGGATAAAAATGTACTTCTGCAAAACAAACTTGAGCTGTCACATCACTCTTTCCCGCTGAGTTCCTTGACTTTAGGTGGGCAATAAAACTTTCCCAGGAACCCATCCTGACTGCTGGAAGAGAGGGCCTATAATTGGGTCCAAATTTATGAGGTGTTACTATATACCAGTTCAAAAGGAGAGCTTTTGAAAACACCGAGGTGGATATGTGGCTGTTGTTCGTTATCACCACGGAGAAAATTACACTTTCCCTCTCCTCCTCTTCTTTCAGATGTCCATGTCTCCAAAACAACCCTTATGGCCAGCAGTAGGGTCCTTCTCACCGAGTGAATGGATGGACTGTCCATGAGGTTCAAGGATGATACCATTATTTTGGTTCATTAGGCATCTATTCACGTGGCACCATCGCGATTCTGACTCCTTCAGGCCAGTGGGTCTGTCCACTGTGGCCATGCCTCCCTCTTTCCCCCAGTGTCTCTCCCGCATTGCTTTAACATGTCTTCAGGGAGTTCCCGCTCTTCTCACTGTGGTGCTGGGAGAATGTTTTTCTTGAGTCCTCACTTGAAGAGAATTACGAACCTCTGAGAAGAAGCTCTTCTGTTGATTAGGCTTTTTTCCTCCATTTGGGGGAAATCAAATGGCTGAAATATAAATTTGATTTGAACAGTTCTTAAATATCTTTTTTTCAACATCGACAGGAATTTTGCCTTTGCATTTTGATTTTGTGCATTTAAAAAGTGAACCAGAAAGACTCTCAACCACTAAAAGTAGAAATTGCAAGAAGCAATCTAAATACAAACCAGCAGAAATGATTATGATAAAATGTCTTTTGCATGTCTGATCTATAAACACATTTAATGGCCCACTCAGAGGATGATGGTATTATTATTGCAAGTAGCATATTCGTGGAAAGTGAGTCCCAAATTTAATTTTTAACCATCCCAACGAATTGAAAAGACTGGCAAATATGGTTTTAAAAATCGTAACACTCACATAGAACCTGTATTATATATATATTTAGGGAAATTTGGAGAAAACAGAGACAGAGGAAGGTATTTCTACTTTTGCTAATGGGCTGGACACGCATCAATGTAAAGCAATATTCACAGATTTCATAAAAAATGGAACGTGGGCTGCCCTCGATTAGTGGTGGGCTTCCAAGTTGGTCTATCCAGTCTCACATTGTCCGGGAGTAAGAGAATTCTTTTTCCGTGTCATCACCCCTAAAATTCACTAAAGTCACTCAGCTTCCGAGTGGGCCATCGGATGGGTTCTTTTCCACACAAGTGAGCTCGCACGCACAGGCATAGAGCCCTGTGTAAGTGTGAAAGCAAAGAAATACCGCCCCCCCCCCCCCAATGCGGTGATCACCAGGAGACGGACTGCCAAAAGATGGAACTATCTTGTCTTAAAGGCAACTGGAAGGATAACTAGCTGATGACTCAGAATGCAGCCAGTTCCTTTGAATCATTGTCTAATTCTCCACAGAAAGCTCTGTTTTCCAGTGTCATCTTTTCCTGCCTGGGTGGCTTCTCTTTTCTATTCTTCTCTACTGTTGAATATCTTAATATCGAGACAGTTGGAGTGAGGGAAACCAGCTCTGCCAGAATACTTGCGAATCTTTTATCTCCCTTCCACAGGCACCCACTGAACTTCATAGCAGAGTATGTGGTCTTTGTTTCTGATTCTCAACTGTGGCACTCACATTGAGCGGTTGAGGTTGAGAGGGTGGAACTAAGCAGACACAGGCCCCAGCTGAGCCTCCAGCCGAATGTAGGTGTCACCGGGCACAGACCAGATCTTCTGCCACAGAGCAGAAAAAAACACCCAAACGACACCTGTCTCTCAACAACTTGGGGTGGTGTGTTATTCAGAGAGAGCCAGCTGATTAATGTCTTCTCTTAGTATTTCTATGTTAGGCTACCATGCACCCAAAGCCCCCCCCCGCCAAAGTGGGATGCTTATTGCTCGATGCATCAAAGGATACTGGTACATCAAACTACAAAGTTCAAACCAAAGGCAAAAGGAGAAAGGGAAGAATATCCTTGGAATGGCTATCACCCAACTTGAGCTTTCCTAAGAACGTGACAGTCCAATCTATAAATCTACCAATCTACAAATTTGAATGGAGACGAAATTTGGAGCTGCCTATGTGAAGAATGTTCTCGTGAAGCCCATGGTGGCGGTATTTTGAGTTGGGGACAAGTTAGAATAATTGCAAATGAGAGACTTCTTACCTCTGTTGTTTATGCAAATCGTAGGCTCCCCGGTATTACTGGGTAAAAATTGCTATTCTGTGTGAAAATAGGAAGAGCCAGTTTGGGATCTACAGCCAGGGGCTCACATACAAAAGTAGTGAATTAGATTCGTTTGTCTCCATCTATTTAGCCACATTTCTGATGGTAATATTGCTATTTGATATGTCATTTCTCTTCTTTAAGATCCTAAACTGTCACCTTTAAAACCTATTTATTATTACATTCATCCTTCAAGTCCAGAACAATCACAAAAGGAGACATATGAGGTATTCTTTTAATGCCAGGATTTATTATAAATCACAATTTCTTCTTTTCTTGGAAAAAAGAAAGGGGTGGAAAACAAAGATGACAGGGGGCCCCTGTGCTTAGTTACATATGATTTGAGACTAGAGTTAATAGCATGAAATATATTCATACAGTGAACTTCTGCAAATGTGAAATTTCTGTGCTTCACGATCGAAATTCATTACCAATGGAAAGGTTTAAAACCAGAGAAAATGAGTGGGGAAAACCGCTTGAAAACATAACAGGCTTGAAAAACAAGAGAAACACGAGATAAAGCTGAAAAGAATGATCTGGAATTAAGACCATTTAGTAAGATTTTATATGTATGTATCTATATACAATCTTCACAGATGATCATGAATGTATGGAAGAAAATCTGATAGGGAAACTTAAAGGCTGAAATTGTACACATATTCAAACAAGATAGTAGCATTTGTGGAAGAAAAAGACTACGTAGGTTCAAATTTATGTTGCAACTAGCCACAGGACCTTTCTCCTTCTGCAAATGTCACCACACAAATAAAAAAAAAATCTTGGTCCGAATTCATATCACCTCAAGTCTGACAGAGAAACTAGTAAGACAAAAAAAATCTTTTGACCTTGGAGTAATTTGGCAAGTGATCTAATTAAAGAAATGAGGTCCAACTGAGAAAGGGCAATTTTGTGACTTTTAAATTCACACAGCAATGAGAGGCAGGCTAGCGTGGGTCAACCGTTGGTCCCCTTTCATTTGAAGACATCAATCAATGTGTTTGGACGGTGTCACATGCTCATTCAGACGTTTATTCTGTGTATTCCGATCGTCTCAGCCCTTGTGGAGCAAACTATCTAATGGAAGGGATGGGCATGAATTAGAAATTGGAATTGTCATCATACTCTCAAGAGAGGAGCGTAGCTGTGCAAGGTTTTAACAAAACTTGATTAGAGAAATCAAGGAAGGCTTCCTGGAGGAACTAGTTTCCTCCAGAAAAAGAGGAGTTAGTGCCAATTACTGCAGGGGAGCTGTGGGCAATGGGATGAGTGTCTCAGGCTCTGAGAACATTGCATACAGTCATAGTATGTGATAACAGGGGGAGTTTTGCATATGACGCATTAGAAGGAGAGTGGGGCTGCCACCTGGGCGTTGATGAGGATCATAGAGTCATAAAATGTTAGGGCTGGAAGGGCACTGGTGGTGCTCTAGTTCAATCTCTTCATTTTACAGGTGAAGAAACAGACTCAGAGGGGTTAAGTGACTTGGCCAAGGTGACACTGCTAATGAGTGGTAGAGCTGGGATCAGAGCCCAGGGCTCCTAATTACCCTTTTAATGCTTTTCCACCACACCATGCTGATTCTTTGTATCTGTGTTAATGAGTAGATCAAGATGCTGTGAAATTAGCATAATAATTATTTGTATATAAATACTGCATTTAAAATGCTGCTATATAACAGAGCTTATCCTTCATAACCCACATCTGCAAACTGTCAATGTATTAGTCCTAAAGAAGTAAATAATAATTGGCTTTTTTTTTATCATAAAAGGGTGCAGATCAAAACCCAACCTCAAGACTTGTATGAGTTAACACAAATCCTATATTAAAGAATTCTCGATTAATAACATTTTGCTATGTATTGATCCATTCCTTTATCCAATAGCTATAGTGCTGGGTCCTAGGCATTGTTCTGGGACTCAAGTGGTCCCATTTAATGAATAGCACACAGTTACTCCTTTCGAGGAGTTTTCAACCCAGTGATAATATTTATGACAGTTTTTTTGTTTGTTTTTGTTTTTAACTGAAAGCTGACATCAGTGTTGTGAAGTGAGGCCTGATACAAAAAGGATGAGATGTTTGGGCAGAAGTTTCAAAGAATATCTTCCAAAGAACATTTAGCACAGGTAACCATTCTAAGATAAAGAAGCTTCCAGCATGGGTGGAGGTGATGGGAGGACACTGCAGTTGTTGCTTAATTAGACCTTGGTGAGGTCTTCAAATGGAAATGACCAATTGTATTCCTATGATAGATTGTACTACTTTGGAGAGCTGGTGATGAAATCCAGCCGTTGAATTACACTGAACTACAAACTTCGTTTGTTCTTAGGTGCATAGTGATTTGCTGTAATAATGATCATCCATTTGCTGGACAGCTGAGATTTTTTAAAAGCTTGATAGCTTTTGGCATTGCATTATTAGTCCTGGAAGAATGCAACACATTTGTATCAATTCTCAGCTTGTACAAGTTAGAATATCCATCTTTTATAAATGCAGGGCACTTAAGACCTGTGTGTTGGGCCTCTGTATTTTGTTTTGTTTTGTTTTGTTTGTTTTGTTTTGTTTTGTTTTTTCTGGCAATTCTGTAACAGACTATGCACTTTAGTTTTTCATTAACACTGTTATGAATACACCCATCTCTAAAGCTTCAAGGGAGTTAATTTGAGCTCACTTGTGTTTTATGGACACAAGGGCCAAGTAAAGTCCCCAAGAAGGATACATGCTGTCAATTTTCTTTGGTGAACGAAAGCCTAACAATTCCAGACAAGCCCCTTTCCAAGAAATACGCTGCATATCTCGATTCAAATACCCATCTGATGAGAATCTAAAACCCCTACTGAATTACACTGGACGAGAACCTGATGATGTTGATTCTTTCAAGATCACTGAAGAAATTGACTCTCATCTCTGATTCTGATACCTTTTAGTCCATCCATCTTGAAAATGTCTATGGAGTGATTCTGTTGTACCTTCAGAAATGAAATTCATAGGCATGGATTTTCTCACACAGCAACTTTATATACAAAGATGAGAATAGCAGAAAGGTCATTTCCAAAGAAAGTGACATTTATTCTGTATTCACTGAAAAGCCAAAAGAGTTTTCTCATTCACCCATACCGACCGAGCCCCGCATCTTCCTCAGAAGACGTGAAAGAGACCTCTCCTATTTGCTCTTGCATCGAACTTCAGGCGCAAGACCTGTCCAGACAAAGTGGCTTCTTTCAAGGATGAACCTGCTGTGTTCATCAGAGGCTTTATTTTGTTTATAGTTCAGGCTTGTTTGGCAGGTTTTGTTTGTTTTGTTCAATACAACTAAGCAAATGCCCGCCTCCTTCTGAATTAGTTTTGCATCAGTGTATCCTCCACTATTTTCACTTTTAAGGTAAGGTATTAGGTGTGTATATACATATACGTATGCATCTATATACAAATATACATATATACATGACATGTATATTTAGCATGTACACACACGTGTATATTTACCATGTACAGACACCTCTCCATGTATGTACATCATATGTATACATGTGTGTAAGTGTACACGTATGTGTGTATTTATGCATAGTGTATACGTGTGTATATGGATGTATATGTATTATTCAAAGTCAGTGGTTTCAAAAGAAATGCAGCCAGGCATCAATTATTGATGCTAATGGAGATCAAGACCAAGAACAGTTGAGTAAAGTCAAATCAACAAAGACTGCCCAAACCTTATGTTAAAAATGGTTTTGACCTCATCTGTGACAAGATCTTTTCTCCAAGCTCTTGCTAACCAGACTACCGGCACTGAATTTGGAACAGCAAATGCTGTAGAGAAGTCATGAAGTCGCCTTACTTGAGAGACAGTTCTGGCCATTCTTTTGGTCCTGCTGAAGAGACGGGATATAGGCGCTAGAGCAGAGAAAGGAGGGAGATGGTCAGCAGGACAGAAAGACTTCCCTGCATTCTAGTTTTCCCTGGATCAGAGCTTTATGATCACCACCCCACATAATGAATAATTAGGACTTTCTGTCTTTTCCTCAATTGAAACTTACTTTGCCGGAAGACAGTATTGCAGAATGGCTGCGCACTGCTGACTCTGAGTGTAAATCATGGCTGTGCCACCTACCAGTTGTGTAACCTTTGGTAAATTACACAGCCTCTCTGTGCTTTTGAGTCCTCATTTGTGAAGCAAATTTCGTAATAGTCCTTATCCCATTGGGTCATTGTGGAGATTAAATGAACTAATACATGTGAAGCAACTATAACAAATCTTGGCATATAGTTTGTGCTCAAAATAGTGAGCCATTAAAGAATTCCCCATCAGAGACAACTTAGGTCATCGGGAAATTGAAAAGTTTGGAAGGTGAGAGACCATGCCATTAAAATGAGGGCTAACTATAACTATAAATCATACTGTTGAAATAATAAACAGAGTAATTATTGGAGAATTAACAGGAACTCATATACCATTACATTTAAGACTTGAACCTTGCTCGAACTACTTTTAACTTCTTTAATGTTTAAGACCTATAAATGTCAGAGCTCACTAATTTCTTTGGCTTTCAATAAATGCCAGTGACTTTGAGAATTGTTATCCCTTTAGCTTATCTGGCAAGAGCACAAGCTTAAAGGGTATCCAAGAAGACAATGATTACAGTGATGGCCCATTCTCTTCCCAGGAGAAAATGCAAGTTGCTGAGGTCAACCACCCTCTGGGGCCACAGTCCTTTGGGGACCTTTTGTGTGGAGTCACTTGAACTAGGTGCTGAATGGGATTTCCAAAGACAGAGAAGATCGACCCCCTTCTGTTAAAGAGTGCATTACTCACCAGGAAAAATACATTGACAAATATATACTAATGTGTAATTTCTCTGGAATCCTAAGAAAATAAGATAACTTTATCAAGTAAAATGTTCCAAGAAACCAAAAGCTTTTCAGATATGGGCCCCCCAAAAGTGGTTGAAATATTTCAAATGGAAATCTTTCTGATAAAAGTTGAACACAGCAGAGACTCTGGAGAAGAATTTTGCATTTATTTAATAAAGCAGGATGATCATTATGGATATCAATTATTGAACTGTGCTGAATATAAGGGGCCATTGAGGTATGAAGGACTGTTTGCCCCTGTCTTAAATGACCCCAGATGGACATACTTTTTATAGTTCTTCTGTTTCTTTCCTTATGGATAGGCAGTTAGCTTCCTTTCAATAAAATAGGCTTCTCTCTTGTAGTGGGTCCGACATCCAGAAAAAACGGATTGTCAGAATTCTGCCCCCCTGAAAGCAATTAGATCTACACTGTTTTCTTTAAAATAAAGGTAAATGCAAGGAAAACATTATCTCTTGAATACATCCTATGTGCTAAGTATTTCTGCATACATCATTATCATTTGTCCTCTTAACAATTTCACAACATAAAGGAAATTATTGGGACTTGGAGCGTTTTCTAATTTGACCTAGACCAGTGCTTCTCAAAGTTTAGTGAACATAAGAATCATAAGAAGAGCTTGGTAGAGTAATTTCATAGACCCCATCTCCATATACTCTTCTTCAGCAGGTCAGGGGTAGGGCCCAAATATTTGCATTTCTAACAATTTCCCAGGTGATGCTAATGTTGACAGTCACCGAATCTGCCCTAGATGACACAGCTAGGGAGGAGATGGATAGAATTTCAACCAAAGACCATCTATTATGAGAATGCATGATTTTCATGAAATCACACTGACTTGAATATGGCAATACATGTTTTGACTAGTTGAAACCTATTTTTTGCATATTAATAGAGTCTAAATTATGCTTCAGATAGGTACATTTTGTAGAAAAGCCCATAGTTCCAGAGTCAGTCATATTGATTACCCAATTAGCTCCTCTGCTATCTATGCATGTATAGGTATTTATTTCATTTTTATAAATATTACGGGCCAGGTATTGCTGTAGGTGCTGATGATACAGCAGGGATCATTCTTTTCCCTCACGGAGCTTACATTCTATAAACGGGAATCAGGCATAAAAAGACCAGCAAATAACAGAATAAGATAATTTCAGAAAATAATAAATGCTATGATGAAACTAATCAGAGCTGGCCTGATAGATCATGGTGAGTACGGGAGGTTACCCTGGACTGGACAGAGAGGACGGGTCTCTCTAAGGAAGGATATTTTAGCCCATACCCTAGTGACATGAAAGAACCAAAACATTTGAAAATCTATGAGCAAATCCTTTCAGAAAAGGTGAAAGGTTTCTGATTTGGGGAATTAGCTTACTATGTTCAAGAGAGAAAAAAACATCCAGTGAGTTTGTGGTCTATGTGGAACATCCAGGGAGCAGTAGGAGACCAGGAGAGAATAAGAAAGATGCTACAACAGAGCTGGGGAACTATTCTTTGTACACGTGTTAGACAGAGGGAAGGAAGGGAAATAAAGCCATGAATATGAGCGGAGTAACAAAGACATTGAGAGAAGGGTTTTGAGAAGGGCTGCTAATGAGTGAGGACCTGAAGGTAGAGAAGGGTATACTTGGTTGATGTGGGTATGAAGGATACTGTTTGGACATCCTTTGGAGGAAAAAAAAAAAAGCTTTTATAATGGCATGAGCCAAAAATTGAAGGTATGAATTCCATTAGATATTAAAATCTGTTTGTGAACAGCACTCGTTAATACTTAGAGGTCTGGCAAGAGATAAGGGCAAAAGGAATGGCTTGGAATTTAGTTTGGTTATATATACACATGCATGGAACCACGGGTTAACCATAACCATGAATTAGAATCGCCCGATGCTTAAAGAGACAGCTGCCTGGACCTCATTCCAGATGAATTAAATTGGAATCTGTGGAGAGTTGGGCCTAGGGTGATGTGTTTTGATGTGCATACCATCCCAGCTGAGGATCATTACCCTAGAGCAGGTGTTAGCAACCTTGACTGCACATTAGAATCACTTGGTTAAGCTTCAAAAAACAACCCATGCCCAGGCCTCACCCCGGATCAATGAAATCAGAATCTGTGCAAGTTGGAGGGCCTTTAATGAAAACAAAAATACAACGACAGCAGCAACAACAACAACAACAACAACAACAAGATTTTCAGGTAATTCTAACTCACTGCTGCCCTCAAGGAATACTGCTGAGGGCTACAAAGGTAGAGGCAACACCATCCCTGCCCACACCATCCCTAATAGGGAAGCTGTGAATAAATGCACGGCAGGGTGCCACTCAGAGTAATATTAAAAATTCAGAGTGTAGGAAAATTAGAGAGACAGATCAATTCTGTCAGTGAGGTGTGGGCTAGGGTGACCCGCTTGTCCCACACCGCTTGGATTTTTCCTGGTTTCAGCACTGAAATTCCAAATCCCTGGAAGCTCCTCAACTCCATGCAAACTGGGATGATTGGTCATAGTAATTGGTGACAGAAGTTTCAGATGAGAGATTTGAATTAAAAGGAGCTTGCCAAGCGGGCTGCTTGGAGGCTGAGGAGGGGGCGGGAGTCCATTTCCGGGAATGAGGGGAACATGCAAAAAGGCATAGCGTGGGCTGATAGCTTGGAAGCGTGAGTTTGGCCTCACTGGTAGAAAAGCGTGACCAGATTGTGACAGATGAGTCTGAAGAGGTAGCTCTAGATCCTAAAGGGCCTGCCTCCTATGCTCAGAAGTTTTGCATTTTATCCCCAGGCATCCAGGAAGTGGTTGATAGTGTTGGTGGGAGAACCAACATAGCTGGGTTTTTTTTTAATTTTTTTAATTTTTGTGGTTTTCATTTTCGAAAGATCACTGGAGGAAGCTCTGGGGTTGTAGGCTTGTTTTCTTTGAGCACTGCTGACTCATTGAGGTACGAATTCATTTAACCCCTCTCTCCATGCAGCCTTATGAGGCAAATGCAGGTGTCACAGTTACACAGTGCAAAATTCGGATGAAAGGCGTTTTCAGTACTTCTGCGGGTTCTTCAGATGAAATACCCTAGGAAGTTGCTGAGGCTTCAGACCTTGGATGCGTGAGTTGGGTCCGGAGCCCATCGTGGTTTCGCCACACACCCCAATAAGTTCGTCACCCTGAGCCTCAAGGTAGCAGCTCCAAAGAACAGAGCTTGCCCCCTAACACAGCTAGTGCTGGGAAGGCTAATGACATTTAGTTTGAAAGGTTTCTGTACGCTTGAAGGAAATTTCCCATATAGGTGTTTCTTCTATTGTAGGAATAATAGTGGAACTGCAATAAAATAAAACATTAACTAACTTTATAAGTCGACGTATTTCCTTGCTGGGGAAATCCACACGAGCAACAATCCCATTTTGAGATGCGAAGCATCCTGGTGCCATCAGCATTTGGTGGATGATGACATTTTGATGTCACCGTTTTACCAACAATTGCTGTGCTCGTCCTCCATACGCTGGTCCATTTAATTGGATGGGTCTCAAATAACATTTCTTGTTGACTTTCACCCATATCGCATAGCTTTCTTACCCCTAATTTAAAACAAAATAAACAAAGAAAGAGCATACCGGACCCTTTAGTCAGCAACATCACAAATAGCGAAAACAGCAATAATCAAAATAAATAAATAAATAAATAAATAAATAAATAAATAAATAAAATAGTAATAAACTACAAACTTTAATCCTTGAAGGTGATGTGTCTATATAAATGATTTGGTATGCCTCTGTATGGGAGATTTGTTTCTTCTCCTTATTTATTCATTTATTTATTTATTCAACCACTTATTTATATCAGAATTGACACAGGCACATTTATTTTATACTTTAAGTTATAACCCAATACTCTGCTATTTACTTTGTTGCTCAGAATGTTCCAGCTTGGCCAATGGGGGCTCTTTCAGTTGGCTCTTGTCTTCCTTTGACATGCCCCCGTCATTTTGTTTTTTGAGTGGTTGCTTTCTTGATGACACTACGTGATGTTCCGGCCTCTTCTGGTATGTTTCCTGTCTTTAGTTGGAGAATGGCAGCAGAAAATAAGATCTGGGTGCCGGTGTACCACCTTTGTTTTTGAGAGTCAGATTTACCCAGACAAAAATATTAAACTTTTGTCTGCATCTGGGGTGCTGATTCACTGTTAACTGTGCTTTTCAAATTTCACCGAATGCAAATTCTCTCCAGCTTTTTTGGATACAGACAGTACCACTCTTAAGTGCAGCTGTAAGACCTACATACATAGTTTTCAGCAGCTACCCAATTATCTGTTTGAGATGTGATTTCTTACTTTTTGGCTCTTCCTCCTGTTGTCTGTGTTCTGGTGGATTTTTCAAAGTTCCGTATTTAGGCCTGGCTTCCCTGTGTGACTTGTCTTGTGACCCGCTCAAACTCTTCTTCTTTCTACCATCTGAGCTCAGTGAAGACAGTTAACTACATATGTGGCTTGCTATGATATCCCCCAGTACCTTCTGTATTTTCGGGCATAAGGTAACTACTCAATACCTAGTTGGAAAGTGAAAGAACGAATTAATACATTCTGATAATTGGATCCCCGCCAAGCTATTACTGATTGACAACAGCTTACCATGGTCTCCTTTTGAGATATGATTCGTGGAAATTACAAAGGAAAGCAGAGGAGTCGTTGTATGCAGGGGGTGGCAGCTATCAGGGTGTTTTAATCCCAAGGAGTACTTAGTCACCTGATCACTTTAGTCAGAGGACCTTTGGGTTAGAGGGACCTTGAAAGCCTTTAAGCCTATTCTTGCATTTTCTCCATCTGATACTTGGTTTATCTGTGATCTAGAATGATTGACCCTTCACATAAGGTGGGAACATAAATAGTTGCAGGCTTGCTCTGTGGAAGTAACCAGTAGGTATTGTGGCATGGTGGACAGGGAGAGGGACACTTTCTTTTGTGAGGAATCATCGAGAGAAAGGGAGGGGAACTCATAGGTATTAAATGCCTACTATATGTTTGATACTGAGGTGAGTCACTTTTTCCTCTTCCTTCTTCTTGTGTTCCTTTTTCTTCTTCCTTTCTCTTTTCCTTTCCCTCCTTCTCCTTTTCCTTATATCCCTTATGTCCTCTTACATTCCCTTAAATCCCTTTTTTTTTCTTTATACCCCTTCCAATTGACTGTCTTCTAAGTCCATTCTCCTCTTTATCATCATGCAATTTCTTCACTTAACACAATGTGGACTTCCAGTTTTTGGTCTGGCACGTTAGGACCTTAGAAGTTGTCACTCCATCCTAACAAGTAAAAATGCAAACCAACTGAAAGCTAACAACTCTTGGATCCATTTGTGAGCAGAGGTCACCGCATGAGTGCCTGTCCCTCCAAACTGGAGAGACTGACAGGTATATACAGAGCATCACAGCTTACTGGAGCAGAAACATACAAGGGAGCCAGTGCAGGGGTCAGAGAATCTGACCTGTGGTTGATGAATTGCTGGAGGCTCATTGGAAACAAGCGTGAGGGTCAAAAACTCCAGGGTGGCCCAGTGATGGGGAGCCCCACACTTTTGTGAGTTTTTCCTTCAAGGGCTTGACCAGGTTCTCATGGTGAATATCAGAGAAAAGTCTCTTCATGCTTCTAACAGGCGAACCAGAAAACTAGCCATTTTGAAATAATCCAGAGCACTCTGCTCTTTGTAACAGAAACCATTCAGTAGAGAGTGTTTTACTGGAGCGTAGATTATTTGTCCACTCCTAACTGAGTTGGGGAAAGGAAATACCCCACTTCAGTCCATTGTCGCCGTCTTGTCCCACCCAGGCAGTAGAGAGGGGAGGGCTGTGAAGCTTGTATGAAATTCACAGTCCCACAGATACAGGCTCACTGAAGACTGAGACCTGATCATAGGGCCACAGAACACTTTCCCTCCCCCACACCTCACCATCACACTACTAAAGGCTTGTTTACCACAATTTTGAAGAAACAGAGCAAGCGTCAGACTCAGATATGGCAGAGATGTTGGAATACTATGTATGAGGCCCTAAGACCTAACCCGCAAGAATTAGATATTATTTTAGCTGTTTTAGAGACAAAGGATTGGAGGCTCTGAGAGGTTAAGGAACTTGTTTGAGATCCCACAGCTCCTCAGGGCAGGTACTGAGATTATCCCAATATCATGTGGGGCACCTGAGTGGCTCAATAGGTTAAGCATCTGACTTTGGCTCAGGGCGTGGTCTCAAGGTCTGTGAGTTCGAGCCCCACATCAAGCTCCATGCTGACAGCTCAAAGCCTGGAACCTGCTTTGGATTCTGTGTCTCCTTCTTTCTCGGTCCATCTCCTCCTTGTGCTCTGCCTCCCTCTCTGTCTCAAAAATAAACATTAAAAAAAAGATCACGTGGCCCAACGAGAGTCTTTGTAATGATGCTTATCTGCTACAGTTTTGCTGTACAATATGGTGGCCACTACATTGATAACTATTTAAATGTAAATTAATTCTAATCATATAACATTAAAAATTCATTTCCATAGCTGCATGAACAAGAATTCATGGTCTCATTAGCCCGGTGAGACTAGTGGCTATCATACTGGACTGAACAGATGAAGAATCATGCCATTATTGCAGAAAATTCTACTGGGCAGCACTTGCTAGAGTATTAGCATTCAAGGAAACGAACAGTTTCCTTCACACCCAAGTTGGAAGGCATTGTGCAGATCAGCTTTTATATCCTACTTCCTTCCTGCTGACCCTGCGTCTTGTCTTCTCAGAATAACTGGACACCTCCTGGAGGGAGATGTAGCTCTTCCCAATAATTGCCATGGTCTCCCAAGGGTTCCCCCGTTATGCCTTCCCGTATAAGCAGGAAAAGCAACCCATTTTACTCTATCTTTTCCTTCAGCAGTGACTTAGAGTGGATGTATTCTGCTTTTCATTCTTGTCTCAGAATTCTTTCTTGTTAGTCTTGTAATATTGAAGCTTATCCAATTTACATCTGCCCTTCAAGGGCTTATATTTGGTTCAGTTTTTTTTTTTTAATCTCTAATTTGATCTGGGACTAACGTCAGGTCTTTCCCCCACAACTCTGGTACACACTTCCCATAAACGCGTATCATCCACATCTGAAGATTGAGACGGGGTGTGCCCTCTTGGATAATGCAGACAAAGGTTGTTTGTGCAATTGTTAGGGTCCAGGGCTATCTTTTAAGGGGAAGATGCTGAGTTCCTGAGTTAGAGTTTGTGTAAACCTGGGGCTTATTCAGATATTCGATGGAATTCTGAAATGCTTTCTGACTTGCTAAATAAAAGCTTCTCACCACAGAGCTGTCCTTTGAGAGGTATAAGTAGAGGGAGGAAAAACCATATGTGGTGTGTGTGTGTGTGTGTGTGTGTGTGTGTGTGTGTGAGTGTCTGCGTGTATGAGATTGTATCTCCAGGATTGAGGAAGCAGGCAGGGAGCAGGAAGCCATGTGTTACACTCTTTTTGTTGTTTTTTTTCTTGTTCTTCACAATCCATTTTAAGCAACTTTGTGGCCAGAAGGCTTTGTGCTTACATAGGGAATAGAGTGGAGAGTGGTCAGTATTTTAAAAAAAAATTTTTTAATGTTTTTTTATTCTGGAGAGAGAGAGAGAGAGAGAGAGAGAGACAGAGCATGAGCAGGGGAGAGGAGGAGAGGGAAATGCAGAATCCAAGGCAGGTTCCAGGCTCCGAGCTGTCAGCGCAGAGCCCGACATGGGCCTCGAACACGTGAACCATGAGATCATGACCTGAGCCGATGCCGGAAGCTTAACTGACTGAGCCACTCAGGTGCCCCTGTATTTTGAAGGACCTTTCCTGTGATGAGAAGTAGGAGGAGCAGGTATGATAGATGAACTTGAGGAACGCTGGTGAAATGCCCTTGGAAGCTGCAAATGTTCAAACCAGTTTGCTTACTACACCTATCTTTAGGGTAGGGCTTAGTATAGGTTCTCATCTTTCCCTGACATGATAGTCAAATGCCAAGTGATTATAAGCAAAAGAGAAACCAAAAGATGATGAATTGCCTCAAGGAACTTAAATAGAACAATGAAGAAAGTCTCAAATATCGGATCATAGACCTTGGTTTCTGCATGCCCTTAAAGCCACAGTTAAACCCAGGAGTTTCTTATTAGCAACTTAAAGCAACACTCAGACCCCTTTGTAAATTTTCAATCCATTCAAGACTTCGGTTCAGAGATGGGTCCTGTGTGATGGTTTCCCTTGTTAGTATTGAAGAAGACCTGATTTGGAAACATCACAATAAAACGAACTCAAATTCCCAAAGCACAAAACGCAGAAGCAGACGTTTATTTCTTCTTCACTCTAGTGGAGATTTTCTATAAGTTTAACTTCTGATTAGAAAACTTCTTACATCGGAAAATTTCAGCAATGAAATTTCAGTAATAAGCCAAATGCAGGTCTGCTTGAGGTCGAATGAAATTTAGATGAAAAGTCCAGGATTATCAAAAAGAATGAGGGAACTTCAAGTTTCCGTACATTCAAGGTCAACGGGTTGGATTCTTTCATTTTTGATTTTTATGGCAGCACATAATTTCTGTTCCTAGTTGGCTCCTTGCTTTTTTTAAAGCAATAAATTTCGGGTTAGGAGAGTAAACCTCACTTGTAATGAAGCTTGCACGTCTCCCTATCTGAATATTTCTGTAGCACCTGTCACTTTAGCATGCCAGAAGCTATTTCCTTTTATAGAAAATAACAACAAATGTAACCTGATCATTTGATTCTCTAGTGATATTTCCTAGCAAGGTGTATTAGTCCAGTCATTTAACTATTGAGAAACTGAGGCAGAATGCAATGAATCAATAGTAAACGATTCACACTGAACGTATCCTTCTCTAAAGTAGGAAAGAATGCAATACTCATTAAGCCTCTATTTCCACACGGATTTCCTCAGTCAATTCATAGCACATGCTCTTTACGCCAACTGTTGGGAAATCACTTCAGTGCTGCCTCTGTTCTTCTCTGTATGGTTGCCTTACGTTCTAATGTCACATCCACTCTTTCCAATACGATCGCGAGTTCTTTAAAGGCAGAGATGGTGCTTTCAACTTGTGTTTCTCTGTCATAATGCCTAGCGTGAATACTTGGTACAGGCCAATCCAAATGACAATTGTGACAAAAGATCACCACCAGATCAGTTGCTGGAGACCTCTATGTGTTAGTCAAGGGGCCTCGCCGTTCTGTGTTCTTGCAAGGGAGTCGTGTAGGGGCTGAGGGAATTTGGGGGAAAGCAGAGAGAATCTTCATCCTGTCAGATTTTCCCGAGATGAATGCTGTCTCCATAGTTCCTCTTGTGGGACTCTTACCCTTTATTCATTCCATATTGAATGGAGGGAAGGACTCTACGGAAGGGATTTATGGCTGAAAGCTTTCTTAATTATAGGCTAGTGTAATAAGTCCTTCTACTATCTTAATGATTGGGGAATTAAGAAGCTCCTTAATAGAAATTGACAGGATCCATTGTCATTGCGAAGAAGTTTCTGTTATGGTCTGGAGTATCCTGCCAACCATCCCAGGATTTAGGGTTCCCCAAAGGCTCATTAACATCTCAGACCATAAGGTCTCCAAAGGAAGCACTAATGGTCCACCTCGTTATGATCTGAGGATAATGACTGGATGACATCCGTACCCATTGAGATGATAATGGCTCTGTAAAAACTGTTATGATGTCAGCAGAAGAAAAAAATCTCATTTGCACTTTATAATCTTTGGTTTCTAATATGCCATAGTACCTAAATTATACTAGAATTATTTCACAAATCTGGCTTAATAGAGGCAATGCATATGATGCTCTGAAAAAAAAAATCAAAATCCTCTCTTAAAACAGCTGTTATCACCCTTATATTACTGCATAAATGAAGGATAAGATTAGTAATGCTCTCATAGTACTGAAATACTTATGAGTAATGGAATAAAAAACAAAGACTCAAATTTCCCTAATTTACATACTCATTTACTCCTGAGAGTGAAAAGAAGTTCTGTTTTTAGACTGGCCCCAAAACAGCAAAGAGAAAAGCTCATAGTAATAACAATACTGATACCGAGTACTTATTATGCATCGTGTCCCATGCTAAGTACTTCTCCAGCAGCTTCTCCTTTTAATGCTTACACGCCATCTCTGAGACGGGCATCCCCATCAGCCTCGCTGTGCAGATGAAAAGGACTCGTGCATGATTGTCCAGACAAGCCACAGACAGGGTGGCAGTCAAGCTTGTTCACTCTGCCTTCAGACCTGTGCCATAATTACCAGGATTGGTGTTAGGAAGGTGTTGTGGATTTCTACATCGGGAGAAATGGGCTCCAGCTTGGCCACTAGCTAGCTGTGTGATCTGGGACAAGTTGTTTCACCTCTCGGGACTTCCGGTCCAGGAAATCTTGAAGGCACCTTTCAGCTCCAACATTTTAACTGGCGGGAACATCACAATAGCAGAGCTGAAATCAGAATTTTCCCATCATTCCCACAGTAGCTACCCGGTATTCATTGGTAGTAATGTCATTGCTTTTCCATTACAACCCAGTTCAGCTGGACAGTTTTTCCATTTGGTGCCAAATTGTGGATTTTAACAGAACCTCATTGTTTATAGGAAGCAGACGGAAAAAAAAAATTTCACCATTATTGCTTAACTTGGTAAAGTACACACACAAAAAAACATTTTCCCAATCTATTTCTATTTGACTCTAAACAAGGGAAAACTGGAGACAAGTGTAAACAAAAATCTATTAGTGTTAATACTGCCTGTTTATAGCTCTAAGCATTTCCCTGTATATACACATAAGAAAGAAAATGAACATTTTAAAGAGATTTCTTTGTTGAGTTATATTTAATGACAAACCAGCATAAAAAGGGGAATCTTACATATAAAAAAATATCTGTAGTTACTCTTTCAGCCATAAGCTTAGCTGTTTGCCTGAGCTTAAGCTGCAGTACTCACATCCTACCACTAGAGGGGTGAATTGTTCCTAACGAATAAGCCTTCAGTGTTTGGGGAGTGGGGGACGGCTGAGGGCTGGTAATTTACAAAGATATTGTGGACTCTAGAAAATGGAGGGCCTTTTACCCATATCATCCATACTAGTGAAGCTAGCCATAGGATAGAGAGTTCTAGAAAAGAGACTTGAAACATCAGGGATTAGTGGAAACACAATCTGTTTTGACATGAAATGATTTAGGCGATGAATGGAAAGAATTTGGCCATTGTGCCCTAAATGTAGCAAAAGATAATAACTTGGCTGTATGATGACACACGAGGACAGCCTATGGGGGGCTTCAGTGGTAATTCTGACTATCTGAGGAGAAGCTCCCTGAGAACCTCAAAACATTTATGGCTTCTACAGTTGTTTTTGTAGCAAAAGAGTCATTACAATTTTTACACAAAATGTGATTAATTAAGAACACAATAGACCCAGCAGTGCAGTCCGAGATTTTCTACTTTGTTCTGGTAAAAGGAGTCACTGCTGCAAATTTTTTTTTTTTTTGCTGCAGAGTTTATATCCTATTTGCTGCTGTGTTCTCCAGTGACAGTAAGTCTGACTGCAGCAGGCAAATTGTTGAAGGGACAAAAACGCCATAAGCTACAGGACTGGCCAAAAAAATGCATATAAGTGAATCCTCACCACCAGTTTAAAAATTAAAAGCCCAAACCTAGTTTTTGGCAACAGTGAAAACGCTTGAAGCAAATCTCAAGGGATTTCCAGTTCAGTGTTGTGCACTGGCTTTATGGGCACAGAACGTAGATATCGTTTTGACATTCTGCTGTTGAAAGAGATGCAAAGATATAAAAATTAACAGAAAGATGGCAGCTCAGAGGAGCAGACTATTAAAAGAAAAAGTTATTCCAATGTGAGAGTTTGTTCTCCAGGAGTTTCCAAACTTTATGAGCTTGTCTAAGTATCCTTTCCTTAGGAGTCTTCACATAGAACTCTCCATTGATGGGCAGTCCTTTCAGTTTGTGGCGTGGGACAGTTTCTGATACATAAAGAAATACTAGATGGTACATGGGATAACATTTAAATTTGTGAAAAGTACAGATATGCACTCAGGCACACACACACAAACACACACACACAGAATCAATCTTGATTATTCAGATTCTGTAATATGTGAATTCACCAAATTATCAAAACTGATTTGAAGCCCCGAAATCAATACTCATGGATTTTTTTTTTAGTTATTCATAGACATGCACAGAGTGGTGAAAATCTGAGTTGTCCATGTTCCTGGCTGAAGGCCAGCAGGGTGACCCTCTGCCTTGTTGTTTCCATTCTCATACTGTATACACATATCCTCTCTGTGGTCTGTTTGGGGACACATTTTCCACACTTCTTGTGCTTTGTTGGTGCTGTCACCACTTCATATGGCTCCCAAGCATAATGCTGACATTGTGTCTAGTGTTGTTCCTAAGCGCAAGAAGGCTGTGATGTGCACTACGGAAAAAATACATGTGTCTCATGAACTTCTCTTGGACAGGAGTCAGAGTGCTGCTGGCCATGAGTTCAATGTTAATGAATCAACAATAATATTACATAAGGTGTTTTTAATCAGAAACACATGAAACGTTGTTATGCATTGATCGTTTTATGAAAACATTGGGATCAGAGGCTCATAGGAACCTAACTCTGTATTTCCCCTAGGAGCAGTGGTTCAATATTTGTTAATTCAATGTTTGTGGAGACTTTGTAGAATATAACTACTGTGAATACTGAGAATCACGCAGATAGGTAGATGGATAGATAGATAGGTAGGTAGATAGAGTGGGGTGGAGAGTGAGAATAGAGAAAAGAACTAAAAATGTGAATGTTAAAGTGTCTTTTGTTCTGGAATAGTGATCTCTGCTGACAAGAGATTTATTATCATTTGTGCATTAAAATAAAATTTAACTGAAGTAGATAAAACATTCCACACGTGTGTGAGGAACTACGACAGCAACAGTACAATAAGGCTGGTTTGAAATTATTACCAGCAGTTTAGTGTCTATTTCTTGGTTGACTTTGAAGGAATTCCCTTAAATATGAGTAGTGAAATGTCAACAGAGAACAGAGAGAAAGAAGCTGAAACACAAGAAATTATTGTTTTAAAGATGGAGATTTGGTATAATGAAGATGTATTTGCCTATAGCACAGACTTGAGCTCGAGCCACCCCTGGATTCTATCCCGGCTCTTCCTATTACTACAAAAGTGCTCTTGGGTGATTTATTAAAAAAAATACTTCAGCCTTGGTTTCATCATCTGAAAAATGGAAATAATAATATCCACTCATATAGTTTCCAAGAAATTTATATGATTTATACGGCACACCTAGCACAGCGATTATTTTTTCCACGAGCATTATTTCCTTTTATTCTTTTTTCCTAATGTAGTGGGTTTTTTTTTTCCCCGTGTCTCACACTCAAAGGAAAATGAGACTATGATTCTCCTGGTTTCATTGATCTGTTCCATTGTCTTTTTAGTTTCTATATCATTTCTTTCTGCTCTAATCTTTATTGCTTCCTTCCTTTTGCGGGCTTTGGGTTTGTTTGCTCTTCTATGATTAATGACTTTTTATTTAGGATTGTCACTTATGATTTCCAGACTCATTCCTGGTCCTCAGCAACCCCCTACAACTCCTGTGTGGGTTCTTTGCCAGCTCCTGTACCCATTTCCCTCACTAGTTATCCGTAACAATCTCCAGCTTTCTCATGCTTCTCATTTCCTGTGCTCTTCACAGATGGCCCAGATGCCTGCTTCAGAGAAAATAAGGACTTTCAGAAAAGAATTCCCTCAGCCTCCTTCCCCTGTCTCCTATGACAAAATTATATGCACCCACCTCTATGGCTTGATACGTGTCTTTTATTAGGTTCTTGCCAAGTTATGGGATGTTGGGCTAAGTGCTCTACATATTTATTTATTTAATCCACATGACAGCTCTTGGAAGTAGTCATGAGCCTTACTACTCCAACTATGCTGAGTTGAGGAAAATTCTGAGGCTAAGTTGGAGCCCAAAGTGCAAGAGGTCTGTGATAAATTTCTGTATATGCTGTGGGCACAAGAATGGGTTTTGATGGTCCTTTTGCCAGAGGGTGGGCATCTCTGTCATTGCCAGTCTCCTAATGGAACTCTTATTTTCTGTCAGTCCCATACATGTTGGCATTCCTGTGTTACGTAGTAATGCCATGCATTTTCCCTTCACATTTTTCTCCAAGGTTGACTGCATTCGCTCTTATAGCATCACTTTCTTGCATGACAGTGACTTTAATTTCTACATCTTTGGACGTAGCTTCTTTTCCTCGTAGGCTAAACTTCTGGTTTCGTGTGATTTTCCCACAAACATATAACCCTCAACATAGCCAAAAACGCACTCACAATTTGACTCTCTGAACTTACCTCTCCCTCTTTGACGACCAGCTCAGTGAGCAGCATAACTGTCAAATGATAGCATTACCCATGTTGGACATGTGGAGTCATTGTCATGTTCTACCTCTCCCATTACCCTCCATTGTCAATTACTCAAAAAGTCCTGTTGATCTCTGACCCACGCAATAATTTTGAGATATGCCCTCTCTTCTATTTCTCTACTATTAACTTAGTTCTGATTCTTATCATTTCTTAGCTGGATTACTGCCATGGGCTTCCAATGGATCTCCCAGCTTTTTACCTTGATCCCTGTAATCCATTCTCCCCAGTGCTGTCAAATGTGAATCTTTTTGTAACAGAAATCTGATCATATCACTGTTCTGTTTCACTTCCCACGATGCCTCGTTATTGCTCTTTCATAAAGGAACATCTCTTTGGCTTAGCTCACAAAAGTCCTTCTGATCTGTCCCTTGCCTACCTGTCCAGGCTTTCTTATCATTTGCCCTATACACCCACTTTTTTATTCTGGGTACACTTAACCACTTTCAGCTACTTAAACATGATAACATACTGTCTCTTGCCTCCAAGATTTTGTACTTACAATTACCCCCTTCTGGAACTCTCTTCATACTTCAAAAAATTTTTTCTTACCCCAGGAAGTCCTCTTCGAACAAAGCCCCTTACAATCTGTGTTAAGTATTTCCGTAATACCCTAATCTTAACATTCTTATAACACTCACATTTTATAATGACCTATTCACTTGTCTGTATCTATCTCCATTCAAGTTCATGTGGAAGCAGATCTGGACACAAGGATTCAAGTGTAAATAGTTTAATGAGGAGCCAAGTCCAAGTGACTCTGGTAGGGGAGTGAAGAAATGAGGCAGGGGAGGGAAGAAAGCCAATAAATTGGACATCATCAGACAAGTTACCGTTGTTGGCCACTGGAACAGAAATCAGTTGAGGAACCCTGGGAATCATTGTCAAACATGTGCCTTGGAGTTTTTTCAATGAAAGGGGGAGGGAGCTGGGTTATTTATTTATCAGTGCCGGTGTGTCACTGGTTTGAAGGGCAATTGCTAATGGATGGAAGGTGTGGGGGGGAAGGAGATAATTCCTGGGCACCTCTGGCCTGCTATATACACAAGACCTCAGGAAAAAGATGGAGATGCTATGAGCAAGAGGTCAGGCTATTGCACACAGAAATGTAAGGCACAGGGACAGACAGCTGACAGCCAAAGCAGCCCTACTATCAGTTATGTAATAATCTACCTGCAAACCAGGTCTATATAACTGGATGTTTAATGTTGCAATATTAACTTCCCCCAAGATAGCACATATAATAAAACTTAAGTGCAGGGGAGCCTGGATGGCTCAGTCAGTTAAGCATCCAACTCTCGATTTAGCTGAGGTCATGATCTCAGGGTCGTGGGATCGAGCCTCATCTTGGCTTCAGCACTGAGTGGGGAGCCTGCTTAAGACTCTCTCTCTCTCTCTCTCTCTCTGTCTGTCTCTCTCTCTGTCTCTCTCCTCTCTCTCTCCCCTTCCTGCACTCGTGTACGTATGTTCTCAAAGAAAAAAAAAAGAAAGAAAAGAAAAGAAAAATTAAATGTGGATTTTAATCCAGTTTTGTCTGACTTCAAATTCTGAACTCCTTTGCCCACACTAGACAGCCACCCATCCCAAAAGAGAATGAAAATGAGGAGTGTAAACATAAGCTCACAGCATAAAACGGGTACACTGGGTACTTTAGGGATGCTGAACTATACTTAGAGAATTTCAGTTCAGCTTAATTATGTGCAAGGAACTAGGTTCTTTCCTGTGGGATCACAAAAAATAAGAAGCTGGCTCATCTTCCAGTATCTTATAATCATCTATGCGTATTTGTATTTGTAAATATGAGTGTGTGTTAAAGAGTGTGTGTGTGTGTACTCGTAGGGTAGGCAGATAGTTCAAGAAAATTATTGAGAAAATGATGCCCACTCTATCAACCTGATTTCTTTTATCTTTTGCCAGCTTCACCATGAAGCTGGAATAAACATTTTTTCTGGAATAAAATTGCTTAGCAGGAATAAACCATAGTTTAGGGACAAGAGCAATCAATCCATGGTGTCGAAGCCATGGGTTCTGTGCCTGACTCTGCATCAGGGTTGCTGTGTGACTTTAGATTGGCACTGACTTTTCTGGCCTCAGTCTCCTTGTCTACAGAACAGCCAGGTCATAATGGGACTTTATTATGTGAGAATCTCTAAGGTTCCTTTCAGATTTATAACTGCCCTGCCATGCCTGAAAACAAGCAGTATGCCAGGCAGTTTCAAATGAATATTCTTTTATTTCTTTTTCTCCAAATGAGTTCTGTGACAGTTTAGTATTTGCTTTTTAAAAGAATCTTTGCATTTTCTTTGTGGTGACTAAAAGTAACTCATTGATATTCCAAACAGGCCATTTGTTAAGCCTTTATTTCACAATATGACCCCTTGCACATTAATAGTCAGAAAACTAAGACTTAAATAAATAGAAATTACTGTTTGTCCCAAGGATTAAAGGAGAACAAGTTTGTTATTGTCAAATAGTTTTCACAAAGAATATTAGAAGGCCATGCATAGGCTTTATAATGGAAAAGAAGAAATTTAATTTGCCAAATTAAGGTCTCAGAAGAGAAAGTGTTATATATAAATAATCTGGGTAGAAAAAGGTACATATATTAATTTATAATAAATTATGTATATATTTATATAGTGTATAAAGTATTTAAATAAAATAATACACACATGTGTAAATAAATATACCCAACCAGATGAATATTCTGGAGGCTCAGATATGGCATCTTTTATTTGTCTGGTTTATTTTAGACCATAGAATAGTAATGAATATCTAGTTGGCTCACAAAAAGTATTGTTAATTATTGATTGATTTTGTCTGATATGAGGACCAAAAAAAACACACTATAAGTTCATAACTGTTTAATTTCTCAGTGTATTGAGTCGAAAACAACTCAAAAGTAAAAAGTATAGAGTGAATCCCCAGAATAAGTGAGGCTGTGTATGTTAGATTAGAGATATTGAAATACAATGCTACTGAAAGAA
Organism: Felis catus; assembly: GCF_018350175.1. Classification (NCBI taxonomy): domain Eukaryota; kingdom Metazoa; phylum Chordata; class Mammalia; order Carnivora; family Felidae; genus Felis; species Felis catus. Next base: position 186,685,328 of record NC_058371.1, on the reverse strand, counting down.
AAGCTTACATTTTCATTACTGTCCTTTTATCTATTTTTAAATTAGAGGTATTAAGCTCTCATGTAAGAGCCAGTCTTATGCAAGGCCCACCTCCCCATACTACTTTCTGAACTTTTCATTCCTTTCTCAGAAATGCCCAATAGCTATTATGTTATGTTTTAATTGCAGTAGGAGTCCCCAGCTGAAGGCTACATGTGTTCTTGCCTAGTGTAACTGATGTGTAGTTTCTGTCATTAGAAGCTGATATGTCTTCGGGTTCCTTTGGCAGAGGAGAGCCTTGGCTGGAAGAAAGAAAGATAGGGAGACCATAAAAATGGCTGTTTGAGGCACTAATTTCTGCCTTGGACCCTAGCATACATTTAAGTCTTGGGAGGGAAGAAGTATAGAAGTCCAAGGCAATATCCTCACATGCTACTTTCCTTATCAGGAAGACCTCTTCCACCAACTCTCTGGTCTCCCCACTTTTGGGGAATATTATGCCTAATTCAGGTTTAAGCTTCTGGGGCCCTTCTACAGGAAGCATTCCCCTTTATCCTCCCCATCTTCTGACCAGAACAGGCATTTCTGTTCTTCACTCTATAACTTCCTACACTTCTTCATGGCATTTATCACATTAATAATTGACTAGTAGGGTCTTGCTCCAAGACAGCAGGAACCATGCTTATTTTGTTCCCTGGTACATCCTCAACCCCCAACATGATGCTAAATTATGTTTGTTGAATGAACGATGAATGGCCCCATCTCTTGCCCAGAGGAGAAAGCCTATCAGGTGAATATTAAATTAATCTTTGAATTTTAAAAGCAGGAAACTCACTAACTTGTAAATGGGCCATTTTGATATTGAATATTTTGTAATATTAGAAAGTAAAGAAAGTTATAAAATGATCTTAAGTAAATTTTATAACATTTTCATTGTCTCTTATGGCCCCAACATTTCCTCTCTTACATATAGACCCCAGAAAAATATTTTCACATTTGCCATAAAAGACATGTATAAGGAGGTTCATAAGAAACACTGTTCATAAAAGCAAAAGACTAGAAACAGCTAAATGTCCACTAATAGGAAAGGAGAAATAAATAAATTATGATGTATTTATATAATGAAATATTAAATGGCAAGAAAATAAATAGACTCAGCTACATATAAAAACATGAATGAATTTCAATAATGGGAAATTGAGCAAAAAAAAAAACAACAACAAAATCCCAGACGACAACATGCTGAGTAACACCCTTTATAACAGTTAAAGTCAGAGACTAAAGTAAACACACACAACTGAGGCGTATCTATGTACATAAGGATATAATTTTGGAAAACAAAAAAATGAACACAAGACCTAGGATAGTTCTTACATCAGTTAGTGGTGCAAGAGGGTATGGGGAGTTTTTTAATTCTTATGTTGGGTAGTGTGCTCACGAGTGTTTATTACAATGCTACTATAATTGGATGAATGAATGCATGCATGAATAGATAAATAAATTAGCAAATGAACAAAGGAGAGAAAAAAACAAATGAGGACTATAGATGTACTAATTATTACAAAACCAAGTTTTGTGTTAGGCACAATTCTGTGTACTGAGGTCCATTAATACGTAGAATAAATTAAGGATGATGAGTTGTTTTTTTTTAACTTTAATTGCCAAGATTTGATTATTTTTCTGATAGACATCAGGATCAAATATCAGTCTAGTATCCAACAATCATCTTTAAAACAAGCGGAAATTTCCTGAAACATGGCCTTATGTTCTTCTTTTGGTTCATTTGCTCATTCATTCATTTATTTACTTCACCTTATTCTAGAAATATTTACTAAGCATCTACTATGCACCAGCAACTATATTCAGCTTACTTCCACCAAGAAATTCATCACCCTAATTTCTATGAAATGAACTAAGTCTCAATCCCAAGATAGGAATAAAACAACCATTACTGTCAGGAAAAATGCTTCAAAAATAGAAGCTCAGAGATTAAAACTAATCTTTGTTACCTGAGGAAGCTTCTCTGATGACACAATGTGTGAAAGATATTCAGGTGAAAATAAAAATATTCCAGGTAAATCAACAGAATATGAGAACACCTGGAGATGAACGAATAATTCATTAAATGTCATAAAGTAAGTCTGGCATGGCTAGAGACAGTGAGAATAACAAGAGACAAAATTGGCAAGGTAGGCATGGTCATATTGCTGAAAGACTTGAAAATTCTGCTATAAAGTCCAAACCATATTTCAAGAGAAGTGGAATTCCATTCAAATTTTATAGCAGAAGTATGGTAATAATGGATTTCCACTTCTGAAAGGCCCCACTTTCTGACAGGTGGGGAAAGAATTAGAGTCAGGGTAGGAGTGGAAGATGGGGAGACCAGTCAGGAGGCTTCTTCGGTGTTTCACGGGAAGGATAATGGACATCTTGACTTAGGTATTTATGGTGGAGATGGGAAAAAGTAGTCAACTTTGAGAGCTATGTTAAAGAAAGAATATATAAAGCTTAGTTTCTATTAAGGTTTTCTTCATTTTTGATGTGCTCTTATTGTCTTAGTGTGATGCATGTAAATAAGCATGATCTTACTTATCTTTCTTAGGATTTATGGGGTTTCCTGATTCTCTGTGTATTAGTTAGGGTAATTAATACCAACTGCTATAACAAAAAAGACCCCAGAGTCATTGGTTTAACATATTGTAAGTTTTATTTCTTGTTCAAACTTCAATGCAGGTGTTCCTGGGTTAGTGGCTTTCCTGGGCTATTATCGTCTAAGCAAGAACTGAGGCATCCAGATTCCTTCACGTTTAACATGGGGTCATCAACTCATCATATTTGGTGAGGAGAGAGAGAGAGGAAGGGTAGGGACACACACATACACGCACACACACACACTCACACACAGAGAATGGAGGGAAGGTGGGAGGGAAATTGAGAATGGGACATGTCCACCTACTCTTGACTATAACAGAAAGCAACCATCTCCTCCAATTACATTCTTTTCTGAGAACTAGTTGAATGACATGGGAAAACAACCTGTGTGGCAGTAGCAACTGACTGGTCGTCTACACTGTTGATTAAAGTCTGAGCATTTCACAGCTATTAACCCTTCAAATATTCTCTCTCTCTCTCTCTCTCTCTCTCTCTCTCTCTCTCTCTCGTATTCTCTCCTTCTGGGACTTCCTTTACATGTATATGACCTCATTATCTTCCATATTTTTAAAACTATCTTTTGTATCTTCCTCTTTGTACTACTGGACTTTAGGTAATTTTTTTTAAGGTTCCTTCCAGTTTACTTTCTCCTCAGTTGTAATTAATCTTATATTTAATACTTTTGTTGTGTTTTGATTTTTCAAAGATTATATTTTTTACTTGGGGAATTTCTATTTTTTCAGTTTTGATCATTTTTAATTTTTATGTGATATTTCAATTCTATGTTTTATATCTTTAAGAAATACTTATTTAAATTTTGTATCTGAGAATTCCATTATCAGAAGTCCCTAGGAAGTCTACTACTACTGTTTGTTGGTTCTTCTTACATTCATTCTGGTAGCTTGTTTCTCTTAGTATTATTAATTTTGGATTATGGATTCTTGTTCAAATGGTTGGGTTTTATTTTTAGAAATTCTGCAAGCCCTGTATCAGGGCAAATTTCTCCAGAGAATATCTATGTTTGCTTCTGCTTGGCACTGTAGGATTCTACTAACTTAATATTATTTAATTCAAAATGTGTGTAGTTTATCAGATCACATAAATCATACAAATGACAATTCCAACTCTTCTTGAGGGATAGCTTGATTTTTATAAATCAAGGAGAAACTTTTGCTTTTATCTAAGTCTGGGCTAAAATATATATGTTTCCTGGGGTGCCCGGGTGGCTCAGTTGGTTGAGCATCTGACTCTTGGTTTCAGCTTAGGTTATGATGTCGAGATTTCATGGGTTCGAACCCTGTGTCGGGCTCTGCTTTATCAGCACACAGAGCCTACTTGGGATTCTCTGTCTCCCTCTCTGTCTGCCTCTCCTGCACTTGCTCTCTCTCTGTCTTTCTCAGGACAAATAAATACGTTTGTTTCTCTCTTTGCTTTCACACACACATTTTTTTTTATGGTCAACACTTTCACTGAACACATGGCTCTTTGAGGGCTCTGGCTTCCACCTCTAAATCTTTACCCTGAGTGCGCCCAATGTCATTGACATACAACTTGTTGGGTGACAAGAGATTCATACATGCAGTCAGGACAGGTATGGTTTCATCACCCACTTGTTTCCTTATTTTCATCTTCCTTTATGACCTTGTCCCCTTAGAGACATCTCTTTTTACTTGCAAGATTAGCTATGTACTTCCAGATGATCATTATTTTATAACTCAATATTCCTAGATGTTTCATAGCAGAAAAAATTCTAATATCTAGTTAACCATGTTTTCAGGTATGGCAGTTGTTTGTAATTAACCAGCTATATAGAATATTCTCATATATACTCCTGCAGCTTTGTTTATGTTGCTGACTGCTGAATCTGTTTTTTTCTATTTTTCTAAATCACTGAGCAGTGTTCCCCTTTTCATGTTCATCACGGTACCTCAGACTGATTATGTTTAAAACAGTCTCATCTTCCTCTTTTCCCACCTTGATTCTCCCTTATCAGTTTTCTGCCTCATTCTCATAGCTAGATCCACTCATGCAAGCTCAGTTCTGCCATGGTCCTTTAGGCTATCTGGAGTGATACACTACGTGTATCCGGAGTGATACACAGAAATCTAAGCCCCTCCACCCAGTGGAGATTAGAATTAAGCCATATTTCCCAGTCTTAGGATAAATAATAGGTTATTGCTAATGAAGTGACATCAAAGACACTCCTGTGAGTTAGCCCAAAATATTGGGTTGAACTTTCCCCTGGCATTGTTTGTTAATACTGGGGGTGGGGTATAGGTGGAAAGAAGGACCTCCTTTACCACAACGAGGAGCACGGGTACTGACAGAGGGAGTGATAGCAATGTGGGAAGTGCTAGCAATGTCACATTCCAGCAGCAATGTCAAGGTCAAGTTGCAAAGCAGAAAAGCAGCGGATTCAGGGTGGCAGGTAGGGATGAGGTTGGCACTAGTAGCTTTATCAGTACTTGAGTGGATGCCAAGAAAATCACATGCGATACTTGGGACTCTGCCTGAAGAAGAGAGGGAGTTAGGATGATTGTATCTTTAGAAATTATGTTGAATGGAAATTCAGAGTCATATACCATATTTACGACCATTGCAGATGTTCTCTTTCAGCCTGGAATAGGAAGAATTATCGAAATATTACTAAAGTACACCTCAAGAGGAAAAATGCAATATAAATAAATAGAATAATACAAATAAGTACCATAAGAATATAAAGGGCTGGAAATTTAGTCTATGGGTCTTTAAGCATAGAAAAAATTGATATATTTTATCCATTTCAAGAGGTAATATGAAGAATTAAATTACCTGCATAGGAAGGAATTTGATTTGGGGTTCCTCACAGTGAGACAACTTTAAACGGTATTCATGGTAAGATATTCCTAAAACAACAGTCTTAGGACAGAAGTGATGATTCTGTAGTGGCTAAAAAAAAAATTCCAAATTATCAGTGGCTAACTTCACAAAGTTTATTTCCCATTCTGGCAAAGTGCATTGCAAGTCTGGCAACATTGTAGGGCAGCCTTTCACAACTCAACTATTTTGTTCAGTTGTGCCAAGGATGTTACATACTATTATCATTCCAGATGCAAGGAAGGAAGTCAATTTGACTTCACAGAATAAGACTTAATGGTCTCTTGGGGCTTCAGCTAAAGGGCAACTGTACTCCTCTCACTAAAGCAGCCATCCAGGCTGAGGAAGATTCCATCATCCTCTACTTATATCATCTGGAACACATGATCCATTCAGTCAACATGGTAGAGGAAGGGACAACTGGAAAGTAATTAACTGATTTTTTTTTATATTTCGCGTGTCATATCTGACCACAGCCACTGGCCAGATGTAGTCTCATGAATTCCTCCAATTGCATATTAGATGAGATTTAGAATGGAAGAAGGACCAGATATTGGTGAACACAATTTTGGAGATCGTCAAGAAATAAAGAAGTCTGGTTTTGATTTGCAAAGGAAAAATGTCAGATATTGAATGCTTTTCAAAAGAAAATTGGCTGATTCTCCTACCAACAGAAAGCAGTCTTGAGATTTCAGTTGTATACTAGGAATAGGTGATATTACTGAAAATTATTAAAAACAGTTTGTGAAACCAAATCTTTTGTTGTTAGCATAAAATATATCCGTTTAAAAAAGATATTCCTTGGGGAATTGCTTATCAAGGAACATAAATTTTCAGTATGTTAGTAGAATAAGTTCTAGAGATCTACCATACAGCATTGTACCTACAGTCAACAATATTGTATTGTACACTTAAAATTTGTTGATCTCATGTTAGAAGAGTAGATCTCACATTAAGTGTTTTTATAACAAAAAAAAGAAAGAAAAAAGAAAAAAGATAAAAAATATCAGGATATACGCAAAAATATTATCATTGGTTATTTCTTAAATGATAGAATTATTTTCTTCTTTTGTTCCTCTCTATTTTCTAAATTTTTGACAATGTGCATGTATTAGTACACACATAATACATTCCCGTATGTAATAGCGTAATGTATATGCATCCTATAATGTATATGTATTACTTTTGCAAAGTAATATATATATTCAAAAAATTCATATATATTCTTGACCTAAATATTACAAGTATGCAACAATCTTTTAAAATATGTTTCAAAGTTGGTTTTATAAATATATATATTTATATTTATATAAATATAAAATATAAAGTGAAAATACCTTTACATTTGATCATGTATGTGACAATTCCATTTTTATTTTATTTTACTTAAGTTTATTTCTTTATTTTGAGACAGAGAGAGCATGAGCAAGGGAGGGGCAGAGAGAGACAATCCTAAGCTGTTTCTGCACTGTTAGCTCAGAGCCCAACGTGGGGCTTGAGCTCACAAACCATGAGATCATGACCTGAGCTGAAACCAGGGGTTGGATGCCTAACTGACTGAGCCACTCAGGTGCCCCGTATAATGCACTAGTTTGATGATAGCATGAGATAGGTAGCAAGAAAAGCACTGGAGGTATGGATTGATAAAGAGCATCTGAAAGCAGAAAGGGTAGAGAAGGTTATCATGTCCATTTGGATTCTGTCAGATGCGGCACCTTGAAGAATGAATAAGAGTGAGAGCAGGTAGCAATAATGCCTCTATTGGCTTATCCTTTATAAAGTTAAATATCAATTTTGGGGGCTCCTAGGTGGCTCAGTCGGTTGAGCATCAGACTCTTGATTTCAGCGCAGGTCATGATCCCAGGGTTGTGGGTCGTGCCCTGCCTTGGGCTCCGTGGGGAGTGTGAAGCCTGTTTGGAATTCTCTGTCTCTCTCTGCCCCTCTCCCTCACTTGTACTATGTCTCTCTTTTAAAAAAAATCAATTTTCTACATAAAGTTTTCAAGTGACAGTTTTTGTAAATGATTTTTTAATAAAAATAATTATAAAGATGAATTATTCACCTCTCTGACTTCCTAAGAAGAGTGTATTTGGATATAATTTAAACTTTTCTGTGTGATTCACAGCTACCAATTCTAAGAGAATAAGATATTCCATCTCTAAGAGACAGGATATTCTCCATCTGGTGTTTGTTTTCCTTGGGTTCTTTCTACCTCACCACCAGGCATCAACTTTCTCTGTTTGCACCTGTCTTGTGCAGTGTCCTGCTCTCCTATTTTTTCTGCCTCTGATCTAGTACACTGGAAAGGATAAATGGCTGTGCTTGTTGAAGATTTCTGTTAAACACTGTCAATAGTGAAAAAGAGTAAAAAAAAAAAACCCGGGCATACAGCTGGGACAATGAGACGGTTACTGTGAATGGTCCTCACTGTCTTAGGCTCCTCCAGATTCAAGCCTGTGGTTGAAGGATGACATCCCCTAAGACTTGTGGCTAGACAAGAGAGCTAGTGAACTGGGTTAATCCTGATACATTTACAACTGGGGACATCGCTTTTCCTATAGCTTATTGGATATGGGGAAGGCAATCATACCAAGGATAACATACAGGACATAGGGAAAAAACAAAACAAAGCAAAATCTGGAAGAAACAGGCACACCAGATTTCAAATATGTCTTTCCTACTTTCAGGCTGTGTGACCTTAGGCAATTCACTCATCTTCCCTAGGCCTCAGTTTTCTCAACCTCATAGGGGTATTAGGAAGATGCAGAGCGCACAAGGACATTTTTAAAAACTCACACCCCTTAAAGATTTAGGGTACGATGTGCCCTCGGACCCCAGGACAGGGCAGTGGTTCATGGCAAACACGTTGAAATAGAAACTCTCTATTGGAATTGAGGTGAGGATTAGTTGAGTTAATATGTATAAAATGTAAATAAACCTTTCATATTATTTCCACTTCTTTATTATCTCAAAAACAATATGAAGTGGCACTTTGGATCCTCCAAATGAAGCAACAGACCTAAATCCACAGCAACAGGTGCATGTTCCTTTCCATTTCCTTCTACGTTTACTTAAGGCTCCTCCCCATGTTTCAGAGATTCACAGAGTCAGAGTCAACCTGCTATTTTATTTAAGAGTAGAAAGAAGTGGCAAATCAAGTTGTTTGTAATTTGCATGTTTTCAAATCCACATTTCTCTGGGAACTGAATCTAATGTTATCTAATGTTGTATTTTCACACTTGTGAATGTCCTGGTTTAAGAAGACTCATTTCAGTGACCCTTTGCAGGTTTGAAATGGCCAGGAATCAGGTAACCCCATGTAGAATGCTGGTCCGGCGACGAGTGGAAAAGTGAATTGCTGAGTGCAGGACAGTTGACTCTGCCTCTGGTGTCTCAAGAGGGAGGGAAGACGGGGCCCTAAAGGGTGGTTTGCAAGGCCGTCTACTCTGTGTTATCGGCCAGACTATTTCCATGATCCTGCTTTCATCTTGTTAGTCCTTCACTGAAGGGCTTAAGTTTAATTGTCTCTATCTTCAGGGAGTCCACACTTTTACCCCTCTCCAGCCTGATCTCCCAGTATCTAACACACGTTCCCTTCCACTCCAGGAAGTGACGCCTCAAGAGCACATCACTGTTCTGGCAACTCTTGGGTCTGTCCTTTTGCTACAGTTGTTTGCTGTGGCCTGGAGTACTTGCATTTCTCTATTTATGCACAAACTATTATTCAGGGTCCATCTCCAATTATTCCTTCCCCAGTGTATTCATTCATCACATATTATCAGTTACATACTGGACACTATTCTGGGTTAACAGAAACACTAGTCAACGAGAGCCCCTCATAAAGCTTACCTTCTGGTATAGAACACAGACATAAATAACAGACACTGATCAAAACCCAACAAGTGTTGGCATGGATGTGGAGAAATTGGAACCCCTGCACACTTTTGATGGGAATTCAAAATGGTACAACTGCTATAGAAAGAATTATGGAGGTTCTTCAAAAAATTAAAAATAGTCATTGAAATAAGGATCTCGTAAAGGTATTAGCACTCCTTTGTTCATTACAATGTTATTTACAATAACCGAGATGTGGAAATAACCTAAATGTCCATCAATAGATAAATAGACAAAGAGAATGTGATTTATACATATAATGGAATATACTTTTCAGCTTTAAAAAAGAAAGATTTCTGCAATATGTAACAACATGGATGAACCTAAAGACAGGTTCAAAGTGAATACGTCATAGAAAGATACTGCGGGGCGCCTGGGTGGCTCAGTCAGTTGAGCATCCAACTTCGGCTCAGGTCATGATCTTGTACTCCATGAATTCGGGCCCACGTTGGGCTCTGTACTGACAGCTCAGAGCTTGGAGGCTGGTTCGAATTCTGAGTCTCCTTCTCTCTCTGCCCCTCCCCAACTCATGCTCTGTCCCTCTGTCTGTCAAAAATAAATAAACACTAAAAAAAATTATAAAAAAAAAGAAAGACACTGCATGAATCCCCTTATATACAATACCTAAAATAATCAAGTTCATAGAATAAAAAAGTGGAATAGAGGTTTCCAGCTTCTAGAGGGAAGGAGAAATGAGGAGTTACCAATCAATGAGCATAAAGTTTTGGTCAAGGAGGATGAATAAACTCTAGCAATCTGCAGTACAACATTGTACTATAATTAACAATATTATACATTCATCAATACAATTAACAATTAAGAGGGTAGATCTCATGTTAACTGGACTTATCATAATAAAACAAAATTTAAAAATAATAAACAGATCTAATATAATTGCAAATGGCGATAACTTCTATGAAATGTTAAGTTTTCTATAAAATACTAATTTTGGGTCAGGTGGGCATGAGAAATTATATGAAAGACACGTTAATTTTGAGAAACCTGTGACGCGTTCAAGTGAAGATATGACATCCCAGAGAAAATGAAAAGAGAAAAAAAACTATTGGAAATACGGAAAAGAATGTCAAGATGCAGAGATGCACCTTTAAAACACGTGATACCTAAGGCACCATTTTCTCACACATATGGAAATGTAAAAATCACAAATAATTCATTAAGATAAAAATTAAAACAAAGGCAGGCCATGGGTGACTTCATGGAGAGATCCAGTGCCTAGTACACTTAATGTCCCCTCTCCCAGCTGTATTTCCATAAAATTCCACACCCTTGACCAGGCTTTCTATACTTTCCCTATCTACCAGCCCTGTCCTACGATAATTCTTGAACTTCAAAGTGCATCACCATCATCTGGACAGCTTGTTAATAACATAGACTCAGGGCCCACTCTAGAGGTATTCTGAGGCTGGGGGAAGATAGTTGTACTTTAAAAAGCTTCCCAGTAGATTCTGATTAATGAATTTGCCAAATCATTCACTCATTCATTCAACATGTATTTTTTGATCCTTTAATATGTACAAGGCACTGGAATGCTGTAATTAAACAAAGGACACAAAACTCCCTGCTTTAACGTATGTGTCCATCGATAGATGAAAGGATAGACAGATGTGGTATATATACACGATGGACTATTATTCAGCCACAAAAAAGAATGAGATCTTACCATCTGGGACAGCATGGGTGGAACTAGAGGGTATTATGCTACATGAAATAAGTAAGAGAAAGACAAATACATTATGATCTCACTTATATGTGGAATCTAAGAAGCAAAGCAAATGAGCAAATAAGCAATAAACAGAGAGTCATAAAGAGAGAGAACAAAGTGGTGGTTGTCAGAGCAGAGGGCTGTGGGGGTGGGCAAAACGGGTCAAGGGGAGTAAGAGGTACAAACTTGCAGTAATAAATAAGTCACAGGGAAGAAAAATATAGCATAGGGAATATAAATAATATTATAATAACTTTGTATGGTGACAGATGGTGATTACACTTGTGGTGAGCACTGTGTAATACCTATTGTTGTCAAATCACCATGCCATCCACCTGAAACCTGCAATTCAATAAAAAAAAAAAAAAAAGAGGGAGGCACTTGGGTGGCTCAGTTGGTTAAGTGTCTGATGTTGATTCTGGCTCAGGTCGTGATCTCGCCATCTTGAGATCGAGCCCCACTTGGGGCTCTGAGCTGGGTATGGAGCCTGTTTAGGATTATCTTTCCCTCTCCCTCTACTCCTCCCCTCCTGCACATGACTTCGCTCTCTCTCTCTCTCTCTCTCTCTCAAAAAAAGGGAGGATCTGGTCCAAGATGGCATCATAGGAAGACCCTGAACTCACCTCCTCCAGGGTACACACCAAATTATACCTATTTATAGAATTCCTCATGAAGAAGAATTGAAGCTCTGGGAATGACTTCTACATGACAAAAGATAGAGACCAGCAAAGGAGAACTGCAGGAGAGATGGGGACATGGTAGGAAAGGGAGGCTGCAAAGGGCAGTGAGGAGGATACTACTAAGGGTCAGAGACAGATCCCTCTGTCCTTGGGTACAGAAAAAAGGCTTGGGTTTAAAAGCACAAGTAGCATATAAAAGAGGCAGCACTAGGACTCCACTAAATGGAGTCCTAGTCTCTCCAGGTCAGAAAGATGGGAGAACTACAAGTTTGCATCCCCCCACCCCTTAAAAATGCAGACTGGAGCAGGGTCCTGTGGCCATATCAGACTTGTGGCCTTAGCAAGCCCCCACCAGCCCTGGTGCACTGAGGCACAGGATAAAAAGAAAAGAAAGCCAAAATGTCCTGCTTTCCCAGGGTTTACCCTTCGGTTGGCAGTGGGGGAGGAAGTGACAGATAATAAAAAGTATTTAAATACAAAAATAATATGAACCATAGATGTGATTGCCTTGCAATCAAGTTTGTTCCCATTAAATAGTATTTTGCTCTTGATGGGTCTGTCCTGAGCCAGAATTTTATATTCTCATGTAACAAGTATAAAATTCACTCTCACAATATTCTGATCATGGTATCTGCCCTGCCAGGTAAGTATAACTGTCACAATATTCTATAAATGCAAAGTGCAAAGACATTTTTATATCTCTATAACTGAAATAAGCTCAGTTCTCAAGGCTCTATTTCTCCTCTTGACTGAAAGCTGAAATTTGTCAATTCATGGTCAATCTGGGAGCTTCCATTTTAGATGAAGTTTCTAAATTAGGATTCTCCTCTCCTTCGTCTCTCCCTAAGCTCCGTGGTAGGATTCACCTATTATTCTTGCCGAAAAGGACTTATTTCGGTCTTGGTTGCCTCCGGGTTGGGCCCGCTGCTAGTGAATTTTGTCTCTTCCTTTCGCTTGGGCAATGCTAGGTGAGGAGCTCACTGTCTCCCCCTGCTGGCTGGGCTCCAGCTCTGGCCGACACAGTTCGTTCTCCAACATACAATAAAAATCCCTTAGAATTTCTTCTGGCACCAGGCTTCCCAAACCTCTCCTTGCACCCTTATGAGAGAGGCACTGAAGCTCAGTTTTGACCGTTATCTCTGCCACTCTGGACATTTGGGAACTTTTGTTAAATCCCTCCTTCCCTCGGGGAAAGTATTCTTATTAAAAAAAGTAGGGAGGTGATAATTTTTAAAGAATAATTTTTAAAGAATATCTTAATAAACTGCATCAGATATATTGATACTTGGTATGTCCTCTACGATGTTTCAAAAAGGAGGGTCTCCTTTGTGAAGAGAACTCCCTCAAGCTTGGTGCTGCTGGTATGACAGTCCTATTACGTGATCATCTTCAAGGTAATATCTCCCAATGCTGTTGGAGGGAGTCTATATTGAAAGTTTATTTTATGTTGCAGGTATGAATAGTTTTCAGACCTTACTCAAGAGAGAAAAATAAATTAGCTTGTGTTATTGTGATCTATCAATAAGTATAGATTATATGCCAATATAAATGAACAAAATTATATTTGTTGTTTTCCCTCAGATAAATAGAGATAATGAATAGTGTTTAACAGAAAAGACGAATGGATTTAGATATATGTTAAATCAAATTATTTAAAGCCAGACAGGCTGATTTTTTCCCCTATTGGATTGATTCTTTATCTGAGCTGAAAGTTTTGGAAAGGTTTATAGTCAAAAGAAGTTGCCTGAGTTGAAAGTTTGCCTGTGAGAAGTTAAAATTCAAGAGTGTATTTTTGAAGGCACCTAATAAAATAAAGTAATACTAGTTACTAGCCACCTACTTAAGCAGTTTTCAAAATAGTGCCTGGGGAAATCTTCGGGTTTCTCACTCTTTCAAGAGCACAATGAAGTCAAAACTATTTTCATAATAATAGTAATATTATTTGCTTTTTTTCACTCCTACTTTCTCATAATGGTTGCAGAGTTTTCTAGAAGCTACATGAAATGTGATAATGTCATTGCTTTGGTGGTTAAAGGAATGCACACATATATTCTAGTGTTTAAAAGTTTCTGTTTTAATTTCTAATATAGTAAATATTGATAGATATAGTGCACATAAACAAAGTGTTTTTGGAATTCTCATTAATTTTTTAAAGTTTAAAGGGGTTCTGAGATTAAAATGTTTGAGAAATGATGACCTAATTCACTGAGTTGACACATATCTTCTCCCCTTAAATTAATGGTGATCATATATTTTCTGTGGAACTGGTAAGCTCAGGGTTTATTCTTGTTATTGTTGGCCGTCTTTTCTTTTTTTCCTTTTCCATGCCTCTTCTGGATTTCATTGTTTTCTCCCAGCTTTTCTCCTGTTGATTCCAAATACAAAGTAGAAGTGGGATCTGAGGAAGAAAATATATTAGTTAAAAGGAATTTTTTAAGGATTCTAATTTGTTAAAACAGAGGTTTGGGTTAAGATCTATAGTGGTACAAATCAGGTAATGAAGTGAGATCTGAGACCCACCAAATACAACTTACAGTAGTGTTCAGGGAACAACTAACAAACTCTTCCACCCTTGAAATGTACAGGAGTCTCCGGAGAATAAGGGAGACGGGAACAAGAAGGCTTTGGGAAGCATTGTGTTATAACCCCATGCAAACCCCAAGGGTGAGAGCTAGGGTTACTTTACCCTTCACCTCAAGTCAAGAGAGGGAACCTTAAATGGGATACAGTGAGCCCAATGTGAGACTCCTGCATTTTGAAGAAGATTTAATTAATGACTGGTCTAAGAAATCTGGAAGACCTGAGATGGATTAACCACTGTTGTTTTGGTGAATGAACCAAAACAGAGATGTTAGAGAGGACATAAGCCTTCACACCCCAGGGAGAAGAATGTGTGAGTGATTCTGCTGGACCAAATATAGACATGTGTATATCACACACACGCATACGTATGATATATTATGAAGGAAACAAATCCTGATGACGGAGATTGAGTTTAATGGATGGAACCTTACTTCAAACCAGGTGGTGAGACAAGGCCAGTCTGAGAAGGTGACATTTCACTTAAACTATGAAGAATAAGGAGTCAGCCATGCAAACATCTATGCTAAGAACCGTCTAAGCAGAATTAGGAGCCAAGATGTGAATGGGTTCTGCATGCTCAAAGACCAGAAAGTAACCCAGTGGGGTTGGAAGCTAGGTGCAAGATGGGATCAGAAATGGAGGCAGGGACCAAATAATGCAGGGCCTTACAAGCCAAGGTAAGACATAAATAGCTCTACTGATGTACTCTTCATGCACTCTCCAAGCTCTATAGTAATTTTCCAAACTCTCAGTGAATTTAAGGTTCCATATATTTCTTTTGTCTTGGGATTTTCAAAGGAAATCATAGAATCTATAATTTGATGAGTTTGGGGAAGGCTGAGTGTGCCTGTCTCTTCAGTTTTATTTAATTTAAGTTAATACCATAAAGTCCCCTAATTGTGGTCCAAAACATTAATTTACTAATTTATGCTTGTATTTACTGAATGAATGCCTTGAGTAGCAGTAGAGATTTCTGGTCAAGTTTTTATAATTCCTACTCTATTTTTATTTTTCTGATCACCATATTAACTCTTGATTTTAGAAATCCTTGTACTAGGAAGCATCTAGTAGATTCGGCCATGGTTTAAAAAAATTAAAGAAAGTCAATCACTTTCCTTGGCAATCTCATGATTATAACTTGACTCTTTATATTGAAGGTATTTCATCTCATCTTTTTGAAGGATTTGAAGCATTTTTTGATAGACATTATTTTAACCAATCAGCAAATATTTACTATCTGTTCTTTCAGGTGATATATATTTTTTTCCTTTGGGTGCTATGAGGATGATTTATATATAAATTGTGCAGGGTCTTATAAGCCAAAAGGTGTTGAGTAAGAGATTATGAGAGAAAAGAGGCACGCAAGCATGAGTTGATATAAAGGGTGAAGATGAAGTCACATGGAGCTAATTCTGGAACACCGAGAAAACTAATTTTGCAAGATGAGTATATAGGTGAGAAGACTTGTGACTAATAAAATTGGAGAAGAGTTTTCAAGCCAAAATACATTATCTTTCCCATTGTAACTAAGAATATGATAGGACACCTAGAAGTTATTCTGAAGGAATATTTTGAATCTTCCTGGACATTCCTCCTTTTTAGTAATATATCAGTCACCATGAACAGCCTTTAAAATGATCAATCAGGATTTTCCATTTACCCGTGACCTTTCTGAGAAGCATGTTCACAAAATAACATTTCACAGATTATGGACCATACTGCAGGACTGGCAAAATTTCATGGGATGTTCATTTTTGCCCAACCATTATAAAGTGATGATTCAGCTTTAGAATTTATCAGAACTGTTTATTAGTGCCATAGATATTAATATCTGCTCCTATGGCAACCCATCCATCATTAAATCATGCATGAGGAGAAGGATGAAGACATGTTTCTTTTTGAAAGCCAACTTGTAATTCCTTAAACTCACATTTGCCATTTGATTAAACAACAACAACAACAACAACAACAAATCTGTAACATGGTCGCAACTGCAAGAAAATGATGCTCTTAAGTCTACCTGAGAGGTAGATTTGAGGTGTGTGCTGCCCTGATTCTTGGTATTGCAAGTTCAAGCACTATTGTTTCTCCTAATTTTCCTGCTGAAAATTAATTCCACACTTGTCTTATCTTATGAAGAAGATGAATTTTGCCTCTACTTTTGCTCTCCGTCAACTCTTCCTCTACTCTTACAGCAGGATGGTCTTTTGCAAATCTGGTGCAAAAGTGGACATATGCTACCTCCTGTTTAAAATCTTTCCATAATTCTTGATTCTTTTCAGAATGGAGGTTAGATTGATCATGGCAAACAAGATCACCTTAGCAGCCTTCAGATCTCTGCTAAGTTTTACATCTTTACGGAAGCTTTCTCTGACCTTTTTGGCCAAGACAATTTCACAGCATGACGCATTTTTCACAGTATTAGCACTGATCACAATTGTAAATTTACAAGTGGTGCCATTATTGATAAATAATGAGATAAAATAGATAAGATATCTGTCTCCTATAATAGATTGCAAGTTCTAAGAGGGAAGTGCTTTGAAATCCTATTCTATTCTCAGTCACCGGCACAGGATCTGACAAAAAAGAATTCAATACATAGTTGTTGATATTGTTGATGATGTTGCAGGAGTGAATGGATGGACCTATGACCTGTGCAGAAAACATAGCCATCACCTATTACGTTCATGGGATCATAGTGTGTTTGTGAAGAAATACCTTTGAAATCTTATAGTCTAGATCTCTCCCTATTCAGATAGAAATTGAGGCCTAGAAATCAAATGACTTGTCCAAGATCACACAGTTGATCCCTACAACACAGCTGGCCTGGTCTCTAGGCCTTCACTGCTACTCTGAACTCTTTTTGTTATGTTACAGCTCCTCTCAGCCAACCTCCTCATTCCAAAAGGGCAAGCGGAGGGCCAGAATCACAGTGAATTAGTGCAGACGTTGGGTGGCTTCAGTACCGGGTAAATGTCTCCAACCTCCTCTACACTCAGAGGCCATTGAGTGTCAAGGGTCTGTGAAGTTGTATTTGGTTTAATTCCTTCATGGTTCCATAGATTCTTACCCTATGCTTTCTTAGGCTAGCCGTTTCTAATGGACACATCATGGCCATGGAAGAACTTAGAAACTGAATTGGAGTGGAAGAGAGAAATATCCCTACCTCTGGTCAAAAGGCTGAACACTCAATTCTAGTGCTGATAATCCAAGTCCAGCCTGTTCATAGAACAACAACCACATATGAGAACTTGGGGCAATTAATTCACATTTTCAGCTTCAGCTTATGCATCTCTAAAGCCATTAAAGATGTTCTTAATTCTAAAATGCTTTGATTCTACAAATGTGTCAAGGTATTATTCTCTTCTTTGTCACTGTGTTTTTAACCTTCCCTTTTTTGGTCAATTTCCATAAATTTGTTGCCTCTTAATTATAACAGTAGAGCTCAGTATGAACCAAACACCGCTCAATAAGTCCCCCATTCATCATAATGTCCCATTACAGAGTGGGTCAGATCACCTAATGTCTTCGCTCCCTTGGGTAGCTTGGGGTTACCCCTAGGTAGTCAGGTAGAGTAGCAGGTTGGCCATTTAATCTCCTCCCATTCTCAATTTCACTCCCTTTCTTGTGAACACAAAAGAACTTTAAGTGCTCTGTCCACGGCATTGAAATGCCAACCTTAGTTGGTACTTTGAAAACTCAAAGCCTTTTACAAGATGAATAGCAAACTGTGGATGACAGCTCCTGTGGAGCCATTATTGAATTGCAGCCCTGATGACTGCATTACTTTGGATTTAGATAAAAGACTCCATACAAGACAAATGGTAGGAGGACATCAAACAAGACTGTGTCCATACAGTGACAGAAGCAATCCAATTGAAGAAGCTGTTGATTTCCCCAAGGCTACATACTATTTCTTCCTGAGTAATTTATATTAAGGAACTAAAGATTGTATATTCATTTTCTATTTATACTTTTCTCTAAAAATACGAATGTCCAGTTGTCAAGTCCAAGTCTTCTGCTCTTGCCTGGAAGAGAAATATCGATATGGGAACATGTTAATTATTTTGTATTGTGTTTTATTTAACCACAATAGCAGTGTGTGTAAAGGTTATAGACTGAGAGTTACAATCTATAATGATCAGATAAAAAGATTAGTCAGCAAATCGATAGTTCCCTGTACCAACAGGAAGCTCGGTATATTCAAGGCAACAATGAGTACAAAGGGTACAGATAAACATCGGGCACCTTTATTTAGGTGAAAACTAATTCTAGAGAACTTCCACTACCTCATTAATTATGTACCAACCTTCAGGAGGCTGAACTGGGTGAAGTGGAATCATTAGTGGCTTTTGGAATGTGTTGGAAATGCTTCTGGCTGTAGACAAACAGTGTCAAATGAGAGCCTTTCTTTCTGTTGGGCTGGCAGATGTTCACACAAACCCAGTTCCTCAAAATGGAAAGGGTTTCATGTGTAGAACTTGCACGAATATTTTCGTATCCTCAATCTTGGGAATAAGAATGTAGCATGCAGCATGCTTTAGTTTCAGAAGTACCATCAATATTGTTTAAAGAGTGAATTTAAATGTTAATCTATTTAATAGGGAGATAGCACCCTTCACAGAAGTTTTATCCCCAAACAGCTCTCTATGTTGACATATTTTTTTAAATGTAATTTTACGCTTTTGTGATGTCACTGCTCTCGTGAACTTCCATACTCAGCGTTTCCTTTGCTTTTCTTGCTTTATTTGGCAGGGACTAGCCCCCACCTTTTCCTATGCAAAAGCTAATCCAGTGGAAAGTGGATTTGGATTTGCTGAATTATGAACTTTGAATAGAATCTTTGGAGTAGACTGGGAGAATTGTTTAAATTAAGATCTCTTCTGGAATTACATGCAAGTTCACTTATTTGCATAACCATGTCTTTTGAAGGGGGACCCCCCCCCTTAGCATCTTTGACT
The DNA here is from genome assembly GCF_018350175.1 of Felis catus. Taxonomy (NCBI): domain Eukaryota; kingdom Metazoa; phylum Chordata; class Mammalia; order Carnivora; family Felidae; genus Felis; species Felis catus. The sequence continues at coordinate 186,666,000 of NC_058371.1, read as the reverse complement.
TTGAGTATTTTCCAAAATCAGACTTGCTCTCTTCTGGACAATTGTTCAATTATCCAAGAATTCATCTAAATGAAAGCAAAATGTCATTTGTTTGGAACAGAGTCACATAAAAGAACAAGTTTCAATAAGCTCAAAGCTCTTAAAAATAGCTTCAAGAGTGTCTAATAGGTGATTCCCGCTTGACACCAGTAATTAATATCAAAGAAAGGGAGAAATAAAGGGGAAGGAAAAAAAAACTAAAGAAAAGTGACATAATTGAGCTCAGTAAGAGCAGTTCGGTTCTCTTGAAGCCATCCTCAGATATTCCTTTGCATGATTGCTTTTATAATTTTTTTCTCATTTGCATGTTTTTGTGTATTGAATGGATATGTATTGATTTACTACTTCTGGGTCGGATGATACCCTCAGATGTGCTCCTGTAACTCTCCCTTACTGAGTTTCATATAAAACACAGCCTATGTTAGGTTTCTTAAATATAAAACTCCAGAAGTGTGTTGGGGGTGGGGTGGGGGGGCACCTATGGTTGTGTGTAGTGTCAGTTCCTGTGGACTTCTTGTAAACAAACCTAGCTATTGCTGCCTGTCAAAAAAGAAATTGTGCCTCCTTTCCTGTTGCCTTTTGGACGTCGACATGCCAACAGCTTCTGTTCACTGAGCTCACCTTGGCTGTGGCTATTTGTGCCGCAATTGAACCACTGAAGAAGAGTTCTGATTAGTTTCCAGGAGAACCAATCAGCGGCCATCTGGCTGATTGCCTGAGACCTGGTGCACTGGTAATCCTATCACACCTCCAGGGTAGACTAACAGTTGTGATTGTAGTTTAATGAAACACTTTGACTTCAAATGTCTGCTTAGCTCGAGACTACAATTCCTCTATGTCTCCTTCTTCCCTTACTGTCTTCCTTCTGGTCCCCTCCTTTCCTTTCCTCCCTCCCTCTCTTCTTCCTTTCCTCATTCCTTTTTTCTTTCCCTCCTTCCTTCTCTCAACTCCACAGTGGCCTTTCGCACTTTACAAGGTGATTTCACACGTTGCCACTGGCATGGTTCAGGCCCTTGCCATTGCCTGCCTGGATTGCTGCCAGAGACTCATAACTGCTCTTGGCTCTCCCCTGACTGCTTCCCACCACCCCTATGCCTGCTTCACCGTTGTCCACAATGCAGCCAGAATGATCTTTCTAAAACACCTATCTGCCGGTAGCAAAGGCTAGAAGTACTTGTGTGGTTCCATACCACATCCTGTATCATGATCAGATTCCTTCACTGCCCCTGGCTGACCACCCCCCAGCCCCCTGCCCCACCACCCCGACCCTATCTCCCACACTCTCCATGTATGCCCAGATTCCCATGTATGCCCAGGTCATACAGATTCCCAGGTACACCAGCCTTCTCACACTTCCCTGCTGCCACACGTGCTGCCCTGTGGCCATCTCCCCCCTCTCATATCTCACCCCTCACCAGCCTTCTATTTTTGGCCTGGCTAATTTTCACCTCCTCTTTAAGGCTTAGCTAAAGCATTATTTACCTTTGAAATATTCCACAACTAACTTCCCACGACTTGCTGTCCCTAACACCCTCATTGTAAACACACACACACACACACACACACACACACACACACAGACTGGGATTCCATAATAGCCCTACCGTGACATTAAGTATACGGTTGTAATAACATTAATTATATTGTATTGGAATTATTGACTTAAATGTCACCTCTTCTAGAGCCAGGATTCTGAACCTTGTCATACCCATGGACCATTTGCCAAATCATTTTTTTTTTTTTCACTTAAAAAGTTTCTTTTTTTCTTTTAAGTAATCTCTATACTCAACATGGGGCTTCAACTCACAGCCTCTCAATCAAGAGTTGCATGCTCTACCAAATGAGCCAGCCAGGCACACCATGGTTTTAAACATGTAAAACAAAATACACATTATTACAAAGAAAATAAATTATAATGACAGTTACCAAAATATGAAAATATATTGTAATATAATATCACATACAGATATGTTTTTTAAAGCCTCAGCTAAGAAATTCAAGCAGCAAGTCCACTAACTGTTGTAATTTAGAAGTAGTTGTGAGTGAAAACAGTTTTTCAGGGTATATTCCGTCACTCGGATATGATATCTATAGTTTCTAATTGTGTGAATGTACTATCGTGGTTCGTTGTATACATTCATAAATTTTAAAAATGCTTAGTTACAGGTAAATGAAAATAAGGGTATAATTATTGCTTCAAGCCAAGTTTATGGAGAACCCGAATTTTAGAATCTTTGAATTTTAGATCATAAGATCTTTGAGGCTTTCATTTTAATATACCCATGCCTTGTATCGTATTAGAACATAGTAAGCACTTAAAATGTTTACTGACAAATTAATGAAGGAAGAAATAGTTTAGTACTTCATCTAACTTACACTCCAACCCTCCCCCCTTGTGAGTTAGGCTTTATTATTTTGATCATGTATTAAGAAATTGAAATTCAGAAAGGTTAAGAATATTTTTCTAGTTCACAGGGCTTTAAAATGCTTATTCTACCATAAGGTTGCCTCCCAGAATATTGTATCTAACCTGTCCAATAATCAAGAGAAGGGGACTCAATCTGGAAACTGATGCTCTCAGTTTCTACAAGGAGAAATAAGTTTACCTTTGGCAACCCTTGGCTTCCGTTACATTAATGTTCCATCAGTATTGGCCAGTGTGCTACTTGGCATCCATCTGGACTTTATGAGAAAGGCTGGGGACTTGGAGAGAATGATCCTGTCATCCACAAGAGTTTGTCTTACCAAGAGGAATGCTTAACTCGGACTCAGAAACACTCCAAGAACGGGAGGAATAGGATGGAAATGCCACTTCCCGGACAGCTTGCTCAGGGAGCAGCGGTTGTACAGAGTGAGTTTTTGTTTCATTAGCTCCCTTTGAGTGGAAGGATAAAAGAAAATGACTAAAGCTAGCACAAGCCTTTTCACATCTCAGGATGTGAGTGAAGGAAGGTTTGGTACACTCTATTCTGCCCTGTGCATTGAAATGCTCAGACCATTGTGTGGCACAATGGCTCCCTTTCAGGAAGGTAGCTGCTATTGTGTCCTTCTGTTGTTCTGTGTCTTTCTGTCCCTTTGCCTGCTTTAGTTTTTCCTGGTATCTAGTCTACAAAGACACCACTCAGTAGCAATGCCTGGGCAGGCTTCTTAAGGAAAGGAGAGAGACCTCCCTCTCCACTTCCCAACACTCACATACACAGAAGGAGAAAGAAATGGCGGCAGTGTCGCCTTGGGACTTATAAGCTACGTTGATCTGATAGGACAAAGCCGCTTTAAATACTCCAAACCCTTGTTTCCCTTGGCAGTGAGAAATCAAACCAAACTGGAAACAACTTACATTGTCAAGCTCTGGGAAGTTGCTATAAGGATAGTTAAGCTCTTGACATCTGAAATGTCTGGCTTAGGTATTTCTTGATCTTTTATTTTGTACCTGTATATTTGATGAATCAAAGTACGGGTATCTGGAATCACACAATGGCTCCTGGAGGCTCCAGAAATAAGATGTGCTGTATACAATTATTACTATAAGGCAGTGAGAACCTACATAAATAAGATACTTTAGAATGGACATGAATTTAACTGTGAGGCCATAAGATAATCCTTCTTAGTCTCTTCCTGTGTGATTACATTTTTAAAACATACTTTAAATCATTTTTTTCTACTTTACTACTCAAAGCGTAGTGACCACATTTGTTTGTTTGTTTGTTTTGTTTTGTTTTTAAGATTTTTAAAAATGTTTATTTGGGTGAGAGAGAGAGAGAGAGAGAGAGAGAGAGAGAGAGAAAGGGGCAGACAGAGAGAGGGACACAAGATCCGAAGCAGGCTGCATGCTGACAGCAGAGAGTTCGATGCGAGGCTTGAAATCACAACCCATGACATCATGACCTGAGCTGAAGTCAGAACTGACTGAGCCATCCAAGCACCTCTCTTTGTTTTTACTTTCAAGGTATCTCACTGTAACTCATAGGCGTCTTTGTTGCTCAGCAATCATGGAATTATAACTAAGACACAGATAAAGTTATGATGCTAAAGAATACTGTGGAAATCATATTTTCTTCTCTCAGAGAAGGAATTGTGTTGGAAGAGGAAAACACATGAAGTCAGCTCTGAATGTAAATCACAGGGGTGGGACCTAAAATCTGTGTGTCTTTCAACAAATTGTTTAACTTCTTTCCTCTATTATATTCTTTCAAAAATTGGGGTGGTACAATTTTGCAGCCATTTTCATATGGTTGTTTTGAGTATTAAATGGAATAATGTCTGTAATATGCTTAACCCTGTGTCTGACACACAATAAAAAATTTAATAAATATAGAGTAGCTGGTATGACCCCAGTCCTGTTCTAAACTTGTTTCGTTGTGATCTGTCTTCCAAATGGTATGCACATTAAGGAGTATTTAATATTAAGTACAAACATTAAGTACAAACTAACACTAAGTGTATTTAAGTTTTTTTAAGTTTATTTTTTTGGAGAGAGACGGAGACAGTGCGAGTGGGGGAGGGGCAGAGAGAGAGAGGGTGAGAGAGAATCCCAAGCAGGCTCCGTGTTGCCACCACAGGATTTGAACTCATGAAACTATGAGATCATGGCCTGAGCTGAAACCAAGAGTTGCACACTTAACCGACTGACCTAGGTGCCCCTACACTAAGTGTATTTAAATACATCATTACCTTTAAGTCTCACAAATTCCAAGAGGAAAGTACCATTATCTTTCTCATTTTACCAACTGGGTGGCTGAATCTTGGACAGGTTGTGACTTACCGAAGGTCCAGGGTAATACACATTAGGATAAGAACACAAATTGTCTTTGGGATTCCACTTGGTTTTCATTAACTGAAATTTTGCCTTTGATGAAGTTGAGTCTCTGATAAATAGAATTACTTTCTTTTCTCTTTCTTGTGGTCACTTGTGTGGTCCATTAAAGGGTGCCCAGCTTTGGTGTGCAGAACAGCTATTCGGAAAGCTTTCTAAAACATAGATTCCTCCCACCCCACCCCCACCCTCCCTGCCTGGACCTAAGAAATTCTGATTCAAGAGATCTGGGATGGGGCAGAGAATTTGCATTCCTAAGAAGTTCTCAAAGGATGCTAGTTTAGGGACCATATTTTCCACTGCTTCAGCTGATTTTAGCAACAATGGTTATCTCGAGATATGTTTGTCACAATCCAATAACCCATCTGCGGAAGAAACTTCAGAGACATGCTATAGTGTATGTATGTTTTTACTTTTTGTTTATTCTGATGGTTTTCCATCTTAAATTTTTCTGGCTAGAGACAGACTGGCCCCTTATCCCTCCTAGCCAGTTCTTAGAAGTAGCAAAGGACTCAGCTGGACAGCATGCCTTTGATATGCAGACTAACCAGTCCAGGCACAGGAAACTTCTCTATGTGGCCAGTACACCCCGGGAAGCAATATTCCTCTGCTGAATCATCCCAGAGTCAGATACCAAGACCCCTCTATAAAGCCCCCTGAAATTAGTCAAACTAACCAATCCTACCCCATTATTCTGCCCTGCTTTGCAATAAAAGTGCCAATTAAGCTTTTGGCCCAAGCTTTGCTCTTGTTCCTGTGCTCTACCAACTGCCCCAAACCTGGCAGTTCCCCTGTGACCCTGCGTGGCATGTGGAGATCCCCTTGCTAGGACCTGTGACTGTAATAGACTTGCTTCCCTCTGTCCGCTCTTTGGCTGCACCTAACAGACCATCAACCAAAAGCGCACAGGTTCCTGTGTTAGAGTCCCTTCAGGCAAAAGGGCGAATGAGTTGTCCTGCGTCAGGCATTTTTGGCGATCATTCTGTTCCTCTCCGAATCAGGAATGGATAGAATAATGGCATTAGGGACACTGGTGATCAAGGCCCCCCTTGCAAATTTCAGGCCCCGTTTTGGCACGTAGCGCTTTGCTTTGTCTTCTGACAGCAATTTCAACCCCCCGATGCCCAGCCCGTGCCTCTCTCTCGTTAAACCTCTGTGAGTAGTCCTGCTGCAGCCATGAATCATACACTGAGGGCTTCACACAGCCTGGGTTTATGGAGCTGCATTACAGGAGACTATAGCTCAGATGGCCCCAGTGCAGCCAAAACAATCTGTCACTTTTAATTCTTCCTGTCACCTCATTAAGTATATGGCAACGTTGACGATAAAACACATTTTCACACAAACACGCAACACTCACACAACCCCAAAATGTAACATTTCCTCCTCTTGTATTCAGATGCGGTTGTAAATATCCAGTCACTGAAAGATTCACTGAGCAAACATATGTGCCCGGGTACTGTATGTAACTGACAGAGGCAAAGAACAGTCTCCGTGGACACATAAAGCAATTAAAAATAACTGCGCTTCAAAGCAGGCTACTATAATACAAAGGTCAGGCCCATAAATATGAACAGGATGGCAGTAATGTCTCTATCCAAATATACCCCCAAACACACAACTACAACAGGTCAGATCTCAAAGGTTAATGTTAAAAAAAAAAAAAAAAGCTTTGAAATTATGCCGTATTCCTCCCATGCCTTTTCCTTCTTGTGGTCTTTTCATCAAAGGTTAATATATGTGACTACAGTGGAAAAATTTTATCAAGGCCAAATATGTGTCATCAGCCAGTATTTTATTCAATGCAAAATATTTAGCCTTGGACATGTGATACAATGAAGGAGCTCTAGTAAGTTTTCTGTGAAAGAAAAATGTCTCTTGCTCCCCCCTTCCCCCTCCCCCCTCCCAACTTACTTACTGGGTTGCTTGTTTTTACATTAACTGCACGGAAGTTTGAATTCCACTCAAAGCTGTAGAGAAACCATTCTGAGGACCGGGATAATTTTTGCAGTAACACACTGAGTGTGATAATAAGGTTTATGCATGGTTGTAAAGAATGTGCTGACAGATGGAAAAGGAGCCACCTCGGTCTGCATAGCATTCATTTTTATATATATTAAAAAAAATCATACTACACCTGACTCTGATTCAACCATCGGTTCTTCCTCCTGCTGTCTTCCAGGAACAGAAATATTTTAGAGCGCATAGAAAAATTCCAACCCCCAGTGGACTGATTCTCTAAAATTTCAAGTTCTGTGCACATCAGAGTATCATAGGCTCCTGTATTACCATTCAAGGTGTCATGTGCAATGAAAAACTTATTCCCTCCAAACATGAATCTCTATGTAGTAAGTGCCTCAGATAGTGAGCAAGTAAATGCAGCAAGGAAAAAAGATGAGAACAGACTGGCTCCCACAATGGAGACGCACTTGCTATCTTTTCCTCCGGCAAGCAGAATGCCAGCTGATTTGCCAAGGATTAGTTTTTATTCAAGGAAATTAAAATATGAGCGCAGATTGTGTGAGAGCATTGGGGTCATCTCTACCCTTTTGTGATGTGGTATTTCAGAGCACATTGATTGGAGGGAAGGAGCACTGTGGGGCACCTGGGTGGCTCAGTCAGTTGAGCGTCTGACTTCGGCTCAGGTCATGATCTCACGGCTGATGAGTTCGAACCCCGCGTCAGGCTCTGTGCTGAACAGCTCGGTGTCTGGAGCCTGCTTCGGATTCTGTGTCTCCCTCTCTCTGCCTCTCCCCTGTTCATGCTCTGTCTCTCGCTTTCTCTCTCTCTCAAAAATAAATAAACATTAGAAAAAATTTTTTTAAAAAGAAAAGAGCACTGGGAGGTAAATTCCTTACTCTTCATAACAGGAAGCAACAATGCCCAACCCATCTAGCACCCCCAGTTTGATTCTCTGAGACATGGTGCCCATTTCTTAAGGGAGAAAAACCAGCTCCCAACATCTTCTCTCCTAAACCTATTACTATATTCTTGGAAAAGTCCATACATGCTAAAGTGAATGAATGAATGAATGAAAGAGAAAAACTGAAAAACCCAATCGCTTTCCTTTCACCCTCGATCTTTTGATTAAATGCGTCTGTATGACACAGTAGGGCTGTGGTTACCAAGCACCACAAATTAAGTGGCTTAAACACCAGAAATGTCTTATCTCATAGTTTTGTCTCTATCTTTTTCCTTTTTCTTTATCTCATCCTTTTTCCATAAGGATGTCAGTCATATTGGATTAGGGCCTATCCTGATAACTTCATTTAGCCCAAAGACCCTATATCCATATAAGCTCACATTCTAAGATATTGGGAGGTTAGAACTTGGACATATGAATTTTGGGGAGACACAATTCAACCCATAACAGCATCTTCTACTGACACAATAACCCAGAGCTTCCATTCATCCACTGGTGTTCTCTCTTCCTCTCCTGAAAAGTGAGGACCCTCACATTCCTGAGATCCTCAGAGCACAGCTTTCTGGGAGAAGAGCAATTTTTTTTCCACATTGCTAAAGATGGTCCTGAATTATTCCATGTGTTCACTTTTGCATCTTATAAATTCCAAAAACAACTTTTTAGTGTTTATATTTATTTTTGAGACAGAGAGAGACAGAGCACGAGTAGGGGAGGGGCAGAGAGAGAGGGAGACACAGAATCCGAAGCAGGCTCCAGGCTCTGAACTGTCAGCACAGAACCCGACGCGGGACTCGACCTCACAGACCACGAGATCGTGACCTGAGCCGAAGTTGGATGCTCAAACCGACTGAGCCACCCAGGCGTCCCTACTTCTTATAAATTCTTAACAAGCCATGCATCTTCTACTTCTTTGTAAGATTCTCTTCAACCAACTTCACAATTCGTCCAACGTCTAATCAGTATTTTGGCAGCTGGGTCACAGATACTGTTCTCACACCAGATTCTGGCACGACTGGAGGTTTACTTTTGTATGTATGGCAGTGAACCACCCACAACCCACCCCATTTGCTTTTCAACTCAAGTGACCTTCAACTGCGGTCCACTCACATGGTCTAATCATTTACATACTCTAATAGAGTCTGTTCCTTATATATGTGTGTTAGCTCCGGAAACTTAAATTCAAATACTCCTTCCTCTGACTGCTATCTGCTCATGCCAATTTTCTCATGTCTCTACTTCATTGATATCGTCAGTTACCAAATTATGGTATTACATGGAAAATTAGTGTTTCAGTATGTTAATAAGATCACACAGAAGAAGATAAAATGGTGTATAGTCAAATACATTTAGGAGAATGGGGCTAATAAAGTGAAAACATTTCTTTACTGAAGGAATTCAGTACACTAACACTTATTCTGAATAACCAAGAGTTTGTGACTGGTTTAACCAAACTTATGTCAGCAATTAAAAAAAAAACAGTGAAGAGTAGTGAACCAAATACCATTCTGGAAATTAGGGGATTACAACTGTTCCTTAACCTGTAACCCCTCTTCTTACTTTTCCCCTCATTCTAGTTGTCCACCCCTTCCTTAGGATTTTTAGATAGATCACTTAGGCCATTCTCTGGCTGAATAGTTCTTCCAGTCTTATTTCTGCATCCAGCCTGCAACTCTTGGCCTATCTAGTCCCACGTACGAGCTCATGTTCTGCGACTTTCAGTAGGCTTTCAGAACTGCAAGGAAGAATACCCATGCTAAATCCTTTTGCAATTTAACTCAGCATTTAATAAGTTATCACTATTTTCCAGGTCACCTGTTCACCCACCTCACCCCATCTCTTTTCTCTCTTTTTTCTCCTATGTCTTCAACTCTTCTCCGTGAGTTCTTTCTTCTACAGTATTAAATCTGTTCAAAGGTGTCTCGTTTCGTTTTTTTGTTTTCATTTTTCACAACTTGCTTCTTGAAGGTTTCCACCCCCCTTTTTAAGTCTATTTCTTTATTTTGAGAGAGACAGACAGTGTGAGGGGAGCAGGGGCAGAGAGAGAGAGAGAGAATCCCAAGCAGGCTCCATGCTGCTAGCTGCAGAGCCTGACGTGGAGCTCAAATTCATGAACCATGAGATTATGTCCTGAGCCGAAACCAAGAGTCAGACACTTAACCGACTGAGCCACCCGGACACCCCTTATCACCCTTTCCAAATTAAATTCCACGAGCATGGAATATCTTTCCACTTAACTGTGCCTCTTCGATTTCTTTCGTCAATGTCGTCTAGTTTTCAGTGTACAGGTCTTTCACCTTCTCAGTTAAATTTATTCCAAGGTATTTTGTTCCTTTTGATGCGACTGTAAATGGGATTGTTTGGCTTAATTTCTCTTTCTGATAATTCATTATTAATGTACATAAATGCAACAGGTTTTGTATTCTGCAATGTTGCTAAATTCATTTATTTATTTAACAGGTTTTGTTTTTTGTTTGTTTGGTTTTGTTTTTGGTGGGAAAGTAATTCTTAACAGAGGCAATGCAGATTCTTTAAAATGTCAAATAATAATCACGATCTAAAATACTAGGTTACAAGATAAAGTAGAAGATAATAAAAAAAAAGTAAATGTGTTTGAATTATCAAGGGATAGTGATTAGATATATGCCATTTTAAAAATGTTTTATTTTAGAATAGTTTGTATTTATTGAAAAAAAAAACATAGTAAGGGAGTTTCAGTAAAACCTATATAGTTTTCTCTATTATTCGTATCTTATATTTGTTATATTTAATGGTACATTTGTGACACTTCGTGAACTAATATTTTATGTTATCATCAAATTTTATACTTTATTCAGGTTTCCTTGGGCATTATTTATTGTCCTTTGTTGTTGTTGTTGCTGTCATTGTTGTTGTCGTTTAAATGTACCATATTTCATTTACTTATCATGTCTCCTTAAACTTCTCTTTACTGTGGTAGCTTCCATGATTTTCCTTGTTATTGATGACCATGACAATTTTGAGGAATACTGGTCAGTAACTTTGTAGAATGTCCTTCAAAGGGATTTGTGTGATGTTTTTCTCATGATTAGATTGCAGTTATGGGTGTTTGGCAGGAAAGTCACAGAGGTAAGTGCCATTTTCATTACACTCTGTCAAAGGTGCATGCTATCAACAGGACTTATCACTGTTGATGTTAACTTTGATCATGTAACTGAGGTAGTCTTTGTTGGGTTTTTCTGACATAAAGTTACTTTCTTCTTTCTTCTTTCTCTCATTCAGTGCTATACTTTTTGGGAGGAAATTACCACATACAGCCCACACTCAAGATGTGGGCAGTTATGCTCTACTTTCTTAAGGATGGGTTACCTACCTAGTGTATACAAATTAAAAAAAATATTTAGATGGTTAAGAAATCCCAAGATGTAATGCAGACTATGACAAAACAATCTAACTATATTAAAAATTTAAGAAATAATATCATTAAAGATGATGAAGGAAAATGTGCTGATCTAAGTCACTTTGGAAATTAGTGGAATCTGTAAAATTAAAAGCAAAAACAGTACATAAGTACTGTAATTTAGTTCATAATGTTGTTTTCCACAGGAATATTAGTTAAAAATTATCTCACTGCTATACACATATGAAAGAATTGAACAATTAAGTAAATGGATGGTAGATGCTAGGAACCAGGTGGGAAGTGGGATTTTACCAGTTAGCAAGAAGAAAAGGATAGAGAATAATCCGTGTTTTAATGGATTCGAATTAGGGACATCATTATGAAATTATATGTACATATAATTTATACATATGTACATATACATATATATGTATATACACACAAGAAATATTTACAGATGTTTGTAAACCCACAAGTCAATTATACACAAAACCGTTCCTGCTTTGTCAGCTGAGATAGCCTGGAAACAATGACATCCTAGTATTGACAAGTTCATGTCATGCCCAGATCTTAGTTCACAAGTGCCAGTCTTCAATAAAAGGATCAAGGGCTCCTTGGAGAAATTACTAATCCAGGGGCTGGGGCAGGAAATAGAAAATGTGAGTCTGGACTATTTTGTAGTGCTAGAGGTAATGAATGCTGAGAAATAAAAAATTTAAAAGCCCTGTTATGATGAGGCCATGTCAAAAGATATGAGACATTAGTAGAGCTCTCAGTGGCCAATGTTGGAATAAATGTGAACAAACAAAAGAAATGAAGTAATACTGGACTAGGAAACAAATATCCGTGAGTACATATGGGTATAAATAAATTATTTAACAAAAAAATGAGGGAGAAGAGACAAGTGTCTCATGCGAAGAATTTCAAATAAGACATGTGTTACTTTGACATATGTAATTTTGTAAAGGAAAGACCAATAGATTGTTTTTCAAATATAAAATTAAAACAGGATTTCCAAATTCCATATCAGCATAAAGAGTAAGAAAGAAGTAGATCATGGGTAAAACAAAATAATACAAGATACTTATAAAATAAAATAAAATAAAATAAAATAAAATAAAATAAAATAAAATAAAATTAAAATGAAAGACAAAAGATCAAATGCCATATTTATTTTATCTTCTCTTATCAAAACCATTAACTTACCAATTCTGTGGTTGAGCTCCAAGTTCATATTGCAAAATTATCCAGGGGTGCCTGGGTGGTTCAGTCAATTAAGTGTACAACTCTTGATTTCGGCTCAGGTCATGATCTCACAGTTTGTGGGTTTGAGCCCCACATCAGGCTTCATGCTGACAGTGCGGAGCTCGCTTGGGATTCTCTCTCTCTCTCTCTCTCTCTCTCTCTCTCAAAATAAATAAATAAACTTAAAAAAAATCAATTATCCAGGCTATTACAAATCATATTCTGTTGTAAGGTACTAACATTAAGAAAATTTTGGCCAAGACAATAAAGAAAAAGAGATAATGCAGCTATGCTAAATTAGGAAGTAAAAGAAGTATAGCATCAAATATGGAGGGTATTAAGGCTTTTAAAGTATTTATAGACTTTATTTTAAATTCTACACATCTTGAAAGAATTAATGACATGGACAAATTTCATAAAAACTATTATAAAAATTGATACTTTGTGATGAAGCTTAAAAAAATAAAATATCAAATATAGAAAATATTATTTAGGAAATGATTACCAAAAGCTCATTTTTATCAAATAATTTTATGTTGAGTTGTTCGAAGGCAGTTGTAAACTACTTCTGGCTATATAGTAATTGATGAAAAGCATCCCAATTCAATTATGAACCAAGCAACATCTTATACAGAACATAAGAAAAATGGGACATTAAAAAAAGAAACACCGACTAAAGATCTTTAGAACTATAACTGTAAAATATTAGCAAATCAAATGTAGCAGTTTATTAAAAGATAACACACCATGACCGAATAGTTTTTATTCCAGGAATGCACTAACAATTCAATATTAGGAAACCAAGTAATAATTCATCACAACAATCGATCAAAGGAGAAGAAAAAATTATCTTGATAGACGCTGAAAAAGCATTTTAAAATAATTCAACATCAATTATTGATAAAAAACGTTAGTCAACTAGGAATAGTAGATAAGAACAAATCCCCAAGATGATATAGACAATCTATTTCAAACTAACAACCAACACTGAATCTTATTGTAAACATTAGAAACTTTCTCCTTGAAGACAAGAATAAGACAGAGATCATTATTACTGTTTCTGCAGTTAATTTTTAAAAAGTTATTTACTGATGTATGTTTTATAAATAATAAAATTCACTCTTTTAAGTGTATAGTTTGAGGAGTTTATATAAATGTAGTTATACAATCATCAGAATAAAAGGACAGAATAAGAAAATATTTCTTTCACTTCATAATGTTTTCTCTTGCCCCCGTGTTCCTCTCCCTCTAGTCCCAGACCCTGATGACTACTCTTCCAATGTCTGTCCCTGTATATTAATCTTTCCCAGAAGTTCCTGTAAATTGAATCATATAATATGTAGCTTCTTATCATAATACATAACGCTTTTAAAATTCATCCATGCTGTTGCATATTTTATTAGTTTGTCCTTTTTAATTGCTGGGTTCTATTCTACCATTTAGATGTATTATAAATTATTTTTTCATTCATAAGATGATACCTATTTAGGTAATTTCTGGTGTTTGGTTATTATGAATAACCAAAATGGGCAAATAGCCCATTTGCATACATGTCTGTGAGTGAACAAATGTTTTCAGTTTTGTTTGCTAAATATCCAAAAATATGAATTATATGATATGTATATGTATATATGTACCAGTATATATTACATGATCAGTATATATAAAGTTCTATATAAAATTATTAAAAATTGCCAAACTATTTTTTAGAGTGGTGTACAATTGTACATTTCACAAGCGGTGTATAAGGAGTTCTAGTTTTCCATAACATCATCAACACTTAGTATTGTCAGTCTTTTTAGTTTTAGCTATTTTCATGGGTGTTAGTGGTATCTTACAATGTTTTTAATTTGTATTTCCACAATGACTAATGATGTTGAGCACTTTTTCATGTGCATATCTGCCCCCTGTGATTTTCTGTGTTGATGATGATATGTCAATAAAGATATTTTTTTAACTGTATGTTTATCTTAAAATCTTGAAATAAGGTAGCGAGAATTCTTTTTCTTCTCTTTGAATTTCTGTCTAAATTTTAGAATCATCTTCTCGATTTCTAAAAGTGACACAAAACAAAAACAAATAATTTGAATTGAGATTGCCTGTATGTATGTATGGATCAGTTTGATGAGAATTGACATCTTAACAATATTTAGTCTTCAGATCCATGTACAGTATATATATTTTTTCTTTATTTAGGTCTTTAATTTTTCTCCATAATATTTTATATTTTGCAGTGTACAGACATTGCATTATTCCTAAGTATACGAGGTGTGATGCTATTGTGAAAGATATTTTTCAATTTTTAAATTTTCAGTTGTAGACTGTGGGTATACAGAAATATAATTGCTTTTGTTCCTAATGACCTTGTATCCCGTATTTTGCTAAAGTCACCCATTTGTTCTTGACCTTATTTTTTCCTTTTCGTGTGTGTGTAAATTTATTGTGATTTTCTGTGTAGGCAATTATGTTATTTGTGAAAGAAAATAGGTTTTTTCTTTTTGTCAGCATTCTGTTTCTTTTTCTTGTCTCATATTCTTTGATAGAATTTCTGGTTCAATGTTAAATAGAAGTGGTGAGGGAATACTTACTAGCCTTGTCTCTGATCTTAGGGTGAAATCAGTCTTTCACCACTGATATAATGTTAGCTAGAAATTTTTAATAAAAGCCGATTTTCAGTGTTAAACTCTCCAACATTAATTGTGGACTCAAATATGTTTTCTTATATGATTTTTATTTATTTATTTTATACTCTCTCATTAGGTGGAGTCACATTTTGGAGTTCCTATATTTTCTTGAGAAATTTACCCAATTATTTTTATGTAATGCAATATTTCTTTTTTTCTCAAATCTAGTTTGTCTGATATTAATAGAGCCACTCCAGCTCACTTTGGATTAGAGTTTATATGGCATATTTTTCATTCTTTTGCATTCAACAGATCTATTTCTTTGTTTTTAACATTGGCCTCTTTGTAGGCAGTGTATATTAGATCTCGCTTTTAAATTTGATCTGCAGTCTGTGTCTTAATTTATTTTAAACAATGTGCATTTAATGTAATGATTATTGAAATCTACTTTCTTGCAAATATTTTTCTATCTGTCCCATGTTTTTTTTATTTCTTCTTTTCACTTTCTGACTAATTTTAGAATGAGTACTTTTAAGATTTCTTTTTACCTTCAGTATTATTTTACTAATTATATCTATTTTGCATAAGTTGCTATCATGTTTAAAATATATACCTTTAACTTATCACAGTTTGCTGCCAAACTTTCTGTGAAATGTAAGAAACTTAAGTTGGAGAGCTTTGGTTCACTCCCTCTCATACTTTATGACATTTTTTTTGTCGTATATTTTATTTCTATGTATGTTATGAACTCCATAATACTTTGGCATACTTTTGCCCTGGATAGTCACTTTTCACTTAAAGAGATGAAAAATAATTGGGTAGTACTCTGGTCCTACTTTTGTCTTCCTCACTTAAAGAGATGAAAAATAATGCCTAATATATTTTGTATTTACCTACACTTGTATCCCTTCCAAGATGCTATCCTTTTTTTGTGTAGATCCGTATATCCATTTGCTATCATTATCCTTCTGCCTGAGGACTTCCTTTATATTACTTGTAGCACAGGTACTTTAGCTTGTGTGTTCCTCAATATGTCTTTATTTTGTTTTTATTTTTAAAAATTTTACTAATAAGCTTTATTTTTAGAATAGTTTTAGATTTATAGACATTTTTAGCTGTACATAAAATTGAGTGAATGGTACAGAGATTTCCCATGTAATCCTCACCTAGTTTCCCCTATTATTAGCATCTATATGAATATGTACATTTATTACAATTTATGAACCAATATTGCTACATTAGTTCATAGTTTATTCAGATTTCCTTAGTTTTTAATCTACTATCCTTTTCTGTTCACTATCCCATGTAAGGTGTTGCATTACACTTTAGTTGTCATGTCTCCTTAGACTCCTCTTGGTTGTGACAGTTTCCCAAACTTTCCTTGTTTTTGATGACCTTGGCAATTTTTAGAAGTACTGGTCAAGTGTTTTGTAAAATATTTTCACTTGGTGTTTATCTGATGTTTTTCTCATAATTATACTGCGGTTGTAGGGTTTGCAGAGGACGATCACAGAAGTGCCATTTCATCACACCATATCAAGAATACATCAGCATGACTTCTTATCATTGTTGATGTTAATTATGATCACCTAGCAGAGATAGTGTTTTTCAGGTTTCTCTACTGTAAAGTTACTTTTTTTTCTTCCCTTTTTGATACTGTCCTCTTTCAAAGACAGTCACTGTGTGCAGTCTACACTTAAGAGGTGAAGAATTATGCTCCACCTCCTTTAGAGTGACTTATTTACATAACTTGCTTGGAATTCTGCATGAGGGACTTTTTTCTTCTCCACTTATTAATTTATTCAATCATTTATTTATATTAGTATGGATATATTGATATTTATTTTACATATTGTTTTGAGTCTAATACTCCCTTATTTTCTTGCTCAGATTATTCCAGATTTAGCCAGTGGGAGCTCTTTCAGATAGCTCTTGTGCACTTTTGACACATTCTCATAAAATTTTCAAATTTTTAAGAACTTTTTGTACTTTCTGCCATTATAACATGCTCTGGGCTGATTTTGTACTTTCTATACCCATCCATGAATCAACTGTTTCTTCAAGAAGCCCTGATTATTTTAATTGGAGAATGGTATTAGAAACCAATATCTGGAGGTTAGGTGTGCTCATTGCTACCAAAGTGTCATTTCTTCCTTTCCTTCTTTCTCTTTTTCTTTCTCTTTCTTTTCTTTTCTTCTTTTCTTTTCTTTTCTTTTCTTTTCTTTTCTTTTCTTTTCTTTTCTTTTTTCTTTTCTTGCCTTTCTTTCTTTCTTTCTTTCTTTCTTTCTTCTTTCCTCTTTCTTTCTTCTTCCTCCCCTCTCAGCTGACAAAGCAAGGAAATATGTGTCCATACAAATCCTCCATATGTATACCTCTCTATAAATATCCCCATAGGTAGCCATCTGTGTCTATATTAAATATGAATTCATACTGATGGCTCCAACTCTAACCCATTAAAATATGGATCATATTTTAATATGGGAGCTTCCTCCCTTTGCAATATGTAAGTTTCCATTCCTTTCCATACATTTGTAATCCAATTAGATTCTCTTGTAACAGTCTGAATTTTTCTTCTAGACTTCTCTGACCCCTTAAATTATTAAAAAAACCAACAACTTTGCATACATTAAGGTTTGTTCTTTTGTGTTTTAAACTACTATAGGTTTTGGTAATGTATAATGTAATGTGTCCATGACTGCACTGTCATGCAGAATTGTTCTCTTACAATAAAAATCCCCTGTGCTTCACCTATTCGTCTCTTCACACTTTTAACAACAACTAATCTTTTACCAACTCTATATTTTTACATTTCCCAGAATTTCATATAATTGGAAATATGCAGGATGTAGCCTTTTCAGACTGGCTTATTTCACTTAATATGAATTTATGGTCCTTTGATCTCTTTTTTTTTTTGGTTGCTTCATAACTTTTGTTTTTATCATTTAATAATATTTTATTGTATGGATATGCTAATTTGTTTATCCATTTACTTACTGAAGGAATATTGTTTGCACTTAGATTTTAGCAATTATAAATAAAACTGCTATTCACATGCGGGTTTCTTTGTGGACATAAATTTTCAACACATTTGTGCAAATACCTAGGAACATGATGCTTGGGTTATATGATAAGACTGTGTTTAGCTTTGTAAGAAACTTCAAAACTGTCTTCCAAAGTGGCTGTACTATTTTGCATTGCCACCACCAAGAAATAATAACATCCTATGAGCATTTGATAGTGTCAGTTTCTTGGATGTTAGCCATTTTAATAAGCGTGTAGTGGTATCTCATCATTGTATTAATTTGCAATTTCATTATAATAAATTTGGAGCATATTTTCACATGCTTATTTTTCATCTGCATATCTCCTTTGTTGAGGTGTACAGATCTTTTTTTTGCATCTTAGAATTGGATTATTTGGGGTTTTTTATTGTTCAGTTTCAGAGTTCTTTGTGTATTTTGGACACAAGATTACTATCAAATATATATTTTGCCAATAATTTTACCAGTCTGTAACTTGCCTTTTTATTTTCTTAGTAATGTCCTTTGTAGAAAGGAATTTAAAATTTTAATAAAGCCGAACATCAATTTTTTCTATCATGGATCATAGTAAGTTCATTTAGATTTTATCCAATGTTTTTCTTTAAAAGTTTTCTTATTTTATATTTTTATTTAGTGCATGATTAATTTTGAGTTAATTTTTGTGAGAAGTAAGTTATGTGGCCAAATTCTTTTCTTTACACATGGAAATCCAGAACAATTTGTTGAAAATATTGCCCTTTCTCTATTGTATTACCTCTATTCCTTTTTTAAAGATCAGTTGATTACATCTATGTGGGTTGAGTTCTAGGCTGTCTATTCTGTTCTCTTGATCTATACGTGTCTATTCTTTTTTGAATATCATGCTCTCTTTATCACTGAACTTTTTAATATCTTTAAAGAATCCACAAAACAGTTTGCTGATATTTAGATGGGTTGTGTTGAATCTGTGTTGGGAAGAATCAACACCTGAATAATATTGAAGCTTCCAACCCATAAACATGGAATATCACTCCATTTACTTAAATTTTTTATCGGAGTTTTGTAGTTCCTGCATATAGATCCTATACATATTTTGTTAGATGTGTACCTAAATATATTTTTTTTACGTTAACTTAAATAGTACTGAGGTGCCTGGGTGACTCAGTTGGTTGAGTGTCCAGCTATTGATTTTGGCTCAGGTCATGATCCCAGAGACATGGGGTTGAGCCCCACATTGAGCTCTTTGCTGACCCTGGTGCCTCTTTAAGATTCTCCCTCCCTCTCTCTCTCTCTCTCCTTCTGCCCCTCTACCCCTCTTGTGCACCCTTTATCTCTCTAAAATAATAAATAAATAAATGAATAAATAAATAAATAAATAGTATTGTTTTTTAGTTTCAAATTTGTATTGTTCATTGCTGGTATAAAGGAAAGCAACTGAGTTTTTCATATTAACCTCGTATCCTATGATCTGGCTATAATCACTTATTCCTGGTTTTTTGACAGTTTGTTGGGATTTTCTGCATAGATAATCCTGTCATCTGTGAAAAAGACAGTCTTATTTTTATTTCTTTCCTTCCAATCTGCATACCCTTATTACCATTCCTTGTCTTATTCTATTAGGTAGGACTTCCAGTGTGATGTTGATTATGAGTGTGGAGAAGGGAGCCTTTTTGCCTTGTTCCTAATCTTAGGGGGGTATGCAAGTACTTAGTATGATGTTAGCTGTGGGTAGTTTGTAGACATTCTTTTTTGTTTTTTTAGACATTCTTTATAAAAAGAGTATTATCTCCTACTCCTACTTTTCTGAGAGTTTCTATCATGATGTAGTCTAATGCATTTTCTACATCAAAAATATGATTTTTTTCTGTAGCCTTTTGATATAGTAGATTACATACATTTATTTTCAAATGTAGAACCAGTCTCACATACCTGGAATAAATCGCTCTGTCATTTTTTATAATTTTTTGTACATTATTGGATTTATTGTGATAATATTTTGCTGTGGAATTTTTAAAATCTATGTTCATAAGAGGTATTCACATGTAGTTTTCCTTTGCTTATAATGTCTTTATCTGGTTTGGTATTAGTCTAATGGTGGCATCATAGAATGAGTTAGAAAATGTTTCTCCCATTTCTGTTTTCTGAAAGAGATCATAAAAATTGGTATTTTTTTTCTTCATTAAATGTTTGGTAGATTTTACTGGTGACATCATCATGGTCTAGTGCTCTCTTTTTTAGAAGGTCATTAATTATTTGTCCAATTTCTTTAAAAATTGTAGGCCTATTTAAATTATCTATTTCTCTTTTTGTGAAAGTTTTGATACTTTGTATCTTTCAAAGAACTGGTTCACTTAATTTAAGTTACCATATGTGTGGGCCTACAGTTTGCTCAAAATATTTCTTTATCATCCTCTTAACATCCATGAGATTTGTGGTGAATATACTTCTTTTATTTATGACATCAGCAATTTCTGCTTTCTCTCTTTTTTCTTGATTAGTCTAGCCAGATCAATTTCATTGATCTTTTCTAAAATGAGTATTTGGTTTTGTTTACTGTCTTTATTGTCTCTGTTGCATTTTCTGATTGTAGTTTCATTGTTTTCTGCTTTAATTTTTATAATTTATTTTCTTCTGTTTGCATTAGAACTAAATTGCTCTTCTTCCTTTAGTTTTCTAGGTGGAAACAGATTACTGATTTTAGATCTTTCTTCTTATCTAATACATGCATTCAATGCTATAGATTTTCCTCTAAGCACTGCTTTTGCTGCTTCCCACAAATCTTGTTAAGTTGTATTTTCATTTTATCCAGTTCAAATTATTATAAAGTTTCTCTTGAAAAATTTTTGTTGTTATTTAGAATTATGTTGTCTGAACTCCAAATATTTTGGGATTTTCCATCTGTTTTTCTGTTACTGAATTCTAGTTTAATTCCACTCTGGTCTGAGAATATAGCTTATATGATATCTATTCTTTTTTAAATTAGTTAGGGTCTTTGAATATCCAAAATGTTGTCTGTTTTGGTGAGTGTTCCATTTGAGGTTGAGACAGAGTGCATCCACTGTTGTTGAATGAATTATATCCAGTTGATTAATAGTGATGTTTATTTCAACTATACCCTTACTGATTTTCTGCCAGCTGTATCTATCAATTACTGAAAGAGAGGTATTGAAGTCTCTAATTATAATTGTGGATTTGTCTAGTTCTCTTTGCTTTTCTTTTTTTTTTAATATGAAATTTATTGTCAAATTGGTTTTCTCCCATCCCCCATCAACCCTCAGATTATTCTCAGTTTTTAAGGGTCTCTTATGGTTTGGCTCCCTCCGTCTCTAACTTGTTTTTTTCCTTCCCCTCTCCCATGGTCTTCTGTTAAGTTTCTCAGGATGCACATAAGAGTGAAAACATGTGGTATCTGTCTTTCTCTGTATGGCTTATTTCACTTAGCATAACACTCTCCAGTTCCATCCATGTTGCTACAAAAGGCCATATTTCATTCTTTCTCATTGCCACGTAGTACTCCATTGTGTATATAAACCACAATTTCTTTATCCATTCATCAGTTGATGGACATTTAGGCTCTTTCCATAATTTGGCTATTGTTGAAAGTGCTGCTATAAACATTGGAGTACAAGTGCACCTATGCATCAGCACTCCTGTATCCCTTGGGTAAATTCCTAGCAGTGCTATTGCTGGGTCATAGGGTAGATCAATTTTTAATTTTTTGAGGAACCTCTACACTGCTTTCCAGAGCGGCTGCATCAGTTTGCATTCCCACCAACAGTGCAAGAGGGTTCCCGTTTCTCCACATCCTCTCTAGCATCTATTGTCTCCTGATTTGTTCATTTTAGCCACTCTGATGGCCTGAGGTGGTATCTGAGTGTGGTTTTGATTTGTATTTCCCTGATGAGGAGCAACGTTGAGCATCTTTTCATGCACCTGTTGGCCATCTGGATGTCTTCTTTTTTTTTTTTTAATTTTTTTTCAACGTTTTTTATTTATTTTTGGGACAGAGAGAGACAGAGCATGAACGGGGGAGGGGCAGAGAGAGAGGGAGACACAGAATCGGAAACAGGCTCCAGGCTCCGAGCCATCAGCCCAGAGCCTGACGCGGGGCTCGAACTCCCGGACCGCGAGATCGTGACCTGGCTGAAGTTGGACGCTTAACCGACTGCGCCACCCAGGCGCCCCTGGATGTCTTCTTTAGAGAAGTGTCTATTCATGTTTTCTGCCCATTTTTTCACTGGATTATTTGTTTTTCGGGTGTGGAGTTTAGTGAGTTCTTTGTAGATTTTGGATACTAGCCCTGTGTCTGATATGTCATTTGCAAATATCTTTTCCCATTCCATCGGTTGCCTTTTACTTTTGTTGATTGTTTCCTTTGCAGTGCAGAAGCTTTTTATCTTCATGAGGTCCCGATAGTTCATTTTTGCTTTTAATTCCCTTGCCTTTGGAAATGTGTCAAGTAAGCAGTTGCTGTGGCTGACATCAGAGAGGTTGTTTCCTGCTTTCTCCTCTAGGGTTTTGATGGTTTCCTCAAAAGACCCCAAATAGCCAAAGTAATATTGAAGAAGAAGACCAAAACGGGAGGCATCACAATCCGAGACATTAGCCTCTACTACAAAGCTGTAATCATCAAGACAGTATGGTATTGGCACAAAAACAGACACATAGACCAATGGAATAGAACAGAGATTCCAGAATTGGACCCACAAAAGTATGGCCAACTAATCTTTGACAAAGCAGGAAAGAATATCTAATGGAAAAAAGAGTCTCTTTAACAAATGGTGCTGGGAGAACTGGACAACATGCAGAAGGATGAAACTAGACCACTTTCTTACACCATTCACAAGAAGAAATTCAAAATGGATAAAAGACCTGAATGTGAGACAGAAAACCATCTCTTTGCTTTTCTATCAGTTTTTACCTCATGTATTTTGATTCTTGTCTTTAGACTCATACACATTAAAGATTATTATGTCTTTCTTGGAAAATTCATCCTTTCATCATTACCCTTTCATTCATGAAATTACCTTTCATTCGTATACCCTGATAATGTTCCTTGTTCTGAAACTTGCTTTGTCTGAAGTTAATACAGCTCCTTCCACTTTCCTGTGATTTCCCCTACAATCACAGTGTTATTATCTATACATTTATTTATGTTTGTGATTAGTTGATTTATACATTTGGGTGTCTCACATTGGGGGCATAAACATTTATAGTTGTTAGCTCTTATTTATGTGTAGACCCTTTAATTATGATATAATGCCCTCTTTCATTTCTTGTTACAGTCTTTGTTTTAAAATCTAGTTTGTTTTAAAATTGTAGTATGGCTACCATGGCTTTCTTTTGATGTTCAGTAGCATGATGGTTCTCCATTCCTTCACTTTCAATCTGCAGGTGTCCTCAGGTCCAAAGTGAGTCTTTTGTAAGCAGCATACAGATGGATCTTTTTTTTCCTTCCCATTCTGATACCCCATGTCTTTTGATTTTAGTCTATTTACATTCAGAATGATTATTGAAAGATACGGATTTAGTGTCATTGTGTTATCTGTAGGTTTCATGCTTGTGGTGATGTCTCTGATCCTTTGTAGTCTTTGCAGCATTTCACTCACAGAGTCCCCGTTTGGATCTCCTGCAGGGCTGGTTTCGTGGTCATCAACTCCTTTAGTTTTTGTCTGGAAAAGCCTTCATCTCTCCTTCTGTTCTGAATGACAGCCTTGCTGGATCAAGGATTCTTGGCTGAATATTTTTCCTATTCATCACATTGACTATTTCCCGCTACTACCTTCTGGCCTTCCAAATTTCAGTGGACAGGTCTGCTACTACCCTTATGTGTCTACCCTTGTAGGTCAAGGCCCATTTGTCCCTAGCTGCTTTCAGAATTCTCTCTTTATCTTTGTATTTTCCAGTTTCACTATGATATGTCATGGTGTTGACCTGTTTTTGTTGAATTTGAAGGGAGATCTCAATGCCTCTTGGACTTGGATACCTGTTTCCTTCCCCAGATTAGGGAAGTTCTCAGCTACAATTTGGTCAAATAAACCTTCTACCCCTTTCTGTCGTTCTTCTTTTGGAACTCCTATGATACGGTATTATTTCATTTCATTGAATCACTTAGGTCTCTAATTCTCCCTTCCTGGTCTAGTAATTTCTTTTCCCTCTTTTTTTCATTTTCACCACTTTCCATAATTTTATCTTCTATTTTACCTATTCTCTCCTCTGCTTCTTTCATCCTTGGTGTCACTGCATCTAGTTTATTTTGCATCTCATTTACAACACTTATTAATTCATCATGACCATTTCTTAGGTCTTTGATCTCTGCAGCAATAGATTCTCTGCTGTCTTCTATGCTTTCTTTAAGCCCAGCTATTCGTCGTATGACTGCTTTTTCTAAATTCTTGTTCAGATATATTGTTTGTACCAGTTTTGAGTAATTCTCTGGCTGTCATTTCTTCCCGGAATTTCTTTTGAGATTTCTTCCATTTCGTCATTTTGGCTAGGTTTCTGTCTTTTACGTGTGTTAATAGCTTGTCACGTGTCCTGCACCTGCAAGCAGTGCTCTATTAAAAGAAGGTTGTACACTGTCCAGAGCCTGGCACTTCAGGAAGTGTTTTTGGAGTGTGCTCTGTGCACTGTGCTGTTGTGTATTTGGCTGCTTTGTCCCACTGCTCCTAGTGGCGGATTGTTTGGACCTTCCACCGGGTGTCCTTTGATTTGTTTGTTGAAGTAACGCTGGAAGAAAGGAAATGGGGGAGGGAAAGTTATCCCATACAAAGAGAGAAATGAAAGGGCAGAAAACAAAGACCAGGCAGAGAATCAGGAAAGTATAAGGCTTAATCCAAAGAGAGAGAGAGAGAGAGAGAGAGAGAGATGAAAATAAGGGAGATACAGAAAAGAAATAGAAAGAATAGAGTAAAAATGCCTGATTAAACAAACAACCAGAACAGAGAAAGAAAGATAGAAAGAAAGAAAAAAAATATATATATATCTTAAGGACTGACCAAAAATCAAATCAGAAACTATGAGCCTGAATGCAAAGCAGGGGTGGGGGGGGGGAGGAGGGTAGAAAGAAAAAGAAGGGGAAAGGGAAGAGTAGAAAGGGAAAAAAAAGAGAAAAAAAAAACAGATTAACGTACAAAACCACAGGGCAGTTGTCTGTTGGTGACTGGGACCGCGGCTGTGCTGGTCTGGAGAAGGGCCCCTCTGGTTCTGTCAGTGTCAGTTCCTCCTCCAGTAGATAGGCAGTTGCCTGGCATGGAGGGGCGGGGTTTGGTGTAAGTGGGTCCACATCCACTGGGGGTCGCTGTGCTGCTCCCTGAAGTCCCACCGTGCTGCTGATGGGGAGAAAAAGGGCAACACCCCAATCTCTCATCCCCGGACTGTGTGTCTCAAACCACGCTGTCCAGGCAGCCCTCACAGAGTAGCAGGGGTGGTGGGCTTGTCCTGCTCCATAGTCTTCTGTGCCTCCCAGTCTCTGGCTTCAGTCCAGAGAAAGTTGCACACCCCTGAAAATGCCAATCTTCAGCTTCTAAAGCTGTTTACAAATTAGAAACTGGCGCTCTCCATATTTCTTTTTCCCCAGTCCGTGGTCCGGGGAGGTTTTCCCCTTGGCCTAACACAATCCCACGCGTCCACAGCCTCTCTTTCTGTTCCCCTTGTCTCTCTGTAGAAGAGGTTCGGCTCCCATCCCAGCCTACGCCATAGTTTTCTCTCTCCCAATTCGCATACACACACCTCTGTCCTGCCAAGCTGTCTCCGTCCACCATGGAGATTCTTCTCTCATTCCACAGACTGATTTCCTGGCTGTTCCAAGTGTTCTGACCTCAATATTACTGTATTTGAGGGAGGAAGGAAATCCCCGTCCCCCTACTTCTCCACCATCTTAACTCCTTCTCTTCTTGTACATTCTGTTTCGTTTTTCATTCTTGCTTTACTTGCATGTCATTTGGGAAATTTCTATTCACCTACTTCAAGTTACTGATTCTTTCCTTGGCCATGTCATCTGCTCATGAGTCTGTCAAAGGCAGGGTTCACTTCTATTAAAGTGTTTATTTTTTTCCACATACCACTCATCCTTACATGTTGTATATATTTTTTTTTCCACTAGAGCACCTAAGATATTAGTCATGATTGTTTTATTTCTCTCTCTGATACTTTGAAAATCTGTGTCAATGTCTGAGTCAGGCTCTGATCCTTATTTTGGCTCTTCAGATAATGTGTTTTTCTTGCCTTTAGCATACCTCATACTTTTTTGTTAGAATTGGATATAATGTATAATAAGAACTGAGATAAAGATAACTTTATGGTAAGGGTGCCTGGGTGGCTCAGTTGGTTACATGCATGACTCTTGATTTCACCTCAAGATCTCATGGCTCATGAGATCAAGTTGTGCATCAGTGCAGAGCCTGCTTGGGATTCTCTCTCTCTCTCTCTCTCTCTCTCTCTCTCTCTCTTTCTGCTCCTCCCCTGCTCACATGTGCTCTCTCTCTTTCTCTCTCTCTCAAAATAAATAAACATTAAAAAAAGAGATCTTGGGGTGCCTGAGTGGCTTAGTTGGTTAAGTGTCCGACTCTTGATTTCAGCTCAGGTCATGATCTTATGGTTTATGGGTTCGAGCCCCACACTGGGCTCAGCACTGACAGTGCAGACCCTGGTTGGGATTCTTTCTCTCTCCCTCTCTCTGTGCCTCCATTGTCTCTCTCTCTCCCTCAAAATGAATAAACTTAACAAAAGAGATCTTTATTTTGAATTTTTTGTATTAAGCTAGCTAGGAGCCAGAATGTGATTAGTAGTTCTTGTATGTCTACTATGTCTAACCTGTGCCAGAGGGTATAGTTTCCTTTAGTGTCCTTGGTTTTGTTTTGTTTTGTTTTGTTTTCCTTTCTCTGTTCCTCTGGGTTTCCCTAAGAATGGCTTCTTACGGAGACTTTGTGTCTTCCACTCATCAGTTGGAATCCACTGTTATTACACTGGAGCCCTACTGATAGGGTGGTAAGCATCTGGGGAGAGAGTAAGCATTCTACAATAGTATGTTCAAGTCTCAGTCTTTCTGTTGGACTGAGTCTCCAGGTTGCAACTTTCAGAAGTGTTTAATAACCTTTTTTTTTCTTTGCCTTTAGATGGGTCAGGAAAGTTAGAGGTGGGTGAAGTTGGCTGATTCCTTCCTTACAATAGGAAGATAAGGCTTTTGTATGCAGATGCCCTTAGAGAGCAAAGTTTTGTTATGATGCATACTCTGGATGTTTTCAAATGGTTACTTTTCTCCTCCCTTGCCTGAAACAGAAGGGGGCATCTCTTGGATCTTCAACTTGAATCCCGATGGAATTCTTGGAGGTAAAGTCTATGCCAATATGTTTGTATGTAGGGGGAGGGGTCTAAGACTGTAGCCTCTAGGAGTTTATCACTTTTACACCAGGCCATGTTCAGCCTACAGATGTTCATTAAAACGACCTTTTAAGCGTTCCTACCACCCAGTGGCTATGGCTGCAGTTTGGGTGATATTGGGTTGTCGGTGATTTTCTTTATTCTTATTTTTCTACAGTTTGGGGCCTTGCGGTTTGCTCTGTGACTTCAATTCTCTGACGGGTTTAAGAAAAGTCATTGATTTTTAGTTGGTTCTGCTTTTTTCCTGGGGTGAGGATGAGAGCAATGACTTCCAAGCTCTTTACATGTTGGAGCTGAGACCAGAAGTCTTTGTTTTCCAAAGATATTTTCACGGGATATAAAATTCCAAGCCGGCAGTTTTCTCTTTCAGCACTTTAAAGATGTTGTTCTATTATTCTCTCACTTGATTTGTTTCCAATGAGAAATATACCCTCATCCTTATCTTAGAACATATAAGGAGAAATAAAACAAGCTGTGGGCTGAAAGGAGGGAGAAGAAGCCTTAACATCACATGAAACATTTATTTAAAGATGAATTACCACATCTGGAACAAGAAGGATGGGCTAATACGTCATTTTGAGGAGGGGAACTCTGGCAGATAAGCCGCTAGGCTTGTGATGGTTTTGTCACCTTAGATACATTTTGGGTCCACAGAACTGAGTCAAAAGTGAGGTTTAAACAGAATTTTGCCCCCAAGAGTTCATGAATAAGATGGCAAGAGCCACCGTTACCTGGGGAAATAGAACATTCTTCCCGGAGAAGTGGTAAAGAAATGTATAATAAAATATGGTCAGCTTTAGAAGCAGTCTCAATAAATCAACATCGGGCCCCTAAGTTCAAGAACATGACAGTGGAAATGACAGACATGACAGTGGTTTTAAAAACTTTGGTTTTTCCAGAGACAGGAAAAGCAGCATCCCATAAATCAAGCATAAACTAAATAGTATTTAATCACCCATGAAACTTGGGAAGTAAGCGGAGACACCCCAAAGAACTTTGGATACTATTTTTCTTTTATTCTTGCGTTGTAAATGGTATTTCCCATGATGTACTAATAAATGGGTTTTCTCAATTATGAGTCCTAGATATTTAAAACAAACTCCTAAGGACAGCCATTTACATTGCAGACCACTGCTATCAACGGGCATTACATTTTGGTCTCACCACTAGTGGCCCTTTTCTTCTTGAGTTAAATGCACATAATAAAGAATGCATTCATGATGTGCTTAATTTGTTATAACATTTTGCCTGATGGCAAGGAAAGTTTGATATAGTCATCACTTTTGCCTCCCAAAACTTAAACACTAAGAACAAACAAAGCTGACATAGAAAGAAAACTCAAGAACATTAGAAGCATAATAAATGCATTACACCAATTTAAACCTGAAAGCGGAGTATTGTAATATAGGTCTTATTGCATGAAGGCATTAAATGAAAAATAAATCCAGAATATAGCATATAACTCAAGAGGGAAAAGTATCTAAATGCTTAAATAGGGGTATGAAAATCATGATTCTATTTGTAGGTAGCTTTATTTTCTCAAAGTTATTGAGAATCATATAAATAATATTTATTTATCACATTCTACTGGAATTGATAGACTATATATTATATTATTGAAGAATAGATAAAGTAAGTAGGTAGTTAAATGCAGAAGGTCAAGTTCCCTAGCACAGATAGTTGCAGGCGGCCATGAAAGTGAATCAGAGAGCCTGTGGGAAAATGAGGGATGAGAAAGTTCATCCAGCTAGGAGAACAGATGCGGAGAGAAAGAATGACAATGTGCACATCTCCCTGTCACACTTTCCTCATATGTTTCAGAGTGAAGAGAAAGAGTTTTATGAAGACTGTCCAGTGTTTCCCCAAATCCAATCATTATCACAGCACCTTTCAAATTTGGTCACATCCTATACCAATTGCATCATTACACAATATTGTCCTTTATGTTGATTTACTTTTTGCTTAAATAATTTTATACACAAATGCAAGTTTATGTTACCAGCATGTATACCAGCATCATAAATAGAAGTGTAAATGAAAGCCATTTATTCAAAAGTAACCATATAAAAAATGAAATAAAAAATACAATGTTTTAGCCACAGTTGCCTAAAAAAGTGTCTGAGCACAGGAAGATGGGTAAGAACGTAAGATGTATTAAGAACTGAGAAGATTATAGCTTTCTATTTGATTTGAAGTTTATGTACCTCCAACTGAACCCATTGCTTATGCCTGCTGAAAGCGTATGTAAAATCACAATATGTCGCATGATGTGTATTGCATGTTTTAGGAAGGGCCGGGCTGTATGCATCAAATATTTACAAGAAGTAAGGTGAATCCTAGAACTAAAAGAAGGAAAGAAAGAGAGAAAATGTCATTTTTTTTCAATAAAAAATATATCATTTTATTGAAAGGAAAGACATCACTGAGGCCAACCACATACTGAGTAGCAGAATCCATCTAACAGTATTTATATTTTCAGGTTACATTCTGACCTTTTCACTATTAGATCCCGTATCATTATACTGAATTGAAGTCAGGCTGTATGTAATTCTCAGACACTGGTTCCACCTTCCAGAGTGCTTCAGAGAGTCCCTGGAGGATAACTGAGTTTATGTGTAATTTCTCTTACACTAGATAAAAATTCACCTGTATCTCTCTCAATAAAGAATGAACAAAAGTGATATTATAGGAATAGCCCCAATCTTCTCTAGCTTATAATAAGTGAGACTCAATCCTGGACTTGTGGTCTTTAATTGTTTTCAGTAAAACATCCTCTGGGATTCACCTACCTGCTGAAAAGCAGTGCGTCCCACGGGAAGATGGGTGGGAGAACTGTAGTTTCAGGGCACAAAACAAATCTATTTTTGGTTTC
Organism: Felis catus; assembly: GCF_018350175.1. NCBI lineage: Eukaryota > Metazoa > Chordata > Mammalia > Carnivora > Felidae > Felis > Felis catus. Next base: position 186,635,707 of record NC_058371.1, on the reverse strand, counting down.
TCATTGCTTTATAAGGGTCTAGGCATCACTATCATTTTCTCTAGGTTTCACTTTTCCAGTTTAAATATGCTCAGATCTTCAAGCTATGATTTGGAGTTTGTTTTTATCACCCTTATCACTTGGGTTGTCCTGATCAGAGTGGATCTCGATTTGCCGGTATCTTTCATTACGTGTGGCCCTGGAATGAATACCTGTACTGCCATAGTCGTATGGCCAGTGAAGAGTGCAGAATAGCAGCCCCATCTTGGGAGGTCTAGTCTCCCCTTTGGTTACTACTGGCTAATATTACATGTGGTGATTTGAGCTGCCACCTCTCATTGTTGGCTCATATGTAAACCGTAGTCCACGAAAACTGTCTTTTGTCTTCCTTTCCCCTACATGCATTGCTGGTATTCACCAGCTGTTTTTTAATGAGCTTGGCTCTGTGCCTGCTGGGATTCCCAAGCAAAAAATAGGAAAAAAGGTAATGGAGAGCTGACAAAAGGGCTGTGGATGGAAGTAACAAGGTTTCAGGGTGACATAGATCAAATTATATATTTACATAATATGCATTAAGATGTAGCCATCAGGGAAATCTGGTTGCCCAGATATTTTTACTTAGGATGAGTCTGTTCAAAATAGAGTTGAGTGTTACATATTAAGGAAATGTAAGTCAAAAACCACAATGAGATAGTATTTTATGCCTGCTAGGATGGCTAGAATCAAAAAGCCAGATAAAAACAAATATTGGTGAAGATATGGTGAAATTGGCACACTCATACACTGTTGACGAGAATATAAAATGGTGCAGATGCCTTAAAAACTGGCAGTTCCTTGAAAGATTAGCATAGAGTTATTACATGACCCAGCAATTTTATTTCTAGGTATGAAAAATAAGACCATACGTCCACTCCACATAAAAACTTGTACGTGCATGTTCATACCAGCAGTATTCATATTAGCCTCCAAGTGGAAACAACCCAATGTCTATCAGCTGTAGACTGGGTGAATAAAAGTTGTAAATATCTATAATAGAATATTATTCAGCAATTAAAAGGATTAAAATACTAATTACATGCTAAAACATGGATGAAACCTGAAAACACTCCATGAAGTAAAAGACCACACATTGTATGATGCCATTCATACTAAATATCCTAATCTAGAGGCAAATCCATAGATGCAGCAAATATATTAGACATTTCTGGGGGGAGAGGTTGAGGAGAGATACAGAGTGACAGAGTTTCTTTTTGGGGTGGTAAAAATATTTTAAAATTGTTGTAATGATTGTACAAGTCTGAATATACTGAAAACAATTCACTTTAAATGGGTGAATTGTATGATACATGAGTTAAAATCATTATATAAAGTAAGTCAGTTTTATCTTGATTTATATAAAATAATTAAGGAAATACATGGCACATATTTGCATAAATTAGGAGACGTCTAGCTGCAAATGACAGAAAACCCAAATAATAGTGATATAAAAGGGTGTTAGTATCTTTACAGAAGAATTCCTGGGATGGTAAATGATTTCTGATTTTGGTTCACCTGTATAAGAGTTATATCAACCAGTATTCCTCTTTTCTTCCACCTCTGGTCTGTTGGGAGTTCATCCTTAAGCTTATGCTCATCCTTAACCTCATGGTTGCAAAGTGGCTGCCATATCCTAAAATGCTTCTTATTATCCATACATTGTCTCCTCTCTCTTTATTTGAATGGGTGGGAAAGATGCCAAAAACCCAGATGCCTGAGTCACTGTTTGAGAGAGCCCACCCAGGAGAACAGCCCAAACAGGAAATGCACACTGAACTTTATAGGAATGGTAAACACACCTTTGTTTTCTCAGCTACTGATCCTAAAAGTTTTAGTATTTTCCATGCCATTATAGCCTCTTCAACCAATATAGTACAGGAAACATGAGTAGGGTAGACGTGTTTCTACCTTGACTAGGCTCTTTGTATCATGGACATTGGCTTTACCAAAATTTTACCACTTGGGTCATTAAAAGGACTTTTTTTTTCTTTCTAGAATAATGAAGAACACAAAACTTGCTTTCCATACTCCTCCTCACTTTATATTTCCCAAGCACTGTCTTCCTTTATTTAGAAAGTCTAGCAATTAGAACATTGCCTAGAAGATAAGACACATACAGTAAATGGTGGAAGAAAGAAGGTGGTAATAAAGGATAGGTTGAGTATACCAAGGATGGAAAGCATGGTGGTCAAGGACACCAACTCTGGAGCCAGGTTGTCTGGATTCAAAATCCAGTTCTCATATTTACCAACTGTTTTGTCTGGGATAATCACCTCTCCATGCCTTTTCCTTCTCATCTCTAAAATAGTGAAAATAACAGTGTCTGCTTTACAGGATTATCTTGAGGAAGTGAGTTAAATGTTATACACTTGGAACAAAACTTTTCATGTAATAGTCAATTGTTAACTGTTATTATCATGGTATGAAACCCAGGAGTATTCTTCCTAATCTAACATTAATTGTATACTCCATGGGGTTTCTTGTAAATCAATCTATCTTCTTATTATACTAATAAAGCTATATCTATAAAATAAAGTAATATTTCTAAAATTCGAATCCACATATGTTCATTACATGTAAGCTTATTTCCCTTTCTTCATCCAATCTGTAATTAAAGGTAAGGTGTTAGGTTTAGGGCCTCCAGAAAAAAGAGAGAGAGAGAAAGAGAGAGAGAGAGAGAGAGAGAGAGAATGAGAATAAGGTAAAAGTTACTGCCAAAGAGTGAGAGATAAAGGAGAATTTGTTCTTCCAGCTTGGTTATTTGTGGGAAGAAGATGGAAGAATTAGGAGGAAAAGTCTCTTGATGTTTCTCCCAGAGGGCAAGAGACCTCACAGTCAAGGGGAAGGTGCAAACACCAGAGTTTTGATGATCTCTTCCTCATACTCCTGGGAGAAGTGCTCTGTATTTTGTGGCCATTCTCCAGCATGCAGAGGTAGAATGAGCAATGGTGGTGAAGTGTGAGATCAAGTTAATAATCCAGAGCTGCTGGACGCCCAAGATCCTGAGAGTGTGATGGGCCAAGGATGAAGGAGAGCTGATGGGACTGGCTGGAACCTAACGGGGTGTATTGTTCTGACAAGAGGCTATGACTTTACGCTGAAGGCATCCGAGCAGCCCTCAGACCAGGGACTGTCCAGTTGTCACAGTCCAGTCTCTGGAGGCACCACAGCATTGGTAAGAAGTGAGACTGGGCAGACAACCCTGACCAAGTCAAGTGGACAGACCACAGGAGCCCCAGAGGAAGACAGCAGGAACGTACCCAGGAGGGAATCCAGAGACTGGACCAGATGCATATTTCGAAAGATTCCCAACAGTGGTCACTCTGAGACCAGCTGCCTGATGAAGTCAGCATAAGCCAGAGGTGAGATATCACCTCTCTATCAATATGTAAAGGCTAAAAGCTTTCTTCTACTCTCAGATACTATCTTGGTAAGGAGCAAAGGAAGGGAGGACACTCTTGATGGAATATTTGCAAGACAGAAACTGGGTTCAATTGAAAGAGAAGGGTGTGCCCATAATTGGTAATTTTTGTAAACCTCCCTGACCATCCATTGGGCCGGGGATCCTGAAGAAGATTAGATGATTATAGAAAAATAAAGGTTGCTTATCACCCATCCACTTGTTTGTTTAACCTCTGTGTAATAACGTGGTAAATTTAAAGGTCTTATCTTACATGCTTGTATTTCACCTTCAGATTCGTGTTATCAAAGGCCAACAGATCCAAGTAATAGTAGCTTTTTACACTTTTCTTGGGGTATCTGGATAGTTTTATCTTTTGACTACCAAATGGTAAACATGCCTGCTCTAAGGTCAGAGCCAGCAAAGCCTCCTGAAGGAGAGCAAAGGTACAGGTGTCTTGTGTACCAACTACCAGGGCAGAAAGAGGGCTTTCCCACTTTGAGGGAAGATAGGGACAGAGGAAAGAGCAGTCCCCAAAGGAGACCAAAGAATGGGATCCTTCCCTCCCCAAATAAGACTACAGAGGTTTCTGGAGTACTGAGATACGGCGGAAATGGTAATGAAGGATCAGTTCATCAGAAACCAAGAATGGTGACCCCATGGGACAGGACTGGGGTGGGAGAGTGGAGGACAGCACAGAGACCGTGGAACAGAGGAAGCCTCTCGCTTCTCTGCACCTGTCGTGGGCCTGGGACATTGAACTATAAGAATGTTACTTGAGGGAGATTTTCAATTTTTGAGGTAATCTACAGATTTAATATTTGTTATGTTATATTCTATTGATTAAACCTCTGTGATAAATTTGCAGTTCGTGTGTTTGCAAGCAGAGAGCTTCAAGATAACCCAGTAGATTTTATTTTCCCTGTTCAGCTTGGGAGGGGTGGGAGCTTATGCAAATCAAATTGCAAAAATCTCTTTTAAAAAGCAACACATTAAAAAATTTTCATCATCTTAGGACATAATTCTTATTCAAAATATTAAACTATTGATATAGCATTATCACTGATTAATCCAAATGAATAGTAGCAGATGCCCTTTGAATGCACAGCAGATAAATATTAGACTTGCCTTGAATCAAGGGAGTCCACTCTTTGAAATCCATTTTAAAGTTACAATATAAATTAAGGCAAAAGTTTGTAATATATAGGTTGCAGTGTCATTGATAATAGAGGAAAAGTTGGAAACAAACTAATAGATCATATACAAACACACATATTAGCTATCTATATGCACATACATTTACATATACGTACATTTATATATATGTGTTACATGTATGTCAAATATATGCATTTATATGTGTTTTTATGAAATCTCTGCATATTTGTTAATGTATACGTAAGGTATATTATATATGTATATGGTTGTATTTATATTCATCTATATGCATGTAGGCATGTATGGTAACAGAGATAGACAGATGGGTAGAAAAACAGAGACCAGAAACAAATGTATCAGAATGTTAACAATAAACTGTGGAATTATGTGGAATAATCATTATTATTACTTATATTTTCCTTTTCTCCCCCATCTAAATCAACACTATTAAGCAAGCAATAACTTTATAACCAGAAAAACAACAACAAAGGTGATTTTAAAAATTAACTCAGAATACTATGGTAAGGCTTTCTTCAACCCACAGCTGCACCAAGAGTATAAATGTAAACACTAATGCATCAAAGAACTCAATTTCAAAGCTAGAAGTTGAATCATTCCTGGTGATGAGCAGGGCCTAGAGTATCCATTCCTTTTATCTCTCAACTCAACACAACATCTTTGTTTTGCTAAAATCAAATCATCACGAGTGTCCAAGCATGAGGAAGGAAGGGTGAGATGTCACATACAGAAAGGGTTACCAGGGGTGCCTAGGTGGCTCAGTGGGTTGAGCCTCTGACTTCGGATCAGGCCATGATCTTGGGGTTCGTGGGTTCACGCCCCGCCTCCAGCTCTGTGATGACAGTTTGGGGCCTGGAACCTGCTTCTGATTTGCGTCCCTCTCTCTCTCTGCCCCTCCCCTGCTCGCATTCTGTCTGTGTCTCTCTCTCAAAAAAATAAAATAAAAAATAAACATTAAAACAAAGGGGACCGGAGCAATTATCTAGCTCCAACTGTGTGCCATGTCCAGCACTGCAGCAGAAGGGCTCCTATTTGCTGATTCGTTTCCCTTTCATAACCCTCTAGGAGACAGGCATTTCTCATAGGCTGTAAAATAAAGAGCCCGAGGCCACATAGCGCAGTAAATGCAGAGGTGTTTTTCTTTGTTATTCTATTCCACATGGGACAGTCAGAAAGGGGTACAGTAGATGATCTTCTGGCTTTGGGGCAAAGGGAGAGAGTTTGCACCCATCGTGTACATTAGGCTTCCATTCCCTTTTAACACCCCTTGAATCATTTCCGTCTCTGATTCCAGAATCCCCTTCTGTCTGAGCAGAAATAGAGTATTACGTATTGATGTTCTAACACATTTATGTATGAATTTGTACTTACCATCTGAGAATGAATGAAATAAGGCAAGATGCACTTATTATAGGATGTAATTTCCTGTACTTGGCATATGACTTATTGATTCCAATTAAATTTTGACTGAGGCTTATGTGTGAAATAAATGTATATATTTTTAAAATCAGTTTTCCTTCTAATCTGATTGAATTATTTATTAAATGCCTAATGGTTAATAACTCAGCTACTCAAAAGATTCACTTACTTTAAGTTCTAAAATTTATCTGGCTGGATTTTATTCCAAACACCTTGTTCCTTCTAATGGCATTTCCCTAATATTAATGCTGAACTGAAACCAAAAATAGCAAGGGGGTAAGAACTCAGACTAGCAGGAACTGAGAAGATCAGTGTAATCAGCAAATTAGGGCTATGTACAAATCATGCAATTGGCATCATGGGAGCAGCAAGGACCACGCCATGTGGAGAGGAGAACACTTGACGTTGATAACTTTGATTAACATTAACATTGATCACAAAATTCAGTTACTTCCAGGATGTTTCATGATGCTAATAAATAAAAGATGACACTCTTTAAGAAGGGTGGCTTCCATAGTATTGTAGCCAAAGGCAGCTAAAATGTGGGGTGGGGGTGTTATTTATTTTGTCAGCATTCTCTTGACGGAGCTATAACTGGGAAACCCAGATAGAGCTATTTCTCAAAAAAGGGAGGCAGAGTTGTTGCTGGAGACCTCAGGGAGATTTATGCAGCAACAAGCTTTGCTTTCAGATCTGGCTCCTCCTTTTCTGTGCTTTCCTCTTCTGTTTAAGCCACCCCCTCCTGCAAACCAGGGTCCTCCTAAGTCCCTGCTTGTTTAGCTCTAGACCAGCCTGGACGGTGTTTCATACTCTACGTCTGTGTTGATTCCTTCTCCTTCAGGTTAAATACAACCCTCGTCTTTAGCTCTTCGTAGGTTCTAAGTGCTTTTCACCGCCCTCCTTAGTCAGATTCAAAGCAGTTAAGGAATTTCCCCAAAGTCACAAGGTCAAATGCTAGGCTGACTTAGCCCTTGTCTCCTTCCAGCGCACCTCACTGTTCTACTTCCTTTACTTCCTCATTCTCACACGCTAACTGGCACTAACATGGTCACTGTTGACAAAAATTATGAAGAGTAATCATCAAAATAGAAAACCTCCAAGTTAGAAGTCAGGTTATAGCAGACCGGTGTTCTCACAGCGATATGGTGAGTAATTAGACCTTTCAGAACGAAGCCTTTCCAAATCCCAGTTCCTTGGATGCCTCTAATGAAGAAGAGCTCATTTCTCCCAGTTCTGCCTTTGGACAGTCTTTTGAATAAATTCTACTTTGCGAATTAAAATCTGTTCTCAGAGATGTTTACTATTTTTTTTCTAAATTTTAGAGAGAGACAGAGACAGAGAGAATCTTAAGCAGTCTGTATGCACAGCACAGAGTCTGATGTGAGACTCGATCCCATGACCCTGGAATCATGACCTGAGCCCAAATCAAGAGTCTGATGCAGCCAACTGAGCCACCCAGGCGCCCCGTTCCCAGAAACTTCCACCTTTTGATTTTAGCTCTGCATTTGGAGCCAAATGATGATATTAACTAACTTCTCCATTGCTTACTCTGTCAGGGTTGGTTCAAAATGCTTTAAACACATTGACTTACATTAACTCAGAGAACTCCATTATAAGGTTGCCTTAAGACAAGTATGCTAAAAGTATGCTTACTGTAAGACAAGGAAGCCGAGGTAGAAAGGAGAAATAATTGCTAAGAATGGGCAGAACTGGATTTGAAGCCAGCCATGTGTTTCCATAGCTAACACACTCCCCCGCAAGTCACCACTCTCTCCTGGTCGCTTTGAATGTTTACTTAAACCAGGCTTGCACTTTTGACACACGAAACACAATTACTTTTGTTCACACTTTGAAGCCACCCAAATCAAGGACAATTTTTTTTTTTTTTTTAAGAAGCGTCAACATTCAGATAAAATGCAGGGTGGGGGGTGGGGATAAAATACTCTGTGGTGAGTTCAGGCATTAATAGGGTCTACACCTGAGTCAGACACTCCGGGCTCCTAACACGATCTTTTGGTTGGTTGCTAGCACTGGCAGGATCAACTGGACAAATTACTTTGCCCATTTGTGCCTGCATTTCTTGATTTTTACAAGTGGATACAATAACATACCTACCTCATAGGACTTTTTTGAACTTAAATCAAACATTGGAATGTTGACTGGTAGATTGCCAGCACTCAATAAATATTAGCTTCTATTTTTAATACTGACATGATTAAATAAGACCATATAGTTAAGTATTATGACAGTGCCTGCTCCTTAGAAATCACTCAAGCTATGTTAACTGTGATCTTCTCATTTAGTATTATTACTTCGCTGTTTTCTCACATGTTCTTTAATATCCAAGGGCATGAGGGATATAAATGTGGGATCTCAGGACCATAGCACACCCAGTAGGTACCCTGGGCAGGCCTTGTGTTATCCTTGCAGTGAGTTCATGGAGTCGCTTTTTAGGTTCAGATTAAATACATGTACTCCTCTTTCCTTTCCTTTCTGAAAGTACTTTCAAAAACTGACCTCTGTGCCCCAGAGCTGAAATATGGAATGCGGAGGTCGAATTTGGGTATAAAGAGGCATCACAGCTTTATTGCTTTGCGGGGCAGAGGATGCTGTAGCGAGGTAAGGCTCGCTCTTTCTTTCTCTCAAGTTTATTTATTTTGAGAGAAAGGACACATGTGAGCGAGTGGGGGAGGGGCAGAGAGTGAGGGAGAGAGAGAATCCCAAGCAGGCACCACGCTGTCAGCATGGAGCTGGACATAGTCCTCGATCCCACTCACTGGGAGGTCACAATTGAGCTGCAACGGAGAGTCCTTCACTTAACTGACTGAACCACCCAGGTACCCCGGGACTGAGGGGTTTAATAGGGACATACAGGATCTGGCTGATTTTGACAGGAATTGCGTATGTGCTGCTAGCCTCATTTGTCATGTTTTCAGGGTAGTACCCAGTTCCTGAAACAAAAAGCCAAGAAGGGAGGAGGGGAGGTTTGCAGAAGAGAAGAAAAAAAAGTTACTTGGTTTAAGTTCCAGTGTCCCTGAAGCATTAGTGCAGCCATTTTGACTTTTGTTCGACTTCACGCTCTTAAGTGGTTTCAAACGTGTGGGGGATTCAGCCACTTCTCTTCAAGTATTTAAAGCTGCAACTACCCACACGAAGTCCTCACCATGTTCTATCTCTCGATTATGAGGGCAACACTGCAACGGAGGGCCTTTCATCCCATTGTGTCACTGAGAAAACCAGAGTGGGAGGGGCTGACCAGGCAGCTTAGGCAGTGGCTCTGTCGGGGTCCAGACGGATTAACTTCAAAATCCAGATCCAGATTCTTAACAGTGTACTTCACATTTCCACCTACCCTCAGAAAAGCAGCTCTCAGGGCCCCTCTCAGCTAGAACTGCAGGGACCGATTCTGGCACTGCGCCATCACTCCTGCAGAAGTAGGGACCAGATGCAGGGAGAATCTGCCTGGAGCCCCTGCAGCCCGGAGGATGCGCTTTGTGTATCCAAGAATAAAGAGACAGCAAAATGAAGACATGGAATAGAAATACAATGTGGCCCGAAGATGACAGAAACTGGGATGTGCTTATATTGCCACCAAATGAATGGGCATTTTTTAAAGTTTATTTATTTTGAGAGCTAGAGAGACAGAGGCAGGGGGAGGGCAAGATGGAGAGAGAGAGAGAGAGAGAGAGAGAGAGAGAATCCCAAGAAGGTTCTTCACTGCCAACATGGAGCCTGACCTGGGGCTCAAACCCACAAACCATGAAATCATGACCTGAGCTGAAATCAAGACTCAGATGCTTAACTGACTAAGCCATCCAGGCGCGGCAGAATGGTCATTTTTATGAGCTATCGATTAGACCAGATTCCAGGTCTTGGAGGAGAGTTTGGTCACTGGGCAATGGAACTTCCGGAACCACCCACGGTGGTGAAAGACATAAAGTTGTTTGCAACTTCACCCCGCCTCTGCTGTCACTCTCCAGTCCCAAGTATTGGTGACTGAGAATATTCAAGCTTTAAAGACCCCAAATAACAATGTGCAGGACAAATTGAATGAAATTGAAAGGCTTTTCAGTAGCTCTCAAATTTACATAAATTACAAACATGTATTAGAAGGATATTGATAGTTAGATGGCTGGTTTGCTAAAATAACAACAACAACAACAACAACAACAACAACGTGATTAGGTGTTTCTGTGTGCCTGACGGAGAGGTACTGGATTTTTCCCTATAGCATTTGTGATTAGGCATGCGTATACACACACGCACACACACAGACAGACATTAAAATGTATTAAATCTTCTAGATGCATGTCGTTGTCACATTGCTCTAAGAACAGCATTTAAATACCAACTCGCTTGATTCCCTCAGAGATTTGAAAATGACTCCCTTATATTTGATAATGGACCTGTACTTAGAAGTTCTTTTGTACCTTGAGAATCTCAGGCGATACCATTAATGCTGCATAAAACACCACAAAATACCAGGAGATCAAACCAAGTAGCAATTACCGAAAACATTTTTCTGATATCTCCCCAGATTTTCCTTTGGGGAGTGCTAACTCAGTAAGTGTTCACTATACATAAACAAAGCATAGGCTATAACTCTGCAAAGAACTTACAGTCTTCTCTAAAGTGTTTTGCTTTGTTTGATAAAATAGTCTTTGGGGGAAACTCTAATGGACAAAAGCTAAAGATCCAGAGAAAGGAAACCTGATCCATTTGAAAGTGAATAGGGGGCTGCAGAGCCAACTAAAAAATATGCTGGTGCTTACTCAAAAAGTGCTGACTTCCTCTGGTAGGTCATCTTAGAGGACCACCTTACACCACATAATAGTGTAATTAAAAAGCGCTGATGTTGGGTACCAGGAAGAATCTGCCCTCTTCACCCCGTGTTGAAACAGCAGTCTGATTTCAGTGGGAGGCACCGCGTTGAATCTGTGGTATTGCAATTTTATCAATAGCCCGGGATACAATCAAACCTCATTAACTCGGACCCCACTAATTCTGAATTTACAGGAGTTCAGATGTGACTTAAGAATTGATTCTTGCTGAGCCAAAAAAAAAAAAAAAAAAAAAAAAAAAGAGCTCCAGATAATTTCTTCTTTTGTGAGGATCAGGGTCTTATTCACAAGACCAATATAGTCCAACTTTGTAGGGATTTCGTCAACAAAGAGCCGGCTATTTAGAGCACTGCTGTAGTGTTTGGATCGTCATTTCCCACAGAAACTTATTACTCTGCGAAGTGGGGACGTTAGGCAGGCTGTGTTATTTCAAGCACAAAAATTGGCGTTATTCAAAGAATAGCACTGAATACACCGTAAGGTAAACTTAGTGTATGAGTTTAGATGCTGGGATAATGGATAATTTTAGGTACCACTTTTTCTTTTTTTCTTTTTTCTTTTTTTCTTTCTTTCTTTCTTTCTTTCTTTCTTTCTTTCTTTCTTTCTTTCCTCTTTCTTTCTTTCTTTCTTTCTTTCTTTCTTTCTTTCTCTTTCTTTCTTTCCTTAAAGCAAGCATCACTGTGGAATGTGTAAAATCATCACAAAGGATTTTGAGGAGTGGGGAAATAGTGAACACGTTAAAAGATGACTAAGGGTTTGTGGGCCCCTCCTGCCTAAGTTCAATAAATGTACGCACTTCATCTGAGTTTATATTAAAAATAATCCTTTTTCCAGAGATAAAATGCATTTCTTTATAAGCTTTAAAAAATACATCACAAGCTAGCTTGTTACATTTGTCTTTCCTTTATAAAAGATGGCCAATGGGATGTGATCTGGCTTAACAAAGTGGATACAATCTTTGGGAACAAAGAGAGTAGCTATAAAAGCAGCATTAACTTTCCCCAGCAAAGTGATTAGCCTGTCTTGTCTTTCAGGTACTGGAGTGTCACCCCATAGCGACTCTTATCCTTGGTCCCTTACCTTATTGCCAATTCGAAATCTCAATAGTTCCCATTTCTTTTTCAGAGCCATTTGTAAGGGCAAACTGAGAACCTCTTCCCTCAGCCCTGCCCTACAGGAGCTGCACAGCTCTTCCATCTGGATTCTCTGCAGAGGATCCAACGAGCTGAATGACAGAGCACTTTATCTGCTGGGAATATAAATGTACATTAGTGATCTCAGTAAGAACAGGATGCAAATAATGTGCAGTCTATCTAATACACAGGCTGTTGAAACGGCGAGCTGAATTCTCCTCTTCCTCCTGCCCCTCTTTTGTAATAACTTCTACGAACATGGTAGGCTTATTCCTGAATTATTGTGATCTATGGACTGGAGTTGAGACACACACCGTTGCTGGCATACAAATGAAAGGTGCCTAGAAACTCTTCTGGCAATTTGCCATCGCTGTGAGATCCCATAATCAATGGGTGCCATTGCACTGGTTATGACTGGTGTTAGTGTTGTCTGTCTAATGCGGTGGATTGTGGATAGTGTGAGCTGCCTGTTAGTATAAGAGCAATGGAATAGAAAAAAAAAGTTTAGGTCCTCCAGCCTTGACAGTTTGAGATACATTGGCCCCCACGCAGAGGATATGATATGCATACAAAGTGTCTGGGAAGGTTGGCCATAATAATAGTAATGTAGACAATTGGCCTCACTACAGATTGTAAGCACCAGGAGGGCATAAGCCTCATCTGATTTATTCGCCAATGGATGTCTAATAAGTGACCCGGTGTTTGGCACAGCAGACGATAAATCCTTGTTGAGAAGATGTAGCAACAAGAGACAGTACCGCTTATGATTACACAATTGGCTCTTAAGGCTGGACACACTCCTGCAAATAGCTAAAGATCAGCGAACATACAAAAACAAAACAAAAGACAAAACAAAGAAGCAAAACATTCAGATTCAGTTGTTAATATGAGTCCTGACTTCCTAAGACTTGGCTGTATACAAAGTTCCAAAGGCTGTACTGGCAGAATTTGGGGAGTAGTTAGTCTTTCCTCAGGAAGGCTTCCCTGACCTCTTTAGCATCTTCTCAAAGAACACAATACTTGTGCAGTCGTAGCACATATCGTCACAGAGCCCTCGGCAGGAGTGCCCACGGTACTGTATAAGCGCCACGCCACATCTCTTGGCTGCAAGCACACCCGCTTAGGGGCTCAGAAAAAATGATCTGATTTGAATTATGCTTGTTACTTTGCAGGCACAGCCCCACAATAACTTGCCCAGGAAAGTAACGTTTTAAACGTGTTTTATAGACGAGGAGACTGAGACTTAAGAAGGTTAAATCATTTGCCCAGGAGCATCCGGTTAGTAATACACTGAATTGCTTTTTGCAAATGTATTCTGTTTCACTGGAGCCTGTATTTCCAACCATGCCATTATACTGCTTAATGGTATCCGAGACCTTAGCCCAACAGGGGATCCAGTTCGTTAAACTCAAGCTGCAGTAACTCTTTAGGCCAAAAAATGAGGTATAAAATTCCTTTCTTCCCACAGAGGCAGCTAGATAAAAAGAGCCGAGGACTTAAGGATTATTTTAACAGAGGCCATTGTCAGGGTAAAGCAGTTAGCTGGCATTTCACACCAACCTGGATGAGAGCACTATGGTTTCCAAAGCAGAGGACCATTCATGGATAAAACCAAACGAAACCAATCCCTCCATGTAGGGGAGGAAAAATAATAGCTGAACATGGTATTTCAGGTGGTGGTTTGGGCCATTTTGAGGAGTTACTCAGCTTTCCTGGGTATCTCCCATATATACAGGAGGTATGCATGCTATTCACCTTGTTTTTCTCTTGTTAATCTTTTATTACAGAGGCAGAGTCTCAACCAAGAACCTATTTTCTCTCCCCTATAATAACAAAGAGAATATCCAGAGTTTCACGATTCCTTAGTGAAGTGGAATTCAAAATAAACATCAGGGACTTGGTGTGCGTCACTAGCCATATGCAGTTGGATGTATTTTCATTTATTCATTTTTAATCTAATGGCAACTCTTGTCTCACTAAAGTCTCGAGTTAAAGCACCTCTCAGAGTATTATGATAAATAGCTATAAATATCTACTGAACCTTAAGTTAAACCACAACCTAGTTTTAGGCTGTCCTTATTGGTAGCCACGAGGCATGTAGCTATTTACATTTAAATTGACTGAAATTAAATACATTAAAAATTTAGTTCTTTAGGGGCGCCTGGGTGGCGCAGTCGTTTAAGCGTCCGACTTCAGCCAGGTCACGATCTCGCGGTCTGTGAGTTCGAGCCCCGCGTCGGGCTCTGGGCTGATGGCTCAGAGCCTGGAGCCTGCTTCTGATTCTGTGTCTCCCTCTCTCTCTGCCCCTCCCCCGTTCATGCTCTGTCTCTCTCTGTCCCAAAAATAAATAAACGTTGAAAAAAAAAATTAAAAAAAAAATTTAGTTCTTTAGTCATACTAGCTACATTTCAAGAGGTCAATAGCCAAATGTGGTTAGTGACTGCCATATTTCGGACAGATTCCACATGTTGGAGGCATGGAAACAGGATATTTCTAGCCTCGTAGAAAGTTCTATTGCACTGTTCTGGTTGCTTCTGGCTAAAGTGAGCACAGCCAGTAAGCAGTGTCCGTGGTATAGTGTTGTTTTTCTCAGGCTTACTGTGTTCTGATATGCCAGGGATACTCGTGTTTAAACCCGTCGTCCTGGCAAATTTTTACTCTCAAAATTTTTCCTATTTGGTCAATAAATTACGGCCACCTTAACTGCCTCATTGCACATGATATTCATTTCTTTCCTTTCAAGCTGTGCAGTGTGTGGTATAAGTTTCTGTCCACTCATGTAAAACGAGGATAGTAGCGGATACCTCTGCAGGCTCTTTCCTGTAATACTTTCTCCTCCGACTTCCTGCAGTGATTCGTGTATAAAAGACATTCCTCGAAAACAGAACTTTCGCATCCTGGTGCTTTGCAGACTGCTTTCTCTTTAATATATAATATGATTATCGTACGTTTTATGTTATATCTTATTATATAAGAGACATCCCAAAGTACCTGTTCTATGATTATCCCTAGAATATGATTAGGTAATAGGCATTAAAAAGCATAGGCTTCCTGAGGAGATCCAAGGGACATAGTCTACCTCCCCCTGTTCTGTACAACGAGGGGTACACATTCACTTCGCCATCAGCCAATCCGGTGTTCTCTCCCGGTAGTTTGACTCTTGAGAGAGTAGTCAGAACATGTGTATTACAGCTGAAGTGACAGCGCATCACTCAATCTCTTCCTACTGCCTAGGCTTACTCGTTTTCCAACTCCTCTCCTCCAACCATCCCCTCCCCACCGTCCCCCCTACAATCCTGTGAGCTTCTCATATCCCTCCATTAAATTGACTTTTTCCTTCCAGTAGACAGAATCTCTTTCTGTAACTTGCACCCAAGACCCTAAGCAGTACAGCAGCCTTGAAGAACTTTTAACTTGGGAACTATCAGTGGCACTATCTGCCTAAGCAACTCTACACATTTTCATCGCAATTTGCTCAATGCTGAGGCTCACAGAAACATCACGCTAACTCCACTCCAGATGTACATAATAACATCTACGTAATCATATGTTCTTCCACAAATTAAGATGGTAAGGTTAAGATTAGAGAGTTCCCTTCTCCCAAAGATTCTTCTTCGGATATTATCACAGTTTCTCCAGATGTTTATTAAACATACATTCCCTTTATAATCTGCTTCCAACCGCAAGCCGGCTTCTGTCTTTGCTGATGCTCAGCTGTATTATTATGTGGGTCACAGCCAACTCTCCACATTTCCACTATCTAATTATTGTTTATGGTTTTACTTTGGATCCTATACTTCAATTACCTACTCTGTATTGAACAAACATACTAAATTCCCCTCTATTTATTATATCTTCCATAAATTGTATCGCCCATCTAGGATAATGGGTATTGCTTGCACATTTGTAACATTTCAAATAGCCTAAATTTCTTGATAGCTTAAGTGTAGGGTGTGCGACTGTGGGGTTTGAATACTGCATATTGGAAAAATGATAGACTTCTTGAGTTCTCCTAGCTGCATGTTTTTATATTAAAGTTAATTTCCCCCTTGGTAGAGACTGCCACACAGTCATGACTGTATCACTGAAATGTCTACAAAATAAAGGCATACTATCCTCTCAACTTAAGACTCTTAAACATTTCCATTTTAAAGAAAAATCAAATCACAGAGGAAGCTAAATTTGCAAAGAGAAATTCCATTAGCATCCGGAGGGTCATTTCTTTGTTTGGAGGGACAGAGAAACACGGTTACAGAGACTCAGGGCATGGCATCATCCTCCCTATTCTGGAGATTTGTAAAGGCAGATCTGTAACTGCCAGGAAGTCCCTGGGCTGCCTATTATAATCCGTAATCAGTTGGAACTGATTGCTCAACTCTGGTCATTTTCATCTACAAACAAATTCACAAGTTTTCCAGACAAATATGGATGGGCTGGTAAATTTAAAATTCAAATGAAAAAATATCTTCCTGTAATGAGTTCACATACCTTTTATTTAGACTTCCAAATGCCAGCATAATGTGATTAGTTTTGATGTTGTTTCTTTCCACCACTTATGAGAAATCGCATCATCAATCATATTATCAAAATTAGATGTGGAGAAGACCTAGCATGTCACCAGGACCCTCCCCTGTGCCTGTATAGACTTGTTTTAGCCAGTCTCTGTACTTTTTAATATTTTCTTCAATCTAATATTACACTTCCCTTGTGACCAAGCATCTACCATTTCCATTGTAATGACATAAATATAAAGGATGAGAGTTTGTTTTCTTAACAGGATGCATCTATGTTTATCTTCTCTGACTTTTCAAAGAAAGCTCCTGGCAAACATCTAAGAAGTAAAGATAAATCCAATATATTTTGATGAATAATTTCAATTATGAACATTTGCATCGAATTTCAAATGTGTTACGCTTTATAGTGGCAAATGATACACATCAGACTAATTATTGTTATATGAGCAAACATTATTCTTTTAACAAAAATTTATCGGGTACCTTTACAAGCCGTCAGTTTGTGATCTATACTTTATACAATATATGTGTACTATATGTCATATATTTACTTATATTTTTAAAATCAGTTTATTGAGAGTATATTGGGCATTTCACTTGATGAGGCATAAATATTAGATGCTTTTATTTTTCTCCAATCTTTGTCTTCAAACTTGTTCTGTCAAATTGTCTTCCCATGTCCTTCGGTGAAAATTTATATACATTTTGAATATGAAAATCTCAGTCCATATTACCATTCCAAACTCAAGTTTAAGAGTGCAAATACTGGAGCCATACTCCATTATTGTGAATCCCAGAACCCCCACCTATTAGCTCTGGTTTCTTGGGTTAGCCACTCATACTCAAATGGGCTCCATTTTCTCAGCACTCAAATGGAGATAATAAAGAAACCTACATCACATGGCTCTTGTGATTTTCTGTACATGGAGAACTTGGAGGATTGCCTGGTGTGGAATGAAAGAGATGTAAGTGTTAGCTATTATTATAATAATTATTATTTTCATTATTATCGTTCATCACTTCCCTCAGCACACACTCAACCTGTGGCTCAAAGAGATCTGAGGTTGAAAAGGGCCATCATTTTCATTTTTCATCCTATTCTAGTATCTGTCCCCTTTCAAAGCTTCTTGTATGAATGATGGGAAGGGAAATAGGTGAGGAAGCAATTATCTTCTCAGGCTCATTGATTGCAGGTAGGTACCCCTAATCTAACTCTGGCTTCGTCGGTTCTGTTCATTGTTGGTATCCACGCCAGTGGATTGGTTTTCACATGGTTAGTGTGTATAGCTTTGTTGAGGCAGCGATAAGCTTTAATCTAACACTCTCTACTATGGTTAACCCATTTAGAGAGGGCAGTTATGCTTCTCTACATCTCTTGCAAGTGAGCCATGCCTCCAACCTGCTCTCTTAGCTTTTAAGATTTGGCCCAAACACAGGGCACCTTAAAGTGTTCGGGCTCTCTGGAATCAGAAATAACCAATTTCCTTATCAATGTCCCTTTAGGAATGAAGGAAACTGGGGTGAGGTGGGAAGTTGCCCCATCTTTTCCCCAGGCATATAATGCTGTGATCACTTTTATTCCTGTGATCAAGAGTAAGTCTCTCATCTTCAATATCTCTGGACAATAACTGGACCCCATCTCTGTGCTCTTTTAAGTCCCTAACTTTCAGAAAATGCAAGTAATTCTCTGCAAACAACTCGCACTTTCACCTTGATTGATTTGGGGGTTCCTCAGTCATCTAGCAGGGAACAGGATGCCAAGTCTTTCCTTCTTTTGGACAACACCAGTCTCTAGGAAGAGGACTCCTAACATGGTGACAGCTTCACAGAGGAATGAAGGAAAACCTCCTTTGTAACCATAAACACTACAGTCCCTAGGATGTCAGCCATTCTCAATTAACTTTGTCCTCTTTCCAGTCTTAGTTTTTAACCAGGTAGGGGATAATGGAGCATTCTATTTTTGGCACCTGTTGGTAGGGCCAGTTCTACTGCCCTAAAGTATGACCCAGTAGGAACTGTCAGGACATAATTATTGCAAGTTCTCTTTTGCATGTAGGTAACTGAGTATCAATTTGCCTTCAGCTTTGGGCCTCAGGCACTAAATCCAGGGCAAAAAGAAAAGCCACACTCAATTTCATGTTATGTATTTAATGTGTGACATATAAATCTTAGTATGTAAATATCAAGCATATGTCATATATTTATACAGATTGATATTAACATTTTAAAGACTATTAGGTGGCTGGCATTGTAGTAGACTCTTTAAATACGTTCCATGTTTAGGGGCACCTGGGTGGCTCAGTCGGTTAAGCATCTGACTCTTGATTTCAGCTCAGGTCATGATTTCATGGTTCGTGAAATCAAGCCCTGCATTGGGCTCTGCACTGACAGTGTGTAACCTGCTTGGGATTCTCTCTCTCTCCCTCTCTCTCTGCTCCTACCCTGCTCACACTCTCTCTCAAAATAAATAAACATTAAAAAATATATGTTCCATGTTTAATCACCAAAATAACTTGTAAGTTAATTATTATTCCATTTTAAACAGAAAAGAAGGCTGGAACTCAAGAGGCTGAGTGTTTGTTCTCAATCACATAATCATTAAGTGCTAGAATAAAGACTCTTAACACAGAGTGCTTGGTTCCAAAGTTCGGATATAGCATAGCATTTCCACATATATGAAGGAAGTTAACAAGAATATATATATATTCTTGTGATAAATTTAAAAAATTCTATAGATAATGCCCCATCACTGATATTTGTATTTTGAAATTTGCATAAAGGAATCAAGTCCATAGATGAAATCCAGGTATCCGGTTCTGCTCAGCTTCTCAGTGGCCCTTAATGAGCTCAGTGGCAGCAGCCTCATAGACCTTGAAAATCGAAGATAAAGTACCTACATTTTCAGACACCACAATCATTATAAAAATTCACACAAGACACGAGCCCTCATTCTCAGAAGCAGGAAGTAGGAAGGATGGACGCTTCTTCTTAATTAACCATATCAAATCAACCATACTGGGAGGGGTAAAGAGGAGAAAATATTCCATTTGGTAAAGGAGAACACTATCAGGAAATGCATTGAGGGTGAAGGAGTGAAGGGGATTTTTCTCATTGTTAGAGAATGTGCCACTTTTTATAAACAAATAAACGCATACATGCTTATAACCAACGTGTATGTCACGTATCATGCTTTAGCGACGTGGCAAAAGGGAAATGGAGTTCCAAAGGTTTGCAAACCCACGTGATTTTCAACAAATCATACTTACACGAGGGAATTCATGAGGAAACCGTAGGTATGCAATAAAGCAGCAAATAATTTTGTGTATGCAATTGAATGCTCAAAGAGATGACCACAAGCCCTGGCTGAGGGCCAAACACTCGTTTGGGGGCTCTCGCCAAGCTAAGAGTTAATTTCATTTCTCATGGGCCCACCTGCTGGAAATGGCGGGTATGCAATCATGTGCCAAACTAGGCATGCAGTGGCCAGCTTTGCCCAGTGCCGTGCAGGTGCACCTTCTTGAAAACAGAGCATTTCACTAGTTTACACACATCACAATGACAGGATTCAGAATGAAGGAAGAGGGTAGGGAAAGCCATCTGAAGGCCAAACCATTAAGTGAGAACATCCCAACGTAGGGTGGATTTTTAAAATATAAGAATTAGAAATAATACACATAGCATACCTAGCATATAGTAGTTCCTAAAAAAAATGATGGCTATATTATCATCTCATGAATTGTTCTTTTTGAGCTTATATAACCTAAGTGACATGAACACACAGTCTCATTTTAAAGGAAACAATTAAAGAAGTCCCCATTTTTGCCCTCTTGGGTAATCTAGAAGTAAACCACAGGGCAAACCACCCTCTCAAAGAGGTGCTACTTTTTCCATTGTACTGATGAGAAAATTAAGTGGGGTCTGTCTTAGTTGGTTTGGGCTGCTAGAACAAATTACCATACAGTGGATAGCTTATAAACAATGTAGATGTATTTCTCACAGTCCTGTACACTGAGAGTTTTAGATCAGGGTGCTACCATGGTCAAGTACTGGTGAAGACCCTCTCTGGATTGTAGATGGCCAACTTCTCACTGTGTCCTCATGTGGCGGAAGGCGTGAAGGAATGTTGTGGGGTCTCTTTTATAGGAAAACTCATTTCATTCAATGGCTCCCATTTATGTGTAGAATTGACACTCTAAGGTGATGTATAAGGCTCTTCATACTTTCATACCTTGGCCTTGCCTACCTCCTAAAATATTCACTCTGGGTGTTCTATGCCGTATTCAGAACCCTCTGTACTTCTCACCTGATATCTTTGATTGTGGCAAAGTAGTTGCCTGTCCATTTAAGTTCATATGCCTTCTTTTACGGTATACAGTTATCACTAGGATGTAGCTTCACAGACAAGACCTACATCCTCAGTCTTTTTGCCTTGAGTTTCTACCCATGGAACATATGCAGAAGTGATTGCACCACTTCTCAGCTCACACTGTTAGAAGTGGACGTGTCTTTTTCCAAGCTCTTTCCCTTCTTCTTGCTGGATGCAGAGTTCTTGAAGTCCTAGTAGATGCCGAGGTCACCAGGTGGAAGGACCTTTCATTCTAAAAATCTCAATTAAGAATAGTTGATTCCTGACCAGGAGCAGCTACTGCGGACTGTTGCGTTGTGAGAAACTAATTTCTATTTCACTAACCTACTGAAAATTTAGGAGGTATATTTAGTTATAATAGCTGGTATTCCCAAACTGATATATCATCCCAACTATCCAATCTGTCTAGCACGTTCTTCTCATTTCAGGTATCCATTGTTCAAAGGTGAGCTTAAATGCAGCCTCCTTCACATCTCCTTCTGAATCCTTCAGTCACAGTTAATATCTTTCTCCATTACATTTCCCTAGCTGTTTGTCTTATGTTATAATTAATTCTGTCCATGAAAGTATTCACCACTAAATGATGAGCTTCTCTGGGTAGAAACTCTATCTTAATCGCTTTGTACTCTCCAGAGTGTCAAACACAGTATCTCACAAACAGTAGGTGCTCAATAAATGTCTATTGCATTAAATCGAATGAAATCAAATTCATATACATGAATGATTAATATGTTTCTTTCATTCAAGATCTTAGGGCTGGTATGAAGAAAGAAATCTATTACTTCAGTCTGACTTTTTAACTTGGCAGATTAGAGTGGAATAAAAATGTGTCCTGGATAAAATGAAAATGCATTGTTTTACATAAGATATAGCAATTTTGAGAAATACATTGATTTAATGTACTTAGGCCAGTGAAAAATCTGTTGGTTTAAGCTAACTGCCATTAGTTTCAATTAAAATGTATCGATTTGGGTAAATGTTGGTTAGGATAAATGTTGCCTGACTGTGGAAAAAAAAACATTTGCTTAAGCTTGCCTTAGAGCACAGTGAGAGAGAGAGAGAGAGAGAGAGAGAAAGAGAGAGAGAGAGAGAGAGAGAGAGAGGTGGGGACGTGGTTGGGGGAGCAAGAGAGTGAGTGTTTGAGGAAACCAGGCGGAAATTTCCTCCCTGTGCCTGCTCTTCTCGAAGAGGTGAAAGGGAACACCAATTAGTGGGTCACTGTCCTTTGACTTTATATTAACTCTCACCCATATGTGAATAAAATAGCACTGAAATAAAACTTTGCTTAAATGAAAATGCTTCTATGGAAGGTCCAAACAGGTCAGTTCCATGAATTTATTTAAAAAGTGAAGTAATTCAGTTATCTCAGCTCATGATGACAAAATAACTGCGTTCAGTTTGCGGAACATTTTTCCCTTTTTGACAAATGGTGTAGATGCTTTGATTAGATTGAATAATATGACAAAGCCATTTTTTTTTCTTTTTGATCATAAACAATTGAATATTGGCAATTTCATATAGTTCAGTTCAGCGGATACTGTGTAAGGGTCATTAAAGAAAGAAACAGATTGCACTTTGTTTTCATTTATATTTTAAACTATAATTCCTTGTTTCCTTTTCTGGTCTCTGAGGGTAGGCACTATGCACATACAAGCACACGATACAGACTGTGAGTGCACATACTCTCACAGCCATATGCACATTCTATTATCTATCTATGTATCTATTTACCTATCATCTATCTATCTATCATCATCTATTATCTCTGCATTTACAATCCCAAGGAAGTAAAAGCCTAAAACATACAGGTACTCTCTAAATATTTTGAGAAAGGAGGGCAGAAACACAGGCATGGAAATGTTAAGTAACGGTAGATAAGATTAGATCAAAGGGAACAAAAAATAATGGGCAATGTAAATTAATGAACTTAATTAACCATTTAAATATTTTTCATTGGAAAAATTAACATTCTTTTTTTCTATGTGTTTTTAATGACTGGAAGGGATAGATATCTTGGCAATGAATATTGTGTAAAACATACATAGATTAAGTAAGTGCAAAACAAGGAAGTATCAGTGTTAAGGACAAGGAGAAGGTGTCCATAAAAATTGGGGAAAGTGATGAAGACATTTGGGTGATATAAAAGTAAGAAGCGAGAAGGTAGTAATCGCAAGAATCTATATGTGGAATCTGGAGAGGAAACTACCATTCAACAGGAGAGGTCAGAAGATACTCAAAACGTATGAAATAAAATAGCTGCAAAACACAGTGAAGATCTTTCAAAATATAAATTGGAAAAGAAAAAAAATTAAAGTCAAAATATGTCAGGAAAAAAAAGAGGGAGGCAAACCAGAAGGGAGTCTAAAATACAGAGAACAAACTGAGGTTCCTGGAGGGGAGGTGGACGGGGGACGGGCTAGATGGGTGATGGGTATTACGGAAGGCACTTGTTATGATGAACGCTGGGTGTTACATGTAAGTGACAAATCACTAAATTCTACTCCTTAAACAAAGAAAAGATAAATAAAATAAAATAAAATAAAATAAAATAAAATAAAATAAAATAACATATAAAATCAAATAAAGTAAAATACAGAAGATGAAAGAAAAAACACGTGTCAGCATATTCCAGTTCTTCCCTCTTTGTCTTCTCCTGTTTCTGAAATGGGATACAGTTATTGTTTTCGTTTGTTTATTTGTTTTTGTTTTGTTTCATCGCAGAGGCTATTTTACTTGCAAATCTTCCAAACCTAGAGAAAAGGTATTATCTCAGCTGATTAGAAATGTCAAAATGGTTCTTCAGGTCCAATGTTTCGCTCCATAGTTATGAAACAGTTAACAACAACATCTCTGTCTTCTGATCACTGATAAGACTCAGGTGGTGGCATTTTAAGTTCTGACCACATGTCCCTCATTAAAAATAATTACACAGTGAAGAACAGATTTTTATCATGGGTTCTGTTGCTGCTTCCTGGGAAACATTAACAAGCCCCTTAAACTCTCTGAGGTTTATGATCTATAAAATAGAGATAATAGAAATAATCCTTTTGTTATTTGGCTATTATAAAAATAAAATGAAATAGTGTTAAGTATTATGCAGTAAATAGAAAAATCATCACTGAGAGGTGATATGCTAGGCAATTTCACATATTTTATTTTGTTCAATCCCAGTGTTGCCATGTGATACAGACATTATCTTCACTTTTGAAGAAATGAGGCTCACCCATCAGAAGTTAAGCAATTTGCCCAAATGTAAGAATGGCACTTAGCAAATGTTTTATGAATCAATTGATGACTTACTCCTTAGTCCTCTCCTTTGGCATTCCTTATATTTAATTATTTACATAAAGTAGAATCTTGCCAATATAATATAGTGTGTGTATGTGTGTGCATGTGTGTGTGTGTATGAGTGTGTGTGTGTGTATGTGTGTGTGTGTGTGTGTGCAAAGGGAGAATCTATGCTAAATAGGAAAAGTCTGAATTATGAAATAGTTGATGAATATAAATTCACCCAAAGTTTCTTCCAACTTGAGAGTTCTGTTTATTTGATCAACTTTCTGGTGTATATCATCATAATGATATCAAATTGAGTTTTTATTATCATTTTAATCATTACCTGAGAATGTTTGACATTCATTTATTCATTCGTTTAGTCAACCAACAAATATCTGAAGGGAACTGTGCCAGGTAGTGGGAATCCAGTGAGGGAGAAACCGAGATAGTCCCAGACTTTAGAGGGTTTCTGGAATAGTGAAGAGATGGATGTTACTCAAATATTTACAAAACACTTGTAAACTTGCCAGTGTGGTAAGTGGTGACCTGCTGAGAGAGCCTATAAAAGGAGGGTTTGCCTCAGCGAGAGAGAAAAGAAAAAACTTAGTCTGAAATATAAGAAGTGGTAAGAGAAGGGAAGTGTGTTCAGGGCAGAGGGAACAGCATGGAAAAAGGTCTCTGGCAGGAGAGAGAAAACTAGCATGGCAGGAACAAAGAAAATCCTGCTGCAGTGGTAGGTGGTCAATACTGAATGCCTGTTTCTTTCTCAGAAGAGCACAGAACCAGTCAAGACAGGCGGAGGTGGCAGGCAGATGAGATTGCGATCAGTGGGGGTAGCACAAAACGCTTGCAGGGATACTCAAAGCAGAGGGCCTTTCACAGAGGCATAGGGGATAAGTAATTCTCTCTCCCGAGAGGTACAGGAAGTGTTTTCAGGTAGAGGATGCAGGCAGGGCTAGACTACACAAGTTTGGTCTTGGAGGTGACTTTAAAGACGTCTATCCTTAGGAGTAATAAGAAGTGAGTAAAGGATTTCAGGGGTATAGGTTGAGAATGACATTTTGAAAAGCTATTTCTAACTGTTGAGAGGAAAAAGGATTGGAAAGAATAGTTGGGACGTTATTGCTGAGGAATAGGCAAAAAGATAGTCGGACTAGGGTGGTGGTGATGGTAGTGGAGAAGAGGAGACATAGACAGGTATGAGAGCTATTAATACATAAAATGGACAGAATTTGTTAAAGGGCATTTGTTTGGGGAGTAATGGGAATATCAACAATGACTTATGGCATGTAGAGTGATAGATGGTTGTTGGGTTTAATGAATCAAAAAAACTGAAAGACAACAAGATTTGGGGAGGGAAGATTACAAGTTAGTATTTGAGCCTATTGACTACTAGATGCCTTTGAGGTTGGCCAATAATTTGCCAATATTAATATTTCAAAATTAAACAACACTGGGTTTATCCAAGCCATATTATTTATACTACATAATTACATGGAAAAAATTTTTAAAGATCTACCTGTCAAATAATCATTATAAATTTCATTATAGTGGAATATAAATCAATGCAGCTTTAGTGTGCTTATGACTCTCTAAACTGCTGCTCTATTCAGACATTATTTTAGACTTTTGAAAGTTGATTCTTTTTATTTATTTATTTATTTATTTTTTGCCTTTCTTATTTATGTGTTGTGTTTCTGCGATGTAATTGTCAGGCCTTCCGAACAGCTTCAATGGAAACCCCATTTGAAATAGTATAGTGGGATTTGATGGCAATCTTTCTTGAATCTGAACAGAAGTGACTTTTTCACACTATCGTGCATGTGAGGATTCATCAGCAATATTGTAAAGATTTCACAAAGGCAGGAAATCATGTGCAAGCAAATTTTTAAAGAAAATAGGCTTGAAATGATTTGCATAGGACCACTGAGGTTAGAAGGAGCTGCAATTTCACCTGATTCACCTTGCCTTCCAGTAAGGCCACAGGAAAAACAGCTCAGTGAAAAGAATAGGTCCTGTGTTTAAATAAGACTTAGAAGAAACTCCTTTATTCATTTTCCTAGGTTTACCCCAAAGTATATCCACTATTTGCCACCCCAAAATCTCTTCTTTACTTCCTATCTAAGATCTGTCTGCTGGTGGTGAAATCCTCCTCCTCCTACTCTTCCTCCTCTTCCTTTTCTCCTCCCTCTCCTCATCTTCCTCCCCCTTCCACTCCTCTGTGTCCCCCTCCTCCTCGTCCTCCTTCTCCTCCTCCTCCTCCTCCTTCTTCTTCTCTCTAAATGAATGGTTTTACAGAGGCCACTTTTCTAAGTTCAAATATGCCAATGACTTAAGACAAATATGCAGAGCTCAACAATGCTACATTTAAGTGGAATCTAAAGAAAATCTTCCACTCACAGGTAATCGCTTAAAATATTTTCATGGATTTTTTGAACATTCAAGTGCAAAGAAACATCATAATTTCTAAAGTGGCTCATGCAACTCATACACAGATAACTCTCAATTATACCTAATGGAGGAAAGTCTGCAAGGAGATATGAAACCTCCAACTAGTAATTTCAAATGTCTTCAGTAAAATTTTATGAGGGCAATATCTGAACTGATTTTCACAACTGGTCTTTTCTTTAGCCTCTGCCCTTGTGGTTAAGGAGCTTCTAACAATCAAATTGACATGGTTGAAAGAGGGAATGTGAGAGAAGTTTCAGGAAGCCTGCAAAAGGCATACAACCCACAGTTTGAAATCTAGACAAAAATCAATCTTTAGATCCATTTACAATGTACTTAAACATAAAACTTTATATATTTGTATTAACTTTTGTATTAAATACAAAATACATTAAAAAATATTTCTCTGTCTCATGGAGTTTGATCTAAGAAGGGATCTTATTGGACCTAGTAATTCTTATCTGATGCGCTGAAACTTAAAAAACTTACAAAAACATAAAAATAATTCTACATGAAGTAACGTGGCACTTTCTCTGAAAATCTTCCAGGGTTAGAAAAAATATGATACCTCCATTATTCCATTGGGAAAAACACATTTTACTGGTAAAACACTTCAGCTTTTTTGTTTGTTTATTTGTTTTGGCAAAACAGTAAGAGCAAAAACAAATGAAAACCAAGTGTGAATACAAGGTTACTCCGGATCTAATGAATCTGGTTGTCATTTCAAGTGCAAAAATAAATTATCTGCAGTTGCATGGAGACCATATATGGCTGCTTAGGCCAGGAGATTTGGGCTGTCTAAAAAGACACACTATAAATTTGTAGTGAAAGCCACTGGCATGAGAATTTTAATGCAACAGTATTGTTTTACTCTACTAATACTGATTAATGTGCATCATATATCACCTTTGAGTCCCATCAAGATTTGAAACCCATGAAATCTAAGACTTCAAGCTTTCACAACACAGAATCATGAAATCTTAGAAACAGAGAAGACCAGTCTTCTTCCTTGTGCTCTTAACAGTGTTTCAGTTTGGACGATAATTTATATGGTCATGGTAGTTAATCAGGGACTCTGGTAAGACCTATTCCCTAATAGAAGCTACAAGTAGCAGGAACAATTTGAGGGCAGAAGGCACAAGACAGGCTATATAATCCAGATATGCTACTGAGAGGAATAGTTTCTGGAAGCTGTCTCCAATGAGAATCACATGTGTTAGAGACAGCTGAGCAAATTCCTAACCCATTTATGTCATTAAGAGTCATCATTATCAAGAATGCAACTAGAATCAACAAATAACACCAGACAGGAGATTCCTTAATAACTAAAGCTCTTTGTGAGCTTCCAGCATAGAAAAGTTACCAGCATGGAAAGAATTTTATCCATGCTCCATAACAAATTACCAAAAACAAGGCGTAATTTTATCTCACAGTTTCTGTAGGTGAGAAGTCCAGGCATGATTAGCTGGGTTTTCTGCTTCAAGGTTTTACTAGGCTGCCAGCCACAAAAGTGCCTGTGGGTTGCCTTCTTATCTGAAGGTTCAACTGTAGAAGGATCCAGTTCCAAGTTCACTCAGACTATTTGTAGAATTCATTTCCTTGTAACTGCAGATCTTGAACTTTGTGGAGTTTTTTGGTCTCTTCGTTTGCTTTATTTTGTTTTTGCTGACTACTGACTAGAGGCCATTAGCTCCAAGAGACTGTCCATAGTTCTCTGCCATATGGTCTGCTCTGTAGGCAGTTTACAACATGGTGCCTTGATTTTTCAAGGTCAGTAGGAGAGCAAGGTTTAGTTGGATAACAAGATGAAGTGTTCTATAATATAACATGTTGAGTGACATCACAGCATCTTTGCCATATTTTACTGGTTAAAGCAAGTCACAGGTTCCACCCACATTCAGGGGAGAAGATTACATAAAGATATGAATTCCAGGAGGTAGGAATCACCGGGCCACTATAGCATAGGTCCTCCTCCACACTTCACAAGATCATCTTAAGAGAGCATTAGAAATGACTGATTTTCGAACTACAATTTTCTTAGAAAAGAGTAACACTCTTTCAGAAAGAAAGTTAGTCGGGGTGAGGTCTTGAGCTATTATTATAAATTTAATTTTACTCAGAAGCTTAATTTCCCAGGTGATCTATTATCTCTCTCTGTCTCTCTTTCTCTATCTATCTATATATCTTTTATCCATCCATCTTCATTATTTCATACTTAGTTCCATGCTTATTCTTCTAGAATGCTTTCTCCATATTTTTCTTCTACTAGAGCACTGTCAAATTGCATAAAATTAAGCTTTCCTTAATTACCCGAGTTCACAGGGATTTCTCTCTCCTCTTAACATTAGATATATATCAGTTTGAATTCTGACTCTGTCACTTATTAGGTTTTATGACCTAGGTCAGGGTATTTAACCTTCCTGAGTATCAACCTCTTAATTGTCAATGTGAGAATAATATTATTTACTTCACTTGCTTGTTGAAAAATCGAAATGTAGTTGTACACTAATAACCTGGCCCACAGAACATCCTATCCAAATGTTGTTTCCTTTATTCCCTCCTTTTCTTTCCTTTCTCTACTCTTTATATCATTCTCTTGACACTTAATATTTATTAGTCTACATAGTTCATTTTGTTATGTGTAGGCATACATATATCTGAGAGATAAATACGAGTAATGATTACACATTGCATTCTGTTGGGTGGGAACTTGAAGTTGGTTTTCCATTTGGGGTGATGGATGTGTGGTGATCGATCCACAATTTTCTATCTCTATCTCTGGAATAAATTGCAGCACATCAGTGATATGACTAGCCAGGTAATACTTATCCAATATTTGATTACTTTATTATAGAATTTATTTTGTGGTGCCTATGCTTATTATTCTGAGCTCTGTTACATTCCAATCCTTGGGCCTCTTTTTTCTTAAGCTTCTTAATGGCCTTTTAGAGCTCTCTAGGGAGGAAAATATTCAGGGTCCTGATACATGGTTTTAAGTAGCAGATAGCTTTTTAGGCTACCTGCCAGAGAATTTTTACTTATGTTAATTCCTCGTTATATAATTTCAGTGGGAAAAAGTATATATATATATATTTAAGTAAGCTCTAAGTTCGATGTGGGGCTTAAACTCACTACCCTGAGATCAAGAATCTCATGCTCTACTGACTGAGCCAGCCAGCTGCCCCAAATATGTTTTTTAAGGAATATCCTAGCACTTGGTTTTAAAGTTTACCTCCCTAAAATGAATAGTGAGTAGCATAAGATATTTCCTCCCAAAAGAGTAACGTTTATAAGTTTTTCCTGAAAGTATTATTTTTTAAATTATTACATATTTTTAAAATTACATATTACATATTTACATTATTACATATGTACATGTACATTTACATATTTACATTATTACATATATTTTAAATTATTACATAAATTTCAGATGGAATAAATAAATCATACAGACATGAATTCTGATTCTGATTTTATCACTAAGTACCTGGCTGGCCATGAGCAGGTCATTTTTATCATCTTGAGCCCTGGTTCCTTGTTTCTTAACTGAAGGATTTGGATAAAGTGACCCTGAAGTTCCTGTCAGCAATATAATTCTATAATTTTGTAAAGGTAATCACATTTCCATTTATTTATTCCTATTTATAAAGTTGGATTCATCCACATTTTATTAAAACTTTCATTTTTCTCTTCCTTTATTCCCAAGTCTGTGTATGTGCTGGTTTGGGAACAGGCTATGTTTCTGTTAAAGTCTCATCCATTTTCATATATAACTGTGCTGGTCAGGAGGTAAAGTAAGATACAGATTTCCAACTAAGAGAAGATAATTAGGGGTCCTTTTGAACACATTTACTTCAAAGAGACTAGAACTTCTCTCTGTTATCAACACCACGGATACAAACGGGGACATCAATATCAATCAGCACAAATTTCAAGACTGAATCTAAGGAAAAAGTTTTAAGTTGTTTGTTCTGAAGTAGAAAGAGGTGGGCACAGGGGAGGACCGCAGGCATCTGTTAACATTCAAGTAGTAAAGTTTGCATTTGAACAGAAAAATTGCCTGGTAAAATCTGAGCACATCCAGTAACTGACTTCTAAATTCTTGATCTACAGACATTCTTCCTGAATGTCTAGAATACTAGAAAGATGTCTAGAAAGATGTCTAGAATGTCTAGAAAGATGGCCAGCATAGGTCTACCACCGTTCTTGACGCTAAGCACAGACACGTCTGACAAGGCTGCTGTCCAGTTATTCAAGTGTGGTGAAATGGAGTTCATTTCTGACCTACAGTCTGTTCCATGATGACTGGAAATACAGTTTGTTTTCTCAGGGCCAGCAGAGCCACCCATGGAGCCTGTCACTCAGGAATTGGCAGAGTCACTTTCAAAGTTGCATAATCTTTATTCCAATTTATATTCTCCATTTCTGGGAAACTCATGGTCCCCCTACTGATGGTTTGCAAATGTCAGACTTGGATCCCTGTCTTTTTTTTTTTCTGATTAATAAACACCAGTAAAATCTTTGAGTCCAAGAGCCCTGGCACCTGGGTGACCATCTTCTACGATATCCTTATTTCACAGAACAAAAGAAGAAAAGCTCACACAAGGAAGTGATTTGCTCAAGGCCAAATAGGAAAGGCAGAGTTGGAATGATAGCTTACATTTCTTGGCTTTTAGTTCCAAAGGCTTTCTCTGACTTCATGCCACGTCAGTGTGATTCCTTGGGAGAGTTTCATTCTGATATTTTTTAATGTGCATCTGATATGATTGGTCCAGTATGACCTCCATAGCTAATTATTATCATTAATATCCTCCTATGATGAACTTGATAATGAGCAACAAGTAAGGTAAATAATTATGGTTAGACATGCTGCCTCATTGTACTGATTTTGCTTAAAGGACAAATCTTACATGGAAAGAGTACTTTATAGATTTTAAAAAGTACATTCATGTATTTGATCACTTTCATATAATTTTTTTTTTCATTTAAGACAACCCTGTGAATTCAGTGAAATGATTGGACCCAAAGGCTGATAAAGACTCTGGTAGCAGGTTCACTTTGTCATACAGAAATATCTATTTATCCAAGTGTAGGAGTGAAGCAGTTAATATAAGCATTCTGATTAATAGTGATGCTTTAGATACACTATCTAGACTTTTTTTTTAAAACCGCATTTAAGAAAATTTATTCAAAGCCACTTCAAACAGGATTTCATTCTATTTCTCATCCCACTTTACAATTGAGTTATCAAAGGTTTAGGTTAATGCTGCAGTAACATTTTACATTGAACTGAAATGCCAGACATTTAAGTTAATTTAGTATACACTTTAGTTATTTCATAAAGAATTTTAAGCCACTTACAATACAAATAAAAGTAGAAGATCAACAACATGTAAACATAAAAAAATACAGATCATAAAGACAAGTGTAGTTGTTAACTGAATTTCACATTCACCTCTCAGCTTCCAAGAAGCAACAGAAAAAGAAAAATCACAAATACATTATACAAAATTTATATAATATCAAGAAAAATCTGGCAATATTAACAGGCGCTCGACTTCTGAAGATAAGAATGCACTGCAACTCAACACAGATATACTGAAAATTGTTTATTCTTTCTTTAGTAACTAAGAGGGTATTTGGGGCATGGCAAGCCTTGGCGTGTCTTATGGAGTGTCTCCTACGTGGCCGCAATATGGAAAATGCAGAACTTCTATGCCTGATTGCCCAATATTCTGGCCTCATTGAAAGACTAGAATAGATGATCTCTACTATCTCTTCTAGCTCTAATCTCTTGACCCTGATTCACATGGAAGCTGTGAGTGAGCAACATCTGTGAGTTTGAGATTTAAATCTTATTCCAGGTCTCCAAGCAGGGCCAGAGATACTATAACAAGTGTTCGATAAATCAGGCATTGTGACTTTTCTGGATGCCTCTTGCTTTATGATGTTGAATTCAGTGGAATCAGGGTCCTTTCATTTGGAATTTCTTCATTTCTGGCAATTCCTGAAGCCCTTTAGCTGTAGGTTCCTAGGGGTGCTTTTCTTTACAGCTCCAGAAGGCAGGCTCCTGCCTAAGTACTTCCCAGAGGGAGGAGAAAGTTATTTGGAAGGGCTGGACTCTGTCAGATAAGTGAAAACTTTTATAAATAACTGACTTGAAAGTCAGAGAGAAAAAGATTTTTAAATCAAAGTGCTAAATTAAGAAGCTTAATTTGGGCACTTCGGCTGACTGAGTTGTTTATGGGAGGGTTTATGCTAACAATTCCCCTGCATCCGCGGAGCATCAGGAGTGGAAACTGATAAAATAGCTTGAGGGGGAGGAAAGGACTGTCTCACTCCAGTAACTGTGTCTTCAAAAAGCCAGCGACGAGTGCTCGGTCCGTGGCTGTTTCAGTCCCATGCTGGTACACAGCTAGTTACTGTAGGACGCTAACTTCCTCCGCTGTGTACCTCCTTGGAGTGACAGAGCAGCGCTTACATTGCTCGTGGACTTCCCCAGTTTATCACTAAAAATATAATAAGAGACTATACACAAGAGAAAGAGAATTCTTTGTCAGGGAGAAGGAAAAAGACATTATTTTTGGACATAAGACCACTACGTTAGGATTTAGACTATGACTCTAACCTCTGGTTCTAACAATAATTTGGTGAGAAAATTATTTGTTGACTCTGGAACAGTTTTTCCCATCTAGAGTTGGGAGTTAGATATTTTCTGTGGTCTCTGTAGTGCTCTGCACCTCCAGAAGTTTCTTAATTTATCATTCTAATATTATATTCCACGAGTATTCCAATTATTTAGGTTTTGATGTCTAAAAATCAATTTTGGTACTCGGTCTAGTAATTTCATTTGGGGAAATTTACATACAAAAATAATGAGACATTTGCAAAAGTATTTATCTATCAAAATGTTTCTTTCAGCAGTATTTGTAGTGGCAAAAGTTGGGAACAAATTAACTTCACAATATAAAGTGAATACATGCATTATCATTTATTCGTATAAGGGCACAAAGTAAACCTATTTAAATTTTATTGTTGAAAAATGTTTAATGGTATAGAGCAAGTTAAAGGTGAATTCCAAAGAATAAAACCAGATTACAAATGGTAAATAGATATTTCAATTTTGTTAAAGATAAAAATTGGGAGTGTTAAGGATATATATGTATAAGATGGAATATAAGAAAGACTAGAGAATTCCATTTTAAAATTTCAACTATTTATTTCTTTTTGGTAGTTATTAGTTATTTTTATTCATTATTATTTTGTTGTATCATCTTCAATGCTTCTACAAAAATTGATCACATTTGTACTCAGAAATAATCATGATCAGTTTCATTTAAATATCACAGAAGAAAAGCCCCAGGGGTACACCCTCATCTTCCTTCATCCTCCTACCTCCCAACAGCTAAGAAGCATGAAGAAGTTTCTCTATGTTTTGTGACAAATGATATGCCATCTCAACAAGTTGCCAAAAGTTAAAATCACTTCCATTTATTTTGCGTGTGGACCATAGACGTCAGGGCTAGTGGAGACTAGAGAATTCCTCGGGTTTTCCCAAGTTATGCTCCTGAGTCTCAGGAAAGCTAAGGATTTGTCAGCTGTCATAAAATACTGATAGGAAAGATAAAAACATAAGCTGTCCTTACTCTTTTGCTCTCCCCTTGCACCTCAGAGAGACGAAAAAATTCCAGGAATCATATCCTTGGCACTTTTCACTCTTCTTCTCCAAGTAGTTACAAATATTAAGAATGAAAAAAATTTCCAGACCTGACGCACAATGAGGTATATAGCACAAAGCTATCTGAAAGTAAAGTAGTGATGTAAATAAGGTGAAACTATTAAATGGTCTAAGATACCAAGATTCTTTAAAGTCTGGGATTATCCCCACCAAGGTCAAGTGGGAATGCAAGGGCTCAAATATCTTTCCAATTACAAATAGTACAGATAGAGTGTTTTTCTTGTATAGCCTTTGGTGAATATAAAGCAGTCCGTTCCTCTAGATTTCTGCAGAAGCATATCTGGACATCATGGTACCTGAAAAGTGTTCCATTAAATCATTTAGTAATTTAACTAAAAAAGTAGCTTTTCATTATGGAGTGTGGACAATTAGATGTGTTTACCTCCATTCTTCAGCTCAAGGAGCATTTACTGGTCATGTGATATTACAGCTCAATGACCGTGCTCTGACCATTTGTGGCCAGTGTTTGTCCCCAGGACAGAAGTCACATGGGATCCAACATGGCCGACATCCAGAAAGATCATGAGAATCGCACAACTGCTTTGGCACCCCTTCAAGAACTGCTCAGCAAGGAGCTCGTGATTGCTGACCATCTGGTTGGAAACCCTGGCAATAATTTGTTTAATATTAGAGTTAATATGATGTCTGTCAGTAGGAAGCATTTCGTGGGATTGTAATCACCATGGTAGTCCATGTTAGGTAGACTCTTATTATTATCTTTGTTTTCACTCACTCATTAGTTTGTCAGAAATTAATCCTGGGCTATCATCTTCCATAGTCAATGTTTTCTTATTAGTCAATGTTTTCATAAACATACCCAGCTGTTTATGATCTTAAATGTGAGAGGAATAGATAGGTTAAAGCAATTATAGAGAATTACCAAATTTATGCTTCTGAGGATGTTAGAAGCTGTAGGAGGTGTTAGCCATGATTTTGTCAACATGATTCCAAATGTGAAAAGTTCTATCAAAGCCTGAATGCTTCAGAATACATTTATTCATTAAAGTTTGTAGAAATAGACACACCTGAATGAGGTGCAATTTAGGCTTACATCTCATGCCAAAGATGAAAAAATGGAGACTTAAGGAGATGAAAGAACATTCCTAAGGCCATAGTGGCAGAAGGAGACCCAGCACCTCATTTTGACTCCAATTCCAGGTGTTTTCTTTCAGGCTGACAATACTTGTTCACAATTCTTGAAAGCTTTTTTTTTTTACAAAAAAAATCCATTTTTCTGGATATTGATTTTAAAAGTAATTGTAGACTTTCTAATCAGTTCTTCTAGATTTGGGCACAAAAGAAAGAAGGAATGACACAAGTAATTAAAATCCTTCATTCTTGACACAGTTGCCATGGAAAGGTGCTAAAGACACAAAACTGAGTAACGAGATTTTTATTGCACAGTTTAGCGAGAAAATTATCCACACTGCTAGTTTTCACTGACTTCTAGGCATAGCAGTAAACAATTTTTGTGCATCATTTCAGTTGATCCTCAGAACAATCTTATACTGGCATTGTTTTCACTATTTTTTTAGGTGAGGAAACTAAGACTAACAGAAGGTTAAAAAAAACCCTCTGATTCCACAGTTCATGCCCTTCACAATTCATCAACATGTGACAATGGACGTGTGGCAAAAGTGCTGGGATTCAGGAAATAAGAGAACTGCCAAACTTCTCTCAAGCCTAAGCAAGGTGATGTATGGTAGTGAATTGAGGTGGAAGAGACACAAGTAGCTGGCAGTGATATCACAACTGAACTCTGAAGTATAAGAAGAGGAAGGTCATCGAACATTACAATAGGGTCAAGGGCAGTTGCAGAGTTCTAGTCAGTTGTCAATATAGCTTTATTATAGGATGCATGCTGAGAACATGGTGAATGGTGAGGTGAAGGGATAAAGAAAAGATATTTGAAGGGTAGGTATTAATTACTGTGAAAAGTTCTGATTTACTATTTTTTAAAGTTTTAGTATTTATTTTTGAGAGACAGAGCGAGACAGAGCGTGAGTGGGGGAGGGGAAGAGAGAGAGGGAGACACAGAACTGAAGCAGGCTCCAGGCTCTGAGCTGTCAGCACAGAGTCCAAAGCGGGGGGTTGAACCCACAAACTGTGAGATCATGATCTGAGATGAAGCCGGATGCTTAACTGACTGAACCACCCGGGTGCTCCTCTTATTTACTGTTAAAGTATTTAAATTACATCCCATGGGCAGTGGCAAATAAATCACTGTGAGATTTTGCATAGGGTAGTAACGATTAT
The DNA here is from genome assembly GCF_018350175.1 of Felis catus. Lineage (NCBI taxonomy): Eukaryota > Metazoa > Chordata > Mammalia > Carnivora > Felidae > Felis > Felis catus. The sequence continues at coordinate 186,599,125 of NC_058371.1, read as the reverse complement.
GTTGGAAGATAACCCTCATCACAGTGTTGAGTTTATAAAGTCCTTCTTCCCATTAGAAATTGATGTAAGTCCATACCACTGCAGGGTTTTGCGAGATATAGCAAAGAGTAGGAGACAGAATACTTGGGGTCTTCAAGCTATGATTTTTTTTCACTGTGCCTTGATCAAATCGCTAACCTCTTAGAAAGCTAATATTTTACAGATTGGCTTTCATGGGATTAATCCAACATGGTCCCTTTGACGTAATATTTATGTATCCCTTTCCTTCTCCTCTTCGGAAGAGGACAGTATCATTGGCAATCCACTCAGTTACCCTGGCTCTTATCCTGTTTATGGATTGCTTCGGTATTCTACTTTTTCACTATCTCTCTTCCATTACCAGCCAGGTAACCATTTTATTGCTCATTTGCACCTTCACTAGAGAGAAAAGATGTGATAGACAAACCAGTCAACATTTTATTTGCTTGCAACTCTTGTAAAAAGTTTAGTAAGGAGAAAGCATAAAAAAAGTAATGAATACAATAAGATCTGAGGATGTTCTGTACATTTCATTTCTCTACACTGTTTCTTCTAACTTTGTACAACCAAGAGTTTGATTTAATTTTTTTAAGGCTTAAACTATATTATACTGTTTTCCCTCCTTCCTCTATTTCGTTTTCTAGATAATGTAGCTGAAGCAAATTCAATGTTAAGTGAATTCCAAAGTTAGTGGCAGGTCTTCAAATAGAATCCAAATCTCCTAATTCCTTGGTATTGTGGTTCCAAATTCAGTCTATTCTATACTCTCTAAATATTCTCATGTATTAGACACACAAGTCTAATAGGAAATGACGGTAGCTTCAGAATGATTATATAATTCATCATCCAAAGACTAATACCATTGGCAGTGAAAAGGGGCACAAATAATAATTACTCCAGGAAAATAGGCATAAAGTGGATTTAGTCCAGGAAATCCAGAGTATATGGTAATTTCTATTTCAGCGAAATAAAAGGATACCTTGGTATCTAACCCAAAACTAGATTACCGAGGAGCAATACTTGACTGACTTTAACAGCTGGTATTATTCTCCCCACTTTAAAAACATGACAGGTGACATGTAAAGCCAATTCCTAAGGGAGTACACGGACCACAGGTAATCAGTTAGTGCTTCTGAAGGCTGGAGAAGTTGGGCTCTGATTCCTTTCCACCTCATCAAAAATTCCATTTATGTGTTGACTGATTTATTCATTCTCACAAAATGAGCACCTGCTACATTTCAGGCTCTGTGTTACAACCTTAGCAGTGGACCACGTGCAACCTCTGTCCTAGAGTCATTCGCAATCTAGTGAGGACAGATTAATAAGCAAATAGTTACTGTGCACAGGGGAAAATGCATTAGACTAATCAATAATCTGTGAAACACACAGGATAGGGGGGGAAAAACCTTACTATTCCTTGAGAAGTCGTCCAAGACCGCAGTAACGAATTCTCCAGGTGGACAGCAAAAAAGTAAAGCAAAAACACCGAGATTTAAATAACTCCTGTTAGGAATATGAGGTATAGCTGTGCAGATTGCTTATTGTATCCATTAGGTTGTGGCCAGGTTGTTTGAAAGGCTAGGGAGTTTGGGCTTTATTCTAGGGATAATGAAAAACCATTAGTGCTTTTGTTGTGCTTTAAAGCAGTAAGGACTACAAACATGACTTTGTTTAAAAATGTAATTCTGGTGGTAGTATAAGGTGAGCTTATACAATATGCTTCCCATGCTTACATGTTTGTTTTTTGAAACCTATGTATAATAATGTGGTACATATTTAAATGCCTTAACTACACATAAGTTAGGTATTTGCTTTTGTTTCAGAGATGCTGCCCAGCCCCTCTCCTCTCATTTTCTCCTCTACTCTTTCATGCTCATATTTTCATCTTAAACATTTTTTCCCAGAATTCTATGTCACAGTGCCTCTTTTTAAGGTTAAATCAGCATTCTCTTTGTCCTACTATTTTCTCAGAAACTACTCTTGGGACTTTCCTTACATTGGTTTATTTTTATGGACAAGATGAAGCCAAATAAATATTTTTTTCCTCCTGTAATCTTTTCTTTTGCTTGTGTTCCATTAGTTCTTGTAGTCTTTGATCAGAAAGAAGAGAACTGCTTATATTATCATTAAATGTGCTGAGTCATTTGTAATTTTCTTTGAATACTGAGGGCTTCAGTGTCAGAGACAAGGTCCAAGTCTGGTTGGTTTTTGAATATGATTGAGTCAAATTACATATTCTAATTGTACATCCTAATTTTTAATGAAGCTGAAATAAGAAGGGGTTGTAAGGGTGCATGTAGTTACAAAATCTTTCATGAGGTAATAGAGGAATAGTGATTCATGTCTTTCAATATTGTATTTTCAACTAGAAAAGCTACTTAAAAAAAGAAACCTGAAGAAAAATAGAAACTGAAAGAAATATGAGAAAATTCCAGTTTCAAAACAAATGGTCTAATTTCAAGAGATGAACTCTAAGAGTTCTTTTTTCAAATGAATTCTAGAATCATTATTTGCTCTTTAGAAAGAGTATTTGCGTGTTGTGGTGGTGCCATTCCCAGTGGCCTTCATTATCTTTTGTTTGACTTTAAATTTCTAATGGGTGTGGCCGATTTAAAAAGTGGCTATAATATTTTTCAGCTCCTACCATTGGGAATATATATCTCCACTTCCTGAATCTTGGCTGGGACATGTTACTTGCTTTGACCGAAAGGACATTAGGAAACATGATAGAAGCCAACCAAGGGTTGAAAAGTGCTTTTCATTCCTCTTGCTCTTGGAACCTAGTTATCTTGTGAAAGAAGACTGATACAGTCTTCTAGATTCTGAAGAAGGGTAGCTTTGTGGCCAGTCACCAGAAATGTGAGTGAGATCATCCAGGACCAGTGAGTCCCAAGTCAATCCAGCAGCTCACAGCAGTTATATGAGTAAATCCAGCTGAGCTGACTAGAATTGCCCAGTTGGACTCAGCCCAGACTGCCAACTTTTAGAATCATAAGTGAGTAATCAATTATTATTAAGTCTCTAAGTTTGCAGTTGACTTATATGCATCAAAAACTAACATAATGGGCTACTGTGTCTCCAGTTGTGATAGGCTGAACTCTAAGTTGGTTCCCAAGATTCTTGCCTCTGCACGCCCCATATAATCTGGGAATATAAGGGAATATCACTCCTGTGATTAGGCAAAGCTGAATGGATTTTGCAGATATAACTAAGGTCTCTGATCCGTTGACTTTGAGTTAGTCAAGGGGAGATTATTATGAGCAGGTCTGACCTCATAAGGTGTGCCCTTAAGAGATCAGATGGATCCCAAGCAGGAGCAGATACTCTTCTTTTGGCCTTGAAAAAATAATCCGCAGTGTTGTGGAGATAACATGAGCAGGAATGGTGAGCAGGTTTCAGATCCCAGAGGTGACAGCCGGCAAGGAAATGGGAATCGCAGTCCTGCAGCTGAAAATGCACAACCACCAGTGGCTCTGAAGAGGATCCTGAGCCGCAGATGAAATCACAGCTTCAGCTGGCCCCTGGATTTCAATATGGTGAGATGCTGAGAAAAGTATCCAGATTCCTGGACTCCTGACTCATGGAAATGGCGAGATAATAATTTGTGTTGCTTTAAGCTCACTTTGTGGTAATTTGTGATACACCAAAAGAAGACAAATATGCCAACCTAGCCTTTCAACTATTAGATGTGGTCAGAACTGATGATCCGTTTACAGGTTTCTTTGCCAGGTTGTATATCTTGGTAAATGAGAATAGTGAGATTCCTTGACTTGGAGAAAGCCATTTTGTCTTCCTCGAGGTTCACAGAAAATGTAGCCCCCTTCAATGTCATGTGAATATAAAGCAAAGAGGAAGATTTTATCTATAAGTGATGAGCTCTTCAAAAGCTAATGTTCAATTGGAGTCAGAGGATTAGATTATATGACCTCTTGAGGGAATTTCTTGCCCCCGTAATGTTGTGGCTCAGAATAATGTCATCTTTTCTTGGTCCTAAAAGTGCTGAAAGGCACTCAAAATTATAAGTCAAAGTGCATGACTGATGGGCTTGTTAATGTTGAAAAGGAAATGGCTTGTTCTCTATTATAACACAAACAAAAGGAGCATAACTTCCACCAAGGAAAACAAAGACGAGAGGAAAACTGTCTACTGATAAAATAAATGGCATAATGAAGCCAGTAAAAGTCCCAGCTGGTTACAAACACGATACAGACTAGCCAGATCTCCATGTGGCAGAATGGATGCAGAGCTTTCTCTGACAGAACAATGACAAGAGATTTCAGTGAATATGCATTGATTTAGCAGGGCCTCGGACAAATCCATCTTTACTGAGTGGCATATACAAGTTCCCTGTCATTAAGTACAAATCAAAGCATTTAAAATGCATGCAAGAAAAATTTTTCAATCCTGCAAGGCTTAGCACCATGCAGAGAGCACCATAGGACATCAAATTTTTATAGTGTTATTCCTGGACCACTTGCCTGTATCCGTCTCACTCTCCACTCCTTAATTTGCACTTGATTCTTCTAACTTCTGACCTTTTGATGTGTTCGCCCCAGCACTTTTCTAGTTATAGCCTTTGCTTCCTTTCTTGAATATGATTTACATTTCCCCCTGAAGATGCTGTCTTTATCCCATAATATTTAATACTGAGATCTTCTACTTGTTTAGGTGGCCATCTTCTTCATTAAGAATGCTCCTGACTGAGACAGAATTTAGGCATCATCACACCCCATGCAAATATCACTCTCACATAACCATTCTAATGCTTTGAAAAGTCTCTGGATTGTCTTTATGGAGAATGAGGATTTTGAATTAGGACTAGTGGGAGGAGTCATTAATTCATTCAACAAATTTTAGTTAAGCATCTACTATATTTTTGGCACAATTTCAGGACCTTAGACTATATCAGTTAACAAAACAAAGATCCCTGCCATCGTAAATTATTAAGGTGTAATATTTACAGGTATAATATTACCATAAAACTGGTAGCAAGAAATGGGAGATTAGAATCCATATAAGAATTTAGGTATGGAATTTAGTCCTTATTAAGTATAATTGATCAGACCAGCAACTTTATCTACATTGTCTATCACTTTTAATCCTTCCAAAAACCTCTTGAAATAGGTATTATTATCTCTAAAACCACATACACATTAAACGGTGAAATTTGTATGTGAACCCATGAATAGGGTCTTGATTAACCATGAATAAATAGTGTGATAGAAGTTAAAGAGCATGAAGTTTCAAGGCAAAAAGACCTGAATTTAAGATTTTTCTCTACCAACTACGGGGACTGTGACTGTTGGGACCTTTCAGATAATGTCCCCGATTAACCGTGGTCTTTCATGGCCTAAACAGCATAGATTTGAGGTAGTTTTTCTGGTTTCTCCCATAAATGTGTATTTTTAAGTAGTGTAAAACGGAAGGAACATAGCAGCCATCTCTAGAAGCAATGCTGACTCATAGAACCTTAAAGAAACCCTTCTGCCCATTCATGTCACCTTGAAAGTAAGGGGTTTACCCCCATTTACTTGGAGACCTTATTAAAACATTGATGGCTAGGCCCCACTCCCAGAGTTTCTGGTTTCATCAGTCTGGGGGGGGACCTAAGATTTTCATTTCTAACAAATTTCAGGATAATGTCAATGTTTCCGGTCTGCCGATTACACTTTAAAAACTACTGTCCTATGCATTTACTTCCTCTTCCTATCTAATTCCCTTCCGTATAAGTCGTCACCCCTCATGCAAAATTATATATGTGAAAACAATCTTCCCTTTGATGGCCCAATATGCACAACCTGCAGGTACCTCGTTTAGTTAAATAACGTCAGTCCCCTGCAACATGGTTCAAATTTCAGTTACCATGGTATATTGACTGTGAGTAATTACATAAAAGTACAAGCTTCCGTGCTACTTCTTTAGTCCCGAAATCACTGCATGAATAACAGATGTGTACAATGACCAGTGATGTCAATTCCTTAAAAATGTGTTGATGATGATTATTGTATGCATTGTTAGTTGCTTTACTTGCAGACAGCAAAGCATGTAGTTGTTTTGCCTCTTTGTCTCCTTGTAATAGAGCAATGTGGCATTTCACAAAAATGGATACTCAAAAGAGAGAATTGGCCACACAGATGAAAGCACACTAAAGAAATGAAAAGTGATAACAGCAGAAGAAGGGAAATTACAATAAAATGTAAATGGAATAATAAAAAAAAAATTGCTGACTATGGAATATAGACACTCACTATTTGAAAGACTCTTAGATAAGAATCCAGAGGAAATTAGTGAAGGTGAATTTATCAACATACATGAAGAGAGTAGTTAAGGTGAAAAAAAATGACATTCTAGTGGAAAAAATGCCAGCAAAAACTTTACGTTAAAGGAAATTTCAAAGATATTTAATGACATTGGAAGTGCAAAAGATAACATTTTAGAAGGTGATCCAAACTTAGAAAGTTATATAGCAATTTGCCAAGGCATAGAAAAGATGTTCGTTCCGTATTTTTAAGTTATAGGACAAGAGGAAGGGAAAACTGTTCAGATTATTCTTGAATACAAAGAGACAAAGACTTTAATTCTCAGTTTTTACAGTGTTTTAAATGACAGTGTACTAAATACGTATTCATTTTACTGTGTGTGTGTGTGTGTGTGTGTGTGTGTGTGTGTGTGTGTTTCTTCATTTCCCTATCTACAGAAGTCAGTAAAAGACTTTTTAATGTTTTGAAAAAAAAATTTAAGGTCACAGAACAGCCATAATTTTCCATTGATTAAGTGTGTTCTGGAGAATTTCAGCTTATATGGCCATTTTTGCCATCTGGCCCTGCCATACAAACTGAGCAATACCTCTATCTGTTTCTCTCAAGTATATAGAAAGCCTCCTTTAGCTGATAGCTCTATATTAGCACCTTTACCAGAGTCCATGTCTTAATCCGTTAATCATCCTTCCCAGGAACAGTTTCTCTCCTGGAATACTGTATGGTTGGAATTCAGCGCTGTGGTCTAACCAGTGACCTAACCTACAGTAATACTTTTCTCACCCAGTTTCCACCCTTGCACTCGCCCTACTGGCAGTACACAGTCTGGAGAGCCCACTCCCCACTGTGCCATTCTGATGTGTCCATAACTTTTTATTTTCGTTTCGTAAAGCTGCCATTACCAAGTACCACAAATTGGGTAGCTTGAAACAACAAACAACAGAAATTTGTTTTCTCACAGTTCTAGTTTGTCTAGAGGCCCCCAAATCAGGGTGTTAGCAGGACCATGCTCCCTCTGAAAACTGTAGGGGAACCCTTCCATATCTGTTTCTAGTGGTTTTCTGGCAATTTGTGACATTTCTTGGCTTGCAGATGCATAACTCCAATGTCTAGCTTTGTCATCACATAGGGGTCCTTCTTTTTCTGTCTTCCCATGGCTGTCTTCCTATAAGAACACAAGCCATTTTGGATTAGGGGCCCATCCTACTCCAGTATGAACAAATCTTAACTAATTATATTTGCACTCTCCTTGTTTCCAAATAAGGTATCTTAATGTTCACCTTTACTGTTGATGTACCGTAAGACCCAGCTGTAGTCCATGAGACCTAGCCTCTCTTACCTCCAGTACTTCCTTAGCATATTTGGAATATTAATTCCTAGTCACAGAGTAGTTATAAGGATTAATTAAACATATTTGTAATGCTTGTGTTAAAAGTTCATGGCTCCTTAACCATTAGTTCCTTCTGAGCACCTCCCCACCCAAGCACTTATAAATTAAATCACTCATTGAACACTTGACATTTACTGTCTTATATTACTAATAAATGCCACTGTCTATGTTAGATCACCTAACTACATTGCAAAAACACCAAAATAATTACGTGTTGTATATATATGACTTTGTATCTCCAAAGAGCCTAGAACTTGGCTGAATACAATAGCAAAGTTTTTAAAAGCTTTATTGGATAGTACATCTCTGAATAAAGTTAACTACATATGAATGCATATTATGACTCTGGTTCCTGAAAAATTAGATCAAGATAAAAATCAGACTTTATCATTGTAATTTGAAAGAAGAAATAGAAACTAACAGAATTATTACATACACAACTCTTTTATTTTTTTTTCCTTTAAGGATATTATGGGAATATGATTATTAAACAAAACAAACAACATTTTTCTCTGCAAAAGTCTTTCTGTTCAGGTAAAAATAAGCAGATTACCACAGCTTTGAAGGGAGATAGGTACCTTACAACCGAATGATTTTGGATGGAAGTGTGAGAAATTCTGATGTTAGATTTTTCTGGTCATTAGCTTCTCAAACAGTGGATTTTCTTATAAAGAGAAGGTGTAGAATTATTTACTGGGACATTTTAAAAGTTTAATGATAGAATATCTAGGAAAATATAGGATATATCAGTGAAACTGTATAAAAGACCCACAAAATAGCTTTAAGTATATATGAGCAATCAATATATAAGAAGAATACCACTTAAATTCATTGGCAAAAAGAATGATTTTTTTTTTTAATTAATAGTGCTGGTAAAATTTGTTATCCACCTGGGGCGCCTGGGTGGCGCAGTCGGTTAAGCGTCCGACTTCAGCCAGGTCACGATCTTGCGGTCCGTGAGTTCGAGCCCCGCGTCGGGCTCTGGGCTGATGGCTCAGAACCTGGAGCCTGTTTCCGATTCTGTGTCTCCCTCTCTCTCTGCCCCTCCCCCGTTCATGCTCTGTCTCTCTCTGTCCCAAAAAAAATAAATAAAAACGTTGAAAAAAAAATTTTTAAAAATTTGTTATCCACTTGAAAGACAACAAAGGAAGACCATGCTATTACACCATTGTGGGGAAAAACATATTTAGAATATCAATGAAAATATAAGATATAAAACAGTAAAAATATTAGAAAATTTTAGGAGGATTTGTTTAAACCAATTTTAAATATAAGTACATTAAAATAAAAAGATGGAGAAAGATGTATCATGGAAACACTAATCAAAAGCAAGTAGTTGGATCAATATCAGATAAAGTAGACTTCAGAACAAGAAATGTTATTCTGAATAAAGACAAACACTATATAATGACATAGTCAATTCTCTAGGAACACATAAAAATTCCAAACATGTATGTACTTACTTAGCAGCAGAGTGTTAAAGCACATAATGAAAAACATAGAACTAAGAGGGAAAACAGACAAATCCAAAAAAGAGAAAACAAAGATATAGAAGAACCAAATCACCCTATAACCAGTAGCCCTATTTGACTTTTATAAAAGATTTCACTCAACAGCATCAGAATACATTTAATTTTCAAACGTATATAGATCATACATTGAGATAGGCCAGATTCTGGTCCATAAAACAAATTCTGAAAAATTTAAACATCAGAAATAATATGAAGTATGTTCATTTACCATAACAGAATGAAACTAGAAATAAAAAACAAAAAGATAGCTAGAAGATCTCCATGTACTTGGAAATAAATATCTCATGTGTAAATAACTCATGATTCAAAAAGGAAGTATCAAAAAATTGAAAAATATTTTAGACTGAATAAAAATAAAATACACTATATTTGAAATTTGTGGGGTGCATTAACAGCAATGTTAACTGTTAAACCTGTAGATTAAATTCTCAGAACTAAAAAAGTGCCAAATAATTTTTTTTTATTTTTTTTTTCAACGTTTATTCATTTTTGGGACAGAGAGAGAGAGCATGAATGGCGGAGGGGCAGAGAGAGAGGGAGACACAGAATCGGAAACAGGCTCCAGGCTCCGAGCCATCAGCCCAGAGCCTGACGCGGGGCTCGAACTCCCGGACCACGAGATCATGACCTGGCTGAAGTCGGACGCTTAACCGACTGCGCCATCCAGGCGCCCCAAAAGTGCCAAATAATTTTAAGTAGAAAAAGAAACTAAAGAAAAAACTAAACCCAAAGCAAGTAGATGATGAAAACATAAATATAAATAATAAATAAAATTAAAAATACAAAAACATTAGATAAAATAAATGAACAATTAATAAACCTCTAGCCAGACTGATGAAGGAAATAAGTGAGAAGACATTGAAAGAAAGGATATCACTATAGACCCCACAGACATTAACACAATTAAAGGAACAAAATGAACAACTCATAGTAAAGACACCACAGATATTGGTGATATATAGGAGATATTATAAAGGGACATTATAATAAAGATAATAAAGTAAATTAAAATAAAAAAAGGAATACTCTATTCCTGTAAATTTGCAACCTAGGGGTAATATACTAATTCTCTGAAAGTCACAAACTACCAAAACTCAAGGACAAATAGATAATGCATTAATCATACGTCAGTTAAATTGAATTCATAGTTAAAACTTTTCCAAAAAGGAAAATCAAGTTCCAGATATTTTTTACTATGATCTTTACCAAATATTTAAGAAAAAATTCTGCGAATGTATTCTAGAAAATATGAGGGAGTACTTCCCACTCATTTTATGAGGCCAGGTGAACATAACTTTATTACCAAAATCAGATAAAGACATTACAAAAAGAAAAATACAGAACAATTTTGTGTATGGAATATAGACATAATAAACCCTCAAGAAAAATATCAAGTAGCTGAATCTAGAAGTATATAAAAAATATATGCCATGAAAAAGTGGGGTTTGTCCCCAGAATGCTGATTCAGAATTTAAAAATTAATCAATATAATTCATGTTAACTGATGAATAAAGAAAAATCATATAATCATCTCAATCAATGAAGAAAATTATTTGACAAAATCCAGTAGCTATTCCTAATTTTAAAATTCCCATCAAACTTGGAAGATAAGGGAGTGATCTTAACTTGATAGAGAACAACTACACAAAACCAAAACAACCAAAACCCAAGAAAAAATGCAGCTAACATCATATTTAATAATGGTGACAAGTTGAAATTTCCCCCCTAAATGTGAGAACAAGTCAAAGATGTGCTCATATTCCCCATTGTGCTGGATGTTGTATCCTGGAGAAAGAAAAAGTAATAAAAGTCATCCAGATTTGAAAGATAGAAGTATTTCAAACATCATGCTTCTCTACATTTCAAATCCCAAATAATCTACAAAACAAACAAACAAACAAACAAAAAACCTCCTAGAAGTTAACATGGTTATAGAAACAAAGTCAAAGTATGAAAATCAATATATTTCTATGTTCTGCATAGAAGTATTTCTTTGTTCTGCAGTAAACGAAAGAAATTTGAAATTAAAAAGCAAACTGTTGTTGAGACTCTAAGTTTCTGATCTGGCATGTAAGGAGTATGGAAATCTTATCTCCTATCCCTACAACGATAACAACAACAACAAAAACAAACACAACAAACTGAAAATGAACAACTTTTCTTAGATTCTTCAGAGAGTTAAGACCACAGGGCAAACTGAGTCCTGAAAATCAAAGGTAGACAGGTGGTTTCAGATAATCACAGCTTAATGGAGCAGAAGCCCAGGAAACAAACGGCTACTGGAATACGTACCAGAGTAGGAAAGCTTAAACTCCAATTAATGAATTGCTGGAATCTCAGGGTAGACAAATTTGAGATTGGAATCCTTCTAGGAGATCTAGTGTTAAGAAAGCCCCTCCACTTTCATGAATTTTACCCTCAAAGTTCTTACCAGATTTTCAGTGAAGGTCAGAGAACTGGGGGGCAGAAAAGTAGTCATTTTGAAATATGCCCAGAGGGTTTTGTTCTTCTCAGTAAGACTGTCCCTAAAGGAAAATTATTTTATCAAAGCCTATCTGACCTGATGACAAGAGATACTCAGTTTTAGCCTCCTCTAAACTTTCTGTCTCACCCAAGAGTTGGAAGAAACTGAGAAGCATTTGTAAAGCCCATGGGCACAGGTTGACTAAAAGACTGAAAACCAGTCACAAGACTTTAGAATACTTCCTGTCAACCCACACCTTACCACTATATTGGTAAATAACAAGGGGTTACAATGGAAAGCATTTACATTGAAGACATTATTTAAGAAGACCTGCTTAGGGAAACATAAAGACAATAGGGAGAGCAAAAATAAGAACATTAGAGGAAAATTTAGCCTCTGATAACTACAGGTAAAGCAGTAAATATAGTCTCCTGGTCATATAAACATAAACACTCATACTAAAGGCCGTCTTACTTTAGATCCCTTTACCCAGGATATCATGTCTGACTTTCAGTGAAAAATTCCAAACATACCAAAAGACAACACAGTTTGAAGAGAAAGGCAAGACTTATAATCAGTCCCAGATATGGCAGTAGTTTTGCAATCATAAGATCAAGAATTTAAAACAACTGTGATTAATATGCCAAGAAGTCTCCTGGAGAAAGTGGACAACATGCAAAATACGATTGATAAAGTAATCAGAGAGATGGAAACTCTAATAAAGTGTCACACACACACACACACACACACACACACAAGCTAGAAATTAAAAAATCTGTAAAGGAAATGAAGAATGGCTTTGATGGTTTTATTAAAAGACCAGACAATAGAAAGAAAGAACCAGGGAGTCTGAAGAAATGTCAATAGATACTTCCAAAATAAAAATACAAATAAAAAAAGAATGAAAAAAGATGGAAGAGGATATCCAAAAACTGTGGGACAATTATAAAGGAGTAACACACGTACAGTAGGAATATCAGATGGAGAAGAAAGAAGGAATCAGACAGAAGAAATATTTGAAATAATAATGATTGATAATTTTCTAAAATTAATGTCAGTGACAGACACCAAACCATGTATCCAGGAATCTCAGAGAACACCAAGCAGAATACCAAAAAACCCACAACTCTATACCTTGGAATATCATATTAAAACTGTCAAAAAAAAAATCAAAGACAAAGAGAAAATCTTGAAGGAAGACAGAGAAAAAAGCCACTTATCCTGTGACGGGCAAGGATAAGAATTAATAAACTGTCTCTTCAGAAATCAAGCAAGCAAGAAGAGAGTGGAGTGAAGTAATTAAAATGTTAAAACAAAAACAAAAACAGAAGCAAACACCCCACCAGCCTAGAATTCTTTATCCATTGAAACTGTCCTTCCAAAGGAGAAATAGTTTTTCAGACAAATAAAAGTTGTGAGAATTTTTCACTAGTAGACTTTTCAAAAAAAATGCTGAAATAAATTCTTCAGGGAGATGAAAGTTACAGAGGTCAGAAAATCAAGTCTAGATGTAAAAAGAAACAGTATTATAAAAGCAATAAAGGTAAAATAAAACCTTTTATTTCTCTTATTCTGAGGTTGATGTAACACATAATAGATGTTCAAACTAATAGCAGTAATCTACTTAATAATTATAGTTTATAGTTCATGGAATTATAGTTTATGGAAAGGGGAAATGAATGATAGCAATGTTATAAGGAACAGTAGAGGAGAATTGGGATTACTCTGTCATAAGGTATTTGTACTACTTATGAAATGGTTTAGTGTTGTTTGAAAATGAACTTGATTAGTTGCAAATATATATTGCATACTCTATGGCAACCACTTAAAAATAAAAGAATATGTATAACTGATATAAAACAGGAGAAAATGGAATAATATAAAATGCTTAATTAATACCAGAGAAGGCTGAAAAGGAGTGGAAGACACAAGGGAGGAAAAGAGGAGGAGAAAGAGAAAGGAAAGAAGAAAGGAAGGAAGGAAGGAAGGAAGGAAGGAAGGAAGGAGAGAAGGAGGAAAGGAAGAAGGAAAGGAAGAACAAAGGGCCAAGAATAGAAAGCAATAAAAATATACAGTACATATTAATCCATTAAACATCAATGGTCTAAATATACCAATTAAAAGTTAAGGATTTCAGACTGGATTAAAGATCAAGACCCATCTATCTGTTGTCTATAAGAAATCCACTTTAAATATAAAAGCACAGATAAGTTACAGGTAAAGAAATGGAGAAAAATAAACTATGCTGCCACTAGGCAAAAGAAAGGTGGAGCAACTATATTAATTTCAGACAAAGCAAACTTCAGAACATGAAAAATTACCAGGGATATATTGGAACATTACATCATGATAAAAAGTTTAATTGTCCAAGAAGCCATAACAATTGTTTTTTTTTTTTTAGTGTTTATTCATTTTTGAGAGACAGAGTGAGCAGGGAAGGGGCAGAGAGAGACAGAACAGAGGATCTGTGCTACAGCGGCAAGCCTGAATGCAGGGCTTGAACTCACCAACCATGAGATCATGTCCTGAGCCAAAGTCAGACACTCAACCAACTATGCCACTCAGGCATCCTAAAGCCATAACAATTCTTAACATGTATGCACCTAACAAGAGATCACCAAAATACCTGAAACCAAAACCAAAACCAAAACCAAAACCAACCAACCAACCAAACAAACAAAAACTAGAAAGAAATGCAAGGAGAAATAGACAAATCAACTCTTGTAGTTGGAAATTTTAACATCCCTCTTCAGGTAATTGACAAATATGGCAGGCATAAAATCAGGAAGAACATAGTTGAACTGAACAGCATCATCAATCAACTAGATCTAATTGATATTTATAGAAAACTTTATTCAACAAGAGCAGAGTACACATTCTTCTTAAGCTCACATGACACATTCGCCAAGATATACAATATTCTGTGTCACAAAACACACCTTAGTAAATTTAAAAGAATGGAAATCATGCATAGTATACTCTCAGAAAACAATGGCCTTAAACTAAAAATCAACAACAGAAAGATAGCTGTAAACCACCCAAATGCCTGGAGATTAAATAACACATATGTTAAAGAAGAAATCTAACAAATTTTAAAATAGTCTATTATTTTATTTATTTATTTATTTATTTATTTATTTATTTATTTGAGGGAGAAGACAAGTAGGGAAGGGGCAGAGGGAGAGGGGGGAGAGAATCTTAAGCAGGCCTCACACTCAGCATGGAGATAACACAGGACTCCATCTCAGGACCATATTATGAGTCAGACATAACCAACTGAGACACACAGGTGGCCCAGTTTTAAAATATTTTAAACTAAAAATAAATTAACATACAACTTACCAGATTTTGTAGGCTGCAGCAAAAGCAGTGCTTAGAAGGGAATTTGTAGCGTTGAATGTGTATATTAGAAAATAAGAAATATCTAAAATCAATTATATGAGCTTCCATTGTGGGAACCTAAGAGCACATTAACAGAGCAAAAATTAAGAAAGAAAAAGAGTAAACTAAGTTCAAAGTAAGCAGAAGAAAATAAAAATCAAAACAGAAATAAAAGGAATTGTAAACAGGAAATTGATAGAGAAAATCAATGAAAACAAAAGCTGGTTCTTTGAGTAGATGATAGAATTGATAAACCCTAGCTTTGTTAGCTAAGAAAAAAAGAGAAATGGCACAAGTTACTAAGGTCAGAAATGGAAGAAGTGTTACCACTGCTGATCCAATGGACATTAAAAGAAGAACAAAGGGATATTATGCACAACTCTGTGCCCACAAATTTGATAACTTAGATGATTAACTACAACGGATCAATTTCTTAAAGATAGAATCTACCAAAACTCACAGAAGAAAAAATACGTCATTTGAATGGGCATACATCTATTAAATTTATTGAATCAATGATTAAAAACCTTCCAAAACAGAATGGGCAAGGTAAAGTAGGCTTACTGGTGAGTTCACTCAGCATGTTAGAAAGAAGTTGTGCAACATCTTCCTCTAGGAAGAGGTTGTATACAACCTCTACAACCTCTTCCACTAGGCGAGCAGAGGGATTACTTCCTAAGTCTATGAGACCAGCATTGCCCTAATACCAAAACATGAGAAAGATATAACAAGACAGGGAAGGGGCGCCTGGGTGGCACAGTCTGTTAAGCGTCCGACTTCAGCCAGGTCACGATCTCGCGGTCCGTGGGTTCGAGCCCTGCGTCAGGCTCTGGGTTGATGGCTCAGAGCCTGGAGCCTGTTTCCGATTCTGTGTCTCCCTCTCTCTCTGTCCCTCCCCCGTTCATGCTCTGTCTCTCTCTGTCCCAAAAATAAATAAACTTTGAAAAAAAATTAAAAAAAAAAAAACAAGACAGGGAAACTACAGATCAATCTCTCTCATGAGTATAGATTCAAAAATGTTTATAAAATATTATCCAATAGATTCCAAAAACAATGTATGAAAATAATTTTACATTACAAGCAAGTGGAATTTTTCTATGTATTTTTCTATGTATTTCAACTGGCTTAACACTTGAAAACCAGTTAATGCAATCCATCACAAATAAGTATTCAACAGGATCTAGATCTATTCAAAATGAGAACTTCCAGCAATCTAAGAATAGAGGAGCCCTTTTTTAACTTGAGAAAGAACCCTTACAAAAAACCTACAACTAACATCATGTTTAATGGTGAGAATATAGACGTTTTCCCACTAAGAGCAGGAATTTGCTAGGATCATCTCTCACCCTTCCTATTCAGCAATGTAATGGAAGTCCTAGCTAATGCAATAAGACAACAAAATGTATACAGATGGGGAAGGGATATATAGAACTGTTTTTGTTTTCAGATGACATGATTTTCTAAACAACAAGGTCACCATGAGGGAATTTTGAAAGTGATAAAATTGTTCCTTATGGAGGTGTGGTGCTGGATATGTGCTTTATACCTTTGTCAAAGCCCATAAAACTGTATCAGCCGAGAATGAATTTTATTCTATATAATTAAAAAAATCAGCCAGGATGTGGAGGAAAAGTAAAATTCAGATGGAAACAAGCAGATATAATTGTATTACTTATGAATACATCATCCCACTGAAGGGTTTGGGGGCGGAGCTGATCTAAAGATGCTGCTAATAATGTTTTGAGTGGATACTATAGAGCTAAAGACAAAATAATTGTATATAAGCACTGTACTTCCTTTTGCAAATTTGTTTCTTACAAGGGTATAGATAAACCTGTATGAAACTATTTTATTTGCAAATTAGGGTTGAACAATTGAGCAAATACAATTGAGCAAATAGATAATGAGAAACATTTTAAAACATTTTCACAGTTGAAAGAATAAAATACAATTAAGAAAGTGAGAAAGGTTAGAATGAGCTCTGTGGTACTGGGTTGGAATCACTTAGGACATGCTTTTTTGGTAAATATAGATACAGATTGGAAATAAATGATGTTTGTACGTATGTCTGAGGTAATATATAGGCATGTATCTTCTAGTTCTATCTACTAAGAGACTAAAAGTGATGACATACCCAGGAGCACTGAGCGCATCTACTGCTCATTGTATTGGTTTCTAAATACCATTTTCCAATTAAAAAAAAAAAAAAAAAACCAGGGTTCTTAAAATACTGATGGATTATAGGGATAAAATAGGAAAAATACAAGGTATGCTTAGTGTCTTAAGAGTATTTAAATATAGATGGACATGTCAAAGGGCACGCGAGGCAAACTGAAGGAACTCTGAGTGTCCAAAGTTAGAACAATTTGAACAACAAAATAAATGATAGTATTGGATTAAAATTAAAAAAGGATAAAAATTATTAAAAATTCCATACTGATATAAATAAATGAATAAAAAATGGATAAGGGGGAGGAACAACTCTTCCTTACAGAATGATTACCATTAATAAATGTTGAAATGAGAGAAAGAAAATTATTATTATAGCACAACAATAGTAATTGACACGAGACATTATTCTCAGTGGTTCCTAAAATTAGTACCAAAAGTGGGATATTTGTATTGTCTACAGTTAACTACCTCAAAATATTTAATGCTTACAAAGAAAAAAAAATAGTAACTTAAAAATCCTAACAGATACAACTTTGAATAAATAAGCAATGTTAACTTTGACTCTAACACATATCAACTCTAACACATATCATCACATATGATGAACTGAGGACATATCACTTCTTTGATATTATTCCCCAAAATACAAAATCTCAAGTCATACAAAAATCAGATAATACCAAATTGTACAAAATAAATGACCATTTCCTTTAATGTGTCAAGGTGATGGAAAGACTTTGGAACTGTCACTAGACTAGAGGGGACTAAGAACGTGGTAACTAAATACAGTGTGGAAACTGGGATTGGATCCTTGAATACAAAAACCACACTAGAGGAAAAAATGACAAAATACAAATAAAACCTTTAGTTTAGCTAATAGTCATGTACTAACATTAGTTTTGATAATTGTTCAGTGCCTTTGTAAAACGTTAGCAGAAGCTGAGTGAAGGGTATACACAGAGCAACTGTCTGTACCATCCTTTCGACTCTTATGTAAGTCTGAAATTATCTTGAAAAATACCTTTAAAATATGCAGAGGATCCAATTAGGTAAATTTTAAGAAGATCATATACAAACGGTGAAAGGAATTTATTGAAAAAAAACCCTCTATTAGTCAGGACAATGCAAATTAAATGAACAATGTGATGCTGTATTTCACCCGTTGGGTTGCTCAAAACTCACGAGCACATGGGCAAACACTCATATATTTCTGGCTGGAGCAATGACTTGTTACAGATTTTGGGTGAATAATCTCCTGTTATCTTTTACAATTAGAAAGATACATATTCTTAGGCCCTGCATCTCTTTTTGAGGAATTTATGCCACAGGAAAACAATTATTAGTATATAAGCATGAACATGGTCATTGTCATAGTATCCCGGCAAAACATAGTAAAATAACAATATAACAGACTGGAAACAACCTGCAAATTCAATAGAGAGGTGTTTAAATTCATCAACAGAGAGGTGTTGCTTGTGATAGACCCCATACTATGAAATATTTTTACAGTTATTATGAGTTAGATGTATTCCATATTTTTTGATGTGGGCAGACATCAGTAAGAGTATTAAGAGATAATAAAACTTCAGTGTTTTATATATATATAAATATATATTTATAATTATATATAAATTTATAATTATATAAATTATAATGATCCCCATGTGAATTACAAGCAATGGCAACAAACAGTCCCATATATAAAAGTGTGTAGATGGTTTCATATGAATTCAGGGAAAGGACTGGAAGTATACACCCCATCTTAGGGAACGTCCATCTCAGGGAAATAGGACAGACATGATAAGTGGATGGGAAGCTGATGATAGTGGTTACTCTATTTACACATTTTCCCATTTTGTTGCAAGTTATAATGAGTACATATTGCTTTCATAATAAAAACTAATTTTATAAGAGCAAAATCTCTCTCTTCTCTCCTCTTTTCTTTTTTTTTCCCCTCAACCCTCTCTAACCTTTGAATTCTGTGAATGTAGAAATAAAAGAATCTGAACTATGAAAAAAAAAAGCTAACTATTAAGGTCCCATATAGAGACATGACTGTTCTTTTGGGGACATTTTGAGACTTCTATTTTTCAAATGTCTGTTTGGAATAGCTACACTTGATCATGATCTGCTGCTGGCACAGGTTAGAGCCACCCCTCAGAAGCTGGGAGCCCTTTTTGTAAGTTTGATTTAATAAAAACCATAGACAATAATTCACATGAGGTAGGGAGACTATCTGACCGCTCAACTGGCTCAAACTGGACCCTTTGCCCTGTAAGACTCCCGAATTTCATAGCATATTCTGAATACCACACATACCCTGAGAGTGGGAATGCTTTGTGTTTTGTACTCTTAGACCATCAATAATAATAATAATAATAATAATAATAACAATAACACAAACAACTACATTTTCTAGCATATCCTACTATTCTCCAGTTTCTTTTCGCAAATGGAGGAAGTGAGGTCTGCGGAAGCCAATAACTTGCCCAGCATGTAGCATGGTTAGGATTTGAACCTAGGAAGGGTCAAGAGCCCTTGTTCTTATATAATATAATGCATTGCTTTCCAAAATACCTTACATTCCTGAAAATAAAAATAAGGTACTCCAGACTTGAATTGGCTTTCTTAATTTATTGTGCTATATAATTTGCTTTCTTTTGATTTTGTCATGAATTTACAGAAATACAAACTAAGAGAATATTTGAATGAGTGGAAACATAGAGGTCATAGACAGTGGACATGCACTGAGAACTTAACATCTGAAAGCATACCACTTGTATTTTGTGTTAACATTAAACTACTCTGAATTTTCTACAAAAATACACCAACTAAATGTGGCTCATCTCAGGCTTTCTGTGTCTTTGACAAACTCAGAGAAATTATTTGGTGATGGGTTTAGTGTCTCCAGGCATCAGGGCAATGTTATAATTAAACATCCCAAATGCAATTTCTTTACTCATAGAACTAAAATTTTTAAGGTCACAAGAATCAAGAATGAAAGTTAACAAAGTTGGTAAAAAACAAAACAAAACAAAACAAAACAAAACAAAACCCCAAAACAAGAAAACAAAAAGCACTGGCATTTCTGTAGTATTTTACCATTTGGAAAGTACTTTCCTGAACAGTGCCTACAATATAAATTCTGTAAAGTGGTAGGATTTTGATTTGTTTGATTTTATCTGATTTATTTCAAGAATCTGAAATAGTACCTAAAATTAGAGTAATTGTTAAATGAAAATTGGTTGGATGAGTCTTTTAAAATACATTATATTATTCCCATTTTTTAAATGAGAAAAAGAGAGGTACTGAGAATTTAAATGATTTGCCCATAATTTGAAAGCGAAAGAGACAGTGTTTGAATACAGTTCTTTATCGCTGAATCCATTGTATATCTTTCTGCCCTTCCTACTATGACAGCCCAAGCAAGAAGCACATTCTTACCTCAACCAATATTTTAAACTACCTACCAACTGTTATCTGAAAATAGTCAGAAAATAACTACATCTTTTCTGATATTTGGTAAAGGCAAGACAATATTTTTTCTCTTCTATTCTTTGAGATGGTGCTGAGAGTTGAGATATTAGAAGTAACTTCATATTTTACATACTTCACACTGATGAACAAAAAACTATATTTATTTTTCACTTAAGCAGACATTTTTTGTATTATTTCACTGTGTCTGCAGCAAAATGATTCCTTCCATTCAAAACAATACCTATAGTCACTGAGACATTCTAAAGAATTTTTTAAAGAAAAGAAACTTTCAAATGCATTTTTAATGTTAAATGTATTTTGTTATACAATACCATTGAAATTCACCAGTAGAGTATATGGTTCTCTATTCATTCACTCAACAAAAATTTACTAATTGCACATTAAGTACCAGGCTCTATCCTATTTGCTAGGGATATGATTCTGCCCGCTTGGAACTCACAAGCTATCAGAGAAGGCAAGCCCTAAACAAACATTCTTATGAACTGGGTATGAAGATAACAGAAGCAAATGATGTTCTGGCCTCCAAACATATGAACTCAGATCTAGAAATAAGGACAGGTTTAGAGAAAGAGAGAAAAGTTTAGATGAAGGTAAACTTAGGTTAGGTAAGTGGGAAATAGCTAGGGTATAGAGCGGCGGAGGACAAAGTTCCAGGAAAATCGACAGTACATGTGAAAGTCCAGAGGTGAGAGAGAACTTGGCACCTCAGGGAACTGGGGTGCACTCAGGACGCCTGGAGAATAGAGGGACAATGGGAAAATGAAGACGGGAGGCCAAAGAGAAGGGTCTAGAATGTGGAGTCCACATCAGCCACGTTGAGGATTTGGGCGTTCACTGAAACTTTCTAACCTGGTTAATGGACATAATTAAATATGCATATTTGAAAGATCTTTCTTGCCGCTTTTTTGAAGTCTCTAATAGGTATGCTACCAACAGACTTAGCTCTGCCCTTTGTGTTTAATAGGTGCTCAATGTAAAATAGTCAAATTGAGAGTATCATGGATAATTCTATGAACACTCTCCTTTGTTTTATATCCTGCCTGCTTCCAAGAGGATTTGAGGTGCAGCGCAGATTACGTATTTATGGTGATGTTTCCTCTCAAAGCTCATTGTCTTAAAAAAACAGAAGAGATGCTGGGAAGTAGTATTTGCTTATCCCTGAAGAATGATGGGTCTCTGCTGATGGTGACCTCTCTGAATCTAGGGATTAGGCTTAGAAAGATGTTCAACTAGTGTTTGGGTATAAGTGAATAAATGAATCGATGTTTTGCTGAAGATGTAATGAATGGATAACTTGCATGCCAGAGCAGGTGTTGAACCGAGCACTGACCAATGTGAGGAATGGTGCATGAGACCATCTCTTTCTAAAGACCGTGGCGGTCCTATAGGGGACATCATACGCCCACAGACACGCAGCAAGATTCACATCGTCACACACGCCCGTCAGACTGAGGCTAAATGTGATAAGCCCTGTATGAGAGGCACAGTGTGCACATTCCCTGCTGCAAAACACAGTATTTTTATTTTTCCTCAAATCTACCCAATTTGCAAAAAGTTCAAGATGCTTATTCAAACTAAATTCAAACTCTAAGGCCTTGGGGGGTTTTCCCGTCACTGCTCGTGTTATAGTTTTGAAAAATAACGGCAAGATGACTTAATTAATTGTCCCTTCTTTCAGCTTTCCATCTAAAGTAGACGAATACCTATGCGTCCCACAAATCAATGAGCCCTGGAACTTCCTGCAGATAGATTAGCACATCTGTAGTTTAAAGCCGGTTTGTATTAGAAGGGAAAAATATATTCCCATGAGGAATGTTTAAGGGATCAATTCATAAGCAAAGAAAACATGCTATTCTCAGCAAGGAAACAATATATTTTGCTTCTGTTGCTGTGATTAATTACACACCACAACACAGTGTTTTTAAAGGGCCATAGTCAATCTTTGAAGACCCACAAGTTGACCTGCATTAGAAGCTGAAGAGAAATTGCACACTAATTCTGAGCAGCTTTGTGTAACAGGCCTGTTGTGTGAAAAATTATGGATAATAATAAAAACGCACAGCCTTTGTATAACACTTAAAGTAGGCAGTGCTGCCCCACCTCTTGTGACTGATTCCGCTAATGAATCACAGTTAAAACAATCAAACCTCTTTCCTGAGAGTCTCGCCAATTATACTGCAGTGAAAATGAGGATGAACTGGCCTCAGTAAAATTTCGGTGAGGCTCGTGCCCTTCCAGATTCCTCCTGCCAGCCAATACACTCACAAATGAGTTTCTAAGAGGAAATTACGAGAGAAGATACTCATTTTAAGTCATATTGTTGTTTTCCTGATTCTGTGTTTAAGGTCTTATTCAACTGTTTACATTGTGGAGTCAGTGACGAGAGAGAGAGAGAGAGAGAGAGAGAGAGAGAGAGAAGGAAAAAAGCAGCATCTTTCAAAGTCAGAACGTGTGTGCAATGTATCTCTTTTTCCCTCTGCCTCTCTGAGCCTTTTATCTTCTGTCCTTGCTGATCTTTCCACTCTCAAGTAATGAGACAAGCTCTCCTCCAAGAACCACACCCTGTCCTGGAGGAATCTGAAGATCCCTTAAGCCAACAGTACTGTCTTCACATTTTGCAAACTGAAGGACCCTGGATGCTTCTCTTCAGTGACATGTTCCGCCTACTGTGACTTCCTAGTTACTCCGTGTCTTTTTATTTCATTTGTTCTTTATTACGCCGTCCTTGTGAGACAAGGATGCGGACACTTAGTGTTGATTTTCCACCCTTCATCTCTGAACAACTTCTCCCTACCACACAAAGCTATGTACTTCTACCTGGGACTGTATAAATAATAGTCAATTTGGTTTCAATTTCAGGCAGATGACCCCTGCCTTTACACAGTGACCCTGGCAATCATAAGAAATGAAGCATGTGCTCTGCCCACCCATATGTGGAGAAAGGTTGGAGACCGATTCCGTCAGTTTTTTCCCCATCTTTCAAGCTCCATTGCCACTGGTACACTGTCAGCAATGACCTGGAATGGGACCTTGAAAAAAATGTAGAATCAATTCCAGTTTGTCCACTGCGCAGACATCTGGATAAAGGGAAATTACTTGAAAACCCATGAGTTTGAACATCTACAACCTTGCTACCATGAAAGCTTAAGTCTTCATTTCTGATGCTTCAAACCTACCACAGTGGGGCAGCGCAGAGGCTGATGAGAATATGAATTGGTTGCCTGAAGGAACACCCTCTCTGTGGTATGGAATGTTTCAATATTCTATATTTCTATTACCCTAATATCTCAGTACTAGGCATTCAACAGCTTGTCGGTGTTTGTAGAGTTTTGTTCTGTAACCGAAAAATGGATATGGTCCTTGATTTTTCAGCACTTAGAATCAAAAGAAAAAAAAGGCAGAGAAGCATACAAATGCATAAAACACCTCAGGTTATCTGTCTAATGTTAATATGAGTCAAATAGAGTTGGACAGGGCTAAATCTTGAAGAATAAATAGACATTGGTAAGATTTCTATGAATAATTCCATTCTCTTTTGCCTCATGGACTTTACAAGTGTATCTAGCATACACTTGTATGCTAGACCCCGTCCATGGGTTCATCCTCCAGGATATATTTTGGCTCCGTTTAGCTCTTAGAATTCTTTCGACTAGATCAACTTTCTGTTTCTAAATTTGGTTTAGATGCCCACTCTTCCAGTAGCTCCCTATTCTTATGCCTAATTTCACTTCCCACATTGTACCATGAATGCCTGATTCTCTGTTGGTTTCAAACCATAGACTAGAGCACCTTGAGAAACTTTGTCTCACCTTTTCCTTTTTTTCCCCTTATTGGGCATCCGTCTCCAAGTCTGTCACATTAATAAGTATTAGTTGAAAGTGCATGATGAAGGCATGTAATAGAATATGCTCTAGTAAACATATGAGGCTAGAGGCATAGGTGTTAGAGGTGGGAACCACTGGAGAAATCAACGGAAATGCAGATGGAGAAGAATATTGCTATGCCAATGTCAGAACAAAGGTGTCCTCCTTTACAGGATTGCCTTTTTCTCTTTTGCCCTCATTAAAGAGTATAATTCCTAAGTGCAAAGGTGAAAAAAAGACATTATGTCAACCTTGATTTCCCAATTATAACATCTCAGAAAACTGAGGGGGGGGAAAGTGTTTTAAAATGAAGGAAAGCCAAGGAGAATGTGAAGAAATAACCCAGAAACCACTCTTCCGTAGAGAATTCAGGGAAAAAGACCATTTGCCATGTAATTTGTCAGCATTTTTAAAAAAAGTATTGGTCACACAATTAGTTAGGCTGATGGGTAAAATATTAACAGAAGCGTGGACAGGGCATTCTATGGAGAAATTATACAACATATTTACCAAATGTAATGGGCTGATTCTATCACCGTATTTGTAGAACATAATAAAATGTGTCCTTGACTAACAGGTATTTTACTCTAAAGTGCTTTTCTTAGTGTTATGAACTTATTTTCTGACACTGGTTATTACTTATTTCTACAGCCTTTATTATAGGAGCCGTTAAAGAGTAACTTCCACTCTTAAAAAGGTTGATTTGTTTTGCTCCAGGAAGGAGTTTGGTGTGAAATGTTGGGACAAGCTTTGGTTAAGGGCAGCTGCCTGTTAACAGTGGAAATCATTCAGCTCTTTAGCAGGCTGCGTGTCCTTTTCTTTCCTCATCGAACACTGCAAGTAATCGCTTACAAAGTCAGGATTCTCCCTGGCCTATTTGCAATACTCTTTGCTTAATTATTATTTTTGACTGTCCTCAATTCAAGAGCTAGCCAGTGTAGGTAAGACACAATAGCTTTGCCCCATCCTTGGTGATTGGAAAGATCCCTCTTCTGCATCAGAAAGTTGGGTTAAGTTATTTAATTGTTCCATAATTGTGACAACATTTACCTTGTAAGCACATTCATTATCTGTTGAGAGAAATTTTTGAGTTTAGAGATGAAGAGGCTTTTATTCGCAATGCTTTTATATATTTAAAAACATTTTAGTTCTTGAGGTTCTTGTACTTAATCCAGTCTTTTACTTATTCTTTCATCGGGGGAAAAAAAAGGGCAGGTCTAAATGCAAATTAACATTACTGTTTAAATATCACAGACCATTTTCTCTGAGCCCAGTTACAATAACTAGTAATTATAAAAATTGCTTGCCTTCGGCTTCCGGCTAAGCCAGTGCTAAACTTGTCCTTTTATTAGATCTGTCAGACTGAGTTAATTATCTTTATGATAATAGATGTGCCTTACCTCCAACAAAACAAATACACTTATAATTAGCTTTTTAGTTAGAATTTTAATTTATTTATAAAGACTGTTTGTTTTCCTTCTTTTTTCCTGCTTTAGAAGAGAAAGGATGGGGAGCGGGGGTTTCCATTTTATCAGGTTACCAGTCTGCTCACTAGTTCATAAAGGCAGAGAAAACAACCACCACAACAAAAAAGGATTCATTTTGTTTAATCACCAAGTCCAGTGTTTAATAGTGCAGCACGCCTCTTCTGTGTTATATCCACTCAACTCCCTGGCATTTTATTTTACTCTATATACACAAAAATGGGGCCCTTTTTATCTGCCTTCTCAACAGAGTAGTGTTATAGAAGCTATTACATGGAAATACTAACAAGTATGAATTGAAAAGCTTGCTGTACCATAGCACAGCTTAAAAGTCAAATCATCTTATACTGTCCCCACATTTTTGTGGCACTTGCTTTTCTTTCATCAATACCCAGCATGTTTCAGAATATTCCGAATGCCTGCCATGAGTTCCTGGAGAATATCTGCGCAGAAACAGCAGAGCACAAAGGAAGAAATATGCTTTGGTGTCACATCAAACAAAGCTGGGTTTTGAGTTGGTTCTGCTGTTCATTAACTGTGTGATTTGGGTAAGTTATTTAACCTCTCTGAGCCTCAGTTTCCTCAGCAGTAGAATGAGAGTAATGTCTAAATTAGTAGCAGTTGTTAGGAGGATTAAAAAAGAAGGTACACGGAGGGCTCAGAAGGGTGCCTTCACAATTTAAAAGTTTAGTCAGGGATGATTGCGATTAGCGGTAGAATCGTGCAGAAATATGGATGCCTCAAGAATTTAAAATTAATGTACAATCTAATGATCATTGTATGGGTTTTGTTTTATACGGAAATATGATTTCTACTCATCGTGAAAAAGATGTCCCTGATCATCTAGAAATTAAGTCCGATTTGTACTAAATAATGAAAACATGCTGCGGATAGGTGATTCTCCAAAGTTGCCATGATGAACTTCTACCTGTTCTGAGCTGGGAAGGAGCTGTCGCATCTGTCAGCCTTATTTCCAACAGAGCACAACTCTTTTATTTTTCGTTCTGTAAACTTACTGACTTACTCATCTTAGTTTGAAAATTTCCACTAGCTTAAAGATCCCCTCCAGCTCCTTTCAATCTGCCAAATACAGAGGTCTTAGTTAGAGTAGCAAAGGTCTTATTCAGTCACCGTAGGGCCCCAGAACTTTGTAATGTGAAGTCAGATGTGCCCAGGCTAATGTTCAATGTGCATGCAAGTCGTTAATAGTGAGTGCTCATGATGCTGATTTCTGGCCAGAAGAAGGATGTGTCCTGGGGGTGATGAAGCAGCTCCTTGGCCATGTGGCCAAATACTCTTACACCTGAAGAGAAAGTATGGGTGGGATGAGAGAGGGATGGGCAGAGGGCAGTAGAGAGGCTCCTAACCTCCTCTCAAGTCAAGCATACTGGCATTTGATACAGGATAGATTTGTACCCAGAGCTGCCTTAAGACTGTGCGTTAGGAGGCCAGATGTGTTAATTCAGAGACAGCCAAGGCCTTTTGCTTTCAGAGTTCCATACCTTTCACACCCAGGTTCACATTCCACAAATACTAATGACGATGCCTCTACATGGCAGCTATTTCTAGCCGTTGGGTGTTCCTAGTGAACAAGGAATTCTAACTGCTCGTGTCTCATTGCATAGACATTTATTTTGTATGTAAGGTGGGGTCCCACAGAAAAGGCTATCTCAAACATGTCTCAACCTGATCAACTTGCCAGCCAACGTCTCCGATGCCCCTCTGGAACATACCGACCACCACCCTTGGCATCACAGCTTCAACTCCCGTTGGAGTATTGCTTTATGAAGAAGCAGTTGTTTGTTCCTAAAGTTTTGTTTTGTTTTGTTTTGGGGGGGGCTAGTTGTGTTTTTTAGTGTCATTGTAGATTCTATAAAATGAATTAAAATGCTTTAAAAACTCAGTGAGGATGAATCAGTAATACGTTTGCTGTTGAAATAAGCTCTTGTACAACAAACGCTCATGTATCTGCCCATGTCTCTGGTGATGAAGGATGTCCTCCGGATGTTAGTGATGGCTGGGTCTCCAGATTGCTGAGGACTAGAAGGTACAGTGGGGATCACAGAGCATTTGAAATATGGAAGCCTTCTTCAAAGTAATTTTGATGAATATCTTAAAAAATGAAAAGTAATAATTCACATTCTTAGTTTCACAAGAAATTAAAAATGTCTTCATTTATCCCTCATGAATTAATTCATGAATTAAATATTTTGGTGAAAAGGATTTTTTTAATAGCTGCTAGTAAGACTAAGTGAAGGAAATGTGGCTGAATGTAAAAAAGCCAATCTTGCCTTCCTTTTCTTTCTTCTGTGTAAATCATTTGGGGCTTTTCTTTGCTCCTTCTGTGCTCCAGTGAGCCAATCTGATCTCTGAGTCATTATTACCTTTTTTTGCCTGAATGGCAGGGCTACATACAAATAGAACTTGTAGTGTAATTCTACACTTGTATTAACACTCATTCCTCTCCATTTTATTTAAAAGTAATGGTGCAGAGAGGTCCAAAAATAATATTAAACCCTAGTAGCTTGCCTGCAAATTACCATTCATTTCTTTGTATCCTGCATTTCCTTCGCTGTCACTCGCATTGGCTTAAACAGAGACTCGAGCTCCTGTAGCCAGCTCGACCACTGATGCAGTTCAGAGATGTATTCACTGGACGTGGGGGATGGTCTTCTACACGCTTTAAGCAGGTCCCATCTCCTGGTTTGTACAGTGTCTTTCCCAAAGCTAGGTCTGGCATCTTCTCTCAGGCACCTGCATATTTTCTGGCCGCCGTTTCTTCACGTTCTATCCTCTCCTGAAGGGCAATTGCTCAGTCACCCTTGCAAATTTGTGGGACAGCTTATGGAGTCTTCTGGAAACTTCAAGATGCAGAAGCTGTGTTCCAGGCAGTGGTAGGAGATAGCTTCTTCCCCTTTAATTAAAGGTCCATGTTGATACATGGGTATCCATTCAGAGCTCTTTGTGCCCCCGGGGTACATTCAGAATGGATATCAACTCATTTAGTTTTTAGTTTCAGTCCCTGACTCTCCATGAGTCTGTGATACGAGCATGATAAGATGAACCCAGAGACACATTCAAGTAAAAATACATCATTCATAAATTTCCTTTAGAAATCTATAGCTTCCTAACAGAACAAAGCTTCTCTGCTTGATTCTCCTTCCGTGGGCTAAGAGTTGCAAGGCCCCACAAAGGCTAAGAGGGTAGATAAATTACTGACTCAGGCTGGGAGAGGGGGAGGTGCTCTGGCAAAGAAAGAAATCACGTTCTCTGTTGAAAGGGAATATCCTTCAGCTTGAGCCAGTTGTGGTCATGCTAGGATGTGGGCCAAATTTAATCAGATAGAATTTTTCTGGTAGAGCCCAAATCTAGACTTTTATGTGAATTCTCTTGATTTTTTGAATCTTGGCAACTAATTAAAACATTAAGTACTCGTCAAGCATCATGAATCTCAGTTTGGTTCGTAAATATCTGGTCTATGATATCTGACTTTGATCATTATTTCTTAAATGTTTCCACCCATTGTTTCTTAAATGTTTCCATCCCTTGGTTAGAGGAACAGGGAAGTTTTCCTCCAGGAAAGTATAAAGTGACACCTCCTTCCCCCGAAATTTTTAAGTAAAATAAAGATTTTATACCAAGTTTATCTCATGACTGTGTACATGCTTCCATGTAGAAGTCTTAGCTCTGTTTTCTCTTAGGAAACCCTTCCAGTTCCCTTGCAACTAGAATTCTATAATTGGTCTTTACCACTTGGAGAAAAACATGCCTGTGCTTAAGATGTCTTAAACTTGTAGGACCAGCTTAGGCTTGAGCTAGATGTTTAATACACTCAGTAAATATTTCTTGAAGATTTGTACTTTGTACAAATCACAAAATTTAGTTAGGAAGTCTACTCCTCAAGGATTTTGTAGTCTCATAGGATATTTACGGAGGGTAATGTTAAAAAGAAAGGAGATGAAACTTAGTTATATGCCTATTATACTACAAAAGGCATTTTATCACTTCATTGAATCCTAGGAACCATCTTATAAAATAGATAAGATGAAGCCCATTTTAAAGACAAGGGAGCCAAGTCCTAAGCATATTCAACTAGTATCAGGCAAAGCTGTAACTGGGACTCCAGACCATCAGGGTCCAAAACCTTTCTCTTTCTCTTCTCCCCTCCGTCTTTCTTTTCCTTCCTTTCTTCCTTTCTTCCTTCCCATTCCGGATTGGAGATATTTGAGAAGCTACAGCCACTAAATATCCTCAGCTTGATTACCATGTGTAGTAATGTTTACCCAGAATACATCTTTTGCATTTATTGCAGTAAACTGTGGCTTTATAATATTTATATGTCAGAGCATTTTCATCAAACTCCCAATTCCATTCTCTGCAGGATGACTTCCGTGGCCACATTAATTTTGCCCAAATCATTTACTCATCCTTAAAACAAAATTACAGATATCTGGTTGACTTAGAGAATATCTTTATATCTGGATTTGTTTCCACATAGTGATATTATAAGTGTGAGTCAAAACATTACTGAAAATACTAGATTTTCTAAAAGCACTGATAATGCTGGCACTCAGTTTCGCGTGTTGTAGTGGGTTCAGTTTGCTGGGAGGTTAGATTTAGGGATTTTGATTTATGAAGCTGTGGCTGTTTTTATTCTCTTGGTGAAAACGACATTCCCCTCTGCCGGTTGCTAACTCTCTCTATGCCCCTCATGTATAAATAGCTCCTGGGAATTAATCACAGGAGGTACCAAAGTGGATAGTGAGTGAAATATTTCCCAACAAACCATAGTTATTCCTCCTGTTTCAACAACATCCCCATAGCCTAAGTGCAGTTTATATTTTTAGGCAATCTTTTGTCATAATGAGCTTCATCTTGTTCTTGCTCAAAGGTTCCAGGCCACTTTTGTGTACCAGAAGATATCATCTACTTGGTATCTTTGCCTCCGAAACGCATCTAAGTAAGAAAAGATACAGCGTGACTTAGGAAGAATCCCTTAAAATCTGGTTTTGGAGATTACGATCTGGCTTTGAGCTTAAGACTCATCATTCCTCCTTCCCTCCCTGTCACAAAAAGAGAGAATACACACAAGGATCACTAGCTAAATGTGACAAGATATTAGCTTTGCTAATGGCTAATCAGGTGCCCAATTGTCCTCCCAGTGCAAGGCTCCTGATAAAGTATGTTCGAGAAAGTAGCTTAGAACTAACGCCTAATGAAAACTTTTTATTTTCATTTCAAAATAAGACCTGCGGGAGAGCTGGGTCAGCAAAACATACGCCAGTGACACAAGGCCAGCCTGCGGAAAGAAACTCCAGGCCTCACACATGGTTACCGAAGAGTGAGAGAGAGAGACAGGAGAAATGGCAGGTCTCCTCCAGGGCACTTATCTCAAGGGAGCAGAGAACATAGGAGGAAAACTCACTCCCCATGGTTCCAAGAGAGTAGTTCCAAGAGAGCAAGAGCCCATGCTAGGCACGAGCAGCG
Source organism: Felis catus (assembly GCF_018350175.1). Classification (NCBI taxonomy): domain Eukaryota; kingdom Metazoa; phylum Chordata; class Mammalia; order Carnivora; family Felidae; genus Felis; species Felis catus. Next base: position 186,567,579 of record NC_058371.1, on the reverse strand, counting down.
ATCTGCACAGTGCCCACACCCACCAGTAAAAGCATAGTCCAGTGACTGTTAGGCTCTCACTAGTCAGAGTTAGCTGTCCCCACTCTATATGTGGAGGAAGGCAGAATAAACGTGAGGAAATACTAAGGAGCAGTGGGACGAGTTATAGGAACAAACGCCTGTGATGCACGTACCTTTATGTACACAGTAGGACCTTTTCTTGGAAAGCCTCAGAACTCTTTTGTCTTCTTCAGGAAAAGTGGGGTTAAGAAGAAAGAGGCGATGGAAGAGAGTGGGACCACTTAAATCCTGTGGCTTTTAAAGGATTATTTTATTCATAGGGTGGTAGGACTGAGGCCAGCAGGTCGATATGTGTTCCTAAAGGTTACATTGACTGAAGGTGCCCAAACTCAGGCTCCCCCAGGGCCTTACCTTCTTGGGTTGCTGAATGATGCCTTTTCCCCCATCCTAGTGCTGGGTCTCCCAGATTCTTCCCCATCTCTGCCCCAGCCCCTGTCATCTCAGGGCCATGGAACAGAGAACTTAAAATGAAATTGAGGACTCCCTCTTGTCACTGAATGATGAGTAGGAAGGGATGGGGGGAAGGGAAAGTCCCAAATTCTGCCACAGGGAGATGGGTTCTCTGAGGAGAACTTAATCATTTGCTTATTCAACCAACATTTATCAAGTAGAGTGTAATGATCCTCAGGGGTCTACAGATGCCAGTTTGTGAAACACTGCAGTAAAAGTTAAAGGCTGTCACTTTAGTGGTTCCCTTGATACCCATGTTGTTGAAAACAAACTCAAATGTGAGCCCTTGAAACATTATACCAGGACTGAGTTATAAGGCAATCAAGAATATGTTCATATTTATTTTTAATATCATCATTGAAACTCAAAAAAAAAAAATCACAGAGATCGTATGGTCCTAGAAAAATTTATCTTAAGAATCCCAAAGACCATATTCTGCAGTTTTTGAAATGCTAGCGTAGGGGGAAAATGAATAGTTTTGAGATTCAAACAGACCAGAATTCTAATCTTGGCTGTCGAATTTATGAGATGTTTTATTTTAGCCAAATTAGATGACTTGATATCTTTATATTCAATGAGAAAGTGCTGGCCATGTAATGGTGCTCTTATGAGGAAGACATAGCATCGTGTATACAATATATGTCACATAATGTTTTACACGTAGTGTACTCCTAATTAATATAGATTCCTTTTTGTGACACAATACCCCTCTCTTCCCATTGTGTGCAAGCAAATGTGCTAGGGGATACAATGATGGATTAAATATTATCTACAAGAACGTCCCAATTGGGCGAGGCAATTTGGTGAGACAATAGACATGTAAACACAATGACAATACACTGTGATAAGTACCATACTAGAAAATGTAAAAAATAGAAAAAAAAAAAAAGATGTGATATATAGGAAAGATTTTTTTTTTTTCCTGATGACTGGCCCTAAAAGAAACTCTGAAAATTACTTCCCAAAAAAACATATTCCTAGTGAATATTCAGTTCATGACAATAGTGATGAGGATGATGTTGATGATGATGGAAATGAAGTTTATGATGATTATAAAAATGATGGAGATAGTTTACATTTATTGCATATTTGCTATGTTGTAGGAACTCAATTTGCATATATTATTTGGTCCTCACAACACTCTAGTGAGGTAGAAATATAATTTCCATATTGCAGAAAATCATGAGGTTATGCAGGTAGTGTAGGGAAAATCTGCAACTTGACCCAGTTCTGTCTGATTAAAAAACTCAAATCCTTAACCACTATAACGCATGCTCTTTCCATAAATTAATTAATGAATTGTAATTAGGTTTTATTTGAACTATAGTTCATTTGAATTTAAATAGGCTTTTGAGGGATATTGAGCACCTTTCCCTACCCTATGCCATCTACCAGTTTCCTGGTTGTGGCACTCTAAATGGGATTAGGGCAAACAGCACTCCGAAACTCGGTACGTGCCCTTTAGGAAATGAGCAGTAACCACCACTGAGTCCGGAGGTGGGATCTGTGGCCAAAGTCTAGCAAGTAAGAGCATTACCTGCTCTGGTCACAGTGAGGGGTTCAGGGATGGACGGACACATGACTCAACCCAAGAGAGTCAAACCCAGTCGGAACCAATACCAGAGATGTTGTTAATAAGATCATAAAAAGTGGTTATTCCTTTTCCGCTGGATTTGAACCTGAGAGAGAAAATTGGAGCCACTGCAGCCATCGTACCACCACAAGAGATTGACAATGAAGCCAGTGGTTTGGAGAAAGCAAGAACAGCAAAGGGATCAAATCTTACGAATAACATTTGGAGGCACCTGAGTGGCTCAGTCAGTTGAGGGTCCGGCTTCAGCGCAGGTCATGATCTCGTGGGTCATGGGTTCAAGCCTTGCATTAAGCTCTGTGCTGACCGCTCAGAGCCTGGAGCCTGCTTCCGATTCTGTGTCTCCCTCTCTCTCTGCCCCTCCCCCGCTAACACTCTGTCTTTCTCTCAAAAATAAATAGACATTAAAAAAATGTTTTTTAAAAAAGAACAACATTTAAACCATCATTTTTAGCCTGCAATTTCAGCAACTAGAACCAGTATGTGTATGCACCAATATCTCATTGTTGTTTTAATTTGCATTTTCATGATGACATATGATGTGGAGCATTTCTGTACACTTATTTGCCACCATCGGTATATCTTCTTTGGTGAAGTATCTGTTAAGGCTTTTGGCCCATTTTTTAACTGGATTATTTGTTTTCTTATTGTTGTATTCCCTTGCTGTGTGTGTGTGTGTGTGTGTGTGTGTGTGTGTGTTAAGAACACTTAACATGAGATCTACCCTCTTAAGCTTTTAAGTGCACAACACCATATTGTTAACTATACGTGCTATAGTATACAGCAGATCTCTAGAATGTGTTCATCTTGTATAACTGTAACTTTATATTCACTGAACTTTAGTGATTTCTTCACTTGATTTAACAATTACTGAATGATGTGTGTTAAACTCTGTTACTAGGATGGTGCTTTCTTAATTTGCCTTCTTAATATTGAAAACTATTACTGATATATTAGGACACTTAGAAAACTTTTGTAAGTCTACAACTGCCATATGGTTTTTCTAAATTGAAACTTTAATTCTTACGGAGAGGTACTCTTTATTTCTATCAATGCCCTTCTGGCTTAAGGTCTACTTTCTTCCATATCAACACAGCTACACTTCCTGTATTTTGGTTGGTAAATGCCTGGAAACTGTTAGGCAATTTTCCACCGAACCTTCCTGTTCTACTTTGATTTAAGTATATCGTTTATCAGCAGCATATAATCAAATACTGTTTTATTTATTTATCCTGAAAACTTTTAACTTTTAACTTTCAAGGCTAGGCTACATTTTGGGTGATTATTGAAGTTTTCCTAGCATCTTTTTTTGTATATTTGTGTTATCCTACTTTTAGATATTTTATTCTTTCTTGCCTTCTTCAGAATGAACTTAAAAAATAGCTCATTCCATTTATCCGTCAGTATGTATCTGGAAGTTATGTTACCTATTTCAATTCTATTAGTGATCATTCTAAATGTTTTAACAGACACTTAATCCTGAATAACATAAGGACCTTCAAAAACTTTGAAGCAAATTACCCCATAGTTAAAATTCATGTCAAGAAACTAAGTTCTGGGCACCTGGGAGGCTCAGTCAGTTAAGCTGACTCTTGCTTTTGATTCAGGTCATGATCTCATGGTTCATGAGTTCGAGCCCTGTGTTGGGCTCTGTGCTGACAGTGCAGAGCCTGCTTGGGATTCTTGCTCTCCCTCTCTCTCTGCCCCTCCCCCACTCATGCTTTCACTGGCTCTCAAAAGTAAAAAAATACACTTAAAAGAAAGAAACTTCGTTCTGTCTTCTATCTCCACATATTATACATTCTTATTGTTGTTTATGACATTGAGGATTATTTACGTTTATTCTTTTCCTTACTATTTTTTTCGGCTTATCATGTCTCCTTGCATTTTCCTTCTTGTTATAAGGAGACTCTTGCATAGTTATTTTCCTTCTTGAAATAAGCTTTTAGAAATTCCTTTAGTGATGGTCTACTGGTGGTAAGATCTCTAATATTTCTTGTACATTTGAAAGTGTTATTTTGTCTGAATTTTTAAGTTTAGTTTACAATTTTAAGTTGGCAATTATTTTCTCTCAGCACTTTAAAGTTATTGTAACCTTATTGTACTGTCTTCTAGATACCATTTCTGCTCTTAAAAGTCAATGTAATTTTCATTTATTTGAATCAGTCTTGTTTTCTGACTATGTTTAAGATCTTATATTCTGAAGGCTCACTAGAGGGTGAGTACAAGTGGATTTTCTTCTTTTAAAACTCATCCTGATTTGGCTTCACTATGTTTCTTCATTTGTTGTCTGAAGCTGTCATTTCAGGGAAGTTGTAAGCCATTATAACTTCAAATATACAACTCCACCCTCTGTATTATTTCCTTGTGAAAATCTGACTAGATTTATGATAGGTGTTATTCTGTTCTTTGTATCTTTTAATATCTCTTCATATCTCTGTGCTTCATTCTGGGTAATTTGATTAGATCCACCTTCTAGCTCACTAATTTTCTCTTTAGCTAAATCAAGACTATTATTTAATATATCCACTGGGATTTAAATTTTAAGTATAAATTTATTTATGGAAAACTTACTTGGTTCTTATAAAAGTGTGCCTTATCATGATTTTTAGTATATTTTGTTTTTCTTCTGTCTTGCTTGTTTTTTTTTAAATGTTTATTTATTTGTGAGAGAGAGAGAGAGAGAGAGAGAGAGAGAGAGAGAGAGAGAGAGAAAGAGAGAATGCTAGTGGGAGAGGGGCAGAGAGAGAGGGAGACACAGACTCTAAAGCAGGCTCCGGGCTCTGAGCTTTCAGCACACAGCCCGATGTGGGGCTTGAACTTACAGACCACAAGATCATGGCCTGAGCCAAAGTCAGATGCTTAACTGACTGCGCCACCCAGGTGTCCCATGAGAAGGAAATTTAAAGCAGAATTTTATGAATGTATTTAGGTGTTTTGTAGCTGGAATATTTGAGAATAACTGAAATTTCATAATGCTGAACAAAGAAGCTGGCACCATAGTTTTCGACTTCTTTTTTGGCTGTGACATTTTTGCATAAAGCTTCAACAATTGAGTAAATAAGATAAAACTTATTCTGGTTGTTCTGGGGTTGGGAATCTTCAACTTCCACTTGCTCACGGCTGCTATCCCACATATTTTAGTGTAAGCTAACAGAGGTTCCCAAACTAGAACAATAGATCAATAGGAAAATGTCCCCAAGTTCTTAAAATTCTCATTACAAAGAGACATTTGGAAAACATCTCGTTTTTAAGTGTGGGACTACTCATCTCCACTTGTGAATATCATGGATTTCCTTGCTTCTGGACCATTTTACCATGAACCTGAAATAGGTCAACAAGAAGTGTTAGCCCCCTAGATGTTAGCAAATCTTGTCTGCAAGTTTGAAGGGGGAAGCCACTTCCATTTTGAGGAGGCATACCTGACAGAATATCTGGGAACTGGGGCAAAACAACAACAGTGTTTTGCAAGGGACTGAACCACTTTAAAAGGCATGTGAATACCTGCTTTCTGCAATGTCAATTGCTTTCCATCACAATGAAACAACAACGTGGATATCAAGATTTACCTGCATTTTATACCCGTCAAATCAATATAAAAAGATGAGGTTAAAAATTCTGCTGCTTCTGTGGAATGAGAATGAACCATGTTTTACAGTAATGCCAATAAGATGAGCAAAAGAGCAAATGCTGAGGGTTTTTATTTAGGAGCTCTATCCTAAATGGGGTGTGCATAAGATATCAAGTATTAAGATGCATTGCAGTTGTAAGAAAATCTGGTTGGTAGGAGACGCAGAAAGCGTCTTTTACTCCTAAAGGGACTGGCTATTTCATGCCGTGAAGTCCAGAATAGTCTGATCTACTTAGCACATACTTTAAATAGCAAAAATGGAGTCAGTATCATTAGGGTACCACCGAAACCCCTGGGCTCATTTTAAAACTGACTCATTTTAAAACTGCACCTGGGTGGCTCAGTCGGTTAAGTGTCTGACTTCAGCTCAGGTCATGATGACACAGTTCCTGGGCTTGAGCCCCGCGTCAGGCTCTGTGCTGACAGCTCAGGGCCTGGAGCCTACTTCGGATTCTGTATCTCCCTCTCTCTCTGCCCCTTGCCTGCTCACACTCTACCTCTCTCTCTCTCTCTCTCTCTCTCTCTCTCTCAAAAATAAATAAACATAAAAAAAATTTTAAACCGGCTTAATGAACATCAAGGTATAAGAGTTGGATGACTGAAATGTCAAAAATATGAGAGCAACTTACTCTTTGCTACCTTTCTTCTGTTGGAAACGTCATCTCTTTGAGGCTCTTGGACCCTAACACTGCCTAACGTTGCTTCTTGATTACTGAAATTGTTCATTCCAGCATGCCACACCTTCCCTCATTCTCACTTACTTTTTCCTTAGTATGTGTTTTTAAATTTGGGCAATGACTTGGAGGTTTGACTAAAGCAATGGGTCATTCACAAAGCTTAAATCCAAATGAATTTTCTCAAGAGAAGTGAAATAATATAGGGAATCAATTAAGAGAATTAAAAAAATCAGAGCATTCTTTTTTGACAAACCACATTAATAGGAAGAATAAACAGGTTATAGAAAAATTAAATGCATAATATATTTATATAAGTATTAAATATAATCTAATATACATTTCATATAAATATACATATATTTAACTGATAAAATAGTCATTGACAATAGATGATTTTGAGTTAGAATGGCCTTAGCTAATGCCACCAGCTTTGTTTTTCTTTGTCTTCTCCATTGCAAGAAGTCAGGTCTAAGAGTTCTTTGTCATACTCAGTTATATTCTAGACATGACCCTGCTTTTAATCCTTGTAGTATTGTCACACATGCCTTCTGTTGACTTGCTTTCACCATGTCCCTCCTCCTGAGCAGTGGATGTGATTACAGCTTGTGAGCACCTCTGTTTTGACACAGTGAGGCTCTTCCCTGCCTCTTCTTTTCAGAGTCCTTCCTTGGTATTTACTGCTATGGTCCTGTCCCAGGTGAACTTAGAAGTAAAATAGAAAAACAAACCAACAAACAAAACACCAATTGGAAAACACAGACATTCACAGAGAATCGTCAAATCCTATCAGAATAGTATAGTTTTACACTGTCGCACTCGGAGGGTTAGTTTCTTTGTGACATTTATCATGGCCTCAAATGACATTTGTCATTTGCTTGCCTGTCTGTGGTCTCTGAAATACTTTTAGAATGGAAGCTCCATGAGAGCTGGAGCTTTGTCTGGTGTCTTTTTCATCCGGAATACCTGTGCCAATAACATGACCCATCCCAAGGCAGGTGCCAAAAGAACTTTGTGGAATGAATGAATGTCTATGGGGGAAAATGGATGTGGGCCACGATCTTCCTTTGTTTTTTTTTCACTTTTTATTTTTGAAAGTTTATTTTATTTTTGAGAGAGAGACACACACAGACAGAATGAGTGAGGGAGGGGCAGAGAGAGAGGGAGAGAGAGAATCCCAAGCAAGCTCTATGCCTTCAGCACAGAGCCTGATGCAGGGCTTGACTCATGAAATCGTGATCATGACCTGAGCCGAAACTAAGAGTTGGATGTTTAACTGACTGAGCCACCCAGGTGCCCCCAGGAAATTACTTTAAATAATTCCATGAAATATGGGATACTTGGCAGTGTTACTGACTCATGCTGCTGGTAGAAGAACCTTAACACTCTTCTGGGCAGTTTAAGCAATTTTATTTGGAAATTAGTGAATTCACGCTTTCAAATATGTTGATATTGTGTCACCTTCCTCCAAAATTGTGTAAATAATTGAGCAGGAAAGGAAAGACGGCTGCATTTCCTCTATTGATCTTAGGCTCTGCAGATAGGCTTTACAGAAATCACAAACGTGAAAATTTCTCCCCTTCTTAAATCACATTTGAATAACTGGCACTCAGACCAAATCTTTAAGTAAATGGAGAGATAAATGGAAAAAGAACTTAAAAGCAAAAGCAAAATGTTGTTATGGACACCCATGATCCCTCCATGATCTGCATTTTTCACCTGTTAATTCTTGCATCATAAATGTTGGGAAGTGTATATGCCATGCTGCCTTAAATGTGATGATAATAATAACACTAGTGATAATAATCAGAACATTAGCATGTGTAAATTACATGTCACATGTATCAGTTTAGGTATTGCATACCCATTTTTCAGGACAAGTATTAGGTTAGGGGATGTGTACCACCACCACACCTTGTAAACCTAATTGTTGGGGCTCCACTTGCCACATGCTTTATATTTTTAAAATCTCCTAACAGAAAAAAAATTTAGGAACACATTATCTTTTACATATGGCCTTTTTGTTACATGTTGCTTTACATACTGTGAACTTCCAATATATATTAAAACTGTAAATACATCTTTTAAAGTTATGGAGGTCATATATCTTTGAGGGTCTATCCTTGGCCATATTCTCTTTGTTCCCTCTTGATAATTTGATTTGCTTTTTTGATCTCCACTGTTTTCTATTATTCAAAGAGTCCCCAGTGTTTAACTTAGACCTCCCTCCCAGTTTCAAGCTCATATACCAGTTCCAATTAGAATACTGCATATGTCTTAAACTTAAGTCATTAACTTCTCCCAGAAATCCACCTCTGTGATGATTCACCATGGTTGGCCATAGTGTCAGGATGGCCGAGTTGTCTAAGACACCAGACTCAAGCTTCACTTCCCTGCACTGGGGGTTCTGGTCTCCAAATGGAGGTGTGGGTTTGAATACCACTTCTGACACATCACTTTGCTCCTCCCCCTAATTTCCTATCCAACGGTATCCATCTGAGCAGCGTGCATAAAAGACTTACCCAACACAGTATTGGGGTGCCTGAGTGGCTCAGGCGGTTAGGCATTCAACTCTTGATTTCAGCTCAGGTCACGATCTCATGGTTGGTGAGATCGAGCCTTGCATTGGGCTCTGTCCTGACAGCATGGAGTCTGCCTGGAATTCTCTCTCTCCTTTTCTCTCTGCCCTTCCCCTGCTTGTTCTCTCTCTCTCTCTCTCTCTCTCTCTCAAAATAAATAAATAAATTTAAAAAAAAGATGGTTGACCAAAAACCTTCTTTCACTTTCTTTTCTTCCAAACGACACCAGAATTATTAGAGAAATAGAAGAATAAATTCATAGTAACCTTGGAACATTAGGACAAGTGTCACTAGTACACCACAATGGTAGGGATTTCTGGACATTGGCAGAGAAGCCCAGTAGACATGATGGCTCTGTTATATCATCAGGTGTCAGCGAAGACTTACAAAACAAGTGTTATCAAAAAGAATCTGAAGATAGTGCTAAGAGATCTGAGGGGACAGAATCTGGAAGAAGAATCTGGAAATGGACAAAATCAACTGGGAATTATTTCAGAAACAATCTCCGTATCAGTTCTCAACTTACAAAGCATCTGATTCAAACATTTTCTCACAGGAAAAAAATCTTGAAGTAACTGTATAGCCCTAAAAATGGGCATGTGATAAAGGCAGACAGACATGACAGGGAACTTCCCTACTCAGAGAAGCAGTCATCCACATACCCTGCCTGGACACTTAACACCCCTTGTTTGAAGAAATTAAACAGTTTGTTTTCAGAGCTAACAAAAGACTTAAAAAGCCCACCAAGTGCCAGAAAGAAAAAAAATATTCTAAAACCAAAAAAGAGATGAACATAGATTATTACCTAAAATGCAGTGAGGATCTGACCAGCATCACCAACAAAGGGGGCTCGGAATGAGGGAGTGATGTCCCAGTGTTCTGAGGTAAGAATGCTTTGAATCTCATTTTCTGTCCTCAGCCAAAACAGCATTCAGGTGTGAGGACATGACAAAGACATTTTTACATACATAGGAAAGAACATTTTCCATCCTCAAACTCTTTCTTAATGAATTATTTTGGAATACTTTCTTCCAGAACAAATATCCCAGGAGGAAAAAGAAATGGGCTTCAAGGAATATTATGGAATAAGACATCTGTACATTTTATGACCATCTAAATAACTATTCATACAGTGGTTGTCAATCTTAAGGTAACCATTAGAGAAGGATTATAAAAATGTGGAGGCCTAACACAAAATTATAACAAAATGAAAGAAGTCCCAGGTGATTTCAATAACGTGGAATGGCGTTGGAGGCCGTAACAGCAAGCATTGGAGACAGGCATAACAGCAAGCCAAAAATTTGCCTCAGTTTGAGGGAAGAATTGAAACACGTTTAAACACTGTAAATGTGTGTGTTAGTTTCATAGGGCTTCCATAATAGTTACCACAAACTGGATGGTTGAAAACAATAGAAGCTTATTCTCTCATGGTTCTGGAGGCCAGAAATCCAAAATCAAGGTGTCGACAGCATTGGTTCCTGTTGGAGGCTCTAAGGGAGAAATCTATTCCATGCCCCCTTGCTAGTTTTTTGTGGCACCCTACAATTCTGGATATTCCTTGGCTGGTCGATGCATCACTTCAATCTCTATATTCATCTTTATCATTCCTTCCCTCTATGTGTCTCTCTGTCTCTTGTAAAGATTGCCATCGTTGAATTTAGAGCTCACCCTAATCCAGAATGATATCATCTTGAGATTCTCACATAAATTATATCTATAAAGACCCTGTTTCCAAATAAGATCACATTCACAGATAGATATACCTTTTGGGAGGTCACAGTTTAACCCACTACGAAGCCCTAACATTTATTAAAAAGCAAACATAAACTCTGATAGTACTTCTACAAGTACTACTAGCTTTATATATATTAACTAATGCAATGTTCCCAATAAGCCTGTGAACTATGTACTATTATTTCCACTTTACTGGTAAGTAAACTGAAGCACAGAGAGTTTAAGTAATTGACCCAAGACTACACATGTAGTAAATGGTCAAACAAGGGTTATGTCTTTATCTATATCTAGCTCTAGAATTTATGCTCTTTTTTTTTAGAATTTTCTTTTAATGTTTTGTCACAGAGACAGAGTGTGAGCAGGGAGGGGCAGAGATAGAGGGAGACACATATCTGAAGCAGGCTCCAGGCTCTGAGCTGTCAGCAGAGAGCCCAACGCGGGGCTCAAATACAAGCTGTGAGATCATGACCCGAGCCGAAGTCGGATGCTTAACTGACTGAGCCACCCACGCGCCTCTAGAATTTATGCTCTTAACCACTATGTGTGTTAATGTCAATGCTACAAATTAATCGCATACAAGAAGAGAAGTAAAATGTGTGATATCCAAACAACTGGGAGAAACTGAACTGCCACAAAGAGCTCTCCAACAATTCTATCAAAGGTGGAAACATTCAGAGAGATAGCTCCAGAAAAAGAGCTAACATGGAGAAGAAATCAAAATAAAATAAGGTTGTTGATGTAAATTTAAATAAAATATAGAAATTTGAATAAAAACAAAAAATAACTGAAATGATTGTCATTCAAGCAACAGCTAAAACAAGTGATACATGAATGTGGGAAGTATGGTGATGGAAAGAAATTTATAGTCACATTTTAACAAAAATGAAGAGTTGCAGAACTCTTCACAGATTGACCAGAGAATATTTTTTAAATGTACATGACATCGTGTAATTCTCAGTTTCAGAGCCCTCCACTGGCTTGGTCCATCCCTTCCTCAATGGCCTGCAAAGTTACAAATCATCTGGTTGGTTCCTGTCCAAATTTATACCTCGTCTCCTCCTCTCCCAATTTCCCTTGCTTACTGTGTTGTGAGTTCACTGAGATTTTCATCCCCAAACTCACCTGTACACTCTCTCTTCGCTCTTTCTCCGGCACTCCCTAGATATGGTTCCTATTCATCATTCAGATCTAACAGCACTTCTTCAGAGCTGTCCTCCCCACATTATCTAAAGTGACCCGCTGTTATGCTCTAGCACTTTGCCTTAATTATTTTCTTCCCAATTATTTCAACTGTTTGATATTGCTTGTTTGTAAAAGTCATTTACAATTGCTCACAAAGTCATCAACTTCCCACCATAATTGCCTATTAAATGAGTCCTCCTCCAGTGACACCACAGAAATCCGTGTCTCCAGGAACCCAGGAAGTCTTACATAGGATGGCACCTAAGGTCAGAAGTGTTAGAAGTGTTAGAAGATGAACATGAGTTAGGCTTTAGTTTGGTAAATAGTGGTACTTTGTGGGTAAATCCTAAGGAATTTTAAATATAGAGAGAATATGGAGAGAGGTTGGAGTGTGGGTGACTCTGTTGCAGTCATACTGTTAAAAATCACCAACGCTATTATTCTGAGTATCATCTATTTGGCCCTTTAGTTCCACTCTACATTCTTCTCCTTCTTGCTTGATGCCTAGGAGGTTGACCACATCAAAGGGCTCTCTAGTTTTCCGTTTGGGAGGTTGGCAGGGATGGCATTGATTCTGGCCTAGGGGATAAAACACTCTCCTATGCGGTTTCTCTACACACTGACCTCACCTTTGTAAATCGTCCTTTTATTAAATTCTGCTCACATTAGTTTGAATGTGCCATTTGTTTCTTGCTGAGACACTGACTAATACATATGCATTTCCTTTGAGCATTTCCAATTGCCAAGAGTACATACTTCATTTTTCCCCCCTTACAATTATTAATTGAGTGCTTACCATGTGCCAAGCACTGTTCCAGACCATGGGGACTTTGCAGTGAACAAAATAGATGAAAACCATTGCCCTTGTGAAGCTTACATCCTAGTTGAAGATTACAATGAATAAAATACAGGTGCAAACCTATGTGAGATATAGCAATATGTATTATGGAGAAAAAATAAAGCAGGGTAGGGGGACAGCAATGTTGAAGGAGGTTGAAATTGAAAGCACGATGCCCAGGGAAGCTTCGAGAAGATTACATTTAAGTGCACAAATGAAAGAAGTGAGGGAGCTAGCCATGAAGGTTTCTGGTCATGAACATGCCAGGCAGAGAGACGAGCAAACACAAATGGCCCAATCACACATGGGCCTGGTATTTTCAAGGAGCCATGAGGAGGCCAGTATGATAGAATAGGCTACGTCAGGGAGGAGAGGAGAGAAAATGAAGACAGATCCGGTAGGATCCCAAGGGCCACTGTAGCGGCTTTTGATTTTACTCAGTGTGAAAAAAAGGATATTAGAAAGTTTAAAGCTGTGGCACAATTTGACTTACATTTTACATTTGTCATTGCATCTGGCTGTTTTACAGCCTATGTATGTGCATGGGTGTGTATTTTAGAATAAAGGAGGGCAAGCAAAGGTATAAATAAAAGTTATTTAAGAGGCACTGGCTGGCTCCATCAGTAGAACATGTGACTCTTGATCTCAGGGTTGTGAGTTCGAGCCCCATGTTGGGTGTCTTTTTTTTTTTTTTTCACTTAAAAAATCTTTAAAAAAACTTGTTTAAGAACTCAGTAGCAACAATCCAGGAGAATGATAACAAAACAATGCCCCAAACTCAGTTAGTGGCAATGGATTTGTTGATAACGAAGTATGAAATAGTTAGATTTAAAACATATTTTGAAACTAGAGCCAACATGATTTTCTAATGGATTCATTCATTCCACACATTTATTGAGGGCTTACTATGGACTAAGCGTTATGCTAGGTTTCTGGGATAGCACAGCAAACAAAACAAAGATTTCTACTCTCAGAAATTAAAACATAATAATGATATGTAGGCAGTAAACAGTAAGCCAAAAAAATAAATAAAACACATAGTACATTACCTACTGTTAAGTACTGTTAGAAATAAGTGCTTGGGTGAAGAAAGGAAACAGTGGTGAATTAGGGTAATAAGTGGTCAGGACATGCCTCCTTGAGTAGATGACATTTCAGGAAACAGTTGAGAGAGGAGCAGGAATCGGTTAAGCAGATACTTGAGGAAAGAGTTCTCTGGGCAGAGAGAAGAGCTAAAACAAAGTCTTTAGGATAGACACATGCCCCAAGGCTTAAGGAACCCCAAGAAGGTGGTAGGGCTGAAGGATATCAGTAAGGGACAGGGTATTAAGACTGGACATCAGAGGATAACAGGCTACAGGCTATCACAAGCCTCATAAGCCATGATAAGGACTTGGGCTCACACTCAGTGCCCAGTGAGAGTTGCTGCAGGGTTTGGGTGGAAGAGTGGCAAGATCGACCTTTATTTTTCACTTTAATTTTTTTAATGTTTTATTTATTTTTGAGAGAGACAGAGCATGAGTGCGGGTGGGGCAGAGAGAGAGGGAGACACAGAATCCAAAGCAGCCTCCAGGCTCTGAGCTGTCAGCACAGAGCCCGACGCAGGGCTCGAACCCACGAACTGTGAGATCGTGACCTGAGCCGTAGTCTGACACTTAACCCGACTGAGCCACCCAGGTGCCCCATTTTTTTATTTTAATAGGATTATTCAAGTTGCAGTATTGAGAAGAGGTTCTCGATGTCAAAGTTTGAAGCAGGAAGAACTGCTGTGAGTTGGGATGTATGAAAAAGAAATAACCAGAGACAAATTTGCCATTTAAAGATGTAGAAAATCTGAGAGGAAAGTAAGTTATAGGGAGGATGGTGGGAAGATTAGGATCTCAGTAATGGACATATTAAAATCAAAACGACTGCTTGAGATTCATTCCTCACTTTTTTTTTTTTTTCTGTGTGGAGGGACTTCTAGTTTCTATCATTCCACAGCAGTAAGTTATTTACCAGATTGATTTAGAGAAAACAAGTGGACACATGCTCAATCAGCTTAGTCAGCTCTTTTACTCTCTTATTCTGCAGGGTGGGGGAAAATGCATTCTTTAACTCTGCAATGCAAGTTTTAAAAAGTCAAGCCCTAGTGGGGGTGTCTATGTCTATTAAGCAATTGTGTTTGATTAGGTGAGTAAACTTAAATCTTTAGTGAAGTGTTAGTAAGTCTTATTTGCTATAATTCCATAGATGCTTTCTTCAAAGAGCTTTGTATGGAAGGAAAGTCGTCATTTGAATTTCCATATGATAGTCCTCGTGTCAATCTGACAACCCTTTTGAATACTGGGGGTGGGGAAAGAATGGTATTATTCCTCTTCTTCAATCTAAAGATTTTTAAAAAATGAATATAGGTTGAATTTTACACTAAAGATTATTATTAAGAGGCAACCTTCACATCCAAGTCTTCTCAATTTTGAAGGTAAAATTGTATTTGACCTTTAACTAAAGATCAATTCCACTGGGTAACCAATTTGGACTGATTCCACTGGAGATCACCTAAGAGTATTCTGGCATTGTAAATGGCCATTAAAAGCCATCAGTGCTATAATTCTTCTAGAAACAGATAGTTATGTGAGAGTCATATGATGGTTATTGCTTTATGATTTAGATATTATTTAATGAACAGTTGGAAATATCTATCAAGTCTAACTTGACACAAGAGGACAGAGAGGACCTCCATCTCAGCCAGGACTGCTTGGGAAAAATGCTGTAATTTCCAAAAGCATACCCTTCAAACTGACAATAATAGCATATTATCCATTTGCTTTACATCTTTCACTTAAAATTATCAAAACAGTTTGCAGTACTTGACTTCAGTCTTATGTGTTAACCAGAGTCATAGCTATAAGTCATTGGGACCGCCCATCACTATCAGCACAGGTCATGATAGGTGAGGGGTTTTAACCTGTTTTGTGCCATTTGGGCAGCATTTTGAAACCTTCTCAGAATAATACTTTTACATATATAGAAGCCCAAGGTAAGAACCATGTTGAAACGTACTGTCCTCTTTCAAGGGTACCCACTTTTCGCATTTTGCTTAAACATTGTACCTATTCACAGGTTTAAGACATTTCTTTTTCAAAGAGAATAACATTATTTTATTAGAGTCTTACCATTGGCTTATCAAATTTTCACTTCATGTATGTTGCTCATAAAGTGTTACACAAATCACCTTCGTTGTGAATATGTTATGGCTGATATAAACCCATAACTCTTTGATTATTTGGATTTCTTCTTAGTCTTATTGATCCAAACCCCCATAAAGCAATGTTACTGGAAGTTTATAATTTACATAGAACATAATTGTGCTTTATAGCTTCCTCCGAATATATGCACATTTACAACTATTTTCATATTTAACCCATATTTCTTGAGCAAAGTCTCATGGACCCAATCACTCTTCAAGGTGCTAGGAATTCAGTTCCGAATCAGATAAAGTTAGCGAAAACAAGGGAAAGAAAATAAAGAAACAAAGAAATAAAGGGCGGAAGGGAAGAGAAGAGAGAGAGAAAGAGAAAGGTGAAGGAAAGAAAGGGAAGGAAATAGAATGTTAAATGAGGCGTAATAAAGGAATAAGAACTGACAGTAGCTGAGAATGAGAGAGGTGTTCAGGAAAGGGCTTTTTGAGAAAATGACTTTTGAACAGAGAAGTTGCTATACCAATCCCCAAAAATAATGTATTGTTTACAAAAAGCAAATTAGCTTGAACCCAGTGTGATCACGTTCACAAGCAAGGACCTAGGGTTCTGCCTTAGACGAGAAAGAAGGCTCGTCCTGCATCTGTCATTCCCAACGAGGGTAACTTCAAAGATGTCTATTGCAGAGACATGTCTGTCAGGGTTTAAGCAGGGGCTGCCACGTTCTCAGACTAGACATATAAAGATGACTCTGGAGAATAAATCGGTAGTCTCCCCAGAAGCATTTGACTTGAAGATATTTCTCTGGGATTTCAGCCATGCTGAAAGGACCTGGAATATGATTACTTGGTTTTCCTCTCTTCTTAGCTCACTTTGTACCAAAACATCAGCTACATCAGAGGTAAGGGCCATGCTCCCTCTGAAACGTGTAGGGAAGAATGTTTTCTGGCTTCTTCTTGCTTCAGGTGACTTGCTGGCAATCCTTGGCACGTGGCTGTGACACTTCAATGTCTATCGTGTTGTTACATGATGTCCCCTCCTCATGCGTCTGTGTCTTCACGTGGTCTTCTTATAAGAACACCAGCCCACTTTACTCCAGTATATCCTCACGTTGACAAATTACATCTCGAATGACCCTATTTGCAAATAGGGTCACATTTGGAGGTCCTAGGAGTCGGGATTTCAATACATATTTTGGGGGAATAGAATTCAACCTACAATAGTCATTTCTGGAGTTCACACAAAAATTTGAAGTACTTAGAAATCAGACAGAGTACAAAGAGCATAGGCTAAGAATTTAGTTGGCTAACTATTTTAACTTTGGCATTACTATTTGTTGTATTGTTGATCTTAGGAAGGTCGCTAAAATGCCTAGACTCAGTTTTCTCATCTACAAAATGGTGTGTTCACCTACTTTGCAGAACTGTGGTAAAGAAAGAAATAATATAAATCCATTGGGAGCACATAGAAACTCAAATCCTTGTTCAATTGTTCTCATAAAATATTTTTGGCATTCAAATACTAATTGTAAGACTAAATAGGAAGGTATGGCAAGTTATCCATCCTTAGGAAAAAATAGGGGTCTTGAGTCAAAATTTTTACTTAAGTTAAAGCAAGAAATAGATGTATTTTCCTATTTCAAGTTCAGAACTCCATACTAAAATGTATCCTGATACACTTCCACAACAAGTTGAATTGAATCAAACCCATTAATGACATGAAAAGTCCAAGAATCACTAAATTTTTTTAAATTAGTGGTTGACGTCAAAGATAATAGTCATTAGAGTTGCCAAAATGAGATCTATTTTCCAAAGAACTACTTGTCTTGAAGTTAAAGCCATGGCCTATAATTAAGAGCATACTCTTCAGCAAGCCTTGTGCTGACTATCTAATATAAATTATGTCCATTTCTGGTAGTCTATCATAGCTGTTTATAAAATCTGTAAAGCACATAGCATCGATATAGCATATCACAATTTATAATTATATGTTTAAGTTTGTGTTTACTTGCCCACTGTCTGTTTTACATACTAGATCTTAAGCCTCTAGAGAAATAGGGACTATGTCTCAACGCTCTAGCACATTGACTGTCACACAGAAAGGGCTCAATAAATATCAATTTAATGAATAAATGGATTGGTGAGTTTATTGACGAATAAAAACATTATTACTCTCTCTCCAGACATTCTCACTTGATAAATTTGCCTTCAGCAAAGCCAACACAGTAAGCTGTATATTTATTTACTTGTCCATTACATAGAAGTACTAGATAAATCCATGGAATTTTGTTGGCAGAATACTTTAAAATCCAGTAACAACATATTTTGGACATTAAGTATGGCATGATACTTTTTATAATTCTTCTATATACAAGGAAAGGTAGGCATCAGAGCTTTGGAGATGGAATATGGAGAAAGCAGGAAAGAAAACAGACACAAGATCCACAAAAACAGGATATAGCCAAAGAAAGTGAAAATGAGTAAGAAAAAGTCAAACAATATATAGGTGAAAGTGAGAGGCAAACGGAACCAAAGTGTGAAAAAAGATCAGACTAACATCAATATGTAAATAAGCCAGGTTAGAAAACTTATGTGACATTTCACATTTTTATAATTTGGCCCAAAGTAACATGTTCTACCTTATTTTCCATTGCTCAGCTTGTTGATTAATATCCCCGGTAAATTTCTACCTCGCAGTGCTTGCTTCTGTCCTCCACTCTGCCAAGAATACTTCCACCTGCCTATCATGAGATTTCTCCTTGTATTCATTAAGGTTCTAATTTCTCTGGTACAGACTTCCCATTATATCTGTGTAAGAAGCGGAGACTCAGGATTAAGGAGACGACGTAAGTTCACACAGTTGGTGAAGCACGAGGGCTAGGGCACAGAAGGGTTGTTTCCATAGCATCACAAGGTCTATGATTTGTAGCATCCTAGCATCTTTTGCTCCAAGGTTTTAAATAGAGTACGTTATCCATCACCTGTGCCAGACAATGCATACCTGGGTCAACATAAGAAACAAGAAAAGTTAGTGGAAATCCATTAGATTATAGTTACCAGCAAATGAGAGGCAAACAAAGAGCTGTCTGCTCTATTTATGTCTTCCCAAGTATGCTGAACGAAGTCGATGGAAGAAAACTCCAAAGCAGTTGGTTAACACAAAAATAGCCTAAAAGTGCATAATATGTGATAATTCATAATGTAAAAGGATACATTTGCAGGGTATGCAAAAATATTGGATGATTAAATTCCTATTCAACTACGAAGTGATTTGCAAAATAGTATGAAAAGCATAATCTTGGGGTGATTTTCTTTTTTCCTTAAATACTCAACATAACCCCATTGATTTTAAAATGTAAAACTTTCCTGTTAAGGGAAATTCCTGTTAAGGGAAATTCCTGTTAAAGGAAAGCATACCCATGGGCATCTCAGAGAACATTCAGCAGTATTTTTAATTTAAAGAGTAGTACAGTTACACAATATAAAATCAGTATCCATTGGTTATTAAAATGTTCCATTCTGGTTTGATGTTTATAGAACTTGGTCGGCATTTTTCATTTACTTTATTTGAAGATCTGAATAGGTGACTATAAACTATAGGAACTTGTTTAGGAAGTACATCTTAGCATAATAAGTTAAATTTAATGAGTTGCCAATAAGGATATTTTTTTTTGTCTCCCATGTAATTGAAGTGCCCTAGTTTCATAAATGGCTTAGAAAATAATAAAGCAGAACATTTTTATGACTTGACATTTAAGAAAAAAAAAATCTGTTTCTCTAGAAAATAGGAATAAGAGGATTAAGGGGAATATTATAGGAAACAAAAAGAGATTTCCTGATAATTTTGTTCTCTAAGACATAAAAGAAAACTTCACTATACAAATATTTCTCCTTCACTTAAAGTTCTTTGGGTTGGAAAACACCTCAGAATACATACATAACTATATATAGTCTCTCTCCTTATTTGCATGTGTATACATACATATGCTATGTATTCTATATTACATGTAAGTATATATAAATAGCATATATAAAAATTAAAACCACATATATAAATAAAATATTTCTATATGTGTTCCCCTTTATCATTTTTAATATATAGAATCAAGTTAATCATTATTGGAATACCTCCTCTGAGGGCAAAAAATTCATCATTTCCTGGAAGTGCTTATAGACACTTCCATCTACTCATTTATACCTCCATTTATTTGATAAGCATTTATCAGCATCTGTTATTGGGTACTTCAGATAAAACACACACACACACACACACACACACACACACACACACACAACAACAACTTACAGTTCCTGTCTTCAAGGAAAACAGAGCTACTATGGGAAGGCATATATAACAATGTGAATGCAGGGCACCTGAATGGCTCAGTCAGTTAAACATCTGACTCCTGATTTTGACTCAGGTCATGATCTCATGGGTCATGGGATTGAGCCCCAGGTCGGGCTCTGTGCTGACAGCACAGGGTCTGCCTGGGATTCTCTCTCTCCCTCTCTTTCTGCCCGCCCCCCCCCGACCCATGCTTTCTCTCTCTCTCTCTCTCAAAATAAATAAATAACATTACAAAAACGTGAATGCAATAATATATATTATTTGAGAAAAATGCTACTGAAGTAGGGAGAATACAGTTGGAGGTGGAGTAGACAAAATAGAATCTTGTAAGGAAAGCTCACCTTCTGGAAGAATCTCAAAAGATGACATAATAGACCAAGTAGGCTTTTCAGGGAAAAGGCTTGGAGTCTTGGCACTGTGTGGGGCATGACAATTGCAAGGCCTGCCCCATGATTTGAATTTAAAATAAAACGCTTAAATATAGGTGAAGTTAAATGATTAAAAACAAAGAATGAGCAAACATATTGTCAAGTAAGTGTAAATATCAAGTAAACAGAGTTCACACAATTAATAGTCAAATAAAGTTCAAGGCAAAAAAGCATTTTACAAGCCAAAATAACTCTTTACAGAAATGATGAATTACTGTAATACAAATTCACAATTATATAAATGTCTGATACTTAATAAAGTTGTCTCAACATTTGTATGAGAGGTGAAAATACATGAATGTGAGTTAACGTACTTACCTGTGTCTTTGACAAATCTTGCTAGCAAAGTTAATCTGGATATGAGAGTCATGAATTTATACTATATACTGTATATACTCCATATTATTCTGTTATATATTAATTGATATTATATTTATATAATTCTTTATATATTACTATATATTATTTTATCATATGATGGAGTTATTATTTTATTATATAATACGATAGAATTAAAAAATGTTTTTAATGTTTATTTTTGAGAGAGAGAGAGAGAAAGAGAGGCAGAGCATGAGCAGGGGAAGAGCAGAGAGAGAAGGAGACACAGAATCTGAAACAGGCTCCAGGCTCTGAGCTGTCAGCACAGGGCCTGATGTGGGGCTTGAACTCACAAACTGTGAGATCATGACCTGAGCCGAAGCCGGATGCTCAACCGACTGAGCCACCCAGGCGCCCCTAATATGATAGTATTTTTTTTAATTTTTTTTTCAAAGTTTTTATTTATTTTTGGGACAGAGAGAGACAGAGCATGAACGGGGGAGGGGCAGAGAGAGAGGGAGACGCAGAATCGGAAACAGGCTCCAGGCTCTGAGCCATCAGCCCAGAGCCTGACGCGGGGCTCGAACTCACGGACCGTGAGATCGTGACCTGGGTGAAGTCGGACGCTTAACCGACTGCGCCACCCAGGCGCCCCAATATGATAGTATTTTTATGTCATATGATAGAATTACATACCACACATTCTAACCTACAAAGAGAAAATATACCTTGTTAAGCACCACAGATCTTTTGTAAACTGAACAAAAATTAAGAAAAAACAATTTCAACAAATTTCAGAAGTTAGTTAATGGGTCATATTACCTGAAAATAATACAATGAAACTAGTTATTATTAAGAAAAGTTTATGCTTATAAAAAATGCTTGGAAAATAAACAAAAATATCATAAGGAACTTTGAAGTCAAAGCAGAAATTAAATTTGTCATAACATTTATATAGAATACAATGTGAGAGTACCACATGTTACATTAATGGAATACAGCCAAATCTCCACCTAGATGAGAATTTATGACTCTAAATGCACATATTTTATGCAAGAAATACTAGGTGTGAAAGAATTCAACATGCAACTCAAGTATTCACAACAAACTAAAACAAACATTAAATGAGTAAAGCAGGATAAAGGAATTAAAAATAAGAAATACAAACAGAAACGCATGAATTAGAAACCCAAAAGGTAGCAGAATGGAAACATAAATATAAAGATGATTAAAAAAATAGTCAAACTTGGCAATGTCAATTGAAAGAGAGGAAATAAACTTGGAAGAAATCACAACTATGAAACATTATGAATAAAAGAGGATTAGATTAAAATTATAGGCAGTATTATTTTTAATGTAAAATCACTATGAATTAAAAATTGGAAACATTGGGGGCGCCTGGGTGGCTTGGTTGGTTAAGCGTCCAATTTCGGCTCGGGTCATGATCTCACGGCCAGTGAGTTCGAGCCCCGCGTGGGGCTCTGTGCTGACCGCTCAGAGCCTACAGCCTGTTTCAGCTTCTGTGTCTCCCTCTCTCTCTGACCCTCCCCTGTTCATGCTCTGTCTCTCTTTGTCTCAAAAATAAATAAACGTTAAAAAAAAAATTGGAAACATTGTCATAGAATGTAAAAATACATTAATTATCAAAACTAACTTAAGACAGGAAAATCACATGAAGACATATAACAAGTATAAAATTTAAAAAGACAAACCAAACATATCTCCACAAAATGTGGCCAGGGAAGTATGATTCAGATGAATTTGTGGGAAAGATATGTCAGGATCATTCTTATGCTATTTAGACTGATTCAGAACATAGAAAATAGTTTATGAAGTGGAGAAAAGATTGATCCCAAAACCGTCAAAATACCATGCTGCAACCTTGTTTAGGATTACAGGTGTGAAAATCTTCAAGGAAACACCATCAATTTTGGCCTCATATAATGTTAAAGATGTAATATAAGATGGTGAAATGGACTGGGTCTAAAAAATTCAAGGGCTTATCTTACACCGCTTACATTGTATTGCTTCTATTACATTGTTTATATAATATTACATTGCTTGTACTAATGTATCATATGCATATATAATCAGTTGTTCAAAAAATATTTGGAAGTTGCTCAAAACACACTTGATAAAAATTAAATGTTCACCTATGAACATTTTGAATAGAGACTACTTTTTATACATTAAAGAATCATATCGGGGAGCCTGGGTGGCGCAGTCGGTTAAGCGTCCGACTTCAGCCAGGTCACGATCTCGCGGTCCGGGAGTTCGAGCCCTGCGTCAGGCTCTGGGCTGATGGCTCAGAGCCTGGAGCCTGTTTCCGATTCTGTGTCTCCCTCTCTCTCTCTGCCCCTCCCCCGTTCATGCTCTGTCTCTCTCTGTCCCCAAAATAAATAAAAGTTGAAAAAAAAATTAAAAAAAAAAAAGAATCATATCAAAAGCATTTTATTAAATAGTGAAACAAATTAAGAGAAATGGATGCACAGATATTGGCAAAGAAGAAAAAATAATTATGTATTAATGATATTATATCCCTAGACAAATGAATAGAAACAAGTGAAAAACAATTACCAACAGATTGAAACGCTTTTAGAATTATTAGAGGGGTGCCTGGGTGGCTCGGCTGGTTGAGCGTCCGACCTCAGCTCAGGTCATGATCTCACGGTTTGTGGGTTTGAGCCCCACATCGGGCTCTGTGCTGACACCTCAGAGCCTGGAGTCTGCTTTGAATTCAGTGTCTCCCTCTCTCTCTGCCCCTCCCCCACTCATGCTCTGTCTCTTGCTCTCTCAAAAATAAATAAACATGAAAAAAATTTTTTAAAGTATTATTGGAATAATTTAGTGGTAAGGTACATTTTTGTTTTGTGATTTCAATGTGACTGCACCACACTCAATATTTAAATCTGTTTATTTACATTTCCAAGAGAATCTCATCCTTCCGATTTCTTAAATTCTACATAATTCT
Source organism: Felis catus (assembly GCF_018350175.1). NCBI lineage: Eukaryota > Metazoa > Chordata > Mammalia > Carnivora > Felidae > Felis > Felis catus. The sequence continues at coordinate 186,543,597 of NC_058371.1, read as the reverse complement.
AGTTGATTCCACTTCATTTGCTTTCTTTTCCTATTAATCCTCTATCTCATTAGAAAGCTGTGTTACAACATCAACCTTTTTGCCTGCTCTTTTATTCTTTGCACCTGATCTTAATTACAACGTGGTCCTTCCTAAAGGGTTCCATTTTCTTAAGTGGCAGGTGCTGTAAAACACTCCTGCAAAAGATCTCAAGGTATGAATTCAGTATCCAACTCACTCCAACATGCTTCGTATGACCTCTATGTGTTCATCTCCATAAAGAAAAAAACGAAACAAAATAAAACCTAAACCTGCTACTTCAAAACACATGCCATCTGGCTAAATCATTCTATACTCCTCTTCCTGGTTATCATCCACAAACATCTGGGTTAATCCTCTTATTCAACTACAGACTTTGGCCCTTAGTTCACAATGCCTTTCCATCTGAAATCCTACTGTGGTCCAGGGTGACTTTTACGCGACAGAGAGAATGCATCCAATATTGGCCAAAAGCCACAACATGGCTATTACTTGGACTTCCTCCTCTTCAGGGAAAACCTTCTCTCTGAAATAAATAGCTCAGTGCCTTCACTCTCTCTCCTTGACCTCCCATTCTTTCAGCTCCTGAGCTCAACTCTTTTTAGATCTCTTCTTCCACCTAGTTGGAGCACCCAAGTCTGTGACTGTAACTGGCTGTACATTCAAATCACCCTGGGAGCATTAAGAAAGTGTGGATGCCTTTTGTCCCATCAAAGATCAATTGTTTCAGAATCTCTGAACTTTGGTATTAAGCAGCCTATGTACAGTGCAGGCAGGTTAAAGAACCACTGCCCTGGGGTTCTTCTGTCTCTACTTCCATTTCTCTCTTCACTGTCTTTCCTATCCAGCTTGGATTCCAACTGCCATCATGTAAATTTGCTCATTTATTAGTAACTCCCTCTTCTGGGTCCCTTTTGTTGTTCCCACCTGGCAAAGTTTAACCCCCATTGAAAACTAATGCCCTGAGCTTTTTAGACACTGCTAGAGGGAACACACACAATCTTGCACACCGGTATCATCACTAATTTGTAGTCACCAATATACATAGCTGCTCTGTGGTCTTACTGTGTCCACAATAAGCTCTTTTTTCCCCCTTTTCTCTTTGGTACTGTGATAAACCATCTCCATTTTTTTTTCAAATCTCTAACCCCATCACCTCACTCATCTTTCATGGATGTCCTTAAATGACAACTTGACAGTAAGAACAGAATCCTTTATATGGAAACTCCTGAACTACCACAACCTCAATAATATGCTTCTGTACAAGATTGCCTCTTTCCTTCTATTGCAATGTAAGAAGTGTCCTTCTTCCTATCCAAGGCTCGCCTCTCAACTTGTTTCCAGAGTCCCTCTGGCTCCTTTTCAAAGGTTTTGCTTTGAAACTTATCCATAGATAATTTGTCTAAGGGAGCAGTTGCAGCTTGGATTTGACTATGGCTCCTCACTAATTGCCTGAATGACCAATAAGCATTTGACCTAATATCTTCATACTCTTTTTTACCTGTAAAATGGGGGATAGAAATATTCTTATTGCATAGAGTGGTGGCGAGAATCGAAAAAGTTAATATTTATAGACGTTGGAAGAATAAGGACAATAACAGTGGTTGATAAACTATCCCCTCATTCCTATATACTTAATTTCTATGACCATATTCACTTCTTCTAATCAGAATCTACACACACTCTTTAGAAAAAAAAATATCATCTTCACGTTCTCCTTCAGTAACCAGCATATTTTTCTCTTCGCATTCACAGCCAAACATATCAGAAAAGTCTGAATTTTGTCTCCACATCTGTTTCTCCTTTTCACTCCACAACCTTCTGAAATCTGGATTCAACTTCCCCCACTCTGCTGAACCTGCTCTTGTCAATGTCAGCAATGATGGCCTTGTAGTTAAATCCAATAAATAATTTCCAGGCCTTATCTACCTGAACACTTGGCAGAGTTTGACACTATTGACTGCTCCTTCTTTCTTGAAATGCCCTCTTCTTATGACTTATCTCTTACTGCACTCTCCTTGTTTGCCTTATACTTCTCTGACCGTTTCATTTTCGTCTCTTTTGTGAGCTTCTCTTTCCCCTTGGTCTACCCTTTAATTATTGGCAATCTTCAGAATTCTGCCCTAAGCCCTTTTACCTTCTTATTTTAAAAAAATCCCCCAGCTAATATTTTCTGCGTCCAGGGCATCAATTTCCATCTATAACATGATGGATCCCACCCTATCAATCTCCAGCTCAGAGGAGGAAATACAGGGCAATGTTTAAGAACATGAATTCTAGAGATTGTAGACCTATGTTCAAGGTTTGTATTCCTACTCTGCTAGTTACTACATATGCGATGGAGAAATCACTTCGCTTGTCTAAGCTTCGGATCAGTTCTTTGTAAAATAACGATATGAATTGTTTGCTTTATACACTGTATGATAAAACAGGTATACATTGCTTAGGAGACTGGTTCATGTATAAAAAATATTTAATGTATTTTATCTATTGCTGATTACCTCTACCTTTAGATCTTTCTATTAGCCTGTATGACAGCTGGCTATTTGGCACAACCATTTGATTGCCCATGAAGTCCCCGAATGCCAAATCTTAATATATTTTCCCTAGCCCCCTTCTCTTTGTATATTAGGTGACATAGTGACCCAATAAGAAGTTCATTCCCAACACTATCCTCTTATTTGATATCTTTTTCATATCTGTGCATTTGTAGTTATGTCACCCTTTCAATTTCTAATACTGTTTATTTTTTCACCTTTTTCTTTGGATGAATCCTCCCAGAGATTTATTTGTCTTCAAAGAACCAACTTTTATGTCTTTCAAAATAATTGTATAATTGTTTTGCATTTATTGATTCTGTTCTTAAGTTTATTGTGTCCTTTCTTTTTTTGTCAAAGTTTCTATTCCATATTCTTTAGTCTCACACTTAACTCATTAATATTCAGCTCTTCTTTTTTTAATATGAGAACAAGTAAATTGCCTTCTAAATAAGTTTTTTTTGTAAATTTTAAAAAATGTTTATGTATTTTTGAGAGATGGATGGAGGGCGAGTGGGGGAGGAACACAGAGAGACAGGGAGACAAGAATCTGAGGCAGGCTCCAGGCTCCATGCTGTCAGCCCAGAGCCCAATGTAGGGCTTGAACTCACGAACCATGAGATCACAACCTGAGCTGAAGTTGGACACTTAACCAACTGAGCCATCCAGGCACCCCTCTAAATAAGTTTTAATAGTTTTGTCATTTAGTCATAACAGTATCAGAATAATACATGAATTATTTATGGGTATGTGTGTGTGTGTGTGTGTGTGTGTGTGTGTGTGTCTAATATATTTTTTTCAGTTAGTGGCCTTATATTGACCATAGTTTGAAATTTGTTAAATCCTACATTATTTTCCTGTATATAATTTTTATAAATGCTTTATATGTTTGCAAAGAGTTTATATCCTCTTATTCTTGGGTGCAGGACTCCATAGAAGCTTATCATCTCTAGATTAATAATTTTGTTCAAATTTTCTACATTTTTATTTATTACCTTTCCCAGATTAATTTGTCAAAAATTGAGAAATGTTAAATTTGCCACAAGGATGAAGGATTTATTAACTTTTATCAGTAACTTTATCAGCATTATATTTATTCTGAGATAGTTTTATTTGGAGCATATGAATATATCATTATTAGAGATCCTGATATATTGAGCCTCTTACCATTATGTGATAACAATTTACATTCCTAAAAGTATTTTAAGGATATATTTTTATTTTAAGATATATTTTAAGCTATATTATATTATATTTTAAGATATATTTTTCTCCTATTAAAATATTATGTCAGCTTGCTTTTGGTATTTGTTTTGCATATCTTTTCCATCATTTTACTTTAAGCCTTCCCATGTCTTTTATTTTACTCCTTGTCTCTATAAACACAATATAGTTCAAATTAAAATCTCTGTTTCATAATAAGTATAATACATGTATCTTTGTGATTATGATATATTATGTCTGTTTCTACTCTTCTTAATTTTTGTTTTTCTTTTACCACCTTTCTTACTATTTTAAAATTTGAGTTCATATTTTCTTTTTTTATAATACTTTATCTTTTATCATTCAAATTTATTTTTAGAAAGTCCAAACTAAAATAATGTCTTCATTTCCTTCATAACAATTTAATAGCCATGGGACCCAATAAATTGATCATTCTCCTAACTTGCATAATTTGTGCATGTCATGTTTTAGTTTCACTTTCCCTCCTCCTTCAATATATTCTTTAAAATTTTATTTAATCCAGTTTCTTGTGTTGACTTCTCTGTTTTATTCATTGGCACATGGTTATTTTATACTCTTCTTGAAAGATAAATTTTGCTGGCTATATTATTCTAAATTAACAGTTTACCTTGCCACTTAAAGTTTTTTTTAATGTTTATTTGTTTTTGACAGAGGGAGACAGAGCATAAGCAGGGAAGGGACAGAGAGAGAGAGGGAGACACAAACTCTGAAGCAGCTTCCAGGCTCTGAGCTGTCAGCACAGAGCCCAATGCAGGGCTCAAACTCCCAGACCGCGAGATCATGACCTGAGCCGAAGTCGGATGCTCAACCAACTGAGCCACCCAGGCACCCCTACCTTGATACTTTAAAGATATCTTACAACTACCTTCTGGCTTCCAATGATGTTCTAATTATTCATTTGTCAGTCATCTGTTCTTTCTCTTTGGCTGCATTTTAATTATTTAAATTATTTTTATTTTATGGTTATAAAAGAATTATATTCTACTTTTTAAGTTGAAGATAATTTAATGTAAGAGTCACTAGAATAAAGAATAAAAGATGGATCACCACGATGGACAATGGATCTGGAATCAGAAGTCCAGGATTTGGGTCCCTGCTATGTCATTTCTTAGCTGTGTGATGTTGAACAAATCACAAAACCTCCTTACGTCCCAGAATCCCCCTTGTTCAAGGGAACAATATCAACCTTAAACAATTGTCAAGAGAACTGAATGAGACAGATGCAGAAACAAGGAACTCTGTGCCTAGTTCAGAGAAGTACTCAAGAGATTATGCCAAGTCAAGAAAAGTCCACTTATTATAAACCTCTAATTTGGATTGAGAGTTGTGCACTGTTCATGAGCTGTTAGAGTTGTCGAAGTCCAGGGAAGCAGTCTGATAAAGTGATATAAGTCAATCACCCAAAATAGCTAACATTGTTGAACACTTATAATGTCTCTTAGACCCTTTTTAAAGGTTTTTCATTGTCTTTATTCTTCTGTAATTTTACTGCAATTTGTTTCAGTTTCAATTTTATGTTTATCTTGTTTGAGGAGCAGGATGTTTCCTGGATTTGTGGATCTATATTTTCATCAATCCTGAAAAAACTATTGCGACTTTAAATATTGTCTCTCTTCTATTCTCCTCTTCTGGAACTGACTTACATGCATGCTAAAACTACTTGTATTTTCCTTTATATCTTGTAGCCTCTCATTCATACTTCTGACTTTTTTTTTTTTTTCTCTTTTTGGCCCCTTTGGTTCCTATCAACTATTTTTGGATATATATTCTAGTTCACTAATTCTCTCTTCAACTCTAATCATTCTTTTTAATTTAGTCAATTGAAGTTTTTATTTCAACCACTATATGTTTAGTTTTAGAAGTTATGTAGTTAAAAATATATATATCCAGGGACGGCTGGGTGGCTCAGTAGATTAAGCATCTGACTTTGGCTCCAGTCATGATCTCAGGATTTGTGAGTTCAAGCCCCACCCATGTCAGGCTCTGTGCTGACAGCTCAGAGCCTGGAGCCTGCTTCAGATTCTGTGTTTCCCTCTCTCTCTGTCCCTCTCCTACTCACACTCTGTCTCTCTCTCTTTCTCTCTCTCAAAAATAAGTAAGTGTTTTAAAAATTAAAAAATATATCTGTTCATTTCTAATAAACTTTTAATTGAGAAATTTAAGACTGAAGTGTGTAGCTCATTATGTCTGAAGTGCATGCACTTCTATATTCAGTGCCTGAAATTTCCAACAGCTGCAGGGATTTTTAGTTTAATTTCTTGTTTTTGTCTTTCTGCTGATGCTCAGACATAAGGGATTGCTTTCTTTTGTTGCGTTATGTGTTTGTGGTTTGAACGTAACCAGTGACAGACCTATGAGCGTAAATTAAAAGCTGGAAAGTATTGGGGCTAAAGAGCCAATGAAATTCAGAAATCTGGGAGCATTTCAGCCCTTTCTGAGGACCTAGGCTCAGCACTAGGAGCTCAAGTCCCTCTTCCCAACTTCTTAAAATCTCCTGATGGCATTACTGCTATCGCTGATTCCTCAGGGGATCAAAATCACTGATCTTCCAGCAGCCGATTTCCTCCTGGTCTTTTAGCCTTAGCCTCGGTCTTCAGTCCCAATTTACACATGCTCTTTGTTTCTTTGTAGCTTCCTTCCTTAGTTCCTTGATTTCTGTGTTTCTGTCTTTCTTTTTAATAAGAAGAAATGGAGAATTTTGGAACTGTCTCTCCTCCTGAGAAACTACAGATGCCTCAAATATATTCATTGCAGGCTTTAGTTGTTTTTGCTGCATTCTGACTCTTTCTTCCTTAATCCCCAGATCCAATCAACTATGTATTTATATCAATTCATCTTCCAAACAAATGAACAAACAAAAAGTCAAAAGCCATGAACCTCTAACATCTACCGTTTCTCCCCTTACGTACTGCCCATATTCCTGTAAAGATTACCACCATCTCCCACCTGGATTGTTTTAACAGTCCCCTAACTTACTTCCTGTTTCCAATCTGGTTTACATCCAATCCATTTTCTTCCATGCAATTAGAGTCCTCTTTCTAAGGTGCAAGTCTAAACATACATATTTACTACTTAAAACCATCTAACATCCTCTCTTTCAGACACAAGTTTTTCATGGTTTTCTCCTGCGGTCCCAGATTAAATGACTTTTGCTTACATTCTGATGTTATTTCTTACCAGCACGCCCCCTGCCTCTCACATTCTGTACTACATTCAATATAAACCCTTCATCTTGTTTTCTTGTATTATGCATTCACTCTCTTCCCTTTTGACCTCTGGGGTCCCCTCTTCCTGATATCGTCCTCCTTACAGATCACTAACCCCATCTCAGTTTCCTTTTGACCTCTGGGGTCCCCTCTTCCTGATATCGTCCTCCTTACAGATCACTAACCCCATCTCAGTTTCCCATTGCTGGTTAACTGCTCCCCTGAATAGACTCTATTCATCTTCCATGGCCGAACTTAGTCTTCTGTTACAGCACTTACCACACTTTATAGTAATTTCTCTTTACTTGCATGCATTCCCAGTTAGACTATACATTCCATGAAGACAAGAGCTGTCTACTTCATTTATTCTTGTGTACCAGATACTTAGTCAAGTGCCTTGCCTTTGGGCACTGGATAAGTATTTATTGAATGAACGAATGAATGAAAGTAAGGATAGTTGCACAAATAGCAAGAGAGGAGCTCTGAAAAGAAACAGAAATGAAATTTCCAGTTACAACCACAGAGTCTCTAATTCTTACTTCTTTCTTTATCAAATATAAACCTCCATAAAGATTTCTTAAATAAATGCCTTGCATGAATTAAGGGTTCATTACTTTATTCAAGAAACAAAATATTCCCTGGTTACAATTGGTGATATCCCTGCATTTCTCTAGATAAAGCTTATAATAAAAACGAAATGGTGAAAACCCTTGGTTACTTGATGTATTGAAATATTTTTTCCTTATCATTCAAATATAGCATAGTCACCATTATTTTATCTTAGGTCTGTTTTCACACAAATTATCCTAATTGGTATTTGAATCCTATGATTCTCACTTAGCCAGAGTCCAGCTTAGCCACAATTTCCCACATTCTATACCACCCACTGTCTCTATCCATTTTGTGCTGTCAGAGGCACATCAAGCAGCCTCTGAGTGTAATCACATCAAAATCGATTTTCATGGCTGAGAGAAAAATAATGGAAATTTCTCTAATGTAGTAAATGTATGTGTTCCTTTTGGTTAACCAAAATAGACTATATATCAGACCTGTCAAAATTAAGTTTTCTTGATTCAGTGCTCTCGCACCGACTTGTATACAAATTATAAAGGCATGCCGTGGAGCACCATGACGCAATCTTCCTGCTTCCCCGGTCTGCTTCTGCATGTCTCTCAAATGAATAATCTCACCAACTTATCAAGCTACAACCTGATGTACAGTCTGAATCCCCAAGCAACCTGCTCCATGTTAAGATAGAACCTTAAGCTTATTCTGTTTAGATCAATTAATTCTCCTATTAAGAGATGTGCCCAAACAGTAGCCACGGTGACATTTGGAAGGGCTCAGAACCAAATTCAAATACCATCTTTTTGGACTTTTTCCAGAGCCTAATTTTTCTTTCATATAATCATTTGTCCCAAGGATCACATGCTTAGGCTTTTATTAGTGTTCAGGTCTCTGAAACCATTCAAGGTGATCAACCATGTTCAAATTATAATATCGAAGGGGTGGCCATCCTGCATATATTTTTTTTATATCATGTTCTCTCAAAGCAGATATATCTTGAAAACACTTAGGACATACCCCTTTTTGGTTTCGTGGTAGGTGTAGTCATAGCTGCATGATGATGTTGGGAGTGAATTTTAATCTGAATGATGCAGGTTAACAGTCTACCTTCTTTTGTGTATAACAATCCTCTACTAAATTTTGAGTAGCAAAATAATTTTTAAAAGATGGCTTATAATAATTGGTAGTGTTTGCATTACAAAGGATGGGAAAAGGATTCGATATGTTAAAAAACTGACTCATGATATATTTCTGAAAGTTGCTGACCAATCAACCAAATCTTTTATTAGCATCTAGCAGCCATTTATAACCAGCAAGAAGTAAACCAAAAATTTCTTTGAGTTTAGTACCCCTAATGTATTATGCTGAAATTCCAGGTTTTTATTTCTTTTGCCTAAAAGAGGCAAGAATGAAGGTACACTAAAATGTGCATCTTATAAAAAAATGCCAAGATGTGTTCCAAAGAAACTTCAAGCATTGTGGATAATCTCATAAAAACAAAACAAAACAAAACAAATCTTTTCTACCATCTATCCTGTTAAAATCATGGTTTATTTCATAGTTCTATTTTCTTGAGTTTAAACTAATTCTTTTGAGGCTCATATGAGAGTAAAATCAATTCTTAGAGTTTGGTAGTCATGACCAGTAATGAGAAATTAGTTTGCATGTTTGGTAATGGAAACCTTTTTAAAAGCCAGATTGCTGTTTTTAAACTCTTGGGATTTTTGAATAAGGTGACATGGGAACATATATGAGTAGTCAGTGACAGTGTTGTTTATTTAACATTCAAATTTATGAATCTTCAATCATGTGATTGTACAATTAATATTTAGTAAGAGTTGTTTTGTTTTGTTTGTTTTTAAATAGCAGACAACGTGGCATAAAAAACATGAGACTTAGCATCGAGAGTTTTGTGTTTCAACTTACGCTTTTTAAATCTGGCTCATCAACCAAACAACTCTTAGCAGTGCACAAACCCCTTTCCAGAGCTTCTTTTTAAAACTTAAAAAAAAAAAACCCACAAATTTCTTGAGCTTTAATTCTATATGTAGTTAAAATATATCTTATTTGTTTTTATATCTTAAAAAAACCTTTAATTAATTAATTAAGTTTTTTTTGGCCTTTCTTTGAAACTTCTTTGAGGAATTTAGGATTTTAAACACCTGATGGCAGAACTTTTATTTTACATGTATAATAATTAACTGTAGACGGAAATAAAACCTGAACGAAATTTGATAACATTCTCCTTCAAAGATCAATGAAAATGTTGTAAAAGGCTAAGCTAACCTAAACAGGGTGATAAGCAATCCATTCTTACTCCTTAACAGACCTTCAGTTCCAGACATCCCCACTTCTGGGTGGCATGCCTGATGTAATGCACATTAGCACAATTGATAGGAGAATTGATCCAGTACAAAGGCGAGAAGGAAGAACAGAGGAAGGTTTCCTTCTGGTAACCTTCTTCAAGGTTTCAATTAAATTTGAAAAATATAATTTCCTAGCTAGTATTTAACAGTAGAAATTGCTTTACCTGCCCAGGTGTCATAATGACAAATGTCCCTTGTGATCTACAAATACTTTCTAACTAAGATAGTTATATAAATTATTAGTAAACCACCGTTATAGCATAATTCTTTTGTAATGTTTATTTTTGAGAGAGAGAGAGACAGAGCATGAGCGGGGGTCAGAGAGAGAGGGAGACACAGAATCTGAAGCAGGCTCCAGGCTCTGAGCTGTCAGCACAGAGCCCCACACCGGGCTCGAACTCACAGACTGAGAGATCATGACCTGAGCCAAAGTTGGACACTCAACTGACTGAGCCACCCATGTGCCTTATAGTTAATTATTTTACTTGTAGATCCTTTGGTGGATGCAGGGATATATATTTCAATCCAAGTGGCCCAATTATACACTAAAGCTCTGGCAATCCCTGGAAAACTACTATGTGAGTTCAATACATCAGCATTATAAAATGGATCATATGTGTTTTATGCATTTAGTGAAGTTGTTAAGTGACCATTTACTCATTCATTTACAAATATTTATTGGACATTTACTCCTGCAAGCTCAGGGCTAGGTGCTCTCATTTAAATTCTATATTAATTTTACAATGGGGAGAGTTGGGGATATTTCTGGTATTTTGCTACCTAAGTTCAAATTCCATTTTCATCAATGATTTATAATATTAAATTGGACAAATTACTTAACCTTCCTGTGTCCCTCTTTTCCCATATATAAAATGGGACGACAAGAGTGTGAAAAGTCACAGGAACTCTGTGATGATTAAATATAATAATGCATTCAAGTGTTTCTCATGGCAAAGTGTTATACACAGTAACTGCTATTATTTACTTCATTTTATATATCCCAAACTGGGGCTGTGAAAGGAAAACACCTTGCTTATGGGCAAATAGGTAATAAGTGGAGAAGTGTGGATATAGATTCTATTTCTGTAAGTTGAAAGTCTCTACTCTTATCTTTTTAAAAATTATTTTAATCAACATAACACCTATGCATCATTTTCAAAAGTTAAGTGGTACTGTAAGACTTAAAATGAATGCAAACAACAGCAACATTTTTCCTTTTCCTCTTCACTCTTAATTCCAAAAGCATGGTAATATTCCTCTTTTTTTGATTTATTAACTTTGGACATTATTTATTGCCTTGCTATTATGAAGTAGGAAGACAACACCCAAATGTCCCCACCATCTACTTTGCATTCTTTCCTTCTTCCAATGCAGTTTTATCAAAATTGTTCAGATAAAGCAATTTTCAGTGTTTACATATAAGTAATTATTTTTTACTCCTGAGCCAAGTCAAGCACTATATTTCAATTACCTTTCCTGTGCAATATTTTGGTGTTTTTTTTCTGGATTTAAATAATTTTCTTGAATTAATTTTGCTTAACTTTCTATGTCCCTATCATTAATTTTTCCATTAAATCTTCAAAAAATATCAAACCACTTTGAAAACCTCTTTTCTATGTGTTCTAAAACATTATGTCATCTATTTGTTTCTCCATTCTCCCTGGAGACATCATTCCTAAAGTCCCCATTCTTCTACCCCTTTCTCAAATTATATCTCAGGCCTGCTGTGCTGCTCACCTCTCTTCATGGAGGATCCATGCTTTCCTTGATTCAATATCTTCTTTCTCAGTTACTTTCTTGTTTTGATGGAACATAATTTGAGATGCCTAAAAATAGTCACCTAAAAAGAAGGTGACTGGTGATAAATAGTTTGAAACTTACTTTTGAAAATTGTTGTGTACTCTCAAATTTGATTGATAGATGTCTAGAGATAGAATTCTCCGTTGACAAAGAAAAACATAATATTTTCAAGATTTTTAAAGCATTACCCCACTGTTGTTTGGTTTATAGTTTTGAGATGTCAATTGCCATTCTGTTTCTCCATCCTTTAGATAAGACTTGTTTGTTTTCTCCATGGGAGAAAACAATTTGGATCTTAATTTATTTTAGTGTGAGAAATTTTATGATAATAAGCCTTAGTGTGGGTGATTTTTTTCTTCCTCATTATTCTGCACAGAATTGAAGTGGGACTTTAATTCTGAAAGATTTCCTTGCATTATTTCTTTGGTTATTTCCTTTTTTTTTAATTTCCCCTGTTCTCTTTTCCTGGAATTTATATTAGTCAGATGATGGACCTACTCATTTATCATTTATCATTTAAGAATCTCCTTTCTTACCTATTTTTGGAAAATCTTGGCCTTTTGATTCTATTTTCTTGAAGATTTCTGTTGAGGCCAAAATGTATATAAAAATATTACTCAGTGACACTAATCCCCTGGGAAATGCAGATCAAAACCACAAGGAGATTATCACTTTACACCTATTAGTATGGTTATTACTTAAAAAAGGCAGCAAGTATTAGTGAAATCAGAACCCTTGAACACTGTTTTGGGGAATGGAAAATGGTGCTCCTACTAAGGAAAACAATATGGAGGCTCCTCAAAAAACTAAGAGTAGATTTGCCCTATGGTCTGGAAATACCACTTCTAGGTATTTTTCCAGAATAATTGAAATCAGGATCTCAAAGAGATATTAACCATCTCATGTTCACTACAGCACTATTCACAATATCTGAGATGTAGAAATATGTGTCTATTCATGGATAAATGAATAAAGAAAATGTGATATATACATATATGTGTACATATATATGTGTGTATGTGTATACATATATATATATATATATATATATGATGGAATATTATTCTGCTTTAAAAAAGAAAGAAATCCTATAATATGACAACATAGATGGCCTTTGAAGACATTATGCTAAGTGAAATAAAGCAATCATGGAAGAACAAATACTTCATGATTCCACTTATATGAGGTATCTAAAATAGTCAAACTCATAGAATTAAAAAAATAAAATGGTGGTTGCCAAATTGGGGAGAAAGAAATTGGGAGTTGCTAATTAATGTGTATAAAATTTCAATTATGAAAGATAAATAAGTTCTAGAGACCTGTTGTATAACATTGTATCTCTAGATAATAATGCTGTATTGCACATTACAATAGGTAATTTGTAGGTATTTCATGAAGAACATAGGTTAAGCATACTTATCATGGTAATAAGAAAAGATTTCTGTTGAATTTTTAACTGAAACTATCCCGTAAAATCATTTTTTGTACTCTATTCCCTTTTCACTTTTTTTAAAAATTTCCTTTTTCTATAAGTTTATCCTCTTTCAAGAATGTAATATCTTCTTAAACTCTTTAAGGTTGAAAATTTGTGTGTTTCAAGATTTATTCAGATCTGTGCTTGTCCCCATTTGTGGCGAGTTCCCTCTGGTATTTGCTTCAATCTCTTTTTTTTCATGCTGAACCTTCCCATATATGTCTGATGATTCTTGACTACTGACTCATACTTAAAATTAAAGCACTAAAGAGATGATTGGAAGCTCTGTGTGCAAGACTTCACTATAGGGTGATTGGGTTGGCGTCATAGCACTCTTTGTCCCAACATATTTAAATGTCCATTTCTGCACATCTTTCTGTTCACTCTCGAAGCCATTACTTGCTTAGAAGTCAACCTCCTATTTCCAGAGAAAAATCCTCCAACCCATCATCTGTAAAGCTAGAGGGAAAAGGATGAAGAATAAATTTCCTTGCCAAAGTTCTTGGAACTAACAAGAAGAAAGATGAGGATCTTAGGTTCTATGTGTAGACTCTTTAAAAATACCTCTATTTTCAATAATGTGCTTCTTATTTGCCAGACCTTGAGAATCTTGGCTTAATGTCTCCACATAGCAAGTTATGTCCTGCCAGGAGTGAAAGGGATGCTAACTCTGTTATGGCAGATGAGGAAGGAATCTCATGAACTAACTGCTCTTTAATTCAAACTTTCAACCAGTTACAGATATTAAAGAAATCTTTAATGTAGCTGATGCTTCAAATTCCTAAACTTTCTAAGGTTCTACAACATGGATTTTTTGCCTCTTTTTTGATATTTCAACTGTAGATAATTAGCATACTTACTGATTCTAAGATAAATTTTTTTCTCATTTTAATATTTTTGAATGTGGGGAACCATATTACATTCAATTGCACTGTGGAAGATTGTCTTTTCCAAAAATAGCTATAATAATATCTTCTTCGAACATGCTGTTTTTTTTCACCGTGACCTTACCATTCTTCCAAGAAGGTAATGAATATATGTCTTTTCCCATTGAAGCTGGTTGAACCTTTGTGGCTGCCTTGTTCAATAGTATGGAGTGAAAGTGAGACTATGTGACTTGAAGATAGATCTCAAATAGCAATATGGCTCTGTCTGGCTATCTTTCTTGGGATATTTGTTCTTGTAAATACCTTGTATGCTCTGAGGAAGCCCAGGCTACATGTATAGGCTGCATATACATGTTCCAGCCAATAGGCCCACTTAAAGTCCCAGATGACAACTAACAGTAATCATCATCCATGTGAGTGAAGAAGCCTTTGAGATGATGCCAGACCTAGCAACTATGTGGTCTCAACGGCATGATATTTCCTGATCCAGCCCGGTATAGGCAGCCCATAAAACTGTGAGAGATAATGAAATTATTATTGTTGATCTAAGCTTCTAAATTTGGGGTGGTTTGTTACATAACAATAGATAAGTAAACATTCATAATCATAAATTTATAATTATATTTGGCAGTGAGTTTTTTCTTTCTCAATGAAACAAACTAATGGTGCATCTTATAATAGATGGAAACTCAGGTTAAAAAATATATTAGTATTCTACTTTCTCTGTCTTGTTAACTCTTCTTTTGTTTTCTATGTTCCAAAAATTTGTTGTCCTATCTCGATTAATGATCCTTCCCCTGGAGATTTTATACCCTTCCTTTCTTTTCATTTTAGTGAGATTATTAGAAGGAGTGGTGTTGTATGTTCAATCTGCTATGTATTGTTCTGTATATAAGGTTCTAAATCTACAGATGTAGTTTCAGCACTAATCATAAAAACAGTGTTATAGGGTTTTGGTTTGTTGGTTTGTTTGATTTTGCATTATTATCCAGGTTTTAGTTCTTTATTTTAGTGTTACAATTTTTTTTTATTTTTTTTTCAACGTTTATTTATTTTTGGGACAGAGAGAGACAGAGCATGAACAGGGGAGGGGCAGAGAGAGAGGGAGACACAGAATCGGAAGCAGGCTCCAGGCTCTGAGCCATCAGCCCAGAGCCTGAGGCGGGGCTCGAACTCACAGACCGCGAGATCGTGACCTGGCTCAAGTCGGACGCTTAACCGACTGTGCCACCCAGGCGCCCCTTAGTGTTACAATTTAATGTCATTAAAATAATTCAGTGAAGATACTCTGCACAAATAATAGAAATATAACCAAAAAATGGACCAGAATTACTTGTGGGGTGACAATAAAGAAGTCAGCATAACTTTCTGATCCTTAGTTTTCATAAGCACAAAGTAGAAATGTTAGTTCGAACAGGAATTTCTGGTGATAATTTCATGAGATAATACATAGAAAACTTATACCTACTACATAATATATCTCTAATAAATATTGGCTCAATATGAATGGACACAATATAATTTTCTTCATTATCTTGAATGGAGCAGAGATAAATTAAATTCTAAAAAGCATAAATTATTTCTGACCTATTAATCATGTTGAGTTTTTCATAATATTTTATACATTAATCTCTCACCATGAATGTATTTAAGCATAGATTTGGTTTTTTGTCTTCCTGACATCTGTTTCCGTTTCTTCTGGTAACAGAAGCTCAAATTCCCTCATTGGCTAGTCTTGGTAAACTGACCAATCACATGGCTCAGCTTTCCCATTGGCAAAGGGTACATAAATGATTCAAAGTAAGCCATAACTAAGTTCTCTACCAGGAATTTGAATATTAAACTGAGCAATCCAGAGATTAAAAATGGTCAGATTTCACTCATCCCAAGGCCAGCACTTTGAACAAACTGCCCATTAATTCTTGTTGCTTGGATTCCTGGAACTGCCTTATCTGTCCTTGCTGGTATGTTTCTTCAACTATTCCTTTGAATTACTGGGCAATTCTATATTCTTCCTAATAAATTTTCAGTTTTGCTAAAATTAATCAGAACTTGTTTCTGTTGCATGCACCCAAAGACTATCAATTGATACATTGATATTCTGAGAATTCATTTTTAACAAAAAGATAAGCCATATTTGAAGATAGATCTGACTTGATATAGATGAGGGTAGTTTAACCAGCTTATAATTTTCCATGTCCTTTACACAAAATATCTCCTTATTCTCAGAATAGGCTGTTCTTACGTACATTAAAGCCAAGATTATTCACTTTCCATATCTTTAAGATTTCAACAAACACAAGGATACATAAGGATGTATTTGAGAATATATGAAAGTAAAGTCTAAAATAGAGTAAGATCAAATGGCTATAACTTGAAAGCAAGATTTATTTCAAATATGTTAAGATAAACAAAATTGCCTTCACAGGACAGGTAAACATCTTAAGTACACTTATCTGGAATTCCGGTTGGAGAATTTGCTGTACTTTAAGTCAGCTGATAATTTAAAATTTACACATCACTTGGAGGTTTTCTCCTTCGACAACATTTAACTGGTATGGTGGTAAACTGAAGCAGTTCCTTTGTGAGCTGTTGCTTAAGTAAAACACAGGAGACACATTCATGGGATGGGCCTCTCTACACTTTGCCAAATTGTAATTATCCATAAACAAAGACCAGAAACCCAGAAAAAAAATCTATTTGTCTTGCCATGCCTTCATAAAGCCCTTCCTTGGATTATTTCGATTGCTACCCAGAGTCATATTATTACCAGCTGATGGGTGTGGCACAGATGGCTCAAAGCAGAGACCTTTGTACTATTTCTTTGTGCCTTTTCTTACAGAGTTTTGGTGGCTTTCAGGTTTTTTTTTTTTATTTCTTGTGTAATTGTTTCACTGTTCTTGTTGATTTTACTTAATTAGCCACGATGTGGTTATGCGTATAGGGCCCTTGCCTGGCTCTCATTGAACTCAGGTAACTGAAGATGGCTCTGTTTACTACTCTTCGGCTGTTTGTTTGAAAGATGCCCTGAACCATTTGGGTTTCATCACGTGGCAGGAAGCTGGCCCTGAGTTCTGAGATTTTCGGCCTGGTATCTGAGCATTTGTGCATATAGTATCTTTGGCTTTCTAAGGCTTTTGCAGCTTTGGTCTTTTCTCTTATCCTCCCTCCCATTTTCTCCCTTTCTCCACATTCCCTGCTCATTCACATGTGTGCTGTCTTGCTCTGTCTACACACACACACACACACACACACACACACAGGTTTTCACCATTCATGGCCTTTTTGATGATTATGTATGAGAGAAGTCCAGTAATAAACAGCAAAGCTATTACCCCAAACTCTCCTACTTAAGATTACCTTCCGATTTTTATGTTTGCTATTTGTTTGTTTTCTTTTCCACGCTCTCATTATCCTTATGAATTCCTTTGCACTGCTACAAATTTTCAGTTTGCCTAGGAATTTGCGGAAAATCCTAACAGAAGCTTCAGGCCTCTCCTACCTTCATGAATCCACAGAAGGTGTTAGGGAAACTTCAGTGAGTCCATGTTTGCCCCGTTCCCGTGATCTTCGGTAGAAATTTTCCAATGCCAGCTAGCAATTCAGACTGCTTTCTCTCTCCACAGACTTTCAGCTCTTTTACACTTTAAGAATCAATTTTAGGCCCTAAGATTATTTTATTTCACCTTCCTGAAAGTTTCATTTAATATGCTCTGCTTTTTAAACTTTATATGTATTCAAAAGTTCATAGGCAATGAATCTGTAGATCATGTGCATATACGGTATTTCCATGTAGTTTCCACCATATCCTTTATATGTGAGTGTCAGAATTATATTTCAGAGTAAGGACCAAAGGGGCTTTTAGGAGAATGGTATTTCATTAACTTACCTTCTGGCATTTTAACTGTTATCAGCTGTACAGTTTAGTTTTATTACAACAGACATTATTGTGATAACTTTTCCTACTTTATCTTTGCAATTTATTGGAGCAGTTAATTTCTCAAAAAGTAAGAGCATTTTTTCTCATTAGAAATGCCTTCATGGCCTCTTTGATACATGTTCCTTGCTATTTAGAAGAACTGCTGATAAGTGATTTTGACTTGTATCCTCAATAATGTGAGATGTTTAACAGAAACTTGGCAGACCACTTAGGGGCTGAGGCCATTTCTTAAAACCAGCCCCAACTGATTCATTTCTGTCCCATTACTGCCACCAACATTCAGAAAGTTTCCATATAGCAACGGCCAGCCAAATATACTTATGAACTTCCTAAGGACAAAGTTTTTACTTTGTTTAATGAATCATTTTTTTCCTCTAAAATTATTGTTTCTCCTTTTAGTTATATAACTCCAGTATTTGACAGCATTGAGCTTTAAGGACAGAATCTATTAGCTCAAAGTAAGTGAGAGAGATTTCAATTATCCAATAAATATGTGCTCTGTGTAACTCCAAACCACGCAACTCAATCATCCAAATTATCTTCTTTGACCAAATGAGCCAGCAAAAGCCACTCTCCCTTTCTCTTTGTCACATTAAAACTACTCCATCTGTACAAATTTTGTATTTGGCCTCTCTTTTGTACCTTTCTCTATTTTCTAATATTTTCCTCTCTTTTGGACTTTGATGTTCTTTGTGTGTGTGTGTGTGTGTGTGTGTGTGTGTTTGGTTTTGGTTTTGGGGTTTTTTTTGTCCAGAGTTTTTTGGTTTTTTTTTTCCTCACAGAGCTCTATGGAGATAAAGGAGGAACATTTACATCTGAAAACATGACCCAAAGGTGGCAGCCATCAGGGAGTCTAGTAAGTGGTAGATAGGAAGCAAAGAATAGTCAAGAATCTAGTGATATGAGTAGGACAGGAAAAGGAAAGAAAAGGTTGATAGTGGCTGAGATGAAAAGATGAGACTATTTTAATCACCTAAATATTAGAGCTGCTTGTAGACATGACTCTTCAAATTTCTGTTTTTTCTCTTTCTACAGGGAGCACTTGTCTTAAAAATCCACAGAGTGGCCCACATTCAGAGCTTCAAGATTCCATCCCTTACCTTCTGGGCTTATAAACAATGTCCAGTTGGGTAAGTCAATGGTGATTAACTATATGATATTAACAACAACTCCAACGTTCCTGGATGTCTACCATAGGCCTACAGAGCTTAAGGTATTTTCCATACATTATTTTATTCATTCCCTTCTGCTGTCCTTTAAGGTAATCATTGTCCCTAGTTTGTCATCAAGGAAACTAAGGTGAGAGAGATAAGGTAACATTTTCAAGATTACACAGGCACTTTGTCACCTTTAGGTCTTTGGATTTAGGTCTTTAAGATGCTTTCTGTACCTCTTCTATTCTCTTTGGCATATGTCCAACGATGTGGGAAGCAAACACAGAAGGAAATGGTAGATAAAATTAAATTTCCTTATAACCTGCAGCCCACTGACAAATACTTGAGGCAGGCAGGGTAGTACTTTTCTCCAGGAACTCCCTATTGTCTTAATGTCAATGCTTTGCTAGAGGGAAAAACAACCTTAGCTTGACAATAACTAGGCCTCCGCCTCTGCCTTCATATCCTGTGAGTCTTCTTTAGTATATGAAACTCCCTTTGGAAACTTCCCCTTGACTTTATCTCCCCCAACTCCCAAGTATATAACCAGTGTCTCCTTGGTCTGGTCTGGGGCAGCTCTTTCTGCCCACAGGTCCTGTCCCTGTCTTTAATAAAATTACCTTTTTGCACCCAAGACATCTCAAGAATTCCTTCTTGCCCATGGGCTCTGGACCCCTACCACCACCATTTTAAAACCCCATCATCCACTATCCACCAAAATTCTTCCCAAGATTGTACTCGATGCTTTCCAATTGAACAAAAATAATACAAAGCTTAGGTGCTCTGCTTAATTGAAGTTATAACTTACCTTTATTTCATTGAAAACTCACTTTAGGCTGTCACTCATATTTGTAATGCAAAGCCCACCTATCAGTAACATTATACCCTTTTTTCTAATCTAAAGGTTTGGTATTCGGGTAAACTTTACATCTATTACAGTGCTACATCCAAGGCACTGGGTGATAAATAAGACCCATAGAGTCCTGCTTCAACTAGCTTACACACTAAGATCCCAATGCAGAGAAATGACAGAACCTGAAGTAAGTCATCAGCTGAGCACCGGTGAGTTTTGTGGGCTTTTTCAAAAGAGATGAGCTTCAAGAATGCTTCTTGAATATTAAGCAGGAAACAAACTTGGCCTTCGGGAAGGCATGAAACAACACCAAAAACTGAGTTTGCTTGACATAGAAAAAAATTCAAGAGGACAATGGAAAGAAAATATAGAAAATCAGAAGGGTTAGAAAAGAAAGAATCCAAGAAGCACCCCATTTATGCAAGGCGATGCAAATGGGGTACTGCAGGCTTAGGAAGAATGAATGATTGATTGGCAGAATGGAAGACAAAAGCAGCCTTGATAACCTTATTCTGAATTGCTAATGAAAGGGCCCTATGACCTCCAAAGCCAGAACATTCCTAAGTGGCTCCTACACTGATGCTGCCTGAGTATTGGGAGGAAGAGTAAGGTGTGCTTCAGCCTCTGATTCCACACTTCAAACCATGGGACACTTGGACAAATCTTTATATCTTCTGAAGTTTTGAAGGTCAACGCTGGAAGGCTCTTTAAGGATTTGTCTAGTAAGACTCCATCATTTAGTAGGCAGGGAAACTAAGTTTCATGAGGTGAAGTGTCTTGATTGACATCACAATGGGGGTGGCTTTTAAAATGGAGCACTTTACTATTTAAGCTACTAAGCTGCTATAACAAAGAATTTCTAAAACTTACTGACTCAGTTAACACTCCAGGGAAGGGAGATCACAAGATCACCTGGGGACCCCACCACCTCCAACGTAGAACTTTCAAAACTAATCTCATCTTCACCATGTATAACCAATGGGAAGTACAATGTTGAACTTTACCTGAGTCCTATGATTCTGGAAAAGAGTGAAGGTTAAGAAATCTCTCCATTCTTTTGTGTTCTGAGAAATGGCTTACTCAAAGAGTCACCCTTTCCAATACGATTTCCATACGACCCATGAACACCCCTTTGTTTACCTATGGCAGGGCTAGATACAAAATCTAATGTCATATTCCTTGCCTCATTGATAATTAGTTGAATTGCTTATTCTCAGTGATCAATTAGAACAAAATATTTGCTAATCAAACTTTGGTTGAGTTTCTCTCCTCCTGTAGCCCCTGGCCCTTTTGACCCCATCCTCAGCTTCAATCTTTATACATCTTACTCCTGGGAATAGGCTGGCCTCAGAGGTAAACATTCTTTACTCTGTTATCAAATCATAAACCCTTGTATCCCACGTGGTTCCTTTTAGCTCTGGGGTTTGTCACATAGCTCTATGATCTACGTCAAATTTTACCTTCATTATGTATCAGCTTCCTCATTTAAGAATAATGATAAAAGTACAATCTGCCTCACAGAGTTTGGGGAAATACTAAATAAGAAAATGCAGGTAGAAGGCTTAGTCTACTACCTTTGTACAGTAATCACCACCAACGATAGTTTTCCACTTACTAGAACAAGGCATAGTATTTTGATATCCATTGTATTTCAAACTTCTCATAGTGACATGGTAACAATAGAGTAAGGTTACTATAATTATCATTTTACATAAAAGGGATCTGAGCCTCACTAAGATTAAGGAATTTGTCTCATATCAGAGTAGTAGGGTATTTGGGATTCAGAATTTGGTTTCTCTGACTATAATCTCCATCTCTGTCATCTCCTTCATGTTACAGAATGCACTTTCCTAACTTGCAGAGTACATTATATAATGAACATCCCCTGATTTTAAGGGAGAAAACACTGTTTTATTGACTCAGTTTACTCAAATGAAATATAAAGATGCGCTTCTCTAATAATGCGTGCAAAAGTAAGAAATATCTTATTTTCCCAAAATAAGTTGTTGAGTAACAAATGTTCCACTGGAGTTTTTGAACCTGTTATGCTTGGTCAACCAGACCAATGTCCATGGCATGAAGTAGTCCAAAAAGATGTGCTGAATGTGTTGAAAGGAAGGAGGAAAATATGGCAGGACTTTTGGGAAAATGACAATCAAATAGACCACAGAATGGTTGGAAATGATGTTAATGAAAAGGTATACTTCTGTTTTGTTCTCAGATTCATGATGACTGCAGACTTTCTTTAAATTCCAACTCTGTTCTTATCCACTTCAATTCTATCTAACTTGAGGGAAAGGAACAGCATGTTAAAATGGTTTCGTGGGGGATTTGGGGTTGCCTTTTTAATGAAATTAAGGGGAAAAGTCAGGAATCAGTACTCTAGGGAACTTAAAAATCAAACTTCAGCTGACTTAGAAGAGATAAATATTTAAACTCTAAATATCCTATAGAGCTCTTTGATGGTATCTTTAGGATCATGGTAAGATTGTGGCACTACAGCAGTAAACATAAATTGAAAAGAGATGATAATTTGAATGTTGAAAAATATTTCTAATTAACCATGCATACATGATCAGCATTAGATTATAGGATTCATGATGGTAGGAAAAATTTTGTATTCAAGTCTGTCTCCATCCATTCATCCATCCATCATCCATCTGTCTATGCATTCACTGGTTCATTCAGCAATCATTTACAGAACCCCTATTATATCTGTGCCATTGGCTAAATGGAACATAGGAATGAGAACATAATTTCTTCCTTCAAAATGCTACAGTCCAGGGGCGATTGGGTGGCTCAGTTGGTTAAGCATTCGACTTCAGCTCATGTCATGATGTTGCAGTTGTCGAGTTTGAGCCCTGCGTTGGGCTCTGTGCTGACACATCGGAGCCTGGAGATTTCTTCAGATTCTGTATCTCTCTCTCTCTGCCCCTCCATGCTCACACACTATCTCTCTCTCCTTCAAAATAAATAAACATTATTTTTTTTAAAAAAAGTTAAAAAAAACACAAAATCCTGCAGTCTACTTGAGGATACTTACACACACAACACCCAGTGACAGAAACAAACTGTAAATGTGTTATAAGGAGGTACAGGAAAATTAGGATAAGTATTTAGGAAAAATGATTAATTATGATGAAAGAATTACATAAGGCAAATGCTTAGTACAGTGGGTTCCGTGGTGCTGATAAACAACAAATAATTACGAAATAATTGAGTGAATGAACAAACACTAAAAGCCATACTCATTCAAGGTGCTGATTTCAGGCTTGACTGAATTATTCATATTTGGTATATTTTTAAAAGTCAGACCAGATGATTTCCAGGTCTATGAAGAGAGCCAATTCAATTCAACAGAATTTGCTTTCATAAGGTCCTTGTTCATAATGCTTCATTGGTTCTCCTGGAAGTTGACTGATGGTCAGACCCTCTCTGTAGGATGAAACAGTCAGGAACCCTGTGCACATAACTGAAGTTATTAAGAATGTATGTGGTTGGAAAGCAAATAACCCTGCATCAAGTCCCCAAAACGTATTTTCCCCTGGGAGCCTTTTCATATACTGACCTTCTTAGCCAGTAAACCTACACACATATACACACACATGCAATACACACAATTTGAAGCCACTTTGTATGGGAAGTTTGTGGTTGTTGTTGTTCTTATTGTTGTTATTGTTGTTGTTGTTTATCCCCAAACTAGAGAAGGTATTCCTCCTAGGTGATATCCTGTACTTCTTCTCTTATAGTATTGGTGACACTATTCAGTTTTATGTTTAACTTTCTTAATGTTTATTTATTTTTGACAGAGAGAGCATGAGCGGGGGAGGGGCAGAGAGAGAGGGAGACACACAGAATCCGAAGCAGGCTCCAGGCTCCGAGCTATCAGCACAGAGCCCGATGCTGGGCTCGAACTCACAGACCGCAAGATCATGACCTGAGCCGAAGTCGGATGCTCAACCTACTGAGCCACCCAGGCGCCCCTAGGTTTAACTTTCTGGATTATAAATTCTTTGAAAGCACAGAGTGAGTCATTTTTACCATTATATTCTCATTGCCTCGTGTAGGTCTTGGCACATGATAACAAGAAAATAATTATTCATCAATGGAGTAGCAACAAAAAAAGAATGAATAAATGAGTGTAATGTATTGCTAGACTGATCTTCCCTAAAAGAGCTTTGACCATTTAGACTTCCACTATGAAACTCTCTACTGAATTCTTTTTTTAAAAATTTTTTTGTAATGTTTATTTATTTTTTAGAGAGACAGAGACAGAGTGAGAGTCGGGGAGGGCAGGGAAAGAGGGAGACACAGAATCCAAAGTAGGCTCCAAGCTATGAACTGTCAGCACAGAGCCTGCGGCAGGGCTTGAACTCACAAGCCATGAGATCATGACCTGAGCCGAAGTCGGAACTTAACCGACTGAGCCACCCAGGTGCCTCAAAACTCTCTACTGATTTCTAAATACAATTTAAACTCCTTGGAATGACAGTAAAGATTTTTTGTAATCTAGTCCACATTATTGCTCATTCATACGTCAAAAATTCCAGCAACATTGGCATCCTGAAACATTCTTGAAGACACTACACATCACCATTTCTCCTGGGTCTCATATTTATCTGACTGTTGAAACTTTACCCACTTTCCAAACCCAGCAGAGCTGTTTCTTCCTTTAAGGAGACTCTCTGACCCCTCTCTCCTCTAACTCAACCCCAAATTCTAAGAATTGTTTTCTTTCTTTTACACTGTCTTACCACAAACCACCATAAATTATATTTGGATTTTCAGTGCATATTTCATCTCCCTTTAAGACTGCAAGTTCCCATGGGGCACCTGGGTGGCTCAGTCGATTAAGTGTCTGACTTCGGCTCAGGTCATGATTTCATGGTTCATGGGTTCGAGCCCCATATCGGGCTCTGTGCTGAACTCTTGCTCAGAGCCTGGGCTTGCTTCAGATTCTGTCTCCTTCTCTCTCTGCCCCTCCTCCATTTGCACTCTGTCTCACTCTGTATTTCAAAAATAAATAAATGTAAAAAAAAAAAAAGACTGTGAGTTCCTGGAGGGCAGGGGCTATATCTTTTTTATCCTTATAATCACCACACTGAAAGGTAAATTTGATTTTGTCATTGTGTAAAGGATCAGCAAACTTTTCAAATAGATGGAGTTTATAATATCTTTTGATTCATTGTGCAAGTGGCCACAGATTAATGTACAAGAGTATCCATTAATCCATCCTAAATACATTTTATGTCTTCACAGGTAGATCTTCCTTATTCAAGTCTACTCTAAAACTATAGCTAATAGTATCAAGTCCCATAATTCTTGAGAGAATCAAAAGAGATGATGCTTCTAAAGTATTTAGCAAATTCCTGGTATATAGTAATTAGTAATTAAATATTATTTCTACTTATTACTATCTTTATTCTTATTATTACCATCTCATCAACATCAATTATATTACGATGCATTTCGGTTGACATTTCAAAGGGAATTTGAGCATGATCACATTGGCTTTTCAATCTTTTCATTTTATATTAATTTTTTCAAAGACTCCTATGTTGTATGAAGTTATTATTGGCAAATCCAGGCCCCCATGTCTTACTAGGGGAACTGTATGATTCTTGACTCCATAATGCTTGGGAGATGCATGCTTCACTGAAGTGCCATTGATTTTCAACTAAAGTGAAATGCTTTCATTTAATGCTTTCTTAAGAGAATTACAGCGGAGGTTGAAGAGAGTTTGGCTTCAGAGAAATCCATTATTAATTTTACATGGCAAAATTGGGATTTATATATCGAAATTTAAATTCAAAGGTCCCTTATAGCTGCTAAATCAAAATGTTGTTCTGAAATTCTTTGTCTTTTCTTTCTATGAAATGAAAAGGCTGTTTTGTCCTAGACTTTTAAATCACCTGCTTCACTCAAACAAGTCTTAGTATTTGCTCTGAGGTAGTACAACCTCTTTGTTTAGCATATTGGGTACAACCTCAGATTTCTCATCTACATCATTTTTTCTGAAGAATCTTAAAGAGCTTTTTATCAGCTTAAAAAAATCCTTATCTCTAGCCCTCCCTTCATGGTAAGAGACACATTAAGTTAAGCCAGACATAGAAATACATTCATAGTCCACCTTGAGTGGGCCCCATTAATTCAGTTTGTCTTAATTAAACACTAGCCTTAACTCCAATGACTTTCACCTTGAAGGTTTCTAACATGAACTGGTACATCCTCAGAAGTATGCTGAAGAAACTTCAGTCCAATGCAGCCCCTTTAAACCACGAAGAAAGGACTTTAAGAACATTATACCTTTAAAACAAAAACCAAAACTTACCCTTCTCTCTTCATTGGCTTAAACAATAAGGACTACAATGCCACAAAGCTGCATTTTTCATTGTTGGGCTCTCTCTAAATAATAGGAATTTTTCTTTAAAAAGATTGAAGTAGAATGTGATATATTTTGTCCATGTGTGCATAGCTGAAAGGCAGAAGGAATTTTGCTCAGACTACTCTCTCCCTTCTTAGTCCCCCCAAATTTTCCCTTGGGCTAAATCAAGCATAGAAAAATTTTGCTTAAATGCATTTTTTAAAGGAAAAGTCATAATCAATTGGGAAAAAAAGGCATCTGATAATGAAAATGGTTTTTTCAAGCATAGCGATAACATTTGCTGCTGTGCATTCTATAAAAAGCCTTTAGATTCCTATAACAGGGACAGTAGTATTGCTTTGCTTCCTGCTGCTGATTATAATTTTAAAGATGGAAAATCTAGATGTTCTATTTTGTCCTATGAAACAATCTCTGACTCTGTGGTCAGCCTGGTGTCATATTTATCTGGGACCAAAATTTTCCTAGGCAACAAGAAAATGTGCATCGTTCAATTCTTCAAATATTACTATGCAACTTCTATTCTTGGTTCTGGGATACAGTCATTAAAAGATTCTGGCTACTTAGAGGTTGTATATGTAGGTAAACGGTTAAAATATCGTGTGGTTAGAGTTACATTTGATGTTATTCCCAGAGCTATGGGGATGTGAAGAAAAGAGATCCGCATCCATCTTGAAAAGGAATTTCAATCTTGTAGAGTCTTCTAAAAGATAGAACTCTTGGCCATGGTTATTCATTGCCTTCCTGCCTAGAATGCAGGATGATTAGACTGGATGATGCTTTGGGGGGTTAAAAAAAAGTTGTCTTATAGAGTCAGCAGGCTGCTGGCTTTGCATGCCTCAATAAATTTGGATCTGAAGGCAATTTTAAATGGCAGCACCAAAATATTCTGAGCCAAGGTGGCATCACCTGGCATTAGGCTTTAATGATCAAAGATCAGTAGCACAGGAGAGAGGTTATATGCATGTTTTAGGATTCAGACATTTTGTTTCCAATCCTGTGTAACCCAAGTTAGCAGTTACTTAGGCCAGTTACTTAACCTCTATGCAAGACTCAGTTTTCTCATCTATGAAACGCAGATTATATCATCTACCTTAAACAAATAGTGAAAATTGAAAAAGATTGAATACATGTGAAGCTTTACATAGCATCTGGCACATAGTAAGTCATTAATATATGGTAGCTAATGTTATTCTGACATCATCATATATTTATAGTACTTTATAGTTTACAGAGCATATCTAAATACTTATTTTTATTTATTCAGTTTTTACCACAACCTGTTTAAGTATTATTATTCCCAGATTATAGATGAGTAGAGCAGAGGTCAAGGATAAATAACCAGCAGGAATAACTACACCACTAGAAGGCTGTAAAGAGGGAACTGAGTTTATTTAGTCTTTGATGGCTGTATCGGGTCATGCTCTTTCCTCCCAGTATGTCAAAGCTGAGCCTGTGTGGATGATGACCAAAAAGAGAAACACAGGCTTACAGTAGAGATTATCCTTGTCTTTCCTCGCCATTATTTTTTTTTTTCATTAAAAAAGTTGAAGCCTGACTCATGACAAAAGGTAGGGATGGGTCTTTTTTTTTTTAAGTAAGTCATAAGTATTAATGCAACAGCTTTTAGTAAATTACTGTTATTTAAAATTCTTTCTATGTACCTCCAGGATGTGTAATAGCTTGCCTCATTTATGTTTTTTCTTATTCGTTCATTCTCAATGGACAAAAATTCTAATTCATTCAGTCTCTCCTGACACATTGTACTTGGCAGGTAATTCGTAATAAGCTTTAATTTTGAAAATGAACATTTGTCATCTGGGACCGTCATTTAGATAGTTTAAAAACACTGAACCCGCTGTGCAAACATCTGGAAAACTTGATGATAGCGGATTGTTTGTTGCAGTCAACATGTCTACCAAGTAAATGACAGAATCAGACATAGAAAGGTCTGTTGTCAGAGATCACCAATAATGATGATTTGTCTAAGAAGAGCTGTTGGTGGAGGTAAAAAAGAAAAAAAGTCATTTTCCAACAATTTGGCAAGTCCATTTGCTATTTTGGGCTACTTTCTAATTGATGCTTTAAACCTATGATCCAGTGTATTGTTAAATAGGAAATCCATACACAGAGACTTATAACCATGTGAAGATAGACATCTGAGGTAAATTTAGAGATGAGAAAATTAATGCAAAATGCCATACTTTGAAAGTAAATCCTTTGGGAATTGTCAAATGCCAGTCAGTTCCTTGTCTAAGTCAGCATTCTTATGAAGACTATAAAACCAGGAACAGGGTTCTAAGAATTTAGACCACAGTTTCTTTGGCAATATATGCAGATAATTAGGAAAGTAACTTGAAGGAAAATTATGATTTTAGTTTTAAAATATGATAATCTATTCGTCTGTAAAAAAAAATAATTTATATCACAGGACCTAAAGACTTCTTCTTCACCATTTTCTCTGATAAGCTTCATTCTTAAGAAGACTGAAAACTTTAGGGAGATTCATGAGGAAGATTCTGAACTTGAAATACATCAGTATCAGAGACTAGTTGTCATAGTAATTGAAAGAGGTCAACAATGCCACTGCAAAGCATCCTGGGACTTACCTTGGAATGGGAGATTAGGTGGGCAGCAGAATCTTACAGGAGCATGTCCAATATATCCTTGTAAAATAAACTTGATGCACCTAAATTATGACTGTTTTAAGTTGTGGAGAGAGACAGACATTTAAAAAGTTATTTTAAAAATTACACCATGCAACTGCTCCCATAGAGGCACAGTTAAAACACTAAGGACAGAGTGTTCAACTGCCAACTGGAATTATAATCTTCATTGAGGAGCTGGCATTTTGACTTGGTCTTGAAGAAGGCATAGAATTTTCCTGGTGAAGGGTTTTTCTAGGAAAGTGGATAGTATATACAAACGCTGTAGGAAATGATTTGAGGACTGGGGAAGTTTTCTCTGGATGTGAGTCCAGTGGGATTACTTGGTCTCTACTAGTTTCTTTTGGTAGTAAATCCAAACTTTAGGGAATCAATGACTCAAGGGAATTTCTTTATTAGTTATCATTGTGTGTGTGTTTGATGGAATGTGCATAGAAGAGGGATGTTTTTGCCATTTCTCAGAGGCAAAATCTACCCCAGATTGGAGTAGTCAATGTAAAATTGTGAAAACAAATGTGGGAGATAGGGAGAATAAAAGTGGAAAGACAAAGGAAAGAGTTATACCTTTGAAAATAGATATGTTCTGTACCTTATCCCTTTAAAAATGCTGGAATAGTCAGCCCTTCAGAAGAATTAATGTATTTTCCAATGGAAGAGGTTTTTGCAAATGTTAATTCATCACTCCATTTTCATAAACAAGGAAACCGAGGTCCAGAGAAGTTGAAGGGCTTGTTCCAAACCACAGCTATTTGCAGGTATAAAGGGGAATAGAACTCAAATGCTTTGGCTCTTGGTACAAAATTCTTTCCTTTAAACCAATACAGCTTTTAGGCAAATAACCACCATATGAATTCATTGCTCAACCAATGTTTATCGATTGCACTACAGTGGCTCCACATTGTGTTGGGTTCTACAAGGAATGAAAAATAAAAAAGAATATATGATACCGAGACAATGCATTAAAATACTAGAAAAATAAGGTGATGAGCAATATAAAATGAAACCCTGTATTAATAATTGCTATTGTAGAACCTGATGTTACCAAATGTTCCTTCAGGTAAAGGTGGATACCTGAGAATCACCGCCTTGATTTTTAGGTCATCTGACATAAAAAGGAGATTTCTATTGCCTGTGATCATTATAGTTGATTTGCTGTGTCTTCTTAGAGCCTCTACTGAGAAGGATTTTGCTTTTGTTCGATGTCAACAGGAAGGAACGCCATGTTCAATTAGTAACGACTGCCATGGCGTAGTAATGACAGTTAGGCTGGGCTTTCTCACTCACGGTTGAGATATTCCAGGATATCTCCAAATAGTTTTAAGAGAAGCATCAAAGACATAGCCAGCATAGTAACAAACATCTTACACTGTATTTTCTTCAAAGATCAAAGGTTTTTCCAAACGAAAGGCACAAAACTGAAGCAGAAAACCATACTTCTTACTCCAGAGAATGACTAGATGCCAGAAAATTATGTAAGCATCACTAATGCGCTCACATGGGGAGATATTGCTGCCAATTGTATTTCTAACCTGACTATATTACTCAGATCCTAAGATGATGTCACCCCGTGTGTATGTGTATAACTTATGATATGAGACCAGGAAAGCAAAAGAAAAGATCTAAGCTGATCTGAATAGAAGCTTTGGCATCTGTACGCCACTCACCTGAATCATTTTTAAATCGGACTGTCCTTCAATCTTATGATTCAATCTAATAGCTAAATAGCTAAATACATTTTGTCAATGCCATGGGTACTCTCAAAGTCTTCTAAAAGATGTTCTGGGCTCACGACGGCTGAATTAAAAGACATTCACTGGTGGTGGCTTTAAACCACATAGGATGACTCATCATATCAGTTACATCTACTTGTGCTGAAGTTTGTCTTGAGTAACTATTGTGTTAAGTGCTTTCCATAAGTAGCATTCATGCAAATCTATTTTTTTCCAGATCATTAAGGCACTTTAACACAAAGGGGGTAGAACTGTACCTTGTAGCCACATCCTGGGTTTGTTTCTCTATAGGAAGATTGCTTTGTGCCTGAAAGCTATACAGGATATTTAAAGACTTGAACAAATGATTAAAATTACCCACATTTATTTTTCCTGGCAGCCGCAGCCCTGTGCTTTACCTGTCATTCAACTCATCTAAAAGCCAAAGAGAAGCACTGAGTCAGAGTAGAAATCCTGTCACATGACATCACCCTCTCCTCCAATCTCCTTTTTAAGATCTCCTGCAATTGTCATTTACATTAAAGCTCTGTACTCTGGCTGCAGGTAGAGAATTGCTCTTTTGTTGAGAGTTTAATTTCTTGTTCCCAGTCAGAAAACAAAGATTTTGCCAGACATGGATCTGCTTTCAAAAGCATTTCATTGCTAGGACTTTCTAAACAGGAGAAGAAAGCCGGAAAGCAAAGCACTCCTTGAAATGTTAGTACAATATAAAGTTGTCCTTAGGGAAATGAACAACTTGGCTCTCGGGTTCTTTTGGAGCCCCAAGTTTAAGAATTTAACAGCACCCACACTTATGACATCAAACGAGACTTGGGGAGCAAATGGCAGCAGCTCAATAAATTCTACAAACATTTTGTAGAGCACGAATAAGCCAGGTTCTGGACAGGCACCACGGATGTGAAATTCAGTTAGACCACGTCTCAGGCTTCATGGAGCCCAGGGGCTGGTAGGAACAACTTATGTATTAGTGATTATAACAGAAGTACACTCTGAGTATACTTGGAAGGAATTGAAGGGCAGTTCAGAGTAGGACAAAGCAAGGGAAATAGAACGTTCTTCTCATGCTTCATCATATTCAAGTCTATTTTGATGACATAAGTATAGACAGTGAAGTGCAGAGAAATTAGTAGGGCCCTGTAACAAGTGAACAGTCAAATCATTTCCTATCTGTATGATGTTGAGTTGGGAAAAGGCTAGACAAGAACTAGAGGATACTTTCTTTGTTTCTTCAAAACAGAGCCCATTGTCTTAGGACCATGGAAGATATCAGGGCTTAACTGAAAATGTGGTCCATATTTTAGTTTAGGCATACATCTTGTTAAGTTATATAATCTGTCATTTTGTTTGAATTTATTTTGTAGTGATTATGCATATCCTCATTTCTTCAATCTCGCTAATAATTTACTTTATTGGATTACAAAACAACAAATGCATATTTTTCTTGAGATGTTCAGACAATATAGAATAGTTCAAAGAAGGAAATTAAAGTAATCCATAACCCTACCATCTCACTATGCAGACTCACTATTAACATTTGAAGCATTTCCTTCCATAATTTTTTATAATCTACTTTATTTTTATAAAATCGATCATGTCATGATTTGTTATTCAACTTGATCTTTATTGATAGAAGTATTCATGCTTATAATTTGTTTGACCAACCTTATATGGTTGACTATTACTGTTCCTTTTTTTTTTTTTTTTTAATTTTTTTTTTTCAACGTTTATTTATTTTTGGGACAGAGAGAGACAGAGCATGAACGGGGGAGGGGCAGAGAGAGAGGGAGACACAGGATCGGAAACAGGCTCCAGGCTCTGAGCCATCAGCCCACAGCCCGACGCGGGGCTCGAACTCACAGACCGCGAGATCGTGACCTGGCTGAAGTCGGACGCTTAACCGACTGCGCCACCCAGGCGCCCCTGTTCCTTTTTTTTTCAGATTTATTCGCCGACGTTATCATTCTTCATGAAAGAAGGAGAACTGATACAGCATTGCCAATCAAAAGAAAGGGGCTGATTTGATGCATTCCAGAAAAAAAGCTACAAAAAAACTTCATAAAACCCTCAAACAATGGCAATATACTTGAAGCCAAGGTCCATGTCCTATATTTTATATTCTCTGCGATGGAAAGTACAGACCAAGTAGCCTACGGAGGAGCTCATCTAAATTACTTAGAGTTTTCAGGAAAAAAAAATTATGGGATATGAAATGAACTACTTAGCACTCACTATGCTAAACCTCCTTTGTAATTCAAGTGCATGTCATGCTGAAAACACGACAATGATTTTACTATGAACATAGAATAAAATCTAAGTGTTTCAAGAGGGGGAATAATATTAACAATGATGATGATCAGAGAGCAGCAGTTATTGAGTGCTTTTATGTGTAAGGCTTTGTGATGTATATATATTAACTTATTTACCTACTACAACCTGTTGTTCTTATCCTCAGATAGTAACTGGAGAAACAGACTCAGGAAGAACAAGTAATTTTCTTAAGGTCACACAGTAGGTAGTAAAGGGGTGGGGTGCTCGTAATTCACTCCATCCAGATCTTACTGTCTTTTAGGTCTTAAATCCAATGTTGCCACCACCCTCTGTCATAGACACCTTTTATTACAAGAGCTATTTTCCTCAAAGTAATTATCACTGATACTACTATTTTCTCCCTAATTTGTTTATCACCTTTCTGCTTGACTAAAATATAAGCTTTTTAAAAGCATGGCCCTTATCTATTATGCTTATTACTATATCCTCAGCACCTTGGAGATTATCTAATAACTAGCCAATGATCCATAAATACCTTGTAGAAAGAAATAACACGTGGAATAAAGGGCATGGTGTCTCTCCTCAAAGAATCATCAGCCTAGTCAATTCTAAGATATGCGCAGAAGTTGCATTTGGTAAATGGTGTTTTTGAGAGTCTCTGAGAATCGCAGTTCTACGAAGCAAAGGGGAGACAGAGTTCATACCCCTCTATGGGTACTTAGAAAAGGGCCCAGGCAGAAGCCATGATTAAGCAGGGCCCTGGACATTTAAATTGCTTGAAAGAATATCTTTAACTTTGTCCCAGTTATTTAAGCTTGGCCCTGGTGATTCAAGAAATGAAAGAACTCCCCTTCAAAGAGAGAGTGAGGAAACCCCATAGCCTTGATAAAAACCCATCAAATGAGATGCTAACGCCCCACATTGATCACACTCAGAAAACCTGACTGAAGATGTTTATCCTAATCCTCCAATCCAGACACTTCCTGAGATATGGTCAGGAGGGCTAATTACTCCAATACATAAAAACGGAAATGCTCTCAGCCCAAACAGCCGGAGAGATCTCCATTAGCGGCAACAGCAGTAAACCCTGATGCTTCATCCTTGGTGAAAGAATAAAGCAATGTCGGACCAGTGACAGCAACATCTATAAAATCCAAATTGGATTCCTCCCTTGAAAATGAGCCACAGACTTCATCTCTCCCCCGATTGCCGCATATTAACAAACATGTAAAAAAAAATACAACCGGGAGAAGAGATTTGCCTTGCTTTATTAGACTTTAAAATCACCCTGGACTCAATCTGGCTACAGAAGTGAAGCCACAACTGCTACAAAGGGAATGGATGGAAAAACAAATGACGTATTTAAGTTTCTATATCAATCCATCAATTGAAGGATGAAAATAAGCATAAATGGATGCCTTCAAGCGGGAAAGTGAGACAAGGACTCACATCTCATAGCTTAATAGATACTAGGATGAGTTGCTCCCAGGGCTGGAGCCATGCCCAAGCTCAGGGTCTCTGATAAACCAAAGAGAACGGGACTATCGAGACATCACATTGGGTTGGATTTCTTTGTGGCATTTAGATCATTCATGTGGGGGCTAAAGGAAAGACGTTAGTCACACGTTAGTGACCCACCTCTCTGGATCTATCTGCAGAGCAGTTCTTAGACCGTTTTATTGATGGTCTGATAGAGTGCTGATTGATAATAACACACAATATAGAAAACAACATGCCTGGTTGATCATTGGAATGTGAATGCCAAGGAATAAAGAATTGCAATGTACTTAATTCCATTATTTTTTTTCTGTTACCAGAAATATATGACACGGTTCTAGCCTTGAAAGAGCATACAGTCTTTTAGTAAAGAAAAATATAGATGTACAAATCTTAACAATCTCCTTAATCTTCTTAACAAAGAGATCCTTGATATTTCTGAGGAATGCTTCCAGAGTGTTTCTCCAAATCAGGAATACCACTGGAGCATATAAAGCTGCCCAATTCACTTGAACCTAATGGAATAGCTCTGAGCTGCAGTTTCTTAAATCCAAAGTTGCACAAAACCTGCGTGGCACCACCATAAAATGAACCGTGTGATCGATGTGCCAAAGTTTGGACTACAGGTTCTTATTTGTGTCCCTTAATGCCTTATGATTTGAAGCAGAGTTTTTAAAAATCTAGATTGGATGAAAAAGGCTGCCATGTGCTCACAAAGTATAACAGTTAATATGTACTTAGCCACCTTATACTTAGCCTTCCCGGACAAATGTTTTCATGATGACAATTTCATTCCAGTACAGGCCTGATTTGTTTTCAATGAGCACTTATTTTCCAGCCTGTGCTCCTTCACCTCAGTGTACTTCTTAAGTCTAAGTAGAAACACCAGGAGCAACATGAATTCAGTTAAAAAATACCGAACTCCTGCTACCTTCCAGGTATTGAAAGGAATACGCAGACAAACACTTCTGCTCTTACAGAAATGTCGCTCCACTGGGGGAGAGCCAGCTTTTAAACAAGTAAATAAGGAAATAAACAAGAATTTCAGAGTGATAAATGCTTACCTGAGACACAGAATACATGACATGTTAGAGAATGACCAGAAGGTTGTTTTTATGAATAGATACGAGGATGGTCAGAGAAGACTTTTCTAAGAAGCTGACATTAAGATCTGAATTACCAGGTGGATTGAGCCATCTTCAAAGGAAGGATAAGAGCATTTGAGGCTAAGAGAAGAGCGAGTGCAAAGACCCAATGGAGGGACAGACTTTAACTTCCTGTGCAGAAGAAACAAGTCCAGTGAGAGAAGGGGAAGAAAGGCATGACAGAGAGTTAAGGATTTAAGCAGGGATTTATACAGGGGTCCTTCAGAGCTTTAATCAGAATAAGGAGACCGGGTTATACTTTAAGTGAGAGGAGAAGCCATTGGAGATTTTTACACAGGGAAATTACGTGATCTGACTCATAATTTTAAAGACTCTCTCTGACTTGTATGTCGAGAATACACAGCATGGACGCAAAAGTGGAAGGCAGTCATTGCAGTGGTCCAGGAAAGAGATAATGAAGGCTTGGACGAGGGTGAAAATGGCAGATTTGGTGATAAGGAGTCATATTCAGGATATATCCCAGAGGTAGAATACAGGAATTCCTGGTGACTTCACATTATCAAAAAGTTTTTTTAATATTAAATGTTAAGTCAAATTCTACATGTCATAAGGGTTCAACTCTTGGAAATTTACCTAATTTGGGCTAGTACAGAGCGATTGTATATGAATAAAAATATTCATCAGTTTCAAGGTTAAAAAATGGGAAATCAAATGAGGAATTTTTAGATATCCATCCATCAAGATGAAGGTACTTTGATAGATTGTGGGTAAAATTTTATACAGTTAATACTGGTGGCATGAGTTTGCATTTATCGATGGGAAAGTATATCAGTGGTATATTGTTGGGTGCAAACAGTAGGTTAAATAACAGTATGTGTATATTAAAAATAATGGAAGAAAATTGAATATATACAAAACATGCAGTATGTCCACAGAAAAATGTGGAAGGAAATATACAAAACTATTTCTTATTGAATTTTTATGAGTGCATGTTAATTTATCATTAAAAATAACAATAACTATATTTCTCTTGGGAAAAAATGGGGGTTCAGTGCCTACATTAGTACCTTCATTACCCATGGCTTTGTTTAAACTATTTGTTCAGACTTTTGATTATCTAAGTGTGAATTCTTTGTCAATTTAAGTTTTCCTAGTTTCCATGTGTCTGCTAAGTAGTTAGTAATTTGTCGCCGGATACCAATGCCCTTAAGAGCATGTTTTAAAAACAGAAGTACCAACAAAACACTCTCTGACAAGACTCTTCAGTGATATTTAATGGTAAAAAAGTGAGCAGTAAGTTTTTATTTCTTCAGTAGGACACCTTATGTTTTCTACAATGGACTTTTCCCAGATTGGGGCCCCCAAGGATCGTCATCTGTGAACATTTGGACTTTTGTCCAGCAGCCTATGCCATAACTAACTTTGCTTTTCTGACATTGTCAAATTATACTAAAAGCATGCTGTCCACAAACCTTTATACCATTTAATACTTTGCTACTCAACAACATACAGAAATAGAATGTTATAAATACTATTTATATTACAATATTAAATTATTCCTGATATTTTACAAAAATCCTTGTGATTATTATCCTCAAACTATAACGAATTATTTTCTGGGATCCTTTAATTTATTCATTAATATAGTCTCTGATTTTCTTCCTTCCATTATTTTATACCTTCCTTCCTTCCTAGTTTCCCTCCTTCTTCCCTTCCTCATTAAATGTTCAATCACTCATTTATTTATTCATTTGATAGAGATTTATTGAGTCTTATAGTGTACCAAACATTACTGAATGTTGATGTTACAAAATGAGTATGGCAGAAAATTTTTCCTCAAGGAACGTAGAACCCATTAAATGCATAAGACAGAAACATAAAGCTGTAACAACAACCATGATGATGGTATAATTTATTAATGTTGATGCTGATTTTTTAAAACATAAAACAGGAAATCTTAAAAAAAAAAAAAAGAAGAAGAAGAAGAAGAGGAATTTTCCCTTCATGGACCTGCATCCTAGATCTTTAGAACTATGCTCAGTATTCTCTGGATTCAGGGCATTGGTGTAAAAATTTGAGAAGTTCTCAGGGCGCCTGGTGGCTCAGTTGGTTAAGTGTCCGACTTCGGCTCAGGTCATGGTCTCACAGTTTGTGAATTCCAGCCCCTTGTTGGGCTCTGTACTGACAGCTCAAAACCTGGAGCCTGCTTCGGATTCTGTGCCTCCCTCCCTCTTTGCCCCATCCCCTGCTCACACTCTGTCTTGATCTATCTCTCTCTCTCAAAAACAAATAAACATTAAAAAATTTTTTTTTTAATTTTTTGAGAAGTTCCCTTAGGATGGCACCTGCGTAGTGTCTAAAAAGCTGAATGGTCATCATCCAGGCAATGGTGTTGCACAGACCAGAGGCAGGGGAGATAGGAGGCATTCAGATGAAACATTTACAGCAAAGGTAGAGTACTAAGAAATAGCTTGGCACCTTCAGAGGTTACTGACACAGAGGACAGAAGGAAGCAAAGTGAAGGTTAAAAAATGGATGGGATAACTAGAGAGGGTATTAGAAATCATTCCCAAGACCAGACAAGGCTCCTCCGGAACATACAGGAATCTCACTTTCTTCTCACGGCTTCTCCTGTCACACACCAAGGAGTTCCTGGCTACCCAATGTTGCTGCTACTCTCATAACTGGAAAGTGACTCAGAAAATCTTTTAACTGGGTAATTAGATGCTCAAGTTTATTAATCAATATTGCAGAGGCCATTTATGCCTGGAGACTTAGGGAACAGTGCCTGAAGTTTATTGCTCTTAGGGTTTAATCTCAGTCTCAGATTCAGGCAAAGGACACTGCCCTGGCTCCAACGTTTAAGGACCTCTTCTCTGGCTGTCCCAGGGTCATACTTCTCTCCATGGAGTGAGACATCCTAAGAGGTGTCCAAGGGACAGACAACTATTTGCAGGAAATGGGGCTGCATAGGATCTGTGTGGATGAAGTGTAGAGATATGTCTGGGTTGTCAACATGTAAACATATGGGGTCCTTAGCTGTAAAAGATGGACCCAGGGTTGAGAAAAGACGGGGTAGGTTGTTTCCGGACATGAGATGTGTTGCCAGAGGCCAGTGGCAGAAGGGGCTCATTTCTGGTGTAGAATTCTCAGAAGTCTATGATCTTGACATTTGAACCTGGACTTAGAAGTTATTACGAAGGTATGTCCATTAAGGAAGGAAGTGTGCTAGAGTCAGTGGTGTGCTAGAGTCAGTTTACAAAGTCTCAGGTGAATTGACTGCTGTTATCTTACCCCAGTGCCATGTTCAGTGGTATCATGTCGGTTGCTTGAAACTGGAATATTTACACCATAGAAATCAGCAAATGCTATAAATCAGCATCCCCACCTCTTCCCTGCCCCCCTTCAGAGTCTCAGCTGCTAAACATTTATTCTCACGCCATTGTACTAAATATGCTTTATTTAATGTCTTGTGAGTTTAACATAAAACTTTTAAACGTTTAGACATGTGGTACGTAAGTCTCTATTTAGGCTCTGCAAGTGTTCGGGGTAAGATCACCTAGGGTTAAGGCTAGGCTTTTGCTTAGCTGCTTAAACCCACTGGTAAATACATGGTTATCTCCGACTAGACAGAAAAAGGGTGAAAAATATATCCTGATACTCTATGCTGACCAGAAGTCTATGATAAGACTCACCCTCCATTTCTTCTATTCCTATAATTTAGCCACATAGGATTATGGGAAGGTTGTCAGAATATGGCATATTGAAAGAATGAATAATCAGATTATGTTTTTATGGACTTAGACCCCTCCTCCTTTTGAGACATGAAAAGAAGCTGACCTTTTGAACTCTCTAAAACTCAGAGGTAACCAGGGCCCGATTATAAGATTTTAAGGGGTATGGTACACCATGATAAGAAGCTTATTTTGTACGGGGTGCATTCTGGAAGTCTTAATATAAATCTAGATATCTCCCAAGCTATAGTCTATGATTCATATTTCTATTTTGAGTCCCAGGAACATTTTTTTTCCTAATATCTTGAAACTCAAAACTAACCAAACCTAGGATAATCTGTCCATAGTTGGTTTTCCATATTTTGAAATATATTTTTATAAATGTCTAGGAAAGTCATTAAAAATGATAATTCTCTTCTCCTAGCCCCAGAGATTCTGATTCAGCAGGTATTGAATGAGGTCCCGAAATTTGAATTTTAAACAAATTTCCCAGTTATTTTTGATGAACATGGTCTACGGACAGTACCTTGAAAATGTTAACTCAATGAAAAGTATCTGACTAATATCAAATTATTGGAAGTCCTCTCAGTTATTTGGTATTATAGAAAAAAATTGACCTAAATACATAGGTTTTGGCCAACTCACACAGATACCACAGTTCATAACACATGAAATGAATTGGGTTCCCCCCAATTCATATGTTGAAAGTCCAACTCCTAATGTGACTATATTTGGAGATAAAACCTTTAAGAGGAGATAAAGGTCAAATGAAACGCCTTTATAAAAAGAGAAAAAAAGTACCAGGAGTGTGGGCACAGAAAGAAAAGGCCATGTGAGGACACAGTGAGAGGTAGCCGCCTGTAAGCCAGCAAGAGAGGTCTCACCAAGAACCAATCCTGCTGGCACCTTGATCTTGGGACTTTCAGTCTCCAGAATTCAGAAAATAAATTTCTGTTGTTTCAGCCACCCAGGCTGTGGTCGTCTGTATGGCAGCCTGAGCGGACTACTGCAATAGAATAAATTGTTTTTTTAAAAGTGGCAAGTGGCCAATAAAGTCAATGCGTGTCTTCAGTATGATGAAAATATTTTCTCCAGAAGCTGGATTCCATTACTATAAGAAGACCAACGTTTAATTTCATCACGCTCTGGGAAGAGGACCGTTCTGATTGGCCAAACCAAGTACTCTGACTTTAAGGTTCGCATGTGGACATTTCCAAGGACTGACTCTTTGACTCCTGTTTCTTTGCTCCCATAATTTTTCCTCTGGCAGATTCGTTGTTTCTTTATCTTTTTTACATATAATCGCCAGGGTTACAGTTTGGTTTTATTGACTAGAGACCCGCTATATTGTTCTAAGATGACTTGGCATGTTTCTATTCAAATACATTCTATATATGTCAGTTGCTTGGTTCAATTTGCAGAGAAAGGTCTCATCTCCAAGTATGTATTAGGCAGTAAGCAGCTTGGGGTAAGGAGAGGGGCTACCGTGTACCTGCCAGAGTAAATTTTCCTCCAATTTGGGCTTCCATAGCAGATCAAAGAAAGGACATGGGAATGAATGATATAGAAAACCCTCTTTCTTAGGAAAATCGGTGACAGATAAAGAAAGTATTTTCTCAGTGGGCAGAATAGTTGATTAAGAAGCAAACGTCACCTCATGACCACAATGAGTAACTGAGTGTTTATGCTTATTAAAATAGATGTACTGGCATCTGTAAGATGTGGTTCAGCATCCTCTTCTGAATTCAGATTATTTTTTCCCTAGTCACTTTTCTATTGTAAGTATCTATTATAAATAAGTTAGTTTTAAGTAAGCTATTTCTAAAAGCCCGAGGAAGTATATTTTTCACATTTCTTTTTATTTGCTACGGTAAAAAAAGGGAAACCTCTGTCTCAGTCACCGTGATTATTAAGTCATTTCTCCACAGGTTTCCAGGGACCCTCTGCTAACTAATTTCCATTTTCAGTTGCTGATGACTATATTCATTCAACTAGAGTGATGGAGTTTCTTTTCATTGGTTTTAAAATAGGGTCTTTTATGGAAGGCTTCTGCATATCACTGTTGAAAGTGCAGTATGCCATTTGTTTTTGTTAAAAGTTTCATTCAGGTCATACATGACTGAAGACGCCTGGATAGTGAGTTCTGCCCTGAATTCCTCGGGTTTATTACTGGGGAAATGTAGTCTTCAAGTATCACATAGAGTGAAGGGAAATAATATTTATTAAAAATAATTACCATTTCTCTATACTAAATTCTTTACACAAGGTACATTATACTATTATTCCCATTTTTCAGATGAATAAACTGAAAACCAAAGGTGAAGTATAGTAGTTTGCGTATAAAATGGCATGAAAGGGGGAATTATACTAGCTTCCTCCATTAAGAAATGGAGATGCCATGGGGTGCCTGGGTGGCTCAGTTGGTTGAGTGTCCAACTTCGGCTCAGGTCATGATCTCACAGCCCGTGAGTTCGAGTGCCCCATCAGGATCAGTGCTGACAGCTCAGAGCCTGGAGACTGCTTCGGATTCTGTGTCTCCCTCTCTCTCTGCCCCTAACCCACTTGCATTCTGTCTCTGTCTCTCTCAAAAATAAATAAACATTTAAAAAAAATTTTTTAAGAAATGGAGATGCCAGGCTTTAATCCCAGATCTATTTCATATAAATCTAGGGTGGTCAGTTTCTCAGGGCTTTCCATTTTAGCACTGAATCATGTATCCTTTTAGTTTTTCATCCTGTCAATCCTAGACAAACTGGGACAGTTGGTCACCTGACCAAATTCTAGGCTCTTTTCACAATACTAGATTGTGGTTCATGCAGTGGCTTTATCAATAGATTCGCTAAATCAAATATTTGAAAAGAAAATATTAGTATGAAATAGATATTATTTTAAAATGTTAACCAGTTTTTTTCATCCATGTTTGTTTGTATACAGTGGCCTTTCATACAATTAGTCAGGTATCCTGTTCTATGCTCATTGCTTCCAAGAGAGAGTGTTCAGCAGGGGATAAGGAGTTGTTTCTTTGTTTATTTAAAGTTGAGTGTCTCTAAGCAATTGGAAAGTCTTTAAGAAACATGATACATTTAATGATATACCTGATGATGTATAAATATGAATTTATATTCCCAAAAGTGATGATGATGATGATGATAGCTAAAATATGTTGGGCACTTGTTATATTGCAGACCCACTTCTAAGTGTTTTACAAGAGTTGTCTTATAATTTATGTATGAATTGTGTACCATT
This sequence comes from Felis catus, assembly GCF_018350175.1. Taxonomy (NCBI): domain Eukaryota; kingdom Metazoa; phylum Chordata; class Mammalia; order Carnivora; family Felidae; genus Felis; species Felis catus. The sequence continues at coordinate 186,500,921 of NC_058371.1, read as the reverse complement.
TATTTATAGATGGGAAAACTGAGGCACAGAGAGCCATTCCAAGTTCACACATAAACTAAATGGCAGATCCAGTATTCAACCTTAGGCAATCTGGCTTTAGACTCTATGCTTTTAGTACTACACCCTGCTGAATAGAAAATGATAACAATGGTTGTAGACAGAAAGGGTTGATTGCAGAGGAAGGAACGATGAATTAGATGCCAGTATTTCCTTGAGAAAATGGCCGATAACTACTCAATCTTTCAGGGACCACACCTTAGAGGGAAGAGATTTAAAACAACAACAACAACAAGAAGATATGTTTAGAAAGAATCTGAAACAAGAATGGATTTGCGTTCCATTCCCAAGCAGACCCAAGATAAGACAAGATCCCAGAGTATAAAAATCATTGCATGGTTAGTCTAAGAGTTCATTCCTGAGATAACAGGGTATCAATTAGAATTTGGTTCATCTATCTGTAACAGAACTTCACAATAAGGGAGACTCAGACAAATAAGAGAGTTTTATTTGTTTGTTTGTTTGTTTGTTTACTCAAGAAGTCCAGTTATAGGAGCTCTCTCATCATCAGGTAACAAGTTTCTTTATCACCATTCTTATCATGTTTCTTATACTCCAAAATGACTTCATGAGCAATTACATTCATATTTTTAAAAAGGAAGGAAGTAAAAAGATCAAAAGAACATGTCCCCTTTGAAAGTCTCATCCAACAACTTCCACATATATCTTAATTGGCCAAGATTTAGTCACATCACTACATTTGGTTGCAAGAATGGAAAGAAGTATAGTCTCTTGTTGGTCATATTGCTTCTCCTAAACAAAATGAAAGTTCTTTAACATAGATAAGGAGAAAATAAGTATTGTGCATGAACTGGAAGTTTCAATCAACTCCCCATAGTAGCAAAGGACAAAACCAGTAATTAAAGGAATCTAGTGGCCCAAAAGGGGCAGAAAAAGTGAAGGGGCTCACAGTTTCCAAGAAACAGCATGACCCAATAATATTGGAGGGATTCCTGAATGCCAGATGATCCAAAATTAGCAAAAACATATTCAGACTCAGAAGACCCTAAAGCGAAGAGGGAGGTACAACATAGCAGCAATCTGTATAACAGATAAAAATGAACACATTGAGAAATGATCTTCCCTCATATGTGATACTGTGTAAGCACACCCATCATTAAATACCTCTTAAGTCCCTGAGAAATTGATACAATTCTAGAGAAAGGGTACAGGAGCCTCAGCTGGGCTGAAATTCATTTTATTCTGTCACAACCAAATGGGGTGGAGAGATTCATTTCAACTTAAGAATAAAGGTAAATTTCTTTTGCATCTAGGATTGTAGACCAAGATTCATAAAAATTACAAGTGTAAGTGAAAGGAGGGATGCATCATTACATGTCAGTATCAAGATTGTGCTTAGAGCCAAATGAATATTCATGGAGCCCTTTGATACTGTTTGATTATATTTCAGCCTCTTCAGGCCCCATGAGTGTTACCTTAAGTAAGTACTTTGGCACATAAATAAACAATTTTATTATGAATTAGAATGCATAGCTTTGAGTTCAATTGTGTTAGTTGAGCAGTTAAATTGTGTTAGTCTCTTGGAGTTGCCATGACAAAGTACCACAGACTGGGTAGCTTAAACAACAGAAATTCATTTTCTCATAGTTTTGGAGACTATAAATCTGAGATCAAGGTGTTGGTAACGTTGGTGTCTTCTGAGGCCTTTCTCCTTAACCTGTAGATGGCCGTCTTCTCCCCATATCGTCACGTGGTCTTTCCTCTAAGTGCTTCTGTGTTGTAATTTTCTTTCCTATAAGGACATCAATTATATTGGATTAAGGTCACTCTAATGACCTCATTTTAACTTAACTGCCTCTTTAAAAACCCTATGTCCAAAATATGGGCACATTCTGAGGTCCTGGAGGTTCAGACTTCAGTGCATGAATTTGAGGGGGACACAATTCAGTCCTTAACACCAACTTTGCACCAAAATGCTCCTGTGCTTATTACATTATCAGGTGGCATTTCATGACCATGGAAAGCCCCAGGATTATCTTTATCAGCAAGGATTATTGGCTGATCACCCTCTATGTGTCCTCTGTTAGGAGGTGTAGGCTCATAAGACCCCAGTAATGTTCTGAGCTTCTCATTAACTGAGGTTTCTGGATATTGAAATTTTGCACAGGGAAATTTTTCTACCTGCTCTCATTGAAATTTATTCTTCTATAGACGTAAGGAAGGACCCAAATACTTAAATTATAAATGAGTCCAGTACTTAAAAATAGCAAGTATGTAATAAGTATACATGATGTGAATAAATGTGAGGACAAAATATTGCTGTTAAAATCCCTCATAATTGAGTCTAGTTTATGATATTTAGTAGTTGTGTAGCCCTGGTTGCTCATGTTATATCTTCTCCTTAAAATGAGCATAAACAGGGGCACCTGGGTGGCTCAGTCAGTTTAACATTCAACTCTTGATTTCGGCTCAGGTCATGATCTCAGGGTGCATGCCATGGTTCTGACAGTGCAGAGCCTGCTTGGGATTCTCTCTCTCTCTGCTCCTCCCCTGCTCATACTTTCTCTCTCAAAATAAATAAACTTTAAAAAAATAATAAAATAAAAAATAAAATGAGGATAAATCATTATTTACACAACTTTGTTAAATAGCATGCCGTATGCCAAGAGCCATTTTTGAGCTCTAATCATACTATACAGTAGTTCTTTTTGGAAACTATATTAATATTAATTATATATTATGATTTGTAGGGAAGAGAAACACCCTCCATTATTTCTATACATGTTCCTTTCACTCACCAAAGAACCCCAATACATTAGAGACTTCTGCATAGGTCTGTCTTATATTACTGTCATCCTTCTTGGTGGGATTGAGAAGCACAAGAATGATATTCCTTTCGAGTCTATAGTGCCCACCAACTTCTATGTATAAGATTCTCTCTTTGTCCAATTGATGGAGGGAATACTGGCTGAGGGCTTTCCTATTTCTGCTTTCTGAGTAATATACATACATTTTCAGGCTCCTGGAAGATCAGAGGATTACTGGGGTAGAGGATAGAGAAGATGGCCTAGATATAAAGAAATATTGAAAATGATCCTGTATCAGTTAGGTTTAGTTAGGTTATGCTGCTGGAACAAAATAATCCAAATCCTAGTGGCAAAAAAGAGTTTATTTCTTGCTCAAACTGAATGTCCTACATAGTCAGACAGGAAAGGTTTTTCTTCTGTAGTCATTCTGGGATAGCCAAAGGGCCTTTCCTTTGACAAACGCATCCACCAAGAGTATGATGAATTGCATAAATTGCACACTGTATCTTAGTGTCTCTGCCAATATATGACATATGCCACTTCTGCTCACATTTCCTGCATTAAAGCAAATAAGATAATTATGCCTAACTCCTACCATGTGGCCTGGAAGAGAGATGGAAATAGTTGGTGAACAGTAATAATGTCTATTTCATTTAATCCCTTCCACAAGATGTTAATTCATTTCATCCCTTCCACAAGATGAAAGCCCACCATGCAACAAGAAATGGGTTAAGCACCGAGGATATAGAAATAAATAGATATATCTCAATCTTCATAAAGTTCTAATGTCCTAATGCTTATATAGTGTGTCATAGATATGCATGCAATGGATAATATCAAAACAAGAAACATGGATAGAGATAGGAACATTTCTGATATTCTTACAGTACACTTAGGTAAATGTGACTGGAGAGTAGTGAGAAAGGTGGATGGTAGGAGGCAAGGCTAGAGAGGTAATGGGGAGAAGTACATATATAGGCCCTGGTTAAGCATTAGAAAGATTATTATTATGAGTGAGATAGGAATCCACTGTGTGTTTTGCAGAAAGGATGACATCATCAAATTCACATTTTAAAGGGTTAAGTCTTGTAAGAGAAGCAGAGTGACCAGTTAGATTCTCATTATTCAGGTGAGAAAGGATGAGAACATGGACCAAGGTAGGAACACTGGAAGTGAAAAGAAGAGATTAGATTCTGGATATTTGAAGATAAGCCCAATCACATTTGTTAGGGCTTAGCTTTCAAATAAGGATTTTAATTGAGTCTCGGTATAAAAAAGTAAAGGCTGACAAAAGACACTTCTGTGATCTAAGAAAACTTGAATGGTGTGGATGGGGGTTCTCCTTTAGTAGTAGGAGAAATGAAGACAATCTAAATGTTTATTTTCTCCTTCACTTCTCCACTTCTTTGTACTCCCATATCATTGTTACTTCTATTTTAATCATTAAGTTTTATTGCATTACCTCACTTCTTCCACAGTTGAACAGAGAATAACAGAGACAGAAGCTATTTCTTTCCTTCTCTATTAACTTTGCTTATAACGGAGTATGTGGTCAATAGAAGACATTAAATGAAGAGAATACTAAAAGTGGAATTAGAAAAAAGATATCACATTGTTGATTCTTGGTTCATTATGAAATATGGTAGAATGCTTTGCTTACTCTGTGTTCCTATTCATGGTTATAGTGTAACTATTCTATGAACAATTGGTGTACTTTAAAGGTATACTTTAAATACTTTAAAGGAACTATATAGGTCCTTTAAAGTATTAGGTTAGTTGCTAATATCTACCTTTTTTCTTCAGTTCATAGCTAAACCCTCAAGGGGGGGTGCAAAATAAAGAGCCCAGGAAAATCACACAATTCTATTTATCCTAGGAATGTTTCTGGATGTAAATAAGTAAAAACAGATCCATTATGTAATCCCAGCATGCCAGGGCACAATTTTAGTCTTGAGCGACATACCTTACTTCTAGGTTATATACTAGCACATATACCCAGGAACTATTTTTCCCACAAATAATGTGGTATACTTACTATGTACCAGAGACTATGGTAGATACTAGGGTTATAGACATGAACAATCCAGACACTGGCCAAGTAAATTATAAGTATTTTTCATGTTACCAAAGTGAGTGTAGAGAGATTTATAGGAATCCAAAATACGGTTCAGGCAATAACGAGTGATGAATTTGTGAAGTTCTTAGACCAACTTCTGATTGAAAGTCTATACCAGGAGTTCACAAACTATAGCTTGTGGGTCAGTTGCACATTTTTGTAAATATATTTTTATTGAAACACATCTTTGTCCATTTTTGAAATTTTTCTCTATGGGTACTTTCCTACCATGATGGCAGAGTTGAGTAGTTGTGATAGAAACTAAAGACTCACAAGACTGAAGTGTTACTACCTGGCTCTTTAAGAAAATGTTTGCTTCGGGAACCTGGGTGAGTCAGTCCGTTGAGCGGCCAACTTCAGCTCAGGTCATGATCTCGCAGTTAGTGGGTTTGAGCCTCACATTGGTCTTGCTGCTGTCAGCTTGTCAGTGCAAAGCCCACTTCGGATTCTCTGTCCCCCTCTCCCTGCCCCTATTCCTGCTTATGCTCTCTCAAAAAAATAAATAGAAAGAACGAAAGAGAGAGAGAGAGAGAAAGAGAGAGAAAGAGAGAAAGAAAGAAAGAAAGAAAGAAAGAAAGAAAGAAAGAAAGAGGGAGAGAAAGAAAGAAAGAAAATGTCTCCACACTTCTGGTCTATGTAATGGTAATAACAACCACAAGAATGCCCATAACTTTTAAGCGTGACGTGCACAAAAAAAATGTTCTTCCTAGTTCTATTGCATAGGGTTGGCATTGGCAACAAAATCTTTATCTTTATCTGATTTGGCCCATGAAAGCAAGTCCAAAGAATAAGAGCACTTCTCTAGGCTGGCCTACAGGATGCCAGCATAATCCTGATGCATTATTTTTATACAAGGTCAAAAGAGCTTTTCTAAATATGTGCCAGTCGGTCTACCCCTCATTCGAAATTGTGAAAAGGAACCATACAGAAGCTATCTCGAGACCCAAGTGTTGATTTATTGACTTTGGCAAGTCTTGAGCTCATGTTTACCTTGTCATGACAATAAAGTTATTGAAATTGAAATAGAATCAAATTGACAGAAACCAAGAACTACAGCTAAACTGACCCGAGTACATTTTTTATTTATAGGATTCAGCAGAGTGCATTATATTGGCATTTAATGAAGGTCAAAAATGTCTCCAAAAAGAGAGACAACCTAAAACGGAACAACAACTTGACCAGCAGTTGTCTACTCATTAGGGTTTTACATAGAGAGTGCTATTGATGGTATGCGTGACGCAAGGACACAGTTACTATTATCATTGGACAAAGAACAATCCCCTCCAAAAGAAAACAGTATTTTCCCAAATATAGGATTTTTTAAAGAAAATGTCAATGACCACATTTGCACTCCATTATTTTCAGATTTCTAAAGAAGAAATTCTATTTTCCTTCCCACACAAGTTTTATATCCTTATTTTTTTTTTAATTTTCGATAAATTTGAATTCTTGTATTCCCTTTCAGTATTCAACCACATTTACTGAATACTCATCAGCATAATGGACATATTATATGAGAAATCTCAGTAGGAGTGGGAAGATAGGCCCCATGTCTTTAAAGAGACAACCTTAAAAGAGAGAGAACAAATTATAAAATCTTTTGCAAAGCAGACAATAAAACAGTATACAGATAAACTCACATGACATGTTCGCAAAGCATGTAAGAATGTGGGGTTCCTTGGCATATTGGGCTGATTATCGGTTAATGCTGCTCAGATGTTTGGTGGGAGCGAGCTTCATATGGAATTTGGAAGGAAGTTATGAAATTTGCAAGAGACCATAGATCAAGGGTCTGTAAGCTACAGTCCACGTCTGGCTTGCTGGCTTTGTTTTTGTAAATAAAGCTTTATTGGAACACAGTCATGTCCATTTGCTTACATATTGTCAATTGCTGTTTCAGACTACCAGAGCAGAATTGAGTGGTTGCAACAGGGTTGGTATAGCTGGCAAACCTAAAATGATTTACAATATGGTCATTTCAGATGGCCGTGAAATGGCCTGACACTCTACCTTAGAGGAGTAAGGAGCTAGAGGCAGAGACGCTGACTAGTAAGAAGCGCTTATATTATCATTTGTAAAATGATTGAAACATGGCTATTTATATCTATTTGGCTTCTTTTAGCTATTTCTGGCACAAGAATGGATATAAATTAAAATTAACATATAAGATGATAATCATAACTGTTTGAGCCTGGGTTTTCTTACTTGAAAAACAGAAATGATATCACCTGCAAACAGATCGTTGAGCGGATTATGTGGTGAAAACCTTTTTCTCATGAACTGTGGCAGGGTTATCATCCTGGAACCGGCCTCCCCACTGTCACTGAGTTGTAAATCTCAAGCTGTCATTTGGCTGAATCAGGGTTTACTTGCAGAAATGTTTCTAACTTTTCCAAATGTTTTAGCACCTTTTTCTGAATGAGGAACTAGATTGTCCTCTCACATCATCCTTTAGGATTTTACTTCTGGACTCCTCACATTAGCCTAAGTGTGAACGGGAGTTTTCATCTGTGAAGGTCTCATTGTAAATGTAAAAGGGAATCTAGGACATTTGGCATTACTTGAAGTATGTCCTAAACCAATTTTAGGATTCTTTAGGAAACGAAAAACTCATATTTTGATCATCTTTTTTTTCAGAATTTAAGGAGAGAAACCTTTAAGAGGACTACATTATCCACAAAAATATTCTAAGTACTGCCATGCTATAAAGTCCAGCTGTGAAACTAGTCCTACCTCATGTATAATGCACTAAATACCAAGCTGCAGAATTTAAAGTAATTTTAAGAATTATGGGTGGAGATGAACACATTTCTCTTTAAAGGTTCTACTAAGTTGAAACTCATGCAAATATGCTGTAGACATTTACATTCTTACATTGGAATCCTCCAACCCCTAAGATCTGAAATGTGCTGCATGTTTCCAAGTACTCTCACATTATTGGTTTTATCCCTCAATCTGGTTTGGGGTACAGGTGAGAGTAGTTCTTCCTTTTTTTTTTTTTTTCCTTCTAGAAAGGTTGAGGTTTAGCAGGTTAAGGGACTAATTTAGATCCAAATCAGAATTGCCATTAATGCTCAAGTCTTTGCCAATGATTCTGCCAATGATTCTGTTTTGGGGAAGGCAAGTTTCACATTGCATAAAAACTTTCTGAATGTCTAAATCTATATCTATATATCTCTATTAAGAGAGGGAGAGGGAAAGAAAGAGAGAGAAATCACATTCACTCTATGCTATGCTAATGATTATGCTGAGTATCCTTTAAAAGGATATTTCATGGATTATGCTTCTTTTTTGCAGTCACAGCAGTTGTAGGACTCAATGCTTGTGTTGAAGAGGATGTTACGCGCTCCTCAATTCATGGAAACTTCAAGCCTGGAAAACGGAGGACTCTGGTTAATATCTCTAGAGACCCACAGGGATTGTCATGCTCCATAAAATTGTTTATGCATTTGTATACAGTGCGTGATCATCCTGTCTTGGCAAGAGGACACAAGTTAAGCACCTTCCATATGCAGCAGGGAAATCCCCTTCGGCAAGGAAGTCTACCTGTTGGCACGCACAAATTATACTAGCTTTAGTTTTACTATGTCAAAAGGAACAGTCACCATGCTTAATGAGGGGCATTGGATTAATGCTGGGTGTTTTTAGCAAGTGAAGGAATGTTCAGGTGCTTGGGAAAACAAGTCACCTGGAGGGTACAGTGAAGGTCACTTACTCATTGAAAAATCAATTATTTTCATGGCACCAAATAGAGTCTCTAATGGGCATATGGGGAGTGCATGTGCATGCACATACACATGTATGTTGAACACAAACACATATTTTATTTACTTACTTATCCATTTAAATTCAATAGATACTTACTTATCTATTTAAATTCAAATTAGGTAGCACACAGTATAGTATTGGTTTCAGGAGCAGAACCCAGTGATTCATCACTTACATATAATACCAACAGTGCCCATCCCAACAACTGCCCTCCTTAGTACCCATCACCCACTTAGTCCCTCTAGCAACCCTCAGTTTGTTCTCTGTATTTAAGAGTCTCTTATGGTTTACTTCCCTCTCTGAAAAAAATATATTTCAGTTACTTTTATTGCCACTCATGTTTAATTTATAAAGCTGAGAGAGCAACACTATCTTGCCATGATGACCAGTCAATTATTCAAGTAGGAAAAGTCCTCCATTTCAAAGAGGAAGGCCTGAGAACATGGTTCTGTCTGGATATATCCCAAGAACCCCCACTTTGTGTGCCAATTTGATTGTTCTGCCTATTAATTTTTATATATTTACTGTGGAGTGTTCTAAATTGGCAACTAACATGGACCCAACAACAAGCCATTGATTTCATGTTCAAGACATTCTTATTTTATAGACTCAGGGAATATAGGAAATAGTCTTGTCTTAGAGAACATTTCTGAAAGTACCTATAAGGGGAATTTTATGGTCAAATTCCAAAACTGACTTAAAGATATATTTATGTTCAGAAAAATTCATTTCTTTGACCAGCCTTCCATGATGCCTATAATTTCCACCCTGAGCATCATCATCCCTTTAGGTTGTAGAATTCCTTAGAATGCCTAAAAGGATGTGTCTTGTATAAAACGAAGACACTAGGAGTTGTGTCTTTGTGGACACTATTGGGTAAATTGGTGTATCTAAATAGTCTGTTCGGTAAAGAAATTGCACTGGGCCTGTAAGTTTTGATTGATAGTAGAGAGGATGTATTTATTCAACCACTTATTTATTCAAGCATTCCCTATTTCTTTATTGAACATGATTTATTGATTTTCCACTGTGGAGGTTGAATGTCCATAGGAGATGCTAATTGCTAATCTTAGGTCTAGTGAATTCAGTGGCACCATATGAGGCATCCCAGTGCACAAAGCACAGAAACGTCTAAAGTCAGGAATGGAATGTTGAGAATCACGAAACAAGAAATTGTATCGAAGGGTCAAGGTCAAGTCTCACCTCCGTCTTTCCTGTGGTTTATTCTGACCACCGCTTGGGATAGCCGAAGTGGCATAGGAAACTGTTGAATGTCTTGAGACAATTTCCATGGTCGTGGGGCACCCAGTGGAGCACTGTTGCCTGCCCAGGAATGTACACAGGGCTTTTTGCATGGTAGATCTCTGCTATGGGCCTCTAATATCCCATTAGTGTTCTAAGTTAGAGAACCTGAGCCAGAATCTTAACAATGAAGCCAATAAAATGATTCTTTAAAGAAAAAAAAAGATGCTGAGAAAATGAACATAACTTTAAAGCAAGTACAGAGGTCCTAAATCAAAGCCAAGATCCTCACAGTGACCTACAAGGTTCTCATGATTCATATGTTCCACCCTCGCACACTCCCTATACCTCTTTGGACTCAGCTGTCTCCACTCATTACAGAATAAGCACTATGAAGACAGGAGATGAGGTGTTCATAGTACCTAGTACTGTGTCTGGCAAAGAGTAGGCACTCAGAACACGCTTCTTTAGAGCACTGTGTGAACAGTGGATACGTTTAACCTCTCTCTCTAACTGCTTAATTTTCAGAGCCTCAGATCCCTTGTTTATGTAGATGAGAACCACACTGCCCATCTTCCAGAGAAGCTAAGAGGATAAAAAAGAAAAGTATACATAAAGGATCTGGCATGTGTGTCCTACATGAAGTCAGTGCTCAATAAATTTTTGTTTTGCTTCCTATGCTCTTTTCTTCTCTACGTGCAATAATAGCAGCTAATATTTACTGTCCTGTTACCATATGCCAGGCTCAATGCTGAACGCTTTATAAGCATTGTCTCATTGAATTTTCTCAGGCCTGTGAGCTAGGAATTATTACTACTCCCATTTTTTTTTTTAATTTTTTTTCAACATTTTTAATTTATTTTTGGGACAGAGAGAGACAGAGCATGAATGGGGGAGGGGCAGAGAGAGAGAGGGAGACACAGAATCGGAAACAGGCTCCAGGCTCTGAGCCATCAGCCCAGAGCCCGACGCGGGGCTCGAACTCACGGACCGCGAGATCGTGACCTGGCTGAAGTCGGACGCTTAACCGACTGCGCCACCCAGGCGCCCTCTACTCCCATTTTTTAAATGAAGATTAGAAAAGTTCACTTTTCCAAGATCACACAGTCAGTAAACAGCCAAATCAGGATGCAAATTAGGTATACCTGCCACCATAATCCCATCCTTTGCATTAGCAAATACAGTAGGAAATACTTAATTGCACTCTTGAGCTTGAATTATTGTTCATGCTCCAATAGCTGGTGTATATAGGTGTCCCTTATGACACCATAGTCCATTTACATGTTTGTTTATTTAAGCTCAAGATAGCTTAAAAAGCCTGGCTCCCTTGACACGTTTGTCTGGACCATCTTCATAAAACTTTATCCCTGACTCTAAAGGATTGATGTGAAGGTTTTCACAAAATATAAAATAGATTTGGGTCACCTGGGTGGCTCAGTTATTCAAGCATCCAACTCTTGATTTTGGCTCAGGTCATGATCTCATGTTTCGTGAGATCAAGCCCCGCGTCAGGCTCTGGGCTGACAGCAAGAAGTCTGCTTGGAAGTCTCTCTCTCTGCCCCTCCCCCACTCATGCTTTCTCTGTCTCCCTCTTTCTCGCAAAATAAATAAATTAATTAATTGAAAAAAGATTTTAAAAATATATAAAATAGATTTTTCATCTATGATTGATCACTTACTTGCAAGGAGCTGTAATATAAAATTATATTTATACATATTATTTTGATTATAGTATATTTTTGAATTCTCAAATCAACCTTATTACATAGATATTATTATCCCCATTTTACCAACAAGATCATTGGAGAGGTTTGCTAGAAAGTACCCAAGCCCTTAAGAAACTATGGAATCTGAGTATCAGCAACTGATTTTCATAGGAGTTAACATAACTCAAAAACCTACTTCGGTCTGATTCTAATGCCTGTGCTCTTAACTATTATATTAAACTATAAAGTACTATCTAAATGTGAGGATTTATTATACCTTTTCTTATACCATTATTCCACATGGAAATTTCTGCTCTTGGAATGCCTTCATAAGAACTTTAAATTCCCACCTACAGGAACCCTCTTTGCAATCAATTATTCAAGGAACTAAGTTGACAGTTGCTCTCACAAGTATCCAAAAATGAAGGCCAAAAATGACTTTGGCATAACAACCCAAATGCTCACCAAGTGTCTATCTGACCACTTTGGCTGAATGGAGAGGTGCTTAGCTGTAAAGTAATAGGCAGTTCAGATAAAACATTTAAATGTGCTGTCTAAAACCCAAAGTTGGCAATCTTCCCAAAGGGGTGTGCCAAGGTCCTGACCTCTTCCTGGGCAGAGGGGAAGGTTGCAGACTCTTCTCTCATTGCTAATGTTCTCAATTGCCAAGAGTGCATGCTTGCCAGCTTCCAAATCAACTTCTGGTCGAGATTTGAGATGGAGACCACTTCTGTGGAGTGAATTAGGCATCTGGAGAAACAGCATTAATTTTGTTAAGCTTCTCAAAAAAAAAAAAAAGTTAGGAGCACTTGAACATCCCCTACGCTGCGTATATGATCCGCTGCGTATATACGCTGCGTATATGATCCGTCAGCGGCACCGTAGAGCCAAGGTTATCCTTCTCTTAAAAAATTTTCCCAGCAGAGTTGGAAGACTTCTTGCTTCTCCTGCATGATTATTTTCTATGTTCCAATCATTTTCATTGTTCCTGTTCTTTTCTACGTTTGCTAGCAACGCCAGCCATATTCTATGAGTTTAGAACAATTCAAATTCCTTTTGTAGCTTAGTATGACTCCTACACATATTCATCATTGTCTGTTTCCGTTTGCAACACATGTCACCTTTATGGGATATGTCCACTTGCATAGACGCCGGCTTTCCTTCCCAATCCCATAGGTACTTCCGCACTGTGTCTCATGGCCCCGCCACTGGACAGTATTACCTCTTTGGGGTACACCGACAGCAAGATCAAAGACATGATGAGATGACATAAAGCTGTAAGCCACCAGATTCATGACAGCATCCAAAAGTTTGGCAGGAGGGCATCGTTAATATTTGAGAAGATTCCCTGCTTTTGGCAGGAAATCTGCCCACAGCTTCCAATTAGCATGCTTTATGGCTGGAGTGAAGCTGGTTTCTCAATTGTAAGTACCTTGTCTGACTGAAATCTTATTCTCCCAGATAAATTACAAAGGAATTTGTACAATTTTACCCAGACTCCAACTTAACCACAAGATTAATATGAAAACAGGGCCCTCCCTCAAGTCTCCTTTCAGTTCTTCTGAGAATTTCCTTCATTATGACTTCCAAAAGCTCTGCTTTGCTAATGGAACATTAAATGGTATTCTTACCAGGAGGTGCAGGATGGAGGTTTCAACTAAATCTTCTCAGAAGAAAGATCTAGACTGTGACATTGCATTAGGGAATGCAAGCGAATTACTTACCATGACACATCGTTCTTAGTTTCTGCTTGCTATGAGTTGAAATATAATGAATAGAAGTTGAGCTGAGCAGGACTAAGACTTAACTTCATACACAAAATCTTAACAGTGTCTCTTCAGGTTTATAATTCACACCTCTGGGGAAAATCCCCAAGCATCAATAGGGAATTTTTCTAGTGATATTATACTGTTTGAAAATATTTTAAATCTGTGTCTGCGTCTCAGCAAGGTCCTATTTGGAATGGCTTGTGGTTCAGGGATGTTCTTGACTTCTTGTTGCATGAAGGGTCCCAAATATCTCCAATTAGAAAGGATCTAGTCTTATTTAATGTGACTTTTTGCCACCAATCTGTTTTTACTGAAAACCTAGGGGCTAACTTCAGTTAATCTAAATTTGCAACATGTTGGTAGAAAACATTATTTCCCTTGTGATATTTATGGTTTGATTCAAAAATCAGAAGCAGGGGCACCTGGGTGGCTCAGTCGGTTGGGCGTCCGACTTCGGCTCAGGTCATGATCTCGAGGTTCGTGGATTCGAGCCCCGCATCAGGCTCTGTGCTGACAGCTCAGAGCCTGGAGGCTGCTTCAGATTCTGTGTCTCCCTCTCTCTCTGACCCTCCCTCATTCATGCTCTGTCTCTCTCTGTCTCAAAAATAAATAAACATTAAAAAAAAATCAGAAGCAAAAGAATTTTTCTGCATTAACACTGTGTACACACACACAAAATCTCCCGAGGTGCCCATCAAAACAAGTATCCATCATTCTTTGATTAACAGCTTTAACACATAAGTATCATGCTTTGAAATTGAGATATTATATGTAATAGCTCATTTAATTTTCCAGTTAAACTTGAATATAGGTAAAGTAGTTGTTATTCATATAAAACACATAAAAACCTCAAAGTATATACAGTTCATCATAATTATCATATTGTGTTTCCACTGATACTTTATCATTAATAATTATTAAAATAATATAACTTTTTTCACATGAGAAAATAAGGTGTCTTATGGTAATAGTGAGCAAGCCAATATCTCTTTGACAGACACGATGCTGAAGTAAGATTCTATTTCTAGACTATTTCCAACCTTTCAGTTATAAATCCTTCGAAGTCAGGACTAGTTAGGCTGTCTCTCCACGCACAAAACCTAAGGAGACTCCAAAAAACCTCAGCAATCAAGATAAATAACATTTTACAATGATATTTAAAAAACAAAAAGTATAGTACAGCTGCTACAGAAAACACTATCCAGGTTTCTGAAAAAGTTAAAATGGAACCATGGTCCAGCCATCCCACTTCTGGCTACATATCCGAGGGAATTTAAATCAGGGTCTCAGAGCGGTATCTACCCTCTCACAGTCATTGCAGTTATTTATAATAGCCAAGATATGGAAACCCCCTGTCTGTCGATGGATGAATGGATAAAGATGTACTCATATATAACATATATGCATGTGTATTTATACTTATAATACACACACATATGAGTAGGCACAATGGAATGTTATTCAGTCCTGAGAAAGAAGGAAATCCTGCCATTTGTAACATACATAGAACTTGAGAAAATTACGTTAAGTGAAAGAAATCAGACAAAAACAAATACTCTATGAAATTACTTGTACTGTATGTAGACTCTAAAGAAGCCAAACTCATAGAAACAGAGACTAGAATGGTGGTTACCATATGTTGGGGGTGGTGAAAATGGAGAGATGTTGGTCAAAGGGTACAAATGTCCAGTTTTAAGATGAATAACTTCCGGGGATCTAATGTACAGCATAGTGATTATAATTAATAACACTGTAGTATATACTTGAAAGTTGTTAAGACAATAGATCTTAAATGTTCTCACCATGAAAAAGAAGAGGTGGGGGCGCCTGAGTGGCTCAGTCGGATGAGCGTCTGACTTCGGCTCTGGTCATGATCTCGTGGTTGAGAGTTCGAGCCCCGAGTCGGACTCTGCTGACAGCTCAGAGCCTGGTCCCTTGGATTGTGTCTCCCTCTCTCTCTGCCCCTCCCCCGCTAGTGCTCCGTCTCTCTCAAAAATAAATAAACGTTAAAAACAAATTAAGCCTATTAAGTGTTAATTCACTTTAATATGTGATTTTCTCTCTTCACCCACATATTAAGCTACAAGCATTAAGGAATTCTGAGTGTACTTCCCTATTGCAGTAGATTGCTGATCATTGAGAACTATTTAGCTCTGTGTAAAACTACATTTGGACAAAAAGAAGAACCATCCCTCCTCTTAAGAGGCTATTTATTAAAATGGAAGAGTCACAGAGGCAGCAAGATACAGAGAAAAGAGCAGTAATTTGATTATTTGTTCTACCTATGTGACCTCAGTCAAGTTACTTAACTTCTCTGGTCTTCCATTTCCTTATATGTGATATAACCATTTTAATATTCAGCTGTTAGAGGACTGTGAAAATTAAATGAGATAACCAATGTGCAATGCTCAATCTACTGCAGTCATTGAGGAATTTTTTCCCCTTCTTTCTTAGTAATATCCTATCTTATTTTTTGATAACTTAAGCTTTTTTACTTCAAGATCCCAACCAAGTAGGTGATCATGCTTGTCTACACAAGAGCTTTGCAATATGTGTACTCGAGGGTTAGCTCTGCTTCCCCCACCTTTCCTGACCCTGAGCTACATCCCTTCCTTGGCTGTCTAACCCGGGGCATACACCAGATGGCAGTGTCCCATTGAGGACAGGGTCCTCCTGGCCTTTCAGCTCACTGACCAAGTGGCCAGTTGCTTGGCCATATCTCTATGCATGTTACAGGTCAATAGCATTAGCCTTGGGGCCTAGTTGATGTTCAATGTAAAAATAAACACTGGAAAATCTCTGTACACATTCTATTCCCCTTCGACTGCAAAGCATTTCATCTACAAGGTCAACTGGAAGAGGTGCATATGTGCTATTGTGGTGAACATACACTTCCAATAGGTTTTTGTCAATATTTACATTTCAATGCTCTTTAATCAGAACATAATCATCCCTACAGCATATCTGACACATATTGTGAGGCACCAGGGCTACAGACACGAGTAATCCTGGTCTATTACCTTCAAGTAGTTACTGTTTAGTGGAAAAGACAGAGTACCATGTGGTCATTGTTATGTTGTTTAACACAGATGACTTTACAATTTTTGATCAATAGATGTATCTCTCTTGGAGTTAATGCATTTCATGGATTTTACTAAGCTGACCGGCCTTCAGCTCAGAGCTCTCAAATCTCATGGATGCATAGAGTTCTCCATTTAAAATGTGATGAACATTTCTGTCTTGCTATAATCCATTGTGATTCTGAAAGCTTTTATCATATTCACCTTTCAATACTAAAAGTGGTCTATCTAATAGTTGTTGTTTCTTCTATTAATTTATCTTACAAACATTTGCCACAGGATGCCACGTACTATGCTTGGAGAAATATAAATATAAGTGAACTATAGTGCTTAGCCCCAAAGGCTGTGAGTCTAATAAAAGGTTAATAATCGGTTAGAAATTGAGGTTATGCCAGGTGAGTGTGGTGCAAGTACGTGAGTGTGTGTGTGTGTGTGTGTGTCTGTGTGTTGTCCTTGGTGTGTGAATGTGTTTGTTGAAACTAAGGACCACTCTCTGTGCAGGACTCACAAAAACATGCCCCAGCTGGGATTGACAAACTAGACAATAATAACGAGTTAATTTCTTCTGGTCACATTTCTTTCCCTTTCTGCCCTACTCACTTCCTTCCTGTCTCTGTCCTAAGCCTCCCTGCCTCTGACCAGGAGCAGTCACCCTCCCGTGACCTCTAAGGACTCACAGGAATCTCATTTTCCTACAGACCTGCCAGCTGGGGCCTTGGGAATCTGATCTACTCTTGGACCTTTCACAGGCTCAGCTGTGGCATTTCAGAGGAGGCGCCACACAGATCCCTGCCCCATTTGTGTCCCGATATGCGTAAGGACACTGCCCACGGCATTCCAAAGATCTCAGAGACCCTCTCTGCCCCTGGGGCGGCTTGCCGCCTTCAGGAATCTTGCTGCTATCACTACAGGAAGCTCGGCAGGGAGGCAGATCATTGGGTTGGTTGGCTAAGTGGAGTCCCCAACGTGCCTATCAGAGCTGTGCATGACTGACATCGCACTTCAAATTCAGCAGCATAATTATCTGAGATTGAAATGAAAAGGGATTATTAAGCCCTCTGTTCTCCTTTCTCAAAGTGTTGGTGTCGTGCTAGCTCCTCTGTAGAAGAGGGAAGAGAATAAATAGTCCCTGAATTCCTTACTTATCTGTGGCATATCGGAACGGCCATCTGCTTTTTTTCTTGCTTTCTTTCTTATTATTTTTTTGGCTGTTGGTGATGCATTGGGGAGCATGGTAGTGACTCTCTGTTCCTTCCTATGATTCTCAAGGTCTGAGACCGAGCCTGGGAATCTGCATTGAAAAAGTGCACCATGTTTTTTCCGACACAGCCTAAATGGAAACCGCTGCCTAAAGTTTCCTCCTAACGTAATATACTGTGATTATTATTTCTAGAATGCAAAAAAGTAGGCGCATGATACATGGTTAGATAAGAAGATATCTTATCTTGGGTCTGCTGACACCCGGTCAGCTGGCCACTCTGCATCCTGCATGAGGCCAGCTTGTGTTTCAAATGACAATTGTGCTACACGTGGAAAAGGCAGACGGGTGCTTACAAAGATTCCACAGGGTTCTAAATAAATGAGTGAATGAATAAGTAAATAAATAAATAAATACACGCCATTGTTCAAAGCCGCAGAAGGAGAACCAGAGAAAAACCAGGTGTGACTTTGGAAATGAGATGAGAAGATAATACAAATTTCTAAAGACGAAGGGAGGTGCTAAAGAATGAAACGGGGGGCGTAGGCCCTTACCTGAACCAGGGTCCGAGTATTGTGAGGAGCTGTCATGTTCATTCTGTAAAGCCAGTCTTGGGACCTGAGCCACTACCAGACAGGGCAGGCTCTGGGGAAGGATGACAGTCCCAAGGAGGGAAGGAGAGCAGCGAGGGAGGGTGGCGCGGGTGCAGGTGTTCTAAAGATAGCAGTGAGGTCTAGCATGACCCACTGCTGCCGTCTAGAAACGTCTATTTCTGGGTCACCGGAGAGACGACATAAAGCCAGAGAGGATGATCATGGCTACTAGTCAGCGAACACGTGTGCTGTACCAGGCACAGGCCTCTTGCCGGCACATCCCTTGCAACAGTGGAAATGGTTTCCCGTGAAGAGAGTGAGGCTTGCTCTCGGGGACCCTCACTTGCCTGGGCCCCATCCAGGGTCCCGAGAGGGGCCTTAGAAATGTGTCCACACAATTGTTTATAAATGTGCTTATAAAACTCACAAAGTAGAATATTGTTTTCTATTTTTATTTATCCAGAGTTCGGCTCTGGGCCCCACAAAACCTGTGTCCATCTTGGTGAGGTACTTATTATGGGTGATTGTGGCATTGATACTGCTACTAACCAGCTGTACCATTGTAGACAGATGGTATTCTGAGCCTCACTTTTCTCATCTGCAAAATGGAGTTTTCTGTCCCATCCAACTTTATAAAGTAACTCAGGATCGAATTATATCATAGTGGGTGGGGAACGCTAGGAAGTATTTAAAATTTTTTAAATATTTATTTATATTAGAGTGGGGGGGGGGGGCAAACAGGCACACAGAATGTGAAGCAGGCTCCAGGCTCTGAGCTGTCAGCCCAGAGCCAGACATGAGGCTCAAACTCATGAGCCGTGAGATCATGACCTGAGCAGAAGTCGGATGCTTAACCAATTGAGCCACTCAGGGCTCCTGTACATCACTGTTTTATTTAAGGACTCTGGAAACTGCAAAATTTGTGGAAAGGAATATTTAGCCTCAAATGCAAATTAATATTCCCACTGGAGGCATTAATAAAGACGCACTCGGCTCTGCACTTGGATAGGCCTGAGTCTAGCTCTGGAATAGGACGCTAACTGACAAAAGGTCTTTAATGCTAGTTTACCTTAAAGCAACGAGACTCCCAGTGGCTTCCCACACAGGGTAAACTGCCTCACTTCACAGACTACTTTACCAACCTCCCTCCCTGTGTACCAGAGAGAGTCCGTACAGAGGAAAATTAGAAGTGAAAGTGCGTTCTATTTGTTTTGCACAAATTGCTTATGATCCAGGACCAATGAGGAAGTCACCGCCTGCAAAGCCACTCTCAGTGACCGAAGGCCTTCCCCGCACGAGTGGTGAGTTGAGAGCAGACATCTCAGTGTCGCTCAGCAGGAGGAACATCTTTTGGCCTCCTTCAATGTGGTGCTTTGAAGATGCAACAACATTTGAAAGGAAGTGTGTTCTCCCAGCAGGGACCTTCGTGTACAGCTCTTTCCCTCTGCTCACGTCCGCATGGATCCCTTTCTCTTTGCTCACGTAATGTTTATCTTGGGGAAGGTGCAGATGTATAACTGACACGTTCTTATTTTCCCTTGACTTCTGCCTCCTCTTTCCCCTGGATAGAACACTCGGCATGTCTGTGCCGGGATGAAGGAATCAGGAGGACACTAAGAAATTGACAGGAAAGAAAGAGAAAGAAAGAAAGAAAGAAAGAAAGAAAGAAAGAAAGAAAGAAGAAAGAGAAAGAAAGACAGAAAGAAAGAAAGAGAAAGAAAGAAAGAAAGAAAGAAAGAAAGAAAGAAAGAAAGAGAAAAGAAAGAAAGAAAGAAAGAAAGAAAAGAAAGAAAGAAAGAGAGAAAAAGGAAGGAAGGAAGGAAGGAAGGAGAGAGAGGAAGGATAAAGCCCAGCACCACTAGTTTCCTATAATGCAACAGATACCTCACACACGTCATCTTATTTAATCCCTCCTAGCCGAACAGGAGGAAGATGTTACACCACCCGTTTTGCAGAAGGATTGGAATCTCAGGGATAAGGAGTAACTTTGCAAAGGTCAGCAATGAATGAGAAAGACAGCCAGTACGAGATCCCGGTCTTTCAGAATTCAAAGCTGAAGCACTTTCTCCTCCACTCTGCCACTCCCTTTAGAGGCAAGAGGGAAAGAAAAGAAAACAGACCGTATTTTTCTTGCCCTCACATTACAAATTGAATTTCACCGAGTGAAATGCCATGCAATCAGATTGCGTGGCCACTTCTTAGTTTGCTTCTAATTCCATATAATGGTCATGGCTGCAGCTTTTAATCCCCCGGATGGCAACAGCATACATTGCTGGTTCCATGCCAGTCCCCAGGGCTCAGACACCATCTAATGCAAACAAGGGTCTCACAGGCTTTGGAACGCGCCTTCCCTCCCCCTGATGGGGACTATTGGTCAGGGTTCAACTCTCAAGAAGCACCGTCCCAGATGAGAGGGACCCCTGAGCTGCAGCTGAGCTCAGCCTGTGTGAAAAGCTTTATTTGTGTGGCTCCGTGGCCCCTTGTCAGTAACAAAATGGCCACGTGTGAGGGATCCAGAGAGTTGCCTGGCATTCCAGCTGCGTCAGAATGTTTTGAGTAGCTGGGGTTTATTGAGTAACCATCTCGGACGGTGTAGTTATTTTCCCTGATGTAAGCTGTAGTGTGTGCAATCGTGTGTCAGGGACAGTCAGAGCACTCTTGTCCCTTTGTGTTGTCAAGGAAACTTCGGGAATGCCACGTGAATATTTCATGGTTATCTACACCAAATTGGATTTTTTTTCCTCTGCTTTTCTTGACCCATCACTCATGTAATAAATATTTATTGAGCAACTGCTATAATCCACGTACTATGATAGGAACCTGGAAAACAAAGATGAATAAAGTATAATACAGTATGGACAGGGTGATATACAAGCAAACAAATATGAGCGGTAAAATGTTCTGTATGCCGTAACAAAAGTATATCTGGGGCTTAAGGGGGAATGTGTTCAGTAAGATCTGAGGAGGAAAAATAGAGGAATATTCAGAGACACTTGGTAGAAAAGACCTTCCCTGCAAGACAGCATTTTCAGCAGGAAGAATACAGCCTGTTAAATTAGATGAACATGAAAGTAAATCCTAGTTCTGCTCACATTGAACTATATGATCATAACCTTGATTTCACCTTTCTGAGTCTCATCTGACACCAGCTATCCCTGACTCTGAGAGAGGAGAACGTTGTTCAACAACTCAAAGGGAGACTTGTATCATTGTGTATAGTTGCGTAATTTTCCAGAGAGAGAGTCTCGCTGGGTAAAAGGGTGACTTTTCCAGTCATGCTATCTGAACTTGGGTATGTGAATGTTTTCTTTCACCCATCTAAGATGCGCCAAGAACAGAAAACCTTAACCTTAAAGATTAGAAATGTGAGCTGACAAATGGAAGACCTTAACCCCATTCACTCACAATGCGTACCACCCCCTTGAGGACTGATGATGTCATTTCTGACGTTGAAGAATGTGGTAGGTGTTACCTCATTCTGCTCTTCTGGAACAATGAGAGTGTCAGATATCGTCAGGTATTCGTATTCGTAACGGAGGCTTGACAGCAGGTAAACCGATGTGAATTTTTTCTGCAACCTTTGTCTTTTCAGACTAGTCAATTTTCCATTCTATTGAGAAAGCTGGGGACAGCTTAATAGATGTATCAGCTACTCAATCAAATGTAGCAATGCTTATTATTTTGGCATCAGTCAGGGTTCTATCTTGCAAACAGCAAAAGCTGACTCTCTTATGGAGAAAGAGTTTATTGAAACGATATTGGGTAGGCCACAAGGTCAATGCACAAGCTAGAGACCCAGGCTAAATGTCAATCATTCTGGAACTAGTCTAAGCAGAAAATTAAGGAGACTACTGGTACCACCATCAGTCAAGAAGATCCACTGACCCTTTGGAACCTGCCATTTCTAAGGAACTTGAATTTACTGCAGATGACTCCAGCACCAAGGCCTCTTCTTGCCGGGAACTCAACGTGTAACCATTTCTGCGATCGCCACCAGTCAGAGAGAGAGGAATTCCCCAATCCTTCCTTGTTTTCTATCACTAGAGTTTAAGTCTTCTGATTGGTAGAGCCACACACTAGCTCTAAGAGAAACTGAGTGAGTTTGGCCTTTTATTTGGAGAAACTAGAATCTACAGTTTAAGGAACTCCCAAACTTAGAATGTAGAAGAGAGGCCATAAGACCACCAGCAGGACAAATATCCACTATGAAATATCCGTTATATTGTCATCACTGCTGTTACTCAGTAAGCATTCCTTAATTCAGGAACAATGTGAGGCACTCTGGAAGAATTGCTAGGAATAAAGGTATAAATGTCAGGGCTTCATTTTTCCATTTAGAAAAAAAAAACAACAGAGTTTTAAACGAGATGTAAGGTTTGGTTAGGGATCATTTCTTCACCCAAGAAGTGAGAGCAGTGGTTCTCAAACGTCAGCCTACATCGGGACCACCTGGAGAACTTGTTAAAAGAGATTGCTAGACAGCCCCTTCCCAAGTTTGTGGGGAGAAAAAGCAAGAACTAGCATTTGTAAAAAGTTCGAGATCAATCTGAGGACCGCATTTTGAAAACTGCCGACTTAGAGAAAACCTTCAGGACTAGAGGCAAGGAAGAAAGAATCAGCCAGAGAGATTCAATGAAGAGGGAGATAGCCACATATAGAAAAGAACTTGTGTAAGACAAACATTAGGAAGCAGGTCAGAAAAGAAAATTTAGACGAAGCATGTGGGGGTGGATTGCATGAGGACTGTTACATCTTGAGGGTGAATGGAGGTAATGCTACTGGCAGGAGATAATGCTAGAAGCCTTTAGACAATTTAATCCAAATAATTTGTAATAGAGACACTGTTGTCCTGAATATCTGGCTAAGTGCTGGAAATACCATAATGAAATCTGACTTCTTTTCAGTAAGATAAGTCATTCAGTTATTCTCAAGAGAAGGGAAGACCAATGCAAGTGTGTGGCCTTGCGTGGGAACATCCCAAAGGGGAATGAAGAGCCAAAATAAATGACATTTGAGAGAAAAATCTGTAAAGTGTCTACATAGAAACCACTGTTATTACTGCCTTGCTGTGTGAGCTTGAAGACTCTGTGTAACCTCTCTGGTTTTTTATTTCATCGGTGGAAAACAAATGATTTCTAAGGTACATAATAAGCCTACGAATAGAAGGCTTTAGAGGACACACAACTCAGAGGTGATCATAAGACTGGAAAACTGGGGGGATCATGAATCTAGTACCAAAAAAAGAAATAACGTCAACATTTTTCATCCCAACTGGAGAATACTGTGACCTTGCCTCAAAGTGGAACAATAACAACAGGAAACTAGTGCATCAGAATGTCTTTGTTTAAAAAGTTACAGGATAGATAATGTATTGGGAGGCAACAGATATGCATATAGATGAATCCTAATTCAATGCAAACCTGTTAGTTTATTTATGTTATTAATATGATACCCTAGAGGATATAAACCAATTAAAAACCCATTTCAATTATTAATTGGGTCCCCTAATTGAAGGGACATAATAAATTAATTAAAGTGTCCTCAGCTCTATTCACCAAGGAAAACACCTAAGTCAGGGCATGGATTGGACAAACACATCTGTATTAAACTCTTAAACTGGACTCTATCCAACTCCACATAGAAAAAGTAGCCAAGGGGCACCTGGGTGGCTCAGTCGGTTAAGCGTCCGACTTCGGCTCAGGTCACGATCTCGCGGTCCGCGAGTTCGAGCCCCGCGTCGGGCTCTGGAGCCTGATGGCTCGGAGCCTGGAGCCTGCTTCCGATTCTGTGTCTCCCTCTCTCTCTGCCCCTACCCCATTCATGCTCTGTCTCTATCTCAAAAATAAATAAAAACGTTAAAAAAAAAATTAAAAAAAAAAAGTAGCCAAATCCACAGGAGCAAGTGTTCGGATGACAAGGCCCGGGGAGGAGAGGTGCCAGGATGGATTGCCGGCTTAGTTCTGTGGGTATGGTGCCACAGATGGGCCAATCAACATTTCAGGCCTCAGTTTACATAACTAGGAAGTGAAATCGTTGAGTCAAATAATTTAAAATGTTCCTTTCTTGTTCTGGCCAATTGGACTCCTAATGAATACACAAGCCAAAATGT
This sequence comes from Felis catus, assembly GCF_018350175.1. Lineage (NCBI taxonomy): Eukaryota > Metazoa > Chordata > Mammalia > Carnivora > Felidae > Felis > Felis catus. The sequence continues at coordinate 186,476,515 of NC_058371.1, read as the reverse complement.
CAATCCTAAAACTTCCAGTGATAACGAATCATTAATGGAGCATTTACTGAGCACCCTCCAATTGTGCTCACAGTTAAAGGATACGAACATTAAAAGATACAGTTCTTTGGGGTGCCTAGGTGGCTCAGTCAGTTAAGCACCTGACTCTTGATTTTGGCTCAGGTCATGATCTTAAATATGAGATTAAGCCCTGTGTCAGGCTCCACACTGGACGTCGAGCCTGCTTGGGATTCTCTCTCTCTCTCTCTCTCTCTCACTCTTTCTCTCTCTCTCTCTCTGCCCCTCCCCTGCTCACATGGACATGCTCTCTATCTTTCTCCCTTTATCTCAAAATAAATAAACTTAAAAAAAAAAGACGCAGTTCCTTTTTTCAAGAAGCTTACTGTCTCCACATGTCAGAAATGGGTGCTTAATCTCTGAGGAAATGCCTTGGCTGTTTATGGCCCATTAATCTACCATTTATATTATAAACGCAGCTTGTCGATAATTTTGTTATATAATTTTTAGAAATACCTGTTAATTTCTGCATCACTTTGGATCTAAGTTACTTTAAGATATTGAATGTTTTCATTCATGGCCATGGTATTGATGTCCCTTATTTTTATTTTATGTTTCATTTTCCATTTTGCTGTAAACTTTTATAATTTTCTCTTTTAAATTGTTAAACATACTTTGTTTTGTTCCTAGATACATTTTTGTGTGCATATCTGTTTCTATTGAACATGCTACTGATATATACAAACAAAAATAAATTTTGTGTATTGAATTGAGTTTGTGTATCCATATTATATCTGGAAAATGGTATAGATATATACAAAAATTTTGTGTCTTATATGTTTATATTTGATCAGGAAACACTGCTACATTTTGTTTATTCTACAATTGAATATTCTTTGATTCCCATTATCAGCTTAGAGAGGTTTTTTTTTTTTTAATTTTTTAAATGTTTATTTATTTTTGAAGGAGAGAGAGACAGAGTGTCAGCAGGTGAGGGGCAGAGAGAGAGGGAGACACAGAATCCAAAGCAGGATCCAGACTCTGAGCTGTCAGCCCAGAGCCTGACAGGGGGGCTCGAACTGACCAATAGTAAGATCATGACCTGAGCAGAAGTCGGATGCCTAACCGACTGAGCCACCCAGGTGCTCCTAGAGGTGTTTATTTTTATTCTTAGTTTGCTAGGATTTAGATATTTATAAATTGTTGTGGAATTCTATCACGGACTTATTTAGACTTCCACTGAATGATGACTTTTCTCCATCTACTAATGTGGATAATTACATAGTAGGTTTTCTTGTTTTGAATCAAGTGTACATTCTTACACACAGATTGGTTATTAGTTATTAGTTATTAGTATCCTTCTTACATACTGCCAGATCTGGGGTTGCTAATAGTTTGTTTTGTGGTCTTCCATTTGCATTTGTAAGATTGGCCTCTAATTTTCTTGTCTCATGCTGTCATATCTAGATTGGATATCAGGTCGGCATTAGGCTCAGGAAATGAGTTGGATGTTCTTTTCCTATTATTTTATTTTCTGAAATACTTTGTAGAAGACTGGAATTATCTGCTCCTTGAGTTTTTGATAGAATTCACACTGAAGAAAATTTGGGCTGATGATGTTCCTTACGAGAAGATGATTTAACTACTGACCTCATTCTGTAATAGTTACAAGATGACCCAGGTTTTTTGTTTGTTCCGCAGCACTTTTACGCCCTCTCTTTGTACTTTTTTTTTTTTTTTTTACTGGATAATATCATTTGGTTATCTTTTGAGTCTCAACCATATCCTGAGTTATGTTGTCATTATACACATGTATATTCAGTAACTTTTTTTAAAGTTCATTTATTTATTTGTGGGGGCAGAGAGAGAGAGAGAATTGGTTTTTCATTTTTTTAAGTTTATTATTATTTATTTTGAGAGAGAGAGAGAGAGAGAGAGAGAGAGAGACAAAGAACAAGTGGAGGAGGGGCAGAGAAAGAAGGAGACAGAATCCCTCTGCACTGTCAGCTCAGAGCCCAGTGCAGGGCTTGAACTCACGAACCATGAGATGATGGCCTGAGCCAAGACCAAGAGTCAGATACTTAAACAACTAAGTCACCCAGGCGCCCCTATTCATTAACTTTTTAAAATAAAGTATATTTTATGGTTTTAGAACCTCTATACTAATGTTATCTTCTTTTCCTATTTCACCAATTCTCCCCAAATCTTTATTTGTTTTATTTTTCTTTCTTTGAGTTTACTCTCTTCCTCTTTTTCTAAATTAGGGTACACACTTATTGGGGTGTCTGGGTGGCTCAGTTGGTAGGGCATCTGACTTCAGCTCAGGTCACAATCCCGCAATCGGTGGGTTCGAGCCCTGCGTCGGGCTCTGTGCTGACAGTTCAGAGCCTGGATCCTGATTCAGATTCTGTCTCCCTCTCTCTCTGTCCCTCCCCGACTCATGCAGTCATTCTCTCTCTCTAAAATAAACAAACATTAAAAAAATTTTTTTTAAAAACAGAATACACACATATTGTGTTAACGTTCATGTTTCCTTTTCTTCTGAAATAAGATTTAAAACTATTTTGTCCTCTAATTACTGTGGAATTTAGTTGCCTTCCACAAAATATGGTGCTCCGTATTTTCGTTATTGTTTCAAGTATTTCCAAATCTCCATTATGATTTCTCTTTTGACTGTTTTTTTTCAGAAGCATTTTTTTTTCATATATATTTAAAATTTTCTAACAATGAAGAAGGTTTGAGTTATGTCTTTGGTTTTCATTTCCAGCTGAATTGCATTTGATAAAATATTACGTTTCAAATGAACCTAATTTTAAAAAATGTCTTGGACCTGCTTTTCAGCCAAATTGTGCGTGCGTGTGTGTGTGTGTGTGTGTGTGTGTGTGTGTGTTAAATATTTCTTTGATTTTTAGGACGTGTTATTAGGAATTATAAATTGACAACTTTGTATCTTTTTCATTAGGTGTGAATTATATTGCTCTATTTTGATTCTGCCATGTCAAGGAAAGCTTCCTGACTTAAAGTTGTTTTGCCCTCTATTAATATAGCTATATAATCTATGATTATTTTCGGGTTTATAATTTTCCATCAGCTATTTACAATTGTGTTGCATCATTCTGATTTTTATGCTGTGTTTTTTTTTTTTTACGTTTACTTCATTTATTTTGAGAAACAGAGAGAGCACAGGATGGACAGAGACAGAGGGAGAGAGAGAGAATCCCAAGTAGGTTCCACACTCAGCGCAGAGCCCAAAGTCGGGCTCTAACTCACAAACCGTGAGATCATGACCTGGGCCAAAATCAAAAGTCAGATGCTTAACCGATTGAGCCACCCAGACACCCCTTGCTTTGTTTAACAGCACATACCAGAAGTCTTTCTCTAACCTAGTAAGAAAATCTTTGACTTTTACTCATCTATTTGCCCCAAAAACCTTGATTATAATAACCCACATAATTTTTTATGGGTATTCAGTCATTTTGTATTTTAATTTGTCATGTTTTACTTTTAGATTTACTTTCTACCCTGTTTTGTTTTCTTTTATTGATTGGTTTTTGGTGGAATGTTTCCCCCGAGATTCATTATTTTCCCTTTAAGATTACATACTTTCCACATCTTTATGTTTAGCCCTAGAAATTGTTAACAATGCAAATGACTTAAAATAACTCAGAATGTGTCAACTCAAATCACTGTTTTTCAATGTATGTATTTTTGGCTAGGGTTTTCATATTTTCTAGATTCATATTTGAAACCACATTCATCAAATAATATTTTTATTCTTTTTAACAACCAGTGTTTGTTTAATTTAATCTATATTTGCTTTTTTTCTCATAATCCTCTTGACTATCTAAATTTCCTTCTAAAACTATTTTCCTTCTTTCCAATATGCATCCTTTGCTCTTAACCAGTAATCATTCTCTAAGTTTTTGTTTGTATTTATAAGAATGTCTTTTTTCCGGCCACTATTTTCTAAGATAGAATTGTATAGAGACCAAAACTAGGTTAACTGTTATTATTTCCTATCCCAGAATTTTAAGGTCATCATTTCCCTACGTTTTGACTTTCATGGTAGACCTTGAGAAATTCGATGATCATCTGATTATCGGTTCTTTTTTGGTGATCTGTGTCTCTTCTCTGGGTTTTCAAAGATCTTCAGTTTGTCTTTGGTGCACTGCAGTTAGAAAAAAAATGTCTTTTTAAAAATTTGATTCAGATTTTTTTTTCTCTGAAACCAAAGATTGCTGATTTTTATCAATTCAAGAAAATTTTCAGACACTGTCTGTTTGATTAGAGACTTTGTCCTAACTTTCTCCTTTTGAAATTCTAATTTTTAAAAATATATAACTTTGTCTTCTATGCTGTATTATATTATTTTCTTGTTGCCGTTTTCTGGTTCTCTAATATCCCCTTAAAGTTTGTCCAATCTTACATAATAAGCTAATTTTCCCTATGTGTTCCAGATATTATTCCCCAATACTATTTTATTTGGTCTTCATGCATGGTAATATTTACCATGCAAAAATAATTTTAATATAGTCGATTTGGTCAGTAACTTCTTTTATTGTGTTAGGATTTTTTTTTCTTTTAAAATGCATTACACAGTCCAGATTTATATATAAATGTCCGATTAAAATTTTATTTTATTTTATTTTATGCTTATATATGTGAACCACCTACACTTGAAAGAAAGAATATTATACAAATCCAGATACTTATTTTTTCTAAATGGAAAGGATATTTTGCAAGTAAAAACGCTTTTACTGAATTCAGCTCACTGCAACTTCAAGAAAGCTACTTTTTCTTATTATCATAATATGTACAGAACTGACCTTAGCGGCTAACAAAGAGTTACTTCATATTTTTTATAGTAATTCTTTATATGGTTTTATTTTTATTTTAGTTGTTTATTTGTTTTTAAGCAATTCTTTATATATTTAAAAATAATTTTGTAAAAATTAATTACTTTTGATAATGTTCATATTAATAAACTACCTCTAAATGTCTGTCTTCAGAAGTTTTGTGTTAAATGTAATACCGATTAAACTAAATTTAAATTGTATATGATGCACATCAGTAATTTTGTGTTAGCTTATGCCATCCATGTTTATATGTTTTATGAAATTTTCCTAATTGTTTATATATTAGTTATGTTCTTTATAAATACTTTTAATAATTATCATACTAAATTATAATTTTAACAACTTCATTTTATGTTTGTTCAGCATATTTAATTAAACTAGGCCTCTGATGTCGGCCATTTAAATTGTTTCCAATTATTTTTATTATGATAGATTATATTTCATAAACTTATTTGTATAGCTAAACACGTGTTTCTTCTACGGCATGACTAGTGTTGACGTTAGAAGACTTGCACTTATAAAAGTGAGTTGAAAGCTAACCTCACTCCTTACTTACCAGAAAATTATTTCACCTCTCTGGGCTTTATAAAGCCTAGATCACAGGGTTTTCACTGGGATTGAATTTTAAAGTATGCTGTGGACTGCACCCAGTGTAGTCTTTAACTAATGTTAATTGACCCAACCCTAGTCTTCCTGCTTATAATAAATACATATGAGTAGACTTATTTAGTCAAATAGTATAAACATGTAATGGCTCCTGCTAAGTATTTAACTGATAGCAGCTGTCTGAATCAATGACTCACAGCATATGTTGTCTTAGAACAGTCCAGCGAACTTGAGCATCGCTCCTACCACATAAATAGCATAAGCTATGGACAGGTTAAAGATGGGGAAGTGAGGCACAGAGAAGTTACGTGGTATTCTAAAATCACACAGCTGATAAATTGCAGATAAGTGGCAGATTTGAATTCAGGCTATCTAACTCAAAAGACAGTGTATTTAATGTTATGATGCCTGAAACTTGTATAAACATCTCCCTGACACTAATTACTTCTTTTATTATAGAGAAAAACACATTTTAACTAGGTTTCTTAATTTAAAATTGCACAAGATTTAAGGCTTCTCTTATTTTCTTTACTAGTCATTTTCCATTTAGTCATATAGTGTTTCAGGGTTATTCGTCTCACAACTATATATGTCTCCTCAGCGGATTTTAAGCTTCTTTAAGAGTTAGACTAATTTTGCATCCTTCTTCAAATCCTGTATAACATCCTCCATAGTGGATAATTAGTAAACACTGCCTGATGTTTAGACAGTCTAAATGCTTCATTTCCCTATGAAATAGTCTTCTTCTAATAAACCAATGGAAGATAAAAGTCATAAGCAAATAAATCCAAAAAGAAAAAAAAGTGTCTAAATTTATGTTAGATCCATTATATAGAATGGCCAGATCATGATTCTTTAACATTTTTAGTGAAAAGAAGCCCACTGTATTTCTCTGGAGGTCTGAGAATCTGAGGCGACTATCAATGACAGAAACTTCCCGGCTAGACATCCGGACAGTCTTGGATATGGGCGGGTGATAACTGACCAGGTTGACTGTCTACTGGGTAATGCTTTACAACCGAGCAGCTCATCTCAGTTTGCCTTAAAAACCTGCTCACAAATAGCACCACACTTGACATGGGGAATGTTCGAATTATTCTTTCCAATTTGAGCGATTGAAGAATTAAGTCGAAACTCGAGATTCTGCAGGAAGTATGGAAAGAAATTCGAACCAGGGCGCTTGGGTGGATCAGTCAGTTAAGCGTCAGACTTCAGCTCAGGTTATGAGCTCACAGTTTGTGGGTTCGAGCCCCACTTCGGGGTCTGTGCTGACAGCTCAGAACGTGGAGCCTGCTTCCAATTCTGCTTCCCTCTCTCTCTCTGCCCCTCCCCAGCTCGCACTCAGTGTGTGTGTGTCTCTCTCTCCTCTCTCTCTCAAAAATAAACATTAAAAAAAGAAATAAAAAGAAAAAAGAAAGGAATTCAAACCAATTTTAATGGTTGGATTCCCCACCAACAGGCTGAATAAGCTTGAAGCTGCTTTCCTGATACATGGAGCTTCAGGATAAGGTGGAGGGTAACCCCTGTAACTTTGCAAGGATGTTATAAAGATAATATATTATCACCTGTCCTATAAGAGGCACTTAGCAAACGGTACTATCACAATGATTAAAATATTGCTTATGAGGAACACCTCCTTTCTATCCCTTCCCCCGACATCTGGGTTTGGAGAGTTTCCAATTACTACAAATATAAATTGAGATATGCCTAAAAGTGTAAAGCATATATATTGTTTGTTTCTCAGGTCAGTAATCATACCTTATACCACAGCCACCGTGACTAAGCCAATAAAATCATGCTAATACATGCATGTGAATTAACAAATAAAACCCTAAGTAAGTCAATTGTAGTCATTTATCATGCTGGATTTTAAAACAGATAAAATTTCCTTGAGATGCGGTTAGAGAAATTATTGGTAAGGCAAAATTTTCCTCATACATTTCATCTTTACATTTGGGGAAAATGTTTTCTCCTTTGAGTAATCCATTTTTTTTTTCAACGAACTTAAATAGTAAAGCCATCACTTAAAACATGAATTAAATAAAGGTCATAAAATATTCCTCAAATCTGACCAATAGGTGACAAGTAAAAAGAATTGTCCGATTTACCTTTATGTGTCAGTAAATTTTATACTGTCATTGAGCAAATATTGATATATACTTGATGTTGATCTACTACCAAAGTATATATTTTAAGAGCTTCGTGGTTTATTTCAGTACCTGCGCTGAGATAGGTTGCATACATGCCCATGATGTATAACACAGTTAAATGCTGAGACATGATTTTATTCCTGAAAACCAATCCACTGAGCCATCTAAACTGGTTTGAAGTACAGAGATGCGCATAGTGTTTCCTTCTGCCTGATATAAGTGCTACCAGACTCTTAAAGCTATATTCCTTCTCCCCCTCACTTATATTCCATTTATTTCAAATATCCAGAAAAGGCAAATCTAGTGAGATGGAAAGTAGATTAGTGGCTGCCTAAGGCTAGGGTAGTATATGCGGTGGGGGATCTGAGGTGTGATAGTTAAAGGGCATGACATTTCTTTTGGGGGTGATGAAAATGCTCTAAAATTAATTATTGTGATGATTGTAGAACCCTGTGAATATACTAAAATCTGCTGGATTGTACCACTTTAAATGGATGAATTGTATGGCAAGTGGATTGCATTTCGATAAAACTATTGTAAAAACTAATTTTTTTAAAGCTAAGAGGAGAGATGAAGCCACATGACTTCCATCAAGATTCACTGGCATCTTAGTTCATCACATCTTGATTGAGGGGTGCAGGGGAAAAAACAGATTAGAAATTTCTCCATACAATATTAAGGCAAAGAAAAGCTATCTTAATAATGCCAAAATGTCTACCACAGTTTTTCTGCTTAACCAGATCTGATAACATGGTTCAACATAAGAGTCAGTGAAGGAAGGGTTAAGACAAAAACCCATCCTTCAGACCCTGTAAGTAACCACATTTGATGTGCAGTAACTTTGTATAATGGCCTTAATTATTTTCAAGTGAATTATCAAGAGCATTATAGAAATAAGATTTTGTTTCCAGGGCAGTGGACACTTTCATCCTGATATAAGGATCGAGTCATATCATAGACATATTCAACTAACTGGAATTTCATTATAAGCATTTGGATGTGAGAAATGGAAGGAAGAAAGAGGAAAACTAGCAGAGAAGAAGAGAAATATCCATTTAATTGGTTCAGAAAATTCAACCTGTATAGCCATTCAATGTGCAAATACCCCGGAACCAGTCTAAAGTGGACTTCTAGGACCTGCCTTCTGTCAGCATCTTGCTTCCTGTGTGCTTCTCAGAACCTAAGCGTCTCCTCCCATTACATGTATTTAAAGAATCTCACTTTGGGGTCAACATGGCCTGTGTAAAGAAGCCAATTACTTCATCTGTGGTTCAACTGAATAAAAAGCAAATGGTTTCAATGTCAGAGAAAAAACTGACTTTTCTCAACTTGTTAGAAAAGATCTCCGATCTAGCACCCACCAAACGGAGTTTCAAGAGTAATTCAACAATATGCAATCTTCTTCTTATTTATCCTCTAACCTTACAAACCAGCCCTCATGTAAACGACACCTTCATTTTATTTCCTAATGTGCTCAGTTGATACAACTTTTTGGGAGATAGTAGCCCAATGACAACTCATAGAGGAGAAAGAGCAGTGAGAAGCCACGAGAGCTTCAGATGCAGAACAAGATGCCCAAAAAAGGAAGCTTGGGGCAAAAGAGAAAAAAGGCAAGAGAGAGAACGTGCAGTGAGTGGATAGCATGAAAAAGAAACCAACAATAAAAATGGAGACACAAAATGAATTTTGTAGGCCTTCTGACACACTTGACTCACGTAGCAAACAGACTTATATAAAATATACACTCGAGTTATGCTTCTGGGTTATATTTTAAGCCTTAACTTGTAGTACTCAAGTTGATCTGAGGTTTGAAATATGAGTCTCTCATTAAGCTAATTGTACTCTCAACATTTAAATAATTATTAAAAGATTCCGTAAGTTCTCCCAAGTTGAATCACTATTTGATTTAAGGAACTTGTTCAGTTGTACTTTATTTTGGCTTTTCTTAATGAAGTTATATTGGAAACAATACTTCATTTGTAAGTAAAAAGAGGTGAAAATCTTATGCTGGATTGGACCCATATAAAGAAAGGCAGAAGATCTTGTAATTTTTCACTCTGAGATTTGAATTTTACCATGCAGTGGCCCACCTAAGCACCATCTACTGAGAGTACAATACTTGTCTGGATCCACTAATGCACCAATATTGCTTCCCTAGAGTGAGCATTTTCTGGATCATAAAGGTTTATTTTAAAGACTTATGCAGCTCCTCGCCCATTAACCAAATGCTAATCGAGAAGTTAGTAGATATCCAGGAATAGTCTCGGTGGGGGAGTTAAGAAATATAGGAAAAATAAATGACACCTTTCCTTTACCCTAAGAATTTCCATTTTTGTTTGGGGAAAACAAAATTAAGGTAGAAGAAACCGAAAATAGAAGATCGCTATCCCAGTGCTGTATTATGACTTTCTGGTATGAATGCAGGATTTCGGAAATGGAAGATCTAAAGTTAGCCTCTGAGAGTCAGAATCAACTTGATAAAAAAAAAAAAAAAAGGTAGAATTTTAACTGGGCCTTGAAGAATGGGTAGAATGTGATTAAGCAGAGGATGAAAGCCAGGAGGTTTCACACAGTGAAAAATGGGCTCCACAAAACGTCGGAAGATGGAATCGCTATGGATAGTGTTTGGAGAGAGTGGGAAAGAGAAAGCAGAGCATGGCTCAAATGGTGGGGCTCAGGTACGGGGAGTTAATAGACATTCTGGACAGTTCTATTTGTGGTGGGAGAGCAACCTGTTATGGCTACTCTTTCTTTTCATATCCAAATAAAAAAATGTGACTCTAGGGAAGAGAAGGCCTGCCCCTTTCTCTATTTCTTGAGGATTGGAAAGCAGGAGGTGCCGAAGTTCTCTGGCACCTATCCTATGTCTGATATCCTCTACCTTCTTCTTTCTTCTGAATCCCCTTACACATGTCTGCTTTTGAGATGTTCATTGATTTATGCACCTCCTGACCTCTCTAGGTACTACCTGGCCCCATGTGTAGACACAGCCCCAACCCCTTCATTCCTGGAAGAACCTTTAATTCAAGGTGCTGTAGAATGTAACACATTCTAACTAAAGGTTGGAGGAAAAATCCAGAGGCATTTGGGTGTGGGGATTATAACAGAATAGGAAACAACCTATGACTGTTAACATTTCTCAGCCATCTCCACCCCCAAGAAATATCTCACACATCCCCTTTCTGCACAGAATCCGGATGGTCATACTTCCTAGTGTCTGTGTGTGTGTGACTGAGTGTGTGTATGTATAACATGTCTATGTTTCCATCTTCTCCTAGCTCTGCAATACACTACTACCCCCCTCCAGCACCCCCAAAACCAGCAGAGTACAAAAGCAGAATTCTTGACCCTCAAAAATGCAGAGTGATCGGGTTCTTCTCTCTCCACTTCCACCCTTGACTGGTCTTGGTGGAGGCTTACTTTTACATAACTTAAAAATCCTATCAGTAAGTTTTCCTAAACAGAAGAGCATCTACTCTAGAGATAACTTCTGCTCTTCTCCTGTAATGCAGAAAACAGCTGCAGCCATTTCTAGCTTTTAGTGATTTTTTTTTTCCCTGTCTGTTACATATTTTTGAAGATTGATTAGCTAAGCAAATCCCTCAGGTTCAGGAAGAGGTAAAACGAACATAACGCTTTAGGACAACAAAACCCATTTGAAGCAGGCTCTGGGCAGTGTTTGGTTAATACTTGGAGGAAAACAAAGAGACCTTGCCTTCTTCCCTTTTTTTTCTCGTTTTTTTTTTTTTTTTGACTTTCTGCCATATTCAACAAAATAAACTCCAGCAAATAAAAAGAAAATGACTCTATGAAAACAAGGTGATAGCACTCAAAGTGCAGAGTGGGAAAAACTGGCTATGTAGATAGCATAGCTCTATTATTTTCACAAAATATTTTGCCCTTCACTGGTGACCCTTTGCATCTGTTGCATATGGTGCTGAGCCAGGGACATTAGGAGAGTCAATGGGGATAATGTAACAGACTCCAGTTCCCTAATGGGAGAGAAGCCCTCCTTTATGCTGCTGGAAGTGCTCATTCTAAAGACTTACAAAACCGTTTGGATTTTCCGTAGTTTTTAGATTTCCCCCCGAATGACCAAATCACAATCTTAATCTGTGTAGTTAGTCGTCTTTAGGAAATGTTCATAGAAGTCTTGCTGAAAAGGGTGGTCTGTGGGAGTAAGTGGTTTTATTGGTTCCTTATTGGTCTCTGCTGCTAGCATTCAGTTGTGAGGTTGACTGGACAGAAGCTGCACGAAAGGAGTTGGCCCTTAGTGCAGATGTAGGATGAGGACCTCGATATAAACCCAAAAGCACAGAAGGCACCAAACCTAGGCAGGGTCAAGGACCCAAACAAATCATATGGTGTCAAGTCCATCTGCCCCTTTGTCACCTGGATAAAATCTAAGTAAGATCAACCTTGCTGGCAGCCTTGATCAATGGAACTGGAGCACAAATATCACGGTCTGTTATCAGTAGATAGAAGTGGTTTTGGGTCAAAGCCAACCTCCAAGGGGAAGCCCTGAGATTTACACTTTTATGTTAATTTTTATGTCAGTGAGCAGTTGATAGCTATGCCCTTTCCTTCTTCTCAGGGTCCTGAATCACAAAACCCACCAGAGACAACTCTGTGGTCAAGAATGAACTTGGCATAAAGACTTTGGCCACCTGTTACTCTCGAGGCCAAGGGGACAAGATATAGGGAAAAAAAGCAACCTAAATGTCTCCTGCACAAAAAGACTTTTCCCTACACACAGATCTTATTCCTCATTAGCAGTGAGACACCAGTTGGCCCACTTTGTCCATTTGTTGAAGCATAACATCAGCTGCTATTCTTTATTGTCCTGAAAAGTCACTCTTCTCAGTGATGCCTATGTATATCAGCTAAGACTGAAAAGCTTTTGCTATAGAGAAGGAGAACCATCTTATTAAACATCTTGGTCTGCCTCTTGGTGCACACTACCCTATGATGGATGCGTGTGTAAATTCAAACTGCATGTCTTTTATGAGTTGCATGCTGTTCCTCCAGCTTTTTTTTTATATATATACAGCATCCTCCTGCTTGCAATGAAACAAGCGTATTGGATTTTATATGGTTGTAAAATCTCACATAAGACAAACTATACAAAAGGCTTTTTTTGTAGCTTGAGACTTCTTCACAACACTTTTCCCCCCATCACTACCACACCTCCTACCTCCTAATTCTATTTCCTTCTCTCTTTCTCTGGTCTTCATCCCTCTTACTCAAAACATTCTGGAGACATCCACCTTTTCTGCCTGTTTCTTATTTGCTTTTATGAGCTCAATTCCTGGGAGTCATTCTTTTTAACTATGAAGGAACACACTGATGAAGGTTTGTAATGACAACATCTGTCTGTGCCAAACAGATGTTGGGATAATCCCTGGCTACACACTTAGTATGCTGGTCAGTACAAGCCAACATTCAGCCTTAGAGTAAGGATCTTCAGCTATTCTTAGGTCTAAGGTAGATGCTTGATCATCCAAACTATAAGCTACTCTTGATGGTAGACCTCATTTTTGGATGCAATCTATAAGAACATAGTAATACTAATCCACTGGCTACTGAAAAACTCAACTTAGTTATGTGTATCATATTATAAATTATGTAGCATATAAAGCTACTGCTTACATTGTGGAATTTGTTTTAAAAATAATGTGTGTAGGTTCTGATTGCCTTGAGGTATGTTTGTTTATGCAATAAGCCCAGATAAACATTCCACTACACTGCACGTTACCCTATTAACAGTAGTCAAATATTCCAAAAAGCTTTTTTGACTTTAAGTTAATCCATAGTTAATCATGACCTTCAGATGAAAACTTGGTTCTAGTATTATTTCCAAAAGACAACTCCAACACCAGCCATACTTTGCCAAAGCCAGAACACTTACAACATGATCAACAAGTTATGCATATACCCTTACAGACAAGTCAAGGCTTATAATTTAGAAGGCAGGCTGGGAATGTATCATTATGGTGAGTGTAATTCAAGATGTCTAGGCAATATGAGGCACAGGCCATCTGAAACTTCACAATCAGAAGAAACAGCCTTCGGAGGGCAGTGATGCTTGAGCAGAAACCTATAGGAAGGAGAAAATACCAGCCATACAAATATCTGAGGAGAAGGACAAGAGGCAGCAGAAACAGCAAGAACAAAAGAACAAATATAGTAATGTGCATGGAAATAGGAAGGAAGCCAATTTTGCTGGAGCAGAGTCAGTTGGGAGAAGGTGGAAGGAAATGAGGTCAGGAAACTAGCCAAAGGCGAGATCATGGCCTTATAGACCATTAAAAGACATTGAATTTTATTCTAAATGTGGATAGCACCAAAATGGAGAGCAGAGGAATTAAGAGCTCTTTAAAAAATAGGAGCCCAGAAGAGAAAATGCCTAATATTTCTTAGGATGCCAAAGAAGGTAAAATTGTTTTTTGATATTGAAATACTTGGCTGAGAAGGGAGAGATGGTGATTCAGACTGAAGCAACACTTAAGCGCAGAGACCATGATGTTCACACAAGTAGATGAGAGAAAATGATGATGTATTGAGAAATAATTTATCTGGTTGGAGTATGGGAGGAAGTGGTATGAGTTGAAGTTAGCATCAGATCTTCAAGGTCCCTTCATGTCACCCTACGGAATTTGGGCTTCAGCCAGTAGGCTAGGGAGCCACTGAAATATTTTAAGCAAGGAAGTGAGGCAACATGATCATAGTTTTATTTTGGAATAACAAATCTGTCAGTAGTGTGAAAAATTAATTGAAGTACAGGGGAGTATCTGAGGTCAGGACTACCAGCTGGGCAACTTGAAATAATCCATATGAGTAAGAAGAGAGGAACTAGTAAGTGACAGTGAAGAGAAACGTACTAGAGTTATTTAGAAGGTCAGGCCTCACAACTATTTGGATACGAGCTGTAAAACAAGATTGTCAAGGATAAGCTTTTGGGTCTTCGTTTGAAGAATTTGATTGGTGGCGACATCATCACCCAAGATAGGATGGATGATCAAGTTTGGGACTAAACATATTCAGATTTAATGAAAAATACAATATGTAACATAGAGAAGCTACCCAACAGGTCAAAGACCTAGAGAAAGTAAAGAGGATACAGGTACAAGAGAATGGGTGTAACTGTTAGCTTTGGCACAGGATGAGAGACATCTTATCTATAAAAAAGAAAAAGATGTAATGGGTGATGAGAACTTGGATAAATTGGGATATGAAAGGGAAAAAAAATTAAGATTACCCTCTTTTCTCTCCCTCCTGCTCTATATGCATAGCTGTATATCTGTATATATGAACATATAATTTAATGTGTATGTATTATAGGTGTGTATGTACATATATATACAAACACATGCACACACATGAATTGGGAGAAATGGTTTCATGAAAGATATATAAGCTGAAGCAGGCTTAAAAGGATGGATAAGCTTTGCATCGATCAACAATAGTCAAAAACGATACTGAAATTTCAAGGCTGGGTGACAAAAGCATGGCACCATCATTTGAAGAAACCAAGGAAACAATCTGGACACCAGTTTGGTGTTGGTAGGGGAGGGAGCGATGATTAATTTCATTTAGGACATGTTGAATTTAAGGTGATGGTAAGGGACCCGAGGGTGTATGTCCACTATAAAATTAAAATTACACTATTGGAGCATAAATGGATGGTCTGAGCAAAAAAGATAAATTTGAATAAAGGTAGTGATGAAAGCTTTAGGGTTATATGGGTTATCAGTAGCAAAAAATAAAGATGATGAATGGAAAGCCCTTGGACAGTGCTTTTCATAGTTGGCAAGGAGAAAGAACCAGAGGGAGATGTGCTCTGTCCATGGACTCAACAGTTACATCCCACCAATGGTTCTTGTATTGACCCTGAATTGGTTAATTACTTAAGAAGGAGAAACCTCCCCTAAGAGCCGGGTGCCTTATACCTAAATAATTCCTTAGCAAGAAATGGTGAAAACAGAATGGAATAGGTCTGCTTATGGGAAAGTGGTCAGAATATCATTGGAAATGTCCATGCAGGAAAATAAAAACATAAGGTAATAAAAATGATGCAGATGATGAGAGATGCGGATAGGCTAGATGAAAAAGAAAGACACTCCAGATACATCCTTGGAGATTGAAGCTGTCAACATTGCAAATTGCTGAATTTTGAAAGGAAAAAAAATTGAAAGATAGACAAAACAAAACAGGAACATGAGATTCTCTGGGAGAAGATACATTATGCAAACATGTATGTCTACTCCCATCACATATAGGGTAAATTGCAAGTGCTAAAATTAATCTTTTGCCCAGAGATGTCTGCAATCCGAGTTTCAGTTTACAGATCATGCATTCCAGAAAAAGATGACTAACCAGGATTCAGTGATGCCCATGATTCTGACACCCAGGTTTTCTCCATCAATAGTCCTTACCCCAATGCCACCAACACAGATGGCAACACAGATCTAGGTTCTTCGAAAATGGTTTTGCTTAGGATGACTGCCCTTGAGGAAGAAGACTGGCTCATTCCTCAATGTGATGATGTGAGGCCAGTGCTGTGGAAATCTCATGTGTCCCATTAATTCTCTGTAATCTTTAAAAGGTTAGAAACATCAGAGCCTTGGAAGTAAGTTAACCCAACTTCTGAGACTCTGAAGAAAGTACACAGATCTTTTGGAAAGACAGTCCAGGTTACAGCTGCTGTTAAAATCTCAGCGCCACCAGCCACTTAAAATATCTTTGGCTGAAACTGTACAGAATATAAAACTGTGGAGAACAAAATTCTTTGAGTTTTAAACACACAAGGAAAATTAGATTTTTGATTTCATTATTTTTGGTCTTTGACTTTACTTTGCAAGGGGTTGGTATATTTGTAGTTTTATTTCTCTTGATAAATTTACTAATACGGTGAGGTTTAGATTCAGACTGAGAAAATTCTGGTTCTGAAGTTGTACTATTGTGCCCTGCTTGTTTATTTCACTATTGAAGAATCTTAATTGTTGTCACCTAATCTGATTGATGAATTTATGATATGCTCCATTGAACAATAAGACTGGCCCAAAATTGAGATGAGAAATAGGACAGGAAATGGATTTTCAGCTCTGATTAAAGACTGGCTTTGAATTGATTCTATAACATATAATTCTGACCCATTCCATAATTTTATAAGGACAGTCTGAACTGCTCACAGCTAGCTCAAGGACAAAACCCCAAAGAGTTCTGCTTGTCATTGGAAGAGCAACCTTTTGGGGATGAGAACAGAATAATCCTGACAGAGACCAAACCTCTCCTGCTCAGCAGACAGCCACATCTTTAATTGACCAAAGGTTGAAGGATTAAGCTTGGTGGGCAAACAGAACTGGGGAATTTTAGGGAAGAGTCCATCTTGTCCACTACCCCCCTCCTGGTTTCCATAAAATTAAATTGTGGTAAGCAGAATAATATCCCCCTCCCCCCAAAGATGCTCGCCTATTAAACCTCAGAACACGTGGCGATGTAACCTTGCAGAGCAAAAGGGACTTTTCAAGTGATTCAGTTAAGGATCGTGAGATGGGAAGATTGTCCTCGATTATCTGGGTGAGCCTACTACGATCACAAACATCCTTATAAGTGCAAGAGAGAGGTGGGAAAGCCAGTGTTAGAGTCAGAGAGGATACAGGACAGGTGCAGAGGTTGTATGATGCAATTGCTAGCTGGGGGCCATGAGTCAAGGAGTGCTGTATCTTCTGATGAGGAAGACAAGAAAAAAGTTGATCTCCTAGAGGCTTCCTCTAGAAGGAATGCAACCCTGATGATATCTTGATTTTAGCCCCATGATATTCACTTGAGACTCTGACTTTCAGACCGGTAACATCATAAATTTATGTTGTTAAGTGTGTAGGGATTTGTTGCAGCAGCAGTAGCAAACCAATACAGAAGGTTTTCCCCACCTGTCCCTGGCTTCCTTCTACCCTTGCTCATACTCGCTGGGAGGACAAGCTCCGGCACAAGCTCGCCTGCACAAGCTCCTCTTTGGTTCTCCAGGCTGCAAGCCTTACCTGCCCACATGCGTGGCCTGTTCTGGGCCTACGTGGGATGTGGCTACATTGGTAAGTGATTTCTGGAATTCAGTGAATAGGACCATTTGGCTCTCATAATTAGTCTTTATCAATTTTAGTATTTTGATATCAATCCATCATATCTTTCAAATTTTTTATTTTTTAAAAATCTGGGTGGGAAAGTGAACTATGATTTCTTGGGTCCTTGGTGACCCCAATAAGTACAAAAAAGTAGCTGGCAAAACATTTCAAACATCGTCAGGAGAATTGAGACTGGGAAAGAAGAGAAAGAAAAGGGTGTTGGATTTGGTAATGAGAAGGTTATCGTAATTAATAAAACATAACATCTGCAGCAACATGTTTAAATAAGAAATACCAGCAGCTGGGGCACCTGGGTACCTCAGTCGGTTGAGCAACTGACTTCAGCTCAGGTCACGATCTCACTGCTGGTGAGTTCAAGCCCCAGTGGGGCTCTGTGCTGACAGCTCAGAGCCTGGATCCCGCTTTGGATTCTGTGTCTTCCTCTCTCTCTGCCCCTCCCCGACTTGTGTTCTCGCTCTCTCTCTCTCTCTCTCTCTCTCTCTCAAAAGCAAATAAACATTAAAAAAAGAAAAAAGAGGGGCGCCTGGGTGGCGCAGTGGGGTGGGCGTCTGGCTTCAGCCAGGTCACGATCTCGCGGTCCGCGAGTTCGAGCCCCGCGTCGGGCTCTGGGCTGATGGCTCAGAGCCTGGAGCCTGCTTCTGATTCTGTGTCTCCCTCTCTCTCTCTGCCCCTCCCCCGTTCATGCTCTGTCTCTCTCTGTCCCCAAAATAAATAAACGTTGGAAAAAAAAATTAAAAAAAAAAAAGAAAAAAGGAAATGCTCAGCACTCACATTAATGTCGGACAGAAAATATTGGGTGTCCCCTTGCATTGTCGTCATATAGTATTGTTCTGGAGTTATTCACCGACTCTGTTAGTCAAGACAAATAATTTAAAAGTATAGAAAATGCAAAATATGAAGTAAAGCTATCCCAATTTGTATATAATATGATTATATACCTAAAACTCCAAGAAAAATGGAGTGATTAAAAACTATTATGATAGTTTGAAGATTCTTTTAGATTTTATGTTTGCAATCATATCTTGTGTAACATATATATTGTTGCTGCGTTTCAACTATTATACAGTTTATCTGTGTTTCTTTCCTAATTGCATTGCCTAGAAACTCAGTTTAATAGTAATGATCAGAAAAGATGGTTTTTTTAATCTTATTCCTGACTTTAATAACCATTAAGTGTGATATTTGTAATATTCTTTTCAGAGATATTTTTCACCAAGTGAAGGAAATTTCCTTCTGTATACAACTGTTTAATAAGTTGTATACACTTCTGGGTATGATTTACTAACAGTGTATGTAGGATTCTTGACACTGTATTTATAAATGTGGTTTGTCTTTCTCTCTATAGATTTCCATTTACGGTCCCTGACTGGTTTTGATATCTGTAAGTTATACTAACTTATAAAAGAGTTTACCCTTTTGCCTAGTCTATGATATATTTTATTTAAAAACAGGATAATCTTTTATTTAAATTTCTAATAAGAATAGCCTGTAACAATATCTGAACCCAGTAATTTGGGTAGGTACCGTTTATTTTTATTACAAGCTGATTTTATTGCTTTGTCCTCAGTATTTTTAAGCTACTCATACAGATTTTCCTTTCTTTATCTTTCTGATTTGGCTTTTATTTTTTATTTATTCTTTAATTTTTTTTTAATGTTTATTTACTTTTGAGAGAGACAGAGACAGAATGCAAGTGGGTTGGGGCAGAGAGGGATGGGGCACAGAATCTGAAGCAGACTCCAGGCTCCGAGCTGTCAGCACAGAGCCTGATGCGGGGCTGGAACTCACAAGCTGTGAGATCATGACCTGAGCTGAAGTCGGATGCTCAACCGACTGAGCCACCCAGGCGCCCCCTGATTTGGCTTTTAAATAAATTCTTCGATACTTTCATTTCAATCATATTTCTTTTGATTAAATTTCTCTTTGTGTCAAACTAGAATTGATGCACTAGATTGAGATCTTTAAAATTTCAATGATGATATCTCCATTTTAATATTTTTGTTTATACTCATTCATAATTCACCTATATCATGGCTTTGTTATATCATTTTTTTTTCTTTTGAGATACGTTTCTTTCTTTGGGGATTTCTTGAATATTGTGATTTTACAGACAATACGCAGTATTTTTTAAGTTTTTATTTAAATTCGCGTTACTTAATATACAGTCTAATATTAGTTTCAATTGTACAATATAGTGACTCAATACTTCCATACAACACCTGGTGCTCATCACAGGTGCCCTCCTTAACCCCTATCACCTGTCACCCATCTCCCCACCCTCTCTGGTAACCACCAGTTTGTTCTCTATAGTTAAGTGTCAGCGTTTTGGTTTGCCTCTCTCTGTCTTTTTCCCCTTTGCTCATGGGTCTTGCTTTTTAAATTCTACATGAGTGAAATCATGTGGTATATGTATACACCACAACTTCTTCATCCATTCATCAGTTGATGGACACTTCGGCTGCTTTCATGATTTGGCTATTGCAGATAATGCTGCTACAAACATCGGGGTGCATGTACCCCTTCAAATCTGTATATTGGTGTTCTTTGGGTAAATATGTAGCAGTGACATTGCTGGATCATAGGGTAGTTCTATTTTTAACTTTTTGAGGAACCTCCACACTGTTTTCTGAAGTGGCTGCACCCGTTTGCATTCCCACAAGGGGGTATCTTAATGTATTTATTTTTAAGGCATTTTAAGATTGCTTTTTAGGGGGGCCTGGGTGGCTCAGTAGGTTAAGCGTCCAACTTCAGCTCAGGTCATGATCTCCCAGTTCGTCAGTTCCAGCCCCACATCAGACTCTGTGCTGACAGCTCGGAGCCTGGAGCCTGCTTCGGATTCTGTGTCTCCCTCTCTCTCTGCCCCTCCCCTGCTCACACACACACACACACACACTCTCTCTCTCTCTCTCAAAAATAAATAAACATTAAAAAATTTTTTAAAAAGATGGTTTTAATCAAAAAGAATGAAATCGTGCCATTTGCAACTACGAGGATGGAACTGGAGGGTATTCTGCTAAGTGAAGTAAGTCAGTCAGAGAAAGACAAAAATCATATGACTTCACTCATATGAGGACTTTAAGAGCCAAAACAGATGAACATAAGGGAAGGGAAACAAAAATAATATAAAAGCAGGGAGGAGGACAAAACAGAAGAGACTCATAAATATGGAGAACAAACTGAGGGTTACTGGAGGGGCTGTGGGAGGGAGGAGGGGCTAAGTGGGTGAGGGGCATTAAGGAATCTACTCCTGAAACCATTGTTGCCCTACATGCTAACTAATTTGGATGTAAGTTTAAAAAAATAATATAAAAAAAAGACGGTTTTTTATTTTTATGATTGGAAGTGATTTTAATTCCTGACATTTTTCTCAGCTTCAAATTTTTTTTAAACTTCAAATTTTAATTTCTAAACTTATGTGAGACTCTTGTTATTACTCCTTTGTCTCTATCTAGCCTCCCCTTTATAGAAATTCCACAGGTTCGTATGGTGGTGTTCCCGTAGCCTCAGTCAAAAACGAGGTGTCATATCCCCTTCTGTAAGACCGCATCTTACAGTGATGAGAAGTATTCAGAGTCAATCGCTGAAGACAGCAGGCAGCTTGACCGAGATCTTGGCTTCTGGGCTATCTGCTTCTGTTTAGAAATGGTGCTTAAACATGTGGTACTTCAGACTAGTAGTACCACTAAATTTTTAGTTTCAATTATTGAACAGGGGAGCCAAACCCAGGCCACCGATCTCAAGCGTTGTGACTTGGTATAGTCCCCAACACAAACAGAAGTCCACACTTCTGACATTTCAGCATTCTCCTACACCCTGCGGCCAGCACACCGAAAACTTTAGTTTTTCTTTTCCACGATAGGCCTCTGTTGCAAGGGTATTGAATTTTTGAGTGTGGCTATGCATTTTTCATTAATATATAAATATAAATAATGAACTGTGCTTAATGGGTAAAGATTTGAAAAATGAAAACTTACTTTTTTATTTTGACTCTGATTCAAATGTTGTTTCCAAAAAAAGAAATACTTAATTTTTGTAGTCAATTTGAATGATTATTTTTTGCCTTTTATTTTAATTTGAGTTATTATATTTCTGCTGTAATTGTCATACTTTATGTTCCAGAATTATAAAGCCCTTTTTAATAGATAAAGCACTGTTGTGATTAAATACTTTACACATAAATTTTTTGTACTCCTATTTTTTAAATTTTGGCATTAAGGTATGAGTTAGGGGTAAACTATTCCAAAGAACAAAGTGGTTATGCAGCATCATTCA
The DNA here is from genome assembly GCF_018350175.1 of Felis catus. NCBI lineage: Eukaryota > Metazoa > Chordata > Mammalia > Carnivora > Felidae > Felis > Felis catus. Next base: position 186,454,492 of record NC_058371.1, on the reverse strand, counting down.
TTGTTAGTTTCACATTTATCATATATTAAATTAGCACACATATTTGTCTTTTTCTGATGTTTTTAATATAGTAGAATTTAATAATTAGTAATATATTGCTTACCCCTGCAATTAGAAAATACCTAATTTTTGCATCTTTGAAACATCTATTTCAGTATCTGGTAAACAAGATTTTCTTTTGTTATTTCTCCTTTTTAAACTTTGCTTTGTCTAATTATGAATGTTTTCCAGAAGAACTTTACACAGTTTTCCCAGTAAGAAAATTATTCTACTGGGGTTTTGATTAGCATTAAATATGTTAATTCAGAATTATATATTTTTTCATTTAATCAACTTCTTCATGTCTTTCATTATTTTGTTGTTGTTGTTGTTGTTAACGTCCTCCTACGGGCATCATATATCTTTTGTTAACATTTGTTTCTAGATACTTACGGTTTCTGTCACTATTTGACTAGGATATTTTGTCTTCAGTCTACCTTCTACCTGCTAAAACTAGTATATAGGAAAGTCCTTGTTCTTTCTAATATCTTATAATAATTCATGTTATGAATATTCTTATTAATTCAAATAATTTTAACTTGATTTCCTTTTATTTTGGAGGTATACAATCATACTATCTACAAATAATGATATTCTGCTTAAATATTCAGTATTTATAACATACATTATGTTTTAGCTTACTTACTTTAGAAAGCACTCCTGGCATAATGTTTAACATTGTGGTGTGTTGGGGGAGGAGGGTAGGATCCTAACAAAATTTCCCTATATTGATTATGATGTGACTACTTCTGCTTTGCCTTTAAACATTGTATTTATTTTAATTCAGGATACAGTATATATTGCTTAGTATTTCTACATTTAATTTCAAATGGCTTTGTTAATTTTAAAACTAAGAAGTCAATTTAAAATTTTACCAGACAGGGGCACCTGGGTGGCTCAGTCAGTTAAGCATCCAACTTCAGCTCAGGTCATGATCTCATGATTCGTGAGTTCTAGCCCCACATCATGCTCTCTGCTGTCAGCATGGAGCCCACCTCAGATCCTCTGTCCCTCTCTCTCTCTGCCTCTCCTCTCCTTGCGCTCTCTCTCTGTCTCGCTCTCTGTCTCTCTCAAAATTAAATAAACTTTAAAAAAGTTGTTTTTATTGTTTGTTTGTTTGTTTGTTTGTTTTACCAGCCAATTTTTAGGTGTGTGCACAGTTGACACGTGAATGTGAAATCTACAATAACACAGCCTGTGTTCTGGTACCAATCTTGCCGCTCACAGGCAACCTTGTTCTAAGTAAATCAATTCCCTTCGTCTTAAACCTCGGATTTTTCATCCAAAACTGTAGGTGATAATGCTTTTATTACATTCTTGGTTTTAATTTGAAGGATAGTTGACATATAATATTACATTAGTTTCAAGTGTACAACATAGTGAGTTGACAATTATATACATTATAAAATGCTCACCATAAGTATAGTTACCATCCATCATCACACCAAGTTATTACAATATTATTGACTATATTCCCCATGCTGTACTTTCATCCTTGTGACTTACTTACTTTATAACTGCAAGTGCATATCTCTTAATTGCCTTCATCTATTTCATCTATCCCCCTTCCCTCTAGATAATACTCATGAAAATATTTCTTGGAGCCATGCCAGGCAATGCTGAGTGTTAAATAAATATTAGTTATTATTATTTCCCATAATTATCCCATTATTTTTCTCCCAGAATGGTTAATTTTACTTATAGATATCATATATATTTTCTAAAATTAAAACAGTATCTGGCTTGGGGTGCCTGGGTGGCGCAGTCGGTTAAGCGTCCGACTTCAGCCAGGTCACGATCTCGCGGTCCGGGAGTTCGAGCCCCGTGTCAGGCTCTGGGCTGATGGCTCTGAGCCTGGAGCCTGTTTCCGATTCTGTGTCTCCCTCTCTCTCTGCCCCTCCCCCATTCATGCTCTGTCTCTCTCTGTCCCAAAAATAAATAAACGTTAAAAAAAAAATTAAAAAAAAAAACAGTATCTGGCTTATAGTAAGTACTCAATAAATGCTATCATTATTATTGATAAAATTATTAGTCTATTTACAGTGAAAAACATTGCAATTTATTTCCTTATTTTCCAAATAGGTGGGAATTTTGAAATTACAGGTTTTTTTATTGTTTTCTAGTTATTTCCACTTTAGAGAAAAGCTTTAAGTTTTCAATCCTTTGACATTTGTTGTACCACCAGCATAGGGTAAACTTTGGTCAATGTTCTATGTGCATTTGAAGTAAAGTGTATTCTGAAATTCTTGAGCTCTGTATTTGTCAATTAGGCCAACTATATTTTTATACTTTCCCAATTTATTTTGTCTGTTAGTTCTTTGTTAATGGTAGAGTTCTGTTAAAATTCTCACTATGATATAGATTTGTGTATTTCCTCTTAGTGCTGTGTAGTTTTACTGTATTCTCTAAAGCAGTTCACTGGGTGTGGGGTTTCAGAATATGTTATCTTTCTCATTAATTGATCACTCTATCAATGAAATGTTTCTTTACGTCTAAAATGTATGTTTTTATGTTCAACCCTTCTTTGCCTGATATTTGTATGTTTAGATTGTATAGCATTTCTATTCTTTACCTTTAAATCATTCAGAATTCCTGTATTTAAGGCGTATCTTCATATAATTGAGTTTCTATTATCTAGTCTGAAAATTCTTACATTTCTCTAATATTACTCCATTTATACTTCATGTAAGTATAAATATATTTGGTTTAAATCTGCCATCTTACCATTTGTTTTTGTTTCTCCCAATTTTGATCTCTCTCTCTCTCTCCTTCTCCACTTTTAGGGTATATTTTTATTATTGTACTTCCCATTATCCAATTTACTGAAGATTTTATATATATATATATATATATATATATATATATATATATATATATGGACTAAAGTCATATTCTATGTGTGTCAGCCAACTTTATTTATTATTATTTTAAATAGTCAATGTCCATTTGTATTTATAAACATTTATAGGCATTTTATTCCCTTTTATTTGTTCTTGAGATAACTTTTTTCCTGTTTGACTTTTAGTATTCTCTTTACTGGATGATGATGATGGCAGCCAATTCTGTTGGATTTCCTTTGTTAGAAAACACCTTAACTTTATTTAAGCATCAGTTTCTAAATATTGAATTTTAGGTGTGCAGTTATCCCCCTGCCCCATCTTCTTTTATCATTTTGGCTGTCTTTCAATAATTTACTATGATATGTTTAAGTGTGTGTGTGTGTGTGTGTTTTGGTTTTTTTTGCATTCATCCTGTTTGAGGTTTGCAGTTTTTTTCCCACCTATGGGTGATATCTTTTGCAAGATTCTTAGGCATATGTATTCAAATATTGCCTCTACTTAAATCTCTTCATCCTTTTCTTCTTATATTCCAATTACATATATGTATGTTAGAATTTTTCACTGCATCACACTGGTTTCTAATGTTTCTTCTGTTTTCTGTCCATTTGTCTTTTCACACTTCAGTTTGTGTATTTTCTTTTTTATTTTTTTTTTGTAGATTTTCTTTTGATTTGTCTTCCATTTCACTGACTCTTTCTTCAACTGTCTTTAATCTGAAACATTCCACTGAGTTCTTACTTTCAATTTTTCTATACTTTTTTTCAGTTCTATACTTTTTATTTTATTCTTAATTATACTTTTATTTTGCCTGAAATAGTTCTCTGTCTTGTCATATATTTTCTTACAGTTAGCAATCATAGATATTTTTAAGTCTGTTTCTAATAACTTCAATCTGTACATTTTCTATGGATTTGTTTCCACTTCCCATTTTATCCTCTTCAATTTTCAGTGAAACACTATCTTTCCATATAGCGGGTTACATCAGATACTGCATACAAAAGTTATAGTAAAAATGATATTTTAGATGAGAGTGCATTCCTCCTTATGTATTTACATTTTCTTCTGTCTCACTGCTATTTTAAGGGAAAATCACTTAGTGATTTCAGTAATCACTCAATCAGTAATTGAAGAGGTTAGATATCTGGCTCCACTCTTGATTATTGCTCTATTTGTGTTTTGCATTATTACTAGGATTAGGTAGCCTTCTCAGCCTTCTGCCACCATTTTGACTTTCAGAATTGGCAATAAGTCAAGAAGAAAAATGCTTCAGATTAGGGATTCACTTCTCTGGATTTTTCTTATTTTCAAAATCTTGGACCTGAAAGTTCCCATTGCCTTGATAAGCTTGCTAGTACTTTCAAAGTTTTGCTTGTTTGTTTGTTTGTTTGTTTTTTGTATATATAATTTGTCCATTTTTATTGGTTGTTTACATCAGGAGAGTTGATTCGGAACAATACTCTCTCATTTGTGGGAGAATGCTTAAAATTTTTGCGTGAGTTATCACTTTTATTTTCAAATTCATACAATTTTGTACTACTTGCAGAAATATCAATGCTTATATATGCATATTCATGTGTACGTGTGTGTGTGTGTGTGTGTGTGTATGTGTTTTAAATAGTCTTCTATGGTAACATCAGTAATGAGAAAGAGGTTTTCATATAATTCCTGGTTTTGCATTCTCACTAGCACACTAAAACATACCTCTAGAAACCAAAATATCCCATTTTAAGAAGTCAGTAAATTAATTGAGGGCTTAAGTGAGCAATGAGTGCATGTCCTTCAATGTGTGGCATACCAGTTTAATAGTTCAGAACCTGAGTACTATAAAAAGGATAATGGATTCAACTAAATTTTTCTTCTGGAAATATCACTTTTTCCATATCTTTTGTTGTACTCATTGACTTAAATATGTACTTTTACCTAATTTATTCACTTGTTAGCACTAACCCAGAGAGGAGAGAAGATTCTGAATTTACAGAAACTAGAAGAGAGAAACAGAATATAAATAAAAATTATATAAAATTAAACCATATGCTATGATAAACTATGTTAAGAAAATTGTGGACCGTCTGGAAGATATCAGCTGCTTCCTTTGACATCATTTACGAAATTAACTCAGCCCTAGATGTTGGCACATGAATAACTGTGTCATTTCTTGCATGCTTAGAAATGCTCTCCAAATCCAAAACAGAAAACTGGGCAAAATAAATGAACTAACATGGTATTTCCCCGAATGTAGGACATGTGGTACCAGAGTATGGAATTAAATAATATTAAATCACAGACAGAAAGAGTTACTTCCTTTTAAAAACTTCTTTTAATACTGACTATCTCAAGAAAAAAGTCTTGGCTTGATTTTTGCTAGTTTTAAGGCATCTTTTCACTTGCTAATCTGTCTTCTTAACACAGAAATGCAGATTTCCAGCTCTGAGTACTTGGTAGGCTGCAGTATCTAGCTAGAATTTAATGACATTGCCCTTTTCTGTTGTTTTGCTTGTATTGCATTTATTTGTGATGTTACCTTCTATTTATTACAAGTGGTACAAGCTTTCTTCTGTGGTGGTGATTCTTGTTTTGTTTTTTTTTTTTGTTTTTTTTTGTTTTTTTTACTATTAAGGATAATATGTCAGTTAAAAAAGTAAATCAGTAGAAAATATTAACTAACAGGTTGAATTATTTGAAATTCTCAATAGTCACTCATTTTTGACCTACAAAAATGGCAATATTATGAGGTTAAAACTAATTATAATACTGTGAGTAGTATGTAATGAGAGAAAGTGTGTGGTAATGTTCTGGGGATGTCTGAAATCTGGGAATACTGATATAATAATGAGTACCTTCGACAGGAACTCATATGATTAACAGTCGACAAAAAGAACCTCTTCTTTGGGCCTCTTTTAATGTGTCCAAATCATTTGTTTTAACAAGGAGAGTGATGCTACTTTGATTCTAGCCTTAGAGCCAGCAATGACCCATATACTGTCATTCTCTAATCTAGCATATTAACTCACCAGATATTGAAAAGAACTACCAAGATTAGAGGTTGAACTCTGTGCCATGGGCCATAAGCCCAAATGTGATTTAAATATATAATTGGTTAACATATCCCAAACTTTGAGATTATCGAGGGAAAGTTACCTTATAACACAAAAGGCATAATATTCTAATTAAAACCACAGTGTGAACTGAGGAAAAACCAGAGAAAAAGCCAATTTGGTAGCAAAGTTGATTCTCATCAATTACCAAGCTTCCACCAACAAATCCGTGCTTCTATTATGTAATTCAGATGTTTAGTCTTATTGCTAGATGAATTATATCAAGAAGTTATAGAAGGAAATTGTTCACAACCAAAGGGCCTAGTATAGAATACAGAGAAAGAACTTAGAGCTATCAATATATAATCTCTGAAAGTGAGATCTCAGTGCTAAAAATCAGAAAGCGATGAGATGAAAAAACAAATTATAAATGCATTTCAAAAATGTGAGAAAATTTAAATGAGAGTGAACTTGGGGGATTGCTCTTAAGGAAGAGAATTAACTCCTCTGTCATTAGACCATCTTTTCTTGGCCAGAACAGTCATCCAGATCTTTCACCTACGACCATGAAAATTGATGCAGTGTTACATATACATTTTAAATGCAAGATGAGGGAAAAAATAAATAACTGAGGCCACACTTTCCAAACGAAGAGAAAGAGAAAATGGAACATCATAAAACTATACAAGCAAAGAGGAAAATCAATAAAATTCAATGCAGCACATCTTTCCGCTCACTTCTGAGCACACAAAGTTCTCTCATCTGGAATGCACCAGGTGTACAGTATATGGTATAAATCTTTCAAGTCTTAAGAAATATGATCTATCATCAGATGCGCTGAAAAATCCAGTTGGCTTCACTAATTGTGGTTTTTGCCTTCTTCCAAACTTGGGTATTGACCAGCATCCTGGGGGCTTGTTTCCATGTTAGTGTCCACAATACACTCAGAGAGGAGGAGGTAGGCACTAAGGACTGCATTCTGCACATAAATTGCTAGTTTTAACTCTTGCAATCTTGATTCAGAGAATCTGAGGGTGTGTCGTCTCTTTTACTCCTCCTACAGGCAGAGCAATCTTCTTTCTATACTAAGATATTAAGTACCACAATCTCACTGCACTCCTAGTTATTGAATATTTTCATTCTTTTAAAATGACCTAGAAGAGTAATTCTTAGGATTAGCTTTCTATCAAAATCATTCTGGAAGACTTTTTTTTTTTTTTTAACGTTTATGTATTCTTGAGACAGAGAGAGACACAGCATGAACGGGGGGAGGGGCAGAGAGAGAGGGAAACACAGAATCAGAAGCAGGCTCCTGGCTCCGAGCCACCAGCCCAGAGCCCAACGTGGGGCTTGAACTCGCGGACCACGAGATCGTGACCTGAGCTGAAGTCGGACGGCCAACCGACTGAGCCACCCAGGCGCCCCTGGAAGACTTTTTTTTTTAATTAATTAAAATTCCTAAGCCCAATTTTCAGTCCAAACAAATGATTCTCTCTGGGAGTTTTTATAAATCTTCATTAAAAAATAGGATATTCTGATATAGCTAGTCAGAGAACCACAGTTGGGTACCATTCTGTGGAAGTATTCATCTCTCCTTTTTATCTTGAAAATGGGTAAGTTTCAATACCAAGTTCTCTACCTTTGGGCAAAACAAATAAACAAACAAAAAAAAGTAAAACAAACAGAAACCTTTAAAACTTTTCCCCATCTCTCAAAGAAGTATGAAAACACCTCACTTTAATTAGTCTCACCTCCTCCAAATATATTTTTCAAAATTTTTTTAAATTTTTATTTATTATTTATTTATGAGAGAGACAGAGACAACATGAGCAGAGAAAGTGAGAGAGAGGGAAAGAGAAAATCTCAAGCAGGTTCCATGCTGGCAATGCAGAACCCCAAAGATCATGACCCGAGCCAAAACCAAGTCAGGAAGCTTCACCCACTGAGCCACCCAGGCACCCCTATATTTTCTAAAATTTACTTATTTCCTTTTTATCTCTTCCTGAATACTTGTCTTATGTCTATTAAACTCCAACATAAATATTGCACCAAATAAAATAATTCCTAGTACTGAAGGCTGATTAGCCTTTCTTGGCATCACATTTCTTCTAGCTTGAACATATACAAGGAAACCAGAAATAGGCTGACAAAAAAAACTGTTTAAGATTTCTTAGCCATTGAGCATTGCAAAGAAAAGCAAACTGCAATGTTCTAAATTTCCCAAGTGGCTCAATATAAACATTCCCCCATGTTACTTAGATTCATTAAAGAGAATTCCAATAATACCCCATGTTTGGATTAAGACCCTAGCAGAGTTCACTGTACTGCTTCCTGCTGGCTGAGATTTTATCTAGTAAAGATGCTCTATTGAGATGCTTTGTTGTATGGTCTGGAGAGAGGGTGCTGAATCTCTTCCACACTTAAGTTCTTGATCAAACCTGTTACTTGCATGGTTTCTTCTCACCTTATGGTTATATCATAATGGATTCAAAATGCCAAGTTATATTTTTACACGTTCTATGTGTACAATTTTACACATTCTTTGAGTTCCTTGGCTAGGTAGAAAGTAGCATGAATGAGTGAGGTGACCTGGACCCAACTCTGTTAGTAAGCTATATGGCAGAGTAGTCTATTGCCTCTCTGGTTCTTAATTTCTTTAACTTTCTGTAGATGGCATTGGTCAAGAGAAGTCACTTTAAACTATTCCTCAGATATATAGAATAATACACCAAACCGTCCTGAAATAGAGCATTAATAAACCAATACCAAATTCATTCGTATCAAAACCCATTTCTTCTCATTACAATAGAGGCAGAGGTAGCCATAATCTATCCTGAATTACTGTATAAAATTGTCTTGTTTTTCTTTAGAGTTTTAAAAAAATGTGTTATATATTTTAAAATATATATTCTCAGTTTTATATATTTTTGAAATTTGTGTAAATAGTTTCATAATATATATCTTATGTGACTGGTTTCTGTTCATTATTATTCTTGTACCAATAAAGACCAAAGGACCTCATCAAGATAAAATGCTTCTGCATAGCAAAAGAATAATAAATGAAACTAAAAGGAAACATTTGGAATGGAAAAACATGTTTTACAAATGGCATACTTGGTAAAGGGCTAGTGACCAAAATAAAATTAACAGCACAGGAAACAACAGATGTTAGTGAGGATGCAGAGAAAGGAGAACCCTCTTACACTGTTGGTGGGAATGCAAACTGGTGCAGTCACTCCAGAAAACAATATGGAGATTCCTCAAAAAGTTAAAAATGGAATCACCCTACAATCCAGCAATTGCACTACTAGGTATTTACCCAAAGGATACAAAAAAAATTAGAAGGGACACATGCATGATGTTTATAGAAGCATTATCAACAATAGCCAGATTATGGAACGAGCCCAATGACTAATGAATGGATAAAAAAGTTGTAGTATATACACACAATGGAATATTACTCAGCCATAAAAAATGTATGTATATTTATTCTCCTATTGCTAGATATTTGAATTGGATCCAAGCTGCTATAACAATTCTTATATATATCTCTTGTTGCTTATGTACCTGAACTTTTCAAAAGTATGTATTCTAAAGAAACAGTTTAGGATCTTAGAGTACACTCGGCTTCAACTTTGTCAGATAATGCCAAATTACTTCCAAAATTGGTTGTATCAGTGCATAAAGCAGCTGGCAGTGTACGAAAATCTCTGTGGTTCTAGATCTGATCAATACTTGTTATTCCAGATTTTTATTTTTTGCCAGTTCGGAGAGTTAAACTTTTACCTCACCTGCACAGCCACTAACAATTAGACAGGGTTAGATTACATATGATGATTCACAGAACCCCAAATGATAAAGCTTACAGATCTACATTTTATTGTGGGGAAATAACACAAAATGATTGCAACAGAACTAAGTTAGGAATATGCATCAAAGCCAAAGGCTGCTTCACAACAAGAAGTTCAGGGATGATAGGCATGACTTCCAATGGTCCTCTCTCTATAAGGGTCACACTGAATGCACTTTTTTCTCTCAGTCAGGAACTGTAAGCATGTGCATGGCACATCTCAGAAAAAGGGAGCTCAACATAAAGTTGGATCTCAGTCTTAAACTTCCTTGATCAGATTGGCACTTTTCCTAAACAGTCTCTGTGGCAGAAATTTCTGACGATCTACTAAAACCAAACACAAATTATTAATTCCTTTGTTATTAATAAACAATAGTGACAAGCTGACATAGACTATCCCAAACTCTTGGACTCATCATTACAAAACAAGACTACTAATCAGTATATTTTATAGCTTATCTGGGAATCTATGTTATACTTGTACATTTTGATTTTAGTAAAGCAGCTCAAGCCAATTCCAGCCCTTTGAACATCACCCATTCTTGTAATTTGCAGTTTCCTGATGATGAGTGGAGAAATTCATATATTTATTAGCTACTTTAAGTTCTCTTGTATGGAATTCCTATATATGCCTTTTGATCTTTTTTTTTTCTCTTGAGTTTTTTTTTTCTTTCTTGTGTTGATTTTTAGGAGTCTTACATATTTTGAATACTAATTCTTTTCTACAATTTACTTTCTTGTCTGTGAATTCAAATTGTCATTTGTAGACCATCTCATTCTATCATTCATAGTTTTAACCTTCCTTTTATATTTTTGTTCTTTGTCCTACATTTCAAGTACTTTACTCCAATTTATTCTTTAACTTACCAATTCTCTTTTCAGTTATGCTTAACTTACTGACTATCCCATTATATTCATTAACTATTGCTACATAAAAACAACACAAAACTGAGTAGCTTACACTGATGTCCATTTATTGTCTCCCACTAGTCTATGAATTGTTTGGAAGTTGGCTGATGTCAGCTGAGCTCAGCTCAAAACCACTGATTTCAGATACATGTAGATCAATTGGGGGTTGGTAAACCTAGGCTTAGCTAGGCTAGGGGAATTCAACTGGGATGACTCTGCTCCACGTGGTTTGCATTCCTGACATATTTTTCTAATGATGATGACAGGAATATAAGAGGACCAAAAGAAATACAAAAACCTTGTAAGTCCTGAATTCAGAACTGGCACTCCTCAATTCCACTTTAGAATATTAGCTATACTAGGTAACATGTCTGATGTCAAAGTTAAGATACAAGAAAATATACTATAGCCCCAGGGAAGAAATTGCCAACCCCTATAACAAATGGTGTTGATATAAGGACGACCGAAGGGCACAACTAGTAATTAAATATACCACATTCATACAGAGTTGTGATGGTTAATTTTATGTGCCAAGTTGACTGGGTCATAGTGCCCAGTTATTTAGCCAAACATTATTCTGGACATTCCTGTGAAAAAAATGTTAATGATATTAAGATTTAAATAGATAGGTTTTGAGTAGATCAGATAGCCCTTCATAAATAGATGGGCTTTGAGTAGATCAAATAGCCCTCCATAATGTGGGTGAATCTCTTCTAATCAGTTGAAGACTTAAATAGAAAAAAAAAAAAAAGACTGACTTTCCCAGAGCAAGAAGGAATTTTGCTAGCAGATGGTCTTAGCACTTGAACTACAACCTCAGCTCTTCTCCATCTCTAGACCCTTGGCTCATTCTGAAGATTTTGGGCTTGCCAGTGTCCATAATTGTGTGAGCCAATTCCTTCAAATAAATTGTAGATAGATAGATGATAGATAGATAGATAGATAGATAGAGATAGAGATAATAGATACAGATAGACGCATATCTCCATCCTATCCTATTGGTTCTATACATTTGGAGAACCATAACAGGACAGGGTTTTTTTTTTCTTATTTGTAGAACTATGTAAGTTTTTTTTTCAAAATCCGCTTAATCACTTTGATTCTATTTTATCTCTTTCAATATATAATATTATAATATCTTTAAATATATTCAACAATGTGTATTTTGATATATACTAAATATTAATATGTTTAGCATTCATTGTTATAATTCCAAATCTGAGGTTTGCTTACCTAAGCCTATTGTTTTTTTTTTGTATTGACCTTCATTTTGCATTATTTCTTTTTTTCCTCTGTCTTCTTTCAAGATTTTTCTTTTTGTCTTTGACTTTTTTCCATTTGAATATGATAGGCATAGTTGTACATGGCTTTAAATATATATATACATTTTTTTTGGGGGGGTTGTTTATCCCACTTGGTGTTTTCTGAGCTTCCAGGATCTTTCTGATTTGGTGTTTGTATTAATTTGGGGAAATTTTCAGCCACTATTCCTTCAAACATTTCTTCTGAAATTTTTTTTCTTTTTTCTGGTATTTCAATACACATATGTTCCACTTCCTGTAATTGTCCAATAGTTTTTTTTTTTAATTTTTTAAAATATTTATTTATTTTTGAGAGAGAGACGGTGTGTGAGCAGGGGAGGAGCAGAGAGATAGAGGGAGATAGAGAATCCGAAGCAGGCTCCAGCCTCTGAGCAGTCAGCACAGAGCCTGAGGTGGGGCTCAAACTCACAAACTGTGAGATCATAACCTGAGCCAAAGTTGGGCGCTTAACCAACTGAGCCACCCAGGTGCCCCGTTTTGTCCCAAAGTTCTTAGATATGCTGTTCCATTTTAAAAAATTCTTTCTCTTGGCATTTCAGTTTTAGAAGTTCCTATAGACATATCTTCAAGCTCACTGATTATTTTCTCAGCACAGTTCAGTCTATTGATGAGCCCATCAGAGGCATTCTTCATTTCTATTACAGTGTTTTGATTTCTAGCATTTCCTTTGAGTTTTTTTTTTTGTTTTTTTTTTTTTTTAGAATTTCCATCTCTGTTCACATTACCATCTGTTCATACATGGTTTCCAGTTTTCCATTACTGTCTATAGCATTTTAATTAAAGGTGTTTTAAATTTCCAGTCTGATAATTCCAAAATCTCTGTTTGGTTTTGATGCTTACTTTTTTTTTTTTTAGACTGCATTTTTAGCCTTTTATCATGCCTTGTAATATTTTGTTGAAAGCCAGAAATGATAGGACACATAAAAGGAACTGAGTAAATAGACCTTCAGTGTGAGGTGTATGTTTATTTGTCTAGGAATTAGCCTGTGTTTACTGTTGGCTATAGTTGCAGATGTCAGAATGTAACTTTTTTTTTTTTTTACTGTCCTTGTTTTTTAATCTCCTCTGATGTCATTGGGTTTACCAGAGCCTTCTTCTTCAACAGGATCTGAGGCTTCCAGTTCTTTCAAGTGAAACCCACTGTTATACAGAAGCCTGATTAATATGGTGGTGATGTGTGGGAAAAGGGGAAGCATTCTATCCAATCCTCTGATTGGATCTCTGTCTTTTATTGAGCCTATATCCCTTGGTTGTGAGCCTCAAAAGTGCTTTTCAAGTTTTTTTTTTTTGGTCTCTCTTTTAGGTAGACAAGAAGGCTAGAGACGGCTGGAGTAAGGTATTTCCCTTCCCCAGGTTAGTTAGGCTCTGGTAATACTCAAGTTGGGGAGGTAATGGTTGAATAGTTTCTTTGGAGGATTAAGGGCAATTTGTTAAAGAGAAGAGAATGAGCGGGGCATATTTCAAAATGGTTACTTTCCCCTGCAAAAGTATAAAAGGAGCTTTTCTCTAATCTTCACCCCGAGAACTGAGTATAGCTCCTGGGGGTAAAATTCACAAAAGTATGGGAGCCCCTGATAGGTCAACTTGAACTCCCAGGCTAGTCAACATACAATCTCTGGTAATTCATCAATCACATTTGGAGTGCTCTTGTGAGCACAGGCTCCAGCAGAAGGCTTCTGCTTTAGGTTTCCACTCGAGAGAAGCAGAAGGCAAGGTGGTTCTTGGTGTCCACTTCTCTCTCCAGTTTAGGGGGCACCAGTTTTCCCTGTTACCTCAGTTCCCTAATGGATCTAAGAAGAGCTGTTGATTTTCAGTTTGTTCAGCTTTTGTTCGTTTGAGAAGGCGGTGATGATATTCAAGCTCTTTAGGTGTTGGGCCTGAAACCACATGCCTCATTTCTTCATGAGTTTCTTTTTAATTTTTCTGTAAGTTTATGTTCCTTTGGAGTTTTATCTATGAAATTCTATAACATCTGGGCTGAGAATGCATTTCCGGAGAGAGGATTTGCATTTGTTTCTGCTAGACCCTTCAGGGAACTCTAGCCCCAAAAATATTTTAAATAATTTCTCCATTCAGGATTTTTAGGTACTGTAGATCCTAATTGTCAACTTGTAGGATGGGTAATATGCAGTTTAGAACTTTTAGAGACAACTTTTAAAAATTTGTGTCACCTAAGCCTCAAGGCTAGGATTGACAAGTTTCTTTGTTTTCTTCCTTCCGTAGCACGTATATATATATATATATATATATATATATATATATATATATATTTGGAATTCATCCTTTTTATGAGGAGTATCCTGTTACAAATCCCAGATTTAAGTGTGACTGTGTTGACTCTGTACTTGTATGGGTCCAAGACTTTTTCTCTTCTTCTCTACATGTCTGTTAAAAAAAAAAAAAAAAAAAAAAAGCTGTAGTTTACTAGAAATCTCCAGGTACTTTTCCAAAACCCTCCATTTTTTTACACTGCATTTATGATCCCAATTTTTTTTTCTGTCCCTTGATGCTTTTCCCATTTTGTTGAGTAATACAATGCACGTTTAAACATTAAAGAAATCCATTTCCCATTTTTAAAAGAACAAATACATTCAGTATACCTGGTCCATCATATTGTTAGGAATAGATGACTAGTTCAGCATTTATCTGTTTTATGTACTAGAATTTTTAAAAAATATATTTTTTGGATAAATGCTTCCATGACTACAAAAAAGTTTAAAGTTGTGAAGTTAGAACATCTCTGATTATTTCTTCATCTAACTTCAGCATTGTGCTTAAAAGTATGAGCTTTGGAGCCAGACTAAGTTTGATTTCCAATTCTGTTAATCACCACCTGAATGTCCTCAGGGTAGTTACTAAAGCTTTCTGTACTTCAGTATTTTCATCTGTAAAGTAAACACTTTGGTAACACCAACCTCATAGGGTCAAAAGGAGGATTAAATGGTCTAACATATTAAAAATACTTAAAATGTGGACTGCCACACAACAAACTTTCAGTAAATCTCAACTACTACACTATTCTCGTAGTTTAGTTTTATTGTTATTTATAATTACTGCTGTTTTGAGATCATTCTTAATTGATTGCTAAGGACTGAATATTGTGCCTCCCGAAATTCATATGTTGAAGACTTAACCCATAATGCGATGGTATTTGAAGATGGGGTTTGGGGGAAGTAATTAAGTTTACGTGGGGTTATAATGATGGTACCCTCATGATGGGATTTTAAGGGATGTGCCCTTAAAAGAAAAAGAAAAAGTCCTTCTCTGTCTCTGAGAGCACATTCTGAGAGAAGGCTATAAGCCAGGAAGCAGGCCCTCACCAGACAATCTGCAGACACGTTGACATTGAATTTCCCAGCACTGAACTGTTTCTATTGTTTAAGCCACCCATCTACAATATTGTTATAGTAGCCAAAGCAGACTAAAATATTGGCTATTTAATAATCATTATTAAATCTCTGTTCTTGCATTAATATATAAAAAGTTTACTCACCTTTTTTGGAATGTATTACCTGTTTAAAGTCATTGTTTCTAGATGAGACGAGCTGGCCACACACAAGACACCTGGAAGTAGACACTTTTGCCACACAGAGAACTGAACACCCCCTTCAGGTCAACTGTATATGCTGTCTTAAGAAACTACTTTGTTCGAAGCTGGCCTTCTCCTCTCATCCAAGAACAGAATTGCTCATCCCAAATAGAGTTGAGGTTTTCTAGTTGTCCAGAGACTTAACACTACTAGCATTTTCTGGTTTAATGTCTTCATGCCCTGAGCAATAAAAAGGCAGCTTTCTAGGTACAATCAGTGACCTGTAACAGATTGGCCTCTTCTATATCTACCTGGATTTGTGCTTCTCCTTTTTCCCTAGCATTACAGCATCATATTTCTGAGAGCCAAAACTATCCACGCCTTCTCACATTCATTCATTCACCTCATGTGTGTTATTTACCAACTTTGCAACACGTGTTGTGCCAGGCAATATGTGTTGTGTTAACAAAAAATCCCTCCTCTGAAGAAAGTCACAGTGTAGTGAGGAAACTCATCCAGAATAAGAACATAAATATAGACTATGGAAGCCTATGGTTACCTGGGGGGCGGGGGAACAGAGAGAATAAAGGCTTCACTGATTAGAAGGAATATTTCACCTAGCTATTGGAGAGAAAAGGAAGTACATTCTCAGCAAAGTGAACATTATATGCAAAGGTATATGTGTCAATCATTTGGAATAGTATGGCATGCTTGGCTTCAGTGAGCAAACCCATATGACCGGAGTGTAGGATGTGTTTGGGGGACGAGACGCAAAAAATGAATCAAAAAGTCGTATGGAGAGCAGAGGCCTCATATGCTCAAGTTTGGGGCTTTCCCCTGGGGAAGGCAGGCCTTCACAGCGGAGAGTTAAGCAGAGAAGGACATAATCAAATTTGCTTTTAAGAAAAAGTTAGTGTAGAATATAATACAGGGCTCTCAGTTTGGAGACCAATTAGGGGTGGTGATCCAGGTAGAGTCAGTGAGGGGACAGACTGAAAGACATCAACAGGCAGACATAACAAGACTAGGTGAGTGATTATAAATGAAGGATGAGAAAAGCAGGACAGAGCTTTGGAAAGGCTTCCAGTGTGTACCCCCTGGAGTTTTTTATTTAACCGACAGAGAGAACACAGAAGTGAAAGCATGAGAAGAACACTAATTTGTTTTTAAGTCTATTCAGATTTGGGCAAGAATTGGCCAAGTAACGACAAAGACCTTTGCACCCTTGAGTTTCAGGACCCTGTGCAGCCCAGGCTTGCAGCTGCCCTGTCTATCCTTGTGGAGCCTCAGGGACTCCACCTACTCCCTGCTCTCCAAAGCAGCCAACGTCAACTCTGTCCCTTGAGGATTCTCTCTCCCCTCCAGCCTCCTTGCGGAAAGCAAGACTTCCCAGCTTCCTCTTTCCTCCAGGCCCCAAAGGACAAGTACACAGGACTTTTTTTTTTTTTTTTTAATTACTATTAGTCACCACAGGGAAACAGAGAAAAGCAACAAAAACAAACCCAAGAGCATTACAAGGCTTAAGAAATCATACAGATTTCTTTATTCTCCTCTTACTGAGAGTGTAACAGAAAACCAGTCCTCGCTCCTTGCCCACATTTTGTACAAACCTTTATTGCTGAGGATAGAGTTTAGCCATCTCCTCAAGGTAGTCTAGTGCCAGCCTTTGAAGAAGAGGGCATTCTGACTATTTTCTCAGGGAAGCCCTTTTCTTTAAGCAACTGGCCTCAATTTCTTCATATCTGTACATTAATTCAAAAAATGTTTATTGAATACTTGCTGTCCTCCAGGCATTATGCTAGGCCGGGGATACAGTAGCGAAAATGACACAGTTCTTGCCCTGGGGGGCTTATCTTGCAGTGGTGGAAAAAATTGAATACATATGCATTTACTAGGCAGTGTCCTTTTCCTGGGTGAACGGTGTATTCACGTAACCTGTATGGTGGCAAGGATGCTTTTTGTTTTGTTTTGTTTTCTGCATTCCCATCACCAAGAATAGTGCTTGGCACATAGTGGATGTACAATAAATGTGCTTTGAATTGTGAAATGTCCTATGCCCAAACCACAAAGGTCTTCTATCATTTCCTTAAAAAAGAACTAATTTCTTTTGTGATTGAGGTGTTCGAAAATAGCCCTATAAAAACAATATTCCTCATATTCATAAAACCATTATGAAAAAAAGTAATTCACTTATTGGAATTGATTTTACTTCCTTCACAACTTCACTCCTGTTCTGTGAAGTGTATTAAAAATATCAAGCAGTGAGTTGCACTAGGATTTATCCTGCCTGCTACAGGCCCTGAACAAGGGGGATGGAGAGGGAGGCGAGGAGGCTATGAGGACTTCAAGACGTCACCAGACTTCCTATACCAAGTTTAGTCTGTTTTGGGTCCATACTTAGCAGATTGTATTTTCCAAAAGTGACAGATTGTATTTTCCAACAATATCTCCCAACACACATGTTCTTCTTTCAATGTGATTTTGACACTCCTCCCATTAAGAGGTAGGGACTCGGTTCCCTCTCCTTAAGTCTGGATGGGCTCGTGACCATGGCAAAAATTATGCCACATGACTTCTGAGGCTAGGCTACAAAAACAACATAGGTTTTCCTTGGTTTTCTTGGTGCATTTACCTGTAGAGCCCTAGGCAACCATATTAAGAGTCTGGCTTCAAATTACTATGCTGTGAGGGAAGCTCAAACTAGCCTACAAGGAGAGACTAACTGCAAGGAGAAGATAGATGTGAAACTCCCTGAAGAGAGATGCCCATGTAGCTCCCGGCTTCTTTGAGTCCCTGTTGTTCTAACATCCCCTTCTGGTAGCAACCACCGGGGTGACTGGGACCAGAACTGCCCAGCTGAGCCCTTCCCAAATTTCTGACCCACAGAATCCTTGAAATATAATAAAATAATTGTCATTGTTAAGCCACTGTTTGTGCATGTGTGTGTGTGCGTGTGTGTGTGTTTTATTTTTTAGTGATTTGTTACACAGCAGTAGATAACTAGAATAAATAGTTAATATTGAGTAATTTTCACTCACTCATGGCTGGCATGTTGTATTGTTCACTGTCCCAGGACTCATTTTTTACTGAGTTTTTAACAGAACTCAAGGATGTGTTCATTCTTTCCGTCTTCCTTTCTTTTTTGCTTTTTCTCTTTTTTCTTTTCTTTTTTTTTCTTTCTTTCTTAATTCTCTTTCTTTAACTACCTTTCCTTCACTGTGTTTGGTCTTGAAGGAAGGGTAAATAAGAAAGCAACTATGAAAAGGGAGATAGGTTTCAAGTCTCTCCCAGGAATAATAGTAAAGCTGATCCATCCCATTTATCATGATGGGATTATTAGTCAGTGTTCTGTAGATCCCTGAAGCAACCTGGCTCTCACTCTATTCTAAACATACTTTATAAGATTTCCTGTAGTCCTGTGAAAATCCCTCTTCTATGCAAGTTATCCAGCATAGGTTTCATATATATTTTTTTAGATAATCCAAGTCAAAGTTTGAGTTTTCATATCCAGATTGATCAATCTATACAAATTAAGACAACAAACTAATATTGAATCTCTAGAAGATCTGCAGATATGGTCTAGCAGACCAAAAGATGATTTTGGTCCCTGACACATTTCTGATATGTGATATGCCCAGGCCAAATTAATGTTTAGGACTTTTTGGGTCAGAACTACATTTTCCATTCCTTTTTTGTTGTTGTTGTTGTTATTATTCCATATATTTCTAATATTCTTATGTTTACAAATGAATATTTATTCTTTATAGAACATTTAGAAAATAATGATAAACCAAATGGAGAAAAGGAAAAGAAGGAATGTAATCTTCCCATATTACTAAGAACATATTATTGCAAATCTGAAGATGCCCAATGTGAAATAATTTAGTTAAGAAATGCATTGGCTTGTATAACTAAATTGCAGCCATCACCAGAATGATACTTTACCTATTCTCAGGGATGACTAGATCCAGGTATTGAACATGTCAAGACTTTTCTCCCCATTTTCATCTTTGTTTATCTAAGTGGGACAATTGTACTTTCTCCTACATCACAGTTTGAGGGGTGGATTTAACCATAGACAGTTCCAGACTTACCCTAGCACCAATGCTTACAGGTGACCTCCCAGGAATGAAATGTCATCCAGCTGACTTTTGTCTTTATTTGGAAGTTGCAATCTTCAAAGGTCCTGCAAACTCCTTTCTGAGTGTGAGATAACCCGGTCAACCCATATAAGCTGGTTAGCACGAGGCACTCCATTCTGTGCCCTTTCAGTCACTTCCTCTTCTATGATCAATTGCATGTTTGACTCTTAGATATTGGAACGTAAGCTCCAATCCAAACTCTACTCCCATGAAAAGGTGACTCCACGATAACTCTTAGTATATTACCAGATATAGCAATTCCAAGCTAATAGCCAAAGCAAAGCTTTGGCTGCCAAATCCACATGATGATTCAGAATTCTTTAGTGTCATTAACATCTAGGATCCTCAGTTATGGAACAAGTTATCATCAATGATCAAAGACCTCATTTTTTTTTTAAGGAGGAAGAAAATCTCACATATATTACACATGTATTCTGTGTCAAATACATGCCAGTTTCTGAGAATAAATTTCTCAGTTCTTTTCCTCAACAGTGTAAGCAGCTGCCCTAAGTATATATACTCCAGGTGATCACAGTGCTTCCATCATTGGGCAGGGGCCCAAGTCTTCTATTATAGCTATTGGGGTTTAAAGAATCAAAACATAGCATGCCTCTTTCTAATCAAGATTTAGAACCCATTATGAGATAGACACAGGAAGATGGAAATCAAATTGTTAGCTTCATAATTGAATAAAAAAAAAACTAGATCGGAGGACTTGGCTGGGATTTCCAAACAATTAGGGTTCTGTAGCTCTCTGTCCCATAATCATTCTCCCATATCTCCCACTTAGTTTAGAATTGGGTCAGCCTAGCTGAGGGATAGTGCCTACAAAGTACACGTACTTGCCTAAGATTGAGGCATCACCATGTTAGGGGGAAAGGGAAGAAGGGAGAATAACTCCACAGTATTGCAGTTATTGAATAGACTATCTTACCTGCTGAGCAATTGTGGAGCAATGACTATTGCCATTCCATGAGAAAAAGTTGAAGACAAAGAGAAGGAATAAGCGAAGATAAAGAGAAGGAATATTATTCTTATGATGGTAACACTACATGAAAATACAAAGAGAGTGAGTTAAGTGACTCTTCCCACTTGGCATGTCCCGGCTGCCACAAGTACACAGAAGATGGATGAGAACAATTGCCTGGATGAGTGAAGTGATCTCTGCTTAAGCTCAGGGAAATCAGTGTTCCCTCTAGGTCAAATTCAGCAGCTCTGAAGTCTTCAAGTGCCACTAAACCTGGAATGTCATCATACACCACTCTTCATCCTGCCTCATGTATTTCAAAGCCCCTCACCCAGAAGCTCATTTCCATCCTTTCCTCTCTGTCTCTAAGACCAAACTCACACCCATGCCCTCCCAAACCCTGTCACATTGTTTGTGACCAAGGACAATTCATCACTGACAAAATAGCCTACCTATATTTTCCATTTTTTTAAATCTGAATGCTCTTTTTTCTTTTTTCTCTAGCTAAAAGATGTCCTCTGAGAACTCTGTTTCCTTACTTGTCTCAGCCATGGGCTATATTTCTCCCAATTCTGCATACCTTATGACCTTTAAATAGTGTCTGTTCCCTCCTAACTCCCCATTGCTTCTTTCAAGCCCTTTTCCTCCTTCAAAGACCCCACCTTCTTTAATGTTTACATTATCAGGCATCATCATCTACTTCTGCTTTTTGGTGTTGTTATTTATCATTTCAGTACTGCCTTCCCATTTATAGATGAACATTCCTCTTCACTATCACTATAGTCATAATTTTTGACTCTCAATATGAACGGAAGAGATTTAACCAACATGCTGACCTCTCACATCTTCTAAGTCCTTCACCAACAATGTCTTCCATATCACTTCAGCCTCTCATGTGAGTATAGTCTGAAATTTACACCAATAACTTTCTCTCTCTCTCTCTCTCCCTATCTCTCTCTCTTTCTCTCTCTCCCTCTCTCTGCCTTTCTTTCTCTCTATAACCAATACCTCTTTTCATTTCAGTTAATTTTCTCTCGAACTCCCACTAAGGCAATTATTTAATAACATTGAGCTGTCTAATCCACATCCTAGCTAGATGAGCTTAGGAAAGTTATTCAAGCTCTCCAGTTTTCTGCTTGTAAAATTAGGAAACTAATGATGCCTACACATCAGGATTGCTGTGAAAAATAAGCATTTACTATATGTGACGTCTTAGAAGGGTGGAACATAATAGGCCGTGCATGATATTACCTATTATTTTTCAGAGTTACGTACACTTTTACATGTTTGAATAATAGTTTATGCACAGCTCTATTATATTTTATTTGCGTATTTTCCCACTGAGTTGGGAGCTCTATGAGGACAGGTGTTATAGTCTCTGTTCTTATGAGTCAATAGCACAGAGCCCAGTACTTATTAAGCTTGAAATATGTGTTGGTTGATCAGTTAATTCCCAAGAGATATACAGCGCCACGATCTTGTGTCTTCCAATATGAAAGAGGAATACATTATAGTATAACAATATCTTAAAACCTTGGGAAACAAATGAAGGAATACAAGTCATTCCTAAATTCCTAGGTCCATGCTACCAAGAGCAAAGAAGAGTGATTCTGAAAAGAACATGTGATTTTGAAGTTGCTTTTGCTTTATTTAAAATCTCAATATATTACAGTAATTAAACTGCTTCATGACTTCATCGAAATCCTGTAAGGCTTAATTAATGTCTGTAAAGCCTTTTGCAATCCTCAGATGAAAGACACCAGAGAAGTATAAGGAATCATTATTATTATCACTGATGCCATCTTAAATGACTGCAAACAGTTTGCTTCATTTGGATTTGTTGATTAAGTCCTAGCTATGACCATGCAGAAACATAAGTCACATTCACGCCTACAGTGTAGCTTGGTTTGTCTTATTTGGAAGTGTGGGAACAGATGCAAATATAATTTTTCAGTGCCACTATTTTTTGAAAAGACAATACTTAAAATGATGTTAAAAAAAGGAATAAAAACAAAGCATGAACTGGGCCATTGACATATCAGCTATACCATCTTGCAAAATATCTTCCCATGAACTTGGGAGTCAAGCAGACGTGGGTAGGAAACCTGGCTCTATAACTTAACTTCTTCATAACTTTGGGTAGATAGCTTAGTATCTCTGCCTCCCCCACTAACGTGTAAACTTTGTGGAAGCAAAGGCTATTTCTGTCTAGAGCAAGACTCTTACCATGTGCTGAGCATTAAGTCTGGCACATAATACATGCTCATTATGTATTTTTTTAACGTGCAAGCGATTGTATGTATAGTCATTCATTTTAAACAGTAACAATACAATGTCACAAGCATTTGAAAGACTGATCACCTCCATCTTTTGAAGTACAATCATTCCATCATCCACAATGAACTTATTCCCCAAGAGTTCTGGATAACTGGATTTTCCTGTGTCGTTTCCATGCCTAACAATTCTGATTTTGAAGGATTCTTAATCATGAAGTCGTATCAAAGGCTTTACCGAAGAGGCTCTTTTCATCTATTGCTGCATTAAAAACAAACAAACAAACAAACAAACAAAAAACCCTCAAAATTTAGTGGTGTAAAACATCTATTTACTATGCTTACAATTCAGACAGGTTAGCATAGGAATGTCTCATTCCTGTTTCCTGATTACTGGGAGTCAGTAAAGGTAGTTCAAGTGGGTTTACCCAGGATCAATGTGGGCCAAATGTTAAAAACCTCTGTTTTATCAGGTGCATGCTTCAATTCTTTTCCATACAGTGTCTCCTGAGATAGGACGTCCAAGATGGCATCTTTATTCAAAACTCTGGTCCATGGGTTGGTATGTCTGAGACAACTGGGGCTAGCTTGTTATCCCTCTCTCCCCATGCAGCTTCTTGACATAGCTAGCTTCAACTTCCCTAAATAATGGTGTTCTCAGAACTTCTTACATGGCAACCGGCTTCTCCCATGCTGAGCTTTCCAAGAGGTATAGACAGAAGCTGCATAGGTTCTCATGACCAACCCTCAGAAGTCCAGAATGTCACTTTTACCACATTCCGTTTTTCAAGCAAGTTACTAAGGGCACCCCAGATTCACAGCGAAAGAAATTAGACTCCACCTCTCGATGGTAGAAGTTACAAAGAATCTATATTCACTTTTTATTTTCCCCATAAGAGGAAAAAAAAAAGTTTTCTGCCTTAATTCTTCAGCAATCAGAAAATCATCAAAGGGAATTAATTCTACTCTCTTAGTCATGCTTCCCTACAATGGGCAGCTGCCTGATCTACTTCAGAGGGTTAGGAGAGATGGGTTATAAATTTGGTTCTGCTGCATATTAACTGTGTGACTTTGAACGTATCTCTTAATCTTTCTCATCTCGTCTCTTCATCTATCCCAGAGAAAAACCATTCCTGTCACTAAGTTGCTGGGAAGGGGAGCTAATGGAAGGAAAAAGTGATAATGGAAGGAAAAAAGGCAGCCTACACGGCTGCCAGATATCATTGTTGGTAAATGCCGGAAAAAAGCTATTGTCACTAGGCTTTCAAAGTCTAATTGGGAAGAATTAGCTCATTTGCTGCCCTGAGTTCCAAGATTAAGACTGAGCTGACGGTGATCCAGAGACCAAGGCATAGTTCCTTCAGTCTGGAGGTCACATTTCAGCTTTAGGGTTGGAGCCTTGGTCATATCTGGATCTGTTTGTGCAAGGTTCCTAGTTCTCCCAGCTGTGCTGTATCTGTCTCCAATGGGAAGACAGATAGATAAGGTGATAACTCCCTAGGTCAAAAACTAGTAAAACCATCCAACGATTTTGGATCTTTTTATCAATTTAAAGTTTCTTTGAGGGGTGCCTGGGTGGCTCAGTCGGTTAAGCAGCCGACTTCGGCTCAGGTCATGATCTCACGGTCCGTGAGTTCGAGCCCCGCGTCAGGCTCTGTGCTGACAGCTCAGAGCCTGGAGCCTGTTTCAGATTCTGTGTCTCCCTCTCCCTGACCCTCCCCCATTCATGCTCTGTCTCTCTCTGTCTCAAAAATAAATAAACATTAAAAAAAAATTAAAAAAATAAAGTTTCTTTGATTTTGAAAATGAAATGAAAACGAACTTTGATTTTGAAAAAGTTTCTTAATCACTTCTTAATTGTGTGAACAGAGACCTTGGAGGCTCTAATTCTTGCTAATAACCAGGTGGGAAAGGAAAAATATATCTGAGCAAAGTCCATATGGTTTAACAGTGTTGTTATATTAGCATGTGGTTCCCAAATATATGCATTTTTTTATGTTGTACTTCTGAGTACGTTTATCAGTGTTCAAAAAACTTATATATTCTTGGATTATTTCCAGAAAGATTGAGGTTGCCTTGAGCCCTGTTTAAACACAACAAATATTTGAACCTAGTAAGACAATATATTATAGAGAAAATGGCACCAGTCTAGGTGTAATACTTGGAATAGAACTTTTTGAGCTTTATTTCTTTCTAAGGCAAGGAGGGCAGACTGCTCGCTGGGATTTTCATATCACTTTTTTTCAAATATGTGGCCAATGGAGTCTGAAATTCTATAATTATAACTAAGTGCAACTTTAAATTCAAACCGTGAGATCGTCCCTGGCAAATTTGTGCTGTGACAGAGTACCTCTGACTTGACAGAGACTTTCCAGATTATAGAATCTCCCTAGAATCATTTATGATCTGAAGCAAGTGAAAAATACTAAATTCAAATAAGTCTCCAATGTGTAGATTCTCCCAACGTCTCCTTAGTCTGGACTCCTTTTCATGCATCAAGGCTATTCTCAGACCTTAGTGCCACTGAGTCCCATATCCAGTTTCGTCATCTTCCTCATCGTCATCTTCCATGTGGTTTGGAAGCATTTGACCTTGATGACTAGGTTCTTATGAAAACTTCCCTTCCTTTAACTTCTGAAACACACAGTAGGTTTACATCTTACTGCTCTGGCTAATCCCTTTCATGGCGTTTCCTTCCGTTGTCTATTCCTGAAATGTTTATGTATTACAACCCTCTTCTCTATACATACTTTTAGAATGATCTCACTCATACTCAAGGCTTCAGTTATCATCGGTTTGACATCTATCCAACAAATATTTATTGAACATGTTTTATCTCCCAGAGACTATAGCCTCATGTTCCAAATATAAATCTATAGCCTAGTGTTTTTTGCTGAGCTCCAGACATGCATATACAGCTGCATACCAAATTTATCCACCTGCAGGTATGACAGCAGAACTCCAGAGTGCACTGGTCATGGCCTTTGTGAATGGTGCTCCTTGGAGTTGTGCGGCTGTGTGTCTTTCTTAATGCGTGACTCAAACTCAACCTGTCCAAACTTAAACTCATCTTCATTCCCCAGATGACTGTTGTCCCTTTTGTATTTTTTTAGCTCAGTGAACAAGATTCAAACTTGGCAAGTGGTGAAATCACTCTGACTTGTCAGGATCCTCAACTTGAAAAGAGAGAGAGAGGGAGAGAGAGAGAGAGAGAGACAACAGTATCCACCTTGAAGTAGTGTAAAGATGGAGTGAAATGGGGCGCCTGGGTGGCGCAGTCGGTTAAGCGTCCGACTTCAGCCAGGTCACGATCTCGCGGTCCGTGAGTTCGAGCCCCGCGTCAGGCTCTGGGCTGATGGCTTGGAGCCTGGAGCCTGTTTCCGATTCTGTGTCTCCCTCTCTCTCTGCCCCTCCCCCGTTCATGCTCTGTCTCTCTCTGTCCCAAAAATAAATAAGCGTTAAAAAAAAAAAAGATGGAGTGAAATAATAAATGTGGAACACTCATTCTGGTATCTGGCATTTATGGAGCACTCAAGGTAGAGTACTCTCCATCCCCTATTGATGTCCAAGCCAAGAAGTAGGGTTTCATCCTGACTTAAAAAAAAAAAAAGCGCGTTTTCAAGTTCTTGAGCAAGTTCAAACAAAATTGCATCTTTTTAAATTTTCAGTCTCGTGAATTCGATCCTTGTGTTACCGCTCTCTAGGCGACACAACCACCATATTTCTATTTCATCCTCCCAACCTGCGTCCCTAACCCGGGCTGTGCTGCCCCTCCAAACCCCATCTATCTTTCATACCGTTCCTTCATTGAACTTTCAAAATACTATTTCCTACGTTGCTGATCTCTCTGAGACTCAGCACAGGCTTTCCGTGGCTTTCCGAGCAAAATTCCAAACCCCTAAACCCGGTGTGGAAAGCACTTGGTGACATGGTCTTTTTCATCATCCTCCCCCAGCACTCTGATCCACACAAACTCAACTGCTTTTATTTCTCTTGTCACTTGCTGCTTCTGCTGCTCAGAATGTTCTTCTGTCCATCTCTCACTTACTCCTCCTTATCTTTCAGAACTTAGCTCTGTCAGGTTAACTCTTCCAGGATACTCTCCCTGGACACAGGCTGGATAAAGTATCTGTATCCCTGACATCTAGAGATGTTCTAAGCTCCTTGAGGCAGAAACAGCCCCTTGTCCATCTTTGTGTCTCCAGGGCCAAGGAAAAGGCCTAAAAAATGTATGTTTGTGGAAGCGATGGATGAACGAAAATTGTGCTATTCAACCGAAGGCTATGCAGACAATGATCATAGGTGTTACATCTGTATAATTACAGAGAAAGTGGTTTGGACTGCTTTAGCTCGGTGGTAGGGATGGTGGGAGGGGGGGGACAGCTTAAGGCCAACCTGTGCTCCTTCCTGGGATTCTAATGGGTCTGAGACAATTTACAGCATGGTGGTATTGTTGGAGAGAAACTTGTTTGTGTGAGATTCTAAGGAGCCTCTATTAGATCACAGAATCCCATGGCCGTGTTTCTAAACAGAGCTTCAAGAAGTCTAAAATAGTTCTTTTAAAGTTTTATATTTCACTTGGTTGGTATAAATAAACACAATATATTGTAAGGACATATTAACTTATAACTGATTAATGCAAGCATTTTTAGTGCCAACATTAGTTTTTATGTAATGCTATTTTAATTACTGTGTTCTAACGAGAAGGAAGAAAAAAAGGAAGAAAATGATTTAATACATAAATGTTGCTTTATCACCAAGTGGAGGCCAAATTACATTAAGGCTCATCAAGTGAAAAAAGAGTTCAAGATTTTGTGAAGAGTAGAAATGGTGGAGGAATTTTACATAAACTGCTTTTTAAAAAACACAAACTGTGCCATAGCATGTCAAAGCTATATTCATATTAGAGGAATTTAGTTT
Organism: Felis catus; assembly: GCF_018350175.1. Taxonomy (NCBI): domain Eukaryota; kingdom Metazoa; phylum Chordata; class Mammalia; order Carnivora; family Felidae; genus Felis; species Felis catus. Next base: position 186,426,666 of record NC_058371.1, on the reverse strand, counting down.
CAGCAAAACAACATCATCCATCACAATACATTAATGCTGTTACTTTTAGATGTTTTTTTGTTTGCATTTAATTTATAAACTTATTTTTGCTTTATATTACATAAGAGCTTTAACCATGTAAATATTTCAGAAGGTGTACAATAAAAATAATTTAGTATAATGCTAGAGACCTGAGAGATTATCTTCTTTAAAATAATTTGCACTTTACTCCAAATGGAAAATGACTGTGTTAATGAAAAAAAGGATCAGGGCATAAGAGGCCTACGTGGAATAAAAGCTTCCTTGTCAACGTAGAATGATTTCTCTCTTAGCCTACCGTGGATATGCGTGCACATATACCACCCCCCCACCCCCAAACATACAAAGTGTACACAAACACATATACATAACACAGATCTACACCTCCACACATGAACACACACACCACACACTTAAACATACATGTGCAATAACACAAGCACGACAGACACATATGTATCTATGTGTATCATTAATAACTCCACGCAAAATGGAAATACATATACACATCCTTCCATGAATTTATATCTGTATTATATAGAGACAAAAAGTACAAACTGAGAAAGCATTTTCACTAGGTTAGCATAGCACTTTTAAGAATGAGGCCTCCAGAATTACATCACCAGGCTACCAATTTCAGCTCTGCCCCATCCTAGCTGAATAGCCTTGGACACATTTACTCGATGTTCAGTTCCTCGCTTTTCTTTTCATTGAATTGGGAAGGATAATGGGCATCTAGCACATAGAGTTGTGTAGAGAATTAAATGCACTATTATCAGTTAAGAAATTTAACACTATGTTGATACATAGGAAGGAATCAATAAAAAATAGTGGCTCACTATTTTTAAAAGTTACATATTGATGGAAGGCAAGCAGTACTTTGGGGTCCTATAAGGGTCATGACACCAAGAGGTTCTCCTTCCTTTGTCAGAGAAAGTGAGAAGTCATCCCTAACATCTTGCAATCTTTTATTACCTGTATTCAATTTGTCACCATCTTGTTTTTTGTTTCCCGCTGAAACTCAGATTGATGCATTTCTCTCTGCTGTAGGCAGGCTCAGGCAGGAGGCTAACTGCTTCCCCTCATTTATTTTTTCCCCCCACTGCAACCAGAGAGACCCTTTGCATAAAGTAAATACGACCGTGTATTTCCTATAATAGTTTAATGACTTCCCATTGCTTCTAGGGTAAGACTTCATGGTGTAGCCCCACTCTACCTCACCATCCTTCCTGGAGGGTCAAGATACCTGTCTCCAAGGTGTGATACTCCCTTATTAAAAGTCTCATAGAACATGACCTGGCTATCTTAGTTAACCATTGTTTCCTTGTCACCTAGGAGAAAGTTCTCTACATGTTGGTTGGCTGGATGAGCAAAACGCAACACTGCTTTGACCTTTCTGAACCATGAGACATTAACAAAAGGATATGAAATATGACATGCAACGGAAAAAAGATGTTATGGGAGGAGAGTACTCTACAGGATGCAGAGTGTCTGGTGTAAGTCAATAGTATGCAGAAGGGTACTACCAACATATACCACTGATGACTCATCATCAATGTATGTTGGAAGTGTTACCAATGAAAATGTCAGCAGTGACCAATGAATGTACTGGTTTCCAATAAAGGGAAAACAGATTAAGGGAATTGGTATTTCTGGTTTGCTGATTTGCTTGCTTGTTTTTAATCTGTTGTTTCTGAAAAGATTTATCTGTGAACACAAATGAGATTCCTCCTGGCTTTTCCTAGCGATATAGAGTGGCATCATTATAGCAGAATGGAGGACTTGTAAGATCCAGCAAAATGGTGGCTACATAAGTATATCTCACTTTTTCAACAAATGAAATAAAAAGACCTGACTCTGGTCTGGTTCTCTGGCTAGCATGCTAATGGAAAAGTATGCTCACATATCACAATTTTATAGATTATTGAAGTCATATATAAATACCCAGTGTAGTTTCACAGATCACTTAGCTTGGGCCACAACGGCAAATGAGAATGAAAGAAATGTCCTTGGCTTATCAACTCTAGTTTTCCTTGGTCCCATGAAGACATAACTTGCCAGGGCAAGGTAGTCTAAGAAGGTCTAGAAAAATTGAGTCTTAGGTTTATATCCTCACACATGACATTTTTTTGATATGAGAGGCACTGGTGGTTCTGATCTGAATATATTTAACTAAATAGGATATGCATTCAATCTGTCAAACCTTTGTCAGCTTACTGGTGTCTTTGGTCCAACCATCCTCTACACATGTACCCCTTCATACTATATCCCACTATAGATATCATCTTAAAATGTACTGTAATCTGCTGTAATCTGAATTTTTGTTAAAAATGTGTACTTTTCCCATTGAAATATTATTTTTTTCCAAGATTTAAAAATCTTATTTCTGGTGTATAGTTAATTCAAAGTAGTTCCTATACTCCATTCTTGTGTATTAACTTCATTTTCTCTCCAGCTTAACCTCATCCTATAAAGTAGTTAACGATCTGATAACTAACAGTTGAATGCACTGGCAAATACTGATATTTCAATAATTCCTCTGTGAACTTTCTTGTAAAGTGAACAATCTTCCTGTAATAAAAATGATCCTCCCCAGTTATTGTATTATAGATTTCAAGAAACAGGAAACTTTTTTTAAGTAGTTGGCAAATAGTAGATTTTCTTTAACTGATTTTGCATATATTTATTAATAAGTTACTTCAAACACTATATATAGATTGTTCATTTGTTCAGAATTAACATATTTTCCTTAATACTAAAATAACAAGAAAAAGATTTTTTTCTTTCTCTTGTCACTTCATAATTCTGCTCTATATGGGGATGAGCATTCATACTGCTATAAAGAAATAAAATAGGTGTTTTCCATTTATTTAGATATTGTTTATCTGATTTTTTGAGAGGGGGTAAATGAATGATGATTTCCCAAGAGTCATTTTGTTATATAATCTAGTTATGTTTCACGTGCTTTACCTGTTCTTCAAATAGTGCTAATCCATCCATTACTTCACTCATTCATTTATTTATTCAGCTTCTATTTACTAAGCAATTATCATGTGCTAGGTACTTTTAACAGCTTTATTGATTGGTATGATGGATAAACAATATTCTATACAGTTTTTAAAAAGTATACATTTTTACGAATTTTGGTAGTATTTATTCCCTTGAAACCAAAACCGCAATAAAGATAATGATCATGTCCATCACCCCCAAAGTTTCCTTATAGACATGTCACCCCACCCTCACCCTCCCATCACCAAGCACCCCCTGGTCTGCTCTGTCAATAAAAATAAGTTACATTTTCTAGAGTTTACATGAATGGAGTTATATAGTATTTAGTCTTTTGTGGTGTCTCTTCTTTCACTTAGCATAATTTTCCTTGAGATTCAGCCACATTTTTGTGTGTTCCAACAGCTCAGTCTTTTTTATTGTTGAGTAGTTGTCCACTGTATGGATATACCACAATTGGTTTATCCATTCATCTGTGATGGGCAGCTGCATTAATTCTGGTTTTTAACTATAGTAAATCAAGATGCTGTGAACATTCAAGTATAAGTCTTTCTATGAACCTATGCTTTCCATTCTCTTAGGTAAATAAATAAATGCCTAGCAGTAAGCAGTCTTTGGCATTTTAGCCATTCTAAAATATGTGCAGTTTTATCTCATGGTTTTAATTTGAATGTAACTAATAACTAATGATGTGAAACAACTTTTCATGTGCTTATTTGCCACTGTATTTTCTTCAGTGTGAAATATCTATTTAACTTTTTCCCTATTTACTATTGGGTTCTTTGTTCTCTTATTATTGAGTTTGGAGAGTTGTTATATAGTATAGATATAGACTTTTACAAGTGTAGATGATTGGCAAAAAATTCTCTTAAAGTCTAATTTCTGTTTTCATTCTCTTAACAGTGTCCTTCAAGGAGCAGAAGTTTTTAAACGTTGGATGAAGTACAATCTATTAATTTTTCTTATATGGATCCTGCTTGTGGTGTTGTATACAAGGAATCTTTTCCTGTTCAAAGGTCATAGATTTTTCTCATTTGTTTCTTATTAGAAGTTTTATAGTTTTAGGTTTCATATTTAGGCCCATGATCCATTTTTAGTTCATTTTTGTATATGATACAAAGTATAGATCGAAGTTCTTTGGGGGGGGGGAGCACATGAATATCAATAGCCTAGCAAATTTTTTTTCAAAAACTATACTTTCCTTTTGAATGGCCTTTGTACATTTAATTTAAAAATCACTTGCCCATGGCACAAAAACAGACACATAGACCAATGGAATAGAATAGAAACCCCAGAACTAGACCCACAAACGTATGGCCAACTCATCTTTGACAAAGCAGGAAAGAACATCCAATGGAAAAAAGACAGCCTCTTTAACAAATGGTGCTGGGAGAACTGGGCAGCAACATTCAGAAGGTTGAAACTAGACCACTTTCTCACACCATTCACAAAAATAAACTCAAAATGGATAAAGGACCTAAATGTGAGACAGGAAACCATCAAAACCTTAGAGGAGAAAGCAGGAAAAGACCTCTCTGACCTCAGCCGTAGCAATCTCTTACTCGACACATCCCCAAAGGCAAGGGAATTAAAAGCAAAAGTGAATTACTGGGACCTTATGAAGATAAAAAGCTTCTGCACAGCAAAGGAAACAACGAACAAAACTAAAAGGCAACCAACGGAATGGGAAAAGATATTCGCAAATGACATATCGGACAAAGGGCTAGTATCCAAAATCTATAAAGAGCTCACCAAACTCCACACCCGAAAAACAAATAACCCAGTGAAGAAATGGGCAGAAAACATGAATAGACACTTCTCTAAAGAAGACATCCGGATGGCCAACAGGCACATGAAAAGATGTTCAGCGTCGCTCCTTATCAGGGAAATACAAATCAAAACCACACTCAGGTATCACCTCACGCCAGTCAGTGTGGCCAAAATGAACAAATCAGGAGACTCTAGATGCTGGCGAGGATGTGGAGAAACGGGAACCCTCTTGCACTGTTGGTGGGAATGCAAATTGGTGCAGCCGCTCTGGAAAGCAGTGTGGAGGTTCCTCAGAAAATTAAAAATAGACCTACCCTATGACCCAGCAATAGCACTGCTAGGAATTTATCCAAGGGATACAGGAGTACTGATGCATAGGGCCACTTGTACCCCAATGTTCATAGCAGCACTCTCAACAATAGCCAAATTATGGAAAGAGCCTAAATGTCCATCAACTGATGAATGGATAAAGAAATTGTGGTTTATATACACAATGGAGTACTACGTGGCAATGAGAAAAAATGAAATATGGCCTTTTGTAGCAACGTGGATGGAACTGGAGAGTGTGATGCTAAGTGAAATAAGCCATACAGAGAAAGACAGATACCATATGGTTTCACTCTTATGTGGATCCTGAGAAACTTAACAGGAACCCATGGGGGAGGGGAAGGAAAAAAAAAGAGGTTAGAGTGGGAGAGAGCCAAAGCATAAGAGACTGTTAAAAACTGAGAACAAACTGAGGGTTGATGGGGGGTGGGAGGGAGGAGAGGGTGGGTGATGGGTATTGAGGAGGGCACCTTTTGGGATGAGCACTGGGTGTTGTATGGAAACCAATTTGTCAATAAATTTCATATATATAAAAAAAATAAAATAAAAAAAATAAAAAAAATAAAAATAAAAATCACTTGCCCATATGCCCATATATTTCTGACTCTATTTTGTTCCATTGATTTATTTGCTTATCTTTATACCAACACTAAACTGTCTTGATTACTAAAGCTTTATAATAAGTCTTGATATCTTCCCTTTCAAAGTTGTTTTGGTTATTTACATTACATTTTACTACATAGACTTTTACATTGAATCATAGAAGTAACTTGTCAATTTATACAATATAGTCTGCTGACATTTTGATTGAGTTTTATTAAATCTATTGTTTGACTTGGGAAAAATTGATACTGTCACAATTTTGAGCCTTCAGAAACACGAAAATAGCATATAGTATTTTCCTTTATCATCCAAAAGCAGAGTGTCCCTACGAAACCTTTCATATGGCAAAATAGCCTCAAGAGTTTCCCACTCTTTTTTTTAAAGGATACAAAAAAGTGCTGACTTGAAGGGGCACATGCACCCCAATGTCTATAGCAGTACTATCAACAATAGGCAAATTATGGAAAGAGCCCAAATATCCATCAACTGAAGAATGGATAAAGAAGATGTGGGGTGTGTATGTGTGTGTGTGTGTGTGTGTGTGTGTGTGTGTGTGTGTGTGATGGAATATTACTCAGTGATCAAAAAGAATGAAATCTTGCCACTTGCAGTAACATAGATGGAACTAGAATGTATTATGCTAAGTGAAATAAGTGAGTCAGAGAAAGAAAATACATTATTTCACTCATATGTGGAATTTAAGAAACAAAACATATGAACACAGGAGAGGGGAAGGAAAAATAAGATAAAAACAGAGGGAGTGGCAAATCGTAAGAGACTCTAAAATACAGAGAACTGAGTGTTCCTGGAGGGCATGTGGGCAGGGGGATGGACTAAATGTGTGACGGGCATGAAGGAGGGCACCTGTTGGGTTGAGCACTGGATATTATATGTAAAGTGATGAATCACTAAATTCTACTCCTGAAACCATTATTACACTATATATTAACTAACTCGGATTAAAAAAAAGAAAAGTTCACATTAGGTCACCTCACTTTTACAAAAGACCTATATTAAGTTTTTGCTAACTGAAAGAAATCCAAAGAGGATTTTTAGTTTTATGAAAAAAGCCATTACCATACTGATGTAGGTCTTTCATAAAAGCAAAATGGCCTAACTTGAACTCTTGAAAAGTGGGGGATATGTGTATCACCTTTTATTTAGGGCACCTTTAATTTATCTCAGCAACATTTTATATTTACCATGTACAATTATGACACGTTTTCACAAATTTACCACTATGCATTTAATATGTGTTCATACTGATCTAAATGGTATGATTACTGAATTTAAATTTTTGATTATTTTTTGCTAATCTATAAACATATATATGCATAAATACAATTGATTATTGTTTCTTGATTCCATACAGTGCGCCTTGTTAAACTCACTTAGTTCTGGTAACTTTTTGTTAGTTTAGGTAATATTTTCCACATGGATGATCATGCCAACCGGGGAAAAGCAGTTTGCTCTTCCTTTCCATTTGGATGTCTTTATATTTTTTCTATTGCCTCATTGTGATGGATCAGACCCACAGTAACATATTCAGTAGCAAGTAGGCAGCTTTGTCTTGTTCCTAAACTTAGAGGTAAAACATCTAGTTTTTCGATATTAATCGTGATGTTTGCTAGAGAATTTTCTCAGATATCCTTTATCAGGTTCAAGGGGTTCCCTTCATTGCCAAGAGTTCTTATTTCATCAAAAATGGATGTTGAAACCTGTCAAATAGTTTCCTTTAATGTATTAAAATGATTGTGTGGTTGTATATTTACTTGTTTTAATTGTCTTTTTTTTGAATTTTAGTTGTTAAAATGGTAATTTACATTGGTTTTTAATATAATAAGCCAATTTTTGCATTTTTGGATAAGCCCTGCTTTGTCATGATACTATTCAGTGATGTCATTAGATTCTATTTTCTAAACTTTTTTTTTTAATTTTTTTTTCAACGTTTATTTATTTTTGGGACAGAGAGAGACAGAGCATGAACGGGGGAGGGGCAGAGAGAGAGGGAGACCCAAAATTGGAAACAGGCTCCAGGCTCTGAGCCATCAGCCCAGAGCCCGACGCGGGGCTCGAACTCACGGACCGCGAGATCGTGACCTGGCTGAAGTCGGACGCTTAACCGACTGCGCCACCCAGGCGCCCCCTAAACTTTTTAAAATAATTTTTCGCATCAATATTGGTTGCAGATTTTCATCTGTAGTTATATTCTCCTCTAATGTCTCTGTCTGGGTTTTCAAATAAGGTAGTGCTGGCCTCATGGAATGAGTTAGGAAGTATTCCCTCGTTTTCACTTTTTTTTGGAAGATTTTGTGTAAAATTGCTGTAAATTTTTTTCTGTGCCTAGAAGCCTTCACCAATAATGCCATCTTGGCCTGGTCTTTTTGTGTGTTTGTTTGTTTTGAGAGAGAGAGAGAGAGAGAATACACATGAACATGTGCACAAGCATGAGTGAGAGAGGGGCAGAAGGAGAGGGAGAGAGAAAATCTTAAGCAGGGTCCATTCTCAGCGCAGAGCCCATCCGTGAGGTCATGACCTGAGCCAAAATCAAGAGTCAGATGCTTAACCTACTGAGCCACCGAGGCTCCCTGGATTTTTTTTTTTTTTTCTAATGACAAATTTATCATTTAAGTAAGTCATCTACTTAAAGATCTTCTCAGGTTATCCACTTTTCCTTGACTGAGATGGGTAGTTTGTAACTTTAAAATAATTTGTCCATTTTGCCTAAGTTAGTACACTTATTGGTATGAAATTATTCGAATTGCCCATTACCGTTTTAATATCTGTTGACTTGTGATATCATCTTTCTTATTCCTGATGTAGCAATTTTGTGTCTTCTCTTTTCCCTATTAGTCTGTCTAGATGTTCATCAATTTTATTGATCTTATCAAATAACCAAATTTGGGTTTGATAATTTTGCTTTTACATATACTGTCTTTTTCGCACCACAGTTAATTACTTTTAAAATTTTTTTTAAGGTTTATTGTTATTACTTGTTTTTGAGAGAGAGAGTGAGCAAGCGGGGAAGGAGCAGAGAGAGAGGGAGAGAGAGAGAATCCCAAGCAGGCTTCATGCTATCATCACAGAGCCTAATTCAGGGTTCCAACTCACAAACTGTGAGATCATAACCTGAGCTGGAACCAAGAGTCCAAATGCTTAACTGACTGAGCAACCAAGGTGCCCCATATTTTTTAGCAATTAATTGCTTTTGATGAGATATAATTTATAAGAATAATATCTTATGTAGGTACCCAAGTGTCTACCATTTTTCATGCTCTTGATTCCGTATTTTCATCTAGTCCCCTCTTCTTTTTGCTTGAAGTAACTCCTTTAACTTTTCTCATCGTTAAGGTCTGCTAGTATTGAATTATTTCACTTTTGTATGACTGAAAAATTACCGACTCTATATTTTTGAAAGACATTTTATTGTATGTAGAATTCTAGGTTGATCAACTTTCTTTCATTATATTAAAGATTTGTCCTCTGATCTTCTCATTTATATCATTTCTGACAAAAAAAATCTGTGATTATCTTTATTTTTATTCTTCTGTATAGACATTTTTTAAAAATACACTTTTATTTTTAGAATTATCAAAAATTTGCTGAGATAGTACAGAGTTTCCATATACCGTGCACTCTGTTTCCTGTTAATCACATCTTCATGTGTTACAATTATTGAACTAATATTGATGCATTATTATTAACTGAAGTCAATATTTTATTCAAATTTCCTTAATTTTTACTTAACGTCTTTTTATTGTTTGAGAATCCCATCCAGGATATCACATTATAATTCGTATTATCTCTCTTTGCTCTGGTAATTCATATATGTCGCTTTTTCCCCTCTGGCTGATTTTAATATTTCTCTTTACCGCTGGTTTTAAGCAATTTGATTATGATGGGTTTCAGTGTAGTCTTCTTTAAGTTTTTTTTTAAATTAATTTTTACTTGGGGTTTGTTGATCTTCTTGGATATATTGCTTTATAATTACCTTCGAATGTGGAAAATTTGTGGCCATCACTACCACAAATAATTTTTTGTGCCCCCTTTTCTCTTTCAGGGACTCAAATGAGAGTCCTCCCAAATAAGAACATGTTAGGGCGATCAATGTTTACTTTTTCATTCTCTTTTTCTTTTTGCATTCCTTTTGGATAATTTATATTGCTATATATTTAAGTTTACTATTTTTTTTTCTTCTTCAGGGTACAATTTTCTATTAATCCCATAAAGTGTATTTTTAATCTCACACATTATAATTTTTATCTCCAGAGTCTGATTTGGGTCTCTTTTATTTTTATGTATATTCTACATCTCCACTTAACATGTTCAATTCTTCCTTTAGCTTTGTGAACATATGGAGTACATTTAAAATAATTGTTTTAATATCCTTGTCTACGAATTCTAACATCTGTGTCACATCTGTGTCAGTTTCAATTGATTGATTTTTCTCTTTATTTCAGGTCATGTTTTTCTGCTTCTTTGCATGCCTCCCAGTTTTTGATTGGGTGACAGACATGAAGTTTATCTTGATGGTTCTGGAAGTTTTCTTCTCTTTTTGTATTTCTATAAATATTCTTCTGCTTTATATTAGTACACAATTTATTTACTTGGAAGGAGTTGAATTTTTCAAATTTTTCTTTCAAGTTTTGTTAGGTGGGACCAGAGCAGCATTTGGTCAAGAACAATTATTCTCTCTGCCTGAGACAAACTCTTCTGAGTATTCCACCCAGTTCTGTATGCTTTACAGGTTTTGGTTTTTGTTTTTTTCCTCAACCTGGTTATTAGAAATAGACACTTTTTCCAGCTTCTTATGTGTGCCAGGCACTGTTCCCTCTAATCCTCTCAGATGGGTTCTTTCTCCAGCCTTTATTACGTTTCCCCACGTGTGAATCCTGATTTTTACTCTGCTGACTACCAGGGAAGGGGTCCTCTGCACGTACACAGTTTTTTCTCTGTAACTCTCCATTTTCAAACTGGTGCATGAACCTTTCCACCTTTGTCTCCTTGAACCCTTAGCACTGTTTTTTTTTTTTTTTAACTCTGGTTGTCCACCGAGGCCACCTGGGCTCTGCTCCCTGTGCCAAGGTCTGGAAACTCTGACCTTGTTTTTCTTGTGTCTCATTGGTCACCTCTGGATCCCCTCATCTGCCTTATCTCTTAATGTTGGGGGAGCTCAGAGATCTCGTCTTTTCTTTCCTTATTCACTTCCTTGCTGTTACGATTTGTTCTTATCTATATGCTAATGATTCCCAAATTTATACCCCAAACTTAGATACCTTCTGTAGAATACGTGTTTAAAGTGCTCAATATATTGCTGAAATAGGTATAGTAAGCCTAATATAATGAGGTAATATATCCAACTCTGAGTCACGATCCCCTGTTTCCTTCTCAGAAAGCTGCTCCTCTTGAAGTTTTCATCATCTCAGTTAACGGTCACACCATTCTTTCAGGTTCTCAGGCTCAAGACCATGAAGAAATCTTTGAGTCAGCACTTTCTTTCATACCTTCTCATACTTCAATAAACCTGCTGATTTTATCTTCAAACTATACGCAGAAATGAACCATTTTGGCCACTTTCTTCACAATCGACATCATCTTTTATCCAGGTAATACGTACTTAAAGTCTTGGTGTTATCTGTGTACAACGTAAGGCTGCTATTTGTAACTTCTTTAACCAGAAATGTTGCAAATAAATTAATTTTAATGGGGAGGATGTATAGCGATGATATCCAACAAATAATTTTAAAAGTACAGAGCAGTCACAAGGATTATGTATCTCAAGGTCCGGAGACTTGACAAACTTTGTTTTCATAAGAATGTTTTCTTCCAGGGGCGCCTGGGTGGCTCAGTCGGTTAAGCGTCCGACCTCAGCTCAGGTCATGATCTCTGCGGTCCGTGAGTTCGAGCCCCGCGTGGGGCTCTGTGCTGACTGCTCAGAGCCTGGAGTCTGTTTCGGATTCTGTGTTTCCCTCTCTCTCTGACCCTCCCCTGTTCGTGCTCTGTCTCTCTCTGTCTCAAAAATAAATAAACGTTAAAAGAAAATTTAAAAAAAAGAATGTTTTCTTCCAACATTTTGCATAAACTTTTTTATTTTGGAATAATTTTAGATAATACAAAAAATGTCCAAAGATAGTTTAAATTATACCTTTATACTACTATCCAGTTTCAGTTTCTCCTAATGTTATCATCTTATGTTTGTCAAAACTAAGAACCCAACGTTGACATCTTACTCTTTAAACTCCAAAACGTATTTGGATTTCTCTAGGACCCAATCCAGAATGCTACATTCTTCTTAGTTGCCATACCTCCTGGTTTCGTCTGGTCTGTGGCATTTTCTCGGTCTTTCCTATTTTTCATGACCTTGATAGTTTCGAGCAGTACTAACCAGGTGTTTTGTAGAATATTCCTCAAGTGTAATTTGTCTGATATGTTCTCATGTTTAGAATGGGGTCGTGGGCTTTTGGAAGGAACATCACAGAGGTGAAGTACACTTGTCATCACATCATATCAGGGCGTACATGACATCACCATGACATCATTGTTAATATTGGTTTTGATCATAGATGGGGCTTGCCAAGATTCTCCACTGCAAGGTTACTATTTTTGCTTTCTACACTCTACGTATTGGAAGTGAGTTACTAAGTCCAATCTACATTTTGTATCCACACTCTGTAAGAAAAAAATTGTCAGTTTTTGTCCACTTACTTATTTATTCACTCATTTATTTGTGTCAGGGCAGATACACGTATTTATTTCACACTCTGGATTATAATTCACTGCTATTTATTTTCTCCAAATTTTTCCAGCTCTAGCCGTTGGGAGCTCTTTCAAGTTGTCTGCTTTATCTTTCTGACATAGCCCCATGCTTATTTTTGTTTGTTTGTTTGTTTTTGTTTGTTTGCTTGGTTTGGTTTGTTTGTTCGACCACTTCTTTTCTAGTACTCCGATCAAGCATTTTACTCAAAAAATGAAAAAAAAAGTAATAACAACTGAAAAATGTTTAAGTTTTTCTAACACTTTGTCCTTTATGAAAGCAGAACATTTGTCATTGGTTTCAATTACTTACTTCAGCAAGATGCCTGGGGATAGCTATTTAATTGGGTTAAGATGCTCTGTTAAAATGTTTCTTTTCAGTCTAGCTCAAGGCTGGCTGATGCTTCTAAATTTCTCAAGGCCAACCTACATAATTTAGAACTCCTTATTCTACTATGGGCACCAATGGTATCTGCCACAAAACAAGCAAACGTTTCTAAACATGCTCTCCCTTACATTAATGCACAAATCTATCTTTAGGCCTGAAATTTTTATATTTAGTTGAACTATTCTCTAGGAAATATGATTTCCAAAATATTTCCATTTAGTCAACCTGAGGTGGATGAAAGATGAGGCACATATAAAAGGTAAGTCAAATGTTCCAATGGATGATGGGAAACTCCAAAGCGAAAGAGACGGTAAAACACATAGGGTTGATATTTTCACGTTTTATCTTTTCTCATATTTTCATGGTTGATAAGAAGTGAATATGCTTAGGATACAAAACCATGAATCATTACCCTGACAGATATATTTAGATCTTTGTAATACAGATTTTTAAAAATATTTTTTTTATTATTTTTTCAAATGTTTGTTTATTTTTGAGAGAGGGAGAGAGAGAGAGAGCATGGGAGGGGCAGAAAGAGAAAGAGAGAAATCAAGCAGGCTCCGCACTGTCAGTGCAAAGCCCTATGTGGGGCTTGATCTCACGAACTGTGAGATCATGACTTGAGCCAAAATCAAGAGTCTGATGCCTAACCGACTGAGCCACCCACGTGCCCCTGTAATACAGATTTTATATAGATAGGACCTCCTGCATATGTGACTGAGAAAGACAATATAATATTTAAGATTAAACTAAGTTAAAAAATCAATATTGGTCACAATTATTCTATCTATAATTCATTTAATAAATGTAGCAAGTTTCCTATTAAAGTGTACAACTAGTTGACTATGCTATCATCACAGAATAAATGTTCAGAGTATACCTTTCCCCCATGTCATTTTATTTAGTCAAACGCTTTGGTTAATATTAACATTAACCAATTCCAGATGTCAACAATTAAGTTCAATCCAACAAAACATTTAGTCAGACACTTTCCTCAGACCGAGAATAAGAAGACTTTACATAAACATGTGTAGTGGATTTTGAGTCTATCTTAAGATAAAATAGTTGTGTTTAGTGACTAAACATATCATTACACAGATGCCTGATCCCCTTCTGCAGCTGTTCATGCTGTTTTGGTTCTACGTACGGAGCCCCTTTGCTCGTCTTTCTCGCGGCTCTCCCTTAGTGTTGCACTATTTGGGGGAAGATCTGCAGATGAGGGGTTCTGGCTGATTCTGTAATGCGCCTGCAGAAAGCTAAGCTTGCATTGTAATGAGGTCAGATTTCATTTCTAAGCAAGGTCACGCTCCAGGGTTGGTAGAACTCCAAGGAAAATCAAAGTGCTGAAAGAAACATCTGAAAGGTGGTGATTCAGTAGGTGGCACTCTTTCCTCCCTGCAAATCCCGATGTCAATGCCCAGATTCGGCCTGTCTTTCCGAGTAGATTTACATCATGACTTCTTTTGACCACTAGGGAATTTGTACAGAATAGTTTATTTGGGGAAGCAGGTGCTTTTAGTTTTCTTCGGAATACAAGGAGATTTCCTTGAATCTCTATGTCCCATCTTATATGACCTCTGTATTTTTGTTTTGCTTTACCTAGAACTCCAACCTGATCAACTGGGCTAACTACACAGGCACATAGGCTGCTGAAAACCTTTCTTCTGCTTAGAAAACATTTCCTCATTTCTGTATGAATTGTGTGTTTCTGATTATTTATGAAATTCTCACTTAGCTCCCAGAGTTGCACAGATCTCAAAATTACCCGCCTTGTAGAAGCTTCAAAAAAATTTTTTTTAATGTTTATTTATTTTTGAGAGACAGAGACAGGCAGTGTGAGTGGGGGAGAGGCAGAGAGAGAGGGAGACACAGAATCTGAAGCAGGCTCCAAGCTGTCAGCACAGAGTCCGATGCGGGGCTCAGAATCACAAGGAGCAAGATCATGACCTGAGCCTCAGTCAGACACTTAACCTACTGAGCCACCCAGGCGCCCCAGAGAAGCTTCACGTTTTAATGACTCCCGAAATATACAAATACTGATTTCTCTGCTCTTTCTTCATGAGCTTGAGAAACTGCACCTTTAGCTTTTATTAAACTTAATGTCAACCAGGATCCAGGAGATAGATTTATTAATGAATTAGATTTCCTTCTTGAAATCTCCTTTGCCTCAAATGTAAAAATAAAACAAAAAAAATTGAAGTTCATACTTTTCTATGACAAAAGGATGAAACATGTTTATTCCCCTTTTCAAAAGAAAATACTAAAACTACTTGAAGAAACCATTTCATGATGTCTCATTTAGACTGAATATAAGAAATAGAGAAAGTGGAATTCTCCCTGCTCGATTACACAAAAGAATGTGCTAAACAAGTAGAAATAATCTAATATTGGTTGAAAAAAATTACAGTTTATTCTATCAGATTGTTACATTTTCTTTTTAAACAATTCTTTTTCTTTTTGTTTCTCTGCCAACATTAGCTTTTTGCTTTGCAATGTGACTTTGCTTTTGTTAAAATTTGTAAAGAAAGTCAGGTGTGACTGAACTTGAGATTTATAAGAGCAAAGGAGTATCAGTAAATTCATTTGAGGTTCCATTAGTTCAACCAGAAAAGGTTGCCTGGGTATGATGTTTTGACATTTACTCAGTACCCACAGAATATTGTGCAGGGAGGGAAAAAGTTCACACACATTCACGAGCATGCAGATACACATATGTGCACACACACATGCATATGTAAGCTTCCATTGAGTCAGAGCAACTTGATCAGTTCCAAATAGAAATGAAAGATACAAATTTCCCAAGAATATGATAAACACATAAACTGTCTCCTTCCTCTAGTAGTGTTGTTTGAATCACTTGAATAGCTCTTTTGGACCTCCTTGAATCCTCCCACCAATTAAGTTTTGACACACCAACCAGTGCCAACCATAAACTCCAGTTAGAAAATTATATGATCTGCAAATCTCCCTAAACTCTTTGGCTCCTATTCCTAGAACAATACTGTGCTGTACATAGTATTAATTGTTTCTGATGACAGGGATAATTTTAGAGAGGACTTGGCTGGCTTCTCCGGTCTCCTTATTTGCACTTCTTTGTGACAAGTTCTGGAAGAAGTGAGGCGTAGACGCTGTGAATTCCCCATAGCTAACTCACAGTTCTGAGGTTATATGCCTTCATGGGAATCCTGCATTCTTTTTCTTATTTAAACAGGTCAAAAAATGCCAAGCAGGCTTTAGCTTGCATTGTTTGTGCTTGATTCTATGTAGCTTCGATCATCTTCTTTGGATCTTTTTTTAAAAGTTTATTTATTTATTTTGAGAGAAAGAGAAAGAGAGAGAGAGAGTGCATGTAAGACAGGGCTGGGAGGGGCATGAAGAGAGGGAGAGAGAGAGAGAGAGAGAGAGAGAGAGAGAGAGAGAGAGAATCCCAAGTAGGTTCCATGCTAACATTACAGGGCTTGAACTCATGAACCGTGATATCATGACCTGAGCAGAAACCAAGAGTAGGATACTTAGCCAACTGAGCCACTTAGGCACCTCTGGATCTTTTTAATACAGAGATTTTGAACAAATCTTGACTGCGCACAAGAAATAACCATGGATTTGGGGGGCTTGGGAAAATTAAAAAATCTCGTTTATAGAGTGAAACACATCATCACATAAGAGTGCGTTGGATCATAACCTCCATGCCCCCTTGAAGTTTATATTCTTGCCCCTATGTTTCATGCTTTTGGACATCTTTTTTCTTTCTCACCAGAATGTTTCCCCCAAACTCCTGCCAAGTCCACTTTGCCTACCAGCTAATTTTTCAAAATCCAGGGCAGACATCCTCACTGGAAAAGCTTTAGTTTATTCTGCACCAGTGCAGCTGCGTTCATTTCTCCATTCCCTGATCAATGATTGGGCTTCGTTATTGAGTCTCCAGGTCATAGTATTGCACACGACTCGAGGGTGATGAACAGCACTGTTTTCTAAATGGCTGGTGCCTTTGAAGTTGGGAAAAGAGGCAGATTTTGCCTAGAAACTACCACTATGCCTGCCACCTAGAACATACTGAGTATTGGTTGAACTGAATCTGTCTAATGTAAAACCAGAAAATTCAACCATGAATATACTAAAGTTAAAAAAGAACTTTAGATGTCAATAGTTCAATAGACTCAAATCATGGATGAGTAAATGACACCCAAAGCTGTGAATTGATGAATGATATTTTTGCATGGCTAAGTATTGGCAGACTAACTTGGATTAGAACCCTGTTCTTGTGTATCTGTCTTTTCCACAGCAGCGGCTGCCTCACAAATTGCTGACACGTAAAGGTACTATTCCAATTGGGAAATGTTGACTTTATAAAATCCTGACCTTGGAAAGCATTCCCATGGAGAAATTCACATTTCCTTCCAGTGTGTTAGATGACTGTAGCTCTAATAAATTGAGCAATCTCTTCATCCATTTTTGGTTCTCAGGTTGAATAGTGCTTTGCAGTCCTTACCTTGTAAGATCACAGAGTTCTCTACAGGTACTAATTAGGCCTCATGACACTCCCCTGTGGAAATGATCTTATTATTATGACTAAAATGGTACTAAAGATATTTAAGGTGTTTAACCTAAAAGTGAAGAAAAGGCATTAAGCAGTCCAACCCCAGGCTTCCCGTACTGAAAGCACTCCAACACCAAGAAGCTTGACAGCATGGCCTGGGGCGAATTGAGGAAGTGGAGAAAGGCTTGTCTATTGAGCACAACTTCGGAGAGACCATCTGTATTCGGGTTCTTCAGAGAAAGAATACAGTAGGTTATTAGGATATATATGTGTGTATGCATGCACACACACACACGCGCATGCACACACATATAGACACACATACATGTGCAATATGTTTATGTAGATATGGACATATACACACATGTAGATATGTATTCATATGTATGTATTTAAGTGTGTATATATATGCATATATATCCATATATTTATCTAGAGAGATTTTGAAGAATTGGCTCATGTGATTATAGAGTTATCTGCTAAGTTATCTGCTAAGTTCCGTTATCTGCCATCTGCAAACTGGAGACCTAGAAAAGCCAGTGGTGCAATTCAGTCTGAGTTCAAAGGCTTGAGAGCCAAGTGAGCCAGTGATATAAATCCCAGGCGAGGGGTAGGAGAAGATAAGATGGGCTGCTCCAGCTTCACAGTGAGACGGGTAAAAAGATGTGAGACGGGCAAATTCCTCCCGCCATCACCTCTTGTCCCATCGAACCCCCTAATGACTTGGAGGATGCCCACCGATAGTCTGATTTACTCAGTCTACCAATTCCGATGCTAATCGCGTTGAGAAATGCCCTCACAGGCACACCCAGAAATAATATTTAATCTGGGTACCCTGTGGCTAGTCACGTTGACATATAGAATTAAGCATCACACCATCCCATTTACCTCGTTCACACCTCCCGCCCTTCCGCCCCACTTAGCTCTACTTTCTTTGGCCATTCTTTTCAGCTTTTCTTTTCCTCTGTTAATCTCCAGTTTATAAATTCCTTTAATAACCTGATGTCCAAACCCGATAATTGTTTAAAAGCACAGATTGTTATGCCTTATGTAGGGATCCTTTCTCTAGGCAACTGTTTTGTCTTGCCTTTAATTCTACTGCACAGGGTGAAAATATGTATCCTGTACCTTTTATTTATCCACACCAACTGCAATCTACTTTAAGCACCTATCTATCTATACTGCCTGGAAATTTATTCTGCATCATTTAGGGGTTTTTCTGTGTCACCCAGTGTACAACATAGTGCAAAAGTTCCATTCAGGAGCAGGTGTCCTATGCAAGAAAATTCAAAAAGAAACCTCAACATTGGGCTATGTTGATCTTTGCTAAAGTGATCATTCATTAATATCTCTGGATTTCTTGTACGGGGGTGGATGTCTTGCTTTGGACCCTCACTTGGGCATGATAGTACTTGCTAAAGTGTTGACTCAGCCTCCTGAGATACCCCGTTTACTTCTTGGCCCATGAGGTCATTGAGCCTCAGTGCGTTATTGAAAATGACTCTAGGAAGGTCCCCACAGGTCATCAAACCCATGCCTTTTACAGTCTTTTGGGAATATCTCCTCACCAACTTCTGGGCTTGTATGGCTTCTGCCTTCCGGTCCCAAGCTCTCCTTCCATCCTTTTCCCCCTTTCTGAACAAACTCCCTTGAATGGGTCTTTAGAAACAAAATTTTGTCCTCTCCTTCTTTTGGGAAGGTGTAGAAAATGAGATCATCAGTGAGGTTATTTTTATTTATCCATTATTTTCCTTCCTTCCTTCCTTCCTTCCTTCCTTCCTTCCTTCCCTCCCTCCATCCCTTCCATTCCTCTTCCCTTCCCTCCCCTCCTTCTTTCCTGACATAGCTACTCTTTCCCTCCTCCATATATCTTAATAAGTATTATCAAACGTAACTTTCATACTGTCCTTATGCAATTCTGTTTCTATCACCTTTGTTTATGTTTCTATTTTCCTAAACTTGCCTTTTTTACTATTTGATCAGTGAACTATTATGACAACAAAACCAAACTCAGATGTCACTTCATTCAATCATTTAATAAATATTTAATATTTATTGAATGATTCCAAGCTCTAGAGATATTGTAGTGGGAAAAAAAAAGGATAAGATTTCCGTTTTCATGACACTTACCTCTTTTGTGAAGCCTACACTGCCATTTCCCAGTACAGATATATACCTTCCATTATAGCAGTGTTTCTCAACCAAGGAGTATTATTGCTATTATTGTGTTGTATGCTAATCATCGATTTTCATATCTTTATTTCCTATAATTCTGGAAATCTCGGAGGGCCCTACTTGTATCATTTTGTTTTGGTCCCTCTCCTCGCCCCCATTGCTTAGTATACAGCCTGGTGTACCTTAGGTGATCATAAAATGTTTGTTATATTTTAGTGATTTCAAATCTCCTGAGCATCTACTATACAAAAAACAATGTAATAGTTATTTTCAAAATTATAACATTTGAAAAGGTGGGTGTTAATACTCTCAAATTAACTAACCTGGAGACATGGAAAGTTATTGTTTAATGGGCATAAAATTTCAGTTGTGTACGATGAAAAAGTTTTGGATATTGTTTGCACAACAAGGCAAATATACATACTAATACTGAAGTGTACATTTAAAAATGGGTAAGATGCTAAGTTTTATGTTTTGTGCATTTTGCTACAATTTAAAAAAAGCTAACAGTCTAACAGAGATAAGTTTTGCTCATATTGTGATATCGAATAGAAAGTGGTAATTCTCCTAAGAGATATACAAATCTGATGGAATTCAGAAGATGGGGAAGTGACCAAGGAAGACCCATCTCCCCTCCTCTAGAAACTGTGCCTATACTACTTCTGGAAGACTTGTGTGCCCTGTGTGGAAAATCTTTAGAATTTTATTGTAATAAATCATAAAAAATAATATCATTATTTTATCAAATAAATGACAGAATATATGAGGAAAGAGAAACAGGTTAATATTAGTTGAGTTTGAATCAACTCGAATCAGGCAGAACTTCTTTGATGAGTTTGTCCAGCAGGCAGTGAGAAATGTAGGGCACAGGCTTAGGAAAGAAGTCTGGATGCAAGATAGTGACCAAAAATTCACTCCAGCAAGTCTGGACCCATGACAGTATATCATGTCTAAGAAGGGAAAAAAGCAGGCGAAGGAAAATAGAGAAAGCTGAAGACTGATCTTGTGGTATAACTCAGGGTACAAGAGGAAAGAGAAATTTATGAAGGAGATGGACAGGAAAGATAAGAAGAGATGTAAACACACTGATTTGTTATTTAACCTTCTAATGTTTACACTGACCCTTTACTGATATCTTCTAGTTTTCAAGGTAGAGTGATGATATATATTTTTTATTATGTATTGATAAATACTAATATTTTTGTGGTGATTTAACAGTTTGCAAAGTTGCTCCTTAGAACATGACTATAAGGAAACTATAAGGAAAGAATCCATCCTTCCCCTTCTGCAGGAAAATAAGTTCCATGTATCATGGTTTATTTTTCAGCCACATGCGAAACAGCAGAAACTATGTTTCCCAACACCAATTATCATTCTCTTTTTAAGCATCATTTATTAACATCTCATTTTTAACACCAATTCTCAATTTTTCCGTACATCATCTCTTTTTCCTAACGAGAATTAACTCCTGCAGAAGGGTAGAGTGAGTGATTTTATGATCATGGATGACTTCCAAGATAGCAAATTGAGTTGAAGGGCTGAGATCTTCGCCAGCCTCCAAGGAGTGTGTGTGCTATGCTAATGGAGGTAGAGAACACAGACAACTCTTTGAGGCCCCTTGCTAGCGAAACAAAGCAGAATTCGGCTGTTTTCTTCAAGCATTGTAAGATTGCATGATGTTTTTCTCATATATAAAAGACCTGAGAACTTAGAGGCAAATAATTATACAATGGATAAGAAGAGATGGAAAAATGTAAACAGGGAGAGGAATAACAGATGGCAAGTGTCCTTCAGGAGACAGGAGGAGATGGAATCAAAAGACGGTATGATTAGCTTGCAAAGGCAGGAGAGATACTTTTCTCCCAGACACAAAAGAGATGATCAAAGTCTAACTAAAGGTAAAGGAAGATATAGAGTGAATGGTATGGTTGTTGACAACTTTCTGGAGATGGAGAGGAGAGAAGATAAGTTACCAGCTTCAGATAGCTTCATTTTTTTTTTTTTTTAGGAAACGAAAAAGGACAAGAGAGCGAGAGAGAAGACCTACACTGGATCACAGGGAAAATTTGAAAAACAATTCTGCTGCAAATGTTATCTGACACCAGAGAGCAGAGTCTTTAAAAGATCCTGAACTAATTTAACCCTTTGTGCTCAGCGCCTGGTGTCTAAGTATCTTTTCTGGCCAAAAGGGAATAGGGAGAGCAGCCTTGGAGAAATGACTCATTCCAAAGAAGGGCAAAGAGAAAACACGATAAACTGGACTATCTTGTTGTGCCTGAGAACTGAAAGTGCTCAAAACAGTATGAGGATGAGCCAGACTGAAGTCGTTTCCAAAAGGCAAATTTGAGACAATTTGTGCATCAGAGTAAATAATGATGCTAAAATGTGTTATAATCCACTGAATAAAATAAGAATACATGAAGCCATACCGATAATCAATGAATAAACAAAACTGTGGGGAGAAGGTAAAACAGAATGCCAGTTAGCCAGCTAATAAATGTGGAATAAAAGAAATAACAAAATCACCCCGTGCAATCACCATAATAATAATGAAATCACACAGAAATCAGTAACGGATGCTATGACTCGCCTGTGAAAATTTCAGGAGGAATATCGTATTTACAAGGTCTTAAAGTATCTCCACACAAATTGTTTGCTAATTACAGTAAAAGTGGTAACTGAATGAAGACACATGACACTCATCACTTTAACTTCTAAATCAGAGTTAAATTTACCCAAGATGGGGCGAATCAATTGGCATTCAGTGTCTCTCAGTGTGATGCACTGACAAGGACACATTATTACATTCGTGACATTCTTCACTAAAAATGCGTACCTTAAATCTAACCATTAGAAAGCATTAGACACACCAAGCTGAGGAATAATCTACAGTTTACCTACTCTGTACTCTTCAAAAACATTAATACGGTGAAAGACAAAGAAACATTAAGAAATGGTTCCATATTAATGGAAAGTAAAGGGACATGACAAGTAAATTAAACGGATTATCTTGCATTAAATCCTGATTCAGAAAAAAAAAAGTTGCGGTAAAGAACCAATTGGAAAAATTTGATATTGGCTGTAAATAAGAGTATTTATTAATGTTTAATTTCCTGCCTTTTATAACTTTACTATGATTGCATAGGATAATGCTTTTGTTCCTAGGAAATATACACTGAAGTTTTCAGGAGGAAAGTCTTGATGAGTGCAATTGGCTCTCAAGTGTTTCAGGAAAAAAAAAAAAAAGATATGCTTAATAAAGAGCAGAAGAAAATGATGAAGCAAATGTGACAAAATATTAACAATTTGTGAATAAGGAAGAAGAGAATATGCAAGTTAATACTATTTTTGAAACTTTTCTTTAAGGGTGAAACTATTTCAAAGCAAAAAGTGAGAAAATAATGAACTTTACCACCGAACAAATAATTAATGAACAGCTACTAGACTCAGGACCTGGGGGAGATGTTGGCGAGCCTGAACTGTCAGGTACAATTTCTGGTTTCAGGTGGTTCCCAGTTTATAACAGGAGACAGATGGAGAGCCAGCGCTCAGGACACTGTGAAATCCGTGCTACAACAGGGACAGAAATGGAGTAGGTTGATAAAGAATCCTTGAGCTGGAAAGTGAAAATCTTCAAATGTGTTAGCCCCGTAGGTTTCATCTACTTTGCTGAGCCCAGTTGCGTCGTCCTGGCTGCCTGGGGGGTGTTCTGAGGAACATTCTGAGGTCATGCCGTGCACTGAGATGCAGGGAGACATCTGCCACACCACCGCGGATTTGGAGCCACTGCCCACGTTAGTTTGCTAGGACTGTTGTAACAAAGTACTTCAAAGAGTGTGGCTTACACGGCAGAAAGATATCATCGTCTCATGGTTCTGGAGCCCGTGAAGTGAGGTTATGGTGTCCGTAGGGTTGGTTCCATTGAAGGCTGTGAAGGAGAATCTGTTCCATGCCTTTCCGTTAGCTTTTGATAGTTTGCTGGAAATCTCTGGTATTCCGGATGCGTCACCCTGATCTCTGTCCTCATCGTCACGTGGTGCTCTCCCTATCTGTGTCCAAATTTCCTTTTTTTATAGACACAGTCATACAGGATGAAGGCCCACCCTAAGGACCTCATCTTCGCCTGATCATCTGCAAAGGTGATTTCCAAATATAGTCACATTCGGAGGTACTGGAGGTTAGGATTTTAACACCTTTTGAGGGGACGCAATTCAACCCATGACACTACCTCACTGTGACATTCACAACTCTCAAAGAATTTCTCCCAAACTATCTTTCCTGTCTTATTTCATATTCCTTCCTATAAAAAGCTAGTTTCAGATGAACCGTTGTTAATGTCCCTGGAATACTTTACCGCTAGATCTGATCATGGCTAGCGCATTCTTCTTCTTCCATCCACAGTTGGATTGTCACACCCTGAGTTAGTACCTAACATACGATGTTGCTTGATTTCCTTTGTGGATGTATACCTTTATCTTGTTTATGTGTTGATTTGCTTCTGGTCTACCTCTTGCCACTAAATTGTAGGTTACCTGAAGGCAGGGATCCTGTCAGGGTGCCTACCACGGCTTCAGTGCCAAGTTGAATGTTGACACATAGTAGATGTTTAGCACATCTACAACTGCATTAAAAACGAGGGCTATCTTAATCTCCATTATAATTTTCTTTCTTATTGTGACCAGTCCTGGTTCACTGAACCAAAGTAGGCATTCTAGGTTTTAAGTAAGCATACAAATTAGAGCAGCCTAAATGACAATAAAAACAGATTCAACAGAACAAACAAAATGTCCAACAATAGGGATTGCTTGAAAGCAAACGAAATGAGCATCTTTCCATGGCTACTAATAGCAAGGGGAAGAAAAACTCAGCTGGAAGTAAATTAGAAATGTGAAGACAATAAAACATAAGAAAACAACAACAAAATCTGTATCGTGGAAAAATACTTAAAGGCACATAAAAGCTTAGGAATCTACTTTGTACTATGTGCCCACATTGCCAGCATTGGGAAAAAAGAGTGACAGAAAATACGTAACTTCGGATCAGCTTGATGTTGTTGTTTTGCTGTTTTCCAACTTGCTTCAGAACAAATTGCTTTTGTTCTAAGTGCATTCAGCCTCAGTGTTTTTGTGCCTTTTTTTTTTTTTGGCTCTATACCAAGGGCATATAAAAGCCACTCATTAAGTCATTAAATGATAGTAATTGCTACTATTATTATTACTGGTCTTGGTAATACATAATACAAAAGACGGGGGAAAAAAGCTCATCATTTTATTTTATTTTATTTATTTATTTTTTCAATATATGAAATTTATTGTCAAATTGGTTTCCATACAACACCCAGTGCTCATCCCAACAGGTGCCCTCCTCAATGCCCATCACCCACCCTCCCCTCCCTCCCACCCCCCATCAACCCTCAGTTTGTTCTCAGTTTTTAAGAGTCTCTTATGCTTTGGCTCTCTCCCACTCTGACCTCTTTTTTT
Organism: Felis catus; assembly: GCF_018350175.1. Taxonomy (NCBI): domain Eukaryota; kingdom Metazoa; phylum Chordata; class Mammalia; order Carnivora; family Felidae; genus Felis; species Felis catus. Next base: position 186,401,609 of record NC_058371.1, on the reverse strand, counting down.
TTTTCCCTTCCCCTCCTCCATGGGTTTCTGTTAAGTTTCTCAGGATCCACATAAGAGTGAAAACATATGGTATCTGTCTTTCTCTGTATGGAAAAGCTCATCATTTTAAACCTAAGAAAATGGATGCTCCAAAACCTTAAGCCTGGTCCAAGGTTAGAGAGAGCTAGAATGAGAGTCCAGAGAACGCTTTCGTTCCCTGGCCCACACTGTCTCTTTAGATCTTGTTTTTCCAGTCATGATCTGAAGCCAAACTCTTTGGGGACAGAGTGCCTAGGGTCCCGTTTCACCTGCCTTTCTCAGAGTCACACTGCCAAGCTGTAAGGTTAAGCAGTGTGACTCAGCTGCCTGCTGTACTGGCAGTTGACAAAGTCACATGGCCAATCCCTCACAGGCAAGGAATGTCACCGTTCCTGGTTTAGTCACCTGTGTGCGGGCGTAGCGAGAGGGCCCCAAAGGTAAAATTGCAGTCACACTGACATAATTACTCAGCTGTTCCGTCCATGCACTGTATAGCAAAAGACAGTGGGACACCAAAAAACAGACCTGATGTGACACAGAAAAACAGGCATTGGAGGAAAATGCATCTTACGATGAAAAAAAAAAAAAAAAAGGGAGAGAGAGAAAATGTGTCTTGAGTTTGACTTTCAAACAGAGTGTTCAATAAAAGCCTAGCCTGAAAAGTGGTCATATGAGTGTTCAGACATAGCTGGAATGTGTTTTAGTAATAGTGTGTTTATGTGAAGACTAGAAAGCGGACTGTCTCTGAGTTCCTTGAGAAGGAAGGTAAGCTACCTTCTAGGGAACGGAGGAAAATGCACAAACCAAGATACCTATGGTTGAAGATGAGCTGCATGGACAACAATGCATTTCCCATCCTTTCCCTGCCATTCATTTGCATCTTGCCTTTGCCTTCTTTTGCATAATGGTAAGCGATGGATCACTTACACATCCGAAACAGAAATATATACTTTTTTTAATATGCGAGTCTAATGGTTCCATTTGACAAAAGGAATCCCAGTGATCTATATTGTCCCTTAAATTGATCCAACATATTGTGGCGTTCGGGCCGAGTTACTTCCTGCTACTAATTTCTTAACGGAAAATGGAAAGACAATAGCATTAGTAAATCAAACCAAACGTGTGATTAATGCCGCTTGAATACCGGGCATTTGTTTCCACCCCCCCAGCCTGACTCTACGGCAGCCCAGCCAGAGGAAGGGGTCATGTCATTTGCATGTTACGGCAAGATGCATTCTATAAAACACCCTAAATTATCAACCACTGCGAGCAAACCGGTCACTGGAATATAAATGTTCACACATCAAAGGCAAACTCCAGAGAGGACACACCTTGATTTCTCATTTAAGAAGGTACATTACCTTACAATACTTACCTCTCCCCAAACCCAGTCGTGGCTTGGCTTCCCTTCAGGTGTTGCGAGGCTTAACCACCATGGCAAACAGGCAGTAACCTTTTATTTAAAATCTCTATATTTTCTGCATCTTTCTCAATACCCCAAACACTTTTTTTTTAATTTTAGGTCTTTCTTTCTTTTTCTTTTTAATATAATTTATTGTCAAGTTGGCTGAAATACAGTGTATACAGGGTGCTCTTGATTTTGGGGGTACAGTCCCATGATTCATCACTTACATACAACACCCAGTGCTCATCCCAACAAGGGCCCTCCTCAATGTCCATCATCCATTTTCCCCACCCCCACCTCCCACCCCTACCCCACCTCCTACCCCCACCCCCACCAACCCTCAGTTTGTTCTCTGTATTTAAGTCTCTTATGGTTTGCCTCCCTCCCTCTCGGTAATTTTTCCCCCTTTCCCTTCCCTCGAGGTCTTCTGTTAAGTTTCTCAAGTTCCACATATGAATAAAAACATATGATATCAGTCTTTCTCTGACTGACTTATTTCACTTCCATATTACCCACTTCTATGGGATTCAGGGTTTAGGGGCTGTCCTTAATTCTATAATTTTTTTTAATGTTCATTTATTTGGGGAGACAGAGAGTCAGAGTGGGGGAGGGACAGAGAGAGAGGGAGACACAGAATCTGAAGCAGGCTCCAGGCTCTGAGCTGTCAGCACAGAGCCTGACACGGGGCTCGAACCCATGAACCGCAAGATCATGACCAGAGGGGAAGTCAGATGCCTAACCGACTGAGCCACCCAGGCACCCCGAGCTGTCCTTAATTCTAAACTATAGCTTAAAACTGCACTAGCCTTTTCTCATCCGCTTGCCATGTCATTTGGAATGCTGTACTTTTTTGCAGTTTTCAGTTCTGACTACTAGAGGCAGGGATGTCTCTGAATTTCCACAGTGGAATCTGGCTGCTGCTGTGGTCTATGGAACACTCTTCCATGAGTGACACGTCCACACATTAAGTGTCTAAACCGCCAAGAATGGCATGAGACATCCAGGTGCTATTCTCAAAGTTCCCTGCCAGGATGCCCTCCAACTCTTCGTGGGGATCCCTGTCTCAGAAGCTCATGCAGAAAGCCTAGATTTAGGGGGAGAATTACTTACCTGTGTGGAGCAAGATGTACATACGTATTCATTCATTCACCACATGTATTTGTGGATGTGAAAAATGTACAGATGTGTTTGAATGGACAGCGCAAAGGATTTACCTAGTGATAATCCTTGGCTCATGACACGGTGTCATCTTTCATGTGCGACGCTCTCAATTTATTTATTTATTTAATAATTTTAGCCAGATATTACAAAGAGAAATAACATTCATGAACCTATCACCCAATTCTTTACATCTACCAACTTGCCTCTATACAATCCCATTCCCTGTGCCCCACAAGGTAATGACTACTGAACCTCTGTATTTCCTTGCTTTATTGAAATACTTTGTTACAACAAGAGACTGTCTAGTTTTAGTTGTTTTTTGCACTTTTTAAGAAGGTGCTGTGTCATCTCCCAGAAAGCGTTTTTTTTTTTTTCATTTGGAATTAGGCTACCAATATTTATTTATTTAGCCGCCTGTATGATTCATTCTATTATTTGCACTACTTACATTCTATAAAGTCGCTCTGAATAAAATACTGAATTAGCTAATTTTGAACTATTTTTCTTATAAGAAATACAGAGTTAAGTTCCCGTGAGTCTCTGGTCGCAACATTTTTGTTGACTTTGTTTTGTAGGTGTTTCTGTTTAAATACACCTTATTTTGGGGCGCCTGGGTGGCTCAGTCGGTTGAGCGTCCGACTTCGGCTCAGGTCATGATCTCACAGTCTGTGGGTTCAAGCCCCGCGTCAGGCTCTGTGCTGACAGCTCAGAGCCTGGAGCCTGTTTCGGCTTCTGTGTCTCCCTCTTTCTCTGACCCTCCCCTGTTCATGCTCTCTCTGTCTCAAAAATGAATAAACGTTAAAAAAAAATTAAAAAAAAAACAAAACTAAAAAATCGGGGCGCCTGGGTGGCACAGTCAGTTAAGCGTCCGACTTCAGCCAGGTCACGATCTCGCGGTCCGTGAGTTCGAGCCCGGCGTCGGGCTCTGGGCTGATGGTTCAGAGCCTGGAGTCTGTTTCCGATTCTATGTCTCCCTCTCTCTGCCCCTCCCCCGTTCATGATCTGTCTTTCTCTGTCCCAAAAATAAAATAAACGTTGAAAAAAATAAATACAAATAAATAAATAAATAAATACACCTTATTTAACATATGTTATTATTCACTAATATTGACCTCACAGCCAACAACACTATAGCTCATGCCTGGTTGAAGCCTGTCTAAAACGCATACATATTTTCTCTACAAGGCATATCATAGGTTTTTTTTTGCACTTATGAACACTAGCCAGCACTTTAACACTGCGCTTGGCCGTCATTTTAAATAGCAAAATCATCAACAAAATACAGAAAAATGAGAAAACGGTAGCACTAAACAGTCTGTGAAAAGGAGGATACTTGTTTGCAGTATAATAGCTGGAACAAGAAGGCAGAATATCTATGTATTGGGGCAATGAATGTTTCTCTATTCTGCCTATATCCATAAATGACCACAAAAGTACTATGAGTACTACTTTTGGAGCTATAAATAAATTTTAGTGAGTAGGGAATTTGCAACCAGTTAATCAGAGGATTGGCTATAGTACTATTTCATTCATTTTTACTGCTGTATAAGATTCCATTGTGTAAATATACCCCCTTTTTAAATGAGAGAGAGAGAGAAAGAGAGAGCAAATGGGGGAGAAGGGTAGAGGGGAAAGAGAGAGAGAAAGAGAGAGAGAGAGAGAGAGAGAGAGAGAGAATCTTGAGTAGGCTCCATGCTCAGCACAGAGCCCAACTCAGAGCTCCATACCATGACCCTATGATCATGACCTAAGCCAAAATCAACAGTCAGATGCTCAACCAACTGAGCCAACCAGGCTCCCCTATGCCCCACTTTTAAAATTACTCTTCCATTAATGAATATTTGATATATTACTTGGAAGTTTTTTTTTAATAAATTTTAATTTTTTATCATTCACAAGTTGATCATACTACTGAAGTGATTGTGTAGGGGAAAATGCTATTTTCATATAAATATAATATAGGTGGCTGTCAGTTAAGTGGTCTGACTTCAGCTCAGGTCATGATCTCATGGTCCATGAGTTCAAGCCCCGTGTTGGGCTCTGTGCTGACAGCTCAGAGCCTGGAGCCTGTTTCAGATTCTGTGTCTCCCTCTCTCTCTCTGCCCCTCCCCCACTCACACTCTGTCTTTCTATCAAAAATAAATAAACATTAAAAAATAAATTAAAAAAAATAATAAATATAATATCCTACAGTTATAATGACATGATGCCAACTTCTATCAACTAGCAATCTAATCCCTTATTATATGTATTTAACACTTGACTTTGTAACAGAAATAGAGGTTCATTGTATTCAGAGAAATTTTATCATAAGTGTTGAAGACAAATGTGTATTAGATGCTAAAAGTACATGTGTGCACTGTGATGGACCCTAAAAACACAAAGAGGACGATCGCTGTCCTCCCCGAGTTCCAAGTCCAGAAACAACATTAGCAGGTAACATAAAATTCAAAATACTACCAAAGAAGGGGTGCCCGGGTGGCTCAGTCGGTTGAACTTCTGACTACGGCTCAGGTCATGATCTCACAGTTGACGCGTTTGAGCCCCAAGTCGGGCTCTGTACTGACAGTTCAGAGCCTGGAGCCTCCTTCCGATTCTGTGTCTCCCTCTCTGTCTGCCTCTCCCCCACTCATGCTCTGTCTCTCTCTGTCTCAAAAATAAAGATAAACATTAAAAAAAAAAAGAAGAAAAGAAAAGAGAAGAGAAGAAAGGACAAGAAAAGACAAGAAAAGAAATACTACCAAAGAAGTATGGAAACAACAAAAACACAGTGGAGGAAATGTTGACCTTTGCACCAAACTGTCAGAAAAAGCATCCAGGAGGAGATGGGGATGATGTCGTTATTTGACACATAACAATACCCAACCTAGGATCCTTTTGTGGCACTTTCCAGTGAAAATTTTGCAAATTTCCTACGCCTCCATTAATACATGGTTTTGAAATACAGGGTGACCAGGCTTGGCCTTTACACATGATCATGCAGGCCTCTCTTTTGATAGATATAAAGGCTTTGGCTGCTACGAGCTGGTATTAGCTGCTGTGGGTTTTGATGGAATATAATTTATGCTCCTCTATACTTCCTTAATCTTTGACTACATGTGTATTGCATGTGTACTATTCCTGAACTTTCTAGTACCACATAGGATTGGCCGCTCTTGTTCAAATACGGGTAGTTCCTCTTCCTAGTCACTGAGAGCTCGTTGGTATGAGGCAATGGTTCTCAATGTGTGGTTCTTAAACCAGCAACGCTACTGTGGCCTGGGCCCTTGTTGAAAGCGTTCTTTACTCTCAATCCAGACCCACTGAGTCAGAACCTCCTGGGGTCAGTCCTGCAATTTGTGATTAAAGAAGTTTCCCAAGTGAGAGGTGCCTGGATGGCTCAGTCGGTTGCGGGTTCAACTCTTGATTTTGGCTCAGGTCATGATCCCGGGGTCGTGGGATCAAGCCCTGCATTGGGCTCTGCACTGAGTGTGGAGCCTGCTTAAGATTTTCTATTTCCCCCTCTGTCCATCTCCCCTGCTCTAAGAAAAAAAAATTAAAGAAGCCTTCCAGGTGATTCAATGCATGCTAAAGTTTGAAAACTAATGCTAGAAGGAAATCTTTATTGATTTAACCTGTTCCAAGCACCAGGTTTTGTCAGGGCTGTGAATTGATCAAAGGCTGGTTTTTTTTTTTTGTTTTTGTTTTCTTTTTTTTTTTTTTTTTAGCTCTATCTTAATTAAGGAGTTAGGGTAAGAATTAGGAGAGTAAGTGATGAGAAGACTATTAGTTGTAAATCACAAGCAGTGGGGCCCAAATGCATTACACAGGTTGTAATTGAGAAAGCACTTAGATGAAGAAATATGCCATTGTAGCCAAACCCAGATGTCTGTACCTAGAAGCAGCACTTACACCTGTTTCTTTAGACACACCCAGTGGATTTATGGATCCATGGTACAATTGTCTCTGCCCATTCTACACGAAATATGGCTCACCCGTCAGCAATGCTGGCAACATCTGGAACTTCAAGAACGAAAGAATCTTGGAGTTCCATCCCAGACACATCGAATGGGATCTGCTTTTCAACAAAATCCCCAGGTGACCAATGTGCACATAAAGCTGTGAGAAGCAGCAGTTCAATCTCTTGCACATAGTACATCGGATGTGTTGCTTAACCTTGAATGGATGAAAGAATGAATACAACCTGTGGTAACTCATTCGGCCTTTAGGGACTAGGCAGAAATGCACTTAATAGGAGTAAGTACTTGTCTAGAACCCACAAGGTACCAACGCTGATTAAAACAGGTTACATACGCTGATTCACTGAAGCCTTAAAACACCCTATGAAGTAAGTATTATTATTCGCATGTTACAAGAGGTTGAGTCAATTGTACAAGAACATTCAGTTAATAAGGGACAGATTTAGGATCCAAATTTCAGCAATTCGGCTTCTGATTCTATATTCCCAAGGCTCTTTCCCCTGATTCTCCAATGAGCAAAGCGATGATGCACTCGATTAGACTCAGGAGTTGTGTTGGTTCTATAGAACCCACAGCCAGACTTATGGAAAATGAGGCAGGTTATGAATTTAAATGGGAACTTTATTCCCAGCTCACAGTTTCTTTCAAAGGACTTTCACTAGAGAATCAGTCTGGCTTCTTGGGTCCCCCAAGTTCCCAAATGGGTAAGTCCAATATGGCCCAATATGGAGCAGCTATTCCTAGGCTCTCTTGGGATATCCCCATTTATAGAGAAATCTGGTTTCTTTCAAATAAATGTAGAGGGGCACCTGGGTGGCTCAGTCGGTTGAGCGTCTATCTTCAGCTCAGGTCATGATCTCACAGCTCATGGGTTCGAGCCCCGTATCAGGCTTGCCTCTGTCAGCACAGAGCCTGCTTCAGATCCTCTGTCCCCTTCTTTCTCTGTCCCTCCCCATCTTGTGGTCTCTCTATCAAAAATAAATAAACCCTTAAAAAATAAATGCAGAGAGAAGGATCTGCCTCTATTTTGTGAGGTCTGTGGTTTTTAGCTCTACTTCGCACAGAGGGTTAAATTCTGTAATCTTAGGAGACCTGCTGTTTCTATATGCCTGTATATAGCCATATCCTTCAATCCCCCCATCACTGCCAATTAACACAGATAATTTGGTTTATATTTCTTCATCTCAGATAGTCAGTGTCTCCATATGTTCTGGAATCAAGCAGGGATTCTTTTTCCTTCCCCAAACCATTAAGGTATATACACCAATGGGAGCGAGACTACCTTTTCAGAATTTTCATTGCAAAAGTATTCCGTCACCGTAACAGCCACAAGTGCAATCTGATTAAATTGTTACCCTATAGTGAGGAACCCAGATTTCTGTGATAATGTACAAGCTCTTTGCTTTGTCCATTTGGAAAAGTCCTGCTTCCCCTTTGAAATAAGGTCACCTCTCCAGAGGTCCCCTGTGCCATGAAGCTTTCCCTAGTCACTCCAGGGACCATGACCCTTACTGACACCTTTATTTTAATATCCACCCCCAGGCCAAGAGACCTAGAGGACAGGAGGCACTTATCTTCATTGAAAACAACTAGCAGTTATGGCTGGGCACAAAGGAGCCACGTGATAGATGTTCATTCAATGGATAAATGGATAAATAACTTAGACTTGCAAGGTGAACATTTGAAATTAAATGTGGGTTAGTGCAATCTTTGTGTCCAGGAAAAAAAAAATTGTCATAGAGATTCATGAAAAAAAAATAGCTGCTCTGTGTTGGTTAGAAGCTCAACATCAAATTGAAATATAATTGTGTGATTTTAGAATACATACAGAAATTATAGTGATTTACAGCCTGGAGTTTTGGAACAGCATCAGACTGATAGATTTAAGGCCTCTGGCCCCTAAGCACACTCATAGGAGAGAGAATAGATGGTGGTCATAATAACGACAACTCAATCTAGTCTTGCCCTGAAGCTTAGGGTAGGTCTTCAGGGAGCTTGCTGAAGTGTCCAGGTAACACGTGCCCTACAAGTGGCTCTGTGGGAAAGTGCACCACTGATGCCCTTGGAAAAGGATTAGCTCGCATGAGAATTTGGAATATTTTCTATGGCCTCTCCTCCTCCAGATCTCCTTTGCCTTGAACTCGCACAGTCAATGAAGGAAGCGTCGGTTAAGCAAATCCCTGTCTGGATTATCACAAGTTTCATATTGGCAGAGCCTGAATTAATGTGATTTTTACACTATTGCATTCCATTTCAGCTCTTCCAGATAAAGGGCACTGTGGAGAATTTGGAGGCAGTCCAGAAGACAACAACTAAAATGATTAAAGGTTTGACTAATATTCCCTCTGAGGAAAGGCTAAAAGGACAGAGTTTATTTAGCCTGGAGAAAGGAAGGCTGAATAAGGGATTAATAATAGTTCTCAAGTATATGAAGAAGTGTGTGAGTGACAAGAAGCAGATTCTCTTACTCCTAATGAGTCCAGAACAAGACAAAAGTGACTTGAGACAGAGGGGAGAACTGTACGCTTTCCTTAGAAAGCCTTCCTGGCTATCCAAGATGCACACACTGGCACCTTTGGGGACTGCTCCAATGGATGTTTTATGAACAATCTAAACATTTACCTTCTTCCATGGCTTGATGTGAAGTCCTGCCCGGATGCAGATTGGTGAAACTAAATGCCCCCCCAGCGTCACCTTCTAATCTGGTGATTCCACTTGATAAAAGATCGTCTGGTCGAATTGATTAGAAAGCTAAAATTGCACCCCTGGATCACTGAATTCATCCTGCAGGAGAGAACCTTTCAATTCTGAGTGACCAGTTTGAATTTCATCCAGTTGGCAGTGACCCAAAGTTACACCACACTGCCAGTGCAGCCAGGACATACTGCACTATCCAAAGTAATAAGCCTTGTTGGCATTGCACTGAGAGTGTTCTATCTTACCTTTGGGGGAAAAAATGTTTCAGGGCTGCGTGAACGACCAAACTGCAGCATCTTTTAGGTTTACCTCAGGTATGAAGGTGGCAAAGCTCCTACAACAGAGCATTGCAGTGCCAGAGAAAACAAGGCTATCTGAGCGCCAGCCTCCAAGGACTACAGAGGCTCTGAAACAGACATGATAAAGTCAGAATAGGGATTCCTAGAACATAAATGCTTGGAGAGAAACGTGAGGGGCTTGCGGTCTCCATACTGTCATCTGAAAGACAAAGACACAAACTGGGGATCCCCAAAGAGCTCCTCCAGGAAACATACGGTGAAAAGTCTTCCTGAGAAATTCAAGAACTCTCCCAGACCGGAAATCAAGGTGACATTCTGACTGCTTCCTTTGTTTCCATTCTGACTTCCTCCTCCCTCTCGAATCCATGACCAATTATGCCTCCAGCCCTCGGCTTCTCTCTTCTGTAATAGAAAGCCCCTCTTTGTGTTCTCTGGCACTCCCTGATCCATCTTCTTTTTGAGTATCAACTGGACCTTTGAAGTCACCTCCTCAACAGTCTGCACGCCTTTTCCATCTCTCAAATCACTTCACACACAACAGCCGGAATTTCGAAATTGCGGATTTAATCATATCACTCACTTGCCTGAGGATCCCTGGTTGATTCTGCTGAATTCCAAAATAAACTTTGGACTCCACTGCAGTAAGATATGAAAGATTTTTCAGAGTCTTACTAGGGTCCACTCTTTAAAATCGTGTTCATATCCCCTATCCAAAAGTCTCTCTCTCTCTGTCTCTCTCTTTTTGCTGTGACTAAATAATTTTCCATTCCTTGAATGAGTCATGGTTTCTCAAACCTGTATGCCGTGACTCACATTACTTCATGTGCTGCAAATGCCTCTTGGTTTTCATCCCCCCTTCCCTCTCCAAACTTCACGTGGATAATTTGTTTTCATATTTCAGTTAAAACATCACTTCCAACAGGAAGACTTCCTAATGACCTCAGGGTTATTCCAGTGCTAACACTATGGATATCTATGTTCTCCTGGCATAGAGTTATTTTAGTGGAATTTCTGTTTTTTATCTGCTCAGAATCCGTGCCCTCCTTTTCTGATTTTCTTTCCCCTGGGATGTGCATTCTTAAGGGGTTTGCCCTCCAGAGTGCCCTGCTATCCCCTACCCAACTGTTGAGTGGAGATGAAGGTAAGCCAGTTGAGCTTACTTGGAAACTAAGACCTTGAGTGGAGGGACACGGGATGGAGAATGGTTAGTGCTGATCATCACCAGCCCTGGCAGCCTGACAAAACCACTGATTGGTCTCTGTCTTTTATCACGGAGCCCTTCTGCTCCTGACCACTTTCTTGGAAGCTTTAGTTACTCATATTTCCCTTCAGAAATATGACCAACTCCATAGCCTTCAAATAAGGCTCTTTCTTTTTTTAATTTTTTAAAGTTTATTTATTTTTGAAAGAGAGAGACAGAGCATGAGCAGAAGGGGCAGAGAGTGAGGGAGACACAGAACCTAAGCAGGTTCCAGGCTCTGAGCTGTCAGCACAGAGCCCGACTTGAACTCACAGACTGCGAGATCATGACCTGAATCATGTCGGAAGACTGCCCCCTAACCGACTAAGCCATTCAGGCACCCCTCAAATAAGTTTCTTTTGAACTAAATTAGCTAGATTTGATTTCTACTGATTACAAAAAAATTTGTAACAGATACAATTTTTCTATTTATCTGGTTCATACTATAGGCTATCTTTTCTTAAGGGCATGGAGCACCCATCTATATTCCTCATCCAGTATAGTGCCTGCCTAATAACAGCTGTTCACAAATAAGTAAATCAATGGTTTATTTTATGGAGTGAACATGGGAAAGGAGCAGTAGTTAATTCCAGCCTGGAGGAAGATTACCAATGGCTCCGTTCTGGTTTACAATATTTGTCAATGACTGGGATGAAATGTGGATGGCATACGTATCACATTTGCAACTGGCACTAACTGGGAAGGACAGAAAGTATGTTGAGTGAACAGATCATGTCCCAAAAAGATATAAGTGGGCTAAAAGGATACTATATTTTTAACAGCTTTATTGAGATATAATTCGCAGACCATAAAATTCACCCATTTAAAGCACACAATTCATAGGTTTTTAGCGTAATCACAGACTTGTGAAACCATCGCCAAAATCTAATTTTAGAATGATTCCGTCACTCCAAAACAAGACTTCATACTCATTAGCAATCCCTTCCATTCCCCACTCCCCTCTTCAACTGTAAGCAATCACTAATTTACTACCTGGCTTTATAGATATGCTTTTTCCTGGACATCTCCTACAAATGAAATCATTTTCAGTCATTATATTTTAAAGTTTATTTATTTCTTTTGAGACAGAGACAATGTGAATGGGGGATGGGCAGAGAAAGAGGGAGAGAGAGAATCCCAGGCAGGCTCCACACTGTCCGGACAGAGCCCAGTGTGGGGCTCGAACCCACAAAGCCATGATATCATGACCTGAGCTGAAATGGAGTTGGACACTTAACTGACTGAGCCACCCAGGTGCCCCCATACGTACTATTTTTGACTGGCCTTTTTCACTTAACATATTGTTCTCATCTATCTTGTGGCATATATTTATACTTCACTCCTTCCTGTTGCAGAATAATATTCCATCTTATTACTATATCACATTTTATATAGTCATTCATCAGTTGTTGGACATTTGGGTTGTTTCATGTTCTGACGGTTATAAATAATGCTGCTGTGAACATTCACATACAAGTTTTTTTGTGGAGATTTTTTCTTTTTTCTTCAGTGTATACTTTAAGTGAAACTGCGGATTCATATGGTGACTTTGTATTCAACTTCATGAAAAACTATCAAACTTTTCCGAAGTGGTTGCACCATTTTGCATTCCCACCAACAACGTATAAGAGGTCCGATTTCTCCACATCTTTGCCAACACGTGTCATTGCCCATATTTTGATTGGAGCCATGCATCAATGTATAAAGTGGTAAGCTAGTATGGGTTTTATTTGCATTTCCCTAAAGACAAATGATGTTGTATGTCTTCTCATGTGCTTATTGGCCATTTGTATATCTTTTTTGGAGAAATATCTATTCAATTCTTACACCCATTTTTAAGTTGGTCTGCCCTTTTACTATTGAACTGTAAGAATATTTTATATACTCTTAATAAAAGTCCCTTATTGGAAATGTGATTTGTAAATATTTTTTATCTATCCTGTGAGATGTATCCTCACTTTCTTGGTGATATCATTGGAGCACAAATATTTTTAAATTTACCAATTTTTCTATCTTTTTCTCTTGTCACTTGTGTTCTTGGTGCCTTGTTTAAGAAACCATTGTCTAACCCAGGGTTATAGAGATTTACACTTATGTTTTCTTCTATGAGTTTTATAGTCTTAGCTCTTACATTTAGGTCTACGATCCATTTTGATTTAATTTTTATGTATGCTGTGAGGTAGGTGTTCAGCTATGTTGTTTTGTGTGTAAATATCTAGTTGCTCCATACCGTTTGCTGAAAACACTGTTCTTTGCCCAAGACATGGCTTGGTTCCTTTTTCAAAACTCAACTGACCAAATGCATATGGCTTTAGATCTATCTGTATGCCAGTGCTGTACTGTTTTGATTATTATAGCTTTGTAATAGGTTTTGAAATTGAGAGGTATGAATCCTTCAACTTTGTTCTTTTTCAAGATTGTTTTGGTTCTTCTAGGCCCCTTGCATTTCCACATAAATTTTAAGATCAGCTTATAAACTTATGTAAACATTAACAGCTGGAGATTGGATGAGTTATATTTCATGTTATAAAATATAACTAGCTTAAATACCTAAAAGCATAATTAATGGGTGAAGGCTGGGGGGATTTAAGGTCCTTGTCAATTCTAGGGTGCCAGGGTTCTAAAAATTAGCCATGTTAAGTGTGAATAAAATATCTACTAACACAAGTGGCAAAGGATAATACTAAATTAAATTAATTAAGTTTTTAAGGTAGCAGTTTCCTTTACTTCTTTGCTAGCACCAAGCTGCCGGGCCATCTTCTTACTTGCCTGTGGTTAATTATTGTTATCACTATCAAACACAAATAGCTATTGATGACACAGTTGTTGACTCGCTATTTTGATTCTGGCTAAGTTTTATTTCTACTAGAGCAACAAGAAAGTTTTCCAGTTCTGAGAGGGCAGTGATGATGCTCTACTTTCCTCTATAGAATTAGCATCTCACATCTAGCACCAGTGGACCTCAGATTGTCCAGACTCAATCTGATGTGTAAAAAGATTGGTTTACAACAAGCCCAAGTGACATTTATTTAGTTGTTTCCCCTGCAGGTTATTGCAATGCCTCTAAACTTTTTCTTAAGACCCCTTCTCAATTCTTCACTGAGCTTTTCTGAAAAGTCCCAGAAAATGTCTCACAGATGGCCATAAGGGCTGTCTTGTTGGCTACTCATTGTCATCTGTCATTTTCTTATCCAATTCTAGTTCTTAGCAGAGGTATCTGAGGCTCATACACACAAGTGAGAAAAGTCTGCACAGCTTTCTGGGGACTATTGTATCCCTGCAATCCTTATCCTTATTCTCAAAGTTGCCTTTGATAACTCTTATCCTTATTCTCAAAGTTGCTACGCTAACTACATCCCACTTAGGTCTTCTGCTTCTCTAGGCCAGCAATCTTTTTCTTTCTTTTTTTTTTTTAATGTTTATTTATTTTTGACAGAGAGAGAGGCAGAGCATGAGCGGGGAAGGGGCAGAGAGAGAGGGAGAACAGAATCCGAAGCAGGCTCCAGGCTCTGAGCTGTCAGCACAGAGCCCGACGCGGGGCTTGAACTACAGACCACGAGATCATGGCCTGAGCCGAAGTCAGATGCTCAACTGCCTGACCGCCCCTCTAGGCCAGCAATCTTAAAAATAATAGTAAGGCTTTTAATAATACTGCTACTAATAGTGATTTATTGATTTTCATTCCTGTTAATTCTTTGTTCACATCTTTTAACTATTTTTTAAATCAGTGACTGCCCCCTATCTTTTCTCCTTGACTTATACAGGTTCCTTTCTTTTCAATATTAATCTCATACTGACTTTTGATGTTACAGATCACTTTTCCTAGTTCCTTATCTGTCATCAACTTTATCAGTGGTTTCCTTCATTAAGCAGAAATCCCATAATTTTTAAGCAGTCGTAATTACCAATTTGTCTCATGTGTTGCTTTTGCCATCTTGTTTAAGAAATTCTTCATCACCCCCAGCATCAAAGGTTTCTTCTATTTTTGATCTAAAAGCTTTATAAATTTATCTTTCACATTTAAGTGCTAACCTCTCTGTAGGACGGGAAGGGGGCTCTCTTTATATGGTGTAAGAAAAAGATCAAAGTTTCTTCGGGCTCCTGGGTGGCTCAGTCGGTTAAGCTTCTGACTTTGGCTCCGGATCTCACAGTTTGTGGGTTCAAGCCCGGCATCAGGCTCTGTGCTCACAGCTCAGAGCTTGAAACCTGCTTCTGACTCTGTGTCTCCCTCTCTCTCTCTCTGTTCCTCTCTCACTTGTGCTCTCCCTGTCTCTCAAAAATAAATAAATGTTAAAAAAAATTAAAGTTTCTTCCTTCCCTTCCCTAAATGGAAGGAGGCTTTAAATCCTTCATGTTTCAAATCAAAGTATAGTGTATAAATGGAACTTATTTTAAGTTCTTTTTTCTGTATTTTAGCTATTTGATTCTTCTTATATTTGCATCAAGTTCTTCATATCTTTTTTTTTCTTTTCTATTTTTTTACCTATGGCTTTGTTATATATCTTTCCTGAAGAAGTTCTCATTTATTGCTCTTCTTTTTAAAAACACTGAACTGTAGCACTCTTTTTTTTTTTTTATTTTGGAACAGATGTTTCAATGTTGTCAAAATATTAAGTCTCTTTTTTTTTAGTATTATATCAGATCAATTGATGAAATTTGGAAACTATTTGCCTCTTTATAAATTAAAGTCCATTATTTGGAGCATACTGCAATCTTTCTATTAGTTTTAGATTTTCTTTCAGGTCCATTAGCAGAATTTAAGGCTTTCTTTATAAACATATTTTGCATTTTGTCAGATGATTTCCTGAATACTTTATATATGGTCCTTATTGTTACTTGAATGCTATATATTTTCCAGATAAATATTGTTAGTTAAAAGGGAAGACAATGGATTTTTATAAACTGATCATGTGCCAAGAAACTAGCAGACTACTCAGGTAAGTCTAGGATTTTACGTTAGGAGTATGTTTAATTTTCTATACAGATCACTATCCTACCTAAATCCTAACTTGTATTTGTACTGTTCTAATCTTTACATTTCTTATTTCTTCTTTTTTTTTCTCATGAATTAGGAAATCCGGTACCATGTTAAACAAGAGTGGTTATAAAAGACATCTTTATCTTATTCATAAACCTGAAGGAATGTGGCTCAAGTTTTTCCATTAAATAAGAAGTTGTAGGCTTTAATTATATGGCTTTTATTAAGTTGGGGAAGTTTCGTTCTAGCAGTGATTTTCTGGGTCCATGTCAAAAATAGACATTGAATTTAGTAAATGAATTTTTGATACCTATTAAAACAGTTGTATGATTAGTTCTTTATGCGGTGAAAGATAAAATGGATCTATAAATGCCTTATTTTGTATTCTACTTATCCGATTTAGAAATCAATATTATACTAGCTTCATAAAAACATGGGTATCTTTCTCTCTCCTTTTCAGTTTTCTGAGAAGTCTTTTATAAGATAGGAAGCATCTATCCCTCAAAACTATGGGAGAACTCAGGTATGAAGCTATTTGGACCTGAGGCATCTTTGGAGAAAAGCCTAAAATTACCATTTCAATTTCTCTAATGGTTATTGGTCTATTCAGGTTTTTATTCTTGTTTCTATTCTGGCTTTTTACACTTTGGTACAAATTTCTCTCTTTTCTCTGGGTTTTCAAATGTATTTGTGTATAGCTGTTATAATAAATTTTTATTATTTTTAACGTTCTTGTGTATATATATTTACTTATTACATCTTTTTAATTCTGTATTTTGTTGGTTTGTATATTTTTCCTAGGTCATTCTTGCCAGAGACATCTTTATCATGCAGATCCTTAAACACACACACACACACACACACACACACACACAATTTTTGTATTTTTATTTTTTGGAGTATTTTGGTAATATTTTCTCTGCGTTACTTATTTTTTAATTTATTAAGTATTTATTGAGTACCTATAATATTCTAGGCGTCGTTATAGGCACTCTGAGATAGTAGTGAATAATGCAGAATAAATCCCTTTTCTGCATGGAAGCTACATGCCCATGCTATTGTCTAGACCCAGCTAAGATTATAACAGACTATCCTCTTGCTTCATTGGCTTTCTTCTTTTGTTTTTTCAAAGTTTAACTTTGGATACATATTACTTGCCCTCTTAGAAATGCATTTACATTGTCATTCAGTGGTAAGCATGGTATGTTTCAATTTTTTTATGATTTCTTCTTTATATATATTCTATTGTTAGTCTTTTCTATTTTAACTGTGACTAGCTTATAAATATCCACTAATACATCATTTTACATTTATTAATAACTATATCTTCTCCCCTACAGGCTCCTTGTTTCTTTAGGCAATAAACTTGACTGAACTATTTACTCATCCTTAATGTCATGTATGTATATGTATGAAATCTCCTCTAAGATTTATCTCCTTATCTGAGTATTTCCTCCAAAAATATTCTCAAAGAGAGATATGTGGGGTAAACCTTATGGGGGCATAAAATAGCTTTATGTGTTTATGTATATTAAAATAATCTCTTAGTTTATTAAGAAATTAACTTTGATGAGGTTTTTTTCAACACTTTGAAAACATTACCCCATTATTTTTTCCTTATACTGCTGTTGAGAAGATAAATGTTCAATGATTCACTTTTTTTGTGTGTAGGAAGTTTTAGCATATTATTTTTACCATTTTTAAAAACATTGTTAGCATTCACCATGAATTGTCTACATGTGGGTTTCTCTTATCTAATTTTTTGGCATTCTGTAATCTCTTTCCAGTTGAGGTCTTTAATTATTCTCTAACTCTTGTAAATTGTTAGCAGCCCTTGCTTCCTAAAATATGTATTTTCCTCCATTTATGACCTTCCTCATTTTTAAAGAATCATATAAAAAAGTTAAAACTGCTAATTCTATGTTCCATATCTTCCAACTCTCTCTCTTTTTTTTTTTTTTTTTCATCTCTCTATTCCTCTCTGTTGTCTTCTGGTAACATCACAAAACTATATTCTAAATCAGCAGTCCCTTTTGGCTGGATATGTTTTGCCATTTATCCTTTATGTTGAATTTCTACTTTTAATCGATATTTGTATTCCCTGCATAAGGAAGACGCTGGGGTTTCCCCCACCCTGGTCTGCCATTTGCTCCTTCCATCAGTTAAAACTGCTTTCCATCTCCCCAAGGTTGTTCACATTTTTAAAGTTACTTTTGCTTTTGTGTATTTGAATGCTTCTCTCTCTTATAGATGGTTATCACCACAGTGAGCTTCGAGGGAGGAAAACATACTGTACTAATTCATGATAATGTCAGGAACTAAAAAGCAAGGTTATTCTTTTATATCAAGAGGAGAAAGCAGGAGGCAGCTGGGAATCCCGGAAGGATATCCCCCTGGCGAAGCTGGGTCTTTTCCAAAAGTGTCCAAACATCATGTCTTCCTGGGACCTGCCACTACATTGACCGCATCTGAAGAAGATTGAAGACCTGGAGACAGTGACATAAAAATCAAGAGACGGGGAAATGAATTCCAACAACAAATAACATTTTGACTGAGAAACCATTATCGCCTTCCGGTAATCGATATTCTTATTTTATACCTACAAAGGCAGTGATCGAAAGATAAAAAGAAAATATTCTCTGCTCTCACCTAGGCGGTCACCCTGGAGGGTTGCAGGAGGCACGTAGATTGATTCTTAGCAACTGGAAGCCTTCAGAATTTGCTCTCTTCTTTCTTCCACTTGGCCTTATTTTACACACACACACACACACACACACACACACACACACACACACACACCGTATGCCAATCCAGGAACACATCTTTTTTTCTCCCTGAATTCCACATTGAAAACTGGTTACCTGTGACGGGATGTTGCTACTGCTCTAGCATTTTTCCCCACATTTTCTGCCACCCATTGTGAAGAGTAGTACTTTGCCATGTATTCCAGAGGAATCTATAGTAAGCATAGATGGATATGTATATTTTCTATATAATAATAAAATATTAAATAAGTATTAACACATAATACTATACAGTAATAAATTACCATAATATCTTCCACTCTACCAATAATATTGGTAAAGAACAAAATTCCACTGAGTACATTAGAAGATCTAATAGGGTTTATTAAGAAATTCATGACTAAGGCAGCATCCCTTGTAGCAAGGAGAAGGAAACTTAGAGGAGCTCTACAAAATGGAAGGTTTATTATGCAGGACAAGGAAATTATTTACAAAATAAAAGAAAGGGTAGTTTCAGGCAAGGTCATTTCCCTTTATAGGGAAAAGAGGTGGTCTTATCATGCAGAGGACTTCATCTTCCTTTGGGAGATGGAGAGGCCCATGTGGTGGATAATCTCATTGGTGCTTATCAGAAAATTCCTCACTGCCCATTCAAGACTACATTTTAGTGGGGGGAGGTTGAAACTGCTGTTTGTTTGGACATTAATCTCAGGTTTGGTGACTTGGGCCTAAGAGATGCCATTTGGGGCCTGTGGCTTTCTTTTTAATATCTTATTGCACTATACTCTATAATACAATAACATCTAAGAGTACCTGCTTACCTCTGACAAGTTTTCTAGAAGTCCTTTGGGTATCAACATATGTACATTAGAGAAAGCTAAGGTGTGGAATCCCCAATAGTTTTTTTCTCTGTTCAAAGTGTTTCTGTTAAAAATTTCTAGTCTAGTATATTCAAAGCCCCATCCAAGTGTTTACATGCTTTGAGGGGAGTGGAAAGAACAGAGAGAGAGAGAGAGAGAGAGAGAGAGAGAGAGAGAGAGAGAGAAAACAAGCAGAGTCAACAGTTCAGCCCAGCTCTCAGGTGACTCATACGGTTTTTCGTTACATGTTGCCAAAGCGATACATCCTTTCATCCCTGCCTTGCTGGAGCAAAAGAAAAGGCAGAGTCCAAATAGTAGGTGAGGCCGAGGGGACTGGTGTGCTGGACGCAGGGTCATATGAATGATCTCTGTACAGGCCAGATACTTAATAAACATTACTTCATTCTACCGTCCTAACAACACAAATAGATATACGTTACTATGCCTCTTGTACAGATGATGAGACTGAGCTTAATGAGGTTCAGTACCACCTTGATTACAAACATAGTAATGGGGGGAGCAGATGGCCTCAGAAACATGTCTGAACCTCAAGTTTGCCCTCAGTCCACTATTCCCCAAGAGCGTTCTTTTTCCGCAAGGAGAGAGGATTCCTGCCCCAGATCATGTACGAAGCCGTGAAAGGTTACCTGTGATACTTCTCACCTGTAATGTTCCTTTTCTAGACCTTATCTTCCTTTGAACCACTCAGTCCTCCACCACAGAAGTGTCCAGTGCTCTTAGTTTATCTGAGTTTTTGACAAGAAGACCTTCTGTGCTGAACTAATTCTCACTTAGGTATCAGTCACAAAGTTCTTTGTTGTTGTTTGTTTGTTCTTTGGATTTGTTTGTGTGTTTGCCTTACCTAGAGAACCACAGATAAAGGATAAATTGATGCTTTAATATTTGCTAGTGCTTAAGCCAAAGAAATGAATCTCTAAATGTAGAGCTTCAGTCTCTTGAACCCCAACACAGACCACATTAATAGCAGATTTCCTATCATCAAAATAAAGAGAAATCTAGCCAATTATCAATGCCACATGGTCCATTTGGTGTTAGAAAGCTTAGTATCTGAAAACACAACAGCGAGCAAGTCAGGTGGGTCTTTAAGGAACATTCCCTTGAGACAATCAAGGTAGAAATAAAGAATTCTCAAAAGTTTGGTGTGTGGATGTTTATCTTGCTAGATACGGTCAGTAGTTTTCTGTAGCTGCTTATTGAGCTGGCTAATGTTTAATTTGAGTAACCTTGTGGAAAGACCTGTTTAAGTGGCACTATCAAACAAAGCAGCAAGAAGAGAGATAAGAAGAAAGTATAAAAGGATTATTAAAGAAATGCTGGGGGTGGAATTTATCTCTCCAAACAAATCAGGGTGTTTGGGGCTTAATAGAAAAATCCTATAATAGGTGGACAGATAGGAAACTGTTACTTTCCAGAACATAGCGCATGTCAGTGGTTTTACTCTGATTTGGTGCAGGGGCTTGGGGAGAGGAGACTATGACTTTCAGATCATTATTTTTATAATACATTTCTGAGATCCTGACATCCCAAATCCTTTTTGTGTTTTTTTTCCTTTTTTGAACAAAGGCTGAAAATGGAGGGGAGGGACAGGGGTTTGAGAACGCCTTCCCCAACTTTCCATCTATAACTTAGCTGCGCAGAAAAGAAATCTCTTCAGATCCTTTTTGCAATCCTAATACGTTTCACAGCAACACTCGAATCAGCTTTGGCCCGTTGCATTAGAGTTGTGTTACTAACCAGCCAGAGTGTAAAAGAGACATCGGGAGCAGAGAAACTAATTACTAAGTAGAGGCTTACGGGCTGTGTTCGCCTTTCAGTGTCTCTATTACTGGGCTCAGACCCTAGACTCTGAGGTTAGACACGGGAAAATGTGCTACATATGTTGCTTACATTTCTCTATCACAGAAGAGAATTAATTATCTGCGTGTATTGATTTTTTATTTGTATAGTTGTTGAAGCAAAGAGGTTGAAGTAAAGAACCCAAGATTTTATTTGACCAACCGGCTTGTATTTGTTAAGAACGTCACAAGTAGAAATGGGGTGACTTTCTTCAGGTGCTTACTGAAGACGTCGACTGACAAGACAGACACAAAACAATGAAAATGGTGGAGTAAGATGTTATAGCTTTACTAGTGTCATGTCTTATTTGATGATAATTAGCACTGCAAAACTACTGGGCTTTGCCATAGAAATAAAGAGCTAGGACAAAGGTTCGAACGACTAGCTGTGCATCACAATTACCTGTGAAAGTTCTAAAAATTTAGATGGACTGCTCTCCTCTGGGTGAAATAAATCAGAATCTCTCTGGGTAAGTGTTATGGACTGAATATCTGTGTCCCTTCAAAATGCATATATCGAAGCCCTAACTCCCCATGTGATGGTATTTGGAGGTGGAGCCTTTGGAGGTTAATTAGGGTCCCATGAGGGCATGAGCGTGGGGTCCCCATGATGCGGATAGTGTCCTTGTAAGAAGAGACACCAGAGCGCTTGCTCTTATACTTCATGTTCCTGTAGGAAGAGGTCATGCGGGCTCAGCAAGAAGATGGACGTCCGCAACCCAAAAGAAGAGTTCTCATCAGAACCCGACCGTGGCGGCAGGTTGATCGTAGGCTTCTCCTTCAGGACAGTGGGGAAAGAACTCAGTCCTCGGCCTTCTGTTATGGCAGCCTGAGTAGACCAAAACAATGAACCTTGGAACTTGCAATGAACTGAGTTCCTGGTCTTTCCACTTCTATTCGAAAATTTTTTGTGGGATAGTAATTACTATTCTTTTAATATTTCTTTCCCATTGTTTTTATTGCCCTTCAACCACTCAGCTGTAGTCTACTGCATCTGTGGAAGAGGGGACAGAACCCAGGAAATAAAGAGACAATCATGTTGCGGATCGAATTGTGTACCACCAAAAAAAAAAAAAAAAAGAGGTGACCTCCTTTGGAAATACAGTCTTTACAGAGTGAATGAAGATAAGATGAGGACATTAGGGTAGGCCTTGAACCAACATGACTTATATCGTTTTTTTTTTTTTTTTAATTTCGAACGTGTTCTTGTATATCAAGATTCAAAATCCTGTAATACTTGGGCCAGTTTTTTTTCAAAATTTAGCGTGCACCAAAATGGCATGCAGTGTTTGCTAAAACAGATTTCTGGGCTCAGCCTCAGTGTTTCTGAATCAATAGAAATGGGGAGAGAGGCCTGAGAATTTGCATTTCTAATAAGCTATTAGGTGATGCTAATGATGCTAGTTTGGGGACAGAGAAGAAAATTGGCTAACAAAAGAGCTCTTTTAATAACAAACCGGAGATGAGAGGTGGAACTGTTGGCAGAGGAAAGAATTAAGGAATAAACACAGAAGCTGTGGCCACTGAGGTATACAGGGTTGGTACCAAAACCATGGGAAACAAGGCAGCTGGATTAAAGGTTTTCTAAAAGAGGGAAGAAATAAATCTTTAGGAGTATCACGGATTTAACAGTGCAGGTATTTTTTATACAATTGGCCATGTTTTCCCAAACATACAATTCTGGAATAACTAGACAACTAGAGGTGGGGTTAGAAGGATAAATCAATAAGAAAATTTCAGCCAACGTGAAAGAATGAATCACATGCACAAAGTCCTGCAACTGAAAAATATAGCACACATTCAGATTGAAAGAAGGGGGCTCAGTTGACTGAGCTTTCCACTTCGGCTCAGGTCATGATCTCGCAGTTGAGGAGTTTGAGCCCCATGTCGGGGTCTGTGCTGATTCTGCATCTCCCGCCCCCCACCCGCTCTGCCCCTCTGCCCTCTCAAAAATAAATAAACATTAAAAAAATTGAAACCGAAAGTGGAATACGGGAAGGGTGGCAGCTTGCCTCTGTAACCTTAGAGGCGGGGAAAGCACTTCTAAGAAGGGACTACAGATTGCAGCCTGGGTAGGCACCCTAGGAAGTATCTGTTGAAGAGTTAACTCAGTTTGGATGTTTCACAGGTAAAAGAAACCTTTAACTCTCTGTAAACGTCTTCAGTTTTGGACTATGCACAAAGATAAAGATATTAGATGGCTTTCCTCATGAACTTCATGCTATCTCTTGAGTCCTTTTGGTGCCCAAGTCAACAGTGCAGACATAGCACTATTTTTTTCATAGCAAGCATCTTAGGTAAGTTTCTACAGAAGCAGGCCTTGAGACAAGGGTTTCTGTGCAAGCAATTTATTAAGGAAGTACGCATTGGGCAACCTGTCAAGAAGTAGAAGCCTAAATAGGGTGCTATGCTGATCCTGATGCTGGAGGAAAACTGGGGTGTGTAAATGACATCTTAGGGGTGTCTTGATCTAAGTAGTGTCAGGAGAACTCCCAAGTGTTGTCCTCCAAGAAGGAGCTGCCTGATAGTCAGTGGAGGGCAAAATTAGGGGAATTAGGGGAGGAGTGGGAAGAAATGGTGAAGGGGAGCTGCCTTAGTTTGCTTAGGCTGCCATAACAAAATAAGTGGGTGGTTTAAACAACAGAAACTCATTTTCTCTTAGTTCTGGATGCTGAGAAGTGCAAGATCAAGGTGACAGCTAATTCAATTCCTGGTGGTCTCTCTTCTGTTGCGGACGACTAACTTTTTGCTGTAATTAAACATAATTTTTCCTCAGTGCATGGGCACATGGGGAGAGAGGGGGTTAGGGGGAGAGAGAGAGGGAGAATCTCTTCTCTCTTCTTTCTCTTCTAAGGGCACTAAGCCTCATGAACTATTCCCATTAGTTCCCAAAGACCATATCTCCAAACACCATTAAATCAGGCATTAGGACTTGAACATACAAATTTGGGGGAACATAAGCGTTCAGTCCATAAAGGAGCCAAGTGGATCTGGTTGAAGTGTGAACAATAATATCTGCTGTAGTCAGTCTTCCCTTGTCTGCTTCTGGACTTTCCTGATAGCTGGCGTCAATCAAGATACTTCAACCCATCAGATGTGTTCTAAATGTTTGCAAACACCTAAACTGTTCTAAGAGAATTGTTTATTTATGCAAATATTCCTGTTCTCTCCGCTCCTTATAACTGTGTGCATGGAGGAACACCAAAGGCTCACTCAGCCTGAGTTTAGACCCTTTCTGAAGAATAGACGTGGATTTGGGGCGCCTGGGTGGCGCAGTCGGTTAAGCGTCCGACTTCAGCCAGGTCACGATCTCGCGGTCCGGGAGTTCGAGCCCCGCGTCGGGCTCTGGGCTGATGGCTCAGAGCCTGGAGCCTGTTTCCGATTCTGTGTCTCCCTCTCTCTCTGCCCCTCCCCCGTTCATGCTCTGTCTCTCTCCCAAAAATAAATAAACGTTGAAAAAAAAAATTTTTTTTAATAAAAAAGAATAGATATGGATTTGTTCTACATTTGTTTAACTAAAAGGTCATAGTGGTGACTTTCTCAGAACAATGGAAGTCTATTATCAAGGCACAATCTGCGTTGACAATTCCAGAAACAGAAAACAGACAGCTATGTCCAGATGGCAGTTCTCCAGCTTAAAAAATAGAGTCCCTTCCCTGGAAGTACTGCAATGCACTGAAAATTACATTAAGCAGCCTGGCTTCAAAAAGGAGGAAGTATATTTTTCTGGAAAAGTGCTTTATTTTCTTTCCCTGCACGATAGTTCAAGTCCTCCTGGAAGCTTATTCTGAGCTGAGGATGGAAAAGAATCATCCAAGAGATCAATGCAAACATCACCCCATGTGAAAGAGCCCTTCTCACTGAACTTGCTGACGTGTGTGTGTGTGTGTGTGTGTGTGTGTGTGTACTTATTTAAATTTTGTTTGTTTAAGGGGCGCCTGGGTGGCTCAGTTGGTTAAGCCTCCGACTTCAGCTCAGGTCACGATCTCGTGGTCCGCGAGTTCGAGCCCCGCGTCGGGCTCTGGGCTGATGGCTCCCAGCCTGGAGCCTGCTTCCGATTCTGTGTCTCCCTCTCTCTCTGCCCTTCCCCCGTTCATGCTCTGTCTCTGTCTCAAAAATAAATAAACGTTAAAAAAAATTAAAAAAAATAAATTTTGTTTATTTAAAAAGCCTCTGCTCATCTTTAAGCTGACTACAGGCATTAAAGTAACAGTTGTGGGACAAATTCATTAGAGTATGGGCCCTGGAATCACACAGACCTGGATGTGAGTTCTGACTCCATCGTTCTTATGTTTCACTGAAACGCAAACATCTCATCTATAAAGTATAGACTAATTATATCTTACCTCAATGAGTTGTCATAAAGAAGTGGATCAGGCTATGTTTTTTGAAGCTTTTAGCACAGTGCTTGGCACATATTTATGAGCAACATAATTATTTACTATTATAAAAAGAATATTTTCAAAAAGTGTATCAGGTAAAAAAATTAAAAAAACAAAAAGAATGTCAAGTAATAGAGTAAAGAAAAAGGGCTGAGAAAATAGATGCATATGCTTAAAGCAACAAAAAAAATCTGTTTTCTTTTAACTCAACCTATTGCCTACTAACTCAACCATCATGTAAGCCAGCTTTTAACTGAGAGAAGGATTTGGTTTGACAATGAAATCCATAGAATGAGCAAACTTTAGTGCTTGATGCAACCTTTGAACCAAGTAGTCTTCCCTTTCAGGTGATCAGACAAAGGCACCAAAGATACTTTAACCTGTTCAAGGTCAAACAGCTACTAGACAGAGCCTGAATTAAAACACAGCTCTTGTACCACGCTCCTACAATCTATTAGACCTGAGTTCATATTTACTGAAGGAGTGGTTCAGTTTCTGTCTAGAATTTATATATGGATGAATATACAAAGCTGATTAAGTACAGGTAACTCCATGTCACATGTAACCGATCACCCAAACAACTGAGAATTGGTTTGACACATCATTTCTAGTCATCACTGGTGCCCGAACACATTCCCCAGTCTTGGAAGTGGAGGAGAAGGGTTTGAAAAGCAAACAAACCTTAGTCATGTTATTAAAGGACACTTGCTTTGGAATGGAACGCTGGAGTGTTTAATTATCAACATGTGCCTTTCCATCCCCAGCCTATTAAATCATCTGGCCTGCTAATAATAGCCTGTTTAGCCATCAGCAGAAGATGGATGAGTTTTAGTTCCCATTTTCAAATCCAAGGGATCTGCCCTGTTTCTGAATTATCTGCAGATGAAGATTAGTCACTGAGGCATCTGTAGGTTGTACAGAGGACATTGGAGTCTTGGCCAGCACATTTATCCTCTCCAGCGTGCTCCTCCCTCTCCTCTAGGCTTCCATTGGTGAACAGAGACCGAAAGCACCAAGGTTAAATGTGGGGAAGGAAACCTGACCAATTAAAAGTTCTTTTTAGCATTTGTAAACTGGATTTAATTGCTTCCTGTTTTTAGACCCTCTGTGAATAGATCGCCTGTTTAGCCTCTCAAAGGTAATTGTACCTGTGGTATGACTGTTTTCACAAATCAAGCTGTTTTGTTTATTCGCTCTTTGTAATCTATATCTAGTGTTCCTGTTACCTGTTGATGCGTCGCAAACTATCCCAAAACTTAGTGGCCTAAAACAATCTGTTCAAAACGTGATTTTGCAGATGAGGAATTTGGGAAGTGCTTAGCTGAGTTTCCCCGTCTCTGCTCCATGGGATGTTAACTCGAGTTGCTTGACAGGTGCTAAACATTCCACTTTCAAGATGGCTCATTCACATGGCTAGCAAGCTGGTGCTGGTGTTGGCTGAGTTTAGTCTAGTCTTTGGTAGGGTAACTTGGTTGTGATCCAGAAGCGCCTACCCATTGGCTACATGGACTGCTCTTTAGCAGAGCAGCTGAGTTCATAGAGTGAATGTTCTTTCAGTCCCTTAAAAACGGCAAGATACCTTTTGGCCTAGCTTCAGAAATCCCAGAATACCACTTTCATTGTATTCATTGGTCAGGCAAATCACTTGAGGCAAGCTCAGATTCAAGGAGACAGAAAACAGACTCCCCCCTCTCTTAAGGGTAGAACCACAAAGACTTTGCAGACATCTTTAATCTGTTACGTTAAGGAAAATCATAATGGTTAGGTTTTAACCCCCTCCAACACACAAATTATCTGATCTTTTTCAAAGTCTTAAAAAATATTTTTAATTTGTTACTCAGATATTCCTCCACTCATGATATTTAAAAAATATTTTATGGGGGCGCCTGGGTGGCTCAGTCGGTTGGGCGTCCGACTTCAGCTCAGGTCATGATCTCGCGGTCTGTGAGTTCGAGCCCCTCATCGGGCTCTGTGCTGACAGCTCAGAGCCTGGAGCCTATTTCAGATTCTGTGTCCCCCTCTCTCCCTCTGACCCTCCCCCGTTCATGTTCTGTCTCTCTCTGTCTCAAAAATAAATAAACGTTAAAAATTAAAAAATATATATATTTTATGATATCTTGAAAAAATGGTTTCAATCAATCATCAAATTCCATTTATTTTTCTGATAATTATCCCTTTCTTTTCCCAGCCCATTCCCATATTGATTACAACACTCTAAATGTCATTCTGGGTTATGCAGAACTAGTCAGTAGCAAATAATTTGAACTTCAACACACATTCTCTGTGAGAGAAAGCAAGGCAGACAAGGGGGGAAAAAAAACAATTAAAAAACACTTTCCAAGCTGAAGATGAGTCTTAACAATGGCAGAGCTTTTGAGATATCTAGGTGGCTTTCATGCTACCCTTCCCCCTTTATGCCCCAAGGTAGGTACAAAAAAAGGGTACAAAAAAATCAGTTTTGAAGATCTTATCAGTAGACTCAAAAGTAGAAATTAACTAGTTGTAAAAATCTCATAGACTGGGCCCCTTTTTCATTTGCAAATATTTGCATATGAATACACAACTAATTGTTGTGAAGTAACAATTAAGAGAACAATAGAAGAAA
Source organism: Felis catus (assembly GCF_018350175.1). Lineage (NCBI taxonomy): Eukaryota > Metazoa > Chordata > Mammalia > Carnivora > Felidae > Felis > Felis catus. The sequence goes on along the minus strand of NC_058371.1, from coordinate 186,373,405 downwards.
GAAAAGGGGCTTGAGGCTGCCTCAGACACCTGGGAGACTGTATTTAAAAAGCTTTTTACAAATTTGATTCTTTTAATAAAGACAAAGGCACCGAATCATGCACACAAAATACTACCGAAAGATTTAGAGTGGGAAAAGTTTTGTGACCTACTGATACCATTTTCTGATACAGAGTTCCCTAATTTTTCTTCCTTTGATCTTGCATACAAGGCCCTGTAATGCTGAGTTTAGAACCCAAGGTTCTAGAGAGAGTGCTGAGGCACGTTCCGAATTCTCTTTCCAAGCTCCTAAGTTTGCACTGGCCTCTTCTCAAACTGATATTTTTAAATAATTGTTCGGCATTCCTTTAGCAGAGAACCGTTTACTAAGCTTAGGACAAGGTGGCTTTGTTTTTTCTCCTTCGTGGTCCTGAACAATTCAGCTCTGGCTCCCAACTGGCATAGTCCACATGGCAAAACAAGTGACCTACCTGCATTTACTCTTTCCGTTCTTCCTAAAGAGCAATTTAGCAAACATCTGCACTATCTTGAGCATACTCTACTACCTCTATAATAGATTTTTGGGAAAAAAAATTTGCCTGCCTAGCATCTATTCCCTCTTCTGACAATAGCACCATAATTTTCCTTTATACAACCTCATCTCATCACATTTTCAGTCTGTGTCTTCTGATGGGACTCCCTCCCTCTGCTCTAAGAGCAGAGTCAAAACAAAGGGAGGTATACTTTAGAGACAGACAGAGATGGATCAGAGCAATATAAATATAAGGAAAGGAGAGGGGAAAGATAAAAGAAAAGGAAGAAGAAAGAGACAGAAAACACTGATGACATTGTTTGGGATCTTGAATCCAACCATACCTTAAATTGTATATTCAGCTATATAAGCCAATGGATCTGCCTCCTCTAGCGCGTGCACACACACACACACACACACACACACACACACACACATATACACACACACACCATGCACATACAGAAACATTTCATTGATTTATAAATAGTCATGATGATTATGATTATGACTGTTACTGTATTTTGCTTAAGCTAGTGTAATTTGAGTTTCTGTCCCTTGAAATCAAGGTTTAATAATACAGTCCCTTATCAACTCAGAGAAAAATATTTCCTCCAGTTGTTTATAGTACTGTCTTTGAAAGGCATTGTCAAATCTAAACTAGTACGTTAGATTCACTACACTGGCTTTCATATAAGTACAAACCAACCAAAGATAGCTTTTCCAAATTACTTAGATCTATTACGGGGGTACTCAACATCACTAACAAATTATCCAAAGTAAAATTATTTAATTTATCTAGAAAAACGTCCCTATGAATATATGTACACCTACCCATATACTCACACATTCTTTTAATTCTTTTAAGAGGCCACAGATAGGCGCACATCTATTAGTGTCCTCACAGGCATGTGTACTTGGTATCTTTGGTATAATAACAAACTCCAACATCTCAGTGTCATGTAACACAAAGGCTTATTTCTTGCTCACATTACATGTAAACTTTAGGCCAGTAGTGTCCGTTCCAGCAATGGCTCTACTCCATCTGCCTTCTCGATTAGACTTGCAGGCTAAAGGAGTACCTTTGTCTGGAATGTGCCATTCTCAAAGCAGAAAGCAGACGCAAGAGACTAAGCTGAACCGTGTGATCATATTTAAAACTTTTGCTCCAAGATGGCATACACATTACTCAAATTAAAATGAACAAGTTTATCAATGGGACAGGAAAATGTATGTCACTTATACGGTGGCACTGCAAGTTACACAACAAAGACAAGGATATACAACCTTCTTACAATGATGGGAGTAAATTATTTTGAACAATAATACAACCTGAAAATCTATCGTGTCAGATTATATTACCAGATTATATTACTCTCTTTACCTGACTGTTGTTTATCCAAGCCTACCATGGCTTGGATCTGGTACCCAGGGTTTCACGGGAGTTCTAGAGTCTCTAAGGAGAGAATTTATCTTCAGAATTTAGCACAGAGAAAGACAATGCACCCCTGTAGTGGGAACACGTGTCTGTGAGCTACAAGAGCTCTGGGTTCTTGCATTCTGTAGGGCAAAGAGTTCCTTTTGTATGGTAAACTCGCCCAAGGTCATTGCTTTTTACAGTCTTACTGAGTAGGCTATATGAAAATGGACTAACCCTACTGTGTTGATCTTGGATGTGATTAGAAAATATTTAACTCTGCTACCTTAGGTTTTACAAATATGAATATGTACCCCTCAAATGCTGATACTGCTAAGATTTGGTAGATTTCAGTGAGACCTAGATTTACTAGATGCATTCATACACTCAAGTACTCCAAAGTGTTCTCGTAAATACAACTTTTTTGATCTGGCTACATTTCCAGTGATGTTTTAGCAGTCCTTTATGCGGACATTGTTCTAGTAACAGTGGCTATATAACAAACCAACTCAAAACTTAGTGACTTAAAACAACAATATTTATTATCTCTCATGCTATATATGAGTCAGAAATTTAAGAACAACTCAGCTCTGTGGTTCTGGTTTAGTGTCTTTCAAGAAGCTTCAGTTTAATGTAAGCCAAGACTAGTGTCATGAAGGCTTCCTCACTCTGTCTGGAACTCCAGCTGGGAAGACTTGGACATCTGGGAACTGCAGGGGTTCCTTGTGTATCTTTCTGTAACTCTGTGTGGTGTCTTATGTGACCTCCAGCATGGCAGCTTCAGAAGCACTTACATGGTAGATCAGATCTCCAAAGGCACAAGTTCTGAGAGTGAGAGAGAGAGAGAGAGAGTGCGTGTGTTCCAGGTGAAGCTATACTGCCTTTTGCAACCTAGCCTCAGAAATCAGGCAAGTGTCAATTTTGCCATATTCATAGTTGAAGCAGTTACAAAGGTATACCCAGATTTGAGGAGACGCACCAGAAACCTCATCTCTCAATAGAGGACTTCCAGTATCACGTTATAAGAAGAATTTGTAGGGTGGGATTAATATTGGTGTGAACATCTTTGGAAAATCCAATTTGCCAAAGATACCTTGGTCACCTGCTCCTTAATACAGTTCTGATGAGAGATTCTGGATTTGAAGCAAAGAATGTTATAAGTAAAAGGAAAACAAGACATAAAATAATCTCATGCAACTTTTTCCAATTACTAACTCAAGGCATTTAAGTGATGCCCAAGGTAAAAACAGATAATTGGATATAAACATACCAAAATTAGAGGAGGAATCTCTATCCTGAGCTCTTTTCACCAAATCACAGCAGCCAGCATGATATATTTTACTGGGCTCTTGTTTTACAGGTTATGGCCATGGTGTAGTTAAAATGATGAAACTGAGGGGCGCCTGGGTGGCGCAGTCGGTTAAGCGTCCGACTTCAGCCAGGTCACGATCTCGCGGTCTGTGAGTTCGAGCCCCGCGTCAGGCTCTGGGCTGATGGCTCAGAGACTGGAGCCTGTTTCCATCTCTGTGTCTCCCTCTCTCTCTGCCCCTCGCCCATTCATGCTCTGTCTCTCTCTGTCCCAAAAATAAATAAACGTTGAAAAAAAAATGATGAAACTGAATCTCAAGTTGTATTGAACTGAAAACCAACTCCTACCTGGTATTGGATATTTATTTATTTTTTTTTGTTTTTTTGGTTTTTTTGTTTTTGTTGTTGTTGTTGTTGTTGTTAACTGGTAGTAATACACACTTGAATCACTGGTCAAAACAGGTTATAAGCCTCACACTTAAGCAAAAATTAACCAAAAATGCACTATAGATTTAAATGTAAATTTAAAACTATGAAATTTTTAGAAGGAAAACATGGAATATAATGTCTGATTTCTAAAGAACATAAACTGATACTTGGTATGATTAGCTCGAATCTATATGATGAAATGAACGTTATTAACTTTTATATAAGGACTTTGAACTTTATTACAAGGACTTTGAACTCAATTCTTTAATAGCTGAATTCAAATTTCTTAATAGTTATAAGGTTTTTGCAGTCATTTATCTCATATTCTGTTTCATATTGGATGAGTAGGGGTACTTTGTGTTTTTTAAGAAAGTGGTCCATTTTGTATATGTTGTCAAAGTCATATGGGAAACGTTATTCATATTTCCATATTATCTTTTGGTATGTCTGCAGGGTCTGTAGTGGTATCCCCTAGTTCATTTCTAAAATTGGTAATTTTTGTATTTTCAAACACTTCTTTCTCAGCTTGCTAGTTGTTTGTCAACCTTATTGATCTTTTTGAATAATCAGCTCTTGGTTTCATTGATTTTCTAGATTGTGTTTCTGTTTCCAAGATTATTGATTTCTGCCCTTATGTATATTATTCTCTTCCTTCTGTTTTCTTTTTCTTTCATTTTTCTTTATTTAAATTATTGATTTCAGATATTTTAATATATAAATTTAGTTCTATAAATTTCCCTTTTAGCACTACTTTAGCTGTGTCCCACAAATTTTGATAATTTGTGTTTTTATTTTCATTCAGTTAAATGTATTTTTTTTTATTTTTCTTGAAACTACCTTTTAGGCCCATAGATTATTTATAAATATGCTGCTTAGTTTTCAAATGTTTGGAAAATTTTCTGTAATTATTCTCTTATTGATTTCTAGTTTGATTCCATTGTGGTCAGAGTACACACTTGTATAATTTCAGTTAGTTTAAATTTTTGAGGTTTGCTTTATAGCTCTCTACCTTAGGATATGATTCATGGGCACTTAATGTGTTCTGCTGTTGTTGGGTGCCCTAAAAATACTGAGTAGATACTGTTTGCTAATGGTATTGTTGACTTCTACATCCTTGATGATTTTCTTTCAATTTTTCTATAAATTGTTGTGAGAGGAATGTTGCAGTACCCAAGTATGATAGTGGATGTATGTCTTCTGTTTAAGTTCTATCAGTCAGTGCCTCACATATATTTTGCAGCTTTGTTATCTAGGATTTCTGTGTCTATTTGTGGCTTTGCCCTTTTATCATTATATAATGTCACTCTTTCAGGTCATTTTTTTTTTGCTCTGAAGTCTACTTTATCTAATATTAATATATCCATTCCTGCTTTTCTTTGATTAATATTTACATTGTGTGTGTGTGTGTGTGTGTGTGTGTGTAAACACACATGCATGCACACATATATTTTGTATATATTTTATAGTTGGGTCATGTTTTATAATACACTTTGCCAATTTCTGTATTTTAACTTATGTATTTATGCCATTTACATTTAATGTAGTTAAGGTAAGCCTGTCATTTAATTTTCATTTTCTGTTTGTTCTCTTAGTTTGTCATGTCTTTATTTTTATTTTTCTGTCTCTCTGTGGGTTACTTGAAGAATCCATTTTTATTAATCTATAAAGTTTTTTTAATATATCTCTTTGTGTAGATTTTAAGTGGTTATTCTAGGTAATACATTATACATGTGATAGTGAGTGTGAGGTGTCTATGTGTGTGTATATATATCCGCAGTATACTGGTATCATTATATTACAAGTACAAATTAAATGTTAAAATCTGTCCTCCATTTACAGTCCTTTGCGCCCCCTTATTTATAATATAATTGCTTTAAATATTTCCTCAGCATACATTTAGAGCCATATCACACAATATTAAAGTTTTTGCTTTAATCATAAAAATTAGAAAACTCAAGAGAAAAAGGAAATCTTACTGTACTTCCTGTATTTTTCTTATCCTCTTTTTTCTCTTCCCCAATGTTTAGGCTCCTTAGTTTATAGTTTGCTTTCTATTTAGAGAACTTCTTTAAGCCATTCTTTTATCATAGGTCTGAGGTGATAGATTATCTTAGTTATTCTTCATCTAAGAATATTTTCATTTCCCTTTCATTTCTGAAGGTTATTTTTGCTGTGTATAGGTTTCCAGATTAACAGTGCTTTTCTTTCAACTCCTGAATATTGTGCCACTTCATTCTGGCCTCCATGATTTCTAATGAGAAATCGGCAATCATTTTGTTTTTCCTCTACATGTAAGGTGTCCTTTTTCTCTGGTCAGTGTCAAGACATTTTCTTTATCTTTAGTTTTCAAAAATGTAATTATAATGTGTCTGTACATGGATTTCTTCGGGCTCATTCAATTTGGGGTTTACTCACCTTCTTGAATCTAGAAGTTATGTCTTTTGACAACTTTGGAAGTTTTTTCTCATTATTTCTATGTGTAACTATTTCAGCTCTGCCATCTTTCTCCTCTTTTTCTTAAACTCCAATGACAAAAATATTAAGTCTTTCATTATAGTTCTACATATCTCTAAGACTTTATTATTTTTTTTCAGTAATTGTATTTTTCAGTTATATTTCAGTAATTGTATTTTTCACTTCTAAAATTTCTGTTTGGTTCTTTTTTTTAATGCTTATTTATTTTTGAAAGAAAGAGAAAGAGAGAGAGACACACACAGAGTGCAAGTGGCGAAGGAGCAAAGAGAGAGGGAGAGACAGAACCTAAAGCTGTGAGCCCAGACCCCAATGCAGGGATCAAACTCACAAAAGGTGAGACCATGACCTGCATTGAAGTTGGAAGCTTAACCGACTGAGCCACTCAAATGCCCGTTTGGTTATTCTTTATATCTTCTATTTTCTTATTGGGACTTTCTATTTCTTCACTAAGGCTTTCTATTTTGTTTATTTACAAACATGTTTGTAATTGCTCATTAAAGAATTTTTACAATAGCTGCTTTAAAACTTTGTCAGATAATTTTAACATTTCTGTCATGTCAGTATTGGCATCTCTTAATTGTATCTTTCATTCAGTTTGAGATCTTCCCAATTCTTGATACGACAAGTGATTTTTTATTGAAACCTAATGTTTGTATTATGTTAGTTAATTCTTGATAGTATTAAACTTCTCTATTAGCTAGCTTTTTTGAACATGTCTCTGTTGGCTGGAAGGAAGAGTGCCATCTCTTTATTGCTACATGGAAATAAAATTCCAGGTTTGCCACTCAGCCTCATTTGACATCCAATCTGGGCATGATCCTCATCACTTTTAAGCAGAGGTGGGAGTTCTGACTCTCCATGTGGTCTTTACTGACACCAGTGGGAATGGTCTTGTTACCACTGGGTGATGATGACAAATACCACTCTCCACCAGACCTCCTCTGGGGCCACCTGAGTTGAATGGGAATGGGACCATTAGAGTCAAGTATGAGTAGAAACCCAGAATCCCTTGTGGTCTGCACTGACACTGTGGGTGGAAGGCTTAATACTGGCCAGCAGGGAATAAAATGCAGCTCCCATCCTAACCCTCTCCAACTCCAACCGCCCCCCCCGCCCCCTGCTCCCTGGGAATGTAAGAGTTCCTTGTGACATCTTTAAGTGGGTCCCCACTTAGCTTTTGCTGGCATGGGTAGGGTGGACCCAGATTTTTTTTTCTGTATTATTTAACTAGAATAGAGCAGTTACAATCTAAAGTTTTCTTATTGCTAGGCTGTCTCTTTTCCTGGGCCTTTGGCTAGAGAGAGCAAGCTTTTGTCGGCGCTATTTTTGTCTGTGCTGGCTGGTGTTTTCAGATTGCTGACCTCATCAGCTGAGTTGGAATATATAAGGCAAAACGAAAACCCAGGTAACTAACCGGCATGTCATTCCTTGGCTCCTAAATTTTCTTGTCAAACTGACTTCTACTATCTATATTTCAATCTCCTTATATTTTATATATAATATCTAGTGTTCTTAGCTGTACTTATCGTGCTGATGACAGAAGTATGTTTACTCTATCTGTCAGAAGCAGAAGTGTTATTAGCAAAACTTTTAAAAATAATAATTTAATTTAGTTTTTAAATGAAAAGTCCAAAGTCCGGTTCCTTTTAAAGACTGCCTCATAAGGGGCAGAATCATAAGATAATATTTGCTACTTGGTCAGGCTATACTAGAGAACAGATTCTAATAGTACTTAGAATATTGGTATGCATGCAATTTCTGTCTCCCAAAAAGTCAGAAGACCAATAATGTATGTGCGCCTCCAGGTTATACACAGGGACAATATTTGGACAAGACACACCCAGTAAAACCTTGGGGCAGATGTCAAGACCAAGCAAGAAATTGTATCACAGGTAGGCAGACAGACCAGGGAGGAAACAAAACTTGCCTATAGTCTTTTACTGGCATGACATCTCACTTCATCCTCCTGACAATAGCCCTATTACTGATTTCCATTTTACAAAAAAAGAAAGAGTGGCTTAGGAACTAAATAGTTTTCCCAAGTTTATACAGCTAATCACTGGGGGATCCATTCTTCAAAACTTGTATGCCTGACTCTAGCATCTAAGCTCTTAACTATTAGAGTTGTGACATACTCAGATAAAGTAGCTAAAATTAATGTTCCAGACCAGGGCGCATACCTAAGGTTCACAATAATATTTTATTTCAGTTGAAATGATGTGCTAAGATAGTGATTCAAAAAGTAGCTGGGAGTTTTCACTAGATGGGCTGAGCCTCAGTAAGCTGAATTCCAGCACAAACGCTCTGTAGTTGCTGGAAGAGAAGCAAACTAGTAGCACTAGAAATATAGTCAGTGGGAGGAAAACCTGAGTTCATGGATTAGGGTCAAGGTGAGGATTTATAGACCCATTTTAAGGGACTTGTTGAAAATGTGAGGCGTGAACACATAACTCACAGGGAGAGGGAAGGACTGCTTAGGTGATTGGAACATTGACTCCTAATCACTAATCACATTGATAATAATGGCTACCAGTTATTGGGTGCCTGACATATGCCAAAAGTTTAACTGGATACTGAAACAAGTTTCAATAATTGTCACATGCAGCAGAAGTTTAGGCTTGAAATACGTGCTAGGACTGTTTATCACAATGAAACACTCTGAAAGTACATACTTGGGATCCCACATTCACCAAAGATTTTAGAGTCATTGTTAGGAAGGAAAACTTTGTAAGAAAAATTCATGAATAAGGTAATTGGAATGCTTATGTATTTCCTGCTTCAAGTCAGGATTGGTCTAGAACACAGCGTGCAATTGAAATAGACCAGTGATCTACGAGGATCAGAAATAAAGAATTTAGGCATGAAGCCTTTCACCTTCACTAGGGACACACGCAGTGTTCCAAATACAAGAGGAAAAATCAAGAAAAGACAACATCCCTGCAATCCATCTATCCATCCATCAACCATTCATTCATTCATCCATTCATTCATTGAACAACTAATTATTGAATGTGTGATCTATGCCTGAAGTCATGGTAAGTCCTCCCTATACTGAAAGGGAAAAAAAAAAAACAGGGCTGATTTCTGCCTTTATTGGGCTTACTGTCTAACAACACAGAACACTTAACACAATGGATTGATTGACTAATGCAGCAGTGGACCGACTGTTTAAATACAGAGGTGTCCCTTGCTATAAAGGATGTAATAGAAGTGTATAACAGAGATGTATAACCTTGCCTAGGGGAATGGAAAAGCCTTCCCAGAGGAAGTGACATTTAAACTGAAGCCTTGATTCTGAGTGAGGTGAGGAGGATAAGAGTTAAGAAAGTTCTAGTCATAGCAAATAGCCTGTGCAGAAGCCCTGAGCCTACAAGTTACACCAGATGCTGAAGAAGCTGGAAGACAGAAGTAACTGGAATCTAGGTGGGGCAGCAACTCACCCTTGAGACTGTAAAGGTAGGAGAGAATTTCTTAGAGGTGGAACATAAGGTGCAGGCTGGATGGGCACCCTAGGAAGTGTCTAGAAAGTGGCTAGCTCAGTTTAGTTACTTTATGGGTGACAGGAACCTCTCTCTAAGGCTCCGCCCCCTTTTGCTGTCTTTGTATTAAGCACAAAGGGTGAAGATGTGAAAGGTGCTCTTCTTATATCTTGAAAACCTCATCTTCTCCACAGCAGGAGTTTTCAAATGGCCCTGAGTTGGTATTTGGAGAGCAGTACTCACTCTGCCCTTGTGAAGAGTTATGTAGGAGCAATGGAAGTTATTTCTGTGTCAGCTCCTTGGATCAGAGGCAGCTGGGCAGCCAGGATGCACATGGCTTGGTCCAGGTCGTCATGTAGCTGATGAAAAGGGGGTTGGAGCTCTGCCAGCTACAAGATCTAGTACAGAGGAGCCAAAGGATGTGTTTTAAGCTACTTTGAAATCTGTGGATGTTTTTTCCTCCTTTGAAGCTCATTACGGCACTGAGCTAACCATTAGTAATCCTACTGAAGTCTAATACCAAAGAGCAGTAGAGAGGTGTAATTTTCCAGCCAATTCAAGCTCCTACTCTGCTGAAACCCACCTCACTGAACAACTATAAAATACCGTATATCATGTATTTCTTCCCCACTTATATTCAGAAGTGTTCTGGCAGGGTTTTGTTTGTTTGTGTGTTTGTATAAAGGATGAGTGTTATAATTTTGCTGAAGTAACTACCAGCCCTGTGTAGGTGGACTCATCAAGTGCATAGGCTCATTTAATAACTGTTTACTGATCCTGACTATCGCTGGGCATATCTCTACAGAAATTAGTGGATATAGAAATTAGTGGGAAAAGAAACATACAAGTTCTTGTTTATGTGGTATTCATAATCAAAAGAGTTTTGAGACAGTAACCAGGTAACAAAGAAAAAAAGAGTAAAAAGAAAGCAAGGTAGGAAAACAGACAAGAAAAAGTAAGGAAAAGGGTAGAGAAGGAGAAAGGAAGAAAGAAGGACCTTTCAGGCAGTGATAACTAGTAGGGAAATTAAAAGGTAATGTGATAAACCATACTTGGTATGTGTCTGATTAACTATTGCTATGTTACACACTGCTCAAAAATTTAGGGGCTTAAAAGAACATTATATTCCGTTGATAATTTTTGTGAGCAGAGAATTCTAGAAGGATACAGCTGAATGTTTGTCTGTGATCCACATAGTGCCGCCAGGGCAGGAAAATTCACTTCTCAACAGGGCTTCTTGATTCACATATCTAGTACCTCAGAACTACCCCTCTCTCTTTTCTCTCTGCCCCTACACTTTGATCCTCCAAGGTCTTCCCAGGTGGCTTGGACTCCTTAGAGTAAGATGCTGAAAGGGGAATCACACTAAGTACATGACAAGTCACTTCTATGTGTGAGTGAAAATTGCAAGTTTCTTCAAGCCAGAGTCCAGAGCATCACTTCTGCCATATCCTCTTCCTGTGAGCAGTCACTGAGCCCATCCCGACTCAGGGTGATGCTACATGGACCCCACCTTGCAGCAGGAGAATTGCCAATGCATATGCCATCTGTAACACACTACATCTTCAGGCATAATGTTGAATTATGGAGGATGGCTTTCTTCAGGAGACAACATTTGAACTGAGTCCCGAAAGACAAGAAGAAACTAAAATGTTAGCTTCTTTATTATTTTTTTTTATTTGAGAGAGAGGGGGTACACGCAAGCAGGGGAAAAGGAGAGAGAGAGAGAGAGAGAGAGAGAGAGAGAGAGAGAGAGAGAGAGAGACTCCTAAGCAGGTTACACACTCAGCCTGATGAGATACGGGGCTTAATCCCACAACTCTGGGATCATAACCTGAGCCAAAATCAAGAGGAGGGCAGACGCTCAACCAACTGAGCCACCCAGGTGCCCCCAACCTGCTAATGTCTACAAGCAGAGAATACTAGGCAGAGGGAAGATCAAGCACAAAGCCCTGCAGCATAAACGATTGACGTATTCGAGGAAAGATCGAGGGCTGGTGTGGCCAGAGTTTGAAGATGGAGAGAGACTTTAAGGAGAAGAGATAGCAAAAGTAGAGTCAATAGGCCATGGGCAGGAATTTGGATACTATTCTTAGTGTGAGGGAAGGCTTTGGAGCTTTTGAAATTAGCATGAAGTGATTTACATACTTAAAGGATTATAGAAGTTCAAAAATAGCAGTTGGAAGAACACTTAGGAGACTATCACAGTAATCCAAGTATGAGATGATGAATGACTTAGGCTAGGTTGATTTCAGTGGCTATGGATTTGAGTTGAATCTACATATAGGTATAGATATAGGTTTAGGGATGGGTGTGGGTATAGGTACAGATGGAGATATAGCCACAGAGACAGATTCGGAGGTAAACCTATACAGGTACATATTTAAATACAGATAAAATTTAGGTATACATGTACATATAGAAATCAATGTAGAAATATAGATTTAGATAGAGTTTTGCATATACAAATTGATACAGATTTAAAGATAAGATATAGAGAAATATATAGAGATATATTTAGATATACATATCAATATTAAAGTAGATACGAATTTAGATAGAGACACAAACACAGTTATGGATACATTTGAGATGAACATAACAGAGTCTGTTAATAGGTTGGTAGAAGAGTGAAAGTACAAAAGAAATTAACAATTACTTGAGCACTGGATGCAGACCAGAGATGTTTAATGAGTTAGAAGATACTGATCTATGAAAATTATTTCACTAAAGAGATAAAACAGATCCAAGAAAACATGTGAAATCAAGAACTCTTGAGGGGAAAATGTCACATCTGTGTAGAGACCCACTGATGTTTTTTCCTTTTCTTCTGCCATGAATGCCCTTCCTTGCCTCTGTTTCCCATACTAATATTTCTCACATCTGGAATGTTGTAAGTGGGAGAGCATCATAGGCTTTAGAGCAAGAGAGGCCTTAAACCCAAGGTATTTAAACACAATGTCTGTCATGTACAGGCTGTGGACTATGGGCAAATTAACTCACTTCTTTAAGCTTTAATTTCTCTATTTTAAAATGAGAATGGGGTGCCTGGGTGGCTCTGTGGGCTGAGCGTCCAACTTTGGCTCAGGTCATGTTCTCACAGTTCGTGAGTTCAAGCCCCACATCAGGCTCTGTGCTGACAGCTCAGAGCCTGGAGCCTGCTTCGGATTCTGCGTCTTCCTCTCTCTCTCCCTCTCCCCTGCTCTCACTCTGTCTCTCTCTCTCTCTCAAAAATGAATAAACATTAAAACAATTTTTTAAATAACAATATAAAATAAAATAAGAATAACTGTACTTATCTCACAGGGCTACTATAAGAATTAAAAATAAAAAGAAATGTGAAATATACAATTAGCACTGTATCTAACACCTAGTAGAACTCAAGAAATATTAATCTTCTTTTCCTTATATTCTCAAGCCTTTCAAAATACTACTTGTCAAGACCTAACTTTTCTTAGTTGCTTTATGAAACTTTTTCAATCATCTGCAGTCCCCAATGCATGATTTCAAAATTATATCCAGTGAACTAATGCAATTCCCCAATTAAACTAACTTCCTTGAAGGCAGTGATTCAATCTTATATACCCTCCTTTTTTTCCATAATATCCAGCCCAATGCCGAGGACTCCATAAATACTATAAAAATCCCTGTTGATTGATTCTTTTTTTTTTCCTTCTGATGAATTAAGTAATTCTCCTCCAACATTGTAGGTCCGATGAAAAATTGACTCTAAAAGCATTTAACATATAGGATCCCCTGGGTTTTCTTAACTAAACAAAAAGAGGATTTTAAAAATATTTTTTAACTTTTTTATTCTTTTCAGGTGGTTCCATATTTAATAGAATGTTACAGATCTAAAAATAAGTGTCTCTGTAATGGATGATTTTTTTTTCTCATCAAGTTGTTTGAAAGCTGGACAGTCAACATTTACAAATTACATTGATGTGTCATAGTCTTAAATAAATTGTGTTATAGTAGCACATTTGTGAATACTAAAAGAATTGCTCAGTACTCTTGGTATAAAACTTACCTTTGAAAATTTAACCTCCCGAGATAGATACTGTATATTATATTTTAAAATATATTTGTTACAAATAGTTTTTTTATTTCAAAGTGTGATTTCTGGATAAATTTTTACTTTAATACAATATCTTGCTCTCCTATCTGTCTCTGCCTGTGACCATGAAACTGTTCTCTTCCTTACACAGACTATAAAGGCACTCTCACAAAAGCTCAGGGCCTTCTTATCACTGCAAAAATTATAACCACTCATGATGAGGCTTCATCTCCAATTCTGATGAAATATAAGCACCGATATCTTTGTCAAACCTCCTTACCGTGAAGAGAATTTCTCTTTTGGTAGATTCTTAACCATGTGTTGGAAGATTATTTCACTCTAATTTGGAAATCTTTATTTTCAAGGAATAGCTTGCATTTTACTTCATTATTGCTCTTCGAGTAACTTATTGATCTTGGCATTCAATGATTTTCTACATTGGATATTTTCACGAAGTAATAACCCTATTTTAATAACATTATCTCATATAAGATATTTCCAGTAACACATGGACTACTAACCCCTTATTATACTATGCAAATCCCATTATTGGTATATCTTTTTTTATCAGAATGACAAATTGAGTATTATAAAACAAATGCTATGCACACCACAACAAAAAAACACAGAGAAATAAAATTATAGAATAATAAGCATTAAACAAAGATTCCTTTTCCTAATGCAAATATAAAAGCAATTCTTTATGTATAATTTCTTAATAGTTGATGGAGTGTGAGCTATCCCAGTACTGAAATACTGACACAAAAATCGTTGCCCTAAATGGATGACTCAGTAAGTAAATGAAATAGCCAAAAAGTGCCTAAAGTTTTTTATTTTATCATTTTTCCTCTGTACCTAGTGGGATGTGGATGGTATCTGGACCTTTCTTTTTCTTCTATCCTGATGTCAGATTATCTCCTGCCTTGCTCAGGAAGCTCCAGACATACTGGTTCTCTCTAATTCCTTGAACACATGTAGTTCTCTTAGCTTCCGGATCCTGACCTCGACATTTCCTCTACGTCCAATGTTTTCCAAACAGCTCTTCACATGGTGGTATATTTTCATCATTCCGTTTAAATATCACCTCCATATTCAGACTTTCTCTGGCTATTTGAAGTATGCATCTCATACAGCAACTTCTTTCTTTCAGAGTACCTACCACAGTGTGTGATGATAATTTTATTTCTTATCTTCCTTAACAGAATAGGAACTCCGTAAAGACAGGGAATGTGTCTGTTTTGGTCAGCATTCTCCTTCTGGTGCCTATGAAAAAGGTCAACACATTTTCTGCATGTATGGATGAATCATGAACTTACACCATGGAAATAAAGTGAGTGGTTGGTCTATATGACCCCAGGATCAGCTTCCAAGGACATAGCTGTAAGTGATCCCTCTCAGATGTATTTTTCCTTTTAGCTGTCTATTACTATGATTAATGTGTGATAAAAATCATGCCCTTTGGAGTCAGAACCCGGATTCTGTGTTTAAATCTCATCCAACAAGTTTATTCATTAACTAATCCAGAAAAATGCAAGACATGATGCTAGATATTAATATTGCTAAATATTGGTAGTGTTTAAGTAAATATTGGGCAACTACCAGATTATAAAAGGATTTATATACTATTATTTCTCAAATTTGTCAGTCAATAGAATTCAAGGGACTTGTTAAAAATTATAGATTCACAGCAACCCACTCCTCTCCCAGACCTACTGGTGCAACTTCCCCAGGTGCATGCAACTCTTAGGTGCCTGGACATTTAACAAGAACACATTTGCTTCATGTAATTAAGCAAGTTCAGGGAACATGAATACATTTGTTACTAACAATTTTATCCTGAAGATTTGGGGAAAGCAGTGAAGGAGTTTAAGCAGAGAAGCAATTTTTGGGAGGATTTTCTGGTAGCTGAATGTAGCAGTCAAGATGGAGAGGAGGCAATGATTTGTATGATATTAGGTGAGAAAATGGAGTTGGACTTTGGCCAATGCTTATATTTATGGGCTGAAACTTCTGTTGGGGAAAACCAGATGGATAGTGGTGTATTTTACTGAAATAGGACCTAGAGGAAGAGGATAGACTTTAGAGTAAAGGAGACAGACAGAGAAAGAGAGAGTGAGAGAGAGAGAGAAAGAGAGAGTGACGTTACAGTTAGGGGTGAGATACTGCTTTATGAAGAAGAAGGAAGAGTTCAATTGGAGATATTTAACTTGAAGTGTTATTTAACTGTGAAATATTTAGTACCAATATGTAGAGAAAGAAAAAAAAGAGGAATGAAGATAGACCCCTGTCCCTATGGAATTCTAATACATAAAAGATAGAGAGAGAAGAATACATAAAGTAAATTGTGAAACAATGACCAATGATGTAGAAGGGGATCCAGGGATGAATGATGTTAGGGAAAAAAATCAGAGAGAATTTCCCAAAGAAAATGATCACAGTATAAAAATTTTGCAAGGTCAAGTAAGATTAGAACTCAAAATGCTCATTGCATTTACAAGTAAGGAAGTCACTGGTGACATTTGCCGGTGAACTTTCAGTAGATAGATGACAGTAGAAGTCTGATTACAATAAGCTGCAATGTGTGAAATAAGTATACAAATTCTATGATGTTGACTTTTTCATCTATACAATGGATATACTAATACCTTCCTTAAAGGGCTAATATGAGGATTAAATGATATAACAGATTTCTAATATTTAAAACACATTAGATACCCAAAAATATCTTAATTTTTTTTTCAATTTATAGCCGTATAAGACCAGGGATTCCATATTATCTCAGTAGAATTCAGTCCAACTTATATGGGTTCAAAGCAAAAACCCCATTAATTTAGTGAAGATAGTGACTCATTTTCATAATTGTTTACTAGTGGTAAGGACACAAGATAATGTTTTTGAGCACATAAAATTTATAAAATTAATCTAAATAAAGTATGTTAAAATATTATTAAAAATAAATAATAATTACAGTTACTATGATGTTCTGTGGGGCAAGATAATGCCCTTAAAACCTACATGTCTGCAAGACTGATATAATGTAATCAGTTTATATTCATGAGTCAATTCTGTACTCCAATGCAGCATTTCAATGATGTTTATTATACTGTATTTCCAGGGAAGAAAAAAGTGTAAAACAATTTTTCACTTGCTAGATAATTCATTTTGCTTACAGTTTTGAGTGAATTCTATGACTGAAGCATGTCATAGGAATGTTATATGTCTTATTTCTTAAACTCTACAGTAACTATGAGGCTCTCATCCCTTATTTACATATGAGAAATTGGAGGTTCATAGAGTAAGAGTGCTGCCCAGGGCACACAGCTATTTAGTAGGAATACTCAGACTTTGTCTCTACTTAATTGTAAGCAACAAGAATGTCTATGCAACTCTAAGAAGCGAGGCATTGAGTTACCATCGTGGTTTAGCCTCCTTAAACAAGTATCTATTGATTATGTACTTGGAACATAGTACTCTATAAAATTGTACATGCCAATGGGTATGAGACATTATCCTTTGTTCAGTTAGAGAGAAATGACACAATGATACGCAACCTCAAAGGCCTCACCGGTGTTAGGAATTATTAGTAGCACATGCATACAATGAAATGAAAGTTATATCTCTCTTTAACTTCAACAGTTTGAAGAAGGAAGATTTAAAAAAAAATTTTTTTTCAACGTTTATTTATTTTGGGGACAGAGAGAGACAGAGCATGAATGGGGGAGGGGCAGAGAGAGAGAGGGAGACACAGACTCGGAAGCAGGCTCCAGGCTCTGAGCCATCAGCCCAGAGCCTGACGCGGGGCTCGAACTCACGGACCGCGAGATCGTGACCTGGCTGAAGTCGGACGCTCAACCGACTGCGCCACCCAGGCGCCCCAAGAAGGAAGATTTTAATCCGTGTTTGGATCCAGCTTTGCTCTTAAGCATTGTCTTGTGCAGTAAGCACTTGAATTGTTTATAGGGATTAAGAAATTGGGAAAGATCATGAATTCCTATAATACCTAGACCCGAGGCAATCTATGGAGCCAAGAGTGCAACAATGTTACTGGCCTTCCATTATGCATGGAGCCAGAGTGGCAAGAGCTGTGTGCTGTCAGTGAGATGAATGGATTTACTTCAGAATATTTCAATATAGTCCTCTATGTTATGCTGTTATGGGTTTGTTAATTGGTTAAGCTATAACCCACATGCAGATGGCTGCTCTAATCAGGAATTCACACTTCAGGGGTATCGATCTAGCATTCTAATTAAAAAAAAAAAAAACGACACTCCAGAATGGGCTTCTCTTACCCATATCTAGATTAATAATAATGCTTTACTAAGTAGGTTGGTGATTGTCAGAAAAGGAAAAGAAAGTTGCCAAATTAGTATCCTATTAAATACCATGATTAATATCAGGAATGAGTTCTCATGGGTAAAACTATTAAAAATATATGGATAAGCAAAAATATTTAGAAAAACTCTGATACTTGCATTAACAGTGTGTACAAATCCAGGCTACACTTTAGGGTAAATTCCTGAAGTTCCTGTGTCAGGCCGTTGGTTGATATGATTTCTGGTTGCCTAATACAGACCATAAAGGCCATTAAGCCCTACCTCTGGTCTGTTGTTACATTTACCTTAAGTGAATTTTTCATGCAAGGTGATGCTCAGAGTATCTAATAAAACAGAGAACAGGAATATTATCAGATTTACAGAACCAATCATGTGGACTGTCAAAGCCTGCTTCCAGGTAAATGTTAAACAAACAAACAAACAAACAAACAAACCAAATAGTTTATGTGAGAGATATTCATTTGATACTTAACTTTTATTATAACCAAGTAGCATTCGTATAGAGGATTAGTTAGCCCTGACCCTTCTCAAACTTGTTGACCTGTTTTATACCAGTAAGAGTCTATATGTCATATAGGTCTAAAGTGGTTTAAGGCCATGTATGTAATGCCAATGCACATGGACCAACATAGTGGGGAAAGACATTTTTGATTACTGATAGTCATAGCTCTCTATAATGAACATAACTGTCATATAAGAGTGGAAAAAGCTTGGGGTTCAGCAAGCTTGTCCTCCATCACCCCATTCTCTTTCCTTTCTGTTTCATCTAGGATCATCTTGAATATTCCCACAAAAACAAGTACCTTATAGTTCAGAGAACATTACCATATCCATTGGTATTACCTTTCTGACATAGAAGGACTTATTAAATAGCTCCGTATAAAATGCCCATTATTCAAAACTTTTTCAAAAGCATCTTGCATTCTAAAGTATTCCTATTAAAAATATGTATCTCTAAGCATTATGATGCTAACTTTCCAAATGAATAAGCAAGTCTGAAGTGCCATGTTCTGTGTTATAATTATTAGTGGATTTTAACAAGAAATATGGCTACATATGTTACGGTACCTCATATCTATTTGACATTACATTCACAGCGCCATTTGGAAAATTGACAGGGTAATCTAAAAATATTTTTTTATGTTCTTTGGATCAGCACAAAGTTTTCACTTAACAAAGTTGAACTATAGACATATAATATTTAGGTAATATCCCCTACTCCATCTACTGGGAACAGAAATCATTAACTTGGAGAGAATATTTGTACTCAAACAGAAGTTATTCCATAGCATTTAGAGGAGAAAAATAATGGAACATAGTCCATTATTGAATCTATTCTAGAAACGTTTGATTGGAGCACCTGTTAATTCTGTCTTTAATTTTGCATATGGATAGCACATTCAGTGCCAAGGCAACTCAAAGTTTCATTTTTGTGAGAGGGAATCAATATTAGTGATTGAATGGGACAAGTTCATCTGTCTACCCAATATTGAAATATGACTGGTGTGGTGAAACTACATCTAGTTGGAGGGAACAGAGATATTTGATAACAGAGTAAGTGGAATCTTGCCAAAGACCTGTTTCCCCAATCCTGTTTCTCAATGACATCTGGACCAGGACCAGTGTAAGAACTATCATGTTTCTGGAATGTTCCAAGGTCACCCTTCTGGGAGTTGCTTTTGCTGTCCTCCTTAGACACGTTTATGCTCATATTCAAATGAGGCTCATTTGTGAAATAAGTTTTTTAATAGGCAGTTGTGCATTTTAAGGCAAAATTATATAATTTAATGGGTTGAGGGAGGAGAGAGAATTTTTCATGAGGCACTGTTCCAAAGTCCTCCAGTCCTACAAACGACTTCTTCCTCATTTAGGATGTATTCTTGACAGAGCCTAAGGTTAACCCCCAGGCATAATGCACATTTTTAGGAGAAAGGTTTGCATCTTCCAATGCAGATTTGCATCAAGATTTTTTTTTACCTGCAAAAAGAATATTTCTTAAAATGCTGCATTAAAAGTCCTTGACATAGCAGCAGGCAAAAATGGTGAATGCAGGCATGGGCACAGTAGATAGCTAAATATATCTCACCTCAGTGGACTCTTTGGTATTTAGGTTTTCAGTGATCTGTTAAATGCTCTGCCCATTTTCAAAGCTGTTTGCAGGCAATTTGTGTAAGATGGCATAACAGGCAATGGCTTGGCTTTGCAAAACGTGTATTTAACAAATTCAGTTTTGCTTCAGTTTGATACTTTGGCATATTATATTTTTATCTCTTCAAGATTTAGGAAACTTTCTTTAGTCACCTTCCAGTCTTTCCTACAAAAGGGTAACAAATGCCATCTCTCTTCGTAATCTTTTGAAGAATATTCTCAAAACAAGATGATCAGAATTCCTTTTCCGACTGTAGAATCCTGCATCAGCAACATTTGCTGCGTTGCTGCATATTGAAAATAGGTTGCATGAATCTAGTGTGGTATTGCTGGCATGTGTCTTTTTTTTTTTTTTTTGTAGGGTCCTCAGAATATGACCAGTGCATAGAAAAAAGAATCCATCCTCCTGAAACACTCCAGTGCCTGCTGTTTTTCTATTGCATTGCCACTGTGCTTCAAGAAGACATAACTAATGATTTTGAATTACAGTGGCCTGGTGAGTTGTCAGTGACAGATAGAAATGATGGGCTCCTGAACTAACCCCGTCTTCACAATTCCTCAGTATTGGTTTCTTCTTAGCCATTCATAATCAAGATTCAACGGTCTTTTAGATACTCTTAAATCTCTAGATAACCCCTTTAAGATGGACAGCTGTTGGAAACTGGGAGAGGATATTGCGGTTTGGTGAAAACTACAATTTCTTTGATGAATGAAAGAAAGCTTAGCTTCAAGGCATCTGGGGAAAACAATTCAAACACAGAGGAAAACAAGAACCAATCCAGAATCATCTTCCTTTGTTTCATATCCGAAATTCCCTCTTTTGCTGAAATGGTAGTGTTTACCTCTCTGCAGAACTTCCTCAACAAAACCTGGTGGCTTTGGCATTTGTGTGTATGTGTGTGTGCATATGCGTGCGTGTGTGTGTGTGTGTGTGTGTGTTTGACTTCTCATTTTTCCTCTTACTCACAGTTGTTAACTACAAAGGTTAGCAGTTTGGGCAGCTTTCACAGTTTTTGCTCCCTAAAGATGGAAAGAACCACTGAAAAAGGTGCCCAAGTGCTGTGGATATTTACTGTTCTGGCTGCCCAGCGTCCATGAGTGCTTTCCAAAAACCCTCATATTTCCTTTCATGGAATTAACTCTCCATTGATTACAGTCTTGTTGGGACTCTAAATAATTCATCCTCTGCTCTAGGAGCCGAAGGAATGCTTGGAGACTTCATAGGCTCCTCTGACCACATCTTTTCCCTTCAACTAAGTATAACCAATGGATAGGTTGGCATAAGACTTAGGCTCAACCCATCAGATTCTTTCTCCCGGAACTTCTCTCCTCAAGCGAGATTCAAGATCTGAAAACCTGATTGGTGGTCATTTATCCTAACTCTGGTACCCCGATATACAGGCTGAATGGTTTCTCCTGCCCTGATTATTCTTGTTCTGCTTGAAACTGTGTGTGTGGTCTAGTTTTCTGGTCTTTTATACGGATTTAGCAAGCTACCCAATATCTTTCTAGTAAATTTATTTCTGCTGAAATCACCTGTTATAGATTTTTATTATTTGCAACAAAAAACAAGCAAAGAAACCAATCAAAACAACAACAACAAAAAACACCTAAAGGAAATATACATCATGAGCCCTTTCTGGGACAAGGTAAGATGTACATAAATATGATAATTAAGTATAAAAATAAGCTTAGGGCATAATACATTTCTTCAGGTGCTGGGGCTGTTACCAATTCTGGACATTCCTTGTGGAATAGCCGGAAATACAGTTTCAAATAGCATGTAGCTTCATGCAGTAAGAGTTTCAAACAAAAAGTAGTAAGAACCTACTGTATGTCACATTTCATATGAAAATAGATATGAGAGATAAAACAATGGAGAAAGTACTTGTGAGCAGTGTATAATCCACCCTCAAAAGATGATTTAAAAATACTACTGTAATCCAGCTGTGGGGTACTCCAGTATGAACCACTGTTCCACTCCATGTCAACTTTGACCTAGTATATCTCATGATGCGGACAAAATCTAATCACACCGATGTGTCTGTTACCAATACAAATTTTCTCAAAGACATGTTAGAGAGGAATATGGAGGATTGTATATTCCATACTCCAAACATTATCCTCACTTCTGCATTTTCTACTTGTCTCCTTTCTTGAACCTCCTTTTTGACTTTTCCTTGGGCAATGTTTTGTCCTTTTCCCAGCTTGCCAGCAAATGTATTCCTTGACACTTCCCTTTCTCTCACTCATAACTTTTTTTTGTGCCTGAAAAATTATCACTTCTCTAGATTTGCTTTAACCCACCCATCACCCTTCTCAACTAACCAAGGATCTTGTAGTAACAGGATCCACTATCCGTAGCAGAAAATAATGGAGTGCAAATGAAGGGTTTTGGTAAAGATGATGATATCTGATTGGGTTCTCAATCTGTACCTAAAATCTGCCAGTCGACATGGTCTATACAAGTCACACCTCCTATCTAAGTTTGATTTTTGCCAACCCAACTCAGACCTCTTTCCTTTAAAGTCTGTTGTGAAGATAAGTTATGTGCTTTGTAGAATGCTCCATATTAGAGATATATGAAAAATAAAATGTCATCTAGGTGTAGTTTGACAAGATCACTTTCAGTTATCATTACACAGATTATTACATAGAAGAAACCCAAGTGAAGGTAAGTAAATGACAAGGAGGGCATCTATGTTGTCATCATCAAAAGTTCCAAAACAACACTCTTAGCTTCATGAAGTTTGGCATTTTCGTAACACTGCTGAATAACCTGATATTCTCATTCGAAAGTGTTGACTTGACATATACTTCGCTTTAATCGAACACTCCTACCCATAGTCATCTTTCCCTGTGTATTCAGTAGAACTGAGTCTAGAAGGATGAGTGAGGTCAGGGCCAGAGAAGCAAACACATTAAGTACTGAAAATACTCCATTACAACAAACACTTTCCCCAAACACACACACACACACACACACACACACACACACACACACCCCTACCTTTCATTTCAGAATACCTGCTCGCTTGAGGGTTTAATTGTAATGAATGGGCATGTTTATATTCTTTCTGTAAACCCCCCCTCCACCCAGAAGTTTTGACTTTCTCAAGAACCAATCAAACTTCAGCATAAGAAATACTTAAAATCTAGTTGGAAATCCGCTACATTTACAGTGTTAGGTTATCTCTGACACAACAGGTCTTCTCTTTCACTCTTAGAAGTTTCTAAACTTCTGAGTGATGTCAGATCCTATTAAAAATTAAGTATGGAACAAAAGATTTGTGCTTCCCCTGCCACCAGATTTGGTGGCAGGCAATAAGAGCTTCCGCAGCTAATGGACACACAGGCTTTGGTCACAGTTCATTACATCACCTTGTCGTGGGGTATGTATATTAGTGATTGCCTTTGAGCAATCAATTTCATCCAAAGTGGGCTTAATGGAGCGTTAATATGTATATATATTTTTTGGAAATATACGCAACATTCCTTGTATCTGCACTGACATAAGAAAGTAAATAGTGAGGTATTTAGAAATCTCTAAGAGAAAAATTCTGAGAACCAGTCGCTTTATAAGAAATAATGATTATGGTAACTTCGGGCCCCAATATGGGGAATAAGACAAGAAGCTTTCGTTAAAATTAACCCTACATAGAGCTTACCAGAAGGCGATTCTAAATAGGTCAGCGTATTTTTTTCAATTATTCTGCCCCAGCCTGACAGGCCCAACCTTGCCCCACATAGCAGGTCTGTGTAACACATAACACAACCCTGCTTTCTGTATATTTAATTCTCGTGGCTGCGTAGACATCTATCTTCTGTCCAAACAAGGCTATGAGTGCAGGATACCAGGGAATCATGTGAAAACAGGCCTGGATGCTTTCTACTCTGTGACCTACCTCCCCAGAGCCACCAGATCCCCGTGGGTATTACCAACACTAACTGAATGAAAACCTAAGACAAAAAGGTGGCTCTAGCCTTGTGAATTGAAGTTCAAACAATTTAGAACCTCCCAAGTTTTCAAAGGAGGGACAGCCTGCCCTCTGAATATGTATTAAGTTATAAAATATGAAAATATTTTTTAAGCCCTAAGGGAGCATTCAGGCAAGAATCAATTTAAGATATAACTAAGACACGCCTCACATGCAACTCAAAGTTAGATGAGAAGGCCAGTCGTCCACTTCCTTCCCAATCCCCACTGCATTAAAATTTCTAAATATATAGACTTGAACTTGAAGCAGCCCAATGGGCATATTCAGTTCAGCCAATTATTATAGCTTTCTAGTTTGATAAGAGATTCTGATTATTAAAATATGGAGATGGTCACTCCCAAGCTTTACAAGCAGCAAATGGTTTTTAAACCAGAGTTAATGTTGTCACTACAGGTTTTCTTTGTTTCATATTAGCAAACGTGAAACACATACCTGGGCGGCATGGATTCACTGGGAAAGCATAAATGCACAACATGAAAAACTACAGACACGTGTTCTTAACTGTGTTTAAAAGGACAATAACATGTTTTTCTATTGCTTCCTGAATTAACTCTGAATTGGTAAACAACGTTTCCTATTACAGTGTTAAGTCCTCTTCTTCTAGCCTCCTACGGCAGAGAGATGTGCTGGAAAGAGCAGAATTATGCTTACAGGTGAACTTGGCCAAGTAAGCCTAAGGATTAGACACCAAAGTGATGGATACGTGAAGATGAAGGTGTTGGCACAAATGGGTCTTTCACTCTTTACCTTTCGGCATTGAATTAGGCTTACCGATACACAGCTTCTTGGGCACCCCTTATCTGAAATATATTAACCTCTCCGGAAAACATTCCCCAACCTCACTTTTCAGTTTTCTTTGGGGGCTGTGGGGTAGACTTTTGTAGGTTTGCCAGCCCACGGCTCCCCATCCTCAGCCATCGAAGGGTCTGATTGCAAACTAGGCTTGAATGCAGTTGCTGCAGAATGCACCAATTAATTACATGTCTTTTATATAATTGGCATGAGGGCTTTTTGAACAAAAATGCAAATTTATGGAAATTGGTTGAAATACTTATGCAAAATAATATAAAAATGGACCCCTAAATTATTGGGAAAAAAGGTAGTTTTAATTGAACAGCTAAAAGATTTGTACTTCGTTATATGATTATATCTGGTAAACTCAATTTAAAAAGTAAGTTCATTTGCTTTTATCTAACCCTTCCATATCTTGCTCAGTATTGTTGGTATAATTATCACCAATAAAGGACCAATCTTATTTTCTATCTCTTTTTGCATCAAGCATTAGTTCTGTAAACAGAAATGGAATATGTTATTTTTTTTTTAACAGAGCCTTGTGCATTACAAATTAGGAAGCATCAGGCCAAAGAGTTGCAAAGCAACCAATTATTGCTTAAAGGGGACAGAATGCAGCACCCTGCTTATTTGCTGTTTTGCAGGGGGAATGACTTTGCTGTAAAACAAGACTTTCACAAAGGATCTTTGCAAGGCAGTTGTAGGGGAAATAGTCTTGCAATCAGTAGAATATATCTGGCAATGGTGGCAAGAAATGTGGATATGCAGTTAGCGATGCATTAAAAGAAAATCAAGATGCTTTTGACATAGGAGTGAATACCTGAATAATCATAAATGTGCACTTAATAAAAAACGTGTCAAGAAATGTAGAATATGGATGGGCAAACACTAAATGAAAGGGATGAGAAATAAACTGTTGCCAGGTTAAGGGACATAGAAATTTACAATGAACAAGCTGTTAGTTATTGACGGACAACTCCCAAAATTCAAAGAGATCCAATTTAATATACCTTCAGCTAATCAAGAAATTAGACTGACCTCCAAACTCCAAGGGTGTGGAAGTAGTTTTACAAGATTCAGATAATTAGACTGATGAGGTAGCTTTCTTATTCAGTATTTTCCCTTGGAGAAGGTGGGAGAGCTATGAAGCAGATTGAGGGTGGGCTTGCTTTCCTGGTTCAGACTTAGTAACACCACTTGGACAATTATTTCTTAAAATATCCTCAGTTTTTTCTCTTTAGGTTCCTACTGTAAAATGTAATTGGAGGTTGCCCGAAACTATTTAAGGCTTGTCAGCCTCTCATCAAGAAATGCTAAGAGTAGGTGAATTGATTTTATCAATAGAGGGCTACATTCTCACACCTGTTCCTATTGGAGAGGAAGAAAATTTCTTCTCTACTCTTCTAGGTTCTGTGGGTGGCGAATTGATATAAAAGATTAACAGAAGAAAAACAAATTTAATTACACACATACAGGAGCCTCATAAGAATACAGGACCCAAAGGTAGTCAGACAATTGAGGTTTACATGCCATCTTGTGCTAAGGAGAATGGGGTAGGTATCTGATACTTCAAAGGGAAGAAAGACAATATACAAGAAGATAGGAAGAACAGATGTTTGGTAAACGAATGTTTGTCTTGTTATGCGGAGGCAATGGGACACAGAGAGGAACTCGATCAGCAGGTCCTGCGGAGCTTACCCCCAGCTTATAAAACCTGTCCATATTCTCTGCAGTTATCTCTGGTGATAGTTATCTTCCTGGACCAGGCCTTCTATCCAAATTCCTTTAGGCAGTTAAGGGGGAGGTACAAGCTCTTCCTGAGTCTTTTGGGTCTTGAGTGAATTCAACTCAAAGTAATCCACAAGCCAAAATGGCATGTTTCGGGTGGACTCATTCTGACACCCGTCATTCCTCCAGAGAGATAAGTAGCTAAAGACAAATCTGGTCCAGGAATTTGAAGCACAGAAATGAAATTAGTAAGACTTGCAAACTATTACCTGAAGTGTTGAGATTTTTTAAATGCTTATTTATTTTTGAGAGAGAGAGAGAGAGGGAGGGAGAGAGAGGGAGAGAGAGAAACAGAGTGCAAGTGGTGGGGAGGGGCAGAGAGAGAGGGAGACACAAGAGCAGATGCAGTTGCTCCAGTCTCTGAGCTGTCAGCACAGAGCCCAACTTGGGGCTCAAACTCAGAAACCACAAGATCATGACGAGCTGAAGTTGGATGCTTAACCGATTGAGTTCCTAAAATGTTCAGATTTTTTTTTTAATTTTTTTTTTCAACGTTTATTTATTTTTGGGACAGAGAGAGACAGAGCATGAACGGGGGAGGGGCAGAGAGAGAGGGAGACACAGAATCGGAAACAGGCTCCAGGCTCTGAGCCATCAGCCCAGAGCCCGAAGCAGGGCTCGAACTCACGGACCGCGAGATCGTGACCTGGCTGAAGTCGGACGCTTAACCGACTGCGCCACCCAGGTTCAGATTTTTAAAGACAAAATGGAGTTGTAATCTTATGATTCCCGTCATACATCTCGGTGTGATGATACATCATTTCTTCTATTTTCCTCTTTTGTTTCTCAGTTTGATGCATTGCATGTTTATTTGGCTCCTACTATGTGCAAAATAGTACAACAAATCCTGAAGACAAATATAGAAATACATTTCATAATTCTTGCTTTTCCATATAGACATAAAACACAAAATATCAGGCTGTGTGTGAAAAGGGCTATAATGAATGTAGTAAAAAATGAAGTTTAAAGAGCTTTAACTTAACAGTTCCTAGATAAGATATATCATAAATCTGATTTAAAAGTGCATCTCTCCTTAACTAGTGATTAATAGCATGTATTTGTTTCACTTTAACCAGTATTGTTGTTGAAGGCATTGAAATAATTATATCGCATTCTCTTCCTCCTCCTTCTTGTCTCTCTTCATTCATTATTTATCCCTAAATTACCATTTCTTATTTGGCCCATCAAGATTTTCAGGAGAACTGTTTTCTGCCAAAATTTTGGGAGGTGCAAATCTAAAAAGAGATGCTAAAAATCATTGAATCATTCCGTTCAAATGGGTGAATGTTATGGTATATAAATGAGATCTCAGTAAAGCTGCTAAAAGACAAACAAAAATACTGGGTTAATGAGTAAATTCATACTAATAAAGCCCTCAAAATGATTAGAATTGGGGCCCACTCATTCAATCACAAGTTCATCAAATTGTATTGTTTATCAAACATTTGGCTCAATGTTGGAATTATACTGATGAAAGCCAATCAATCCTTAACCCCTTGTCTTCAATGTAGGAGGAAAGACAGGTGTGCAAAAATGCCAGTGCCCATACGCTGAAAGGGAGTGAGTGCAGCATAGAAGACTGGGTTCCAGGATCTGAGATCAGAAGGTTATAGAAGGGGGGAGAGTGTAGTCAAAAGTGTGAAGGAAAGATCCTTGGGTAAGGTGATTGCTGAGCTGAGTTTTGATAGATAAATAGACATTTTTTGGATAAAAATAAGCACATTTGAATTGGGAGAGTCTACATCAAACACAAAGACAAGGAGTCATCAAAGATGTTACATATTCCTAAAGTAGGAAGTTGCAGGAGATGATCAGCTGGAGACAATGGCCAAATCATAAAAGCAGACTTTGATTTTTTTTTAACTTTTAGCAGGTTCTCCCAAAAGACAACTTCCTTCAGGTTTTCTTTCATATACCTACACAGTGAACCTTGTCCGAACTTGCCAGTGAACTGAAGATTCTTTTTTTATGAACCAAATTTTCCTATAAGGTTTGTTGTTGTTTTTTCTTTCTTATTTCTAGAAAAGAATAAATAGCTGATAGTTTCTCTTCCTCCATCAACTCAAGTTCTGCCTTTATTAAGTAATTGATCAACATCATTTTATTATACTACTGTATGCTCAATACTAGTGGGGAGAAAACCTGTCATTTTATAGTGTTTACTGATATTAACAGAAAGTATCCATGCACAAAGAAGAGATAATTCAGAAAATACTAAATTTTGTCAGCACGGAAGAAGTAAGTCATAAAAAAGGCCTAGATGTT
The DNA here is from genome assembly GCF_018350175.1 of Felis catus. Classification (NCBI taxonomy): domain Eukaryota; kingdom Metazoa; phylum Chordata; class Mammalia; order Carnivora; family Felidae; genus Felis; species Felis catus. The sequence continues at coordinate 186,344,405 of NC_058371.1, read as the reverse complement.
TTTACCCAGGAAATGGAAATGACACCGGATACATTTGTACATTTCTTGCCTTGTATTATAAAGTTTCAGTGCACTGATATGATGGTGCTTTGGAAACTAGGGTTCACTGCGTCCACTTGCTACATGAAGACACTAAGCCTCAGGAGAGCAGGACACTCACCATAAGCTCCACATCTCTTTACTGGCATGGCTGGATCTCCAAACATAGTCTCCTAATTCTCATACAAGGCTGTTCCACCAAACTAATTGTTCTCATGCTCCATCCTTAGGGCCCAGAAATTTCACTGGCAAGAAGCTGGAATGAAGAAAGGGTAGAGGGATAGTATTGTAGGACTTAAAGGGAAATTTAAATTTTGGTAAGTTATTTGTGACTTTAAAGAAAATAGCTTAATTGTAAGATTATTTTTACAGATCATAGCTTCTCATAGTAAAATTCTAAAACTTCCATATTGTTTTCATTACGTTGGTATTTTCATAGGTTAGAAAGTGTGTGTAGAAGGAAACTCAACTTTGATACTCTTCATAAGTAATCTAATAAAGAACCTCAAAACACAACTACGCAAGTGCACATGGACACATAAGTTTGCCTCTCCGGGGGTGTGACTAAGAATGGGCTCTCAAAGTGGCCAGTGCCTTGCTGCCATTACTACACTGGAGCTCGTATTCAGTGCCTGTCATTGTGATAAGTGCTATAAACAAATATGTTCTCATGTAACTCACACAGCAATACTGAGCTGAATTTTACAAAGTAGGAAAGTATAAGTAATAAATGTTAAATTTGAAATGTATGTCTGATTCCAGGATTGATGCATTTATTCCTGATATCACCAATATTGAAGTGGATAGAGGATGCTTTGAGGTTCGACCTTCTTCCAACCAAAGCCCCTAGACCGAGTGTATGAGGAAACTGATGCTTACCCATTCCCACTAGCTAGTGTTATATTTAGAGTTGCTATAGGAGTGATGTATGCAAATGATAGAAAAATATTTTAAAATACAGAAGATATAAAACAGGAATTTCTGTCAGTCTCATAACTTATTCCCATTTCCACTTTCATCAAAGAATTACTGTAAACCATTCATTCCAGTTCAATGGGGACCACTAAATACACAAACATGTGTTTGTCAACTTTGAATAATTATCTTTGAATTTAAGTTTGAATGACAACGTATTTTTCAATCATACCACCCTCACTTCTTTGTTCAAGGAAATTCTATCAGCAAAATTGTTCCTTTTACATTACCCAAGTTTGTGACACTTTCACTGAATTCAGCAGCCATAGTTATACTGTCCAGCTTTGCCTGAAGTTTGGTTTTATTTTTATTTATTTTTAATTTTTTAATGTTTATTTATTCTTGAGAGAGAGAGAAACAGCACAAATTGGGGAGGGGCAGAGAGAGAGGGAGACACAGAATCCAAAGCAGGCTCCAGGCTCTAAGCTGTCAGCACCGAGCCTGCCCAGGGCTCAAACTCATGAACCACGAGATCATGACCTGAGCCGAGGTCAGATGCTTAACCAACTGAGCCACCCACGCATCCCTGAAGTTTGGTTTTAAAAGCTGGAAATTAATAGCGTTTAGCTTTTAACTAGGTAGTGTAAATGAATCTATAAGAAACATTGAGCTATACCACTTAAAAGAGTATTTCGTAAGTCTAGATCAAATTATCTTTTCTCCGTTATTTATGTTTATGCCTTTTTCACTAATTTTTGGAGCTTGATTTCGTTTTCAACAAAGTTTGATTCCATAAGTTGAAAATAACATCATTGTTTGCTGATTCAAAGTAACAATTCCTCCTCTATGTAACTCTTGTTCTTTTTGAAAGACTCCAAATGCCTTTTATTTCATATCACATTTTCTGCTGTCAAGGAGATTCCCTTCACTGTTTCCTGGGTTGGAGCCCCTGCTTCTTGGAAACTAGATGGTAAGTACAGTGTACTTGTAAGATAGCTTCAATGCCTAAAGTTTTAATGAGTTAGTTTCAATTGTTACTTTTATTGGTCCTTTTATGATTTTCTTTTGTGTTTTGATGTTTTTGAGTGTGTGTTGCTCATTGTTTTCAAAAATTATTTTGAAGCATGGATTCTCTATGACCTAGGATAAGTTGCTTTCTATCAGGGGCTATAAATTCATGACCACCCCAAATCAGAGCTTGCATTTTACTTGAAATCCTCACGTGACGTGAATCTGAGCTACCAATGTGAGCAACAGCAATGCAACAGCAATACAAAAACCACAACTCTTCAGAATTGTCTTAATTCTCTTCCTTTTTCCACCCTTTATCTGTTCAACGTTACAACAACTATCCCTGTGTCTTCTGAGTTCAGAGTTACTTCTTGTTCACCTTTATCTCTCAGCTGAAGGTGGAAATGTCTTCTGTTCGATGTTGGATCGGCCCTGCTTGCCAAAACAAAGGTCTAAGTTCGCCAGGAGCAACGAATGCCCTCAGAACAAATGTTCCTTTATTCCAGTGCAGGGCACCACTTACATCTCTGGGGTCCTACATTTCCATGCATTTTTCACTTAGTAGCTCCTCACTCTCTTTTCAGGTATCTAATACTTTGAAGAAATTTTTGATATATTACCTAGCAATTTTTGTTGTTTTTAGCCAGAGCATTGGTCCAAAGAACTGAAACAGGAGCCCATTTCCCCCTCTATTCTTGAAGTTCAATTCCTTTTATCAGTATGTGTTGGTATTAATCTCATAGGAAAAGTTATACTTTTTATTTTATTTTTACTGAGAAAACAAGCTTTTTTTCCTATCAAGACACTTTGATTTTCAATGTGTGTTTTAATATTTTTTTATGTCCCACGTGTTCTATTCTCCTCTTCACAACATCATTTTTACATGTATTCAATTTCCTTTTGCTGTCTTCCACACTAAGTATATATTTTCTATAATCGATTTTAAATATTATTTTATTCTGATCCATTTTGTGCAATTTCCTCAAACCCATTTGCCATATTCCTGACAGTATTTTCTGCTAAAGTTATGTCTTGTTATTATTTCTTCCGTGCCTTTGCTCTCTGTTCTGTTTTCTTTGTTCTCTTCCATATCCTTCCTGAGCTCTGCCTGCTTGGCTTTCATCTCTGGCTTTTGTTTAATAGTTTCTTCTGTAAATCCTTATGTCTTTTGTTTCATTGTCACCTTATTTTATTCTTTGTTTTAATAGATAAACAATGTCTGTTATCCTTTTGGGCTTAAAGCTAACTGGTTGTCTGAAGCTGTCTAGTGTTTTCTTGGACAATTCTGTTAGTCTATGAAAAATCTTTTCTTATTAAATTATGTTTTGTTAGGAAATAAATCCAGATGACAGATCCAGGGGTGTTGGTTGAAAAAAAGTTGGGAAGAGGCTTGGTACTTTCTATATATCCACTCTTTCCCAGAAGCTACCAATGGGCCCAGGGGACCAGAAGACCAGGATTAGGCACTCAGAGAGATGTGCTTATATTGGAGAAGGACAAGGAAGAGAGTTTTTCTATCCATCATAGAATTATGCACTGTTTTCTCCCTTGCCATAGCTTGAAGTTTATCTTTTCCATATCCTAATGGAGCTAGGGCTCACTAAGAGTTTATAGACCACATTACAGTATAAAAGTCACTTAACAGTGTCTAGTACATGCATAAAAAGTATTTTGAAAGTACTATATTGCAGGGTGCCTGGGTGGCTCAGTCAGTTAAGCATCTGATTTCAGCTCAGGTAATGCTCTTGCGGTCTGTGAGTTCGAACCCCGCGTTGGGCTCTGTGCTGACAACTCAGAGCCTGGAGCCTGTTTCAGATTCTGTGTCTCCCTCTCTCTGCCCCTCCCTCACTCACACTCTGTCTCTCTTTCTTTCTCTTTCTCTTAAAAATAAGTAAACATAAAAAAAGAAAGTACTATACTGTTATTGTTATTATAAGCAATCAAATGATTAAAAGGAGGTATTTCTTTAGTGTAAACATAGGAGTTTTCTTTGCTCTAATTCAGAGAACTAGGAATGACACATGAATTCATTTTACATCGTTTTGAACAAGATTTTGTCCAACTTACCTTGATTCCTCCAACGATGTAGAGATGAGTGACTTCAAAGTTGTCCTTGGATAGAGGGAATAGCCGTGCAAAGGCCCCAAGGTGGGAGCCAAGGTGTACGTGACACATTGCTAGGGGCAGTGTAAATGGAACAGAGAGACAGAGATGGGAATGTGGGGTCAGATAGGTTGGGACGCAGGCTTACGTTGGGCCTTTTTAAGGTTTTGGCTTTTACTCTGAATGAGATGGGGAGTCACTGGAGGGATTTTTAGCAGAGGAGTGACAGAATCTGACCTATGTTCCAAAGGGATCGCTCCATCTGGTGTGTTGAAATTAGGCTGTAGGTGAAGAAAGGTGGAAATGGGGAAACCAGTTGGAAGACTGTTGAAATGATACGGGGGAGGGATGGTGGCAGCTCATACGGGAGTATTCACAGTAAAAGGAGTGCGAATTGGCCAGATTCTACACACGATTTGCAGCTGTCACTGAGAGAATTTTTTGAGGTATTGGGTGTTGGCTGTGAAAGGAGGACACTTAAAAGGGATAATTCTTAGTTTCTAGGCCTGAACAACTGGAAGGACTAAGGTGATGTCGAACTGAGATGAGAAGGGCACTGGATGGAACGGGTATGTGGGGACAGGAGATCCAAGAGCTCAGATTTGAACATGTTACGTTGGAGAGGCCTCTTAGAGATGGGTCACCTGACATGGAGCTTGGAATCTTAGTGTGAGGGGCTGGATAGTGTCTCCTCCCCAAATTTCATGTCGCCCTGGAACCTTTAAATGTGACCTTATTGGGAAATAGGGTCTTTGCAGGTACCATGCAATTTAAATAAAGTCATACTCTATGAGGGTGGGCCTTAAATGCAGTATGTCTAGCATACTTTTAAGAAGAGGGAAATCTCAACACACGCAAAGGCTCCAACCCATAGGAGAGAAGGTTTGAAGACAAACCCATAGGAGAGAAGGTTTGAAGACAAAGGCAGAGGCTGAAGAATCGTATTTATAAACGGAGAATTGCCAGTGATTCACGGCAGACAACAGAGGCTAGAAGAGGAAAAGAAGGCTCCGCCCCTAGACCTTTCAGAGAAAGTATGTGGCCCCTTGTCACCTTGATTCCAGACTTCTAGCTTCCGGACCTATGAGATGATAAGTTTCTGTTGTTTTAAGCTACCCAGGTTGTAGTGGTTTGTGATGACAGCCTAGAAAACTAATATACCTGTGTGTATTAGTGGGGCCTGACTGGCTCTCAGAAGTTCAGAACCATCATCTCCTGTGTCCTAGATCAACTAATTCTCTTCACACAGCCATGGTTCATGTTCACTCCAGGGTACAGGAATCTGCCTCATACAGCTGACTCACATTGAGTTAAATATCTAAAACCACGGGTTCGATGATATCGTTTATTACCCTCTGGCTGGGTAGTTCAGTTTCCATCACATATTTACACAGATGATGTCCTCAACACAAAATCTTTCTGGGATTTAATTTCCTTGTATCTTTGAGAGAAAAGTTCCAAGAAATGCACTTCTCCCATATAATAGATTTTGAAGTTCTATGGGCAAGGTTAAAAAAAGTTAACAGCTTGCCTAATGTGTTAAACACTAACTCTTAAGAGAGTTTTTATGGGTTAAAATCAGTAAATTAAAAAAAAATTAATATTTTGTCATGTGCAGATACCCTAAGTCATTATAACTTGAATCATGATACAGCCAATCTAATTTTGCTCTTTAGAAAAGGAAAACTGCCTATTCACCATCTATGCTTACAAGAAATGTCTAAACTTTCACACTACAAGAGGTGGAATCTTATCCAAAAGGAATCTACTGGGGCGCCTGGGTGGCGCAGTCGGTTAAGCGTCCGACTTCAGCCAGGTCACGATCTCGCAGTCCGGGAGTTTGAGCCCCGCGTCAGGCTCTGGGCTGATCGCTCAGAGCCTGGAGCCTGTTTCCGATTCTGTGTGTCCCTCTCTCTCTGCCCCTCTCCCGTTCATGCTCTGTCTCTCTCTGTCCCAAAAATAAATAAACGTTGAAAAAAAAAATTAAAAAAAAAAAAACAAAAAAACAAAAAAACAAAAAAAAAAAAAACAAAAGGAATCTACTATACCCTGTTTTAAAATTCTGCATCTGAATTTGCTACGGTTGGTAAAAAAAATAATAATAATAATAGTGCATGCTTCTCTTTTGCTGTGTTTAGTTATATACAGTTGTCGAAAGAATGAAACTGGGAAACACCTCAGAAACTGCAGAATTTCTCCAAGTGTCAGAAATAGTCTTTTTGGAAAAGTAATGGGGGATTCTCACATGGTGAGGATAAGTTGATGGGGTTGAGCTAAAAGCTAAGCATCTGGCTTATGAAAATTTTTGCTGTCGCTGCTAGAGCTAGTCAGCATTATATAGTTCCTTGATCACTAGGGACTTTACGATCTGTCTTAAGCTATTTGTGCACTAACAATAACTCTGTTCATTCCATGATTTCTATTTGTAGGGGAAAAAAAAGTAAATGGTATCTGAAAAATCTGAACATAAAGAGATGTTAAAATAAGGAGATGGGGTGTTGAGAAACAAACAGAAAATGCAAAAAAAAAAAAAAAAAAAAAAAAACAAACCCACCAGGAGACGCAATAAATCCAAATCATTTTCAGAACAAGAGGGAAAAAATAGTTAACGCAAAACTGAACCGAAAGATGCAAATAAATAAGTAAATTTCTCATTCAGGATCCATTTAGAGGCTGTATTTCTTGGCAGAGTTACTGCTTATTATTTTCATGTTTCTGGTTTCTCATCTTCTTTTGTCAGTCTATTGAAAGCTTGTTAAAATCTTATTTGCTTTTCCTGTTCTTTTGTTGTTGTTGTTCTTGCCTTAACTTTAATGTTAAATCATGTGGAAGTAAGGTAAAAGGGAGAAAAAACAACAACAACAACACAAATAGCCACTGCAGTGGCCTAATTTTATGGCTACTTTATATATTGATCAGTTTATGTTTTATTCAGACTTGATGGGTGAACATTTGGACAATAAGAAGGAATCTCTCCCTTAAATAGTAAATTGCAATGCTGATACAGAGCATCTAAGGATTTCCTGGAGAGGCTTGTTAGAGTCTGAAAAGGGCACTGATGTAGAAAAGAAATAACTGTCCGTGGGTACTCCAGGCAGAACAAGAGGCTACTACACTAATTCCTTTCTCCTTATTTTGGGAGAGATGATAGTATATTTTATCCCTGTTGGCCAGAGCCTAGCATCGTGCTTATCGGATAGGAGATCATCGATAAACGGGTGGGAAAGGAACATACGAATAAATACAGTGATGATGCCAAGAAAGTACGCACTTACCCAGTTAAGAGTAATACTGATTGAAAGAGGTTCTAATGGTCAGAAATGTCGGATTGCCCAGATCCCCACCAAAGACTTTTTGAATGCGGATTCTGTGCTCTTAGCCACGGTCCAAAATGATTCAGAAAGTACTAGCCGCGTAGTCTTGGGCATAACCTTTGTGAACCGCCATTTTTCATACTGAAAGCGAAAGAGATAATGTCTCCACGTGTAGTTGTGAACACAATGAGTAGTAATACGTAGCAAGTGCATACTACTGTGCCTGGCACGTTTCTGGAAGTGATGGCAATAGGAGCAAAGGTAGACTTCTATTAACCACTCTCCTTTCTATTGTCAGCTACTTCTCTAACATTTTCTCTTCTTCCCGATAATCCTCCAGAGACTTTCCAAAACACTGTCTACCCTTGGCTGCCTCTCACAATGCTGTCATCTGCATCCTGGAGGGTCATATGTCACTTACCATTTGCTCATTCTCCTCTGATTAGTACCACACGGGTCCCTGACTTCAATCCCATCACACTCCATATTGTGCTGGAAACTGTAGGGACCACAGTGAAGCATGTCTGGCCATTTCAATCACACATGCAGAACCTTAACAGAATACCAGTGCCTTGCATGTAGTGTGCTTATTTTCAAGATGTCTTTGTATTTCAGAGTCTTGCTCTACTTTCCTTAGCTCTCTATTCCTTACACCTGAAGGTGAGGACAGATTCACATACCCATACCCCCCAAACCTGCCAATTCTAAATCTGAGTAGAGAGACCTCAGCAGGCCAAATCGGGAGATCTGCCGACCTCTTGGTGTTATATCAAAAATCACTGAGACCATAGCCGCATTTCTTGAGACGATCAAGACAGTTTCTCACAATGATTTACTGGTGAGATTAATCATTTATTTGTTCAGAAATATTTTATAGTGCCCCTTTCTAGAAGACGCTATGGTGAACATTGCTCTGGATTGGAATTCTAAATGAAATTGGTCCCACTCTTCCCAAAGGAATGAGAGGAAATGAATCCTTAAAAATTAAGATTCCCTCCCGCAACGCCACTTCCCCCTATTCCAAGCCTGTTACGTTGGTGCTAAATATAATCGTTTTCCAGTGTGGGCTCTGCCTATCTGAAAATCATGCCTGGTGATCCTCTTGAGTCTATTCCTTTCTTTCTTTATTAATGAAAGGGTTTTTATTTGTGCCCTCCGTTACTCCCAGAAGTACAACACAAAACAAGATGGGGAACCATGATTTATCTTCTATTTGATAAAAACATCTGCAGAATAAAATGAGCCTCTTGATGCCGGAATTGTCATCAATGATGACTTTGACAAAATGAGCAATACATAATTTGCTAGCTCCCTCGCGAAGCTGAAACAGATTGTCAAATAAAACACTGGAGGAGATGCATATGGGCTGAGTAGACCAGCTTTGAATAGGCACGCACGCAGGTGGTGGCTTAGTAGTGGCTCTAAGAAGGAGGACTGCCCTCATTTGGAGGGTCATTTGCATTTGAAAATGCTCACTGCTAAATGGTGAGTATTCCCTATGGAAAAAGAGAATGGAGACTGCCAAAACCGCAGCTATTTCTGTGCTTTGGTAACTTGAACGACCCAGAGAGCCCGAGCAGAGAGCAGGTCAACTCCAGCAAACTGTCCTGTAATAGTGGGCTTGGCCAAATACAAATCAGTAGTATACGACAAAGATGTTTATGAAAATGAATTGCTTTATGGGTAAAGACGGATTTTCCATCGACGCAAAGCATGGACGGTGTTCTAGTGAGGTATTCAGGATGCATTTGGAGAAATGACAATCAAATGCTTTTCGCAGTCTTTATATCTGAAGAGTACAGCAAAAACCCACGTAGTTAGTTTCAGTCTGAATTTCACAAGTCAATACTAGTTGCCAAGGCAGACAGTCAGAGCTATTCCATCCTGAAGATTTGGGTCCTTTACATGAGAGATCCTGCTTCTACTAAAATTCCTGTTAGGTTCAGTTCTTTCCTCAAAAGAAAGAAGCGATTGATGTTTTGCCAGTACAGTAATGTTATTTACTTAAAATATTATTTCCCCTTTGTGTATATGTATTTCTAATAAACTTTATATTTGATAATAAATTTAGATTTACAGAAAAGTTGTGAAGATAGTAAAGAGGCTCCCCATAGAGCCCACAACCATTTTCTTCTATCATTGACACCTTACATTGGTATGACACATTCCTCAGAATTCATGAATCAATATTGTTACATTTTATTTATTCTCTACAGATTTTCTTAGATTTTAGTTAAATGATGTATTTCTCTTCCAGGGTCCCCATTCAAGATCCCATATTACATTGAGTAATCATGTCTCCTTAAACTCCTCTTGGTTGTAGCGATTTCTCATGCTTTCCTTGTTTCTAGTAACCTTGACAGTTTTGAGGAGTACTGGTCAGGTGTTCTGTAAAAAGGTCCTTCGCTTTGTGTTCGTGTTATGTTTTCCCATGGGTAGACTGGAGTTATAGGTTTTGAAACGAAGACCGCAGAAGTATAATGCCATTCTCATCAAATCATATTAGCAGTGCATGTTATCAACATGACTTATGTTGAGGTTAATTTTGGTCGCAGGAGCAAGCTAGTGTCCGTCAGGGTTTTCCCCTGTAAAATTATATTGCTCTCTTTTTCCCATACACTAATCTTTAGAATCAACTCACCGAGGACAGCCTGCACTAAAGGGGTGGGGGTGAGGGTGAAAGTCTCCTTGAGAAGGTGTCGCCTACATCAATTATTTGGAATTCGTTTGTGTGAGAAATCTTTATATGTGAGACTATAATCCAACACTTACTACGTGTATTAGTCAGGGTTCTGCAAAGAAACAGAATAAATGGATGAAAACAAGATAGATGATAGACATAGACAGGGATGTAGATATAGATACATTGTAAGGAATTGGCTCATGCGATTGTGGAGGCTGGCAAGCCCAAAATCTGCTAGCAGGCTGGAGACGGGGGAAGATTTGTAGCTGGTGTCCAACAGCAATCTGCCAGAAGAATTCCTCTTTTCTCTGGGGAAGTCAACCTTTTCTATTAAGGCCTTCAACTAATTGGATGAGGAACCATGCGCATGGGTCATGGAGAGCAATCTGTTTTAAGCAAGTCTAATGATTTTTTAAATTTTTCATTTAATTTCTTTTAGAGAGAGAGAACACAAGCAGGGGAGAGGGGCAGAGGGAGAGAGAGAGAGAATCTCAACAGGCTCCATGCTCAGCAGGGACCCCAAGTCAGGGCTTAATGCCATGACCCTGGGATCATGATCCCTGAGCTGAAATCAAGAGTTGGATGCTCAACTGACTGAGCCACTCAGGAGCCCCTAAAATCTAATGCTTTAAGTGTTAATCTAATCTGAAAAATATCTTTAACAGAAACGTATGTTTTGACCAAACACGTGGGCACTATGGCCTAGCCAGGTTGACACACAAATATTGACCATCACACTACCTGAATTATTTTGTCGCTAAACCTGTTCCAGCTATGGCCATAGGGAGCTCTTTTACTGGGGTCCCATGACCCTTTGACATGATACCCATCACTTATGGGGCGTTTTTTCTTTTCTTGAGAACTTTCTTACTTTCCGGCACTATAAGAAACTCAGACTCACTGTACATTTTCTCCTACAGTCCTAAATCAGTGTGTGTGTGTGTGTGTGTGTGTGTGTGTGTGTGTGTGAATGAGGGGGGGCAGAGAGAGAGAGAGAGAGAGAGAGAATAGCACACCCATGCCCTGGTGGAGGTCTCATAAAACCCTAATACAACCATGCTATCACCCTTGTGATATTTAACTTTAATTACTTAACTTTAATTTAACTTTAATTACTTCCGTAAAGATCCTATATCCAAATACAGCCACACTGAGGGGATAAGTTTGAACATAGGAATTTTGGAGGGGACACAAGCATTTAGTCCACAACATCTCATTTTCTTTCTGCCTGAAGAACTTTTTTTGTTAACATTTCTTACAGGGCACGTCTGTTGGAGATTAATCTCCTCAGTTTTATTACTCTGAAAAAGTATTTCTTGTTTACTTTTGAAGGATAATTTTGCTGAATATAGAATTCTAGATTGGTCGGGGTGGGGCGGGCAGTGGAGCTAAGGTTGTTTTAAAAGTTTCCCTCCACACTCTTCTGCTTCACTGTTTTTAATGAGAAGACCAGTTACTTTTATTCCTTCCTTATGTAGGTAAGGTGCTTTTTTCTCTCTCCTCTGATTTCTCTCAAGATTTTCATTTTTATTTTTTCTGCAGTTTTCATATAATATGCCTAAATATAGTAGTTTTTGGCATTCATCCTGTTTTGTGTTCTTTAATCTTCTTGGAATTGTGGTTTGCTGTATTTCATTAATTTAAAAGAGTTCTCAGCTTTTATTACTGCAAATATTTATTCTACTCAATTCTCTTTTCTTTTCCTATTCCAAAGTTGTATACATTACATTTTTTGATAGTCCTTGAATGTCTGTTCTGTTTTAAAATTATTTTCTCTGTGCCATCTCTGTTATTTCAGCTTGGGAAGTTGCTATTGACTGATTCTCAAGTTCAAAGATTCTTTTTGGCCATACCAGGTCTGCTGATAAACTTATAAAAAAACCATTCTTCGTTTGTGTTACACTGTTTTTTATTCTTTTGTAGGTTTCTATCTTTCTACTTACATTACCCATCTGTTCTTTCATATTTTCGATTTTGTTTCATTAGACCCCTTAACATGTTAATTATAATCATTATAGATTCCTTTTGCAATAATCCCCAAATCTGTATTATATGTGAATCTGGTATTCATGCCTACTTTGTCTCTTTAGACAGTTTTTGCTGTTTGGTTATTTGTTCTTGCCTTTTGGCATGCCTTGTCATGTTTTTTTCTTGAAAGCCAGACATGCTGCTCAACTAATAAGGATTGAAGGATTTTCCTTTAGTGTGTAGAATTAAATTAATCTGGCTAGGAGCTGGAGGACTGTGTTTGGTGTTTTCTCTTGCTGTGGATGTTCGAGGCTTCAAGTTCCTCTAGTGTCCCTGAATTAGTCCCTTTTTCTGTGTTGTTCTGCAGAGGGTCTGCATGTAAAGCTTTTGTGCTTATAGCCACTGTTACTATCCCAGAGCCCTGTTTGTGTAGTGGTAAAGTCAGGGCGAGGCAGAGTGTTCTATAATCTTCTGATTAGATTTCAGTTCTTACTCTCTTCTATTGCTGTAGTATTCCCCATCTAATTCCTTGAAGCACCGAGCCCCACAGATTCCCATGAAGGTAAGACAAGAATGCTGAAGGGGCCAGAGTGGGAGGAATGCCATTCTGACAACTGGGATGAGGCTCTGGCAAAGCTCTTTCCACAGGGAGTCCGTCTTTGGTATGGAGAAGGTTCTGGGGGAATTTCACAGTGATTATTCTTCCCTTCCCCTTGGCCAGGGATATGAGGGTATCTTTCCTGTATCTTTACTACAAGAACCTGGTCGAGTTCCTGGAGGTAAACCCAGAGAATTGCGCCCCATGCCCCAAGACCGTGGCCACCGGATATTACTAAATCTCATGCTAGTTTGCGCTCAGCCTCAAGCAATTCACCAAAATTAACACTTCAGTGTTATTGCCAGTTTATGACTCTAAGACTTCTGTTTCAGGTAAGCAGATCCAGACTGTATCTCTCTAGAGGCACCTACCTCTGGAGATTTCGGGGTGGTGGTTTTCCCTCAGACTCCAATTCTCTGACTGGTCCAAGAAAAGAATCATGGATTTTCACATTGTCCAGATTTTTTATCGTTGCAAGGTTGAGGGTGACAACGTTCAATCATTTGAAATGTCAGAACCGAAGCCAGCACTCTATATTTTTAAAACCCTCTTTTAATTTTGCACATGTAATTTATGCTCGTCTTTCAAGTTAGAGTTTCTGAATGATCATGACATAGATATTGCCTTTTACCTTTGTCTTCAGTTATCTTCTTTATGTGTGCATCATTATCTAAAAATGTTCCGTGTCTGCCGATTGACCCTGAGGAATTTTTGCTAATTTCTGTCATGTTCCTCATCTACTCCATGAGTCGTGTCAACTCCCCACAAAGGACTAAAGATAAAAGATAGCACATTTTCTCATGGTCTCAAATAGTAAATAACTCATCGGAGTGGAATATGACTCATATATAACTTCAGGCTTCATTCCTTAAGGGCAAACACTGCCTATAATGACCAAACTAAAATGACAGGGCAAGAGTAGAATCTTCAAAACTGCAGTGCATAGTTTCTGGCTGTTGCTTTCTTTTTTCTCTCTTTTGCTGCTTTTAACCCTTTTTTTTTGTGGTAGTATTTTATGGATTCGGTAATTGAAAATTTAGAGTCTGGGCTAATGAATGTGTCAAAGCATGGGACAGAGTGCAACCTGGCGCTTCCTGACAATAAATGTTTAATCCTCTTCCTTGAGAGACTTCAGAAAAGTCTAGTAATTGAGGAAGCAAGAATATCTAACCCTGGAGTACAACTTTTTATGAACACTGTGTAGTTCATGACGCACACGGGATCTTTTAAAAACAGAGCATTGGTGTTCAGTAAGTTTACCCTTTGACAAATGATTGTTTTACTGTATACAATACTCCCTACAAAACTTTTACTACTATTACACAAAAGAGTAATAAAATGAGATATACCTCCTTCCCCCACCCCCCATTTATACATCTCTTTCGCCTCTGTAACTAAGCCTAATGTTTACCTGACAGAGGAAAAAAAATCCCAGGGAAACTTGTGCAGATATAATGAAATGAGCACTGAGCCAAACTTGGGAGCAGTTATTGGTTTCCACGCAGAATGACCCAAGCATTGTCTTTGCTGGGTCATCACCCCTGCCCCATGTTCTGCCACAACTGGGAGAGCCAGTGATGGTGACCTTTCCAAAGGAATTGGCACCCAAGCTTAATATGAAGATCTGTCTATAAAGATGAAGAGGTTTTTTTCTATTTAATTATTGATGTTTTTTTTTGTGCCATCCTCTTGGGATAATGCTCAATATGAATGCAGAAATTTACAAATGTCCCTCCTCCCCCCCACCCCCACACTGTGTGCCCAAAGAGAAATTCTTCCAGAGACGACATCATATGGAAATAACAATACACTCCATTAATTACTCTCTCTAAGGAAGAGACATGTGACACATCTTACAGAATCAGCTCAAAAGACAGAAAATCCAGAACACTCATTATATATTTTCTCCTGACCCAGCACATTAAAATCAGAAGAAAAAAGACCATCTTATCATAAAGTCAGCAAAAAAAGAAAACAAAACAGTGCTCCTATTTGCACACCTCTGGCCATTTGGAAGATTATACATTATGCTACAAATATTGTTTTCCAAAGAGCCCACATGGTGTAGTAGAGGGAATATGGAATTGCTAATTAAAAACAAATTAAATCTCTGTGACTTCTTAATCCATGTGATCTTCTAAGAGTTATTTAACCTCTCTGTTACTATACTTAAATGAATACTTATCTTGGAAGATTGTAGTCAGAATTTTTATGAGATGGGAAAAATAAAACACATAGAAAAGGGTTAGCACAGAAAATAACTTAGCAAATGTTTGTTTCTTCCTTCCCTGTCAGTCTCTCAGTAGGCAAACCTAAAATGTATCCAAGTGCCTTAATTACTTTAGCCACTGGTAGACAGGAATAGAGTCCCTAGAATATCAACTATTTCATTGGGTCAACAATCCTTTACGCTTCATGTGTGTCAACAAATAAAGAGACAAGAGGCCCAAAATGGAGTCACTTGCGCTAAACCCAGGTCACCAAATAGAGACTTCATACCTAATTAATTACAGTTCCAACCTCTCCTAAGAGTAGAATCTTAAACCAGTTCATCTGGAATTTAGCCACTGGTAGACTGGAATAGAGTCCCTAGAATATCAACTATTTCATTGGGTCAACAATCCTTTATGCTTCATGTGTGTCAACAAATAAAGAGACAAGAGGCCCAAAATGGAGTCACTTGCGCTAAACCCAGGTCACCAAATAGAGACTTCATACCTAAATAATTACAGTTCCAACCTCTCCTAAGAGTAGAATCTTAAACCAGTTCATCTGGAATTACCTGGTCAGCTTTAGTGAGCTAATCTGCCTGATAGATCCTAACCATCCTCCAAAGGAAGGTGACTTTGCAGCATACAATCGACTCTTTGCTAGTAACTTTCTTGTCCCATCTCATTCTCCTATAAAAGTCTTTCATTTTGTACAACTTTTCAGATCCCCTTTCTATTTCCCTGATGAGATACTACTCCATTCACGAATTGTTGAATAAAGCCCATAAGATCTTTAAAATGGACTCAATTGAATTTTGGTTTTTAACATCTGGTAAATGCTTCTTTATTCTTTTTTAAGGCCTTTCTTGGCATATTCAGCCATAGGTTTTAAATGGAAGCTGTCATCTTAAATAGCTAGTAATATGCCAGGTACATGGGATGAGTCAAAGCTAGATCAATCAGAGAACACCACTTCTTTGGCCAAAGGGATTAGAGTAACAATTAAAAAAAGAAATTCAACCAGGGGCGCCTGGCTGGCTCATTTAAGCATCCGACTTCGGCTAAGGTCATGATATTGCGGTGTGTGAGTTCGAGCCCCACGTCAGGCTCTGTGCTGACAGCTCCCTCTTTCTCGGCCCCTCCCCTGTTCATGCTCTGTCTCTTAATAATAAAGAAATGTTAAAAATTAAAAAAAAAAAAAGAAATTCAACCAAAGAAAATCAGAATCGTTCACTTGGATTTTTCAAATGGTTGCTGGAAAGAGAAAAATCCTTTCCTGTCTAGAGAAATAACGCATCTGGAAACTGGGCATAGTGGTAATGTTCTCTGCCTGAGGAGAAGGCTAGTTACAACAGGAATGAACTGACAAGGAAAAGGAAGTTTCAGGTACTCCTGTGCACTGCTATGCTCTTGATATTTAAAGCGTTTCTTTATTCAGTCTAGGTGTCACCTCCTCCAGGAAGTCTGTCATGATTCTGCTATGCTGGATTTGGGGCTCTACCTCTCATCTTCTCGTACAGCCCTGTGACTACATCTATCCCAACACTGACCACTTTAAAATGATGGATGTATTGGGGTGCCTGGGTGGCTCAGTCAGTTGGGTGTCTGACTTCGGCTCAGGTCATGATCTCGTGGTTCACGGGTTCGAGCCCCACATTGGGCTCTGTGCTGACAGCTCAGAGCCTGGAGTCTGCTTTGTGGATTCTGTCTCCCTCCCTCTCTCTGCCCCTTCCCAGCTCATACTCTGTCTCTCTCTCTCTGAAAAATAAATAAAACATTAAAAAACGTTTAAAAATAAATAAATAAATAAATAAATAAATAAATACATAAATAAATAAAATGATGGATGTATCGATTACTTCCCCTGTCATCACCAGTAGTCCTACCAGTCAAAAGCAACTTGTGTTCTTGTCTATGCTCTTGGTACATATCCTAGTCTCTGGAACACAGACATATTACTCGATTTTAACGTACACTTCTGATTTGAGTTTAGTTGTTTGTTGCCTAGCAGTCCACAGCTGTGTCACAATATTTGAAATTTCATCTTCATGTGTCTTTGTGGTTGTTTTGATTGCTCTGGTTGAGATTTGATGACTTAAATGCATGCATATCTTTATTTTAACATTTTTTACTATCATCACAGGCAACTGGAAACCTGTCAGCAAAAGAATCCTGAAAACAAACAAGCAAAACACACACACGCAAAACTACCTTTCTGAAAAAGGACTCATACCATTGTACAAAATCCATCCATATATGCATAAATGGCTTGTTTTTAATTTTGGCAAAGAAAGAACCACACTTCTGTTTGAATGTTTGTCTCATTTTTAAAAGCGAACCTGTTTATTTGTATTAGTTCTGAGAGCGCTCCAACCCACAAACAAAATATCACATGTTAAATGTCAAAATTGGAGAAAGAAAACCACAGCGTTTTTACCCTTTAGTCCGATAGGTTTTTGCTATTTGTTCATTTATTTAGATTCTCAAATGTACAAAATTCTTTAGTGAATTGGAGTGAACTTAAAGTGAAATAATTTTCACACTCCCTAAACTTCCCTCCAGGAAGCAGTAATCAGAAGCCAAAGATTGAGATGCCTTCAGGTAAGAAGCAGTTGGAAAATAAATGGGAAGATTTCCTAAAAAGGACAGGAAAAAATTGTTTTGGCTTATTCTTTTCAAGGTTTTTTCTCATTCTCCTCTGGAAAGTCATCACCAAGTTTTTAGTACTTAACAAAGGTACTTAACAATTCAGGGCTGTCTCTTAAATTCAATTTCCCAAAAATGCCTTTCAAGCCACTCCGTGTTCGGTGCCCTGAGATAGGATGCATCACTGACCCCTTCATTTGGACCCCTCATCCAGCCTCCGAATCAGGAAACAATGGGACCAACCTTGACTTTGGAGCCAAGGAGCCTTGTGTTTGAGTCCAGTTTTCCCTAAATCCAAGCTGGGGTCTATCACAAGTGTCAGTGTTCCTAAGCCTCAATTTAATTGTATTGACTGCAGTTCAGTGACACCAACCTCTCAAAGTTGTTTGATGGAAAAATGAGATTTGTATTTCAAGTGTATAGCATAATGCCTGACATGCTATAAGTGCTTAATAGCATGTTGTTATTATTGTAGTTATGTAGCATGTAGCATGTAGCATGTAGTTATTATTCAACATTTAGAAATCTTATGTTTGTCCTGGCTACTGGTTAATAAGGGGTAAGGGCAAGTTCTTTCTCCTGAGCGCCCATCTTCTGTAGGGGACAGACTAATGAAGAAATAAATGAAAGAGTGAATGAATGTTTGAGTGAATGAGTGAATAATTATAGATTTTAATAAATACCAGGAAGGGGAACAGCAATACACAGGATATGGGCAAGGGAGGGAAAGATGATGGTTTAGATAGAGCCTTGGAATATGTCAAATGAAATGTTTTGAGTATTGGGGTCTAGCCCAGTGGAAGTCACCTAGGAAGAACATTCCAGGCAAGAAGGTACATGCAAAGGCCCTGGGGCACACACACACACAAATCTGACTTTCAGGGTGCTGAAAGGAAACTGGCATGGATAGAGCTTAGACAACAGCTGGATTTTGTAATAAGATTAGCTTAGAAACAGGGAATAAAAAATGATACAGAGCCATAAGAAGCAGCAGTGGTAGTTTGAATCTCATTCTAAGTACAATGGGGAAAGAAGTCTTAAAATATTTAAACAGAAGAATGGGTTGCTCTGAGTGATCAGGTTTGTGTTGAATAGACCTCGAGGACAAAGGTTGAAATAGGGGACACCGGCCAAAAGTTATCAAAGTAATCCAGTGGAGAAATGATAATAATTTGCACTAAGGCAGTAATCTTGGAAATGAGAATATTTTCACTGGCACTTTATACAGTTTGGTAGCTTACGATGTTCTGATTAATAACATCAACCACACCACATCAAAGCACCTACAGTCAGTATTGGCTTGAAGCTTCCTCAAAGTTCTACTTCCTCTACTCTCTGTACATTGTTTGCACACGTCTGCCTTGCTCTCTTAGATTAAAAGCTCCTGCGAGATTGGGAGTTCCATCTCCCCTGGCCTGCTTGCCAATTCTGCCCATCCCTTCATCCCGACTCTAAGAGCAAACATAAATTTGTGCAACAATAAAAAGAAATGGCCAAGATAAATAAGTTATGAACATCACAATGGGCAATTTGCAAGGATAACAATTCCCTCTGCTTCTCTTCCTTTCTAGAAAAGTATTACAAGTCTCCTTCCTCTGAAATTTGAGGTGCCCTGACATCCTTCACAATACTACCCATACCCACAGTGCAGAAAATCCTGTCTGAGTATCCGGTTCAGAAATAGTTTCTTTGAGCATCCCATCATAATCAGCGGTGAGTTCTTGGCTCTGGCATTATTGCTGGCCATAATTAGCTCTAGTTAAACTGCCTCTGTGCATCCTGGCAGGCAGATCACCTACATCAATACTGCTACCAGCTTAAGCTTGCTCTAGGGAGACATTGTGTGTGACAGACTTTATCTTCAGGGCAAACTGCCATTGAATGCAGTCGCAGGATCCATCGCTCTGCCCAGTTCAGCTAGAACCATACTTGATCGATGGGCCTAATGGGCAAGTGTCAGAATAATAAGGATACTAATCATTTGCAATCGCATGGCGCCAGTCATCCAGAGATCTCAGAGGACTTCTCTTAAGTTAATTAATTCTGACAATGCCTCTGCGAGCTAGGTAAGTGTCATCGCCCCCATTTTACAGATGAGGAGACTGAGCAATGGAGAAATTAAGCAGCCCATCCAAGGTTGCTCAACAGGGAGATAAAAACTCAAAAAATACCCTCTAATTCTTGCTCTATCTTGTCAATTAAATGCATCAACACATCATGACTGGCTTCTTCTTAGACAATCATATTTTACTAATATACACTATTAAGGTGGTCACCTCTCAATCAAAGAGAGAGTAATCTTAGTTTGTAGCAATTGTGGCCGCAAATACTAAAGAAAAGTTTAGTTGCCTGCTTTCCATTGTTTCAGTTACTCTTTGCCCTTAATGACTTCTCCCTTGGGAAAAAAAAATCTGGTCAGAAACTTTTGACAGGTTTTATTGCACCTGAAAGTAATTGAGGGTAAGTTTTGACATAGGAGGGAAACACATGGCCACCATATTGTTCAATAAGGGAGAAAAAAAGTGTCTTGCTCAAAAAAACAAAAACGAAAAAAAAAACTCATTATCTCAACAACAATAGAAAAGCTACTGAAATAAACATGAAACGTTCCACATAATGAATCTAAAGGGAGAATGACAAACTTTGAAAACTGAAAGAGTATCCAGGTAGACATTTTTAAACCCTCCCTTTTGGTCAGGGTGTGATCCAATTTCTGTTCTTTGCAGGATTAGAGAGTTAATGGAAAGGTGAAGGGCAGAGAAGCCAAGCCTGAGACAGATGTGAAGAAAGGGAAATTTGTTTTCAAGTCCCTGCCATGACCTTTTCTTTGTTTGCTTTCTTGCACAGTAGCGTGTGGCTGTGAAGGAATGTGGGGCTTGGGGAGAGGAAAATGTTTTGCCACTTTCACTTGAGTAACCTTGAACAATTTTTTAATTTTTTCCAAACCCCTATTTCTTCATCTGTAAATATGGAACATAATGCACCTCGTACGATTATAGAGAGGAGAAACGATACAGTTTATAGAAGACTCTAGTTCACTCTTCGCTGGTAATAGACACCCAGGAAAAGGTCGCTAATGCAACTATGGTTAGTAGTCTCCCTTTCAAACCTAAAGCCTCTCAAGACCTCCAAACCCTCACACATAGCTGAGCAACTCCGTGTGTGCTCCCTACTGGTCCAGTAAGAACTGGTCCTCCCACATGCTGCCCCCACTTCCTCCTTACTTACTAATTCTGTAAGTCAGTCCTTGAGCATGCCCTCGAACAAGCAATTGATTCATCTCAAGCTCTTCGTCAGTTAAAAGAAAATACCCCCACCCTGTCCCCACCTATTTTATCTCACATGATTATTTTAAGGAATAAATGGGTGAATAACTCAGTTGGCATTGTAAGCTCTAGCATGCTGTAAATTTTAAGTTTTTAAACATTACCACTATTATTTCTTAAGGCTTAGCTGACGGAAGAAACCTCACTTTAATTATTCACAGTAAGACATTAATGATAAAGAGTAAATGGTTTACACCTGCTAGGTAACACTGGCTCATTTTAATAGAGGCCTCTAGTGCCTTAATCAAAAATTGGAGTTATTAGTGAAAACCGATGGCAGAGGAAGAACATGAAGGGGGATTTACCGGAATGAGGGAACTGCTAAAATTACCCTCTATGTGTTTAGCCTTTAAACAAGGATCATTCATTCTGGCACATTTTTATATCGCTGCAGACCCTTTGCACAGTACTCAAAGATCTTGATCTTGATGGAGAAATTGTAACAGAGAAGAGGTCGATGATCCGGTCAACAAACACACAGGGTTCCATTTTTCCCTCCCCCGTCTCTGCTCCCAGTCCCTAAAAGGTTTCCCCGTATGACAACCTCAATTTAAAGTTTTATTTTTCCCCCACGGCTATGAAGAATTTTCTGCTGCAAGTGTTAATTGTCCTGACAAGGATGCCTGTCCTCTTAATTTGCAACAGTGGCTGTGCTAAATGGTGCAAAATATATGGAGATCTATAGTTATGCCCCCCAATACAAAATGCTATTAAGAAAAGGTCTTCTGTTTTTCGTATAAAAAATCCCTGCTAACTGTTTCAGTGGTGGAAAAGCAAGTCCAATACAAATACAAAATCCAAGCGCCAAAAAGCTAATAAAATGATAAGATCCTGGCACCGATTTTCAATGCTTGCAATGACGTGCTAAAATATGCCAAGTCATGCTCAGGAAGAACATTAGGCTGTTCCTATAAATGGGACCTAAGGATCAGCTAAAGCAATATAGTCTAATTACTATTATTAATAATAGCTAGAGTATATTAATCTCTCCTATCAGCAACAAGGTATAATATTGACCTTTTCTTTCAAAGACAGCTCTAATGCTATTATTTACTATGCTGGGCATTTTATTCTGCAGTACTCATCACAAAATGATTAACACAATAACATCCCATGCTGCACTATCAAAATTCTCTTGAATTCTGTGGAGTAAAAGGGTGGTCATGCCCTTCACCTGAGGAACATGAGGGTCAACTCATAAGAAAAATAGGGTAGAAAATAAACACCAGCCTAGCTAAGAAGATAAGCTAGAATAACCATCATCACAGATGTAGAAGTGATCCATCCATCCATCCATCCGTCCGCCCACCCATCTCTCTTCAACATATACTTTGTGCCCTACCGCCACCACCAGGATACAATGAAGATCCCCCATTGACAGTAAAAGCAGGATTCCCGAGGGCAGTCAGGTGTGACAAAGATAGTTTGGACACAATATGTTTCATACATTTTTAACCCATTTGTCGTATGGGGGCAATAAGGCTTATGTCTGCCAATGAACTGTGAAAAAAGTGACATGTATGACCTCAAGGGCAAGGCAATTAAGTGCCAGTATGTCTTTCCTTTTCACTTCCCTTGCTGGAACAATTTTGGAGGCCACCTGCTGCAAGTGTCATTCTCACAGGTTGGACGAAGACCACCTAGCCCACCTTAGGTTGAATGAAGGAAGAGGGACACCCTCTTATTGTATCCAGCCACAGAGATTGTGAGGCTTTTTCTTTTCTTTTTTTTTTTTTTCAACGTTTATTTATTTTTGGGACAGAGAGAGACAGAGCATGAACGGGGGAGGGGCAGAGAGAGAGGGAGACACAGAATCGGAAACAGGCTCCAGGCTCCGAGCCATCAGCCCAGAGCCCGACGCGGGGCTCGAACCCACGTACCGCGAGATCGCGACTTGGCTGAAGTCTGACGCTTAACCGACTGCGCCACCCAGGCGCCCCTGAGGCTTTTTCTATTGTAGCAGCTAGAGTTAATTTTCCTGACTAATAATATATAAGATCCCAGCATTGTCAAAACATGCTCAGTGATTTGGGACAAGCCATTCAGCCTCTCAAGGTCTATTTTCTCAGAGATAGAACAAGGAATACTTATCTCTAGCATTCTATAATTTTTAATAAGTTCCTTGAAAATATGTATATATATATATATATATATTATATATATATATAATATATATATATATGGAAAAAGGCATTTAATTGTTGGATTTAATCTATAGCATTTTCTTACTCTACAGACAGAATATATTGCCCCATAATTAATATTCTTACAGGTTTTTATGTACATCTCTCTTATAATACTTAGCCCACTGTATTATAATTATTTGTTCATGTGTCTTTCTGGTTTTTGCATAGGACCGTGAACCCCTCTGGTGTCAGGAATTGTCTCTTTGATCACTTTATCACCAGGACCTGGGAGAGTGCTTAGCAATCAATAATTTTTGTTGTTGAAATGTAATTATGAATCTTGGAAAGAAAGCTTGCAATAGCTTATCTGTCTCTCTCCTGACATCACTGGGGAAAAATTGCCATATAGGATATATAAGGAGTTTAGAGCATGGAAGTGCATACAAAGGAGGGACAGAGGATGAGATAGAAAGAATAAAATAGCAGTTGAGGATACTAGGGGAGAGAACAGGAATAACTTATTGATGTCAAAGGGGACACGAGAAAGTATAAGGGAGTTAACCAGATAACATAGTAAAAAGTTCAGGTCAGAGCACAAAGGCCATCTCTAGCAGAGCACCTAATCAGTTTTGAAGGAGAAAATGAAATGTGACTGAGAATTGCGAGTTCAGAGATGGGATGATCATATATCCAATATCTTTTCCTTTCAACCGGGGACATGCATTGCTGGGACTTAGAGGGAATGAAAATTGGAGATCTGATGGCAGAGCCTCAACTCTCCAGATGTCTGGGGCCAAAAAATACAAGGCAGGGTGAATTGGTCAGGATGCTGGTGACAGTTTCAAACTTGTTTGACAAGTAGAACAAGACAGGATGATATGACTGGATGCCAAGTGAAATATCAGGCCTCTGGTATTGTCTCAACTAATATAATCAGGGAAAGAAAACATTCCACCGCCTCTATTGTTAAAAATGCCCAACCAAAGGTAGGAACCCCAACAAAGTGACCACTACTCTCCAGCACGTCACCAGGGTCCTTAGAAGGCCACTTATTCTTTTTTTTTTTAATTTTTTTTAATGTTTATTTATTTTTGACAGAGAGAGAGTCAGAGCATGAGCAGGGGAGGGGCAGAGAGAGATGGAGACACAGAATCCAAAGCAGGCTACAGGCTCTGAGCTGTCAGCACAAAGCCCGATGTGGGGCTCTGACAGACCGTGAGATCATGACCTGAGCCGAAGTCGGACGCTCAACTGACTGAGCCACCCAGGTGCCCCAGAAAGCCACTTATTCTAATACTGGTTAGCAACTGGTTTTTGCCTGACTATTTTCCATCACTCAAGCAAAGAGCCTCACTCTTTCAATATGATGTCTTCCCTATTTCTGAAACTAATTCCTTATATACTATGCCCAGCCTGGGAAAAGTGACAAAGCTTGGACAGCAACACTTGATAACAACAATCTGCCTGACCCGTTATCAAATCCCACTCCCACTGGGACTGACACAAGCCAGGAAAAGGCGTCACCTGCACACAACCATGTCCAGGCTGGGGATTAAATTTCAGGGCGCTAACAAACAAACAAACAAACAAACAAAAACAAAGAAAAAAAAGTACAACGAGCTAAAGGATATCAGAAGCAACGTGTTTAGGATGTGCGGAGAGTCACGGGGCAGCTTTGAACCTGGAAGAGCAGCGACAAAGGCACAACAAAGACATGAAGTCAAAGATCAGGAGATGAGTGGCCCAGGAGGAGTTGGGGTGGCGGGGAGAGGGAGGTGAAAAGTGAGGAAGTGTCAGGAAAGGATGCTTCAACACCAGTATTTCCCAAATAGAAAAGTAGATCTCAAAAAGTTCTGCCTTTGTAACCCTAGATCAAATACATGATCTTTCTTAGCTCTTGAATTCTAAAAACCATGTCCCTGAATAGTTCTGTATCCAAATTCCTCCCTTAGGTTTTATCCAGTATATTTGCTCCCTCAGCTTCATTGGCTGCTCTTGCTGTATGTATTTGTTTACAGGCCAAATAAGGACTCCTGCAGGCTAGAATCCCACTTTTGAATTTCACAAACCTGGTGACTTAAGCCTTT
Organism: Felis catus; assembly: GCF_018350175.1. Classification (NCBI taxonomy): domain Eukaryota; kingdom Metazoa; phylum Chordata; class Mammalia; order Carnivora; family Felidae; genus Felis; species Felis catus. The sequence goes on along the minus strand of NC_058371.1, from coordinate 186,319,379 downwards.
TGGCCATCATAGCTTGTCTACCTGCTACTGCCTGAGTCTCTGCTCGGTGTACCCTTATTCCCCTACTTGTATTATTCATGTTGTGTCTGCATTAACTGCCTGGACCTCTTAACCCTCTTTACTTTCTCCAGGACCACCATGGTCCTAGGTCCAGCATCACTCTCTTCAGTGCAGATAGGTTAGTGTGTCCTCCTATCCCCACATAGTCTCAGTTTCTAGCTGAGTTCCAAGTTCCAAGTCTAACTACTACAGTCAATTGAATTGCTAATTGCATCAATGTGTATGTATAGATTCCAACCAGTCTAAGTCAGCTGATTTTGCCTTCTTTCTTCATAATTTTCAAAGAAGTCTATATTTCTTTAACCAATATTGCCAGTATAATTGTTTATTTGTTTGTTTGTTTGTTTGTTTGTTTGTGGAAGGAAAGTCTCCAGTCACCATTTCCATGGTTTATCCTCTTTTCTGGTTATAGAAAACTAAGCAACTTGACTGGCCAAGAGGAATAATATTATGATGACTGAATTACATCAATCATGATGCATTCTGGAGGAAGAGTCTAAAATCCATGCAATCAAAGGGTCCTCACATACAACCTGAACAACTTGGAATTTGTTAGCAGGAAAAAAGAAAGAACGACTGCAGTGGACTTTGCCATATATTTATTTATAACAACATCATCAAGTTAATTGAGAAAATAAAATTCTAAAGATTAGAACTGTCAAAATTCAAAAAACTGAAGTCCTAAGTTCTTACTCTGGAAATATCCAAGCAGATGTCAGTTGACCACCTGAAAGTATAGTATAAATTGGGAGCCAAGGTAGATATGAATTTCCCTGCCTCACATGGCAGGAAAAGCTACTACGAGTTTGGGGAAAATCATGAAAACACTGGAAGTAAAGGCGAAAGGAACGAAGAAGATTTCCAAAATACATAGCCCCTGGTGACTATGGCATAGAATGTTGTGCCCCCCAATTTCCACTCTTGTCTTCCTACTTTATAAGGGCACCACTAAATTTTCACTCTGCATGGTGCTTCCCAGCTGAAGGCTACAGGTCCCAGCTTCCCTTGCAGCTGGGTGTGGCCAAACTGAGCTTTCTAGAATAGAATAGGAGTGGAAGTCATGTGCTCCACTTCCATGAGTGATGGTATAGTCAGCGGATGAACTCTCCTTCTGTCTTGCATCCATCCACCGCTTACCTGAAATGCAGACATAGTGAGAAGTGATCATGGATGATGTGGGTGAGGGCAAAACACAGAGCAACCAAACAGAAAGAAGGTGGTTCCTTAAGACTATGGAGCCACTAAATAAAGCTATGTAGCTTATACTAAGAATGTTCCGTGAAGAGGATATAAACTTCTTCCTTGTTTAGGCCACTGTCATTTTTGTCTTTGTTACACCACATTGGACAGATCATTATCCTAATGAAAAATTGGCTCTTCTCAGTTTCAAACAGTAGCTTTTGCAAACTTTTGCCAGGTCTCTAACAGTTCATGCCCAATTTTACCTCTGTCATTCTCTGTAAATGGCTGCATATCCTACTTCTTTGCTGACAGTTTTGGCAAGTAAGGAGACTTTGCTGAGCCCTCCAACTCACAAATCCATCCGCACTGATTTAGACCCTACCGCCATCACAGAGTAAGGGGCACAGAGAACGCATTCTCAAGGAAATGAATCTTGTTTTCTCTCATATAATGCTAGCATTACTCTCTTTGTTGTTAAATTACCTCTAGCATGAATATCCGGTCAAGGTCTCCAACTGTGCATGAGTGTGTGTGTGCGTGCATGGAAAAACAGGGGTGGAATTGAGGCGAGAGCAGCTTAAGAAAGTGATAGAAGAGCATTCCCCATCTCAGACTTTGTGATTTTCACCAAACATCTAGGAAACACAGAAAAAGATGAGGGTGCATAATAAACCAAGAAACTAAGATTGACAACTAATCTACTGCCAAAATCTTAGAGGAATTTCCTCTAATTATAATATTCATGGAGTGGAAAAGAGAAACACAATTGTCAGGTGACATTAACACACACCTCGTCACTTGCAGGAGATCAAAACTGCCAATGTGAAGGACGACGCAGCGACACCTCAATATAGTTGCCTGTGCCTTGGCTCAGGAAAGCAGACTCTGTGATAACCACCAACCATATAGATCATATGGCCACGGCTCGACCGAACAGAACACAGACCATGAATTCTAAAGTAGTTGTGCATGTGGGATGTATATGTGTGGGCATATGCATACACGTATGTATATAGCAGATGAAAAGAATCACACACACACACACACACACACACACACACACACACACACATTCCAGCCCAGATCCCCCAATCTGAACTCCTAAATATTTTCAAGAATTGCAATTTTCAGGAATTCTACACATTCTGAGGCAGAGGAGTTAACCTACGGCAAATTTTCATCTTAGAATACCATAGGAAGAGTTTAAAAAAGTACGAGTGGAACACTCTTTTGCCTGTATTGTTTCAGGAAAGGGAAGAAGAATTCGCTACTTTTGATCATCCATAAATAAATGTAACTCCTCATAATAATAATAGCAAATATTTATCAGATGCTAAATACAAAGCACTCACTGGAAACATGGTTGCCTAGATTCTAATCCCAGTTCTACGTCTTACAAGCTCTGCGACCTTGGGCAAATTTATTTAACACGTTGCTGCCTCCATTTCTTATAGTTAGGCCTTAAAGGGGTCAAGGTGCTTTTCTAATAACTGGTAGACCCAAAATTTGAATGCACTGTTTAACTGTAGATAGCTGATATCCTCATTACTGCAGTATCCTGCCTTCTCTCAGTAACTCAACAGTACCTTAAGAATAAGGACACCCCCCTAAGACCAACATCACGGCTGCTAGATGACAAAATGTGGCATTGAGACATGAATAGCAACCAACCTGTTTACTTAAGATCTGAGCAGAGGATTTTAACAGCAAGCTAGGGCTGAGTTGAAGGGCATGACAGGGTTCTCCGTCAACCACCGGTGGATACCCTGTCGTTTAAAGATGATGACACCAAAAACAGAAAAAATAAATGGTTCCAGTGAAAATATTGTGCACATTAAAAGAAGGAAAGAGCAATCAAGATGCAGAAAAAGAACAGTTTAAAAAGCCACTAAAGGAAACAGAAATTGCAGAAATTGTCTGCTTTGTAATCTTAATAGAAATGAAAACTACAGCCTTTGAATAAAGAGATGAAAAATGAGATTATATTAAAATAAGTTGAGATAAGAAGGGAGTTGGCTGAGAGGCAGGTGGAAATAAAAACAGGAGTTTGACATGATAAAGAAAGATTATAAGGAGATTAAAAATGCAATAATAGAATAGAAATCTGAATTGAAAGCAATAAAAAGCAGAATTAACACTATAGAATTAGTGATGATGAGTTTGAACTCTAGAATCTGCAGAAGAAATGCAGAATGAAGAAGAAAAAAATCAAAGACGCAGACACTGGTGATGAGGATGAAGACCAGACAGGCAGGTCAGAGGTGGGGATACTTGTTTCTTAGAAGCACAAACAACAGAAACAATTACTAAAGCTACAGCTGAAGAAACATATATGTTGAAGGAGTTTACAGATCAAGAGTGATTACATACTATGAGACATTTTGTTTTTAATGCATTTTTAGCTCAATGCGACTGCTTATTATATAAGTATTATATGCATATTCAGGAAAAATCAAAAAATGCAGAAAAGCCAGAAAATATTTTTAAAGCTGCCTATAACTCTATTGCATAAATGCTACTAACTCTATGCTGTACATTATCGCAGACCATACACGAACAGTAATTAGATCATATGAACATACAAAACATACATGATGCTTTGTAATATATCTTTATTCCATATCTGTGCTATGTATTTTCTATTCAAAAACAACATATTTTTTTCAATGGGTAAAATACACGCACAGTTAAAAATTTAAGGAATGCATTATATTATAAATAAGAAAAAAGATTAAATCACCCCAAATTTCACTGATCCAGAAAGAAACTGTCATCACTCCCTTTCAAGCATCTATCTCTAGGCGAATGGGAACCACTAAAAATAGATTGGCTATGGATCCGACCATAGTAAATATTTAGAAAGAAATGTAGAGATCAAAATAGAAAATATTTTACATAAATGAATCATAAAATCAATGCTACATTGATAGTTACTTTTCTTACTTAGCAATACACTGGACATATTTCTGTGTCAATTAACAGATTCTATTTTATCACGTTGATGCCATCAAATTATCTTGTGTGGCTTTGCCATCATTCATTTAATGCATCACCTATGGATGAGCACTTAGATTAGGTTTAAACCTGTCTGTGGCTTAGTTTTCTCTTCTGAATAATGGGAATGACTAATACTCGTCTCAGATCACTTTAGAGATAGTAAGTGGGTTGATAAGTGTCCAAAGCTTAGAAAAGTGCTGAGCACATGGTGGGAACTCTTTGATACTTTTATTAATATTATATTTAGACCATACTTTCTTTTTCAGCCACAAATATCACTATAATGAGGAAAAATCTTTATGTGTATATTTTTATGAGTTAGTTTGATTTTATTCTCAGCAGGCAGAATCAGGTTTGGGGGGGGGGCTAAAATGCCATTTTTAAGAAATAAAATTTAAATTTAAGCGTAAAAATACCTAAGGCCTTGGAAAGGAGTCATGCAAGTGAGGGATTCTAAGGCTTACTCTTTGTCGCCATCTTGAAAGAGATGTGCCTCATTCCTTAAGAAAACATTTTGTCCAAGAAAACAGGGACCATATTTGTTGGGTTCACTTATTTTTGACAGAAACTACACAGTGCTAGGTACAAATTCGATCTTCAATAAACACTGCTTGAATGAACTAAGCGGAGAATGAACATTTAAAATCTTGGCAAACTCGCCTCCTAAAATTGGTACCAATTTAAGCTCCTCTCCAAAATGCATAAGGATATCCATTTCCTCACAGCTTTATCAGCCCTGGGTGTTTTGTTTTGTTCAGTTTTGCTTTGACGCACCAAAATTTTTAGAATATTATGGATTCAAATTTGTCATCTTCTTTATGTCTTTTAGGTTTCATGTCATGGTTAGAAATGTCATGAATGCTCCAATCACCCATGTTTTCCTCTCAATATTTTATCTTTTTTATTTAAATATTTGATTTGTCCAGAATGTATTCTTTCATAAAGAATTACTTACAAATCCAATGTTTTAGATGCTTAGTTTTTTCCTATGAAAATTTTAATTAATTCTTATTTTCCCCACGGATATAAAATGTCATTTAAATCATATACTAAAATTCAGCATGTATTTAAGTTGGCACGTGGATTCTCAATTTTGTTTTAATGGGCTCTTAAAATTTCAGCTGACATTGCTTTGGATGTATTAATCAATTTAGAAAAAAATGACATCCTTACAATATTAATCCATCCTACCCAAGAATAACATGCCACTGTATTTATTGAAATCATCTTTTATGGCCCTTTGGTAGAGTTTTTGGGTTTCTTCATAGAAATTTAGCATATGTTGTTACATTTGTTTCAGAGTCTTTATGATTTTTGCCATTCTTGAAAACGCAATTTTTCTTCATTATGTTTTCTAGTTGGCTACTATTTGTTACGTAAATAATTTGTTGAATTTATATTTAATTTTGTAACCAGTCTCTTAGTTTTGCAATAAAATTTCCTAATTTCTTATAGTTTTCCATTTGATTATATTTACTTATCTCCTTAAGCATAATCTTTTTATTATTTTACTAATATATCTGCACATTATTAATAAAACCATAAAGAATAAAACAACAGATCACCTCAAATAAACTTCCTTGCCAGAAATAATCAATATCTGGTGAGGTCTCTTTATGCATCCAAGAACTCATATTTTTAATCTATTTAGCCAGACATAGAAGTAGATAGACACATACAAATTGAGATATGCTAATATGCTAGTATTCAATTTAAAAGGAGTTAATTTAATTTTACTTGAATATAAAGATTATTAAAGAAAATGTAGTCAATCTAAAAGAATGAATGTGTTTTACTTAAAAGTTTTTTATTTGGTTTTTAAATTATGAGATATTGAATCCTTCAAATTCCTCTGGGTTTAAGGAAAGAAATATTGAAAATGTTAAGAAGCTGCAGCAGGATAAATTTAAATACATGTTCAATGTAGACAACGTTGAGTGATTCCTTGCTATCAAACATGAAATAGATTCACACCTTTCCTAACACTTTATCCCTCCCTTAATTACCTTTCGATGCACATACTTTGTTTCAAATTTTCTGGCATTTGTATTATGCTGTGTAATTCTCCCTGTTTTCTTTCTACATTTAAATAGATTTAATGATTTTATGAATACTTGTCCCATTTGGGGGGCTCTTTATTGTAATACACCTCTTAGTTGGCTTTTAGATTTTTTCTTTCTAAGGATAGCTTATGGATTCTATGTCTTCTTTTTTCAAGTTTTTTGTTTTGTTCCGTTTTTGTTTTTGTTTTTGTTTTATGTCCTGCATTTCTCTCCTCCTATGGGCTTGAGCATATCTTGCTTGATATGATGATGTTAGGATTTTGTTGACTTTTGTATAGTTTTCCTAGAAGTCTGAGACTCCTATGAAGTTTTTATCCTAGAAAGCAGACTTGGTTTTTCTATGTGAATGACTTAAGACATTTTTTCCTTCTCCTGCCCCCCACTTTTTAAAAATAAGTTTATTTGTTTATTTCTTAGAGAGAGAGAGCGGGAGCTGGGGAGGGGGCAGGAGAGAGGGAGACACAGAATCCAATCAGGCCCCAGGCTCTGAGCTGTCAGCACAGACCCTGATAAAGGCTTGAATCATGAGATCATGACCTGAGCCAAAGTCGGAAGCTGAAGTGACGGAACCATCCAGGCACCCCAGAAATGTTTCTTTACGATTAAAATGTAGCACATAGTCAAGATGTAGTTAGATACATAGTCTTCTGCTTCAGTTTCTTTTTTCTTTTTCTTTTTTCATGTAACTTTGAGAGCACACTTACTGAGTATTATTTTTAATCTATTTACTTATATTTGAGGGGAGGGAGAGGGAGGGGATCCCAAGCAGGTTCTGCACTGTCAGTGCACAGAGTCAGACACGGGGCTCAAACTCATGAATTGCAAGATCATGACCGGAGCCAAAGTCAGCCACTTAATTGACTGAGGCACCCAGCCACCCCCTTACTGAGTATTTAATATGTATGATTATGATGTAATTTGTGGGGAATTTATAACATTACATCATCCCCCTGGTGTAATACAATCTCCACTGTAGTCTTGTGAATTCTTTACTTCCCAGATTCAGAATAGTTTCTGTTGATATGTAATTGCATTTAATTTATTACTTTACTGCAAGTTGATGTTTAGATTACTTCAAGTTCATCTTACATATAAGTTGGTTTAATTTTCTCATTTGATATAGCTGTTTGCTACTCTTGTTATTTCTTTTAGGTAGGTGATCATATCTTCTACAAATACTGATAGCCTTAGATCTTCCCTTTCAATCCCTAAACCTGTTATTTCCTTCTCTTTTCTAAGGGCTTTTCCCAGGTCTTTTTGGACTATGTTTTTCAAGTTTATTTACTTTTAAGGGAGAAACAGAGTGCAAGCAGGGGAGGGTCAGAGAGAGAGAACGACACAGAATTTGAAGCAAGCTCCAGGCTCTGAGCTGTCAGCACAGAACCCGACAAGGGGCTGGAACTCACGAACTGTGAGATCACGACCTAAGTCACAGTTGGACACTTAACCGACTGAGCCACTCAGGCGCCCCTGTACTGTGTTTTTAAAAACCTCAATAGGTGGGCTTTTTTACCTTACAGAGAATGCATTAAAATTTCTCTGTTTTGTATGTTTGCCAAAGGTAGTGAATATCACGGTGCCCTGGCCAGATCCTCTCCTGAAGCTGCCATTTTCTCAGTGGGCAGCTGCTCAATATCTCTCGTCCAAGTCCCTCCAATGCTTGACCTTGGCTGCAGTGACCCTCCTTGCACAGGGTCCTGGCCCTTCCCCAGGGATTTAGTTGTATAAAATTACAGCCTTCTTGTTTCAAATGAGCTCCACTCTGAGTGGCTATGCAGGCTGGTATGTGCCTCGCATGAGTAGGTGAGGCCTGGGGTTACAATTTCATAACAGTGGACTTTCTCTCGTCCACTGGTGCTTCCTTTACTCTCCCCAAACCCCAGGACTGTCCACGGGAGCAGTCCTCAATAAACTTTCTACATGAAGATGTCTGTCTCAGAGCCTGGTTCCCACAAGTAACACTAAGAGGAGAAGATCTCTTAAATTTTAAGTGTAATAATTTTTAAACTATGAATACAGGCTAAATCTATGAAATATTTTCCTTTATGTATTCAGATAAGCATTTGATTTTTCTACTATGTTAATGCGGTATATTATCACATCGGGAGGCTTTCCGATGTGAAGCCAACCTTGTTTCCAGGGACAAAGTTAACTTAGGGATCATAATATACTTTATAAAACTTATTGAATTTACTTATATATAACGTAGTATATAATTTTATACATATCCGACTTTTAAATCTGCATTCATAAGTGAAGGGAGCTTATTACTTCCTTTTCTTATATTGTCCTTAATCCAATTTGTAATAGAAACTATACAAGCCTTATTAAATTATTTCAAAGTTCTGGCTATAGTGTTGATCAGGATAGATGAGGCTAAATTGTAAAAAACAAAAAAACAAACAACAAACAAGGCTTCAAGTCTCAATTTTTTAAATACAGCATTTTAGGTACCTAAGTGACTCAGTTGGTTAAGCGTCCTACTTTGGCTCAGGTCATGATCTCATGATTCCGGAATTCAAGCCCCACATCAGGCTCTGCTCTCACAGTGCCAAGCCTGCTTGGGATTCTCTCTCTCCCTCTCTCCCTGACCCTCCCCCCCGCAACCCCGTCTCTCTCTTTCTCTCTCTCTCAAAGTAAATAAATACTTCTAAAGAAATGAATACAGCATTTTATTTCTTTCTCATGCAAATAAATAAGAAGTGGGAAATGTTACAGCTCTCAACCTTTCCCTATTGTAGTTGTCCTCCACATAGGGCCTCAGTGACCACTCTACTTTGATGTTGCTGCTCTGCCTTTCAAATGTGGGGCCTTTTTACGGCCAAGCTTGAAACCAACGGGTGTTACTTTTGTTCACAATCTATTGGCCAGAACTGGTCACATGATCCCAGCTAATTCTCAGGAGGACTAGAAAGTAGAGAATTCCATGCCTCGGGAGGAGAGGGGAACTGGATGTTAATGAGCACCATTCCATCCCCTACTTTAGGTAACAACTTGTATCAGATAAGAATTATGTATTGTGCTTTAAAAACAAGCGAAAGATAAGTGGGGATGGTGGGTGCCTGATTAGCATTTCAACTGAAAATGCATTGCAAACTCAAAAGCAAAAGGTTGGATGACATTTTACGGGTAGAATCTTTTCATTAAGGAGGAAGAGATGGGAGATATGGAGAGGAGAGGAGGAAAAGAATAGAAGGAAGAGGAGAAAAAATAGAGGATACAAAAATAGGGGCCCGTTTGGGTCCATTTGTGTCTTGGTGAAAGTCTGGATTCACCCTTTGGAAACATGTAACTTAGATCAAGTTACTTGACCTCAGCTTGTCTTAGTTTCCCATTTGCAAAATGGAAACAATAATAATACTGTCCCTTTCAAGGTTGCTTTGAAGTCTAAATGAGTTAGTATGTGTAACAAGTCACTTAGATTGGTGCCCGGGACATAGTCAACACTGAAATTTATAAACTCTTCTTTCAAAGAGGGGAAAATACATGTCAGAGTAGAATACTTAATTTGTGGAATTATGTTTACTGGTCAAAGATTCAGACTGAGTCTGGGTTGAAATCCTGCTTCAGACTTAGGAGCTTTCTGTCTTCAAGCGGGTGATTTAACTTTTCTGTGTCTCAGTTTTCACATCTGTCAAGTGGGATAAGAACAACTATCCCAGAGAATTAACTCAGCTGCTAAATATTAAATGTTGAGCATGGTGGTCGGCCCACAGTAAGAGCTGCAAGAGAGGCCTGTCATGACTAATAGTTTTCTCTCTGACTGTAAAACACAGTTTCTTGACCTATTGTGTATGTAGATGGTGTGGGTAGGTAAGAGTACATGCCTGTGTTCTAAGAATTTTAATTGAGTTGGAGCGCCTGGGCGGCTCAGTTGGTTAAGCTTCTGACTTCAGTTCAGGTCACGATCTCATGGTTCATGAGTTCGAGCCCCGCGTTGGGCCCTGTGCTGACAGCTCAGAGCCTGACCCCTGTTTCACACTCTGTGTCTCCCTCTCTCTGTGCCCCTCCCCGGCTCACATTCTGTCTCTTTCTCTCTCTCAAAAATAAATAAACATTTTTAAAAAATTAAATAAAAAAAGAATTTTATTTGCGTTATGTGGTAAATGTTTCAAACTTGAAAAGTTTAGCAAAATTCCATCACAATGCAAACATTTATAGGTTTTTTCCCTTTTTTTTGTTTTTTGTTTGTTTTTGTTTTTGTTTTGTTTTTGTTTTGTTTTGGTAAAAGGTTGACCTATATAACAATTTCTCATTATGAAATTGTCTCTCCTTCACAACTCATAAATTCTTTGCAATTCGGCCTTTCCTTATTTTTAAGTAAATATTTAGTTCACTTGCTCATTCCCCATTTCTCTAGAGAGTTTTGTTATTCAAAACTGCAAGGCCCAAAGGGGGCATGTGGAACATAGATTAGTTGAAAGTTTACAACAAGAAAGTAGACATTCAGACCCATATCTGCTAAGTAAGGTCGACATGATAACTAGAAATCATGTAGCCTGAACTCAGGATGATCTGCCCGACCAGGAAAAATACCCCTGATATTAAAATTTTGTGCTAGCTTGTGTCACTTTTTTATTCTATGGGTAGTTCTTATTAACATCATCGGCATAATTTCTAGGTAAAACCTAGGGAAACTTTTTATTTAATCTCGCCATTTTTGTGCCTGGTACTCTTCTGGAATCTGGGAATCCAACCCTAAATGGCACAAACAAGGTCCCTGTCTTCATGGAGATTGCAAGTCGATGAAGAAAAGGCAACCATACAAATAGAGATGCATAAAGTGCATATGCTAAAAATTTCCACAAAAAGGAAATTAATGTCTAATACACATACTCACCTTTATTCATAAACTATAAAAGAAATCCATTTAAAAATGGAACATCTTTAGATCTCAAATTAGACTTTAAAACTAATAATAACACGATTATTCATATAAGCCAAGAAATAAAATCAACCTAACTATCCAAAGAAAGAGAAATGCTTAAATGAATTATGGTGCCCTCACACAATGAAAGATTATGCAGTCCTCTGCTCTGAGGGAACATGAGATTAAGTAGTCACAGGATTCTACCCTCTGGGCATATCAATAGTAGCATTATGAATTGGATATCATTTCAGCACATTTAAGACTGAAACAAGAAATAGATCTTCTCAGTTAGCCACCTTGAGTCACCTGATCCTATTTAAAAGGCTCTTGAGCATTAAATGGCTCTTTGAAACAGCCTTTTTATACCTTAAGTGCAACTTGAATCAAAAACACATATATTTTGTAGCTATTTGAATCACAAAAATGATTGAGTTTTTGTCAGTTTAAGAGAGATTATCATCTCTGCATATCATATCTTTGAAATGCCAATGGACTCTCTTCTTCAGGATTTTTACTGAAAGAAGCACACACTTTATTGTCAGATGTAACTTGGTTTGCATCTCAGCTTTACCCATGTGTTACCTTTGCTAATTCCCTACACTCTCTGTAGTACCTTCTGGGTATAACAACAAATGGCTTGAAAGTATTGAACGGCTTTGGGTTGATAGAGCATCTGCAACTGTATTTGGCTCATGGTGGCCATTTAGAGATGATTTGGTGTCTTCTTTTTTTCCTTTATAGCTTCTACATGCCAGGTGGAAAACCTAGAGATGCCTAGGTTTTCCTAGAGACTCACCCGGGATGCCTGGCTTTGGTTGGAAAAGTCAGTCCTCAAGAAAGAGGAGAGGAAAATGGAACCCCTAGGGCTTTGCTCTTGCAATCGCCGATAGAAGGCAGGTAGAAGGAGACAGATAATTTAGGGCTCACACCAACTGGATGACCCAACATCACAATAAAGTCAAACAGGAAATGAAAGCCCAAATCTGTCATTCAAATAGTCTGGAGCTGATGTCAGGGATTCCAGCCTTTCTCATAGTGCGGCAGGAACTCAGGTTCACTGGTGACATATGATGTAATTTTAGGTGATACAAGAATTTTTATTAATAGTGACTTTATATGACTAATATAATATTTTTTACAACAAATTGATTAAAAAGTTAAAGTCAGTTGATTTAAAAAAATATATAAATAACAGTACAAGTAATACTCAAATGTGACCATAGTAGTAAAGGTAATACCTGAATGTCTAAAGTTTGGGACCCACTGCACCTGACCAAGTCAAGAAGGAGGGCTTGTCTTAGTCCATCTGGACTGCTGTACCAGAAGTACCTAAAACTAGGTTGGCTTATAAACAACAAACATTTATCTCCCACACTTCTGGAGGCTGGAAAATCCAAGATCACAGTGCTGGCGGCCCATGAAGGCCTGCCTCCTCATTGGCAGCTCTCTTCCCAATATAACCCCATGAGGGAGCTTTCTCAGCTGCTTCTATGAGGTTACTAATGCCATTCATGAAGATTCTGCCCTCCTGACCTAATCATTGCCCAAAGGTCCCCACCTTTTAATGCCATCACCTGAAGGATTAGATTTCAGTGTATGAACTTGGTGGGAACACAAACATCGAGACCATAGCACAGCTTAAGAGTTAAACCGGTAGAATATTCCTAAAATAGCATTGTTAGACCTGCCAAGCATTTATGGCTCTAAAGCAATAAGTGCTTCTTAAGTGCTTAAGGGCTACTTAAGTGCCCCTGACCTAGCTCCCAGCACTGTGCCATGTACACACAGTGTATGCCTGGGGAATGTTAGTTCCTTTCTCAGTCTTTTGGCCCTTACTCTGTTCCTTGGCATTTTAAACGCACTGCCCTTGGTGATTAGACCCTGTCGTTATGTCTGTCAAAAGGGCTATGACCACAGAGGCCAAATTCCATGTCTCTCCCTGGTCCTGAGTACCAGAGCCTTAGCAATTCAGGAAAATGTCAAGTTTGGTCAGAAACTTTCCCAAATTGCACACTTTTCTAAACTTTCCGTAGGACAGGCAATTCTCAACCTCAATCTTAGGCTATTACTCTGCAAAATCTTAAAGAAAGTCAGTGATGTCAGGACCTTTCCATTTAAAGAATGGGGAAGTCAAACCAGCCTGAATATCTTCCATTTTAGCTCAGAGTTCCGTTACCTACTGACTGTTGAAATGATAACCACCAAGTGAGACAGTGTTACAGGCTGGATATCCAATTGTGAAAAGCAAATGCAAGGGTGCAGTTTCTGCCGGCATCTGGAAAGCAAACATCCCAGATGTAATTGGACACATGACCATACCCAGAACCCAAGAAATCAGCATGACTAATGATAGGGAAGGGACATTTAAAAATGCTACGACCTCTTGTCAAGTGCAAAAAGGCCTAAGCTAGAGAAAAACAACACCCAACACTTGCTCTTCAGCCAATGAAATCATATTACTTAAGTCTCTATTAGCCAAACGTCAAGGATCTAGACTTTGGGGAAAGAATCGAGTATGTTGTATACGGGTTTTAAGTGTTACTACAACAAGAGTCCACTGCTGTATAATAAATAATAAAATGAGATACTGCCCATTATACAACTATTATATGACAAACATTTTACGTACATTATGCCATTTGATTTGTTCATTCAACAAATATTTATTAAGCATCTAATACATTGTCATAAGCTAGGAGCTATCAAAGTGAAGAAGATAACATCTTTCTCCTTGGGAGGCTTATATCTCAGCAAAAGAGAGAGCAGATAAGATAATAAACAGGCAACGGAACTTCAGATATAAATAAGCACCATGAAGAAGAATAAAACAGGTAAGAATTAAAGAGTGACTAAGAAGACGAGCTACCATACGCAGAAGCAATCAAGGAAGGCCATGCGATGGTGTGCATTGGAGCTTACAATTTAAAGAGCTCACAGAGTAATTTAAGTAAAATTTCAAAGACCTATGACAAGAGCAGATGATCAGGCCTTAAGAATGAGACTGACCTGTTTAAAGAAGAGCAAAGAAAACCTGTGTGGTTTGGAGCTGAGTGAGACAGGGAGGAAAGAGCCAGGCGGAGAGCTAGAAATCCCAACAGGAACTGCGGATTACATCATTCTCCCCATAATCTGGTGAACGAGGCTTTTGATCTTGGATTCGAAAATGTGACAGGCTAGGAAACTGCTCCCAAGGTTATTGTTTTAGTATACAGAACTTTGAATAATGCAATATATATAAAATAAAAATATAGTATAGTGTGTAAGATTTTACAAATATCATAATTTTCTATGTAAATTGTGTCTATATATACATATATACTTTAAATTATATATACCTTATATATATAATTATAATATATATAAAGTATTATATATATAATATAATATATAAAGTATATACTTTAAATTATATATACTTTATATATATTTATATTATATAATTAGTATAAATATAGTATTATAGTATATGTAATTATATTATATAGCATATAACTATATATAATATAATTTATAATTATATATATTATACTATAATTTTGCTATTTATAGTATACTATAATTATATGTATACTATTCTATAATTATGCTATATATAGTATACTACACATATACTATACTATATATAGTATACTATATATATATATATATATATATACTATATATATATACTATATATACACTATACTATATATATATATAGTATATAGTATATACTATATATAGTATACTATATATAGTATATACTATATACTATATATATATAGTATATATATGGTATATATATAGTATAGTATATATATAGTATATATATAGTATATATATAGTATATATATATAGTATATATATATAGTATATATATAGTATATATAGTATAGTATATATATATAGTATATATATACTATATATATAGTATATAGTATATATATAGTATATATATACTATATACTATATATATAGTATACTATATAGTATACTATATATAGTATATGTATACAATATATAGTATACAATATATATATACTATATACTATATAATAATATACTATACAATATATAGTATACTATAATTATATGTATTGTAATACTATAATACTATAGAGAATAGGATATCAGAATGTAGATTTTAAGATTGCACATCCAGTACTCAGTTCACTGCACTGTATTACCTAAATTACATCCCAAGCCAGTTGGAAGTCTGAATTACAGGCCACTTATAACAAATCTGACTTTACAAGTTCAAATTTATGTTTATGCAGTGTGATTCCGTTCAATCCATACTTACGGAAACAAAGCGTGTATCCAGAAGTGCTCCTGACGGTGGGGAAAGCTTCAGTGAGCACTTGCATCCAAGGATTTTGAGCACTCCAGTGACATGTGGAACCATTTCGAAAGTGTGGGCAACCACAGAACTGAGCAGGGAGGCACCAATGTGGAGATAGAGTCCGGGGGTGCAGGTTGAAGACGTGGATTTGAATGAGCCTTGAAATGAAAAATGTTACAATCCTGATAAAAATACCAACTTCTTTTTCCTAGTTTGCTTAATTGGTTGTTTTGATGACTTCCATATGGAAAAATAAACAAGAGAGAGCATGGAATAAAACTGCAAAAAAGAAAAAAAGACAACAAACAAGGGAGGGTACCTCTACCAGATATTAAAACGTAGTGTAGACCACCTTTAACTAAAATACTGTGGTATTGATACATGAGTAGACAGATAATCCAAATGGGGCAGAATATATAAAGTCTGCAATCACACCCAAGTTGCTGTAAAAACATAGGGTATCTCAAATCAGTAGGTATTTTAGCTTCCTAGGGCAGCTATGAAAAATCTACCACAAACTATGTGACTCAGAACGAAAGAAATGTGTTGTCTCGCAGCTCTGGATACCAAAAGTTCAAAATCAAGGTGTCGGCAAGGACATGCTTCCTTTGAAGGCTCCAGGAAAGGGTCTCTGCTAACCTTATTCTTAGTTTCTGGGAGCCTCGGGTGTTCCCAGCACTTAGATGGCCATTTCTCTTTGTGTCTCTTCACATCATCTTCTCTCTGTGCACCCATTTCTGTGTCCAGATTTTGTTTTTCTTTTTCTTTTTAATGTTTGTTTTTGAGAGAATGAGACAGAACATGAGTGGCAGAGGGAAAGGGGGAGGGAGAGATAATAGAACTCATAGCAGGCTCCAGGCCCTGCAATGTCGGCAAAGAGCCCTACATGGGCCTGGAACCCAAGAACTGTGAGATCATGACCTGAGCAGAAGTTGGACATCCCCAGATTTCCCTTTTCTAAAGACACCAGTCACGTTGTGTCAATTTGGTCACATTCTGAAGTCTTGAGGGTTATGACTTCAACATCTCCTTCTAAGAGGACACAATTGAACTCATAACAGGAAAAATATATACTGTGGGAAATATCTATTAAGAAAATGAGCAGGGGCACCTGGGTGGGTCAGTCCATTAAGCGTCCGATTTCAGCTCAGGTCAGGATCTCACGGTTGGTGAGTTCGCGCTCCACATGGAGCTCTGTGCTGACGGCTTGGAGCCTGGAGCCTGCTTCAGATTCTGTGTCTCCTTCTCTCTCTGCCCCTCCCCCACTCATGCTCTGTCTCTCTCTGTCTCAAAAATAAATAAACATTAAAAAAAATTAAAAAAAAGGAAAAAGGAAAAAGACCAGATCACACCCATACTTCACATCGTATACGCAGATAAAAATCTAAATAAATCAGAGATTTAAAGGTACAAACGGAACTCATAACAGCTCTAGTAAGAAACACGAGTGAATATCTTTAATAACTGAAACACTTTCCTAACTGGAAGTCAAAATCCAAAATAATGAAACACATTAGTGATACATCTAACCTTAGAAAAATATTTTTATTTTTATTTATTGATTTATTTTTTAATTTTTATTTATTTTTGAGACAGAGAGAGACAGAGCATGAACGGGGGAGGAGCAGAGAGAGAGAGGGAGACACAGAATCCAAAGCAGGCTCCAGGCTCTGAGCTGTCAGCACAGAGCCCGACGCAGGGCTCGAACTCACGGACCATGAGATCGTGACCTGAGCCAAAGTCGGACGCTTAACCGACTGAGCCACCCAGGCGCCCCAGAAAAATATTTTTAAAAACAATTTGATTGGCAAAAATTCCCCCACTAAAATGAAAGTGAAACAAAAAGGACACACTACAAGAAATATTTTCAAATTCTATCAAAAACAGAATAGCATTTCCATAAAAGTAAGGTCTTAAAATTTGAGGGGAAAAACACCTCCCCAATAGGATGAGAATAAGCAAAATACAGAAAGTCTATTTTACACATATGAAGAGAGGATCAACTTCACTTTTACAACTGGATATTAAAACTACACTGAAATACTATTTCTCCCTCATCTGTCTGGCAAAATCCAAAAGTTTCACAGCATACTTCACTGGCAATACTGTGGGAAAAGAGGTGCTTCCCTACATTGCTTCTTGAAATGTGATGATTCCACCTCTATGGAGGGATTTGGCCGTAATTAGGATAATATATGCACATTTACCCCTTGACCAAGAGAAATCATTTCCAAACTGTAACTCAAAAATAAAAAGTGACTTACGCACAAAATGACTTAGGCATAAGGTTACACATTGGGATATTATTTATAATGGCAGATTTCTATCAACAGGGATTGCTGGAACAAACCATGATATATTCACAAGTAGGAGCACTAATAGCCATTAAAAAAAAAAAAAAGAAGAAGAAGAAAGAAGAATGGTAAAGATCTCTATACAATGATTTGATGTGATCTCCGTGACATTTGTTCAGTGAAATAAATAAGGTCTAGGATGTGACGCATACTGTGATTCTTCTGTGTAATAAATGGGAAGAAATATGAATTTGCTGTTTTAAGCAAAGAGAAAAATAGTAAAGATAACGCCAACATTAATAAAAAGGTTATCATAGGGGAGGTAAAAAAAACATGGTGGAGTCAGATATTTTTGTTTGCTATTTTTTTTAATGTTTATTTATTTTTGAGAGAGAGGGAGAGCATGAGCAAGGGAGGGGCAGAGAGAGAGGGAGACACAGAATCCAAAGCAGGCTTCAGGCTCTGAGCTGTCAGCACAGAGCTTGATGTGGGGCTGAAACTCACAAACCCTGAGATAGTGACCTGAGCTGATGTTGGAAGCTTAACCACCTGAGCCACCCATGCGCCCCAAGAGTCAGGTATTTTTGGAAGAGAAGTTACATTTATCTAAATATAGTCTCAGTTTCTTCTATACTTGTGTTTTCATACTCAAAAATGCAATTACATTTAAAAAGCAATCGCTAAGGTATATAAACAAACTGAAATAAATTTACCTATGTATCAACTTGATGACATAATCATAGAGATGTGAATTAAAGTGATTTTAAAATTTTTTTTTTTCAACGTTTATTTATTTTTGGGACAGAGAGAGACAGAGCATGAACGGGGGAGGGGCAGAGAGAGAGGGAGACACAGAATCAGAAACAGGTTCCAGGCTCTGAGCCATCAGCCCAGAGCCCGACGCGGGGCTCGAACTCACGGACCGCGAGATCGTGACCTGGCTGAAGTCGGACGCTCAACCGACTGCGCCACCCAGGCGCCCCTTAAAGTGATTTTAAAATACAATAGAGTACAAGCAGGGGAGAGGGGCAGAGGTGGGGAGAGAGAGAATCTTAAACAGTCTCCATGCTCAGCATGGAGTCCAAGTTGGGGCTCAGTACACAGGACCCCGGGATCATGATCTGAGCCGAAATCAAGAGTAGGATGCTCAACCAACTGAGTCACCCAGGCACTGCTAAACACAATATTTTGACTACTCATCCTCAGTAGCCAACATTCAAATGACAATAAAAACTGAGGGGTGCCTGGGTGGCTCAGTCAGTTGAGAGTCCAATTTCAGCTCAAGTCATGATCTCACAGTTAGTGGGTTCAAGCCCCATGTTGGGCTCTGTGCTGACAGCTCAGAGCCTGGAGACTGCTTCTGATTCTGTGTCTCCCTCTCTCTCTGTCCCTCCCCCGTTTGCCCTCTGTCTCTTTCTGTCTCTCAAAAATAAACATTAAAAAAAATTTTTTTAAACAGAAAAGAAGTCTTAAAGTACACTTAGTAATCTAATTTTTGTAGCAATGTTGATACTATTATTTTTGAATTATTTATATTGTAGAAAAATGCAAGTAAGTTATTTATTAATATTACTAAGAATTGAGCTTTTCAAAATAGGAGAAAGAAATATATATATTTTATAGTAGGAGAAAGAAATATATATATGTGTGTGTGTGTGTATAATTTTCCAGATTGTATTTCTAATGTTTATTTATTTATTTTGAGAGAGAGAGACCAGGGGAAGGGTAGAGAGAAAGGGAAAAAGAGAAAATCCCAAGCCGGCTCTGTGCTGTCAACGCACAGAGGCTCGATCTCACAAACCATGAGATCGTGATCTGAGCTGAAATCAAGAGTTAGATGCTTAACTGACTGAGCCATCCAGGCACCTCAGACTATATTTCTAGAAAGCTCTACTCTCTGGAAAATCACCAGACCATGTATCAAAAGTGTCTTCTGTGTACCTGATTTCATTTACTGGTGAATCGCTGAAGTACAAGTAATGTTCGCAAAAACAGAAATCAAACTATACCACCGTCTACATGCCACAAAGAGTAAATCTTAATGTGTACAAACTTTTAAAACACCATTTAGGAGTCTGAAAGATTGTAGGGTGGCATGCTGGACCTGACAAAACAATCGAATCATCTCATTGTATTACAAATATATGAAGCAAACTCACTGAAAGGGTGAGGGGAAATTGCTAATCTAAGTAACTTTGGAAATGGATGGAGTCTACACATGCAAAGGCAAAAGCACTATACATAATCGCTATATACTAACACTGTTCCCATGGGGGCCACAGCTCTGACAGTGCTACATAATTATACTGCGATTGAACAATCAAATAAATGGGTGGGTGATGGTGGGAGCCAGGTTTCTCGCTGGTGGTGAGATTGTAGGTAAGCAAGTAGAAAAGACTACAACGATCTTTGTTAGATGGAAGACATCAGGATAAGTTTATGTTTAACTTAATATAGATACAGATGGTTACACATAGAAACATTTACAGATATGGGTATATACACAGGCTGATATATACAACATAATGTTTCCTATTCTGTCAGCTGAACATGCCTAGAAGCAGTAGCATCCCAGTGGCAAAGAGAACATCTAGAATCCAGATCTTTTTTCAAGACTTTTTAAAAAGTTTAGTTTTTTATTTTGAAAGAGAGAGAGCAGAGAAGGGGCAAAGAAAGAGAGAGAGAGAGTCCCAAGCCAGCTCCATGCTGTCAGTGCAGAGCCCAATGCAGGGCTCAAACCCACCAACCAAGAGATCATGACCTGAGCCAGAAATCAAGAGGTGGACGCTTAACCCACTGAACCGCTCAGGCACCCCTAGAACCCAGATCTTGGTTTTTAATGTTATGTTCCAATAACCATAGCCAGAATTCCTTGGAGAAATTTTGATTCTAAAATTAGGACAGGAGGAGCGCCTGGGTGGCGCAGTCGATTAAGCGTCCGACTTCAGCCAGGTCACGATCTCGCGGTCCGGGAGTTCGAGCCCCGCGTCGGGCTCTGGGCTGATGGCTCAGAGCCTGGAGCCTGTTTCCGATTCTGTGTCTCCCTCTCTCTCTGCCCCTCCCCCGTTCATGCTCTGTCTCTCTCTGTCCCAAAAATAAATAAACGTCGAAAAAAAAATAAAAAATAAAATAAAATAAAATTAGGACAGGAAATATACAAGATGGGTCTGGCACATATGGTAGTGACAGAAATTACACACACACACACACACACACACACACACACACACACACACACAAATGATTGATAATAGAGACATGTGAAAGGGACCCAGGATCCCACTGAAAGAACTTCCAGTAGACAGAGATGGAACAATTTAAGCAACAAAAGAAAGTAATATTGATTTATAACTTAAAGTACAAAATAAATCTCCATGATTCCAAGCTGTTATAAATAAATGATAACTTAAGTGGGGGGAGAAGAGACAAATCTCCCTTGCACCAGAATTCCAAACAATGTATACGGTTATCTACTCTCTGGGCAGTGAGGCAAAACTCCATTCTCCTTAAGTATAGGAGGATAGACTGGCCTTGAATGAGGATAGAAAGGGGCAGGGCAGAAACATGACAAACATTACATTAGCCAGGTGATCACGGCCAACAGCAACATTTATCACTTATCAGCCATGTTGGTATACTGTGATAGGATCCATTGAAAATGCCTCTTTGATCCTATAATCGTCACTCGAAATTCATTAGGTCAGTCTAATCATGAGAAAAGTACCGGGGAAAATTGAGACACATACTTGAAATACCCGACTGGTACTCCTCCAAACAATCAGAGTCATCACAAACCGGGAAAATCTAAGGGTCAAAGCCAAGAGAAACCTAAGAAGACATGACTCCTGAACATGATGTGGCAGGCATCCTGAATGCAACTAATCCTGAAACAGGAAAGGAACATGAGGTAAAACCTACGTAAATAGAGATAAACTACCGACTGTAGTTAATTATAAGGTATAAATATTTGTTCACTAATTATAGCCAATGTAGCAGTTTCATGCATGATGCTAACAATATGTGAACTTTTTGTACTATTATCCCAACTTTTCTATAAAACTAAACCTGTTGCAAAATGGAAATTTTGTCTTCAAAAGGACCGTAGTCACAGAGGGGAATGTTATTTTAGGATTCGAGAAAATCTAGAGGTATTTCCACATAACCTTACCCTCTTGCTTTGCATGGAGGAAAACTATACCTGAAAAGAATAAATGACATGTGTAAAATCACATGGCATGAAAACTTGCTTGCAGTTGTGACCGTTTCGTTTCGTCCTGAATGGTAACACAAGCTCGCGGTGACCTAAACCCAAAAACTTGCTCTAGAGTTTGTTTGAAATCATTTAGGGCCCAGTAGTTCTTTCCAACGGGTTAACAAAAATTAGTCAAATTCTAAAAAGACTTGCCCAATATTGTTGTTTCTACCAAGATAGCATTTAGGATTAATGACAAGTGTTTCCAAAGGGATATCTCCAAAGGGAAGACAAAAGCCCTCAGTCAATGGTGCAATGCTTCAGTTGATTTCTTGTGGTTTTCTCTGGCCCACAGCCTTAAAACCCCAAGTTTTCAGGGTCGCAGAGACAAGCAGGTTTTGGAAAACTAATTGCAGCAACCAATCTTAGAAGAGGCTATAGTCTAATTAATGTAGGCAGTCAGTGAATTGACTCATATGTAGTGAGACATAGAAGTGTCTCATAAACCATAATGCCAGCCTTAACGTCATCAGCCCAAGTCCGGTAGTCGGACCAACAGGAGAAACCATATTATAACCAAAGTGTGCCCAGCCAGCCCCAAACCAGAGAGAGCAAGGATGTGTAAGTCGGCCGATTTGAATAGCTGATGTATTGAAACTCATGTATCTTGTGAAGACCATCTCGCCACGAGAAACTACTTCATTAGGCAATATTGGCACTACCTTGTGTCTCTGCCTGCTTGGTTGGTCTCTTCCAGGGTCTGTCCAACCTGGTGCACACTCGAATTATCTAAGAAGCTCTGAAACAATGCCGTTACTGGAGCCCCACCCCGGTGTGTCTGTGGGGGTAGGACTCAAGCCTCCCTACACTTGTAGATGGCTCCACAGATTCATCTAACATAAAGCCACACTTGAAAATCGCTGATCTATACCCTCTATTCCTCCTGCCGAGCCCCTCTACACGACCTCTGAAAGCCAAATTATGTTGTTCTGGGACTTTTATTTTAAAGACTTAAAAAAGCTAAAACGATAACGTGAACTTTCTATTTTAACAGGCAAGTGCCACCAGTATAACAGCACTCGTGCTGCACGTTGATGAATCGCAATGTTCAATTCAAATAAAATATACCTTTATTTATACACACTTTTATGTCATCCCATATAAGAAAAGGAATTTTATTTCCGGCAGACATTCCCTTAAGTTAGAGAGTAACTCCCTCCAGCTTCTCCTGGGTCTACTCAAAGGGCAGCCTGCATCCTGGCTGTCATCGCTGGGGAAACAGGCAAGAGAGGGCATAGGAAGTGGGTTTGGTATGTATCAGTTTGTGAAGTGCTATTCCTGGGTTTCTATGGTTCTAAATGGCCAATTTTCTACTGTTCCTTCCCTCAAATTCCCAGTGCTAAAAGTGGGGCTTCGAAGTATCAGGAGCCATTGACTACGACTCATTCATTGGCTTGTGTCTTCTCCTCTTCCCCATGCTCTGCTCACGGTGTGTGAAAACCTTACAGCTTTACCCTTCAGCAAAGAGAGAACAAGAACCCAGGCTAGCATGAAAACGTGGTCCAACCAGTTTTTTTTTTCCCCTTGTTATTCTTGTCATTAATGACTCCTGATTCAATATGAGTATATAGAAGTACCACGTTTGCAAATTAAATTTTTAATTTTGGAATTAATTACGAAATGTTCTTTCTTAAAATAAAAGTGAAGCTTAACAAAGAATTCCAAAATCACGACTAAGATTAGAAGAAAGGCATGGAAGAGGAATCTGAGATTGTACAGTAAAAACAGAAAAAGGAAGGGGCGCCTGGGTGGCTCAGTCGGTTAAACATCTGACTTCTGCTCAGGTCACGATCTTGCGGCCTGTGGGTTCGAGCCTCGCGTTGGGCTCTGGGCTGTCAACTCAGAGCCTAGAGCCTACTTCAGGTTCTGTGTCTCCCTCTGTCTCTGCCTCTCCCCCACTACTGCTCTTTCTCTCTCTCTCTCTCAAAAATAAACATTAGGGGCGCCTGGGTGGCACAGTCGGTTAAACGTCCGACTTCAGCCAGGTCACGATCTCGCGGTCCGTGAGTTCGAGCCCCGCGTCAGGCTCTGGGCTGATGGCTCAGAGCCTGGAGCCTGTTTCCGATTCTGTGTCTCCCTCTCTCTCTGCCCCTCCCCTGTTCATGCTGTCTCTCTCTGTCCCAAAAATAAATAAACGTTGAAAAAAAATTAAAAAAAAATAAAATAAAATAAAATAAACATTAAACAAAATGATAATAAAAAGCCAGTGGTTAGTGCCATTAATGACAGCATTCCAATATTGTTAGGCCCAAGAACTGGTCTCATTAAGTGGTCTTCTTCCTTTCTTGTTTGTCCACTGCTTATGGATTCTATGGTTTCATGCTCAGAGGATAACTGAATTACCCCATGTCTAAATATTGGTGTCCTCTTTGTCACCAGCCACATTTATATGTACATTTACTTTCACCTTTCACTTCATCAAGTCCTCGGCTAGGAATACATGCGCATCTGACTGCTTTTATACATCTGGCTTCATCAAACACATCTGCCATCCTTCACTACATCTGCCTGCTAACTATCTGAATCAATTATACGTAGCATTTTTCCACAAACACACATTTCCATGAAGCCCGAACTTGAAAATGTTTCAGAAATAAGATATGGAGTCTGTTTCTGCTCGACCATATTTTGCTTTTGTTTTGCTTGCGTTATAACCCTCTGGCTTAATTTTTATCCCATGAACGGTGGCCTGGAAGGTGTGGTTCCCCCTTTCCCAGAATTCACTGGGAGTAACTTTCATTCCAGAGCCAACACCAGGATTTAGCTCTGAAGTTCACAGAGGCTGAGCCTTAGCTGTGTTTCAGGACTGAAGGAAAACAAAGAAAGTGAGTGTGCAGTATTATCGTTTCTGGCTTTCTTCCACAAGGTAGGAACGCATGAAAAGAAAATAAACAAGATACCCTCTAATTATCTGTGAATTTAAAAGATAAAGGAAAAGACAAATCTAGGCCTTGATTTGTTCCAGTTGACAACCATTAAGGGGCTTTTGCGGTGCCTAAGCTAACCCCAATCACACTTGCCGTCACTCACTTTTCGTAGAAATTTCACTCCAGTGCACGGTTTAGAGAAAGAACGTCAGAGCAAGCAGGCTGTGTATTCATAGGAATTTACTGTGTATTCATAATGCGTGCCTGCGTCCGTCTGTCTTTATCTGATTGTTCTCCCCTTCGGTCTCCCTCACACACACCTCTCCCTGCCCCACACTGCCCCATTCCCATTAAGCTGATTTATTTGAAAACAGTAGCAGGACTCTCTAAAAACCTAGCTACAATAACTAAAGAAATTTGAATGATGTTGTGGTTTGAAAATAAAACAGAGAATTTAAAAAGTGGTTAATTGCTTTGACCAAGCCCTCAGAGGCAGTCTCTAGAATACCCATGATGGTTCCAGAAAAGTTATCCACTCACTGGAGGAGCTAAGAGCAATTCATGTAGTATGCTGCCTCCTTAACTCCATCTCTCCCAATTCTTCATGCCATATCCTAAATTTCAAGGTTTCACTGGAGGTAAGCATGCCTCCAATACTACTGCACTTACACCTGCTGTTAGTCATTTTTAACAACAGTTCAGTCCAGTTGAGTGCCAAGTACGCCTCGTGGCCCTGGGTACAAAAATGAAATCTATGCCCTCAAAGCACTTATCATCCAATAGAGAAAGGAAGCCATATAGATATGTGAATCGATGTGATAAGATGTACACATAACGTATTTTAGTAACTCCAAAGGAACTGTTGGATATATCTAAAATTTCAGGAAAGGAGAGGAAATGACATACAGATCAGATGAGAGTTAGGGGAATAGACACAGGAAACTTTTTGCAGGGGGGTAAAATGAATTAAATACGCAACAGAATGGTAAATATGGTTAACATCAAGTAGTTAAGCAGGGTATGCATATCAAGGTTAAGACCATAAGGGCAAGAATCAAAGCTATAGCAGTGGGTTGAAGATGATTCAGGGAAGCCTCGGGAGACTAAGGAATTTAGAATCATTCTGTAGATGATAGGGAGTCGCTTAAAGGACTTAAAGCTTAAAATGATTCCACAGATTTCTGACTTGAGGGTCTGAAATAAGGGGTATACCATTCACTGGTCAAGAGAACACAGCCCAGTGGGAGAATAGACTGAAGAACAAGGATGGCGTGGTGAGTTCAGCTGTCAATGTGCTGAGTTGGATGGGGCTGTGGAACACTCAACTGAGTATTTTCAGTGAGCTGTCAGGCATATATTTCTCAAAGTATAAGCTGAGGGTGATATGGAGATTTAACAGTGATCAACAATTGGATAGTCATAAAACTACAAAATTAGATAATATTGACCAATAGAAGGATGTAGAAGAAAGGAAGGTCGTGAGTCAGAAATGGAACCTTGAAGAACACTATCCTTTGACGAAAGTGTAGAATCCCAGCAGGGGCGGGATCAGGACAGTACTCCCTTTTGAAAATGCCCCATAGAATTGCTTGTGTTACCTTCTCTCTCTCTCTCTCTCTCTCTCTCTCTCTCTCTCTCTCTCTCTCTCTCTGTCTCTATGTTTATTTATTTATTTTGGGAGGGAGGGCAGAACAGAGAGGGAGAGAAAATCTCAGTCAGGCTCCATGAGGTCAGCACAGAGCCTGATGCAGGGCCCGATCCCATGAACTGTGAGATCATGACCTGAGCCAAAATCAAGAGTCGGATGCTTAACTGACTGACCCAGGTGCCCCATGTTACTTTCTAAAAATTCACATGTTCAGGTCCTACTACTCTCCTCTCAGATCTGACTCAGCATCTCTTAGAAGGCTTCTGGACATGTATAGTTTGAATAAGTTTCGTATTGATTCTGATTTGTGCTTCTAGTTCAACACTGAAGTAGAGAGTTTCAAACGGTATGGGTGGTAAAGTCACTGAGAGGACCTATAAAGGACCCATGATTCTGGTGATGCAGGGGTCAAGGTGACTTCCATAATGAATGAGTGGTAGGAAAGAAAAAGAAACTAGATTACAGTCAAACGCTGTATTAGTTATCTATTACTACATAACAAATTATCACAAATTTAGCAGCTCAAAACCACCCATATGTTATGTCATAGTTTCTCCGGGAGTTTGGGAACAGTTTAGCTGAGTCTTATACTTAGGGTCTCACAAGACTACAATCAAGGCATGCCAAGTGGGCTGCATTCTTTTCTGGAGACTCAAAGGGAAGGAATTCATTTGCACGTTCACTCAGGTTGTTCCCCGAATTTGTTTCTTTGAAGTTGTAAGACTGAGGGCCCTAGACTGCTCCCTGGAGACTGGAGGTGGGAGGCCTCTCTCAACTCCTAGAGGTTGCCTGTAGTTTCTTGCTATGAAGGCTTCCCCAACATAGCCACTAACTTCATCAACTCAGCAAGAGAAGTCTCAAGAATGAGTCTCCTAGCCAAACAGAATCCTATATAATGGAATAGAATTAGAAAAGTGGCATCTGTCATCTTTGCCACATTCTGCTGGGTAGCAGTAAGTCATATGTCCTGCTCACACTCAAGGGGAGGAGGTTCTACAAAGACATGCTCACCAGGAGGCAAGGAACGCAGAGTGCAGGGGAGCACCTTTAGAATCTGTCTGCCACAAATTCCATTGCTGAAATGGGTTCTGTGCCTAGGTCTTCATTTTTAAAGGTGACTGAGTGACAACATGTAGAGGTCAATGCATTGAAAGAAAGGCTTAATGTTACCCACAGTTCCCCTAGAAACAAGAGCCATGGCTCACCACACAGGGTCACAGGAGGAACACCAGATTTAGCAGGAAGCAGAAGCAGGAGCAAGAGACGGGTTTAGACCAGAGACTTTATTGGGGTTTCCACGAGAAAGACAAGTCAGGACAGGGTAAACTCTTTAGGATGGCTAGTTTAAATAAGTTCAGCTGTTTGGGGGTTATAGGGAAGATCTCTAGTTACCTGATATTTGTCCTGTGCTGGGGGAGGTCATAGAGAAGACCTGACTGCCAGTTGACCCCCCAGCTGGACCCTGGCAATCGGAGACTCCTCACCACCTCCCCTGTCCTTGGCATTTGCATTCAGTTTGCCTTCCCTGCTCCCACAGGCTGCCCCAGGGACGTAGCCTTGAGATAGTGATGTAGTGTTGAGACCCTCTGGATTAGTATAAGTGATTTACCCCAGTTAAGGCTCTATATAAACTTTGAAGATTCGGCTGTGTGAGTAAGGAGAGGGACTCATCTCAGGCCACCCAACATAAGCCTCATGAGTAAATTAAACCTGCCTTGCTTTTTATACCTGCCACCTACCAATCTGGAGTAGCCTGGCTCTTTCTTCTGTCTCTCCTTGCCTTTTGCTTGTGGGGGGCCAATTTCACATTACACCAGTGAAACTCCTGAAGAGCGTTTGAACCAACACATTGGGATGATTGAGGCAGAGGAATATTGCCTTCTGGGGTGTATGGGTTGATGGAGAAAGCACAGCCCTAGGTTGGTTAGTTTCCGTGTCAAAGACAGTCTCCAGCCTGGGTAATTTGCGGTCTCTAAGAATTGGCAAGGCCAAGGAGGGGCAGTTTCTTCCCAGCCAGAAAGGCATTTTAAGATGTCAAAACATGATATTGTATGGAAAATTAAAAATGTGGTTAATATAAAATATGTGAATGTTTTCTGTGCTATATTTATTGCCAGGATAGAAGTTAGAGAAAGATAAAATCTTCTTTAAGAGAAACAGAAAAGTAAACAGAAATAAAAGTATGTAATTATACCTTCAAGAAGCCCATTCACAATAGGCCAAATTATCATTTATCTAAGCCTAAAAAAACAGCATCGTGGACTTCTGTTTGACTCCAGGACTAAATGAGGCTGGAAGGAAAAAGACCAGAAAGACTTGCCTTTAGTACAGAAAAGAAAGCAACCGGTATGATAGTAATATTTGTGGTGAAATAGAATTCATGACTGCAAATGAGCAACATCTTTCTTTTCCACAGATGCCTTTGGGTTCTCAGCCCCAGCACACACATTGTTCTTTTACCCGATGTCCTTTTTAAAATAAGAAATATAAAGTGTAATGTGTTACCTCAAATCTCCCTCTCTCTCACCTTCCTTATCTCCTACCATCACACAATCTGGAGTCAAACAAATCTGGTTCAATCATCGACTCAGCCATTTTTTTTTTTTTACTTAATTTCTTGGAAATAGAAACGCAAATTACACTTACCTCAGATGGCTATTTTGAAATTTCAGTAAGATAATATGAGTAACACACTAAGCACATGACTGACCTATAGGAGGCTGTGATGTGATCAATAACAATAATGATGTTGACAAGGGTGATAATAGTAATTATATCAGAGAATATAGATATGATGATGGTAATTTCTACGCATAGATTTGCAAGGCAGCTGCCAATAAATTAACTATTTTAGCAGACAGGAAAGCGTTATCAATTCCTGGCACAGGATGTCCTAACCCTTACCCCAACCCTGACGAAAGAAAAAGTTCCAGAACACACGATAACTTGCAAAATCAATAGCTCACAGTGTGAGGTATTTAGATGTTGCCCAATGAAAGGAGTCAAATAAGGTTCAGAGTGGATTCAACCAAGGTTTGTTAGCTTTTGATCCTTGTTTATGCTTTAAAGGAACATCAATTGATAGATTAGTCGGGAACATTTACTGACCACACACAGAAGGGAGTCTCAAAGGTAGTGAAAGATGATGCCTGGGATATCCCTTATTTAGGCACATTTGATCTAACTCTCTGGGGGCACTGGGCCACTCTACATTCATGCAAATGATGGAGATTACACACGTGACCATATTATCAATGCCAAAGGAGTGCTAGAAAGGTAAGTCTAATTGGGAGGTGTGAACAAGAGAGATTACTGGTATGACCACAGGAACGAGAAGAACCAGGAAGGACTCATGTAGAAAGACTAAATGAGCCATTGAAATGATGTTTTTGAAAGCTTTAATGGAGTGAAGCAAAGCTTATAGTACAATTTTAAGTGAAAAAAAGCAGTGTTCAAAATTGTACATACAATAAACAATTTGAGAAATACAAAATCTAGCTCATCTCTATGTCAAATTCCCAAGGTGAGAGGAAAACGTGTCATGATGTTAATAATGGTCAGTGATATTTGGGTAGCAAATTATTTAAGGTAATTGATTTTTTTCTTCTTTACCATTTTCTATTTTTCCAAAAAGTTTACAATGTGAATAAATTAACTATACAATTGATAAAAAAATAATAAGAAATTCTGTTGCCTTGGTTTCTAAACTCACCTACTTCACCTAGCCAACTCCTACTTAATCTCCCTGCTCATTTAGCTCTTGCTTTATCAAGGGGAAGTCTATCACCCATCCCAGCAATGTAGGTTAGGGGCCCTGCCATTATCCCCAGAGCACCCATGCCCCCCCCACCTTTTATCATATTAATTTTCTGTTCCATGTACCGGGTGGTAAGCTCCAAGAATGGGGAACACGTGTGACTGTATCACTGCTATATTCCAGTGCTTACAATACTTGGTCCATAGTAAGGACAGGAAAAATAAAGAATTGGTGCAAAATGGTACCTTAAAAAGAGAGGATTGTGTCTAAGATACTGTGAAAACTCAGGAACACCAGGGAGCGTGAGGGAACTTTAGTGGTGAGTAGAACCAGAGGGACCTCCCAAGTCAAGAGGTGTCTCTGAAGAAGAACCCAGGGGAACCAGGACAGGGAAGAGAATTGTCTACCCGAAGGTGGAGAGAGACAGGTCGAACTCCTAGAAGCTCAGTAATAAAATCTTCAGCAGAAATCAGGGGGTGAGAAGACACTGTCCATGCTTTGGAGGAGAGAATTGGCATGGCTGGGAGGACAGGAAGGAGATTTTTTTTTTTTAATCCCTGGGACTAGACAAAATTATTAGTGGCAAGAGGAGGGGCGTTCCCTGTGCTCTAAAATGGATGCAGAGGCTCCTGGCTTGGAGGAGCCTTGAAACTGCCGTGTCATCCTCCATCTACAACCTTTTCAGGAGCCCTGACAGCAGCTCCTGCTGTTAGCAACCCAGGTAAACTGGGAGGGGGGGGGGGGGGGGAGAGGGGAAGGGGAGGGCGAGATGAGCTAACAGTCAATACGGGGGGTGGGGAAGCAAATGTAACCTCTCCGTACAGGCACACAACCAGGAGCCTCTAGCCCCACTGCCGGTTTTTGAAGGAATGGTGGCTTTGTTTGCATTCTTTTGAAGAAATATATTTTCGAGTCAAACTTGTTACCCTGGTTAACTCACTAGCGAAGTAAAGAGAGCCAAAGCTGACAAAATATCTCCTTAGGACAGAACTCAAAGCCAGTTATGTCAGCTTCCTGTTTTAAAAGCTGCTTTGGTTTCTGGACCCATAGGAGAAGGCTTGCTTCGTTGAGTTAAAGCTGCTTTAAGAATCTCAGGGTCTATGGTGGGAATGTTATTACGTAAAAGACTATAGGAAACAAGCTGATGACTTGGGTCTTCTGCTTGGCTCTGCTGTCATGAGAGACTTCTTACAAATCCCATGCCCCCCTTCAGAAAGACTTTAATTACGAAGAAATTAGAGCATTAGCAGGTTATCTCCAGAACACTGAGAGTAGCTAAAACTGGCCAAAGTCTATGTCGTTCTCATCAAAAGGCTTTAAAGAGCAGCTAGAGTAACAACCAACCAAAAAACAAAACAAAAGGAGAACAAAAACCAAACCAACCAAACAAAAAAAAACTGTGTCTAAGATGCTGTGGAAATTCAGGAGCAGGAGATAATCTAAGATCCCGCAACGCACTGCAGTCTTCTGCTTCAAATTGGAAAATACTATTTGATCTCTCTGAGTCCACTCATTTGTGGCTACTATGAACATTAATTCTCAGATCATATTGGAGCCTAAAATGTGTTTTTATGACATGAAAACACTGTTAAAGCTTTGAATTGATATAGCATGGCCTTTGGTGTTTTTATGAGATCCTTGTGGGTGAAGTGTTATGTTATAGCAGTTAGCCTTTACTTTTAATTTTATTTGGATACTGAAAATGCTTCCTTGCTAACATTTATGGACCTGAAGGAAAGGATTTGCCAATAGTCACGACGCAGAATGGTTGTCAGTGTGTATATCACCCAGCATTCTGGATTGAAAGCAATAGAAACTGATTCTGAATCAATTCCGAAGGGAATTTACTGGAAAGATAAGAGGGAAGCCACAGAACTGATGAGAGGCTGGAGAACTAGGCTTACAAAGGAACAGGCATCAAAAGAGCTCCAAAGTATTAGAAGGAAAGATGGCAGTCTTTTCATGGCAGGAAATTTCTGGCCAGATGGAAATTCAATGGTCTCCACCTAACACTATGTCTTAGAGACACTAGGTCAAGATTCAACGTCTCAGGGTATGGGTAACATAGGGGAGGAGAAGAAATGGAAAGGCAGCCATTTCTCACACCCAGAATACACACAATGAGAAACTGCCCCCCAAGCACAAAAGGGTGCCCTCGGTAAGGAAGAATGGAGTGCGGTCAGCCAAAAGATGGTAAATGGTCATCCTCTTCCAATAGTCATAGGAGGTGGATGCAGAAAGGACCTTTAGAGATGAGCTAGCAAAACCGACATATTGAACACAGTCGAGTTCCCTGACTTCGGGAAAATGCACTAGCCAAAACATCACATTAGTGCCCCAAATGCTTTAATCTGGTTTTAAAAAGTGCATTTTATTTTTACTCTTTAAAAAAAGTTCGTTTTAAATTATAGAGGATGATATGGTAAATGCATAGAAGCAGAAAAAAGAATATATTGTCACTTACAATTCCACCCTTCCAATTACTGCTTACAACTCCATCATTCCAATTACTGACATGATTCCAGTTATTTCTTTGTTTTGTTTGCATGTACATTTCCAAAATATCTAAATATATTCTTCTTTTCTTCTTATCTTCATAACAAGAATTTTCCATGTCATTAAAAGCATCTTGTACCATTATATTAAGGGCTGCATAATATTCCATTAAGTCCCTATACTTTTTGGGAAATGTTTATTTTTTTTAATCATCCTTCAAAATAAATGTCAACAAACAACTTGGTACATAAAGCTTCTTTTTTTCCATTTTAACTTACATATGAGTTACTTGTAGTAGAATTATTAGATAAAAAGATCTAAAACATTTCAAAGTCTGCCGCATGCGAACCGTATTTGATTTCTAATCCACCAGGCAGGTGTCAGAATAGCAAATCTCATTATCTTCAGATTTGAGTATTATAATTTAGAAAATACATCTGATAATTCAATAGTCCATGTGGAATCTCTATTGGTTTCAGTTTTGCTTCCTCGTTTTGTACTTCTCTGGACGTTGGTCAGCTTTGCAGGGTTAATGGAAGGTACAGTAAAAAGAGTGTCAGAAGGGACCTGACATCCATCTTGTCCGTTTATTAACAGTGTAGGTTGGGGAAAGTCCTTTAACCTCTCCCGGCCTCTTTCCTCATTCACAAAACAGAGAACTGACCATCACGGTGTTGTGAAGATTGAGTTAAGTCATCCTACGTAAAGTTGCTTTGTAAAATATAAAGCTATATATAAAGCAAAGAGTTTTGTTAAGTGTCAATGTATCTTGGAGATTTGGATACAGGGTGTCCAGAATAAGCTCATCTAAGCATATGTCTACTTGCACTCAAGTCCAGCACCACAACGTAGAGTACAGAAGTCCCCGCTGTGTTTATGTGCGTCGAATCTAGAATTGCTGTCGGCAGAAAGCACCTCACTGAAATTATACCCTCTTTCCTCAGCTGTCAATGCCGTGGCGAATTAACCTCTTTCTTATAGATTGAAGAGAATCACACCTACTTCTCAGGATTTTACCAATATCAAAATTATACTGCAATATAGCAAAAGAATGAAGAGAAATCCTAACCTCAACCCATTATATCCCCCTCAGCATGTTATGCAGCAGGGATATTAGAAAGAAGATCCTGTCTCCTAAAATTTTCCCCACAACTTTCCTCAGAACTCAGGATGAGTTATACCAGTGGTTATTGTGCCATACAATCAAAAACATCACAAGGGCTAGTTACACAAACCAAGTGACCCCTACTAGTGATCAACTAAGGAAACCTTGGTTTCCCAGAACTAGGTGACCAATAAGTC
Source organism: Felis catus (assembly GCF_018350175.1). NCBI lineage: Eukaryota > Metazoa > Chordata > Mammalia > Carnivora > Felidae > Felis > Felis catus. Next base: position 186,285,270 of record NC_058371.1, on the reverse strand, counting down.
GGGAAGCTTGTACCTATCAACAGACCAGGGATGTTTTTTAAAGTTTATCTATTTATTTTGAGAGAGGGCGAGAGGGCAAGCGGGGAGGGGCAGAGAGAGAGGGAGAAAGAGAATCCCAAGCAGGCTTTGCACTCTGAGTGGGAAGTCCGTTGCGGGGCTTGAACTCACAAACCATGAGCTTCTGACCTGAGCTGAAATCAAGAGTTGGACACTTAACCAATTGAGCCACCCAGGCGCCCCTAAGCCAGGGTTTTCAATATAGAATCAGCAAAATGCCAATGATAGGCTTTTTTATTATTATTATTTTAGAGTTCTAGTGTATTTTAATTCTGATAACACCTAAAGTTCCTGAACTTCAGGATAAAGCTTGTACTGACTAGAGAGTGATCTAAAAAGGATGGAGAGCCTAGGAAAAATCCCAAGTGGATTCTTAATTTTGTGTTGTAGTGTGGGTGTGTATGCCCCCCAAAGATACATTTTCTAAGGAAATTAATTACAGACCTACCCACTTCAAGGTGAGGGACAACAGAAAAGCACTGGTAAGGTTTTCTATGATGTTGTCTTTTGAAAATAGTGTTGGATAAGTTCCCTTGAAGAAATATTGGTGGATCCATCTAAAACGTGATTCATTGTCACCAGTTCTATTAAGGCAGTGTGTTTCTAAGGAAGTCACGTGTTCCAAAACAACACCATAACTCCGGGTAATAAAAGACCAATTCATATAGAAAGCAAGCATTGTTAGAGTTCCCTATTCTATGCCAGTTTTTTTTTCCATGCTTTTCTAAGGAACTATGGGTGGTAATATCAGGTGGTCTACAACAAAATTTCCAAAGACCGCCTTGGTCCAATTCAAAATATTTCCAGACCCAAGCGGCGTGTTTTGGGAAAGATGCTAAATACAAAGAGCCTCAGTTTTCCCCTCTGTAGGATGAGAGGAGGAATAGATTCTATGTCTTAGACTTGCCATGAGTATTAAATAATTCTTGTAAAACAAGTACTATAGTTCCTGGCATATATTAAATGCTGAATTAGTATTAGTTGCATTATTATGAGAATTGTTCCTTCAAGAATTTGGGTAGAAACATAAAAGGTTTCCTAAATAAGTAAGTTTTAGAAATCACGATTGTAGTTTTATCTTTTTGGAAATTCACAACATAAACTTAGTCATTCAAGGCTCTGAGAAGTCCTGCCCATGTTTAACACGTGTTTCCTACACCTAATTAACAATACACTCAACGTTGAGCTTTTTCTGCACTATGCTTGTAAGCATCTCTCTTCAGCATCCCCTCCAAATCAGCGTCTCATTCATTCATGGAATCACAATTCAAAACCTCCTTTTAGAAGCAGAAAGTTTAAGACGGCATTGTAGATGAACATCCCACTTCTTAGGGAGTGTGAAGGTGGTCTGGCTCTGACATCTGTCCCCCCTCTGTCTGTATTTAGGATAGCCAAGAGTGGGTTGTCTACACACATGGTCACCCATGGTCTCCTCACATGGGTGAACTCCCAAAGCCCCAGGGAAGAGCATCTCCATCAATGGGATTTCGTATGTGCTATGCAAATTACTGTTGTTTGAGTTACCAAAATTCTGGAGTCTTTTATGCCTTGTTTGGCTTTGGAGTACTAGGATGGGCCAGTGCCTCTTCTGGTTAAGTAAGTGAAGAGAAATACATTTCCTGTCTCTGTTTTTTTCTGGGGGTTCAGCAGCAAATTGGACTTAGCTAGTTTATAGAGCAATGTCAAGGCCTTCAGTACTGGTAATCCTGGTGTAAAGAAGGCTCCTCAAGGTTATTCCCAGGGATGTCAGAGTGCAGACCTGACCCATGATTGTCATACTTCCTTCTCAGCTCCTGGGTCCAGAGATCCCCTGCTAGATTCTTTGTTACTTACAGATAGGAGATTTTTTTTTCTACTCTCCTTTAGGCTAATCTGTAACTATGCAATGTGAAGGTGGGTGGGGTCTTTCTCCTGGACATTTTTGTCTCATGTGCATGCAACCGGTTGTTCCGGATACAGCCACGCACTTTCCAGGCACAACTATGAAGGCTCGGGAGAACCCGTATTATCTCTCTACTCAAGCTGTTGGTAAAAAAAAAAAAAAAAAAAAAAAAATTGATATTGCTAGCACTTTGTGTCACTCATGGTGTGGGTTACCATGTTTCCTTTGCAATTGTAAATAAACAAAAATGATCCAAGATGAAATGTGTTGGAAGGACTCCTTGACCCATATACTGTGGTCCAAAGCAAGGGGTAGTCTGATTGCCTTACCTTGGATTATGCGACTCCCTAAAACCCGTCCCCAGGAACTGGCATGTGTGATGAGGCTGGGAGTACCACAGTCATCATGGAAATGGGGGAAGAACAACTCCTAAAAAAGAAGTAACTGGTAGAAAATCTTGGAGATCCACTTAGAAGGAGAAACACAGTAAAAGATGAAACCTGGGAACTAGGTACAGGGCAGGTAACATAGGACTCACAAACCACATTAGTAAATGTTGAGTGTCCTCAAAGACCTCAGTAAGCACCTATCGTGGCCCCAGGTACCCTTGGGCTTGTTTGACTTGGCTTAGTCCCTGTGTCAGACTTCCCCTGTGCCGATCCCTTTTGTTCTGCATGCTTCTGCCGTATGGCATTACAGATTCCACCAAATCACCACTTCCAACCTTCTTTGTGAGCCGTTTTGAATATGTAATATCTACTACTGAATGTTGCATCCACCACATCTCCCCAGATGGTTCTTAGACTTCTTTAACTTTTTTCTTAAGCTTATGTATTTATTTTGAGAGAGAGAGCAAGTGGGGGGGGGGGGCAGAGAGAGAAGGAGAGGGACAGAGAATCCCAAGCAGGTTCTGCATGGTCAGCACAGAGCCCCATGCGGGCTCGAACCCACAAATCACAAGATCATGACCCGAGCCAAAGTTGGACACTTCACCGACTGAGCCACCAGAGCACCCCAATTCTTAAAATTCTTAAACCTACTGAGGTGACTCAGAATTTTCCTTCATAGCCCTTGTGACTACGTGTAATTATATATTGGCCTCTGTGATTACGTGTCTACCGCGTGTCTCCACCAACCCACTTAAAGTCCTCTGAAGCCAGGGCCCATATTTCTGTTGATCTCCGTTTCATTCCCAGATCTTAGTGTGATGCCTAGCACGACAGGTGTGCAATAAATGTTTGTGGAATGGGTGAATTAACAAAAATAACACAATCATTTCCTGAACAGAGAATGTTCTCTCACACTCCTGTGCTGCTGTGGATGCAGCATGCCCCTCCTCAGAGTCTCTGCACAGAAAGCTTTTGCCCCAATGTTGTGACAACTCACCGTCTTCTCTTCTACACTGTCCCAGACTTCCCATTTCCTCTCAGAAAAATAGATGCCTCCCCTGTATACCCTAATCACCCAGTGCACACTTCTGTAATGGCAAGGAATTGTACTTCTTTCTAAATTATGTTTCTATTACCTACTGTCACTGTAGAGCGAGTTTCGTAAAAGCAAGTCACTTTGTGTCAGCAAACACTAGCAAAGTGCTCACAACACAATAATTATTTTTGAAAATTTTTGCTAATTTATTTTGAGAGGGGGCAGGTATAGAGTTAGAGGGAGAAATACAGAATCCCAAGCTTGGGGATGTGAGGCTTGATCCCATGACCACGAGATCACGACCTGAGTCGAAATTCAGAGTCGGATGCGTAACCAACTGAGCCACCCAGGTGCCCCTAGATGTTTCTTAAATTAGTGAATGGAGTGAGAAAAACACTACTTTATCACTGAAAAGGGCTCTAGAGATTCCCTTATTTCATAAGTGAGAACATAGAATCACAAATACTATTTTATCTTACAAATTAACCAGATGGTGACTCACGTGTTTGCCTTGTCCATCATTATTATCCTTAATGTCTAGCATTTGACACAGTATATATATTTAATGAATAGCATTTGAATACTATAGTTTAAAATCTCCTAATTCATTAGGGATAGCGCTAGTTCAGGAAGTGGGGCATTAAAATGCCAGATTCATATCCTCTCTCTCAAAGTGTGCTCCTTTATAAAGCACTGACCATGCTCTTGTAGCTGTTTCCAAAGGTAAGGAAAGCACCTATGCATTTCCAATTTAATAAAATAATACCCTTTGACTCCATTTCCTCCTCCCCCCCCCCCTATTCTAGGTTTGATCTTCCTCCCTTGAAAGACTGGCATAATCTAGACTCTCCAAAGATTCAGTTCAGATCCAAATCAAATAGTCAACCATGAGCAGAGAGCAGCTACAGCTGTGGTTCTTGGAAAGCAAACCAGGTCAGTGAATATTGATAGAGAGCTGGCGTGAGAGCCCTTCTGTTCCCTTGTCCGTTTATAAAATACCCCCACATCTTTCAAAATTTATCTCCAGCATCCTCTACTAAAACTGGTTAAATAAATTATAGCGATTTCTTCATAACAAGATATTTTGCAGCCATTAGAAATCTTTCAAAGAATTTTCAGTGAATCAGTGAAATAGTAATGCTGAGTAGCGAATTGGGAAAGAAAATCATATGATCTCAATTTTGAGATAAACGTATAAGAAAAAAATAGAAGAAACCGCATCAAAATATTAAGAGTGGTTTTCAAGAGTCATAATTCTCTGCTAAATGTCTTCCCCTTATTTTTTACCTACTTTCCAAATTTATTCCAATGAGCATGTAAAATTCTTATAACCAGCTAAAAGTACTGTTGTGATATTTAAATCCAATTCACTATTGGGGCACCTGGGTGGCTCAGTCCGTTGAGCGTCCGACTTCGGCTCAGGTCATGATCTCGTAGTTCGAGCCCCGTGTCGAGCTCTGTGCTGACAGCTCAGAGCCTGCAGCTTGCTTCGAATTCTGTGCCTCCCTCTCTCTCTGCCCCTCCCCTGCTCATACTCTGGCTCTCTCTGTCTCTAAAAAATAAATAAATGTTAAAAAAAAATGTTTTTAATCCAATGTATTGTAATTAGTGAATTAATCCAATCTAATCTGTAATTAGTCATTTATGTATCAATGTGGTTTTATTTGATTACTTTACCCCCTCTGGAGGCATTTTCCCCTAAGCTCTCTTTCTCACTGAGAAATAAAAGTTTTATTTCCAGTCGAAGGGCATTCAAAAATAAGAGGAGAAGCAAGACTTCTGTGGACCACATTGGTATGGTGGAAAGAGCATAGATTTTTAGAATCACAAAGATTTGGGTTGAGTCTCAGGTCTACTTCCTACCAGAAGGATGGTCTTCACTAAGTTGATTGCACTCTCTGAGATCCATTTTCTTTATCTGAAGATAAAGAATTGCTCATGAGGAGAAGAAATGGGCAAAGAAGAACAGATACAGAACGCTGAAGATAAGCTGGACGGAGTTGGTCAGATAAAATGGGGGGAAAGAGGAGCATGGTCCAGACCTTGAGTCTAGGTCATTACCTGGACTCAAGGCAAGAAACTACACAGTTTATTTAGTGTTTGTCATGTCCTGCAGTGTGCTTAGCTTCGAACACAAACTTTACTGGGCTAAACTAGGCCTAAGTGGCAATTATATAAGCTATATGACTGAAGTAGCTGGCTTAGGGTGGGGAATCCAAAGCTGGAATACTTACAGGCACCGGATTATACAAACAGTGACTTAGATTAGGACTTCCATGTGTCAATTTTTTCTCTCTATTGGTATCACCTGGGGACATTTAAAAACTACTGATGCCTAGGATCCTCTCAAATCAGTGAAGGTGAGGAAGAAAGATCCAGACATGCATCATTTTAGAAAGACTTTTCAGGTGATTCTAATATGCAGGCAGATTTGAGAATCAATGGCTTGTTTTCTCTCTTATATTCCTGTTTGTGTGCAGCTCCCTTCTATCTTTTCCCTGCGATTTAAAGAATGTTTACAGCAAGAAGCTTCTCAACTGGAAGATAAACATCAGGGCTACTATGTCAATAGAAACTGAGCCCACACCTTTATATCAAGGATCAATATGGAGTGGCAGAGCCTAGGATAAATTGGAGAGCATATGCCCTGTCTTAAGGGGCATCTGTCACTCACTCAGCTCGTGCCAATCATTGCCAGGGGGAATGCCTGCCCACTGTTAGAGATCTTCCTCTTCCCCAAAGAGAAAGCAGAACTCGAGATTTTGTATAACACCCCTTGTTTTTACATGTTGGCTCAATTTTTGGTAACATTGTAGGGGCCAAACAAACCATGTCTGTGAGCCAGTGCTACCTTCTAGCCACTGGTTTGTGACTTTGGGACTGAGATGTGACATAAGCATTGATTACTGGACCATTGGATGGGCTGGAAGAATGGGATATTTCAATGAAATACATCATCTATGAAACTGACTGTCAGATAGCTTCAGGCTGTTTAGGTGGTGGCTCTTACCTTTGCACCAGGGACACAGCACCTGCACTGATGTTGGCAGTGTTTAGTCCTTAAGCCTGCTCACCTGGTTTGGGTTCATGCCCAGAGACTCAAGCCAATCCCTGCAGGGGCCATAATGATAATTCCTAACACACTGCGGGTAACATATGTAATGGACGTATCACAGCACCTGGGCATAGAAGATATGCAATAAATGTTTGCCTTCTCACCACCCCCCCTCCTACTTTGCCGCCTTCCTTCCTCTCCTGCTTTCCTCTTGCCTTGAAATCTAAAATTTGTCATGTCTTCTCCTCCAGGATAGCCCGGGTCAGTGCAATCGACAACTGCTCCTCTCACCGGCTTTAGAGCTTGTTAATATATGATTTAAACACTTATTGAGTGTTTTCTTCCCACTCGGACAGAGTGGTTCCAAGACAAAATGGCATAAAAGAAAGGTAATTTGGCAATAACTATACAAATGTAAAGTTCACATCCTCCTTGAGGTAAGAATTCATCCAGGAATTTCTCCTACGGATAGGAGATGCATTTACTCAGGGAGGCATGGATTTGGAATGCTTGGTGCAGTCTTTTGTACTGTGTGTGATTTCAAAAATGGAGAACAACCTAAGTATATATCAAAAGGGAATACATATTTATACAACGGTATACTCGAAAGAAGCATTTCTCAACCAAAGGTAGTTTTGCACCCCAGGGAACATTTGGAAATTTCTGGAGGTATTTTTGGTTTTCCTAACTGGGGAGATGCTACTGTCTAGTGGGTATAGGCCAGAGATGCTGCTCAACATCTTGCAATGCACATGGCTGCCATCCAAGACAAAGAATTATCTGGAGTGCCAAGACTGAGAAACCCTGGCTCTGCAGGTCCTTAAAAGAATGAGTGAGTTCTGCATGTACTGGCAAGGAGTGATCTTGAAGACATTTTATTGGGAGAAGTAAAGTGCCATGATTCCTCTTTGTGTAACTGAGAAGAAGAAACACACACACACACACGCACACACCACATATATACATGCACACACATAATATTTTTATATCGAGAGAATATTTCTGGGAAAATATATTTAAACATTTCCTAACGATGGTTGCCTCTGGGAGAAGTCTAGGGAACTGGAAATCCACAGTAGACGGGTAAACGTTGAACGTTATGCACTTTTGTACCGTTTGATGTTTCCAGCTTATTTTAACTTATTTCCTTGCCAGTTAGAATTTAGATTTTGTGGTTGTTAAATAAAGTGGGAGAAAGCAAAATGGGACAGTAGCCAATGTGTCTCTTTTTTCTAGTCCCTTCCTTCCCTCCAAAAGGCACCCTTGAATTTAGGATATCAGGATTGTTATCACAGGAGTCTCAGCCATCACTAATTTTTACTTTCATAGGAATCTAATTAAAATGTAAACTCTGCTAACAAGGTTTATGTGTTAAACATTGTTTTTCAAATCCTATTGGGTCATAAAGGGCCATCGTGTGTAGGAGGATTTTAAGCATGGAGTATATTCTGGAGTCTGGAAGGTATTTTTGGAGTTGCTGAAATGATGCCAACAATGGAAGCATCTTCTGCTTGCTCTTGGGTTGAGTCTTTGAGCGATTTCCTCTAGAATCTTACTACTTTACTTGCACACTCAGAGCATTCATGAAACTAATTCACAGCAAATTAGCTCATCAGTGTATACCAGAAGCGCCAAGGAAGCATAACAAGTTTTGGGTTGATTTTTGGGGTTCACTTTTGTTTCCAAAAGTTTCCAATTAAACCTAAAATTGGGGTACCTGGGTGGCTCAGTCACTTAAGTGTCTCACACTTGATTTCAGCTCAGGTCATGATCTCTAGGTTCTTGAGTTTGAGCCCCACATTGGGCTCTATGCTAACAGCGTGGAGCCCACTTGGGATTTTCTCTCTGTCTGTCTCTCTTTCTCTCCACCCCTCAGCCACTTGTGCTTTCTCTGTCTCTGTCTCTTACTCAAAATACATAAATAAACTTATAAAAGAAACCTAAAGAAGAAATTAAGAACTCTGTCCCTAATTTCAAGACTCAATCATGAGATTTTCCCAGTTAACTGATGGCCATTCTATATGACAAGAAACTCTAAACATTTTAAGTTTTGTTCTATTTGAAAAATGCAAACTCCAATAAAGAAATGAAGCTTCATGGAGTGATCAATGTCTATCAACCAAGAAAACAATCTGGGGCTGGTGTCATTCCATAGGTTGCATGAAAGAAAATCCCAAAAGATGGAGCTTGGGGATGGGGGGGAGGGGGACACTGGAATCAGAGATATGAAATAACATTGACATATAAAGGGTTGTATGATTCTATCAGCATTTAGAATTTTTCAAGGCAGTAAATACTTTTTTAATATGCCACTTCTTTACTATGTAAAATAGTCCTTTATAGATTGGCCTCGTGGTTATATCAGCCCTTCCAATCAAGCATCCAATTGCAATCCTGGCTCCCTCCCTTAAATCAGTTTTCACTAGTTGTATATTAAATATACAGCCAACACTATATAGTTATGATCTCCATCTGCAGACTCTGATATTTTCAATGGTCCCAGGAAGATTTCCTTTGGGTACTTTGAACAGAGACAAAATAGGCAATCGGCTATCCTGAAGCAATTATAAAGCTGGGTTGTTCAATTTTGTATGGTGAGAATTCATTTGCCTTACTCCTAACCTAACATCACTGCATATAAATGCAATAAAAACTATAGGCTCCGACTCAGTCCTGGCAATCGCATATCAGAACATTGTATGTTATCAAAAACATTTCTCAGGTGAAATAAGTTGTATATAGTTACAGAAATGCTTCAGCCATAAATGTGATTGCCATAAAAAAAAAATCACATTAAGCAAAAGGTCTACCATTTTGAGAGTCAAAAAAAGCCACCTAACATGTTCCCCAACAAGAAACGTTCAGTTTCTGCCGGTGAATCCCAAATTAAAACACTTTTCAGTGAGCCAGATTCTATGGGGAACATAAGTATAATTACTTACCTCGAGTGACCACTACAATAGCCTCCTAATTGTTCTCCTTTAACAGCAAACCCCTCCAAACTAGCTTCCACCTTTTTTATTCCCCCCAGCGTAATCTTTCTAAATGGCAGTCTCGTCTGGTCACTCTCCTTTTTAAAATCATGACTCTTCCTTGTGATCCTGAGTCAAGTCTTTGGATGTTTTCTCAGGGAACAAGACTTTTCATGATCTTATCCCGCCAGCTCTTCTAGCTTCGTCCCCTGTAATTCTTCCGCTCCCACCTTAGACTTTGGCAATACCTAAATGATCACAGTTTGCAGGATAGTGCTGCTACTTGATACTCAGGGCCAGGATGAGGGTAAGGAGGGGGAAGCATTTCCTCCAGTGTGAAACTTAAGAGGATCCAAAAAAAAAAAAAATTAGTAATCAAGATATGTAATGATGTAACGCGATATTTTAAAATCTCAAAATAAATACGAAAGTCCATAATGAATAAAATGTCAAAAGAGTGTAAATATATTTATATTATTGTAAGTGTTGAAGATATTAGTTATCTGCTGATGACTGTTCCTCTCACTTTACATATCTGTTCTCTATTTGGTAATCTTAGTAAACTGACTTACCCTTCAAGAACCACCTTTCTAGGAAGCTCTCTCTGATGTTCACCTTTCCAGAAAAAAACTGGAGACTCCTTCTGAACTACCAATGTACCTTATATATGCTTCTATATTTTCACTTACTGTCCTATATTTATGTGTTTATGTGTTTATTTCTACCCCAGCTTGAATTAGAACACCGTGGATCCCTTGCATGTGTCTCTTTCCAGACACTATGTTGATCCTGGCCAGTATCTTCTATAAATACTATGGTAAGCAGAATCCACCCAAGATGGCCCCCGTGATCCCCAGCCCCTGGTGCTATGCTTGTGAATAAATCACATTATATGGCAAACGTAATGGATCTTACCCACTTGAATAGGTTGCATTATGAGGCAAAGGTAGAGAAATTTTGCAGATGTAATTAAAGCCCCAAATCAATTGAATTTAATCAAAAGGAAGATTTTCCTAGACAGCCTTGACTTAATCAGCAGAAAATCCTTTAAGGCTATTTTTTTTTTTTTTTTTTAAGTAAAGACTATTTTACTGGCTTTGGGGAGCAAGTTGCCATGAGTTCTACAGTTCTAAGAAAATGAGTTCTGCCAGAAAACTGAGTTTGGAAGAGAAGCCCAAACCTCAGATGAGGCCACAGCCACAGTAACACGTTGATGGCAACTTTGTAGCACCCTGAACAAAGGACCAAGCTAATCTGTGCTCCGACTCCTGACCTACAGAAGCTGTTGTAAATTACATCATTTGTTATGCAAAAATAGAAAACTAATACACAGGTTTTTATAGTAACCCTGCTAAGTGAATTCCCTAGGTACAATTTATCATTTATCTGTTATATCACATCTAAATTAATCTTTCTAAAGAAGAACTATGTCCTATTTTCTGCTCGGGGAACTTCAATAGTTCACAATTTTCTGTAGAATAAAAAAAAACAGGGGCACCTGGGTGGTTCAGTCGGTTAAGGGTCTGACTTCAGTTCAGGTCATGATTTTGCAGTTCATGGGTTCCAGCCCCACGCTGGGCTCTGTGCAGACAAGTTCAGAGCCTGGAGCCTGCTTCAGATTCTGTGCCTCCCTCTCTCTCTGCCCTCCCCTGCTCGTGCTCTGTCTCTCCCGCTCTCGAAAATAAGATTAAAAAAAAGAGCAAAACAAAAACCCTCCATATTCTATATTATCAGTGATCTTCTAACCTGTCTTTCAAAACCTACCTCCCACTAGTCTGTAAAAAACTTACTCCAGCCAAACAACATTCTTTCTCCTGAAACATGCCCTAGGCAATTCTGCAGGTATAATTTCATTATCTAGACTAACTGTAGCCTCATATTCGATGATAAATTCTACCTATTCTTTGAGTATCAACCCAATCCTTACCTTATTTTGATAATCGAATATGTACTTTCTCACTTTTAAAGGTAATATAAGGGCTTCCAGTTATGAAGTTGCCCTGTCAATTCACAAAATGTAAATAATCCTTGCCAAATATTGTGAAATATGACCAGATTGAGGGGAGACTTTGAGAACAGATAAAATACTTCTGCCGAACTTGGAGAGGTAGCAGAGCTCTCCATGGTTGGATGGCTGATTCTGAGGGGTAAGTTTATGGACTTCCAGCAAAGTGCGTGGTGGCACTGTTAGAGTGTCGATGAGCGTTTTATGAGGCCACAGCCACAGAAGAGAAAAGGATGAATGAAGGAAAGCACGTGCATGCTAATTTTGCAAGAAGCTGGCTGCTCCTGTGGCAAAGTGGATGAAAAAGCAGAGTTGGCAATCAAGAAACAATGAGCCCACTAAAACAAAAGTTATGATAAATGAGGTTTTTCTGTGGGATTGGCAGACCTTCTGTTGAGCAGAGGAGAAGCATGTTCCTGGGCGTAGCACTATGGGCCGGTAGATCTAAATCCAAGCTGCTTGCTGTTTAATATCTTCCCTAGTCTATCTCCGCACACTGCTACTCCGTAACAAGCTACTTGCTCAGGAAGAATGGTCCAGACTTTTTTAAATGATATGAAAGTAGCTAACCTTAAAATACACAAGGACACAGCCAGGGAGAAAAAGAATCAAAGGAATTAATTAAATACTCACAGAACAATTGTGACAAAAAAATAACTACAAATGAGATCCTTTTTAAAATAAAACCAGAGTAATTAAAAAATTAGTGCCATCCTCAAATAAGACCTCAAAGGATAGATGCATGTGATAAAAAAGAAAAAAAATGATAAGATGAAAAGATCACAACATTAGAAAGAAATGAACTAGAAAATTTAAACAATGTCAATTATTCAAATTACATTTGAAGCAATAAACCCAAGGGTGGACATTACCAAAAATACAGTCATTGACAAAGAGATAGGCTTCAGAAAGTTCAAGGAAATAAAATGGAAAACACAGTTTTAAAGGAAGTACAGAGAAAATGATAGTTCTGAGAGACAGTCAGACTTATAATATATACATAATTAGTAAAGAGTAAAAATGGAACAGGAAAAGTATTAAAAGATGTAATAAAAGAAAAATTTCCAAAAATAAAAGAACACTTGATTCTGGAGAATGAAAGAGAAAAACTCTGTTTGGAAAAGTTTTATACATAAGTAACAAAGAATAAATAATGAGGAGTTTACAAAAAACAGATTATCCAGGCAAAATGTTCAATTTATACAAAAGAGCAGAAACTCAGGTTGGCTTTAAACTTTTTTTTTTTTTAATGTTTATTTATTTTTGAGACAGGGAGAGACAGAGCATGAATGGGGGAGGGTCAGAGAGAGGGAGACACAGAATCTGAAACAGGCTCCAGGCCCTGAGCTGTCAGCACAGAGCCCAGTGTGGGGTTCAAACTCACAGACCACGAGATCATGACCTGAGCCGAAGTTGGACGCTTAACTGACTGAGCCACCCAGGCACCCCTAGGTTGGCTTTAAACTTTTAGGAGGTTTAAAACTGATTGTGATATGTGTAAACAGCAATGTCTACATAGTAGAGTTCGAAAAATGTGACCCAAAAGTTTTATGCAACTTTTAAGAACTCTGGAAATACAGCCTTTGTGAGATCTTCTTGTGGGGAGGGGGTGGTGAAAATGAAGACAAAGTTGGTGTGGACTCTTTCATAAACCACTTAGCTGAGGAACTTTAAACACTGAAATAGAAATGGGTCACAAATCCACTTAAATGGACAATTAAGAACAAGGGACTGAGGAAATTAGGGATTACAATATAAATGCTATTAATCCTGGCAATATAAAATTATAATATAACAAATTCCAAGGTGAAAGAAGGAATTAGGTTGGAGGAATTTTAAGTGTGCGGTTTCCCCCATTTTTAAATAATTGGTAATTAATTCAATTTATAAATCAATTAATAAAAGTTTACAAATGTTAACAGTAGGTGGTAACCAAAAAAAAAAAAAAAAAAAGTAGAATCAAACCAAACCTGAAGTTAAGTGTGGGAAGGAGACAGGGGAGATGGAAACTGGAAATTTACAAGCTACCTTATCTTTTTGATATATATATACACACACACACATATATATATACATATATATACATACATATATACATATATATGTATATATATATATATATAAAAGACATTCAAATGCAATACATAAAAATTTAAAGACACGCTTTAGAAAGAGCCTACACAACTGCTAACTGACCTGGAGGAAAATGTACAAACACAGCCAATTAGAGAAATGTTGATTTTAGAAGGAGGTGACAAGTGAATAAGAAAAGAGAATATGATTAATATGTTCTTATTTAGTAAAAATATGTGATCACCAGGTGCTCATTTATGCATATATATATATATATATATATATATATGCATTGGTATGCATGTATATGCATAGAAAGTGTCTAGAGGTATATATTAAGTAGCAGTCAACAGTGGTTACATCCTGGAAGGCTGAATTTAAAAAAATATATATTTCTACTTTGTAAGTTTTCTATTTGACTATTTTACTATGTGCATGTATTACTTTTTAGAAAATTAATAAAATGCATACTTGTTATATATAATGTTACATACAGTAAATTATATAAATATATGTTAACGTTTTATATTTATATTAATAACTGTGCGTATGTAACATATATACATATACCTTAAAAGAGGAAATGTATAATCACATGTTCAATATAATCACATTTCCTCTATTTAGAGGTCAAAAGAAAAAGCACATAAATATCAACCCAAGATAATTATTACCCTAATGTGTTTTCCTCCAGTCTTTCCTCATATGCCTAGTTTTCACATTGTTTATATTGTACTTGACGGAATTTTGTTTAAACATAGTAATTTGTATAAATTAAGCATCATAACAAACATTTGTTGTGATTATTCCATAATCTCCATAAGCATAATTGTAATGCCTGGAAAATGTTTCTTGAAGAATTGTGCCATATTTATTAAACCAATATATCATGAGCTAGCATTTAGGTTGATTTCCGTTTCTTACCGTTGTAAATAATACTCTAAATAAATATTTGTTTTGCAAAGATAAATTATTCTTATTTAGCATATTTTTATTAAAGTAGATACCCAGATGTAGAACTGTATCAAACGTATCCGTTTTCGCTCTTATAGATTTTCTTTACCCTATTTTCTACTCTCTAATACAATCTCTCCCTACTAACACATTTTAGCGTGCTGGTCTATTTTGGCATACTTACTACTTTATGTCTGCCCAATGTGGATACTTATTACTATGTACACTTACAATGTGCTGCATGTATTTATATCTCCTAATTAACTAATACCCATCAGATATATGAACATGTAAAGTGGGTAGTAATCGGTGAAAGATGACCTAATCAGACTGTTAGGACGCGAGGCTAATGGTGAGGGGCTACATACTAATGGCGTCAGTGTGGGCTTTCTGTTTCATGTACCACCAGTGGTAAATGAAGACTTACCAAGAGTTTCTGAGTTCCCAAGTTCCTTATGTACTCTTTCCTAAAATCAGTCTCCTTGGGAATGTTAATGGCATCATGCAGATTTTTTTTATTTCCCTCTCCTCTAACATAAACCTTTTCTTCTACTTTAGGAGAGAAAGGCATAGCTCTCACTAATCCCAGAGTTTACCTCTGGTGAAAAGCCCTGGGATGTATAAACCTCTATGACACCAAAGACACACACGCTGATGGAAAAGCTGAAAAACTGAATGACTCTAATAACTAGGGGACAAATCTTTTCTGAAAGTCAGGTGGTTTCTGGTCCTTTACTTTCAGCAAAATTGAAGAGGACCTAATGAAGTTGTCAGCTAATAGATTAAAAATAATTTATGATCCTAGATGACTATGTGAATTTTGGCATATATCTCTGAAGAAGATCAAAGAATTGAGTGACATTGCTCCTTCCATTCCCATCCACTTATTTATGTGAATATGACTTCTCAGCTCTCACATCTATAAAAACCAAAAATAGGAACAGAATCATACAGTAGCTATGTGATCTTAGCAATAAGCGATATCCACCCACAGATATATGAGCTAATGAAAGAATAAAAAGACATTTTTCTCATTGAGATGAATTTCCAATAAAATATTACTTTTATACTTAGTAATTATTAATAAAATTTGAAATATAATATGTTGTTTTGATCAATGGTGTACTTACGGCAATTACAATAAATTAATATGGAAGATAATTTTAACACTTAATAGTCTTATGGTTACAGGAAACATTTTCAGAGTTAAATCTTAATTTATATACATCATTTATTGTAGAGATATATGATAAGGAGATTAATAAGGCCCTTTTAAGCATAAAATACATGAAATTAGGATAAAAATTTTGGAGAGAGTTGAATAAAAAATCCTAGCTTGAAGAGCAAAAAAGATGTTTTATTTAAAGCTGTTCATGTATTTTAAATGAATGGTCACAGGTATTTATCATTATGATATTTACATTTTTTGGAAAAAATTGAAGTGTTATTTAACAAATTTATTTTAAAATGTTAATGTTTCTGCTATATAGGAAATGACATCTTTTAACATATTTAAATATACAACAAACATTTCAGCTGCCAGCTGAGAAGTGTACAAGAATGTGCATACTTTCACTAAATTATTTTAGGGATGCACAAATAAATACATCTCAAGGATACTCTGTAAGCTACAATTATTAAACTTTATGCTTTATCATAGTTATGATTACTAAGCGGTATGCACAACAGATAACCTCACCCCACACCTGAGCTCCACTCCATGCCTGTGATGCAACCCAGGACTTTGTCTAAGCCCAAACCTTACCCCATCAAGGCTCTCAAACCATCCCCAACTTCCACCAAAATGGCTGAATTAAATGGCCCGTCTCTAACAAAAATGGCTAAGAAACTGTTAAAACTTTTGGTTAACTTTGTCAGCTTTCTCTTTTAGTACAAAGAATATCCAAGTGAGATTCAATGAGCTCAAGGCAGGTGCCAAGCCAAGCATTTCTTCTGCCGAAAACAGCCTCCTCTGATGGTGGAACCACGGAACGGCCCTGTCACTCTTGCTGCTCAGTTATGACTGTGTCAGTCACTATGGCCTCTCCCGGAAGCTGTCTTCTTCCTGTGTTCATGAGTTTAATCCTTCCCACATTTATGTATGTATGTTTATTACGTGGCAAAATGTTTCAGATGTGATTTTAAAACTCTTTTAACTTCAAAATTCTCCTGTGGACTTCTGCTCTTCCATGCCCGTGGGTTATTTAAACTTTTACCTTAGGAAAATTATTTTTTCTGGAATCAAACAATAAGATGAAAATGGCATTGATTTGAAGATGTACATTTAAAATGTAAATGCAACACTGATAGAAGCCTAGGTGTAACGGGATAATGCCACATGTTTGTTACTTAAGATACTGCTCTATGAAAATGCTCCTGTATAAATTGATCTAACAGTAATTCGAAATTTTCATTCTCTCATGAAGAAGAGGAATTCCTTTTACATAAGTGGAATTTGTTCATGGTGTCTCAAAATGGAATAGAAAGTTCACATAGAGTATAATTTGGCTCAAGGATTCCATACAAACTTACCAAGTTGGAAGAAAGTTATCTGTAATACAAGACACCAGGTATTGACTGCTTTCCTTCCTTTCCACCTCTCCAAAATACAATAATTAAAAATGTAATTATTAAAACCAGGTAATCCAGTTTGAAGTTAGAGTGATTTTTAATGCTGAATTGTAAACAAGTTTAAAAACCAGTAATATTACCCATTTCCACTTAACACACATCTAGAATGAGAACTACCTTTGAAATAGGAAAGACACTAATACCTGCATAAAACTCTGGGCACAAAAAACATACTTAGTGGGGCGCCTGGGTGGCTCAGTCAGTTAAGCGTCCGACTTTGGCTTAGGTCACAATCTCACGGTTCGTGGGTTTATTTGTGCTCCACATGGAGTTCTGTGCTGACAGCTTGGAGCCTGGAGCCTGCTTCAGATTCTGTCTCCTTCTCTCTCTGCCCCTCCCCCACTCATGCTCTGTCTCTCTCTCTCTCTCTCTCTCTCTCTCTCAAAAATAAATAAACACTAAAAAAAAAAAAAATACTTAGCATTGTTCGTGGCACTATGGATTCAAGATGAATGAAAAACAAGGCCTGCCTTGAAGAGCTCATAGTTTGTAGGGGAGGCAAATCTCTACATCGTAAATGTATAATTGTAAATTATGAGTGTAAGGAACATAAAGAAGAATTTAGTTTGTAAATTCTACAAAGGAGATACTGTACCAAGCATGACCCTTTATTTCTCTTTTCTGAACAGTGCCCCAAGGTAGATCTATTTTCTACTGCAACTAAAGTAGAGGGGAAGAAAGAATAATCAATTTGATTTAATGAGCACATGATTATGGCATAAGAGATAATAAATGCAGGTAAAATGTATGTAAAATGTTAGTACATTTTAAGTGTTTAATAAATGGCAAACATTAATAGTTGCTCTTGTAACCCAATCAAAAGCCAATTGCATGGTGCATGGTAGTCAAAGGGGATTATGGAGAAAGATATTCAAGAAAAGATGATACCCACACCAAGAGCTGAATTTCGAATGGAGGGCCAGAGGGGTAAGAAGGATTAGTAAATGAAATACTCTTCTCCCAAGTTCCATGAAAACACATGCGCCTGGTTGCCTTCTGCCTCTTTCTTATGATTTTTCCTAGCAGGATTTTCCTCTTGTACTCACTTGCTACTTCTGAAAATTTTCCAGGACTTATTTTCAATCCTCTTTTTTCATTCTTATACTCTGTCAGTAAATGACACTGAATTCTATCTTTACACAGATGACTCTCAAATATTAATAAGTGTAGCATCCCCTCCTAGCCCTAGACCTGGATATCCAACTATATACTCGTTTTCTCTATTTGGATGTCTTCCAAGAACTCCCAAAATTGTCTACTCAAACCTGAACACTTGTTCCCTCCTATATCCTAGATTTCACCACTTTCATTGCCATAAAGGGCTCTGCCATCTATCATTGGCTGATTCCAGAGACTGGAAGTCATCCATGATTGCCTCTGTTTCCCTGTCCAATATCAAATTGACCTAAAATCTTATTGGTTCTACTTCCAAAAATACATTTTGACTCTGGCTCATCTCTACTGTCAGCACCACCATCACTCTTGACCTAGACCACTTCCCTCTTAGTGTCTCTGTGCTTTCACTCTTTTCCTTTCTAATGCCCTACCCCTCAATCTATCCTCAATACTACAGTCAACATGCTCTTGCTTAACCCATGGTTCTGGTCACTCTCCCGCCTAAAGCCTCCAGTGGTTTCCTATGCTACTGAGAATGAAGTCAACTCTTTACCATAACCTAAATCTGAATGGCATGGCCCCTGCTCACTCCTGCAGCCTCCCCTGTGCTAACAGTCTCCTATTCCAGAGACACGTTAAGTGTTTCTGTCTCCAGGATGTTCATACATAACCACCTCTGCCTAGAAATACTTTCACCTGTGCTTTGCAAGGTTGTTTTCTTCTCCATGTTTGTCTAAACTTTAAATATGATCTTTTCAGAGAGGCCTTCCCTGACTTGATTAACTAAGAAGGGCCTTTGCTGACATTTAAAAAATATTATATCTAATTCCCTCCTATCACCTCATTCACGGTGCAAATATGTATTTGTTTACTTGTTTATTACCTGTCTTCTCTAATGAAATGTGAGATCTACAAGGCCTGAGATTGTCTATTGTATTCATCAAAGTATATGTAGAGCCTATCAGATGTTTGACACAGAGATAATACAAATATTTCCTAAGTAAATAAGTAAAAAATAGATGTCTTTTTGAATGAATGAAGGAGGTTTTGTGCATGGCCTTCTAAACATTTGAGAAGTAGTCAGACAAAATGGTGTCTTTTTAGCCTGCTTATAAAGTAAGAAAAAGAAGGAGTATCTTTTCTGAACTTATAAGGATATAGTAAATATCACAAGAAAGACATTGATGTGGAAGTCTAGAAAGTTAAAAGCATCAAATAGTTGACTTTTATTATTAATGGTTATATTTATCAGTCTGTCATTGTCCTAAATGATATAAATTCTGATTATTGATAACTGGATGTCACCAAATGTTGATGTCCCTCTTGTATTCTAGTACAAATGCATGCATAGGAGTTTCTAGGCTAATAGAAAAACTCAGCCAACATGACTTTCTAGATTAAGAAAATAAAAAACTGCCATGTCCCAGGTTCTGCCAATCCCATATTTCAAGCTTCAAGGAAATATCTTAATTTTTCTGGACCTCACTTTCTCCATCTGTAAAATGGGGCCTACCTCTTAGAAAAATTAAAAAAAAACAAACACTAATTAATGAAAGCGATCAATTGAAGCTGGAAATAAGAGATAATCTGCATGTTAAGGGCTGTTAATTCTAAAAACACTAGCTTACATTGTTCTCTTTTGAAAGACTCAGCCAAAAGGATTTGGAGCAATTTTGCAGAAGTTTCTATTAGGTCCCTGCACTGAACTCACAATGTCCCCGAGGGTTGGAGAGAAGAAATCAATCGTTCACGATAATAGGTGTCCTGCAAGGGTAATAATATATTTCAAACTTCTTTTTATGTAGCCCTTTGATAATTCACAGAGGATGCTTGGCAAGCAATAGCCGAGATAAAAAGTGTCCTATTTTAGTGATTTTCCTTTTCATCACCAAAGCTCAATATTATTGTGACTGGGAGCCAGTGCTCACCATGTCCCATCCACACAACTCTCAGAGTACCTTGCTTTCAGGTAGCTTCCTTCTCCCTGATGCCCAGTTGTCCTCTGGAAATACTACCTTAAACAAATTGCTCCTCTCTTAAAGGCCCTCAGAGCCAGTTAATCTTGTGGCTTTCCAGGAATATTAAAAAAATCAAGCAAACATACAACCTCAGTTAGTATTCAGCGATCTCCTCCACTTGATTTGGCTTGTCTTCTCATGCTGACCTTCAGATCCCCATGCTGCAGCCAGACTGAACCGAGCTTGCTTCCTTGTGCCTCACTCCACACCATTGTGCATGCTGGTTTTTCTGGGCATTTCATTTTCATCTAAATAAAACCCTTTCTCTTTAGCCCTCTAGAAAGCCTACATTTACTGCTGCCCTTACCTGGAATTCTCTTCAATCATTCCTTCATTCAATACATGTTTTTTTGAGCCCCTACCATGCCCCAGGCCTTGAGGAAAATAGACAAATTTCTGAACTCATGAAGCTTAAATGGGCCTAAAAAGAGATGCTCAAAAAGTAAACAAAGGAATAATATGTTCTGAGGTGATAAATGTTATGAAGAGAAAGATAGTATGAGGTAAGGAGCATGGCAGAAAACGGTGAGTTAGAGGAAAGGTATGTTATAAATCATGGCCACAGAGAGTCTATCTGCACAGGGAAGAATTGAACAGAGGACTGGAATGAAGTTAAGAAAAAAAATCCTGGTGGAAAGGAAGTAGAGGGTCTTAGGAAGGGAATTTCAGGAAAAGGAAAAAGAAAAGTTAGGAAAAGAGCCTGGCTCATTTGAGCAAAAACTCAGAGATTTAGAAGTTCAGGTGCTTTGCGATGAGTGAACCAGGGGAAAGGAACTAGGAAGAGGTAATGGTAGAGATTGAAATATTGAGTGCCCAACAGATCTTTTTTTTTCATAAGGTGTGAAGCCTAGTGGGTGTCTGGTAAGGAGAAGTGATAAACTGTGACTTAGCATTTTAACAAGCCCTCTGATGTTTTCTTCTCCACTCAATGAGACTACAGTGTGCTGCTAGTTGGGTGGAAAGTACCCTTCACTGCACTACAGTGTAGAAAAGCACTTTCATGGGGAGAGCTCAGACAATTACAGAGTTCACATCATTTGTTTCCTCCCTCGGTCTTACACTGCCTGTTTCCCAAGGCTTCTCCCATTTTGACCAGTTTCCTTGTTTTTTACAGCAGGAGGGAAAGTTCAGTATCAATTAAGAGGAAGCCCCCAAATGATTTTATCTTGAAAATTATTCCCTTTATAATCTGAATGCTTATAATTATTTTGCTGTCTGTCTTAAAGAGAATAGGAATTGTTGGGGGCGGGTAATGGTTAAATTGCTCAGGCAATCTAAAAAAAACACCCATGATCCCAAGAGAAGTTGGTAAAAATCCTCTCTTTCTATAGCGGGAAGATATATATCCAATCACTTTCTTGATTTATACATTTCTAGAGTGTTTTATTGTGTGTGGTGTCTATTTCAGGGAGCCTCCCTCAATCTTCCATATTTAGTGCTGACACTAAAATAACTTGCAGATGGCACCCCCTCTGGTGGGCACACTGTCTTCTTCTCTTGTGTTCATCGTTGTCTTGTTCATTATTGTTGTCTTTCACCCCAGCAGAGGATCTTAGAGTAAATTTTGATTGGAAAGGGAGCACAAGCTACTAGACGCTAAATCAAGTCACATGTCTAATGCCACCAATTATCTCAGTTAATGTTGGCATGAACCCATCTGCTAAAAACATCACACCACATCCCACTGTTTCTACTCACCCACACACATATATTCTGTCTTCATTTCATTTGTTTTCAGCTTGTTCCTTTCAATGTACACACTATTCTTCCTTCAAGGCTCAAAGCAAACACCAACTCCATCAAAAAGGCTTGCCAATTACTAACATTTCTTGGGCTGTACGATTTCATTGCCCATACGATGCATTTCACTCTTAGTCATACATTCTATGATGAACTGGGTTAGGTTATCAGATGAATCAACAGCTCCCCACTAACCTTATCAGCTTCTTAGGGTGTTATATTTTTTGTGTTTCTCACAAATCTAAAAGTTAGGATTTCTTAGTAAATATTTAATGAACTGATTAACATTGGCATATGCAGTTCTACAGATCAAGTTCTCATCATGAAAATATGGGAACATCTTAAAAAGGAAAAAGGTATTTGAAAAATTTAGTCAAGTCACATGAATGTACAATTCACAGAAGATATATAAATGGCTAATAAATTCACAAAACTATTTAGTTTGAATCATAATCTAAGAAATTCTAATCAAATGACAATGAGACCTATATTTTTAATTTTAAAAATTGACAGAGATATTTTTCAGTAATAATATTCAATGTTGAAGAAATCATAGTGAGAAAGGAACATCCTTTAACTACTACAGGGAGTATAAATTAGCACAACCTTTCTGAAAGTCAATTAGCAATATGTATGAAGTGCTTAAAACAATTCATACCTTTTTATCCCATTCCTAAAAATCTATCCTATGGGAATAATCAGAGGATTGCCAAAGAAATGTGTGGAAAAGGATGTTCCTTCTAGCATTACCCATAATAGCTCATAAAAAAGAAAATATCAACCAATAAGAAAGAGGATAAATAATAGTACATATAATGAGATTTTTATGTAGCCATTAAAAATGATGTTTCAAAGAATATTTAATGGCATGCCATATAACATGTAGTGAAAAGTCAGGCTACAAATCTACATATAGAAATGTTAACAATTTTGTTAAGAATCTAACCAGACACACAGAGAAAATAAAAAATGTTGAATAAAGGATAAAATCAGATGAACTGAGTTAGAGAAAGCAAATAATGAGATAATCCTTTTAATTCCAAATATATCAGTAATTTCATTATATAGAAATAGATGAACGATCTTATTCTTTCTGGATAGTAGTATCTATTTGGTTTTCTTCTCCCGTTTTATTAAGTTGTTATTTATTATTCTTTAAGTCGCCACCCTAGAAATTAAAATTTACATTTTTTACTTTAGATTAATAAATTTTACTGCCTCTCAAAGATTGTAAGTAATAGCACCTTAATTTCACCTTTTGAGCCTACTTCAGTATAGTCCAGTAAACGGTTAGCAGCTATTTGAAGAAAATGTATGCATATGCGCATATATGAGTTTATTATACTTCTTACTGATAAAAAATTATAGCGCTAAGTCTGCAAATAAAAATAAAATATACACTGGAGCACCTGGGCGGCTCAGTCAGTTAGGTGTCTGACTCTTGATTTCAGCTCAAGTCATGATCTCACAGTTTGTGGGTTCGAGCCCCATGTCGGGCTCTGCACTGACATCATGGAGCCTGCTTGGGATTCTCTCTCTCACTCCTTCTTTGCCCCCCTTTCTCCCCTCAGATAGATGATAGATAGATAGATAGATAGATAGATAGATAGATAAACTAACAACATAAATAAATATACATGGGTCACCTGGGTGGCTCAGTTGGTTAAGCAACCAAGTCTTGATTTCAGCCCCGGTCATGATTTCAGTTCATGGAATCAAGCCCCACATTGGGCTCCACACTGACAGTACAGAGCCTGCTTGGGATTCTCTCTCTCACTCACTCTCTCTCTCTCTCTCCTCTGACCCTCCCCTGCTCACGCTGTCTGTCCCTCTGTCTCTTAAAATAAATCAATAAACATTTAAAAAAAATAAAATACACATTTCTTTCTATTATAAATTTTGAATAGTCCACTGATTGTCACAGAATGCTTACACTAGATTTTTTAAAACTCATAGCCTTACTCAGAGTATGGTTGAATTTGATGAGTAAGTGTACTTGGGTATATAAGTATATATAAGTATCAATGGGCTTATATCTTGTTATATTAACATGCATGATGAAGTGAAGATAATGAAGCAAAATGTCAGTGCTTGACATATTGACATAAGCAACTTCTTTACTAAATTGGATAATAGTTAATCTGCATAATTAATATTGCTTGGTTGCTTTCCAGACAATCAACAAAAACAAGAAATCAAACCCTGATTTGTAGTATTTGCCAATTTTCATGGTATAAACACTCTCATGAAAGCAAGCTCAAAGTAATAAACTGGCATCACGGAATGTATGTTGCAAAAAGATGCACAGTTGTGCACCATTATATACATTATTTTCATCATGCGTATATAATAGACATAAATAATCTTAGCAGCATAGATAAAATGTAAAATAATTAGGAGGTGTTGAGTTTGATTATTCATTTCTGTTTGATTATTCATAATTTCTGTTTGTAATGTTATATAACTTAAATTTTAATAATTGTTAAAATAATGGGTTTACCAGCCAACTTTCAAAATTATTACAAATTTATCACTAAGTTCTTACATGCCAGTTTTAGGTGCCTCCAACACATCACTGGGCTCTGTATGTATTTCAATTCCTCGAGATATTATCATTTTATTTACTTTTTTAAGGTTTATTATTTATTTTTGAGAGAAAAAGAGAGATGGAGTGCAAGCACAGGAGGGGCAGAGAGAGACGGAGACACAGAATCCGAGGCAGGCTCCAGGTCCCAAGCTGTCAGCACAGAGCCGGGCATGAGGCTCAAACTCACAAACCTTGAGATCATGATACAAGCCATTGGATGCTTCACTGACTGAGCCGCCTAGGCATCACAAGATATTATCATTTTCAACAGTTAGCTTATCCATACATTTACCCTTTATGATGACTTTTTGCTCTTCCTGCACTATCATGGTTATTATTAGAATCATTTTCCCTCTTCCTAAAGAAATTCCTTTAGTGTTTATTTTAGTGAAGGTCTCCTGGCAACAGATTTTTAAAGTTTTTCTTTGTGTGGTAAATAGAATAATGGCTCTCAAATGTGTTCACACCCTACTCCTCAGAACCTGTGAATATGTTACAATATGTTATGTTTCATGACGAAAGGGACTTTGCAAATGCGACTAAAGTTATATACCTTAAACTGGGAAGATTATCCTAGATTATCCAGAGGGACCAATCTAATCATATGCATCTTTAGAAGTGGAGGGTGCCTATGTGGTTTGATTGGTTAAGCATCTGACTTGGTTTCGGCTCAGGTCATGATTTTATGGTTTCGTGAGTTCCTGCCCTGTGTCAGACTCTGTGCTGACAGTGTGGAGCCTGCTTGGGATTTTCTCTCCCTCTCTCTTTGCCCCTCCCCCTGCTCATGCTGTTTCTCTCTTCAAATGAATAAATAAACTAAAAAAAAAAAAAAGGAGTGGAGAACTTTTCCCAACTTCAGGGAACCAAAGTGATGGCGATGTGAGAAAGACTTGGCCCACTGTTGCTGGTTTTGAAGATGGAGTAAGAGGGCTCAGAGCCAAGAAATGTAGGCAGCCTCTAGAATCCTAAAAAGGCAAGGAATTGGATTCTTTTCTAGAGTCTTCAGAAAAAATTTTGGCCCTGCCGTTTTCATTTTAGTCCACTGAGACTGGTGTTAGACTCCCAATCTATACAACTGTAAGATGATTATAAATTTATATTCTTTATGCCACCAAATATGTAGCAATTTGTTCTGGCCACAATAGAATATAATACAGTTTAAAATGCATTTACTTTATTTGAGGCATTTTTTGGTGGCATTTTTGGCAATTACTTTCTTTTAGCCATTTAAAAGTCGCTCCATTATCTTCTGGCTTCATCATTTCTCTTTATTTTTAAAAAAAAATTTTTTTAACATTTATTTATTTTTGAGAGACAGAAGTTGAGTGGGGGAGGGGCAGAGAGAGAGACACACACACACAGAGAATCAAAAGCAGGCTCCAGGCTCCAAGCTGTCAGCAGAGAGCCCAATGCAGGGCCTGAACCAAAGAACCAGGAAATCATGACCTGAGCTGAAGTCACCGACTGAGCCACCCAGGCATCCCTATCATTTCTCTTTAGAATTCAACTATATTTTTTATCTCTATACCGCTTCCTTTAAAAATAATGTGTCTTTTGTTCTTTGGCTTATAAGTTTTATATTTGTCCTTATGTTTTGTTTTTGTTTTTAATACTTGCACTATTATATGCCTAAATATAGCTTTCTTTATAATTACCCTGTTATGGTTTCCCGAAGTTCTTCAAATCTGTGGCTTAATTTATCATGTTTGTTTTCAAAGATGTCAATATCTGCTCAAAAATATTTTTTCCCCATTTTCTCTCTTCCTTTTCCCGGTCTGGGTCTCAAGATACAAGTATGTGAAACATCTTTATTGTATTTTAGGAGTTTGTTATGCTTTTTTTTTTTGTATTTTGTATTTTTTTTTCCTCTGTGCCTGAAACTGGATATTTCCTACTGTTCTATTTTCCCATTCTCTAATCTTATCTTCTATTGTGTTTAATTTTCCATTAAAAAAATCTATTAATCTCTTAATATCTGCTAATTTCCTATTTAGTACAAAATTTCCATTTGATTTCTTCTCATATATTTCAATTTCAATATTTTTTATCTTTTTGTTTTTCACACATTAATCTTAGTTACCTTGAAGTTTCTGTTGGGTAGCTCTAATAACTGTTTTAACCAAAGTCTCTTTTCTATGGTCTGTGTTTCTTCTTCTGTTTTTGGTCATTTGACTGTTTTATAGCATTTATTTAATTGAATGCTAAATAGTGCATATGAACTATTTTAAAGATTTTGATGATGAACAATTTATTTTTCTTCTGGATAGTAGCTTGAATATGATCATGTCAACTTCATCCAGGACAGTTTATTAGCATTTACCTTTGATCCCAGGGTATAGCTCTTCCAGGCTTTCAAGAAAACTTGGAGTGTTTACCTAGGCTTCTCTTCCTTTATAGCCCTGAATTGCATTTTTGTCTCCCAAGCACTACAAAACTGCTGAATTTTGATTAGCTTTTCGGACTCATAGAAATATCTCCCTACAATCTTGCCTTTCAAATCCTGATTGCCTTGATTGTTCTCTATTATCTTCAAGTAACTTTTTTCCTGTGTATTTTGTTCTGATTTTGTAGTTGGTCTGGCAAGAAATTGAGTCCAATACCAGATATCCCATTAAATTTGGAAGTAAAAGTGACTAAGGGACTAGGATTATACTTTATTTCTTTATGTATTAAAGACTTAATGAAATTTTGGAACATAGTAGACACCTAATATGAATTGGTAGAATGACTGATTAAATGAATGAATAGAGTGTATTATTTATGAGTTCAAAAAATAATTGGATATTTTGACCAGTTTAAACGATAGTCATTAGAACTGCATTTATTGAATTGTGTTTTGATTTTAGGCCAAATATTTACATTGATGAGCATTAAAGTAGCCTCATGAAAAGTATTGCGTGTACATTGTTAGGCATATTGTCAAGGAACTTGTTCATTATGACAGTGGTACTCTCTCTAGACCAGCACACAGAAAGCATAGTTATTTGACCATAATGTCAAGAATAATTTTTATTTGCCATATTGGTTGGCCTGTTTTTATTCCAAATTTACTATGTTGTATAACTCTCAGGGCTTGGTTTTGTTTTCTTCATTTGGTTAGAGAAAGTTTAGAGAAAAGTTTGAAGTCTATCCATATTAAGTTCGCATGAATTAACCTTTTTCCTCAATGTATTTTATTTTCCTGACTTTTTGTCCCCATCACACCTACTTTGAATTATCTTATCTTATGTACTTTTGGTTGCTATCTCATGTTTTGGAACTGGATAGAGAGGAGTAGTAAATTATTTAAATTCTTTACAAAGTGCTTTCTACAACATGTATTTGTTTCTCAAAGCTGTATTTGGTCACATTTACCGAAAGGCTTGGTAAATATAACATTTACATATATAATAAATATTTCGTACTTTAATTAGTAGAGTTACAACTTTTATTTAGTTATTTAATATCTAATAAAACTGTAAATATTAACTTTGCTGCCTCTCTAATAAATGAGGAAACCAAGGCACAGAGTCAATTAGATAACATGTGAATAAATAAGAATCCAACCCACATATCTTAACTCCATTATAATATGAATAGAAAATAATAAATAGAAGTGTTTCTGCTTCTAAAAAAAAACATTCCGTGTCTTTTTATGCTTATTCCCATTGTCTTTCTTTTTTGCTTATGTGAGTCTTCAATTAGCCAGTACAAATATTTTCTTAAGTATGATAAAACAATTTTATTTTAGCTTAGTACTTACAAGTCCTTTCTTTGCTTATCACCACACTTTCTGTAAAATAAGAGACCTTTAATTCGCCTTTCATACATTTCTGCTTAAAGGTACACCTTCCATGGATCAAACTTAATTGCATTGTGGCCCTTAGCTAGCTGAAATTCCTCAATCAATTCACCTCAGACTCATCTTCTTTTAAGACTAAACAACCCCATTTTTCTTAATCTCTTCTCATATGTTCAGTAATCCCTTCCATTCCATTTATCATTTCTGTTGCCCTATGCTCTCTCTAATTTAGCTATAATGTTCTTCAAATAAGGTCCTCTATCAGATGGGCACATGCTTAAAACTTCCTCTTCTACACTCACATTAGGCCAACTAAGAAGCTGCCCTGGTAATTTCAGCTTGCACGGTTATTATGAGCCTCAAGTCTGTGGAATGTTAAAGGCAGTATTCTAAAGCAGTGGAACAAATGATATTTCCTTGTGTTAATATTTTGAGGCAACATGGCATTTTGGCTAAAAAAATGAAAAAGTGAGTACTCAAAGCCAAAGAAAGTAAGTTCTTTGCCTATAATATGAATCGTTTGATATTCATGTTAAAGAGCTACTTGCAATCTCAGGAGATAATGTTATAATTGTGAATAATTAAATATGGTTCCTTTTCAAAATACTCAGTGGCTCTTTTCAAGAGGTTATCTATCATTATCAAGGCAATGAGTCCGATATGAATCCAGGGTTTTTGTAATAATGGACCAAATTCATCATAAGATGATATTTGCTTAAAAAAACTAAATAAACAACAAAAAAGCAAACGTTACCTGAAGAAGTCAGTCTGTAGCTCTCTGAGGCATCTCTAAAAAGAAAGAAACACTGGTGTAAGATACATCAATTACAAAAGCCCCTGAGTGATAAACAGCCACTTCCATGCAAGGAGTAATTACTGTCTCCCGGAGCTGACCCAGAGATTCTCTGTAGGGAATGAATGTAATAGTGTAGTTGGAGCCATATGCCATGGGCATCTCCATGCACTGATGGAGAGGACTCATTTGGGAATGAGTTGGAGGAAGCCATGTGTGTTTATGCAAAACAATCTTGCCATTCTGTTATAAAGAGCTCCAATGCTGTATTCAGATCCTTAAGGAAAAGACAGAGAGGCGAGACCAGAAGTTGGGCAAAGCTGCTCACTGGTTAGCTCTTGAGAGCAAGCGCTCAGCTGAGACAGGCATGGAGAGTACAGCCGAGCAGTCTTAAAAGCTTGGAATATTTGCTGCCAACGGTGCTGAGCATTTTAAATGCATTTGGCAGATTCAACCCTTGGAATTCAAGAGAATAACTATCTTTGTATTGTTTAGTGGCGAGTGATATAGTACCAATGTTACTAGTTTAGAGAAAAAATGGTCATTTGTTGGCCCTGGTAACTGAAAATTTTGGTCATATTCTGGCTTCAGAGACAGATGGCTCCACAGGAAATCAGTGGTATCCTTAAGACTCAGTCTTTGGCCATCTCTTCATTATGCTTTTCTCTGTATTGGTTCTACTGTCAGTCTTCACTCATGACGGCAAGATAGCTGCCGGAAGCTCCAAGCCTATATTAATATCCTTTTCGGTCAGCAACCTCAGTAGGAAAAGTGGGTTTCGTGCTCAGTAGTTTGAAAAGAAGTCCAGAATGAGTCTCATTGGCTCAGAATGGCCTGGCTTAGTACATATGTCCATCTCTGGACCAATCCTCACGGGCAAAGACATGTGATTCTCTCACTGGTCAGACATGGGTCCCCTCTAATGCCCCACTCAAACTGCCACCCTTGGAGCTAAGAGCAAAGTTAGCCCTCCCTCCTCAAAATTGCATGTGCTGAGAGGAGCTGATTGGTGTTTCTCCAAAGAAAACTCATGGTGCTAATATTAGAAGAAGAAATGAATGGAAAAAAAAAAGTCTGGTGTTTAGTTCACCATGGACTTAAAAGGAAAAGAGGTATTCTGGGAAACCCTACAAGACTATAAAAAGCAGACAGTCGTAATCCCTTTCCACATCTAAATCCTTAGGCGTATTTTTGACTACTACAACTGCCCCAGAGATGTTCAAAATGTCATTAAGGACCAAAAATCTCAATAAATGTCTATTTGTTTTTCTTTTTGTCTTTTTTAATGTTTATTTTCTGTGAGAGAGAAAGAGCATGTAAGCTGGGGAGTGGTGGAGGGAAAGGGAGAGAGAAAATCCCAGCAAGATCTGTGCTGTTAGCACAGAGCCTGACCAGGGGCTCAATCTCACAAACTGTGAGATCATGACTTGAGCCAAAGCCAAGAGTCAGACACTTAACCGACTGAGCCACCCAGGTGCCCAGATGCCTGATTATTTAAAGTTAGCTTTTTATCGCCCAGTGGACATAGGGTCAGTTACTCCAACAACCATAGAAATCACTCATGTTTTTTATTCACTTGCTTTTTGCTTGTTTCTTGTAAGGGATGGGGATACTGTATAGGTGCTTTACAAACATCCGCCCATTTAATCCTTAAAACAGTCCTTAGAGGTAGTAATATTGACAGCTGCATACACAGGAGAAAATTTGCTCACATAAGATTAAATGACTTGCTTATTGTTCCATAACCATTGACGGCAAAACTAGGAATAAGGCACAGATTTCTTGACCTTTTGTCTACATAATGCTGATCCCATCTGTCTAAGTTAGCAGTACCATTTGAAGAGCAGACAAAGTAAACTCTAGTTTTATTGTCAAATAGAAAGCCTTTTCGCAATCACCATGTACAACACTCAAAATCCTTGTCTTCCTTCATACAAACCACCTTAATACAAACACTCAAAGAGAACTCAGAGTTTATTTGGGGATCTGTAGAGTGAGGTTGTACCTGTCTGGCAGTCATTTCTGCTGTGTAGCATGTGTTTGTGAGTATGGTCAAAGCAGCTGGATAGTAGTTCAAAACCCATTTCTACCACTTTCTAAATGTATGGATTCAAATAAGGTTTTTGAAACTCTATTTTCAATTTTTCCAAATATTAAATAGGTATGATATTTATACCTACTTCTGATAACTATTTTGAATAAATGAATTATACATGAAAGTTCCTCGGAACAGGGGCTTGCGTACAAAATGCATTCAACACTTTTAGTTTTATTATTACTGTTGTTGCTACTATCATTATTGTTGAGAGTAACCCCCTCTGACATAATTACCAAGAACCAAACAATCAGGAAGCAGAGCCTGTGTGTACTGTTTAATAAAGAGATGAATATAAAGCACTCATTTTCTGTGGTTTTGAAAGCATTCAGTAGAGCTTGAAATATACAAAGTCAAACATATGCATGGAGAATTGATGGCTAGGATTTCTTCTCTAATCATCAAGAATGGATTCTCAGCAGGAAAGGAAGTTGAACAACTGTATGAACAGAAGAACCGGCCATTCAAACGGTATCAACTCTGTGACTTTGTCTACTTAACTTCCTGAAATTTTAATTTTTTTCATGTTTATTCATTTTTTTTGAAAGAGAGAGAGACAGAGAGTGAGTTGGGGAGGGGTAGAGGGAGAGGGAGACACAGAATCCGAAGCAGGCTCCAGGCTCTGAGCTGTCAGCACAGAGCCCGACATGGGACTTGAATTCATGAACCGCAAGATCAGGACCTGAGCAGACTTAGGATGCTAAATGGACTGAGCCCCCCAGGCGCCCCTGAAACTAGATTCCACATTTGCTCGTTTGGGATCATCATATCTGTGCCCAGTATTTACAGAGGCTTCAATGAAACAATGTGATAGTTTGTGATATATAGTGGTGATACACAGCACAGTACAGTAGTTGACTTGAATCCTCACGGATGCAGGATTCTGTTTATAGAATTTATAGACTTTAGAACTCTAAATTGTGCTCTTTCTACTACTACTGTGTTTCAAAGTTAATGCAATTTTCCAGGTAAGTAAACTGAAATTCTGAAAGTTTCTAACGTACTCAAAAAAATGTTGTTGTTGTTTTTTTAAGTGACCCTGAAGTACATCATCATTTATTTCTTGCTGAAGTGCATCCTAATTTCTTTCCTATGCTATCCATTCTAAATTTTTCTCTATTTGGGGTAGCAACTTTGATTTCTCTAGATGTTTTACTGGGTGGCATGGGCCAAATTCTCATCCCCAAATCTTACTATAAACTCCACACAGTGTCTTTTACCAGCACTAATACCTTTTATGCTATAGAGTCAGCCAGATCATATGATCCGAGCGGCAGGACTCCTTGCATGGAGCCTGAACTGTTTACAGAGCCCTTTTCGGCTCTAGGCCCCACTCAAATATGTTTGCCTATTGGGTCATCCAGGATACGCATTCGAGCGATGTCAGCAAGGGCGGTGTTTCCTGTCTCCAGAACCTAAAGATACCTATGAGACTATGCCTCCTTTCTCACAGATAAGAAATAGAATCAACTGTCTTTTAGTTTGGAAGTCATGTTGCACCATGTCCCAGACCAGTGGAATCCTAAAATGTTCATTGATATATTGGTCCCCTGATTCTTCCTCATATTATCTCCTATCTCTCCAAGGCAAGTGTCTTACTGTGGCCTCTACTACGCGCGAACTTCTCGTTCATTCATCCCGGTTAGCGTGATGTCATGATGTCATTATCGAATGGACAAGTGTGATATTCTAAGGTGTGTTGAGACAGTCCACTTTTCTTCAGTCTATATTTTGACAGAACACAAGAGGGTTTTCATGTCGCTCTGGGGAAAGACTATAAATGTATACCGTTAATCTCCTGCATGTGAATGTAAACTATTTTTGATCCACCCTTTTGATGGGGATGAGGGAAAAAAAGATAAAAATCATTCACCAGATCGATGGCTGAATACCATGGACTTGAGACTATTTTAATCTGTTCTAGTAAATATAACACATCCGGTACTGTTGCTCAGTTAAATTGGTAGCATCCTACTATTATGTTACAGAATTCATCTGACTTTCATAAGGTAAATTAATGGAGAGATGGCAAAATAAATGGAGAGATGATAATATCCACTACTCTGTGTTCTCTAGGTTTTGGGTGGCACCAATCTGTGCCATTTTTCTAATTTTTTTTTTCAGTAGCTATTTTGGCAAGAGAGTGAAAGAAAGGTTCAGTTTCAGAACGTTTACTTGGCCATCTTCAGTACAATAGCTTTTATTCTCCAAGCAAAGGAGCCAATATGGAACGCAATAATTGAGTATGTCTATTCCAATTAAACATTCAGGGGCCAGGGTGAGCTATCCCTGGGCCAAAACACCATTTATTCTTTGGCTGCCTTATGCTTCAACTTCACCAGGGAAGTTGTAAAACCAGGTTTGAATGTTAACTTGGGTCCTCTATTCTTGAAATATTTAGCTATCCCCCACCCCCTCTTGTAAGTGGGTGAAGGCCCCTTGGAGAGGTATTGGAGAAACTTTATACTTGCCATACTTTTCTAGATTGTTTTCTCCTGAAGATCTGGCCTCTTCTTTAGTCACTAGATTCCAAAGGTGAAGTTGTACAAGAAATTCATGACTTTTATTGGGTGGCTACTCTCAATCTCCTCATCATCCAATCTTCATTTCTTTTTTTAGTAAAGATCATGGAGTATGCTTTTGGCTATTGTCCGATTTACAATATTCATAGCTCTCTATAGGTCAGGTCCTCCTGGCTGCCACACCAACCCTGCTGTTCATTATGATAATTACACCCCCTTGGCTTCTGAGAATTAAGCACTGCCATCTGGCTTCTTTTATTTGACACCCTATCATTGTCAATGCTACAAGAAGCCAATTGTGTAGTAATATCTTCCAATATCAAGACTAGTCCTCAGAGGAAAACCGGCACTGAGGTTCTCAGTGATGCTGATATTTTTTCAACAGTAGACCCTCTACCAATTTGTTAAGCAAAGTGTTTCTAGGCTGTACCATGGCAGATAATCACCCAGTGGGTTTTTCAGGCTCACCTCTGCTCTAACATGCCCGCTTCTTAAAGTTTCTTGAGCTCTTCTCCCCTGATACGCCCTGAAAGTTATAGTTACTTTATTTAATGTGCATCATAACATTCTCCAAGCTTCTACGAGCCTTCATAGTGGCATGTTGCACAGCTTCCTGTACCCTTTTCAGTGCCTTAAATCCTCTACTCCAGAAGTATGCTCACATACAGTACAGCATTTGCAATCAGGTCAATCTGATTTCAAACTTCGTGTTCCTCGATATATTTCCCCTTCGTTAGAAAGTTTTGCACTTTTCTCGTTTATATAAGTACTGAAAAGTCTATCACCCTTTTTTAGAATTGACTTATGTTGTTTTTTAACAAAAAGTCTGAATTCATGCCAGTGAATTCTGCTCAGTTATGAAGAACAATGAATACTCACTTTTCTAGCTGATTTTTGTGAATTTCCCTTACATACATACAGAAAAATATAAGTAGGAGAACTTCTGTTTTTATAAGATACAATACATTTTCCTTAACAAAGTGTGTTAAATAGATTAGGTGATCGGTTTGATTGATTAATAAATGATTAAATAATCATAATTATCCAGAATAAATAAATAGATATATTTGAAATCTACTTTGTTGGTTTTGTTCACTGAGTGATACTGAGCATCTACAACAATGCCTAACACATAATGCTTTCTCAACAAATATTTGTTAATGAATGACCATTGGGAAATAATAGCTCTACACTTGCACGTATGTGTGTATGTGTATGTACATTTATAGTGACAGTATGTATGTCACTTTAACACAATTAAATATTTACAAATATTCAAGCAATACGGGCTCCTGGGTGGCTCAGTCATTTAAGTGTCCGACTTTGGCTCAGGTCACGATCTCACGGCTCGTGGGTTCAAGACCCACATCAGGCTCTGTGTTGACAGCTTGGAGTCTGGAGCCTGCTTAGGATTCTGTGTCTCCCTCTCTCTCTGCCCTTCCCCCACTTGCACTCTGTCTTTCTCTGTCTCTCAAAAATGAATAAAAACATTTAAAAATTTTAAAAACATATTCAAACAATATAAATACAAGAAAAAGTAAAAGTTGTAGTTCACTTCAACTTTATTTATTTAATTTATTTGTTTAACAAAGAGGAAACTTCTATGTGATAATGACTGTGCAGGAGACCCAACATTTAGCAAAAATAGAAAGATTCTCCCTGAGTAACCATTGTTATTATACCCGTGTTTATCTTTCCAGATATTTTCTTATCTATTTTTAAACACACACACACACACACACACGCCAAATATACATTTTTTAACATAAATAAAATTGTGCTCTACATATGACTATGTAATAAGCATTTGGGTTAAACTAGGGTATCTCAAATTTCTTTACCTCATGGCAAATGTAGAAAATAATATAATATTTATACAGCTCACAAGGAATGACTGGTTGTAACTTAACATATAATGGACCTATCCTTTATTTAAATAATTTTGGTCATATCATTCTGAATCATGAAATAGTCTTTTAATAAGTTATTGAATCCAGGTTGCTAAATTTTAATTTGCAATTTCTGTCTATATATTTATAGGTGTGATTAGACAGTAGTTTTCTTTTACCTTTTTAAAAAAATCTATCTTTTCCAATGTTGGTATAAGGATTATCTTAGCTTTATAGAAGGAGTTGAGAAGCTCTGCATTTTATCTTAAGATCTGAGATTGTTTTTTACATAGATAAAGGGTTTATTTGCTCATAACATATTGATGATTCTCACCTGTAAATCTGTCTTGCCTTATTGCCTTTGGTGGGGAGTTAGAATGAGCTCTTGACTCTTTTCAATTTTTTTTTAATAATTCTCAGTCTATGAAGATTATTTTCCTTTTCTTAAAATCAATTCGGTCATCTGTATTTTCTAGAAAAATCATTCTTTTCAACTCACTTTTAAAATTATATATTTTTAATGTATTTTTTTCTCTGTAGCGGATGTGTACTTTCTCATTTAAAGTGAGTTTGTGGTTTCCCTCATGTCTTCTCAGGCCTGGCTGGCTGCTATACTGAACGGGCCAGATTTGTGAGCAAGCTGACTTCCCTTTTAGTTAGTCGATTGATCTGCTCCCACCCCACTAACTGCCAGAAAGAGTGTCTTCACTCTGCTTAAGAACTGTGTCAATGCCTTTCACACTTTCAGCATTGGGTGCAGCTACGTTTCT
Organism: Felis catus; assembly: GCF_018350175.1. Lineage (NCBI taxonomy): Eukaryota > Metazoa > Chordata > Mammalia > Carnivora > Felidae > Felis > Felis catus. The sequence continues at coordinate 186,248,905 of NC_058371.1, read as the reverse complement.
TCTTTCGGTTCTTATTATCATTATTATCATCATCATCATCATCCATTATGAAGTCTGAAATCATAACATACTCTGATTGGCTTCACCACTCTGCCTGACACACAGCTAGAAACCCTCATCAGGAGCACCTCTTATTTTTAGGTGAGTCATATGCTGCGAGGGGCCACCATTGTATTATATTGTCGGAGGAACACAGTTGGACCAACTCCTCCACAGTCAAGCCTTCACGCGACCCACTGACATAATTGCCCCACTGACTACTCACTCTCTCTGCACCTTAATCCTGAGCTGAACTTTTTCCTGGTCCACATTGGCAAGAACTGCTTTTACCTTCAGAGTTAGGACTTCTCTGTTCTAACGTCTATGTCAATCTGATTCCACATGCGTTCTGATTGCCAGAGTTTTTCAAAATGTCTATGTTGCTGATGGTATCTCTTCCCCGCCTGCAGTCTACTCTGAATGTGCACAAGTATTATAGTATTCACCTCGACCTCACAAATTGTAATTAATGGTCATCTTGCCATTTTGATGGGTTGAAAACAGAAAACCTTTAGAGGCTAGAGAGCTGACATTTGTATAATATTTGTTTACTGAATGTCGCTATTCATGTGGAAATTATAAGTAATTTTATAGTTCTGTGTATACAACTATATAATGTGTAAATTAAGAATTATAAAGTAATTTTACGTTGTATGTGCAGCTGTCCTTTTTCTCGCTTTTTGTTGAACCGTTTTCAAATTTTCCAACGGCCCAGTGTGGACCGGTTTTGAGAGTGTGGTTGGAAAGCATTTCCACCACCTTGCAAAGAGTTTCTAATACATGTCAGCACTGTCTGATTTTAAAGTATGTGCATCTTTCAGCACCCAGATTCCCATTCATGATAAGTGACATGTGGACTTTTAGTGCTCCCAGCACCGGGGACTGTCTTTCCTACTCAGATCGTGAAGTCCTTTCAGAATTCCGCAGCATTACTCATCTTGATTATGCCACCAGTCTCTTTGATGGGAGGCTCACCCGCTTCCTTTAAGAATAAGGATGCGATTTAAGGTTTAACTTCAAACATTTAAGGCACTTAAGGTGCCAGGTCCAATTTATTTACAGCTTCTGATTGATGTCTACTTTCTGCGTGGAGCATGCATTGCAGATCCAGATCAGCTGCCTCCGTGCCCTCGTCATCCCCGTGCCCACGTGAAGTGGGCACCCTTCTCTAGGGCCTCTTGGTGCCAGAGTCATCTTTTGGTGTCAGTCCTAAACCAAATCTTGGCCTTCTTGTCTTTGTAATTCTGATAAGCTAACTGAAGAGATGTTTGGACAGCATATGCAGGAATAGTGTTCAAATCGGAGCCCCTTAGGAAAATTGAGTGCATGTTTGCAAACTATAAAATCCAACTTTTATTAAGGTTTTCAACAATCCTGCTTAATCTGGTTTGGAGCCAATAAAGTATGAAAACCAAAGTAGTTCACGGGGTAAAAGACTATCCCCTTTTGAACAATGTTGGTTGTGGTTTGTTTACGATTCTTGCGTGGTTTATAATGTTCTAGTATAATCTTCCCAGAAAGAAAACGTGGCGTTTGGTGGGGGAACAATGAATGGGCAGCAACATAGAGGACATGGCTTTTAATCCTCTATCTGTCACTGAGTTGTTTGACCTTCGCCACTTGACCTGTCTGGCCATGAGCTTCCACGGCTCGGAAATCATCTTTTAAGTTTCCTCTTATTTTCTAAGAATCTGTTTTCGATGCTACTGATTGTGTTTTTTGTTTTACGATTAGGCTCAGAGGAAGTCATGAAAATTCCCATACAAGTAAATAGGCAATCATAATAATGACAAAAACAAAAATTAGAATCCACGACTTCATTTTTTTTTCCCCTAGCAAGTCTGTAGTTATTCCAGTATTGTCTACAGGTATCTGATTTTATGGGAGTGCCATATTTAAACATTCATTATCAACTCATGCAATCAGACTTAAGTGCACCTAAGTACACCATCTGTCTTTTTCTTTCTTATATATTCCTCTGTAGTCACACACAGATATCTGCTATTCTAGTAGTGTCTGGAGCCTATTATAGCTGCACCAGTTACAGTGCAATCAGCAGAGGAGGCATTCCCTTCCAAGTCCTGATTTTCAGAATTTAACAGCACCAACATTTATAACGGCTCTACCCTTAAATGTGATACTTTCACACTTTTCGACACAGGTGTGTATTTTATTTCTCAAGGCTCCAAAGGCAAAGTCTATCTTTGGGGGAATAGTTCAAAGCTTGGACCTCTTTTGAAAAAGCCAAAGCATGACAGACAATGTTTTGCAAAGCCAGGAGGCTTCTGGTCAAGCTGCACAGTCATGCAAACCACTTCAAGGCTACAATGCAGGCAGAGAATGGTGGGAACGTGGTCGGCTCATTCTAGTCCCTGGGGCAAAAGCTTGGTCCTTTTGATTGGGTTCCACAGCCCTGTTATTTGAGCAGTGTGTCTGGTCTCAGCCCAAAGAGGCATCAGTTCTTTCTCTGCAAAGGAAACTGAACACACCTTTTCAACACACCGGTGATGACTTGGTGGCAGGGGGACCCAACTGTACCGAGCGTCGGCGACAGGTCTTACATTTTGGCAGCGTGAGCATATAAATGAATAGAACATGGAACTAGGATTAGGGCCTCCTGGAAACCAAATGAGATCCTGAGGGCGTATTCTGGAATAATCAACCGCACATCATTGAAATAAAATTCCCCAAAGTATGGTGAGCCCTGACATTGAGCTCTTTTACTATATATGCTCTCTTGGGAGAGAAATAGTTGTAGTAATACAGAGGAATTGGCTTTTTAAATTAGTCAGCCTTCATTTCAGTTCCCACCCCCTGCCACTTACTAATTATGTGGTTTAAGCAGGTTGCTTAACCTTCTTTAGCCCTGCTTGCCTCTCAGGTGGTACGGTGATCACAAGACCATTGTTCATAGTCATTGGGAAGATCGACAAGAGCCCTATGTACCAGAGGTATATGGTTACCTCTGCACAAAAGAGAAAAGGAGGGGCGCCTGGGTGGCTCAGTCGGTTAAGCGGCTGACTTCGGCTCAGGTCATGATTTCACGGTCCGTGAGTTCGAGCCCCGCGTCGGGCTCTGTGCTGACAGCTCAGAGCCTGGAGCCTGTTTCGGATTCTGTGTCTCCCTCTCTCTGACCCTCCCCCGTTCATGCTCTGTCTCTCTCTGTCTCAAAAATAAAAATAAAAAACGTTAAAAAAAAAAAGAGAGAGAGAAGGAAAAGCAATACTATACAGTATTAACTACGTGCCAGGCTCTATTCGAGTAACTTTCATATATTTTCTCAGTCCTCGTAACAACCAAGAGATAGACACTATTAGTATCCCTACAATATAGATGAGATATTTGCAGAGAGGTCAATTAAGCTGTCTAAGGGCATTCAGATGGTTCTCTGTGGCATCAATATTTGGGGCCAGGAGATCTGACCCATCCCCCACCATGCCCCTGCCCAGCCCATGCTGTCATCTACTAATCTGTATTGTCTCGAAGAAAGCCAAGCAGTTGACCACCCACCTCGCCCAGTGCACAAGTATGCTAAAAAATATATCATTTTCTCTGCCTATTTGTCCACAGTTCTTTTGGCATCACATTGTCTTTCTTGACCACAACTGGTTGAACTACTAAAGGGCCTGACTCCAGGATTGTCCATCCATAAATAGGCCAGGAAGTGATAATTTGGCCAAATGCAAAAAGTGGGACAGTAAGTTTTTCTCAGTAAGGAATTTGAATGAAGAAGTGCAGAGAGAACTTGTCCATAAGCAATGGCATTAACAGCTGAGACAACAAGAGGCTAGCGGAGAGTAGCTGTGGTAAAATCAGTTTTATTAGCCCGCATTTGAATGCATCATGGATACTTTTAAGGACCAAAACACTTGTCTTTTTCTTCTATGATATCATTGTTTCACCATTAAAAAAAAAAAAATCCGAAATCTGAATCGTTTAGAACTTGAGAGATACACAAAGAGGCTCACGGAACGAAGTGGTCCTCTGAGTGTGCTTTAACTGTATCTCCGTTGTTTAAAATTCTTCCCAGGCATGTTTTTCAATGTTTTAGATTCTGCTTTCCAAGGTGAACACCTTTTTTTTTTTTTCATGTTTATTAATCATTTTGGTATGCACCAGGACTGATTTGGGTCCATGGTAAATTCTGGAGGCCCTGATAGGTTTGGCTTAGAGTGGTAGCAGGTGCCTTAATAAGGAATATAGTAAGATCGTGAGGTAAGAGCAGGAGAAAAGAAGACAGGGAAAAGGTGGAAAACCTCTCCCAGGCCCACTTCCTAGCTATTTCCCTAAAGCCTAACCATCTCCCTTCTCCCAGTGCTTGGTTTCCTCTTTTTTTTTCCCTCCTTTATCTTCATAAGACCAAATATATTTCTTAGGATCTCATCACTGCTATTCCTCCAACACTATGAACACTATTATTTATCTTAAGGAGGGCCATATTTCCCAACCAACTGCCCTGGGGATATTCTGGCCATAAGTTCAGAATAACTTCCTCTTCTCGCAGATGGAACCGAATCTGATACAAGATAGAAGTGTCATTGCTCAATACAGTAGCCTCCAACCATATATGGACAGTGAACTGTTATGCCCAGAATTCGTGATCCCCAAAGACCACCAGGGAGCCGAGTCTGATGCAAAAGCAAAAGAGCCTTTATTCGAGCTAGCTCGAGCTCAGTCCCCTACCTGCACCCACGCAGCGGTGAGATACCGGGGAGAGGGAGAGAGTTTCAAAAGCACAAAGGTTTTATTGGGGCCTAGGGGCAATTGGTGAGGTAATGGCTGTGGCCTCAGCCGATTGGCTGGGGAAGGGTCGTGGCCTCGGCTGATTGGCTGGGGAAGGGTCGGAGTCCTGTTAGGCAGGTCGCTGGGCCTGTTTTGATCAGGAAGTTTGAACGGGTGAGCAGGAGATTACTCAAGGGGATGAGGTGCGGTCTGAGGTTTCTGCGATTTTCCCGGAAGAGGGGTCATGTCGGGGACATAGTCACTCAAGGTGGAGGACACAGAACAAGATGGAGTCGGCTGGCGTAGGCCCGCCCTTTCAGAACACTTGCAATGTGGTTAATCCAAAGCAAGGGTCTGCCATAAGTGTAAAGTACACACTGGATTTCAAAAACCTATTGCCAATAAAAGAATAAAAGGTATCTTATCATTTTTACATTGATTACCTGCTGAAAAAAAGCACCTTGGAATATTGGCTTAAATAAAATATAGTATTGCTATTAATTTCAATCTTTCCTTTTATTTTTTTTTTAATGTGGCTACTACAAAATTTAAAATTATATATGTGGCTTCCCTTATATGTAGGTGGGGTTGCACTGGTGTAGAAGTTGACAGCAATCCTATTTTCATTTTTATTAAAATATTGGAATTAATAGCGATGTTAATGCAGGTATTTTAAACTTACATGAAATAAGCAACCAAGTGTTGCTATGGCCACTTTGCTTTATAGCAATCTCTGACAGCGAGGAATGCTATGCAAACCAAAATTATAAGAAATGAGTCAGCAGAAATTCTAAAGGAAGGAAAATATACAGAAGTAGTACAGGATCAGGAACCCAAGCTTCATAAAGCTGCATGAAAAATAGATGACAATATAGACAAGAGTTGAGAAGATAACTCTGCCTCCTGGGCAAAGGGCAGATGTCCCCAGGTCCAGCTCTTGAGGTCCCCATCTTGGATCTGGAGCCATCCTTCAGTTCCAGCTCTTTCCAAGGATATGGGTGTGTCACTTCACAGCAAGCCCCCTACTCCCAGAGGAAACTTTTCTTGTCTTTGTTAAGCACCTTCGGTTACGGAACCAGGCTGGAACGCTGGCGGAAAAACGAAGCAGCACTCGGAGATCTTGGTGGATTGGAGATTTATTGAACACCAGCGGACTCAGAGGAGAACTTTCCTCCAAAGATCTGAGCCCTGAATGAAGGGGGGAAGGGTAATTTATAGTTGTCACCTTCCATATCTGTGGTGGCTTTTTGCAGCAAACAGGACAAGAAGAACCCGGAAGAGGGAGTCTCTAAGCTAGAGACCAGATCTTGTTTTAGTCCCATCAGCCATCGTATGGTGTAAAACTTTATTCATTTTCCCAACACTTCAACATACAAAGCACCTTTCTTTTGCTCGGGAGTGTAATAGTGAATAAGTGTAAGCAGGTCTCTGCTTACACTTTGAGGGAAAGAAACCAGTAATATAGAAATAATCAGTATGAAATAGCTATGAAACAATAGCTAAGCACAAAAACAAAACAAAACAAAACGAAAACTGATGCAGTGAAAAGATCCCTAAAGACTGTAAGACAGGTTGATTCCACAGAGGGTTTTTGTCAGAAGATGACTACTCCTTATTCAGGAAGTAACCATTGAGCTGAGATGTGGAAAGTGAGAAAGAGCCATTCATGCAAAGAGCCTGGGGTACGGAGAGGAGAGGGGAAAACATTCCAGAGAGGAACAGCAGGTACAATGTCTCTAAGGCAGAAAGATATTTAGTTTGTTGGAGAAACAACGTGATTATGATTGGAGGGAAGGAAGGTGGTGTGAGAGAAAATGAAAGAGTTAGACGAGGGACCTTGTCTAATATAGTCATGTAAACAATTTGAATTTTATTTTGAATGCACTGGAAAGCCATTGAAGAGTGTTAAGGTGTGGAACTGATGAGGTTTTGGGGTGATAGTGGGGTTTGTGGGGTCCAGAGTCGACGGCCAAGAAAATTCTTGAAGACGTCTTTGGTGCAAAAAGGTGATTTTATTGAAGTAAGGGGACAGGACCAGTGGGCAGGAAGAGCTTCCCGTGGGCCATGAAGAGATGCCGGTTAAATACTATGGAGTTGGGGGAGGTAAAGTCCAGGGGAAGTTTCCAGTGAGATTTTCATATGCTAAAGATTCTGGATTCTGGAGGCCTAGCTATTGTCAGACTAAGGTTGTTTTTCCCTCTAGCAAAGTATTAGCATGAAGACAGTGGGGAGTTCCTGGAAAACCGGTTTACTCTGCCAGCCTCAAGCGTTTGTCAATGGGCTGCAGGTTATAAGGAAATTTAGTTCTGCCATTTCCTTCTGCCTTTGTTCCCCACATCACTATGGAGGGACGATGGAGACTTAGATCCTGCAGGACTATGATCTCTATCAGTTAACCATTTGTTTTTCCCCTTTTCTTTGTTCTTGGGCAGCCAGGAGTGCCTGAGGAATACCATACAAATCCCACCTTGGCTGGGGCGGGGGGGGGGGGGGGGGGGGGGGGGGGGAGGGAGGGCGGTGTTTGCAGCCTGTCGCATCGCCTTATGCTCCCTCCTCACAATGATACAACCAATTAGGAATCTACCACAGTGGTCCAAGCAAGGTGTGATAGAAGCTTGCATTTGAATAATCCCTGCTCCTTTTGAATCAACATAATACAGGACTGTGCCATTTAAATGACATGTATTGAATTTACCAAGAAACAGCAATATTCAGCTGGTTTTTAAATGTTCAATTCTAAACTGTGTCTGGTTTCTTGGCCATTTAGTATTTCTAACATAAAACGCATTGTTTCATCTAAGATATCAATGGTTAGCACTTTAGGCTCCAAAGAGAGGATGTTTACTTCACCTGAGTACATTTATTACCTCATAACCAATCTTGGGCAAGAGTTAGCAGGGCTCAGTAGAAATGTCAGAAGAGCCAAAAAAACTTGTGTTCAGGTCCTGGCTTATTCAGCTTCTGACTGTGTCCTTGGGTGAACCACTTCCACAAAGCCTCAGTTTATTTCCCTATAAACTGTATTTGTTCTGTAAGTTGTATGGATCAAGAAAAGCGAACGTGCTATAAAACTCAGAAGTTTTCTATGAATACAGGGTGCTATTGACAGCTGGAGTCACAACCTCAAAGCATCTTCAAGGACTAGGTGGGCCTGGCTCTGTGTAAGGTGGACCCGTTGGGCCTGTGGGTGATTTCTGCCATTGTGGTAATAAAAGCCCAATGTTGTCTGACATTTCAATTTTTTCTTCAAAAGAAAATCTATAAATCTTGATTTTGGGGGGGGGGGGTAAAAATCTCCATTTTTAAGTTTTGATAGCTAATTAAAATATAATTCAAAAAAATAATTTTGTAGACCAAATAAATCATATCCATGGGCCAAAGCTGGATAGAGATCAGTCTATTAACTTTTATTGTCTCCAATTTACATGGTGACTAACACCCCCCAAACCTCCATGTTGGCACCTTAAGTTAAGAGTATTTATTGTACTGATTGTATCAAATATAGTCCAATCTTGTAGTCACCAATTATTTGTAATTATTTCCATGATGAGGGTTTTTCACTTCAGGTGGCCAATTACTTCCTATCAAATTATCACTGAAAACCATTATTTTCATTTCCATTTGTAGACATCTCAAGACTTTATTTTCCATTTGGTACAAGTAAATGAAAAGGAAATAATAACAGCCAATGCAATTATGACTGTGATCTTATCTGTCTGGATTGATTAGAAGTCCTTACTCTAATCATGCAAACTCTTTGTTAATGTTAAGTTTATTATAACCCAGTTTCAGATGTAGTGATGTTTTTAGAGATTTCACTCATTTTATATTTTTATTTTATAAGATGGTAGGGAATGCAGGATCGGAAAAAGGAAAAAGACCTAGTTACCAAAGGGACCGAGTTTTCCTGTAAATTGGCTTCCCCACACTGATCTCTGTGAAAATCTTTCTCCATTTATCAAAACTCTGTCTCTGGTGAATTTCAGTGAATTACGATGGAGTGTTGCTAATTCATACTAATGAGTGGGATACCCAGTGCAGATTATTGAATTCTGAGAATTAGCAAATGAACAACAACAAAAAAAGGAGGGTGGGGGGAGGAATGACAATAAATTGAGACCACTGCATCACCAAAATGTCCTTTGTTCACTTGTTTTCTTAGTTATAAGCTAGTTTTTAATTAATTAGGTGAATATATCATTGCTATTAGTGCAAATTATGTCCCTAGAGCTTTCCGACATTACATATTAGTTAAAAATCAGGTGCAAGTTTATTTGGCAGTGAGTTGAAATAAAGCATTGGCAAAAGAACAAGGAGAGATTTAGATTGGTACTAAATTCACTAACTTTCCACTTAATATAATATTCTTTTTTTTTAGCCTTGCCATCAGTACTTGGTATTAAATATGATTCTCAGTTATCAGCCAAGAAAATCGACCAGTATTCCAAAGGAGGGCTGTCCACTGTTGAACATTTACCTGCCTAAAGTAATGGCAACTAGATGTTCATAGGTGTTGGCATGGTTGCTGCTTCTCCAGGTAGCCCCACAAATACCTTAGGGTGCAAACAGTTCCCTCCCCCCTCCATTTTTTTAGGAAAAAAAGGAAGAAAGATTGGGTAGAATGTAATGAAAAATACAATTAAGTTTAAGAAAAATGTTAAGCATTGGAGACCACCTTATTTTATTTATTTTTTAAGGCTTATTTAAGTAATCTCTATACCCAATGTGGGGCTTGAACTCACGGCCCCAAAATCAAGACCCACATGCTCTACAGTCTGAGCCAGCCAGGTGCCCCCAAAAGCTCCTTATTTCATAGGTGATGAAAATGCAGTTCCAAGAGAAAGAGAGAGAGAGAGAGAGAGAGAGAGAGAGAGAGAGAGAATGAGGTCCCATAGAGGGAGATGAGTTTCATGCTTTCTTCAATATACCTCCTGGATGCTGAAAGATGCCTTGTACTCCTCACATTTTTGTTATTTATTCTTTTAATGAATGGAAGACGGTATGAACTAGGATTGAACTGGTTTCCTGCTCATACTGTGCCTACAACACCTAGTAGAATTTATAAGCAAATAATAATCACTCAATAAACATGCATTAAGTGGCAGTACTTACATAGCACCAGGATCTAAGGACACAGAGCTGTGGATCTTTCCTTTAGGGAGTGCACATTCTTGAGAAGGAAAGAAAAAATAAGCAAATAAATACAGTAGGATGTTTCTGTGATGTAGGGTAAACTCGGATTTCCTTGAAAGCCCAGAGTAGGAGAAGCGAGCCCAAGAGTAGGGTCAGAAAAGGCCCCTAGTAGGAAATGGTTGAGCTGAACTGTCAAGAATCATATTTACTTAGCTGGAGAAGGTTGGAAAAATGTTTAGGAAACTTCACCCAGTTCACTGTGTGGAGTGAATAGAAAAGAACCCAGCAGGTAGGTAGGAAATAATTATAAAAGACCTGTTATACCTTGTGAGCTGCTTATGTTTTATTTGGTTGTCATCAGGAGCAGTACCAAAGAGGGACCAAAGGGACAAGACTGGGGGCAAGAAGCTCAATGAGAAGACTTGCAAGGGTCTACTTGAGATTTGACAAGGGCCCCCTGGGATCTCTTATGGCTACCCTGAGCATAGTTCTGCCCCTAGTGGTATATAGGATTTCTGGAAAAGTACCTTTCCCCCAATTTTAGCCTGCAGTTTGAATGAAATGACTTCATTCTCAGCTTCAAGGGTGATTCTCAATTAACTTAAGCTAATCACTAAATTCACTCACTTGACCATAGTAATTAAATTGAGACTGGACATGTGACTCAAGGTCAGTAAATGAGACCAGAGAATATCTGGACTGGGGCTTTTGGAAAAGAATCTCCCTTGCTCTTCTGAGAGAACCACTGGAAGTAATATTCTCTATTCTGGAACCAGGGCACATGTAGTCTGGACAATATTGGCCACCATATTATAAACAGAAAGAAAATCAACTGTTAGATTAAGCCAGCACTACAGAAAGAAAACACAGAGAAGTCAATGCAGCAAACCTTACTTTAAGTCTGCACTAACTTTGGGTCTTAGAGTTATGCAGAATTATGAATTATTTGTAATCAGCTATGTTATTTCAAGGTGTTGTGGTTTTTTTTTCCCCCCTCACTTGGACATTCCTGTTCGTGGAAGCATCTTAACTGCTAAAAACCTGGTTGCAGCAGTGACAGTCTGCATAAAGGTAGAAAATTAGATGACCTCTTCCAGTTTCTTCATTCTCATGATTCCACCTCACTTCTTGTTTATTAAGAAAATGTGAAGCCTGCACACCGCAGGCTGATGACTGAAGAAAAATGGCGAAAACATCACAAGAGTCAAATGACTCCTCCACAGTCCCCTGACAGCTTTTCTCCCTTCCTCTCTCCCAGCCTGCCTGTCTTTGGCTGCCAAGAATTTGCTGTTTGCTTCTCACTTCCCTCATCCAATCCACACTGAGAAGATAACGTGCCCAGCTAGCTCCAGAACAGAAAGCTGAATGTTGGCACACATTTCGCCTTGAATGAAAATAACCTACCCGTGCAGAGTGGCCTCTGCTCTCCAGGGCTGAGACTGTATTGGGTTCAGTGGTGAGTTCTTCGGCCGTCTGGTCCTGGGATTTCAACTAATGGCTTTGGGGTTTTGCACAAGCCAAATGCGCCTGGCTTTAATGTTGCCACCATGGATAAGAGCTTGTCATGTTGTATGATATTACATAGTTACTCCAAAGGGGCTTTCTGGCTAAGTGACAGCATTTGACATGTCTCTAATATTGACAGGAGTGGTGACTTTCAAGTGTTCTATTTATTTCAGGTAGAAAGGGCGCAGAGATTTTTTAAATAAGATAAACACATGCAAAGGAACCTTCTAGCTTGGTATAGTAAAAATATGAAGGGGGTTTGAATACTGGCTCTGCTCTTTTCTTGCCATGGACCACTGGTCAAAGTTAGAGACTCAGCCTGTCACCATGGAATGGAAATGATGATACTGCCTACCTTTAAGCATCATACATTTTTAAGTAGGCTCCACGCCCTGTGCGGGGCCCAACTCAGGGCTCAACCTCACGACCCTTAGATCAAGACCTGAGCTGAGATAAACAATCAAATGCTTAACAGACTGAGCCACCCAGGCACCCACAAGCACCATAATTATATTATCTCATGTGTCTAAGTGTCTTGTGTGATGCCTGGCTCATTGTAGACCAATCATGGCACATATATTAATTGGGATTTCCTGCAATGCCCATAAACTTTTCTAAGTAAACAGCTATAATCAAGCCCTTAACTCTGAAAATCCTTAGACAACCTTGTTTCTACCACAAGGCTTGGCTCCTTTGGCCACAGATGAGCATACCATTGGTAGCCAGACCCAATATAGCTGACCCATGAGGTGACCGAGAAATTACAACCTGGCATGGTGCTTGAATATGACCTGCTTCCAAGAGCTTAGTGGACTCTTGCTTGAGTTCCGAAAGAATCAGGGGGTCAGTAACGAAGATTGAGACTGAAAGGATTTATACAGAGAAGCCGTGTTATAAGACTAAGCCATGAAGAGTCACAGAGGTTATGAGAAAGGAGACCACGTGTCAAGTGGCAAAATTCAGAAAGATTTATAGACAGAAAGAATCAATGGGTTTATGGTGAGAGAAGTAGATAAATCCAGAGAGAAACAAATGTATTCAGAGTAGCTGAATTACATGAGTGGCAAAGCATACAATTGAGACCTTTGAGACACTTGAGAAATGAACATTTTTGCTAAGGACCTTGCAACCCCCAATAGATCATCTACAGGCAGGATGGTCTAGGAGGAGGCTATATAGTAGAACTGTTGATGATATAACTCTGAAATCAGAGCAGCTGGGCTCAAGTCCTAGCTCTGTCACTAACTAGCTGTGGGAATTTGGGCAAGTTTTTCAACCTCTACACTGCCTCGGTTTCTTCTATAACACAAGGAAACATGGGACCTACCATTAGAGCCATTATGAGGGTTAAATACACGTGAAGGCTTAGTACATTACTGGTGCAGAGTCGTTTTTCAATAAATAAATATTAGACATTATTAGCTTTCATCAACTATGCCTCAGTAGTCATAAAACTGACATGTAAGCAGCCCCTCAGCTCCAGTATAACTCTTGTCTCCCTTACGTCCAAATGCATCTTATAATTAACATCACTGTCAATCACAAGAGCCTAATTAAATAAATGTCTATTATCAGTTTTGTTTGAAGAACAAGATATACAAGGACAAAAAAGGAGATTAAATGTTAAATACAATAGTAATAGTTACCTTTTGTGTGTTCTAACAATTTTTGTGCCGTTCGTTCAGTCCTTTACCTATTTGGTCATTCGTTTATTCAGTCTTCAAAGATGTATTGAATTTCAACAATGTTGGAAAGTCATTTTGAAAATGCAGCCCTGTACTTACGGAGTTTTAAGACCCTGTAGCATTAAGCAAACAGTGATGCAGGATCATTTTAGAACCGAAATCTGAGGGTGAACAATCTTCTTACTTCCTTACCTCATTTAGCTAGTAACTCAAAAATCATCTTTTCAGAGAGTTCTTGTGTAACAGAATGTATTAATGAAGGTAAGATAGGTAATATGGTGGTTAATAAACTAACCCCATATTATTGGCTTACCAAAACAAACATATATTTGTTTTTCATATTATGTGTGCAAAGTTGGTTAGTCAGGTGGTCTGTACCCCACACAATCACTAATGGAGCCAGGTTGATGAAAACTCTGCCATCTTTTATCGGAATTATCTGGAACATGAAGCCTCCCATGGCCTCAGTGGCAGAAGAAGAATGGTCATAGAGCCATTTCACAGCCTCCCTGAAAGGCTCTTAGTGGAAATTACCACATCACTTTTGCATTGGTCCAAATCAGTAATGTGGGTCAATGTAAGTGCAAGGGGCTGGAAAGTCTTCTCAGATACCAGGGAACACAGAGAACTAGTCACCTGTCCTGGACCATCTCATTCAAAGTGTAACTCCAACTCTAATCCTTCCCATCCTCTTCCCTGGATGAAGTCTTTATCACCATTTAATATGTATCTCCTAACTAGAATGTAAGCTTTAAGAAGGAAAGCATTCTTGTTTCATCTTGTACACAGATACATTCCCTAGCATCCAGAACAATGTTTGGCACAGATAAGGCACTCAAGAAATGTCTGTTACATAAATGAATAAACGAATCTTTTTGGTGGCAAGGGGTAGCAAGTTTAAGTGGTAAGGAGCATCAGAAAAAAAAAAAAAAAAACTGAGATAGGAAAGAATTTGTTTTGTTCAAAATAAAGGGATTAAGTGAAGACAACTGAACTCCTCTGGTTGCTGGCCGCAGTGGGATCCGATCAACCAATGAGTAATTCTCAGAACCTGAGGATCTCAGTAGTTCCAGGTTTTGTTTTTTCTTCTAATCATGAGTCATACCATGTTCTCAGTCTTCCTGAGTGAGTTGAAAAGGAAGTGTCTTGGGGAAACAATGGAAACCAAAATGGAAATTCTGGGTTCTAGTTCCAGCCGTCACTCACTAGTCATATGACTTTAGTCAAGACACTTCATCTTTCCATGCCTTAGTTACTGTACCTTTAATAGGGATGATACCCTTTCTCCCTTCTACCTAAGAGACAATCTACTAAGAAAGACCTCTGTAACCCAACTCAATTTTATAAGGTACTCTCAGTATAACAACTTACTTGCTGCTTATGCAAACTCCTCCGGGAGAAGTTGATCAACGGTCAGTCCCCACCCTCTCAACTTCTTGCTACACTCTACAGGCATCTGAAAACTTTAAGGCAGAAAGGTGGATTTACCAACTAGTAGAGGGGATTCACATCTCATATTTAGATTCCAAATCCATTGTTTTTTTTCCCTTCACACAACAAAAGTATTTATAAAATGTAAATATATTTTAATGTTGTGATCTGAGTTCTGAGGGGAATACATTCCCTTTTTCAAATTCCATTTTCCTGTTGGATATACCAAGACAGAAAACACAGTCTTGGTCCTATGTCTTGGGGCCCATGAGGAACCCCATGGCAGTAAAAGAAAAGAAGGCTACATAGCTTGTCACTGCAGGGAAACCCGATGGAGAAAGAGCCATGCTCCATGTAGATAGTAAAGCAAAGTGAGGGAGGGCTTTAGAAGGAATGCTTGGGAGTGGTTATTTTCACCCTCAACTCTAAGTGCCAAAGCAACACGATGTTCTATAGGAAACCATTATACTAAGGAAGTGACCCCAGATGGCACCAAGGGCATACTTCATCTCAAAGACATAAAATTGCTGGACTATGAGAACTGAAGCAATTCCTAGAAATGGGAACTCAAAAAGCCAGTGTAGGCTATGTGTTGTTCAAGGTGAATCCAACTGGATCAATGCCATCTTGCCAATGAAAGTCACAAACAATTCCATAAAGTCATACTATAGAGGTTAAGGAGCAGGCGTGTCTGGAGAATGGGGAAACATTACATCAGCCAAGCATCAGCTAGATGGGGGAGGCAAGAGTCTACCTGATCCTTCCATCATCCCACGGAGAGTTAGCTCAGAACCAGGACGTGGCTGTGCACGTGGGGCAAATCTGCATTCCAGGGAAGGGACCATGGCCCACTCCTCATTCACTATTTTTATGGCAAGTATGAGAAAGGAGTCTTATCTATAGAGAATGCACAGTCATCTTGCCACCAGATGATCTGATGGGGTTACCAGCAGTTTTAAGCATCGTCCATCCCTGGAGTCTCTAGCACCATGAGAATGTTCAGGTCCTTTCTAAATTTTTTTAGTCTTTATTTATTCTTGAGAGAGACAGAGAGAGAGAATGAGTGGGGGAGAGGCAGAGAGAGAGAGGTAAGCACAGAACCGAAAGTAGGCTCCAGGCTCTGGGCTGTCAGCACAGAGCCCGAGGTGGGGCTAGACCTCATGACCATGAGATCGCGACCTGAGCCAAAGTCAGATGCTCAACCAACTGAGCCACCAAGGCACCCCCATGTCCCTTTCTAGAAGGAAGGAGACCCCAGCCTATGAAAAGTCAACCTGAGTGCAGTCCCTCCCCCTGGGGAAAACATCAAGGAAAGGGTTGCTGGCCCCACCAGCTCAGTGTCCAAGCATTCCAGAATGAGCACCCGGAGTCACTTTCCAATGGCTCAGATCCTCTACCACACTGTGTCACTGCCCTGGTGTCCCCTAGTGTGTTAGAGAAAAAGTTACTAAGCAAAAAGAACCTCGCATGGCTGAGGCAACTTCATCAATATAGTTTGTTAATTAAAATAAGACCTGAATCGGAGTTGTGTGTTTTTTTTTTAATAAACTAAATAAGATATAATTTATACTGATTTTTTTGTTTCATTCTGTTGCCACTTAAAAAAAAAAATGATTCCAAGGCTGCATTCCATAAGGGCATTTCATTAACTGGTTGAATTTAAGTGACTTAATTGATGTAGTTAAAGCATTAACTCTGCTGATAAAAAATAAAATGACTCAGGGCAAACACACTGTCATATTGTTATTATTGAACACGGACTGCAAAGCGCCAGCCCAGGAGTTGCTGCAGAGCACAGTTAGACACGGTCCGTGTCCCAGGGGCATGCAATCCCAGCAAGGTTGTTATATGGTATTCATTGCAATTTGATGAACTTCATTTATCTAGACAGCCACTTATTTAGGATGAATTGGAACCTACTGAATCATCTTAATTCAGAGGCTTCTACTGCACCATGGGTCTGCAGCAGCTATTAAACTTGAGAAGATTCGGCGGCCATGACACAATGAATGTATTATTCCCACAAAATTATCTGGGTGTGATGAATCATCAGCTTTATGGACAGGTGTGGGTGATACCCACTCTCACCTTTCTACCCCCTTAGGTTTGTAAGTATGATATCAGTGCTGCAATCACAGTTACTCATCTTCCCCGATGAAGAAGTTATCTGTCACAGATGATGCCATTTCCCCAATAGCACAATCATTCAATTCTTGGGGAAAAAAAAATCACACAGCCTGAAACCCTGATACAAGGAGAGGGTTCCCCTAGGCACTGAGTTCTCTGAAGCGATGAGTTAATGAGGAGAGAATAGTTCTCTCCGTAACAGATACCTCCATTTTATGGCATTCTATTACTAATTGAGAGTAGGAACTCCCATAAACTATACTTGGAGGATTTATTTGGATTATTTACAAGGCCAAGGGAAAAAAAAAAACATGCAAATAGAGACGTACATGTAGAGTGAATCCAATTGCCAAACACTCGTACATTCTGTTTGTAGACTGAGGGCTTTTGCAGACACGTAATGTGTAAGAGTTGGGGGGAGAAAAAAAACAAAAACCTTAGGGCTGTCACCCTCCAAATTTTTGGCCCCTTTTTAAATTCAGTACCAGAGACTTTTATAACCTCCAGACCAAGTGTATGTTATCTTGGATGGGAAAGCTGAAATTTCAAAACTACAAACTAAATAGAAGAAAATTATTCCAAAATGCACAGCAACTTTTAAACCTCTCAGACTCAAAAAGCTCTAAGGGCATTGTATTGGCCAGGATTCTCGAGAGAAACAAACAGGACCAATCTATATATTGTGTATTATTATAAAAAATAGACATGATTTATTCTATACAATAAATACATGATTTATTCATATATATAATCATATACATGATATATAAATCATATATCTATACAATTTATTTTAAGAAATTGGCTCACATAATTGGGTGGCAAGTCTGAAATTGGTAGGGCAGGCTGACAGGCTAGAAACGCAGGTGGGATTTGAAGTAGAATTCCTTCTTGTCTGAGAAACTTGTTTTTGCTCTCTTGCCTTCGATGGACTAGATGAGGCCCACTCATATTATGGCGTTTCCCTCTGTTGTAGACGTTACTCACATCTGCAAAACATCTCCACAGCAACCTTAAATGAGTGTGTGACCGGACAACTGACCGCTGTAGTCTAGTCAAGGTGACACATAAAATGTAACCATCACAGGCATCAACTCTATTTGTCACTACTTAATGCTGTGAACTTCATCAAACAGTATTTATTAAATTCGCGTATACAAAACTCATTAGGGTCTGTTCAATAAAAAAGGATCATCTAACTTTTTCATATTATGGCTTACACCAAAAGTTACTTGGATTTGAAACACATCGCGCTTCTTTTGGCCGATGCCAATTATCTTGCTGAAAGGGCATTTCTTATGTTTTGTAACCCAGGTGTTGGCAAATGATGGCCCACTGCTAACTGTGACCCACTGCCTGTTTCTGCATGGCCCAGGAGCTAAGAAGGTTTTTATACTTTTAGATGGCTACGTTATGAATAGTTATGGAAGGAATCGTACACCCCCAAATGGTTAAAACAATAAACTTCATGTTATTTGTTATTAAGACATACACACAAGCTACATAGGAACCTACATAATATTCAGAATGCTGTCTCTTGACCCTCAAACTCTAAAATATGTGACATCTGACTCTAAAAATGTTGCTGCCCTTGCTGTAAACCAAATACTTTCTCATTGAGGGAATAGGCTAACCCCCACCTGGTTAGATGGACATGACAGTAACACATTTCTTTGATCCATCTCACAATTTCATAATTCCTCAAGAAGCATTGAAAATACTAGCTTTGTTTGTATCTTACTTCAAATCTTATCTTTATAAATAGACTTTAAAGAAAATATCAGGAGCTCTGGTATTTAATGGAAGAAGTCCTTGCTTAAAGCTAGAAAAGGAAATAAGGCAGCAGACTCCCAAGGCCCACCGTGGTCCGGCCCTTTGATTTCCCCTTCAGTCTCACCTCCTGTGACTCCTCTACTCCTAACTTTAGTCCAGCTACACGGACCTTTCCTTTGTTTTCCTTTCCTTTTCTTTTCTTTTTTTTTTTTTTTTTAATGTGTGTTTATTTATTTTTAGAGAGACAGAGAGGAAAAGAGAGATCCCAATCAGGCTCTGCACTGACAGCCCTGATGTGGGCTCAATCCCATGAACCATGAGATCATGACCTGAGCCAAAATGAAGAGTCGGATGCTTAACCAACTGAGCCACCCAGGCACCCCCTTCTCTGTTTCTTGATTATTTCCACCTTGTTCCTACCTCAACTATTCCCTCAACTATTCCTCAAAGAGCCTCACATGGCTGCCTTCTCGTTGTCACCTCAAACGGGACATACTGAGGCAGACTATCCGGGCTCATCCTCCTGACCCACCCCGGTACCCATTTCTCCATCTTACTATGCTATTTTAATTTGTACATAGTACTGTCTCGAATTATTTGTGAATTCATTTATCATCTTTCGTCAGTAGATGCTGGCTCTAAGTGAGCAGGGATCTTGCTTGTCTTGTCCATGGCTGTACCCCATTATCTAGACTATTCCATGGCCATGGAAAGTATTCAGTTAATATTTGTGAGATTAGCTAGTGGGAAGACAGAACACAAGCAAACTGGATTAATGTGTTATTGTCCCTAGAGATTAGCATTCCAATTAAGTCACCATTGGGTTCAAAGTGGATTAGAAAGTATTTAATCTGGCTGTTCATTCAGTTAAGTAAAGGAATTGAGGACCCAACTCAGGCAAAGTTCTAGATGCTGCAGACATAACAGTAAAGAGGAAAGACAAGATCCCCACACTCAGGAATGTCACAAAATGATACATCAGGAACAGAGAAGTGTGGGATGCCATACTCCAGTGGTATTATAAAATATACTTCAGATAGTTGACTGGATATGTTTTTCTTACCTCAAATACTTTCTCAAACTGCTTTGAATCCTATTTTCTAGCATTAATACATCTGAGCATGCACAATGGCGCCATGCATATGTATGGCTTTGACACTGGATCAATGTTACCTGTAAGGAATTATTATAAAGATTTAAGCTAAAAGGTAAAGAAAAGACAGAAAAAAATATTTTTTTTGCACCGCTTCCCAATTGTGATTTTGAAAATCTCAGATGACCCCCCAAGCCCAGGTTCCCTGTCCCAAGAGGAAAGGCCAACAGCAAAGCCTGGCAAATAATGCAGTAACAGATTCAGAGCAAGAACGGAAGAGAGAAGGAGGGACACTGGATCTCCATGTAGTGCTTCTCTGGTTTGCTTCACGGAGAATATTGTATTTGTAATTCGATCGGCATGAGATTATTAAATAGCAAAACAACAACAACAACGACATGAAGTTCTACCTGATAAATCTTTCTTTATGATTCTGCCAATATCAGTATGACTGCCCCACGACCTTGTTTCTTGGGATGCACGCTTCTAAATACACACATGCGCACATGCACAAATTAAAGGGGGATGTAAGGGCTTTTCTCTAGTTTACTTCCTGGCAAATTGAGTAAAAAAGAAGAAAATTGCATTCCAATCAGCCTTTAACACAAAGCTGAGAAAAGTTTTGTCTTCCTTTCATATATATATATATATATATATATATATATATATATACTTTTTTTTTTTCCTACTGAGTGAAAGTGACAGATGGGTAGACATAACTACCACAGAACTAAAAATCAGGAAACCTGGCTGGACTGTATCTCAAATCATCTTCAACCTTAAAGAAGATTGATTGAAGAACTTTATTCTCAGTTTCCTCATCTATAAAATGAATGTGCCCTATTCTATCTTCTCTAATCTGCTCATTCCCAGTTCTAGGCTCTACCATAAAATTCAGTTTGTAAAAATAAGCAGCACCCTGCCTCATTATAATAAGCATAGCCAATTTAAAGCAAGGATGATCCAGAATTTTTTGGAATTTCAGGACTGACACTGTATACATATGTCAAAACATATAAAATCGCACACTTTAAACGTGTTCTGCCTGTTGTATGTTAACTATACCTTAATAAAGCTCTGATTAAAAAAAAAAAGAATGACACTTCAGCTCATTATCTACAAAGAATTAAATTAGCAGCATTTTGGAGGGAAAAACAAGAAAGACATAGTTTTACGTGGGTATTATTTTAAACTGCTGATTAGATAAGTAAGAAAATGTGTCCCTTAGCAGCCACTCCTGCTGCACTGCCTAGCCTTGTCTACACAAAGAAAATGCCTTGAGCCAACGCTCCTACTAGTTGAATTCTGTTGACCTGTTTTTTCTAAACCACCTCTTCAATTCAGCAGACAGTTATGCATCGTTTTCAAAATAACCAGTTGTTTGTTCTCCCTCTGCCAGTCCCCCAGCCGGGAAGGAGCCTGGGTGCAGCGACTCTGTTAGGAGCCAACGAGTGGAAGAAGGCAGGTCTGTTTACCTGCCAAGAAAGGCCTGGAATCAGTGCACTGCTTAGCTGTATTGCCGCAAAGCAAAGACAACTCGCTAAGGAGAAAACGATTCAGTCAAACTGAGACAAAACATAATTTTCCCTGAACGCCACTGTATTTTGATAGACTACATTCAATGAAACCAATTAACAGAGGGTCAGGGTGGCTTTGGGAATAATGAGGAGAAGAGAAGTCTATGGGAT
Source organism: Felis catus (assembly GCF_018350175.1). Lineage (NCBI taxonomy): Eukaryota > Metazoa > Chordata > Mammalia > Carnivora > Felidae > Felis > Felis catus. The sequence goes on along the minus strand of NC_058371.1, from coordinate 186,227,708 downwards.
GGAGAGCAAGCACAAGAAGAAGAGGAAAACAAAAGAGGAAGGGGGAAATTGTAGCTTGCAGTTTCAGGATCAAAAGGTATGCTTTCTTACCCTTTAATTTCTTTTCTTTTTTAATCCCTTCTAGAATTCCCAGGCAAAATGTATGCCAACGCGCAACTCTGCGAATACAGGAGAGAAAACAGGGAAGTGAGGCAGCTATGTGGAAGATGAAAACAGTCTCCACTGAGCATCAAAGAAAGTTAAGCAAATTCTTTCTCTTTACCTTGAATTATTCAGAAAATTGTCTCTCAACGCTTCTCTTCTTGTTGTGTTGTAAACAGCGCTAAAGCCAAGTGCAGGGTGGGTCCAGCTCTTTGTAATTCTCTTTTGTGACTGCCCAACTCAGGCAAAAAATCTGAATGACACACATTTTTCTGCAAAGGTGTAGACCTCGTACTGGAGAGCTCTGTGAAAGAGAAGCTGTAAGAATGGGGTAGTGTCTGCTAAGAGCACAGAAATATTTGCGGACGTTTGCCCGTGTCTTTCCTGAGTAGCGAGGGATGTTTTCGATAAGCTTCTGCTTTCATTAACACTTAGACACTGTTCCCTCATAAACACTGAAATGACATCCTAAATGGCACGTCTGTGTAGTATAACCAGGTCACATTTTTGGTTTTGTTTTCTGCATCCCACATCAACAGCAGGAAAGGGGAAAGATTGGCCTGGGCATTGCCAAAGCAATGGAGAAATGCCTTTAGTTATTATTACCACAGTAAATGAAGAAACGGCAGACCAGATGGGTGTACATTATCTATCCAACTAAAAAAGTGTCTTGTTAACAGAGATAAATGGTCTGAAATGGCAGAACATTTTCTTGCAATTTTAAAAAATAATAGCGGCAATATTTCAGAGGATAATTCTGCAATTTTTTCAAGGTTTCTGCTAAAAACCACATTTGATATTGATAGATACATTCTTAAAGTGTTCATTGACACATTCATAAATATGTGAACTTGAAAGGGGATTTTTTTTTTAAATCCCAACTATAATAATCTCTCTTGGAAGCTTGAAGACATGATAGGATCCAGTAGGGCTGAACATATTTCATTCATTCCTGAATCAGCATTACCAAAACAAAATAGAGGTTAGAGGACATACACTGAGGAACGCGAAGGTATGAACAGTCAGACAGATCCAGGCCGCTCTGGCTCTTGTCTGCATGACCTTGAACGTTAAATAATGTCATGCAAACTCAGTTTTCACATCCCTAATGCGTATATAAAATCTAGCAGAGGGGTGCCTGGGTGGCGCAGTCGTTAAGCGTCCGACTTCAGCTCAGGTCACGATCTCGTGGTCCGTGAGTTCGAGCCCGTGAGTTCCAGCCCCGCGTCGGGCTCTGGGCTGATGGCTCAGAGCCTGGAGCCTGCTTCCGATTCTGTGTCTCCTTCTCTCTCTGCCCCTCCCCCCTTCATGCTCTGTCTCTCTCTGTCTCAAAAATAAATAAAAACGTTAAAAAAATAAATAAATAAATAAAAATCTAGCAGAGAGAATTCTTTAAATATCCTGTAAATATCTTGTCTGGTACAAGCAGGGTGCCATCTAAATGTTAACTTCTCAATGAGCAATCTTTGTACAACGTACTGGTTCTTTTCCTCTCCTTGTAGAAAAGCCTTCTCTTTCTCATGCAACTAGAATGTTTTGTTTTCTTTCCATGTTATGGGTGCACAGCTTCACTTCAGGAAGAAAAGGAAACAAGATCTTTGGTAAAAATTTATAGTAAATACTATCCCCCTTCTATAGTCCTTGGCCTGGTTAAATCTAGGCTATAGTTAAACCTGAAATCTATTATGAATATGAAAACATCACCCTCATTTGCATTCAGCCATATCTGTAGGCAACAACAACAAAAAAGGTTATTTACTAGAATAAAAATACAATTAAGTTCTGAGATATTTTATTTTATTTGGAAAGCCTCCTTTCTCCGGGAACATAACAATGACTTATGATTTATAAAGTGCTACACTTTAGAGGCGGTCAAAATGCTTTTCTTGGAATTGTGATACTACCTTGCATTTTTAATCTCAGTAACACCTAGCTAGAACATCAAAACCACCTTCAGAGGTGCTCTGGGCCTTTCTGTTTGTGTTACCTCAACTGCCCTTGTAGCTACCCAGGAGCCTTGGATGGTTTTTATATTTCCATTTAGCGCTGGGTTAGTTGGTGTGTTTCATTCCTGGGAGTGCTGAAGAATACAAATGTCTTGTAAGGTGGTCAGTCCCCGGAGAAGCTACCACACTTTCAAGTGGCCCCCAGGAATAAAAGAGAAGATGCAGGGGTCTCCCTCGGAACTTGCAGCCAGCTTTGCAAGGTTTGCTGTGGTCAGCACGGTCCCCAGCGGTGGCCCACGTCGCTTGGAGATTCAAGTCAGAGCACCAAATGATGACGTGTCAAGTCAAATGACTCTTGAAAAAGGTGAAGGCAGCGTGGGAGAGACTCGGAGACTACCTTCGCTACGGTGGGTCCAAAGCAAGCCTCTCCTTTCTCCAGCACTGTCTCTACTCTTCAGTTGGGCACCAGAAAAAGAAGCTTGTGCTGGGATTGAGAAGACACGTTATATGCAAAATATGTATCTCAGCACAGTGTGGAGGTTGGGACTGATGGTCCCACATCACAGTCATCTCTCTTAACCTCTGATATAAGAGAGGACTCTGCATCATCTACTGGATCCATGGCTGTATTTTATGGGATTAGGTATGCATTTTAACCGACCTCATCACATTAGTTTTCTGCCCAGGAAACTCATCTCCTGGAACCAGCTTGTTCCCCACTCTATCCTTGAGCTCCTGACTGGAGCTGCCATGCTTTTATTTAGCCTCACCCTCTTTCCCAATCTAGACCAATCCCTGCACTTTCCTGAGATACTTTAAATCTCCCAACACAGGGAGGGTGATACAGTCTCCCTCTTGTGGCCAAAGCAGAAACTGTGAATCTTGTTTTTCCACTTCCCCAGAAAGGTAATGTGTGGTGAAAATTATCATCATCATAATAAAGTTGAAATACACAAAGAGAGCAGTGAGACTTGGAGGGAAGATGGACAGCATTCACACCCTGATTCTGGTGGTTCCTGAGGCTCAGCTGGACTTTTTCCCCTTGCCCTTGGGTGGTTCAACTGTGTCACGATTGTATAAGTTGATAAATGACCTTCTTGCCCGTAGCTTGCTAGGGTTAGGTTTCTGACACTTGCAACCCAACTAATACACTCACCAAAGTGTTATTTACTCAGCTCAATTTTCTTCCAAGCAAAGACTGAAATAGCACCCCCAATAAAACTCTCATTACTTGCATAAATGTATAGCAGCCTTACCTGTGCAGAACACTTCATTTTGACAGCCTGACGTAACAAGTTGCTTCGGCTGCCTGGGTTTTAGGTTTCTCACCAATGGAATGATGGCCAAGGTCAGAGGGACTAAGGGAGACACACACCCTGTGGTAGCTACTATGTATGGATCCTAGCATTCTTCCTAAGGACCCTCTATTCTGCTTCAGAAGATTTCTCCACACAGGACACAAGATGAAATTTGCTTTTCACTCCTGAACCTTAACCTGAAAACACCATTGAAGCCTTTCTGACAACTCACTGTATTAGACCCAGCAAGTTCCTAATTCCCATTTCAGAGGTAAGGAAATTGAGGTACAGAGAAATGTATGGCTTACGTAAAGCTGTTCAGCTTGTTTTTAACCCCTCTCTTCCCCATTCAGGACTGGGGGTGGGGAGTGGAAGAAGAAGGAAAAGCTGGATGACCTTGAACTGTAGTGAGTTTCTTTCCTTGGAAAGGGAGCAGAGTGGGGCAAATCATTCCATATCCTGTGTATGATCGCTTTGGAAATGATCTTCTCTTCCCTCAATCCCTTCCGCTCCCCTACATCACATCAGTACCAGCTGGCTGTGCCCCACATTAGAGGAAGAATGGGGCCCAGCCAATTATTGCTTCTCTGTACTAAGATGTACCCTGGTGAGCAGCGCTCCCAAAGGGGGTTAAGTTATGAGTGGGAAATAACAGAGGAGCTAAGGGAAACTGGCTCAGGGACCCACTTTTGAACCCAAGCAGAGATGCAAATTTGGGGTCTGAGCATGCCATTTAGTCAACCATGCTAATTAGCACATGCTCACTTGCCCGGGGCCTGAAAGAAACCAGGAGGGGGGCCACAAGGAATTCCAATCTGTTGTGTTTCTCCTTCAGTTGACTTTTGGTCATGTTTCAATTGGTATTTGCTTCTGTAGATGCCTATGGCTCAAAGGTGAATATTTGTTTTCTTAACCTGGGCATCAGGAAGCAGATGTGAAGTAAAAGAAATGAGTTAAGATGAAAGGTTAGTCATGGTAAACTAGGAAGAAAGTTTTCAAAAAATAAGATATCTACATAGATAGATATGGATATATCTTATTTTATAAATCTTATATCTGTCTATGTGTATATAGATAGATATAGATAGATAGTTGATAAATAGATAAATAGATAGATAGATAGATATAGTTTTTTACACACACACACACACAAAATCTGAAAAACTGGTACAAAAATGCAATTCAACCTAGTCAACTCTACATCAAAGAATCTTTTATTTTTTTTCTTTTAAAGGTTACCATTTATAGTCATTGTTTATGGGCACAGGGGTTAGGACGACTGTATTTAGTTGCAATTGTTGAAATATATGCTCTTCATAAAAGCAAGTGTCTCACTCTGACAAGGGTTGTAACCCCCATACATTTCCTATAGCTCTAGCTGAATTGAAACTGTTAGGTTCTATTCACTTACACCTTCTTGGCAAAGATTCCATTTCCCAATTATTGGAACAGTGAGTCAAATAAAAGCAAATGTTGCTAAAGAAAACAACATAAAAAGAGTCTTTCAATATTTAAAGAAAGCTGGGGATTGATTGCAACTACGTAGTTGGAAACACATCTTCATCCATGTCTTAACTACAAAGGCGGTGATGGGGAAGCAGGTGGGGTGAGGCCAAGTGGTAGGAGCTTGGAGCAGGGGCGAGGAGATGAGAAAATTCATTGAAGTAAAAAGGAGAATTAGTATCTGGTATTTCCCCTGCAATTTAATGCTGTCAGGCCGGCATCTTGCACACTACCCAGATGGAATACATTGCTATTACGGAAGCAGAGCTCTCTTCTAGGATAGATTAAAGAGCTAATAGGTGAAACCAGCTGCAAGGAGCATCTGTTTTTTTCATTTCAGAGCAAGAGTCCTTGCAGAACTGGCAAAATACAGGTTCCAGAGTTCTCAGGGGGTTGTAGCCTGTAGCATAGGAGGAAGTTTCTACAGTCTTCCATTGTTAAAGAGCCCTAAGCCTAATGAATCTTCAGGAATCCTTCCAACATGTGAACTGATGTAACAGTTTCACCTTCTAAAACATTACTGGTATGAAGAGACCTAGAGAAGCCCAGTTCACTTTTGCCCAAGACATTGCCTATTCATTGCTTTATTCCTCGAGGAAGACCTGGGTGTGTATATTTGTAGATCTTGGCTGCTGGCTACTGTGAATGGTAGCCCCATTACTTGTTCCCTAAAAGAATAGATGGCCTGTGTTTTCGCAGTCATCAGAGCCTATCCAAATGGTTGGAAATGACAAGTATGCCAAACAGCTGGGGGGTCACACAGGCAACTCATGGGATCTTTAGGAATTTCTTTGAGCAGGGTTCAAGGTCCATAGACGATGAATTGCAAGGGTGTTGGGGAAAGAGAAGGCACTCAGGATATTTGCTGAGCACCAGTGGTATGTTAAGCAATTTAAATCTGATCTCATATTCTCTTTATAGTAATCATGCAAAGAAAATCTGTTGGTTCCCCACTTTCACTGGGGAAACATAGGATTTGGCAAGAATCTCCACATTCGTGGCTATAGCTTTGGGAGGTGAACTCAGCTTTCTTTGACTCCAAACCCTCGTGAACCACAGAAAATACATCTACTTTGTTTTCCAGCTTCACTGAGGTATAATTGACAAATACAATTGTAAGACATTTAAAGAGTACAACATGACGATTTGATAGACACGTACACATTGTGAAAGGATCCCTCGCACTGAGTTAATTAACATATCCATCAATTCACATATTCACCCTTTTTTATGTATGTGAATATCTATGGTCTTAACAAATTTCAATTATACAATCCAGTGTTAGCAACTAAAGAGTCATTATGTGATACATTAGATTCTCAGACCTTATCCATTTTATACCTGGAAGTTTATAGCCTTTACCAACCTTTCTCTACCCTCCTCACTTCCCAGGCCCAATGTATCCACTTTTAAAGTTGCATTGCCTTTTCCCCAAAGCCCATTATAAATAGCAGACATTTCTGGGATAAAGTAGATCCCTGTCCACTTATGTGTTCGGGGTTCTTATGGTTTAATAGCAGTGGTTTTGAGACTTTTTTGAGCATGATTCACATGCGAAATAAATCTTATATTGTGACTCTGTACAATGATATTTATTATGTATGTATATTTATAACCGAAAAAAATTCCTCAAGTAACATTTTCGTTTATGCGTTATATGTTCAAATGTAATTTTAGACTATATTGTTGTGAACTCATTAGCATTGTGGCTGCGGGTACACATCGTAGAGTAAGGCCAGCTGGGATCATGTCTGAGTCCAGACATTTGCCAATTGTGTGAACTTAGAAAAATTACTTAACCTATATTACTGGTCATACCTCAGAGAAATTATCATGGTTAGTTTTATCTGTCAACTTCATTGAGCTCAGGGATGCCCAGATAGCTGATAAAACATTATTTCTGGGTGTTCTGTGAGTGTGAGGGGGTCTCCACAAGACATTAGCATTTAAATATGTAGACCAAGTAAAAAGATCACATTCAACATTGTGGATATGCATCGTCCAAGCTATGAAGGGTTTAAGTAGAGCAAAAGGTAGAGGAAAGGCAAATTCACCATCTCTGCTTGAGCCCTTACATCTACTTTTCTGCTTGAGGACATGGGGCTTCTGGATCTCAGACCTTCAGACTCACAGCAGAACTTAAGGGGACTATCAGCCCTTCCAATGCTCAGGCTTTTGAACGTGGACTGAATTATGCCCCTGGCTTTCCAGGTTTTCCAGCTTGCCAATGGCAGATCATGGGACTTCTCATATAGATATCTATATCTATATCTCTCCTATTGATTCCTTTCTCTAGAGAACACCTGATTAACACATTGATGTGGTGAAGACAAAGTGAATTAATATTACGTGAAAACTACTGACTCATAAAAAGTACCCAGTAAATGTTAGCTCTTATTAAGCTCATAGCACAATGTGACGCACAGATGGGGAATCTTTATAGTGACTGACACATAGCAAGTACTCAACAAACACTTGTCCGTTGGCAGTATATACTTATCTGTTGTACCTACTAAGTGTAGGACAATGTGCTGGCTATGTGGGGAGTACAACAAAAGAAATTGGAGAATATTTAAACATTAAAAAAAGAGATCAAAAACTCAAAGACTTACATGGAGACAAATATTCTTTATTACTTTGAGATCAAAACCTTAGCTATTTCCTTCTGTAATTTAATATACAATAACATGGCACAGACATGTATCTATTCTCGTATTTTAAACTATTTCTTTCGCCAGATTATCAAGTCTTTTAGGGTTGAGATTGTGTCTACTAATCTACCACTGTGTTTTCTTGGTCTAGAGCCATGACTTTTACAGAGAAACCACTCTAAATTACTACTTGGTAGGGGTGCTTGGGTGGCTCAGTCGGTTAAGCTTCTGATTCTTGATTTCAGCCCAGGTTATGATCTCACGGTTTCAGTTTCATGGGTTCAGGACTTGCTCGCGCTCTGCGCACTGACCACAGGGAGCCTGTTTGGGATTCTCCCTCTCTCCCTCTCACTCTCTCTCTGCCTCTCCCCTACTTCTCTCTCTGTCTCTTAATTAATTAATTACTACTTGCCGAATAGATAAATAAATGGATCAGTATTATTAGTCTATTCGTATCCATATCAAAGTGATTGTTCAATTTAGTAAAAACAATAGTCTTTTGGACTCTTGGTTGTCAGTGAGCAGAGCCCTTTACCAAAATTTACTCACTTTTCAAAATCATGCTGATATCCACACAATATGAGAGAGAGAGAGACAGGGAGACCAAGAGAAAGGGGGATGGGAGGAGAGAAAGAAAAAGAGTGTGTGCACATACTATGTGCTTTTCCAAGCTCTAAGAGAAAAGGCAGAATTGGACAAATTTCACCTTTTTCTGTGAGGCACATCTTTTCAGGCTGGTGGCATCTCCGGGGACCTCTGCGTGTTCTTACGACAAAGGTTGAGAGGTGGAGATCTCTAACAGCCCAGGTGAGGAAGCTGGTTGCCTGTGAAGTCCCACTCCATCCACTAGCCCAGAGAATGGAGAGAAGCTAAATAAGATTACATCACCTGAAACTTCCATTCATAGGTGTTTTCTTTTGGTTTCCTCTACTGATCTGGGCAAAAGCACAGAAGAAATTGGCAGTAGGAGAAAAGTACTGAAATCCAAGAGGGAAAAGACCTATGAGATTATGACACATTGTTTCCTGCTGATGCTTCCAGCTTCTTTCCATGCTCAGTTGGCATGATATCAGAGAGGCATTAACCACTCTTATTTCCATTTCTGTTAATAGAAGAGAATTCCGCTAATTGTGTTAATGCAAGGGAATTACAAAGTTGGAATTCTCCAAAGCATGGAGAGATCATGTTTCAGGAGAGAATGGCCTTGATTCACCTCTGTAAGTGGGAGATGGGGGGATGAGCAAGGTCTTGGGATAAATAAACCAATTATGTATTATTGTTGAATGCCTACTTCTTACCTAATACAGTGCAGAGCAAATCCCAGGAGGACGAAACAGAAGACTCAGTCCTGTTCAAGGAGCAATGACGTTTTCTTTGTAATAGGAGAGAATTGACTAAAACATGAAAAACATAAACCCTAAGGGCAGGACATGTGATTCCCTGTACCTAGCGCAGGGCCTAGCACACGGTTGGTTAATTGTGGTAATTAACCAATGAGTAGATTAAAGTAGAACAAATGTTAACATTTGGAAGTGGACCGACTACATCTCAGATCTTTCATTTCCTAGGTATGTGATGCTACACAACCGACTGGATCTCACTAAGTGCTGGCTTTCAAAACTTGGCACATCTTATCTTAAAAATAGAAACTGGGGGAGCGTCTGGGTACCTCAGTTGGTTAAGCATCCAGTTCTTGATTTTGGCTCAGGCCATGATCTCATGGTTTGTGAGATCAAGCTCTGAGATGGGCTCTGTGCTGACAGTGCAGAGCCTGCTTGAGATTCTCTCTCCTCTGTCTCTGCCTCTCTCTCTCTCTCTCTCTCTCCCTCAAAATAAATAAATAAGCCTTTAAAAATAATTGTACAGATTAAGTGGATCAGCACTAAAACATTTAGTACGGCACCTGACAGAGAGTAGCTGCTTGATAAATACATAGTTATTGCCTTATGACTGTTGAGATCATGTCTTAACTTACACTCAGCATGGGTATCTCCCTTTTCTCTACATGATGATGCCTGAATAAACCATAGTGCAGAGCACGGTTCCCATGTGAACCCAAAGGAGGCCTATGGATTATCTCCAATTCAAATATGCTTCCCAAATATCTGTCCCAATGATGTGCTACTGATCTCAGATTCCACCATTGGCCATTTCTTGGGTACTACTGACTCCTAATACTAAAAGTAGACTAATTTATACCTTGGACAAATGAACAGAAGATCCGGTCCTGCCAGAGGGAGGCCACCAGACAGTAGAGGGATACTGAAAGATCACAAGCCAAGAGGACAGTGATGAAACGTACATAATAGAAAGGAAACACACTTTCTTGACTAACTCTGGGTTCAAGTCCAAGTTATGCAGTGTACTAGGTATTTGTACAAAGGCCAGTTATTTAACCTTTCTGAACTATGGATTTAAAATGTAGATATTATCCTCAAAGTTGTTATAAGAATTTATATAACATAACATATAATGTATAACACAGTTCTTGGCACAGAATAATTAACCAATATCTGCATTTAATACTTTTTCTTCTAACTTGATCTTAGAACTCTACCAGTGGGTGCAGCCATTTTCTGACATTCTCATCATGCCTTCCTAAAATAGTTCTAAAAATACTTCAGTTTTGCACTGCTTCATTGGACACTAATATTTCTCATCCTTTTAAAACATAAGACTTCTTAGTTTCTGAAGAATTGATCATTTGTGTCATTAGACCCCCCAAACCCTCAACTCCTGAAATAGTAGCTTTTCTTCTTGAGCTAAAGGAACTTCGTCAACAATTACCACTGTGGCAAGGACTTACTCTTTCAAAACTCTAGAGAGAAAGATCACTGTAATTTGCTTCTAAATTTCATCTGATTTGTGATTCCAATTTAGCCAGAATTATGAAATGTCCCTTCAAATTAAGCAAAGCACAGCCGATCTTGTGCTGTCTATGGGATGACAGTGTATCCCATTAACCCTGTTCTACAGATTTCAAGGAAATCCAAACTCATTTGTAATGGCCCCACAATTGGCACTACTGGCCTTGATCAGTACCGCAAGTTTATTGACAGAAAAGAGGCATCAGCACTCAATAGACAGTGTTAATTCCCAAAAAAGCTTCTGTCACTTGCAGAAGATTGTGGTTACATATTGAGATGTTGATAGTTCCTAGTCGTGAATCAAGATATAATAAAGAGAAAATTAGGTGACTCCACCAACGTTTATGAGATGTCACGTAACAAGGTAAAACTATTACATAAGTACAATATGGTTCTGTGTTATTAAAGGAAAAAAAATGAATTTAAGCACGAAACAGTGACTTTTTTTAAATTTTTTTTTAACATTTATTCATTTTTGAGACAGAGCATGAACGGGGGAAGGTCAGAGAGAGAGGGAGACACAGAATCCAAACAGGCTCCAGGCTCTGAGCTGTCAGCACAGAGCCCGACGCGGGGCTCGAACCCACAGACCGCGAGATCATGACCTGAGCCGAAGTTGGACGTCCAACTGACTGAGCCACCCAGGCGCCCCAAGAGTGACATTTTTAATATTATTCTCCAGGAATGGAAGTTTTCAGACTGGTTAAAGAAATGGATAGTGCGCATGAGCGTTACAGAGGGGAGGTATTTCAGACATTTAATCTATGCCAACTTAGGGAGCAGTCATTGTTCAAGTCACAAAACCCTTTTTATGACTCTATAAAGAAAATACTATCTCGAGTTTTGAAATTAGTGAACTGAGGGGCTCATGGATGGCTCAGTCAGTTAGGCATCCAACTTCAAATCAGGTCATGATCCTACCGTCCATAGGTTTAAGCCCCGTGTCAGGCTCTGTGCTGCCAGCTCAGCTTTGGATTCTCTGTCTCCCTCTCTCTCTGCTCCTCCCCCGCTTATGCTGTGTCTCTCTCTGTCTCTCAAACATAAATAGATGTTTAAAAAGGGTTTTTTTAGGGGCGCCTGGGTTGTTCAGTCGTTTGAGCTTCCGACTTCGGGTCAGGTCATGATCTCATGGTTCTTGGGTTCAACCCTGCATCGGGTTCTGTGCTGCCAGCTCAGAGCCTGAAGCCTGTTTCAGATTCTGTGTATCCCTCTCTCTCTGCCCCTCCCTCACTCGCTCTCTGTCTCTCTCTGTCTGAAAAATAAATAAAAACATTTAAAAAACTTCTTTAAAAAAAAAAGGTTTTTTTAAAGAGTGAACTGAGATTCAGAAAGGTTGAATCTAAGGGCACACAGCTAGACGTGGGGGTATTGGGGTGCACACATAGCTCTGTCCAGCTTTAGATTCCACACCTCAGGTTGGCTATAAGACTAAAAAGACAGATAACATAAAGTGTCAGAAGCATATTACGTTGAGGACAAGGGTTGGAGAGGGATGGCTTTCCATTCAGTTTTGAATTCAATGCAATTCTTTAAACATTTATTTAGTGACTACCATTACAGACTTTTATCAACTGCCCTAGGGAAGCTATATACCTTAATAGTTATGCCTGTGGGTTTTAGAGTCAGATTCTATTGGTAGATGGATTTCTGCTTTGCTACTTACTAGCTGTGTCAATTTAAAGAAATGTGCTTAATTCCCAGGTTTCCTCATCTGTAAAATGAATCCAAAAATAACTACATTGCACAGTTTCCACGAAGATTAAACAAGATGACATATAAAAGCAAAGTCCATTGCCTGACATAATGTGGACTCAATACATGGTAGCGGTTGTTATTACTCTTGTTAAAAAACAAAATCCAACCGAGCACTTTGGAAACTCTCTTTGGCTGTATTAAATGACTCATGAACCAGGCAGCACCCCTTCTAGCAAGCAGAGAGATGTTCTGAGGAGTTGTACAAAATGGAAGGCTTTTATAGGAAGGAGGGCATGGCATGGAAGTTATTCCAAAAGACAGGAAAGGATTGTTTCGGGCCATGACCTCTTCTTTTTGGTGGGAAAGGAACCAGTATGGTTTTTATCATTCAGATGACCTCACTGGCACTGATTAGGAAATTTCGGATTGACTTTTAAAAGGTCACATTCCTGGGATAGGTTGAAACTGTAATTAAATCTTAAATCTTGGTTTGCTGTCCTTGTGGGGGATGTGGGGGAAAATTACTACAATTTGGCCTTTTTTTTTCTTTTTTAACACTCTCTTAATACAAAACGATCTCACAAATTAACATAATCTAAATGAAGCAGGTAAGCAAATAGGTGCCAAAATCACTTGTTCTTAAAGAAGAGACGAAGAGTGGACAAACATTGCTTATTCAGGATGAATGAATGATTCAACCCAGTCAGCATTATACCTCCTACACAGTTATGCAGACATTCTGGAAAACAAGAATATTACAAGTACTCTCCCATGGTAAGTCTGAGAGCCATACAGTAAACTGATGGCAAGAGACCAGATTTTTACCTGCCTGTGTTAACAGAATCTTCTGGGTTTGTTTTGTTTTGTTTTGTTTTGTTTTGTTTGTTTGGTTTAATATCAGAGGGCAAAACTTTACTAAAACATGTGACAATTAGCATTGATTGGGGAAATCTAATGAGCAGCAGCTACCCAAAACTACTTTGGAGGTATAGATTATCCTAAGAATTTTACTATTGTCTCCCAGCATCCAGTTGTTTTATTCTTTAAATTTCTTGTTTCGCTGCTGGCCTAGGGGCATCACACGCTTTTTAAAGAATCAGTTCATCCAGGATAGTTTCCTTCATTCTGATCAATGATTTTGTCAGGGGAGAAATTGTCATTAACGGCCACAAAAATGCTAAAACTCCTATAGTCCACGCTATTCCAAAATCTTTAGGGTACATAATCCAAATAAGCTAAATTTGGCTCTTTTTTTTTATCAGAGGCAAGAAACCTCTGGGTCACAGTGATGGAAACAAGGTAGTGATGTAGCTCCAGAACACTGAGAGGTAGCCCTGACGAGCCTGCATCCATTCCAGCCCAATTTCACGTTAAAGATGAAACGATCACGTGTCCCCTTTGACTATTAACTCCCCATACATTACTGTCATTTCACTTCCTAAGCAGAAGATAGCTGTGTGGACCATGACCAAGCCAACCTATTTTTCTTTGAAGACATCTGTGTCCCCCATCTTCCCAGGGGAAATGCTTTCACGAGGTACATGCAGGAAGTTGATGTATCACCTTCGGTGGATTTCACCTAATATAAACATGAGAGAGAACACCCTGAGTTTTGATGCCAAAGAGTTTCTATACAATGACCTTGACACACAACCCTGGAATGCTTAAGCACTCATTCCAACCCAGGCTGAGACTGTTCCCATTGGCCAGTACTTTCTTACCCTCTTCTGGGGATCTTTGCTTTTCTTCCCTTTCCTTTTTCTCCCTCTCCCTTCCCTATGCTGTAGGTGCCACATGCCTCCACAGATTGCTAGTACATTTCCTTTTCTGTGCCTTCGTATTAGTTTGACTTTCTAGCATTGGGCTGGGCCCTTTTCATATGCTTCATTCTCACTGGTGTTTTCTCTCCATGCAAACTTCTACTTGGTATCTCTTCCAAAGCTAATTTTCAACTTTTCAAAACTCTTACAAGAAGTAAGGTAAGCTTGGAAGGCAAGCCTTGACATTCAAAGCATCCTGGAATATTCACCTCAACTGGGTCTTATTCCCAAGATGTTTGCCTTTCTCTTCTTGTTAGCAGAATGCTGGAGTGGAGAAAACGAAGACACAATATGATTGCTGATCTTGGTCTTATGAGACTGATATTTTCATGGGAACAGACTGTTTGTTTACAGTGAGGGCCCTGGGGGTGGTTTCCATTGCTGGTTGCCGTGGCAGCTTCAACAACACCATCAGCAGAGATTTACCACCACCTTGTCTTTTCCCCACACCTCCTTCCTCCCACCTTTCCTCAGTCCCTAGCTACCAGGACACAATAGAAAACTAAAACGTTATGTAGACCTCTTTGTCAATAGAAGAGCTGACTTGCTGTAGTTAAGCCTGTGTTTGCAGAATTAAAGTCAGCTACTTGCCTCCATTTCTAAATGTCCCACTCTGTCAAAGCCCAAGACAAATGAATCTGCTCCACATTCAATCAGCCTTTATGTTGACTGTGTACCTGACACCATATAATCCCAAAGGAAATGCCAATTCCTGCCTTTCTGGAGCAGCTGATAGCTTGGAGGTCCCTGTGGCTGATACCAGGGCAAGTCCAGCGTGATAGGGGTCAGAATGAATAAATAGTTGGCTGTCACTAGGTACCGTGCCTAGTTTCTAGTGTGCCTGGGGAGAAACTGAACCCCTGAACCCACAGTCTCATTACCTAACCCTGAAGGTGGTATCAGACCATCTAATTGGCTTCATCCTCCCTGTTTTTCCTTTCCTGTTCTAACAAAGTAGCCCTTTTCAACCAGAGCAAACTCTACTTCCGTACCCCTGTATCAATATGAATTGACCTCTTGTATTTGAGACTGTGGAACCAAAAGTTTCATATCTGAGTCTTTGTGTATTTGACTGCTGCAATATTGGCAATAGTGGAGGTGGCCTAAAGGTAGATCAAGCTGGATTAATATTAAAAGATACCTCGAATTTGATGCTTTGAAATCTGGATCTTTCTAGAAAGGGAAGTTATCCCTTAGCATGTGACTTCTAATATGTTTTAGTAGTTTAAGAGACTATACGTAGAAACGTTTTAAAACAAATCACCACTCTTGTAGGTCAGAGTCCTGGGAAGCTGTGCCTCTCATGTCATATCCTGCCCACTCCCATCACACAGAGAAGATGGAAAGAAGGAGGAAGGTTGCCATAACTTCACGCCAGTAAAATATAATGACTAAACAATTTAAAGACAATCACAGGATCCCAGGCGGTCCGGTCTCTCAGTTTTAAATGACCGTGGACTCATTTAAGCATTTGTTCACAGAGGGCCAAAAGTCTATGATGGATCATGCAAGTCAGAGCTAAGTAATGGTTCACCATGGCCTGGTTAATAGTTAGACAAGCTGTTCAGGTTTGATTAGGGTTTTCTTTTCCATTGCTATAATTGTATGATAATTAACTCAACAGAATTACATCTCATTTGGGGAAAATACGTACATTTTGAAGTTTCAGGAGTAACATTCCACATACCAAGAAAACGTCTGAAATTATACTGTGGGTCTACTGCTCAGCCATAAAGATTAGACCGTTAGGTGTGTGCCTTGTGAGTTTTGTCTCTAAAGGAGCTGGTGAGTTTCCTTAGCTCCGACTTCTTCCAAAGGCCCTATGCACAAAAGTGCTCTACCCAGACAGCTGTTGATAGATTAGAATTGCCAAGTGGCAAGCAGCATGAACAACTAATGTAATCTGACTTTGGAACTCAACTTGAGATAGAACACACGAAGCTTCTCTGAAAGAAAAAGCATCCATTCATACAGGCACCACCCCATGATCAGGTGTTTTACATAATGGAAGGAAATTCTTTTAAAGCAGATGGCAAAGTATCAGAGTCGGTATACGCATTAAGTCATTTATAAATTGGCCACACTAATAACCATAGAGATCTTTTCCCTCCTCTGACCGCATATATACTTATCTCTACCACACATTAGAGCTAATAATAATTTACTGTCTCATATTTATGCTAATTTCTAGAGTTGCTTGTATCTTTAAAAAAATTTTTTAACGTAATTTATTGACATATTGGTTTCCATACAACACCCACTGCTCATCCCAACAAGTGCCCTCCTCAATGCCCATCACCCACTTTCCCCTCTCCCCCACCGCCATCAACCCTCAGTTTGTTCTCAGTATCCAAGAGTCTCTTATGATTTGCCTCCCTCCCTCTCTGTAACTTTTTCTTTTCGCTTCCCCCCCCCGCCCCCCGCCATGGTCTTCTGTTAAATTTCTCAAGATCCACATAGGAGTGAAAACGTATGGTATCTGTCTTTCTCTGACTGACTTATTTCACTTAGCATAATATCTTCCGGTTCCATCCACATTGCTGCAAATGGCCAGATTTCATTTTTTCTCGCTGCCAAGTAGTATTCCATTGTATGTATAAACCACATCTTCTTTATCCATTCATCAGTTGATGGACATTTAGGCTCTTTCTATAATTTGGCTATTGTTGAAAGTGCTACTATAAATATTGGGGTACATGTGCCCCTATGCATCAGCACTCTTGGATCCCTTGGGTAAGTTCCTAGCAGTGCTTTTGTTGGGTCATAAGGTAGTTCTATTTTTAATTTTTTGAGGAACCTTCACACTTGTATCTTTACTTTAAAAAATTACAGTTATTTATTTTTGAGAGAGAGAGAGAGAAAACACTAGTGGGGGAGGAGCAGAGAGAAAATGAGACACGGGATCCAAAGCAGGCTCCAGGCTCTGAGCTGTCAGCACAGAGCCTGATGCAGGGCTCGAACTCACAAACCGTGAGATCATGACCTAAGCTGAAGTTCGACGCCAAACCAATTGAGCCACCCAGGCGCCCCTAGAGTTGCTTGTACCTCTAAAGAGAGAGAAGACACTTTAGAGTGGAGACTCTTCTCTGTTTCCTCTAGATCTTGCGAGTTCAGTGCTAGCTCATGGTCTGTGCTTAATATGTGAATCAAATCATATCCGTAGGCCTCTACATCAATGCCATCTTTTCTAAGAAGCCACCCTTGACTACCAGTATTGGGTAAGTTGTCACTACTCTGTTTCTAGAGCTTCTTGGACTTAAACTTATCAAAACATAGGAACTCCTGTATTAAAATTATTTTCTTGCTTATCTTGCTTGTCTACAGTTTGTTCTCAATAAGGAGTTTTGAATGAATAAATGAGCAAACACATTTACCTTTCTCTTTTAGCAAATAATAAGAACGATACAAGGTTCTTTGACAAACAGACCGATTTATCTTCTGGCTAAAACTTAGTATTATCCCCTTGCCAAATTCCAACAGTCCTATAATGTCAGGATTTAGAAAGCTAAACAGACTCTTCTAGGATGTCAGTAATGACCTGTCAGAATAGGGGGAGAGAAGGACAGGGTGAATTGAAGAGAATCCTACGATTTCTGAAAGGCCAGTGCAATGTTGCTTGATGAGGCAGATAGCAAACAAATTATCACCCTTAACTGTTGTCTGTGCTAACGATGTCTCTTCTTCCAGGGACCTTTGGATCCTAGACGCAGTGATAAGATTGATTGATGTAATACAAGCAAAACAGGGATGGTTTTCCTGCTTTTTGTCTACCAGAGGATTCTAGGGACCTAATATCTCTTACCGAAATCCTTGATTTTTGAGTAGATGAATGTTCTGGTATCACTGACAGTATTCCCTGTTCTCCTGTTTGCCTCTGACATGATGAGTTTGTATTTCTCCCATTGAGTTTTTCCTCCATTTTACCCATCTCTATCTCAACAGGGAAGCTCTTCTTTTTCTCTCTGGTCCAAACCTGGATAGAAATCCCTCTCCTTATTTCTCCTTAGAATAACTGAAACGTGCTGACATTTTGGCCGGATACTTTATGGGAAAATAGCCAGATCCAATGCAGATTATAGAGTTCATTACAGAGTTCATCTTAACAAGTGCATGTTTCTGATTCTATACATCCTAGAAAACGCAGTGAAGAGCATTCACACCCCAAATTCCCTATTCCTGACATAATGACATTCTTGAAAGCGTTGGCACAGCTGTCACTGTGGTTCTTCCTTCTCAGCTGGCTATAAGCCATGTTGCCTAAGGACACCATCTTGCCTCTCTATCACCCATATATAGAACTGCTTATTTATTATATCCTTCTAAGGATGAATATCAATGCATTAAATGACAACATTTGCTAGTTCAAACCTTGTAGACACCTAAGGCCTTCCCACTCAGCTCCTGTTTCCTGGTGGAGGGTCTAGCCTGGTGCACACATAATTTGCAAGGAGGTGTTCTACCTGCGATCCCCTCGAGCAACCTGATTCTTCCACCTCTGGATTATCCACCGTTTTGCACACATCTCGAGAATTCCCAACGACTCACCAAAGGACGCACCATCACCTACATACTTAGAGAAGTAGTATTTCACTCGACCACCAGTTACAAAAACATACTTTCAATAAGCATGTGCATTACTTTTTTTTAAAGATATATTGCATATAGAGACAAGGAAATGGTGCTTGCAGTGTCCTACTTTTTACTGTACTGACTTGAAAGATTATAAATGCTAAACATGTAACTGCTTATAACAGTAGTCATTATACTCTCTACATATTTGTTTATATTTGTCTCCTTAAAACCAGGAGCCCCTAGAAATCAGAGATTATGCCTTGTAAAACATTTTTTCATTGTCTTCACCCAGCACAGGGTCTAACACTCAGGTAGCCCTTAGTAAATGTTTGATTAATTAGCAAATAAACGTGTGAATGAATGAATGAAGTCTGATGCAAAGTAACTTTGTTATAGTAGGTACTATTTAAATTTATATTAAGGAAAACATAGACAAATTCAGGTAAAGCATAGCAATTGAATGTCCTAAATGTATGTGGGGTGGTAGTGCTGTCTTGGGAGCACAAGTTAAGGATGAAAACCTGGATTTGAATCTCATCCTTACCCAAGGGAAGGGATATCACTTTTGGTGAGTTGATTTCCTTGTCTGAAAAATGGGGATAATTACCTTCATCTCATTAGGCTTTTATATAAAATAATGTTTATAAAGACCTTAGCATGAGCCTGGCATGGAGTTGGCACTCATAAAATGGGAGCTTCTGCTGTTGCCATCAGTGTGTCAGTGTAACAACAGCAGACAAAGCACAACTAAAGAGTCTCCTGGTTAAGAGATGCCTAGAAGTCTAAGTGAATCATTATCTGAGGCATCTGTCTATGGATAGCTGATGTCTAGACCATGGACTAAGGTTAACAGTTAAACTTTTAATTGCTAGAGACATTTGACAAAAGCCAAATGGGGTCTCTTAAGCAAAACTAAGGGTTTTAAACAGACAATGATGTGGGAACTTAATAATGGGACCAGAGAAGAAGTATTATGTGGCCACATAAAGACACAGCCCAGTAGAAACAAAGGCAGTAACTCCATGGCCAGGTAAGGAGACCTCACTCTTAGCAAGGAGTATAAATTCCCATGTCTAGGGCAAGCAGTTTATATGAAGCCCCAGCAGACCAAGAGGTTTTAGAGTACTAAGAACTCTGTCCGTAGGTGCAAAGTCAACTGGGACATGGCTGAACCTACGAAAGGACAGCTACGGACCAAACTGGGAGGAGCTGAGGTGAGCAGAGGCAGGCTGACAGAGACCAAGACTAGCACAAAGCATTCAGTGCCTAAGGGATAGCCATGGCATTGGGGTGAGAGTCTATAGGTGAAGCTGAACAAAAGAAAATCCTGTGTGGCCAGGCCCCATTCATACAACAAACACTCTGGGCGTCCATCAAAATGGAATCATGTTCAAAGTGAAATCGTGTTTGCATGGCCAATGACAGTGCATCAATCAAAATGTACATTTGAGTCCAGGATGTAGTAAGAAATCTGAAGTACAAGATAGCATCAAATGCCTGTAGCAATATGACATAGAAGGCCCAAGAAAGACAATTTGGAGAAAAATACCACAGGAAAATGGAGTTATGGACATACATCATTCCTCAGGGTTGAGTTGACCTAAAGGCACATATCCCAAAATACGTTCTTTCTAGTATTAAACTGTGAGAAGCTCCAAGAAAAAAATCAGTTCTGTGCTCAAGTAACTGCGAAATGCTACATGCTATAGCCCCTTTTGGATAGTTATAATATCATAAGAGCATATTAATAACATAAAAAGACCTGTTTAAAAGCATGATTACATTTGTTTAATCTAACACTACCCCAGTCTTCCAGGGCTGCCATTCTTTTCATAGTACTTAATATTCTGTGAAATAACTGGGAAATTGTGGCCCAGGACTATCCATATTAAAGCAACTACCGCTTGTTGATTTCCTCATTTGAATAACA
The DNA here is from genome assembly GCF_018350175.1 of Felis catus. NCBI lineage: Eukaryota > Metazoa > Chordata > Mammalia > Carnivora > Felidae > Felis > Felis catus. The sequence goes on along the minus strand of NC_058371.1, from coordinate 186,207,285 downwards.
GAGATACCAATAAGATTGCAGCAAAGTGTAAGGATCAAATAAAGTAATGAATGTTACATACCAAGAAAAGCACCCAACATGCTATATTGTAGGCAGAAACAATGGAGGTTAACAAGATGAATTCTTGAGAACAATGGCTAAGAAGAATATTACTATTATAGCTAATGTATCTTTGAAATATTAGAACTAATACCTTTTATATTATTTTAGCTAATGTATTTTTGCATCTGTATCCACTATTCAAGAAATGTGTGAAGCACATCTTACTGGGGGCTTACATTATAACACAGTGTTAACCTGTTCCCTTCTCAGATCAAATATTTCTGATCACGTGTCAGTTCTCTTTAGAAAATCTCTGTCTCAGTGGTCACCCAATCCGCATCCTGTTTCCCTCCAAAAGCAGCACCATTAAAAAAAAAAGTGTTTTTTTTAACCTTTAGTTTTTAGAGAGAGAGAGACAGAGACAGAACACGAGCAGGGGAGGGGCAGAGAGAGGGAGACACAGAATCTGAAGCAGGCTCCGGATGTGCTGACAGCTCAGAGACTGATGTGGGGCTCAAACCCACGAACTGTGAGATCATTACCTGAGCCCAAGCAGACGCTTAGCAGACTCAGCCAACCCAGGTGCCCCAAGCAGCACCATTTTAAATGGAAACTGAAAAGCAACAATAACAACAACAACAAAAAACAAAAACAAAAACAAACAAACACCTTGTTTATCTCTTTTCTTTCCTTCAGATCCTCAATGGATGAGAAGAATCGATCAAACAGAAAAATCTTGGAACTGAATCTTAGAGAAGAAAAAAACCAAGAAAACCCCCTCACACACATACACCCACCTCAACATACACATCCCAGGGACAACAACAACAGAGATTTTGCACAAGGTTGAGTTCTAGAGATTCAAATGTTGAGTTTTCAATCGACCTAACCTTCTCCCAGAATTTGAAACTCTGATATCTATCTGCCTATCTTATATCTCCAATTGGATATCAAAACCAAATTTTTGATCGAATTTGCTGCTGCTAGGTTATCAAACTGTTTCCCCCACAATCATTCAGTAAATGCAGTACACAGCAGCCCAATCTATCGTTCCTCAAACGGAAGTCTCAATGCCATCTTGACTTCTGTCTTTCTCTCCCATACCACTTCCAATTCTTTAGCAAAGCCCACTGCAACGTCTGCACTCTACTCCTGTGGAAACCACCGCTGTCGCTTACTCAGATTACTACGTCATCTTAACAGATATAGCCTTGCTGTCACCTGGTGCTGCTTTTAGCATGTTAATCTTCTAGTGTAAGGTCTCCAGCAGCTTCCTAGCTGACTCACAGTATAACCCAAAGTCCTTACCATGGCTCCCAAAGGTCTGCACTCTGCTACCGCCCGCCCCACTTTGGCACATCTCTAACTCTCCTCCTACCCCTTCTTCTCCATTTGCTTGCCTCTGGCCCTCCTGCTCTATCTGGAACATTCAAGAATGCTCCCACTTTGTAGAACTATCATAAAGATGAAATGGTTGGGGCACCTGGGTGGCTCAGTGGGTTGAGCGTCTGACTCTTGGTTTCAGCTCAGGTCGTGATCTTGCAGTTCGTGAGTCTGAGTCCCACATGGGGCTCCATGCTGATGGTGTGGAGCTTGCTTGGGATTCTCTCTCTCTCCCTCCCCCCATTTGCTCTTTTCCTCTCTCTCTCTCAAAATAGATAAATAAACTTAAAGAAAGATTCAATGGTTAACACGTACACAGCATTTTGAGCTGCATCTAACTCATTGTAAGTTTTAATTAATATTGCATCACTATTATTTGGAGCTCCTATGTCTTGCTTTTGCTCCTTCTTTATATTTTTAACACATAGTGTATCATGGGTACTATCAGGGATGCCTCCACCTCTGAGCATTTTCTCCAACGACTCCCTCTACCAAAATAGTATTTGATTCTGAAAACCACATGGTCTTCAGCCTCACTGCCTTCAGATTTCTCCTAAAACCATCTTACCCATAGGCCCTGTTGACCACACTAAATACATAGCATCCATGACACCTGATGTGCTGACAATATTAAGAGGCAAAACAAAGAGCCATAGATCCTCCAAATAGTTGTAAACTGATGTGGAGACTTACTGTGAATAAGGCATGGCTCTAAGAGCTTTGCATGAAATTGATCATTAAGTCCCCACAATAATTCTATGAGATAGAGAGTATCATTCATCCCATTTGTCAAAGAAATTTAAGATGCATCAAATTTACTAACCTGCAGAAGGCCATGCAGCGAAAAACCGCTATGAAGTTGAGATTTGAGCACAGGCATTTAAATTGATGGCCAATCTGTTTATCTACACTGCAGCCTGTGTGCCTTGCTGCTCCCTCCATCCTGGTGCATATAGAGCCCATCTTTCACTGATTTAGCAGTGTGTCCTTGATCACCCACTGTGTGGCATGGTGTAGGCATGGGAACAAATACTGGTAAAAAACTAATTTGGAGAGGTAGCCAGGGCTCAGATCCCATATGGCTTTGCAGGTATTGTTCTAAGAGACCCTTGGGTGTTTTTCTAAGTGTGATGAGAAGCCCTTGGAGAGAAACGACGACATTTGCATTTTGAATGAAGCACTCTCGTCGCTGAATGGAAAGTAGACTGTAGGAGGCAATAGAAGAATCTAGGGGTCATTAAGGAGGCCATTGCTGGAGTTCATGAAGGAGGAACCGTCATGGGTGGTGACTTAGATGAGGCCTATGGTGGGATTGGTCAGAAATGTCAAGATTCAGGGTACATTGCCGGGGAAGAACTAATGGGATTTGCTGGTGGATTGGACATACATCTCCCATGTTTTAAAAAATTGTCCCATTATATTCCGCATTATGAATACTCCATTGCTTATTTAGCCATTCCTTATATTTAAGGCATCCTTCTCTCCTTTTTTTAAATTCCAAAGTGTGCTAGAATATTTGTTCACATTCATGGCTCTTATACACATGTGATTGTTTATATAAAGCTATGAGGTGAAATTTCTGGGTCATGGAGTACATGAAAGTTTAATCTTAACAGATACTGACAAATACGTCTCTACGCCATATGTACTGATCAGCCCGTGCCAATTGTTATTTCTTTACTCCACTCTTTAAAATGCGATGCCAATGTGATTTCAATGTGACATTGACAACAGGCCCTCTTCTGTTTTCCCAGTCTATCCACAGGCCATGCTGGTACTCAACCTCACCTATACACCAGTGATGAGATGGTACTTGTTGCATCACTGGCCTCTCCCTGTCTAGTCTTTGCAATGCCCAAGCTGACTTTCCCTTGCTATTTGCTACTGTCCTTTCTGGGGAAAGTTGAGAAATCACAGACAGAGAAGAGGTGTGGTGACTTTGAAAGGAAATGGCAACTGCGGCATTTGGCTACCCTTGTAAATACTTGAATAGAGAGAGAGCCCCCCCCCCTTGAAAGTCTGGTTATTTCCGTGTTAGGAAGATGTCTTTTCACAGCCCTGGTACAAGGTCAGGCAGTGCCTTCAGGGACTGTTAAGAACAGGTTGCCCTGTAATTAACCGATGTGCTACAATACAGTAGTAAGGCATGTGTTTCCTCTAACCTTGAATATCACCCTGTGCATAGGTGCTCATTCACCTGTAAGTTGAGGGCTTCCAAGGAAAAGAGATAACTCATTCAATAATCTTTTGTACCAAGGTTTCATAACCCTCCACTATCTAGCACACTCACTTGTAGATTGCCTATCACAACAGACTGTAGACTTTCTGATAAACAGTGCTCTGGATACTTTCTAAACTTTCTACCATTAACCCTTTCAACCTCACATACCTGGGAGCCAGAGAGGCAGGGATATGTTATTCTAAGTTTACTTAGGTCAACCTGTGGAATGGAAAGGTTAATTGACATGGCCAAGGTCGTAAAACAAGCCATAAAGAGAACCAAGAACAGAATTCAGATCTCTGGAAATGTTTGCAGTCTACTGTGGGAAATGTTAAATGAAGTACATTGCTCTAATTCCGCACTGTTCTTTTCTACAGTCTTATCCCCCAAGAGCAATTTTGCCTTTTCAATTCTTCTCAATTACATTTCCGCATCACGGAGTACACATAAAATGGCATGGTGTACACATAATGAGTGTAAATGGATGGTGATGTCTATGGTCCAGGCGACCAACTTCAAGTCCTAGCCATTGCAGGCCCTGTGTACTTATTTCGAAGAATGGAGGCAGTGGCATCTCTGTCCGCTGTGGTCTAGTGGGATCAAACTAATGAGGAAGCATCCAACATTTCTACAAAACTCGACTTCCTGCCAAGACCAACCACTCTCTGCTTGGAAAAAGATACGAAACTATGACAGAACCTGAAGGCGTGTGATGTCATATACGCTAGAGGACCCTCTAGGCCTGGGACTCACAGCTGCAGGAGACCAGGGGTTTGGAAGAAAGAACTATGGACTAGGGCAACCTCCCAGGTAAGAGAGAATGAACTGCAGGACCGTGAAAATGGCAGTGACAGAGAACAGGCATCTGATTTGAAAGAAATTTTTAGGAACGGGTGACTAGTCATGTGGAGTGTTACAGGAGAAGTTAAGGATGTCTTCAGCATGATTAGCATTTTAAAGTTCTCACTAATGCTCTTTTCTCTATACTTGAACATATCATCTCAAATCTTATATCGTTACCTCTCTAACATAAAAATTTGGTCACACTTTCTGGGCAAGCTTTAATGGTTTCTTATCTGCCATAGGAAAAAGTCCAGGTTCATTACCTCAGCGTGAAAAATGCTCCAAGACCAGTCCCTAAAAACAAGGCACCAGGTTTCTCTTTCTCCACTGTCTATCTCCAAACCAGACCCGAACGCACAGCAAAGAATGATCTCTTTACCAGATTGAGCTTGTCTACAGTTTGAAGATGCTCTTTGCTCTTTCCTTCTTCTTGTTCTTTGCCTGAAATACACCTACTCCATATCCTACCTCAACGCTACCTCCTCCATAAAGTGCTTCCCAGTCTACCAAGTATATGAAGCTTCTTCTTCCCTTTTTCTCCCACAGAACATTATAATTCTTGCATATTAACTAATGATCTGCCTAAATTTCATCTCTCCCGTTGAAGAATGACATTCCCCCCTAATGTCAATGCCAAGACTTAACTACAACCCGCATTTAGCATAGTGCTTGGAACATGATAGGTGTGTTTGTTGGCAGAATTAAATAGATCTTTCATGTTCACCAATGTTTGAGAACTAAGGAAGTGATGATTCCTTGTATTCTCTAACACCTTGCTAGAAGTTGCCCCCAGTGGTGCAGAGGATAGGCTGAAGTCATACATGATTTTGAATCTCACTTTTGACATGATTTTAGGTGAGTTACTTCCTATCTTAGAGCCTCCTTTCCCTCACTTTTAGAATTAATAGAGCAATACCAACCTTATAAGGTTGATGAGAGGCTCCAGTGTTACCCTAACACTTGCCACATTCCAGAATGCTCAGTAAACATTTCTTCCTTCCTGATTTTCTTCATTGGCTCCACTTTGAATACTAATAAAAATGCCTCTTGTACAACACTAATCTTTATGCACATCTTTACTCTTTTATAAAGTTCATACATTTACTTTTGGACTTCTTTATCTATGTGAACATAACCTATTAAAGCATATATGTATAGTTGTGTCTTTATGTATATAAGCCATAGTTTTAAAAGGCATACCCAAGAAATCATTGTTCTGCTAAATACTCATATAGTCATACATATATATGAGTGGCTAAAAATAATACCTTACAGTAATAATCTGAGAGGTAATGTAATATTAAGAGCTTGAGCTAGGGGGTGAGAAATAAACCTGTATTCAAATTTCTGACGATATACATTACAGGAAGATCTAACTTAATGAGGCTTCGGTTTCCTCAACTGTATCATGGACATGTTAAACATGTTTAACTTGAAGAGTTGTAAGGACTGAGAGAGATACTGAATGGAAGGCACTTGGCACAGAGCCTCTCACCTAGGACACTCAATAGCTGTTATTTTTATGGCTCCAATCATTATTATTATTTCTCTGGCTCTCACCCAAACTTGCTATTGCGGACTTCCAGGCCCCTGATAATCTCACCTACCTATTCCGAGCATAGGGAGCATAGGAAGGAAGAATGGGCGCTCTTGGTGAAGATCTACGCCTGCACACTAGATCCATGCAGGAAGCTGTGTGGCTCCTCTTTATCAATCCTGCCAGTGCCAGAAAAGCGGTAATCCCCTCCTCCAACACTCTACCGCCCTTCCATCCTCTGAGCATGGCCCCAGTGCACACGGCCACCCTGAGGCACGGCCACCCCACATCTTCCTGCCACTTGAGTCCTGGGTGTTTCCAATGTACAACTGTTCTTGAAATACCATCTGTTACATTCCGTTTGTGACATAGACACAAAAATGGTTTGGCCCTGTGGCCCAACATTTTATAGGGTTTTTACTGTCTGGGAAGTAGAGGTTAAGGTTGTAGGTTGGGCAAATATCTGAATGACTGAAAGCGTTCTTCTATGAGGACCAGTCCTTTTTTTTTTTTTTTTTTTTTTTTAAGAACCACTCTTTCCTTTTTTCCAATAACAGAGTTAGAGCACTAGACATAGTCAATTTGTTTGTTTTGTTCTTCCCTTAGAGAGAAGGTCACTCTAGTTGGCATCCCCAAACATTCCCACCCAAGTTCTATGCATACTGAACGCAAACTCCGCGTGCCTGGGAACAGGGCCAAAAATGGCCTGACATGAAAGCTAAATCTATTTGGTGTTTCATCTTTTATCTTAGGGGGAAAAAAAACATATGAATTTGGCATCCTCTCCATAGTATCATGTTAATATAGAATAATGGCATTATTCCTCTGGATTTTTTAGTCCATTTCATGGCTTTTGGGTACCCCCTGGAATACCTCACCAAACTCAAGAGGACTTATATCCCATGTCACGATCCCAGATCAGCCTTGGAATAAATGAGTTCTCTCTCAGGAGACTCCTCCTTTGGTAGAACTTGGTAGAAATAGATTTCTGGCATATTCTTCCTACTCATTTGTCCAACATGCCCTGACGTGGCCAAATCCCAGCCATAAACACAACTTACAACTAAATGTGCCTCTTCTATCCCCCAACAGATCCCAGCCATGCCTCAGAGACATCATCAAGAACCTTCGTTTTTACCCTGTCATCTGCCTGTGCATTTGCCAGTGAAACGTGAGGTTTTGTTGGCTGAGTAGTCAAAAGCAGAAGGTTTGCTGTGCATGACTACTGATGGCAACCACATTTCTTCGAAGCGTGGACGTGCCCAGGGAAACATTTGACAAATGTGTCTTAAAGGCAATGACTCGCATGGCAGTATAGCCTTATACAAAGAAACTTTGGGTTATCCACAGATATCCGGGGCCTTCCGGAAAATAAAACCCATCCGATGAGTTCCCTCCATGTACTTAAGCATATGAAAGTAATGGATCCATAGAAATTATTGCATTCCATATTCATACCAATTAAAAATTCCTCAGATGGTTCAGTCAATGGCCCATATGTATTATAGTTCCAGCAACTCTCAACCATATGCAGTGACATAGGCTGTGCCAGAAGTACCGAAATAGTCTTTAGAAATAAATGCCTCTGCATTGTGGCTCATAAAAAATACCTGTTAATTATAAATGGAAGCCAACTCAGCCCAGTATCAGCTGAATGACATGAAGCTAATTTCTGAAATGCAGGGAGCTCGAGAACTAAACACAGTGGGTAAAGACTTAATGGAAAAGTAATAAGGTTAGGTCATGTTACTCTTATCTGCAAATTCCTGTGGTTTTCCATGATATAAGTGGAGCTCACTGCAGTCCTGTGAGATACCGAGTTTATAGCCCTCATGTTGGTTGGGCTTAAAAAAGCCAACCTACCACAAAAAGGAATGGAGTACAGATACATGCTATAACACAGATGAACCTTGAAACATTACGTCCCGTGAAAGAAGCCAGGCACAAAAGGCCATGCATTGTATGATCCCATTTGTATGAAAGCTCCAACACAGGCAAATCTGTAGAGACAGATGCCAGGGCTTGGGGAGTAACTGTTGATGAGCAGGTGTAACGGAAGTGTTCCAAATTTACGTTGTGGTGATTATTGTGAAAATCCACGAATGCACTCAAAACCACCGAGTTGTAAGCTTTAAAGGGTGAAATTTTATGGCAGGTGAATTATATTTCGATGAAGCTGTTATTAAAGGGGAAGAAAAAAAGGCCAACCAGGGTGTGGTATTAAGTGAAGTCTAGGAATGGGAAAGGATGAGCCATGACCAAAAAAGACCAAAAGGCCTGATCGCGACCAAAATCCTTAGAAGAGCTATACTGGACCTCTCCGCTCCTGGACAGGCTTCCACAATATCATCCAGAATCATTCTCCGACTTCATAGTTTTCATTGCCAGGATCCAAAGGGCCATGGTCTTCAAGTTACTAAGATGTTGGCGTTCCCTCTCTTTCTTTGTTTCTTTTCACCCCCTCATTGGATTTCCTGGTAATTTTCAGTCAGGTGGAGAGGAGTCCGCTCTGCTTGTGCTGTTCATTATGGAAATTGATTTGACCCTCATTTGCATCTATTTGCACTGCCATCAAGCTGATTTAGAATCCGAGGGTGGTTGCAACCTCCTCCGAAGCTGGCAGATTTGCTCTAAAAACAGAACCCTGGAACTTTCCAACCAGCTCCGAAGAACTTGTTCTCTTGCCCTTTTGATTTCTGCACAATATGGGAAGAGTTTCAGAGAAATACAACTCGTGGTAAAAGAAAGAAAGGAAACCTTTGTTGCCTCCTGCTATAAATAGCCTCCATTCCCTTGCCTTCCCTTCATGCTACTAGTCAACCCTGCAATCGTGGGTTGCACATCAGAAATAAACACATTGGTCTGTGGAGCCAGAGGCCCCAGGCAAGCTTGCAGGCTGGCAACTGGCAGCACAGGAGTTAAATCTTAAACACTCCAGCATGGCAATTATCCCTCCTGCACTGACCCATGGGTTCCTCACTAGCCCCGGGAAGTGAAGCCCTGCTACCCTAGCCAAGGAGCCAAGGGGAGTGATCAGAAACTAGGAGAATGCAGACTTCACCTGGCTCAGCCATTCTGGCCTCTCTGGTTTCCCTTTGCCTCTACAGCCCTGGGCTGGTTCCTTGCTTTCTATCTGCTTCTTCCTCTTGCCTGCCCTGTGCGGGCCTCGCGTGTGTCCAGCAACAAACACCATCCTCACCTTCCCTGTGCACCTGTGCTCTCTTTTATTGTCCGAATGGAAATTGCTTTCTTGCTGTTTATGATGTAAAATGCTGACTTCTCATTGTAAAAAAAAAAAAATCAGTTTATATAAAAAGGGAAGTAAGAGGGCATAAAAATTAGCTACGCTCTCACCGCTCAGAGAAATTCACCCATACTGCAAGTGTAGAGTCTTCAAATTCTAAGAGAATGTTTTTTAAATGAAACCTATGAGACATATCTATTTTTCACTTAGAAATCCATCTTGTGCATTTTTCATTTCAATAAATATAGATCTACACTACCATTTTTAGCAGTCTCTATAAATGTATCCATAATTTGCACACTTAGTCTGTTTCTTCTTGATTCATATCTATGTATATATATATGTATATATATATATATATATATATATTCATAGATAATATACACATTCACAGTTTTTTTCTTAGTCCCAAATTTATCCATGAGGCCCTCCTTCTACCCTCAAGCTCAGTCACACCTGACATCTGGGCCTCCTGCTGCCCCAAACTGTCTGCTCATCAGAAGTTACCCATCCTAGGCCTTACTCCTCAAGACCCTATGCTACTTGATGATAAATAGAGAAACGTAAGGAACAAAGTGAGTTAATGGGTTAATTGGTACAGTGGCTTTTATTTGGTGTCAACAGATAATTGGAGCAGGAATGGCCTTTAGAAATAATCTGATCTGTCATTTTCCTAACTTGTCAGTAGAGTGTAGGGGTGAGAGAGGTATAAAAAAATTCACTGGTCCCTCCTCCAGAGAGTTCAATATATGATTTGTCTGGAATGGGGTCTGGAAGACTGTCATTCAGCAAGCTCTTCATGGGATCATTTTGATCAGTAACATTTTAGAAACTCTGATTTTATTCAATATCTTTATCATTCATGTGAGGTCACAGAGGACTAAATAGATCTGGTTTGTCACGTCTCCATGGACAATTGGCAGTGGGACTGGAGGTATTGTCTATATTTCCCCATCCCTGAGCCCATCATCATTTTGTTGCACAAGACCATCTTATTCCAAAGAAAAATTTTATTAGAACAAAGGACTTCTAAATATAATACCATAATAGGAAGGATTTGTACCTGTTACACAGTGACAATTCTGGAACTCAAAGTGGGCTAAAGGGAGGTTGACTTTGAGTCAAGGAAGGGATCTTTTATTGACACTCAAACCTGTATCTTGCAAATGACTGCGTGTGTGTGTGTGTGTGTGTGTGTGTGTGTGTGTTGGTCTTAGGAAAAATATTGGAAGTCAAACATGATTACAGAACCCATAGTATAATAATAAAGGATAAATACCTATATCTAGAAGTATCCCCAGTGGTGGGGGAAAAAAATGCCGGTGCTAGTGCAGAAAGACTGGATCTAATCAAAAGCAAAGATTTCCTTTTACTTGAGTCTATCTTCATCCACGAAGACCTGTTTCAGCAAGATTTTCCACTTTCGTTGGAAACATGTGTTATACAGGACACACAGAGACAGAAAGAAGACTTCTCAAGGCAATCTTCTTCAATAGGAAGCTACTTACCTACTCTGGTGGCCAGCTCAGTCATGGTGTTCATGGATAATGGGTATCTGACAGGATTCTTTAATCCAAGACCTAATGAAAATAATAAAGGTGATGATTTAAATCATCCTAGCCTCATGGAATAGGAACAGTCATGGACACCTTCCATTTTCCTGGCAGACAGTAGTTCTTCCAGTGGGTACAAGTTCAGATGGTACATTCTGCTGTCTGCACTGTGTGTCAGGGGAAACAGCCGTATTGATTTGCCTGGCTCCTGTTATGGGTTGCATAACTCCTCAAAATTCATATGTTGAAGTCCGAACCCTCCTGCTACCTCGCAATGTGACCTGATTTGGAAACAGGGTCATTGCATATCCAATGAGTTAAGTTAAATGAGGTCACAGTGAAGTAGGATGGGCCTTCACTGCAATATGACTGGTGTCTTTATTTAAAAAAGGGGGAACTGTGGACACAGAGACAGAAATACACACACAGCAAAAATGTCGTGTGAAGATTGGAGCTATATGTCACAAGCCGATGAACTACCCGAGCTAGAAGAGGCCTAGAACAGATCCTACCCTAGAGCCTTCGCAAGGAGTATGGCCTTGCTAACACCTTACCGTTGAACGGTTGGCCTCCGAAAATAAATTTCTGTTTGTTTCAAGTACTCTGTTTGTGGTACTTTGTTCCAACAGCTCCAAAAAACTAGTATAGTACCCTTCAGAACACAGCCTCCACCAGATGACAGTTTTTAAGGCAAGAACAACTCAACAATGGGCTTATCCTTGTAATATTTACTAGTGTGGCCACACGAAAGCTTAATAGATTTGGAGAGCCTAATGCCAAAGGAGGAACACCTGAAACAAAGTACTTACTAACCTTGATTCTCTTTAAATAGAAGCTGATTCTTCCCCTTTGCCACTTCAGGCTCCTTATGTGGCTGCACCAATAGGCAGAGAAAGGTCACTGTACCTGCAGCCATGATTGATCCTGGGTCACCGGATTGTTGCTATCAAAGAGTACAAGGAGGGCTGTATATGGAACATAGGATGTCTCCTGGACGCCTCTAAATGCTCCCTTGCCTCAAAGTACTAATGATTGGAAAACTGGATCAACCCCCTTCCCAAACACAGACACACACACACACACACACACACACACACACACGCACACATTCTTCCTAAAAGGCCCCTAGGGAAGCAAAATTATGGGAATGAAGGCTCAGGTCACCACTTTCCCCGCTGAGGTGCTGCCGCAAACTATGAGGAACTGGAAATGCATGGTAGGAAGGGATAGAGATGATGATGATATTGACAGCAGCATGACCAGCTTCCAAAGCCTGATTAAATATGATGATTTTTTACTTTTTCTCTTTCCTCTGCTACATATTTTATATGATGACCAGGAACTAATGTTTTAAGTTTCAGGTAGAAGGAAGAAGGAATCCACGTTACTCCCCATAATAATACAGTAGTGACTTTGTCTCCTGTGTTTGGGCCATAAGTTTTGAAAGGGACAAAGGATAAGACCAGTTGTCAAGATACCAAAGGGATTGACTGTGCTAATTATAATTCCCTTGTGTCTTTAGATCTGCTCACTACTCTTCCCCACCCTGCCTCTTGCCTCAGGAGGATGACGTATAAATGTTACATGAATAAATTCTCATCTCTCTGGGTTCCTGTTGGCAGCTTCTTCACTATGGTTCTCTCAGATGCAACGAGAACGGTGGGACTAACTAAATGAGAACAGTAAGGACTAACTTGATTACCTCTTCCTGGGACAAAACTTTGCCTTTGAGTATAATGCTGTAAGACAATGGAGTCTATTATCGATTCAATTCAAAGTTTTAGTAGAATATGAATTGGTAAAAAGACTCGGGTAGGGAGCAGTCCAGATGTTTTCCACTGATTTTCATTTTTTCACTAGGATCCTTTCTCCCACTGTTACCACATGGGGATTTCCCTTCCAGAGCTCTTCCTGGTAAAAACATTGGAGGATTCTGTGCTTGACATCTGTAACGGAGGCAGTAGCTGGACCAGACAATAAACACTTTGTGAAAGGTGCTGTTGAGGAGAAAATAGTCCAAACCCATTTACACAACTGTGACACCATGCTTCTGAAAAACACGTTTTTTTTGGTAGAACTTGGTGGTCAATCTTTTTCCTACCTGTATTGAGGTATACAATTTACACATAATTTTAGGTGCACAGCTTTACACATTCTTTTTTTTTTTTTTCAACGTTTATTTATTTTTGGGACAGAGAGAGACAGAGCATGAACAGGGGAGGGGCAAAGAGAGAGGGAGACACAGAATCGGAAACAGGCTCCAGGCTCTGAGCCAGAGCCTGACGCGGGGCTCGAACTCACGGACCGCGAGATCGTGACCTGGCTGAAGTCGGACGCCCAACCGACTGCGCCACCCAGGCGCCCCTACACATTCTGACAAACTGACATAGTCATGTTACCACACGAAAGCCAAATTGTAGAATATTTCCGTCACCCCCAAATATTCCTTTGTGTCCCTTTGGACAAAGTCCCCTTTCCTCAACTTTAGTCCCTGACAGCCTGTGATCTCATGTATGTCCTTCTATCTTTGCCGTTTTTAGAATGGTATGGTGAGGGGGATCGTACAGTATTGTGGCCTTTTGAGTCTGCTTTTTTCATTTAGCATAATGTTTTTTGAGAATTATCCATTCTGCTCCAGGTTTGAGTACTCATTTCTTTTTTATTGCTGAATAAAACACTTATTAGAGCATTTTATTGTATCATACGCTACAATATGTATCTGAATTATACCTACAATTTGGTGGATAATTGAGTTGTTTCAAGTTGTTGACAATTATGAATAAATCCACTGTATACTTTCACATATACGTTTTGTATAGACATGTATCTTCATTTCTCTTTGGTGAATATCAGAGAATGTATTAATGGGTTGTATGGTAAGTATGTGCTTCACTTCATAAGAAACTTCCAGACTGCTTTATAAAAAGCTACATCACTTTGAAGGTGACATTAGAGTTCTAGTTTCTCCACATCATTACTGACATTGGTTATTGCCATTTTTTATTTTAATAATTGTGTTCTGGTTGTTAGTTTTTTAATGTTTTTATTTATTTTTGAGAGAGAGCCTGAGTGGGGAGGGGCAGGGACAGAGGGAGACAGAGAATCCAAAGCAGGCTTGGTGCTATGAGTGTAGAGCGCAACGTGGGCCTCAAACCCACAAACTGTGGGATCATAACCTGAGCCGAAGTCAGACGCTCAACCAGCTGAGCCACCCAGGTGCCCCAGTAATTGTGTACCAGTTCCAGTTTACATTTCTCTAATAGTGAACGCCATTAAACATTTTTTCATATACTTGTCATCTGTGTATCTTCTCAAATGAACTGTAAGTTCAACTATTTTGCTTATTTTTTATTGGGTTGTTTCTTTCCTTATTATTGAGTTTTGAGAGTTCTTTATATAGTATGATTACTCCTCTTTACAAATTATTGCCTTTAAAAATATATATATTTATTATATATATACATTTAGTATATACATTAAATGTGTACACACACACACACACACACACACACACACACACATGTAATTCCTTTACATAACGTTGCAACCCCAAGGAAAGAATCACCTCCTAACTTTTTTATCACCTTCTGAGGATCATTCATTTCAAACAATTATACTTCTGTTATGCCCAGAATTCGTGATCCGCAAAGACCACCAGGGAGCCCAGTCCGATGCAAAAGCAAAAGAGCCTTTATTTGAGCTAGCTCGAGCTCAATCCCCTACCTGCACCGACACAGCGGTGAGATACCAGGGAGAGAGAGCGAGTTTCAAAGCACAAAGGTTTTATTGGGGCCTAGGGGCAATTGGTGAGGTAATGGCTGTGGCCTCAGCCGATTGGCTGAGGAAGGGTTGTGGCCTCAGCCGATTGGCTGGGGAAGGGTCAGCATCCTGTTACGCAGGTCGCTGGGCGTGTTTTGATCAAGAAGTTTGAACGGGTGAGCGGGAGGTTACTCAAGGGGAGGAGGCGTGGTCTAGGTGAAGGACACAGAACAAGATGGAGTCAGCCGGCGTAGGCCCGCCTTTTCACTTCCTCAATCTTTTAATCTTAAAATTTTGATCATGCGTTGCTTTAAAAGTTGTATGAAAACTAACTACTCACTCTGTCTCCCGTAAAAATCTGCATATGTACAAATTTTTGCATATCCTTTTTGGAGTCCATAAGATACCTGCTCCTGAAGTTGCGCGTGGACCACAAAGCAGGACCCCGGGCTAGAAACTTATGTGTGCAGTCTGTTAATGTCAACTTGGATCAGTATAATTATCTTCCTTCTTTATCTTAGGTGAACTTAAGCTATTGAATGATGCAGGATAAGGCATGCAACTGTGCAAATTAATGCACTAAAGATATACTTTCATCCTTTTTTGCAGGGTCTGTGCAGCTGCACAAAATTTTTTTATTAGTCTCTTTAGTTCTATTTTTAACACCCACAGAAGCCAGTTGACAAATGTTCTTTATCACCTGTATCCCCTTCACTCTTTCATCCTGCTACCTACTCCACTGAAAAATAGAAGAAATCGGGTATAAATAAGTATCCCCACTTAATTTAAACTTAATCTAAACTTAATTTAAACGTAATTTAAAGAATGCACCTCCATTCTTCCTTTGAATCTCCGAAAGAGATGTAACTTTCTTGCAGCCAATGTTATTCCTTCCTTTTGGGCTCCTGGTGCTACTCTATCCTAGACCCCATTTTTGCAAACAGCTCCTTTACCTGTATTATTCATGTCTCCCCCTTAAATTGCTATTCGTTCTCAAGATTTCAACATTTTTTTTTCCCATTGGAAAAGAGAAAAAAGCTCCCTCAACTGTGGAGCCCACTTCTCACCCCTCCCCATGCTCTACCCCATGCATTTCCTTTGTTTCACCGCCAAGCAGAGACAAATACTTTACACTCGCTGTCTCTAATGGTTCCATTTCTCACATCACTACAAACTCTCTAGCATCCCCAACACTCCATTAAAATTGCTTTTTACAAGCAATAAATAATTTTCCAAATGGTCTAATTACAAAGAAAAAAAACGAATTGGTTATTTTCAATTATTATACCTGTCCTCTGGGAAATATTTGTTATTGTTGACTATTTCCTGAAACTCATTTCTCTCTTGTCTTCTGTAGCAATACTCTCTCCAAACTTCTCTGTTTTGTGTCTATGTTGTGGGTCTCCGACCTCTTGTTCTAACAAGTACCACTGTGATAGTGATCCTCGGGTCTCTCTGTTAAGTCTTTTTTTCTTTTTACTCTCACTCAATTGCTGAATGACCAAACTGCATGATATTTTCGACTATTGCCTACCTACCTATAGATCAATGAACCAAAACTCTTGATCGCTTTTAGGAATTCTCCAAAAAAAAAAAAAAAAGAAAGAAAGAAAAAATGAGGCAGTCTTCTCCTAAGTTGTTTGAACACAACCAGTCCCAAGTAAATGTCATCATTGTTACCCTCCCCAAACTATTCTCCAAATTTATTCCCCTCTCTTTTTTCTATCTCAGTGATTATCTCCACCATTTCCCTTGTTGCCCAAGCAAAAACCTGAGAATCACATTAAATTACTCATTTCATTTCTGAATAGTGACTAGTCAATCATACACTTATATGTGCAATAAATAATTATGGAGTGTATATACCACGTGCCAGCCACTCAGCTAACCCTTTCTGCTAACCCTTTGCCAGGTTGAATTAGACCTTATCTTTGCTCTCAAACTGCTTACATTGTAATGTTGCAGAGGCTACAGGCTATATTCAATGAGAGTTTAAAGGAAGGGCTCTCTGAATCAGACTGAGGTGGAGGTGTCAAAGAGAACTTGCCAGAGGCAATCCTTGCATTGAATGATAAAGGATCAATGGTAATTAGCTAAGGAAAGAAGAGAACAATAATCCAAGAAGGAGCAGCCTAATGCAAGGTTTGACAAAGTGGTTCTGCTTCCTAATCATTCATAGCCCTTTGGCTTTCTCTCCAGATACACTGCTAGAAACTTACATACAGCCAGCCACCATATTTTTCACCAATAGAATTAAAAAGGCCTTTTCATTAGCTCTCATTGGCCGCTAGTGTTACCTTCATCCAATCCATCTTCCACATGGCTACTGGACAGATCTTTCTAAAGTGCCTCTCTGAGCATAACTCTCTAGTACTTAAATGGACTTCAAGCTGTATTCCAAAGCTGTAATCACCAAGACAGTATGGTACTGTCGCAAGAGCAAACACTCAGATCGATGGAACAGAATAGAGAACCCAGAAATGGACCCACAAACGTATGGCCAACCAATCTTTGACAAAGCAAGAAAGAATATCCAGTGGAATAAAGACAGTCTCTTCAGCACGTGGTGGTGGGAAAACCGGACAGTGACATGCAGAAAAATGAACCTGGACCACTTTTTTTTTTTTTTTAATGTTTATTTATTTTTGAGACAGAGGGAGACAGAGCACGAGTGGGGGAGGGGCAGAGAGAGAGAGAGGGAGACACAGAATCTGAAACAGGCTCCAGGCTCTGAGCTGGCAGCACAGAGCCCGATGCGGGGCTCGAACCCACGGACTGTGAGATCATGACCTGAGCCGAAGTTGGATGCTTAACCGACTGAGCCACCCAGGCACCCCTGGACCACTTTCTTACACCATACACAAAAATAAACTCAAGATGGATGAAAGACCTAAATGTAAGACAGAAAGCCATCAAAATCCTCAAGGACAAAGCAGGCAAAAACCTCTTTGACCTTGGCCACAGCAACTTCTTACTCAACACGTCTCCAGAGGCAAGGGAAACAAAAGCAAAAATGAACTACTTGGATCTCATCAAAATAAAAAGCTTCTGCACAGCGAAGGAAACAATCAGCAACACTAAAAGGCAACCGATGGAATGGGAGAAGATATTTTCAAACGACATATCAGATAAAGGGTTACTATCCAAAATCTATAAAGAACTTATCAGACTCAACACCCAAAAAACAAAACAATCCAGTGAAGAAATGGGCAAAAGACATGGATAGACACTTCTCCAAAGAAGACATCCAGATGGCCAAATGACACATGAAAATATGCTCAACATCACACATCATCAGGGAAATACAAATCAAAACCACAATGAGATATCACCTCACACCTGTCAGAATGGCTAGCATTAACAACTCAGGCAACAACAGATGTTGGTGAGGATACAAAGAAAGAGAATTTCTTTTGCACTGCTGGTGGGAATGCAAACTGGTGTAGCCACTCTGGAAAACAGTATAGAGGTCTCTCAAAAAACTAAAAATAGAACTACTCTATGACCCAGCAATTGCACTACTAGGTATTTATCCAAGGGATACAGGTGTGCTGTTTCAAAGGGACACACGCACCCCCATGTTTATAGCAGCACTATCAACAATAGCCAAAGTATGGAAAAAGCCCGAATGTCCATCGATGGATGAATGGAGAAAGAAGATGTGGTATATATATATATATATATATATATATACAATGGAGTATTACTTGGAAATCAAAAAGAGTGAAATCTTGCCATTCGCAACTACATGGATGGAACTGGAGAGTATTCTGCTAAGTGAAATTAGTCAGTCAGAGAAAGACAAATATCATATGACTTCACTCATGAGGACTTTAAGATACAAAACAGATGAACATAAGGGAAGGGAAGCAAAAATAATATAAAAACAGGGAGGGAGACAAAAACATAAAAGACTCTTAAATATGGAGAACAAACAGAAGGTTACAGGAGGGGTTGTGGGAGGGGGGAGGGGCTAAATGGGTAAGGGGCATTAAGGAATCTACTCCTGAAATCATTGTTGCACTATATGCTGACTAACTTGGATGTAAATTAAAAAACTAAATAAAATTAAAAAAACCAAACCAAATAAATCAATAACCCCCAATTTTCAAATTGCATCCTGACACATGATTTAGCTTCTCACTACCCTGCAGGTTTAATGAGTTACTATCATTGGACACTCTACTAACCAGTCAGTTTACTGACTGTGACAATGTACTCTGTAACGTTTGATCCTTTGCATATGTATATGTTGATTCCTCCTAAGATTTTCTTCTTTCTTCTTGTGTGACAGATACTCACTTATGAGTGAGTGTACTTCATCAAGACTCATTTAGGTGGCATATCTTTAGATGCTCAAGTAGATTAAGCACTACGTTCTCTATGGTCCACAGCAACATATGCATATATTCATTACAGCATATGTCACATTATATTATACCTGTTTACCTGTCTATTTCCCCAATCAGACTTGGAATGTCTTGGGGGAAAGAAAAAATGTATTATTCATCTCCATATCCTCAGTGCTCACAATAGTTGCTGGCATATTCATAGGTGCTGAAAATATTTATTGTGTAAGCATTAATTAATTAATTAATTAATATTAGGCACTTCCATTGATTAATAAGGGAGATTTCCTTTGTGAAATGGAGAATATTTCTTTCCTACAACCTTAAAGAATCAACAAATATTTGCCAAGCTCTGACTCTATGATAGTCACTGTGCCAAGCACTTTTAGTTTAAAGGCAAAAAATATAGTCCCTACTCTCAGTAGGGCTTATATTCTATGGGGAAGACATACATGAAAATAGGCAACTACACAAGAGAATTAAGTGATATGATAAGGGAAATAAAGAAAACTATGAGAAATCGGGGCCAGAGGACATCAAACCTACTTCTGGATCATTAGAGTAAATTTCCAGAGCAAATGACAGTTAAGCTGGGACCTGGAGAATAGGTAGGAGGAAGGGACAGCTATTCCAGGCAGTGGGAATTTCATGTGAATGTCCTGAGTGGGAAGAAAAGCACACCCTAGCCACAGAATTTAAAGATCGGTCTGAATGGATCACAGTAATTCAGAAAGAGTTGGTGGGAGGTGAGATTGTGAAGGGTTTTGATATCTCCCAGGATTTAAAAAAAGGGACAGAAAATATCATGCTATGTTTAAGAAGATCACACTGGCTGCAGAATGGAGGCTGGCTTGGAGGAAGGCAGGAATAAAGACCTACATGCAATCATGTAAGTAGGAGACGGTGGGGGCAGTGTATAGGAACTCTGTCACCTCCAACATTTTTTTAAGACTGGCCCCTGTGACCATGGACTGAGGAAAGCTGCTGTGCATTGAAGGAGCTCTAACATCCTGCCTCCCTCACTGGGAAATGAGAGGAAAGCTATAGAGTGAAGGCAAGGGGAGCCCTTATATCTGACTTCATTTGGATGCTTATTTATTTATTTATTTATTTATCCATTCATTCATTTATTTAAAGTTTTTATTTAAATTCCAGTTGACATACGGTGTAATAGTAGTCTCACGTGTACAATATAGTGATTCAACACTTCTATACAACACCCAGTGTTCATCACAACAAGTGCCCTCCTTAATCCCCATCACCTATTTAACCCATCTCCCCACCCACCTCCCCTCTGTCCCCATCAGTCTGTTCTCCATAGTTAAGAGTCTTGTTTCTTGCTTTGTCTCTCTGTCTCTCTTTTTCTCCCCTTTGCTCATTTGTTTTGTTTCTTAAATTCCCCACGAGTGAAATCATATGGTGTTTGTCTTTCTCTGACTTACTTCACTTGGCTTAATACTCTCTCGTCTCATCTCCATGGTTGCAAATGGCAAGATTTCCTCCTTTTTGGTGGCTGACTAATATTCCATTGTATATATGTACCCCTTCGTCTTTCTTCATTCATCACTCGATGAAGCAACTTGGGCTGCTTCCATAATTTGGCTACCGTTGATAATGCTGCCAGTTTAAATGTATGATGCAAACCTGAACAAAACATGGTGTGAGGGGCTGAAGCTCAGAAATGGTGACAGGCTGATGATTAGGCCCTGGCCAGCCACACCCCAGAAAGAATAGGAGGCCACAGAATATTGCACTAAACAGCAACAGTGAAAGTATGTTCCATGGGCAAGAGAAGATCTTGATGGGCAGCTGAATAACCACTGAGATAGCTGGCCCGTAAAATACGAGTCATTTCAATTGGACAGAAGTTCAATTCAATAGGGAGGCAATATAAAATCAGAAAGGGGCTTCTGTTGAGGTACTTCTTGGTTATGAAATGGATAAAAAATGAGGCTTCTCTGGTTTTATGTCAGAGCCGAGGATGGGCATCCACGCTGGGTTCAGATTCTTCCAAATCGCTGTAGTCATTTTGTTTTCTTAGAATCTGCCTTCAAGTCCTTCTTCATTTAAGGAAAAGGCACCTGGAAATGGACAGTAGAACCTCTGCCTACGAGACCAAATGTTTTCTACCATACTCCTATCGCAAATAAACAGCTACTGTCAAGAAGAACTCCCCCAGATTTCCCCAGTGAGCCCATATATTAATACCTCACAGCGGAGTTTCCACCTGGCTTCATGACTACAGGAAAGCATTCAAGTGTACACAAAGCACCTTGATGCTCTAATACTACCCATCCTCTGCCATAAACATTGGGCCTGTTTCACGAAAATGAGAGGTTCTCCTCCCCTGTATTACCAACTATAAAAGTGTACATTTTGCGGGCATAGGTTTCTCATAAGCTCCCAGTCACTCAATCAGATGTTAAAAATATGGCATGAAATCTGAAGTCATATTTACTCCAGATGGATACCAGAATATGTATCATGTTACATATTCCATGTCGAAGGACTATGGCAAGTTCTGCCTAGCTCAACTTTTTAGATTATCTCTTCATCCCATTCACTTTCCTCTATCCCAATGGCCACTGACATAGTTCAAGCCACTACTATCTCTCACTCAGAGGCTATAATTGAATCCATCCCAAATGACTCTGCCTACAGTCTTGCCCCATCCAATCCATCCTCCACACTGCAGCTGGAGTGATACTTCTAGAATGCAAAATGAATGAATCATGTCGCTTCCTTACTTAACACTCATCAAGTGTTTCCCAGTGCTATTACAATAAAGTCCAAGCCCTTTAGAATGCCCTTTGTGGCCTGGCATCCTGCCTTTCTTGCCTAATCTCACCCTCTTGTCCTTCCTACCTTAGGTTCAAATCAAGAAATGTGTACTTTTCTAGTTCTTGAGCATAATTTTACTCTTACCTACTGAACTCTTCATGGCCACTTTTTTTCTTTTTAGATATCATCATCAAAGCTTTTCTACCCTTTGGTAAACAACATCAAATGCCACTTTTATGAGCTCATATTAAATCTTACATCTTATTGTTGTATTTATCACATTTTATCACAGGTAATGATTTAACTGCCTATTCTCCTGCCATACTGTAAACTTGCAAAGAAGTGATCATTTTTTATCTTCTTCACCACTGTATTCCTAGCACCTAGTGCAGCATTCATATCAATTTGTTGGATGGATAGATGGATGGATGGATGGATGGATAAGGATGAGCTTGTAGAGAGCTTGATAAAGAAAGCGGATGGAGGCTTGTATCTCCTCTATAAAGAGGAGATAATAAAAATACTAACCTCATATCATGGCTATAAATATTAAATGAGGTATTTATTATATGTAAAGTATTTGAGACTGTGTCTGCCATGTTATAAGCACTCCTCTAAAAAAGTCAGCTAGTGGGGCGCCTGGGTGGCGCAGCGGTTAAGCGTCCGACTTCAGCCAGGTCACCATCTCGCGGTCCGGGAGTTCCAGCCCCGCGTCAGGCTCTGGGCTGATGGCTCAGAGCCTGGAGCCTGTTTCCGATTCTGTGTCTCCCTCTCTCTCTGCCCCTCCCCCGTTCATGCTCTGTCTCTCTCTGTCCCAAAAATAAATAAACGTTAAAAAAGTCAGCTATTATTAATATTAATATTAATATGGTATATTCTCAAGAAATATGACAAATAAATGAATGGGTTTAAAAAGATTATTCAGTAGTAAAATCTAGATACATTCTCTCTGGCCTGTCTAGCCCTTAATTACAAAAAAGCATTTGAGATTTCCTGATAATGCCCAACATCTGTGGTCACAACTCACCCACATTCAGCAAGCAATACAACAATGGAGTACAATGAAACATTTTCTGCCCTAGGATCCAAGTTCAACCCTTATTACTAGAATTGTTTTTGTCAAGTTCCCACCCCTAGGCTCTGGATGCTGCTTGTGTTCTGAGATCTATGACATCTTCTTGCTCCCTGCTCTCTTACCTGACCTTCTGGTCTTTGGTCCCTTGCCTGTCTATACTGGTGGTACCTGATTAATTGGGCTCTGCTCCTGACCCTTTCTTGTTTGGCTTGTGTCCAGGGTGAGTCAATGGCTTTAAGGACATGCCCCTGGGCAGTGCACTGTGCCAAGACACACGGGAGAGGAATGCCACAGTGGTTGGTCTGCATTAGCATAATTATCTCCTGAATCTACTTTCAACCAATTCATACTTTGTCTCAGACCAACCTAGTTTTGACCTTCTTTTTATTTTTATTACTTCCTTACAAGTTGCCCTTTCAACCTGATGTTGTTCCTTTTTAAGGCTTTGATTAGCATTCTTCTAATGTGACATTTCCTCGGAAAATGTTTGGCTTGGTCCCAGGATCCCCCTTACCAATGGGCATACTTCTGTACTGCCCTAAGTGGGTATAAGCCCGAGGTGATATGCAAAATATTTAATATCTGATAAAACAGAGGCAATGAGGAATCAAAATGAATGATGGCAAGAGGACTGGAGGTGGATCCTGGAAGGTCTCCGTACTATGTCGAACACTGATTCGTTAGTAGCTGTATCTAAGGTTACAGACTGGGGATGTGGGGAAACAGCTGCTTACCAAGCAGTCTAATTTTTAGCAACCACTAGAGTATACCTCAAGATTTTATCTAGGTTGGTGTTTTCTAATACAAGCCTATTTTTTCATGCTCCATAATGCGTTGCCCATTAGACTAATCCCTAAACTTAGGCACTAATTGACAGGATTGCTCACAAAAATGTCATATGCACATATATTGGCTTTAGTTGTCCAGTATGAAAATTGCTAGAAGCAAAATCATCCCCCAAATTACTAGGTTTTTGAGGCGATAATGTTATTCAAGAAACCTCAAATTTATTATTTTTACCCCTATAAGCCCTCGAAACTTCGTGAACAAGAAATAAACTAGAAGTTTGTACATTCCTCAGGAAAAGTATCTTCTCCAAAGTCAAGTTCAAATATAGTCATGATGAATACTAGGGATCCTCATAGGAAAAGATAGGTAGATTGTCTAATAAAAAAAGGCGGACTCCAGGGCCAGGAAAAGTCCTTGCTATTTGACATATGTTATAGACCAGTAATTTGTATGTAATTCCCATTCTTCCTTTTTCTAAGATAAAGATTCTATTGTAGTTACCCTGTTCCTTCACCACCCCTGG
Organism: Felis catus; assembly: GCF_018350175.1. Lineage (NCBI taxonomy): Eukaryota > Metazoa > Chordata > Mammalia > Carnivora > Felidae > Felis > Felis catus. The sequence goes on along the minus strand of NC_058371.1, from coordinate 186,183,186 downwards.
ATACTGGATGAAAGGAATAGACAACTTATCTTTCCTAATAGTCTCTAGACTAGAAAATTCACATCTGGATCTGATAGCGAGGAGTGGACATTACTCAGAGATGATACACTTTAAGCTAGATCCTAAAATAAATGATCTTTGGGGTTACTTCCTCCAGAAAAGGGCTAAGTAGACTCTATTAAAATGTGTACATGAAGAATGGTATGCATGGATGCCCACTAGTCTAAGGAATGTCAGAGACTGTTCATTGTTGAATTCAGTACTTACCTCTAACCTCCTTCTCCTGTGCCCCATCCACCGCAGAGGCCAGAGAAGCTACATATATGTTTTCCCAGCTCCCCTTACAACCAGGGTGAGCCACATGACATACTTCTAAACAAAAAAGATGTGAAGGTCAGAGGTAAGGCGTGAAAGCTTTTACTTTACTGATGAAATGAACAGACATCACTGATAATTTACCTTACCCCATTTTTCCTAACTTTGAGTAGACATGAGATTTGGTGATGTGGTATCCATCTGATAACCATGAACAACAAACGAACAAACCAACCGAGAGATTTAAAGAGGTGCAAGCCCTGACACTACTATACTAGTGAACGCATGTCAGCAATAATCAACCTCCTGATTCTTGAGTGCAAAACAGTTACTCATATTATTTTACACCACTGCTGATTGAGTTTGCTGGTGTTTGCCGCGGAAAACATCCTTACTAACAGAGCCCTTTGTGATGCAATTAAAGTCTCTAACATCATTACCCAAGTGAAAACAACGGTGAATTTTGCACTGCACATTTTTTATATTTTCTTAGATCAACATCTCTGTTTCCTTACAGTCCGTGTGGGATGTCTGTTCTCTGCTACGAAATCTGTCAGGGTACAATTTTGTAGCAACCCCAACTGGGCAAACAATACAAGGGCCAGATGGCTATTATGATACATCAATCCTTCCAGAAGCAAATTTTATAATAAAAAATTTAGAACCCCCCCAAAATTATCAGAAAACTAAACATAATTGAAGTAGCAATTAGGCATGAATCAACAATAAAAAAAATCATAGAATTCAAGCTAGCACTTCCAAGCACCATGCCTATGATAGCTATTGCTGATGATTACAGTATCTTTTTTCAGAGATACCACTTCATACCTGAGAATACTTCATAATGGTTCTAGGCGACCATTATCCAGTAATTGGAGCTGGCACATAATGTGAAACCTAACTGTATCTCCTAATAACTGCATAGTCACGCTATATATATAGTCACAATCCGAACAAAAATCCATGTTCACTAGAAATCGATAATATCTTTGGGGGAGGGAGTTTGGAGGGTACCAACTAAGTGTTTCAATTTCATTTTGTACCCCTTCTTATTTCTTTTAAGTCCTAGTTGACCTTGTCATCTTTATGACTACCTAGTCAAGAAGACATATAAAATCACATTGAGTTCTGAAAAGCCCCATTATTATGACCTTGTGCCCATCACTATAGCTAGTAAACAGTCTACGCCCTTTGTATTAATCATTGATTGATTATATCTCGATCCCTTTGTCGTTGCATCTGAGCATTTGAAACTTGGTCAAAACTAGTCTTACTGTTACGTATAAAAAGAATTTTCTATTACCTCTTTACAAAAGATTGTGTATCTGCCCTTTTGGACAAATGGGCACACACATTTGTTTCTAGATATGACTTTTTGGAAGACAGCCTCTCTCCTATACAGGAAAAGACATCCTGGCTTGAGAGACTTTTCATTTTCTACTTCAACTCTATCTGGCAACTTAAAGGATAGATACAAAGGAGTAGAACTATTAGGAGTTAATGCTTAACACTTTCCTGCCAGGTACACGGAATGTCCTTCTTTGATCTGGGCTGTATTGAAAGAGTGCTAAAAGATACTACAGAAGATACCAAAATAGAAAGAGATGCTATCGGGAAACTCAGGCAATTGCTGTTTGGTGACCTGAAAGGAAAGAATTACATATGAGAAAAGCAAAGGATAAAATACAAGGAAAAGAAAATATAGGTCACGGGGAACAAAATAAAGCATAAAATTAAGTTGAGTAACATTTTAGAAATGAGTGTATACATATATGTGTGTGTGTGTGTGTGTGTATACATACATATATATGTATGTATGTGTATATATATATATATATATATATATATATATGAAAAAATGGTCTAAGAAAATTGGACTTCTGCTAAAAGCAACCCTAGAAGTATAAGAAATCTGAAAAATAGAGAAAGTTTGACATAAAATCAGCTGGTGTCAGTAAGAAAGAATGGGCATGGAAATTCCGGCTCCCCATGACAAAATGGCATGATCTGGAAAAATAACTGTAAGTTCTCTCATTGTAGGTGATGCTGTGAGCCCTCCCCCAAGGGAGGAAACAAAAACCACATGAGGCAAAGACAGTAAACAAATGAAGGGCATTTTGACTTTGTATTCATTCAATTATTCAAATATTTAGTGAATCTCTACTAATGCTAGGCACTGGGTGATCAGTGTATGTCAGTTAGCAAAAGCCTCAAAATACCTGCCCTCATTTCTAGCAAGGGAAAGACGCGATACACTCTAAGGAATTGTAGAGATCATATCCCTTCTGTATTATATAATCGTGTAAAATTAAGCCTAAGTATTGACAACTTTTCAGATTCCACTGACCTATGGTCTAGTGAAGTCAGTGTAAGAGAGAAATTATCTATTTGCATATACATATTGCCTTGCCTATTTATGAGTCAGCATCCCTTCCTATAAGAAACCATGCTTTGCTAGAAGCTCAATTTCCTGATCAGGAGATGTAAAGTGGACTAGGCAGTCTTATATGCTGTTCCCCCTGACCTTGCTCTTTAGGTTAAGGAGGGTTAAACCTTCAAAAGAAGGGGTAATCAAGCAATGTTTAGCACTAGAAAAATCTCAAAGAAATTAGTAAAGATACTCAAGGCCAAAGCACTCAGAGATAACATCTTCTTTAAAGGTAAAAAAGTTAGTATAAGGATAGGTTAAGAAGTATATTTTCAGGCAGGGGCTGCTGTTCTAGGTCATCTGTCCATCCACCCATCCATCCATCCGTCCATCTGTCCATCCGTCCATCCATCCACCCATGTATTCTAGGAAGAGCAGGGAGCTATGCAGAGGCACAGGCAACTTTATCCTCACTAGGAAAAAGGTGCCCTGATACAAGTTGACTTGCAAAATCATATTCAAATCCCATGGAGTTTATGTTGTAGGCTTTGTCAGTAGAGTTGATTCATGCAGGGGAGGGGGGTGGCACTTGTGACACCAGCCATATTTGTCTTCAGCCCAGTCTCTTCTTCTCGTCCTGTGCATTGTTACATTTTTTAAATTCTTTTTTAACACATGGGCTTTGGTATCCAATTTCCCAAAGTTGCTGGATAGCCCTGTTTGTGATAGACAAAGTCAAGCCAAAATCCTACAAAGAGAAATTTGCCTGCTGTCAGAGATCTGACATACTTTTGTATGAATGATGTAGATAGATTCTATAAAGCATTAAAGCAATCCCTGAGAGATTTATGTTGAACACAATCACTCTTATATAGACATATATCTTGGAAGTCCACTCCTTGACATTTCTTCCTTAAGACAAAAATTAAATAATGACTCTCTGTAAAAACATTAAAGGTCTCCTTTTACTGGGGAAAAATGAGCAAAATCACAGGGCACTTTTGAAGCTTAACTTCTGTTTAGCCCACCTTGAATTCCTTTGACACACTTCTAGGTCTACCTAAGAGCAGTAGGAGAGATTCCGTAAACTAGAGATTTATAACATATGACAACTCAACCCAGATCCTTATGAAACTAGAAGTGAGTCAGCAACATTATAGCTGCTTGAAATTCAGGGCATTTCAGAGTGAGGGGGAGAAATCTTCAAGAATTTCACAGGCAATGTTTTACTCTGAAAAATTGCTGAGAATTCTTCAGAGGTGAAGTGGTGCCTGAGTCTTTATTTTCCATGGCTAGCTGGTAAATGAACCAAGGCTTTGTGAGTTGGGATCAGACAGCTGACGACAAGAAGGGCCACATCAGCGGGATGTCTAGTTGCTTCCACACAACCTCTCTCAGGAAGTAGTTAACCTTCAATGGCTCCCATTCCCTTCAAGAAAATAATCTCCAATCCTTAATGCAGGCTATAGGCCCTTAATTAACTGGCTCCGGCCTCACTAGTCACACATGCCATCTGCTCAGGCTCTCTGCTCCTCTCCTCCATACTATTGCCAAACTGAAATTCTCTCATTGCCTCGATGAATCATGCTCTAGTTCTAATTAATTATTGAATTGACCCTCGATGGATTCATAATATAAAACAACGAATTATTATACATAATAATAACAAAAATAGAGTCTCCGTGTATTGAATATCTACTCAGTGCCAGACATAAGTCTTATGCTTCTATTTTACTAATTTTCACCCAAACCCTGCAAAGCAGGCTATATATCTTTTTAGAGTTCAGGAACCTACATTTTGAGAGGATAGATAATTTGCTTAAGGTAACACTGATAGTATGCGGTGGACGTACAACTTTAGCGTAGGTCTTTTTGGTGTCCCCTAATTAACTCATCTTTGACTCTCAGTACTCAATGCATCGCAGCCATGTTCAGAAAGGTTTCCTCTGATGCCCTCTGCTCCTGTGGGGAGAACAGGTGCTTCTCTTGCTATTGGAAAGCAATTAAAACCTCTATGAGTTACTGGTTTGCTTCTCTGTGTCCCCTCTCTTAGAATACAAGCAACAACCAGCACTCTTTCTTCTCCGTAGCATCTTTACCTCCCATATGGAAGCAGCTCATAAGATGTTTCTCACCGTGGCCAACCATAAATGAGCGAGTGATTGAAGAGGTGTCACGTGGTGATTCAAGAACCAGGTGAAGCCAGGAAAAAGCTATCTTAAGCCTTTGCCAGTGAACACTTTCTGAAGCTACCCTTTCTTACTTTACTAGCGGTGAGCACTGACTAGGACAACTAGATGTAGCTAAAAACCCAGGGCTTTGGGGGCGCCTGGGTGGCGCAGTCGGTTAAGCGCCCGACTTCAGCCAGGTCACCATCTCGTGGTCCGTGAGTTCGAGCCCCGCATCGGGCTTTGGGCTGATGGCTCGGAGCCTGGAGCCTGTTTCCGATTCTGTGTCTCCCTCTCTCTCTGCCCCTCCCCTGTTCATACTCTGTCTCTCTCTGTCCCAAAAATAAATAAACGTTGAAAAAAACCCAGGGCTTTGTTTTTTGAGCCCTCACCCTCACCCTCACCAAACCCCCTCAGCCAGTCCACCGAACCCTCTCCAAATGATCCAGAAAAACTAAAAGACAAAATCATCTCCCTACAAGGAGGTTTGAGAGTGATCATGTAAGGTAGCTGCTGAGGGACCGGTGTGAAGGGAAGTCATGATAAAGGCTGTTAGGAGGCTCTATTGAATCGTAACTCGGGAGAAATGTGGCTGGATTCATCAGGCTGTGGTTAGGAGACCTATGAGCAAATTTTACTGGCTGACCTTAACTAGAGAATTGATTTTTCTTTTCTCACAAATCTCATAACAAGAGTAGAACAGAGAAAAGACAAGAAGCCAGCAGGGATGGAGAGAAGAGCTGGCAGAGCTGAAGGGATTCTTCCCTTCTTTCCTGAAGAAGAAGAATGTGTTCTCTGCCAGGCTCAGGCCCGAGCCAGGGCCCCGCTGCAAATGAAATCCATGCATCTCCTGAGCTCTTCAAGGTTGGGAATTTCCAGACCAAATCACAGAGCAGGTCGCAGAATGAGGATCACAGGAGAGGACATTGATTTCCTGCTTCACTTTCAAGGGCACTGATTCATGCATGTAAACACACACACACACACATACACACACACACACACACACCCGTTTTCCTTTCTTCTCTCTCCATCTCTTTCCGCACTTGACAAGAAATCCCTGTTGCACATAAGCCCTGCCCATGCTTTTTTACTAGCTAGTATATATTTTCAGTCACTCAGATGTCTTACTATCCTACTGAACTGGGGTTACGGAGCATGCAGGGAGCACCAGGTACTTGAGTTGCAGAAACTCTTCTGAAGTATGCCATTTATTAAGTAACGAAAACTCTTCCCTGGCAGACATGGTTATCACAGATGTTGCAGTCATTTGCAATTTTAAAAAAGGTAACCATGAATATTTTTATATGTCACCTCTAGGGATTCCTGAACTGACCAAACTTCTTGATCATAATAGCTGTTGGCTGGTGTAATCACACTTAACTCCTGGGGACTGTGAGCACCCAGGGAGGGGATGAATCTCCTGCCATGTTGGAACAGAGAAATAATCAATATTTGCTGTTATTATTAGTCACTGGTAATATTAGTCCCATTTTATAGATAAAGAGCCTGAGGCTTACAAGAGTTCCAGGCTTGCCCAAATTCACACACCTAGTAATTGATGGAGCCAGGTTTTGGTTCCACTGGGTGTACGTGAAGAATCCATCAAGGCTTCTGGACAAAATAGAAATGGGTGTAGAATCAGAGGAGAAGAGAGACTCACACGGCTGCCATTTTCTCTCCTTGTCTCAGAGGAGAAGGCCAAAAAAATGCTTCTTAATGGGTTAAAGACAAGGAAGGTCCAACACCGTGTATGTGGTAAGAAATCAGCAGCTGGTCCTTGGGACAACTTCGCCAAACACCTCCATCTCAGAACAAAGTTGCTCCAGCTGCATTTACCGGGAAGTGCCGTTAACTCCTTGGAACTCAATTGCATTCTGACATCTTATTCATCTTCCAGATTATTTCCCGTCACTGACCCCGATCTTATTAGAAAAACCTTGGAGAATATCAGTAATGGCACCTTTTCTTTCTTGCTCGCTTGCTTTTTTTTTTTTTTTTTGACAAGTTACTCCAGAATGGATTTAATATCTTAAAATTGTCATTGATTGAAACTAGTAATTCTAAATGAGCAGTTTAAAACTAATATCCCTCTTTTTTTTTTTAATCTTTTTTCTCCCTAGCTACTCAACACTTGGTCTTTTCAAGGGTGTCTTCCTAAGCATTCAACAGGCCATAAAGATGTCCATGGCAGACAAAGATGGCGAGAAAATGTCCAGGAGCGTAGGACCTCCCCAGAGACGTCACTTATTCTCCTACTGAATCGCCCACCTACCAAAGAGTTTAGCACATAGTAGGTGCTCAAGAAATATGGAACAAATCAGGAAAAGTCATTCCTAACTGGAGCTTATTATTCATAAAATTAGAGGCTAGAATCTCAACACTCAGTAGTTCTTCAGTGGAGCTTTTGTGAGAAACAAACTACCAACATGCAGGTAGAGTGGAGGACCTGGAGGCAATGAACTTTTGTCTACTTCAAACATTTCTCTTCTCTCTCTCTCTTCCGGCAACCTTCTACTAACTGAATTTCCCATCCCTTCCCTAAGGAAGGGCACTAACTTTGGAATTCAGAGCTGTTAGCCCAGATAAGTTTATTTAACTAGCTAATAAAGACCTTGGGCCCTGGAAGGACAAAGATATGGGGTGGGTGAGTCCCAGTTCCAGGAGGTAATCAAAAGTGCTCAACCAAAAGGGTGGCATGATTGGTTGCTGTTTGAGCAGAGGAAGTTGAAGAGAGCATGCTAAAGGGAGGGCCACCTAAACCCAATTCACCAACATAACTAGTTTGGCCCTGACACCAAATGAATGGCATGGGTTTGCTGCAAGAAAGCCATGTTTGCATTGTTCATGAGAGAAATGCAGCATCATGAATAATAATAATAATAATAATAATAATAATAGGTTTGGGGGTCCGAAAAACTAAATGGGAGTTCCATCTTCATCCCTTTTTAGCTATCAGGCCTATGACTTACTTTGTGTTTACTCAGTTTCCTCACCTGTAAAATGGGTACAGTTGCCCCTCCTATTCGGTGGTGCAATAAGGCATAATTGAGATCATGAAAATGCCTAAGATTGAGTCCAGTGCAGAAGAGATGCACAGTGAATGGTAGTTTTATCACCCTCAGTAATTACCAATAATTCTTTTCGAAGCAATCTTTAGCCTTGTTACTAAAGCAAAAATGAAGAGGGTCAAGGGAAAGAGGTAACTAAACATGGAGAGGGAAGAGCAGGGACAGGACTATTTATCAAGCATCTACGAGGTGCCTTCACATAAGAACACACCCTGAGGAAAAACAAAATGTGTCATATGAATCTAGCCTTCTCTGTCTCCCCCCTCACATCACCATATCCCACAGACCCCAACTCTTCAGGCTCCCAAAAATACAGAAACACTGATGGAAAAGGAGAAACGTGAGTGGGAGGAAGAAGAAGAAAATTCTGTATAAACCGAAAGCTTAATTGCTGGAGTGTCAGACCCGGACACTGCTGGGGATTCTCTCTCCCCTTCTCTCTCTTTGCCCCTCCCCTGCTCACTCTCTCTCTCTCTCTCTCTCTCTCTCTCTCTCCCACAATAAATTAACATTAAAAATAAAAGGAAGAGATCCTTTAAGAACACAAGCCCCGTAGCAAACGGAAACCTGGTGTGCACTGGTTCAAACATTCCAGGGGAAGGGACCAAGAAGGACGGCTGAGCGATCAGAATCACGGAGTCACAGAGTCAGGCAGTATGAGCTTATAATCTTGGGAAATTCTGGAAGAGAAGAGTTTGCATCCCTCCTGCTATTTGTTCATCACCTCTTCAGAAGTATTCAAATGAGCTGAGACAACTGCTTCACTTGGCATTTGGATCCATCTATTAGCCACTCCGGGCCGCGAGTGCTTAGTCATTTCTTAGCTCATGTCACTGCCACTTTGTTCGCACATTTGACACTGACTCCAATAACCTTGTAGCATCTGCCCTCCCAATTCCCTGAAAACCCTGAGCAGCCTGCTTCGATGAACGCTCCTTTGAATGTCCTTTTCTCTTTCTCTTTCTCTCTCTCTCTCTCTCTCTCTCTCTTTTTTCTTTTGACAAGGAAAAGAGCTATCAGGTTTCTTGAACATTCTTGAATAGCTAATTCCTGGAGTCCTTGTCCTCACTCCTTCCCCTCTGTACCTCACTGGCATTTGCTCCGAGATCTGCTGCTTTTCAAACAACGACCTGGCACCGAGCTGAGGTTTCCAAATGTTAACTCCCTGGCATCAGTCCTGTAGGTGCTGAAAGACTTTTTCCCTGATTTGCACACAAACCCTTTCATTTCGATGCATATCAGGGTCAGCCCGGCTTTCTGCCTTACCTACAAGGTGGTTTGGAGGCCATGGCCCAGAGAACAGCTAGAGAAGTGTTCCTCTTCCTTCTCAAACCATCTCTCAGCCGCTCTCACCCAACCATTTAGAAATGCACAGTCCTCCCAGGTTCTTATTTAAACCCCTACAGGCAGAGTCACGCGGCGGACTCTTACCTACACTCCAGCTTGTCAGACTTCCTTCAGGGAAGTCTGCACAGGCTCCAGCAGCTTGTCTGTTCTGTTCTCATGCCCTTGCTCAAGGGAAAGCTTGTCTGAAGCTCCTACGATGGAAGAAACTTTCCCACCCAGGTGTCACTGTCAATATGATTATTTTAGCAGATTGCCACGAGGCTATGATGTCTACTCTAGGGTGAAGGAGTGGTCTCACCTGCCTGATATCCATTGGTTTCCACATTCCGTGCTTGGTTCTTACAAGCAGAACGTAAGTGGAGCCTGGCGAGAGGAAATCAAAGAGAGAAGGCGACACGAGTGAAAGAATCCATTCATTCGCCTCCTAATTCAAAAAACTTTTTCTGAGTGCTACCATATGGATCTGGGAAAGGTGATGGGGAGTCAAGGAGACACATGGCTGAGGCCTTTGTCCTCCGGAACCTCAAGAGTCTAGAAGAGAAAGTGAAAGCATTTCGATAGCATATAAGCAGAGCCTGTTACTTAAGAGGAGTATTTAACCAATGCTGAGTGAAGATTAGGGATTTAATAAGAGCTTTCCAGAAGGAACAGTGTTGGAGTCAAATCTCAATGGAAATGAAAAACTGTTTATGGTTGGCCTGTTGTGGCTCAGACAGAGTGACAACAAAATAGACTCTGTCCTGACATCATGGAGCTTAAATTCCAGCTCAGGACGTAGAGAGATGGAGTTGGGGATGGGAGGTGCTTAGATTCTCGTTGTAAAGGCCACGTGTTAGTTAACAACTACTGAATGTTCCTATGTGCCAGATGCCATGCTAGATACATCATATTTAATCTTTAGAATGACATTATATAGCAGATATTGCTATTTCCACTTAAAGGTGATATAACTGGGATTTAGAGAGCAGTAACAGCCTGCTTACTAAGTTTACAAGTACTAGATCTGGGATTTGATATCCAGTATGTCTTACCCCAAAGCACGGGCTCTTAATCACCATGGGGAAAAGGCCGATGGGCTCTCTCATAGAGCAGGTGAAGGAGGGCGTTCCAAGTAGAGGGAATGGCTTTTGCAAAGCTTCAGAAACATGATAGAATAGAGCATACTGTATTCTGGAAGCTGTAAAGGATGCAGTAAGAGTGGAGCTGTCATGCCGGGGGCAATAGCGCTGGGAACATGAGGAAAAAGAATGTTTGTGTGAGGGGAGAGACCGTTCATAGATGAGTTCACACTCAATGCCAAGGACTTGGCATTTGGTTCCAGGGAGCCTTTTTTTAAGAGCACATCAGTGGACTCTAAGTAAGGGCAGGGTAGGATAAAATTGGGGTTCCAGAAACAGTATTTCGAACTAAATGGAAGAAATGGTGGAATTGGTTATATATGAAATAATGACAATGAGAAACGATCAATTTGAGAGCTTTGAAAGAAGTAAAGAAAATGCGATGATCTTCGATTTGGTGAAATTAGATGTGGTGAGGAAAAGGAGGAAGGATTTATAGTGACTCCTAGGTTTTTGGACAGGGCAGGTTGAGTTGATGACAATCTCTGAAAAAAGGAATGTAAGTAGATTTTTAGGGAATAAGATGATATGTTCGGCTTGGGAACATATCTTATTGTTAGGGGAAACTCAAGAGGACATGTCCAGTAGGTCAATGAATCTGAGCAGTGGTTGGGTTGGTGAAATTGATACAGAAGTCATCTCCCAGGGCGTTTGGGAAGTCAGTGTTATTGGAGTCAGTGATACATCTCAAGGATACATGGCACACATCAAGAACAGAAAGATGATTCAAGAAAAAAGCCAGGGGAATATCAACATGAAAGAGTTAAGTTGAGGAAAAGAAACTAACAAAGGAGAATATGATAGGATAGCCAGAAGAGAAGGATGAGAGCATATTTTTCTACCTGCATACCATTTTAGAATTGGAAGCTATCTACCCCCTTTGCTTTGAGATGTGGTCAGTGGGGCTGGGAGAGATAAAGGGTATCGGCAAGGTGCGTATAGCTAATACTAAAGCCAGAACTAACACCCAGAGATTCTAGTCCAACTGATGCCAGGGTTTTGGTTTCTTTGTTTTTGTTTTTGTTTCCCTTAGTCTATCTGGAATAGTGTAGGAGGACTAAAAAATGTTGATTGAAGAAGTATTCTTTGGAACTCAGATTTCCTTACAAATTTCCATGTTTTGAAAGGCATCTGAATTGTCACTGAGAAGGGATGTGAATGTGCTCATTGTCTGCCAGGTTCTTTGACACAGATCAGGAAATATCATATCAACCCCACAAAATGGACTTAATTTTCCCACTTTTTATTGAGGAAACTGAAGCTAAGAGATGTAAAGAAATAAATTTCCTGGGATCACGTGGGGAAAGAAGACAGTTATTTCACTGTCCCACTGTTCTCATTACTTGCCAACTTCTTGATCAGAGCTGACTCCATATTCAAACTCGACAGAAGGGACAATTTTAGAGGGGCACACAATAATAATAAAAGGGGGAGGCTAGGTTGATTTAAAACTGTTGTTCTCTCTACTGGGGGACTGAGATGAATTCTACAGTGGAGCCATAGCTTTGGGGAAATTAGCAATATCTTTCAAGAAATGCCAATAACTGAGAACCAACTTCAGAGTTATTAGTTGGTGCTTTGCTCCTTCAGAGCAAGTCTATCAATGTGCAGAGGCCTCAGCCTCTTCTGTGGGAAATGAGTTAATGTAGTCAAAATATGACATGCTATTTTTATTTCTTACCCGGATCAGCCATACTCTAACAATGCATTTCAAAGCACTGCTGATGGAAGCTCCACCTGAAACCTGTTCTCGCAGATAAGTATCTTCATCCCATTCATCCTTTCAAGAAAAAGAAATCTTACTGCACGGCAGCATTTTCATCTGCTTTGGTTTCTACCAGAGATAAATTGTGCCTGCTGCAACCTAATTAATATCAGTCACCTGGAAAGCAGAAATTGGGAGACAACAGGCTTCTCTTTCTTGATAAACAGATTGCTGGGGAAGGGATGCACATGAATGTGACAATTCATTTGGCCATGGAAATAGGAGAAATGAGACTTTTGGGACAGATACTTGGAAGGCATGAGGAAATCTCTTTCGGCCTCATCCACCTTCAGATCAGGTGGCTTTTGCACTAAGTTTCGAGCTTCCCGAAGTCCTCATATTCAGCAGAAATTTCTAGGCCCCTAGAAACGTTGCCCTAAAACTGCAACCAGACTGTTAATGACCAAATACCTGGAAAACTGGCTCTGGGGACTGAGGAGGGCACCTGTTGGAAGGAGCACTGGGTGTTGCATGGAAACCAATGTGACAATACATTTCATATTAAAAAAAATTAATTAACAACAAAAAAAGGAAAACTGGCCCTGTATTCCTTTCATTAGCAGCCCCCTTGCCTGACCCAAGTTCGCTCTTGGGTAAAGAACCCAAAAGCCTGGCCTCCATAGTGTGTAATGCAAGGAATCCAGTATCAGAACCAAACAGCTAGAAAAGAGCAAATGATGTTTAGAAGCAAGAAGCAGCAGACAGCTTCCCCAGAGCTACCCCGTGGGAGGAGATGTCCTAAAGTGCTGAGAAAAGACGGCTGTTTCGCGTGGACCGAGTGGAACAAGTTCATCCCAACTACCCTCAAATGAAGATATCACATCTTTGTCCTAGCAAAACCGTTGTGTCAGGAGGTGGTTCTCTGAGCCATGAGAGGGCAAATGCCACCATATGAGTATTCCTTACACCCAATTTGCTACAGAAGGCTTGAGGGATCATTTTCCCATCTCAAGAATCATAAATTGCCATTTTTACGGGAGCCTCAGAAGAATGACACTCCAGAAATGCTTCCATAGCCACAGAATTTGGGGATTAGTTTAGCTAAACATGAAAATTCACACCCATCCCTCCGTCCAGTCAGTATCCTCATAAACCCAAAGGGCAAAACAAAGGTAAATTAATAAATTAAAATATGATATTGTCATGGCTGTGATAGATGTGGATGTAGAAGACAAAAATGAGCCAGTTCTACAAATCTGGGGTAGGAGGTGGGGATAGGTCAGAAGGGTTTTTTGTCGAGATGGCAACACTTGAACTGAGTCAAGGAAATACGGCAAGAGTTCATAGGCAGACAGAGTGGGGAACTCTAGAATGCTTTCAATTCTAGAGAGACCTGGGGAAAAGATTGTTGTACTACTTCTACTTCTGCCATTGCCCAGTTCTACACATCAAGGTCAACTCAGGAAGTAAAGATCCCATAGAGACTTCACTGTCTAGCCCCCTTTTCTTAGTGGATTTGTTTCCACAGATCTTGGGACATTTCCTAGTTATATGCTCATGACATTGTAATGAATCCACTGGATTACAAATTGCTCAAAGACAGGGTCTCTCATTAACTCATTTTTTTCCACTTTGGTGGCTGAAACAGTGTCTGGGACAGAGCAGGTATTTTGCTGGCATTTGTCAATACAGTACATGTCTCCACACTTGATTAAGAATTTCTGAAAGATAGGAACTGTATGGTTCATCCCTTTTAGGTCTAGTACAACACTCAAAGTAGATGTTCAATAACTTTAATGAATGAAAAAATAAGTCAAAAAGAAAGTTCTTAGGTATTGAAACTATAAATACTACATCTTCTTGGAGCCCACTCAAACTTCAATGTGATAGTGAAGTCAATGACACACCCACTATACGTCCTTTTTCTGATCGCCCAGTGTCATTGTCTTTCCTGCCTTTCTCCAGTCAGTGAGGGCTTGGGTACCCAGATTTGTTTCACTTTTGCTCTAACACACCTTGAAATTATCTGAGCAACAGTGGGCTAGAACTGGTAATGTCTCTGGTTCATTGGCTTACATCATTTTCGTTATTTATTATCATTTTATTTTTTCAGTTTTATTTCAAATTTTAAAAATCTGTGAATCACCAAATGTTGATTATTTGTAAGAATTATGTGTAAGTCACCCATGGAAGAGATATTTTGTGGGAAGGAAACCTGTACACGGACCTCACAACTCCCACTATGGGTGCAGCTGCCTGATCTTTAATGAGACTGATTCTGCCTCCTGTTCTGGCCACACCTGACTGGTCAGTCAATATCCCTGTTGTCCTAATGGACTCAATTTCTTCTGTAAGAGTTTGTTATTGTCACTGTATTGCTGGTTCATGTTCTGATATTGTATGGCGCTCAGCAACCAGTAGCATAAGTGATGTAACTGCAGCCTGTTCTAACTCAGGCTCTACCGTTGTATGACCTGAAGCCAGGAACTTAGCTTCTGTGACCCAAGCATCTTTGTATGTGTCCTTGAAGATCCTCATCGTGATGCTAGTTCTAGAATCCTTTGAGTTTTATTTATCTTCTCAGTGAGAATCCGTGAAGACAACAGGGATGGCATTTCACTCTAACAAGTAGGTTTCCTTTAGAAGGGAGAGGGGTGACCTTGGAAGGATGGAAAAATTGCCACGGATCTTGTATAACCTATTAACAATGATTCGTTAAGCTGCCAAGAGGTTCACAGCCTATCTATGCCTATAAAACAACCTATTCAATCCCAACCATTGGTTTGATCTATGCAGAGGGTTGGAAAATGCAAAGCAACAGAAAACTCTGGAATTGGAATATCATCCATATATTTGTTGGGTGATGGGAGAGACATGAAGGAGCAGGGACAGATCAGATCAGGGAGTAGTGCCTTCTGCATCCAGACTTACTTCAGAACTACCTCCTTTTTGAATTTAAACATCCACTGGTTGTATATAGCAGTCCTAAATACAGAAAGGTCACCTCAGGGAGAAACATGCCCTCCAAACAGAGTCTAGCACCAAGTTCTAGACAGATTCTTCCAGAATAAAATTCTGCATTTCTTCTATAAATCACAGCCTCTTTTCAACAATTCTTTGCTTACTTGGCTCATGGAATGAATCACAAAGAGATTATTTTCTTGGCAAAATGGTAGGAAAACCCTAATGCAGACAGTTCCCCTTCTGATTGCAGTCTGACTTCCCCTTATTGAATATTACATCAAGTAGTGGGTCAGGGGTTTCAAAGGAGAGCTCAGCAAAAGGAGACAAAAAAAAAGCCCACAAAATTTTTCAAGGTACCTACTGCAGAGTTATCAGGTCATAGATCTAAATGTCAGCACTGTATGCCTGATTTGCACATTTCAAACCGATTTGGGTTTTTTTTTTTTTTTCATTTTTATCTGCACGCCTGAAGTACTCTGGAATACTGAAACAATTTAGAATCATATTTAGTTTGCAACAGTTCAATTAACTTAAGTGCTAAAACATGCTCCCCAGCTGGTAACTAGTTTAATCGGTTACTATTACAAGAAATAATTTTTTCGGTGCCGGGGCTCCCCGATGTCCTCTCTGAGAGGGCATGGCCATTCACAGGTATGTGGGAATGGGAAGGTTAGGAGTCTGGCAAAAATCTCTGACTTAGCAGAGAAGAAAAAAAATCAAAGAATCCATTCTCCTATAAAAAACAAAACAGAACAAAAACCTAGGTATGG
Organism: Felis catus; assembly: GCF_018350175.1. NCBI lineage: Eukaryota > Metazoa > Chordata > Mammalia > Carnivora > Felidae > Felis > Felis catus. Next base: position 186,167,360 of record NC_058371.1, on the reverse strand, counting down.
GTTTTCATCCTCTGCTGTGATTTTATGACCTCCTGTTTCTCTGGAATAAGTTTATAACCACTCAATAAGCAAGATGAGGATATGGACCAAGGGTCGAAGATTTTTAAAGATATTGCATAAATGCACTTAACCATGAGCCAAAGTGATAAATAGGAAACCAAGATGAATGTCAGAAACACTGTGAAGAATGATTAGCTGGGACAGTTGGAGCAGCTGCTAAGGCAACTCCAAACACCTGGAAAGAAGGATTTCCTTCTGGCTTACACCAGGGCTGAATTGTTCTAATTGCATTTGCATTAAAAGGCACCACTGGCAAATTGCAAAAAGGATACATACAGTACAGTAGAAAAACATTATGTAAATTTTCAAAAGACACACAATAATACTGCATCTTAATTTTGGATATATGGAAATGCAGTTAAAAGAGAAAGAAATGGATGGGGAATGACACACACCAACCACAGGAGATGGGTCACTACTGAGAGGGGAAGGAGATGGGTATGTGATTTGTTTGAAGAGAGATTTTAAGCATACAAGGCAACATGTTAAGATCTTATAAATCAAGGAAGTGGATATACAGGGCTCTATTTCATTATTTTATGACCTGATGCTTGTTTGAAATATTTTATAATTAAAGCCATTTTTTACAAGAGTCACTGACAACACCTGTTTTGTAGCCATTGTTAGTCATTTCACGAACATTTGTATCTCACCACGGAGACCACAAACCCTGGACTATTCAGGGTTCATAGAATTCCAAAGACTGATCAACCACCCTCTTTCCCATTACATGATCTTAACTGACCTCGTTGAGCTTGACAACTGAGTTGGAGATGGAGCCCAGATATTGCCGTATTGGAAACCGAGCCCTCTTCTCCACTGTTGGTGCTAGATACAATGAGAACACTACCCCAAAAAGACCACCCATAAACTGGGACTGTGACTGTCTAGTGATTGATTTCCATGGTAATCCTCAGACCCAACTGTAGAAAGGTTAGCTCTGTAGAGACAAATCCAGATGAATATATCTGAGAAATTTTGAGGAGGCCCTCTGCCACGAACAGCTGATAGTCAAGATAACAATGACCATGACCACAGGAATGAGGAAGCATCCGGTTAAAGGGTAACTTGTCAATATGCCTATTGTTTCTTATACATCCCAGCCTAAACCAGAAACTTTTAAATAGTGTTTGTAAAATCATAAAGAGCTCTAAAATAATTGGTTTTGTTATTGAATGCCTAAGTGGTAATAGTGTGCCAACTTAAACCTCCAAATCCATTTTAATGTAGGGAGGAAGTCTACTTTTTTCCTTTTAAGTTGGCTACCAGTCCTTTTAAATCAGGTTGTATACTACGGTGTCACAGCCCTGTGTTAGTTTTGTCCATTAAGTATGAGGATCTCTGACCTTAACCTTCACAGAAATTTGTTACACAGTAATAGATATTCCAGAAAACACACACACACACACACACACACACACACACACACAAAGGGTCCTGGCAAGAGGGTCCTGCTGTTGCTGTTAGTAAACACACATTTTATTTTTCTTTTACTATATTTCCAGTTAGAATGTAGGGTAGGGTCCCTATCTAATTCTCCTTTTGCTCTTAGAACCTCATGTGGATTCTGGCCAATTCGAAGAGTTTGATGAATGGATGCAATGTGTGCTAAATTTGGCTTCAACCAGATGGTAACAACAACCCTACCCCAACTTTTCAATGACCTCCAATGCAAAATATTTTCTTCTGGGCATTTAGATTTTATTTGTCGAGGCATTGTATGTAGTAAGATGGTCAATGAAGTAAGTTTTGGGGTGAACTGGACTTTGCTCAGATCTTGGCAGTCCCTTAACTTCTTTACATTGCCCTTTCCTCACGTATGCGATGGGAACAGTTGTATATCTACTTCATTCTTCAGTTTGGAGCACCAATTAAGAAAATTCGCATAAAGAGCTAAGCAAAGTGACGAGGAGATAATAATCTTATAATCAATGTTAGCTGATCATATTATGGTCATCATCATCTTCGTGCTTTAATCACCCCTGAGTCTACTGGACTTTCAAATGGAGGATGGCTTTTCCTATTGGTCTTCTCACTGCAACAGGAAGATTTGTCTAATTTAAAATGAAGATGTTAGGGGAAACTGGCCAGATTAAGTACCACCATCACAGCCGAAGTGGAATTACTGTGAAACAAGGAAAGCAGATGCGTTGCTGAGAGCCGATTCTAAGAAAGGAAGTCTCCAGGTTGATCCAGTTTCCAAATGGAGTTGATGAGGCTAAGTTTTTGAGAGCGTGAAAAAAATGAAATAATATTTGTAAATCACCCCAATGCCAGAGTTTAAATGTCTCCACAGTGTCTAACAGATAAGACTTTTTGAAGGGGTTCAACTTTCACCTTCAAAATGCTGAAAGTCTGAGAAGGTTCCTTGTCTCAGATGGCTATGGGAGGGTAAAACTGAATAAATCAGAAGAAAAAAGGGGATCTTCCTCAATGAATTATTGGGATGTGAAAAGCATTGTTTACTGCATGCACATAGGGGCATCTTTTTATCCTTCCACAAAATTAAAGGTGAAAATTTCCATCCAAAAACCTGGCTATGGAAATCCCTAAAAGCCTTCCACCAATCCAGTAGCTGAGGCAATAGGCAGGATTTCAATCAACTCCTCAGAACAACATCAGGTCAGTGAAGGCCAACTGCTGTGTAGCTGACACACAGCCACGCACACACATGGAACAAGCATTGTCAAGTCCATTATCTTCTTCACAACTCTACTGCCTCAGCTGTACAATTGCCTCTTTTGTTTATAGAATCCCATGGAATGAGTTGGCATGAAAAGCAAATAAGAAACCGTGAGGAATCTTTGCCCAAACCTTGTTTTGTACCCAAAGTTCCAATGTGTTTGGTTAACCTTCTATTTATTTCTTGTCTTTTCACCAGCTGACCTTTCTAGTCTTCGTCTTTGCCATGACAGAAGGTGGCTCAGTGAGACTCTTGTACCATGTGACAAAGAAACTCTTATGGGCTCTCTATGAATTGTTTCATTCATCAGGTGCATTCACTGGCGCTCCTTTGTATGGCCACCAAACCTGCCATTAAAAATTGGAAAATGTCATTTTCCAATACACAGGTACTTCTAATCTTCAGACACTGAGGCAAACAGTGGGCAGTGACCGCCAGTTTTTACGTTTCCTCCAGCTATTTTCCTGTTGGACGGTCTGAACTGCAGTTTGGATTGCTGACCCTGGGAAAGGTACCTTATTGAATAGGATCAGGATGTTTTTCCCATGTAGCCAGATAACTGGAGGAAAATTAGGCCACACATTGAACTTGATCATTAAGTTACGTGACATGAAAGTAATATGGTGACATCACATACTGTGTGGCCAGTTTACTAACTTAAACTGCTCTAGGAAGTAATTGATCCTTCTTCCCTGATAGGGTACACATATCCCTGCCAACAAATAGTAAAATGCTCATGGGCGGGGCAATACCTCTATGCATTATGAAACACTAATCACTTTATTAAAGGATATAGCAATCAAGCTGAAAATGGTCTAAATGGTTAAACCAGGAACAAGCATGGTCTCACTGTCCTTCAAGTCTTTCAGCGCACTGAGAATCTCAGTAGGAATAGGCAAGAGGCCTAGTTGGAAGTGAAGTGAGAGAGCAATGGTATGAATGAAGACAGGACGTGATTTTCAACAACATAGAAGTCAATCAAAGGAAAGTACCGGTGAATTCCCTTAAATGACCTGCTGGAGGGTATTGTGCGGTAACTATATTACTATAGCTACTTTTTCCCCCCATCAATTAGTATTGTTAGAGAGAAGCTTGACTATGGAGTTCCTAACAGCAGCAAAAATAAATTCCCTCCAATTAAGTAGTCTAATAAGCTATTTAGGATTTTACCACTTAACATTCTTTCCTTCCCATTTAATTTCGGCTTTCACTTGGATGTCATCTTGTTGAAAATCCATCACAGAAAACTATGTGGGGAGAAAAGATAATGTTGCTAAGTGCCCCTGATGTTCAAAAACGAGTGGAAGCACAATATTTTTTCTAAATCACCCCAGGATTTTTCCTAATAATTCAGCGTCTTCCTCCTAGAAATTAATATATGAAAATATATGAAAATGGTCAATATGCAGATTCAAATATCACACCAGCTACTTGTCTTCAGTAAGTGCTATATGCATAAATTTGGAACAATATAATATTCTAAGGTTCCTTGATTATAATAATGCCTTGGTGTGCATATGTGCATGTATAATTATGCTCATTTAATTTAATCATGAAAATATTATAGGATCATTTGGTTTTCTCCTCTAAAAGTTCTCTCACTTTTTTCAATTAATTAATTCCACTTTGCCCCTGCTAGAAGTCAGCTGATGGTAAGTAAGGGTTTTTGAGCTAACAGGAATATGGCCACATTTCTAGGGAATTATGGGTAGAAAAGAGGCATATGGGAAGGTGATAGCCTCTTTAGCATACATCCCAGTCATGGAATGATGATAAGCTTTTCAGTGGAACCTGATCCTAGAAATACTCGCATTTTATGATCATTTCTTCCTGCGAGTTTCCAGTGTCCCCCAAATGCTGAGAATTTGCCCAGGGGCAGTCACCTGATTACAACAGAAGAGTCAGCTCATGTGACCCTCACATTCCACATGCTTGACTGGAGTGGAGCTTTGGGGACTTTGCAGAATTACTAGAATCACGTGGGATATATTGAAGGGAACGAGGAGGTGGAGGACATTGAACTTAACCGTGCATTAGAACAGATAATGCCTCTGTAAGTAGCATGAAACAGACCATTCTGAAAGGGAAGAAACGTGGCATAAAGGCCATCTCATACTATCCTTCCCCCATCAAGACATCTTGTTTCCGTTCTCGCTGAAAAACTGTGTCTCTTCTCCCCAACGTGTTAACAGAGACCAATGAAAAGAAATAGGCTGCTTTGTGCCCATCAATAGAATCTATATAGCATCTTTTCCCCCAGGGATTAATTCAGCTTTTGATTAAATCTTTCTGAGATTTAAATCATGATGTTACAAACCTCCAAGGAACTCCTCTATGAGTTGTGACCTTCTTTATTACTCTCTGCTGTTTGATAAAGTACGAAGATTGATTTATAATGGCATATAATGTGTTTGAAAACAAGGAAAGGCAACAGGAATTGCAAAATACGAGATTAATACAAAGTAAATATTGCGAAAAGGATGCTTTGGTTAAAATATTCTATAATTAATGCTGAGTTACAACTGTGTAGCTCGTAACACCAGTGTCAAATGAGTATACTAATGTTGGGGCTGTAAATTATATCCAATGATTAGCTAAATAATCCTACAACGGAGAGAAAACCGGCAACGCTGAAAAAGAATTTTGAATATCACAATGTACAGTTTAGGCAGATTTCGTTTAGAGGACTTCTGCATTGAGACAAGCTCCCCTTAAGTAAGCCATTCATATTCAGCACTCATTTCTTTTTATCAGCCTAATTTTGGTCCCAATAATTGTTTTTGCCATTCGTGTCATCAAGGATGGGAGTGATTTAATGTTTTGAGGACAACATGAAAAAGAAATCTTTTGTTTTGAAGCAGAACATCCTCGTATCAGACCAGCGGCTACTACTGCTGCTTCTGCAAATTCCCTCTTTACTCTCCAAAGGTTTTGAAGGGTAAAAAGTTAACCTTTAAACCCTTTAAGAGAAATACTTGCATTATTCTAATGTCCTTGCTGGGTCCAGACAGAAGATTGAAAATGTCGTATACAATTTAAGCATCAACCGAGACGGGTCAGAATCTGAGGGTGATCTACCAAATCTCCAGGAGTGCTTCATGCCCACGGTTGTCGATGAGGATGGTGTTTGGGTTAGATAATGGCAATTTTTATTTTCTATTTTGCTAACGTGACTGGCAAATCTTAGAGTGGCATAAAATAGAAATAATGGGCAGCGCTTCTTGTGTTATTTGGCAGGTTCCAATGTACTGTTTCCAAGAATTACACACACTTTTTTGCTCTAGGAGACGGAGGGGGGGCGAGGGCTGGGATATATTTAGCCACCTTCCCCCCAGTGCCCCAATGTTTAGGGTGGGTCTTGCAGGGCAGGTGGCTGGGACCGAGGACGACCATCTGAAATCAGGAGAGGACAGAGCCCTAATAAGTGTGCCCTCTGTCATCTCTGTCATCAGGACCACCAGTCACCTGCGAGGCACAGCGGACAGACATCCTGACGGCAAGCTGTGTCAGCGGCTATCGGCTCGTCCCATATTTAACCTGATGACTTACATATGATGGGGGCTGTGTCCTGTTAACAAGTCTTCGAAACGTGTTCAGTCCGTCCACGGAATTGCTTCCTAAGCTGAATATTCAGCAGGTTTCTCACTAGGGGCAATGGCTTGTACTCAGGAAGACACAATTTCTGTACAAAAACAGAGGCAATCCATTTCATAAAGTCTCACGTCACTTCTCGTGATAGAAAGCACTTCTGCCTCTGCCATTTGAAAGAAGAGAAGGTAAAACACAGAAGGTCTACGTTACCTTACAGCTGAAATCCATCCATGAATATGGAAAAGCGGGGAGAAAGGGAGGGAGATCCAGAGAGGAAATAGAATAATAATAAGCGAGTAATGGGTACCGATCTGAGAAACATGCCAGGAGTTTGGTTATAATAAATAAGAAAAGCAGAAGTAGATTTGAAACATTCGTTTCCCTTTATTAGCTCAGTGAGGCTGATGTGTACTGCACATTTAAAAAAAATCACAGGAATTTTCATACAATGAATAAAACCACAACAATACATGTAGAATCGGCAGGTGGAAAAAAGAAAAAAAAAAAGAAAAAGGAAAAAAAAAAGCCCGGCAAGGGCTGAACTAATCGCTCACTTACCCTCTTCAGCATAGTTCAACCAACAGTGTTACACTTTCACCTACAAATCTTAAAGTAGCTCCATCAAATCAGCAGTTCACATTATTGAAAATGTCTGTCACATAGGTACAAATTTAGAATCATCACATTATATTACATGGCTATTCTAGGTCATCTATAGATCAGGTCTTAGACTACAGTGATTGAAGTTCTCGTTACAGCCATCGAAAAAGGACACATGATCATTACCTACTGTAAGCTCACATCTAAAGGCATGAAAAGGTTTCCTTTTTTCAACTGACCCAACCACACACCCCAATAGTGCAAAGTTCCCTCTCTGCTGCTTTGAATGTTGACAGCCCAACCGCGTTGTTCTCGGAGTCGTTTAGCAAAAATTGATTTGGTTGCACTGGAAGAATTATTCTGCTACATCTCTTTAAAAAAAAAAAGGAAGAAAAAAAAAGCCCACATCTCTAAAGCACCGGTTCGGTTCCCAAAACTGTAGATGTGGTACTTACCACAGCAAAAAGGCAATGGCCCGCGGTCATCTAAAAATCCTACAGATCTATGCTGAAATTTGCCTCCAGTGATGATGGTGTGCATGTGTTCATTGGAAAGATTCTCTCCAAATAAAAAATTAAACAAAAGTAAGAGGAACACAGTTTACGTTTTGATGGCCTACCCACAGGGTCTGCATAAGATACAAAAAGCTCTACTCGGACGGTTTAGTGATTCTCTTTTTTGCACTAATTTTAGATGTAATTTGAAGTCCGTGGAGGAAAACTATCTTCATGGTAACAATATTTGTCAGGCCAGAGTGGGGATAAATTAAGCCTCAACGTGAAATCTGTAGTGTTGTCTTTTTGAAAAGTAAGAAAAGAAACCAAGTATTTGACTCATGTCAACAATCCAGGGCAAAAAGGAGAATGTATTTAAAATTGGATCACAAAAATTTAAAGGCAAAATAGAGAACGCATCTGGTCCTTGAACACATAATATGATTTACTAAATATTGATTTCTTAAAAATAATTTATTGCTCTTAATAGTCTTTTTTTTATTATTATTATTCTACAACAGAAGATACTCAAAATTCCGAAAGAAAGACTGTAAACTTTAGTTTGGCGTTCACACAGAGTTAAAATATCTGCATTTAACCTACAGAACAACAAGAATTAGGCGGATTAAAGATGTGTTACTGCCGTAACGCAGAACCTGTGAACAAGTTCTTTGATTTCATATTTTTTTTTATTGCTTTCTATCTACTTAGAAATAAGAAGCCAAAAAATCAAGCAAGCATCCGACAGGACAGACAGTGGATTCACTCAGAACACAATATGCTGGTGATAAATGAATACAGCTATCAAAATTAGCTGCATTGGCCTGGGGGTGAAATCCGTTCTCTAAGATTGTGTTGGGCGAGAGAAAGGAAAAGAACGATTAAGTAGTAGGTGTATCACATCTTCCAGAAAAGTCATGTCGGCCAAACTGTAATCGAATCTCAATTTAGAAACTTGAATACACACTCCAAACTTTCCTGACTTCCTTTCCAGGGGCTCCGCACTCAGATGAAATCCTGATGCTCAAAATGGAGGTTTTTCTGAAGTTTTTATTGAATTTAGCAGAAGCAATGTCATCAAGAACAACATCATGGTCACGTGAGAGGCCAAGCTAGTGCAAGTAGAAACACCGCTTCTGCAAAAGCTGAATTTTCCAAATGAAACATTTCAACTGCAACCTGACAGTCGCCATGCATCCTAGGTAGAAAATTTCCACTGGCTTCATTATTTTCATCCCCTCATAATTTATAATAAATAGGCTATCTGCAACTGATAAATATGTCTCTTTAGTAAACAAAGGAATGAAACATCAGTATTTATACAGGATGCGTAACTGTAAAAAATACAGATAAATACCATCATCATACTCTGCCAAGGGAAAGAGATACTGGCTTCAAGAATAGTCTTCAGACACACATTAATTATTGTAAAAATCATACTGTAATTATTACCTCAGCATTTTGTATCAAATTAAAATCACAAAAATTAAAACGAAACAGCATTTTAAAAAGATTTCTGACCTCTAGTTTCAAAACTACTGTTGATAGAGAAAATAAAAACATTTCTTAATGGTTACCCATTGAGAGACTTTACATAAAATCATGATATCTCCTAGAAAAATTTTAGATGAGAAAATTTCATTCCCCTAACAAATCCAGTGTATAAAACTTCAAAGGAAAACAAGCAACAAGAAAATGTGGAAAAATATCGCGTAAGTGGTTAATACCTTTAGGGGGGGCTGGGGTATTTCTTGACAAGATGCTCAGATTGACGCTCACGTAAGAAGGGATGGATGTGAGTAAAGCATCATTTTGTTGTTGCACTTGACGGACACACACACTGTCTTTTTTGTTTTTTACAATCAAATATATATAAGCAGTAAGTTCAGCTTCTAAATATGTTAGTGTACAATAATTGTATCACCTCATAATTACATTTGAATATTCTTGATTAAGAAAAATTTAGCAGTTTTGAAAAGAAGGCTGCATTTACAGTGCATAGCTGTAACAAAAAAGAACATCGTTGTATAGTATGCACACAAAATAAAAATACTCCATTTAACATCTGTAAATACTTCACTACATCAGAGAATGTAGCAATGACACTATCTGAACACATACCAGAGAGTTCTACCCAACTCTCCTCAGTAATGTAACACCGTGCCCGCTCCTCAGAAAGAACCACTGAATAAGCCGCGCGCTCGACCATTTACAAGGCTTTTGAAATTTGCAGTGGAAGATCAACATGTGGGACATTTACATGGGTGTCAGGATAGAGGATGAACTACAGAAACTTCAAAATGTTAGGAAAGTTTAGCATTCTGGCGCCCGCAGTATCCTCTCCCACCCAGACTCCATGGCAAAGGAAAAAGAGAAGAAAAAGAAAGAGAGGGAGAAAGGAGGCGGGAGAGAGGAGAGACAGGGGGAGGGGACGGGGAGAGGGGGGAGAGAGAGAGAGAGAGAGAGAGAGAGAGAGAGAGAGAAAGGATATTAGTTCTACCGAAACTGTGGTTTCTTCGGGATTGTCAGATAACCATTACATTACGAGAGAAAGCTTGCTTCAAGTTGATTTTGCACTTTCTTAAAAAACAGAGTACGGAGGTTGATGCCCAGACATCGGTGGCTGTCATTTTAGGGTGGTTTGTGGTCGGTTGGTTAGTTTGCTTTCCTTTTGAATTTATGCATTTTTTTTTTCTTTTTGAATAGAGTATGAACATTTTGAAGTTCTAGGTTTTACGTGCGTCTTCATGGAACTGCTGCCATTTGAAGCGATTCGCCCGGGCACACTCTGGTCACGTGCCCCCAGTCCCCACCTGTACACACAGACTTCCCCCACACCAGCCGTGCGCACGCGCGCACACCCACGCCCATACACCCGCACCCACGCACACACCCGCGCGCGCAAACACACACACACACACACACACACACACACACACACACACACTCCGTCACCAAGAGACTCCAGGGAAAGCAAAGCTGACACCCATGAATAAACGTGCTTACTGGATATCCTTCCTGTCTCTTGCCTCTTCAGCAGCTGTGTTCATGTAAACCATTGTTGTTGTTGTTCTTGTTGTATTGTTGTTGTTTTGTTTTGTTTTTATACAGAGAGTGTAAAGTAGGAGAAATTCCTAAGTATGACTTGCAATAGTCAGTTAGGGAAGGACGCGCTGTCCCGTGAGGTATTCACCGTCCCTCTGTCATCTTCAGCCAGGGAACATGTTACCTGCGCAAGCTTCTCTGAGCTTCTTTCAGTAAACTATCAAAATCCAGAGAGTCATACTTGCTCTTGGTGGAAGCAGGGTCAAAGTCATCTGAGTTTGAATCTGCAAGAAACCCAAGCTAGGTTAGAGACACCTTTTGCCAAGTGTCATTAACTCAATCATCCAATTCAAGATTACCTGATTCAAACACAACTTGTCCAGTTAAAAAAAAATATACCCAACTTTTGTCGGTATATCTATATCTATATCTAGATAGATATATTGCCATAAATATCAATATTGATATTGATATAAATATAATTGACATCAACATCAATATTGATGTAAATTTATATAAGTACATATTTGCAGAGGGTATATACACCCAATATTTTATCGGCATACTATTGATACATATATATAATTTACATAATTTATGAATAATATATCAGTATACTTATACTTTATTGGCATGCTATTGATACATATATATAATTCACATAATAATTTATGAATAATATATCAGTATACTTATGAATGTATATATATATATAATTATATATAATACATAAAAATAAGTATTTAAATTTTTTTTCAACGTTTATTTATTTTTGGGACAGAGAGAGACAGAGCATGAACGGGGGAGGGGCAGAGAGAGAGGGAGACACAGAATGGGAAACAGGCTCCAGGCTCTGACCTGTCAGCCCAGAGCCCAACACGGGGCTCGAACTCACGGACCGCGAGATGGTGACCTGGCTGAAGTCGGACGCTTAACCGACTGTGCCACCCAGGCGCCCCATAAATAAGTATTTAAAATACACATATATTTGCAGAGGGTAAGGGGTGGGAAGCATTCAAAACACTCATTTATTGACTCATTTTAGTCTTAAACAATCCTAGGAGATAACCAGAACAAACTTAGTATTTCTATTCAATAGCAACATATTCAATCAATATACTTTAAGAAAAACCATGTCCGGCCCCCTTTCTGGCATGTTAAATGACTTACCCAAGGTTCCTCGACAACTTAGGTGGACAGGTAAGAGTAGAAGCTGGAATTAATTTCCCTATCCAATAGGATGGATTTCACAGAGCATAAAAGCCAGGAGAGTGGGCAGGAGGGAGAATCATTAGAATTCCACCCATTCGCCACCTGACTGCTCCCCTTTGGGGCAGGAGGGACATACGATCCATTGATCTATTCCAGTACCTTGGGGAAACCCCAGCAATAGTGGCACAAATTATGCCCACATGAGAAGGTTCAGGGAAACACTTCAGGTCCAGAGAAGGTAAAGTCAACCTCTTTACCCAAGAAGACGAGAGGAAAAATTCACAGGTAAGAATAAAACCACGGTCTTCTTTGAATTCCTACACTAGTCCAAGTCAGCTTTTGTGAAGAGTTCCACCTACTTCACATAGCCCTTAACAAAACTGTCATGTTCCAGCAGCAATGGGTGTGAAATGAAATTCCGATGCTAAATATTTCTGATTTTCCTCCAGTGACATTTATAAAAAAGTCAGATATTTCTTGCCGGTCTTGCAAACGAGGAAAAGGTATCTTGGAGACAGAATAGGAAGCCTCTTGCAAATGAACTCATTCATTTGAAAGCACTGATTTGCAGGGAAAACAAGACCTCTCTGGGAAACATTAACAATCCTACTAAAATATGAACCCTTGTATGTTTTATCCAGAATAAGTTACAAAATAGAAATGTCCGAAGTGACAGAGAGTGTAAGAGTAGATAATGTGGAGGCATACTCATTGACCTCACAAGCTGTTCTGCCAAAAAGGTTGCAATCCCTCAAGCTCTCCAGTACCAGGCTGATTTCCCCTCCTCGCTTCGAGCTCCTTTAACCATCTCAGACTTAAAGGCAAGGAAATTCCTTCACTTTTGTTTTTCCTTTCACTCTTACCATCCCTTGTATTTACTGACGTTTTGTCAATCCAGTTTTTGCAGGTAAGAACAGCAATTGCAGTCGGCCGGACATAAAAGAAAGGGGAAAAAAATCGCTCCTCACTAAAATCTCCAGGAGTCAATTCTTTTTTTTTTTTTTTTTTAATTTTTTTTTTTCAACGTTTATTTATTTTTGGGACAGAGCGAGACAGAGCATGAACGGGGGAGGGGCAGAGAGAGAGGGAGACACGGGATCGGAAACAGGCTCCAGGCTCCGAGCCATCAGCCCAGAGCCTGACGCGGGGCTCGAACTCCCGGACCGCGAGATCGTGACCTGGCTGAAGTCGGACGCTTAACCGACTGTGCCACCCAGGCGCCCCACCAGGAGTCAATTCTTAAATCACACTGGCTCCCACCCTTCTCTTCATAGCCTGATGAGCAGTTGGCTCGTATCACTAAAGCCTCACGACCAGCGGTTGTTCCAATCAAAGTCTTTCTTGTAGAAACACACACACACACACACACACACACACACACACACACACGAAGTCCTGCTCGTGGCTTGACATTAACTTGAAATCAGAATTCCACTTGCATTACAAATAAAGTTAGACGAGCTCCCTGATGGCCGGACTCTGTGGCATTAAGGTCATCGTTGAAACATCAAGAGCACACATACATATCTTTCCTGAAGGAAATTCTGAGAAGACTTAAAATATCTTAACTTTGGGTCACTCTACATCAAACCCAGAGTTTCAGGGTTTCCATATTTTCGTTAGCAAAAGATGCTTCAAAACCGTGGCTCTCAAGAGTTTCTTCACTATGAAACATGCTGGCTGGTATTCACATAGATGGAATCACTTATACGGGCATACTATCTCACACTACGGGCATCCGCAAACTCTTTGTCGTCGCATGAATACAGAATGTGGTTACGTACAATTCCTGAGAAAATAACATCGACAACACCTCTTTCTTGCCACTAAAGAAGGATGTTGCAACACAACTAAGACATAATAAAAGTTTTACGGGAATAAGCCCAAAGCCACTCTAGTTATTAAAAATAAATAAGTTGTTACAAATAATGATACCGTATAAATAGAAACACATCATGTTACAACGGTATTCCTACCGCCTAGAAAACTTTTGGCACAAAGGAGGTACTAAAATGAATATTTTTTGAATGAATGTATTAATCTTGAATGCCAGCATACTAAAAAAAAAAAAGTGGTTGAAAATATTTGTGTTGGGATCTTGGGATGATTTACCAATTAATGCCAAGGGTATATAAAAAGTTATGAATATATTCAAGATGCTGATAATGTAATACATTATTTGAGTTAATAATTTGTGATGGATATACTATTTATTTTATTTTTCTTAGTATAAGTTTTATGCGATAACTAATTCCTGATGAGCAAATTATTATATTCCTTTTTATACCTTTTTTTAATGTTTATTTTTGAGAGAGACAGAGACAGAGTGCGAGCAGGGCAGGGGCAGAAAGAGAGGGAGACACAGAATCTGAAGCAGGCTCCGAGCTGTCAACACAGAGCCCGATGCAGAGCTCGAACTCACGAACAGGGAGATAGGGACCTGAGCCGTAGTCAGGTGCTCAACCAACTGAGCCACCCGGGCACCCCAAATTATTATATTCTTAATACTGACCCATCCTTCTCTTCTGGTCCTACAGTCCTAATTTAATTTCTATCTTTCCTCTTCAAGATTTTTCATCGAGGTCTTTCAGAAAGATCCATCTGTTTACAAGACAGTAAACAGACAGACTCACAGATTACAGATTCATGGAAACCAGGCCTAAATCCTGGCTTGACCTCGGTAACTTTGATTGTCCCTTTAAACTCTGAGTCTCACTTATAAAAGTGGCTCATGATGACTTGGAATCATTACACTGTGGACTAATAGCATTGTGGTAATCACTAGGTGGCCTCCATAGCAGAGAGATAGGATGTGTGAGCTAACTTGGCTTGGGGAGCAAATAAAAACAGAAAAAAAACTGGTTAAATCTACCTAAAATGATAGGTCACTTTACTCCTGGTAAAATTAATCTATATCACATCATTTTCACTAACTCTGGACACACATATGAGCTTCCAATCCCTCCAAGTGTCCAGTCTGGTCTCATGTTCACCAAATTCACCGGACGTTCCCTGAAGCATTGCACCGAACATCTTCAGGGGACAAAAACAAGACACATATGAATGTCATTCAGTTCCGAAGCTGATCCCTGACGCTGACGCTTTCATTTTAAAATAACTTGAAATTACAGAGGCGCCTGGGTGGCTCATTCGGCTAAACAACCCACTTCAGCTCAGGTCATGATCTCGCGGTCAGTGGGTTTGAGCCCCAAGTCAGGCTCTGCACTGACAGCTTGCAGCCTGGAGCCTGGTTCAGATTCTGTGTCTCCCTCTGTGCCCCTCCCCCACTCACACTCTGTCTCTGTCTCTGTCTCTGTCTCTCTTTCAAAAATAAACATTAAAAAAATAAAATAACTGGTATTTCTAACTTCTCATGACCATCATTGACAATCACAATCATAGCTTCTATTTATTGAGCACCTACTTTCTGCCAGACACCGTGCTAACAGCTTCACACAGACACTGTGCTAACAGCTTCACAAACATTTATTTAATCTCTGCAACAACATTATGGAGTGGTTTACAAATGAAGGACTGGAAGCAGAGGAAGTGTAATTGTTTGTTCAAGGTCAGAATTTAAGTCAGGTTTCAAAACCAGGTCTGTAAGATGCCAAAGCCAGGGGTCTTTCCACTACAGAGCAACTACGCTCCAATCGACTACCCTCCGTGAAATTGTAGGGCTTGAGGGAATTGGAAAAAGCCATGCTGCTACAATGCACATCAAACCTACTTTTCACAGAATACAGAGCCAGCTTAGCAATGGCAAAGTTTCTATTGCTGCTGGCTAGACAGAGAGATAACAAGAGGGGAAACATTCTTCTTAGAAATATTTCAGGGAGGCTCCGGTTCAATTTGGAAATACCATCCAATCCTCCCTCTACCAGTGATGAATCGTGATTTAAAGGCCCCTCTAGGTAGCTTATTTTAAACTCTAGATGTTTTGAAAGACTGGAAACACCCTGGCCTTCATCACTGAAGAAAATAAGTCAAATCAACTTAAGACTTCAATCCGTCTTGACTGTTTTTATCAGCCAACATTTGAACAAATGACTTGCCACCTTTTATATTTTCATCCCTAGGCCTCTATCTCGCTGACAGTCAGCTGCCTCTCCCCTGCTTCATACTATCTATTTAGCCTGTGAAGTGAATTATAGCATATTCCTCCCCGAACAATGCACACCACCTATATCAATTACTTTAGGAAGACATCACTTCGGTGGAAGGGAGAAAAAAAATCCCCGTATTTGGTATTCATTTCTTTCTTTATACCAAGCCAAAGCAAGTGCAGACAGATACAGAGTAATGCTTCGGAAGAGGTTTCTATGTTAATTTTATGATTATTGTTACAAATTGATTGAAATAATTATGTCATAGGCACAAGACATTTGCCATTTTCCTTCCTTCATTCCTTCATCTAAGAATTTAAAGGCTTACAATACACACATTAAATAGGGACCGACATGCAAAGGCACCAAATTAAAATGGAGAAGAAAATTAAGATGTCCATTTTGGCATTATTTATAATGCCAAAAAATTGACAATTAAATAAATGTTTAGCTGTAATGGAATGATTAAATATAATGGTACTCACCTAACACAATACAGTGCAACCATTCAAATAAGTTGATAAATTATTTTGAATCCCATGAATCACAGTGGAAAATGAACTTCTATAGTATTAACTGAGAAAAGTAGAATTTAAAGCTTTATAAATCTATATGATGTGACCTCAACTGTAAGAAATTAGACATTCTGAGACAAAACACTGGACTGCAAATCACACAGCAGACCTTTAGGTGATGTGCTGATAGGTGATAGGACTATTTTTCTTAGTACTTTTTTATATTTCCCAAATATTACCCCTTGAGTCTGTATAACTTTTATAACAGGAAAAATGAATACTTAGAAATGCTTCAGTTTCCTTATCTGTCAAAGGGAGATGACAGTAACAATAGCCACCTTCTAAGATTGTTCTGTAGTAATTAAATAAGAAAATGCTTGCAGAGCCCCGGGCACAGTGCCTAGCATCTGGAAACACTAAAAACAGAACAGGGTTGTTGTTTTTTTTTCCCTCTCCTTTTGTTTTAAAGAAAGTATAGTGTGATTTAGCATATGAAATTATATTTTCTCTTCTCAAGGTGTAATTTGTAGAATATGTCTTAACATTTTTAAGAGTTTGTAGGACAATAAGGAAAAAAGAACCAGACTTTTGCATATTCTGTTCCATGAGCCAATGATGATAATGCTAAGGTTTATACAAAAGGAGTCGCACTGCAAACCTACACAATAAAGACACACACACACACACACACACACACACACACACACACACACACACAACATAAACGCTTGCTAACACACACATACGCTAATAGCCCAGACTTTCAGCATTTGAGAAGATACTACAAAGAACTCACTTCTGTCCTTTGTTTCCAAAACCTAAGCCCCTTGCTTCTGAGAATGGCCCAGATGATAAAAAATTAGAAATAAGATAAAATATGTATTCAAATATCCCCCCTAGCAAAATAAAATGATGGCCCAACCCAATATGCCTATGGTTTACATCTGCTTCCATTTTTGAGCCTTACATTATGGATTCCTCATTCCATGTACAATAAAATCCATACCTAGGTCTGCATAGTTAGACTTGAAAAATTGCTTGCGTCCACAAAAGTACAGCTCGAAGTCAGTTTCATTCGACCTGCGCAAAGTGTATCCGTTTTCAAGAGCAGCAAAAGCATCACAGGTATAACGGTAGGTAATGAAACCATAGCTGTCTCTGGAACAGACAAAGAAGAGAGGATCAAAGCTGGTGAGGAAGGATTAACATATATGCCTGTAACCCTTCCTTACTTCGGGAGACTTCGCTGGTGCCAACGTCTCAACCGCTGCATCCATTTATCAGTGTGATTGTCCTGTCAAGCAGCTAAATACTTATTTCTGGGACAGGAAATCTCAACTAGAAAGATTAATAAATAGGGATAAAAGAAAATAAATAAGGTTCTGAACTCAACATGTCATCTGTCAAAGCATTCCCATCCTAGTAATCTTATGGCCATAATTTTTTACATATGTCAGCCTCTAAACAAGAAATAATCTTGAAGATTCTTACCCATCATCCCGCAGATTTACTGTGCACTCCTCAATTTCACCAAAAACTTCAAAACGGTCCCTCAGTTCCGTCCGTGTTGTGTCAGGTCTGATTTTACCAACGTAAATCACACGGCGTTCTTCCTGGGGAAGGGGTGGGGGGGAGTAAGGAGAGACTTTTGCCAGTTCTGGAGATAGGAAGGAAGTTACATCTCTAGAAACATTCATACGTGTATGCTCATGCGCACCAAGAACCCACGGAGCATGCCGGTGAAAGCAAAACATACACTAAAACTGAATGAGAGACAACACGTGACCCCAGTTTTCGTGTCCATTTCTCCAGTACTGCTCTTTCTCCCGCGCACCCTACCCTGGATCTCACTCTTCTGCTTTTGCTCTCCACCTCTGTTCTTCTCTCGAGTGAGCGCCTATGTATTACAAAAGAAACATGGGCAATGCAATCTTTTTATCTCTGGACAGCTGGAAGATACCGGTTAAATATTTTAACACCTGTGACTTGATTATTCATCTTCCAAATTGGTAAGAAACTGACCTGGCTTGCAAAACTGTTTAATTTCTCATTTAACTCAGGATTCGAATAATGAGATGTACAAATTTAGACATCCCTCGAAACAACGATTCTTAAACTCCAGTATAAATAAAAATTACCTGGGGTGCTTATTAAAAATGCAAATTATCGGGGTTTATCCTGGCTATATTAAAAAAATTAGAAAATACGATTCAACAATCTTCATTTTTAATAAGCACACCCCAGTGATTCTGATGCAGGTGGTCCAAAGACAATAATATGAAAATACAGTCTTAAAATGTAGGCTATTTTAAGCCATGGGTCTCTGCAGAATAAGAGCTATAAAAGAAGCTATAAATTTCACTTTAGCAATGAATCTTATTTTAGGAACAGACTAGAAGGGTGTGGCCTAATTTTCAGAAGTGGAGTCAATATCATCATAATCTGAAAGTCATCAGCAATTTATAGCCTACAAAATATGGGAATAATATCTTACAGCCCAGGGATGGACTCCTTTTTCCGGAAACAGTAAAAAACACTTCTCAGTGTAAGAAGCAATCCTGTATTTGTCGTTCCAAGAAGACAAGGCCAAAGGTGATGATGTCCCTCAAAACCAAGGCAAGGTTTTTCGAGAACATAGGGCGTCGATGGAAAGAATGTGCTTACCAACTCGTCTATATGCCTACTGAGAACAAACAAGAATGAAGTGAACTTATAGGTTGCAAGCTTTAAGTTAGATGGGAGCCAAGATTAGGAAACACACAGGACTAAGGCATAGATTCAGCTTGCCGAAGAGTTTCCTCCAGATGTACTGAGGGTATCCTGTCTCGGATGAGGTACAAAGTAATCCGTGCTTATGGCAAAGCGATACTCTATGTTATTCCCTGCATGTCTTTCCTTTTCATATGCCCAGTATTTAGCAAAGGGCCTGGCAAAGAGTGAAAACTCAGTAAGCGCTTGTGAAACGTAACTGAGCAATTTACAGACTAGAGTCTCCTAGGTGATCCGATCATCCGTTCATCATCTTCTTTTACCACAGGCAACGCTCATATTTCTGTTTTGATAAGAGAAGTTCCTTGGAGACTCAGATGCAAATAGCCAACTGTCTATCTGACATCTCGAGCTGGATGTCCCCTGAGCACTTCAAACTAGACCATTACCCAAACCCAGCGCTCCAGTTCCACCCTCTCCCCAGTAGGTCTCTCTCCAATGGTCTTAATGTCAGTGAAGTTAATGTCATCTAGCCAAGATTCAGGACAAAAACCTGAGCGCCTTCCTCGATTCTTCCCTTTTAGTCCCCCTATACATCCAATCATTCATTGGCTCTGTTGATTTTACCTCCTAAATACCTGTCTGGTCTGTCTCTCTTACTCGATCTCCTCTAAACCGAGGTGCCAGCATCTCTTTGTGGACTCGCAAAACAGTCTCTTAACTTGGATCCTGGGTCTATATTTATTCTCCTCCAATCTATTCTTTCACTTCAATCGGAATAATCTTTGCTAAGGGAACAGGAATCTGATCATGTCAATTACTGTCTAAAACATTTCAATGGCCTCACATAACTTTTAAGGAAAGACCTAAATCATTAACAGGACCCACGAGGCCTTGCGTGGTCTAGACTCGTCTCCCTCGTGGGTTTTCCCTCCTACTTCCCACTCATCCCTTTATTTTCCAGCCACCTTGAGCTACTCGGTCCCTAGTATATACTGTGCTCCTTTCCTTCCCCAAGGCCTTTGCACAAGCTGTTCCCTTGCTCCTTATAATAGCCTCCCCACACTGTCTCCTCCTCCTCTTCTCCGATATACACATACTGTCTAAAATTACACCGAACTCAACAATCATTTCCTTTCTGAGACTTGAGATGAGGTCAGGTTTCCTATCCTTTGTTCTTATAGTAGACTATTTCTCTTTCAGAGTTTGATGACCAATTGTAATTAAATAATTAATAATTAACTCGTTGTTTCATGTCTGTTTCCCCCTACAATCTGCATCTGTCCGATTGACAACTGTATGTTAAGGGTACTTGAAACCTCACAGAGTCTAAATGAATATTTGTTGAAAAATCAATCAATCACCAGTCAGTTAATCAATTTCAACACTTACCCTTACACCCTTCATTGCATCAAAGAGGCTGAAGGGTAATCCTTACTCCCTGAGACTCTCTAAGAAAATGGAGAAGGAAAGCCAGGTTTGATGCCTAGTCATAGGAAAGACCTTGCCAAGGTAGTTAAGCTGAGTGAATTGACAAAGGTTTCCATGATTTGTTTTTACAGGTTTAAGTGGAAGAAGTGTGGAGTAACTACATGTTTGCAGAGCTCTCACTCCTAAAAATCACTTCTGAAAATCCGAGGTGGGCCTCCACTGAAACACTCAGTAGAACACAATTCCCTTGACGACAGCTATCAGGCCTAAATGATTGACCGGGTGAAGTCCCACAAACAGAATGGACTGCCTGATTCACTTCCATGTAGATTGTATGTCTCAACTGAAGGCTGTAATTGTGTTGTTCCAGACCACCCAGCACATCCTGGAAATCAATAAATATAAATGGATGGTGAGACTCATCCTGGGGCAGTGTTGTACATTGGAGTAAGGGACTCATAACACCACATTCCATTCTATTTACAGCCAGCTCTAGCCAAACAGCCAAATGTGATGGGACTGTTATCTAAACTTTCTGGCGCCTGCTTGCATGGGTGTTACTTTTTTTTTTTTTTAATAGGCCTTTTTTAGGAAGGTTACTACTGTATAAAGAAAAAGGAGGGGGAAAGGCAGAAGAGAGAGAAAGAAATTGAACCATCACAAAGAAATTGCTCAACTACCATTATGGGAATACACACAGCCTACGTATTCAAGGAAATTTGAAGTTAAAGCTAAAATCGACCATATGCACGTCCATATGCAAACATATTGGGACAGTCTCTGAATTGCTTCTTTATACAAAACTGTGTGCAACAACGATCCCACAAAGAAGATAAACCAGAGGACCTTTTTGGATACTGATACATTCTGCAGTAAAAAGAAGACACAATCTAGATGGGAAAAAACAGAAACCCAAAGGGCTGGTGCACAATCACTTAAATTACCTATTTGTCTATCATCTCCTTTTATGAAACACAGGAATGGAACCACGTCTTGCTTCCTTACAAAGATCAGAGATTGAATACATGCTGAAATTCTCATTTTAGAAAATGATTAGAGTGCTTGGTTTTCCTAGTGCTAAAAATGAAACTAAAAGGCATCTGAAGGTCTAAAAGCAAAGACAAAAATCTTTCCAAGATTGGCCAAAATGTCTAGCAAAGAACCGATTATTTTTAACATGTTGCAGTTTTATTAGGCAGATGAATAGATTCCATATCTTTAAAAAACCTTAACATTTGCAGCCAATTTTTCAAGACATTAATTTCTAAACAGGAGATGAAAGGAAAAGAAATCAAAATGCTTAATAACATTTTCAACTTCTTAAAGGCTTGGAGGAACTCTAAACCTTTGGAAAAAGCTCCTTGAAAAATGATTTTCGGACCAGTTTTCACTATTGAGGAGGATGGAACATTTATCAAATATCTTTTAGCTTCAATTTTCACAAAAGCTAGTTTGCTGATGGTATGGATAACAAAATTGAAGATTTATATTGCATTAACAGGTATAGTAAATCATCATTATATCAAAATGCAGAGGGGGAAATACAGGGAAAAAAACTGACTGAAATTAACTGACTTTGCATGATCAAAATCTTTATCAAAGAGAGAATAGAGCTTCTCGGGTAGCTGGGGAAACATACAATGGCTGCAGTCAAATAATAAGCTAGTTTTGGTAAAAGGGGTTTGACTAAGAGAAAGGGAATTTAGCAGGGAGGTTAACATTTATTGAATTCTAATATATGCCAAGCACTGTGCTTGATGCTTCTTTATGGGTTATCTCCCTAAAATGCTTTGCAACACCAGGTAACAACAAGGAACAGCCTGACAGAATTTAGATTTTGATTCTCAGAACTCTTAGCCTACATTTCCAAGTCGGGATAACGTAAAAATTCTTTTTCCTATGTTAAGGAAGCTGCATGTCAACTTCAGCCACGAAAGACTCATGTTCATTTCCAGATTAGCTACCAACCTGACTTCCTCAGAAATTTCAAAGATATTACAAATACTGTATGTCAGGTGTATGGATAAAATCTATGCCCTCTAGGCTGAATGGTACAGTGAGGTCCTCCATCTAAAAGACAAGGCGAGGGGGTGGATGGCGGTGAAAAGGCACATATGGACAGAAAGAAATGCCAAACCTTGACAAAAGTCAAATTGTGTTTTTTCCCTCTCTTTCCCTTCATATTGATTATAATAATACTCTTAGGGAAGAAACAAAACTACAGTACTCAGTTTTCCAAAGTTACTTGCAGTTAAGTACTACCCAGGAATACTCTTCTAAGCCTAAATTTGGATCAGGGTGAATAAATCCAGGAGAGTCTACATAAGAGCCAGTATGCAAGTAAACACACGGATAAGGCAGACAGCATGGAAACTGAGAGGATGTAGGACAGCTTTCAGTAAAACCGATAATTTCTAAATAGTGAGGTTCAACTCACAATAGAACATGTATTCTAACCTACATGAAGTATCTCTTGAAAAAGGCTTGGATAGAAAACTATTTTCTCCAAAAATTCTAACTATGAGAAATCACACACACACACAATTTTTTTTTCCCCATTTGGAAGAAGCTGATAATTATCCGTGATGAAGCACTGTTCCTGACTCCTGGGCTGCATACTGACGAATGGAAGGGAGAAATGAAATGGCTTAGTCATTGCCCAGGCACATCTGGTTTGGGTTTCAAGCACTGAGCCGTATCATAATGTGTACATTTACCCTTTAAATGAACATCCCATTATCATGTTTTCTGGCAGAAAATTTTACCGACTGCAAATGAGTGGGACTTAGAACTCTACGAGAAATTAGGGCAGTGACAGTTTAGACGTTAAGTGCCAAACTCTGGCTTGCAAAGTTCCGATTAACCTAAATTACTGCAAGGCTGAGAAAGACAGGGTGACGTGGTTCTTGAGAAAGAATTTTGGTGGAAAGTGGAGGAAAGGAACAATCAGAACGGTGGCAATGGTCAACCCCAATATAAGATTCTGTGTTAGTAACTACTGACTATTAGACCTCTCTTAACTCTCTGATTTGCTGCATCCAGGTTGGTCTGGATAAAGACTTTAAGACGCATAAGCAATGACAAAAGTTTATACAGACCTCCTAAACCGTCTCCTTACGGAACTCAAAATAAAAGCAATATAGACAGCAAGCCAAAGGCGGCAAAGACCGCTTTAATTTTGTAAAATATCAGTTATTCGATGATTTAACATTTTTTTTCATTTCCTTTTTGGGCCTCTGCTTTGCTAGTCCTCTAATTATATGATTGATCTGAATTAATAGATAACCCAACATTGTGCCCTAGATATTCTAAACAACACTTACTACTTATTCATTACGTCAAGGGTTTCTCAAAAATATGAATGGAAATCACCTACCCAACCAAGTTAAGAGGACTGCCCTAGTTCCTTTAGCTGTTTCACAAATGACCTCTCAAGCTGATCCAGTCAAATGAGTCAAAGCTCATCACATGTATCTCTGTGCCCAAGTCCATTAAAATACATTTTGCAAATGCACTGTGGCACAAGAAAGTAAATCATCTTGATGAAGGAAAGCAATCAGAAAATCTTCCTATGGTAAACTCATTAAGAAATTCCACTATGCCTTCAAGATAGCCTTCACAATCTTTGTCATGTCTTACAGGACACTTTAAGGATCTCGCTTCCATCGAGCCCTCCAGTACCGATTCTGTTCCCCAGTGTTCTGGTTAAATGACTAGCCGTTTCTCAGCATACCTTGCTCTTGTCTAGGGACTTACTGTGACCTATAGCTTCTGCCTAGAACAGCAGTGCCCACTAAAGACATAATGCAGCCTATGCAAGCTTAAATTTTCTAGGAGGCACATGTTAAAAAAGCAAAAAGAAACAGACAATTTAATTTTAATAATGTATTTTGTTTAGCTCAATATGTCCAAAACATTATCATTTCAATTTGCCATTGATATGAAAAGCATTAATCAGGCATTTTACCCTCTTCTTTTGAACTAAATTTTCAACGGCCAATCACATTTATAGTGCATCTTAATTCAGTGTGGCGAGTGGCTGCCATATTGGAAAGCACAGGTGTAGAAAACCTTTGCCTTCCTTCTCTTTCGATTTCAGATCAATCTCACCGTCACCAGGAATGCCCTCCCTCATTCTCAGGTCTAGGTGTCCACCCATTTGCCACCAGTACCTTAGGTTACCTTCTGCCATAGCACTGAACATATCTTACTGCTCGTTTGCATATCTTTATCTGCCGGGAGACTTGAAGCTCTCTGGATGTGTGGACCAGGTCTTACCTGATTCTATATCCTAAGCAACTAGAAAATGTTTATCACATAAAGGATCACGAGTTCTCGCTTATGTGAAGCAGAAACAGCATGTCATTGTCCAAGAGGGGGTGAATTTACGAGTTAGTCCCAAATCTTTATATTCAGCTCTCATTATCTATAGTTCGGTGATTACAGAGTAAATAATCCCTATGTCCTAGTTTTTTTTTTTTCAATCTCCTTTTCCAAAACAAAAACAAAAAAAATCTCAAAGCCAGATGTCTAGTTAATTTATAATGACTCAGTGTAAGCCAACTTGATATTTTTACTATATAAGCCATCTTTCAGAGATAACTGATAAAGACTGTCTTACTCAAAGAATTAACTAAAGAACTGGTCAACATTGGGGACACAAAGAGAAGGCAGAGGGTATCTGCTTTCAGTCTGGGGCTAGTGACCTCAAGGTTGCTTTTGGCACAGGCGTAACTGTGGAATGTAGACCAGCCACACCAATTGACATTTTGGAAAGAGCCAAAC
This sequence comes from Felis catus, assembly GCF_018350175.1. Classification (NCBI taxonomy): domain Eukaryota; kingdom Metazoa; phylum Chordata; class Mammalia; order Carnivora; family Felidae; genus Felis; species Felis catus. The sequence goes on along the minus strand of NC_058371.1, from coordinate 186,142,129 downwards.
TAATGAAAAGACCCCTCTCTCCTTTATGCACTCTCATTAAGTATCTGGCACTAAATTATCTTCAGAAGGACAAAAAGAAACACATGCCATTTAGCCACATTTATCTGCACAGCTTTGGTCATAGTGGTGCATTTTGCACAAACACACGATGAAACCGTTAATCGTTCTCTTCGCTGTGATACTTTTGGGAAGAAACATGAAGGATTTTACAAAATATGGATTTGCAAACACTGAAATAACTCTTTTCCTACATGCTTGCTCAACATGATTCTCTTTTGTAAAGATTGACTGTAATGTGCCATACCAAAAGGCTTTGTAAACTCTATGGCATTATATAAATGTGAGTTATTATAATTATCGAGCAGGCTATTAATTAAATACAGCAAAATTAGAAAAATTGAATTTTTAATTTTCATTAGTCTTCTTTAAGTGTTAGTGAATGACACTCTGGCAGCTCTTAATATCACAGCTCATTTGAAAGTTGAGAAAAATGAGCAAAGGTGTTGTAATTTGCACAAGACTTTTGATTCAGTCTTAGGTAGCTTCAACGTTAAATGACAGCAAACACTTTAGACCTTTAGCCTAAGTATTCAATTACTTCTCCCTTCTTTTTCCTCGAGTGCCTGCTATTAACAAGCCTCTCAGTTAACCTTTTCCTTCTGGTTGATAACTGTTGGCCAGTGCTTGATTTTGACCCCATTCGTCAGTTCTTTTATGTAGTTTTTTCAAGGTTTTGTTGATGGTTGTAGGTTTTCTTAAAGGTACAATATAAATCTCACCTTTACAGTTGAAAGTCATTTCCCTAAACCTTGGTTCCCTTATATGCAAGACCTGGGAACAGCTGATCTAACTGAAATGACTCTCAGGAACAACGAAGCACAGACAGGCAGCCACGGCGGACGAAAGCAATGCCACTTCTGATTGATTACTCAAGGCTTCCTGAAGCCCTGAGTTGGGAGAGACCCAAAGTTTCCCCGCGGGCTCAGTGGGAAGAGTTCCATAATTGATTAGGAATGTCTGCCATGGGCAAGACTGACAACTGGGGCCACTGGCTTTCGCCTTCTAAGTTCTGGGTTGAAAAGCAATAGGAGGGAGCTGGGGTAAAATCTACCTACTTGCGAGCAGGTGCTGAGAAGTAGTGACCCGCAGAGAACCAACAAGCTCAACATAGCCTGGATCTTTACATCGAAGTGTCAGTGATGTCTGTATGTCAAGGAGATGCGATGCCTTGCAGTACGTGGTGACGAAATACATAATGGGTTACTGCAAAGTAGCTCATAGGAAATGTGGATGTGTCAACTACCCGGTTAGATGCTGACCCAGCACAAGTAAGAAATGATGACTTTTTAGCAAATCTTCATCTACCGCCTCCTTTAAATCTAACTTGGACCCGGTCCCTTCCCGCACGATCCAATTCTAACGTCTGCAGAAAAGACAAACACTAAAAAACCGAACACGGGCACCGCCTCATCTTCCACTCACAAAAGCCGCAGAGGACGGTAAGGAAAACCCATCTTCTGACCCGATGGAACCAGTCTTTGACTGAATAAATCCCTGCTCCCTCCATTTTGGAAAACAAAAGGAGAGAACAGCAACGAGCTTCAAGACGAATGAGGAACGTGAAGTCCGAATAGGAACCTACGCTCATTTACCACGTTGCTTCCCAATAATCTGCGTCAAGGGGGATTGGATGGGGGACCCACCGCTGTTTCAAAGTCAACAGGCTGAATGTTGCATATTCTAACAAAGCCTTCGCTTTAGTTTATTTTCTAGTCTACAAAAAAAAAAAAAAAAAAAAAACAGGTGGAAGGGAAGGGAAGGGAAGGGAAGGGAAGGGAAGGGAAGAGAAACCCTCCCTTAAAATGAAAGCGAGCTCCCAGCTGCTTACAATTGCCTTCTGCCTCTGCCTCTCCCTTTGTTTGGCCCTTTCAGACTCCCGCTTCTCATACTCTTTGCGGTATTCTTCCCTCTTCAGCCTTTCGTGCTGATATTCCTCGTAGCTGTCATACCTGAGAAACATAACTTCATCATTAAGTCAACCGTCAACCGCCTCCATTTACCCAAGCCACACGAATCATGATCGGGGGAGGGGGCAGGGTTCGAGCTAACACCGCGTCATCTAGAGGAGGGGGTGAGAGGAGCAGAAGGAAAATGACAGGTGCCCTCACCTGGGCCTCCGGCTGTAGGGCGACCCCGAACGTGATCTTGCGCACAGAGGAGAATTTCGGTGCGCACGGTGTCTGCAGTGGCTCGACTCATAGTAGTAGCAAGATCTGGGAGCGAGAGGAAAAACAGAGAGGGCATTTGCAACCGCCGCTTCACCCCGGTTTACTGGCACGACAGAATAGCCCCCGGAACACCGTGTGACAGAGAGCGGCTTTTTCTTCCTAGCTACTGGTGAGATTTCCCGGTGGCGGTTTGTGATGGTGTAGTCAGCTTAGAGGTCTGGGGAGTGATGTGTGCTTTCCCAGCCTCTCTTATTGATGCTAATGCCGAGCGCCAGTCTGGTACAATGTCAGCTTTATCTCGCGTGGATCTCAACTGTACTGGCACAGGGCAACCCTCCAGGTAATGGAAAAAGTTAGGGGAGCAAGTAGGTTTCTTACAAATTGCTCTCTGTGATCCGACTGGCTCAAGCCACTGTGCTCAAGGCTGACAGATTTAAGATGAGGAGGACTGTCTGTGTGACAACATCCTCGTTAGTTAGTTCCAGAGGCACTGGGGATGCGGTGTTGAGGGGCCGGGCTGCCTGTGGGTTGCGAGTGCGTGTTTTGGTTTTTTTGTTTGTTTGTTTTGTTTTTTTTTTTTTTTTGGTTGGTTGGTTGGTTTGTCTGTTTTTTGGACCTGACGCTCTGGGGTGGGTGATGACAAGGTTACCTTGAAGAGGATCTACTGCCTGGGGACCTTGATCTTGACCTGGAATATGGTGATCGGGAACACGACCTGTGTCGAGAAAAGGACCTTGAACGAGAGCGCATCCTTTGGGGTCTTTGAGAAAATAAGGATTTGGGTGGTGACACGGAATCTCTACACGGAGAGTTAAAAGAGGAGCAAGAAGGCGACACATCGAACAACGAATAGGATTGTGTGCCATCCCAAGGGTAGTTCAGTTTATCACTTTCATCTTCACTGTCATCAAACAGGCCATCCATGGCTAGTCCTGAATTTATAAACATAGGTAGTTTGGAGAATTGTTCATTACTGAAATCACTGTCCCTCAGTTCACTGGTCTTGTCTGCTTCGTCGTCAAAAACAGCTTGACTGGGATGACCGAAGTGCTTGTTCAGCTCGGCTCGGATTTCCTGGTCTTGGAGCTGTTTTCTGGTGCTGCCATGAGAGACCTGCTTGCCCGCCCCCGGAGTCTCTCTCAGGTAGCACTGGTCTGAATCTGTGGAAGAACAAATCTGCCCCTGCCAGTCGGAGGGGGCATCTTTATATTCTAGTTGTCTAGAGTCTTGGAGCTCCTGTGATATATTAATGAGTATTTCCGTTTTGGAATTAATCGACTGACAATAGTCATGGTCACCAAACAGCCGTAGGCTGGGCCGCTTGGCCTTCCTTTCCTCGTGTCCACTGGTGAGCACGGAGGTCTTGCTGAGTTGTGCGTACAACTCAGACTGCTCGGGCCCCTTCTTGGTGGAGTTATTGCCTTGGGTGCCAGGAGGCTCACTGTACCTGGGCTTCTTTGATGGAGGAGGTCCCACAGTCTTGCAAGAGGACTTCAGCTTTGGAGAAGTCCTGAAAGGGTTATCTTGGTTGGCTTTGTGAGGAGGAGTAGTGGGCGGAGTTAGGCCTATGGGAAAAAGAAGGAGGGGGGTGGGGAGAGAGACAAGAGATGGAGATCATGTGGTTAAATGCCAGGACAAGTGTTCCTAACTTCTCCAGGGCTTCAGACAATGGCGAGAAAGAAGGCACACGAAATTCATGCAAGACCTGAAAAAGTACCTCTCTCCCTGTAAGCCCCTGTCACCAAGAAAAGACAGATTTCACTACTGGCAGGCGGCAGTGAAATCTGTGATATTTTGTGTTTTAAATGCCAATGCTCACAGACCTGGCTTCCCAGAAAACTCGAACGCCTCCCTACCGGCCTCCACGGGCACCAGGCATTACCCAAGCTCGCATTTCCAAGGGCACCGTGCGTCTGCCTTATGGAACGTTAACACAGCACGGCCCAGGGGGATCACAGAATAGCTTTGGTAGCCTTTGTCTGCAAGGAATTCTGAGGAGCACACAAGTGGCTCAGAAAAATTTCCCCAATCGAGGATCACGACCCAAGGAGCCCCAGAACTCGGCAACTTAAAAAAAAAAAAAAAAAAAAAAGATGGGATGACAGCAAATGTGGGGCAGGGTGGGAAGGACACAGACAACTTCAAAGGAAGCCCAGTAAAACACGACAGACGAAAGCAGGGAACGAGACAACTGTGCAACTTGACGGCAATGATTCTTTTGTCTCCACAGTTCATTAACTTAGTAAACCATGGCTAATGTAGGTATAATACTTTCTTGTAAGCATAACTAATACATTCTGTCTAAAATATGGTTCTGCAACAGAAACCTAAATGAACAGGAACACTAAATATTGCAGTGCTAGTGGACCATTTTATTTAGAGCACAACATCGGGGCGGGTTAGGAGGCTGAAGGACTGAAGCGGACCCAAACTCCGGCAACCAACTAATTAAAAAAATAATAATAAAATAAAGGGAGACGAGAGACACCCCATCGGCTGGTGCCTTTCGTCCTTTTCTACAGAAGAGCAGAAAATGCCATCAGATGGCCATGGTGGGAGAGTCTGTGAGCTGTGGTTGCCTCCACCATGTTTCACCCCTGAGAAAGTTCTACTCATCCCTTCACACCGAGGAAGGATAATTGGGAAATGGCTCCAGCGTCCAAGGAACTTTGAAGAAGGGCACGCTAGGGTTCAAATGACTTCACGCTTACAAGGGAACATTTGAGTTTACAATCCATTTTCTATTCGGGAGGATGGGTGAACGCTGTTCAGCAGAGGTCAAGTCTGCTAACAAGTCTGGGGTTAGACTTAAGGCAACTGCGCATTTCAAGGAAATGGTAGAAAAATCTGACTTTGCTGGAGAAAAGGGAAAAAAAATACACACACACACACACACACACACACACACACACACGACCAAGTAGGTCACAGAAAGCCACATGCAATTTTGGTACGAACAGGAAGATACTGCCTCTTTTTCCTACTTTGCAATAAAAATATGGAAGAAATTAATATTTCCTGTATAATAAAATATTTGACACCACTATTTGGCAATTTTTATTCTGTACGGCTAAAGCTTTCTAAATGAGGGGAGAAAGGCTACAAAAATGCAAAGTAATGTGACTTTGGAAATCCATCCCAGAAAAATTCAGAAAGACAGGGGAATACAAACACAGAGAAAGGACCCAGCAGAGTCCCAGAAAAGCTCCCTTGATTAGCAGGCACCCCCACATGCCTTCCGTACTCTTCATTTGAAGGTAATAGGGAGGTGACATATTGTACAATGAAACCTCCATGTCACTGAGGCACACTCTCCTTTTGTCCCCTCTTTCATGGACAGGTATGCCTTTTACTCGCTCTAAGAGATTCTTATGTATTCAATCTTTCTCTCTCTTTTTTCCCCTTGTTTCCTTTACCTTTTTTTGCACTGCCCCGTTTCTAACACTCATTTCTACCACATGCTGTCTTCAGTTACCATTACAACAAATTTAAAGATACTAATGCTCCTCCAAAGAAACGATAAATTCTCAGATACTTCTCACAGGAGGCTAAGATGCCCAAAGAAATAATGATGAATAATCTCTTTGCTCAGCCAATAAAAGTCAAATATTGCAAATGACATAGCCTTTGAATAGGGGAAATGACATTCGACATCCTAAAATCCAATTCCATAAATCTTCTCGTGGTTCCCAAATTAGAGTAGTTGTTACATTCCTAATAATTTATTGCCAGGATCACTCGTTTGATACTTATCAGATAATGCTCTATATTCTTGCTCATCTCTTTTTTGAATGTATAGTTTATCTTGTCTTTCCAAATAGATTATATGCTCTTAGTAGAATGTTGCTTGGGCTTATTTGTGCAAAAATTCTTGTACTTTTTTTAGAAAAATTTTTCTAGATTCTCCTTTAGTAGCGGGTCTTATATTTCAGTGGCTCAAGAATACCTTGGGAAGCTGGTCAAACATTTTTAATGAGGTGGTTCATGGGCCGCATATGGAGAGCCTCTGTCCTGTCATGTCTAAGTAGCACATTGCCTTGTTCTCAGGTGTATGTATTTTGACTGACATTCTAGACTTATAAAAAGAAACCCTAAACTTCAGAAACACCAAATTAGGCCACTATTAAAGAGAGACTAGTTCTAAAAATAGCTCAGCTATCTAGGGATTTTAAATATAGAAATTCTTTTTAGTCTTGAACATTCGAAACCCTTGTCCTAGTACCTAAGCTCATTATCACTTAAATAACTGACTCTCAAGTTGCTCTGGGGAGTGGCGACACCCTGATGGTAGTTTGTTTTCTTGAGTTTTTTTTTGTTTTTGTTTTTGTTTGTTTTTTGAGTTAAAAACAAAGCCTTTTCCCTTCTGCACATTTTGGAGGGCCTATGGGGGTGGAGCAGACATTCACTGGGCTTGTACTCTGTGCTGGGTAAGACACCAGGATGCTGGCATTTTAGGGACTTCATGGTTCCTTTTAATAAACGGGCAATTCCCTAAAACTTGAAGTAAGCGTATGTTCTTGCATATGTGCGTAAGATTTCCGGAAACACTCCGAGATAACCAAATAGACCCCACGAGGGAGAATACGAGGGGTGGAAATTTCTGTGGGCACTGCTTGTTAAAAAAAAAAAAAAAAAAAAAAGTAATACCTGCTTCATGGATGGAAGTTATTTCAGGATTAGTGAGTAGGTGGGTAAGGGAAAACAACTCAGATAATTCCCTAAACTTTTGTACTATTTACTGAAATATCTTTATTCAGAGAATACCTCCAAGCAAGACTGGGAAATCTCAAGGATGCAACCACCAGTGCCTAAGTGAAAATCTATTTCCAGATATAGTTGAGACCTAAAGCAAAACAAAGCAAAACAAAAGCGTGAGAAGCACTGTATATACTTATATATATAAAATAGTGTCAAACTTTCAAGAGCCGCTGATAGGACAGAGACCCCTTGCCGCACCTGAACTAATTGGATTTCTCCCATTTCCCCACCAAGAACTCTGTCCCCCGCGGGAGGAGGGCAGTCAATACTCAATTCCTTAATGCCACTACCTTTGCTCATCTTCCCTCTAATGGCCAGACTCTCAATTTCACCCCACAAGCTTAAATCAACAGGGCTAATGCCTCCCATAACCTCCGGATTATTTCCTGTGTGTTGATTTTCCGGGGAATGTGTACATTTTGGTGTTGACAGTACAAGGTATATTCCATGCTCTCTCTTGAACTTAGCAGGTTTTGACAGATTTATGTGAGGACAGATGGCCATTACAGGCTGAAGGCTGACAAGAGGCAGTTCAGAGCATTGCTAACACACTTGCACAAACTCTCAGCAGTGCAGCACTGTGCAGAATGTAATTCAGACTATAGCTTTTTTATTACTGCCTATTTTCTTTTGTCAAAAGAGCCTGCTGTGCAGAGCAACAAATGGCTGCTATTACCCGGAATGTAATGGGTGTCAGACAAATCACGTAACACAAACAATCAAGAGTATGTAGGTCATATTTCAACAGAGCACAACCTTAGCAATATTTATGATTACTGCATTGAAATGTGTTCTATAATAAACAAGTACCTCTGCATCACTCACACTTAGGCACTTCTGCAAAGCAAGTCTGGGAAAAGTGGTGCACACTCCACAGTCATCTTTTTAAACAGCCCTTTTATTTAAAAAAAAAAAAAGTCAGAGACAAGTTTTGTTTCGTTTTTCATTACGGGCTATAAAACGATTTTCTTTGAGGAGTTCTCTCTTGGGTTTGTTTGTTTAATTGCATGACTCTGATAAACGGTGACTCCTCTGTGTTTTGCGTGTTCCACTGTCTACGCAGTGACTTCAGCAGGGTTTTGCTTGTTGTTTTTTGTTTTTGAATAGTTTACAGTATTTTGCAGAACCTAACGCTGTATCTGTGCCTTGCCTCGGAGTTTCTTCGACGGTGGGATTTCCCTTAGGTCACATGTCGATTCAGATATTTCTTAAGGACAAACAGTGGGAAGATGAGGTTCTCATTTGCTTCACGCCTTCCCAGAGAAAAAGAAGGACTGGGCAGAGAGGCGTGTGGCTCCTCCTACCCATACAACCTATGCCTCAAGAGATACAATCTGGAGATTGTAGGAAGGGCTGACACTCAGTATGAACTGCGACTGCTCTGCCAGTGAGAATATTTTGTTAAAGGAGTTGCTCCTGTGGTCTCACCCACCCCCAACTTCCCCGGAACTCACCGGAGCCCCAGAGGAGCCAGCCACGGAAGTGTTAATGCTTGCACAGGGGAACATCCCCTGTGCAGTACTCTGCCCAGTACTCTGGCTGCCATCAACCCCGGCTGGTCTGAGGGCCAGTGCTCCTGCCTTTACTGCTTCTTCAGTATTTCCTACATCACCCCTGATTCCCGGAGAACAAACCGGCCTCACGGAAAGCCTTCAGAACATTCCTAGGACATGTGCCTAACTCCCCAACTCTTGCTCATGGAAGATGAAGATACTAATTGGTTCCCCTTGCACTTTCCCACAGAGCTGGGGCAGGAGTAGGGATGAGGGTGGGGGTGAGGGGGTGACGTTTCTGGGAACGTCGATCACCAACTCCCCCCACAAGCTGACGTGGGAGAGGAAATCACTGTGTTATTCTTGGCTTAAAAGAAATTTGGATAGTATTATTTCCTGAAAAGATAACAAAGGAATGATCATTCCAGATGTTGGGTCAAGAAGAATGAGATCAAAAAAAGAAAACGAAGAATGGAGTTGAAATATGGAGGAAACCCCTGACAGTAAGAGGTGCCAAACACTGGAATGGGCTGTAAAGAGAATTTGTGGGGTCTCTCTTTCTTGGAGTCTTCAGGCTCAGTAAAGGATTATATGACCTGTCAAAATCACTTTCCAGTTCTCTCATGCTATGGTTTTCCTTTGAAAACTACCAACTACTGCTCATATTTGGCTTTGGTTCATTTCCCCAAAGATAAGTCACATACAAAAGAAGTATATACCAAAAGCGTACAGCAAATCTATGCTCTCTGTCAATATTCTGTCCAGCAAAACAGATTTTTAAATGGGAAGTCCAAAAATGGCAATATAAAACTCTACCTAGGGGCACCTGGGTGGCTCAGTCAGTTAAGCCTCCGACTTCGGCTCAGGCCATGATCTCACGGTTCGTGAGTTCAAGCCCCACATCGGGCTCTGTGCTGACAGCTCGGAGCCTGGAACCTGCTTCGGATCCTGTGTCCCCCTCTCTCTCTCTGCCCCTCCCCCACTCACACTCTGTCTCTCTCTGTTCTCAAAAAAGAAACAAAAATGTTAAAAAAAAAATAAAACTCTACATAAAAGAATAAGAAATGACAAACTGGTGGGTTAATGAGTGGGTTCTTTTAAGAACAAGTCCACCAAAGTTCAGTTTGAATGTTGGCCAATTTAAGCCAAGGGAAAACATACAGTGAAAAACAAATGACACCAAACACTTGTCCTCTATCATCAAAACCACGAGGGAACTGCAATACCAATGGAGGAAAATATTGTTAAGACCTCGTGCGTTAGGATGATGAAACTGCTGATTATTTTGTTCTTCCCCTTCCCCCTAATTAGTTATAAAATAGCCACCTTGCTTTTTATTACTTCTACAGAAATAATTTTAAAACCAGTTCACGTGTACATGTACACATACATACATGTGAAACTTGGGGGTCAGCCACTTTGGTCCCTAACCAAATTCCTTTTATGTCTCCTGGCTGAAACCATCATCCAGTTGAGCTGACATTGCCTTGCCATCTCCATTTCAGAAACAAAAAGTCTAGCACTCTGAAAATCTCCATATGCAATAGATTTAAATGCCTTCTGCCAAAAGAGCATTCTCTCCTCTCATCTTGTTTTACTAACAGCTATTTTGAAATCAAATTAGTTTTTACACCTGTAAAAAAGAAGCATTTTTTTTTTTATCAGCCAAAATGAGCTAGTTTAGGACAATCACAAAGTCAGACCAGCTGGCAATACCTAATAAAGCAAACTTCCTGTCTCATCCCTCCTGTTTCCCAAAGACTCTGCAGATGGGGCAGAGGGATTTTTCTGGAGGTCTCAGAATTTTGTTGACTCTTTACATCTGCACGTAAATGTTTGGAACATGTCCCTAAAATTTGTGAAAGTAAAGAAAAAGGAGACACCAGAAGGTCCCGGGCAACAGCTTGATCCATTTCCTTGGCCATAACGAAATGGATTAAGCCTGTAGACCAAGGATCAACAAATCAACAACATGAATGTTTCCACCCTGTCCACCCCCGTGCTGCACCAACGGCAGACATCACTAATTGGTCATGACATTTTCACTGAATACAGACTTGGCCTTGGAATCCTCCTCAACACAATGCTCCTGGCAGCCAATACCAATCAATGACACTTGGCAAGTGAAATGAAACCTCTTTCACATAACACATGTTGACTACTATCTTTAAAATTCACGCTTCAGGAAGGAGACATCATCTCTAGTTGGACAGACCCTGCTTTGAACCCAGGGTCCACCACGAAGCCAGTGTCAACATATAGGTTTTTTCCTCAACCGTGAAATGGCCAGAGAATCAAAAAGATAGTACATATCACACGCTTACTAGGGAGTGGCTAATCTCCAGAATGCGTAGGAATAATAGAAGTAGCTATTATTGACAGAGTATCGGGGAGGAGATTGTTCTTCCTTGACTTGGTAAGTCCATACCCATACCAAAAATGGCATGTGCTGAATTTCATATTAGAGAATTAGAGGGATTTTGCCACAAAGAGAATATGTAAGTTCATATGAGTGTGCCAAGGAGAACACAACATGAAGGCCAATGAAAGGGAACAGGTGAAGATATCACAAGTTGAAAAGATGAGCGACAGGGTACAGACACCTCGGCAGATAAAATTAAGGCAGAATCAGTAATTAAATACCTTATATTTATTGAATCCTTATATATGCTGGCACTGGAGTAAACCTTTTTTCACATTTTATCTCAATCCTCAGAGAGACCCAATGAGATACTGGTGCTGTTATTATCTTCCTTTGGTGCATTAGGATGCTGAGCCTTACCGAAGTTAATTAAAATGACCAAAGGCCATATTGCTAGATGGTAGATCCAGAATTTGAACTTGGGTTTATCCAATGTCAGAGCCACGGTTTTGCATAACTTCACTAAGCTATGCTGCCTGCTTTCGGAAAATCACAGTAGACTACTTTTATTTGGAGCTTTGCTGCTTGTAAAGTTTTAAAATTCTGGTTGAACGCACACAAAATTGCCATTTTAGGATGTCAAAAATGGTTGAATGCTGGCAATTTTATTTTTCCAACCTCTATTTTAGTCCTTTAAGTCAGACAGTAATTCGATTGGGGGATTATAAGTATGATTTTAACATTAAGGAAACTAAGACCCAGAAAAGATTAAGGAGAGAGAAAAGCGTTTTAGCAATTAAAAGACGAAGGGGGAAAGCGCATGGCCCGTCTTGCAGTTCCTTACTGATGTCACTGCCCATGCCAAGTTCAGTGTTACTAAAACATCTCTTTGATTTCCTGCCTTCTTGCTTCTGCTCCATCAATATCTTCTCCCCTTAGTCCCCTGGGCAGTTCAAGTCTGATACAAATATTCCTCTCCCTAAGGCTCCCCCAGTCAGTTTTGCCTACAGAGAGCAGGGTTCCTTCCACACTCCTTTCCATGGATCGCCTGGGTCCTTGGCTAATGATATCACCTCAATGCTTCCTTTGGTCCTTGAACCGTCTTTGTAACCCTTTTCAATCTTCTGCGCAGTCATTGTATTTAACTTGAAGCAAAGTGACTTGATAACTTCTTTTCTCCCTTTGGTGATTCTCCTGAGCTGCAATCAGTGTGCATCACATCCTCCAAACACTACTATGCAAGAAGTTTTACTAGAGATTGTTTCAGGAGATGGAGATCATAACCATCACATACGGCAGAGTGTTTCAAACCCACAATATCTCTATCCAAAAAAAAAAAACTTCCTTACATCCTTCTCCAGTCAAGTTCAAACTTCTCTTCCCAACCTCCTTCTGCCTGCTGCAAGTTTCTCCTCCAAGTTTTCCTGGAGCTGTAAATTCTTTCTAGTATGTAATGCAACTTGACCCCACCTCACTTTCTCTAATTTGCATCTTGACACTTAAAACTACCATGCTCAAGAAACTAAAAACCACCCCCTGGGCCCACCTTTCTTAGAAGATAACAAAACATGAGAGATAATAAATATTTCGCCTTCGTGCTGCTTGTCCCATGTGTGTTATTTCCCCAACAGACTATAAGCCCATATCTTTTTTTTTTTTTAATGTTTATTTATTTTTGAGACACAGAGACAGAGCATGAGCGGGGGAGGGGCAGACAGAGAGGGAGACACAGAATCCGAAGGATAAGCTCACATCTTAAACACAAGACTACTGAGCAGGCCAAGTACAATGCTTCATGCTTTGTCGGGATCAGTCTCTAGGCTTTATATTTGCTGTACATCCACTAAGACCTATCATATTGCAAGCACTGAGCAGGTATTAAAAATGTTGGTAAACTGATTTTCATTGTACCCAATAATCTTTCAAAGCACCAAGAAGAAAGGATTTAAACCAGTCAGACAAATTCTGATTCACTGGCAGAAATAAATCCACTGTGTGTATTTTTAAGGATTCTAAATATGAAAAAAAAAAAAAAAAATGTATCTTCTATAAATCGCTACTTTTCTCTCAATAGCATGGGCTACTAAACTTTCAAAATGATAATTAAATTATTTAAAGTTAGGTTCCTCTCAAGAAGAAAAATGCTAAAACTTTTGCAAGAAGAAAAAAAGAAGTGCTTTTTTTTTTTGTAACACCATAATCTCACTAATAGAAGGAATGCAATTAAAGTGATATTCTCATATATACATGCGAGCAAAACACTTCAAAAACAAAGATGCCTAGGGGCACCTGGGTGGCTCAGTCGGTTAAGCCTCCAACTTCAGCTCAGGTCATGATCTCACAGTCCATGAGTTCGAGCCCCGCCTCGGGCTCTGCGCTGACAGCTCAGAGCCTGGAGCCTGCTTCGGATTCCGTGTCTCCCTCTCTCTCTGACCCTCCCCTGTTTATGCTCTGTCTCTCTCTGTCTCAAAAATAAATAAACATTTAAAAAATTTAAAAAAAAAAAAGATACCCAATGCCAGGAAGGATGTAATAAAGCAAGTATATCCATGGAAGGATATCCATAGGGTGATAAATGAAAGCACTTCTTTTGGAAAGCAGTGTGGCAATCTATACAAGAAGGCCCTAAGATATTATATCTTTATATTCATTATTAAAAACGACTAAGAATTTGTTTTGAGACAATAAGATTAAATTTATGAACAGAACCAACAAAACCCACAAATAATCCAATTAAAATGGGCAGAGGACCTGAACAGACATTTTACCAAAGAAGACATACAGATGGCCAACGGACACATGAAAAGATGCTTAACATCACTAAATCATCAGGAAAATGAACATTAAAACCATGGTGAGATATCACCTTATACCTGTCAGAACGACTCGTATCAAAAGACAAGAAATAACAAGAGTTGGTAAGAATGCTGAAAGAAAGGAACCCTCGTAACTTCTGGTGGGAATGTAAGTTGGTGCAGCCACTATAGAAAATGATATGGAGGTTTCTCAAAAAATTAAAAAGAGAAATACCATCTAACCCAGTAATTCCACTGTTGGGTATTTACTCAACAAAAATGAAAACACTAATCAGAAAAGATATATGCATCCCTACATTTATTACAGCATTATTTATAGTAGCCAAGATATAAAAGCAATAGATGAATAAAGAAGATATAGTACACATATAAAATGGAATATTACTCAGCTCTAAAAAAGAATACAATCTTGCCATTTCTGAAAGCATGGATGGATCTAGAGTGTCTTATGCTAAGCGAAATAAGTCAGACAGAGAAAGACAAATCCTGTATGATTTCACTTGTATGTGGGATCTAAAAAACAAAACAAAACAAAAAACGGACAAACAAAAGCCAGAAACAGATTCACAAATACAGAGAACAAACTGGTGGTTACCAGAGGGGAGAGAAGGGGGGGGGGGGCGGGGATGGGCAAAATAGGTGAAGGGGATTAAGAGGTACAAACTTCCAGTTATAAATATGTCATGGGGGTGAAAAGTACAGCATAGGGAATTAATCAATAATATTGCAATAAACTTTTATGTTCACAAACAGTAACTACACTTATCCCGGTGAGCACTGCATAATATATAGAAGTGTTGAATTACTATGTTATATACCTGAAACTAGTATAACATTACACGTCAACTATACTTCAGTAAAAAAAATAAATAAATTATGAGCAAACATTTCTAATGCAGTGCCATTTCAAAACAGTAACACTTTAAAACAACCATAATTTATAATAGGAGTATGATTAAACAAATTTTGACGTACTTACTAAAACTAATGTCATACAACACATTAAAAGCCTGATAGTAAAAGGCCGGTGAAGATATGAAAATTTCCTATTAAAATGCTAACTGAAAAGTCAGGATGCAAAATTATATATACAAAATGACTATGGTATAAATACAATGTATAAAATTATCCATAGGGAAAAAATACTATGGATAACTGTACATCTTAGAATTACAACTAACTTTTCTACTAGTTTATATTTTTGACATTTTTACAAGAAGATTAAATTATTCATAATATAATACATAATACAATAATAAAAATGTTTTAACAGAAACCTGGGTGTGGGTATACACGGTGGAAGCTTTCTGAATCCTCTTTGGAACAAAGTAACTGCCTTTTACAACATTCTGCACACTCATATTTAATAGATTCAACTGAGTTCTTATCATGATCCACAGTAGTATTTCCCAAACAAGGTGATGTCTATTATAGTGGTAACTGGAATTATGTAAGATAATAAAATATTACGAAATTGAATGACATATACGAAAAATAGTTTCCATCAGAAGAACCAATAAAGGTATCCCCCTAAAAGAAGAGTTGTCAAATAAGTTGTAGACAGGTGGTACTGAAAATACTGGGAACACATGGGAAATGATTATTATTATTTAATTATGTGAAAATCATAAAAATCTAGGATGATTTTGCTCTCACAACAACAACAACACAAATATCTTTAATTCTTTTCCTTTAAAAATCAAGAAATGAACAGTGGATACCATCTATGATACATCATTAGTGCAGTTTCTGCCGGAAAGATGAATGGATTGACAGGACATTAAAGTTGAAAGCAAAGGTCTCTGTGTCTTATACAGAAAATTTGATACTTGAATGTTTCTTTATATGATTTAGGCAAAAGTAAAATGACAAAGCTGTATACTTTAATCAACTTTTTCAACAGACCCACCAAATACTCATTCCAACTGGTCAGATAAGAAGGTCTCCGCTGCGTATGATACACACACATAAAAGCTGCTTATAGGAGTAATTATAATTTATTTAAGAAATGATGTAAAGCATATGCTTTTAAGCGAATCTATGTGCGCGTATATGTATGTAGGCATATAAAGATATGATTACATTTGCATATGTATATGTCTGTATACACACACATACACACATAAAATATATATAAATACCATGAATTTAACTAATCTACTGCTTGACCAAATCATGCGATCATGCAATAGACCTTTTTCGTAAGGAGGTAACTTAGCAAACTCAAAGTGCGAAATTAAACTTAGCAACAATGGCCATGGTGCATATAGGCGCTAACTATAGTGCCTGGTTAAAGGAATGTTGTTTAAGTTACTGTTCCTTTACCCTTATCATCAATGGCCAGAGCCAAGGAACTTCTTACTCAGACAAGCCTAAGATTCACTCTCTGGTGTAGTTTAAGTACCTCCACGTAAAGCACTCAGTGCAAAGGCACTTTTTGTAAACAACTTAGAAGTCTTCCTAGGAAGTCCCTGGATGATTAAGTTACTTAGGGGTTACTCCAAGTTTTTAAGGCTCCTTCCTCTTCAGTATATAAAGTAAGACTCACTAAATGAGTCCAGAAGTCCACATGGTAAAGAAAATCACTCTTGTTTGAGGATATGGGAATACATTTCGTTTTGGTGAATGGGCAGATTTTTATTTTTCCCCTTTGCTGAAAAGATATAAAGATGGTAACATATATAGGAGAGATCATATTGTTAAGTACAATGGCGAGTGAGAAAATATTTCAATTAAAACATCGATGTAATCACTTTGCTCCTTGGGTTCAGAACTTTGCTCCCTGTTTTCTAGCTCTGTGATCTTGGGCAAGTTACTTAACATTTCTGAACCTTATTTCCTCATCTTAAAGATGGGAAAACTACCACTATCTTCATGAGGTTGTTGTGAAACCAGTCAAAAATTCCTCATGTTTGGGGCGCCTGGGTGGTTCAGTCAGTTAAGCGTTGGACTTCGGCTCAGGTCACGATCTCGCGGTTCCGAGTTCGAGCCCTGCGTCGGGCTCTGTACTGAGCTCAGAGCCTGGAGCCTTCTTCCCATTTTGTGTACCCCTCTCTCTGCCCCTCCCCCCCTCACACACACACACTCTCTCTCTCTCTCTCTCTCTCTCTCTCTTTCTCAAAAATAAATAAAACATTAAATTTTTTTTTTAAATTCCTCCTGTTCAAGTTTTGGGGTCTCAATCTGAAATAGGGTTATTCAAGGATCCAAAGCAATAATACACATCAGAGGATCTGGCCCCAGTCTGACACACACAAAAAATGTCTTCTTTAAAAAAAAAGAATAAATGAAAATATTTATAGGTAACTTCTTATCCAATGTTGTTTGTACTATTTGTTAATTTCATTAATCACATAGAGAATACATGCTATCATTTAACACATATTTCATACACACACACACACACATAACTACACACGGTTCCAAGTGATATATAAGGCTTACCTGCAGTTCCAGAGAGTTCCACACTTAAGGTTCGTTCAATAGTCTTGTTCTCAAATGGGGAACCCTTGGGGTCACTGGAAGATATGGCACATTTATAAAAACAAACTGAAATGGAGTTGCTGTAGCCAAATGTATTAGAACCCCCTTCCCTTTCTGAAAATGGTTACATTTCTTAATACTTACTTTGGTGACTCTGGGGTCAGAGGAAGAGATAAAGTTGTTGGTTTGGCTAAAGGAAAGAAAAGGAAACTAATTATGAAATATTGAGGGGTTTTTTTAGATTTTTTTTTTTTACTACAATCAGGTTGGAAACTGGAAACTGGAAAACTAAAGTACGGAAATCCCTGAATATTGGATCAAAGTCAGACAACAGTCCATTATGCTAAAACAAATTCCAAACAACATTTGCATCAGTAAACTATCGTTCAAAACCACATACAAAAACCAGAATTTTCCCCAAAATGTAGCATCTCGGTTAAGGATACAAATTTTGCATCATACCATCAGAGAGAAATAATGTTTTCTATTTTAATTTGGAATACAGTACACGGTTTGTTTAGACAAGAAAACAGCAGAATAACTATCAGACAACAGAACGTTATGAATATTCAGTTGATTTTTCTCCTAAAATGTATAATTTTATATCTAGCCCTGAGAATAGGTTATATCTATGAGGCCAAAGCTCAAGCAATAACCATTCCATTTACTGAAAATTAATTGAGAGATTATGACAAATTGTGGACATTGACCCAGATGGTTTAAAAGAGGTTTAGATCCCCAAATCTTACAGACTACGGAAGTAAAATACTGCATTTATCAGTGGAGAGATCAACAGACTTGCAAAGAGAGAGCTCATTTACTTCCTTTTATGCTTCCTAAATCTTACCTCCTACAGGTGGCATTTCCTAATTAGGAGGGGTGGAGTAAGAATATTCTCACTCCAAAATTTCAATTGCTTCTCCTTGGCAGTCTTGTATTTTGAACAGAAGGAGGGGAAAACATGATGAGAAACGCACTTGGGATATACATCCACATATTATGCATATATGTGCTTATCTATAAAGATATATTTATATGTAAGTAAGTTTATGTCAATTTCTTCTCATTAACATAACTACTTTCAAAAGGTCAAGAGGTAGTCATTTACGTAATGAAAATCCTAGACTTGAAAATAAAAAGGTCTCTAGAACAAACTCTTATTTTAGAGATGAAAAACCTGAGGTCTAACGATATGAAATGATATTTCGAAGGGCCATAAAACTAGTTCCTGGCAGAGTCAGCCCAGAATATGTTTCCTTTTTCCTATTACCGAAAGGAATTGCATTCGATAGATATTAAAGTAAATTAATCAACCCCAGTAATTAAGGTCCTTTGAAATGTGAAAATATTATTTATGTCCAAATTAGGCTGAAATTACATACTTTACTTGGATAAATAGTATTTACATATTTAATTTGTCGATTTAGATTTGGTTTTTAAACAATTGAATGGTTTATCATCTATCCAGTGTGCATCCAGAAATATGAAGTTCATGCTGTCTTCTACAAATTAGGTACATTGATTGATCGGCTTTTATATATACAGATAAATGAACTGGGTTTTACATTAATTGTTTTAGTATGTCTGATATAATGAGCCTTTCCAAAAGAGCACACTCGTGAAAGAAATTTACCAACTTTTTCAGTGTTCAACTAATAATTAGGATCACGCATACAGGTTCCATGGAAAATGTCACCAGATAGGAACTGTGTGCTATAGGTCACACAATAAATAGACATTGAAAATCGGTCTTTGAAATTCCAGTTTTCAAGGTGTAGGGTAGGCTACCTGAAATGCTCAAAGGAAGATTCCTAACATTCTGATAGTTGGATATAGGTGATCATGATACCATGATTCCTGAATATGCCCACGGTCACAAAAACTACCACTAGGGGAGTATTGATATGGTTTCCTGGGAGTTTAACCCACACCATTCCAATGACTGATAGACCAGGGCCTCTAAGATCCTTGAGGGCAAGAATGCATCTTTTTCCTTCAGATCATGGTATTTTGGACCACGTAGACCCTTGGTTATTGTCTCTAATTGTGAATATATTTTTTTTCGGTTTGAATAATAATTTAAGTAAGTCCTGAAGCTGAGCATTTATTTCCTGTTGGTTATCCACAGCCAACCATTTTATTTTTTGTTTTAGGCCTTTGATAACTTCAGGAATTTTGCGGGCTTTTTTGGTCACTCGTTTTTGTTTTTTGTGTTTTGTTAGCAGGCCTTGTCCTGGGATAAACTTTTTATGCTTTGCCACAGACAAAATATCTTTTTTAAAAACCCATACAGGGGCGCTTGGGTGGCTCAGTCGGTTAAGCGGCCGACTTCAGCTCAGGTCATGATCTCACGGTCCGTGAGTTCGAGCCCCGCATCGGGCTCTGTGCTGACAGCTCAGAGCCTGGAGCCTGTTTCCGATTCTGTGTCTCCCTCTCTCTCTGACCCTCCCCCATTCATGTTTTGTCTCTCTCTGTCTCAAAAATAAATAAATGTTTAAAAAAAATTTTTTTAATAAATAAATAAATAAAAATAAATAAATAAAAACCCATACAAAGCAGGTCTCTAAGGAATATATCCTCCACAGGCCAAGTTAACGCCTCACTGTCATGGTTTTTTAAGAGGTTACAGTAATATTAGTGGTAAATGGATTTAAAAAACAAACAAACCAAGAACCCCCAAACTCTCAAAATCCAGGGCCAAATAAAGTCTTAAGAATGTAAAAATTAAAAAGATGTTTAGGGATGCCTGGGTGGTTCAGTCGGTTAAGCACTGAACTCTTGGTTTCAGCTCAGGTCAGGCTCATGGTTGGTGTGGTTCAAGCCCTGCCGGGGGCTCTGTGCTGACAGTGCAGAACCTGCTTGGGATTCTCCCTCTCTCCCTCTCTCTCTCTCTGTCCCTCCTGCACTGGTGCTGTCTCTGTTTCTCTCAAAATAAATTAACGAACTAAAACAAAAAAAACACAAAAAAACAAAACAAAACCATGTTTAGAACATGTGCTGCTTGTCTGGCTTCACGCACTACAGGGTTTCGGCCGGCTTAGGACTCCAAATTCAGCTCCAAAAACGCTGAACTCATGACTAGGACACACTAGGACCAGGGGGAGAGCAGCCCAGTGAATTTTTCATCCCCTCACTAGAGCAAGCCCAGCTGCGCCCCCGTCCCCTGAGGCTCTCTCCACACCACTGCGTCCCAAAGCGCCGCGGGTTCTGCTCTAAGCGAAACTGTTCCCGCGCATGCGTGTGAGGGGCCAATCAGGGCAAGGTGAGCTGCAAAACAGCTTGGCCCATTTCAAGAAATCTCTTTCCCTGAACCGACAACAAAGGATGGCCAAGTGATTTTGAGATAACCACCAGGGAAAACCTCATTGAAAGCCAATTTCAAACTCTGAAAGAAGGTTCCAGAAGGTTTATGGGGACGTAGGGATGAGAGAGGGAAATTCAAAACACTGGAAAGAAAATACTTATTAAAAGCAGCAGCAACGTCATACCTGTATGAAATAATCATGGTTCAAAACAGGGATCAGGGACTACCACTCTGCAGCTGGAAGGGGAAGTTGAGGAAACAAAAGGGGAAAAAAAGAAGTGGGTGTTTGTAATGGCTATTTTACAATATGCCTGCTTCCACCATAAGGTTAAAGGTAGGGCAAATGTGGAAGCTGGGATATTTTAAAGCAACAGCAACTTTCATAAGCTTCTCAGACAGGACTTTTGTGAGGGAAGAGCCAAAAAGAAAGAAAATTATATCTCGGCCAAGGCAGGTTTTCCCCAAATCACCCTGATCTGCCTCAGAAGCATCGGCCTTCCAGCAATGTATGGGAATAATAAAAATCACCCCAGATGCTTACTTTGCTCTCGGCCATATTTTTTAATAGAAAGCAAATGAAAATAAATTCCAGGAATTTCCAAATCATTATTTACAAAATAAAATCTGTGAGTGTAACATGTGGTCTTTAAAAAAAAAAAAAAAAGAAAGGAAAGAATACACTTACTAATCGAGAGAGGCTGCATACATTATTATGTACTATTTCTTAAGGTATATACGGCAAATCAACAATGCCTCATTTTTGCCATTATTAGAAGGGGGAAAAATAAAATCTTTTTAATATTGGCTAGCCCAGCTTGCTCAGAATTTCAATTATCTCAGCGATTCAGATTTCACATAAACCTTGTCCGAGCTGGCTATTCCCTTTACACGCCCTCCCCCCCCTCCCCGTCCAGTTCACATTTCAGGTGCCTTTTGGTGATTATGAATTCGGCCGCATATCAGCCAAAGAGGACATGTTCAACCTGTGTCCAAGGGAAGATTTTTTTTTATTTTCCTTAATCTCTACCCAAGTGCTGAATCCTCTTTCCAGAGAGACGGCCGCGGAGCGAAAGCCCAAAGTGGGGGCATCGCAGCCTGGTGCAGGACGGGTTTGCCTTCGGCTCCCTCCCCGGCAGCCTGTGTCTGGGTCCCCAGCCTACCTTGTAAATGTTGAGACTGCGACTGTGTGTGGGACTTCTTTTTGGAGGTGCATTTGTCTCTGCTACTGTTCCTGTTCTCTGTGGGTTTGATATGAGGTGGGTCATCATTTGTGGTCAGATACTTGAGCAGCTCCGAGCAGGGACGTCTTTGTGGCTTTTGCTGTTGACAAATGCTCCTCGCTTTATTGCTCCATGAATTCTCGGTCTTAAAAACGAGGCATAAAGAAAAAGCTAAAATTAGTGAACTGAACCTTATCAGAATGGATATAGGTTTTCTGAAGAGATGAGATTTTCAATGAAGTGTTCAGTCTAAGTGTACTAGATCTATGAGCTGTGAATAATTGTTTGCAGAACAAGGAAAGAAAATTACATTTAAAATTCCTAAATGACATTTAGGCAGCTTTTTATTTCATTTCTCCTACATTTCAATGTTCCTACTCAGCAACATGTAACTAACAAGACCCTATAGCGCCTTTACTGTGAATAAAAAAAAATAAGCTGGTTTAAACCTTAATTTGCCACTGATTGCTGGAGCCCCGTATTCACAATTCTCTTAAGTACCCCTTAACGCTCCGTTTTCACTCACAGTGAATGGCAAGACAAACATTGTTTAATACAGCCCGCTAACCGAATTATGTCATTGCCAGCATTCTATCCAATTAATGGCAGAGACAGATCTTTTGCGGTGATTCCAGAACAGTCTTTCTCAGGTTAGACAGCTGGCAAAATGGCAGTCCTGCATCTTAAAGTCACTCCTAGATAATACCAGCCTATCAGCAAATTTTATTGTAACCCACATTGCCGCACGTATTAATAAAGTGGGCAAGGAGTAACAGACGGCGGAACTTCCATTCCAATCATCCGAAGACAAAGCATAAATGAACTCTTTCTAGTTTCAAGTAGCTGGAGCACTGCTTTTGGAAACCCATTTCATATAGTTTCACAGTTAGAAAGCAACTGCGGGATCCCAACTGAATACGTAGGAATAAACCTATCCTTTGTTTTACAGCTTCAAGCAAAATCCTTTGTTAGTTTCCCTCCTATATTACAAAGTTCACATCGTACCTTAACGACTGCAGGGTTTGTTCTGATCCTGTGATTGTGGTTTGCATGGTTCTGGGTACTGAGACCACTGCATTCATTATAACTTAGCTGAGTATTGGCTGGTGCCAGTAAGAGCTTCTTAAGCTAGAAACATATCAAGGGGAAAAGCAAGAGAAGTTATGCATCTTTTAAGCATCCGAATAAGCTCCTGAAATTTTAAACTCAAAATTAATTAATTATAATTATAAACATTAATTCCGTCACTCTAATTATATTCACACCTCGGCACAATAGTGCTAAAGGAAACATATTTCGAAAAAGAAAAATTTGGCATTACACTACCAACTGTGAAAGTACGTCCTTTCCCTACATTTGGGACTAAGTGTTGTCTACTTTGATTTTTTTTTAAGATAAAATAAGGCAAAAGTATTTTCCTGAAAGGGTTTCTAAATACCTACTAGATGAGAAATGCTGCCTTGCTAAATGAGGGACTGGGGACTGGGGACAGAATCTATGTATTCTGTCCCCTCAATAACCCAAATGCATCAAGTGAAAATATATACAATATTCCACAACGCTTTGAAGGATATTTCACAATCCATTTTAACTTTACTGATTCAAATATTTGTGATGAAAGTGTGGCTATCACTGAAAAAGATTTGTAAGTAGATAGAGTCGGGAGATGTGATTCTGGTTCACGCAAAGCATTTACTCTCTCTTTTTTTCTTAAGTTTATTTATTCATTGTTAGAGAGATTGTGTGTGCACACGTGTACATCAGCAGGGGAGGGACAGAGACAGAGGAAGAGAGAGAATCTCAAGCAGGCTCCGCATTGTCAGCGCAGAGCCCAACACGGGGCTCGATCTCACAAAGCCATGAGACCATGACCTGAGCTGAAATGGAGTCAGAGGCTTAAACCGACTGAGCCACCCAGTCACCCTGTCATTTACTCTTTCTTGACCCCTGTTTCTTCATTTGACTTGCTGGCTTGCTGGGACCTCCCTGCTTGGACAGGCAGGATGACTCTGAATCAACAAATCCTCTTAGTTGAATCAGTTATGCAGATGCAAATCATCTGGTATCAATGTAAAGAAATCAGAGAAATGGAGAAACGGTGTGTGTGTGTGTGTGTGTGTGTGTGTGTGTGTGTGTGTGTGATGGGGGCCAGGTAACAATTACTTATGAGACAGTTTCTTCTAAACCAGAAAACTCAAAATGCACAGGCATACGAATGGAGTCTCCATATGTTTACATGGAGTGCTTTCCACATTTAAAAAACTTAGAGATGGGAGAGAAACAACCTCTAAATGGCATGCCAAGGAACATTATTAAAGTTTGGAGAACAGCATTCCATAATTTACATAGTGTGGTCTTACATCAGATTTATGGCAAATGACAAATGGCTACCATAGATGAGAAGGTAAACTGTGTCTTAGAACTAATAAAATTCTGGTCAAGCACTGCATCGAAAAGAAAATTTACTCTTCATTGCCAACAAATTCACTCTTCATTGCCTACCATAAATTTAGGGAACTTAGGTTGCAAATGTGCTATTATTTTTCAATCTTCATAAGAATTATGGATCTAAAACCTTAAAATATTGCATATCCCTTTTTCTACCTTTTATTTCTAGAATCACAGGCATAAGAATAAAACTACAGATATGTCGATTATTACATAATTTATGATGGTGAAAAAACAGGACAAAGACCAAATATCCAACCATAAGAAATCTCTTAATGAATTAGAGCATCTCCAAACAGTAAAGTCATGTATAACACTAGCAGTTATGCATATCTAAAATTCATAAATATGATGACAGATCTTAAAACAAGAGGAGATTTCAACCTTTTTTATATTAGAGATTATTTGAAATCACAGGGTGAATTTTTGGTGCGTTCATTTCGGGTCGTCTACGTCTTCTAAGTTTCTACCACGAACATAAATAATGCTAAGAAATAACGATACACACACACATCCACAGCCATAGACAGTTAAAAACAAACTTCCATAAGCCTACGCGAAGACTGTTAACGACCAACATTCTTAAACACAAAATCACAAGAATTTGCAGCTCCGAGTGTGCTCGGGGATTATTTTGGCATCAGTCTAAATTAAAAACCCAAACCTTATTGGTACTACGTCATACCCATGCAGCGGGTAGCCAGAGGCAACTCCAATTCCCGTTAAACACTAGGAAGGGTTCTTACTAGAGACGTCTCTTCTGCCTCCTGAGGCGGAGGGGTGCCGTCAGGCATGGAGGAAGGACTAGCCTCATTCTCAGTGGTCACATCTCCATCTGTCAGCGCATCAAATGAGGGCAATCCGTCTTCATCCACAGGGAGACTGTCCAGTGTCTCTGTGAGGACTGCTAGCAAGTTCGCCTCGTTCTCTTCATCTATCTTCTGCAAAAATGGAAAAACAGACGTCGTGATGAGCTGACGTTGGGCGATAGGTAACGCTATCAATCAGCATAGGTGGACCATGTTTATCCAAATGAGGAAACTATTCGTGAAATTTTGAAGGCTCATGCCGGAATACAAAAGATCCTGTCTTCCTCAAACTCCAAATTCACTTTGGGTCTGAATCCGACAATTAACTGATACCTCTCGGTGCCGGTCTTTGATTGTTGAGCTGTCCAATTTAGCAATTTATGGCATCAGTGCTTATCACGACTGGGTATGACTCCGTCTTGCTCGCACTTTCCCCATGTTTATGTCTTGTTTCCCTAACCAAAGGGGAAGGTCTAGAGAATCTCTAGAACTTGAGAGCATTTTAACCATCATCTATTTCATCTGCGGATGCAGTGTTTCAATCTCCTGTACAGGCAAAATGTTTAGATAACCCTCAGTTTGAACAGCACCAGACACTGAAACGATACCAAGAGGAACTATACACTTTCATGGTTTCAATTATAATCTCATCACTGAACACTCCACAGCCATTTGTTTCCCTCCCTGACATCTCTCCCAACTTTAGTCATAAATCTACCACTGCCCGCTGGACATTTCTACCTGATAATGGCTCCCTCATCCTTCAAAACCCAAACTCAGGCCCTTTCACAACCAAACTGCTGTTTCCCTTGACTTCCCGAACAGTTCTGCAGACTCAAACTCTAGAACTACCCCGAGTCTTCTTTATCTGGTCAGTCATTAAGTAGAGTCTTGCTTTGTAACGTCTCTCAAATGCATTCATTTCTTGCGGCTGGGGTACTAGTCTAGTGCAACATTACTCTGAATGGGGGCTCCTGAAAACATATCCTAACTCGTTTCTCCAACTCCCACAATCATGCCCATCGACACACCCTTGGAGAGTTAAGCTTCAGGTATTCATTCCATAAACATCTGCACACCTACAATACCAGGGCCATGCCTGGTGTTAGAGATAAAAAGAGAAAGACCAACCTTTGCCCTCATAAACCTTCCAGTGCAAGGGAAGAATGTGTAAACAATGCATTATAAAAGATGATATTTATTTCAGGACTCTGCACAAAAACTTTCAAGATCTCCCAAGTTGGGGCTTATACACCTTGTTTAGAGGAAAATGTGTTATACCCCGTGCACCTGGTCAACCAGGGCCAGTGCTGGCACACGGTATCGTCATTGCTTCCCTGCTGAATAATTCCTTGATCTGCATTTAGTACCTAGAATGTATGTTGTGTAGATCACTTTTTCCCCCTTCTTATAGCACTTCACATTGTTTGTCCAATTTGACCTGCTTCATAAATCTTTTTTTTTTAAGTTCTGTATGCTATGACATTAACAATATCGGCTAAATTATCCCACACAGATTCTATTACAAAAGGCACCTAAGCTACTGACATCTAATGAAGCCAGCAGTGCCCACACGTCCTTTCTCTCTAGCACTCAACTCCAGTTAATTGACCTGACAAAATTACAAGAATCACAGAATAAGACAGCTAATCAGAAAATCAAATTGTATTACTAGAGAAATTAGGCAGGCCTTTATCACGTATACATTCTATTTTCACATAAAAATTGTTTTCCTTCATTACTGAGGAGTCCCCCATCCAGGAATAAAACTACAGACTTCTTTCTCTTTTGGATTCAAGGGCCCAAAAAGAGCCATTTGTCCTCACGGTGGATTTCACTAGCATTTCTTACATTTGCATAATGTATCTCTCGAATGCTCCTGGACTTAACGCTATGAGTCAAGTGGTTTTGGGCACACGGGGTAGAATGACAAGTCTCTGAGTTTGAAGACTCCAATGCAGGAGGTAAATCCTAATCAGAGGGGTAAAATGTTAACTCCAAAATGGCACCACTTCTTCCAAAACTGACCGATTCTTCAAAAACAAATTGCTTGATTTAATAACAAAACATTAGTGAGCATATCCCCCAGCCTCCATTCTTCTGGATCTGTCCATGTAATCTGAATAATAAAGATACTGAAATGATTGTCACTTATTTTCTGTCCAGGGTCATAACCTAGTGTCCAAAGATTCCAATCTCTCCTCTTTTAATTTAGATTCCCCCACATACAAAAAACCAAATTCGGGTTATTAATCTGTCCTAAATAGAAGTCATATTTAAATGAAATATATATTATTTTAAATCATCTAAAATCACGAGACTTACATTAATGTAAATGTATGCATATTATCTAATAAAAACAATCTTTGAAGATATCTCAAGCACACACACACACACACACACAACTCAGTGAACTGGGCTTCTTTTCCAGGTATCCCAATTTTCAGAAAGGCTTATTTCAATGGCGTTCAAAAACAGCTCAAGAAAAACAGTTAAGAATGTTTACCAATAAATGAGTAATTTTGTTTACCCCGATTTAAATTTTGTGTTTGGCTTTCCAGCAATACTACAAGCCTCTATTTGCTTTCAATCACATAATACAATAGCGCCTTAGTTCCATCCCTCGTGTAAACAAACTACAATAATTCCAATCAAGTCAGAATGACAAAGAACACTTAAATTAACTAGTTTTCTCCAATTTCTTTAATAAAGCCCGGGTGAATGTACATCAAAAACAATGGCAGAAATAGTGGAGCCTGATAATGTCATAATTAATTTACAAGATCTGATTAAACCACAGCCATTTAAATTCTCTCTACTGGAACCACAATGGGAGGGAGGGTTGTGGGACGGAAGATTGGCAGTGTGTGTGTGTGTGTGTGTGTGTGTGTGTGTGTGTGTGTTGGGGTAGGTAGCTAGGGCAGGCCGGTAGTCAACCAGTATGGACTGTAATCATTATTTAATCCGTGTTCATCAGAAATGATTATTAAACCTCTTTATTACCACCCCTGAATGTGGGTGACTCAGACAGGTGCTCGGAGACCATTTAATCAAGTTGTTCTTGAATTATGGAAGAAGAAAATGTTATTATTTCAAATTCTCCATGTTTTGTCTAATCAGAGAAGACCAGGGGGGAAATTAAAATATTTATTGATGACATTTTCGTTTTGAAGCTCAACACATACTCCTGTATATAAAGGTGAGTGGACATTGCTCCTCACTGTGGCAATATCAATTAGTTTAGCATGAGTTTCAACAGTCACACACTCCAGAGAAGGCAATGGATGTGACAAAAAGGATTCTGGTAAACAATTAATGTCACTTCCCATTATCGCTTCGGTCCCAATTTACAGAGCAAATAAATCAAAGTCATTGCAGATGAAGCACACTGGCCTCCTAACACATGCCTGTCCACAGGTGACGGGGCATGGAAATACATCAGGTTGTAAAGTGACTTTACAAGATATCCCTTCAAAGACTCTGCTCTGCTACTGCTTTCTAATCGTTTGAAATTACCATTCCTACAAAAATACACTTATGAGCTCCATATCAGTTAAGAGAAGAAAAGCAGAGAGGCGAAAACCCGAGAGTGGGTCGCCAGTTCCGTAGCGATCGACAACTACACGGCTGAGCTCAGTCTTGCAGGTGGTTAGAGAGAGGTGGAGAAAGGAAGGAAAGAGCCCAGGCCGATGGGCATTTCCGCAGGGGAGCTCTGTACCTATCAGGCAGCTCTTCCCCTGGTTGGGTGTCAACCTTGGGCTCTCCTTCCGCAAGTCTGGTGCTATTCTTCCGGCCTGAACAAAGGTCTGTGTGACCGTGACACTCACTCTCTAAGGGAGCTCCAGGAGTAAAGACGCCTCATCAACAAAAACTCAAGTTGTAAAGAATTTCCAGTGACAGATGACAGGCGTACACGTATACTAACAACCCAACATTTAGAATGTTCAACAATTCCGAAGCGTTCGTCACCAACAAATGACAGTTCAACACACTCCATCAAGCCAGAAGTTTCATTACGATCGCTGGTTGGGACTGCTGGGTCCCTATTTGACCCGCACTAAGTGTGAACTCATTCAAAGGGTACAGTTAAAGGAAGGTCGATCCTGCTCCTTCAAGTGCTCAAAGTCACCTCGAGACTGCAGTTTGGGATCCAGTACGTCATATCTGGGCCTGCTTCCCTTGTGAGCAGTTGGCAAAAGGATCTTCCAACTGATTACACATGGTGGGGCAGACATGCATTCAGCTTGCCCAGGTGCGGAGTGACTAAATCTACTAAATGAAGGAGGAAATGAGGGACTCTGAGATGCTCACCGACACCTGAAGGGAGAACTGCGAAGCGAAAACTGCATGTGGTATCCCAAAGATTTTTAAATGCAGGCTATTACGGAAGGACCATGCCCTGCTTATGATAGTAATTTTTTCCACATCTTGTAGAATTGCAATTACACTCTGCGTCCCCAGATTCTCACACTCGCTTGATCTCTGTTTGATAAAAATAGTTTAATAGCCATTTAATCACAGCTTCATTATCTTAGCTCTCTTAATGCGAATTAGGCCAGGAGAATTCTTGCTTCCTCATTATTCAAATCATCAATAAGAAGGAAACAGTGGGGTCTCCTTATCATTCATTAATCAGTTTCAGTATCTTAGGTACTGTTTACTCCGAGATCAATCTATGTGAGGGGTCACTTAACCTCTCTGAGCCTCTATTTTTTTTTTCTATATAAAATTTTAGGTCATTATCTGCCTAATTCCTATTACAGAATTTTTTCTGCACTCATGGTTAATAGGGAGACAAAAAGAATTGACAAAAGCCTGAGAATTCTTCAAGAAGGTGCTCAACAAACATCTCCAGTGTATATGCCCATCGTCTTGATTGCCCATATTTGAATTTCATTCTTTGAGCACGATCTACCACCGACTTTTAGCACTGGGCCAGCTTCCTCCCAAATACCCAGCAAGCCTTGAGCTTCCTCCTTGCCCCATCCCGCTGATTTGGAAGCAGCTAATGAAGACAAAATTAACTCCTCCTTTAAGTGAGGCCTAATTAGGAAGGGAAATCTGCTAGAGTAACATCTGGTAATGCATTCTGAGGCCAAATATAAATGACATTTTTGGATTATCCACTATTTTGGATTATTTGTCCCACTAGACCCCAACTGGGAGTTGAAGTAAATAAATGAAAAAGTGACTTTTAGGATAGATTCAGGGGTTCAAATAAGAAATACAATTGATCATAGGAGTCCCTTTCCTGGATCTTCATACATAAAGTTCCGTACTTCTGTTTCAGGCACAAAAAGACAAAAAAAAAACTTTTACATGTATAATTTTTGGTTTTAATGTATAAAGTTTGATTCAAGATTTGCAAAAAGCTGAACTAAAATTTAAAAAATAATAATTTCTTCTTTTTTGAAATGAAATAAAAAATAACAATTCAGACTTAGACTACTGAATTAGACTTTGAGGTTATTGGCTTTTTTTTCCTTTAAAGCATTTTAATCAGGACAGATCCCACGTCACTGATGGTTTGTTGTATGCATCCGCTCTGAGGGGTCTGAGCCTCTGCTGGAGAGGTTAATATTTTGAATACTCACTCTCAAACAACTCTCTTTCTCTTTTATACTTTTGTATCTATTCATTTCTAACATACTCCCTGAGAATTTGCTTATTCCCCTATTTTATTCCCATAAGAGATAAGATAAGCACATTATGTGACACTGTATTTGCTCTGTTGGATGCCAAAGTTGCTGGAATTTAAGTTGTACTGATATAATGGTTAATAGAAAGAACACAAATTTTAATTTCACTGTTTGGGTAACTCTCCATGGACATATAGGCTACTTAAAATATCATGTATGTAGGGGCGCCTGGGTGGCTCAGTTGGTGAAGCGTCCGACTTCGGCCCAGGTCATTGATCATGCACTTCGTGGGTTCGAGCCCCGCGTCAGGCTCTGTGCTGACAGCTCCGAGCCTGGAGCCTGCTTCGGATTCTGTGTCTCCCTCTCTCTCTGCCCCTCCCCTGCTTGTACTCGGTCTCTGTCTCCCAAAAATAAATACACATTAAGAAAATAATTTAAAAAAGAATACCATGTATGTAAATGTGCCTATAGATACCATGCCCCCAACACAAACACACAGAAGTTTGCATCTCAAGTACACATATTTAAAACAGAATCTATGTAGATGTGCATTTCAATCTCTTAAGTGTATTCTCCTATATTCCATTGCAGTTGACTACATATGTGCGTAATCAGCACATGTACCTTCCTCCCGGTTAGCCACTATAACTGAGGGAAGCAATGATCAAAAACTGAAGACAGTTCCTGTAAAATTAAAACGAGAACCAAATGAAAATAAATGTAAGCAAAACTGAAGATTTCCCTCCATAGATATGTTTACACCTGTGGGAGTCTAGTTCGTTTTTGTTAACATTTATGATCCTGTTTAAGCAGCCAAATAATGTGTGTTCACATCGGTATTAGGCTCCATCCAACCTATCAGCTTATAGCACACATCCATGAGTTAATAAGCATGCCCCCAACATGTGGACTTCATTATTCTGAAGAGGTTACATGAGCCCAAGGTGGAAATACAGATGTTCAAGAGAAAGGCTTAAGAAAATCTTGGTTGAGGCTTCAAAATGAGCTATCATTTGGAAGGGGGGAAGGGAGATGTTTCATGTCCATTTCTCACCACATGAAGAGGAAGCAACCACGTGGTGCTACCACACAGGAGGCTTAACGGGCCTGTAAAGATCTAGTCCGGCACTCAATTTGTCCTCAGGTTGAAGAAACAGGGCTCTGTGTAAAGGACACCGGAGTGAAAGTCAAGACAATTGAGCCAAGTCCCTTCTGCACCACTAACTAGTCACACAGCCTCAAGTGAAATGACTCAATTCTGGCTGCGGTGCACATGCCCACACAGTAATCTGGTAGGTTCCCAACTGGCTCCGCTGTTTTCACCCTTGCCTCTTGCCTCCCCATCCCAATTGTCCATTATCAGCACAGAAGACAAAGGGATCCCTTTTCTAAAAAAAATATTGATTTATTTATTTTGAGAGAGAGAGGGAGAGAGAGAGCCTGTGCACCTGTGAATGTGCAAGAGGGGGAGGGGCAGAGAGAGAAAGAGAGAGATTCCCAATTCACTGACAGCACGGAGCCTGACACGATGCTTGATCTCACCAATCGTGAGATCATGACCTGAGCTGAAATCAAGAGTCACTGCTTAACTGAGCCGCCCTGAAGCCCCAGAAGATGAAGTGATCCTGATAAAATCTAAATCATGCCTGCCCCCCTTTTGATGTGGCCCTCCAAGGCTTCTCTTTGTCTCTAAAAGTTAAAATCCTAAGAGTGACCTAGTAGCCTAGGATCACCACGTAATTGAGCACCCAAGCCAGAACACTCTTGAGCATGTAAATACTCAATCGCTGGGGTATTAACCCAGACTATCAGAGTCTGAGATGTATGGTTGATTGCCCTATATTCGACCTACATCATCTGACCCTGTCAATGCCCCCATTTATCTGTCTCAATCCTCTCCAACGACTCTGATCTTAGTACTACTCTACAGAAATGCCAGGCATTCTCCTGCTCCAAGGCCTCTGCCCCTGCCATTTCCTCTTACTAGAAGGCTCTTCTACCAGATGGCCACAGACTTGCCCCTTCATCCCTTCATTTACCCAAAAGTCACTTTCTCAGTTGGACCTTTCCAACTACTCCGAGCACGTTCTATCCATTACCTTACTTTATTTTTCCTTTTGACACTTTCTTCTATAACTCAACTCAATATATTTTACTGACTTACCGTGTTCCTAGTCTATCTAATATAGAAGCACCGTGAGACCTGTCTGATCACTACTAAGGCACTTGGCATATAGTAGATGCTTATTTAAAATGAATAAGCATCACAAAGAAAATGTTGAACCAATCCTAAAAATATAATGTGACTTTTCATTTTCTTGTTGTTGTTGTTGTTGTCATTGTTGTTCATAATTCCCACCTTTTCCCACCCCCATCTAATTAAACGGTGTTCATCTTTGGCTATAATTTAAAATTAGCTTGCATTCATTCTCATACATCAGCTGATAGGCCAAACAGCCAATATTTTCTTAGTGGGAGATAAGGAAATTTGAACAGAACTACAGAGGGGCGGATTCTGAATTAAGCCCCAAAGTACTGAAATTGTATGAGTCAACATAATGTACACTTTTTGTAAAGGAAGAGGTGGGGATAGGTCTTGTAAACAGAGAGATTAATTCGCCCCAACTCTGGTGTTTGGGAGGATCCTGGAACGGATCATCAAGGAATTAATTTGCAAAATTTCCAAAGAGCCAAGATGGTTTGTGAAGAGAAAATCATGCCAGACCAACTTACTATCTGTCCATGCAGAAGCATCAGGCTCACTAATCAAGAGAAAACAATGGATGGAATCTATCTGGACTAGAGAGGGCTTCTTTATTCCTTACTGTATAACACACTCATCGACAAAGTGGGAATATATAGTAGCCAGAGCCTTTTTCGAACTGTAGACCATGGAGCTGTGGATGTTAGTGCAAGTGCTATAAGGACTGATAATAAACGCTGTAGTATATGCTATATTTATGTATTTATATAATTGAGCTCATATAGCAATATAATTAGTTTTTAGAAAGCAACATGCACACTCAAATGTGTTATTTCTCCTATCATAAACACAGTGGAGACCGCCACTGCATTAACTTGCCATGCTGAATCACTTTATGTTGGTCTCAGGATTTAAGAAAAAATACCTTGAGAAGTGAGGGTGAGCAGCTTAAAACCTGGAGCCATTTACAAATACTCGTTTCTATGAAGCAGGATTTTCTCAATCCTCTTAGATCAAAACAGAGTACAAAATAATCAGTTGCTAAGATTGATATAAGATACCGGTCATCATCTTAAGCCTCAACTTCACATTTTTTTTCTGTTCATTTAAATAGTTTCATAAATACTACTACCAGTACATTTTATTTTAATAAAAAAAAAATACTATGAAGTGGCAACTGACTTTTACTGAGTGCTTCCTATGTGCCCAGTGCGGAGTTAATTTCCCCGTACATACTATTTCATTTAAACCCCCCATTGACCCTATTGGTGGCCCTAAATTCATGCAGCTGATAAGAGGTAGGGTTGGCTATCAAACTAGGTATATCTGATAAAACCTTGTTCTCACTCCCTTTCTTTATATGTTGGAATTTTATGACCGAATTGATAGAACAAAAATGAGAGTGGGCATGCGCTAGTCTAATCTACATTCATATTAGAGGATACAAAATGAGTTAATTATCAACAGATAAGAACTAAGGTGGGGAACCGCAATTACATCCCCTGACGGCCTTCCATGTAGAAAGAGGATATTGCTTTGAGATTGCTTCTCAGTATTTATTGCTGGCCCAGTGTTCCACGGAGCTTATCTTCAGTCCTACTGGGTGGGATCCATCCTTCTATTAAAATGTTCTTTCCATTTCCCTTCATTTCTTCATATCCTATCCCTACCTCAAAGCCTATCTATCTTCAAGCTCCTAAAGCCTTTGTAAGAATAACACGGATCCCCGGATAGACATACAGATTCCTAGGTCTCATCACAAACCACTACATCAAAACCTCTAGATCAGGGTTTCTCGACGTTGACACTCTTGACATTATGAGCCAGATGATTTATTGTTACGGGCTGTCCTGTGCATTTCAGGATGTTTCGCCGCAGCCCTGTCCTCTACCTATTAGATGCCAGTAGCATTTCTCTAATTATCAACATAATCAAAAGCGTCTCCAGATATTGTCAAACATTTGCCGGGAGGCAAAACTGCCCCCAGTTGAGAATGTTATCCCGGAGGAACAGTCCAGGATTCTGCAGTTTTGATAAGCACCCCAAGAGTTTCCGAATCATGCAGGTCTGGGTAATTTTCTGTTTTGTGGCCGTTGAGTAGTGTATAGATCAATTTATGACTGGAATTTATGACTCCATGTGCGCTAGACTTATCCCTACTAACACAGGCAACTCTAGCAGCTCTTAATAGTCATTAATAACATAGTTTTATTTACTCTATGTGAATTCTTATCTCCAATATCTTACATTATGTGCCCAGATGTTTTATAGTCAATGCTTCCTTGTTGATTATAACTTACTGGTTATTTACTCCCGGAATTTCTTTTTGATTAGTCCGATGGCATTTCACTCTTTTTATTGCCAATCATTCTCCTCTTTCTTCAACATATTCTTACCATCATCATTATCATAAAGTTCATTTTGGTTTTGTAGTCTCTTTGATTACATAGACTACATGCTAACTGGTTCTTGAGGGTTTTCTTCTATATAGTTTCACAGGGTTCTGAAACACTTCTAGACTTCTTAAGATTTTTTACAGCTCAAGAAGTGCATTAAAGCCTTATACAAGTTTTATGTTATTATGACAGAGGCGGTGAGGCAAAATATAGAGTCTGTAGTTAGACCGCTTATGTTGGATCCTGAGTTCACTTACAAGGTGCGTAACCTTCAGTAAGTTACTTAACGTCTCTGTGTCTCAGATTTCATGTCTGAGAAGGGCGTTATAATAATAAGACCTCAGTTGAGGGCTTATTTTGAACAAATCCATGAAAATCATGTAGCACAGTGCTTGATAGATAGCAAGGACTATCATTGTCATTATTATAGTCCTTATACACTAGGTTGAGTTCAAAATAAGTGACACACAAAAATGGATTTACTGGGAAAATACTATAAGGGAGAGAACATTGAAAGTGGACTGAGTTGGCACAGGATACGAACAAATGAAGGGAAAAGGGAAGACCATTCTACACAATAAGCCTACACAATATAGAGGGTTTAAGTGTGGCCTCAGAATGCTCAGAATGCTCAAAAATCCTTACAACTGGTGTAAAGGTCACTGTCTACCAGTTACTTGTTAAGGCTGATATGTTGGAGTTAACAGATGCAGTTTGACATAATCACTGGTTGTTTGCATGTTTATCACATGGACTGATCACCTGAAATCCATACCAGGCTGAACCATGATATCCTCATTGGATGCATCCACCATTCACATACACACATGCAGACCTATACTATATGTACATATATTTTGATTACTTATACCTATCTATTGAGTGCCTACTATAGGCTATAATCTGTTTTCTAGGAACCTACGTTTTACTTTGGTGGAGGCAGGAAGGCAGATAATAAACAAATGAGCCCTTTCCAAAGATAGATAAATAGATAGGCAATGTATACATACACATATAGAGAGAAATAATATAGAGTATATAATATATGTACTCTATAACATAGAGGGTATATAATATATGTACTCTATAACATATAGAGTACATATAATAATATATAATTGCATACAATTATTATGTTATCATATAACATAATAATACGTTTTGCATATATATACACAAAACATAAGAATAGAATACGTGTGTATGCATACTTGATAGCAAAATATATACATCCAATAATGTTTATGTACATATACTGATATATACACAGAGAGACAGACAAGATGATAGCGTTTGAAGTAGCAAGCCGTAATAGAATGTTCTAGGCAGAGAAAGGAAAAGCATAAAAGTCCTGAGCTGAGAACTTGCAGTGAGGAAGACATTAACATTTTCAGAGTTTACATATTGGTATAAGTGGGAGGGAAGTGATCTTGAAAATATTTAACAAACATTACACATGAGCGCTGATCAATCAGAACAGCGGCACCAGGATGTCAGAAGAAGGCCTATCCTATAAACGACACATAAAATTTTACTGTGGCAAATTAGCAGATTATATTAACCCTGGGCATAAGCATGTTTTTTAGGCTGACTCTGTAAGACATTTTGTAAGAACTTCCCATTACAACCAATAAATTCTCTATATGATAGTGTATTTCCTGTCCCAGAGAAGTGCTTAGAAGGTATTATTACACAGGCCAATGCTATTGGCTCATGGAGGCTTAGCACCCCAAGATGGGTGCAAACCACGCAGCTGCAGATCCCTGGCACCTGGACGTACATGGTACATTAAGGTTGGGGACGCCAAGATGCAGGCGACATCAAACGATCTGATTACTTGCAATAATCTGGCAATGGCATTAAAATGAGAGAAAATTGTCTCAAGGTGGTTAGGAGCTATTCAGAGGCAAGGCTGTCCTCTCTGTGGGGACATCTAGGGTGAAGGAAATCAGTGTGCTTCCTGGTAATCCTCTGTGCCGTGCAGGGCCCTTCCCCCAAGAGAATAGGAGCCATTTGGAGCCCGGGATTGGGTCTTCGACTCCTTGAGCAACTTCCATTTCCTACTAAAGTGTTCTGAACAGAATAGTGGGTTGTCAGTAAATACTTGCCAAACGAATACAATATGAGCAGTCTCAAGGACTTTGTATCTAAGTATTCCACACGGGTCTAGGTTTCCAAAGCATCTGAGTAAGGCTGCAATCTCCTAGGATTTAGAAACTGAGCTTCTCTTAATACCAGAATGAGTATACCCTTCGTGAGGAATCTTTAAATACTTTATACTGAGTCAGTTCTTGATGCAGAATCACTCATGATTCTCAGCGATTTACATGCATATGTGGTGAACACACACAGTAGGGTAGCATATGACACCCAGTTAGACTAAGTGGCTAATAACACACAAGGGGACATTTATTAAAGTGACCTTGATCACTGGATTAAGGAAGCACAGGTGCCTGTAACAACGCGGAAAGTGACAAAGGAAGTACCAACCAAACTGGATAAAAATTCAAGAGTTACAGGACAATAAAAGGAGAAAAAAGTCATTTAACAATAGGCTCACATAATGATAGGATGTAGTCACTGAAATACTGAAGAGGGAGAGCCAAAAAGTCAACTCATCCAACTGTATGATTTTTGGAGATGAGAAGACAGATAAATAAAGTGTTAAACAGACTTTCTCAAGGTCAATTCGGAACTGATCTAAATCTGCATTTGTTTGGGGCCTATGGGCTCCCTAGTCTTTCTACTATGCCATGTTGCTTCCCTGGAGAATAAGAGGAAATACTAGCAAAGAATCTTTCTCTTACAGTTGACATTTTTCTTCTTTAGGCCTCTACACTGTTTAGAATATTGCACATGGGAAGTTCCCAGTGCAGACCTCTCTAGAAATCCTGGACTGTAACAAAGTTCCATGTTTGTGTGTAACGTTCTTGAAAACAGGAATCATGTGCATTTGTGCCTAACCTTCTTGTGTGTTTGTGCATAACCTTCTTGAAAATAGGAATCATGAGGGGCACCTGGGTGGCTCAGTCAGTTAAGCGTGTGGCTCTTGACTCCGGCTCAGGTCATGATCTTACAGTTCATGAGTTCAAGCCCCACATCAGGCTCTGCACTGACAGCACGGAGCCTGCTTGGGATTCTCTCTCTCTCCCTCTCTCTCTGCCCCTCCCCAGCTTGTGCGATCCATTTCTCTCTCAAAATAAATAAACTTAAAAAAAAAAAAAGGAATCATGATTTGCACATCAAACTGTCATCAAAAAACATTCAATATTTGTTGAGTACCTACTATGCACTAGGCATTCATGACACTGATCTAGCAATGAACAAAACAGCTAAAACTTCCTGCCCTCACAGAGCTTTATTCTAACAGGAAAGGCAGATGATTGACAAAATAAATTACTGTAAACAAAATAAACAACTGTGAGGAAGAAATAAATGGATAAAACAATACAAAGTCCACTTTTATTTATGGAAAGTCACATATTTTTTAAAAATCTGATTTATTTATGGAAGCAGAGCATAGATATTTTTCTTAGAAAAGGGGTGGAATAACTTAGAAACACTTAAATCCCTAAATTGTTGAAAATATAGTTTCTTAGTACAAAAACTTCACGCAAAGAAAAGTTTCCTGCTGACCATCTTTTATACCAAGCGGAAGATGCCTATAAAGCCACGAGTCTCAGTTTTGGCTACATATTAAACTTAGGTGAGCATTCAAAAAATTATTTCTGCTTGCCCTCCACTCCCACCCGTAGCCCAGAGCAATTAAATCAGTCTCTTTGGAGGACGGACTTAGTATTTTTAGAAGCTCCCCTGGTGGGACTCTAATGGGAACCAGGACTGAGAATTACTCCTATAAAAGAGTGAATGGTAGAGTCTTTGAGGGAAGGTGACTATATTTGCCATGATCTATCTTATGGGCTAAAGCTGAGACGGCTTTCCCATCAGGGTAGACCAGCTGTCTCACATTGAGACACCTGAAACCCGTGTCTTCTATCATAAAATGTTAGACTCTGTATGTTCCATCTTCAGCTGGTACATATCAAGGCAGTCCTCTTTACTATGAAGGCTTTCTTTCCTGGGCCCCAATTCTTGCCTCAATTACCCTCTTGTAGCCGGGAGCTTCGACCTTTGAACCCCTTCATTTGTGCCTATCAGTATCTTTCTCCAATGCTTCCTTCAGTACTTATAAGTCCCTCAAACAGATCTCTTTGGCAGATGGCAGGGACACCTACCAACCAAGACCCTACCTACTATGACCATAGGCTAGTCAGGCTACGAAAGCTTGAGCTTAAAGGAAGAAGACGTCCAGTAGAAGCCACACCATGACACTCTACATCCATGAAAATGATGGCATAGATGTATGTCATTAAAGTGAAACATACCCATTAAATAGCATTAAATCAATCAAGAAAGTTAGCCAGGAGCACTTGTTCAGCCCATGACCTAGGCATGCATACTGGAAGCCATTTGAAAGAATAAACTCCAAAGTATTATAAGGAACTGTGACTTGAGATGACCTTAATTGAATTTTTTCCTAATCTTTTTACAATGAGCATTTTTGTATCTGTAACATACAAATATAAAACTGTAAAACGTGTATGGTGTGTGAAAAAAGGGACAAGAGAAGAAGCTCACGTGTGACTATGTAATTAACCAAGGTCAGTCCAGGTCTACTCAACTTTGGGGCCCTGGCTTAGAATCTGGCTTTATTAGGCCTTAATTTCCTCATCTGTAAACTGGCAGCCGTGAAATCTGCCATGGCTATCTATCCCCTAAGGTTACCAGAAGTAAACATAGCATAATACCTATGTGCTTTGAGGAAGCATTAGATAAAAATGTAATGCTAAAGATACATGCATCTCAGATTAAGTCAATCAAACAATATTTACTGAATCTGTACTACCCTTTTATGGTTGAATCCTTCACTTGGATGTATTTCTCCCTCAAATCACCCCACAAGATCAAACAGACGATAACATCCTATATAAGAACGATGACAGTTTGCCTGAGACTCCACAGCAACGTGTGGAAGGAAAGGAGGAACCACAGGGATGCTCCCCTCGGGGAGTCCTCTCTGCCCCAGGTGACATCAATGGTTGTAAACAAACTTTCTAGGTCCGTTTGTCGGGATGAAGTCAGCCAACCGCAATCTGTTCGGAGGTAAAGATCTGATGGTAGCAGCTAAGGGCGGCCCTGAAGTAGATCCTTTCACCTCCAGGCATAAGAGGAAAACACCAGGCTTTAGCAACTGACAGAGAAATAGTTCTGTGCCATTACAGCATTAATTGCTCTTCAGTCTGCCCCTGAAAGAGCATTCGGTAGTTCAATATTTCTGAAACATGAATCCAAGGCCTCTCAAGTTGCTGCTGTTGCTATTGATGGCATGTCCCCTGTGACAGTTTCCAAAGTAGTAGTCAAAATCTTAAGAGCTGTGGTCTCCCAAGACCAGATTCGCGTTCTAAACCTGCCCCTTACTAACCTATATTCTTGGAGAGGCATTTGGGCTTTGTGTCCCCAGTGCCATCAACCGGACAGCAAAGATAGCTGCCCTACAACAGTGTGGTAAGAAGTAACGCACTGGGCGTGATGGGCACCATGAAATACTACATAAGTATTTCCTGCTATTTTTCTAACGATTTTCCTTTTATTTATTTATTTATTTATTTATTTATTTATTTATTTATTTTGAGAGAGAGAGAGAGCGCACATGCACACGATCAAGGGAGGGGTAGAAACAGAGGGGGAGAGAGAGTCCCAAGCGGGCTCTGTGCTGTCAGTGCAGAGCCTGATGCAGAGCTTGATATCATGGTTAGTGAGATCACGACCCGAGCCAAAATCAAGATTTGGATGCTTAACCAACTGAGCCACCCAGACTCCCCAATGATGTTCCTTTTCAAGAATCATTTTCAAAATGCTATCCTGAATAAAAGAGCAAAACCAACAAGGAAATCCAAAGAAACCTTATATAATAAGAATTTATTACCTAAGATAAGCCATTTACAACGTTTACTCCTGATTAAATAGCCTTCCTCCTTACCTAACAAATTGGGTTTAGTAACTTATAAAACCCTACAGGTATTGCCTTCAGTCAGAAGAGCTGACCTAGGACAAAAATATCGTTAAAACACGACAAAACAAAACAAGAAACAAACACACAAAAACAAATGCCACTGAGTCATAGGAAATATCAACAGAAGATATATATGAAAAAGCACAGTTTATCTGTTTGGAGATGACAAGGCAGAAGAACAATTCATTTTACTTAAAAATATGATTAGGCAAAATAGAGTCCTCAGTAAATGCAGCAGACATTTTACTTAAATTCTTTATAATATCTTAAAAAAAAAAAAAAGGAAAGAAGGCCTCAATACATATCTAAGCTGTTTCAAGTCAATGGCCATGTTTTATTTGGCTTTATTCATTCTTTTCTTCTTTTATTCATTTGTAGATTTCCAAGATATGCTTTTGGCTCTCAGGTGTTTCAGGAACACAAAGTGCTTCTAACTGATGCAGTCCCTGTCCTCATGATGCTTACAGCATCCTAGCTGCCCAGCAGTCACTGGTAGATAACACAACATAATTATTTCAATGCTGAATGAAGGAAAAATAGACTAAAAAATAAAAATACAGATGGAAAAGAAACATGAACACCAAAGAAAAAGGAATTAGAAAAAGAGTGGAATAATCCATAATTGCATCATCACTTATAGTTACAAATAAAATACTCTTCTCATGTTCTATTCCTCATTGGCGCTGCGGGCTCCAGAAAATAATTACTCTCTTTGTAATATGAACTAACGTTTTTATCACCACACACAACTCTTCAACTCCTCTTTATTCTTAAACGTTGCCAAGATCGTTGGGGGCTACAGCTATAATGAGACATTAGAGGAGAAGCAAGATTTTTCTTTGAGCTTCTGTGACACTGATCATGAGAGCATTATTGCCATAAAGGCCAAATAAAATCAAACCATAATCTACCGGGGAACTAAAAAGTAAACTCTTTTTTTTGGGCAGAAACTGTCAATTTCTCTCAAGTATTAAGCATGACAGGGAGATACAGCTTTCTTTCTGATAGATAATGCAATGGCTATGTGCTTTTTAATGATTACATCTTTAATCTTGAAAGAAGAAGGCTGCTCTAAAATCCAACTGATTTGGGGATAAAGGGCAAGTGAAGAAAAACATTTAGGTTGACAAAAAAATAGTCGTCTTTGAGTTCTTGCTGTGGGCTAGGGTGTTTTTAAACACTTTGCACGTGCTCCTTCTTTATCTGCATTACAATCCTTTGAAATATCTACAATGTCACCTTTATGCAGATAGAGAGGCTGAGGATTAAGGGAGTTAAGAAACTCACCTAAAACTAGAATTTAAATAAAAATTTGGGGAAAAAAATTTTTTTAAAGAAAGAAAAGAAACTCACCTAAGATTCTATACCAAACAGACTGGAAATTTGAAGCCAGATTTCCCTCTCTTCAGTACCCATAACTTTTCCAGAGCGTTTTTCCAGTAGCAGAATTCAAAACGCTTCATACCTTCACAGGTGTACATTTAAACTTAATTGTTAATTTTATTTTCAAGATCTCTTTGGGGAAAAAAACACACTTCACTGAATATTCTTCTAGAAAAAGAAAGTCACATGTTTCACTGCCTCTAATGAGTTGTTGCAGTTCAGAAGTTTCCATTACATCCTGACAATTAAGTTGCTAATAAACTGAGGAACCACTAATTGACTTATCCATCTCGCAAATTCAGGACCCAGCTAGCACCCTATAACACAATTTCCATCACCGGACCCAAAATCGTTCACATTTTGCAGTCCATGGAGTGATTAGATTTGATTTGGGAAAACCACATATTGCCCCTACGCTTGACATGGAGTTCTGACTGGGAACGCACACGCACACGTGCTCTCACACAGACTAGTAACAACGGGCTGTACAGGTGCCGACTGCATTATCAGAACCAATAGCAAGAGGTCGTTAAGCTGGGGCCCATGCAACGGCCCAAGATAAAAAATTCATGGTGATTGAAACCACAGAATCTTAGGAAATGCAGTCAATTTCATACAGTATCAAAAGGTCACTCTATTCAATTCATACTTGAAGCCGAGCACAATATTGAAAACACACGTGAAAGCAAAGGGTCCTATCAGCTGTCCAAGATTCAACATTTACGGACGATGGAAGGTAATTTACTGGTTACCAAATAAATGCATTACCTGTGTCGAGCCCTGTATTGGCTCGCCAAATTCTCGTACAGAACTTAACGCTTTGAAAGCATTACTAAATATGTCAGCATTACCATATTAACTGCTCCATTCAAGCTTTAGTAAGAGTGAACTTTTTTGGTTCCATGTTCCACTAGTAACTCTAAAGGTTCTGGGAAATTTGGCTCTCTGCTCAGACTCTTGGGGTATGATCTGTCTTACAGGAGCTACTTAAAAACAAGAACATTAAGTCCGATATCTGGTGCTTCTCAGACAATAATGTGCGTACGAATCACCGGAAGATGTCGGTAAAATGCAGAGTCTGATTCACAGAGCCTGAGACTCTCAGTGTCTAACAACCTCCCAGATGATGTTCACGCCGCTGGTCCATGACCACAGTTTGAGTACCAAGACTCCAGTTTTCTTCAACTCAGCACATTTTCTTTATTACTGGCCCTCATCATGTACAGGGGCAGGGGGGAAGATGTTTAATGACAACTAATCCCCACTGGAAAGGCATGCCATCACGTTTTGAATCAAGACTTATATCCTTCTATCATTTCACTCCTTCTAGCTCAGGTTGCAAACTGAAGGTCCTCAGGCCAGAACTAGTCCAGACATAGGTTTTGTTTAAA
Source organism: Felis catus (assembly GCF_018350175.1). Lineage (NCBI taxonomy): Eukaryota > Metazoa > Chordata > Mammalia > Carnivora > Felidae > Felis > Felis catus. Next base: position 186,098,123 of record NC_058371.1, on the reverse strand, counting down.
CAGCATGCCTCTAAAAGATTTTAAACATTATTACGTTAGTTAACAAGATTTACTATACTGGAGATTTCGTCTAAAGTTTCTGTCTTTTCGAAGGAACCCAGAAGATGAGGAGATGTGATCAGAACCCCCTCCCGCTCTCCTTACAGCCCTGACTTCGACTTCCCGCGGTCATCCTTACAGTATTTCCCGTTGGCATTGGATTCACTCTCTCCTCTGATTTGTTTTTCCTCCGTTTTTGCACCTCCTCATTAAGTTATCTCTGATATAAAATGCTTTTCCCATTTGGTTTCCTCAAAAAAATCCTAAGTGGGGCTTAAGATCCTGTTTGACTTTTCCTGTCCCGTTAAATATTCTGTAAGCACACTAAATTAACTCTTTTAAAGTGTCTTAGCACATCATACCACACTTTATGCTTATCATATAAAGCCCAGTTTTCATCCTTTCATAAGCACATTTTCGTCGGCCTTTATCTGATGAAGTGAAGTAGAGACGTACAAGATCTATGACGGAGATATGCAAGTGTGTATGCATTGCCCGTGAGCCGTTTGTAGACCAATTACTTCAACTTTCAACTACATTGTCACTGTCCTCGGGGAATTTACAGTGTGTTGCGGTGTTTGCAGGTTAACAGGATGATCTCCATGAAGTAATTACAGGAAAAGTTATTTCTGATTGTATGATGGAGCTATGATAGAACTGTTTTCACAGGTTTTCCTTTTTTGTACAAGGCACCTATCTGTGAAGAAGTTTTTTGGGGGGAGGGCTGCCTGGGTGGCTCAGTCAGTTAAGCATCCGACCTCAACTCAGATCATGATCTCCTGGTTTGCCAGTTCGAGCCCCACATTGGAGCCTGCTTGGGAATCTTTCTCTCTCTCTCTCTCTTCCTTTCCCTCCGCCCCTCCCCCTCTTGGGCACTCTCTCTCTTTCTCTCTCTCTCTCTCAAAATAAATAAATTTTTAAAAAAATTTAGAGAAAAGAACTTTTCGTTTAAGCATTCAGCACGTAGGGTATTGGTTTTCTACATTAGAAGAACGTTTTGGCCATAGAAAGCAAAGCCATAATCAAAACTTCTAACTACTGAAAACTTGACAGGCTGATTAAACGTTAAGTCCAGAAGTTTAGTGGAAGGCACTCTCTTAAACATCTCTTCAAGTGGGAGACACGTAAGAAACAGAGGTGGTGCAGAAGATTCTGCACAAAACCAAGATTTACACTAGGGTAGTGATATTTGATGTGCTCTCTTACAATGGGCCACGGGATTATTAGAATAATGAAAACACTTGGGAAACTATTTGGTAAATCGATCATTTCATATTTGTGGAGCCCCTTCCATACCTGAGTCATCGTTCAGTAAGGCAAGAGACATCTCGCAAAGCCGTGCAGTGACGTGGACGAGGGTCCAGGATCACTGTGCGTGGGCGGGGATCCTGGCCCTGCCACTCGCTAGGGTTGAGGATCCGTGGCAAGCTACTGAACGCTGGGACTCAGTTCCCCATGGGTAATGAAGACAATTATAAAACACCTGCCCCGAGGTTGGTGTCAAGATTAAATGGATTAAAACACGTAAAGCACACAGAATGCTACCTGGCCCATTGAGGCTTCTGATAGATACTAATTATTGTTAAATGTTATTTTTGCCCTCCTCCGTGAGTTTATAATCTAGTCGAGGAAGTGAGATAGGACAATGAAAATAGCACCATCTCCCCAGGCTTGTATGTATGAGAAGTGTCAGATAAGCCATTTGGATACTCGGGGTTAGTTCTGAGAAGGGAGAATCATTTTTAGTTTTAACTCATGTCGCCAGGAATCTAGGCAAGGGACTACTTATCAAGGCACAGAATTTTTAGCAAAAGGTTACCACAGCATACATTATTTTGGTCATGGAAATCCCTTCGACGACCATTATAAAACAGACCTCTCCTAACATTCTGGCGTATGAACACATCCAGGCTTTCCCCTCTGACCTGGACAATGAAGGCGTATCACGGGCACATCTAGACTTCACACAAAAACTGATTATGGACCTATCCAATTACTGGCAGCACAAACACATTTCTGAAGGCCTCTCAGCTCACCCGGCCTGACAGAGAGGTCTTAGAGTCAAATAATCCCACAGGCTTAGCATAGAAACATAACTTGAAAGAAGAAATAAAAACTCAAACCAAGATGCCCTTGTCCCACAAAGATGAGCTTATTTGTATTCAGTTATTTTTATCAGTCTACTTATCTTTAATTCAAATGCAGGAGTTTTATTTTATTTACAAGTTAGGAATGATCTAAAATTAAAATAGGACGCCACAATGGGGAGGGGGGAAGCAGGATTTCTTTGATGGTAGCTATGTAATAGAAGTTTATCAATGCCATATAGAAAGCCTCACATATTGGCATTTACCATCAGTGTAAAAATGGCAATACACGTTTGCTATCATTTACACGTTTTAGTTCATTTTCTGAATGTCAGTAATAAAGACGTGTCTTAATACTATTAAGATGCACTGTACTAAAATGTTTGGTTCAAAGGCAGGGCTCATCTTCAAAAAATGTTTACCTGTGTGTGTTTCCTGGGGACAGATATGCCATTTATTTTTATATTCTGAGTATCTAACACAGCATACACTGAGTAAGTCCCAGATGAATGAATGAATGAATGGCTATGATGAAAAACAGGGAAGGAAGAGAAAGAAAGGCCTTATTTCAGAATAAAATAAGTTCAAATATTTTACCAGCTTTATAATCTCCTTCCGTATGCCACACTTCACTTATCATTGTCTTATTTGAACCTGCCACTCAGCACTCAAGACAGAGAACACTCAATATTAGTTACCCTTTAAAATACCCATCTTTACTTTCACATAGATGCTGACCTGGAAAATAGGGGGCATTCAAAGAGCATTTGTCCAATATACAAGATTGGTTGAATTCACTGGAAGCTCCTTTAGGACAGGCAAGGACCTACTTACGCTTGATGGTTCTCCAAATACCTAGCATTATACCTTGGTATAATGTACTCCAAAAATAATTTCAGATTTATTTAACTCCTTATTCATTCAACATATACTTACTAAGGATTTACTGTATATCAGACACGGCACTAAATAATGGGACTGTGTTAGTGGAAGTCACAGCCCAGACCGTCAACAAGATTCCTGTCCAGAGGGAGAGGCAGAATAGATTAGAAACAGGTAGATTGAGAAATCGGTGGGGAAAGTACAGTTGCTACAGGGCACTTAGTGTAGACACCTAGATCCCTCAGGACACCAGAGAGAGAGATTCGAAGCGAAGTGATAGAGAAGGGAACACTCAGATGATAATATGGGATTAGGCAAGCAAAGAGGTGGATAAGGAGATGTGTTGCATCGAAACAAAACAATATAACTTACACATAGAAAAACCCAAAGTGTCTCCAGACCTGACATGTTGTAGCAGATATTCAACAGTCATAAGCGGGGATTACCCCAGCATTATGTCAGGGAAACCATCTCATACATAACTAACACCAGGTTCTCCCGCCCTGCACCGAAATAAAGCATAAGATATGCAAACTTGTTGCCAGAGTTATAATATAAAACAACAACAAAAATGTATAGCCCCTGACCCCTCCTCCCCTCCGCCCAAATGGCTCACACAATGCATAATAAAGCTTGCCGCCTTTCTAGAATTCGCCATGACAACTGTAAAGAAAATCACAGAGCAGTTTGTTGAAAATGCCACGTGCTGAACTTTTGCAACCGGTATTCTGAGCAAGGGTCCTCTGTGTTGATATTTTCTGTAGTGTAGGCCTCTGCTTCCCGGCTTCTGCTTAGCCAGGACTCATTAGTCATCGCAAACATCATTGACTAAATGTGGTTCACTTTAACATACAAAATGCCTTTGCGTGTTGGCTCTCATCAGCCACATGAGAGAGAGGTCCAGGCCGTGCTCAAAGCTGCAGGGCACTCTGAGGAGTCACACTGTGGATGCTTGTCTTCCCTCCAAAGGTTACATTTCATGACAGAGATTAAACATCTTGCCCGTTCTAGGATTGCTTTTGAAAATTATGCACTAATGATAGCCACTCAAGCAAGGAGCTTACTCATTTCCCTTTGGCCTCTGCCTAGAGCTTCCCAATTTGGTCATTTCTTCAACAAATATTTCTTAGGTGCATACCATGTGCTAGGAACCGTGCTCAGTGAAGGGTACCATGGTGAATAAGAAGAAACATGGCCCCTCCCTCACGGCCTTTACACTGGATTAAAGGTACCCGCTGGATACACACGAAGAAGCCACTTCAGAAGCCCCACTTGCCCTACATCGCCGAGGGGCTGGCACAGAGCCCAGGGGAATGCTGTCGGACACACCCTCCCGAAATCTGAATCTTGCCTAGAATTCTCTTCCAGTTTTGTGCCCAAGGACACTTTTGGTTTTACAGAGCTATCCAGGAAGTCTGGGGTATTGAATGCTCCTACAAATTGCCATTTATTGACTACCGATTATGTAGAAGCGTTGAACTGTGCCCTTCCCTGACATTATTTCTCCATATATTATTTGGAATTTTTTTTAATGGAAAGACTCATGTTTCTTGGCAGAGACATACCAGTGAATTCTCAGGGATAGCAAATATATGCAATTACAAAGCGCAGTGTAACACACCCTCCCACGTTCCCAGAGCCAGCATACCGCTAGACTCATAGAAGATGCTGATCAGTGATGCTCCATACCTGCTTCTAGAATTGTTCAATCACCAGAAAAGGCAGTGAGTGCACGGTTCCAAATGTCAACGCGATGCACAGACCATAAGAAGGAGAGCTCACCTTTGGTAAATAATGTCAGAGGTAAGGTTTCATAAAAGCGATTTAGTGTGTGCTTATCTACATTTAAATTTTAAAGGCACTAATAATGAAAAGATCAGCATTATTTTCAATGACTGGAATCCCAGAGGACACCAAGGGTGGTAGAACTCCCACTGCTTATTGGGGAACAAGAGCCCCATTTGTTTTCTAAATGTCAAAAACATGCTGATGATAAGATCCTCTAACTACTATGAAGACCCTATAGCTTTCATGTGTTGTTTCTTGACTGTTTGTAACAGCACGAACATTTCCTTTACACATTATCCCTCCACCGTTAGGTACAAGCCAAGAGCCAGAAAGCAAACTTGAAAAAAAAAAAAAAAAGCAGGGAGGGGGGATACACCTGGGTGGCTCAGTCGGTTAAGCCACTTGGTTTCGGCTATGATTATGATCTCACGGTTCATGGGTTCAAGCCCTCCTGTCAGGCTCCAGGAGGACACCGTGGAACCTGCTTGGGATTCTCTCTCCCTCTTTCTCTGCCCCTCCTCCTCTAAATAAATGCATAAGTAGATAAGATAAACAAACAAACACACAAAACCAACTTAAAAGAGCCAGAAAGCAAAAGCCCCACTCTCTGCTCACTACCCAGGGGCTGGCACAGAACCCAGGAGAAACCTACTGAAATCTGAATTGTGACTGGAACCTTCTTGTAGTGCTGCTCCTAGTTCAATACCCTCGCTTGGCCTCCATGGATATTCTTCTGCTTTTCTGTGTAAGGAAAACAGACGTGATGCCTTTTTTGTTTGGTTGGTTGGTTGGTTTGAATTCTGTTGTTTGCAACCAAAGCGCTTTAAACTATAAATCCCAACTACTATAGTTAAATATATTGTTTAGAATGGTTTCCCTGGGAATAGACTGATTCTTAGAAAAGAAAAGGTCTTATTAATATTACATTTTTTTTTATCTTTATCGATATACTTATGGATAAAGGCAAGTATCATCATCTACAGCTGTTTATAGACCTTTTATTCTTATTTCCAAAAAAACATTTATTGCATACCCACCATGTTCCAGGCACCGTGCAAATCACTTTCAATGTATTATCTCATTTAATTCTAACAACAACCCACTAGCAGGATTTCTAGGAAGGCAGGATTTCTTTTACCCCTTCATTCACTACTGAATCCCCAGTGTCTATCAGATTTTTCACATGTAAGTGATCAGTAAATCTTTGCTAAATGAATGAATAACCCTATGAGGCAGACACTGTTATGTGAAAGAAGAAACTGAGACTCAGAGAAGTCGAGTAAACATTTCCATGGTCCCACTGCAAGTAAGCGGTGAAGCTAAATATAAAACCCAGGCCTGTCTAACTCCAGGGCTCCGCCTCCTAAACATCTGTTTTTAAAGACCTTTTAAAAATGTTTATTCATTTCTGAGAGAGAAGGGGGAGGTGCAGAGAGAGAGGGAGACACAGAATCTGGAGGAGCTGGAGAATCCGGAGCTCCAGAATCTGGAGAATCCGGCACAGAGCCCGACGTGGGGCTCGAACCCATGAACTGCGAGATCATGACGTGAGCTGAAGTTGGACGCTTAACCGGCTGAGCCACCCAGGTACCCCTCCACCTCTTAAAACATCTTGCTGTGCCTTTATGTTCTCTTGGATTGCCTACGTCCAGGAGCTTAGGCAAGGCCCTCTGATTTCTTGTCTCTTCACTGTGACGTGGGGATACGACTCTCATTTGGCTTTTGTAAGTTCGTGGCACTCTTTTTGCACACATGGAGGATGCCATGGAGCGATAATACGTTAAAATCAAAAGAGGCCAGAAGAGTCAACTCTCACCTTGGCCATTGCTAGCTTGTGGGTTGTCAAACCTCTTAATCCTGAGAGTGAGTGCCACACCTCAAAACACCTGCCTTGTAGTCTTTGTGAAAGGCAGGGAGAATTACTGCTCGCACATGGGCTGACTCTGTGAGTTGAATTATAAACATTAAGTTAAGGCATTTAAACAAATAATTATATAAACATAAATTATATATAGACTTAACGTATAAATGTATACCTACACTTCATAAGATAATTATAAATATAAATTAAGGTAACATAAAAGTGTAGATTTATATGATATAAATAAACATAGTTATAAATATAAATTAAAGTATGACTGTAACGACTTTTAATGCCAGCCCACTCTAAGTATTCATGAATTATCCACTCTCCTGGATTTCCTAGACTTCCCAGGGAATAAAGTTATATTAGGAGCCTACTCAAGCATCGTTCCATAAACCATTCTTCCTTGGGTTGCCTCTTAATTAGGGAAGAGTGATATTGCTTCAAATGCCCGTCCCAAAGTCAGACCAAGACAACGCTCGGGGCAGAGATGATGCCAACACAATCAACACGGAGTCACTGGTGGGCTATTTCAGATGTGATCTTTGGCTTGTCCAGTTAGCTCTAGTCTGCTGGCGTTCCGAAAGTGTAAGGAAGAGGCACCCTTAAGATCTTCCAACAAAGGAAAGAGAAAAGATGTGTTCGGAAAATGAGGAAGAACATTAAAAGACTGCAAAGGGGAACATTAGCAAGAACTAAAACACTTAAAATATTTAAAAACACTTAAATCATCTAAAATAAAATACCAAGGGGAGCAAAGAGCTTCACTACATCCTGGTCGATGGGGGGTATTCAAATAGCACAGAAAATTCCAGAAGAATGGGAACCTGCTAAAAGGCTTTATACTAGACAATTAAGAATCTTTGGATAGTATCAGAGGAAGCACCATTAAACTCAAGATGGAGGGGGGATTAGATGGAATGGTATCGTGTCCTCATACGCCTTCCAAAAGTAGATGAAAGTATGACTTAAAGAAGAAAAAAAAGTGAGCAGGGCAACAGAAAAATTCTAAAAAGCTAAGGGATTCTAAAAAAGGGGTAAAAAAAAGATTGATGCAGGACAAGAGAAGAGGCAGAACACAAACGGTGATGCTTGGAGGGCACTGGCTACCACTGGTTCGTACTCTGCCTGGTAATACTCACCTGCTGACCATTCTTCGCCTCCACGGGATGACCAGGCTCCCGGGAAAAACAATAATGCGACTGGTAAAACCAGTTGTGCTCTTGGACATTTATCTCCATCCAACAGCGGTAGAGCTGTTACCATGATACCCCAATCAATAACTTGCCACCAGCCCAGAACACTATGACCTTTAAATACAACATATTTCAAACGAAGGGCAAGTACATGTAACAGTGTTTCCTCAGGGTGCTGCAATGGGGCTGGTTGCGGGCCCTCTCCTGTTTAGATGGCAATAAAACACTGTTTTGTAAACATAACCAGAAATGCACAATGGGCACCGCTTTATCTTAAACATCAATGCACAAAAACTTGTATTATTCGAAACAGTGAATAAAACAAGCTGAAATGGACTCATTGGCCTAACCAAAATTTTGATACACTCACCAGACCCAGCCCGGCAACTGCTTAGAGGATCTTATTACACAGATAATTTTCCCAGTCTCCTAAAAACATTTCCAGGATGGTTTAGGAGATCACGAGTTAAATGCCACTCATTCACTCATTCATTCATTCATTCATTCATTCGATATGGAGTACTCTTTGTGTCCAGAATTTTGAACTAGGTACTAAAGAATGGCTAGAAGAACACAGGAACCAAAAGGAATTAAAAAATCATCATCCCTACTTATAACTTAACTGAGGTAATAATACGTACCTCAGTAAAAACACGTAACCCCACGGCATGTATTTATTGGTTTCTATTACGTATGTGCGAGGTGTTGCATTTAAGAAAAAGATGAATAAGGTGTGGTTTCACACCTTAAGCCAAGAGCAACAGAAAGCCAAAATGTTAAGAAAAAAAACTACACAGCCACAATTGCAAGATGATTTGGTGCCTGCTAAGGGAAGGAGAATGATCAGAGCTAAGTGCAATTTGTAAGAAATGGTTTATTTGGGGGAATATGCCTAGTTTCAGTTGCATTTTAAAAGAGTTATATTCTCCACTAAACTTGTCTTTCGGGAGACTTATCTTGCAGGTATATTCTACCAAATCTACTTTACGAAGACATGCCCAAGAGTTCAATAAAGGACTTTAAAGCCAAGGTTAGGATGTATTATCAATACTTCAGAATTGCCTTCCTTCTCAATCAAATGCCAAAAAAAATCATGGTTAATCAGTCAACAAGTATCAAAAGCATGCACGCTGGGAGCAAAGAACATCACAAATAGTTACTGGCCTTACGATTTTAATATATGCTTTCAAGAGCAATTCTCTGCAAATGGAAACATCTACGGATCCATGGGCAGCAGGGCACGAACTCCGATCTGCTGACCAGTCTGTGGCAGCATGGCTTCATGCTGATCTCTCGGCTAAATAACATGAAATCTGCTCCAGCAAGATCAGGTCTGGGCTCTGTTAGCTGTTTAGGTAGAGGTGGAGTTAATCAGGGAACACTTCCTGAATCTGAGAGGTTCCTGCGCTTTTAAAATTCAGCAGGATTGAAAACAAGAGGACAGAAATAATTCCAGGCATTTGGAAAATTTGAAAAAGGCTTGGGAGTGGGAGGGGATGAGAAGCTTAGTGCCTGGCGATAGAGGTATTAAGTCAGAGGCCGTGTAAGCGAGTGGTTCAAATTTTAAGTTTTGGAGTTGGGCAATCTCAGTTCTCCTGGTTCCTTTTTGTAACGTGGCCCTAGGCAAGTTACTTCTCTGAGCCTTACTTTCGGACCCGTAAAATGAGGTACACCCTCCAACCCATCACGGTGATTGAGAAAATCAGGTGAGATCATTTATTTTTAATTTATTACATTAAACTTTAGAAAACTAAGGTTTTTCACATTAAAACGTCGTGGAAAAATGTTTAGTCCCGGGGCTGGCACACAAAGACACCCAAAGTTACTATTACTATTGGCAAGAAGTCTGGCAAATTATCGACCTCAGAGTGACAGTGAAAACTGCGTAATACATCCGACAGAGGGGAACCCTCAACTCCCCCATCCACTGTGTCTGCCAAACGAACAGTTTCTTCAAGACAGCTCCCCTCTGAAAGACTTCCGTGACTGCTCTCCAGCTCGGTCACTGTATTTCGTTCATAGACCCCCAACAGCAGCTACCCCATTTACAATCTATGCACATCGCATTCTAGACCTTTCCTCTCAGCTCCTTCCCTCAACCGGATCCTCCTCTGATTCTCTTATTTTCCTTCACTGACCCCACATCCTCTAAATCACACAGGCTCGAAACCAGTCATTTTCGCTTCCTTTTCTCTCACCGCAGCATTGAACCTATCACTTCATGTGATAAAGATCTGTATCGATTCTTCTTCACAACGTCGCCCACATCCAGCCCTTCCGCTCACCCCACCGTCACCCCCTAATTCAGTCCTATTGCTTCAAGCTCGCAAACCACAACAGCCTGCTCACTGGGCTCCTGCCTGCAATCTCCGTCCAAGATAACCCTTCTTCCGTGACAACAAACCCTATAGTCTGTCTTCTCCCTGCTCGTCCTGACGTCAGGCTGAGGTCCGTTATGCAACCTACTTAACATGCCTGGGCCTCAGTGTCCCTAGGGCTAGACTAAAACTGTCTCATATTCATGGAGTATAATTCTAAGATTCCATTCACTTGTATCACTTTCTCTTCTGCCCAGTTAGATGGGTCCTTATTTCCCGATCACCCTTGGGGTTCTTCTCACTACTGACTTTGCTCATAACATCGTCTCTGTCCTATCCAGTTATGTCAACACCTAACATGAATCCTGGCTCGTAGCAGGTGCCGAATAAGTATTATGTAAGTAATGAGATGACCTTCGACCCTTGAACAATGTGGAGTTAGGGGCAATGATGCCCCCCGCCATCAAAACCCTGGGTATAACTTTTGCCCTGCTCCAAACTTAACTACTAATTCCTTCCTGCTGACCAGAAGCCTTACCGATAACATAAACGGTCGATGGGCACATATTTTGTATGTAAAATGTAGTCACTTTACTCTTACAATAAGGTAAACTAAAGAAAATGTTATTAAGAAAATCATAAAGAAGAGAAAATATGTTTACAGTATTATGTATACATTTATTGAAAAAATCCACGTGTAAGTGGATCCATGCAGCTCAAACCTATGTTGCTCAGGGTCAACTGTCTTTTCCTTTCCACCAGGATCTATTTTTCCACCAGCCTGACTTCCCACTTGCCCCGCTGGTCTTATGGATCTCTTCCCACCTCTAAAACTCTTAGTGTAGTTTGCCAATATCATGCCAATGATCACATCTCCTCATGGGACAGTTACTTTTTAATGGAAACTGAAGGCAGGAGCAAAATCACTGACTCTTCTGTGCCACACAGTGCCTGGAATAGAGATTTGTTGAGTGACAATCCACCTTTCACCCACTGTCTGATTGTGTCACATGCGTGGGCTTTATCTCCTCATGAAGTCGTGCATCCCCAACGATGATCCCCAAACCCCTTTTACAAGTACTATAGTTTTTGGCAAAGCCTAGGCACACAGCAGAGGCTGAAAAATAATGGTCGCTTTCATAATTAAGTATGGTGTGTGTGGAGTATGATATGTTCAGGATGACCGAGGGAAGAGGGAGGCAGTAAAGGAGGCTGAGCTCGCTTAAGTATGAGTTAGTGAAAGATAAAAAGAATTGATGGAGGAAGATGGTGAACATTCACCTAAGACCCAGGAGGAAGTCTTCAGCAACCGACCAAACATGGAGAACAAAGGACAGAGAGACAGAGGCAGTGACCCTATGTGGTCTGGGGGAAAAAAAACAGCAGACTGGTTTCTGATCCCTGGGAGCACACAAACAAGAAGTTAAGCAACCTGGTGTGCACCGTGTTGCAGAGTCAGCCTGTGCTAAAGATTAACAGCCGGTCTTAAAGGGGAGTAAAGATCAGGAACAAGCTTGCAAAGCACAAAACACCTCACTGGCAGCAGACTCCGCTGTGGGGCGATGGATGCCCATATCCCACCCGCTCCTCTGCAGAAATTGGCACCCTCTGATCATTTAACAGTCAATAGGGCATTTTGATAAAGCACATATATTCTGGGAGATGGCCGTGCAAGTGGCCAGTGTTTCCGAGGCTCGCTCACAGAAGAGAGCAATTCCATCCTCCTGACGCTCCCCCCGCCCCCTGCAAGAGATGTGATGGGAACCAGGAAATCTGAGTTCTGGTTAAATACTAACTCCTAAATTCCTAATCTGCAGGAAGACAGAATCCAGGCATAACCGAAGGTAGTGTGGGGAACTTACCGGGGGCCCAATGAAATGCTAACCAACAGGCTGGTAAGGGAGGTAGAATCATGCGTCAGAGAGGAGCCTAGGCATGTGTCGGGGACATGGTAGGATATCTCTAAATGTCCTAAACTTTTCTGACTGCCACTCTGTGGGCATGGCTATCTTATTTCGACAAGTTGGTGACAAGTCTCCTTGAGGACTGAGGTCCTGCTCTAAAGCCCTTTCTATTCCCCATCATACCTGGCGTAACACCTTGCATAATATATGAGCTCAATAAATATCTGGCCATTGACTGCGTGACAGGGAGCGTCTGTGGCTAAAATCTACTCCATACTGAACTGACAGATTCAGTCTTCTGAATTTCAGGAAACTGGTTAACCTTGGAACAATTGTAAACTTTGAGGATTAGCAGCATTGTTTCTGGTGAACCAAGTAGAAAAGAAGACATTTCAAGCGTCCGCCTAATATGGTCATACGATTGAAACAGGGACAGCTCACACACACACACACACACACACACGCAGAAGCACGCACTAAGGAGAAAGTGTGCACAATCAAGAGCTGATAAAGCCGTTTACGTATACTGTATAGAGACAGACGGACAAGAACAGACAAGAGCAACGGTTTTACAAAGGGCTGTTAATATGTAGGAAAGAAAGATGCCAGGAATAGCCAGCCTAGTGTTTTAAAACTGCATTTTCTTTGCTCTCTGCTTTTAAATTACACGCTGCAAAGTCACTGAGGGGAAAGCTTTAAGAAAACTTTCATTTGCTATGGTACAGCTCGCCGGTCTTCCTTTGCCTAAAAAAAATAAATAAACCCCCTGGAAACGTTTCTTTCTTCTCGTAGACACTAATAATGATAGCTTGAACTGTAAAGATTTGGTTTTACCGAAGGTAATGGAGTAATGTTTATTTCCATTAGACTAGGCCTATAAAATCCTCTTTTTATAACCATGAGCCTACAATTTCAAAACAGCAAAGCTTGACATTTTGGTCTCTGACAGGCAACACTTAATATTGGGATGTTTTAAAAATCTATAGGAAAAAAAGCTCTTAATACAAGATAGGCCGAACATTTTCCCCGCAAATGGTTTGTTTTAGCTATCTCTCTTCCTCCCGGATGGACGAGGAAAATCAGACAGCTTATTGGCTTAGTTTGTTAGGCCAGGTTAAAGGGATGCAATTCTGAAAGACTCTTAGAGGAGCTTACCCTTGGGCTAAAAATAGCAGGCACTAGAGAATTATCTTAAATACGACCAAACTTGTTCTGTACTGTGAATGCAGATAACTGTAATATGTTTCCATTTTTGGTCATTTCAGGGCTTTTTTTAAGTTTGGCTTGCTGTAGCTGACTATTTAACTCATTTCTCATTCTCTATGTCACATTTGCTCTCAGAGATAGTACCCGGGGTGCTTGACTGAGGAATTCTTACTTAGTTCTGTTGCTTTTGTTAAAATCTAATGAGCTGTCGGACTGCCGAGCACCATGTAGACTGGCCTTACTGGAAATGTGAGGAAAAGCCTACTGTGCGCCTCCTTTTTCCTGACCGTTCTGGTTTCCCCCTGAGGAGAAATGCAATTTACTACATTTTATAAATCAACAGGAGGGGCGCCTGGGTGGCGCAGTCGGTTGAGCGTCCGACTTCAGCCAGGTCACGATCTCGCGGTCCGTGGGTTCGAGCCCCGCGTCAGGCTCTGGGCTGATGGCTCGGAGCCTGGAGCCTGTTTCCGATTCTGTGTCTCCCTCTCTCTCTGCCCCTCCCCCGTTCATGCTCTGTCTCTCTCTGTCCCAAAAATAAATAAACGTTGAAAAAAAAATTAAAAAAAAATAAATAAATCAACAGGAATGTTTAACGTCTGATGTAATCAAGTCTCACGACCCTATAATCTACCAACCCTTACCAATTCTCCGCTCTGTTTTAGCAGACATTTTTACGCTCTCTTTGTGTATTTGTGGCACTTCGTTGCCACAACTTGATCACAGAATTCACCCCGCTATCTTCTAATTAGTTAAGTCTGTCTTTTTCTCCGTTCCACCAACTCCTACATCTGAAGGATTATGTACACGGTACATACGTCTTTGTATTTTGAGTACCTGACTGCAAGTCTGGCACATCGTTGGTGCTCTTTAAATAGTTGATAAATGGATCAATTTAAGAACGAATAAAATCATTCCCTGGATTGGAGTGTCCTGTATAATAGCATACTGAATCATAACACATGAATCAGCCTAAAGTCCTGGACTGATCAAACCATCCCCTTCGAACAAAGACAACTCGCCAAGGTCTTTGCTAAAATGGCAAAAATGACCATGAATTCAACTGCTCTACAAAATCTACTAAGAAATTCAGGTTAGCGGATCCTCTTTGCTATTTTTGCACCCTGGCTTCAATGATCCCAGCCCATAAGCGAAAGCAGGGCCAAAAACATTCACGCCTTCTGAAAAGCCCAAAAGCCTGCGGCAATCGGTCATCCTTCCCCATCCCGCCATTTCTTTCTAGCCTTTGTGTTTGATTCTTCCAAGAAGTCAGGTAACTGCCAGACAGATACGGCACGATCAACCTGTACAATCACGCAATCACTTTTCCGAGAGAGGTGCCTTCCTTGCGTTGTGATTTTTGACAAGGACACCACAGCAACAACAAAACATTTGCGGAAATCTGATGCCCGGATCTGTTAAGAGAGTTAGAACAGACCAGGAAATAGGGGCACAGTGATGGGAACAGCGTGCTGGGAACCCGCTGCCGCGTACTTAAGGGAGCGCCCAGGTAACATCCGGGTCCTTGTAGGGTAGCAGAATTACCCCGATGCTCTGGATCCTTGAAAAGGTACCAGTTCTTTAGCTCTTCATGGAGTATGAGAAATACTCCCTGTCCTGTAGGCGAGAGGAGTGAACACTCAACACCCATCGTAAAACGTGTAAGGGCGCCTTCATGTGCCAACGTGCACCGGCTTAAAGCAGCCACGTGTCTCCCCGACTGCCATTAAAACCACCCAGATGTCTTCATCGGGGCAGCAAGCGAATTAGAAGGTAAGTTCGCAGCCTCTGCAACATACTGTTGTCGCTGTTGGCTCTGCTTACAAACCACCTCTTAGAGAACACGCTCTCCGATCTTTGGCACGTCTTATTTTTAGCATGACTGCTCTGAATGGCTGGGAAGGTCGTTTTATTCTCTCCCTCGCTCCCTGATTTGGGCAGAGCCACTGTAAATCCAACCATCGACAGACATCGGAGATCGAGTCCCTTACGTGCCTGGCTTGGTGCCGGGCCCTGGCAAGGCGATGAGGCGCCGACTTGAGGCACATCCTTTCCCTCATGAAGTGCATCATAGAGCTTGAGGGACGCCGCCAGGAAGCTGACGTCTAAACGGCCGCAGCCACAACATTCAAAGGCCCGCACGAAAGGAAAAGACGCGCCTTTGCACGTGCGGCAGTGAAAACTCACTCGGTGCCCAAGAAGGGCCACGAATCCCCTTCCTAAATGTAGGGGCTTAATCGTTTATCCTTTGCCCAGTAAAGGCTCCGGTTGAACACAGACCAAGGCAAACACACAGCCTTTTGAATAGCGCTTTGTTCTAAGGCAGTTTATGCCAATTGTGTCTATGGAAAATCTCCTTTGGACGCTCGCTCCTTGAGACGTATTTCCACTGTCACTCCGAGGAGGACAGATGTCATTTCTGGTAACCCCAGCTACACACCGTGCTCTATCCCTGCCTCTGCGATTAATTTGCATTGACGCTCTCCTTCCCACCGCTCCCTCCACGGAGGGCACTGAGATGGCGGGGCGGCCAGCCTTGCGCACGGCCTGGAACCGGCTTTTCTGCCACCGGATGAAAGGTCGGGTGGAAAGACCCACCACTGGCACAAGTAATCTGGTCACTCAGGGACCATCCGCTAGTTCAAGAATAGCTTGCAGGTGAATGATGGACAGGGTCATTGCTGCCTGACTGTATCAGGGGCTATTACGACAGCCATAAAGAGAAAGGGAAAAATTGAACACGGGAAGAATTACTCCTGAAAGGGACATGAAGGGAGACACAAATGCCTTCGTATAAAGGATAAGCCATGAAAAAGTACCAGGGGAGCCTGGCTGCTTACAGAAGTCAGGGGGGACAGCAGCCTTTGAAATTGCCAAAGTTTGAATAGTAATGAGGGGTCACGGCCTAACCAAAGCTCAGGGCCCATATGGAGAAATCCAGGCTGTTCATTCTCTCCCTTCAGGTGAGAGGTGGCCCTCTCTGGGCCAGAGAGTTTGGATAAAGAAGTCACAGTTAGAGCATTCGTTGGGTTTCTAGACAGAAATTAGATCTAGGGAACTCAGTCCTGAACCTTAGCTGAAATCCTTTCTCCAAAACCAAATAGCACATTTTAGTGATTATTCTGTAAGCCCTGAGGTGGGTGGTTTATTTATAAGGGTCTCCGGACAAAATGAGAAAGAAGGGGGAATGACTTAGAGCACGGATATTACAATTTAGTGTGCCCCAAATGAATATATACACGTGAATTACGCATTATTGTGGTGCTGGCTTATTTGGGGACTGGGGAAGAGAGCAAGAAAGGGGAAAAGTATAGGTAATTTCATTCTAAAGTAAGGTGGGGAATTACTGATTTAAGAATAACTCTGCTGAGCTGTATTTGTCTTGACTAATGGCCCCGTAGCCAAAGAGCTTTAGTATTGACAAGAGAAGAAAAAAAGTCAGCAGCCTCTTTATCAGAGGAAATTTTAACAGCTGTATTTTTTAAGGGAGCAAGTGATCTGACAGATCATACAATGAAGTTCAGCATTTCATGGAGCATTGTCTCATTTAGTGCTGTTACATGGGAAAGTCTTACAGAATGACGTCAAAACTCCATGAAAATCTTTCAGATCCAAAAATGTGCATGTGTGTTTGTATATACGCCTCATTTATCCTCCTCGTCAGGCATTAATCCACACAGACACTTGTGCAGATGAAACAAGAGGCTGACTTACTTAAGCACCCAACTTGTTATCCAAGCATTGAACGGAAAGAGCTCAAAATCGTTTTCGGACTTCTCCCATCTTAAAAATTGCGAGATTTGATTTTTGTAGCATTGGGTGATACCGCTGAAGGTCCACAGGGAGCTATTTGGAAATACAGCCCCGAGAAAAACGGGGCTACGTGCCCCCAAACCCAGTCCTATTTTGAGTGCGTGCCTCCTTTTTTGGTAATTTTTTGTCTCATCTCTTTTGGTCAGGGCCCACTTCCTGCTATGATCTCCTTGCCTCTACCAGCTCATTAACCTTCTAAATCATTCCTTCTAATCTCCCATGTGCTTGGAAAACAGATAACCAGATTGGTTTAAATTGTAAGTAAAACAAAAGGAAGCAAGTGGTAAGGGAGGGCTGGAGAAGCTTATCTGGGAAGAAAATGCATTCAGTGTGAGGGTATGATTTTTCTGCCTCCAGTTTGGCTTCTCCGAGACAGCTTTACAAATGGTGTGCTTCTCAGCTATGTTTCGGACAATTAATAATACTAAGTTAATAACGGCCGAAGAAATGAGGTCTCCTAATATGAATTATAAAAATAACCACCATGATTAAGTAAAAATGCATCCTATCTGTGGAACATATATCTTCCCTTCCAGCTATGAAACGTGGAGCTGGAAATAAAAATGAACCAGCAATGAGAGAGAAAAAGTGGGATCAGTGTTTTGTTTTGTTTTGTTTTGTTTTGTTTTGTTTTGTTGTGTTGTGTTGTGTCACAAAAGCAGCAGGGAGGTCACCCAGGACTGTCGGAGGGTATCATGCCTTTGGCTGACTCAGAGAAGAAACCGTTTGCCATTCGAAGACAAATTAGATGGGACATGGACCACGCGATGTGGGTGACCAGACTCAGTTATCTGCCAAGAACAGTTACCTCCAAATGCATCTAAACACAGAGAATTCTTTGGTTCTGTGCAGACAGAATGTCTTTGTCAAAACATTGTCAAAACTTTGACAAACTTGGACAAAACTTTGTCAAAATATTTGTTGGAACAAATATTGCAAAGCAGCCAGACTAGATTTGTCCCAGGAGAAACTGACATACATTCCTTTAGGACAGGGACAGCCACCTCGGCCACGTCGGTGGGATTGCCGGGTGACAGGATTAAAGGAGCTAGAAAGTGGCACTGTGACCTAATGTAACTCTCAAATCTGCTGCACGCAGAGCCCTGGAATTGGGGACCAGCAGGAGAGAGAAGTCACTCATCCCGTGCAGCATCACTGCACTCAAAGGCTCAGGCATTCGCCTAGACTCCTCTCCGGCAAGAACAGGAGGTGAGCCCGCCCATCAGGCAGCACTACCTGAAAAACACAAAACCAAAACCAAAACAAAAACCAAAAAAACCAGGCTGATAGATGCGGCTCAGAGGAGAGCAGGGTGTCCCCGCTAAGCATGTGTTGGCAAGACACGAGAGGATCCTGACATGAGAACATTTCTGGACAGAATCTGAGTTGGCCGGAATCCCTGGGCAGCTAGGAGAACTGTGGCTGGAAATGAGACACTCCAACTTCACATCTGAACAAATGAAATGGCACCCAGGGAAGCTAACGTCCTTAGGCCAAGAGCCTGTGGAAAAACCAAGGGCGTTCCTATAATAGAGGCACCTAATTCTCCCTACGTAAGCACTATTCCAAAGCAGAAATAAGCCTCTGAGAAAAGACTGGGGAGAAGAGATTTAAACTGAGGTATTACAGGAAATATTGAGCATAGCTCAGTAGAGGTACAATGCTTGGTACCCCAACAGAGAAGAAGAAGAGGGTAGGTCCACATTCTTCGTGTGCAACAAGACAGTCCCCGTGTAGGATTATCCCATGAGTCAATGAGAAGAGGGCTCCAAGAGACAGAAAAGTCACATATGCAGGGTGTCACATATAGGCAAAAGCGTGCCAGCCCTTCTGGCTGGACAGAAATATCATTCTCAGAGAGAAAGGTCACTAGGCCTAAAATGGTGCAAAATGGTTTTCCTCCAAAGGAGCCCCATATACTTTGCCAGGGGCACAACATTCTAATCACGTCAGCCTTGCACTTGGGTTAAAGAACTTTCTGCTGACAGCTCTGCGTTCCTCCCCGAGGTTGGCTTCCTCTTGTCCTCCCTCAGCAATTCCAAGGAGCAAACTGTTTTCCTTAATACGCTATGTGTAGAAAACCGGAAAGCTCAGGTCTCCCATTTTCAAATATTCTGTTCCACTGCCCTGCACTTGTTGGACCCTATGCCCGGGCTCTCGGTTTGGAATGGACGGCCCCAGTGACTAGGAGAGCTGCTCTCCAGAAAAATCCCGCTTCAAGGTGAAGGCCTTTCTGAAAATGGTAAGTGTGCCAATTCAGAGAAGGGTAGAACTGATGTATTAGCGATGACCAGGGTAATAAGCAGGCAGAGAAAGTTCCTGCTTTGCTGTCTCTATCACACAGCTTATCTCACTTGATTTGAACAACTTGTCTTTATCACTAACCGTGAGCTTCCTGAGGCCATGGACTGTGTTGACTCTAAACCACTGCCTTTCCAGAAATTGGCGATGATGGTGGGCGACGATAATTATTTTTGGATATGGATGGGTAAACAAGTAATAGAAGAACTTTTTTTTTTAATTTTTTTTTCAACGTTTATTTATTTTTGGGACAGAGAGAGACAGAGCATGAACGGGGGAGGGGCAGAGAGAGGGAGACACAGAATCAGAGACAGGCTCCAGGCTCTGAGCCATCAGCCCAGAGCCTGACGCGGGGCTCGAACTCACGGACCGCGAGATCGTGACCTGGCTGAAGTCGGACGCTTAACCGACTGCGCCACCCAGGCGCCCCTAGAAGAACTTTTAAAATCGAGAAGCACGAAGCAATGCGACAATACGCAAAAGCGGGAAACCATCTGAGAAAATGTGACCACCTGTATCACAAGCGATACGGGATGAAAAGACCGGTGGGGATAACAGTCCTCCCTAACAGCTGTCTTCTAATGCACTGCCCTGAGGTGTTGAGTTAGCAATTGATGGGACAAACCACCACACCTGCAGAGACACACTGTGACACTTGCCGTCTTCAGGCCGTTTGAGGAAGACGAGGAGGGCGGAACACGCCTAAGAATTTCTCAAAAGTGAGAAAGTACTCGACGTCAGTTTCTACTCTCGCCTCTGGTGCAGAAATACCAGTCGCTGTGGAAAGTGGCACCTGCCATTTCTCCCTAGCTCCTGGTGAGGACACTTCATCTGCCTCCTCCTCTCCTTCCAGTAAGTTGCAATTTGGATTCAGTAATTTCTTTTCTCCATCTCTCTAAATCCTCCAGACCAGGAGAGTTCACCCCAAATGCCCAGCTTTCACCAGGGATCTGGTACTGAATTAAGAGTTAACAGAGGTGCAGAGACAACAAGAAAGCTTGCCAGAGTAGAGCTAGAGAATTTCATGACAATTAGCGCTGATTTGCGCTCCAAGAATAGGAAAAAAAAAATTGTTTTAAAGGAGCACAAAAAAAAGCTACTCACACATACACAACCCAAAAAAAGCTTTCTAGCACTGGCTGCAAATGATACCATTGGATGGCAGAAGAAACACACCAGATTAGCCAATTAGCATTCACCCAAGAAAAACAAGTGCTTTGGAGGGAGGGAAGAAAAGGGACCCATCATCGTGAATATCAACTTTACAATGGCCCTGACTGTCTATCTACCCAAAGGAAGTGCTACCTCCCTACTTTTTTGTGACCCTCTCGACGATCGCGGGGGAAAAAAATGTTAGTTCAACATTATCGCAAGCCTGAATAGGACTCTATTTATGTGACAAGTTGACAACATACAATTTCATGCTTGTTGAACTGATCGGTGTTATATATTCACTGTGAATATTAGGAAGCCTCACCATTATAAATATGAAACAGTATACACTTATTCAAAATAACTCCAGCAGTGGGAATTTATAGCTTGGTTGTTTGTGTCCTTACGAAGTCTAAATGCCGTCTTAAGAAGCTGCAGCATGCAGAAACAGATGTGCAGTGTGACTGCGACCAAAATGGATTGGCGATGACCTATGTGAGAACGGGCTATTACATTCTGGTCTGCATGGCAGCTGACACTGGTTTGTATTTAGATATGTGACTGTTGAGAACACTGTGTCCTTAAAGCTCTGTTTAAACATGGGCCAAGGCATTTGTCTGCTGGACTAATTATTTTACCACCCTTCTATGGCGAGTTATCGCTTTGTGTTTTCCTCTAAAAAAAGAAAAGAAATGTAAATGTGTATGCACATACACAGGCACACGTTTCCACTACGCTCCCTCAAGTTACAGCAAGTACTTTAAACCTTGGTCATGTCAGGTGAATGTTGGCAGGCGTTCCAGAATGCCTGCATAACAGGACTGTACCACTTTCCCGATCAGGTGCCTGGGAACCAGACAAGGCCACAAACCATCAAACCAGAAGCTGTCCCCGGCAACTGTCTGGGGTCAGGTTTTTCCCTCTTCCTCCCGCTCCCCTCCCTCCCTCTCTTTCCCCTCAGCGAGCTTCAACCAATTTGCAAGCGTTTGCTTCCACAAGGACAAATTTGGAAGAGTGAAGAACAACACAATTTATCCGAATGTGGAAGGAAATGAAGGAACCAGGCGCCTTGCTGGAGCTAGATATCAAACATTTGCATAAGTAGTTTTTCCAACAGAGGTGGGACTCAGAACAAAACAAATTGCTTGTATTGTATGCAAGGACACCAAACCTTGACCAAGTTTGTGGTTGCTTTCCCTGCTCGTGCTTCTTTTTTTTTTTTTCTTTTTCAACGTTTATTTATTTTTGGGACAGAGAGAGACAGAGCATGAACGGGGGAGGGGCAGAGAGAGAGGGAGACACAGAATCGGAAACAGGCTCCAGGCCCTGAGCCATCAGCCCAGAGCCCGACGCGGGGCTCGAACTCACGGACCGCGAGATCGTGACCTGGCTGAAGTCGGACGCTTAACCGACTGTGCCACCCAGGCGCCCCTCCCTGCTCATGCTTCTTAAGTATACCCAGATATTCCCGCTCAGAAGCTCAGGTTAGTTGCCCTCGGTAGGCAGACCTGGAAAGGTAATTGTTGATTTGTTACATAATTATACATTTTCAGGTTGGCCTAAAAAGGCTGCTGTTTACGTAGGAGTCTTCAACATTTTTATCTCGCTGCTAAGAAAAGTAAGTCCCCAACATTTGAGATCGAAACCAAGTTGTTCCAGGATTGTCTAGTGACTCTTTTGTGTCCTCGTTGTTTGTTTGTTTGTTTGCTTAGTATTGGGTAACACTTCTCGCTCTTGTTTTGAGATCCAGCAAAGGATTCGGTGATGAGAATCCTGGGTCTCTTTGGAAACATTTTAATGACAGTGCTTTGGAACTTCCCCAATCTAACAAAGTTCGCCATCCAGAATCGGCATCTCTCTCTCTCTCTCTCTCTCTCTCTCTCTCCTTTTCCCGTTGGACGAAAGTGGTGGTGTCGGTCTGTCTAGGAAAGCCAACCCACAAGATAACATAATCACATACGTTCATTTCTCAGGGACCTTGGCGGGTCTTATCTCCTTGCTTTTATGATCTCTTATGAACAGCCAGGAATAGCAATTTGCAGCCTGTTTGTAAAGCCATCTTAGTCTGAACCTGGCCTTCTCCTCTTTTATCACACGGTGATATTCTGCAGCGAGATCCCATTCGCCACATCAAAATTTGCTCTGAGCTCCATCTTAGAATAATGTAAGTATTCTCTGCGTGTACGGAACATAGCGCACATGTAATGGAGGGCAATTATCATTTCAATGAACTATTTATTAATAGAAGATGCCTCGTGTGCTTTGCTTAGATTTATTGATATGCTGCCCACTGTACGTCGTAGCCTGCAGCTACTTAGTTCGTGGTCGTCAGCATCTCAGACAAGGAGCTCTGCGTTTCACACGGTCCTGGTTCTTCTGTGTGCTTTGCTCAACTTTATCTTACCATTATATCACCTAGAACATTAAACACCACGCTCGAGTTCTGTGTTAAATCACGATTGTTTCCTATTAAGTGTTCCAAGCTACCCATTTTTATTAACAGTTACTTTATTAAATCCTTAATAACATAGATAGAATAGTTAGTTAATTTGTGTGTTGAGCCATGGATGTTAATTTGTAAACATAATAACATACTGCAATCATTTGCATAATAGCATTTTAATCTTTTTAGTAAAAGCTGTAATTCCCCACAAAGTACACTGCAGCAGAAACTAAGTGACTATTGGTAATAATACAAAAGGCCTTAAAATTCTGATCCTATTATAGTGTTGGAACATACCCAAACTGCTTCCATAATCTCTGAAATGTTACTGTTCTCTGATTTAGGTGTCTGTGTCAAGAATAAAAATGAAGTATAACGGGTAACAGTAGACGATTTCCTAAATGTAATTTAGTATTCACTAAGCACCAGCACTTTGCAAATAGCTCTGAGGCTTTCCTTCAAAGTTCAGAGCTCCAGCTCTGCATTTTGCGTGAGGAACACCAAGGAACTCACTCTAAACTTAGTTGTGCTGCAGACAGGGCTCCGAGAAATGGTGCTGATTTGGCACAAGGAAAGGCATCAGCCACCAAGGATTTGGCTACCGAGTTTCCTCCCTCCTCCCTGCCCTATCAGCCTGCTTGCAGGTCCTTGCACTGACTGCCTTCAAGCACAAGTTTGGGAAAGAATGAAAATGGTTACAGGGAGAGTATTTAAGGCAGATACTTCTGGGGGGTGGGGGGGACAAAAAAGATTCTATAGGAGGCTTGGTCTCTAGAGCGAATTAACACCAATCACAAGACTGGCCAAAAAAAAAGGAAAAAGTAGTTGCTTCAAAGTCAGGCCAAGTCATTTTACGCAAGATCTGGTAACTCATTAACCCATTTGGCTGCAAACCCTGAATGAATAACTCGCAGTAGTAATAGAGATGGACAGGTCTACAAGGTAATGGTGTTTAGAATCTCAGACTATGCAAATTATTCTATCACTTTGGAACAGAAAAGGCACAAAAGTATCTCCCATCATTGTTTCGGGACAAATGGCCTAACGGATAAGAAGCCATTTATCTTCATAAAATTTTGCCCTTGCCAAGAATAAGAGCGTGTATTTCATTGTGTATCTCTCTTCCCCCTTCCCTACCTCTCATCCTAGCTACTTGTAAGTCAGCATCTGTGGCAGGCCACAGGAAAATTTGGTATCCTGCTCTGCTTTCAAAACTATACTTCAGAGCACACAATCTTGGAAGTAGCCTCACAGGTGGGAAGAGAGAGAGAGAGAAAGAGAGAGAGAGAGAGAGAGAAAGAGAAAAGAGAAAGAAAGAAAGAAAGAAAGAAAGAAAGAAAGAAGAAAAGAAAAAGAAAGAAAGAAAGAAAGAAAGAAAGAAAGAAAGAAAGAAAGAAGAAAAGAAAAAGAAAGAGAGAGAGAAATAAAGAAATAGAGAAAGAAAGAAAGAGAAAGAAAGAAAGAAAGAAAGAAAGAAAGAAAGAAAGAAAGAAAGAAAAGAAAGAAAGGGAAAGAAAAAAATGGTCCTTACAAAATTGTTTTACATTACAGGTAATTCATTTTATAAAACCCACAATAAAAGTTTTCATTGCTAAAAGAATAGGCATGTAATCATAGGGACAAATTAACCTTGTTAAAAACGTGAAGTCTAGGGTAGGGAACAGTAGAAGAACAATTTGGCTCTCTGTTTAACAACATGAGCTTTAAAGTTCATCTTTTTATCTGCTTTGTGTGTTGATCTCATTCAGAGGTGAGCCATCTGCTGGGCTGTGTCTCCACGATATCACATACAGACAGGGGGACATGGACAAATAGACACAACATATGTGTAAGGTTACTATACAAGCACACACCGTGGCTACACAAATAGCCAGTTTGTCCAATCCAGCACCCCGAATCTTGATTACTTTAACCAACACTAATATCCTTCAAGTAAATCTAAGAGGCCATGAGCCACTTTTTTCCTGATTCCTCTCTAGGTTTACCTCCTTGTGAATGTGGGTCTCCACTTTTCTGGCCCCAAATAAATCTGGGCAGAATCATTTTTAGTTAAATTATCCACTTAAATGAATCCAGAAGATGGGGGAAACCTAAGCTATGCCCATAAAATGGCTCACCCACATCTGAGAACACCTAGAGTATCCGGCATGAAATAATTGGTCTCTACTCAAAAAAAACACAAAATGGTACATTCTGCAATCATTGTGCCTAATTAAACATATAGATTCTCACTTTCCAAGTTGCAAATGGCTAAGGACTGGATCGACTTCCATGAAAAACAGCCGCCGACCTCGTCTCCTGTAACCACAACTTACATTAGCAAAAGCAGGCACCAGGAGAGTTAGTGATGGTGAAAGATGGTCATGTAACCAGCACCTGCAAGCGACTTGCTATTTACTAGTGGGAGGTGATGCCAGTTAGACATCACCGTGTGGGTCAGGACTCCTGAGCCCTATTTTTCCAGCGGTCAGCATAATGGCAGGGAGGAAATACGGTGATAAACCAGATGTTCCCAAGATAAGGCAGATGTTATCAAGGCAAGAAGTCTAAAATAGTCTCTAACTGAGGTGGGTAGATGACCACACACACACACACACACACACACACGCGCGCGCGCGCACACACACACACACACACACACACACACAACAACAACCCTCTTTAGTCTCCCTCAAGATAAGCCGACAGTAGAGGTTGAAAACAAAGCAGCACACAGGCTGGGTCAGATTGTTGCTTCCTGATTTGTGTCTCTCCAAGATGAACATCTAACTGATTTATACCCAGAATTTGGAATTTTGTGGTAGATTACAAAGGCAAAGATAAGTACAACATAAATTTTTAAAATACTCCATAAGTCTCCATGAGTTTCAACATTTTTCAATGTTCTTATGTTACAGCCAATTATCTCCCCACTTAAACGGCTATTATTTTCTTCCTTGAAGTTGATGTTCTCCGTTAAGTGTCATTGCCAAGTGTGGCAAAAATCTGGTTGGGGGCTGTAAATTTCATTCAAATGACAAACATTTATTGATTGCAAATGGGAAATCCCAGAAATCTCAAAGAAGTGATTATTGTAAACTAATTCAGCGTCTCCAAATAACAGAGGGAAATTTATTCTCCTGATGATTAAATTAAGGTGAGGGTGCTCTGACGCATATTTTTTCATATTTTTTCTCTGTCGTTGTGTTAAAATTCCAAGAGGTTTGCCATTCATAGAAAAGTCTGTCTGACCACAGGCACAGTCAGGAGCAGGAATTCATTACCATGGAAGGCTGCAGAATTTCCTCCAAGGAGACAAGTGAAAAAAAGCAGACACCACATAAATTTGTGGATTGGGTTAAATATGTTCTGCCCCTGAGGCAGCAGAGAGATGGGGAACCCCTTTGTAAAATGACTCACAAGTCCGAAGAAGGTACTTCGGCTCCTAAAGGTGAGTAGAAACGTAACCAGGAAGCTCTCCGTGGAGTTCTGGTTCCCTTTGGAGTATTTTTGAGTTAGCATTCTTTGCCACTTCCCTCTCTAACCTAACTCATATTCATCAGGGCTGATGGAATTTTCCTTCAAGGTGCTTCAAGTCTTTGTTCCCTGGACACCATCCCCTCTGCTGTCACCTTGTCCCTTCGCTGCACCTGCATTGCATGGTGTTGGAAATGCAGCAAGCCCTGCTGTCCAATTTCTTCTACTTTCTGCTCGTCCACAGCTCTTACGATTATCAGAATGAACACCCTTAAATCCCATCTCCATTATAGGGCTCTCCTGCTAGAAATCTTCACTGGCACCCCAATCCCTACTATGTAAACCCTAAACATTCCCAAGCGGGGTCCCATGGACGGCCATAATTTTGTACCCACCCTAAATCCAAACCTACTCCTCCTACTCCTACGTTCCTATCAGTATATATTTTACTTTGGGGGTATCAAACTCCTCACTGTCATACCCCCTGTACGAAAACACTTCACTCTTATTCTCTTGTTAGCCATGGTGAAGTTATTCTTTCTGCTTCCCTCCTCAGCTAGGATACACACACACACACACACACACACGTATATATGCACACACACATATATAGAATATATAATATAATATTAATATGTAACCCCATGTATTTAAATATACATGTACACATATACATGAATATACAGTCTTATGTTATTTAATTGCTAAACTATAAACATATACATATATACATACATATGTGTATGCAGTCTTTCATTGTTTGCTAATTGCTCCGCATTTCTTCACTTGACATCCCAAATCAGGCTTGAGGTCCTTTAGGAAACAGATCCTTTCTGCTTTGTATGTAATCTTCACATGACCTGAGGCAGTTCACGCCATCAATAAATGTATGATGGTCCATTCATTCATTATCTTGTAAATATTTTCAGTACTTACTTTCTGATGTTTTCTAACAAAACATCTAGAAAAACTTCAGGGAACAAGACAAGCAAGTCCCCTGCTTCTAAAATGCTCACGATCACTTGAAGAGCCAAATTTTGATTGCTTTTTTTTTTTTAACTCTTTGGTAAGTACATACTATATGCCCATTTTAGAGACAAAAAGAATACAACTGAAAGTCACAAGAAGAAATATAAAATCATTTACATCCTCACCAGAATAATTAAGCATCCTCCAAAGCCTCCAATCATAATTCCCTTGTTAGCATGAT
Organism: Felis catus; assembly: GCF_018350175.1. Lineage (NCBI taxonomy): Eukaryota > Metazoa > Chordata > Mammalia > Carnivora > Felidae > Felis > Felis catus. The sequence goes on along the minus strand of NC_058371.1, from coordinate 186,070,467 downwards.
AGGATACCTTAGGAACAGATAGCAGGAAACTACCCCCAGTTTGACTCCCACAAAAGTTCACAGTGTCAGACCTTACGCGGAGTCCCCGTAATCACCTGACATGAATGCTGGGTGCAGCTGTGAGCCCTTCTCTGCCCATTCGCAAAGGCAGGCCTCAGAACATATTATGAGTAATGACCTAGAGACAACTACATTCTCCCTTGCCGTGTTGTAAAGAACTCCAAGTAGCTGCATTCAGAAGTAAGAGACTAATGAATGAAAGATGCTCATTCAGTTGTATCAAGGAGGCACTGAAAGCAGATATTCAAATAAAGCAGGGACAAGGTGGCCCACGGTGACCCAGAAGGGCCAATGCACTGTTTAAACTAATCCCGTGCCGGCCATCCTTACACCATGCCATGCTGTAAAAGTACTCCTTTATTCGCTTCCTTCAAACAATGCACAAAGGCAAGAGAGGGAAGGAAGTTATGTTGCAATGTTCTGAAACATAAATCTTGCTACCAACCGGTCCAGAGACAGCATCCTGTTTTCCTGACACATGGATTAGATTCACAGGAGGCCGCACCTACAAACGCCTGTGTCCTGTTTTCTTCTAAGTGGCCTCTGAATAATACCTGGTCACCTGCATTTACACCTCCGACAGAGGTTGTGCAAGCAGAGACGGCTGTTTGTGTGTCCAATTTTTCAATCGACACGGACAACTGCGCGTTGCCCCCCCCCCCGCCCCCCCCCCCCCGCGCCGGCTCTCACGGAGGAATTCACTCCTCCCCAAACCGTGACATTCAATGCCATTCTTCTTTTCTTCTAAAGTCCGATAAAAATTAAGCTTAGATCCGAACGCACGGAAGAGGCCAAAGGAAGGAATTTCTACGCACTCGTGGGGTTTTAACATTCTGCTACACGATCTGCAAGCCACCCGGATCCCATCCGTATCGCTAAACACCCCTCGCTTTCTGCTTTGATTAGAAGTCAGAAACCCTGTGGTCAGTTTCCACGTGCTGCTTGAGCCAGGGAAAGTGTTTCACTCCTGGTGCCTTATTTTATTCTGGGAATCTGAGGTAGATAATGCTTCGTATTGGTACATCAGAGGTGGCGGAAACCGTGACTGTTTGGCTTGCTCAAGTACAAGGACTTCACAAATGTGATGAGGCAGGGCTTTGAGAACTGGAAGAAAGTGAGCCCGGGGTAAAGTCCGCGGGGAGAGGCTTAAAGGCACAGGCTCCGGGAAGGGCTTCGGGGAGCCGCAGGAAGCTACACAAAGCCGTGGCCGTTCAAGGGTTACCGTGTTGTGCGTGGACCAACCGCCCAGGGGAAGACACAATTTTCGAATTCCACCTGTGCTCTGCACACACTTTTTTTATCCCCCCTGTTACAGAAAAGATGTCTGAGTTTAACGCTAGAGGGCAAAGAGTAGAGGCATGCTGGCTGTATGCAAATGCTCGGGAAGCCGCGGCCCTGGGTCACAGTATTGCCACATACGGCCTTACCCTTTGCACAGACAGAGAAGAATGAGTTTTGTGACATCAGAGAAAACGGTTACAGTTATCTAAATGGTCACTTCTGCTGTCACTGACAGAATTCCTGACATCTCAGTCCCGAGGCCTGGGCATCTCCACAATTTTATATGGCTTCTGATTGTTTTTACATAGTTTTTTTTTTTTGAATGTTTATTTTAGTTTTCAGAGAGAGAGAGAGAGAGAGAGAGAGAGAGAGCACGCGTGGGGGAGGTGCAGAGAGGGAGAGGGAGACCCAAAATCTGAAGCAAGCTCCAGGCCCTGCACTGTCAGCACAGAGCCCGACGCAGGGCTCGAACCCATAAACCGCGAGGTGGCGACCTGAGCTGAAGTTGGACACTTAACGGACTGAGCCACCCTGGCGCCCCAGCTTCTGATCCTTCATATCCTGTGTCTTAACTATGTAGTCTCTCCGAAACCTGACCAGTTCATCTTTAGTGTTTTACAAAAGGGAATTTCAGTGACTTTTTTTTTTTTTTTTTTAGGGTTTCTCAACCTCAGCACTATTATCCTCTGGGGCCAAACAGCTCTTATTGTGGGAAGCTGTCCTGTGTGTGGTCTCTACCCACGAAACGCCAGGAGCGTCCTCCTGCCTTCGGTCCTAAAAAAAAAAAATCAAACACATCTCCAGACACTGCTAAACGTCCCTTGGGGGGCAAAATTGCTTTCGGTTGAGAGTCACTGGTTTAAAATGAGCTAATGAGAAATTAAATTAAATGAACCCTGTGTTTTAGAGCACTGAAAACAATTCTATCAGTGGTAGAAAGTTATACACAGAACCAAAAGAGGTGTCTTCGTGTAGATTAAAGCACCTATATATATATAACTAGTTGCTGAACCAAGTCTCCTCAAGGTACCGATGAGAAATGCCTCGTGCAGGTGCCACAACATGAAATATGGGGACACAAGGTCATGGGGAAGGGATTTTTTTTGAAACTAGCTCACCGGGGAGGCACTGACTCCCACGCCATGCCCCCCACCCCCACCTTTTAGTTATTCCCTGGCCATCACCTACAAAATGCATGGCAATCACCCAAAATGGAATACCGATTTTTAGATAAGAGGTCTATAGAGATGGACATTTTTTAAAGTACTGTTTATTTAATGCAGCATGACTTAAAACGGGCCTGTCGCCTGACAAGTGTACTGAATGAGGAATGTTCAATTTACCAGTTCTAACTAGCCAAGTCCTCACATGAACTTTCAAAGACCCGGCTGAGAAGCCTGGGAAATAGAACTAACCGCAGACCTTCAGTGCCTCTTCTCCCCAGCCCGGACTCCCCCATCTTGAGTCCTCATCCAAGACTCTGTTCAGACATATTAGAAACTCTTAGCCATGGACGGAACCTACAGCCACCTTGGCTCCCCAACTATTCCTGCTCCCATGTCAACCAACACTGAAAGGAACGAGTCTGTTCTATTTTTAAATACATTCAGCAAAGCAGCAGCTTGATATGTCTTTGTGAAGGATGGTTGTCACCCCACCTCACTGGTACTCTATTTTTATCACTGATATGGCCTTGGACATCACATCAATTTGGGGTTCAGATCCCTGGTCTTTATTTGTCAACTGTGTGATTTGGGGAAAATCACTTCACCTCTCTGAGACTCGGAGTCTGAGACTCACTTCACCTCTCTGAGACTCGACGGAAAATGGGAACGGTACTCATGGTACCTAAAAAATACGTTGTTTTAGGGATATGCGAGATGACACATACATAGCACAGGTGTCTCAAAAGCTTGGCCATTGCTGTTATCGCTATTACTGTTATTAACATTACTATAGTCACCAGTCATTTATCAGTCGACCCACATTTATTCAACACCTTCTGTGTGCTGGGGTGCTGGAAAAAAAACCTCAGTAAATATTGTAAAATTGGTTTTCTTAATGACTCAATAAACATTTATTCGGTGCTTTTTATGCGCTGGGTGCTGGAAAAACTCAATAAATATTGTAAAATTGGCTTTCTTAATGACTTGAGATCTCAACCAAATACCCTGAAGTTTAAGGAATGGTTCTGCTGGTGGGATACAAAAGACATTTAAAGTGCTTCGCATGGGGCCTGGCACATATCAGGGAGAAGATGTTAGACAATGATGGGGGTGCTGGTAGTGGTGATATTGAAAACTAGTTGACTCAACAATCTTTATTCAGTTCATTTGCCAGACTGCTCAATGTTTGTCCCTCTAAGAAACCATTTCTTCTTAAGTAAATGAGTGCTGATCTTGTAAGAAAGAACTTCTTTTTTCAAAGTAACACTTTAATAGGAGTAGATTAACATTCCTTATTATAGGGTAGGCTTATAATAAGAGTCTGGAGCCTAGGAGGTAATTTTCCCTATTGAAAGGTAAGCGAATTTTTACTAATTTGTAAGTAAATATTAGAATAGCTGGGCTTAGACATTTCTATACTGTAGAGAAATCAGAGGTCTGATCAAAAAAATGACAATAATAATAACTACCCACTAACTTTGTGAGACAAATAAAGGTAGACGTCTAATCTGGATAAAAAAAAATGCATTCTTTTACATTTCGCATTAATTTACATTAGGCACTTTTCTGTGGGAAATAGACAGGAACAAACAGGTTTAGACTCTTGTTCTTCTTTGTCCGTAAAGCTTTCACAACCCCTTAGTATTTCGACACAGAGTAATGCGCTCTGTTAGGGGCCCTTAGCCCCCCCCCAGATCTCAAAACAACAACAACGAGTCCACTCATTTGCCAAACACTGTTCTTCCACGAAAGAGGACGGGCCTACCTGTGATAAGAAGTCTTTGGATGACAGCAAAGTGAGAAGCCGATATGCTTTCAGGCCAGTAATGATATGATGGCCCAAGCCACGTTCAATGAGAAATTAATTTTCGCCAAGGGATGATGCCCTTACCTCAAATATGTTTGAAGGCTCATTGTTGTACTGATTGGATATTATTTCTGATTGGTCACTGCACCACTTGAGTCCACCCAGAAAGCTGTCTGTATCCAAGTCGTTCACGTCTAGTTCAGAAAGGTCAAGTTCAGGAAGATCTGGGCAAAGAGGCTGGTCTTCACCAACCAGAGCAGCACACTGCAGGAGGCAGGGGGGAAAAAAAGCTTTCATTAACTGCAGGAATTTATTAAACTGCAATAGCATGTGATAGGAATTAAGCCTGGTTAATTCAACCACACCACCAAAGCTGGTTTCCAGGGTTTTAGCCACCAGGGAAAAAACATCCTAAATTCTTTTCCTGACTTTGCTCTCAATGGATACTTTGCCTGATCCATTCCATCCAAGATTCTACCTCCAAATTCATGGTAAATGCCATGTTTCCGTGAAGCCCTCTCTGATTCTTCCAGTTAGAAATCAACTTAAAAAAGAAAAGAAATCAACTGGATTTGGACTGTTTTGATGGTTAGCACTGAACGAGTTTCAACTTTTTCAGTTGCATAGAGTTACCTCTACGCAAAAGTCTACTCTACCCTGGGAGTATAATCTCTTTGAGGGAAGGATACAAATTTGATTTTACCTTGGAATCGCCATCACACGTAATAAAAACAAAATAAACAATTGTTGAATGAAAACTAGCAGCATAAGAGCTCTACTAGGAAAACTTTCTCCATTCACGTTCCCTTTGACCATTATAATCCACATAATTCATTTAGCAACTAATGATGCAAGTCCTCTAACTTGTCTATGGTTCTCTTGAATTATTATTTAAATCTCGCCGCTTGACTCTTCATGAGCCACAGCACTTCATCTTGAACAGGTCAAAAGCAAGTTCCTTGAGATAAGGACAAAAGTCATAGTTTTTCTGTATGATCTTTACATCTTTTACAACGTTTAACTTGCAAGTCAAGTGTGGAGGGAGTGCATGTGAGTGGGATCGCTTGACATCTACGAAGGAAAAGCCCCTATAGCGCCCCACAACCGTATTTTTTCTCATCATCTATGTATTCCTCACCTACGCTCTGAGTGAATTCAAAAGAACTATTTTCCTTCGGAGTTTTTCAACGACTTCAACACAGCGAGAGGTTGAAAATAGCCCATTCTGTGGCTGGGCTGCTTGTCAGCAAGGCTATGTCAGACTGGAAGAGTCATTCACTTCCTTGCACGGAGTAGGTGGTCTTTTCATTGTCCCACACTGTGGCTTTTTGAAGGAAGTGGCCCCCCGTTATCAGAGAGGTGGTCTTCTCACCTCCAATCGGCAATCTGACTGCTGATCTCCTCACGGCATACTGTGCAGAACCCTGCAGAAGTTTCCTACTGCAGGGCTCCGGTGATACCAGAGCCAGAAGGACTTTATCCACCTGCAAGCCAAGGTGTCTAAATCAGAGCAGGTGCGCAGGCTGAAGTGGCACCCTCACGGCCCTGCCTTCCAAGGTCAGGAGAGATGCCGTGGAGTTGTTCACATCCAGGCAGCGGTTGGGCCTGAAGCTCAAGATTCTGCCTGACATTTAGGTTTTGAATAAAAGAAGTTTTATGCAGATTTTTTTTTTTTTTTCCTCGAGCACCCCTGTCATCCCTGGCAGGCTACATTACACGGGTCATATGCAGCAGCACGATCGTCAGCACCACGCTGAGAAGAAGGTACTGGGTAATGGAGTCAGCAGTTGGTAAGGGGAGGCCGGGGGCAGCCTGAAGATGACTGTGACCACCAGGCCCCAGTCAGATCCCAGACTGCAGGCACGACGGTAAGGCGAAAAGAAAGGGCAATCCTCTCCACCTGAACTCTTTCCTTATCACTTTATCGGTCATTCCATTTTTTTATTATCCGAGTTAGCCCAAAGTTGCAGATCGGTATACTTGACTAGGTTTATAAGTAGGCGGAGGCTGGGCCGCGGAGATTTTGTCCTGGTACAATGTTCGCGTCCTGTTAGGGGCGTAACACTTCCCAGTCTCCATACTGGCCCACGCTGCCTATCCGCCAGGTACAAACACACAGTGTTAACTCTTCCCCAACATGATCGATTCAGAGACAAGGGTAACTTTTTCAATGGTGCAAAACCCACCAGGGCTTCATTGAGGGACAGTCCTTAAACAAGAAAGAAGCAGCATGAACAACAGGAACCGCAACAAAAAATAAAATGAAGGTGGAAAACACAGGAGGTGTCCATCTGGCTTAAGTTCCTGTCGTGGAGAACATAACTTAGAAGCCAAGCTTCGGAATGCCGGCGTGTCCCATCGACTGGCGAACAACTTCTTGCTGTCTCTCCCCTCAACTGCCTTCTCTAAGCATGGCTTGCTCAACACCCTTCACCCTTGCAGGTACGTGCATTTTTAAGCGCCTTCTGAAAAACCATTGAAAAGACCAGATCAGTTTCTGGCATTTTACCACGCTGTCATTCACGCATTCCTTTCCTCCCTTTTCTCTTTCCGTCCCATTTTTGCTCTTACGTTGTGGTTGGAAATGTGCGTGTGCTCTGGCCAATGTGGACATGCTAGCAAAATCAGTCTTTCTGAATGTGGCATTATCCCGATAATCTAAAACACATTAGTGATAGCAGGTGTCCCTGTTATTAATTTGTATTTGGCGTTTGGATGATGCCAGACTTAACAGTCCGAGCCCTGTAACTGTCCTCATCTGACATGCTGATATTTACTGCTTCCCTATACATCTGTAACAGGTGTCTTTCTTGCAGTTACAGAGACACATTCTCCTGCCTCTTTGCAACTATGACAGCTATTTCACAACCGTAGCCTTAATTTTATAATAAGATTTAAGAGGATAAAGCAGTCACTAAACACAAAAGGCTAATTATTGTACGTTTTTTCACCCCAACAGACTTTTCCCTTAGTTAAGGAGCAGACAATAAATTAGCTTAACTGCACTGATGATAATGAATCATCATAATTAAGTATAATTCTCCATTAACCTTTTGGAGGTTTTTGTGCCATTGATGGTAAATTTTAAAGAGAGAGAGAAGAAAGAGTGGACTTGGCCACATTAATTATATTAAGGAAAAAAGAATTCTTACTTCTTAGAAAAAAATTAGTGAGGACAGGGAAAAGGGAGTAGGGCGGGCGGGGGGGGGGCAGGCAGTAAAGAATGACAGTCTTAGTGGAGGGTATGTCATGTGACCTGTCTCTATCAATCTTGGTAACCTTATTGTACATCACCTTCATTAAACTGTAAAACACTGGGGACTCTGAGTAGCTACAGCGATATAGGCCTTTATGAACCACTGTGCTGTCCTGTCATCACGTGCAAAAGGGCATAATACGTTTTAGGATGACAGCAAGCATTAATGATTCCAAAAACGAAAACTGCCTGTGCTACCTGCGGCTCGTAACACGTTAGGCTGGCCGAGGTGGTTCCCAGAGCTGCGGCCGCCAGGGCACGGCTTCTCGCAGCAGCTCGCTGCCTCCAGTGCAACAGCGAGGCGACTGGCCAGTCTCCGCCGACGACTCAATCCACGGCTGGACGCTGAGCCCGGGAACTCACCTCCTTCAGAAGAACATAAAAGGGCCACTGTTCTAAACGGTCCGGACGCTGACTTGAAAACGACTCCAGGAATTCCAGTGATGAAAAGAAATCCTCCATGTTTCCAGATCAACTCCCAACAGCATCCAGAATAATGCGTGATGGAAAAATGAAACTACAGCAGCTGAGAGACCCACACTGCCAGCCAGCCAGCCAGCCACAGGACGCTCCGGCTGCTCCAAGACACTTGGGACTTTGAAGCCACTTAGAACCCTGACTCCTAACAGCGACAGCACGTATGAATTAGCCCTATCCAGTCCACCTTACCGAGAAATCACAACAAGATAAGGACAGTCAGGATCCGCAAGTACCAGCTGCCAAGGCAGGAGAGGGCAACCCGAGCCAACATGTGCAAACCCGGTAAAGAGTTAAGCAGCCAGGGCATGCCTCGCTAGATAGGAGAAATGCATTCGCGGACGGCCCGGCCAAATTATTTTCACTTTAGATGTGTATCGCCACACCACATGGACATCTTATTTAATCAAATCACGTGTGGCTCTCGATCCTCCCCCTCACCCTACGTGCCCTCGGCTGCCCAGAGGGAGCCCTAGCAGTCCTCTGCCGGAGTCATTGTTAGCTGCTCCGGTCCCCCGTGCAATGCAACTGGGCTACATCTCGCTGCAGTCCGCAGAAAGTTTCGCTTCTTTCCCAAGTTGCCCAAACTTTCCGAGAACATTCCATTGTGTTGAATGCAAACATGCCGTGGCCCTCCTTCCCCCCGCTAGTCACTGTAGGCTCCAGAGATTATGAGGAAACGGCTTGCTTTTCTCCCCCTGTATGAATTGTGGCCAGGAGAGACTGTGGAATTGATGTATTGCCGTCTATTTTTACACAAGCAGCGAGCAGCCCCACACACAGCCCTGCATAAACTCCTCTCTCCGGCTTCAGGCAGCTCTCCGTGGTACAGAGAGATTTAACCATTGGCTTCCCTGCCACCGACGCTAATGCAAAACCTTGCATCGTAAGGCGTATGTACATAGTTTTTTATTTGCTGACCAGATCTTTCAACCACATATAGCTCTTTTAAAGGGATCAGCTCCCTTGTTTTGTGGTGCTGTGGGGAAAGCAATCTAAAATAGCCTAGCAGGATTATTTAGGATTTTGTGAGTTCTCTGTCTGATGAACAGAGAGAGAGGGGAAAAAGAGAAAAAAAAAAAAAAAAACCCGGACTAGAGTCAAAACTGACTATATTTGAGCACATCCATTTTAATATTTTTATCTTCATCTTATTATAAATAGAAATGGCATTTTTCCAACCGGGCCACTAAACACCACTGGAAAGACTTCAGCTTCTGATTCATATCAATATCTTAGAGCATAAATATTGCATATGAGTAGAAACAGAGCCAAAGGCACATGGAAAGAGTTTCCAACTGCAACAGATATGGGTGACAGCAGCTAAGCTTTGATTTGCTCAAGGCATCTCAGAGCCACCTTAAAATAGCAAAGTTATTGGAGTTAAGATAAGATTGAGATTCCCTTCCAAAAGCTCCTGCCCGGGATACTTTCCTGCCTCCTCTCCTTGTCCAAGCCCTTCCCCCCCCGTTACAGGAATAATTGCATCGGGAGGGAAGCTTCAGTCCTGGCTGCAGTGCCGAGCCCAGCCCCAGCTCACCTCGATGTCACTCCATACAGAGTCCTGGTTGCACATGTCCCACGCCATCCAGCTCCTGAATGACGCCAGTCAAGCTTTTTCAACTCCAATCCACAGTGACACAGAGCACACACTCATGCAGGCAACCAGCCCCTTACTGAGAGTGAACTGAAGGCACCTGTCTTACTACAGTCCCCAGTCACATGACAAAGCTATTAAAAAGTAGGCTGGGCTGTCACTCACCCAGCCTCCCTTCTCCTGTGCAGCTTGCTGCTCAAACTCGTGACGTCACTCAAAGGCAGCCTTCTGCCTCAGTGAAGTAACGCTTAAAAAAAAAAAAAACGGAAAGAAGAAAGAAAGAAAGGAAACACTTGGACTTTTGGAGGCTTCAAGCATCATGCTGTGATTAAAGCCAGCTTTGAATGCCACAGACTCTAAACGGAGTCCTGGCCATATAATAACTAAAATCCCCTGCAATCTTTTTTTAATTTATTTTCCTTCCAAAACAAGCAAGTGGCAAAGCTCCCTGTTTCATCACAGAGTAACTATACTCTTAGCTAAAATGTGCACTCCCCAAGGATTCAAATACTAAGACCTCCAGTGGACTCCAGCTCGGTTTGGGACTAAAGCAAGAGCTTATCACATGATGCATTTTTATGAGACATTTTCTAATTGGGGGAAGTGTTTGAAAGCAGAGAATGGGGCAGGCATTTTTTTTTTTTTTTGCTTGTTTAATCAACAAAATAGTCTGTATTTGTTAAGGTATAAACAAACTCCTCTACCCAGGAATCTGCTGTCCCCGTGGCGGTAGGGAACACCAGCTCACAAAGTGTTACTGCAATTTGCTTTGCTCCTTATAAGGAGAACAACGAACAAAATACCACCCTTTCAGGTCCTTTCTAATTATTTCCATTTCTCTCATAGGCTCCCACAAAACAAGTGTTAGTAAATACAGTTGCTGCCGCTGTGCTCAGATCAGCTGAGTTTCCCGGCTGCCTTTTTTTTCATACGTGTACCATTTCCACCCCAGCCGCCTTAGGGTGCCTTTTTGAATAAACACTGGATTCCAACCCAAGTGCCTGAGCTGTGCGGTTTGCATTTGAGACCAAGAATGTCCGTGGAGTAAGGGAAAAATACTGACACGCTATTAGCAGAAATATTCATTTCTTGAGCTTTTTAATTTTTTTTTTCCAGCCTCTACCCTGAGACAATGAAGGCTAATGCAGGTGCACTGTTTTATGATGACATACATATTGAATACATAACAAACTCAAGGCACTGGGGATCGCCGAGAAACACTTCCCATAACACTACAGTGGTCTGATTTAACCCTTCCAAGTTCCAGGGAAATGTACATGTGTATATAAATTTGTGAATACATATGTTTTTAATAAAATTTTCAACCCAATATACTTTAAAATCAGTTCAATTCTTTTACTTGATAATAACTTCTCTGGAAAAAAAAAATCCCCCAGGTATCTAAAAATAATTTTAAAGCACTATTAATTTAATCTCCTGTTCCACTAAGGTTAATTTAATGGGTTCTCTCTTGTCCATCTCTTTCTAAAGAAAAAAAAAATGGTGATTCTCCCTGACACATTTTAAACTGTAAAGTTGCACCGATATTAAAGGTGAAAGGAAGACAAATCAAACAAACAAAAATCAAACTGTTTCTTCTTTCAGACCACACATGTTATAAGGTATTTTTCTACTCTGATATCTGCAACAAGTTGCCAGTAAATTCCTGAAAAATGTGATGAAATTGACAGTTCGTCATTACTGGACATAAAAAGATGGCCCAGAGCTTTGACATTTTAAGTTAGCTGAGTACATTTCACCGGCACATTTTCCCTCTGACAAATAGCGGAAAATTACTGTAGTTTTAATTTCCTAAATCAAGAAAGAACAGGAAAATACAACCTCGGGAAGGCTTTTATACTTGCAATTAGTGGCATTACTCTGCACTCCCCACAAAGAAACACTAATTTTCTTCCCAATTATATTCTGATTTAATGTAAAACTGCAGTAAATTATTAAAATTCAGGGCAAAGGTCATTGGCTCTACCCTCAACACAGCCAACTGTGAAATAAGAGTGGTCAGTTGACCAATAAGAGTTGATGTTTATTAATTATTATCAGGTGATCCCCGTGGTGATTTTTTCTGATACTCTTAACTGTCTTTATCAAAGGTTAGGCATCCATCATGCATATCTTTGTAAGCATATAAATGCATATACATATATTTTTTTAAATTCTGTTCACACATTTTAAAGAAGTTCTCTGCACTGGAACATTTTGTATGATTGTTTTTGATATTGTCACCTGCCCACATTGTGGCGTTGGGGTTTTCTTACTTGCTTTCTTACCACCCAATTCCACTTTTTCTTAATCCAACCAGCACACTCACTACAACTACAGTGGTTTTATATACATTTTCTTCTCCCTTCACCATCACAATGAGGGGGAGTTAAGAGTCAAAACACTGACATGATTTATAAGCTACAGCACAGGGCATATTTCCCCTCAAGTTTCTACGACGGGACGATTCCAAACTTAAATTGATTCTTGGGACAAATTGGAGTCACTTTCACTATTATTATTATTTTTTTTTTAATCTCAAAGTTACAACTCTAACGAGAAGGATATTTGAGAGGTCTTAAAATTTGGTTAATTAGCTCTGCAGATTTTAAAAATTCTCTTCTGTCCAGTTTTTTCTTTTCTCAGGAGAACATAAACTGTTAGTTCCTCACCAACTTAGCTCTTTTCTGGCTTCCCAGGCAGTTTCTATATTTAATTCTTTCTCTGTCTTGACTGTTTTTCTCTTTCTCTCTCCCTGCGGCCCTCCTCATACCTCTCCATCAGCTCTGCCTCTAAGATTTCCAAACGTTTGTTTTCAATCAGCAAGGATCTATTGAAATCTGACTGTGTCCACAGCAACGTATTGTAAGGACTACCAAGAAGGCATAGGACATGGACACACGGGAGGTGACAATTTTAGGGGGATGACAGCGCTTAAAAATGAAAAATAATTTGTTATGAAAAAAAAAAAAACAATGCAACTTTGCCCAATACCAGGATTCCTCTTCTCCTCAAAACACACCCTTTTTAGGTACAAGGTCCTTCCACTAACCATTACAATTCACACCCAAATCAACCCCACTTTGTCCCAACAATAGAAAGAGGTATTTATTAACATCTGTTGAGAGCCCATAATGTTCCATATCTTCACAGAACCTAGATTCCACCCCAGTGGAATTTCTCCCCTCACTAGCTCTGTTAACGTTTCCCAAGACTCCAACATTAGTGCAGGCAAGAGATCTAGCCTCAGTTGATAACAAGAGAGAAAATAAACCTTCGAGATAATTCCATTCCGTAACAAAAATATGACACAAAGCATGTAACATTTCCCCACCACTGCCCCAAACTATAGGCTTTTCCCACCCTCTCTGCTTCAGACAATTATCACTTAAAAACTAAATAAACACAGTCAAACTCAAATACCCAAGTAGACAGCGGCAAAGACAATTTAACATCATTATTGCAAATAGGTGAGAACTCAGAAGTAAAGAGCTACTAGTATAAAATATCTTTGTCCCATTGTTTTTTTATAAACTTAAATAGAGATGTGAGGACAAATTAAAGGCTGAAACTTAAAAAGAAACCTGGGAAAGAAAATATATATAGCAGGGCTGACATGAGCTTGACATTAAGATCAGCATTTTATATAGCATATTTCAATCAATTTTGGTCCTCAAAGCTACTCAATAAAGATTATCTTGTACTCATTTTATAACTGAGAAAAAATATAAAAAGAAAAAAAAGTAAGGGTTTAGAGAGCAGCTGAAAATGGCATATAGATCTCTGAAAACCCTTCTAGGAAGGACTGAAGTTTCATACATAAGAATAATATTCATTCCCAAGTCAAAAGCACCAGCAAAGACCCCGGAGGTAACTTTATATCCGAGAGAGTGTCTACATAGCTGGAAACTAACATTCCTGGGAATGCTGCCTGCCTAGAGCATTCTTCCAGAAAAGGAAAGGGATCTGCCCAGAATTGCTAATGTTTTTAAAGTTAATCATTGCTAACAGGCATTCAATTGCTTGCTTTTAATTCCTAGAGGGGCTGATTGATTCTGATACCCCATGTCAGTTTCTGAGCACATGCTCTGAGCCTCTGGGACATGTTTGAAGCTGGGGCCATGCAGGGCACCAAAGTTGGTGGCAGAGCAGGGTATATCAAACACCTCTAGCCTACAAACACTCTCCAATCAAATCTTACTTTGTTCTGCCATGATGATATCAGTGTGAACAAAGCACCTTGGGGGAAACAGACAGAAGAAAAGTCACTGCACGGCTTTAATGCTTCCTTGAATTCATTTGTTTATTTTTTAAAATAAACCGAAGGCAATAGACAACCTTGGCAACACAACTTTTATCCCCAATAAAACCTTCTGCAGAACAGTTCTGTGCAACTGAGTCAGCCTGTATTTTAACACAGACCTCAGAATCTGCTCCTGCCGTTTTTCACATTAAAGCCAAAAAAAAAAAAAAAAAAGTGAAAATTAATTTGGGCTGCAGTCAGTCAGTTGGACTAAGCTAAACATAAAGTAAAAAGTATGCTTATTAGGTGTGAAGATAAGAAATAATAAAAGGATGGTTAAAATCTGCTTTTGTCTGATATTTAATTCTGCCGTATTTGTGCATCTACAGACATTTTCATTTACCTTAATTATTTCAAGTTAATGCATCTATAATGCAGGGAGTTATTGGTTATATAAATAAGAAATGCTCCATAGGATTATTTAGCAATATTTTTTTTTACTGAAATTGAAAATAAAGCACATTGTATTTTATTAAATTTGGCACTATTGAAAAATATAAAGAGCCACTAAACCTCAGTAATGTAATAGTTCACTGAAGAAGATATTTTTATTCCCTAAGGAACTTAGTGAAGGGCCTGAGAAAACTGAGGTACACAAATTACTAAATTGAAAAAAAAAACTGTTAGTCGAATAGTTCTGCCTGGTACTTTTTTCTAGAGCTTGGGTCCTAATGAGCTTAACTTTTCTTGACTTTAGTAAAGTAAATTGTATTTTTCAATTAGTCTCAAAATGGAAGCATGAAATAGGTGAAGAGTTTTCTTTCTTTCTTTCTTTCTTTCTTTCTTTCTTTCTTTCTTTCCTTCTTTCTTTCCTTCTTTCTCTTTCCTCCCTCCCTCCTTTATTTTTCTTCCTTCCTTCCTTCCTTCCTTCCTTCCTTCCTTCCTTCCTTCCTCTCTCTCTCTTTCTTTAACTCCCATCAGAAAAGTCTCAGAAAGGTTTGGTGATTTTGCTTTTGTTTCTGTTGTAGATTTTTCCAGTGCTTTGATATTTGAATTTAATTCCAGCAGAGCTAATATCTATCCTGAAAATGTGGGAAGGCAGAAAGGGAATAAATTCCTATCTTAAGAAGCAATTAGCTTCAGGTCTAAGCTGAATTTTATGATGACTTAAATAAAATCTTACCTTATATTTGCTAGCCCCAACAGACACAGGATTTTTGAGAAAACTTTCTTAACCAAGAAGAACACTTCACTAAGATTGACCTCTGCATTTAGCAGCTCAATCAAAAATAGATGTCAAATACTACTGGTAGGATTACAAATGGGTACAAGTGTTTCTAGAGGACAAGTAGGCAATACGTATCAAAAGTGTTAAAAATAGGCATCCCCGGGGCGCCTGGGTGGCTCAGTCGGTTAAGCGGCCGACTTCGGCTCAGGTCACGATCTCGCGGTCCGTGAGTTCAAGTCCCGCGTCAGGCTCTGGGCTGATGGCTCCGAGCCTGGAGCCTGCTTCCGATTCTGTGTCTCCCTCTCTCTCTGCCCCTCCCCCGTTCATGCTCTGTCTCTCTCTGTCCCGAAAATAAATAAACGTTAAAAAAAAAAAATAGGCATCCCCATAAACCCAGAAATTCTACTTCTGGAAATTCATCTTAAGGAATTCATCTTAAGGGCACAGCAAGGGGATGTGTGCAAAGATTTTTGGTGTGAGGAGACCCAATACTATATTATTTGTATATAAATATACACAAATAAAATACTTGAAAACTTGAAAGCTAGGTAAATGAGTGATAGTAATAGTCTAGTTAAATAAATTATAAAGCATTTTATATGTGTGTGTGTCTGTGTATATACACATATATATTCATATATATATTCATATGTTTATATATTCATTATATATGTATATTCAACGCTAACATTAAAATCTATTGCAAAATACATTTAGTGGCAAATAAGAAAATGTTCAAAATACACTAAGGTTTAAAATTACGTTTGAAAAAACTATAATCAAAACAAATTTACATGCCAATGTATCTACTCAAAGAAAAGAAGAAAGAGGACTGGGAGAACATATGGCAAGGTGTTAATAGTGGCTGATGATATTATAAGTCCTTTTTAATTTTCTTTCCATGTGTGTATGTTTTTCTGTAATTTTTAAATTTTCTGTGATGAACATGTATAACTTTTGTATTCAAAATAGAAAGTATCCCTTTTTCAAGGAAATCTAGAGGTTCAGGCGTATAGCTGTGCCCTCTTAACGTACAGGGAATGTAGCAAACAGAAATGGCCCCTGGCATCCAACGGAAGTCTCAAATATTCATCACATGTTTACAAAGAAGCCATTTCTGTCTATCGTACCGAGTGTAGCCCACACTCCACTCAGAAGAAAGCCTCCTGAGTAACTGGGAGCAGTTACTCCTCAGCATTCTGAGAAACCCTCTGAGCCCTGAGCTATAGGTTGAGGAAAGCTATCAAGTCTTAGTAGCTTGCCTCAGAGGTGGGCCCAAACTCCTGGCCCCAAGATCCCCCTGGCATTTTCACTTTGTTTCTCGATTTGAAATTTCATCAGTTCAGTTTAACAACCTCTCCGTTCAAAACTGTAATTATCCTTGGTAGGGTAAAGGAGATTTCAGTTACTTATACAAAAGCATCTATTTGTTAGCCATATTTTTCCTTCCTTTCTAGCATCTAACAGAGTTCAGAAGCACATACCAAGAAAAAGACTAGTAAATGTCTTCAGAATGGTGTGACTATAAACTATTAAGAAGATTTCTCAGGAAGAGATTTTAGCACCTGGGAACAGGAAGGGGCCGTCCTGGCAGGTTTGGGAAGAGCTGACGTAGACGTGACTTCTTCCCAAGACAACTGAAGCGGACAGGATGAGGAAAATGCCGTCCAAGTTTCAAACCAGTGACTTGCAAGTGAACTTCTGGGACGCCATCTGTTCCCAAATGTGTAGCCACTGTGCAGGCTCTCATGTGGTGCAGTGCTTTTCTTGGGCAGGAAGCTCCTTCTGGACCCTCCAAGTATCCCGGAGGAGAGGTTGACCCATTCTCTTTCCCCAGGAAGGCTCACTATCCTCACAGGAATGAAGGCTCTTACTATTAGCCCCTTGGAGTTAGTGTTCTCACAGTTTCATGGGCCTTTCCTGCAAATCACTCTTTCCACACTTGGGTGATCATTATTTTGACTATTAAGAATTTTCGTGGGAAAAGGGGTAATGAGGCTGGAACCAAGGCCAAGTTCATGAGATTTTAGTCACAGGAATAAAAGGCACAGCAAAAGGAATATAGTCAATGGTATTATAGTAGCCTTGGATGGTGACAGATGGTAGCTATGCTTGTGATGAGCATAGCATAATATTTAAACTTGTCGAATCACTGTGTTGCACATGTGAAACTAATGTAACATTGTGTGTCAACTATACTCAAATTAAAATATATATATATATATATATATATATATATATATTTTTTTTTTTTTTTAAAGGGATTACATTTGGCTCAAGTCTATCCGAGAAGTAGAGGTAGAGGAACTTTGTGGATCTTGATTCAGTCCAAGATGGAAGGAAAGGGATGATGGAAGAACATGGGTCCTCACTCAGCTGTGTCACTAGCCCACAGTTCAGCTTTGGGCAGTTCACTTAATGTCTCTGAGCCTCGCTCAAAGGAGATGGCCAGATTCAAACACATCTCAGATCCCTGCCACCTCTCAGACGCAAGGATATGCCTGCCTTGACAGAGGCAGAGACAGGCAACTTGGAAAGACCTCTTCGCACAGAGTAAATCCAAATGTTTCACTGCACAAAGGCAAGAATTCAGAAAGCGTGTGCAAAGAAGAGTAGGAAGCTGGTTTTCAACTTTGTTGAAAGAGCACAGCTTCATCGCTTCCCTTGCAATATAGGTATTTAACTTCCTAACCATTCTAGAAAAGGAATATACTACTTTCACACATACTGACTATGAGAAATCTGGCTTCTACAGACCTGAGTTTCTTACAAAGCCCAGCAGTTGCCCCAGAGAAACAGCAAGTTTTCATCTTGTTTGTCATTAATGCTATTAAGTGGCATAAGTCGTGTGTGAGACCAAGTTCCTACTCGCACAATAAAAATGAAAACCACACACCTCGCGTGATAGTGACTATTGACTATGCCTGCATAGAGATGCCATTTGACATACTAACATGCAATTTGGTTTTACAACAGGGATTAAAAGACATTACCAGGAGAGAGAGGATTTGGAAAAGAGGAAGGATCCCGAACTTAGGGTTTTGTAAAGAGGAATAAGGTCTACGGCATCTAGGGAAATAAAAACTTAGAGTAACCCTCTTGCCTCCTAATCCTGGAATGCTCCCCCACCACTGCGCTCCCCCTTGCCCAGCTTAAATGAAGGATTCATTATATTTGGTCAAAGGAGACCTTACCCCTTTTTTTTTTTAAATTTTTTTTCAACGTTTATTTATTTTTGGGACAGCGAGAGACAGAGCATGAACGGGGGAGGGGCAGAGAGAGAGGGAGACACAGAATCGGAAACAGGCTCCAGGCTCGGAGCCATCAGCCCAGAGCCCGACGCGGGGCTCGAACTCCCGGACCGCGAGATCGTGACCTGGCTGAAGTCGGACGCTTAACCGACTGCGCCACCCAGGCGCCCCAACCCCTTTTTAATTTGAGGGAAATTACCTGAGATATTACGGCAGGGTATGGAAAGAGAAGAGGCCGTGCGCCTAAAATGTTTTATTATGGCATTATTAGCAAATGTACTAAACCAAGGCTGTATCACAGGTTGGTTGATGTATCCTTGGGAGTTAATAATGTCTCCCAGTCAGCTGTTTTCTTTGTACGTACAACCCAGTTTAACAGGAGGAGGAAGATCTATGCTTCAGAGTCATCTGATGCCACCCAGCCAGAGATCCTCCTTTAGGGCTGAGTGAGCATCCACAGGCACACTAAATTCCCTAATAAGAAATTTGGAGAGAGAACCCTAGTGACAATGGAGTAAGCAAAGTAAGACCAGGTAAATGATAAACCTCAGTGAGGACAAAGCCTTGATAAACCACCAGCTATTTTCATACAATGCTGGATGTCCAAAGAGTACTCACTAGCACGACATACTTAACGGTCCCATTTTCCTGCACCAAGAGCAAAGAAACAATAAGAAAGCTAACATAAGAAAGCTTCATTTGCGTGCCTATGGGTTAATCTCCAAAAGGCAGTTTGCAAGAGTTTGCCTTTTAAACAAGCCAAAAGCTTCCTTGCGCTTTAAGGAGACTGGGTTGTCCTTTGCCCCGAGCAGATGATCAGAAAGGATTCTTTTGCTACCTCTTTTCAAAGCAAAAATCTCTGACAGCTCTTAAGGTGTTAACTTTCCACCATCTATCTTAGTGGACCCACTTCCACGTAGGGCACCTAAAAATAGGCCACGTCTAACCTTTTGCACAGCTATACAAAGCTACTAAGTGGGAACTACAACTCGGTGCTCTCCTGTGGGTATTTTCAGACAGTGTTCTTTGTCCTCTCTATTATATTACCTGAGGTTGACTATCGCATAAAAACGCAGGACGAGAGTGGGTTGCTGGGATGTACCTTGCATCACAACCGCTAAGGTGACGGCTCTGTCATTGTGTTTTAGGTTTATTATTTAGATTTATTTACTACTTTCCCTTTGTCTGTTGATGTATTTAGATTGTATTGTTCCTGTGTTTTAGATTGAACCAAATGGAACGAGGGATGATAATGTTCTGGGGGGGAAAGCCATTGAAATGATATTACTGTTCCATAAACTTCTTAATTCCACTTACAATATTAAGGTTGTTGGGACTCTTACTCTTCAAGAGTATAGTCAAGCACATCGATGAAAAAGAATGAACTTCTGTGACACATCAAAATGTACATAAATCCCAGAAACATCATGTGAAGCAAAAGGGGTTGGATACACCAAAAAAGCGCATACCTTATTCTATTCTTTATAGAAATAAGTACAGAAAGAGATAAGCCTAATTTACGCACTTGGAAGTCTGGTTAGAGGTTGCCTTTGGCAGTGGTTGGGAGCTGGGGACGTGGGCTGTGGGGAGGGGCTCCAGAAAGCTGGCCATGGTTTATTTCTTGCTGTCAGTGCTGTTTATGTGGGTATGTTCAGTTAGCGAACATTTGTAGAGCTGAACACCTACGATGTACGCACTTTTCAGTATTCGTATTATACTTCAATAAAAAAGTCTAAAATGCATAGAGGAGAAAGAGAAAAGAATCCTCCTATAATATTACAACGTTTCAAAGATTACTACACTTCTGTTAAAAAAAAAATCCTGCATGTTTAACTTATCTTCTCAAAAGAACCATTAACCACGCGGACAAACCACTGGGGAGTACGTGTGGAGCAACCTGATGTCAAAGTGTGTTTGTTTGCCCGTGGACAAAGCCCCTTCAACTTCCTAGGTATATTTTCTATCAAAAGATAGGATAGGATTAGGTATTCTCTGGATATATTTCTTTTCTTTTTTTAGTTTTTTTTTTTGTTTTTTGTTTTTTGGGGTTTTTTTTTAGTTTATTTATTTTAGAGAGAGTGCACACACAAGCAGGGGAGTGACAGAGAGAAACAAAGAGGGAGACACAAAATCTGAAGCAGGATCCAGGCTCTGAGCTGCCAGTGCCAAGCCCAACATGGGGCTCGAACTCACTAGCTGTGAGATCATGACCTGAGCCGAAGTCAGACGTTAAACTGACCGAGCCATCCAGGTGCCCCTCTGAACGTACTTCTTAAATAAATTGAGTGAAGGAAACTTCCAACTCTAAATCTGTAGTATTTTGCCGATGGTTCAAACTTCATTATTGAATGTTGTCACTGATTTGGTTTGGAAACGTGATCCCATTCTCTGAGAACATGACCTTGGGGGTCAGTCAGTGCAGATCTGTCACTTAGAATCTATCTATCTATGTGACCCCAAGTGAGGTACCTAAACTATCTGACCTCACATTCTAAACAATGAAAATGGCAGCGTAAATGCCCATTTTTGATTGTTGCTGTTAGGGTTGAATGAGGTGTATATGAGCCCAGTGCTTGACACATAAAGTACTCAATGATGATACTTTATATTCACATACAAATACTTCACACTCAATTTAACATCAAACAACATTATAGTAGATGCGTAAGTTTGCACTTTGCCTGGCTTCCTCATCTTAAAAAAAAAAAAAAATCTAGAAACAAAGCAGAGCACTTTCTTTTGAAGTCTTAACATTAAGCCGACTTTCTGTGAGAGCACACACAGAATCATCGTCTAAGCTGCAGGGACGCCACGTGTCTGTTGGTTTCTCTGTTTACCTGAAGAAAAGTAAAACCAGCCTCATACTGGTCCTGACCTGGCTCTACCTCCAAAGAGACCAGAAGCACCAAGTGCCGAAAACAGTTTTTGTTTCCATTGTGCTGGCCACAAAAGTCACTTAAGCCAAAAGTCTGCAAAGACTTTCTCTGTTAAGAAACAAGACATCCCATAGTTGCGTGGAAACTGACAAGATACCATGAGCTTGCAAATGTAAGAAGAACCACAAAGTATCAAACCGTGTTTTAAAATGATGGTGTCCGTGGGGGAAGCATGAAAAACAAAGCCACAGGGGCAAAACACTTTTCAATATCAAGTCAATTTTGCCACCAGTGGCCTATCAACTGAATCATCCAAGAGTCCATACTCTTCCCAAAAACTTGTGATCATACAATCACTTTTTAGATGGCTAAAACGACATAAAGGCTATGTTATACTTGTCTTAGATATTTAAGGTTGTTTTTTTTTCTTGTAAGTCATTTTTCTGTGTAATGAAATGCTGAAAAGCTGGCATATAAGTTAAAAACTGTACTGTCCAATACAGCAGCCACCGCCCACATATGGCTGCTGAGCACTTGAAATAGGTCTAGTCAAAATTAAGATGTGCTGTAAATGTAAATATACATGGTATTTCAAAACGTTAGCGTGAAAAATCAAATGGAAACGATCTCATTAATAATTTATATTGGCTACATGTTAACATGATACGGCGGATGTATTGGGGAAAACGAGAGATTTTCTTAAAATTAAATTTACGTTTTCTCAACGTGGCACCTAGAAAATTCAAAATCACGTATGTGGTGTGCGGAACCTTCCTATTTGACAGTCCCCGTCTCCCGTTTTGCGCTCCCCCCTCAAGCAAGTGATATGGTACATGCAAGTTAAATTAGTGAATTATGGCATCGGGGAATTGCAGAATGAATACGGGGTAGGAGAGGAGGGCCACAGCAATGCACTCCCCTAGGGGGCACCACTCGCATCCCAGGCTGTGAAGAGTGATCACTGGAGCTTTACAGTATTCTGTGTGCACAGCTCTGTATTATATGCTGTATAATCCATCGTCCCTACATAATCAGGAATCCCTTCCAGAACATCCCTGGGGCAACCGCATACATCTTCAACACTTTACACACTTTGCCAAAACATATACAAAATAATGAGATGCAAATGTATAAAGTGAGGTCTACCCCAGTACTCCAGACTGGGAGGATGGAAAATAGAGCTGATCATATTATACAATTCTAATAGGATACAGAAGATAGCCAGAGCAATTCAAAGTATGCAGTCCCCGATATACACCGGGATGCGGCGTTCTCAAGAAGACGGTTTTCTTCCTGGAGACTAGAGGCATTTTTCAGAGGGTAGCATCCACGTTAATTACAAAATGCACCCGCCTCTCTCTTCCAAGGGAGAAAAGCCTGTTGTTGCATCTGTAATGTAGCTTTAGTTTCTGATGCCAAAAATGATTCAGTAAACACAGTTATGTTATGGTATACTATTTCTTATTCAGCACTCAAATTAATCTCAAGGCAGTGCTGGCATTAATTCAATTTGACGCCTGTACTTAGGATTTCACATAGGTGCCTTCATCCAATTCTTCTTCGCAACTAATAAAATCTTAATTCATGGTAATATATTTATTTCTAGTTCAGTTCATGTTAAGGAGTGCAGTGCTTTACAGAAAACTAATTAATATCAATCATATATTATAACACTTTTAATGGTTCAGAGCAAAACCCTACACTGGGGGAAAGATTAGATGAACCGAGGGGTCTGAGCCCATCCTATTTACTCTATTTTTAGGATTTGAGAAAAAGATACCGAGCATCATTTCAAATATTAATTTAAGTGAAGGTGTGCATCATGGGAAAGCCGGGAATTAAGAACCCGGGTTCTGATCCCTAATAGGACATTGATTTGATGTGGCCCAAGAATGTAATTCACACTCTCAGAGACTCCGTTTTCCACCTATTTTGTGTAATAGCCATATAATTTGCAAGTTGGTAAAGATATTCAAATTGAGATGCATGGCACTATTAAAATAATGAACAACTTCACTAATAGAGAGCCTTCTGCAATTGTTGTTAACAATTCTATTTTTATGTAATGTTTGAGTAATGTTGATAGCATCATATTTTCTGGGATTGGACATATAGTCAGCGGGATAGTGCAAGTGTGAGTCCTCACTGTGACATAAACGGGGCCCCCTGGAGTTGTGCAGTGCAGTGGCCCTCACATTTCCTTAGAGAACATTTAAAAGGCCTAATTCCTCCCCCCGCCCCACGCCAGGCACAAAAAGCTGGAACGGTGGCTATCCAACTTTTTGAAAAAAAAAAAAAATTAAATAATAATAATGCAATAGGTCCCTTGAAATGCATGGTCATAATATTTAGTCCTCCCAAATTAGGCAGTAAGCATTTCATTCATTCAACAATTTCTCCATATTGACATTCTACCATCAAGGGGGAAAAAAAAGCACATACTATTCTGTTTTCTCTCTCTCTCTCTCTCTCTCTCTCTCTCTCTCTCTCTCTCTCTCTCTTTTGCCTCTTTAGAAATCTACACATAAAACCTCCAAATCTGATCCCCATATAATTTTTAAAATCCTGATCATTAGAAATAAAACAAAAGCCCAAACACCGGCAGCATACTGGCTTCTGGTGCAGAGATAATACCTCTGGATACTCACTGTCAAAACTGAATCCATAGATGATAACCCCAAGACGTATGTCATTCATTTTACTGCAGTGCAAATACTTGTATTGCAAGCTGAGGGAACACTCGCGACAGGGGCCTCCGCAGGCTACTTTTAATTCACAAGGGCATGGTGACGTGGGAGGGCACCTCAGAGTCACTGTTCAATGAACTCCACAATAGGGCACAAATCTGAAACCCAATCTTAGGCAGATATGGACGTAAGAGCAAACATATACAGTATCATGTGCTTTCCAACAGCCCTGTGTCTCGAGGGAGCTCTCTGACATCAGCAGTTGAGACAGGTGGTTCCCTTTCCAACTGTGGAAAATAAAACCCTAGTGCAGAGGCACTAAGTAAATATAGCTGTACTGTAATCTTTCCTCGGGGCGCTCTCCCTGTGATTTCTGTCCTGTGATGATACTTTATCCAACGAACCCATCCAGGACATTCTTCGATACTAATAACGGACCGCACATTTGCAAACTAGCTGAAGCTGGCATTGAAGCTACTGAGCGAGGATTCTGTTCGCTGCCCCCGTTGGTCCGACGAAGGTTTTCCTCCTCTCATGTATTCAAAATAGATTGCCAAGTGGCTGCCCAACCCCTCTGCGGGGATATGTCACCCTTTGTCCCCTGGTACTAATACGACCCAACAGAATGACAGACAAAAGTCAGATCGTCTTAAAATCACATGCAGAGAGCAGGTCAATACCAACCGTATCCAGTTTGGGTCTGAGAACTAAAATCAGCTGAGATGTACTAAGCCCTCTGTGGCCACAACTATTTGCTTTTGCATTTAGGAATTACTAGCAGAAGGGCACCCTGTAACGTGTGTGTAAAATTACTTAATTCAACTTCTATTTCCCTTTCTGAACGTAGATACTTTTACACTCTGACAGCCGCTGGCTCTTAAAGCATTCTCCTTTTTGTTGTATCTCCTTAGAAACACAAATCTTGTTCCCTGGCAGCAGCAGCCCTCAGTGCTGTACCACATGCCCAAACTCGTTCTCCCTCACAGCTTTAATTCACAGTAAGTGGCATGAAAGGAGGTCAACCCTTCTCAAAAAACACTCGGAGTTCTTTTCGACTTCAGAATCTATTTTGAAAAAGCCACACTCCCTGCTACGTAAAGAGCGGCTTCCCATTTTGAAATTCTGGCTATAACTGCTGTCGACTTATGGAATGGTCTGCAAAGGGGCAAACACAGGCCGATGGTCACAGTTTCGACCCTTGATCACAATTCTCTTAGAGAATTCAGGAAACTGTGAGACAGCAAGTCGGCAACTGCCATCCCCTCCTTACCCCCAAATAACCCTTTTGCCTGGAAACTGCTCAGCGGCACACATACATGTTATAGCTTTCTTTTCCCGAGGTGTTCATTGCATGCTTAACTCAATAATGCCATCTTAATCCCTAAAGTTTCCATGGTAACCTACCACTGTAATAAACAAGTCTGAAGAATGAGAAACCAAGCAAGGTACTCCTGGTTCCCCCGTCCTCCTTCAACTTTAAAGAATAGGGTCTTCTCTAATGCTCTAAGCATCATGGGTCATAGCTACTTGAGCCGGAGTAAAAATAATAGCAATAAAGCAATGATATCCAACATTCGGTGAATATGTGCCAGCCACTGTGCCGAGTAGTTAGGTAGAATATCTCCTTGACTTCTTACACCACCAGTAGGAGCAAGTACTCCTATTACGCCGACTCCAGGGTAAGTCTGCGGAAGCCTAGAGAGATTAGGTGACTTTTCCCAAGACAAAAAGCTGGTTTGTGGGCGACATGGGAGCTGAAGTTAGTCTCGTCTGATTTCCAAAGTTTTTGTTTGTGCCCAATAATCACATGACTTCAACATCTAGGAGTCTCCCTACAAATCAGAAGGGGAACCACAGCCTCCGATTCCAATGGAAAGTAAAAACACCACACGCATGTAGCCAAAACAACCAGGGAAACTAAGGAAATCATGACTCAAACAGGAACGGCCAATACATGGCTGCTCTGGTCAAAAGAGGCTGTACTACAGGGGTCTTTGAATGTGACCTGTCATATCATTTAAGAGAATGCACCTTTCTTTAGGGGCGCCTGGGTGGCACAGTTGGTTAAGCATCTGACTTCAGCTCAGGTCACCAATGCTCAGTTGGTGGGTTGGAGCCCCGTATCGGGTTCTGTGCTGACAGCTAGGAGCCTGGAGCCTGCTTCAGATTCTGTGTCTCCCTCTCTCTGCCCCTCTCCCGCTCATGCTCTGGCTCTTTCTCTCTCTCAAAAGATG
Source organism: Felis catus (assembly GCF_018350175.1). Classification (NCBI taxonomy): domain Eukaryota; kingdom Metazoa; phylum Chordata; class Mammalia; order Carnivora; family Felidae; genus Felis; species Felis catus. Next base: position 186,044,304 of record NC_058371.1, on the reverse strand, counting down.
AACAAACATTAGTAATTTTTTAAAATAAAAGAATCCACCTTTCTTTGTAGACCAATCTCTAAAGGTAAAAAAAGTTAAAATTGGGGTGTCTGATTCAGATCACCTAAGAGCACTCTCAGAGGAAAAGAAGCCTTTACATAATGCCACACCTCCCCCTAAATGAAATTGAGATTCCTTTTGAAGATGGCAATTGCAAACAAAGGCCAGATTAAAACATATCTGAAGACCACATGGCAAAACATATCACAAAAATGTTTCCCATGCTACAAATGTATTTCCATGCAAGTCTATCCCATGGAGTACATATATTAGGTTTATCTGACTCTAGACGAGAACTCAACAAACAGACTTTAACCTTGACTCTTAGTATTAATAACTGAATCAACTCCTAATATATATTTTATAGCTTTTGGTTGGAAGTATGGTCAAATATGAAAGGTCACGTGAGTTAGAGCCATTCAAAACTCACCATGGTACAAGTTTTTGGAAAGCGGGGCTGAAATATGTGGTTTTCTAAACTCCTCTGATTTCGGGAATAGAAATAAACTCCAATGAACATGTTTCAAAAAAAAAAAAAAAACATAGGCTTTGAGAACCTCGTGGCTGTGGTCTTGAAACAGTTATAACTAAGGTCCAAAGTACCCGGGTCCTCTGGGAGGCTAAAGGGCCATCATTCAATAGGGCAGGTTCCAAAGTGAAGGGCCCAGAATACAAAGCCAGAATCAGCTGCCTTCTCTGATACCCTCCCACCTTTTGGAACCTAGAAGAACAAAGGCAAACAGGAATGGCCTATGGCCATCTGGCGGGGTAGGCATGCCATTATTAATTCTGACATCCCCATTGTGACCGACATCACCACACCTAAAAGGATCAAAACCACACTGATGATTATTGAGTAGGGATGGAAGTTACATGCCTTTGAGGATGTGAATTCTGAGGTCTGGTCCAGAGGTTATAACATGAAAAGAAGAAACTCACTTTCCAAAAGAGCATTAAGCCAAGTCCACATTCATGATCCTTTTCTAGGTATGCAAATTATGCTGCTAAGAACAAACCTTCGAAGCAGAATCAGAACTCTGATGGACACGGAATAAATACACTGGCTGTGGAGGCTACGCACGTGGTGAACACGAACGAGGAACATGAACATAACTCTGAATACACTCTACCTCAACGAACATCCACCACGTCAATATCACCAGTTGAGCCACTTAATGTCCGTGAGTCTGTTTTCCCACTTAGAAAATGGGGAGAACACCCCCCTCACTGGCTTATCATGCGGACTCAACAGGAAGAGCTGAAGGGATACGAGGGAGGGCCTTGCCGAGAATGCCTTATCTGCAGGGGTGCTACACAAATGTCCCTTTCCTGCGTTGTTCACGGTGCTCAGCTCCAACTATTTATCTGCCCTCCCAGACTCTCCTTCTCTTCCAAGAGTTTGTTTGTTTGTTTGTTTGTTTTAATAAAATATATACAATAAGACTTCTGCACCTTTGACTCAGTCGGTTAAGTGCCGACTTCGGCTCAGGTCACAATCTCACAGTTCATGGGTTCAAGCTCTCCATCCGGCTCTGTGCTGACAGCTCAGAGCTTGGAGCCTGCTTCGAATTCTGTGTTTCCCTCTCTCTCTGCCCTTCCCCCACTCACACTCTCTCTCTGTCTCCGTCTCTCTCTCTCTCTCTCTCAAAAATAAATACACATTACAAAAAAAAAAAAAAGACTTCTGAACCTTTCATTCCATGGAGTGGACATTGTGACTTACGAATACACAAACCTGTGTGGGAAACAGGGCCCATCCCTCCCCTTCTGCTGGTGCCTTGCCCACGTATAGAGGGGAGAAGAAACACCAGCTCTGCTTGGAGCATAAAGTCAGCCTCAATGAAATATTTAACGAGGCATTTTTATTTTTTATTTTTTTTTTAATTTTTTAATGTTTATCTATTTTTGAGACAGAGAGAGACACAGCATGAACGGGGGAGGGTCAGAGAGAGGGAGACACAGAATCTGAAACAGGATCCAGGCTCCAAGCTGTCAGCACAGAGCCCGACACAGGGCTGGAACTCACGGACTGTGAGATCATGACCTGAGCCGAAGTCAGACGCTCAACCGACTGAGCCACCCAGACGCCTGTAACAAGGCATTTTTAAAGATCAAAGATTCATGTGAAAGAAAAATCTTGAAAAACTTTGCGATGGGAGAAACGTTGACATTTGGACTTACTGCCAATGGTTAGTTACTGCAAGTTTGGGGAAATATATGAGTAAAGATACAGTGCAAATTGCCACTACATGGATTTTCATTTTAATTTTTTTTAATGTTTATTTTTGAGAGAAAGAGAGACAGAGACAGAGACAGAGCACGAGTGGGGTAGGGGCAGAGAGAGAGGGAGACACAGAATCTGAAGCAGGCTCCAGGCTCTGAGCTGTCAACACAGAACCCAATGGGGGAGCTGTGAGATCATGACCTGAGCAGAAGTCTGATGCTTAACTGACTGAACCACCCAGGTGTCCCCATGGAACTTTCTTTAAAAGAACCAGTGACAGACAATGTCTGCACTTTCCAACTCAAGCGTCTCTTTCGGTATTTAAAGACAAAACTATCAAGGACTAAATATGAAAAATCCAAATTTGGAAAACTCAAAAATACCTGAAATACAGTAATTTCCTACTTAGGAAAAACAAAACAATACAAAACAAAAACAAGGAAAACCTTAAAATTAGCCTATTCATAGGACCGAAGCTTTCTTTGAATATCCGCCTCATAAAATACTCTAGAAATGCCTACTATTTTAAAAAACTAATATAAATTCAACTGGTGACACAGGAGAAAAAAAATGTATTCTCAAAATCTATATATTGTTTTTCTAACTACTGTCTGAAACCAACACCACTCGAAAGAAAATACCATACTGCTTGGGCAATTATCCACAAAGAATCTATCTCTCTAATTCATGTCTACTGTTGTTATTTATAGTCTCAGACAGTAACCTTAGACTTGTCCAAAGGTGTGGAATGTACTTCCTTCTTGTCTGCATGGATTCTGCTTAGCTCATACTAACCGTTCACCGTCTTCCTAACTTGTAAAGGTAAATAAAGTTGGCCCTAAAAATTAAAATTAAAAATCTTGGCGAAAAGTCTCCATTGGGGTCAAAGAACTACTTTAGCTCCACGAGGCCATGGCAAAGAGAAAGACATGCCTCACACCTCTCTCTACCCCTCTCCATGGGTATGGGAAAACACCCACCTGTGAATGTGCAGAACACATAAGAGGACACGCAGCCAGCTGCTACTAGTCTGTAAATCAAGAAGAATCTATTACGCTCCAAAAGATGGTCCAGCAGGATGCCAGTTGCTGAACCTCTGTAAGATTTTATATCTTCCTGCCCTGAAAATGCTTGCATTCTAAGAGTAAGTGGAGGCCAGATTCACAACCAACCTGCCCACATGTGAACAGAACAATAGCACGTGTGTTGAGGGAGAAAAGATGGGAATTGTTTGAGGTTTGAAACAGATCTCATGAACCTTATAAACAGCCTAGAATGAGCTAGTCACGCCCTATGAAGGCTTTGAAAGGCCCCCGCCCCATACGTAGTCCAGTGTGAAAACTAGACTCATTACCCAATTATGTACAGATAGGGAAGCCCAGAAGAGTTCTAATCTTTGTCCTAATAGCTGCTTCAATAATTACATTAAATGACCAAATATAATAGTCTTTCAAAGGAAAAATTGTGGTGCCCCTGATGGGTGCCCTGCTTTGCTGGAGGCTCTACTCGCTAGTTTAGTGTAATATTGGGCAGTCCTCTGTAGGTACCAACATACCAAGAAAGAAAACCAAAGATGTGGTTTGCCGGGACCTTGCCCATCCATTCTTGGACCTTCCGATAAAAATTCTGGGGTCCAAAGGATTGCAAGAAACATACTTGACTGGAAAAGACCATGTGGGTTTTTCTAGCTTTTGGGCGTGACTGCTAGGCCCCTAAAAGGAGAAGAGGCAGAAGGAGGAAGGGTAATGAAGGAAAGACAGTACTGTCTTTAAGACCTACTTGGGGGTAGAACCAGGTCTTGAGACTTCCTGACTTGTTGAAATGGGTCAACATGGACCTCTAGCAAATGGAGATGACACAGCCATCCTCACGGAGAATGTAAGGATCTGATACTTAGCTTGGCACCCGGTAGATGCTGGTTTTCCTCAATACTAAGGGGACTAGAAAATAAAAAGCCCTGGTGCAAAATGATGAATCATACGAGGTCCAGTGTTAGCTGCTGAGGGAAATACAAAGAAATATGAACGGTAGCGAGAGCCGAGATTTGGCTCTCAACTAGGTGGTGGGATGCCGCCGCTTGTGTGGTATTATTGAAGATCGGTCTTAAACTCAGCAGATTCCAGGAGGTCATCACAAGACCAGAGATACAAAATCAAAGGTAGTTTAAAATGGCAGAAGGTGATTTTTTTTTTTAAAGTACAGTCCAATGTATGTGGCCCACCATGTATCCACCACTATTCCAAGTGTCTCATGAGATGGGATCTATTGTTGTCTTCTGCTTTCTTGTTTTCAGATGCAGAAACAGGCACGGAGAGTTAAGTAACATACCCAAGGCTACACATATAATAAGGGGTAAGGTGTGGACTTGAACCCAGGGTGCCTGGTTTTGGAGTACATGCCCTTAACCCCTCCACTAAGCTGCTTCCCACCGCCGTCTCATGCAGTTCTGAATCTTTACTAACTAAAGTCGAGTGAAACATTACAACAACATAGTTCAATTAGATTTGGCTCCTGGTCTCTCACAGAGCCCACAGTTTAATAGCGATTCTGCAACTTATGTGTCTGAAGCAACAGAACCAACTGTAGGACCCAGTGAGTAAAACACAAACAGAGAACCCCAGGCTGCCTGGAAGAGCATGGGAGAGGAGAAGGAGGCGTTATGAGAACAGAGCCCTTCTCCTTTCTTCCATTCTTTGAAATCATTCTGTGTGTGCCCAGCAGGGCGTAGGGAACCACTCAGTGGAAATAATTGCCTTTGTCATCTTTGGATTCTTGAGATAATGATGTTTTCTACTGATCTTACTCAGGGATATTAATAAAATACAATATATCCTCCCAAGGACTTTACGATCTTGTGGGCACAGAGACATGGATGGATTCAAAAGATTCTGGTACGAGTTCACATGGTCCACAGTGATGACCTGAAATCTCCAGATGGGAGCCATGGTAAACAAGAAGAATCCTGATGTAGGGGCGCCTGGGTGGCTCAGTCAGTTAAGCATCAGACTCTTGATTTTGGCTCAGGTCATGATCTCACATTCATGGGATTGAGCCCTATGTCTATTGGGATTCTCTCTCACCTCTCTCTCTGCTCTTCCTCTGCTTTCTCTCTCTCTCCCTCACTCTCAATAAATCAATCAACCAATCAATCAATCAAAAGAATCCTGATGTAATCAAACCAAATTCTGAGAGTTACCTGATGATCTTCCTAGTGGACTACTGGTCTGACAGTATCTGCTATTCACTGCAGATAAACTGAGATCAATGACCATGAACTTAACCAGAAACACATCTTAAATTGTAATTAGTTAATAACTTTCCAGCTGGACAAAAAATTGACAGTGCTTACCACGGATTGGAGAAATTATGATAGATACATGAAGAGCAATTATTTCGTCAAGAAATATATACTAAAATGTATTTTGATAGTTTCTAAAAAGCACCTATTTTTAAAGAAATGGAATCCTACAGGCTGTTCAGGAACTTCATGGTCCCAAATATAACCAATTACAAACTGACAAATCACAAAATGGAAGATTAAACCATATGGAGGTCATTAGGATTAGATTGAAAAGATACCCAGTTGGAGAAACTAGTTTTTTTTTAAGTAGGAAAATGTCTAAGAAAAGATATTTACAGAGAGAGAGAGAGAGAGAGAGAGAGAGAGAGAATTCCAGGTGAAGAGATGGCATTTTCAGAAGTGTATTCTTGGTTTACTAGGCCAGGTGGAAAGGCCGCAAGGTACAGGGCAGAGCCTTACACCCTCTACTCTGACGATGACGTTGGCTCATAGCCACATGGCCCAAAGAAAGGTATAGAGGCTCTCTGTGCCTTAGTTTCCTTAACTGTAAAATAGGGCTCACTGTGCCCGTTTCTTAGATCCTATTAGGATTCTATAAGCATAATAAAAGATAATACACATGATTGTTTATGTGTCAACTTGGCTGGGCTATGGTGCCTATTGTTTGTTCAAACACTAATTTACAGTTGTTGTAAAGGTCTTTTTTGTAAATGTAATTAATACATACAATCCGTTGACTTTAAGTAAAGCAGATGATCCTCCATAATGTGGGTGGGCCTCATCCAATCAGTTGAAGATCATACAACTAAAAACAGAGGATGCCCTAAGAAGAGATTCTGCCTCAAGACTGTAACTAGAAATCTTGCCTGAGTTTCCGGCCAGCTAGCCTGCCCTATAGATATATAGATTTCAGTCTTGCCAGCCCTCAAAATTGAATGAGCCAATTTCTCAGTTTCTCTCTCTCTCTCTCTGTCTCTCTCTCTCTCTCTGTCTGTCTGTCTCTCTCTCTCTCCCCCACATTCCCATGTAATAAATAAACATATAAAATGTAGCCCTTCATTTTAGTAGTTGTAACCCCAGGACTTTATTTAAAAATATATTTAGGACTCTTCAAAGAGAGGAAATGCAAATAAAATGAGGCTTCAAGATGTTTTAGAACATAATCTCCACGAAGACAGGGAAATTGATTTGTTCACAATTCTGTTCATTGGTCTAAAATGGTGACTGGACCACTGAAGATGTGCTAACAGTGAGCGAATGCTAGAATTCTATAGCTGTGTAGAGAAAGGCAGCAAAGTCTTTCCTGTTACTTAGTATCAACCAAATGATTTTTCCTCAGAGCTAATAAAGCATCATGTAGAAGGCAAGTATTTCCATCCATCTCTCCACCCACCCGTCCACAACACACGCACTACTGCTTTCTACAAGCTGTGCCAGGCTTTGGACTGTGAAGACAAAGAAAACAGAAGTCTTGTCTTTGGAGAACCGCAGCCTAGTAAGTGAGCAGATGAATAAACAAGCACAATTATATTAGTAGAATATACTGGAGTAATAATGCAGGAGGTGTTAAGGGACCTCGGAGAATGGACACCTAACTTCTTCTGGAAGGGATTCATTCATTCACCCATGCAGGCATTCATTTCCAAAATGAATCTTTACGGAGGCGAACTCTGTGACAGTGAGGTGCTTTATTTACCCTGGCCATAATCAGATAGCGTAATAAATAATATTAATAAATCTTGGATTTTTTTTAAGTTTATTTATTTATTTTGAGAGAGACAGAGACAGCACGCGTCGGGGAGGAGCACAGAGAGGGAGAGAGAGAGAATCCCAAGCAGGCTTTGTGCGCTGACAGCGCAAAGCTCAACGCAGGGCTCGGACCCACGAAGCCGTGAGATCGTGACCTGAGCCGAAACCAAAAGTCAGATGCTCAAACAACTGAGCCACCCGGGAGCCCCAATAATGGCCAGATTTTATTGAGTGCTTACTCTGTTTCAGGCATTGGTCTAAACCCTTTGCATTTGTTTACTGCTTCTCTTTGTACCGCTGGAGAAAAGGGTATGCATTTTCCATATCCTCTTCTATAAGACAATCACACAGGCACAAATTCTCATATTTACTCCTCAAAGAATGACTGATCACCCGCCATCTAAAAGGCACACTGTTGGGCACAAATTCGAACAACACGTTACCTCTGCCCTTAAATTTACTGAAAGAGACAGACATACTAACAACCACAATTTCAGACCGTATGACTCCCACAGCCTCGCCCACGCCCTGTCATAGCATAGGCCTGCCATCTCCAAAACTTCCCGAAAACTTGAAAATGTGATTTTCAACATAACCAATAGAAATGTGTTGAGAGTCTCCCGTACTCTTACAAGGAAAATAACCAAAAGGAAATACTGTTAACATGCAAGATAGAGCTTCCAAATTATACTTGAGAACTAAGCTCTTTCTGTGTGCGTGTGACCAAGGAATAGATGACTGCAGGTCAGCATGGCCTGTGCGTGGCTCGCACAGATACCTAGGTTATCAGCCAACGCGAGTGTTTTCTATTACTTCGCAGGCACTACCACTAGCACAATGCATTGTCCTCAAGACCTCAATGCTTGAAACTGTGAGCACGGCAACAGAAGATGCTGATATAAATATCATGCATTATTGATAAATAGCATGAATTTGTCATCAATTAACAGCAACTATAGGTTGCAACGATTCTAAGTGGAACCTTATAAATAACTGTAGTTTTAATTACTTGAGAAAACTACAACATCCATCAACATTCACGGCTCGTGCTGAGGACCACCATGGTCCTAGAAGTTCTACAGTCACTGAAAATGTTTACAGCAATGAAAGAGTAAAGATTTCTGCACCTTAGAAAAAAGAAAAAAAAAAGCCAATTCTATCCAGGAATCACAAATCTGGACTTTCTTGAAAGTAAAAATTAGGCGAGAGAGAGAGAGAGAGATAGAGAGAGAGAAAGAGAGAGGGGGAGAATGTGTACGTGTGTGTGCATGCAATGCACATGGGGGAGAAACCAATAAAGGAAAGGAAGCAGTTTCCAATCAAATCAAAGATGAGATTATCCAACAGTCAATATGGGTAAAAACAAGGAGATACTCCTTTGGGTTAAAGGAAAATGGGCTGTTTACTCTCTTTTGTACTCCTCACTGAATCCATTCTTCTTCTTCTTTTTTTTTTGATGTTTAAAATGTGTACCTTATCTATTTCCAAAAATGAGATTCTGGATTCCATACAAAGTTAGACACATTAAAACAAGACAATAAGAATGAAAACCAGATCAAATCAGGTTAAAAAGAGCAAGGAAGCAAATGCTCATATATAGTTGGAATGCCTTACTTTTTTTGTAACTGAGTTCTGAATTTAGCTCTGAGTTTCCTGGCTGTTTTGACAAAACTCAAAATGTGTTGGGTTAAATAAATATTCATTAGTTAACAAAAGGAAACAGGACTTCCCTGACCTCTCTAGTCCCACTGTAACCCCACCTCTATTCCCGGGGCCCATCCATCAGTATCCGTATTCTGCCTGTATTTTTCTCCATAGTATGTGTCAATTTTCTAAATTCTGTATCTTTTGCTTATTTTCTGTCCCCTTCCACTGGAATGTAAGGCTCATAAGCAGCCCTATAAATACAGAGAACAAACTAGTGGCTTTCAGAGGGGAGGAGGTGGGGGATGGGCACAATGGGAGAAGGGGAGTGGAAGATCCAGGCTTCTGGTCATGGAACGAAGGTCATGGGAATAAAAAGCACAACACAGGGAATACAGTCCATGGTATTGTCACAGTGCTGTATGGTGACAGTAGACAGCCACCCTTGTGGCAAGCATAGCACAATGTCTAGAGGTGTCAAATGATTATGTTGTACCCCTGAAACTAATGTGACATTGTGCATCAACTACACTTCAACTAAATAAAAAGGCAAGAGAAAACAAAAAAAACATGTAAGGCTCACGAGGAAAGGATTCCTCATTTTTTTGTTCACTATTTCATCTGGGCTTGCCACAGAGCTCACCTTAATAAAGATTCACTGGAGAAATGAATGCATGAATGAATGAACGGATCCCTTCCAGAAAAGGTTAGGTGTCTGTTTTCTGAGCCATATAAATGCAATCAAGAATGATTTTATTTTCAATACCGAATTCCAGTAGACATTTACCAGGAAGAGCCCTAAACAAAATTACACCAGGCTATAAGGCTATGTTGGGGTGGGGAGATAATGGCCTAACAATCCATAATGAGCATTAAATAAAAGGCACATGCAAACGTGCAGTGACAAGGGAACAAAATTTGAAACCAGAAGAGCTAAATTCGGCTAACAAGGCCACGTCCTCCCACCCTGTGCCTCCTACCAAGTGGCATGGCATAACTGTGAAGCACACAGATCCCGGAGCCAGCCAACCTGGTTTTAAATCCTGGCTCTACATGCTCATAAGCTGTGTGACCTTTGACAACTTACTTAACCTCTCTGGGCCTACAGTTTCCTCATCTGCAAGATGTAGACAATGATAGAACTTACCTTAAGGGATTACTGTGAGAATTCAATGAGTTTATATGTGTAAATCAATCAGAACATAGCCTGGCACAGAGTAAAACTAAGTAGTGGCAGTTAATTTGAACTTGTGTTGTAAACAAGGCTTACAACTACCTTTGGTGTAGCCATAAGGATTAAGTGGTCTTAACATATGCTAATGTGCTAATGTTTCTTAGTGGATGATTTATTTTTTATTTTCATGCAAGTAGCATATGTTCATCATAAGTTTTTCAGAAAATGCCGAAAGACGGAAAAGAGATATAAAAATCCCCTATATCCCGGTAAACACTGCCAACCACAATTAGCCTTTTCTTGTGTAAACTTCCAGATGTCTTTCTAGGCCATATCTACACGTGGATATATGTGTGTTTGTGAAAATACAATTTTTAAACAGAGCTAGATACATTTAATATATTGCTCTGAAACCTGCTTTAAAAAACAACTTACCATGGGTGTTATCTGATATCAGCAAATAAAGATCTACATTATTCCATATAATAGCTGCCTAGTATTCCACTGTATGCAAGTGCCTTGATTTATTTAGCCAATACTCCATTCACAGACAGTTAGGTTGTTTCCAATTTGTGAAAGTGCTCTGTAAACTACGAAGTAATATACAAATGTTAGCTATCATCACCATTATTTTTAAAATAAATATCTAGACATCTCCATTAAACTCCTGAAAGGTCTTCCTTCACTGTTTCTTTAACCCCCTGGAAATGATGCTTCGATCTAATTGTATTCACACCATCATTCAACAAGCATGATGTTTAGGGATGCCACATCTGAACAGGAAAAACACGAACTACTGAATCAGAACTGGAGGAAGGTGTTGGGGAACATTCCCAAGGGCCTCATTCTCAGTGCAAAGACTGTGTATCTTTTCCGGGCCAAGGCCACCGGGCTCCCTCTCCTTTGCTCATAGACTGATATCACTCACTGATGGCCACCCCTTTCAGAATCTGCTCATGACCTCGGAATCTTTTTTGACAATGGACTCCCAAGCAACCATTATGAAACAGTCAGAACAGGCAGGAGAGATGAAATGTATCTGCTAACCCCATGTGGAGGATAAAAGGAATGAAAACAGTGATACCTGCTTACTGAGAACTTACGGAGTAGTTACCACGTAAGGTACACGTCTTGTAAATCCAACCCTTCTTCGTGGCCTCTTTTCTCTAGTAAAATGCCACGTAAGAGTGGATGCTTAATAAATGTTCACGTATGGGTAAGCCGTTTAAAAAATATCTGAAGTTCTTGCTCTTGTGAATTTTATAATCTTGTTGATTGACAACAGAAATTAAAATACAAGTGTCAATGGAGTCTCTGAAAATAAAACCTGCCATGTTATTTCTCATGGGATGTAGTTGGGTAGGACACCCAAATGCAGGAAGACAAGTAATTTTGAGTTGCTACTCTTTTTTTTTTTACAATAAATTTTTCTCTATTAATTAATGTTGTGACTTAGAGCAAATGTGCATGGCAGGAAACAGAGGGCCCTGCTGATACGAATTTTACAGAAGAAGGTGGTTTGTGCATTGAGATATATTACAGATATACTAGCTCCTGGCTCAGGTCCCAGCATGAGTTGGATGGATTCAGCTTATAAAACTCTGGCCTCTCACCTCTTCAAGGCTACAATTAACTTCTCTGTGAGTTTCATTCATTCAACAAATATTTACTGCACGCCCAAAATGTACCAGGCACTGCAAAAAGCACTAGACCTAGAGAGAGCCGACATGCCAAAAAATAACTTAAATTCAAATAGTTTATACGCAAACATTGCGGGTCTCTTAACGATGGCTCGTCCTGGCCAATATTCTTCGTGATTATCAATGGAAAAGCTTATACATTTTTATCTTCCGATATTAAAATAGTAACTCATCGCACTACCAGAAATATCTGTTCATCCAAACATGCAGGTGAGCAAACATATTTCATCATTTGCTGCCCTGCCTGGTCCAACTACTTCAAAATAGCTGCCAGGATTTCATTGTTTAAAAAATATTCAGCTATGTCTGGGTTCTGGGAAAAAAAAAAAAAGTTCTGCAATCGATGACTAATGTCTGCCACGAACAGAGAAGGGGGCAAGTGGCCCGCATGTCAAGTATCTGCCATTCCTTTTCCATATATCTCCTACTGACCTTGCTCCTCTGTCCTGCGCTGTTCTTTCTGAATAACTCTCTTCTACTGGTTCTTTGCGAGTTATCTGAAGACCCATCTATTTTATAAACCATGAGCAAAGGCAATAATGAGTGTTGCCCCATCCCCACTGCACCATCTAGCACTTGACTGTACGTCCGGCTTCACCCTTCTCTGATTCCTTCATTTAGATAGGTCTTGCTTTTAAAACTGTTTTATTTCAGGGGCGCCTGGGTGGCTCAGTTGGTTAAACGTCCGGCTTCAGCTCGGGTCATGATCTCACGGTTCGTGGGTTCGAGCCCCGCGTCGGGCTCTGTGCTGACAGCTCAGAGCCTGCAGCCTGTTTCGGATTCTGTGTCTCCCTCTCTCTCTGCCCCTCCCCCACTCGTGCTCTCTCTCCCTCTGTCTCAAAAATAAATAAACCTTTAAAAAAATTTTTTTAAAAAAACTTTTATTTTAATGTTTATTTATTTTTGAGAGAGACAGAGAGAGAGAGAGAGAAAAAGAGCATGAGGTAGGGAGGAGTAGAGAGAGAGGGAGACACAGAATCCGAAGCAGTCTCCAGGCTCTGAGCTGTCAGCCCAGAGCCTGACGTGGGGCTCGAACTCACGGGATCACGACCTGATCCGAAGTTGGATGCTCAACAGACTGGGCCACCCAGGCGCCCCATGATATGCCTTGTTTTCAAAAGCAAAACCATAAAGCTCCTTGAGGGCAGTAACCCTTTATCCTCACCCTACGACACTAAGCACAACGCTAGCTGTATCACAAGTGTTCTACAAATACTTTTTGCATCATCGCACAGGGAAAGAATCGGCCTCAGAGCTCTGAAAGCATGGCTTCATAAACATGAACAAATGTTTGTCTTCACTTACCTGCATACACAACTTTGTCTTAATTTATGTCACTCTTTTGGGCCTCAGTTCCCCCATCTTTAAAATAGAGAGATGGCAAGAGAAAATCCCGAAGTTCCCGCATCGACCTAGCATTGGATGATTCTACGTATCTTAGAAGATACTGTGCTTCGAAGGGAGCCTCTGCAGTTTGGAATATCTCATTTCATCCAGTGGAATAAGAGTTGTTTTTTTTTTTCTTCAAAAAAAAAAGTGAATTGTGAATCCTCTTGAGAGACTGTTGAGCTTTCCTGCACTCTCTCATTCTAAGTCCCAATAAATGAATGGTGATTCTCTCCTCCTGCTTCAGCCCTTTAAAAAGTCCACCCTCTTACTAACAGAAAATAGGATTTGAGTGATGGCCCTCCCGCTAATTGGTCAGGGGCCCTAGATAAAATATTGTTATTGACAGAACGTTCTCCCTTTTCATGCACTGAATAAGTGGCTTTGCAGCAGACATAGATAGAGACTAAACGGAGGACAAAGAAAAAGCCCCTGGAACGTGGGTCTGATTGGAAGAATCAAGGCAGCACTGCCAGGTTCTTGCTCATAAGAGACCCTGCTAGGAGGATAAAACGGAAGCCAGCAACATATTCAGCAAGACAATGAGAAGACAAAAGCAAGAATCACCAGTGGTGGGTGAGAGGTTGAGAAGAGAGTGAGATTCCAAACGTCTGACTTGCCCTGTGTGACCCCCGAGTTCCACAGAAGATCAAATGTAAATGAAATCATTTTAGAGACTATAATTTTTAACTCAGCCAGAAGAGTGATATGCATAAAGAAACCCCATCACAATCTGTGAAAAACCATCTATTGATTTTAACAGATAAAACATAAAATGTTCAGAGGAGCATCATAAATATAATGGTCTGGGTTAACATCAAGTGCAGACAAGCTTCTATCGGTGGGGCCGTATTCTGCTGCGGCAGGTGATGAACTCGGTGATCTACCGGCCCTTTTACCTAGAGAGGAGCCTCTGGCTACTAGAACTTGATCTATCTAAAGTTGGAAGAAAAAAAAAAAAAAAGGTGGAGCCAAGGTTAGTGTCTGTTATTTGTCGTCATAACGGTGATTTGTTTATGTAGTATGGTCAAGCTTTCAGTTTGCCATCCCCGAGCACTAAACTCGAGTGCAGAAATCACTTCGTGGCCAGCAGCTTGGCAATGCACTGAGGGACATGGAACCCACGAGGGGCGCAAACAATGCCTCCTGCCCCTGGGTAACTCGACTCCCGTGTAAATGTCACAACCCTTTGGCTTCAGTAACCCGTGGATAAACCAAAGCTTCATCTGCCCTGAAATCGTAAGCTTGTCAAGGCCAGATGTTGAAATTACTCTTCTTGTCTTTTCCTCTTCCCACACCAACTTTCCTCCTCCCAACTGTCCAATCCCAACCCTCACTGGCCTCTGGGAAGGGAAATTTGGGGAAAGTTCTGCTGGACTTCTTTTATGGGCTCTCCCCTATCCTACGATGTCATCATTCAGCTCCTAGAACCCCCCCCCCCCTTCCTGTTTGTCCTGCTATTGAAATGACCAGAGCCAGGCCAGACTCAGGTTTCTGTTTGGGGAAAAAACAAAGAGGTTCCTCCAACTCCTCAAACCAGTCCCAGCTCTGGGGAGCCTGCCCCGGCCAGAGCCAGAACTCTATCCCAGCCACACCACCCAGCCTGGGCTTGCCCACCAAGTAAACAGCAAGGAGCCAGGAGGGCACAGCCCAGGAAACTAGGAGGTTCTTCTAGAAAAGGGACCATTGAGTTCCCCACAGCACCCACCCACCCCCTTCCTACCACCCGTCTCAAAGGGAAAGGAGTGGGTTACACCACTTTGAGCACCGGGCAAAGGGACAATTCCTCTCTCTCCCACTGTCACATTCTTCTGAGGAATGGGGCTGACTTTGATTCTTCAGATTACATTCACAATTAAACTCTTCAAGACTTTGTACTCTGGGAAAAGAGTAAACAACCCAACTCTTGTCCTCAGATAACCAACTGTGTGTGTGTGTGTGTGTGTGTGTGTGTGCGTTGGGGCAGCACAGAGTGGAAGGAATTGAATGGAATGAGAAGGGATCCTTTAACTTCTGAGAAAGTCACCACCAAGAGAAGCACATGTGAGTGAAACACCTTGTAATTTAAAACTATGTTTCCCCTGGCTGCTCCAGCTTTCAGCCTGAGCCAGGCCAGGCGTGGGATTTGATTTGGTTGCCCTTATGGTTAACAAACGCACTACACTACATGGCAGAATCCGGGGTGCCAGGCAGCTCCTCTTGTAAAGCCCCCGGGCACGCTGAACACCATTTTGCTTGACATTTCACTGGCGACAACAGAACCTTCTGAAAGCACTCAGATTCCATCAAGCACAGGCAGGTGGCTGGGGAGGGGTTAACAAGATAAGCGCACTTTGTGTGGGGCTCTTCTGGAATTCTTTTGTAAAAGGCACGTAGAGCCTACTGAATGCAAGCGAAATTTTACCAGTGCAAATTTTGTGGATTAGTTGGGAGGAAAAGTTATTTGGACTCTGCTTTCAAAGGAAGCTCAGCCTGAAAGGGAAAATAATAATATGTCTGTGGCTTCAAGGAAAACATGCATTCACCTAAATGGAATGCCTCTGCTGGTCCCCAAATTATAACGTACCGCCAGTAACGTTAGAGAACACTTCCTACGTGTTTGAGCCTTCCTCATTACGCATCAGCAAGAAGTAATATCACCCATTCATGCCACAAGTAGAGTATCCACAATGATGGTGAAGTGTTCCAGCCATGCTAGGAGCTGGGCAGAGCTGGGAAGGACACCCAGATAATCATAACTGGATTTTGCCCCTTAAGGAATTTGCAGTCTGACAGGGGAAATGATACACAAACAACAGAGATCCTTCAGTGCTAGGGGAAAATGCTAGGCATGTTCAAAAATGGGCTCTAATGGAGTGGGTGCCTGGCGCTCAAAAAGAAATTGATTCCAGCCAATGCAAAGTATATTGCCTAGCTCTGCTATCCAACAGAAGACGGGGAGTCCTCAACATCCCATCACATCGAGAAAGGAGCATCTCTAAGACGACTTCACTTTCTTGCCAAGATATGCAGGTACACAGCCATGTGTGGTCTGAATCTCTATAGGTGCTGAGGGTTTTTTCTCCCTCTCTTCCCTCCACTAGCAGTGGGGGAGTAGACGTGTTCACACAATAGGGAAGCTTCTTTTTTTTTTTAACTCTGTCATGTTTTCAGAGGATTAGCTTTATTAGTTCAGTTGGTTCGCTTTCCTTTGTTTTCTTTTTAATGTCGAAAACAAACCAAGAGTAAAAGCAGTTTACTTCAGTAGTTCATGGTAAGGCACGGATTCTCTGGGTCTGAGATGGAAGCTTCTGCTGGCATGTTAGCTCTCTCTGTGTTTGTCTGGCTTACTCCTGACAGATACAATGGAATGCTTCAATGAAAACCGCCCAACTCATTTTCCATCTATGAATGAACAGAAGGCATCCCATGGCTAAGGAGGGATAAATATTCAACCCCACTGAAGGCCTGCTGGCTCGCCCATGCTACGCCATTATTGTACCCACTCTGTTTCCACACGTAATTTACTAAAGTTTGTGCTGTTTCATGGCAGGGTGATTTATCACTGACACCTCCTTGCCACTTCAACCGGGGGCCACTGCAATGGGGCAAGGTTCAAGGAAGTTGGCCGAAACTGAAGCAGACATTTTATCAGCTAACTATTGCGTTTTCTTGCTCTTGACTTTTCCCCAGGAGCCTTTGGTTTTCATTTTGTTGGCTGCTTGTTAACTCCTCTGGTGCTGGACCACTCTAGGTTTTTTCTTTTGAAAGTAATAGAGTCTCCAGTACAGTGGCGTTTTGTTGGCAGAAGGTTTCAAGTATTAAGAAGTATTTCTGGAGATTGGGGAGATGGACAGACTAAGGCATGGAATTAAGCCAAACGCCTTAAATTATATACAGGTCAACAGAGCACTGGAGTCACCCACCTAAAAACAATCCTATTCTAGTATCTGTTCCTGTCATAGCTTCTTCACTTGCTCACTCATTCATTCACGTGTTCACTTGTTCATTCATTCAACAAATGGGAAAGATTATTGTGCAACGATAGAATGGTAGCGACAGAAACAAAACGTAAGACGCGGATGCTCCTCTTAAGGAATTCACAGTCCAGCAGGAAAAATACGTGCCAACAAATACTTTGGTGCAAAAAAAAAGGAAAAAGAAAAGAGAAAAAGAAAGAGAAATGACTACCAGAGTACTCCTATCAAAGAACTGTCAGAATAAACAGGAAGGGAATATAACCTGATCTACCCATATTTAGAAAGAGATTCCCCAAATACTCCAATTGTACTGAAGCAAAATTTTATCTTGCCCTTCTGAGACCAAAAAAAAAAGGCATTATACCCTCCCCCACCTCTCTTCTGAAATAAGATACATCCAGACAAGCTCACTCTCAAAATAATTGGTCCACTTGGTTTTTCTTAACTCTACGCCCGCCCTCAACACACCTTCTTTATGCTCTCGCTCTTTTAGCTCTTGTCGAAGCCACATGGTTTTCTTTGAGAGGACCACAAGTGGGGCTGGCCTACACTCTCGTTCTCTACTAAGGAAGGATGTCATTCCTGAGTCTGGGAAGCAAAACTAACTCCATTTCCATGCTGGCTCAGTCCTGGCCTCTCCTGGGCACAGGCAGAAATGATACCAAACTATGTTGAATCACTGAGAGTGGTTTTATGATGAAGATAATCAGTCACAGGAGATAGATGGTGACCATCAACTTCCTTTTATAATCCTGCAAAACAGGCTGGACACCAAATGCACCAGTCTTGAACTTCTGAGCTTCCCCTGTGTAGACAAAAGGTTTGCCCTAACCCTCCCCTGAGATTCCCTACGCTACTTGCAAGGACTATTAGTGCTCTTTGGAGAAAGGGTTGCTCAATTAATGTCCACAATAGATGTCCGAGGTATTAAGGCAAAAAAGTAAAGACAGAGTTTTTATTCCATTCCTTTCCTTGAACAGGCCTCCAATAAGGCCGAGACAGCTGACCTTTCACATGCACAGACTTCCGGAGAGCACCAAGCACAGGCAGGGCCGGCTTCTTCACAGTGTTTCCCATTGAACCCCTCCCCCTTCCGAATCATCAGAAGGCGTAAGGGGTGTGGCCGTCTGTCTTAGCCCTTGGGTAACCCACACTTCTTGCCCCCTCTTTCCTACAACGGACAGAAGCACGGTTTTCTCCCCTTTTCTTTCCTGTATAGAAGCATGATGGGTTCATGGTCATAAGACCAGAACACAACACATCAGTTTCCAGCAAAATACATCTTGTCTTGGAAAGTATCACCTACTTGAACAATTAAATTGTTTAAAAGACAGGCCTGCAAGTGTCCTCAGAAGAGATGCTCAAGCATAATTTGCTCCAAAAACGCAAACCTGGACAACAAAACATGAGCCCAAAAGCGTTCTGTTTCTAATGAACTTTTCTAAAAATCCTCTCAATATGAGTGATCTTTCACTGACCCACTGTCACCTAGAGGAAACCATCATTTTGGTCATTGAAAAAGTCATTTGTTACCAATAGACTGTCATTATCAGTCAATCTAAGGTTCTCTGCATATCCCTGCACTAAATACAAAAATGAATAGGAGAATAAATCTGTAAGTGAATAAATTTTCTGCACATCAATCCCCGCAGGCCA
The DNA here is from genome assembly GCF_018350175.1 of Felis catus. Lineage (NCBI taxonomy): Eukaryota > Metazoa > Chordata > Mammalia > Carnivora > Felidae > Felis > Felis catus. The sequence continues at coordinate 186,025,472 of NC_058371.1, read as the reverse complement.
TGTGTTTATAAGTCAACAGCTTAAAATGAAAACATCTGATGAAGGTAATACACCTGTTAAAGGGGCATAAAATTCCAAACCCAATGGTAAAATATAAAGATTATAAAGCCTCTTAAAGGAGCCATCAAAGCGAACTATTAAATGAATACATCTGCTCCGTGCTAGAGTCTAGTTTATAAGTGCCACTCAAAATAAAAGAGATTTAGGACAAACATTTCATAAAAGGACGTGAGAAGCAGTGAAGGGAACATATTCTGAGGATGAGGAGAGAAAATGGAATAGATTCCGTTAAAAAGAAGAATTGACCTAAACTCAGTCCAGGACTCCAACGAAAGGTTTTTATGAGGTCGTTGTCATTGGAAGAGGTGAGACAGGAGGGGACATAGGAGGATCGTTTTTATGTCCCACTTTATACTTTGGTTTTAGACTACAGGCAAAAAGAAGCAAAAAATTCAGTTTAGAGCTTAATGGTTACCTGGAATGAAAAATAACACTTAAGGAAAATACTAGAACAAAACAAAACAAACACAACTAGAAAACAAACAATAAAACCAAACCAACAAACCAACAAAACCCAATATACCTCCAGTCAAGGCAATCAGGACAGTTCCAATAAAATTGCAAAGCTAAAATGTTACCACAGTACAGCACGAGAGACGTATGATCAGAAAGCAGCATTCGTGGTCCATGCTTGTATGTCGGCCGACCCTCCTACTTTTTTTCTTGGTCTTCCACTGCATTCTCTGGCTTTCCTGCCTCCCTAAATGCTGTGTCTGTGTTCCATCCCTTCTGACTCTGTTCTCCACTCACGCTGCTTCTGCTTCTCACTCTTCCCTGGATGATGTCACTGCCTCTCAAGGCGTTCACCACCTTCCCTGGAGCCATGATTCCTGTCTCCGTGTCTCCCGCCCGAGTGGCCCCTCTCGGTCTCTGCGGCCGCTGATGGCTGACCACCAATGGCCCGCACGTCTAGAGAAAGTCAAAGTTCACAAAAGAGACCTTACTCACCATCCTCACCCAGTCCAGATGCTCCTGGGTCTACGCTTTCTGTATCGCTTGGGAAGTAGCAACAAGTTTCACTCAGCCAAAAATAGGGAACCATCGCTTCTCATTCCTTATGACCCTTAAATCTTTCTTTTGTTTTTTTGTTTTTTTGTTTTCCTTTCCATTCCACTCCCAGTGCCCTACTCCAGGTCCTATACAACTTCACCCTAGTGATCTCTCCAAAGTACAAGTCTGGCCACACTCCACCTCGGTGTGCCTCATTTCGGCGCCTCGACACTGACCTCGGGGGAGATCCGCAACATGGCAGGGAGGCCTTCTCCGACCGGCTCCTGCCCACACGCCCTGCTTGGCTTCTTATCAGGCCCTGCTTCCAGCTTCTAGACGAGCACCCTTTCTCACGCTCTTCCTCAAGCTCGACCTGAATTGTCTTTCTGGGCCTTCTTTCCTTATCTGACATCTCTTCATCTTTTAAGAATCAGCTAAGGTGTCGGCTCTTCAAGGAGGTTTTGCTGACCCCTTGAGGATGAGTTAGGTCCTTCCGCTCAGGATTCAAGTGCTTGGTGTGCTTGTCTACTGCTGCCTTTTAATCATTGGCCTATACACCTGTTTCCCCAACGGACAGTGAGCTCCTTGATGACTGGGGCTCTCCGGGATTCATCTCTGTATCCACCATACACACAACAATAAACAATTACCGAATACAGGATCTCTCTTACGAAAACACATACGCACATATATTCTACGCGGAGACGTCTTAAAGATACTATCATTTTATTGTGCCAGTAAAATAACAACTTCACAGACACTTATTTCACATCATCGAGAAAAGTTTTACGGCTTCTTCCTCGGTTTGCTTTTGTTGTGCAGTTAGGGAAGAGGGCAATTGGAGCTGTTACACCTTCTCTTAAAACGAATCAAATTCAAGCATGAGTTTTGCCAATATTCCTAATAACAACAATAATAAATAACAATCCTTGCTGAGCCCTCACCAGGGTGAAACATTGCTCTGGGTGCTTTGGGTGTCTGAATTAACTTATCCTTGCAGTAGCCCTAGGCAGGCTGGGGTCTAGGTATTACTATTCTTCCCATCTACACAAAAGGGAAACTAAAGGCTTTGGAATAATTCATCTAAAGCCACATGAATCAGAAGGGATGGAACCTCGATGCAGCCCAGGTTTTTCAATTGCATACTCTACCGCCCTCCATCAAAATGCAGCTCACGACGATGGACTTCCACACCGTGGGACAGAACTGTGCTAGGACTCCAAAGCATTTGTAGCCATGACAGCCAATGTGCAAATGGGCACCCACCAATCGGAATGCGTCCTCGAAGCCCCTGCTGTAACAGGTAATGCTTTGGTGCTGGGATCATGAGGCAGCCAAGGGGTTCGAGGAGCAGAAGCCAGGGGGGTGGGCACACAGGGGCCTCCAGCAGCACCTATTTGCCCACGAGCATTTCAATACTTATTTTGACACCTGATATTGCCATAATATCAACAGCGTATCAACTCTGACCCGATCCATCAGAGTGAGGGTATCAGGGAAAAGGGTCTGGCCTATTCTCAGGGTTTGATATTTTACTCTCCCGAGGGTCATCATCCTGGTAAAGGACGCCATTGAGTAGAATCTCCCTTAGAAGGAAAATTCACACTTTCTGGTGGAAGAGGAGGCCGTAAAATTATTCTGGGCTTCTAGACTCTTCTTCTCCTGTATCGCCAGGCCCTAGCAGTGCACCTAGTACAAAACAGGCACTCAATACGTATTGTTAAGTAAACGAATAAGCAGCTCACCAAAACTGGACTAAATGTTAGGTCAGCTGGGGAGGTACACAGCGCCCCCATCTATAAAGGGCCAGTGAACTGTTGTAGATAAAATGAGACAGGGTGTTCTACGGGGCAGAAGGAAAACTGGTAATACGCTTGTGATGGAAGAGCGAAACCCCCAAAGATGTGTTCATACCATAATAAATGTGCCTTAAGCCACCAGCTAAGGATGTAGGCCCAGAGACCCACAGGCCTTGTGAATGCTCGAGTGGCACCTGGGAGTTTGGGGGCAGAGCTGAATTGCTCAGGCATTCGGGGTGAGGCTGGCGTTGCTTCCGGGGTCACCTCGCTCCCTTCATCATTTTTCTGGAAGCGGCCCCAGTCTCTCCGCAGTCGCTAAGTGGGAACAGTGAGGAAAGAAATAGCAGACACGTCTCTGAGGGGCAAGAAGTGTGGCGCTCATCGTGGGGGGTGGGAAATTGGGGCAGGGGTGTTTGGGAGTGGCTCCAGTCCCTCAGCAGGGGAAAGGGTTGAAGTGGCCCGATGTTTGAAATCATCCCGGATGTCAACATTTCAAGTCTGTGTTCAAAGTGCTCTGCCTTCTGCTGCTGATCATGCAAACAATAATAATAACTAGAGTAGCACCTGCTACCTTTCACTGAGCACTCACGCCCCAGGCTAAGCCTTTCTAAGCCTCTTCTCATTAAATCTCTTTAACAACACTATGAGGAAGCTACTATTATTACTCTGTCTTACAGCTGAATGTTAACAGGGCACGAGCTCACCAAGGAAGGAAGTCCTCAATACGTGGCTGCTGTCCAACACCTCCCAGAGGTCTACAGACCCCTCCGGGGTCCCCCACTAAACATATTTACATGTTAGCCCCGGGGACGTCTTGTCCATGACGTCATCTGAATTTTTGATCTAAACACTCCGTTTTATGTACCTTCGCGTCCCCAAATAGAATTGGAAATTCCTTTTCACTCAAACACAGAGATCCTTTGCACTGTTTCACATGGCTTCAAGCGGGACAAAATCCCTCTCCACCACGTGAGAGGCTCTGAATTTGATTTCTGTCGTGGCAGGCTCTCGTGCAGCTGCCTAGCATCGTGCCATGCCGTGGACACCCAGCGCGGCACATAAATAATAAATAATAGCATTTCTTATATTTGCTTTGCACCATCCGAGACGCCAATCATATTGTGGGGAGTAACGCCTTCTCACTGCTGACATTTAGGTACAACGCTGAAGGACTGTTTCTCTAGCTAGGACTTCAGTGCGGTCCTCTAATACCTTAAAGATCAACCTTCAAACAACAACAACAAAGGCATAGGATTTTATCAGTACAAGGTGTACGAAAAGAAAGGTTTTGAAATATGAACAACCCTCATCATTGATTTTCTTTTGAAGCCCAAAGAGCATATTACCACTCAAGCTACGGGGACAAAAATACATCGTTGCCGAGAGACCATCCAAACGGGAGCCCACAGGACCCTCTGAGGTCCAACGGACTTTTTTGTTTCCTTTCCCTCCCTCTCGGGGGGAATACACTCGTGTGTAGGAAAGCGATCCTGGAAGGAATGGGTTAACAGAAGCAGCACAGTGCCCTCAGTGGTGCCTTAAATAAGTGTCACATGGCCCCTATAATCTGTCCCATGCTGTCAGCACTGGGTTAGTCATAATAATATCAGATAAGAGCTGTTCAAAGTGACACACTAACCAACATGAGAGCCACATGACTTTCTGGCTTGACGACTGCCCTTCAGCTGAACTTTGGCTTAGAACGAAAGACTCCCAAAGGCAGCCCTTCACATGCCGCAGCCCGGAGTGTCCGGTGGCATTTTCCGTTACTAAGGCCTCTGTGGCTTCACGGTCCCGGGGACAGGCAGCTGGGGCTCCGTTACAGGCGGTCGCCAGCTCACCCCCAGCTCTGGGGCCCGAGGAAGGGGATCCGCGGCTGTGGCAGCCGCCGCCTTTCTGAGCTGTGCTGGGACTCCCTGTCCCTTCCACACTTGATTAGTTTTGCAAATGTGCGTGCGGCACGTTATGCCAAGCGCTGCAGCGGGGAAACTCGGACCCCCAAAGGGAATTTGTGCTGGGAGAGGTAGAGAAGGAATGTGACTCTTGGCTCAGAGGACGCAAAAGCAAGGGCAGGAGCGGAAGGGAAAAAAAAAAATTAAAAAAAAAAAAAAAAGGCAGGACAGCGGCCACCTCTGGGTGGAAGGTTATTAGGGCCTGGCTCTGTTTGATTTGTGCTTTTCTGCTGCCCATCCCCATTCCCTTTTCCTCCAGCACGTTTTAGATTGTTAATTTGAAAAGTAAAGTCATTTCTTCTTCTTCTTCTTTTTTTTTTTTTCAAGAAGGAGAATAAAGGAAGCAAAGTATAGTGGAAAAGAGGGAGAAAGGAAGGTGACCCATCCACTCACTGATTCATTCACAAAGCGGACAGCAGAAAGGAAGAGGGGGCGGGAGGGTCATCTGACGTGGGGATTGAGAACATTTATTGGCTGTGTGCCTCTGGTGAACTTACCTGACATCTCTCTGTATGCTTTATTATTCTCAGCAGTACAATGGAATAATAATACTTACTTTACAGCCGTGAGGATGAAAGGAGGTGATGTAGGCTGCCCGGCCAACACGTGGCAGGTGCAGGATAGACAGCAGCTACTGGGAAACCACAGAAGCTGTGATGTTGTCTGGAGTCAGAGATACCCAGGCCCAAATTCTGGCTCCACCACTTACCAGTGTGTGCCCTCAAGCAAGTTATTTCACCTTGGTGGGCCTCAGTCCCCTTATCTATAAAACGGGAATAACGATACCCAACTGTCAGGGTGGTTGGAAAGAATTAGGGAGGTGACGTTGAACACTTAGCACAAAGTCAGGCATGAGTGGGTGCTCAGCCAACAGGCACGGTGGTTGTAATGGTGGTGGCGGTGGTAGTAGATAGATAGATAGATAGATAGACAGGTATTTAGAAAACAGCAAGTCCGTTGATGTAGTTAGCAGACGGAAATTACAAGAAGCCCAGGTAAAGGTAATGATTGTACAAAGGTTTCGGGAAGAGATAACTACAAATCAAAGGGGGTGATCAATAATGATAGAAAGGTTCTAAAAGGACACAAATACCTGAGAAGACAGAGAACACCACAGAATGTCCTGGGCAGGACTCATCCTTCTTCCTGTCGATGGAAATGACCCAGCCCACCTTGTGGCTTTCAGGAAGGCAATATGGTGTTCTTCCCACTTCACAGACTGAAGCTCGGAGACACGTAGTGACTTTTCTAAGATTACGCAGTTAGCATAGGGGATAGCATAGGGGCCCACACCCCACTCTTCTCTTTTAGAAAAGATCCGTGGATAAGAAAAATATGACAAAAATTCCGTGTAAGTAGGGAAACATCAACAGCTAAAGGAATGGCAATAAATGGTATCAGATGAAAATTCCTGTTTACGCCGAAGGAAATAGAAAAAAAAAAATCATAGGTATTTTTAAGTAGCACAAACAGTATTTTGACACAATAAAACTTTTTAAGTGAGAAGTAAAAATGGTATTTAGTAGAAAGATATCTTACTGAAGACACATCACAGAAGCCAGAAATTCATAGAGCTACGTAGAAGAATTCCAGGGGGAAAGAGAAAAGCTAGACCTTTCCTGCTAGTCTGATTATTCGGGGCACCCCATGTTCTAAGATGTTCTGACAAAGGTCAGGGGCAACTTGCTCTGCAGACGGGAAAGCCACCAACACAGAGGGTCTAGGAATCCAAGTCTCGCTGGTTCTAGGCTGTTAACATTAGTGCCTAATGAGAAGAAGGGAGAATTAGGAGAAGAAAGAACATTTGCATGGGGCAGGTGGGCACACTACTCCCTAGAGTGGCAGCTCTAGTGGGATAAAAGTTGGAAGACCCCAAAGTGAAGGTGAAACTCAGGAAGGAACTGGAGCCATTGCTTGGAGGCTCTTCCCAATTATTCTAGTGCCAAAATTTCTGAAACCTCTGTGATTTTTTTCTTTTTTTTTAAGTGGGGCCATTCCCTCTGCAGAAGCCGGGCGATGTGCTAGAACAGAAAACCACACAGCTGATGAAGTCAGCCGCTCTCGTGCCGCTAAAGAGCTCTGTGGCTCGGGCCTGTCCCTAAAGCTCACCATGCCATCTCGTTTTCCTCAGCTATCAAAAGAAAGTCCTCTGCACTGTTTTGAGGATTAAATGAGATAGCTGGTAGAGGCGTGCCTGGCGCATTGTGAGTTACTAATACTATTATTCTCCCTTTGCTTCTAGAAGCACGCGTTTGCAGCTTCCTCTTCCCCCACCACGTACAAGTTTGAGCAGTTGACTGGACCTGCTCACCTCACACTGGGTGGAGGCTCATGAAGCTTAGGCAAGAGCAGCTAATATAAAAATGGATGACAGAGGAAAATAAAGAATGGGAAAAGAAAGGAAGAAACATGATTCCATACACTGGGAAAGAGCCACTGGCCCAGCCTACTCTGAGGCTCTCGAAAGCATTTTATTTCAGACAGCTTTCTGGCTATCACCTGCAGTTCATGAGCACCAGCCTCGCCTATACGAAGTGCATAAATCATTCCTGCCTATTTAATAATAGCCATAATGGCTTGCTTTTATAGAGAGTGCTTTAGTTTAGAAGGCAGTTTCACCACATTACTTAATCATTCCTGGGACACCGGGTCCTGGCAGGTGCTAGCCACTCATCTGCCAGGGGTGGGCAGGGCAAGTCTTTCTGCAGTTATGTAAAGATGAGGTTCACGACACCAGTTCCTTCCGGGAAAGAGCTACCATATCCTGTGCGGCCCGACAAAGACGTCTCTCCCAATATTCCCTGCCGTGCAGAACTGTCCACTGCAGAGAGGTGAACAAGTTGTCAGAGAGAATAACAGGACTCTCGGAAAGAAAGTTTGGAGGGTCTCACTTGATACTGAGCGTTCCTGGAATCTTTCCATTACAATGAGGCAGTCTCAACTAAGGTCCCAAAGAGGACCCGTAAGAAGGATAGGGAGGCTAACTGGGCAGCAAGGGGAAGGACAGACTCGGCTGAGATGGAAATCCATCCAGAGCCTACCACCCTGTCTTGGTATGATGCTGTGAGGAGCATTGACTTAGCATGTGGGGGTGATGAAAGCAAGTGGCAAGCCGGAGCCCAAGCTAGGAGATGTCATCGGGTCTGTACAGGGATCTGTGGCAACAAAGCCCCTGCTGGGCAGTGGACTAGCCCCTACTGTGCTACGCAGGCTCGCCATTCAACAAGGACACCATGCAGTAGCAACGAAAGTGGCGGTGCTATTTAGAAAAAAAAAAAAAAAACACATGGTATTCACTTGTCCCACTAGCCTGGTGTTTAGAAAACACAGGCTGAATCCTCTAGACTAAATAAGCCCCTAGTTACTCGGAACAATTAGGATTGTGATCTGTGAGAGGATAAAGAAGCTTTGGGAGGGCAATTTCAACTTCTTGCGACAATAGCAACTGAGACGCTCTGCTGATTAATAACAATAATAAGAAACGTGACCGTGTGGCCCATTCTGGTGAGGCCAATCATGCTGGCCGAACAAGAACTCTGGGCCAGACACTATGAGACAGGCAGAGAGATTCTTATCAGCCCCAATTTAGAGATGAAGAGACTGAGTAGTTTAGCTCAAGTAGTTAGCCTAAGACTCAAAACCCAGGAAGTGGATAAGCCGGTTCCCTTTCAGATAGAGACGATTCTAGGTAAACCAGAAATTGCTCTCCATTGGGACCAAGGTGGAATATCCCACTGAACACTGTGGATTTGTCTCTGCATGCGAGGCAGTATCGTTTTCACAAAGGTCCCCTGTCTTTTCCACTCCCCTACATGGACTTGGGCAGAAACCAAGCTCGAGGCTCTGCTCACATGCTTGTGGTTTGGCTCTCAGCTAGGGATCACATTCCCTGCTCCACGGGCAAACCTAAGGATCCTTCTTGCAAAATACTACCGGTGTCCTGGTACCACCTCCCCCAAAGAAGCTGTCTACAATACCTGCCTGTCCGGGAGGTGGGGCGGGGGCAGGGAGGAGGGAACACTGGCAACAGAACAGCTAGCAAGCAGAGTCGACGGCCACTCTTTTTCCCAGTCAGTTTCATAAGAGCCAGAGACGTGACCATTGATGAGTACAGCCCACATTCAGGAAATCTCTCAGAGACGAAGTGGTGAGATTAAAGAGAGACAACATCCAGCAGCATCTAATGTACCAATTTTGGCCACTTATTCCTGCTTATACGTTTGGCAGAGGGAGAGCAGAAGAGCATGTAATTCTGGCTCACAGGTACTTTTCCTAGCGGTGTCATCATAATGATAATGTCAGTAGATGCAATTTTCGTTTCAGGGCCACCTACTGCACGACGCAAAGGGATGCCACTTACATAGAACACAACGTGAGCAGTGCCCCCCAGAGGTGTGCAATAAGGCTGTTTCTACTGAATTCTGTTGTCTTATGCCAAGCATCAAAAGGGTTTACACGCAGTATCTTACTTCAGCATAATGACAGGCCATGCGGTACGTATCTCTGTTCTGCAAATAAGGAAACCAATGGGTACTGAGAGTTTAAATGATTTGCCTGTGGTAACACAACTAGTAAGCTGTAGCAGCAGGATTCAGTATTATCTGAGTCCAAAGCTCGTGTTAACTATCTCACTATCATAACTGATGCCCTAATATAACGGTTAGACACAAACCTTCGAAAGAGCATTGCAAAGTTGCTCAGACCCTGTATATATAGAAGCGGACCTTAAATTCTCTTTTTTTCAGCAAGATAAAAAGGCAAATGGATTAAGCTTTCTTGTCCTCTTACTATAGAAGACCTTTTTAGTACATCTGTTTAGTTTAGTGAATATTAAGTATTGACATTAGTGCGTATTAATCTGTGCCCACATCCAGGACAAGTTTGATTTCATTTAATTTTAAATGATAAGCCAATATCATCACAAAGTCTCCAGATACAACTGACCCGCCAAGATGATTTCAAGAGCTGATAACAAAAGCTAGTGCGTATTGAGTATCTGCTATGTGTTATGTACAGTTTTAAATCATTTCCATAATACGTCGCATCCACAAAACACCCTTACAATGTAGGTACTATAATTAGTCCCACTTAACATAGATACGTTCAGGAGCCAGAATATGAAGCAGGCAGTCTGGCTCTGGGTTCTATTCTACTGACTCAAACATCCAGATCAATAGGACACAGAAAAGAGCAGAAGGAGTCCAGAAGGGTAATCATATAAAAACAAGAAAGAAACAGGCTCCCGGAACAGGGTAAAATACTAGCTCCTACAGGGACTCGATATCAAAAGCATAGACTTTGCAGTAATGCCCAGGAAGGAAGAGGCACTTTCTGTGCAAAATCACTACAAAGAACAGAGACCAGAAGTGATACCATGAAGGGCAGTTGCCCCAGTGACAAGTAGCAGACTTCATGATCTACAGAATGATGCACATCTTTTCTACATAGAAAAGAGAGGAAGAGAAGACAGGGGATACCATAAAATCACAACATCCCCAACCAAGGTCCGTATGTCACTTCTACTGATTGATCCTACGTTTGTTGCCTCTATGTAGCTTTACAAGAGAAATCCATCCTTTGTTTACTTAATGCCTTTTCCCCACCGACATAGTGTGCTCATGCAATGTATGATGATGCATTCAAAAGCCCTGCTGATCCCATTCCGAACCAGGAAATCGGGTCAGAATGTTCTACGGTTTCTGCCTAAAGTAAAACTTGGCACTGAACAAGAGATAGAATTGTGGGTCATACCCAAGAGTCCCAATTCCCAGTCTACAACCTCCCTATTTTTCTCACTGGAAAAAAAAAAGTTAACCCAGATATAACCTCTATTGACTCTCTTCTACATGTTTTTCTCTTTAAATAATCTAAATTTCTGCCTGTCCTCAAAGGTCTATCTATCCTCTCCAGAAAGGTGGGTAGGTACCACCAACCGTCCAGTTGTTGAGCATAAATTCACTTGTGGGGTAATCATTATCCCATTCTATACCTTGCATGTCCAGAAGAGTTAACAAATCTCTACCAGAGACAGAAATGATCTCTGTGTTTCTCGCTCCGCAGGAGGAAGAGCAGAGCTGTTGTGTGGTAATATTTTCTGCCTCATCATCACAGTCCATTCAATTATACAACTTCTTGTTATTTAGGATTAGTCCCTTTTCACCACGTCCCAAAGGGAAGTGCCTTGACAAACCTCCCATTCATCTTAGGAGAACTTTGCAAAGTCAGAGTAATATGCATAAGCACAATTGGGCTTGGAGTTAGGTCCAAAAGAAACT